>NC_064633.1:81661934-86461934 GCF_023864275.1 Schistocerca cancellata
CGAACTTTCACTGAAGAATCTGCCCTTTAATGCACATCAGGGCGAACATGAAATTTCTAATATGAAGTACCCACTGACGATCCAAAGGCGTTTCAGTATGTATGCGTCGGGTACCACCGGGGGCAGTGCCTAAGTATTGTAAAGTGAAGGTCGACAGCTTGAGCCTCACAGGAAGTATTTCATTGGCTTCCCACGAGTGCGTAATGCACAGCGTGGCTGTTGCTAGGAAACGGCCTTATTTGCCGTTCGTTAATATCTAGTTTTCTTTGCATCAATGTGAAAATGTTACTATTACTAAATACAGTTTTGCTAGTTACAGTTCAAACTGGAAACGACGGAAGAAAGCGGTCCAACGCGCCACATTGGTTCCCGAAAGGGAGGGTGCGTTTCCTTCGCCACGTCTGACATTGTGTCTTAAATATTCTAAACCTGACATAATTACATCCTACCGAAAAAAGAAACAGATTTCGCAGCGAGGTTCTTGAGATATTGCTAGAGATGGAAGTCACTGGAGCGAATGCCTCGCACGTCAGATTGGCCGAGCGGTCTAAGGCGCCAGATTTAAGCTCTGGTTCCCGTAAGGGAGCGTGGGTTCGAACCCCACATCTGACAATGCATTTTGAACATTCTGAAACTAACATACTCCCTTGATCTTATAGAACAAGTAAATTACGCAGAAACACGCCATGCAGATTTTACTAGAGACGACAGTGACAGCAGTGTAGGGCGTCGCTCGTCCGGTAGCCCGAGCGGTCGAAAAGAAATAGCGGAACATACTTTTCCTGTGGCGAGTTTTAGCTCTTCTCACGGACGTTTCCGTTGTCGTTGTGTTGTGGCTCTAGGTTCCAAGCGACAGCGAGAAAACCTCAACAGCAACACATACGTGTTTAAATGAATCGTAGGGCCCTTAATAAAGATAGATGAAACGGTGGCTGAGGTACTGGAGTTCTGAAGCGGCCGTATTGCGTGGGCAGTAAGCTCACTAAGTTAGTGTGTCATGCTAATAACGGGAAGGCTGTGGATTAGGTCCCACCAATGGCTATTCCATATTGCTTCCCTAAAAGGCAGCGCGAGAGACTGCCAGGCAAATCTCAAGTGATCTGTACAAGGACTAAGATGTCCACACGTCTGGAAACGTTCTCGCCGACTTCTGTGCCACGCTGACGACACGGGTTCTCGTCCGGACACCGAAGTTAAGCAGCATTTTTGCGTGCTTAGTACACGGCTCGGTGACTAACTAGGATGTCTGCGTGCTGTTGGATTCTTCAATTTTGCCTTTTCCCTTAGTTTTCGGTGTTGCTGCGCGGTAATGATACGGTCCAGCACGCTGACCCGTCTCTTGCCTCTCGGTACCCAAATTCGCGAACCTGCGGCCACAGTCAAATGAAAGGGTCCGTTGTGTGTTTGTCGAGTTGGTCTCTCCCAGTCGATTCTAGCGCCTGTCCTCTACATATACGCCCATTTGCAAGCGTCAGCTTTCGCGTCAGCCGAGCAAAGTCGAGACAAGTCGACACATGGGGACGGGACACACGATGCTGTGAATCGCAATCCACACTAGCCTACGCGGAGCGGGACGAGGGGCGAAGGAAAACCATTCGTAACACGACAGTTCGCGAGCATTGAAAACATTCTCCTGAGTAAAGGAGACAACTTCCGTGCGGTGTCCGGGTTTCAAACCCAGATCAGTTACTTGGGAAGCAACCATGCTCACCGACACACCACCACCGCCTTCTGCTACGCGCTGCTTGCGCGCCGTGATGTGTCGCCTTCCCTCCTGGCGCCAGAGGCCGAAGGCAATCTCGCTGTACGCGCTCAACGCCGAGTGGAAGGCGAGCACATCTGAACCCGTTTTCCTGGTGCTGCTAGGGCGATATACTGTAACTGAGCGCAGAACGAACTTTCACTGAAGAATCTGCCCTTTAATGCACATCAGGGCGAACATGAAATTTCTAATATGAAGTACCCACTGACGATCCAAAGGCGTTTCAGTATGTATGCGTCGGTACCACCGGGGCAGTGCCTAAGTATTGTAAAGTGAAGGTCGACAGCTTGAGCCTCACAGGAAGTATTTCATTGGCTTCCCACGAGTGCGTAATGCACAGCGTGGCTGTTGCTAGGAAACGGCCTTATTTGCCGTTCGTTAATATCTAGTTTTCTTTGCATCAATGTGAAAATGTTACTATTACTAAATACAGTTTTGCTAGTTACAGTTCAAACTGGAAACGACGGAAGAAAGCGGTCCAACGCGCCACATTGGTTCCCGAAAGGGAGGGTGCGTTTCCTTCGCCACGTCTGACATTGTGTCTTAAATATTCTAAACCTGACATAATTACATCCTACCGAAAAAAGAAACAGATTTCGCAGCGAGGTTCTTGAGATATTGCTAGAGATGGGAAGTCACTGGAGCGAATGCCTCGCACGTCAGATTGGCCGAGCGGTCTAAGGCGCCAGATTTTAAGCTCTGGTTCCCGTAAGGGAGCGTGGGTTCGAACCCCACATCTGACAATGCATTTTGAACATTCTGAAACTAACATACTCCCTTGATCTTATAGAACAAGTAAATTACGCAGAAACACGCCATGCAGATTTTACTAGAGACGACAGTGACAGCAGTGTAGGCGTCGCTCGTCCGGTAGCCCGAGCGGTCGAAAAGAAATAGCGGAACATACTTTTCCTGTGGCGAGTTTTAGCTCTTCTCACGGACGTTTCCGTTGTCGTTGTGTTGTGGCTCTAGGTTCCAAGCGACAGCGAGAAAACCTCAACAGCAACACATACGTGTTTAAATGAATCGTAGGGCCTTAATAAAGATAGATGAAACGGTGGCTGAGGTACTGGAGTTCTGAAGCGGCCGTATTGCCGTGGGCAGTAAGCTCACTAAGTTAGTGTGTCATGCTAATAACGGGAAGGCTGTGGATTAGGTCCCCACCAATGGCTATTCCATATTGCTTCCCTAAAAGGCAGCGCGAGAGACTGCCAGGCAAATCTCAAGTGATCTGTACAAGGACTAAGATGTCCACACGTCTGGAAACGTTCTCGCCGACTTCTGTGCCACGCTGACGACACGGGTTCTCGTCCGAACACCGAAGTAAGCAGCATTTTTGCGTGCTTAGTACACGGCTCGGTGACTAACTAGGATGTCTGCGTGCTGTTGGATTCTTCAATTTTGCCTTTTCCCTTAGGTTTTCGGTGTTGCTGCGCGGTAATGATACGGTCCAGCACGCTGACCCGTCTCTTGCCTCTCGGTACCCAAAATTCGCGAACCTGCGGCCACAGTCAAATGAAAGGGTCCGTTGTGTGTTTGTCGAGTTGGTCTCTCCCAGTCGATTCTAGCGCCTGTCCTCTACATATACGCCCATTTGCAAGCGTCAGCTTTCGCGTCAGCCGAGCAAAGTCGAGACAAGTCGACACATGGGGACGGGACACACGATGCTGTGAATCGCAATCCACACTAGCCTACCGCGGAGCGGGACGAGGGGCGAAGGAAAACCATTCGTAACACGACAGTTCGCGAGCATTGAAAACATTCTCCTGAGTAAAGGAGACAACTTCCGTGCGGTGTCCGGGTTTCAAACCCAGATCAGTTACTTGGGAAGCAACCATGCTCACCGACACACCACCACCGCCTTCTGCTACGCGCTGCTTGCGCCGTGATGTGTCCGCCTTCCCTCCTGGCGCCAGAGGCCGAAGGCAATCTCGCTGTACGCGCTCAACGCCGAGTGGAAGGCGAGCACATCTGAACCCGTTTTCCTGGTGCTGCTAGGGCGATATACTGTAACTGAGCGCAGAACGAACTTTCACTGAAGAATCTGCCCTTTAATGCACATCAGGGCGAACATGAAATTTCTAATATGAAGTACCCACTGACGATCCAAAGGCGTTTCAGTATGTATGCGTCGGTACCACCGGGGCAGTGCCTAAGTATTGTAAAGTGAAGGTCGACAGCTTGAGCCTCACAGGAAGTATTTCATTGGCTTCCCACGAGTGCGTAATGCACAGCGTGGCTGTTGCTAGGAAACGGCCTTATTTGCCGTTCGTTAATATCTAGTTTTCTTTGCATCAATGTGAAAATGTTACTATGTACTAAATACAGTTTGGTAGTTACAGTTCAAACTGGAAACGACGGAAGAAAGCGGTCCAACGCGCCACATTGGTTCCCGAAAGGGAGGGTGCGTTTCCTTCGCCACGTCTGACATTGTGTCTTAAATATTCTAAACCTGACATAATTACATCCTACCGAAAAAAGAAACAGATTTCGCAGCGAGGTTCTTGAGATATTGCTAGAGATGGAAGTCACTGGAGCGAATGCCTCGCACGTCAGATTGGCCGAGCGGTCTAAGGCGCCAGATTTAAGCTCTGGTTCCCGTAAGGGAGCGTGGGTTCGAACCCCACATCTGACAATGCATTTTGAACATTCTGAAACTAACATACTCCCTTGATCTTATAGAACAAGTAAATTACGCAGAAACACGCCATGCAGATTTTACTAGAGACGACAGTGACAGCAGTGTAGGCGTCGCTCGTCCGGTAGCCCGAGCGGTCGAAAAGAAATAGCGGAACATACTTTTCCTGTGGCGAGTTTTAGCTCTTCTCACGGACGTTTCCGTTGTCGTTGTGTTGTGGCTCTAGGTTCCAAGCGACAGCGAGAGAAAACCTCAACAGCAACACATACGTGTTTAAATGAATCGTAGGGCCTTAATAAAGATAGATGAAACGGTGGCTGAGGTACTGGAGTTCTGAAGCGGCCGTATTGCGTGGGCAGTAAGCTCACTAAGTTAGTGTGTCATGCTAATAACGGGAAGGCTGTGGATTAGGTCCCACCAATGGCTATTCCATATTGCTTCCCTAAAAGGCAGCGCGAGAGACTGCCAGGCAAATCTCAAGTGATCTGTACAAGGACTAAGATGTCCACACGTCTGGAAACGTTCTCGCCGACTTCTGTGCCACGCTGACGGACACGGGTTCTCGTCCGGACACCGAAGTTAAGCAGCATTTTTGCGTGCTTAGTACACGGCTCGGTGACTAACTAGGATGTCTGCGTGCTGTTGGATTCTTCAATTTTGCCTTTTCCCTTAGTTTTCGGTGTTGCTGCGCGGTAATGATACGGTCCAGCACGCTGACCCGTCTCTTGCCTCTCGGTACCCAAATTCGCGAACCTGCGGCCACAGTCAAATGAAAGGGTCCGTTGTGTGTTTGTCGAGTTGGTCTCTCCCAGTCGATTCTAGCGCCTGTCCTCTACATATACGCCCATTTGCAAGCGTCAGCTTTCGCGTCAGCCGAGCAAAGTCGAGACAAGTCGACACATGGGGACGGGACACACGATGCTGTGAATCGCAATCCACACTAGCCTACGCGGAGCGGGACGAGGGGCGAAGGAAAACCATTCGTAACACGACAGTTCGCGAGCATTGAAAACATTCTCCTGAGTAAAGGAGACAACTTCCGTGCGGTGTCCGGGTTTCAAACCCAGATCAGTTACTTGGGAAGCAACCATGCTCACCGACACACCACCACCGCCTTCTGCTACGCGCTGCTTGCGCCGTGATGTGTCGCCTTCCCTCCTGGCGCCAGAGGCCGAAGGCAATCTCGCTGTACGCGCTCAACGCCGAGTGGAAGGCGAGCACATCTGAACCCGTTTTCCTGGTGCTGCTAGGGCGATATACTGTAACTGAGCGCAGAACGAACTTTCACTGAAGAATCTGCCCTTTAATGCACATCAGGGCGAACATGAAATTTCTAATATGAAGTACCCACTGACGATCCAAAGGCGTTTCAGTATGTATGCGTCGGTACCACCGGGGCAGTGCCTAAGTATTGTAAAGTGAAGGTCGACAGCTTGAGCCTCACAGGAAGTATTTCATTGGCTTCCCACGAGTGCGTAATGCACAGCGTGGCTGTTGCTAGGAAACGGCCTTATTTGCCGTTCGTTAATATCTAGTTTTCTTTGCATCAATGTGAAAATGTTACTATTACTAAATACAGTTTTGCTAGTTACAGTTCAAACTGGAAACGACGGAAGAAAGCGGTCCAACGCGCCACATTGGTTCCCGAAAGGGAGGGTGCGTTTCCTTCGCCACGTCTGACATTGTGTCTTAAATATTCTAAACCTGACATAATTACATCCTACCGAAAAAAGAAACAGATTTCGCAGCGAGGTTCTTGAGATATTGCTAGAGATGGAAGTCACTGGAGCGAATGCCTCGCACGTCAGATTGGCCGAGCGGTCTAAGGCGCCAGATTTAAGCTCTGGTTCCCGTAAGGGGAGCGTGGGTTCGAACCCCACATCTGACAATGCATTTTGAACATTCTGAAACTAACATACTCCCTTGATCTTATAGAACAAGTAAATTACGCAGAAACACGCCATGCAGATTTTACTAGAGACGACAGTGACAGCAGTGTAGGCGTCGCTCGTCCGGTAGCCCGAGCGGTCGAAAAGAAATAGCGGAACATACTTTTCCTGTGGCGAGTTTTAGCTCTTCTCACGGACGTTTCCGTTGTCGTTGTGTTGTGGCTCTAGGTTCCAAGCGACAGCGAGAAAACCTCAACAGCAACACATACGTGTTTAAATGAATCGTAGGGCCTTAATAAAGATAGATGAAACGGTGGCTGAGGTACTGGAGTTCTGAAGCGGCCGTATTGCGTGGGCAGTAAGCTCACTAAGTTAGTGTGTCATGCTAATAACGGGAAGGCTGTGGATTAGGTCCCACCAATGGCTATTTCCATATTGCTTCCCTAAAAGGCAGCGCGAGAGACTGCCAGGCAAATCTCAAGTGATCTGTACAAGGACTAAGATGTCCACACGTCTGGAAACGTTCTCGCCGACTTCTGTGCCACGCTGACGACACGGGTTCTCGTCCGGACACCGAAGTTAAGCAGCATTTTTGCGTGCTTAGTACACGGCTCGGTGACTAACTAGGATGTCTGCGTGCTGTTGGATTCTTTAATTTTGCCTTTTCCCTTAGTTTTCGGTGTTGCTGCGCGGTAATGATACGGTCCAGCACGCTGACCCGTCTCTTGCCTCTCGGTACCCAAATTCGCGAACCTGCGGCCACAGTCAAATGAAAGGGTCCGTTGTGTGTTTGTCGAGTTGGGTCTCTCCCAGTCGATTCTAGCGCCTGTCCTCTACATATACGCCCATTTGCAAGCGTCAGCTTTCGCGTCAGCCGAGCAAAGTCGAGACAAGTCGACACATGGGGACGGGACACACGATGCTGTGAATCGCAATCCACACTAGCCTACGCGGAGCGGGACGAGGGGCGAAGGAAAACCATTCGTAACACGACAGTTCGCGAGCATTGAAAACATTCTCCTGAGTAAAGGAGACAACTTCCGTGCGGTGTCCGGGTTTCAAACCCAGATCAGTTACTTGGGAAGCAACCATGCTCACCGACACACCACCACCGCCTTCTGCTACGCGCTGCTTGCGCCGTGATGTGTCGCCTTCCCTCCTGGCGCCAGAGGCCGAAGGCAATCTCGCTGTACGCGCTCAACGCCGAGTGGAAGGCGAGCACATCTGAACCCGTTTTCCTGGTGCTGCTAGGGCGATATACTGTAACTGAGCGCAGAACGAACTTTCACTGAAGAATCTGCCCTTTAATGCACATCAGGGCGAACATGAAATTTCTAATATGAAGTACCCACTGACGATCCAAAGGCGTTTCAGTATGTATGCGTCGGTACCACCGGGGCAGTGCCTAAGTATTGTAAAGTGAAGGTCGACAGCTTGAGCCTCACAGGAAGTATTTCATTGGCTTCCCACGAGTGCGTAATGCACAGCGTGGCTGTTGCTAGGAAACGGCCTTATTTGCCGTTCGTTAATATCTAGTTTTCTTTGCATCAATGTGAAAATGTTACTATTACTAAATACAGTTTTGCTAGTTACAGTTCAAACTGGAAACGACGGAAGAAAGCGGTCCAACGCGCCACATTGGTTCCCGAAAGGGAGGGTGCGTTTCCTTCGCCACGTCTGACATTGTGTCTTAAATATTCTAAACCTGACATAATTACATCCTACCGAAAAAAGAAACAGATTTCGCAGCGAGGTTCTTGAGATATTGCTAGAGATGGAAGTCACTGGAGCGAATGCCTCGCACGTCAGATTGGCCGGAGCGGTCTAAGGCGCCAGATTTAAGCTCTGGTTCCCGTAAGGGAGCGTGGGTTCGAACCCCACATCTGACAATGCATTTTGAACATTCTGAAACTAACATACTCCCTTGATCTTATAGAACAAGTAAATTACGCAGAAACACGCCATGCAGATTTTACTAGAGACGACAGTGACAGCAGTGTAGGCGTCGCTCGTCCGGTAGCCCGAGCGGTCGAAAAGAAATAGCGGAACATACTTTTCCTGTGGCGAGTTTTAGCTCTTCTCACGGACGTTTCCGTTGTCGTTGTGTTGTGGCTCTAGGTTCCAAGCGACAGCGAGAAAACCTCAACAGCAACACATACGTGTTTAAATGAATCGTAGGGCCTTAATAAAGATAGATGAAACGGTGGCTGAGGTACTGGAGTTCTGAAGCGGCCGTATTGCGTGGGCAGTAAGCTCACTAAGTTAGTGTTGTCATGCTAATAACGGGAAGGCTGTGGATTAGGTCCCACCAATGGCTATTCCATATTGCTTCCCTAAAAGGCAGCGCGAGAGACTGCCAGGCAAATCTCAAGTGATCTGTACAAGGACTAAGATGTCCACACGTCTGGAAACGTTCTCGCCGACTTCTGTGCCACGCTGACGACACGGGTTCTCGTCCGGACACCGAAGTTAAGCAGCATTTTTGCGTGCTTAGTACACGGCTCGGTGACTAACTAGGATGTCTGCGTGCTGTTGGATTCTTTAATTTTGCCTTTTCCCTTAGTTTTCGGTGTTGCTGCGCGGTAATGATACGGTCCAGCACGCTGACCCGTCTCTTGCCTCTCGGTACCCAAATTCGCGAACCTGCGCCACAGTCAAATGAAAGGGTCCGTTGTGTGTTTTGTCGAGTTGGTCTCTCCCAGTCGATTCTAGCGCCTGTCCTCTACATATACGCCCATTTGCAAGCGTCAGCTTTCGCGTCAGCCGAGCAAAGTCGAGACAAGTCGACACATGGGGACGGGACACACGATGCTGTGAATCGCAATCCACACTAGCCTACGCGGAGCGGGACGAGGGGCGAAGGAAAACCATTCGTAACACGACAGTTCGCGAGCATTGAAAACATTCTCCTGAGTAAAGGAGACAACTTCCGTGCGGTGTCCGGGTTTCAAACCCAGATCAGTTACTTGGGAAGCAACCATGCTCACCGACACACCACCACCGCCTTCTGCTACGCGCTGCTTGCGCCGTGATGTGTCGCCTTCCCTCCTGGCGCCAGAGGCCGAAGGCAATCTCGCTGTACGCGCTCAACGCCGAGTGGAAGGCGAGCACATCTGAACCCGTTTTCCTGGTGCTGCTAGGGCGATATACTGTAACTGAGCGCAGAACGAACTTTCACTGAAGAATCTGCCCTTTAATGCACATCAGGGCGAACATGAAATTTCTAATATGAAGTACCCACTGACGATCCAAAGGCGTTTCAGTATGTATGCGTCGGTACCACCGGGGCAGTGCCTAAGTATTGTAAAGTGAAGGTCGACAGCTTGAGCCTCACAGGAAGTATTTCATTGGCTTCCCACGAGTGCGTAATGCCAGAGCGTGGCTGTTGCTAGGAAACGGCCTTATTTGCCGTTCGTTAATATCTAGTTTTCTTTGCATCAATGTGAAAATGTTACTATTACTAAATACAGTTTTGCTAGTTACAGTTCAAACTGGAAACGACGGAAGAAAGCGGTCCAACGCGCCACATTGGTTCCCGAAAGGGAGGGTGCGTTTCCTTCGCCACGTCTGACATTGTGTCTTAAATATTCTAAACCTGACATAATTACATCCTACCGAAAAAAGAAACAGATTTCGCAGCGAGGTTCTTGAGATATTGCTAGAGATGGAAGTCACTGGAGCGAATGCCTCGCACGTCAGATTGGCCGAGCGGTCTAAGGCGCCAGATTTAAGCTCTGGTTCCCGTAAGGGAGCGTGGGTTCGAACCCCACATCTGACAATGCATTTTGAACATTCTGAAACTAACATACTCCCTTGATCTTATAGAACAAGTAAATTACGCAGAAACACGCCATGCAGATTTTACTAGAGACGACAGTGACAGCAGTGTAGGCGTCGCTCGTCCGGTAGCCCGAGCGGTCGAAAAGAAATAGCGGAACATACTTTTCCTGTGGCGAGTTTTAGCTCTTCTCACGGACGTTTCCGTTGTCGTTGTGTTGTGGCTCTAGGTTCCAAGCGACAGCGAGAAAACCTCAACAGCAACACATACGTGTTTAAATGAATCGTAGGGCCTTAATAAAGATAGATGAAACGGTGGCTGAGGTACTGGAGTTCTGAAGCGGCCGTATTGCGTGGGCAGTAAGCTCACTAAGTTAGTGTGTCATGCTAATAACGGGAAGGCTGTGGATTAGGTCCCACCAATGGCTATTCCATATTGCTTCCCTAAAAGGCAGCGCGAGAGACTGCCAGGCAAATCTCAAGTGATCTGTACAAGGACTAAGATGTCCACACGTCTGGAAACGTTCTCGCCGACTTCTGTGCCACGCTGACGACACGGGTTCTCGTCCGGACACCGAAGTTAAGCAGCATTTTTTGCGTGCTTAGTACACGGCTTGACTAACTAGGATGTCTGCGTGCTGTTGGATTCTTCAATTTTGCCTTTTCCCTTAGTTTTCGGTGTTGCTGCGCGGTAATGATACGGTCCAGCACGCTGACCCGTCTCTTGCCTCTCGGTACCCAAATTCGCGAACCTGCGGCCACAGTCAAATGAAAGGGTCCGTTGTGTGTTTGTCGAGTTGGTCTCTCCCAGTCGATTCTAGCGCCTGTCCTCTACATATACGCCCATTTGCAAGCGTCAGCTTTCGCGTCAGCCGAGCAAAGTCGAGACAAGTCGACACATGGGGACGGGACACACGATGCTGTGAATCGCAATCCACACTAGCCTACGCGGAGCGGGACGAGGGGCGAAGGAAAACCATTCGTAACACGACAGTTCGCGAGCATTGAAAACATTCTCCTGAGTAAAGGAGACAACTTCCGTGCGGTGTCCGGGTTTCAAACCCAGATCAGTTACTTGGGAAGCAACCATGCTCACCGACACACCACCACCGCCTTCTGCTACGCGCTGCTTGCGCCGTGATGTGTCGCCTTCCCTCCTGGCGCCAGAGGCCGAAGGCAATCTCGCTGTACGCGCTCAACGCCGAGTGGAAGGCGAGCACATCTGAACCCGTTTTCCTGGTGCTGCTAGGGCGATATACTGTAACTGAGCGCAGAACGAACTTTCACTGAAGAATCTGCCCTTTAATGCACATCAGGGCGAACATGAAATTTCTAATATGAAGTACCCACTGACGATCCAAAGGCGTTTCAGTATGTATGCGTCGGTACCACCGGGGCAGTGCCTAAGTATTGTAAAGTGAAGGTCGACAGCTTGAGCCTCACAGGAAGTATTTCATTGGCTTCCCACGAGTGCGTAATGCACAGCGTGGCTGTTGCTAGGAAACGGCCTTATTTGCCGTTCGTTAATATCTAGTTTTCTTTGCATCAATGTGAAAATGTTACTATTACTAAATACAGTTTTGCTAGTTACAGTTCAAACTGGAAACGACGGAAGAAAGCGGTCCAACGCGCCACATTGGTTCCCGAAAGGGAGGGTGCGTTTCCTTCGCCACGTCTGACATTGTGTCTTAAATATTCTAAACCTGACATAATTACATCCTACCGAAAAAAGAAACAGATTTCGCAGCGAGGTTCTTGAGATATTGCTAGAGATGGAAGTCACTGGAGCGAATGCCTCGCACGTCAGATTGGCCGAGCGGTCTAAGGCGCCAGATTTAAGCTCTGGTTCCCGTAAGGGAGCGTGGGTTCGAACCCCACATCTGACAATGCATTTTGAACATTCTGAAACTAACATACTCCCTTGATCTTATAGAACAAGTAAATTACGCAGAAACACGCCATGCAGATTTTACTAGAGACGACAGTGACAGCAGTGTAGGCGTCGCTCGTCCGGTAGCCCGAGCGGTCGAAAAGAAATAGCGGAACATACTTTTCCTGTGGCGAGTTTTAGCTCTTCTCACGGACGTTTCCGTTGTCGTTGTGTTGTGGCTCTAGGTTCCAAGCGACAGCGAGAAAACCTCAACAGCAACACATACGTGTTTAAATGAATCGTAGGGCCTTAATAAAGATAGATGAAACGGTGGCTGAGGTACTGGAGTTCTGAAGCGGCCGTATTGCGTGGGCAGTAAGCTCACTAAGTTAGTGTGTCATGCTAATAACGGGAAGGCTGTGGATTAGGTCCCACCAATGGCTATTCCATATTGCTTCCCTAAAAGGCAGCGCGAGAGACTGCCAGGCAAATCTCAAGTGATCTGTACAAGGACTAAGATGTCCACACGTCTGGAAACGTTCTCGCCGACTTCTGTGCCACGCTGACGACACGGGTTCTCGTCCGGACACCGAAGTTAAGCAGCATTTTTGCGTGCTTAGTACACGGCTCGGTGACTAACTAGGATGTCTGCGTGCTGTTGGATTCTTCAATTTTGCCTTTTCCCTTAGTTTTCGGTGTTGCTGCGCGGTAATGATACGGTCCAGCACGCTGACCCGTCTCTTGCCTCTCGGTACCCAAATTCGCGAACCTGCGGCCACAGTCAAATGAAAGGGTCCGTTGTGTGTTTGTCGAGTTGGTCTCTCCCAGTCGATTCTAGCGCCTGTCCTCTACATATACGCCCATTTGCAAGCGTCAGCTTTCGCGTCAGCCGAGCAAAGTCGAGACAAGTCGACACATGGGGACGGGACACACGATGCTGTGAATCGCAATCCACACTAGCCTACGCGGAGCGGGACGAGGGGCGAAGGAAAACCATTCGTAACACGACAGTTCGCGAGCATTGAAAACATTCTCCTGAGTAAAGGAGACAACTTCCGTGCGGTGTCCGGGTTTCAAACCCAGATCAGTTACTTGGGAAGCAACCATGCTCACCGACACACCACCACCGCCTTCTGCTACGCGCTGCTTGCGCCGTGATGTGTCGCCTTCCCTCCTGGCGCCAGAGGCCGAAGGCAATCTCGCTGTACGCGCTCAACGCCGAGTGGAAGGCGAGCACATCTGAACCCGTTTTCCTGGTGCTGCTAGGGCGATATACTGTAACTGAGCGCAGAACGAACTTTCACTGAAGAATCTGCCCTTTAATGCACATCAGGGCGAACATGAAATTTCTAATATGAAGTACCCACTGACGATCCAAAGGCGTTTCAGTATGTATGCGTCGGTACCACCGGGGCAGTGCCTAAGTATTGTAAAGTGAAGGTCGACAGCTTGAGCCTCACAGGAAGTATTTCATTGGCTTCCCACGAGTGCGTAATGCACAGCGTGGCTGTTGCTAGGAAACGGCCTTATTTGCCGTTCGTTAATATCTAGTTTTCTTTGCATCAATGTGAAAATGTTACTATTACTAAATACAGTTTTGCTAGTTACAGTTCAAACTGGAAACGACGGAAGAAAGCGGTCCAACGCGCCACATTGGTTCCCGAAAGGGAGGGTGCGTTTCCTTCGCCACGTCTGACATTGTGTCTTAAATATTCTAAACCTGACATAATTACATCCTACCGAAAAAAGAAACAGATTTCGCAGCGAGGTTCTTGAGATATTGCTAGAGATGGAAGTCACTGGAGCGAATGCCTCGCACGTCAGATTGGCCGAGCGGTCTAAGGCGCCAGATTTAAGCTCTGGTTCCCGTAAGGGAGCGTGGGTTCGAACCCCACATCTGACAATGCATTTTGAACATTCTGAAACTAACATACTCCCTTGATCTTATAGAACAAGTAAATTACGCAGAAACACGCCATGCAGATTTTACTAGAGACGACAGTGACAGCAGTGTAGGCGTCGCTCGTCCGGTAGCCCGAGCGGTCGAAAAGAAATAGCGGAACATACTTTTCCTGTGGCGAGTTTTAGCTCTTCTCACGGACGTTTCCGTTGTCGTTGTGTTGTGGCTCTAGGTTCCAAGCGACAGCGAGAAAACCTCAACAGCAACACATACGTGTTTAAATGAATCGTAGGGCCTTAATAAAGATAGATGAAACGGTGGCTGAGGTACTGGAGTTCTGAAGCGGCCGTATTGCGTGGGCAGTAAGCTCACTAAGTTAGTGTGTCATGCTAATAACGGGAAGGCTGTGGATTAGGTCCCACCAATGGCTATTCCATATTGCTTCCCTAAAAGGCAGCGCGAGAGACTGCCAGGCAAATCTCAAGTGATCTGTACAAGGACTAAGATGTCCACACGTCTGGAAACGTTCTCGCCGACTTCTGTGCCACGCTGACGACACGGGTTCTCGTCCGGACACCGAAGTTAAGCAGCATTTTTGCGTGCTTAGTACACGGCTCGGTGACTAACTAGGATGTCTGCGTGCTGTTGGATTCTTCAATTTTGCCTTTTCCCTTAGTTTTCGGTGTTGCTGCGCGGTAATGATACGGTCCAGCACGCTGACCCGTCTCTTGCCTCTCGGTACCCAAATTCGCGAACCTGCGGCCACAGTCAAATGAAAGGGTCCGTTGTGTGTTTGTCGAGTTGGTCTCTCCCAGTCGATTCTAGCGCCTGTCCTCTACATATACGCCCATTTGCAAGCGTCAGCTTTCGCGTCAGCCGAGCAAAGTCGAGACAAGTCGACACATGGGGACGGGACACACGATGCTGTGAATCGCAATCCACACTAGCCTACGCGGAGCGGGACGAGGGGCGAAGGAAAACCATTCGTAACACGACAGTTCGCGAGCATTGAAAACATTCTCCTGAGTAAAGGAGACAACTTCCGTGCGGTGTCCGGGTTTCAAACCCAGATCAGTTACTTGGGAAGCAACCATGCTCACCGACACACCACCACCGCCTTCTGCTACGCGCTGCTTGCGCCGTGATGTGTCGCCTTCCCTCCTGGCGCCAGAGGCCGAAGGCAATCTCGCTGTACGCGCTCAACGCCGAGTGGAAGGCGAGCACATCTGAACCCGTTTTCCTGGTGCTGCTAGGGCGATATACTGTAACTGAGCGCAGAACGAACTTTCACTGAAGAATCTGCCCTTTAATGCACATCAGGGCGAACATGAAATTTCTAATATGAAGTACCCACTGACGATCCAAAGGCGTTTCAGTATGTATGCGTCGGTACCACCGGGGCAGTGCCTAAGTATTGTAAAGTGAAGGTCGACAGCTTGAGCCTCACAGGAAGTATTTCATTGGCTTCCCACGAGTGCGTAATGCACAGCGTGGCTGTTGCTAGGAAACGGCCTTATTTGCCGTTCGTTAATATCTAGTTTTCTTTGCATCAATGTGAAAATGTTACTATTACTAAATACAGTTTTGCTAGTTACAGTTCAAACTGGAAACGACGGAAGAAAGCGGTCCAACGCGCCACATTGGTTCCCGAAAGGGAGGGTGCGTTTCCTTCGCCACGTCTGACATTGTGTCTTAAATATTCTAAACCTGACATAATTACATCCTACCGAAAAAAGAAACAGATTTCGCAGCGAGGTTCTTGAGATATTGCTAGAGATGGAAGTCACTGGAGCGAATGCCTCGCACGTCAGATTGGCCGAGCGGTCTAAGGCGCCAGATTTAAGCTCTGGTTCCCGTAAGGGAGCGTGGGTTCGAACCCCACATCTGACAATGCATTTTGAACATTCTGAAACTAACATACTCCCTTGATCTTATAGAACAAGTAAATTACGCAGAAACACGCCATGCAGATTTTACTAGAGACGACAGTGACAGCAGTGCAGGCGTCGCTCGTCCGGTAGCCCGAGCGGTCGAAAAGAAATAGCGGAACATACTTTTCCTGTGGCGAGTTTTAGCTCTTCTCACGGACGTTTCCGTTGTCGTTGTGTTGTGGCTCTAGGTTCCAAGCGACAGCGAGAAAACCTCAACAGCAACACATACGTGTTTAAATGAATCGTAGGGCCTTAATAAAGATAGATGAAACGGTGGCTGAGGTACTGGAGTTCTGAAGCGGCCGTATTGCGTGGGCAGTAAGCTCACTAAGTTAGTGTGTCATGCTAATAACGGGAAGGCTGTGGATTAGGTCCCACCAATGGCTATTCCATATTGCTTCCCTAGAAGGCAGCGCGAGAGACTGCCAGGCAAATCTCAAGTGATCTGTACAAGGACTAAGATGTCCACACGTCTGGAAACGTTCTCGCCGACTTCTGTGCCACGCTGACGACACGGGTTCTCGTCCGATCACCGAAGTTAAGCAGCATTTTTGCGTGCTTAGTACACGGCTCGGTGACTAACTAGGATGTCTGCGTGCTGTTGGATTCTTTAATTTTGCCTTTTCCCTTAGTTTTCGGTGTTGCTGCGCGGTAATGATACGGTCCAGCACGCTGACCCGTCTCTTGCCTCTCGGTACCCAAATTCGCGAACCTGCGGCCACAGTCAAATGAAAGGGTCCGTTGTGTGTTTGTCGAGTTGGTCTCTCCCAGTCGATTCTAGCGCCTGTCCTCTACATATACGCCCATTTGCAAGCGTCAGCTTTCGCGTCAGCCGAGCAAAGTCGAGACAAGTCGACACATGGGGACGGGACACACGATGCTGTGAATCGCAATCCACACTAGCCTACGCGGAGCGGGACGAGGGGCGAAGGAAAACCATTCGTAACACGACAGTTCGCGAGCATTGAAAACATTCTCCTGAGTAAAGGAGACAACTTCCGTGCGGTGTCCGGGTTTCAAACCCAGATCAGTTACTTGGGAAGCAACCATGCTCACCGACACACCACCACCGCCTTCTGCTACGCGCTGCTTGCGCCGTGATGTGTCGCCTTCCCTCCTGGCGCCAGAGGCCGAAGGCAATCTCGCTGTACGCGCTCAACGCCGAGTGGAAGGCGAGCACATCTGAACCCGTTTTCCTGGTGCTGCTAGGGCGATATACTGTAACTGAGCGCAGAACGAACTTTCACTGAAGAATCTGCCCTTTAATGCACATCAGGGCGAACATGAAATTTCTAATATGAAGTACCCACTGACGATCCAAAGGCGTTTCAGTATGTATGCGTCGGTACCACCGGGGCAGTGCCTAAGTATTGTAAAGTGAAGGTCGACAGCTTGAGCCTCACAGGAAGTATTTCATTGGCTTCCCACGAGTGCGTAATGCACAGCGTGGCTGTTGCTAGGAAACGGCCTTATTTGCCGTTCGTTAATATCTAGTTTTCTTTGCATCAATGTGAAAATGTTACTATTACTAAATACAGTTTTGCTAGTTACAGTTCAAACTGGAAACGACGGAAGAAAGCGGTCCAACGCGCCACATTGGTTCCCGAAAGGGAGGGTGCGTTTCCTTCGCCACGTCTGACATTGTGTCTTAAATATTCTAAACCTGACATAATTACATCCTACCGAAAAAAGAAACAGATTTCGCAGCGAGGTTCTTGAGATATTGCTAGAGATGGAAGTCACTGGAGCGAATGCCTCGCACGTCAGATTGGCCGAGCGGTCTAAGGCGCCAGATTTAAGCTCTGGTTCCCGTAAGGGAGCGTGGGTTCGAACCCCACATCTGACAATGCATTTTGAACATTCTGAAACTAACATACTCCCTTGATCTTATAGAACAAGTAAATTACGCAGAAACACGCCATGCAGATTTTACTAGAGACGACAGTGACAGCAGTGTAGGCGTCGCTCGTCCGGTAGCCCGAGCGGTCGAAAAGAAATAGCGGAACATACTTTTCCTGTGGCGAGTTTTAGCTCTTCTCACGGACGTTTCCGTTGTCGTTGTGTTGTGGCTCTAGGTTCCAAGCGACAGCGAGAAAACCTCAACAGCAACACATACGTGTTTAAATGAATCGTAGGGCCTTAATAAAGATAGATGAAACGGTGGCTGAGGTACTGGAGTTCTGAAGCGGCCGTATTGCGTGGGCAGTAAGCTCACTAAGTTAGTGTGTCATGCTAATAACGGGAAGGCTGTGGATTAGGTCCCACCAATGGCTATTCCATATTGCTTCCCTAAAAGGCAGCGCGAGAGACTGCCAGGCAAATCTCAAGTGATCTGTACAAGGACTAAGATGTCCACACGTCTGGAAACGTTCTCGCTGACTTCTGTGCCACGCTGACGACACGGGTTCTCGTCCGGACACCGAAGTTAAGCAGCATTTTTGCGTGCTTAGTACACGGCTCGGTGACTAACTAGGATGTCTGCGTGCTGTTGGATTCTTCAATTTTGCCTTTTCCCTTAGTTTTCGGTGTTGCTGCGCGGTAATGATACGGTCCAGCACGCTGACCCGTCTCTTGCCTCTCGGTACCCAAATTCGCGAACCTGCGGCCACAGTCAAATGAAAGGGTCCGTTGTGTGTTTGTCGAGTTGGTCTCTCCCAGTCGATTCTAGCGCCTGTCCTCTACATATACGCCCATTTGCAAGCGTCAGCTTTCGCGTCAGCCGAGCAAAGTCGAGACAAGTCGACACATGGGGACGGGACACACGATGCTGTGAATCGCAATCCACACTAGCCTACGCGGAGCGGGACGAGGGGCGAAGGAAAACCATTCGTAACACGACAGTTCGCGAGCATTGAAAACATTCTCCTGAGTAAAGGAGACAACTTCCGTGCGGTGTCCGGGTTTCAAACCCAGATCAGTTACTTGGGAAGCAACCATGCTCACCGACACACCACCACCGCCTTCTGCTACGCGCTGCTTGCGCCGTGATGTGTCGCCTTCCCTCCTGGCGCCAGAGGCCGAAGGCAATCTCGCTGTACGCGCTCAACGCCGAGTGGAAGGCGAGCACATCTGAACCCGTTTTCCTGGTGCTGCTAGGGCGATATACTGTAACTGAGCGCAGAACGAACTTTCACTGAAGAATCTGCCCTTTAATGCACATCAGGGCGAACATGAAATTTCTAATATGAAGTACCCACTGACGATCCAAAGGCGTTTCAGTATGTATGCGTCGGTACCACCGGGGCAGTGCCTAAGTATTGTAAAGTGAAGGTCGACAGCTTGAGCCTCACAGGAAGTATTTCATTGGCTTCCCACGAGTGCGTAATGCACAGCGTGGCTGTTGCTAGGAAACGGCCTTATTTGCCGTTCGTTAATATCTAGTTTTCTTTGCATCAATGTGAAAATGTTACTATTACTAAATACAGTTTTGCTAGTTACAGTTCAAACTGGAAACGACGGAAGAAAGCGGTCCAACGCGCCACATTGGTTCCCGAAAGGGAGGGTGCGTTTCCTTCGCCACGTCTGACATTGTGTCTTAAATATTCTAAACCTGACATAATTACATCCTACCGAAAAAAGAAACAGATTTCGCAGCGAGGTTCTTGAGATATTGCTAGAGATGGAAGTCACTGGAGCGAATGCCTCGCACGTCAGATTGGCCGAGCGGTCTAAGGCGCCAGATTTAAGCTCTGGTTCCCGTAAGGGAGCGTGGGTTCGAACCCCACATCTGACAATGCATTTTGAACATTCTGAAACTAACATACTCCCTTGATCTTATAGAACAAGTAAATTACGCAGAAACACGCCATGCAGATTTTACTAGAGACGACAGTGACAGCAGTGCAGGCGTCGCTCGTCCGGTAGCCCGAGCGGTCGAAAAGAAATAGCGGAACATACTTTTCCTGTGCCGAGTTTTAGCTCTTCTCACGGACGTTACCGTTGTCGTTGTGTTGTGGCTCTAGGTTCCAAGCGACAGCGAGAAAACCTCAACAGCAACACATACGTGTTTAAATGAATCGTAGGGCCTTAATAAAGATAGATGAAACGGTGGCTGAGGTACTGGAGTTCTGAAGCGGCCGTATTGCGTGGGCAGTAAGCTCACTAAGTTAGTGTGTCATGCTAATAACGGGAAGGCTGTGGATTAGGTCCCACCAAGGGCTATTCCATATTGCTTCCCTAGAAGGCAGCGCGAGAGACTGCCAGGCAAATCTCAAGTGATCTGTACAAGGACTAAGATGTCCACACGTCTGGAAACGTTCTCGCCGACTTCTGTGCCACGCTGACGACACGGGTTCTCGTCCGATCACCGAAGTTAAGCAGCATTTTTGCGTGCTTAGTACACGGCTCGGTGACTAACTAGGATGTCTGCGTGCTGTTGGATTCTTTAATTTTGCCTTTTCCCTTAGTTTTCGGTGTTGCTGCGCGGTAATGATACGGTCCAGCACGCTGACCCGTCTCTTGCCTCTCGGTACCCAAATTCGCGAACCTGCGGCCACAGTCAAATGAAAGGGTCCGTTGTGTGTTTGTCGAGTTGGTCTCTCCCAGTCGATTCTAGCGCCTGTCCTCTACATATACGCCCATTTGCAAGCGTCAGCTTTCGCGTCAGCCGAGCAAAGTCGAGACAAGTCGACACATGGGGACGGGACACACGATGCTGTGAATCGCAATCCACACTAGCCTACGCGGAGCGGGACGAGGGGCGAAGGAAAACCATTCGTAACACGACAGTTCGCGAGCATTGAAAACATTCTCCTGAGTAAAGGAGACAACTTCCGTGCGGTGTCCGGGTTTCAAACCCAGATCAGTTACTTGGGAAGCAACCATGCTCACCGACACACCACCACCGCCTTCTGCTACGCGCTGCTTGCGCCGTGATGTGTCGCCTTCCCTCCTGGCGCCAGAGGCCGAAGGCAATCTCGCTGTACGCGCTCAACGCCGAGTGGAAGGCGAGCACATCTGAACCCGTTTTCCTGGTGCTGCTAGGGCGATATACTGTAACTGAGCGCAGAACGAACTTTCACTGAAGAATCTGCCCTTTAATGCACATCAGGGCGAACATGAAATTTCTAATATGAAGTACCCACTGACGATCCAAAGGCGTTTCAGTATGTATGCGTCGGTACCACCGGGGCAGTGCCTAAGTATTGTAAAGTGAAGGTCGACAGCTTGAGCCTCACAGGAAGTATTTCATTGGCTTCCCACGAGTGCGTAATGCACAGCGTGGCTGTTGCTAGGAAACGGCCTTATTTGCCGTTCGTTAATATCTAGTTTTCTTTGCATCAATGTGAAAATGTTACTATTACTAAATACAGTTTTGCTAGTTACAGTTCAAACTGGAAACGACGGAAGAAAGCGGTCCAACGCGCCACATTGGTTCCCGAAAGGGAGGGTGCGTTTCCTTCGCCACGTCTGACATTGTGTCTTAAATATTCTAAACCTGACATAATTACATCCTACCGAAAAAAGAAACAGATTTCGCAGCGAGGTTCTTGAGATATTGCTAGAGATGGAAGTCACTGGAGCGAATGCCTCGCACGTCAGATTGGCCGAGCGGTCTAAGGCGCCAGATTTAAGCTCTGGTTCCCGTAAGGGAGCGTGGGTTCGAACCCCACATCTGACAATGCATTTTGAACATTCTGAAACTAACATACTCCCTTGATCTTATAGAACAAGTAAATTACGCAGAAACACGCCATGCAGATTTTACTAGAGACGACAGTGACAGCAGTGTAGGCGTCGCTCGTCCGGTAGCCCGAGCGGTCGAAAAGAAATAGCGGAACATACTTTTCCTGTGGCGAGTTTTAGCTCTTCTCACGGACGTTTCCGTTGTCGTTGTGTTGTGGCTCTAGGTTCCAAGCGACAGCGAGAAAACCTCAACAGCAACACATACGTGTTTAAATGAATCGTAGGGCCTTAATAAAGATAGATGAAACGGTGGCTGAGGTACTGGAGTTCTGAAGCGGCCGTATTGCGTGGGCAGTAAGCTCACTAAGTTAGTGTGTCATGCTAATAACGGGAAGGCTGTGGATTAGGTCCCACCAATGGCTATTCCATATTGCTTCCCTAAAAGGCAGCGCGAGAGACTGCCAGGCAAATCTCAAGTGATCTGTACAAGGACTAAGATGTCCACACGTCTGGAAACGTTCTCGCCGACTTCTGTGCCACGCTGACGACACGGGTTCTCGTCCGGACACCGAAGTTAAGCAGCATTTTTGCGTGCTTAGTACACGGCTCGGTGACTAACTAGGATGTCTGCGTGCTGTTGGATTCTTCAATTTTGCCTTTTCCCTTAGTTTTCGGTGTTGCTGCGCGGTAATGATACGGTCCAGCACGCTGACCCGTCTCTTGCCTCTCGGTACCCAAATTCGCGAACCTGCGGCCACAGTCAAATGAAAGGGTCCGTTGTGTGTTTGTCGAGTTGGTCTCTCCCAGTCGATTCTAGCGCCTGTCCTCTACATATACGCCCATTTGCAAGCGTCAGCTTTCGCGTCAGCCGAGCAAAGTCGAGACAAGTCGACACATGGGGACGGGACACACGATGCTGTGAATCGCAATCCACACTAGCCTACGCGGAGCGGGACGAGGGGCGAAGGAAAACCATTCGTAACACGACAGTTCGCGAGCATTGAAAACATTCTCCTGAGTAAAGGAGACAACTTCCGTGCGGTGTCCGGGTTTCAAACCCAGATCAGTTACTTGGGAAGCAACCATGCTCACCGACACACCACCACCGCCTTCTGCTACGCGCTGCTTGCGCCGTGATGTGTCGCCTTCCCTCCTGGCGCCAGAGGCCGAAGGCAATCTCGCTGTACGCGCTCAACGCCGAGTGGAAGGCGAGCACATCTGAACCCGTTTTCCTGGTGCTGCTAGGGCGATATACTGTAACTGAGCGCAGAACGAACTTTCACTGAAGAATCTGCCCTTTAATGCACATCAGGGCGAACATGAAATTTCTAATATGAAGTACCCACTGACGATCCAAAGGCGTTTCAGTATGTATGCGTCGGTACCACCGGGGCAGTGCCTAAGTATTGTAAAGTGAAGGTCGACAGCTTGAGCCTCACAGGAAGTATTTCATTGGCTTCCCACGAGTGCGTAATGCACAGCGTGGCTGTTGCTAGGAAACGGCCTTATTTGCCGTTCGTTAATATCTAGTTTTCTTTGCATCAATGTGAAAATGTTACTATTACTAAATACAGTTTTGCTAGTTACAGTTCAAACTGGAAACGACGGAAGAAAGCGGTCCAACGCGCCACATTGGTTCCCGAAAGGGAGGGTGCGTTTCCTTCGCCACGTCTGACATTGTGTCTTAAATATTCTAAACCTGACATAATTACATCCTACCGAAAAAAGAAACAGATTTCGCAGCGAGGTTCTTGAGATATTGCTAGAGATGGAAGTCACTGGAGCGAATGCCTCGCACGTCAGATTGGCCGAGCGGTCTAAGGCGCCAGATTTAAGCTCTGGTTCCCGTAAGGGAGCGTGGGTTCGAACCCCACATCTGACAATGCATTTTGAACATTCTGAAACTAACATACTCCCTTGATCTTATAGAACAAGTAAATTACGCAGAAACACGCCATGCAGATTTTACTAGAGACGACAGTGACAGCAGTGTAGGCGTCGCTCGTCCGGTAGCCCGAGCGGTCGAAAAGAAATAGCGGAACATACTTTTCCTGTGGCGAGTTTTAGCTCTTCTCACGGACGTTTCCGTTGTCGTTGTGTTGTGGCTCTAGGTTCCAAGCGACAGCGAGAAAACCTCAACAGCAACACATACGTGTTTAAATGAATCGTAGGGCCTTAATAAAGATAGATGAAACGGTGGCTGAGGTACTGGAGTTCTGAAGCGGCCGTATTGCGTGGGCAGTAAGCTCACTAAGTTAGTGTGTCATGCTAATAACGGGAAGGCTGTGGATTAGGTCCCACCAATGGCTATTCCATATTGCTTCCCTAAAAGGCAGCGCGAGAGACTGCCAGGCAAATCTCAAGTGATCTGTACAAGGACTAAGATGTCCACACGTCTGGAAACGTTCTCGCTGACTTCTGTGCCACGCTGACGACACGGGTTCTCGTCCGGACACCGAAGTTAAGCAGCATTTTTGCGTGCTTAGTACACGGCTCGGTGACTAACTAGGATGTCTGCGTGCTGTTGGATTCTTCAATTTTGCCTTTTCCCTTAGTTTTCGGTGTTGCTGCGCGGTAATGATACGGTCCAGCACGCTGACCCGTCTCTTGCCTCTCGGTACCCAAATTCGCGAACCTGCGGCCACAGTCAAATGAAAGGGTCCGTTGTGTGTTTGTCGAGTTGGTCTCTCCCAGTCGATTCTAGCGCCTGTCCTCTACATATACGCCCATTTGCAAGCGTCAGCTTTCGCGTCAGCCGAGCAAAGTCGAGACAAGTCGACACATGGGGACGGGACACACGATGCTGTGAATCGCAATCCACACTAGCCTACGCGGAGCGGGACGAGGGGCGAAGGAAAACCATTCGTAACACGACAGTTCGCGAGCATTGAAAACATTCTCCTGAGTAAAGGAGACAACTTCCGTGCGGTGTCCGGGTTTCAAACCCAGATCAGTTACTTGGGAAGCAACCATGCTCACCGACACACCACCACCGCCTTCTGCTACGCGCTGCTTGCGCCGTGATGTGTCGCCTTCCCTCCTGGCGCCAGAGGCCGAAGGCAATCTCGCTGTACGCGCTCAACGCCGAGTGGAAGGCGAGCACATCTGAACCCGTTTTCCTGGTGCTGCTAGGGCGATATACTGTAACTGAGCGCAGAACGAACTTTCACTGAAGAATCTGCCCTTTAATGCACATCAGGGCGAACATGAAATTTCTAATATGAAGTACCCACTGACGATCCAAAGGCGTTTCAGTATGTATGCGTCGGTACCACCGGGGCAGTGCCTAAGTATTGTAAAGTGAAGGTCGACAGCTTGAGCCTCACAGGAAGTATTTCATTGGCTTCCCACGAGTGCGTAATGCACAGCGTGGCTGTTGCTAGGAAACGGCCTTATTTGCCGTTCGTTAATATCTAGTTTTCTTTGCATCAATGTGAAAATGTTACTATTACTAAATACAGTTTTGCTAGTTACAGTTCAAACTGGAAACGACGGAAGAAAGCGGTCCAACGCGCCACATTGGTTCCCGAAAGGGAGGGTGCGTTTCCTTCGCCACGTCTGACATTGTGTCTTAAATATTCTAAACCTGACATAATTACATCCTACCGAAAAAAGAAACAGATTTCGCAGCGAGGTTCTTGAGATATTGCTAGAGATGGAAGTCACTGGAGCGAATGCCTCGCACGTCAGATTGGCCGAGCGGTCTAAGGCGCCAGATTTAAGCTCTGGTTCCCGTAAGGGAGCGTGGGTTCGAACCCCACATCTGACAATGCATTTTGAACATTCTGAAACTAACATACTCCCTTGATCTTATAGAACAAGTAAATTACGCAGAAACACGCCATGCAGATTTTACTAGAGACGACAGTGACAGCAGTGCAGGCGTCGCTCGTCCGGTAGCCCGAGCGGTCGAAAAGAAATAGCGGAACATACTTTTCCTGTGCCGAGTTTTAGCTCTTCTCACGGACGTTACCGTTGTCGTTGTGTTGTGGCTCTAGGTTCCAAGCGACAGCGAGAAAACCTCAACAGCAACACATACGTGTTTAAATGAATCGTAGGGCCTTAATAAAGATAGATGAAACGGTGGCTGAGGTACTGGAGTTCTGAAGCGGCCGTATTGCGTGGGCAGTAAGCTCACTAAGTTAGTGTGTCATGCTAATAACGGGAAGGCTGTGGATTAGGTCCCACCAAGGGCTATTCCATATTGCTTCCCTAGAAGGCAGCGCGAGAGACTGCCAGGCAAATCTCAAGTGATCTGTACAAGGACTAAGATGTCCACACGTCTGGAAACGTTCTCGCCGACTTCTGTGCCACGCTGACGACACGGGTTCTCGTCCGATCACCGAAGTTAAGCAGCATTTTTGCGTGCTTAGTACACGGCTCGGTGACTAACTAGGATGTCTGCGTGCTGTTGGATTCTTTAATTTTGCCTTTTCCCTTAGTTTTCGGTGTTGCTGCGCGGTAATGATACGGTCCAGCACGCTGACCCGTCTCTTGCCTCTCGGTACCCAAATTCGCGAACCTGCGGCCACAGTCAAATGAAAGGGTCCGTTGTGTGTTTGTCGAGTTGGTCTCTCCCAGTCGATTCTAGCGCCTGTCCTCTACATATACGCCCATTTGCAAGCGTCAGCTTTCGCGTCAGCCGAGCAAAGTCGAGACAAGTCGACACATGGGGACGGGACACACGATGCTGTGAATCGCAATCCACACTAGCCTACGCGGAGCGGGACGAGGGGCGAAGGAAAACCATTCGTAACACGACAGTTCGCGAGCATTGAAAACATTCTCCTGAGTAAAGGAGACAACTTCCGTGCGGTGTCCGGGTTTCAAACCCAGATCAGTTACTTGGGAAGCAACCATGCTCACCGACACACCACCACCGCCTTCTGCTACGCGCTGCTTGCGCCGTGATGTGTCGCCTTCCCTCCTGGCGCCAGAGGCCGAAGGCAATCTCGCTGTACGCGCTCAACGCCGAGTGGAAGGCGAGCACATCTGAACCCGTTTTCCTGGTGCTGCTAGGGCGATATACTGTAACTGAGCGCAGAACGAACTTTCACTGAAGAATCTGCCCTTTAATGCACATCAGGGCGAACATGAAATTTCTAATATGAAGTACCCACTGACGATCCAAAGGCGTTTCAGTATGTATGCGTCGGTACCACCGGGGCAGTGCCTAAGTATTGTAAAGTGAAGGTCGACAGCTTGAGCCTCACAGGAAGTATTTCATTGGCTTCCCACGAGTGCGTAATGCACAGCGTGGCTGTTGCTAGGAAACGGCCTTATTTGCCGTTCGTTAATATCTAGTTTTCTTTGCATCAATGTGAAAATGTTACTATTACTAAATACAGTTTTGCTAGTTACAGTTCAAACTGGAAACGACGGAAGAAAGCGGTCCAACGCGCCACATTGGTTCCCGAAAGGGAGGGTGCGTTTCCTTCGCCACGTCTGACATTGTGTCTTAAATATTCTAAACCTGACATAATTACATCCTACCGAAAAAAGAAACAGATTTCGCAGCGAGGTTCTTGAGATATTGCTAGAGATGGAAGTCACTGGAGCGAATGCCTCGCACGTCAGATTGGCCGAGCGGTCTAAGGCGCCAGATTTAAGCTCTGGTTCCCGTAAGGGAGCGTGGGTTCGAACCCCACATCTGACAATGCATTTTGAACATTCTGAAACTAACATACTCCCTTGATCTTATAGAACAAGTAAATTACGCAGAAACACGCCATGCAGATTTTACTAGAGACGACAGTGACAGCAGTGTAGGCGTCGCTCGTCCGGTAGCCCGAGCGGTCGAAAAGAAATAGCGGAACATACTTTTCCTGTGGCGAGTTTTAGCTCTTCTCACGGACGTTTCCGTTGTCGTTGTGTTGTGGCTCTAGGTTCCAAGCGACAGCGAGAAAACCTCAACAGCAACACATACGTGTTTAAATGAATCGTAGGGCCTTAATAAAGATAGATGAAACGGTGGCTGAGGTACTGGAGTTCTGAAGCGGCCGTATTGCGTGGGCAGTAAGCTCACTAAGTTAGTGTGTCATGCTAATAACGGGAAGGCTGTGGATTAGGTCCCACCAATGGCTATTCCATATTGCTTCCCTAAAAGGCAGCGCGAGAGACTGCCAGGCAAATCTCAAGTGATCTGTACAAGGACTAAGATGTCCACACGTCTGGAAACGTTCTCGCCGACTTCTGTGCCACGCTGACGACACGGGTTCTCGTCCGGACACCGAAGTTAAGCAGCATTTTTGCGTGCTTAGTACACGGCTCGGTGACTAACTAGGATGTCTGCGTGCTGTTGGATTCTTCAATTTTGCCTTTTCCCTTAGTTTTCGGTGTTGCTGCGCGGTAATGATACGGTCCAGCACGCTGACCCGTCTCTTGCCTCTCGGTACCCAAATTCGCGAACCTGCGGCCACAGTCAAATGAAAGGGTCCGTTGTGTGTTTGTCGAGTTGGTCTCTCCCAGTCGATTCTAGCGCCTGTCCTCTACATATACGCCCATTTGCAAGCGTCAGCTTTCGCGTCAGCCGAGCAAAGTCGAGACAAGTCGACACATGGGGACGGGACACACGATGCTGTGAATCGCAATCCACACTAGCCTACGCGGAGCGGGACGAGGGGCGAAGGAAAACCATTCGTAACACGACAGTTCGCGAGCATTGAAAACATTCTCCTGAGTAAAGGAGACAACTTCCGTGCGGTGTCCGGGTTTCAAACCCAGATCAGTTACTTGGGAAGCAACCATGCTCACCGACACACCACCACCGCCTTCTGCTACGCGCTGCTTGCGCCGTGATGTGTCGCCTTCCCTCCTGGCGCCAGAGGCCGAAGGCAATCTCGCTGTACGCGCTCAACGCCGAGTGGAAGGCGAGCACATCTGAACCCGTTTTCCTGGTGCTGCTAGGGCGATATACTGTAACTGAGCGCAGAACGAACTTTCACTGAAGAATCTGCCCTTTAATGCACATCAGGGCGAACATGAAATTTCTAATATGAAGTACCCACTGACGATCCAAAGGCGTTTCAGTATGTATGCGTCGGTACCACCGGGGCAGTGCCTAAGTATTGTAAAGTGAAGGTCGACAGCTTGAGCCTCACAGGAAGTATTTCATTGGCTTCCCACGAGTGCGTAATGCACAGCGTGGCTGTTGCTAGGAAACGGCCTTATTTGCCGTTCGTTAATATCTAGTTTTCTTTGCATCAATGTGAAAATGTTACTATTACTAAATACAGTTTTGCTAGTTACAGTTCAAACTGGAAACGACGGAAGAAAGCGGTCCAACGCGCCACATTGGTTCCCGAAAGGGAGGGTGCGTTTCCTTCGCCACGTCTGACATTGTGTCTTAAATATTCTAAACCTGACATAATTACATCCTACCGAAAAAAGAAACAGATTTCGCAGCGAGGTTCTTGAGATATTGCTAGAGATGGAAGTCACTGGAGCGAATGCCTCGCACGTCAGATTGGCCGAGCGGTCTAAGGCGCCAGATTTAAGCTCTGGTTCCCGTAAGGGAGCGTGGGTTCGAACCCCACATCTGACAATGCATTTTGAACATTCTGAAACTAACATACTCCCTTGATCTTATAGAACAAGTAAATTACGCAGAAACACGCCATGCAGATTTTACTAGAGACGACAGTGACAGCAGTGTAGGCGTCGCTCGTCCGGTAGCCCGAGCGGTCGAAAAGAAATAGCGGAACATACTTTTCCTGTGGCGAGTTTTAGCTCTTCTCACGGACGTTTCCGTTGTCGTTGTGTTGTGGCTCTAGGTTCCAAGCGACAGCGAGAAAACCTCAACAGCAACACATACGTGTTTAAATGAATCGTAGGGCCTTAATAAAGATAGATGAAACGGTGGCCCGGGTACTCGAGTTCTGAAGCGGCCGTATTGCGTGGGCAGTAAGCTCACTAAGTTAGTGTGTCATGCTAATAACGGGAAGGCTGTGGATTAGGTCCCACCAATGGCTATTCCATATTGCTTCCCTAAAAGGCAGCGCGAGAGACTGCCAGGCAAATCTCAAGTGATCTGTACAAGGACTAAGATGTCCACACGTCTGGAAACGTTCTCGCCGACTTCTGTGCCACGCTGACGACACGGGTTCTCGTCCGGACACCGAAGTTAAGCAGCATTTTTGCGTGCTTAGTACACGGCTCGGTGACTAACTAGGATGTCTGCGTGCTGTTGGATTCTTCAATTTTGCCTTTTCCCTTAGTTTTCGGTGTTGCTGCGCGGTAATGATACGGTCCAGCACGCTGACCCGTCTCTTGCCTCTCGGTACCCAAATTCGCGAACCTGCGGCCACAGTCAAATGAAAGGGTCCGTTGTGTGTTTGTCGAGTTGGTCTCTCCCAGTCGATTCTAGCGCCTGTCCTCTACATATACGCCCATTTGCAAGCGTCAGCTTTCGCGTCAGCCGAGCAAAGTCGAGACAAGTCGACACATGGGGACGGGACACACGATGCTGTGAATCGCAATCCACACTAGCCTACGCGGAGCGGGACGAGGGGCGAAGGAAAACCATTCGTAACACGACAGTTCGCGAGCATTGAAAACATTCTCCTGAGTAAAGGAGACAACTTCCGTGCGGTGTCCGGGTTTCAAACCCAGATCAGTTACTTGGGAAGCAACCATGCTCACCGACACACCACCACCGCCTTCTGCTACGCGCTGCTTGCGCCGTGATGTGTCGCCTTCCCTCCTGGCGCCAGAGGCCGAAGGCAATCTCGCTGTACGCGCTCAACGCCGAGTGGAAGGCGAGCACATCTGAACCCGTTTTCCTGGTGCTGCTAGGGCGATATACTGTAACTGAGCGCAGAACGAACTTTCACTGAAGAATCTGCCCTTTAATGCACATCAGGGCGAACATGAAATTTCTAATATGAAGTACCCACTGACGATCCAAAGGCGTTTCAGTATGTATGCGTCGGTACCACCGGGGCAGTGCCTAAGTATTGTAAAGTGAAGGTCGACAGCTTGAGCCTCACAGGAAGTATTTCATTGGCTTCCCACGAGTGCGTAATGCACAGCGTGGCTGTTGCTAGGAAACGGCCTTATTTGCCGTTCGTTAATATCTAGTTTTCTTTGCATCAATGTGAAAATGTTACTATTACTAAATACAGTTTTGCTAGTTACAGTTCAAACTGGAAACGACGGAAGAAAGCGGTCCAACGCGCCACATTGGTTCCCGAAAGGGAGGGTGCGTTTCCTTCGCCACGTCTGACATTGTGTCTTAAATATTCTAAACCTGACATAATTACATCCTACCGAAAAAAGAAACAGATTTCGCAGCGAGGTTCTTGAGATATTGCTAGAGATGGAAGTCACTGGAGCGAATGCCTCGCACGTCAGATTGGCCGAGCGGTCTAAGGCGCCAGATTTAAGCTCTGGTTCCCGTAAGGGAGCGTGGGTTCGAACCCCACATCTGACAATGCATTTTGAACATTCTGAAACTAACATACTCCCTTGATCTTATAGAACAAGTAAATTACGCAGAAACACGCCATGCAGATTTTACTAGAGACGACAGTGACAGCAGTGTAGGCGTCGCTCGTCCGGTAGCCCGAGCGGTCGAAAAGAAATAGCGGAACATACTTTTCCTGTGGCGAGTTTTAGCTCTTCTCACGGACGTTTCCGTTGTCGTTGTGTTGTGGCTCTAGGTTCCAAGCGACAGCGAGAAAACCTCAACAGCAACACATACGTGTTTAAATGAATCGTAGGGCCTTAATAAAGATAGATGAAACGGTGGCCCGGGTACTCGAGTTCTGAAGCGGCCGTATTGCGTGGGCAGTAAGCTCACTAAGTTAGTGTGTCATGCTAATAACGGGAAGGCTGTGGATTAGGTCCCACCAATGGCTATTCCATATTGCTTCCCTAAAAGGCAGCGCGAGAGACTGCCAGGCAAATCTCAAGTGATCTGTACAAGGACTAAGATGTCCACACGTCTGGAAACGTTCTCGCCGACTTCTGTGCCACGCTGACGACACGGGTTCTCGTCCGGACACCGAAGTTAAGCAGCATTTTTGCGTGCTTAGTACACGGCTCGGTGACTAACTAGGATGTCTGCGTGCTGTTGGATTCTTCAATTTTGCCTTTTCCCTTAGTTTTCGGTGTTGCTGCGCGGTAATGATACGGTCCAGCACGCTGACCCGTCTCTTGCCTCTCGGTACCCAAATTCGCGAACCTGCGGCCACAGTCAAATGAAAGGGTCCGTTGTGTGTTTGTCGAGTTGGTCTCTCCCAGTCGATTCTAGCGCCTGTCCTCTACATATACGCCCATTTGCAAGCGTCAGCTTTCGCGTCAGCCGAGCAAAGTCGAGACAAGTCGACACATGGGGACGGGACACACGATGCTGTGAATCGCAATCCACACTAGCCTACGCGGAGCGGGACGAGGGGCGAAGGAAAACCATTCGTAACACGACAGTTCGCGAGCATTGAAAACATTCTCCTGAGTAAAGGAGACAACTTCCGTGCGGTGTCCGGGTTTCAAACCCAGATCAGTTACTTGGGAAGCAACCATGCTCACCGACACACCACCACCGCCTTCTGCTACGCGCTGCTTGCGCCGTGATGTGTCGCCTTCCCTCCTGGCGCCAGAGGCCGAAGGCAATCTCGCTGTACGCGCTCAACGCCGAGTGGAAGGCGAGCACATCTGAACCCGTTTTCCTGGTGCTGCTAGGGCGATATACTGTAACTGAGCGCAGAACGAACTTTCACTGAAGAATCTGCCCTTTAATGCACATCAGGGCGAACATGAAATTTCTAATATGAAGTACCCACTGACGATCCAAAGGCGTTTCAGTATGTATGCGTCGGTACCACCGGGGCAGTGCCTAAGTATTGTAAAGTGAAGGTCGACAGCTTGAGCCTCACAGGAAGTATTTCATTGGCTTCCCACGAGTGCGTAATGCACAGCGTGGCTGTTGCTAGGAAACGGCCTTATTTGCCGTTCGTTAATATCTAGTTTTCTTTGCATCAATGTGAAAATGTTACTATTACTAAATACAGTTTTGCTAGTTACAGTTCAAACTGGAAACGACGGAAGAAAGCGGTCCAACGCGCCACATTGGTTCCCGAAAGGGAGGGTGCGTTTCCTTCGCCACGTCTGACATTGTGTCTTAAATATTCTAAACCTGACATAATTACATCCTACCGAAAAAAGAAACAGATTTCGCAGCGAGGTTCTTGAGATATTGCTAGAGATGGAAGTCACTGGAGCGAATGCCTCGCACGTCAGATTGGCCGAGCGGTCTAAGGCGCCAGATTTAAGCTCTGGTTCCCGTAAGGGAGCGTGGGTTCGAACCCCACATCTGACAATGCATTTTGAACATTCTGAAACTAACATACTCCCTTGATCTTATAGAACAAGTAAATTACGCAGAAACACGCCATGCAGATTTTACTAGAGACGACAGTGACAGCAGTGTAGGCGTCGCTCGTCCGGTAGCCCGAGCGGTCGAAAAGAAATAGCGGAACATACTTTTCCTGTGGCGAGTTTTAGCTCTTCTCACGGACGTTTCCGTTGTCGTTGTGTTGTGGCTCTAGGTTCCAAGCGACAGCGAGAAAACCTCAACAGCAACACATACGTGTTTAAATGAATCGTAGGGCCTTAATAAAGATAGATGAAACGGTGGCTGAGGTACTGGAGTTCTGAAGCGGCCGTATTGCGTGGGCAGTAAGCTCACTAAGTTAGTGTGTCATGCTAATAACGGGAAGGCTGTGGATTAGGTCCCACCAATGGCTATTCCATATTGCTTCCCTAAAAGGCAGCGCGAGAGACTGCCAGGCAAATCTCAAGTGATCTGTACAAGGACTAAGATGTCCACACGTCTGGAAACGTTCTCGCCGACTTCTGTGCCACGCTGACGACACGGGTTCTCGTCCGGACACCGAAGTTAAGCAGCATTTTTGCGTGCTTAGTACACGGCTCGGTGACTAACTAGGATGTCTGCGTGCTGTTGGATTCTTCAATTTTGCCTTTTCCCTTAGTTTTCGGTGTTGCTGCGCGGTAATGATACGGTCCAGCACGCTGACCCGTCTCTTGCCTCTCGGTACCCAAATTCGCGAACCTGCGGCCACAGTCAAATGAAAGGGTCCGTTGTGTGTTTGTCGAGTTGGTCTCTCCCAGTCGATTCTAGCGCCTGTCCTCTACATATACGCCCATTTGCAAGCGTCAGCTTTCGCGTCAGCCGAGCAAAGTCGAGACAAGTCGACACATGGGGACGGGACACACGATGCTGTGAATCGCAATCCTCACTAGCCTACGCGGAGCGGGACGAGGGGCGAAGGAAAACCATTCGTAACACGACAGTTCGCGAGCATTGAAAACATTCTCCTGAGTAAAGGAGACAACTTCCGTGCGGTGTCCGGGTTTCAAACCCAGATCAGTTACTTGGGAAGCAACCATGCTCACCGACACACCACCACCGCCTTCTGCTACGCGCTGCTTGCGCCGTGATGTGTCGCCTTCCCTCCTGGCGCCAGAGGCCGAAGGCAATCTCGCTGTACGCGCTCAACGCCGAGTGGAAGGCGAGCACATCTGAACCCGTTTTCCTGGTGCTGCTAGGGCGATATACTGTAACTGAGCGCAGAACGAACTTTCACTGAAGAATCTGCCCTTTAATGCACATCAGGGCGAACATGAAATTTCTAATATGAAGTACCCACTGACGATCCAAAGGCGTTTCAGTATGTATGCGTCGGTACCACCGGGGCAGTGCCTAAGTATTGTAAAGTGAAGGTCGACAGCTTGAGCCTCACAGGAAGTATTTCATTGGCTTCCCACGAGTGCGTAATGCACAGCGTGGCTGTTGCTAGGAAACGGCCTTATTTGCCGTTCGTTAATATCTAGTTTTCTTTGCATCAATGTGAAAATGTTACTATTACTAAATACAGTTTTGCTAGTTACAGTTCAAACTGGAAACGACGGAAGAAAGCGGTCCAACGCGCCACATTGGTTCCCGAAAGGGAGGGTGCGTTTCCTTCGCCACGTCTGACATTGTGTCTTAAATATTCTAAACCTGACATAATTACATCCTACCGAAAAAAGAAACAGATTTCGCAGCGAGGTTCTTGAGATATTGCTAGAGATGGAAGTCACTGGAGCGAATGCCTCGCACGTCAGATTGGCCGAGCGGTCTAAGGCGCCAGATTTAAGCTCTGGTTCCCGTAAGGGAGCGTGGGTTCGAACCCCACATCTGACAATGCATTTTGAACATTCTGAAACTAACATACTCCCTTGATCTTATAGAACAAGTAAATTACGCAGAAACACGCCATGCAGATTTTACTAGAGACGACAGTGACAGCAGTGCAGGCGTCGCTCGTCCGGTAGCCCGAGCGGTCGAAAAGAAATAGCGGAACATACTTTTCCTGTGGCGAGTTTTAGCTCTTCTCACGGACGTTTCCGTTGTCGTTGTGTTGTGGCTCTAGGTTCCAAGCGACAGCGAGAAAACCTCAACAGCAACACATACGTGTTTAAATGAATCGTAGGGCCTTAATAAAGATAGATGAAACGGTGGCTGAGGTACTGGAGTTCTGAAGCGGCCGTATTGCGTGGGCAGTAAGCTCACTAAGTTAGTGTGTCATGCTAATAACGGGAAGGCTGTGGATTAGGTCCCACCAAGGGCTATTCCATATTGCTTCCCTAGAAGGCAGCGCGAGAGACTGCCAGGCAAATCTCAAGTGATCTGTACAAGGACTAAGATGTCCACACGTCTGGAAACGTTCTCGCCGACTTCTGTGCCACGCTGACGACACGGGTTCTCGTCCGATCACCGAAGTTAAGCAGCATTTTTGCGTGCTTAGTACACGGCTCGGTGACTAACTAGGATGTCTGCGTGCTGTTGGATTCTTTAATTTTGCCTTTTCCCTTAGTTTTCGGTGTTGCTGCGCGGTAATGATACGGTCCAGCACGCTGACCCGTCTCTTGCCTCTCGGTACCCAAATTCGCGAACCTGCGGCCACAGTCAAATGAAAGGGTCCGTTGTGTGTTTGTCGAGTTGGTCTCTCCCAGTCGATTCTAGCGCCTGTCCTCTACATATACGCCCATTTGCAAGCGTCAGCTTTCGCGTCAGCCGAGCAAAGTCGAGACAAGTCGACACATGGGGACGGGACACACGATGCTGTGAATCGCAATCCTCACTAGCCTACGCGGAGCGGGACGAGGGGCGAAGGAAAACCATTCGTAACACGACAGTTCGCGAGCATTGAAAACATTCTCCTGAGTAAAGGAGACAACTTCCGTGCGGTGTCCGGGTTTCAAACCCAGATCAGTTACTTGGGAAGCAACCATGCTCACCGACACACCACCACCGCCTTCTGCTACGCGCTGCTTGCGCCGTGATGTGTCGCCTTCCCTCCTGGCGCCAGAGGCCGAAGGCAATCTCGCTGTACGCGCTCAACGCCGAGTGGAAGGCGAGCACATCTGAACCCGTTTTCCTGGTGCTGCTAGGGCGATATACTGTAACTGAGCGCAGAACGAACTTTCACTGAAGAATCTGCCCTTTAATGCACATCAGGGCGAACATGAAATTTCTAATATGAAGTACCCACTGACGATCCAAAGGCGTTTCAGTATGTATGCGTCGGTACCACCGGGGCAGTGCCTAAGTATTGTAAAGTGAAGGTCGACAGCTTGAGCCTCACAGGAAGTATTTCATTGGCTTCCCACGAGTGCGTAATGCACAGCGTGGCTGTTGCTAGGAAACGGCCTTATTTGCCGTTCGTTAATATCTAGTTTTCTTTGCATCAATGTGAAAATGTTACTATTACTAAATACAGTTTTGCTAGTTACAGTTCAAACTGGAAACGACGGAAGAAAGCGGTCCAACGCGCCACATTGGTTCCCGAAAGGGAGGGTGCGTTTCCTTCGCCACGTCTGACATTGTGTCTTAAATATTCTAAACCTGACATAATTACATCCTACCGAAAAAAGAAACAGATTTCGCAGCGAGGTTCTTGAGATATTGCTAGAGATGGAAGTCACTGGAGCGAATGCCTCGCACGTCAGATTGGCCGAGCGGTCTAAGGCGCCAGATTTAAGCTCTGGTTCCCATAAGGGAGCGTGGGTTCGAACCCCACATCTGACAATGCATTTTGAACATTCTGAAACTAACATACTCCCTTGATCTTATAGAACAAGTAAATTACGCAGAAACACGCCATGCAGATTTTACTAGAGACGACAGTGACAGCAGTGCAGGCGTCGCTCGTCCGGTAGCCCGAGCGGTCGAAAAGAAATAGCGGAACATACTTTTCCTGTGGCGAGTTTTAGCTCTTCTCACGGACGTTTCCGTTGTCGTTGTGTTGTGGCTCTAGGTTCCAAGCGACAGCGAGAAAACCTCAACAGCAACACATACGTGTTTAAATGAATCGTAGGGCCTTAATAAAGATAGATGAAACGGTGGCTGAGGTACTGGAGTTCTGAAGCGGCCGTATTGCGTGGGCAGTAAGCTCACTAAGTTAGTGTGTCATGCTAATAACGGGAAGGCTGTGGATTAGGTCCCACCAAGGGCTATTCCATATTGCTTCCCTAGAAGGCAGCGCGAGAGACTGCCAGGCAAATCTCAAGTGATCTGTACAAGGACTAAGATGTCCACACGTCTGGAAACGTTCTCGCCGACTTCTGTGCCACGCTGACGACACGGGTTCTCGTCCGATCACCGAAGTTAAGCAGCATTTTTGCGTGCTTAGTACACGGCTCGGTGACTAACTAGGATGTCTGCGTGCTGTTGGATTCTTTAATTTTGCCTTTTCCCTTAGTTTTCGGTGTTGCTGCGCGGTAATGATACGGTCCAGCACGCTGACCCGTCTCTTGCCTCTCGGTACCCAAATTCGCGAACCTGCGGCCACAGTCAAATGAAAGGGTCCGTTGTGTGTTTGTCGAGTTGGTCTCTCCCAGTCGATTCTAGCGCCTGTCCTCTACATATACGCCCATTTGCAAGCGTCAGCTTTCGCGTCAGCCGAGCAAAGTCGAGACAAGTCGACACATGGGGACGGGACACACGATGCTGTGAATCGCAATCCACACTAGCCTACGCGGAGCGGGACGAGGGGCGAAGGAAAACCATTCGTAACACGACAGTTCGCGAGCATTGAAAACATTCTCCTGAGTAAAGGAGACAACTTCCGTGCGGTGTCCGGGTTTCAAACCCAGATCAGTTACTTGGGAAGCAACCATGCTCACCGACACACCACCACCGCCTTCTGCTACGCGCTGCTTGCGCCGTGATGTGTCGCCTTCCCTCCTGGCGCCAGAGGCCGAAGGCAATCTCGCTGTACGCGCTCAACGCCGAGTGGAAGGCGAGCACATCTGAACCCGTTTTCCTGGTGCTGCTAGGGCGATATACTGTAACTGAGCGCAGAACGAACTTTCACTGAAGAATCTGCCCTTTAATGCACATCAGGGCGAACATGAAATTTCTAATATGAAGTACCCACTGACGATCCAAAGGCGTTTCAGTATGTATGCGTCGGTACCACCGGGGCAGTGCCTAAGTATTGTAAAGTGAAGGTCGACAGCTTGAGCCTCACAGGAAGTATTTCATTGGCTTCCCACGAGTGCGTAATGCACAGCGTGGCTGTTGCTAGGAAACGGCCTTATTTGCCGTTCGTTAATATCTAGTTTTCTTTGCATCAATGTGAAAATGTTACTATTACTAAATACAGTTTTGCTAGTTACAGTTCAAACTGGAAACGACGGAAGAAAGCGGTCCAACGCGCCACATTGGTTCCCGAAAGGGAGGGTGCGTTTCCTTCGCCACGTCTGACATTGTGTCTTAAATATTCTAAACCTGACATAATTACATCCTACCGAAAAAAGAAACAGATTTCGCAGCGAGGTTCTTGAGATATTGCTAGAGATGGAAGTCACTGGAGCGAATGCCTCGCACGTCAGATTGGCCGAGCGGTCTAAGGCGCCAGATTTAAGCTCTGGTTCCCGTAAGGGAGCGTGGGTTCGAACCCCACATCTGACAATGCATTTTGAACATTCTGAAACTAACATACTCCCTTGATCTTATAGAACAAGTAAATTACGCAGAAACACGCCATGCAGATTTTACTAGAGACGACAGTGACAGCAGTGTAGGCGTCGCTCGTCCGGTAGCCCGAGCGGTCGAAAAGAAATAGCGGAACATACTTTTCCTGTGGCGAGTTTTAGCTCTTCTCACGGACGTTTCCGTTGTCGTTGTGTTGTGGCTCTAGGTTCCAAGCGACAGCGAGAAAACCTCAACAGCAACACATACGTGTTTAAATGAATCGTAGGGCCTTAATAAAGATAGATGAAACGGTGGCTGAGGTACTGGAGTTCTGAAGCGGCCGTATTGCGTGGGCAGTAAGCTCACTAAGTTAGTGTGTCATGCTAATAACGGGAAGGCTGTGGATTAGGTCCCACCAATGGCTATTCCATATTGCTTCCCTAAAAGGCAGCGCGAGAGACTGCCAGGCAAATCTCAAGTGATCTGTACAAGGACTAAGATGTCCACACGTCTGGAAACGTTCTCGCCGACTTCTGTGCCACGCTGACGACACGGGTTCTCGTCCGGACACCGAAGTTAAGCAGCATTTTTGCGTGCTTAGTACACGGCTCGGTGACTAACTAGGATGTCTGCGTGCTGTTGGATTCTTCAATTTTGCCTTTTCCCTTAGTTTTCGGTGTTGCTGCGCGGTAATGATACGGTCCAGCACGCTGACCCGTCTCTTGCCTCTCGGTACCCAAATTCGCGAACCTGCGGCCACAGTCAAATGAAAGGGTCCGTTGTGTGTTTGTCGAGTTGGTCTCTCCCAGTCGATTCTAGCGCCTGTCCTCTACATATACGCCCATTTGCAAGCGTCAGCTTTCGCGTCAGCCGAGCAAAGTCGAGACAAGTCGACACATGGGGACGGGACACACGATGCTGTGAATCGCAATCCTCACTAGCCTACGCGGAGCGGGACGAGGGGCGAAGGAAAACCATTCGTAACACGACAGTTCGCGAGCATTGAAAACATTCTCCTGAGTAAAGGAGACATCTTCCGTGCGGTGTCCGGGTTTCAAACCCAGATCAGTTACTTGGGAAGCAACCATGCTCACCGACACACCACCACCGCCTTCTGCTACGCGCTGCTTGCGCCGTGATGTGTCGCCTTCCCTCCTGGCGCCAGAGGCCGAAGGCAATCTCGCTGTACGCGCTCAACGCCGAGTGGAAGGCGAGCACATCTGAACCCGTTTTCCTGGTGCTGCTAGGGCGATATACTGTAACTGAGCGCAGAACGAACTTTCACTGAAGAATCTGCCCTTTAATGCACATCAGGGCGAACATGAAATTTCTAATATGAAGTACCCACTGACGATCCAAAGGCGTTTCAGTATGTATGCGTCGGTACCACCGGGGCAGTGCCTAAGTATTGTAAAGTGAAGGTCGACAGCTTGAGCCTCACAGGAAGTATTTCATTGGCTTCCCACGAGTGCGTAATGCACAGCGTGGCTGTTGCTAGGAAACGGCCTTATTTGCCGTTCGTTAATATCTAGTTTTCTTTGCATCAATGTGAAAATGTTACTATTACTAAATACAGTTTTGCTAGTTACAGTTCAAACTGGAAACGACGGAAGAAAGCGGTCCAACGCGCCACATTGGTTCCCGAAAGGGAGGGTGCGTTTCCTTCGCCACGTCTGACATTGTGTCTTAAATATTCTAAACCTGACATAATTACATCCTACCGAAAAAAGAAACAGATTTCGCAGCGAGGTTCTTGAGATATTGCTAGAGATGGAAGTCACTGGAGCGAATGCCTCGCACGTCAGATTGGCCGAGCGGTCTAAGGCGCCAGATTTAAGCTCTGGTTCCCGTAAGGGAGCGTGGGTTCGAACCCCACATCTGACAATGCATTTTGAACATTCTGAAACTAACATACTCCCTTGATCTTATAGAACAAGTAAATTACGCAGAAACACGCCATGCAGATTTTACTAGAGACGACAGTGACAGCAGTGCAGGCGTCGCTCGTCCGGTAGCCCGAGCGGTCGAAAAGAAATAGCGGAACATACTTTTCCTGTGGCGAGTTTTAGCTCTTCTCACGGACGTTTCCGTTGTCGTTGTGTTGTGGCTCTAGGTTCCAAGCGACAGCGAGAAAACCTCAACAGCAACACATACGTGTTTAAATGAATCGTAGGGCCTTAATAAAGATAGATGAAACGGTGGCTGAGGTACTGGAGTTCTGAAGCGGCCGTATTGCGTGGGCAGTAAGCTCACTAAGTTAGTGTGTCATGCTAATAACGGGAAGGCTGTGGATTAGGTCCCACCAAGGGCTATTCCATATTGCTTCCCTAGAAGGCAGCGCGAGAGACTGCCAGGCAAATCTCAAGTGATCTGTACAAGGACTAAGATGTCCACACGTCTGGAAACGTTCTCGCCGACTTCTGTGCCACGCTGACGACACGGGTTCTCGTCCGATCACCGAAGTTAAGCAGCATTTTTGCGTGCTTAGTACACGGCTCGGTGACTAACTAGGATGTCTGCGTGCTGTTGGATTCTTTAATTTTGCCTTTTCCCTTAGTTTTCGGTGTTGCTGCGCGGTAATGATACGGTCCAGCACGCTGACCCGTCTCTTGCCTCTCGGTACCCAAATTCGCGAACCTGCGGCCACAGTCAAATGAAAGGGTCCGTTGTGTGTTTGTCGAGTTGGTCTCTCCCAGTCGATTCTAGCGCCTGTCCTCTACATATACGCCCATTTGCAAGCGTCAGCTTTCGCGTCAGCCGAGCAAAGTCGAGACAAGTCGACACATGGGGACGGGACACACGATGCTGTGAATCGCAATCCACACTAGCCTACGCGGAGCGGGACGAGGGGCGAAGGAAAACCATTCGTAACACGACAGTTCGCGAGCATTGAAAACATTCTCCTGAGTAAAGGAGACAACTTCCGTGCGGTGTCCGGGTTTCAAACCCAGATCAGTTACTTGGGAAGCAACCATGCTCACCGACACACCACCACCGCCTTCTGCTACGCGCTGCTTGCGCCGTGATGTGTCGCCTTCCCTCCTGGCGCCAGAGGCCGAAGGCAATCTCGCTGTACGCGCTCAACGCCGAGTGGAAGGCGAGCACATCTGAACCCGTTTTCCTGGTGCTGCTAGGGCGATATACTGTAACTGAGCGCAGAACGAACTTTCACTGAAGAATCTGCCCTTTAATGCACATCAGGGCGAACATGAAATTTCTAATATGAAGTACCCACTGACGATCCAAAGGCGTTTCAGTATGTATGCGTCGGTACCACCGGGGCAGTGCCTAAGTATTGTAAAGTGAAGGTCGACAGCTTGAGCCTCACAGGAAGTATTTCATTGGCTTCCCACGAGTGCGTAATGCACAGCGTGGCTGTTGCTAGGAAACGGCCTTATTTGCCGTTCGTTAATATCTAGTTTTCTTTGCATCAATGTGAAAATGTTACTATTACTAAATACAGTTTTGCTAGTTACAGTTCAAACTGGAAACGACGGAAGAAAGCGGTCCAACGCGCCACATTGGTTCCCGAAAGGGAGGGTGCGTTTCCTTCGCCACGTCTGACATTGTGTCTTAAATATTCTAAACCTGACATAATTACATCCTACCGAAAAAAGAAACAGATTTCGCAGCGAGGTTCTTGAGATATTGCTAGAGATGGAAGTCACTGGAGCGAATGCCTCGCACGTCAGATTGGCCGAGCGGTCTAAGGCGCCAGATTTAAGCTCTGGTTCCCGTAAGGGAGCGTGGGTTCGAACCCCACATCTGACAATGCATTTTGAACATTCTGAAACTAACATACTCCCTTGATCTTATAGAACAAGTAAATTACGCAGAAACACGCCATGCAGATTTTACTAGAGACGACAGTGACAGCAGTGCAGGCGTCGCTCGTCCGGTAGCCCGAGCGGTCGAAAAGAAATAGCGGAACATACTTTTCCTGTGGCGAGTTTTAGCTCTTCTCACGGACGTTTCCGTTGTCGTTGTGTTGTGGCTCTAGGTTCCAAGCGACAGCGAGAAAACCTCAACAGCAACACATACGTGTTTAAATGAATCGTAGGGCCTTAATAAAGATAGATGAAACGGTGGCTGAGGTACTGGAGTTCTGAAGCGGCCGTATTGCGTGGGCAGTAAGCTCACTAAGTTAGTGTGTCATGCTAATAACGGGAAGGCTGTGGATTAGGTCCCACCAAGGGCTATTCCATATTGCTTCCCTAGAAGGCAGCGCGAGAGACTGCCAGGCAAATCTCAAGTGATCTGTACAAGGACTAAGATGTCCACACGTCTGGAAACGTTCTCGCCGACTTCTGTGCCACGCTGACGACACGGGTTCTCGTCCGATCACCGAAGTTAAGCAGCATTTTTGCGTGCTTAGTACACGGCTCGGTGACTAACTAGGATGTCTGCGTGCTGTTGGATTCTTTAATTTTGCCTTTTCCCTTAGTTTTCGGTGTTGCTGCGCGGTAATGATACGGTCCAGCACGCTGACCCGTCTCTTGCCTCTCGGTACCCAAATTCGCGAACCTGCGGCCACAGTCAAATGAAAGGGTCCGTTGTGTGTTTGTCGAGTTGGTCTCTCCCAGTCGATTCTAGCGCCTGTCCTCTACATATACGCCCATTTGCAAGCGTCAGCTTTCGCGTCAGCCGAGCAAAGTCGAGACAAGTCGACACATGGGGACGGGACACACGATGCTGTGAATCGCAATCCACACTAGCCTACGCGGAGCGGGACGAGGGGCGAAGGAAAACCATTCGTAACACGACAGTTCGCGAGCATTGAAAACATTCTCCTGAGTAAAGGAGACAACTTCCGTGCGGTGTCCGGGTTTCAAACCCAGATCAGTTACTTGGGAAGCAACCATGCTCACCGACACACCACCACCGCCTTCTGCTACGCGCTGCTTGCGCCGTGATGTGTCGCCTTCCCTCCTGGCGCCAGAGGCCGAAGGCAATCTCGCTGTACGCGCTCAACGCCGAGTGGAAGGCGAGCACATCTGAACCCGTTTTCCTGGTGCTGCTAGGGCGATATACTGTAACTGAGCGCAGAACGAACTTTCACTGAAGAATCTGCCCTTTAATGCACATCAGGGCGAACATGAAATTTCTAATATGAAGTACCCACTGACGATCCAAAGGCGTTTCAGTATGTATGCGTCGGTACCACCGGGGCAGTGCCTAAGTATTGTAAAGTGAAGGTCGACAGCTTGAGCCTCACAGGAAGTATTTCATTGGCTTCCCACGAGTGCGTAATGCACAGCGTGGCTGTTGCTAGGAAACGGCCTTATTTGCCGTTCGTTAATATCTAGTTTTCTTTGCATCAATGTGAAAATGTTACTATTACTAAATACAGTTTTGCTAGTTACAGTTCAAACTGGAAACGACGGAAGAAAGCGGTCCAACGCGCCACATTGGTTCCCGAAAGGGAGGGTGCGTTTCCTTCGCCACGTCTGACATTGTGTCTTAAATATTCTAAACCTGACATAATTACATCCTACCGAAAAAAGAAACAGATTTCGCAGCGAGGTTCTTGAGATATTGCTAGAGATGGAAGTCACTGGAGCGAATGCCTCGCACGTCAGATTGGCCGAGCGGTCTAAGGCGCCAGATTTAAGCTCTGGTTCCCGTAAGGGAGCGTGGGTTCGAACCCCACATCTGACAATGCATTTTGAACATTCTGAAACTAACATACTCCCTTGATCTTATAGAACAAGTAAATTACGCAGAAACACGCCATGCAGATTTTACTAGAGACGACAGTGACAGCAGTGCAGGCGTCGCTCGTCCGGTAGCCCGAGCGGTCGAAAAGAAATAGCGGAACATACTTTTCCTGTGGCGAGTTTTAGCTCTTCTCACGGACGTTTCCGTTGTCGTTGTGTTGTGGCTCTAGGTTCCAAGCGACAGCGAGAAAACCTCAACAGCAACACATACGTGTTTAAATGAATCGTAGGGCCTTAATAAAGATAGATGAAACGGTGGCTGAGGTACTGGAGTTCTGAAGCGGCCGTATTGCGTGGGCAGTAAGCTCACTAAGTTAGTGTGTCATGCTAATAACGGGAAGGCTGTGGATTAGGTCCCACCAAGGGCTATTCCATATTGCTTCCCTAGAAGGCAGCGCGAGAGACTGCCAGGCAAATCTCAAGTGATCTGTACAAGGACTAAGATGTCCACACGTCTGGAAACGTTCTCGCCGACTTCTGTGCCACGCTGACGACACGGGTTCTCGTCCGATCACCGAAGTTAAGCAGCATTTTTGCGTGCTTAGTACACGGCTCGGTGACTAACTAGGATGTCTGCGTGCTGTTGGATTCTTTAATTTTGCCTTTTCCCTTAGTTTTCGGTGTTGCTGCGCGGTAATGATACGGTCCAGCACGCTGACCCGTCTCTTGCCTCTCGGTACCCAAATTCGCGAACCTGCGGCCACAGTCAAATGAAAGGGTCCGTTGTGTGTTTGTCGAGTTGGTCTCTCCCAGTCGATTCTAGCGCCTGTCCTCTACATATACGCCCATTTGCAAGCGTCAGCTTTCGCGTCAGCCGAGCAAAGTCGAGACAAGTCGACACATGGGGACGGGACACACGATGCTGTGAATCGCAATCCACACTAGCCTACGTGGAGCGGGACGAGGGGCGAAGGAAAACCATTCGTAACACGACATTTCGCGAGCGTTGAAAACATTCTCCTGAGTAAAGGAGACAACTTCCGTGCGGTGTCCGGGTTTCAAACCCAGATCAGTTACTTGGGAAGCAACCATGCTCACCGACACACCACCACCGCCTTCTGCTACGCGCTGCTTGCGCCGTGATGTGTCGCCTTCCCTCCTGGCGCCAGAGGCCGAAGGCAATCTCGCTGTAGGCGCTCAACGCCGAGTGGAAGGCGAGCACATCTGAACCCGTTTTCCTGGTGCTGCTATGGCGATATACTGTAACTGAGCGCAGAACGAACTTTCACTGAAGAATCTGCCCTTTAATGCACATCAGGGCGAACATGAAATTTCTAATATGAAGTACCCACTGACGATCCAAAGGCGTTTCAGTATGTATGCGTCGGTACCACCGGGGCAGTGCCTAAGTATTGTAAAGTGAAGGTCGACAGCTTGAGCCTCACAGGAAGTATTTCATTGGCTTCCCACGAGTGCGTAATGCACAGCGTGGCTGTTGCTAGGAAACGGCCTTATTTGCCGTTCGTTAATATCTAGTTTTCTTTGCATCAATGTGAAAATGTTACTATTACTAAATACAGTTTTGCTAGTTACAGTTCAAACTGGAAACGACGGAAGAAAGCGGTCCAACGCGCCACATTGGTTCCCGAAAGGGAGGGTGCGTTTCCTTCGCCACGTCTGACATTGTGTCTTAAATATTCTAAACCTGACATAATTACATCCTACCGAAAAAAGAAACAGATTTCGCAGCGAGGTTCTTGAGATATTGCTAGAGATGGAAGTCACTGGAGCGAATGCCTCGCACGTCAGATTGGCCGAGCGGTCTAAGGCGCCAGATTTAAGCTCTGGTTCCCGTAAGGGAGCGTGGGTTCGAACCCCACATCTGACAATGCATTTTGAACATTCTGAAACTAACATACTCCCTTGATCTTATAGAACAAGTAAATTACGCAGAAACACGCCATGCAGATTTTACTAGAGACGACAGTGACAGCAGTGCAGGCGTCGCTCGTCCGGTAGCCCGAGCGGTCGAAAAGAAATAGCGGAACATACTTTTCCTGTGCCGAGTTTTAGCTCTTCTCACGGACGTTACCGTTGTCGTTGTGTTGTGGCTCTGGGTTCCAAGCGACAGCGAGAAAACCTCAACAGCAACACATACGTGTTTAAATGAATCGTTGGGCCTTAATAAAGATAGATGAAACGGTGGCCCGGGTACTGGAGTTCTGAAGCGGCCGTATTGCGTGGGCAGTATGCTCACTAAGTTAGTGTGTCATGCTAATAACGGGAAGGCTGTGGATTAGGTCCCACCAAGGGCTATTCCATATTGCTTCCCTAGAAGGCAGCGCGAGAGACTGCCAGGCAAATCTCAAGTGATCTGTACAAGGACTAAGATGTCCACACGTCTGGAAACGTTCTCGCCGACTTCTGTGCCACGCTGACGACACGGGTTCTCGTCCGATCACCGAAGTTAAGCAGCATTTTTGCGTGCTTAGTACACGGCTCGGTGACTAACTAGGATGTCTGCGTGCTGTTGGATTCTTTAATTTTGCCTTTTCCCTTAGTTTTCGGTGTTGCTGCGCGGTAATGATACGGTCCAGCACGCTGACCCGTCTCTTGCCTCTCGGTACCCAAATTCGCGAACCTGCGGCCACAGTCAAATGAAAGGGTCCGTTGTGTGTTTGTCGAGTTGGTCTCTCCCAGTCGATTCTAGCGCCTGTCCTCTACATATACGCCCATTTGCAAGCGTCAGCTTTCGCGTCAGCCGAGCAAAGTCGAGACAAGTCGACACATGGGGACGGGACACACGATGCTGTGAATCGCAATCCACACTAGCCTACGTGGAGCGGGACGAGGGGCGAAGGAAAACCATTCGTAACACGACATTTCGCGAGCGTTGAAAACATTCTCCTGAGTAAAGGAGACAACTTCCGTGCGGTGTCCGGGTTTCAAACCCAGATCAGTTACTTGGGAAGCAACCATGCTCACCGACACACCACCACCGCCTTCTGCTACGCGCTGCTTGCGCCGTGATGTGTCGCCTTCCCTCCTGGCGCCAGAGGCCGAAGGCAATCTCGCTGTAGGCGCTCAACGCCGAGTGGAAGGCGAGCACATCTGAACCCGTTTTCCTGGTGCTGCTATGGCGATATACTGTAACTGAGCGCAGAACGAACTTTCACTGAAGAATCTGCCCTTTAATGCACATCAGGGCGAACATGAAATTTCTAATATGAAGTACCCACTGACGATCCAAAGGCGTTTCAGTATGTATGCGTCGGTACCACCGGGGCAGTGCCTAAGTATTGTAAAGTGAAGGTCGACAGCTTGAGCCTCACAGGAAGTATTTCATTGGCTTCCCACGAGTGCGTAATGCACAGCGTGGCTGTTGCTAGGAAACGGCCTTATTTGCCGTTCGTTAATATCTAGTTTTCTTTGCATCAATGTGAAAATGTTACTATTACTAAATACAGTTTTGCTAGTTACAGTTCAAACTGGAAACGACGGAAGAAAGCGGTCCAACGCGCCACATTGGTTCCCGAAAGGGAGGGTGCGTTTCCTTCGCCACGTCTGACATTGTGTCTTAAATATTCTAAACCTGACATAATTACATCCTACCGAAAAAAGAAACAGATTTCGCAGCGAGGTTCTTGAGATATTGCTAGAGATGGAAGTCACTGGAGCGAATGCCTCGCACGTCAGATTGGCCGAGCGGTCTAAGGCGCCAGATTTAAGCTCTGGTTCCCATAAGGGAGCGTGGGTTCGAACCCCACATCTGACAATGCATTTTGAACATTCTGAAACTAACATACTCCCTTGATCTTATAGAACAAGTAAATTACGCAGAAACACGCCATGCAGATTTTACTAGAGACGACAGTGACAGCAGTGCAGGCGTCGCTCGTCCGGTAGCCCGAGCGGTCGAAAAGAAATAGCGGAACATACTTTTCCTGTGCCGAGTTTTAGCTCTTCTCACGGACGTTACCGTTGTCGTTGTGTTGTGGCTCTGGGTTCCAAGCGACAGCGAGAAAACCTCAACAGCAACACATACGTGTTTAAATGAATCGTTGGGCCTTAATAAAGATAGATGAAACGGTGGCCCGGGTACTGGAGTTCTGAAGCGGCCGTATTGCGTGGGCAGTATGCTCACTAAGTTAGTGTGTCATGCTAATAACGGGAAGGCTGTGGATTAGGTCCCACCAAGGGCTATTCCATATTGCTTCCCTAGAAGGCAGCGCGAGAGACTGCCAGGCAAATCTCAAGTGATCTGTACAAGGACTAAGATGTCCACACGTCTGGAAACGTTCTCGCCGACTTCTGTGCCACGCTGACGACACGGGTTCTCGTCCGATCACCGAAGTTAAGCAGCATTTTTGCGTGCTTAGTACACGGCTCGGTGACTAACTAGGATGTCTGCGTGCTGTTGGATTCTTTAATTTTGCCTTTTCCCTTAGTTTTCGGTGTTGCTGCGCGGTAATGATACGGTCCAGCACGCTGACCCGTCTCTTGCCTCTCGGTACCCAAATTCGCGAACCTGCGGCCACAGTCAAATGAAAGGGTCCGTTGTGTGTTTGTCGAGTTGGTCTCTCCCAGTCGATTCTAGCGCCTGTCCTCTACATATACGCCCATTTGCAAGCGTCAGCTTTCGCGTCAGCCGAGCAAAGTCGAGACAAGTCGACACATGGGGACGGGACACACGATGCTGTGAATCGCAATCCACACTAGCCTACGTGGAGCGGGACGAGGGGCGAAGGAAAACCATTCGTAACACGACATTTCGCGAGCGTTGAAAACATTCTCCTGAGTAAAGGAGACAACTTCCGTGCGGTGTCCGGGTTTCAAACCCAGATCAGTTACTTGGGAAGCAACCATGCTCACCGACACACCACCACCGCCTTCTGCTACGCGCTGCTTGCGCCGTGATGTGTCGCCTTCCCTCCTGGCGCCAGAGGCCGAAGGCAATCTCGCTGTAGGCGCTCAACGCCGAGTGGAAGGCGAGCACATCTGAACCCGTTTTCCTGGTGCTGCTATGGCGATATACTGTAACTGAGCGCAGAACGAACTTTCACTGAAGAATCTGCCCTTTAATGCACATCAGGGCGAACATGAAATTTCTAATATGAAGTACCCACTGACGATCCAAAGGCGTTTCAGTATGTATGCGTCGGTACCACCGGGGCAGTGCCTAAGTATTGTAAAGTGAAGGTCGACAGCTTGAGCCTCACAGGAAGTATTTCATTGGCTTCCCACGAGTGCGTAATGCACAGCGTGGCTGTTGCTAGGAAACGGCCTTATTTGCCGTTCGTTAATATCTAGTTTTCTTTGCATCAATGTGAAAATGTTACTATTACTAAATACAGTTTTGCTAGTTACAGTTCAAACTGGAAACGACGGAAGAAAGCGGTCCAACGCGCCACATTGGTTCCCGAAAGGGAGGGTGCGTTTCCTTCGCCACGTCTGACATTGTGTCTTAAATATTCTAAACCTGACATAATTACATCCTACCGAAAAAAGAAACAGATTTCGCAGCGAGGTTCTTGAGATATTGCTAGAGATGGAAGTCACTGGAGCGAATGCCTCGCACGTCAGATTGGCCGAGCGGTCTAAGGCGCCAGATTTAAGCTCTGGTTCCCGTAAGGGAGCGTGGGTTCGAACCCCACATCTGACAATGCATTTTGAACATTCTGAAACTAACATACTCCCTTGATCTTATAGAACAAGTAAATTACGCAGAAACACGCCATGCAGATTTTACTAGAGACGACAGTGACAGCAGTGCAGGCGTCGCTCGTCCGGTAGCCCGAGCGGTCGAAAAGAAATAGCGGAACATACTTTTCCTGTGCCGAGTTTTAGCTCTTCTCACGGACGTTACCGTTGTCGTTGTGTTGTGGCTCTGGGTTCCAAGCGACAGCGAGAAAACCTCAACAGCAACACATACGTGTTTAAATGAATCGTTGGGCCTTAATAAAGATAGATGAAACGGTGGCCCGGGTACTGGAGTTCTGAAGCGGCCGTATTGCGTGGGCAGTATGCTCACTAAGTTAGTGTGTCATGCTAATAACGGGAAGGCTGTGGATTAGGTCCCACCAAGGGCTATTCCATATTGCTTCCCTAGAAGGCAGCGCGAGAGACTGCCAGGCAAATCTCAAGTGATCTGTACAAGGACTAAGATGTCCACACGTCTGGAAACGTTCTCGCCGACTTCTGTGCCACGCTGACGACACGGGTTCTCGTCCGATCACCGAAGTTAAGCAGCATTTTTGCGTGCTTAGTACACGGCTCGGTGACTAACTAGGATGTCTGCGTGCTGTTGGATTCTTTAATTTTGCCTTTTCCCTTAGTTTTCGGTGTTGCTGCGCGGTAATGATACGGTCCAGCACGCTGACCCGTCTCTTGCCTCTCGGTACCCAAATTCGCGAACCTGCGGCCACAGTCAAATGAAAGGGTCCGTTGTGTGTTTGTCGAGTTGGTCTCTCCCAGTCGATTCTAGCGCCTGTCCTCTACATATACGCCCATTTGCAAGCGTCAGCTTTCGCGTCAGCCGAGCAAAGTCGAGACAAGTCGACACATGGGGACGGGACACACGATGCTGTGAATCGCAATCCACACTAGCCTACGTGGAGCGGGACGAGGGGCGAAGGAAAACCATTCGTAACACGACAGTTCGCGAGCGTTGAAAACATTCTCCTGAGTAAAGGAGACAACTTCCGTGCGGTGTCCGGGTTTCAAACCCAGATCAGTTACTTGGGAAGCAACCATGCTCACCGACACACCACCACCGCCTTCTGCTACGCGCTGCTTGCGCCGTGATGTGTCGCCTTCCCTCCTGGCGCCAGAGGCCGAAGGCAATCTCGCTGTAGGCGCTCAACGCCGAGTGGAAGGCGAGCACATCTGAACCCGTTTTCCTGGTGCTGCTATGGCGATATACTGTAACTGAGCGCAGAACGAACTTTCACTGAAGAATCTGCCCTTTAATGCACATCAGGGCGAACATGAAATTTCTAATATGAAGTACCCACTGACGATCCAAAGGCGTTTCAGTATGTATGCGTCGGTACCACCGGGGCAGTGCCTAAGTATTGTAAAGTGAAGGTCGACAGCTTGAGCCTCACAGGAAGTATTTCATTGGCTTCCCACGAGTGCGTAATGCACAGCGTGGCTGTTGCTAGGAAACGGCCTTATTTGCCGTTCGTTAATATCTAGTTTTCTTTGCATCAATGTGAAAATGTTACTATTACTAAATACAGTTTTGCTAGTTACAGTTCAAACTGGAAACGACGGAAGAAAGCGGTCCAACGCGCCACATTGGTTCCCGAAAGGGAGGGTGCGTTTCCTTCGCCACGTCTGACATTGTGTCTTAAATATTCTAAACCTGACATAATTACATCCTACCGAAAAAAGAAACAGATTTCGCAGCGAGGTTCTTGAGATATTGCTAGAGATGGAAGTCACTGGAGCGAATGCCTCGCACGTCAGATTGGCCGAGCGGTCTAAGGCGCCAGATTTAAGCTCTGGTTCCCATAAGGGAGCGTGGGTTCGAACCCCACATCTGACAATGCATTTTGAACATTCTGAAACTAACATACTCCCTTGATCTTATAGAACAAGTAAATTACGCAGAAACACGCCATGCAGATTTTACTAGAGACGACAGTGACAGCAGTGCAGGCGTCGCTCGTCCGGTAGCCCGAGCGGTCGAAAAGAAATAGCGGAACATACTTTTCCTGTGCCGAGTTTTAGCTCTTCTCACGGACGTTACCGTTGTCGTTGTGTTGTGGCTCTGGGTTCCAAGCGACAGCGAGAAAACCTCAACAGCAACACATACGTGTTTAAATGAATCGTTGGGCCTTAATAAAGATAGATGAAACGGTGGCCCGGGTACTGGAGTTCTGAAGCGGCCGTATTGCGTGGGCAGTATGCTCACTAAGTTAGTGTGTCATGCTAATAACGGGAAGGCTGTGGATTAGGTCCCACCAAGGGCTATTCCATATTGCTTCCCTAGAAGGCAGCGCGAGAGACTGCCAGGCAAATCTCAAGTGATCTGTACAAGGACTAAGATGTCCACACGTCTGGAAACGTTCTCGCCGACTTCTGTGCCACGCTGACGACACGGGTTCTCGTCCGATCACCGAAGTTAAGCAGCATTTTTGCGTGCTTAGTACACGGCTCGGTGACTAACTAGGATGTCTGCGTGCTGTTGGATTCTTTAATTTTGCCTTTTCCCTTAGTTTTCGGTGTTGCTGCGCGGTAATGATACGGTCCAGCACGCTGACCCGTCTCTTGCCTCTCGGTACCCAAATTCGCGAACCTGCGGCCACAGTCAAATGAAAGGGTCCGTTGTGTGTTTGTCGAGTTGGTCTCTCCCAGTCGATTCTAGCGCCTGTCCTCTACATATACGCCCATTTGCAAGCGTCAGCTTTCGCGTCAGCCGAGCAAAGTCGAGACAAGTCGACACATGGGGACGGGACACACGATGCTGTGAATCGCAATCCACACTAGCCTACGTGGAGCGGGACGAGGGGCGAAGGAAAACCATTCGTAACACGACATTTCGCGAGCGTTGAAAACATTCTCCTGAGTAAAGGAGACAACTTCCGTGCGGTGTCCGGGTTTCAAACCCAGATCAGTTACTTGGGAAGCAACCATGCTCACCGACACACCACCACCGCCTTCTGCTACGCGCTGCTTGCGCCGTGATGTGTCGCCTTCCCTCCTGGCGCCAGAGGCCGAAGGCAATCTCGCTGTAGGCGCTCAACGCCGAGTGGAAGGCGAGCACATCTGAACCCGTTTTCCTGGTGCTGCTATGGCGATATACTGTAACTGAGCGCAGAACGAACTTTCACTGAAGAATCTGCCCTTTAATGCACATCAGGGCGAACATGAAATTTCTAATATGAAGTACCCACTGACGATCCAAAGGCGTTTCAGTATGTATGCGTCGGTACCACCGGGGCAGTGCCTAAGTATTGTAAAGTGAAGGTCGACAGCTTGAGCCTCACAGGAAGTATTTCATTGGCTTCCCACGAGTGCGTAATGCACAGCGTGGCTGTTGCTAGGAAACGGCCTTATTTGCCGTTCGTTAATATCTAGTTTTCTTTGCATCAATGTGAAAATGTTACTATTACTAAATACAGTTTTGCTAGTTACAGTTCAAACTGGAAACGACGGAAGAAAGCGGTCCAACGCGCCACATTGGTTCCCGAAAGGGAGGGTGCGTTTCCTTCGCCACGTCTGACATTGTGTCTTAAATATTCTAAACCTGACATAATTACATCCTACCGAAAAAAGAAACAGATTTCGCAGCGAGGTTCTTGAGATATTGCTAGAGATGGAAGTCACTGGAGCGAATGCCTCGCACGTCAGATTGGCCGAGCGGTCTAAGGCGCCAGATTTAAGCTCTGGTTCCCGTAAGGGAGCGTGGGTTCGAACCCCACATCTGACAATGCATTTTGAACATTCTGAAACTAACATACTCCCTTGATCTTATAGAACAAGTAAATTACGCAGAAACACGCCATGCAGATTTTACTAGAGACGACAGTGACAGCAGTGCAGGCGTCGCTCGTCCGGTAGCCCGAGCGGTCGAAAAGAAATAGCGGAACATACTTTTCCTGTGCCGAGTTTTAGCTCTTCTCACGGACGTTACCGTTGTCGTTGTGTTGTGGCTCTGGGTTCCAAGCGACAGCGAGAAAACCTCAACAGCAACACATACGTGTTTAAATGAATCGTTGGGCCTTAATAAAGATAGATGAAACGGTGGCCCGGGTACTGGAGTTCTGAAGCGGCCGTATTGCGTGGGCAGTATGCTCACTAAGTTAGTGTGTCATGCTAATAACGGGAAGGCTGTGGATTAGGTCCCACCAAGGGCTATTCCATATTGCTTCCCTAGAAGGCAGCGCGAGAGACTGCCAGGCAAATCTCAAGTGATCTGTACAAGGACTAAGATGTCCACACGTCTGGAAACGTTCTCGCCGACTTCTGTGCCACGCTGACGACACGGGTTCTCGTCCGATCACCGAAGTTAAGCAGCATTTTTGCGTGCTTAGTACACGGCTCGGTGACTAACTAGGATGTCTGCGTGCTGTTGGATTCTTTAATTTTGCCTTTTCCCTTAGTTTTCGGTGTTGCTGCGCGGTAATGATACGGTCCAGCACGCTGACCCGTCTCTTGCCTCTCGGTACCCAAATTCGCGAACCTGCGGCCACAGTCAAATGAAAGGGTCCGTTGTGTGTTTGTCGAGTTGGTCTCTCCCAGTCGATTCTAGCGCCTGTCCTCTACATATACGCCCATTTGCAAGCGTCAGCTTTCGCGTCAGCCGAGCAAAGTCGAGACAAGTCGACACATGGGGACGGGACACACGATGCTGTGAATCGCAATCCACACTAGCCTACGCGGAGCGGGACGAGGGGCGAAGGAAAACCATTCGTAACACGACAGTTCGCGAGCGTTGAAAACATTCTCCTGAGTAAAGGAGACAACTTCCGTGCGGTGTCCGGGTTTCAAACCCAGATCAGTTACTTGGGAAGCAACCATGCTCACCGACACACCACCACCGCCTTCTGCTACGCGCTGCTTGCGCCGTGATGTGTCGCCTTCCCTCCTGGCGCCAGAGGCCGAAGGCAATCTCGCTGTAGGCGCTCAACGCCGAGTGGAAGGCGAGCACATCTGAACCCGTTTTCCTGGTGCTGCTAGGGCGATATACTGTAACTGAGCGCAGAACGAACTTTCACTGAAGAATCTGCCCTTTAATGCACATCAGGGCGAACATGAAATTTCTAATATGAAGTACCCACTGACGATCCAAAGGCGTTTCAGTATGTATGCGTCGGTACCACCGGGGCAGTGCCTAAGTATTGTAAAGTGAAGGTCGACAGCTTGAGCCTCACAGGAAGTATTTCATTGGCTTCCCACGAGTGCGTAATGCACAGCGTGGCTGTTGCTAGGAAACGGCCTTATTTGCCGTTCGTTAATATCTAGTTTTCTTTGCATCAATGTGAAAATGTTACTATTACTAAATACAGTTTTGCTAGTTACAGTTCAAACTGGAAACGACGGAAGAAAGCGGTCCAACGCGCCACATTGGTTCCCGAAAGGGAGGGTGCGTTTCCTTCGCCACGTCTGACATTGTGTCTTAAATATTCTAAACCTGACATAATTACATCCTACCGAAAAAAGAAACAGATTTCGCAGCGAGGTTCTTGAGATATTGCTAGAGATGGAAGTCACTGGAGCGAATGCCTCGCACGTCAGATTGGCCGAGCGGTCTAAGGCGCCAGATTTAAGCTCTGGTTCCCATAAGGGAGCGTGGGTTCGAACCCCACATCTGACAATGCATTTTGAACATTCTGAAACTAACATACTCCCTTGATCTTATAGAACAAGTAAATTACGCAGAAACACGCCATGCAGATTTTACTAGAGACGACAGTGACAGCAGTGCAGGCGTCGCTCGTCCGGTAGCCCGAGCGGTCGAAAAGAAATAGCGGAACATACTTTTCCTGTGCCGAGTTTTAGCTCTTCTCACGGACGTTACCGTTGTCGTTGTGTTGTGGCTCTGGGTTCCAAGCGACAGCGAGAAAACCTCAACAGCAACACATACGTGTTTAAATGAATCGTTGGGCCTTAATAAAGATAGATGAAACGGTGGCCCGGGTACTGGAGTTCTGAAGCGGCCGTATTGCGTGGGCAGTATGCTCACTAAGTTAGTGTGTCATGCTAATAACGGGAAGGCTGTGGATTAGGTCCCACCAAGGGCTATTCCATATTGCTTCCCTAGAAGGCAGCGCGAGAGACTGCCAGGCAAATCTCAAGTGATCTGTACAAGGACTAAGATGTCCACACGTCTGGAAACGTTCTCGCCGACTTCTGTGCCACGCTGACGACACGGGTTCTCGTCCGATCACCGAAGTTAAGCAGCATTTTTGCGTGCTTAGTACACGGCTCGGTGACTAACTAGGATGTCTGCGTGCTGTTGGATTCTTTAATTTTGCCTTTTCCCTTAGTTTTCGGTGTTGCTGCGCGGTAATGATACGGTCCAGCACGCTGACCCGTCTCTTGCCTCTCGGTACCCAAATTCGCGAACCTGCGGCCACAGTCAAATGAAAGGGTCCGTTGTGTGTTTGTCGAGTTGGTCTCTCCCAGTCGATTCTAGCGCCTGTCCTCTACATATACGCCCATTTGCAAGCGTCAGCTTTCGCGTCAGCCGAGCAAAGTCGAGACAAGTCGACACATGGGGACGGGACACACGATGCTGTGAATCGCAATCCACACTAGCCTACGTGGAGCGGGACGAGGGGCGAAGGAAAACCATTCGTAACACGACATTTCGCGAGCGTTGAAAACATTCTCCTGAGTAAAGGAGACAACTTCCGTGCGGTGTCCGGGTTTCAAACCCAGATCAGTTACTTGGGAAGCAACCATGCTCACCGACACACCACCACCGCCTTCTGCTACGCGCTGCTTGCGCCGTGATGTGTCGCCTTCCCTCCTGGCGCCAGAGGCCGAAGGCAATCTCGCTGTAGGCGCTCAACGCCGAGTGGAAGGCGAGCACATCTGAACCCGTTTTCCTGGTGCTGCTATGGCGATATACTGTAACTGAGCGCAGAACGAACTTTCACTGAAGAATCTGCCCTTTAATGCACATCAGGGCGAACATGAAATTTCTAATATGAAGTACCCACTGACGATCCAAAGGCGTTTCAGTATGTATGCGTCGGTACCACCGGGGCAGTGCCTAAGTATTGTAAAGTGAAGGTCGACAGCTTGAGCCTCACAGGAAGTATTTCATTGGCTTCCCACGAGTGCGTAATGCACAGCGTGGCTGTTGCTAGGAAACGGCCTTATTTGCCGTTCGTTAATATCTAGTTTTCTTTGCATCAATGTGAAAATGTTACTATTACTAAATACAGTTTTGCTAGTTACAGTTCAAACTGGAAACGACGGAAGAAAGCGGTCCAACGCGCCACATTGGTTCCCGAAAGGGAGGGTGCGTTTCCTTCGCCACGTCTGACATTGTGTCTTAAATATTCTAAACCTGACATAATTACATCCTACCGAAAAAAGAAACAGATTTCGCAGCGAGGTTCTTGAGATATTGCTAGAGATGGAAGTCACTGGAGCGAATGCCTCGCACGTCAGATTGGCCGAGCGGTCTAAGGCGCCAGATTTAAGCTCTGGTTCCCGTAAGGGAGCGTGGGTTCGAACCCCACATCTGACAATGCATTTTGAACATTCTGAAACTAACATACTCCCTTGATCTTATAGAACAAGTAAATTACGCAGAAACACGCCATGCAGATTTTACTAGAGACGACAGTGACAGCAGTGCAGGCGTCGCTCGTCCGGTAGCCCGAGCGGTCGAAAAGAAATAGCGGAACATACTTTTCCTGTGCCGAGTTTTAGCTCTTCTCACGGACGTTACCGTTGTCGTTGTGTTGTGGCTCTGGGTTCCAAGCGACAGCGAGAAAACCTCAACAGCAACACATACGTGTTTAAATGAATCGTTGGGCCTTAATAAAGATAGATGAAACGGTGGCCCGGGTACTGGAGTTCTGAAGCGGCCGTATTGCGTGGGCAGTATGCTCACTAAGTTAGTGTGTCATGCTAATAACGGGAAGGCTGTGGATTAGGTCCCACCAAGGGCTATTCCATATTGCTTCCCTAGAAGGCAGCGCGAGAGACTGCCAGGCAAATCTCAAGTGATCTGTACAAGGACTAAGATGTCCACACGTCTGGAAACGTTCTCGCCGACTTCTGTGCCACGCTGACGACACGGGTTCTCGTCCGATCACCGAAGTTAAGCAGCATTTTTGCGTGCTTAGTACACGGCTCGGTGACTAACTAGGATGTCTGCGTGCTGTTGGATTCTTTAATTTTGCCTTTTCCCTTAGTTTTCGGTGTTGCTGCGCGGTAATGATACGGTCCAGCACGCTGACCCGTCTCTTGCCTCTCGGTACCCAAATTCGCGAACCTGCGGCCACAGTCAAATGAAAGGGTCCGTTGTGTGTTTGTCGAGTTGGTCTCTCCCAGTCGATTCTAGCGCCTGTCCTCTACATATACGCCCATTTGCAAGCGTCAGCTTTCGCGTCAGCCGAGCAAAGTCGAGACAAGTCGACACATGGGGACGGGACACACGATGCTGTGAATCGCAATCCACACTAGCCTACGCGGAGCGGGACGAGGGGCGAAGGAAAACCATTCGTAACACGACAGTTCGCGAGCGTTGAAAACATTCTCCTGAGTAAAGGAGACAACTTCCGTGCGGTGTCCGGGTTTCAAACCCAGATCAGTTACTTGGGAAGCAACCATGCTCACCGACACACCACCACCGCCTTCTGCTACGCGCTGCTTGCGCCGTGATGTGTCGCCTTCCCTCCTGGCGCCAGAGGCCGAAGGCAATCTCGCTGTAGGCGCTCAACGCCGAGTGGAAGGCGAGCACATCTGAACCCGTTTTCCTGGTGCTGCTAGGGCGATATACTGTAACTGAGCGCAGAACGAACTTTCACTGAAGAATCTGCCCTTTAATGCACATCAGGGCGAACATGAAATTTCTAATATGAAGTACCCACTGACGATCCAAAGGCGTTTCAGTATGTATGCGTCGGTACCACCGGGGCAGTGCCTAAGTATTGTAAAGTGAAGGTCGACAGCTTGAGCCTCACAGGAAGTATTTCATTGGCTTCCCACGAGTGCGTAATGCACAGCGTGGCTGTTGCTAGGAAACGGCCTTATTTGCCGTTCGTTAATATCTAGTTTTCTTTGCATCAATGTGAAAATGTTACTATTACTAAATACAGTTTTGCTAGTTACAGTTCAAACTGGAAACGACGGAAGAAAGCGGTCCAACGCGCCACATTGGTTCCCGAAAGGGAGGGTGCGTTTCCTTCGCCACGTCTGACATTGTGTCTTAAATATTCTAAACCTGACATAATTACATCCTACCGAAAAAAGAAACAGATTTCGCAGCGAGGTTCTTGAGATATTGCTAGAGATGGAAGTCACTGGAGCGAATGCCTCGCACGTCAGATTGGCCGAGCGGTCTAAGGCGCCAGATTTAAGCTCTGGTTCCCGTAAGGGAGCGTGGGTTCGAACCCCACATCTGACAATGCATTTTGAACATTCTGAAACTAACATACTCCCTTGATCTTATAGAACAAGTAAATTACGCAGAAACACGCCATGCAGATTTTACTAGAGACGACAGTGACAGCAGTGCAGGCGTCGCTCGTCCGGTAGCCCGAGCGGTCGAAAAGAAATAGCGGAACATACTTTTCCTGTGCCGAGTTTTAGCTCTTCTCACGGACGTTACCGTTGTCGTTGTGTTGTGGCTCTGGGTTCCAAGCGACAGCGAGAAAACCTCAACAGCAACACATACGTGTTTAAATGAATCGTTGGGCCTTAATAAAGATAGATGAAACGGTGGCCCGGGTACTGGAGTTCTGAAGCGGCCGTATTGCGTGGGCAGTATGCTCACTAAGTTAGTGTGTCATGCTAATAACGGGAAGGCTGTGGATTAGGTCCCACCAAGGGCTATTCCATATTGCTTCCCTAGAAGGCAGCGCGAGAGACTGCCAGGCAAATCTCAAGTGATCTGTACAAGGACTAAGATGTCCACACGTCTGGAAACGTTCTCGCCGACTTCTGTGCCACGCTGACGACACGGGTTCTCGTCCGATCACCGAAGTTAAGCAGCATTTTTGCGTGCTTAGTACACGGCTCGGTGACTAACTAGGATGTCTGCGTGCTGTTGGATTCTTTAATTTTGCCTTTTCCCTTAGTTTTCGGTGTTGCTGCGCGGTAATGATACGGTCCAGCACGCTGACCCGTCTCTTGCCTCTCGGTACCCAAATTCGCGAACCTGCGGCCACAGTCAAATGAAAGGGTCCGTTGTGTGTTTGTCGAGTTGGTCTCTCCCAGTCGATTCTAGCGCCTGTCCTCTACATATACGCCCATTTGCAAGCGTCAGCTTTCGCGTCAGCCGAGCAAAGTCGAGACAAGTCGACACATGGGGACGGGACACACGATGCTGTGAATCGCAATCCACACTAGCCTACGCGGAGCGGGACGAGGGGCGAAGGAAAACCATTCGTAACACGACAGTTCGCGAGCATTGAAAACATTCTCCTGAGTAAAGGAGACAACTTCCGTGCGGTGTCCGGGTTTCAAACCCAGATCAGTTACTTGGGAAGCAACCATGCTCACCGACACACCACCACCGCCTTCTGCTACGCGCTGCTTGCGCCGTGATGTGTCGCCTTCCCTCCTGGCGCCAGAGGCCGAAGGCAATCTCGCTGTACGCGCTCAACGCCGAGTGGAAGGCGAGCACATCTGAACCCGTTTTCCTGGTGCTGCTAGGGCGATATACTGTAACTGAGCGCAGAACGAACTTTCACTGAAGAATCTGCCCTTTAATGCACATCAGGGCGAACATGAAATTTCTAATATGAAGTACCCACTGACGATCCAAAGGCGTTTCAGTATGTATGCGTCGGTACCACCGGGGCAGTGCCTAAGTATTGTAAAGTGAAGGTCGACAGCTTGAGCCTCACAGGAAGTATTTCATTGGCTTCCCACGAGTGCGTAATGCACAGCGTGGCTGTTGCTAGGAAACGGCCTTATTTGCCGTTCGTTAATATCTAGTTTTCTTTGCATCAATGTGAAAATGTTACTATTACTAAATACAGTTTTGCTAGTTACAGTTCAAACTGGAAACGACGGAAGAAAGCGGTCCAACGCGCCACATTGGTTCCCGAAAGGGAGGGTGCGTTTCCTTCGCCACGTCTGACATTGTGTCTTAAATATTCTAAACCTGACATAATTACATCCTACCGAAAAAAGAAACAGATTTCGCAGCGAGGTTCTTGAGATATTGCTAGAGATGGAAGTCACTGGAGCGAATGCCTCGCACGTCAGATTGGCCGAGCGGTCTAAGGCGCCAGATTTAAGCTCTGGTTCCCGTAAGGGAGCGTGGGTTCGAACCCCACATCTGACAATGCATTTTGAACATTCTGAAACTAACATACTCCCTTGATCTTATAGAACAAGTAAATTACGCAGAAACACGCCATGCAGATTTTACTAGAGACGACAGTGACAGCAGTGCAGGCGTCGCTCGTCCGGTAGCCCGAGCGGTCGAAAAGAAATAGCGGAACATACTTTTCCTGTGCCGAGTTTTAGCTCTTCTCACGGACGTTACCGTTGTCGTTGTGTTGTGGCTCTGGGTTCCAAGCGACAGCGAGAAAACCTCAACAGCAACACATACGTGTTTAAATGAATCGTTGGGCCTTAATAAAGATAGATGAAACGGTGGCCCGGGTACTGGAGTTCTGAAGCGGCCGTATTGCGTGGGCAGTATGCTCACTAAGTTAGTGTGTCATGCTAATAACGGGAAGGCTGTGGATTAGGTCCCACCAAGGGCTATTCCATATTGCTTCCCTAGAAGGCAGCGCGAGAGACTGCCAGGCAAATCTCAAGTGATCTGTACAAGGACTAAGATGTCCACACGTCTGGAAACGTTCTCGCCGACTTCTGTGCCACGCTGACGACACGGGTTCTCGTCCGATCACCGAAGTTAAGCAGCATTTTTGCGTGCTTAGTACACGGCTCGGTGACTAACTAGGATGTCTGCGTGCTGTTGGATTCTTTAATTTTGCCTTTTCCCTTAGTTTTCGGTGTTGCTGCGCGGTAATGATACGGTCCAGCACGCTGACCCGTCTCTTGCCTCTCGGTACCCAAATTCGCGAACCTGCGGCCACAGTCAAATGAAAGGGTCCGTTGTGTGTTTGTCGAGTTGGTCTCTCCCAGTCGATTCTAGCGCCTGTCCTCTACATATACGCCCATTTGCAAGCGTCAGCTTTCGCGTCAGCCGAGCAAAGTCGAGACAAGTCGACACATGGGGACGGGACACACGATGCTGTGAATCGCAATCCACACTAGCCTACGCGGAGCGGGACGAGGGGCGAAGGAAAACCATTCGTAACACGACAGTTCGCGAGCGTTGAAAACATTCTCCTGAGTAAAGGAGACAACTTCCGTGCGGTGTCCGGGTTTCAAACCCAGATCAGTTACTTGGGAAGCAACCATGCTCACCGACACACCACCACCGCCTTCTGCTACGCGCTGCTTGCGCCGTGATGTGTCGCCTTCCCTCCTGGCGCCAGAGGCCGAAGGCAATCTCGCTGTAGGCGCTCAACGCCGAGTGGAAGGCGAGCACATCTGAACCCGTTTTCCTGGTGCTGCTAGGGCGATATACTGTAACTGAGCGCAGAACGAACTTTCACTGAAGAATCTGCCCTTTAATGCACATCAGGGCGAACATGAAATTTCTAATATGAAGTACCCACTGACGATCCAAAGGCGTTTCAGTATGTATGCGTCGGTACCACCGGGGCAGTGCCTAAGTATTGTAAAGTGAAGGTCGACAGCTTGAGCCTCACAGGAAGTATTTCATTGGCTTCCCACGAGTGCGTAATGCACAGCGTGGCTGTTGCTAGGAAACGGCCTTATTTGCCGTTCGTTAATATCTAGTTTTCTTTGCATCAATGTGAAAATGTTACTATTACTAAATACAGTTTTGCTAGTTACAGTTCAAACTGGAAACGACGGAAGAAAGCGGTCCAACGCGCCACATTGGTTCCCGAAAGGGAGGGTGCGTTTCCTTCGCCACGTCTGACATTGTGTCTTAAATATTCTAAACCTGACATAATTACATCCTACCGAAAAAAGAAACAGATTTCGCAGCGAGGTTCTTGAGATATTGCTAGAGATGGAAGTCACTGGAGCGAATGCCTCGCACGTCAGATTGGCCGAGCGGTCTAAGGCGCCAGATTTAAGCTCTGGTTCCCGTAAGGGAGCGTGGGTTCGAACCCCACATCTGACAATGCATTTTGAACATTCTGAAACTAACATACTCCCTTGATCTTATAGAACAAGTAAATTACGCAGAAACACGCCATGCAGATTTTACTAGAGACGACAGTGACAGCAGTGCAGGCGTCGCTCGTCCGGTAGCCCGAGCGGTCGAAAAGAAATAGCGGAACATACTTTTCCTGTGCCGAGTTTTAGCTCTTCTCACGGACGTTACCGTTGTCGTTGTGTTGTGGCTCTGGGTTCCAAGCGACAGCGAGAAAACCTCAACAGCAACACATACGTGTTTAAATGAATCGTTGGGCCTTAATAAAGATAGATGAAACGGTGGCCCGGGTACTGGAGTTCTGAAGCGGCCGTATTGCGTGGGCAGTATGCTCACTAAGTTAGTGTGTCATGCTAATAACGGGAAGGCTGTGGATTAGGTCCCACCAAGGGCTATTCCATATTGCTTCCCTAGAAGGCAGCGCGAGAGACTGCCAGGCAAATCTCAAGTGATCTGTACAAGGACTAAGATGTCCACACGTCTGGAAACGTTCTCGCCGACTTCTGTGCCACGCTGACGACACGGGTTCTCGTCCGATCACCGAAGTTAAGCAGCATTTTTGCGTGCTTAGTACACGGCTCGGTGACTAACTAGGATGTCTGCGTGCTGTTGGATTCTTTAATTTTGCCTTTTCCCTTAGTTTTCGGTGTTGCTGCGCGGTAATGATACGGTCCAGCACGCTGACCCGTCTCTTGCCTCTCGGTACCCAAATTCGCGAACCTGCGGCCACAGTCAAATGAAAGGGTCCGTTGTGTGTTTGTCGAGTTGGTCTCTCCCAGTCGATTCTAGCGCCTGTCCTCTACATATACGCCCATTTGCAAGCGTCAGCTTTCGCGTCAGCCGAGCAAAGTCGAGACAAGTCGACACATGGGGACGGGACACACGATGCTGTGAATCGCAATCCACACTAGCCTACGCGGAGCGGGACGAGGGGCGAAGGAAAACCATTCGTAACACGACAGTTCGCGAGCGTTGAAAACATTCTCCTGAGTAAAGGAGACAACTTCCGTGCGGTGTCCGGGTTTCAAACCCAGATCAGTTACTTGGGAAGCAACCATGCTCACCGACACACCACCACCGCCTTCTGCTACGCGCTGCTTGCGCCGTGATGTGTCGCCTTCCCTCCTGGCGCCAGAGGCCGAAGGCAATCTCGCTGTAGGCGCTCAACGCCGAGTGGAAGGCGAGCACATCTGAACCCGTTTTCCTGGTGCTGCTATGGCGATATACTGTAACTGAGCGCAGAACGAACTTTCACTGAAGAATCTGCCCTTTAATGCACATCAGGGCGAACATGAAATTTCTAATATGAAGTACCCACTGACGATCCAAAGGCGTTTCAGTATGTATGCGTCGGTACCACCGGGGCAGTGCCTAAGTATTGTAAAGTGAAGGTCGACAGCTTGAGCCTCACAGGAAGTATTTCATTGGCTTCCCACGAGTGCGTAATGCACAGCGTGGCTGTTGCTAGGAAACGGCCTTATTTGCCGTTCGTTAATATCTAGTTTTCTTTGCATCAATGTGAAAATGTTACTATTACTAAATACAGTTTTGCTAGTTACAGTTCAAACTGGAAACGACGGAAGAAAGCGGTCCAACGCGCCACATTGGTTCCCGAAAGGGAGGGTGCGTTTCCTTCGCCACGTCTGACATTGTGTCTTAAATATTCTAAACCTGACATAATTACATCCTACCGAAAAAAGAAACAGATTTCGCAGCGAGGTTCTTGAGATATTGCTAGAGATGGAAGTCACTGGAGCGAATGCCTCGCACGTCAGATTGGCCGAGCGGTCTAAGGCGCCAGATTTAAGCTCTGGTTCCCGTAAGGGAGCGTGGGTTCGAACCCCACATCTGACAATGCATTTTGAACATTCTGAAACTAACATACTCCCTTGATCTTATAGAACAAGTAAATTACGCAGAAACACGCCATGCAGATTTTACTAGAGACGACAGTGACAGCAGTGCAGGCGTCGCTCGTCCGGTAGCCCGAGCGGTCGAAAAGAAATAGCGGAACATACTTTTCCTGTGCCGAGTTTTAGCTCTTCTCACGGACGTTACCGTTGTCGTTGTGTTGTGGCTCTGGGTTCCAAGCGACAGCGAGAAAACCTCAACAGCAACACATACGTGTTTAAATGAATCGTTGGGCCTTAATAAAGATAGATGAAACGGTGGCCCGGGTACTGGAGTTCTGAAGCGGCCGTATTGCGTGGGCAGTATGCTCACTAAGTTAGTGTGTCATGCTAATAACGGGAAGGCTGTGGATTAGGTCCCACCAAGGGCTATTCCATATTGCTTCCCTAGAAGGCAGCGCGAGAGACTGCCAGGCAAATCTCAAGTGATCTGTACAAGGACTAAGATGTCCACACGTCTGGAAACGTTCTCGCCGACTTCTGTGCCACGCTGACGACACGGGTTCTCGTCCGATCACCGAAGTTAAGCAGCATTTTTGCGTGCTTAGTACACGGCTCGGTGACTAACTAGGATGTCTGCGTGCTGTTGGATTCTTTAATTTTGCCTTTTCCCTTAGTTTTCGGTGTTGCTGCGCGGTAATGATACGGTCCAGCACGCTGACCCGTCTCTTGCCTCTCGGTACCCAAATTCGCGAACCTGCGGCCACAGTCAAATGAAAGGGTCCGTTGTGTGTTTGTCGAGTTGGTCTCTCCCAGTCGATTCTAGCGCCTGTCCTCTACATATACGCCCATTTGCAAGCGTCAGCTTTCGCGTCAGCCGAGCAAAGTCGAGACAAGTCGACACATGGGGACGGGACACACGATGCTGTGAATCGCAATCCACACTAGCCTACGCGGAGCGGGACGAGGGGCGAAGGAAAACCATTCGTAACACGACAGTTCGCGAGCGTTGAAAACATTCTCCTGAGTAAAGGAGACAACTTCCGTGCGGTGTCCGGGTTTCAAACCCAGATCAGTTACTTGGGAAGCAACCATGCTCACCGACACACCACCACCGCCTTCTGCTACGCGCTGCTTGCGCCGTGATGTGTCGCCTTCCCTCCTGGCGCCAGAGGCCGAAGGCAATCTCGCTGTAGGCGCTCAACGCCGAGTGGAAGGCGAGCACATCTGAACCCGTTTTCCTGGTGCTGCTATGGCGATATACTGTAACTGAGCGCAGAACGAACTTTCACTGAAGAATCTGCCCTTTAATGCACATCAGGGCGAACATGAAATTTCTAATATGAAGTACCCACTGACGATCCAAAGGCGTTTCAGTATGTATGCGTCGGTACCACCGGGGCAGTGCCTAAGTATTGTAAAGTGAAGGTCGACAGCTTGAGCCTCACAGGAAGTATTTCATTGGCTTCCCACGAGTGCGTAATGCACAGCGTGGCTGTTGCTAGGAAACGGCCTTATTTGCCGTTCGTTAATATCTAGTTTTCTTTGCATCAATGTGAAAATGTTACTATTACTAAATACAGTTTTGCTAGTTACAGTTCAAACTGGAAACGACGGAAGAAAGCGGTCCAACGCGCCACATTGGTTCCCGAAAGGGAGGGTGCGTTTCCTTCGCCACGTCTGACATTGTGTCTTAAATATTCTAAACCTGACATAATTACATCCTACCGAAAAAAGAAACAGATTTCGCAGCGAGGTTCTTGAGATATTGCTAGAGATGGAAGTCACTGGAGCGAATGCCTCGCACGTCAGATTGGCCGAGCGGTCTAAGGCGCCAGATTTAAGCTCTGGTTCCCGTAAGGGAGCGTGGGTTCGAACCCCACATCTGACAATGCATTTTGAACATTCTGAAACTAACATACTCCCTTGATCTTATAGAACAAGTAAATTACGCAGAAACACGCCATGCAGATTTTACTAGAGACGACAGTGACAGCAGTGCAGGCGTCGCTCGTCCGGTAGCCCGAGCGGTCGAAAAGAAATAGCGGAACATACTTTTCCTGTGCCGAGTTTTAGCTCTTCTCACGGACGTTACCGTTGTCGTTGTGTTGTGGCTCTGGGTTCCAAGCGACAGCGAGAAAACCTCAACAGCAACACATACGTGTTTAAATGAATCGTTGGGCCTTAATAAAGATAGATGAAACGGTGGCCCGGGTACTGGAGTTCTGAAGCGGCCGTATTGCGTGGGCAGTATGCTCACTAAGTTAGTGTGTCATGCTAATAACGGGAAGGCTGTGGATTAGGTCCCACCAAGGGCTATTCCATATTGCTTCCCTAGAAGGCAGCGCGAGAGACTGCCAGGCAAATCTCAAGTGATCTGTACAAGGACTAAGATGTCCACACGTCTGGAAACGTTCTCGCCGACTTCTGTGCCACGCTGACGACACGGGTTCTCGTCCGATCACCGAAGTTAAGCAGCATTTTTGCGTGCTTAGTACACGGCTCGGTGACTAACTAGGATGTCTGCGTGCTGTTGGATTCTTTAATTTTGCCTTTTCCCTTAGTTTTCGGTGTTGCTGCGCGGTAATGATACGGTCCAGCACGCTGACCCGTCTCTTGCCTCTCGGTACCCAAATTCGCGAACCTGCGGCCACAGTCAAATGAAAGGGTCCGTTGTGTGTTTGTCGAGTTGGTCTCTCCCAGTCGATTCTAGCGCCTGTCCTCTACATATACGCCCATTTGCAAGCGTCAGCTTTCGCGTCAGCCGAGCAAAGTCGAGACAAGTCGACACATGGGGACGGGACACACGATGCTGTGAATCGCAATCCACACTAGCCTACGCGGAGCGGGACGAGGGGCGAAGGAAAACCATTCGTAACACGACAGTTCGCGAGCGTTGAAAACATTCTCCTGAGTAAAGGAGACAACTTCCGTGCGGTGTCCGGGTTTCAAACCCAGATCAGTTACTTGGGAAGCAACCATGCTCACCGACACACCACCACCGCCTTCTGCTACGCGCTGCTTGCGCCGTGATGTGTCGCCTTCCCTCCTGGCGCCAGAGGCCGAAGGCAATCTCGCTGTAGGCGCTCAACGCCGAGTGGAAGGCGAGCACATCTGAACCCGTTTTCCTGGTGCTGCTATGGCGATATACTGTAACTGAGCGCAGAACGAACTTTCACTGAAGAATCTGCCCTTTAATGCACATCAGGGCGAACATGAAATTTCTAATATGAAGTACCCACTGACGATCCAAAGGCGTTTCAGTATGTATGCGTCGGTACCACCGGGGCAGTGCCTAAGTATTGTAAAGTGAAGGTCGACAGCTTGAGCCTCACAGGAAGTATTTCATTGGCTTCCCACGAGTGCGTAATGCAGAGCGTGGCTGTTGCTAGGAAACGGCCTTATTTGCCGTTCGTTAATATCTAGTTTTCTTTGCATCAATGTGAAAATGTTACTATTACTAAATACAGTTTTGCTAGTTACAGTTCAAACTGGAAACGACGGAAGAAAGCGGTCCAACGCGCCACATTGGTTCCCGAAAGGGAGGGTGCGTTTCCTTCGCCACGTCTGACATTGTGTCTTAAATATTCTAAACCTGACATAATTACATCCTACCGAAAAAAGAAACAGATTTCGCAGCGAGGTTCTTGAGATATTGCTAGAGATGGAAGTCACTGGAGCGAATGCCTCGCACGTCAGATTGGCCGAGCGGTCTAAGGCGCCAGATTTAAGCTCTGGTTCCCGTAAGGGAGCGTGGGTTCGAACCCCACATCTGACAATGCATTTTGAACATTCTGAAACTAACATACTCCCTTGATCTTATAGAACAAGTAAATTACGCAGAAACACGCCATGCAGATTTTACTAGAGACGACAGTGACAGCAGTGCAGGCGTCGCTCGTCCGGTAGCCCGAGCGGTCGAAAAGAAATAGCGGAACATACTTTTCCTGTGCCGAGTTTTAGCTCTTCTCACGGACGTTACCGTTGTCGTTGTGTTGTGGCTCTGGGTTCCAAGCGACAGCGAGAAAACCTCAACAGCAACACATACGTGTTTAAATGAATCGTTGGGCCTTAATAAAGATAGATGAAACGGTGGCCCGGGTACTGGAGTTCTGAAGCGGCCGTATTGCGTGGGCAGTATGCTCACTAAGTTAGTGTGTCATGCTAATAACGGGAAGGCTGTGGATTAGGTCCCACCAAGGGCTATTCCATATTGCTTCCCTAGAAGGCAGCGCGAGAGACTGCCAGGCAAATCTCAAGTGATCTGTACAAGGACTAAGATGTCCACACGTCTGGAAACGTTCTCGCCGACTTCTGTGCCACGCTGACGACACGGGTTCTCGTCCGATCACCGAAGTTAAGCAGCATTTTTGCGTGCTTAGTACACGGCTCGGTGACTAACTAGGATGTCTGCGTGCTGTTGGATTCTTTAATTTTGCCTTTTCCCTTAGTTTTCGGTGTTGCTGCGCGGTAATGATACGGTCCAGCACGCTGACCCGTCTCTTGCCTCTCGGTACCCAAATTCGCGAACCTGCGGCCACAGTCAAATGAAAGGGTCCGTTGTGTGTTTGTCGAGTTGGTCTCTCCCAGTCGATTCTAGCGCCTGTCCTCTACATATACGCCCATTTGCAAGCGTCAGCTTTCGCGTCAGCCGAGCAAAGTCGAGACAAGTCGACACATGGGGACGGGACACACGATGCTGTGAATCGCAATCCACACTAGCCTACGCGGAGCGGGACGAGGGGCGAAGGAAAACCATTCGTAACACGACAGTTCGCGAGCGTTGAAAACATTCTCCTGAGTAAAGGAGACAACTTCCGTGCGGTGTCCGGGTTTCAAACCCAGATCAGTTACTTGGGAAGCAACCATGCTCACCGACACACCACCACCGCCTTCTGCTACGCGCTGCTTGCGCCGTGATGTGTCGCCTTCCCTCCTGGCGCCAGAGGCCGAAGGCAATCTCGCTGTAGGCGCTCAACGCCGAGTGGAAGGCGAGCACATCTGAACCCGTTTTCCTGGTGCTGCTATGGCGATATACTGTAACTGAGCGCAGAACGAACTTTCACTGAAGAATCTGCCCTTTAATGCACATCAGGGCGAACATGAAATTTCTAATATGAAGTACCCACTGACGATCCAAAGGCGTTTCAGTATGTATGCGTCGGTACCACCGGGGCAGTGCCTAAGTATTGTAAAGTGAAGGTCGACAGCTTGAGCCTCACAGGAAGTATTTCATTGGCTTCCCACGAGTGCGTAATGCAGAGCGTGGCTGTTGCTAGGAAACGGCCTTATTTGCCGTTCGTTAATATCTAGTTTTCTTTGCATCAATGTGAAAATGTTACTATTACTAAATACAGTTTTGCTAGTTACAGTTCAAACTGGAAACGACGGAAGAAAGCGGTCCAACGCGCCACATTGGTTCCCGAAAGGGAGGGTGCGTTTCCTTCGCCACGTCTGACATTGTGTCTTAAATATTCTAAACCTGACATAATTACATCCTACCGAAAAAAGAAACAGATTTCGCAGCGAGGTTCTTGAGATATTGCTAGAGATGGAAGTCACTGGAGCGAATGCCTCGCACGTCAGATTGGCCGAGCGGTCTAAGGCGCCAGATTTAAGCTCTGGTTCCCGTAAGGGAGCGTGGGTTCGAACCCCACATCTGACAATGCATTTTGAACATTCTGAAACTAACATACTCCCTTGATCTTATAGAACAAGTAAATTACGCAGAAACACGCCATGCAGATTTTACTAGAGACGACAGTGACAGCAGTGCAGGCGTCGCTCGTCCGGTAGCCCGAGCGGTCGAAAAGAAATAGCGGAACATACTTTTCCTGTGCCGAGTTTTAGCTCTTCTCACGGACGTTACCGTTGTCGTTGTGTTGTGGCTCTGGGTTCCAAGCGACAGCGAGAAAACCTCAACAGCAACACATACGTGTTTAAATGAATCGTTGGGCCTTAATAAAGATAGATGAAACGGTGGCCCGGGTACTGGAGTTCTGAAGCGGCCGTATTGCGTGGGCAGTATGCTCACTAAGTTAGTGTGTCATGCTAATAACGGGAAGGCTGTGGATTAGGTCCCACCAAGGGCTATTCCATATTGCTTCCCTAGAAGGCAGCGCGAGAGACTGCCAGGCAAATCTCAAGTGATCTGTACAAGGACTAAGATGTCCACACGTCTGGAAACGTTCTCGCCGACTTCTGTGCCACGCTGACGACACGGGTTCTCGTCCGATCACCGAAGTTAAGCAGCATTTTTGCGTGCTTAGTACACGGCTCGGTGACTAACTAGGATGTCTGCGTGCTGTTGGATTCTTTAATTTTGCCTTTTCCCTTAGTTTTCGGTGTTGCTGCGCGGTAATGATACGGTCCAGCACGCTGACCCGTCTCTTGCCTCTCGGTACCCAAATTCGCGAACCTGCGGCCACAGTCAAATGAAAGGGTCCGTTGTGTGTTTGTCGAGTTGGTCTCTCCCAGTCGATTCTAGCGCCTGTCCTCTACATATACGCCCATTTGCAAGCGTCAGCTTTCGCGTCAGCCGAGCAAAGTCGAGACAAGTCGACACATGGGGACGGGACACACGATGCTGTGAATCGCAATCCACACTAGCCTACGCGGAGCGGGACGAGGGGCGAAGGAAAACCATTCGTAACACGACAGTTCGCGAGCGTTGAAAACATTCTCCTGAGTAAAGGAGACAACTTCCGTGCGGTGTCCGGGTTTCAAACCCAGATCAGTTACTTGGGAAGCAACCATGCTCACCGACACACCACCACCGCCTTCTGCTACGCGCTGCTTGCGCCGTGATGTGTCGCCTTCCCTCCTGGCGCCAGAGGCCGAAGGCAATCTCGCTGTAGGCGCTCAACGCCGAGTGGAAGGCGAGCACATCTGAACCCGTTTTCCTGGTGCTGCTATGGCGATATACTGTAACTGAGCGCAGAACGAACTTTCACTGAAGAATCTGCCCTTTAATGCACATCAGGGCGAACATGAAATTTCTAATATGAAGTACCCACTGACGATCCAAAGGCGTTTCAGTATGTATGCGTCGGTACCACCGGGGCAGTGCCTAAGTATTGTAAAGTGAAGGTCGACAGCTTGAGCCTCACAGGAAGTATTTCATTGGCTTCCCACGAGTGCGTAATGCACAGCGTGGCTGTTGCTAGGAAACGGCCTTATTTGCCGTTCGTTAATATCTAGTTTTCTTTGCATCAATGTGAAAATGTTACTATTACTAAATACAGTTTTGCTAGTTACAGTTCAAACTGGAAACGACGGAAGAAAGCGGTCCAACGCGCCACATTGGTTCCCGAAAGGGAGGGTGCGTTTCCTTCGCCACGTCTGACATTGTGTCTTAAATATTCTAAACCTGACATAATTACATCCTACCGAAAAAAGAAACAGATTTCGCAGCGAGGTTCTTGAGATATTGCTAGAGATGGAAGTCACTGGAGCGAATGCCTCGCACGTCAGATTGGCCGAGCGGTCTAAGGCGCCAGATTTAAGCTCTGGTTCCCGTAAGGGAGCGTGGGTTCGAACCCCACATCTGACAATGCATTTTGAACATTCTGAAACTAACATACTCCCTTGATCTTATAGAACAAGTAAATTACGCAGAAACACGCCATGCAGATTTTACTAGAGACGACAGTGACAGCAGTGCAGGCGTCGCTCGTCCGGTAGCCCGAGCGGTCGAAAAGAAATAGCGGAACATACTTTTCCTGTGCCGAGTTTTAGCTCTTCTCACGGACGTTACCGTTGTCGTTGTGTTGTGGCTCTGGGTTCCAAGCGACAGCGAGAAAACCTCAACAGCAACACATACGTGTTTAAATGAATCGTTGGGCCTTAATAAAGATAGATGAAACGGTGGCCCGGGTACTGGAGTTCTGAAGCGGCCGTATTGCGTGGGCAGTATGCTCACTAAGTTAGTGTGTCATGCTAATAACGGGAAGGCTGTGGATTAGGTCCCACCAAGGGCTATTCCATATTGCTTCCCTAGAAGGCAGCGCGAGAGACTGCCAGGCAAATCTCAAGTGATCTGTACAAGGACTAAGATGTCCACACGTCTGGAAACGTTCTCGCCGACTTCTGTGCCACGCTGACGACACGGGTTCTCGTCCGATCACCGAAGTTAAGCAGCATTTTTGCGTGCTTAGTACACGGCTCGGTGACTAACTAGGATGTCTGCGTGCTGTTGGATTCTTTAATTTTGCCTTTTCCCTTAGTTTTCGGTGTTGCTGCGCGGTAATGATACGGTCCAGCACGCTGACCCGTCTCTTGCCTCTCGGTACCCAAATTCGCGAACCTGCGGCCACAGTCAAATGAAAGGGTCCGTTGTGTGTTTGTCGAGTTGGTCTCTCCCAGTCGATTCTAGCGCCTGTCCTCTACATATACGCCCATTTGCAAGCGTCAGCTTTCGCGTCAGCCGAGCAAAGTCGAGACAAGTCGACACATGGGGACGGGACACACGATGCTGTGAATCGCAATCCACACTAGCCTACGCGGAGCGGGACGAGGGGCGAAGGAAAACCATTCGTAACACGACAGTTCGCGAGCGTTGAAAACATTCTCCTGAGTAAAGGAGACAACTTCCGTGCGGTGTCCGGGTTTCAAACCCAGATCAGTTACTTGGGAAGCAACCATGCTCACCGACACACCACCACCGCCTTCTGCTACGCGCTGCTTGCGCCGTGATGTGTCGCCTTCCCTCCTGGCGCCAGAGGCCGAAGGCAATCTCGCTGTAGGCGCTCAACGCCGAGTGGAAGGCGAGCACATCTGAACCCGTTTTCCTGGTGCTGCTATGGCGATATACTGTAACTGAGCGCAGAACGAACTTTCACTGAAGAATCTGCCCTTTAATGCACATCAGGGCGAACATGAAATTTCTAATATGAAGTACCCACTGACGATCCAAAGGCGTTTCAGTATGTATGCGTCGGTACCACCGGGGCAGTGCCTAAGTATTGTAAAGTGAAGGTCGACAGCTTGAGCCTCACAGGAAGTATTTCATTGGCTTCCCACGAGTGCGTAATGCACAGCGTGGCTGTTGCTAGGAAACGGCCTTATTTGCCGTTCGTTAATATCTAGTTTTCTTTGCATCAATGTGAAAATGTTACTATTACTAAATACAGTTTTGCTAGTTACAGTTCAAACTGGAAACGACGGAAGAAAGCGGTCCAACGCGCCACATTGGTTCCCGAAAGGGAGGGTGCGTTTCCTTCGCCACGTCTGACATTGTGTCTTAAATATTCTAAACCTGACATAATTACATCCTACCGAAAAAAGAAACAGATTTCGCAGCGAGGTTCTTGAGATATTGCTAGAGATGGAAGTCACTGGAGCGAATGCCTCGCACGTCAGATTGGCCGAGCGGTCTAAGGCGCCAGATTTAAGCTCTGGTTCCCGTAAGGGAGCGTGGGTTCGAACCCCACATCTTACAATGCATTTTGAACATTCTGAAACTAACATACTCCCTTGATCTTATAGAACAAGTAAATTACGCAGAAACACGCCATGCAGATTTTACTAGAGACGACAGTGACAGCAGTGCAGGCGTCGCTCGTCCGGTAGCCCGAGCGGTCGAAAAGAAATAGCGGAACATACTTTTCCTGTGCCGAGTTTTAGCTCTTCTCACGGACGTTACCGTTGTCGTTGTGTTGTGGCTCTGGGTTCCAAGCGACAGCGAGAAAACCTCAACAGCAACACATACGTGTTTAAATGAATCGTTGGGCCTTAATAAAGATAGATGAAACGGTGGCCCGGGTACTGGAGTTCTGAAGCGGCCGTATTGCGTGGGCAGTATGCTCACTAAGTTAGTGTGTCATGCTAATAACGGGAAGGCTGTGGATTAGGTCCCACCAAGGGCTATTCCATATTGCTTCCCTAGAAGGCAGCGCGAGAGACTGCCAGGCAAATCTCAAGTGATCTGTACAAGGACTAAGATGTCCACACGTCTGGAAACGTTCTCGCCGACTTCTGTGCCACGCTGACGACACGGGTTCTCGTCCGATCACCGAAGTTAAGCAGCATTTTTGCGTGCTTAGTACACGGCTCGGTGACTAACTAGGATGTCTGCGTGCTGTTGGATTCTTTAATTTTGCCTTTTCCCTTAGTTTTCGGTGTTGCTGCGCGGTAATGATACGGTCCAGCACGCTGACCCGTCTCTTGCCTCTCGGTACCCAAATTCGCGAACCTGCGGCCACAGTCAAATGAAAGGGTCCGTTGTGTGTTTGTCGAGTTGGTCTCTCCCAGTCGATTCTAGCGCCTGTCCTCTACATATACGCCCATTTGCAAGCGTCAGCTTTCGCGTCAGCCGAGCAAAGTCGAGACAAGTCGACACATGGGGACGGGACACACGATGCTGTGAATCGCAATCCACACTAGCCTACGCGGAGCGGGACGAGGGGCGAAGGAAAACCATTCGTAACACGACAGTTCGCGAGCGTTGAAAACATTCTCCTGAGTAAAGGAGACAACTTCCGTGCGGTGTCCGGGTTTCAAACCCAGATCAGTTACTTGGGAAGCAACCATGCTCACCGACACACCACCACCGCCTTCTGCTACGCGCTGCTTGCGCCGTGATGTGTCGCCTTCCCTCCTGGCGCCAGAGGCCGAAGGCAATCTCGCTGTAGGCGCTCAACGCCGAGTGGAAGGCGAGCACATCTGAACCCGTTTTCCTGGTGCTGCTATGGCGATATACTGTAACTGAGCGCAGAACGAACTTTCACTGAAGAATCTGCCCTTTAATGCACATCAGGGCGAACATGAAATTTCTAATATGAAGTACCCACTGACGATCCAAAGGCGTTTCAGTATGTATGCGTCGGTACCACCGGGGCAGTGCCTAAGTATTGTAAAGTGAAGGTCGACAGCTTGAGCCTCACAGGAAGTATTTCATTGGCTTCCCACGAGTGCGTAATGCACAGCGTGGCTGTTGCTAGGAAACGGCCTTATTTGCCGTTCGTTAATATCTAGTTTTCTTTGCATCAATGTGAAAATGTTACTATTACTAAATACAGTTTTGCTAGTTACAGTTCAAACTGGAAACGACGGAAGAAAGCGGTCCAACGCGCCACATTGGTTCCCGAAAGGGAGGGTGCGTTTCCTTCGCCACGTCTGACATTGTGTCTTAAATATTCTAAACCTGACATAATTACATCCTACCGAAAAAAGAAACAGATTTCGCAGCGAGGTTCTTGAGATATTGCTAGAGATGGAAGTCACTGGAGCGAATGCCTCGCACGTCAGATTGGCCGAGCGGTCTAAGGCGCCAGATTTAAGCTCTGGTTCCCGTAAGGGAGCGTGGGTTCGAACCCCACATCTGACAATGCATTTTGAACATTCTGAAACTAACATACTCCCTTGATCTTATAGAACAAGTAAATTACGCAGAAACACGCCATGCAGATTTTACTAGAGACGACAGTGACAGCAGTGCAGGCGTCGCTCGTCCGGTAGCCCGAGCGGTCGAAAAGAAATAGCGGAACATACTTTTCCTGTGCCGAGTTTTAGCTCTTCTCACGGACGTTACCGTTGTCGTTGTGTTGTGGCTCTGGGTTCCAAGCGACAGCGAGAAAACCTCAACAGCAACACATACGTGTTTAAATGAATCGTTGGGCCTTAATAAAGATAGATGAAACGGTGGCCCGGGTACTGGAGTTCTGAAGCGGCCGTATTGCGTGGGCAGTATGCTCACTAAGTTAGTGTGTCATGCTAATAACGGGAAGGCTGTGGATTAGGTCCCACCAAGGGCTATTCCATATTGCTTCCCTAGAAGGCAGCGCGAGAGACTGCCAGGCAAATCTCAAGTGATCTGTACAAGGACTAAGATGTCCACACGTCTGGAAACGTTCTCGCCGACTTCTGTGCCACGCTGACGACACGGGTTCTCGTCCGATCACCGAAGTTAAGCAGCATTTTTGCGTGCTTAGTACACGGCTCGGTGACTAACTAGGATGTCTGCGTGCTGTTGGATTCTTTAATTTTGCCTTTTCCCTTAGTTTTCGGTGTTGCTGCGCGGTAATGATACGGTCCAGCACGCTGACCCGTCTCTTGCCTCTCGGTACCCAAATTCGCGAACCTGCGGCCACAGTCAAATGAAAGGGTCCGTTGTGTGTTTGTCGAGTTGGTCTCTCCCAGTCGATTCTAGCGCCTGTCCTCTACATATACGCCCATTTGCAAGCGTCAGCTTTCGCGTCAGCCGAGCAAAGTCGAGACAAGTCGACACATGGGGACGGGACACACGATGCTGTGAATCGCAATCCACACTAGCCTACGCGGAGCGGGACGAGGGGCGAAGGAAAACCATTCGTAACACGACAGTTCGCGAGCGTTGAAAACATTCTCCTGAGTAAAGGAGACAACTTCCGTGCGGTGTCCGGGTTTCAAACCCAGATCAGTTACTTGGGAAGCAACCATGCTCACCGACACACCACCACCGCCTTCTGCTACGCGCTGCTTGCGCCGTGATGTGTCGCCTTCCCTCCTGGCGCCAGAGGCCGAAGGCAATCTCGCTGTAGGCGCTCAACGCCGAGTGGAAGGCGAGCACATCTGAACCCGTTTTCCTGGTGCTGCTATGGCGATATACTGTAACTGAGCGCAGAACGAACTTTCACTGAAGAATCTGCCCTTTAATGCACATCAGGGCGAACATGAAATTTCTAATATGAAGTACCCACTGACGATCCAAAGGCGTTTCAGTATGTATGCGTCGGTACCACCGGGGCAGTGCCTAAGTATTGTAAAGTGAAGGTCGACAGCTTGAGCCTCACAGGAAGTATTTCATTGGCTTCCCACGAGTGCGTAATGCAGAGCGTGGCTGTTGCTAGGAAACGGCCTTATTTGCCGTTCGTTAATATCTAGTTTTCTTTGCATCAATGTGAAAATGTTACTATTACTAAATACAGTTTTGCTAGTTACAGTTCAAACTGGAAACGACGGAAGAAAGCGGTCCAACGCGCCACATTGGTTCCCGAAAGGGAGGGTGCGTTTCCTTCGCCACGTCTGACATTGTGTCTTAAATATTCTAAACCTGACATAATTACATCCTACCGAAAAAAGAAACAGATTTCGCAGCGAGGTTCTTGAGATATTGCTAGAGATGGAAGTCACTGGAGCGAATGCCTCGCACGTCAGATTGGCCGAGCGGTCTAAGGCGCCAGATTTAAGCTCTGGTTCCCATAAGGGAGCGTGGGTTCGAACCCCACATCTGACAATGCATTTTGAACATTCTGAAACTAACATACTCCCTTGATCTTATAGAACAAGTAAATTACGCAGAAACACGCCATGCAGATTTTACTAGAGACGACAGTGACAGCAGTGCAGGCGTCGCTCGTCCGGTAGCCCGAGCGGTCGAAAAGAAATAGCGGAACATACTTTTCCTGTGCCGAGTTTTAGCTCTTCTCACGGACGTTACCGTTGTCGTTGTGTTGTGGCTCTGGGTTCCAAGCGACAGCGAGAAAACCTCAACAGCAACACATACGTGTTTAAATGAATCGTTGGGCCTTAATAAAGATAGATGAAACGGTGGCCCGGGTACTGGAGTTCTGAAGCGGCCGTATTGCGTGGGCAGTATGCTCACTAAGTTAGTGTGTCATGCTAATAACGGGAAGGCTGTGGATTAGGTCCCACCAAGGGCTATTCCATATTGCTTCCCTAGAAGGCAGCGCGAGAGACTGCCAGGCAAATCTCAAGTGATCTGTACAAGGACTAAGATGTCCACACGTCTGGAAACGTTCTCGCCGACTTCTGTGCCACGCTGACGACACGGGTTCTCGTCCGATCACCGAAGTTAAGCAGCATTTTTGCGTGCTTAGTACACGGCTCGGTGACTAACTAGGATGTCTGCGTGCTGTTGGATTCTTTAATTTTGCCTTTTCCCTTAGTTTTCGGTGTTGCTGCGCGGTAATGATACGGTCCAGCACGCTGACCCGTCTCTTGCCTCTCGGTACCCAAATTCGCGAACCTGCGGCCACAGTCAAATGAAAGGGTCCGTTGTGTGTTTGTCGAGTTGGTCTCTCCCAGTCGATTCTAGCGCCTGTCCTCTACATATACGCCCATTTGCAAGCGTCAGCTTTCGCGTCAGCCGAGCAAAGTCGAGACAAGTCGACACATGGGGACGGGACACACGATGCTGTGAATCGCAATCCACACTAGCCTACGCGGAGCGGGACGAGGGGCGAAGGAAAACCATTCGTAACACGACAGTTCGCGAGCGTTGAAAACATTCTCCTGAGTAAAGGAGACAACTTCCGTGCGGTGTCCGGGTTTCAAACCCAGATCAGTTACTTGGGAAGCAACCATGCTCACCGACACACCACCACCGCCTTCTGCTACGCGCTGCTTGCGCCGTGATGTGTCGCCTTCCCTCCTGGCGCCAGAGGCCGAAGGCAATCTCGCTGTAGGCGCTCAACGCCGAGTGGAAGGCGAGCACATCTGAACCCGTTTTCCTGGTGCTGCTATGGCGATATACTGTAACTGAGCGCAGAACGAACTTTCACTGAAGAATCTGCCCTTTAATGCACATCAGGGCGAACATGAAATTTCTAATATGAAGTACCCACTGACGATCCAAAGGCGTTTCAGTATGTATGCGTCGGTACCACCGGGGCAGTGCCTAAGTATTGTAAAGTGAAGGTCGACAGCTTGAGCCTCACAGGAAGTATTTCATTGGCTTCCCACGAGTGCGTAATGCAGAGCGTGGCTGTTGCTAGGAAACGGCCTTATTTGCCGTTCGTTAATATCTAGTTTTCTTTGCATCAATGTGAAAATGTTACTATTACTAAATACAGTTTTGCTAGTTACAGTTCAAACTGGAAACGACGGAAGAAAGCGGTCCAACGCGCCACATTGGTTCCCGAAAGGGAGGGTGCGTTTCCTTCGCCACGTCTGACATTGTGTCTTAAATATTCTAAACCTGACATAATTACATCCTACCGAAAAAAGAAACAGATTTCGCAGCGAGGTTCTTGAGATATTGCTAGAGATGGAAGTCACTGGAGCGAATGCCTCGCACGTCAGATTGGCCGAGCGGTCTAAGGCGCCAGATTTAAGCTCTGGTTCCCGTAAGGGAGCGTGGGTTCGAACCCCACATCTGACAATGCATTTTGAACATTCTGAAACTAACATACTCCCTTGATCTTATAGAACAAGTAAATTACGCAGAAACACGCCATGCAGATTTTACTAGAGACGACAGTGACAGCAGTGCAGGCGTCGCTCGTCCGGTAGCCCGAGCGGTCGAAAAGAAATAGCGGAACATACTTTTCCTGTGCCGAGTTTTAGCTCTTCTCACGGACGTTACCGTTGTCGTTGTGTTGTGGCTCTGGGTTCCAAGCGACAGCGAGAAAACCTCAACAGCAACACATACGTGTTTAAATGAATCGTTGGGCCTTAATAAAGATAGATGAAACGGTGGCCCGGGTACTGGAGTTCTGAAGCGGCCGTATTGCGTGGGCAGTATGCTCACTAAGTTAGTGTGTCATGCTAATAACGGGAAGGCTGTGGATTAGGTCCCACCAAGGGCTATTCCATATTGCTTCCCTAGAAGGCAGCGCGAGAGACTGCCAGGCAAATCTCAAGTGATCTGTACAAGGACTAAGATGTCCACACGTCTGGAAACGTTCTCGCCGACTTCTGTGCCACGCTGACGACACGGGTTCTCGTCCGATCACCGAAGTTAAGCAGCATTTTTGCGTGCTTAGTACACGGCTCGGTGACTAACTAGGATGTCTGCGTGCTGTTGGATTCTTTAATTTTGCCTTTTCCCTTAGTTTTCGGTGTTGCTGCGCGGTAATGATACGGTCCAGCACGCTGACCCGTCTCTTGCCTCTCGGTACCCAAATTCGCGAACCTGCGGCCACAGTCAAATGAAAGGGTCCGTTGTGTGTTTGTCGAGTTGGTCTCTCCCAGTCGATTCTAGCGCCTGTCCTCTACATATACGCCCATTTGCAAGCGTCAGCTTTCGCGTCAGCCGAGCAAAGTCGAGACAAGTCGACACATGGGGACGGGACACACGATGCTGTGAATCGCAATCCACACTAGCCTACGCGGAGCGGGACGAGGGGCGAAGGAAAACCATTCGTAACACGACAGTTCGCGAGCGTTGAAAACATTCTCCTGAGTAAAGGAGACAACTTCCGTGCGGTGTCCGGGTTTCAAACCCAGATCAGTTACTTGGGAAGCAACCATGCTCACCGACACACCACCACCGCCTTCTGCTACGCGCTGCTTGCGCCGTGATGTGTCGCCTTCCCTCCTGGCGCCAGAGGCCGAAGGCAATCTCGCTGTAGGCGCTCAACGCCGAGTGGAAGGCGAGCACATCTGAACCCGTTTTCCTGGTGCTGCTATGGCGATATACTGTAACTGAGCGCAGAACGAACTTTCACTGAAGAATCTGCCCTTTAATGCACATCAGGGCGAACATGAAATTTCTAATATGAAGTACCCACTGACGATCCAAAGGCGTTTCAGTATGTATGCGTCGGTACCACCGGGGCAGTGCCTAAGTATTGTAAAGTGAAGGTCGACAGCTTGAGCCTCACAGGAAGTATTTCATTGGCTTCCCACGAGTGCGTAATGCACAGCGTGGCTGTTGCTAGGAAACGGCCTTATTTGCCGTTCGTTAATATCTAGTTTTCTTTGCATCAATGTGAAAATGTTACTATTACTAAATACAGTTTTGCTAGTTACAGTTCAAACTGGAAACGACGGAAGAAAGCGGTCCAACGCGCCACATTGGTTCCCGAAAGGGAGGGTGCGTTTCCTTCGCCACGTCTGACATTGTGTCTTAAATATTCTAAACCTGACATAATTACATCCTACCGAAAAAAGAAACAGATTTCGCAGCGAGGTTCTTGAGATATTGCTAGAGATGGAAGTCACTGGAGCGAATGCCTCGCACGTCAGATTGGCCGAGCGGTCTAAGGCGTCAGATTTAAGCTCTGGTTCCCGTAAGGGAGCGTGGGTTCGAACCCCACATCTGACAATGCATTTTGAACATTCTGAAACTAACATACTCCCTTGATCTTATAGAACAAGTAAATTACGCAGAAACACGCCATGCAGATTTTACTAGAGACGACAGTGACAGCAGTGCAGGCGTCGCTCGTCCGGTAGCCCGAGCGGTCGAAAAGAAATAGCGGAACATACTTTTCCTGTGGCGAGTTTTAGCTCTTCTCACGGACGTTTCCGTTGTCGTTGTGTTGTGGCTCTGGGTTCCAAGCGACAGCGAGAAAACCTCAACAGCAACACATACGTGTTTAAATGAATCGTTGGGCCTTAATAAAGATAGATGAAACGGTGGCCCGGGTACTGGAGTTCTGAAGCGGCCGTATTGCGTGGGCAGTATGCTCACTAAGTTAGTGTGTCATGCTAATAACGGGAAGGCTGTGGGTTACGTCCCACCAAGGGCTATTGCATGTTGCTTCCCTAATGATTCTGAATTCCGTTTTCCTTCCCTAAAAGGCAACGCCAGAGATTGCCAGACATTTTCTATGTTATCTGTAGACGGACTAAGACGTCTGCACATTTGGGTACATTTGATGGCTTTCCGGCTGTTACTATGAACTGCGACCTCTCTGAAACAATGTCACGAATCCTGTCGCATTACTGATACGATATTCCGTAAGCACCCATTTTGATTGCAAGCCGCTTGTGAAGTACGGTGTCAAAAGCCTTCTGGATATCTAGAAATACTGAACCAATTTGAAATCCCTTGGCTATAGCACTTAAACGACGTGTAAGTATAGAGATTGTCGTGTTTTCCTAATCGGTGTTGACTACGTGTCAATAGACTGATCTGTTCGAGGTAATTCGTAATGAGGTTTCCTTGGGCTCGTCAGGACTTAGGTCAGCTATACCCGAGTCCCCCAGTGTCTTAGCCATCGGTGTTTTGCATATACCACTACTCGCATTTGTGTAGTATCTCTCATCAAATTGGATAATCAAGGACACATCCTTTCCTGCATGAGAACGCCTGAAATCACAAAACTATGTATGGGATGGTTTCAGGGTGTTTCAGAGTCAACCACTGTGTTGGCCGCCAAGGCGCTGCATATTATGCCCAAACTGAACTGGGATACTAGTGACTACCATGCATGGCTCGATGGCGACGATGACTTTCCCCAGGTTCCTCCTCCAAGAAAGTACTCATATCTGTAAGATACCTCTCACCACATCACTCTTGGCTTCAACAACACAATAAGAAACTACCTTTGTCCACAACATACAGCGAGTGGTCTGACATCAAACAGACCTCTGAGGAGAGTGGCTGAGACAGCGGCAGGTGGAAGATGGCAGCCAGGTTGCGAAGGAAACCAAGGCCGCCTGCTCCCTTCCCTCTTCGCTTGCCCTCTGCATCTGCCATGGGTTTTTCACGTTACTCTCGTTTGCTTCTCCCTCTAGGTAGGCCACGTTCTCCTCCTCAAGATTTTTCTCTGGCTCGAGTGAAATACATTTTTTGAAACACACTCTTTGAAATTTTGAAGGCAGCATGGATAAAGTATAGGGTACGAAAGATTATCTACAGTTTGTTCAGAAATCAGACTGTAGTTACAAGGTTACATGCATGGAATAGAAACAGTAGCTGACACAGGGAATGTAGCTCAACATGCAATTTACAGGTTGTAAAGGAAATTTCCTCCATAAACTATGGACGTTTCCTCAGTGTGTCGTTTCTGTATCCAACAACACAGATAGCCGTAACTCAGATTTAATCACATCAGTGGAGTATCTGTTGAATAGGCCAGACTTGCCCACTGTTTCCAAAAATGTGGAGCTTTTTCAGTAATTGAATGGGAAAGTCTAGATGTTTGATTGATTTCACCTTCTAACATTCATCAATATGGTGTTGTTATGCTGGTACTGCGAACGCTGAAAGCAAAGGGAAACTACAGAAATAATATTTCAAGAAGACCTGTAGCTCTACTGTTGTTTAATGATGACGGCATTCTGGAGTGTAAAATATTCCGGACGTAAAGTAGTCCCTCATTCGGATCTAAGGGCAGGGGCTACTCAAGATGATGATATCATCGGCAAAATAAATCTGGCGTTCTATCGTCCGGAGTATGGAATAATATATTCCTTAATTAGGCGGGTAGGTTAGAGAATTTAAAAGGGGGAATGATAGGTTTAAGTTAGTTACGATGGGAATTATTAAAGCGTGGTGGCAGGACAAACAGGACTTCTAGTCAGACGAGTATGTGGTTATCAACTCAGCATTAGTTAGGGGTAATGCATATACAAAGCCAGGACCCACCACAGTACTATAGGTATATTTACCTACTAACTGCGCAGATGAAGAGATTACAAATTTATTTATGATGAGATGGAAGAAATTATTCAGACAATTTACAAGAATGGGAGACTAAAATTCGACAAAACGGAAAGTAATAGAAAGAAAAGCAGTAGAACAACATGGACTGGCGAAAGAAATGCAAGGGGAAGCCACCTCGTACAATTTTGCCCGATGGACAACTTACTGTTTGCTAATAATTTGTTTGACAATCATGCAAGAAGGTTGTTGTGTGGAAAAAACCTGTGGACAACGAAAGATTTCATAATGGTTATCTAACGCTAAGATAGAGATTTAAGACACTAGATATTAAACTGCATAATAATATTTTCATGAGTGGATGTGGTTTCAGACAGTAACATATTAGTTATGAAATGCAGATTGAAGCTGAGGAATTTGTAGAAATGTTGAAAATTAAGTAGGTGGAATCTGGATGAGTTGAAACAATCAAAGGGAGCATTAGGCTACGATTGACTGAAATACTCGATATGAATGCAACAGAAAACGAATAGGTAGCTTTCAGAGATGAATCGTGAAGACAGCAAATGAACAACTAAGCAAAAAATCGCGGAAAGAGTACACTGCCTGATAAAATGCAACATATTCAATGACCAAGTATAGTATGTGTATACCGAGGGGTTTTAGTGTTAATGATTCATTTGCTACGGTCGTCAGCGATCAGGAGGACTGTCTGTGCATCCTCTGTTTTGACTGCAGCTAGTAACTGTTGGGTTTAGAGGCAAACAGTGTTTGCAACATTCATTGCAGGATAAAACCGTGCCTCACCGATGGGTGTGTACACTTCTTGACCAGCTTCAGCTATTTGACGGGGATCACACTGTATACCTGCAGGAAGCTGGGTCGACGAATCGACGGATTGCTGCACATCTTGGGCGCAAAGTATTGGTCTGTGGAACATTCCCACACCTGTAGACTTCGTTTTGTACGTCGCAGTAGTACAGACGCACGTCTAGACCAACGCTTTGTGGGAGCAGCTGTGACCGAGTGAAAACCATCCAGGGACGAAACCTCGGTACGTGTTGTGTTCAGGGAGGATTGGGAACTGTCTGTCTGCAGCAAGATCAAGTTCACTTGTGCCTCTGTCCATGCTGACACCATACACTAGCAAGCATGTCTATTCTAGTATCGTGAAAGAGTTGACTGGAAAGTGGACTGTTGTCTTCAGTGACAAAAGTAGGTTGGTAGACGTGTATGTATATGGTGTAAACTTGGTGAGCTGCCTATTCCAGAGTGCATTCACCCACAACACACAGGTACCAACCGACGATTCAGGTTGGTTGGTTGGCTGATTTGGACGAGGGCACGAAGTAGTGAGGTCATCGGTCCCATCAGAGTAAGGAAGGATGGGGGACGAGATCGGCCGTGCTCTTTCAGAGGTACCATCATGGCACTTGCCTGAAGCGATTTAAGGAAATCAAGATGGCCGGACGCGGGTTTGAACCGCTGTCTTCCACAATATGAGTCTAGTGTACTAACCACTGCGCCACCTCCCTCGGTCAGGATTCAGGGTGTGGGAGGTCATCACTTACAACTCATGGTAAGGTAAAGGGTAAAGTTCATGCAGGGTAAAGTCCCTACAGAAACACCAAACGTCATCGCGAGTTGTAACTAATGACCAGTGCCCGCTATATTGCTTCCATGCTACTGCCATTTCTTCAAGAGGAAAGTGATGTGCCTATTCAGCAGGACAATACATGGCCCGCCGCATACTGCAGCTCAGAGGCAACGTGCTCTTCGTAGTGCGCCACAACTGCCCTGGGTAGAAGTTCGCCAGGTCACTCACCAACTGAACGCGTATGAGATATGATGAACCGGTAACTTAGTCGTTGTCCAGGGCCTACAAGAATCATTTATTTATTTATTTATTGAATCGTATGGCTAGGGCCCCCGTCGAGCAGACCGTTCGCCGGGCGCCGATCTTTCAATTTGACGCCACTTCGGCGACGTGCAGTCGATGAGGGTGATAGGATGATGATGAAGACAACACAACACCCAGTCCCTGGGCGGAAAAAATTCCCCGACCCAACAGGGAATCCGTCACGCTGACCATTCAACTATCGGGGTCGGACACAAGAATCATTGCCGATTTGCGACAAAAGGCGTACGATACTTGGGACACTCTATCGCACGATGACATTCGGTATCCTTATGATCGAGTCGAGGGAGATGAAAGGGAAGCAGTGGTTGGGAAGGGAGTAAGACAGGGTTGTAGCCTCTCCCCGATGTTATTCAATCTGTATATTGAGCAAGCAGTAAAGGAAACAAAAGAAAAATTTGGAGTAGGTATTAAAATCCATGGAGAAGAAAAAAAAAACTTTGAGGTTCGCCGATGACATTGTAATTCTGTCAGAGACAGCAAGGGACTTGAAAGAGCAGTTGAACGGAATGGATGGTGTCTTGAAGGGAGGATATAAGATGAACATTAACAAAAGCAAAACAAGGATAATGGAATGTAGTCGAATTAAGTCGGGTGATGCTGAGGGAATTAGATTAGGAAATGAGACACTTGAAGTAGTAAAGGAGTTTTGCTATTTGGGGAGTAAAATAACTGATGATGGTCGAAGTAGAGAGGATATAAAATGTAGACTGGCAATGGCAAGGAAAGCGTTTCTGAAGAAGAGAAATTTGTTAACATCGAGTATAGATTTAAGTGTCAGGAAGTCATTTCTGAAAGTATTTGTATGGAGTGTAGCCATGTATGGAAGTGAAACATGGACGGTAAATAGTTTGGACACGAAGAGAATAGAAGCTTTTGAAATGTGGTGCTACAGAAGAATGCTGAAGATTAGATGGGTAGATCACATAACTAATGAGGAAGTATTGAATAGGATTGGGGAGAAGAGAAGTTTGTGGCACAACTTGACTAGAAGAAGGGATCGGTTGGTAGGACATGTTCTGAGGCATCAAGGGATCACCAATTTAGTATTGGAGGGCAGTGTGGAGGGTAAAAATCGTAGGGGGAGACCAAGAGATGAATATACTAACAGATTCAGAAGGATGTAGGTTGCAGTAGGTACTGGGAGATGAAGAAGCTTGCACAGGATAGAGTAGCATGGAGAGCTGCATCAAACCAGTCTCAGGACTGAAGACCACAACAACAACAGCAACATGATCGTTTGCATGCGAGATTACACGCCTGTGGGTGCGAGAGGGACGTGCATTGTGTATAGATGCGACTGTTAAGCTGCATTTTACTGTGACACATGTGTTTCATTTGGTCTGAATTTGTTATCAAATACTCGTACACAGCTGAACTACCTGCACCTCACGTGTCAATAAAATGATCTTATCCTTGAGGGCGGCGCAATTTTTTCTAGCAGCGTATAACAATGCGGAGAATGAAGCAGATAAAAGAAAATATACACGTCTAAAAAAATAGAACGGCAGAATTTGTAAAACGGTAAAGCAGGAATGACTGGAGAAGAAATGAAAATCAGTAGAAGCAGGTATGGGTGCGGGTAAGATAGGCGCCACTTACAGGAAAACTAAAGAAACCACTGGAGAAACTGGAAGCGGCGGCATAAAGTCGAAAGCTAAGATGGCAAAAGCCAGAACCAAACAAAAAAGAAAAGGCCTAAAGATGGAACGAATACATAGATGGAAAGAAATTTGAAAACAATATTATGAAAAAGAATGAAGTGCGACGCTGCAATAGGACAGAACTGAAGGATCTGGAAGATATAGCGGCATTTTGTCATTCTTCCCTCTCTCCATAGGCGTTTCTAAGGGGCTGAAACTTTATGACCTTTGATACAATGCTAATAACTCTCTGTCAAGCGCTACACAGTTGTTTCCAGTATATGTGTGTCTCATAGTAGGTTACACAAGAAGAAACAGGAAAAGAAGGCAGAAACGAGAGCGAGTCTGAAGATACAAAATATAAGCGAATATGGTTCAAATGGCTCTGAGCACTATGGGACTTAACTTCTGAGGTCATCAGTCCCCTAGAACTTAGAACTACTTAAACCTAACTAACCTAAGGACATCACACACATCCATGCCCGAGGCAGGATTCGAACCTGCGACGTAGCGGTCGCGCGGTTCCAGATTGTAGCGCCTAGAACCGCTCGGCCATCCCGGCCGGCCTATAAGCGAATACGTTAAGCAATATACAGTACAGTGACGAGCTAAATATTGTGACCACTGCCCACCGTGAGATTGCTGATTGCCATGCTGTGGCGCAGCAACACAGTAAGGAAAGTACATACGTAGAGCGGAAACGAATCATTCTACTGACAACACAGGTTCCAAAGCTCACCTTGTTGAACTTGGAGCTTTGTGTGTTCTCAAGTTGACCCAAAGACTTTGCGGGGCGATAAACTGAAAGGCGGCTGTATAAAACATTGTACTTGTCGTCTGCTTTATATCGTTGTTTACGACCAGCTGAGGTCACTCAAATTTCGCTCATGCGCATCATATTCACAACTCTGCATGCCCATTGGGTAAGTTATGTTCAAATAACGGGACCGACCAAACAAGTAAGATGGCTATTACTGTATTTATGCTCAGCGAATAGCTTAGCTAGGACGAGCACCTAATCAAGCGATAGACATGTGGGAGAGAGGGAAGCTGACGTCACGAGCAGCGTGGTATTTTTTGGTTCTTTACTAAAATTTCTTGCGCAAATCCACCCTCTCCTTAAGACACACATAACTTCATACTTGTTAGGTTCGTAGCGCTTTTGTTTTGCATGTTGATATTCCGGTTGCTACGGAGTTATTTCTCAACTGTGATTTTTAATTTGCAGTTCACTGCTGCTATTTGAGTTTACGTATTCACATTTTGTCATTTGGAGATAGTGAGTGGAGCTGTGGACGCTAGAAAATGGAAAGTGGAGAAATCGGAACATTTCCGACATGTTCTTCTGTTAGTTCCATAGAGATGTGACAGCAGCGGAGGCAACCAGAAACATTTGCGCCGTTTATGGCGCAATACCAGTGGATAGAGCAATGCAGGAGAATGGTTTTATCGTTTTAAATAGGATTATTTTGACAATAGTGACTCTCAACGTTCAGAAAGACATTCGGGGTATGATGACGATCGTTTAAGCGCATTAATTCACAACTATCCACGTCAATGTACTCGAGAACTGGCAAATGTGATGAACTGTGATCATGCCACCGTCGTGCGACATTTGAATGCATTGGGTAAGTTCATAAATCGGATGTATATGTATCGCATGCTCTAAGCCAAAAACACAAAAAAACAGCGGCTCGTCCGTTGCGGCTCGTGAACTAGACCGACCATTCTTATCCTCTACCGTTCCTGGTGACGACAAATGGTATCTTTATGATAACATAACGAAAAGAAAGGAATGGTTGATCCCAAACAAAGCAGCAGTTTCCAGTACAGAGACCTGTGTGCATCTACAGAAGATAATGTTATGCATCTGGTGGAACACCGACGGTGTGATGTACTACAAATTGCTACCCCCGAGGTGTAGTCATCACTGAAACATTTATTAGCAACAAATTAAATGTCTTGCAGAGGCAGTTTATCATATTTGCTAGTTCTCGAGTACAGTGACGCAAATCATTGTGGATTAATACGTTTAAATGGTCTTTATCAAACGCCGAAGATCTTCCTTAACGTGGAGAGTCAAAATGATCCTGCTTAAAATGAGAAAACATTATCTTTTCGAGCTTTGTCCAATGGCATTATTCCCATACAGGCAAAAATGTTTGTGGATGTTTCCGCTGCTGTCAATCCTCTATTGAACTCAGAGGAATTTGTCGGAAACGTTCCGATTTCTTCACTTGGCACTTCATTTTATAGCGTCCACATTTCCACTCACTATCTCCACATGAAAAAGTGAAAAACGTAAACTCAAATAGCAACAGTGAACAACAAATACAAAATGAAGATTGATAAATAGATCTTTGCAACCGGAATAACAACATGCAAAAGAAAAACGCTACGAACTATGTACTAAACTAATAGTATGACCACTTCTCGGCAGGCAATTGCACTGTTACCGACAAAAAATGCGCAAATCTTGAAGTTTATTGAGTAGCAGTGCTCCACTTGACAGTTAAATTTTGTCAGATCTGCACTGTTTTACAATTTTTCTAACGATGTATCGGTCTTGACCTACGTAACAAAGCCATAAACATAATAAAATGATTTAATTGGTAGACTCAGGGAAACGCTGCAGATGGTGGAGAGACACATCATGCAGTTTAAATAAGTTTACTGGACGCGTCGCGGGGTAGCCGCGTGGTCTCGGCCGCCTTGTCACAGTTCGCGCGGTTGCCCACCGTCGGAGATTCGAGTCCTCCCTCGGGCATGTGTGTGTGTGTGTGTGTGTGTGTGTGTGTTTGTGTGTGTGTGTGTGTGTGTGTGTGTGTGTGTGTTGCGTTGATCTTAGCGCAAGTTAGTTTAAGTTAGATTAAGTAATGTGTAAGCCTAGGGATCGATGACCTCAGCAGTTTGGTCCCATAGGAACTTACCACATATTTCCAAAAAAAAAGAATTCACCGGACTAAATATTAGCCACATGAGTACACTGGTCCATTTGTAGCTGGTGTAGAACTCGTGAGACTTCGTCGCTGACGAAAGTCAGAGCAGTTGTGTGTATATGCCAGTCGTTTGTGTGGAATGAGTACAATAAGATGGATCAACATTCAGACGTGATAGAATGCCGCGAAGGAGCTTTCGTGTTTTGACAGGACTCTGACACCAGCGTGAATGAAGTTGCCAGATTTGTTGGTTTGTCAACTCCGGCCGTTCATCGTTTCCATAAGGAATGCTGTAGCTCTGGTAGCTATGTAATAATGCGTAAGAACAGAGTTCAAGAAAAACTACGCGCCGATAGGAATTGGAGACGTGTGTGAGTCGGTATTAATGAAGATCGGTTTCACACCCGACAGGAATTCTTTCTGTAATTGAATCCAGGTCCACAGGTTCCCGGCGAACGTTGTGAAGGAAATTGCGTGCTATGTACATGGTGGTTACAATTAAACTTTCGCTACTTAAGCCACTGTAGACAAAAACGTATTTATCGTACGGGTACCCAACTTTATAGGAATGAGGTTCAAACTCGGCGCAGCAGAATTTGCGTTGTTAGTAGTGTAAGCGTCATGTCTTGCAGTTAGGTGCCGGCACTGGTACGGCGACGTAGGATTGCAACATAAGCATCAGTGCGCATTGCAGTTGCAGACAGCCAACGAAGGTCTGGATAAGGTAAGCAGGGCTTGGCTCGTAAAGCTGTCGTATCAAAACAACACCAATAGCGCTGCCGCTCTTCGAGAGTATCAACGCATTAAACGAATACCGAGTCCCCTTTCCATACCGGGTTTGAAGAACTAGATTCGGAAGTTCGATTTGAGTGGCGATTTGGGAATTGGTGCTGAGAGACCCATGCGGCGAATTGCACCAAAAATTGTTGAAGAAGTTAGTGTCGCCATGGCTGACAAAACTGGCGTTAAACGGCTATGGCAGCAGGCGACTGATGCGAGTGCCTGTACTAGCAGCACGACATCGCCTGCGACGCCTTTCCTGGCTCGTAACCACGTCGGTTGGACACTATACGACTGGAAGGCGTGACCCCCGGTCAAATGATTCCCTATTTCACTTGCTAAGAGCTGATGGTAGCGTTCGAGTGTGTCGCAGACGCCACGAAGCCGTGGACCAAAGTTGTCAACAAGTCACTGTGCAATCTGGTGGTGGTTGTATAATGGTGTGGGCTGTTTACACGAATGAACTGGGTCCTCTGGTACAACTGAACTGCTCATTGACTGGAAATGGTTAAGTTAGGCTACTTGGAGACTATTTGCAGCCATTGACGTTCCCAAAAAAAATCCTGCACCGGCAGCACTTTCGCAATTATGGACGCCTATGCAGGCAGCATGGCTCAATATTTCTGCAGGGGACTTCCAACGACTCGTTGAGTCCATGCCGCGTCGAGTTCTAGCACTACGCCAGGCAAAAGAAGGTCCGACACGATACTATGAGGTATCTCATTGTTTTTGTCATTCAGTGTAGGCCTATGACAATGTTTCCACTGCTGCCGCGCGGGATGAGCCGAGCGGTCAGCCGGCACGGTAACTCAGCGTGTTCGGTCAGAGGGTGTAGCTACCCTCTGTAATAAAAAAAACTGAGTGAACGGATCAACGGACAACCTGAACGGGTGTCATCGGACGTCCGCGACGAACAAATTCAACGATCAGTATAGAACTGTGTGGCTGGTCCCGGCGGTGGTCCCGGCGGAGGTTCGAGTCCTCCCTTGGGCATGGGTGTGTGTGTGTTTGTCCTTAGGATAATTTAGGTTAAGTAGTGTGTAAGCTTAGGGACTGGTGATGGTTCAAATGGCTCTGAGCACTATGCGACTCAACTGCTGAGGTCATCAGTCGCCTAGAACTTAGAACTACTTAAACCTAACTAACCTAAGGACATCACACACATCCATGCCCGAGGCAGGATTCGAACCTGCGACCGTAGCGGCTACTCGGCTCCAGACTGTAGCGCCCAGAACTGCACGGCCACTCCGGCCGGCTTAGGGACTGATGACCTTAGCAGTTAAGTCCCATAAGATTTCACACACATTTGAACTACTTTTTTTTTTTTTTTTTTTTTTTTTTTTTGTTTCGACTGCAGTCAACAAATTCTCCGTCAAGGAATCTGCTAATGAATTTGGACATACATCGCAAGAAACTTGTTCTCCGTGGACAGTTGTTTCACAACATTTCATTAAAATCTTTCACAGGATTAGCACAAGGTCCGATTCCACCCGTCTGCTTTGCTCAGGACGTCATATTTGGAATAAACAGCATAGTTTACCCCCAGAAAACATTTAGTAACTGGCAGCTCTCATTCTTCAAGAAGGTGGCCACAACATTGATCGTTACGGCCGCTAACAAACATAAGAAACACGCGAAATATTCCAGCCACCAAACGAAATGAAATTAACGGAACAACCGCGAGAATTAGGTGGTTTGGGGCTGGGACAAGCTAAAAATACTAGAATGAGACTAATATCATTCTAAGACAGCCACATAATCGGAAAATAACGAACACAAATTCCTCCATAGTAAACCGAACTAAAAACTACTAAAAAACACACAACTGGGCTCGAACATTTTACTTGACCTGTGTAGTTCAAATGAAGACATCGATCCCAGACCCGCTCCCATAAAAGCATAGTAATATTAGCATCGAAAGTTTCACCTTATCTACATAGCTCAGATGAAGACAAAGATACCCTCCCCACACACAAACACAATCAAAAAAATTGGTGTAGCAAATTTCACCCAACCTCTAACGAAGACAAAAATACCAAGGGCAGCGTACGTAACCATAAAAATCAGTCTCGCATTTTTGTCTACACATACATAGCTCAAACGTGGATATATTAAAAACTTAGTATGCAGTTCAGACACCAAGCTCTATTCCTTATATATTAAAAATCTTTATACCAATGTCCCGGTACATGAGACGCTCATCTTTGTGGAAGAAAATTTACGTCAATTTAAAAAAAGATCTATCAAATGAACAGATTACCGATTTTATGAATCTCATTAATGTCGTTGTCAAATACAACTACTTTTAATTCAACGGACAACTGTACCAGCAGTCTAATGGGCTCGCTATGGGCAACCCTTTAGCCGGCATCCTTGCCGACATCTTTATCAATTCCTTGGAAAAAAAGCTGTTTAACCGTGTCTCAGCCGCTTCACTAGGTATCCTTTCTTATACAAGATACGTTGATGATATTCTAGTCATCTATAACGGACCCGCCGATAGAATTGATCATATATTTAAACTTTTTAACGACCTTCATGAAAAAATTTCTTTCACTATTGAACTCGAAAACGAAAACCGCCAATTACGTTATTTAGACTTGACGCTTACAATAGAAGACAATAACATCACTTTCAATATTTTTCGAAAAGGAACGTATACTGACAAAATCGCGCCTGCTTCTTCAAAAAATGGCCCTTTTTTCACTCTGCCCTCCACCCAGCCACCTCTATACCACTTTCAACAGAAAAGTTTAATGAGGAGATTAATTTACTTAAACCCATAGCAGTCAATAATGAATATACGCCCAACATAGTGGACGATATCCTAAGAAAGAAAACTGCAAGAACTGCCACGCTCAACACCGCATGCACTGAAATTAACCAAAAAAAAAACGCTTTTATGTTCCTTTCATAGGACCCATTTCCTATCAGATTCAGCGCATGCTTCGCAACAAATACAACTGCGCAATGTTGCCTCCTCTACTAATAATAATCTAAAGAGAAACTTCATTCATAATTTGAAATCCATTCGCTCCCCTACAGAAAGTTCTGGCGTTTATAAGATCATCTGCGATACCTGCTCCTCCTATTATATAGGGCAAACGGGACGTGCTTTCACCGGCAGATATAAAGAACATCTTTTGAGAAAGAACGGCACCAGTCCCCTAAATTCATCCTTTGCCGATCATCTCTTAATTACTGGACACGTGCCTAAAGCCATAGGCGATAACAATATTCTGCATACCGAAAAGAAGGGGCGTAGGTTAGATGTTTTAGAGGAATTGGAGATCTTCCAACATCTCTCTCGTCACGATGGCCTCATTCTTAACGAACAGCTGCAGCTGCAAAATAAAAACTTTTTCGACTGTATAAATCCATTACTTGATCTTTGATTCAGATTTCCTCAGACAATTTACCGAAATGTTGTTTTCCTGTTACATCTTTGCTGTTTTCTTGTATGTCATAACTAACGTTTTTTTACGTTACAAAATGTATCTTTGTTTAAAGCATATAAATATGTAACTTCATCCTATTATTATTAGTGCTTACGTTATGCCTGAATCAGCTGCATCACAATTTCATGTGTCTAATTTTGAATGTACAGTAGCCTAGTTGTTTCTGCGGCTACTAGATGGCGCTCGTAGCAACACCATGTTTACTTTGCCCACACTTTCTAACGTGGGCACCTCAGTCTTGTTGCAACCCTTGTTCACTAAAGTACGAGCAGCCCTTAGTGGCTCGCCATCTTACTTACAACTATTCATGACGTCGCCTTTCCGGCTTAGATCTTTTTTAATATGTGACTTGTAAGTACTGCATCCTTTTTCCAGTCAGCACAAACTTTAATTTTTTTAATGTATTATATACTTTATATGTTTTAGAACAGTTAGTCTAATTCTGCAGACGACGCTCATAGTAGCGTCAAAACCTGGTCAGTTTTGACTTAATATTTGTGAACGAGGGCTTATTTGTTCTAATATAAAAATCTTAACCGTTTCATTAAAAATTTGGAACGTGAAGAGCGTGTAGCTGCCAATGAGGAGCAGGCACGTAATAATAGAAATAGTAATAGCACTAATAGTAATTTTAAGAATGAGCAGAATGCCAATGTAAACATCCGAACAGTAGGTGTTCGTCATCCTAAGAAAGGTAAAAAATGGAGGAATAATAACCATAACCAACAATGGCAACCTGATGGCAGTAATTTTGTTCGTAACGAAAATGTGCAGGTAAACAACAGTGTTGAAAGTAATGCTGTTCCAGTTAACCATAATGGCAATAAGGGAAACAATAGTTGGCAGACGCAGGAAAACTAGTTCCCGTCCATGAGGACACTGGCGCTCACCAGGCGGCTACTTTTCCTAAGCCAGTAATTACAGCGATTGGTAAGACAGATCAAATGTTCAAATGTGTGTGAAATCTTATGGGACTTAACTGCTAAGGTCATCAGTCCCTAAGCTTACACACTACTTAACCTAAATTATCCTAAGGACAAACACACACATCCATGCCCGAGGGAGGACTCCAACCTCCACTGGGACCAGCCGCACAGTCCATGAGTTCAGCGCCTTAGACCGCTCGGCTAATCCCGCGCGGCAGACAGATCAAAATACGCAAACCGAGCATTCGGATGATGAGTCGGTAGCACACAATGATACAGCAGAAAAATTAAACCACTCACAGTATTTAGTTGATACCGTGTTAGAGACGCTTTCTAAGTGGGAAGATCAAGAGAAGGCGCAGCAACGAAATGTTAGGGAAGAGCTACAAAGTACTGAATTGTCAGGTGAAGAAGCAGAAGAAATTCATGCTTATATCTACGATCAGAAGAAATTCATGCTTATACCTACGATGAGAATAATGTGCTCTTATCTAAAGTGCCTGTGCAGGATGTTGACACTGTGCTGATAGATTTAGGGCAGGAGGTATGTGAAAATATAGAGGGTAGCCTGTTGTGGGTCAATGAACCCAGTGGCTGTGACCAGTTGTTACTTGAGAAGGAACCCGACGATAATAATGAAAATGGTTTGGCTGTAACTAGTGTTATGCCCGGTTTGGAGGCGTAGAATTTCTACGACCACAATTATTTGGGTCACGTTCAGCAAACTAAATGTAATGAAGTCGTGCAGTGTTTTGATTTGAACTTAGTAGACTGACTGCAAAAGGCAGCTGAAAATGTGGTTCAGGAAACCCCTGCATACCTTGACCTAAATGTAATGAAGACAGATGTCGATCACTTTAGCTGGAGACAACTCCAAAAGGAACTGTTGGATGAATTTGAGGAACCACCTGTACAACCTAGAATAAGCCACCCTATAATACTAGTAAATATATTAGGTATCAATGTACGTTGTCTCTTAGACAGTGGCAGTGAGGTGAGTGCGTTGTCTCAGTCCTTCTTTGATGCATTACCTAGTAAAGATAAACTTACAGTAATGAGGGTATCAGGACTGAGAATAATTGGTGCTACTGGCAAGGTATCAAAAACGGTAAAGCAAGAAGCTTTGCTGCCCTTTAATATTAATGGTAATGTAATTGATCATCCATGCTTAATAGTAAATAATCTCAGTATCGAGGTTCCAATTGGCATAGATTTCTTGTCAAAGTATCAGGGTGTTGTTGACTTTGAAAGAAGCCAGTTAAAAATGGTCTTGCCAATAACCGGAGTAATTACAGTAGCATTTACTGACAAACACATAGTAACTAATGATGAGACTTGGGAGCTGTCTATACGAGTTCTGAAAAATAGAAGGTTTTGGGACGAAGATGTTGATCTTAGTAAAGGTAGGTTGAACACAACAGAAGCAGAAACAACGAAATTCATGTTCGTATACCAAGGACCTTTCAGGATTATGGGAAAACCGCATGCAAATAGGCTGGAGTACCCGAAGAGTAAAAAAGTATTAGGTCTCAAAAACGTGATCGACCTAAAGAAATTCATAAGCCAATGAATTCTGTAGGGAGGAGGTTGTTCGGTAGCCTCTACGCAGTGTGGCAGCTGTGCAATCCCAGCTGTGTGAGATCTTCTTTCCCCATTTCAGGTCTCACTTATTCTTCACCTTTCCTATCCACCAAAGTTTCGACCCCTTCTTTCCAGTACTAAAATTTTGCGATATGGCTATCAAGCCAATAATAATCCAATGAATTCTGTAGCGAGGAGGTTGTTCTGTAATCTCTACGCAGTATGGCAGCTGTGCAGTCCCAGCTGTGAGATGTTCTTTCCCCATTTCAGGTCTCACTCATTCTTTATCTTTCCTATCCACCAAAGTTTCGATGTCTTCTTATCCATCGATTAGTGAAGAAACTACTGGATGTGACAAACATAATACTTACAAGTAAACAATAGAGAGATATGAAGTAATGAAGACGTTAATGTATCTGAGTTACAAGTATGTATATATACAGTACATTTTAGGAAGAACCTTGGTAATGTTTTCTTCTTCTTCTTCTTCTTGCGTTACGGCCTCTGTAGGACCACGTGTAGCGCCCTCGTGGACTGCATTTCCCTCTTCTTCTCCCAGAACCTCTTCATTCTTTCTCTTCTTCTCTCCCGATCTTCTTCCGAGATCTTCAGTTTCCGTTTCTCCTGGCGGCTCCACTGGTGACATTCTAATCTTTTCCTGTATTCTTCTCTGTCAGTGATCTCCGGCATATTTGTCGGTGTAGATTTGTTCCTCCATTTTTACTTTCCTCCGACCTTGATCCCCAATTCCAACCAGTCCTTCCGAAGTTCAACAACCCACTTAGTTCCTGTCTTTCCCCTTGTCCTCCCTGTTGTTTCCCACACTCTCTTCGTCATTCTGTCCATACTCATCCTAACTACATGCCCAGAAAAACTTGCCCTTTTGAGTCTGATTTCCCCGGATATTGTTCTCATGTTCCGGTACAATTCTTCCGTAGGTCTTCGCATCCACCTCTCTCCACCTCTTTTGGTACCTAGTATATCTCTCTCCTCATGCAGAAGGCTGATCTCATCTTCTTAATCCTCTCTGTTATTCCCTTCTTGCTCCTGTTCCTTCCTGTTATAAATTCTCCCAGGTATTTAAATTTGTCCACCATTTGCACAGTGCCTTACGGTGTTTCCCAGTCTGCAGTGGTGTTTAATGTCTTTGTCTTGTTATAGGCGATCCTCAGTACCACCTTTCTGGCTACCTTACTTAAATTGTCGAGTTGTGTCTTTGCGTCTTCTTCCGTCTCACTTACTATTGCTATGTCATCTGCAAAGGCTAGAGAGTCCACTTGAGCCCTGTTGTCCTTTTTGTCCCCAACATGGGTCTTTAGTATTCCCATTTCCTCGTTTATTGCTCTGCACTGCCGGATCACTTCGTCCAGTGCTATATTGAACAACAATGGTGACAATCCAAATCTCTGTTTAACACCTGCCTTGATCTCAAATTCTTCTGACAGTGCTCCTCTGCATCTCACCCTTGCTTTCGTGTCTGTCAGAAATTCTTTTATGAGTTTTTGTGTAGTTCCATCAACTTCTCTGTTCTTCAGGGTACTACCAAGACTCTGTCTGTCGAGGGAGTCATATGTCTTTGTGAAGTCCACGAAGATTATTACTGTCTTTCTGTTATTTAAGGCCCTGGAGAGTTTGACAGAGCACTGAAAGACCTGAGTCGAAACAAGGCCCTGGGAGTAGACAACATTCCATTAGAACTACTATCGGCCTTGGGACAGCCAGTCCTCACAAAACCCTACCATCTGGTGAGCAAGATGTATGAGACAGGCAAAATACCCTCAGACTTCAAGAAGAATATAATAATTCCAATCCCAAAGAAAGCAGGTGTTGACACATGTGAAAATTACCAAACTATCAGTTTAATAAGTCACGGCTGCAAAATACCAACGCGAATTCTTTACAGACGAATGGAAAAACTAGTAGAAGCCGACCTGGGGTAAGATCAGTTTGGATTCCGTAGAAATATTGGAACACGTGAGGCAATACTGACCCTACGACTTATCTTAGAAAATAGATTAAGGAAAGGCAAACCTACGTTTCTAGCATTTGTAGACTTAGAGAAAGCTTTTGACAATGTTGACTGGAATACTCTCTTTCAAATTCTCAAGGTGGCAGGGAGCGAAAGGCTATTTACAATTTGTATAGAAACCAAATGGCAGTTATAACAGTTGAGGGGCATGAAAGGGAAGCAGTGGTTGGGAAGGGAGTGAGACAGGGTTGTAGCCTCTCCCCGATGTTATTCAATCTGTATATTGAGCAAGCAGTGAAGGAAACAAAAGAAAAATTCGGAGTAGGTATTAAAATTCATGGAGAAGAAATAAAAACGTTGAGGTTCGCCGATGACATTGTAATTCTGTCAGAGACAGCAAAGAACTTGGAAGAGCAGTTGAGCGGAATGGATAGTGTCTTAAAAGGAGGATATAAGATGAACATCAACAAAAGCAAAACGAGGATAATGGAATGTAGTCGAATTAAGTCGGGTGATGCTGAGGGTATTAGATTAGGAAATGAGACAGTTAAAGTAGTAAAGGAGTTTTTGCTCTTTGGGGAGCAAATTAACTGATGATGGTCGAAGTAGAGAGGATATAAAATGTAGACTGGCAATGGCAAGGAAAGCGTTTCTGAAGAAGAAAAATTGTTAACATCGAGTATAGATTTACGTGTCAGGAAGTCGTTTCTGAAAGTATTTGTATGGAGTGTAGCCATGTATGGAAGTGAAACATGGGCGATAAATAGTTTAGACAAGAAGAGAATAGAAGCTTTCGAAATGTGGTGCTACAGAAGAATGCTGAAGATTAGATGGGTAGATCACATAACTAATGAGGAGGTATTGAATAGAATTGGAGAGAATAGAAGTTTGTGGCACAACTTGACTAGAAGAATGGATTGGTCGGTAGGACATGTTCTGAGGCATCATGGGATCACCAATTTAGTATTGGAGGGCAGTGTGGAGGGTAAAAATCGTAGAGGAAGACCAAGAGATGAATACACTAAGCAGATTCAGAAGGATGTAGGTTGCAGTAGGTACTGGCAGATGAAGAAGCTTGCACAGCATGGAGAGCTGCATCAAACCAGTCTTAGGACTGAAGACCACAACAACAACAACATGTTCTATCAGTTGCTTCAGGATAAATACCTGTTCTACACAACCTCTTCCCTTCCTGAATCCCGCTTGGTAGTCGCCAACTGTACTTTCTACCTGTTCTTTTACTCTCCTGAGCAATAGTTTTGACAGCACCTTGTATCCGACCTCTAGTAGCGATATTCCTCTGTAGTTGTTTGCATCTCTCTTGTCCCCCTTCTTGTGTATTGGTACTACAATTGCATTTTCCCATCCTCCTGGCAACTTCTTTGTTCTACAGATCTGGTGCATTATGTTGGTCATGTTGTCTATGGCTTTGTTGCCTCTCCACATTATCATCTCGGCTGCTATACAATCTTCTCCAGTTGCCTTATTATTCTTCAGATTGCTTATGGCATGTGCGACTTCATCCCTGGTTGAAGGGCGTGGCTCTCTCTCTTCTTTGTCAGTCCCCAGTTCCAGCTCTTCTTCAGCTGGTTCACAGTTCAGCAGGTCGTGAAAGTGCTCTGCAAAAATCCGACAGTTCTCCTTCGCACTGACAGCCAGCTCCCCTTTCTTATCTCTTATAAACAGTTCTCTACCCTTGTATCCAATCAGACTCTTTTTGAATTTCTCGAAAAAGTGTCTGCTGTTGTTTTTCCTGAAGTTGGTCTCAATATCGTCCAGTTCCTGCTTCATCTTCCGTCTTCTGGTCCATCTTATTGTTCGGGCCCCTTCCTTTCTTGCTCCTAAGAAAACTTCCCGTTTTTCCGGGTCCTTCTTGCTGCTCCAGTCTCTCCAGGCTTTCGTGCGTCTCTACCGCTTCCTCACATTCCTTGTTCCACCACCAGTGCTTCCGTTTCTTTTCAGCCTGTTCCGCCATATTTCGCTTCATGTTGTCCCATTCATTGAATGATTCAATTCCTTCTTCATATCTGGATCGATTGTATCTTAATTTGTCTCTGTCTACCTTTATGTTTTCTGTTCTTCTATTCGTCTGTGGCAGTCTGTCCCTGTTTGGAATCCAAAGGCACTTAACTTCTGTAAGATGGTGATCCGATTCTATTCTTGTATGCTTCCCGACCTCTCTGTTCATGAACTCTTTAGCATTTGTCCAGCTGATTGCTATGTGGTCAGTTTGGAATTCCTCAAGGTGGGTGCATGGGTTTGCCCATGTCTCTTTCTCTCACTGTTTGGCCCTGAAGTGTGTTGTCATCAATCTCATTTTGTGTTCTCGACACAGTTCAATTAGTCTTTCTCCATATTTGTTTGTCCGCTGGTGTGCAGGGTACTCGCTCACTACTCCTTTATGTTGCTTCTCTCTTCCAATCTGTGCATTATAATCTCCTGCGAGTATCTTTACATGTCTATATGGTATGTTTTTCAGTGCATCATCTAGCTCTTCCCAGAAACTATCAGCAACTTTCTTGTCTTTCCTATTCTTGTCATTTGTAGGTACATGTCCATTTATTATTGTATACTTTTTGTTCCCTGCTTGAAAAGTCAGTGTTGATATCCTTTCTGACCTGTTCTTCATTTCAGTTATGGCATCCTCGTATCTCTTGTCTACTATGAACCCTGTACCAAAGCATCTAGGTGCATGTCTTTCCTTTCCCACTTTAACTCCTGGTTTCCCCTTCAATATTATGAAGCCTTCTGACTCCACTGCGTCTTCGTCAGTGTATCTTGTTTCTTTCATCGCTAGTATTCCAATGCTTATCTCTTTCATCTCATCTATTACCTGTTTAAGTTTACGAGTCTTAATCATTGCCTGTACATTTATGGTTCCAATTCTGAAAGTCTTTTTAGTATTAAAAATGGTTCGAATGGCTCTGAGCACTATGGGAATTAACATCTTATGTCATCAGACCCCTAGAACTTAGAACTACTTAAACCTAAGGACATCACACACATCCATGCCCGAGGCAGGATTCGAACCTGCGACCGTAGCAGCCCCGCGGTTCCGGATTGTAGCGCCTAGAACCGCACGGCCACCGCGGCCGGCACTTTTTAGTTTTAATCTTCTTTGAGGTTCTTGGGAGCTCCGACTCTTGCCTTATGCACTTTTTGGCAGGTCCCCCAGAATCCGAATGCCTGCTTGCTTCGACCTTGGTCAATGGTGGATTGTCCCGCTGGGGTAATCTCGATTCCATAGTGCGATCCATTCCATCAGCTAAAAAAAATTTTTGATGGGACGGCGCATGTCCGTCCAGTTATACGACTGAAGTTGTTAGCTCCAGAAGATGTGTTTAGACCGCCCCTGACATGGGGACACAGACGCCTTTGGTAGCCGCCCCTTACATGGAGTACCGCCGCTACCTGATACGTTTCAGTGGCTCTTCAGCTCTCTCTGCCGTTGGGAAGCGCCGTTCCTCTTATGCCTTCGAGACCGTTCGCCGGGCTTCGCCTGTAACCCTAGGTAGGGGCCCTAACTTGGTGCTACCATCCCGAGCCAGATGGACCCAGGTTTTTTACGAGGTTGTTACTCCTCCCCCTCCTCCTTCCCCATGACTTGCGAGATGGGACCCCGGGTTTGGGACCGGTAATGGCTATAAAACTATAGCTGTAGCGTCTCTCCTAAGGGCAACTTCAGAGCTCATCTATTGCGTGCAGTACAACTAAAATAATTCTCCCGCCAAAAGTATTTAACCTAGCCACTTTAGAATTTTATTATTGACCTAGATACTAACCTGTGTGCTTCTTGCACAATTAATTCGAGAGCTTCATTGGCCTTCAGCGAATGAAGCAATTAATTATTGAATAAATTGAAGTGGTGTTTTGCTAGCCCAGCGGCTAGTCAGTAAGGCAAATGTTGTCGGCTGCGCCTTCGGCGGTCCACACCGCGGCTATACAAATAAGAGCATGCGAGCTAGAGTAAGGCCCCAGTTCACTCCTAGATTCGTATCAGCGCGCACTCCGTGTCGGAAGCCGCGTCGCGTTTGTGCCGTTGCCAGGAACAGCCTTGGATGCCGTATTACTTAACTCGATATGCACTTAACAATGAGTTCGCATTCGGGTAAAGAGTTAATAGCGGAACTACTCAGTGATTTAGTATCAGTTTGCGTATATCGTATTTCCACGTGTCGCCGCAGGACAGACCTTCTATCATTACTAGCATACACATTGAACATTTACATCGATAACGATTATTGAACGGTTTCGTTATCTAGGGATAATAGGATCTCCACAGTAGACTCTGAACAGCTCTGATAGTACAACAGCTGATATGGGTAACCATTTGTCTGAAATTTGACATTTTATCATATTGTAGAAACCGCACAATATTTCAGCGAGACAACTGCCCGCCATCTTCAGGTGCTACTGTCGCGTCGCTGAGAAGCTCGCCAATTTATATGCTGGCTTTCTAGAACAGCGCAGGCGCCAGCGGGGCATAACGTCATCGAAGACCAATCGTAGACAGCGTCGAATACCAGAGTCCTCTGCTGAAGAAACGGGTCGCGGTCTGCGGAAGCGCGCCGCGGCGCGGGAAAATGCGGCCGGGAGCGACGGACCCCGTTCGCGCGCGCGATTTAAGCATCTGCGCTAAGGCTTCCCATCTGCGTTGACTCGGCGCGGTTGCTAATTTGTGGCTGACGATTCCTTAGTGCCGCCAAGGCTGGTTCCCAGGCTTTGCTCAGGTGAAACCCCGTGTCTCTGTTTAATAGGTCACTGCTTATACGTATTTCGACCGCCTCTTTGATGATGGAGTCCCAGTATGTGGAAGCATGCGAGAGGATCTTAGTTTTTTCATAATTCATGCCGTGTCCCGTGTCAAGGCAATGTTCAGCAACCGCAGATTTCTCTGGCTGACCCAACCTCGTGTGACGTTTATGTTCGTCGCATCTGTCTTTGACCGTACGACACGTCTGGCCAATATAAGATTTCCCACACTGGCACGGGATTTTGTATATTCCTGGTCTCCTCAGGCCGAGGTTGTCTTTAACAGAGCCCAGCATCGATTTCACTTTTGCTGGAGGCCGGAAAACACATTTAATCCGATGTTTCTTGAAAATTCTGCCCACCTTAAAAGACACGCCACCGACATACGGTAGAAAAACCAACCCCGTGGTGTTATCTGCTTCTTCAGGTTGTTCTTGAGGTTTGGAGCGTGCTGGTCGAAACGCGTTCCGGATCTGCTTCTCGGAGTACCCATTCTGGGCAAATACAGAGCGGAGATGGTTGAGCTCTGCCGATAAGCTGTCCTGATCTGAGATGGCTCTAGCCCTATGCACTAGCGTCCGTAATACACCGCTGCGCTGTGAGGGATGATGACAGCTCGTAGCTTGTAAATACAGGTCTGTGTGCGTAGGCTTCCGGAACACACTGTGACCCAAGGAGCCGTCTCCTTTTCTACGCACCAAAACATCCAGAAATGGGAGCTCACCATCTTTTTCTACCTCCATGGTAAAACAGATATTTGGATGGAGGGAGTTCAGATGTTCCAGGAACGAAGGAAGCGTTGCTGTCCCATGCGGCCATACCACAAACGTATCATCTACATATCTCCAAAAACATTTGGGTTTCCGAACCGCCATCTGAAGTGCTTTGTCCTCGAAATCTTCCATAAAAAGATTTGCTACTATGGGAGACAAAGGGCTACCCATAGCAACACCGTCAGTCTGCTCGAAATACTGGTTGTTAAATAAAAAGTAAGTCGAGGTAAGCACATGTTTGAAAAGGTGTAAGACATCCCCTTCGAGCTTGGCTCCTATAAGTTGTAATGAGTCCATCAGAGGCACCCGTGTGAACAAGGAAACCACATCGAAACTCACTAGTAAGTCTGTAGATTCAAGACGCAGGTTCTTCATTCGCCGTATAAAATCTTCTGAGTTTCGAATATGGTGTTCACATTTCCCCACCATGGGACTCAGAAGAGAAGCCAGATGTTTAGCTAGATGGTATGTTGGGGCACCTATATTACTAACGATAGGGCGAAGCGGAACATTCTCCTTATGTATCTTAGGCAGGCCATAAAGTCGTGGCGGAACTGACGCTCGTTCTCTTAAACTCTTCTTCAGATGGTCAGGAAGTTGGCTGGATTTGATCCGGCGTAAATCCCGGGAACCTATCAAGCAGATGCAGCGCCGGGAAAGCCTTAAACAGCACATCTGGTACCTCTACGGGGAGGAGATGGTTAACGCAGTACGTGAGTTCGATAAACTCCGCAACAAGAGGGAGAGACTGTTGTGCTCTCTCGCGTTCTTACTGAGATGTCGGGACCAGCAAACTATACCAACTTTCGCCAAGTTTACCCATTATGTGGACTCTGCGGAGGCCAGGAGAATTAAACAACGAGCAAGCAGGGCACTGGTGAGAGAAAGAATCCGTTATACTAGACGAGTATTAGACCAAGTTTCCAGAAGCCTGCTCTCACTTCACCTAAAGATCTCGTCGGGTCTGTCAGCGGATTCCTGGGAGTGGGTGGACAGCTCTACTTGGGCGTTTTCGGACTGGGTGCGGCAGCAAATCACAGCGCGTCAAACTTCTAAGTTCCAACGCCTTACACACCGGTCATTGCAAGAAGAGAAATTTAGCAGACGGACTGTGTTTAATCTCACAGATAAACCACTGAGTGACGCTGCAATGTCAGTGTTAGAAAAGGGACTTAATTTTGCGCCTACTCCCAAGACCTTGCCCATCAAGGAGTTCATCAGTGCCGTTGAACAAGGTGTTTTAAAACTTCCGAATGATGCTGCTGAAGAAATAAGGCGAGAGGCTTGCAGATCAATAACCAGGATGCCTGCACCCAAGCAGAACGTCACCATTGAAGAAAGGAGAGCGCTCTGTTCTTTAAAAGAAGACAATGATATAGTAATTTTACCAGCTGACAAGGGTAACGCCACTGTTCTTATGCCTGCTACATCTTATTTTGGCAAGATGATGGACCTACTACAGGATACAGCGTATCGTCGACTCCAGAAAGATCCGACGGATGCCGTACAACGGAGGACATCCGCTCTCCTCAAATCCAGCCAACTTCCTGACCATCTGAAGAAGAGTTTAAGAGAACGAGCGCCAGTTCCGCCACGACTTTATGGCCTGCCTAAGATACATAAGGAGAATGTTCCGCTTCGCCCTATCGTTAGTAATATAGGTGCCCCAACATACCATCTAGCTAAACATCTGGCTTCTCTTCTGAGTCCCATGGTGGGGAAATGTGAACACCATATTCGAAACTCAGAAGATTTTATACGGCGAATGAAGAACCTGCGTCTTGAATCTACAGACTTACTAGTGAGTTTCGATGTGGTTTCCTTGTTCACACGGGTGCCTCTGATGGACTCATTACAACTTATAGGAGCCAAGCTCGAAGGGGATGTCTTACACCTTTTCAAACATGTGCTTACCTCGACTTACTTTTTATTTAACAACCAGTATTTCGAGCAGACTGACGGTGTTGCTATGGGTAGCCCTTTGTCTCCCATAGTAGCAAATCTTTTTATGGAAGATTTCGAGGACAAAGCACTTCAGATGGCGGTTCGGAAACCCAAATGTTTTTGGAGATATGTAGATGATACGTTTGTGGTATGGCCGCATGGGACAGCAACGCTTCCTTCGTTCCTGGAACATCTGAACTCCCTCCATCCAAATATCTGTTTTACCATGGAGGTAGAAAAAGATGGTGAGCTCCCATTTCTGGATGTTTTGGTGCGTAGAAAAGGAGACGGCTCCTTGGGTCACAGTGTGTTCCGGAAGCCTACGCACACAGACCTGTATTTACAAGCTACGAGCTGTCATCATCCCTCACAGCGCAGCGGTGTATTACGGACGCTAGTGCATAGGGCTAGAGCCATCTCAGATCAGGACAGCTTATCGGCAGAGCTCAACCATCTCCGCTCTGTATTTGCCCAGAATGGGTACTCCGAGAAGCAGATCCGGAACGCGTTTCGACCAGCACGCTCCAAACCTCAAGAACAACCTGAAGAAGCAGATAACACCACGGGGTTGGTTTTTCTACCGTATGTCGGTGGCGTGTCTTTTAAGGTGGGCAGAATTTTCAAGAAACATCGGATTAAATGTGTTTTCCGGCCTCCAGCAAAAGTGAAATCGATGCTGGGCTCTGTTAAAGACAACCTCGGCCTGAGGAGACCAGGAATATACAAAATCCCGTGCCAGTGTGGGAAATCTTATATTGGCCAGACGTGTCGTACGGTCAAAGACAGATGCGACGAACATAAACGTCACACGAGGTTGGGTCAGCCAGAGAAATCTGCGGTTGCTGAACATTGCCTTGACACGGGACACGGCATGAATTATGAAAAAACTAAGATCCTCTCGCATGCTTCCACATACTGGGACTCCATCATCAAAGAGGCGGTCGAAATACGTATAAGCAGTGACCTATTAAACAGAGACACGGGGTTTCACCTGAGCAAAGCCTGGGAACCAGCCTTGGCGGCACTAAGGAATCGTCAGCCACAAATTAGCAACCGCGCCGAGTCAACGCAGATGGGAAGCCTTAGCGCAGATGCTTAAATCGCGCGCGCGAACGGGGTCCGTCGCTCCCGGCCGCATTTTCCCGCGCCGCGGCGCGCTTCCGCAGACCGCGACCCGTTTCTTCAGCAGAGGACTCTGGTATTCGACGCTGTCTACGATTGGTCTTCGATGACGTTATGCCCCGCTGGCGCCTGCGCTGTTCTAGAAAGCCAGCATATAAATTGGCGAGCTTCTCAGCGACGCGACAGTAGCACCTGAAGATGGCGGGCAGTTGTCTCGCTGAAATATTGCGCGGTTTCTACAATATGATCCGGCGTAAATCCCGGGAACCTATCAAGCAGATGCAGCGCCGGGAAAGCCTTAAACAGCACATAGTGAAAATTGTTATAATAAACTGCATTTTCTATGAATCCCAGACATCGTCCTAAATCCTCAGAGTAATGAACTTCAATAATCAATAACTTTATTCTCCATCAGAGTGGGCACAGTGAACTCTAATTACAGGCAGCACGTTTTTGCTAATCGCTTTCTGGTTGAAATATAAAATAACTTCTTTTACACCCCCCGTCCCACAGAACGATCTTGCGCAGTAGTTTATTGAGATAAGTGCGGAGTCAGGCGTGTGTGCGATGCCGTGATTTGAGTCGACAACGATTATCCTCCACCTTTCCAGATTAACGACTTTTGTTCTGCCAGAGAGGGGAAAAAATGGAAACGAAACCCAGCGAGTAGGTCATGAAGATCACGCGATAATCGACGGAGAGCCGTATCATCCTCAGTCATTCATCATCGCATGGAGTTTGGATGGCACAGGTCAGCACGCCAAATTCACCGCCGTTGTCGACGTTCGACATCGGAGGCGTCACTTCTCGGTCAGGTAGCTCCTCAGTTGGCATCACGAGGCTAAGTATATCCCGTTAGAGACCTCTCACCAAGGAAAAATCCCTGACAGTACCAGGAATCGAACTCGGGTCCCCCGCGTGAGGGTCTGTCGCGCTGGCCACGTTTTCTTTTTTAAAAAAAGAAAAACCATTCGGCTACGGAAGCAGACTCTGCCGTGGCGACTAAAGTATAAAGTATATTCGTTCCTCATCATTGGACAACTTTATGTGCTCTGGAGAGATCTGTATTTATTCAAAAGGCGAGGGTTTCACAGTGAAAATTCTTATTTTATTCTCGATGGAGCTCACAAAATACGTATGTATTCTCGTTCCTGATAGAGTTGAGATTATTATCTACGACGGTCACGGTGCTAAAAGAGGACAACCGAGTTCTGTTTACTTTCAGCGGCGATATCTGCCGCGCCTGCACATCTGCAGCACGCATGCCGTGACCTTCTCAGCGCAGTTATCGCGCGCAGTAGTGCTCCGTCATCAGTGACGCTGGCGCGCCTCCAATGAAAGGACGCCGTGTACAAGAAGCGTGACGACTGCAAAACTCACTTTTGCATGACGCAAGAGCATGTAACATATTTTGCAAAGAAACTAATGTCGCCGTTCGACGTATTGTAGATCTGCGGAGAAATGTTAACACCAGGGAAAGAAAAAATCGCGTGTACTGAGTTCATTTTTAATTTTACTTGTTTCTAAAATAACGACGTAATATTTATTTCCCACTTGCCGTGTAAAGAGTTCTGATCCACCACCATGTCTGTAATGGACTGATGCCCCGTAGTGTCCGCTTGATCTCCTAAATCGGTTAAGGCTAGTGCCGGGATGAGTCCTTTGTAAAAGGCCGACTTCCCTTATCATTCTTCACCCATCTGCGTTTATGCCTCCTCTGCCTAACTACCCCGTCGTTGAAACTTCCTGGCAGATTAAAACTGTGTGCCGGACCGAGACTCGAACTCGCGGACTGGCGGAATTTAAGCTGTGATGACGGTTCGTGAGTCGTGCTTGGGTAGCTCAGTCGGTAGAGCACTTGCCCGCGAAAGGCAAAGGTCCCGAATTCGAGTCTCGGTCCGGCACACAGTTTTAATCTGCCAGGAAGTTTTCATATCAGCGCACACTCCGCTGTAGAGTGAAAATTTCATTCTACCCCGTCGTTAATATCTAGTTTTCCTTCCTTGCCTAAGTCATCTGCAACTCGCAAATGTCCATCGTGGAATGAAGTCAGTCCTCCTGACAATAGCCAGCGGCACGTTACCTGTATCTACAATTGTTGCACATTGTGTCAGTACCGTAAACAGAGTTCTGTCGCCTCATAATCACAACACAACAAGTTTGACCTTAAAGTGAATTGTTACAGGATTATTACCTACAATCATTTGGTTACCACCACGAAAGCGGCAGATAAATTCGCAACTAGAGAGGACGTTGACGGGGTTGCATTAACATATCACGCAGTTTTATTTTTTATATCTGATCTCTCGACATGATCCAGACAGTCGCCGTCAGGTACATGGGTATTAAGCAAACTACATTCAGATATAGGACTTGACAGACACACACTCTAACAAATACATACCTATATTACCATGTTTATCTGATCTCCAGTCCGCAGACTGATTTGATGCAGACCGAACCAGTCTGTCCTGTTCAAGTCTCTTCACTTCATCTCCGCATAATTACTGTAACCTACATCGATTTGAAACTGCTTATCCACTGAGCCAAGGTCTACCATTACAATTTCAATCTCCCCTCCATCCTCACGACTCACACACACACACACAAACACACACACACACACACACACACACACACACACACACACACCAAAATGACGAATCCGTTGATGGCTCATTGCCAACAACCGACCTCTTCTTTTAGTCAAACCATGCCATAAATTTCTTCTTTTGACAGTTAGATTCTGTACCTCTACATCAGTTATTCGGTCCCCTCTCGAATCTTCAGCTTTCTCCTGTAGCACCACATATCAATTTTAGTCTTGTTTGAACTGTTTATTGTCCATTTTTCACTTCTGTAGAAGGCTGTCTTCCAGAAAAATACCCTGTCAAACGATTTCCTAACACTTAGCTTTGTTTCTGATGGTTAACAGTTTTCTTCTTCAGAAACGTTTTTCTTGCTGTTTTATAAATCACACCTTAGCTATTGCAGAAACAGTTCTTTTTTTGAATTTTTGCGATTGTCAAGTGTAATAATTGCGCAGTCAAAGGCGGCGATGTCATTTACAAAATTTTCATGACTTTGAACTTAATTTCCTTTTGTCTGTTTCTTCTTGGTTTCCTTCACAGCTTGCTCAATTTATAGACTGAATAACAACTCACTCTTTTGTCACCTGTTGTTCCCTTTCATGTTCTTCGACTCTTACAACTGGTTTATGTACGAGTACAGGTAGTGAATAACATTTCGCTGTCTGTACTTTATCCCTGGAATCTACAGAATTTCAGAGAGTGTATTCCGGTCACCATTGTCAAATGCAGTTTACAGGTTGATCGAGGATTATAGATGAGTGTCCAAAATCTGCTCAACGCAAGATCCTGCTGATAGTTTTCACTGTCTTATTCAAAGCAGAGTGAATGGTGTGCAGTGTTCATAGAAATACATTGACCGATGACTGTTGCAATGTATGCTTGGGCAAGTAGTTTTGAGTCAGTATTGTTAACTATGAAGCAGTAGATGAAAATAAGAGCAGAGCGATGCGCAGTGTGCATATCAGGAGACAGGATATTCAAGCTGTTATGTTCGTATACATGCAATCCGGATGGTATCCCATTTCGATTTTTCTCACATGATATACTGAGAGCTATGGATGCAGTGTAACAGGCAAATTCCATATTTCTAGGTTTTTTTTGAAAGTATATAACACGGTGCTCCATTGCAGGCTGTTAACGAAGGTACGAGCTTTTGGAGTAAGTTCACGGATATGTGAACGGCTCGAAGACTTCTTAAATAATAGAGCGACTGTTGACAAGAGTATCGTCAGATGTGCTCCAGGAAGTGTGATATAACCGCTGTTTTTCGCTATGTACATAAGCGACTTGGCTGACAGGGTAGGCAGCAGTCTGCGATTGTTTGCTGATGATGCCGTGCATATACATTTCTCTTCTTCGAAACTTTCTGGAGAATGTCTTGAACGCTTGATTTGGAAATGTTGTTCCATTGCCATTTGTGACGCAATAACGTTGCCCCACTACAGACACACGCTCACAACTCACAACTGCCTGTCCACAACTGTCTGGTCGAATGCACATCTGTCGTTTACAGTTCTTACTTGAAGTTGCCACTGCAGTTACTGCGCTGACATCAGCTGTACCCTAGCAATAATATCACTCTCAATACTTTTTGGACGGACAGTGTATGTCATACTTCATAGCCTCCTAATACACACACACCAAAAAAAGCTGTGCATCTCATCGGTTCCGAGAGTTCCGGAACCTGTACAGAAAATTGAAATAGAGATCAACATAAACATCATTTCCGCCCTTTTTATTGCTCATGAGAACCATACATTTATGTTGTACCACCAAACAGAGAGACCTTCAGAGGTGGTGGTCCAGATTTCTGGACACATCGGTACCTCTAATGCCCAGTAGCACGTCGTCTTGCATTGATGCATGCCTGTATTCGTCGTGGCTTACTGTCTACACGTTCATCAAGGCGCTGTCGGTCCAGATTGTCCCACTCCTCGACGGCGATTCGGCGTAAATCTCTTAGAGTGGTTGGTGAGTCATGTAGTCCATAAACAGCCGTTTTCAATGTATCCCAGGCATGTTCGACGAGGTGTCGATGTTGAGAGACTACTGGAAGATAAAAGACGGCTTAGACAAAATTTCCAGTTGGTGTGATGAATGGCAGCTAGCCCTGACTGTGGAAAAATGTAAGTTAATGTGGATGAGTAGGCATATCAAACCCGTAATGTTCGGATACAGTACGACTAGTGTCCTGCTTGACACAGTCAAGTAGTTTAAATGTCTAGGTGTAATGGTGCCAAGCGATATGAGGTGGGAGGAGCAAGTGAGAACTGTGGTAGGGACACCAAATAGTCGACTTCGGTTTACTGGGAGAAGTTTTGGAAAGAGTGATTCACTTGTAAAGGAGATCGCATATAGGACGTTGATGCGACCTCTTCTTGAGTGCTGCTCGAGTGTTTGGGATCCGTACCAGGTCGGACTGAAGGAAGACATCGAAGCAATTCAGAGATGGGCTGATAGATTTGTTACCGGTAGATTCGAAGAACACGTGTTATGGAGATACTTCAGGAAGTAAAATCAGAATCCCGGGAGGGAAGGTGACGTTCTTTTCGAGAAACACTAGTCAGAAAGTTTAGAGAACCGGCATTTGAAGCTGACTGCCGAACAGTTCTACTTCCGCCAACGTACATTCCGCGTAAGGTTCACGAAGATAAGGTACGAGAAATTAGGGCTCATACAGAGGCATACAGACAGTCGTTTCTCCCTCGCTCTATTTGCGAGTGGAGCACGAAAGGAAGCAACAAGTAGTGGTACATGGTACCCTCCACCACGCACCGAACTGTGGCTGGCTGTATATCTATGTAGATATAGATGTAGATGTAATGACGAACAGTACTCTGCATCATCACACCAAACTTTACTTACGAACGATATTCAGTCCAATTAAGAGTATCGGACTATTATCTGCTGGCTACCTGACTAGAAACATCACGGCACGCAACACACTTTCCTTGTCAGTTTAATTTTGGAGTTCATCATCAGCATTCTAAGCAGCTACAGCTCACAGGCTGCTTCACGAACGATAATTGTTCGAATCAATTCTGATACACCACACCGAGTGGGTACTTAAAAAATATACATAGATCAAAAAAGGTTTTGCATAACCCCAGTTTCTAGAACTGCTGAAGATAGGCGTTGTATCACAGACACAGTCCCTTTGACTGTTCAGAGGTGTCACTAAACCCACCGAAATACTATGTAAACAACCATGCATGAGGAGCGCCTATTAGACGGAGGAAGTCTGACAGCCGATTAGTTCCAGCCATTCCACCACGAAGGAGGTACACGGCTAGTGTTGTCTGTAGTTCAATCATGCCTAGACGGTCAATACCACAGTTCCGTGCTACGGTCGCAGGTTCGAATCCTGCCTCGGGCATGGATGTGTGTGATGTCCTTAGGTTAGTTAGGTTTAAGTAGTTCTAAGTTCTAGGGGACTGATGACCACAGATGTTAAGTCCCATAGTGCTCAGAGCCATTTTGAACCACTGTTTCATCGCGTCCGCATTGTTATTTTGTTCCAGGAAGGGCTCTCGACAAGGGAAGTGTCCAGGTGTCTCGGAGTAAACCAAAGCGATGTTGTTCAGACATGGAGGAGATACAGATAGAACGGAACTGTCGATGACATGCTCAGGCGGCCCAAGGGCTACTACTGAAATGAATGACCGCTACCTACGGATTACGGCTCACAAGGGAAAGGCCTCAAGACACGGCCAACCGATTCGGCTCAAATTTGGCAGGTCGCTTGGGTACAACCTAAAACGAAGGACTCCAAGATATTTTGGGTCAACACCCCCGCAATTTTGAGAAAATCACCCCTAAATGTTATGACGAGCAATCGACTCAAAATTGGAGGGATCCATAGATGATTGTAAATAGAGCATTTATCATCATCAGGTATGGGGTCCACAAACACAAATTTTTCCAGAAATCGAGGAAAGAAACTTTTACAACTGTCGCTTCTGTACCCACATGGTAAACGCTTTTTGGCGACAGTGCCGATAGCGCAACGGCTGAGGTAACTCGCTGGGAATCGGTAAACCCGGGTTCGAATTTCCTAGAAACCTTCATGGTATAGTACTTCAGTAAGAACAAAAGTCATTTCGTTCGTCAGCTCCAAAAATCGCTCGACGATAACCGCTCATATCAATCTGGAACGCCGAGAAACAGAACTACCTGCTTCCAGTAGTGCATTGATAATGCATCTGTCTTGCAACACTTTTACAAATCAAAACACAGCGTCGGTAATACTGTGACAGGCCCCCAAATATATATTACAGAGCTAGTCGAAGGGTGTACATCCTCCGTTATTCAGATTATGCACCTGAAAGATATGACACAACAAACAATAACTAGTTAATACGGCGTAAACAGACGAGCTAGTTACTACAGACTACATACAGTGCTCGTCATATGTTACTTCGGCGCATGAAGGATGAAAAAATCACTATATTAATCCGCGAGGTTCGCGGCAGCCTGATGACGGAAAACGACTCTTTCCGATTGACTTCTATAGTGCTCGTGCTCGTCACTTTCACTCTTCCAGGTTCACAACTATGATATGACGAAGTGGCAACGAGGACAACATAACTCTCCCCGCGTGCATTCTGTCCGGTGCCTCGCTGTAAACAAGTGTCGCGCGGTTGGCTATGTGTGATCTCTCGTGAGGAATTCGCAGCACTCTTATTCGGAGTTGTTTTCATGTGACAAGGATTAAAAGATTAATACTTTACTAACTCACGGCGTTTGGGAAATTAGATTGCCTACCTTATTATTATCATTCCTTATTGATTTACTTACCTTATTAACCTTCCTATCCCTATCAATTGAGATATGGAAAAATACAAACGAAAAGAAGAATATCCGCTAAGTTTATTCGAGATTCGAACCCGGGTTCTCCGATTCCCAGCCAGTTACCTTCGCCGTTGCGCTATCTTTTTTTTATATATATCATTTTGCCCGCTGCATCTGCTCGGGGCGGACGTCGTGAGATATCCGTTTATGTTCGTTGTTGATCGATTAACTCAGTTTTTTGTTACAGAGGGCACGTTACCCTCTGACCGAACACGCTGAGCTACCGTGCCGGCTACCATCGGTACTGTCGGCGAAAAGCGTTTACCATGTGGGTACAGAAGCGGCAGTTGTAAAAGTTTCTTACTTCGATTTCTGGAAAAGTATGCGTTTTCGGACCCCATACCTGATGATGAAAAATGCTCTGTTTACAATTATCTATCGATCCCACCAATTTTGAGTCGATTGCTCATCATAACCTTTAGGGGTGATTTTCTCAAAATTGCAGGGGTGTTGACCCAAAATATCTTGGGAGTCCTTCGTTCTAGGTTGTACACAAGCGACCTGCCAAATTTGAGCCGAATCGGTTGGCCGTGTCTGAGGCCTTGCCCTTGTCAGAGGAAACCTGACAGCAACGCCACACTGTTGGATAATGCTTTTTGTGCAGCCAAAGACGTCGTGTTATGACTCAAACTGTGCACAACAGTCTGCATGATGCGCAACTTCACTTCCGACGTCCATGGCGAGGTCCACCTTTGTAACCACGACGCCATGCAGCACGGTACAGATGAACCCAACAACATGCCGAACGGACCGCTCAGGATTCTCATCAACTTCTCTTCACCGATGAGTGTCGCATATGCTTTCAACCAGACAATCATTGGAGACGTGTTTGGAGGCAACCCGGTCAAGCTGAACGCCTTAAACACACTGTCCAGCGAGTGCAGCAAGGTGGAGGTTCCCTGCTGTTTTGGGGTGGCATATGTGAGGCCGACTTACGTCGCAGTGGTCATGGAAGGCGCCATAACGGCTGTACGATACGTGAATGCCATACTCCAACCGATAGTGCAACCATATCCGCAGCATATTGGCGAGGCATTCGTCTCGGACGACAATTCGCTCCCCCACCGTGCACATCTTGCGATGACTTCCTTCAGGATAACGACATCACTCCACTAATGTGGTCAGCATGTTCTCCAGACATGAACCCTGTCGCACATGCCTGCGATAGACTGAAGGGGGCTATTTATGTACGACATGATCCACCAACCACTCTGAGGGATTTACGCCAAATCGCCATTGAGGTGAGGGACAATATGGACCAACAGTGCCTTGATGAACCTGTGGATAGTATGCCACGACGAATACAGGCATGCATCGATGGAAGACGACGTCCTACTGGTTATTAGAGGTACAAGTGTGTACAGCAATCTGGACCACCACCTCTGAAGGTCTCGCTGTATGGTGGTACAGCATGCAATGTGTGGTTTTGGTTGGCTCTGAGCACTATGGGACTTAACATCTGAGGTCATTTGTCCCCTAGAACAGAAATACTTAAACCTAACTAACCTAAGGACATCACATACATCCATTCCCGAGGTAGGATTCGAACCTGCGACCATAGCGGTCGCGTGGTTCCAGACTGAAGCGCCTGGAACCATTCGGCCACTGAAGCCGGCTTGTGTGGTTTTCATGAGCAATAAAATGGGCGGAAATGATGTTTATGTTGATCTCTATTCCAATTTTCTGTACTGGTTCCGGAACTCTCGGAACCGAGGTAATACAAAACTCTTTTTTGGTGCGTGTATAATGGGAGGCTATGAAGTATGATATATATTGTCCGTTACTTAAAATCCGTCTTGATTGCAAATAATTTTTTTTATTATTCATATGACCGGTTTCGGTTCATGTGACGTAGCATGTGAAAGTTGCTGGATTTGGACGGGTTACTCCTGTAACTGAAATATCAGATCTGAAGATGGTTCTGAATGAACCGAAACCGGTCATATGAATAATAAAAAAAATTATTTGCAATCAAGACGGATTTTAAGTAACATTATAAAATCACTGATTGCTGTTATCCCATAAGACATTATGTCTGTTTTTGCAAAAAAAAATATATTGTCCGTCCAAAAAGTACTGGAAGTGATATTATTGCTGTGGTACAGGCGATGTCAGCACAGTAACTACAGTGGCAGCTTCAACTAACAACTGACAACTGTCGTGCGTTCGACCAGACACTTGTGGACACGCACTTGTAAGTTGTGAGCGTGGCGACATGAAGGGCATCCGGCCATCCCTTCAATTAACCTTGCCAAATCTGACGATAACCGTGCCGACCCTGTGGAGTGCGGGACACAGGAACAAGGAAAGAGAGTTGTAAGTTGTGAGCGTGTGTCCGTAGTGCGGCAACGTTGTTGCGTCACAAATCGTAAGCGTTCTATACATTCTCCAGAATGTTTCGAAGAAGAGAAAGGTGTATGCAAAGTTTGTCCCGCACACCTCCACAAATCATCAAGGATAACGACGATTTGTGTTATCAGTACGAACCCATCACAAAATAATAGAAGTGCAGAAAGCAACGTGAAGCGTTAATGTTTTGACTACATAACTGACAATCAAGTTAATGTGACACGAAAGCTGAACAACATCCCAGAGAAGGACTTTGCTGATAGTTTAAAATGGTTGTATGAACGTTCTGTGCGTTGTACCCAAGTGTGTGTGTGTGTGTGTGTGTGTGTGTGTGTGTGTGTGTGTGTGTGTGTGGGGAGGAGGGGGGGGGGGGGGTAGAGGAATGATGAGGAAGGGGGTGAGGGTGGGAATACGGAATGTAGTTTATGTCGAACACCTGAAGCATGGAAACCACCACGTTAAGCTTTCCAGTTTTCTATTAATCCAGTATCGAAACTTTGTGGACTAATGGTATATAAGACATCTTGGCACTTATGTATTGCACAGACTTGTGACTTTATTTCTGTGGATTTTTAATTTTTTTATGTTTGTATGTTGAGAGCTTTTGAAATTAGGAAACGATGTTCGTACATTAGTTTACTGGGAACCCTTTCATTGTTTCTTAGTGACTGCATTCTCTGATCGTTCATTCGGATATTGTGTTGGTGATGACGTTTCCTGTCGGATCACCGTCTATTGTTATGTCTCGTACATGTGAATCACCTTCCACTTAATATATTGCAACGAATATCTTTGAAATGTCATAGTGTGCGCGTAAATTCTAAATATTTTGAATATTTGTTTTTATGTGTGGTGTTGACTATGCTACTAACAAATTTTCGCGATGTGTTGTCTACATGTAGGCCTGATAAGGAAAAAGTGTCACATCTTTTGCATTTTGTTGGAGACCCTTGTAAATAAGCATCGGAGATACCAGTTCATGTATTTTGATTTACGATGTAAATTCTTGTCTGAATACTGTTTCAGGGAGCCATAGCAAACTATACTCAGCCACTAAACCTCCAGAGTCTCTGTACGTTTTTTGAATTTATTCATTTTCCCCATCTAATTCTCTACCTACTGAAAAATACTATCAGTGAGAAAAATACTATCTGCAGTGGCATCACAATTTAAGATAGGGAACTTAGATTTGGTGCAATATTTCGGAGCACACAAATTACAACCAGTTGCTGGCTGGATTGAAGTAAGTTATGCTGACCGGCGAAGTGGAATGGAGGCCACAGGGGCCACCGAACCCCTGAAAAGAGTAAACACAGCAGTTCGCATGTCACAAGCTACAGGCAGAAGGGGCCCACTGGCGCAACAGGGGTGAGGGGCGTACGTGACTCGGAGCGATGCGTTAGCGAAACAGAAGTGCGCAGCCGAGTATAAGTCGATGTTGTTTGCTAACGAGATTCATTCAAATGTGGCAGCTCTCCTGGATGGCGGGGCGTATCACTCCGCCAGGCTACACGCAGCAACAGATGGGGTAACAGCGTCCCAGTCCACAGCGGGTCGTCGGTTCGACGCTCTGAGGCCGACGTGGGGTCCGCAGCCAGCCAGGGGGCGGGCCACTCTTTGGCTCGCTACCGGGAACAGTCCTCTCAGCTCCCGACACACGCCACAGTCTTTCGTGGCGAGGGGCCGCAGATTCCGACGCCGGTTCGCGGGCGGTCGTTGCCGCCGCGTTCCCAGCTACGCCAACCGAGGAAGAAGCAGCACTGGGGCCAGCCTACGGCTCCCGGCAGAGCAGCCTGGAGTCAACGGGGACGGTGGCCGCTGAGTCGGTTGCTGGCGCATCCATCCTGACGTAAACGGAACTCAACAGCTGGCGAACAAGGCCGGCACGACACAGCATTGCGTTGCACAGGTCGCCTCTGCATTGCGGGGCCTGTGACGTGGACCGAGGTCAACGAAGCACTGTAGTGGAAACGAATAAACCATTTGAAAAACTCGGCCGAGTTTTAATACGGCACCTCCTGGCACCCATCCACTACATTTGGTGTCAATACGCCGCATTTGGCATCTGATACCACAACATTTGGTGTCAGAATAGCGGACGTCGTCTGTCCAGTACGACGTTCGAGCCCACCGCTAATAGTACAGACGCAAGATGTGGTGAGTGCTGTCAAAATTGTTCTTTTGAGTGTTCGACGTTTTCTTTCTTGTTGGTGTTTTGAGTATGGCTTGCCAGAAGCCAAATTTTAGATGTTTTGCGTATGCATATTATTTATTTTCTCAGAATAAGTGTTAGTGTATTTGGGACAGTAAGATGTTGTTTATCCTGGCATTTGATTACTTTATATTGGTTTATGATGTTACTGAGTATGATGATACGAAGTTGTAGGTAGTCAGATTATTCTAGTACTTAGTCCCGAAACAAAACGACTAACTGAGAACGAAAGCAACACAATGGCAGAGTCAAGGACGCAAGGTGTGTCGGAACCAGTAGCGGTACGGATTTTAATGGAAAAGACAGCACAATTGACAGTGGACAATACACAGTTGAGAAATGAATTAACATCTAGAAATGAGCGGAAACAGCATCTGATCAGTCGTTGTTGCCTAGGGAGCAGGAGATTGATCCAGCCGCCGTGAGTTTGATTATTCCGTTTTCTGGCAAGGCATCTGAGGATGTGCGTTCGTTTGTGGAGGACTTGGAAATTTCAGCTGCGATGAATGGTTGGTCTGATCAGCAGTTGTTACATGTAGCCAAGATTAGACTAACGGGTGAAGCAAAAAAAAATGTAAGGTGTTCTGAGGCCTTAAGGAAGGCAGGACAGATTAAGCAGTTAAAGGAAGGGCTTTTACAAAGATACAAGAAACAGGATAGCGCTCGGTACTTTAGGGAGAGGTTAAGTACAATGACAAAGAGACAGGGGGAGATGGTGGAGAAATTTGCGGACAGGATAAGGGAAATTAATGAGTACACTTACTAGTTGGGTCAGAGCAATGAAACGAATAGTGTTCTGTTGCAGGAGGCAGAGCAAAGGGCACTTGATGTATTTTTGAGAGGGTTACTGGCGCATGCCCCTTTGAGTTCTTGCGTAAGAATAGGCCTGCAATATTCCTGCCTGTCGTAAGAGGCGACTAAAAGGGGTCTCAAACGTTTCGGACTTAATGTGATGGTCCCCTAAAGGGTTTGACCTCTACTTTTCAAAATTTTCTGTTAGTGCCTACCATTTGCGGAAGGACGCCTTACGTGGTGCATCATAAATCCATCTTGCCCTAAGATCTGGCACACTCGATATTGTTATGGAGTTGGACTTACACCGAGCTTCCAGTCACATCGACTGAAGTGTGTTCTGGGTAGCATACATTCCGTCCATGTTGCACTTCCATCTTCGCCCTCACGATATAAATGGATATTCAACACCTGAAATCCAGCATGGTAGCCAGTCTGTTGTGGTGGGGTCATCATGTACCCTCTTGGTGGTAGCCCCCTTACTACACAGGGACCACATTGCTGACACCTAAGCTGCAACCTCCCCACATATGCCAAGGGGTACATGCCCATCTACCTGGGGTATCAGGACTCCTGGCATCCTGCCAGGTGGTCTTTGCTGTGGCTGGGTGGCGCCCGTGGGGAGAGCCCCTGGTCGGAGTGGGTGGCATCAGGGCGGATGACCCGCAATAAACTGTGGTACCTCATCTCATGCTGGTTGGCCTCCACCAGCAGTCTCTAAGCGATCGAGGTCTAACCTCAACGGCAAGAAAACGATCTGAGATCATTTACTTCCATGGTCACTCTATGGGAGGAACACATGGCTAAAGAAGGCAGCAAAGTTTATTCACCCCAGTACCTCGACTGTACACGAGTTGATGGCGAATCATTTATGTCGATGGAGCCTCAGTTTTTCGTGGAGCATTTAGAGAACAAGTTTGGGGAGGTGGAGGGCTTGTCCAAAATGCGCTCTGGGTCAGCATCTTCTGCGCAGTACAGAGGTTATTCACTTGTGACAAGTTGGGAGATGTTTCAGTTACCATCACGCCCCATTAGAGTTTAAACATGGTCCAGGGTATTATATTCCACAGGGATCTTCTTTTGCAGTCATACTATGAACTGCGCGCCAACCTAGAACGACGAGGTGTTCACTTCGTCCAGCGCATCCACGGGGTCCGAGGGATAATCAGGTAGCCAATGGTGCCTTCATCTTGGCCTTCAAGCGTGACGTGTTACCCGAAAAGGCCAGGGGTATGGTTTACAGTTGTGCTGTGAAGCCATATATCCCTCCCCCAATGCGGTGTTTTAAATGCTGGAAGTTTGGGCATATGACATCCTGATGTACTTCCGGCGTCACGTGTCGAGAGTGTGGACGTCCTTCACATCCCAATACTCCATGTGCCCCGCCTCCCACCTGTGTTAACTGCAAAGAACATCATTCCCGTTGCTCTCCGGACTGTGGGATTTTACAGAAAGAACGAAAGATAATCCAATATAAGACCCTGGACTGCCTGACCTATACTGAGGCTAAGCGGAAATATAAGAGATTCCATCCTCTGCCAATGACATCCGCCTATGCTGCCGCTGCGACAACGGTTCTACCGTCTCCCGTTTCACCACGTACAGTTGGCTCTCTGATTCGTCAGACTCCACCTGCCCCCTTGATGGTGGGGACACTTTACTCCCTGTTGCTCCTGCTCCATATACTTCAGGAGCAACACCCCTTCCCCAACCATCAGTTCCTACGTCCCAGCCGGAGAAGCATCTTATTCGGCTCCTCTCGCCAGGAAGGGGTCCCTCAGGGTCCTCCTTTCCCAGGTTCTGATCAGTGGAAAAGCGGACACCTCCCAGTGACAAGCAACCACAGGTTGCTAGTTGTAGGGCTTCATGGTCCTTGACCATCCCTGAGACTGACCCAGTGAAGCCCTCCCAGTCAGAACCACTGAAGGCACAGCGAGAAAAACAGAAAAAGAAGAAGGCACCCAAGAATCCAGACCTTGCAGTGGCACCCATCCCACCATTCCCTACAAGCTCAGCGTCTGAGGATGAGGTAGAGATTCTGGCGTCCGCTGAGGACCTAGATCTCACCGGACCCTTGGATGCTATGGATGTCACTCCAACGGATACTCAATCGGTGGTGACAGGTGACCCAGCGGCGTAATCTGCCTCCTCAGTTTCTTCACACCCTTCTCGGCCATGGACAATGTCATCCTCCAGAGGAACTGCAGCGGTTTCTTCCATCATCTTGCTGAGCTCCAACAACTTCTCAGCCTTCACCCTTTCCTGTGCATTGCTCTCCAGGAAACTTGGTTTCCAGCAATGCAAACCCACACCCTCTGTGGCTATCAGGCTGATTGTAAGAACTGGGCGGCTTATGAGAGGGTACCTGGTGGCATCTGCATCTTTGTCCTTCACGCCCATTACAGCGAGAGTGTTCCACGGCAAACGCCTTTAGAGACAGTCACTGTTTGGATGTGGACGCCTCAGGCTGTTACTGTCAGCATTCTCTATCTTCTACCGGATGGTGATGTCCCGCAGCATGTCCTGGCTGCACTGATAGCCCGATTGCCGCCACCTTTTCTGTTTCTAGGCGACTTTAACGCCCATAACCCACTGTGCAGTGGATCAAAGGCAACAGGCCGAGGCACCGTCATTGAGCAAGTGTTGGCACAGCTCGAACTTTCTCTTTTAAATAATTGTGCCTTCACACATTTCAGTGTGGCCCATGGCAGCAGTCTGCCATCGACCTTTCGATCTGCAGCCGTAGCCTATTACCATCTGTCCAATGTAGTGTGCACGACGACTTGTGTGGTAGTGAGCACTTTCCAATCTTTCTGTGACTGCCACAGCGTCGCTCTTCTGGGCGCCCCTGCTGATGGGCTATGAATAAGGCTGACTGGGACTTGTTCACCTCCATTGCCACTATTGAGCCTCTTTCCAATGATGCCCAGCGGCCCCAGTCAGGGTGTACAATAGCGGTTCGCGTCAGAGCTCTTCTCTCTGGGCTTGAGGCTTTCCATCTTCCACCTCTTTTCTAGGCCCCTCTGCGTATACCCCTGTGGTGTGTGCTCCTCCCGTGCCTTCGGCTTCCCTATTCAGTGACCTGAGGTCAGGGATCACCATCACCCTTCCTCCCACTTCAAAAAGACTCCTGCCCCAACACTCGAAGGCACATATAAAGTACAGTGCCTAATTACTCTACACAAACCCAATGATACATGACACGAAAGCAAAAGAAACTGCAAATACCCTACTACTTTCTAGAGCGCAAAGCATACGTCACTTAATGCTGTACTCCATCTTCCTGGCTTTCTCTACGCTTAGCACCTCTTTTCACTATTTCTTTCTTCCTCTTTCTTTCATGTGACACGCCTGGAATCACATTCGGGCAATCTTTAAATGGCCGTAATCATCCAATGTGTCTATCGTCATTCTAGTTGGCAGCTGAAGCTTAAAATTAACGGGAGATGTGGTTCCAACAACTTGGTATGGCCCTTGATACCTCGTAAGGAAGTTCTTCGTTTCCCGTTTTTGCGTATAGGGGCTGGACAGCATTACCCATTGTCCCACCCTATACTGCGGTAAACTTCCTTTCCGCTTTACTGCGTCTTTCTGCCTTTCCAAAGCCTTTGTATTCGCCTTTTGTACTCGTTTCCAAACATGCCGTATTGTCCTTGCGATCTGACGTACAGATTCACCAGTCCTTCCTTTCTGTAGCTTCACTAAATCAAACGGTGACGGCATAATTCGCCCACACACTACCTCATATGGAGGCAAACCAGTATTTGTATGGATTTTTGCATAGTATGCGCATACAATATGCAACTTCTTTACGTTCAACAATTTACATGTTTCCTTCATTAAATCCGTCATGAAGTTGGTCCCTTCGTCAGTAATTGTTGTCTCTGGTACACCAATCTTCAAAATCCAGTTATTTACTAAGGCTTGCGTGACCATTGTTGCCTATTTATTTGGCCTAGCCACCATCTCCACATACCTTGGAAAATGGTCTATTATTGTCAGAACGAATCTGTTCCCAGATGTTGTTCACCTAAAAGGTCCTAAGACATCAATCCCCAGGAAAGAGAATGGGCATGTTGCTTCTGGTAATCATACAGGGTGTTTCAAAAATGACCGGTATATTTGAAACGGCAATAAAAACTAAACGAGCAGCGATAGAAATACACCGTTTGTTGCAATATGCTTGGGACAACAGTACATTTTCAGGCGGACAAACTTTCGAAATTACAGTAGTTACAATTTTCAACAACAGATGGCGCTGCAAGTGATGTGAAAGATATAAAAGACAACGCAGTCTGTGGGTGCGCCATTCTGTACGCCGTCTTTCTGCTGTAAGCGTGTGCTGTTCACAACGTGGAAGTGTGCTGTGGACAACATGGTTTATTCCTTAGAACAGAGGATTTTTCTCGTGTTGGAATTCCACCGCCTAGAACACAGTGTTTTTGCAACAAGACGAAGTTTTCAACGGAGGTTTAATGTAACCAAAGGACTGAAAAGCGATACAATAAAGGATCTGTTTGAAAAATTTCAACGGACTGGGAACGTGACGGATGAACGTGCTGGAAAGGTAGGGCGACCGCGTACAGCAACCACAGAGGGCAACGCGCAGCTAGTGCAGCAGGTGATCCGACAGCGGCCTCGGGTTTCCGTTCGCCGTGTTGCAGCTGTGGTCCAAATGACGCCAACGTCCACGTATCGTCTCATGCGCCAGAGTTTACACCTCTATCCATATAAAATTCAAATGCGGCAACCCCTCAGCGCCGCTACCATTGCTGCACGAGAGACATTCGCTAACGATATAGTGCACAGGATTGATGACGGCGATATGCATGTGGGCAGCATTTGGTTTACTGACGAAGCTTATTTTTACCTGGACGGCTTCGTCAATAAACAGAACTGGCGCATATGGGGAACCGAAAAGCCCCATGTTGCAGTCCCATCGTCCCTGCATCCTCAAAAAGTACTGGTGTGGGCCGCCATTTCTTCCAAAGGAATCATTGGTCCATTTTTCAGATCCGAAACGATTACTGCATCTCGCTATCTGGACATTCTTCGTGAATTTGTGGCGGTACAAACTGCCTTAGACGACACTGCGAACACCTCGTGGTTTATGCAAGATGGTGCCCGGCCACATCGCACGGCCGACGTCTTTAATTTCCTGAATGAATATTTCGATGATCGTGTGATTGCTTTGGGCTATCCGAAACATACAGGAGGCGGCGTGGATTGGCCTCCCTATTCGCCAGACATGAACCCCTGTGACTTCTTTCTGTGGGGACACGTGAAAGACCAGGTGTACCGCCAGAATCCAGAAACAATTGAACAGCTGAAGCAGTACATCTCATCTGCATGTGAAGCCATTCCGCCAGACACGTTGTCAAAGGTTTCGGGTAATTTCATTCAGAGACTACGCCATATTATTGCTACACATGGTGGATATGTGGAAAATATCGTACTATAGAGTTTCCCAGACCGCAGCGTCATCTGTTGTTGACAATTGTAACTACTGTTATTTCGAAAGTTTGTCTGCCTGAAAATGTACTGTTGTCCCAAGCATATTGCAACAAACGGAGTATTTCTATCGCTGCTCGTTTAGTTTGTATTGCCGTTTCAAATATACCGGTCATTTTTGAAACACCCTGTATCTTTTTCCGACTAAAGTCTGCTCTATGCGCACATGTTATGCAATTCTTGACATACTGATCCACATCTCCTTTCCTAACTCTCCACCAATACCTCTCCACCACTCTTCTATTCGTCGCTGTACACCCTCCATGACCAGATAACACGTGATCATGTGCTTCCTTTAAAATCTCATCCCTCAACTTCGCTGGCACTACTACCCTTGACCCTAACTTCGTTTCCCTGCACAGAAGACCGTCGTACATATTAAATTGTGGCTGTGTCCGATACAATTTACAATCGTCGTTCGCGTCCTGTAATTTTTGCCATTCTGCTAGGTCACAACCTATGACTTCTACTTTTGCCACCTTCCTACATAGTGCATCCGCATTACCGTGCTTCTTCCCAGGTTTGTGCACCATCTCGTAGTCGAACTCACTACGCCTCACAGTCCACCTAGAGAGTCTAGTGGACGGATCCTTCAACCCCAACAACTACTTCAATGCAGCATGATCTGTCACTACTCGAAATCTTCTCCCATATAAATAACATTTAAAATAAGTGATTCCATAGATTACGCTAAGCATCTCCCTCTCTGTTGTTGAGTAATTCTTCTCTGCTGTATTCAACTGTCTAGACGCATAGGCTACAGGATGTTCTGTCCCATCAATTTCCTGACTAAGAGCACACCCTAATGCTTGATTCGATGCATCACATGCTAGTATAAACTCCTTTTCTAAATCTGGAAACACAGGAACCGGACTTGATGTTAACACATCTTTCAGTTTGTCAAACGCTTTCTGACGCTGTTCTGTCCACTCAAATTTCACACCCTTCCGTAACAATCGCGAAAACGGCTGTGCTAAATCTGCAAAACCCTTCACGAACTTCAGATGGAAATGGAAAATTCCGATGAATGACTGCACTTCCTTAACTGTTTTCGGTTCCCGAAAATCCCTTACAGCCTGTACCAACCTCGGATCTGTTCGCACTCCGTCCTTACTGATAATATGACCCAAATATTTTACTTCTTCTAACCCGAAATGACACTTCTCCAGGCTCAAAGTCAAACGTGCTGCTCTTAACCTCATAAAGACTTCCCTTAACCGCTGTCTATGTTGCTCCATACTACTTGAAAACACTATAATGTCGTCCAAATAGACAAGACACTGCCGTGGTTTCAAACCCCTCAAGACACTGTCTAGCAACCTCTGAAACGTTGCCGGAGCGTTTTTCAAACCGAATGGCATTCTAATGTACTGGCAATGGCCTCCAGTTGTAGAGAAAGCAGTTTTTGGACGATCCTCTGGAGCCACCTCTAACTGATGATAACCACTTGTCAAGTCCATCGTAGAAAAGTACTGGCACTATCCTAAGTGATCCAAAGTCTCCGATATGTTTGGAGTGGGGTATGCGTCCGTTACAGCCTTATTATTGAGGTATCGGTAGTCACAACAGAACCTGTATTTCTTAGTTACATCCGACATTTTAGGCACAACGACAATGCCTGCTCCCCAGCAACTATTACTATGCTCTATAATACCGTCCGCAAGCTGCCGATCAATGAAATCCTCCACAATCGGCTGCAAATACCTCGGTATTCTGTATGGTTTACGGTAAACAGGTGCTTCATTCCCTGTTGGTATCCTATGTTGAACTAATAGAATTGCTGGTAACGGCCCTTGTGGAGAAAACAAATCCTTTAACTCCCACAATAATTCTTCCATCTGCTCCCTTTCTTCTCCTTCCAAATGCTTAATTTTGTCACGCAATGCAGTTCTGTCGGGAGTTAGTGGTTGATCGCTTTGCCTACCTCTCGGTCACCAGTCTTCATCATCTGGCACATCCAAATTTGCTACTAAAACTCCTTTCCTTAAATTCGCGTCTACATCGCTAAAATTATCGACGTTCACGGGAACTACTCGCCCCTTGTTCTCCTGTATGCGTACAACACTATGTTTCAGAAAACAACCCAGTGAACCCAAATCTTCATTATCCTCCAATGGTTCAATAACACATACTGTACCCACAAGTAGATTCGACTCCACACCTACCCAAAGCGACTTCCCGGTGCCACTAGACATACACTCGTGCGAATTAAGCCTTAATGCTAATGTACGTGGTTCAATTGGTTTGTTCATTACGATGAACGCCCCTCGCAACAGCTCTGCATTGACAAAAGTTCCACAGTTCGTTGTCCAAGGTCAATTTTGGGATGATGTTGATGCAAGAAATCTACTCCTAGGATCATGTCGTAGCCCTCGCTCACCCAAGGCACTACCTCCATGCATGCATTAATTGGACTCCCTCTATACTAAAGTCAACTGTCACTGACTCCAAAGGCGTGACCTCCTTATCCCCCACTCCACGCAACCTGTAACGTGGTGGCTCTAACTTCCTTCCTCCCATTATATCTTAGTAGCCACTGACACTTGCGCCCCTGTGTCTAACAAAATCTTAAGCATTTTAGTCGGTTGGTTGTTTCGGGGAAGGAGACCAGACAGCGACGTCATCGGTCTCATCGGATTAGAGAAGGACGGGAAAGGAAGTCGGCCGTGCTCTTTGAACGGAACCGTCCCGGCATTTGCCTGGAGCGATTTAGGGAAATCACGGAAAACCTAAATCAGGATGGCCGGACGCGGGATTGAACCGTCGTCCTCCCGAATGCGAGTCCAGTGTCTAACCACTGCGCCACCTCACACGGTGTAGCATTTTAGTTCCTACGGATCATACCACTGAACATTCCACCACTGCATACGTATTCGTAGCACTGAAATTAAACAGTAGCTCCTTTAGGTGGGTCTTGGGCCCCCTTGCCGTTTAACGTTTGTCCACCTCTCTTATCTCCATTTTTCCATCCTCCACGCTGCTGATTTCCACCCCTTCCTCTATCCCTTGGTGACTGGGTACATTGCTCTGCACATGTCCGTACGACCACACTTACAACATTTTATACCCGCTGCAAATACTGTTTGACTCTCGCATACTCCTGTTGCCATATCTATTTCCTCACACTTAATTGCCAGCTGAATGGCCGAATACAAATCTTTCGGAGTCCCTTCACGCACTTTCCGTGACATAAGCGCCGGATGGCTGGTTGTTTGTGGGACTGAAGGGACCAGACTGCTAGGGAAACAAGTCCCTTTTCCACGAACGTGAAACACCCACAAAGAATAAAAACAAACAATGGAGTTCACAAGAGACGACACAGGACAAGAAAGACTCAGACAGAGACCAGACAAAAGGAAATAAAATCACACAGAGTGTGTGATTGTGGTTGGCTTACCATTAAGACAAAAAAGGAAAAGCCAACCACCAAGAAATGCACTAAAAAACCCAGTCCAAAATCGTAGGCCAAAGGCCAGGCTCAACACAAAAAAAGACAAACACTTACATCAAGTGATAAAATCCCCCTGCCCGAATAAAACGCAAACTGAGCGTGCCATAGCAGCGTCATCTGTTAAAAGTGTAGGGAGCGTATCAGGCAGCGCAAACGTCTGCCTAAGCGCAGTTAAAAGGGGACAGTCCAACAAGATGTGGATTACCGTCAAAGCTGACTCGCAGCGACATAAAAGTGGGTCCTCACGGCGCAGTAAGTAGCTGTGCGTCATCCGGGGTGGCCAATGTGCAGCCGGCAGAGAGCAACAGACTCCTTGTGAGAGATCCGCAAGGAGGAGAGTCACGCACCAGTAGCCTTCTTGATGGCCTGAAGTTTGTTGGGTGAAGGAAGGGTGCGCCATTCTTCAGCCCACGTGCAAAGTACCTTCTGCCACAAAACTGACCAGAGGTCACTCTCCAAAATGCCAATCTCCAAGGCTGGTACACCGACAGCCTGCTTGGCCAGCGTGCCAACACGTTCATTTCCCGGGATGTAGACATGACCCGGGGTCCACACAAAGACGGGCAAGAGTATGGACAGACTCCTGGATAGCCATCACCAGACGAGAGCGAGGGAAACCTGGTCGATAGCTCGTAAACTGCTCAAGCAGTCACTACAGATAACGAAGGACTTACCTGAGCAGGAGCAGACATACTCTAGAGAGCGAGAGATGACGACCAGCTCAGCAGTGAAATCACTGCAACCAGCTGGCAAAGAGTGCTGTTCATAACGATCCCCTAGAGTAAGAACATAACCAACACGACCAGCAACCACTGAACCTTCAGTATAGACAACGTCAGAGCCTGAAATGCGGCAAGGATTGAAAGGAAGCGACGGTGGAGAGCCTCAGGAGAGACTGAGTCCGTCGGGCCCTGTGCCAAATCGAGCCGAAGGCACGGTCGGGGCACACACCACAGTGGTATATGCAGAGAAAAGAGGTGGAAGATGGAAAACCTCAAACCCAGAGAGGAGAGCTCTGACACGAACCGCTATCGTACACCCTGACTGGGGCCGCCGGGCATCATTGGAAAGAGGCTCAATAGTGGCAATGGAGGTGAACAAGTCCCAGTCAGCCTTATTTATAGCCCATCTGCAGGGGCGTCCAGAAGAGTGATGCTGTGGCAGTCACAGAAAGAGTGGAAAGTGCTCGCTACCGCACAAGTCATCGTGCACACTACATTGGACAGATGGTAATAGGCTAGGGCTGCAGATCGAAAGGTCGATGGTAGAGTACATGCCATGGGCCACACTGAAATGTGTGAAGGCACCATTATTTAAAAGAGAAAGGTCGAGCTGTGCCAACACTTGCTCAATGACGGTGCCTTGGCCTGTTGCCTTTGATCCACTGCACAGTGGGTTATGGGCGTTAAAGTTACCCAGTAACAGAGAAGGTGGCGGCAATTGGGCTATCAGCGCAGCCAGGACATGCTGCGGGACATCACCATCCGGTAGAAGATAGAGACTGCAGACAGTAACAGCCTGAAGCGTCCACATCCAAACAGTGACTACCTCTAAAGGCGTTTGCAGTGGAACACTCTCGCTGTAATGGGCGTGAAGGACAAAGATGCAGATGCCACCAGGTACCCTCTCATAAGCTGCCCAGTTCTTACAATCAGCCTGATAGCCACAGAGGGTGTGGGTTTGCATTGCTGGAAACCAAGTTTCCTGGAGAGCAATGTACAGGAAAGGGTGAAGGCGGCGAAGTTGTTGGAGCTCAGCAAGATGGTGGAAGAAACCGCTGCAGTTCCTCTGGAGGATGACATTGTCCATGGCCGAGAAAGGTGTGAAGAGACTGAGGAGGCAGATTACGCCACAGGGTCACCTGTCGCCACCGATTGAGTACCTGTGCGAATGACATCCATAGCATCCAAGTGTCTGGCGAGCTCTAGGTCCTCAGCGGACGCCAGAATCTCTACCTCATCCTGAGATGCTGAGCTTGTAGGGAGTGGTGGAATGTGTGCCACTGCAAGGTCTGGATTCTTGGGTGCCTTCCTCTTTTTCTGTTTTTCTCGCTGTGCCTTCGGTGGTTCTAACTGGGAGGGCTTCACTGGGTCAGTCTCAGGGATGGTCAAGGACCATGAAGCCCTACAACTAGCAACCTGTGGTTGCTTCAGCCACTGGCGGGTGTCTGCTTTTCCACTGGTCAGAACCTGGGAAGGGAGGGCCCTGAGGGACCCCTACCTAGTGAGAGGAGCCGAATAAGATGCTTCTCCAGCTGAGAAGTGAGAACTGTTGGCCCCAATGGTTGGGGAAGAGGTGTTGCTCCTGACGTATATGGAGCAGGAGCAACAGGGAGTGAAGTGTCCCCACCATCAAGGGGGCAGGTGGAGTCTGACGAATCAGAGAGCCAACTGTACATGGTGAAACGGGAGACGGTAGAACTGTTGTCGCAGCGGCAGCATAGGCGGATGTCATTGGCAGAGGATGGAATCTCTTATATTTCCGCTTAGCCTCAGTATAGGTCAGGCAGTCCAGGGTCTTATATTGGATTATCTTTCATTCTTTCTGTAAAATCCCACAGTCCGGAGAGCAACGGGAATGGTGTTCTTTGCAGTTAACACAGATGGGAGGCAGGGTACATGGAGTATTGGAATGTGAAGGACGTCCAGTCTCGACACGTGACGCTGGAAGTACATCAGGATGACATATGCCCAAACTTCCAGCATTTAAAACACCGCATTGGGGGAGGGATATATGGCTTCACAGCACAACGGCAAACCATACCCTTGACCTTTTCGGGTAACACGTCACTCTTGAAGGCCAAGATGAAGGTACTGATGGCTACCTGAGTATCCCTCGGACCCTGACGGATGCGCTGGACGAAGTGAACACCTCGTCGTTCTAGGTTGGCGCGCAGTTCATAGTCTGACTGCAAAAGAAGATCCCTGTGGAATATAATACCCTGGTCCATGTTTAAACTCTTATGGGGCGTGATGGTAACTGAAACATCCCCCAACTTGTCACAAGCGAATAACCTCTGTGACTGCACAGAAGATGTTGACCCAGAGCGCATTTTGGACAAGCCCTCCACCTCCCCAAACTTGTTCTATAAATGCTCCACGAAAAACTGAGGCTCCATCGACATAAATGATTCACCATCAACTCGTGTACAGTCGAGGTACTGGGGTGAATAAACTTTGTTGCCTTCTTTAGCCATGTGTTCCGCCCATGGAGTGTCCAGGGATGTAAATGATCTCTGATCGTATTTCTTGCTATTGAGGTTAGACCTCGATCGCTTAGAGACAGTTCCTAGGAGGAAGTGGCGGTCGGGTGGCTGAGGCTTGTACAAGTGCCCTTTCTTTCCAACAATTTTCTTAGGTTGGTAGAGAAAGCGGAAGTGACCTTTCTTTACTGTCAGAATTCAAACTCGGCACTCCTAGGAAGAGGTGGCGATCTGGTCCTCGAAAAGTTGTTGAAATTAGGTAGTTGAACACCTTTGCATATGTATATGAAATTATAAATTGAATTATTTGATATGATTAAAATTGAAATGGAATTAAGTACTTAGGTAATTGATAGGTTAGATGAGCGATGTGGGAGTAGCATTTTTACAGAAGACTATGTCCGTCGCGTGTATGGAGGGGGCGATCGGGGGGCTGTGATAGAAGTGGTTGCGCATCAGCCTGGTGGCGGCGCGGCGTGTGTGCAGTTATAACGCGCGCGCAAGAGAGAGAGTCAATTAGTGAGTGTTCTCTTGGCGACCAAATGTGCTGTTATGCAGTCATGGCGGATTCCACTGTCGAGCAAACTTTGGCACCAAAAGTGTAGCACGATGTTCTCGGTCGCACAAAGACACGTGGTGGTCGGCGAACGGTCGGCATCGACAGGAAAACAACTTTCGCGCCAAAAATGTGGCAGGGCGTTCTTTGTCGAACAGTTGACCATTGCGTGATTCAGCTCCGAGGCAAACAATATTGGCGGGAAACGTGCGGAGGTGACGGATACACGTGGTGAACGGAGAAGGGACCGCTGCGACGTCAAACTCGGCAAGTTCCAGAGTATCCAGCGAAAGTATGTTTACGATGTGGGAGCGATCGCTGGGCCCGCGGCTAGCTAGCGCTGGTCGCCCCCAGCGCACCGGCCGCTGGAGCGCGCCGCCAGTCCAGCGCGAGCGGCCGCCTCACGTGACACGAGTCGGCAGTGGGTCCGTGCGTTGGCCGGCAGGGCCAGGGGGTGGCGACGATTTGAACTACACTCCTGGAAATTGAAATAAGAACACCGTGAATTCATTGTCCCAGGAAGGGGAAACTTTATTGACACATTCATGGGGTCAGATACATCACATGATCACACTGACAGAACCACAGGCACATAGACACAGGCAACAGAGCATGCACAATGTCGGCACTAGTACAGTGTATATCCACCTTTCGCAGCAATGCAGGCTGCTATTCTCCCATGGAGACGATCGTAGAGATGCTGGATGTAGTCCTGTGGAACGGCTTGCCATGCCATTTCCACCTGGCGCCTCAGTTGGACCAGCGTTCGTGCTGGATGTGCAGACCGCGTGAGACGACGCTTCATCCAGTCCCAAACATGCTCAATGGGGGACAGATCCGGAGATCTTGCTGGCCAGGGTAGTTGACTTACACCTTCTAGAGCACGTTGGGTGGCACGGGATACATGCGGACGTGCATTGTCCTGTTGGAACAGCAAGTTCCCTTGCCGGTCTAGGAATGGTAGAACGATGGGTTCGATGACGGTTTGGATGTACCGTGCACTATTCAGTGTCCCCTCGACGATCACCAGTGGTGTACGGCCAGTGTAGGAGATCGCTCCCCACACCATGATGCCGGGTGTTGGCCCTGTGTGCCTGGGTCGTATGCAGTCCTGATTGTGGCGCTCACCTGCACGGCGCCAAACACGTATACGACCATCATTGGCACCAAGGCAGAAGCGACTCTCATCGCTGAAGACGACACGTCTCCATTCGTCCCTCCATTCACGCCTGTCGCGACACAACTGGAGGCGGGCTGCACGATGTTGGGGCGTGAGCGGAAGACGGCCTAACGGTGTGCGGGACCGTAGCCCAGCTTCATGGAGACGGTTGCGAATGGTCCTCGCCGATACCCCAGGAGCAACAGTGTCCCTAATTTGCTGGGAAGTGGCGGTGCGGTCCCCTACGGCACTGCGTAGGATCCTACGGTCTTGGCGTGCATCCGTGCGTCGCTGCGGTCCGGTCCCAGGTCGACGGGCACGTGCACCTTCCGCCGACCACTGGCGACAACATCGATGTACTGTGGAGACCTCACGCCCCACGTGTTGAGCAATTCGGCGGTACGTCCACCCGGCCTCCCGCATGCCCACTATACGCCCTCGCTCAAAGTCCGTCAACTGCACATACGGTTCACATCCACGCTGTCGCGGCATGCTACCAGTGTTAAATGCGATGGAGCTCCGTATGCCACGGCAAACTGGCTGACACTGACGGCGGCGGTGCACAAATGCTGCGCAGCTAGCGCCATTCGACGGCCAACACCGCGGTTCCTGGTGTGTCCGCTGTGCCGTGCGTGTGATCATTGCTTGTACAGCCCTCTCGCAGTGTCCGGAGCAAGTATGGTGGGTCTGACACACCGGTGTCAAAGTGTTCTTTTTTCCATTTCCAGGAGTGTAATTCAGTCGGAGTGCGGACGTCGTGGTGACTGCACTGCGATATAAAAGATGTGTACTGATTGTGTTGGAGAACAAAATCAAAGAACGTGACTTAGGTTACTATAGGTGCACTTTATTATTTGGCACGATTATGATAGGTTACCAGTGAAAAAAAAAAGTGACCACGAAAGTTCGTATGTGTGATAGATTATGGTCTTGGAATTTGAACTTGTGACAAATTTTTTGCTATGGATGCAACGCAAATGGATTTCTTCTCACCGAAATCAGACATCTTGAATAAATAATAAATGATAATAATAAATAGAAGTACAGTTTTCAAGATATTATCGTGTTGGAATTTGAAATTGGCGCAATTTTCTAGTGGAGGTAGGCCAATAATAATAATAAATAATAATAAATGGTGAATGATAATGAATAATAATCAATAATAATAAAGACAAATACGATTTTGCAGCCATTATCGTGCTGTAATTTGAATTTGGTGCGAATTTTCTAGTGGAGGCAGGGCAATAAATAATAATAATAATAATAAATGATAATAAATGATAATGAATGTTAATGAATGATAATGAATAATAATGAATAATAATAAAGAAAAGTAAGGTTTTGCATGCATTATCTTGTTCGAATTTGAATTTGGCGCCAAGTTCTTCTGGGGGGTTAGTAACCCAATTGACCTATTTTCCCGCCAAAATTCAAAATTCCCGCCATTTCTTCTGGGGGCTAGGTTAGTGGACATAGCACAATTGGCCTATTTTCCCGCCAAAAGCCGCCATCTTGGATGACGACATGCACTGTTGCCAAGTCGACATGCCGCCATCTTGGATGACGTTATCTCCGCCATCTTGAATAAATTTGGCAACAATGTCGTCGTACGAAGGTTGCCCCACTACTCATGCAGCCTATTTTGCACAGTTTGAGTCATAACACGACATCTTTGGCTTCACAAAAAGCATTATTCAACATTGTGGCGTTGCTGTCAGGTTTCCTCTGAACCATAATCCGTAGGTAGCGGTCATCCATTTGAGTAGTAGCCCTTGGGCGACCTGAGCGAGGCATATCATCGACAGTTCCTGTCTCTGTATCTCCTCCATGTCTGAACAACATTGCTTTGGTTTACTCCGAGACATCTGGATATTTCCCTTGTTGAGAGCCCTTCCTGACACAAAATAACAATGCTTTCGTGGTCGACCCGCGGTATTAACCGTCTAGGCATGGTTGAACTACAGACAACACGAGCTGTGTACCTCATTCCTGGTGGAATGACTGGACCTGGTCGGTTGTCGGACCCCCTCCGACTAATAGGCACAGCTCATGCATGGCTGTTTACATCTTTGGGTGGGATTAGTGACATCTTTGAACAAGCAAAGGGACTGTGTCTGTGATACAATACACACAGTCTTCAAGAATTCTGGGAACTGGATTGATGCAAACCTTTTTTGATGTGTGTATTTCAACATAGTTGTTGTTGTTGTTGTTGTTGTTGTGGTCTCCAGTCCTGAGACTGGTTTGATGCAGCTCTCCATGCTACTCTACCCTGTACAAGCTTTTTCATATCCCAGTACCTACTGCAACCTACATCCTTCTGAATCTGCTTAGTGTATTCATCTCTGGTCTCTCTCTACGATGTTTAACCTCCACGCTGTCCTACCAACCGGTCCCTTCTTCTTGTCAAGTTTTGCCACAAACTCCTCTTCTCCGCAATTCTATTCAATACCTCCTCATTAGTTATGTGATCTACCCATCTAATCTTCAGCATTCTTCTGTAGCACCACATTTCGAAAGCTTCTAGTCTCTTCTTATCCAAACTATTTATCGTCCACGTTTCACTTCCATACATTGCTACACTCCGTACTATTACTTTCAGAAACGACTTCCTGACACGTAAGTCTATACTCGATGTTAACAAATTTCTCTTCTTCAGAAACGCTTTCCTTGCCATTGCCAGTCTACATTTTATATCTTCTCTACTTCTACCATCATCAGCTATTTTGCTCCCCAAATGGCAAACCTCCTTTACTACTTTAAATGTCTCATTTCCTAATCTTATTCCCTCAGCATCACCCGACTTAATTCGACTACATTCCATTATCCTCATTTTGGTTTTGTTGATGTTCATCTTATATCCTCCATTCAAGACACTGTCCATTCCCTTCAACTGCTCTTCCAAGTACTTTGCTGTCTCTGACAGAATTACAATGACATTGGCGAACCTCAAAGTTTTTATTTACTCTCCATGGATTTTAATACCTACTCCGAATTTTTCTTTTGTTTACTGCTTGCTCAATATATAGATTGAATAACATCAGGGAGAGGCTACAGCCCTGTCTCACTCCCTTCCCAACCACTGCTTCCCGTTCATGCCTCTCGACTCTTGTAACTGCCATCTGGTTTCTGTACAAATTGTAAATAGCCTTTTGCTCCCTATATTTTACCCCTGCCATCTTCAGAATTTGAAAGAGAGTATTCCAGTCAACATTATCAAACGCTTTCTCTAAGCCTACAAATGCTAGAAATGTAGGTTTGCCTTTCCTTAATGTAGCTTCTAAGATAAGTCGTAGGGTCAGTATTGCCTCGGGTGTTCCAATATTTCTACGGAATCCAAACTGATCTTCCCCGAGGTCGGCTTCTACCAGTTTTTCCATTCGTCTGTAAAGAATTCGCGTTAGTATTTTGCAGCTGTGGATTATTAAACTGATAGTTCGGTAATTTTCACATCTGTCAACACCTGCTTTCTTTTGGATTGGAATTATTATATTCTTCTTGAAGTCTGAGGGTATTTCGCCTGTCTCATCCATCTTGCTCACCAGATGGAAGAGTTTTGTCAGGACTGGCTCTCTCAAGGCCGTCAGTAGTTCTAATGGAATGTTGTCTACTCCCAGGGCCTTGTTTCGACTCAGATCTTTCAGTGCTCTGTCAAACTCTTCACGCAGTATCATACCTCCGATTTCATCTTCATCTACATCCTCTTCCATTTCCATAATATTGTCCTCAAGTACATCGTCCTTGTATAGACCCTCTATATACTCCTTCCACCTTTCTGCTTTCCCTTCTTTGCTTAGAACTGGGTTTCCATCTGAGCTCTTGATGTTCATACAAGTGGTTCTCTTTTCTCCAAAGGTCTCTTTAATTTTCCTGTAGGCAGTATCTATCTTACCCCTAGTGAGATAAGCCTCTACATCCTTACATTTGTCCTCTAGCCATCCCTGCTTAGCCATTTTGCCCTTCCTGTCAATCTCCTTTTTTAGAGACGCTTGTATTCCTTTTTGCCTGCTTCAATTACTGCATTTTTATATTTTCTCCTTTCATCAATTAAATTCAATATTTCTTCTGTTACCCAAGGATTTCTACTAGCACTTGACGTTTTACCTACTTGATCCTCTGCTGCCTTCACTACTTCATCCCTCAAAGCCATCCATTCTTCTTCTACTGTATTTCTTTCCCCCATTCCTGTCAATTGTTCCGTTATGCTCTCCCTGAAACTCTGTATAACCTCTGGTTTAGTCAGTTTATCCAAGTCCCATATCCTTAAATTCCCACCTTTTTGCAGTTTCTTCAGTTTTAATCTACAGTTCATAACCAATAGATTATGGTCAGAGTCTACATCTGTCCCTGGAAATGTCTTACAATTTAAAACCTGGTTCCTAAATCTCTGTCTTACGATTACATAATCTATCTGAAACCTGTCAGTATCTCTAGGCTTCTTCCATGTATACAGTCTTGTTTTATGATTCTTGAACCAAGAGTTAGCTATAATTAAGTTGTGCTCTGTGCAAAATTCTACCAAGCGGCTTCCTCTTTCATTTCTTAGCCCCAATCCATATTCACCTACTACGTTTCCTTCTCTCCCTTTTCCTACTACCGAACTCCAGTCACCCATCACTATTACATTTTCGTCTCCCTTGACTATCTGAATAATTTCTTTGAATTCATCATACATTTCTTCAATTTCTTCGTCATCTGGGGAGCTAGTTGGCATATAAACTTGTACTACTGTAGTAGGCGTGGGCTTTGTGTCTATCTTGGCCACAATAATGCGTTCACTATGCTGTTTGTAGTAGCTTACCCGCACTCCTATTTTCCTATTCATTATTAAAGCTACTCCTGTATTACCCCTATTTGATATTATATTTATGATCCTGTATTCGCCTGACCAAAAGTCTTGTTCCTCCTGCCACCGAACGTCACTAATTCCCACTATATCTAACTTTAACCTATCCATTTCCCTTTTTAAGTTTTCTAACCTACCTGCCCGATTAAGGGATCTGACATTCCACGCTCCGATCCGTAGAATGCCAGTTTTCTTCCTCCTGATAACGATGTCCTCTTGAGTAGTCCCCGCCCGGAAATTCGAATGGGGGACTATTTCACCTCCGGAATATTTTACCCTAGAGGACGCCATCATTATTTAACCATACAGTAAAGCTACATCCTCTCAGGAAAAATTAGGGCTGTAGTTTCCGCTTGCTTTTAGCCGTTCGCAGTACCAGCACAGCAAGGCCGTTTTGGTTAGTGTTACAAGGCCAGATCAGTCAATCATTCACACTGATACCCCTGCAACTACTGAAAAGGCTGCTGCCCCGCTTCAGGAACCACACGTTTGTCTGGCCTCCCAACAGATACCCCTCCGTTGTGGTTGCACCTACGGTACTGTTACCTGTATCGTTGAGGCACGCAAGCCTTCCCACCAACGGCAAGGTCCATGGTTCATAAAACATACAAAAAAATCACACAAACATACACGCACACAAAACGTACTGCAAACAACGAAATATTTGAATATTTCAAATTCAAGGCGAAACTCCATACGAATAAACAGGAAAGCCGCAATACTCAATTTAAAAAATCTATCAAACTTCTAACGAAAACTAGAAGCTGTAAAACGGAAAACAAATGAATCACCAATAATCACCAAAGACTCGATCCCATTCTACTGAGTCATTACCACAAACCAAACCACAAGCGACCGCCACCGCTACCAACAACACGCCCCTTACAGAAACAAGCCATTTCAAAAAAAGAAAACAAATTGTACGAAACAAAATTATCAGTGTGATCACTACTCATTTCACTCACAACAAATTGAGCTGTGCCTTTAAGTTCCTGCCTAGCTTTACTCTCGGGAATCTGAACATATAGAGAAAGAAACAACCACAATTGTGAGGACTGAGACATAAATATGATCTCTACTCGGTTCCCTAGTAACAATTTAAGCTGTGCTCTTAGGTTCCTTCTTAAACGTAACTTCGTAAATCACGACATACTGTATTTGGAATAAACAACGTAGTTACACCATTTAATGAGACAAGTATGGATAACATTTAATAACAGGCCACTTACGTCCTTCGCATCGTAACCTCATGACGTCATACAGGAAGTCATTGGTCAAAGCCGACGAGTGTAATCGCACCGTACGCATGACTCTCTTTCACTGACAAATAATCGTCATCGAAGATCTCATTTCTCGGCAACACAGTATTTCATTTGAGATTTGTATTAGCTTTCGAAACGTATTATTTCTGATTGTCTCTTCGGGTTTGCTGCCGGATCCTAAAATCAACTTGACTCGATATTTCGGCGATCCAACTGGTCGCCATCTTCAGGAAAATGCTGCTTCTGCTGATGAGTCCCGCTGAGAGCTGACGCCAGGTTGCAAATCGACGTCCTATATAGGCCACTGTTCAGTACACGGCGCATGCGCCGCCCATCACGGTTTCTGCCTTCCAAAACAGGGAGGTGGCGCCGCCCGTAGTGAAACACTGCTGGCAAAGATATATCGCAATCAAGGCCGCAGCGAAGAACGTTCAGTTTTGATGCGAGATAATACAGGATTCCACGTTTTGCTAAGAGGAAACCCATTGTCTCTGTTGATTAAATTATCAGCCAACCTAATTTCAATCGCCTCTTTACAGACCCTGTTCCAAAAACCGAAAATGTTGGCAACCACAACAGTTTCCTCAAATTTCATTTTGTGTCCCTCATTTAGGCAGTGTTCTGCTACCGCCGATTTTTCCGGCTGTTGTAGCCTCGTATGACGGCGATGTTCCACACACCTGTCATGCACCGTGCGAATAGAACGGCCAACGTAAGCGTTCCCACATTGACACGGAATTTTGTACACCCCGGGTTTCCTAAGCCCCAAATCATCCTTCACAGAGCCGAGCAGAGCCCTAATGTTAGAAGGTGGACGGAACACACTCTTAATGTTAAAATTCGTTAAAATTCGTCCAGTCTTAAACGATAAGCCTCCAGCATAAGGAAGAAAGGCCACAGATCTATGTTCCTCTTCGTACACCTCCGGAGATGGTCCAAACTCCATAGCCCGACGAATCTGCTTCTCAGTGTATCCAGTTTTCTTGATGTTCCACACACCTGTCATGCACCGTGCGAATAGAACGGCCAACGTAAGCGTTCCCACATTGACACGGAATTTTGTACACGCCAGGTTTCCTAAGCCCCAAATCATCCTTCACAGAGCCGAGCAGAGCCCTAATGTTAGAAGGTGGACGGAACACACTCTTAATGTTAAAATTCGTTAAAATTCATCCAGTCTTAAACGATAAGCCTCCAGCATAAGGAAGAAAGGCCACAGATCTATGTTCCTCTTCGTACACCTCCGGAGATGGTCCAGACTCCATAGCACGACGAATCTGCTTCTCAGTGTATCCAGTTTCCTTAATAACAGTCATCAAATGCTCAAATTCTTGGAATAAGTTGTCTGCGTCGGAAGTGGCATATGCTCTCCGTACCAAAGTCCTAAGGACGTCGATTTGCAACCTGGCGTCAGCAACGAAACGCCGAGACTGGCGCCAGACCTGCACACGACTCAACACCACCCTCCCTATCAACTCCTCCGAGTACTGGTCCACCTTCCATCGCCTTACTGGTTCCCTTTCCACTCCCCACTACCCCCTTCTCCATAACGATCGCCCCCTTCCTGACAACCTCAGTAAGGCCAACCACTTCGCTTCCCACCTTTCCGAGGTCTTCTCCATCCCCAATGATCCCCACTTTGATTATTCTCTTTTCCCCACCGTCATGGAACGTGCCGATACCTCGGTCGCTCCACTTGCTCCTAGTCTCCAGTACTTGGGGCAGTTGCCCCCCTCCAACATAAACACTCCCATCACAGCACAAGACACTAAACTTCTTCTCTGGTCCAAACGCAACACAGCCCCTGGTCACGACTGTGTCACCTACTGTCACCTTCGAAAAGCCCCTATTCCTTCCTGACTGTCCTCGCCCATCTCTATAATGTCATCCTCTCTACTGGCTTCTACCCTGACCTGTGGAAGACCTCCCGCATCATTCCTCAAACCCAACAAACCCCCTTCTGCCACCTCTTCCTATCGTCCCATCTGCCTCACCTCCGTCTTCAGTAAGGTCCTTGAATCCATCCTCTCCCGCCATATCCATCAGCACCTTGCTCAACACCACCTCCTCCCCCTTACCCAGTGTGGCTTCCGACCCTCCTTCTCTGCTGAAGACCAACTCCTCAACCTTGTTCACCTTCTGTCCCTCCAGCTCAACTCCTGTCGCTCCGCCATTTTTGTTTCCCTTGACCTCAAAAATGCCTATGACCGTGTATGGCATCCCGGTCTCCTCTTTAAACTCCAAACCTACGCCTTGCCTATCAATTTTGTCCCTCTGGTCGCTTCCTTCCTCTCGCACCGTCCTTCCTATGTCACCCTCCACAACACCAACTCCTGTATCTTTTATCCCACAGCTGGCGTCCCCCAGGGTTCTGTCCTTTCCCCTCTCCTTTATCTGTTGTACACAGCTGATATGCCCAAGCCACCCCCACCAGTCCACCTTCTCCAGTATGCTGATGACACTGCCTTCCTGGCTCTCTATCCTACCCTTCAATGGTCTCAACGTATCCTCCAAACCCACCATAACCATTTCACCACTTGGTGTAACCAGTGGTTCTTCCGTCTCAATCCCTCCAAAACCCAGGCAATCATCATAGGCCGCACCACTCGCTCCTTTCGCCTCCATGATTTCTACCTCACCCTTTATGGTCGTCCTATCCAGCTCACCCCCACCCTGAAATACCTTGGCCTCACCCTTGACCGACACCTCACCTGGACCCCTCATCTCCAGACCGTCCAGCAGAAAGCCCATTCCCGCCTCCGCCTTCTGAAACTCCTGTCTGGCCGGACATGGGGATTGCATCCTTCTAACATCCTCCACACCTACAAATCCCTCATCCGTCCTATCCTCTGTTATGCCAGCATTGCCTGGATCTCCGCCCCCACCCGCTTTTACAAGGCCCTCCAAATCCTTGAACGCCATGTGCTCCGCCTTGCCTTCTGTATCCGCCTTCCTTCCCCCACACGGCTCCTGTATGAAATGATCCCCTTCCCCCACCTCCTCCTGTTCCTACAACATCTCCGCATCCTTAACATTGTCTGGAGGCTTGATCCGCCCCCCTCTGGTTTCCTCCTTCCTCTCCACCCCACGCCCATTGCCACGCCTCTATCGCTGTATCCCTCCCTCTCTCCACCTCCACATCCTCCTTCATCAGGGCAATTTCCAACGCCTCCCCCTCTCGGATGACGAACTTCGCCGTGACATCTACCCTTCCTTCCAACTATAACCTGGCCTTGTTCCCCCCCCCCCCTCCCCAGGGCTCCCTTCTTTCCTCTTCCCTCCTTCTCCCAGAGCGGATTTTCCTCCTTCCCCCCCTCCCCCTGAAACCCTGCACCCCATACTTGCCTCTTTCCTTCCCACGTCCCTCCCTACCTGGCCCTCTTCAGCGCACCTCCCGCTCATCTCCCCCATCTCTTCCCCTCCCTCCCTTCTTCCAGTTTCCCTCATCTCCTTGCGCCTGGCAGATCCTCTGTCTTGATCATCGTCAGTGTGCCACATCATTGTTGTGTTTAGTGATGTTTCTCCTGTGCGACAAGAGGTGTGATTTTAATTGTGTACTGCCTTGAGGTTCGCCATCAGTGTTTGTTATGTCCTACCCCATCCGTCGATACTTTTCATGCTCCAGTCATACTGTGCCTTGTGTTCTTTTAATTGTCGCAATGAGTGGCTTTTTGTGTGTGCTACTTTTAAACAGTTTTTTATCTCCATTTTACAGTCACCCCGTTTTTTGTCTATTGCCTTCCATGATGATCCCCCTTTTTTATATCTATGTTCACCATATTCTCTCCTTTGTTCTTTTTAAATGTCTTCTATTGTTTGTTCTATGTCTTTCGGCTGAAGAGCAGCGCATATGCTGCTGCCAGCCCGCCCCGATGGGCATTGAAATACAATAAAGACAAAAAAAAAAAAAAACCTGGCGTCAGATCTCAGCGGGACTCATCAGCAGAAGCAGCATTTTCCTGAAGATGGCGACCAGTTGGATCGCCGAAATATCGAGTCAAGTTGATTTTAGGATCCGGTAGCATACCCGAAGAGACTTTCATGACTTATTACGCCGGGAAACCCAACGTATTATTTCTAGCCTTCAGAAGGAACATCATAATAAACACACTTTTAAACACATGGAATCTTAGCGTTTTTTCGCCAGATCTACGATATAAGTGCCAGGTGTACGAAGTAACTGCATTACTGAATGTATCACATCACGAACTCCTAGTGTGAAACAAAGAAGGACAGAGTTCCCCTAAAATTACGAAGTTCGTCGTCGTATGCTGTATCTTCCGTGCCTCCGCCCACGCACTGATTACCGACACAACAGTGTTTGTAAGCAACAAAATAATACCTGTCTAGTGACAGCTGAACATCTGTATTAATTCGGACTGTAGGAAAGTTGTCGACGATAATCATTGGCAGAGGTAGCGCCTCTTTCAAATAATCTACGAAATGGTTCCGCAGAGTGCTAAAATTTAACTCACACTGTGTTCTTTTTGTTATTTCGGCGTTAGTGTGGTAACGATCTACACCCCCGCCCCTCGCCCTCTCCTCCTGACATATATTTGTTACGGCGATAATTTGATCTGTAGCCTAGTCCGAGGTCTACGTTAGGTTGTGAGGTGATAATTTGTGATTTCTGAAGTCAGCCTACATTGCTCTAGATGCATGACGTTCAACTAACTACGGTAGCCTACAGTGTGTTCTTCATCCATTTCCTAAACAGTTGCAACAATATTTTCTCACTAACGATCTTATGTAAGCTCGACTTCTCATCACCCAAATTATGGCACAAGTTGTTCATCCAATAACAGAATGTTCATGCAGAGCAATTTCTGTTCCTCACATTACTAATTACAGTAAACCTTAACAAAGAAAGTCATTTGGTCGTTGGAGACAAAGTGGGCGGCTCAAAACGGGTTACATGAAAACAATACACACTATTCCTCTCCTCTTGCACTTCTCACAAAAATCATAAAGAAATGTAAACAGATTGTCTTTACAAGCAAAGATGGTGAATTCCAAAGCAGTCTTCAGACGAGTAAAGTCTAAGCTGGCACCGAAGGGCAACGATGTTATCTTTTAAAATCAGTAACGCCATTGACTGACGACTTAGTATCCCCAGCGCCAAATATAGCTGCACCGCAATGTTACGGTTAATACTAGACAAATGGCTTACCTTTCCGAACATTTCCCAAGACAAAAACTTTTTCATCGATTCATCAGAGCGAAATCTTTCGCTACGCCACGTACGAGTTTCTCCATTTCGTACCGCATGTAAAATTACGTTTCTGTGGAAATGACCTTAGCGTTCTTCAGATTACTACCCATTGTTGCGTGTTCTGCATACGTTATTGGATGCAGAGCGATAGAAATATATGCTCTCCTGCGTAGTCCACCGCATCAAATCACACACTTCCGGTGGTTACAGTAGCGCAAGGCGATGAGTGCTTTCAGATAAGTGAGTGCAATATCTGACCTTATAGGCATCCACGGCATTACCGTTGTTGTGGTCTTCAGTCCGAAGACTGGTTTATGCTGTTCTGCACGCAATGGTGCCCCATGCTAGCCTCCTCATCTCTGCATAACTACTGTGCCATACGTCCATCTGAACCTCCTCACCGTATTCGAGCCTTGGTCTCTCTCTACAGTAGTTAACCGAATAAATGATTCCTTGAAGCTTCAGGATTTGTGCTTCCTCTAGTCAAGTTGTACCATAAATTTCTTTTCTCCAAAGGTCAATTTGGCACTTCCCTATTAGTTATGTGATGTATCCATATAATCTTCATCATTCGTCTGTACCACCACAGTTCACAGATGCTAAGTTCTGGTCACAATTGTTCACTGTCCATGTTTCATTTCTGTATAAGGCGACACTCCTGAAAAATACCTTCAGAAAAGCCTTTTTAAAACTTAACTTTACGTTAAACGTTAAAAAATCCATCTTTTACAAAAATGTCTTAACTTTACATAAAATGTTAATAAACCACCGTTTTACAAAAATGTCTTTCTTTCTGTTGTCATTTTATTTTTTATACGCTCTCTACTTCGGCTATTATCAGTTTTTTGCTATCTATGTAACAGATTTCATTTACTACTTTAGGTGTCTCGTTTCCCAATATCATTCCCTCAGCATCGCCTGATTTAATTCCACTACATTCCATTAGCCTTGTTTTACTTTTGTTGATATTCCTCACACAGCCTCCTTTCAAGATACTACACATCCCGTTCAGCTCCTCTTGCAAGTCCTGACAGAAATTGAATGGCTTGGCGAAACCTCAGGGTCTGTTTCTTCTCACTGATCTCTAATTGTTTCCAAACTTCTCCTCAGTTTCCTTTACTGCCTACTCAATGCAAGGAGTGAATTACACCGTGAACACATTACAACCCCGTCGCTCTCCCTTCTCAAATACCGCTCTCCTCCAATACCCTTCGACTTGCCAACTGCACATTAGTGCAATTTACAGGTGACTTTTAATACTCGTTCAGTAATATTCTGCGCTGCTCGTTGAAATACTAGCGGAGTCGTAACATTAAAAAAACCTAAGGAAGGGCGAAAAAACCCTTATCCCAACCGGCACGGATTCCGGAAACATCGAACATGCGAAACCTAACCCTCCCTTTTCTCACATGGCATTCTGAAAGCAATAGATCAAGGCAATCAGGTGTATGCAGTATTTCTTAAATTCCACAAATGTATAAGTAACTTCAAGTTTGCCTCAGGGAAGTGTGTTCAGAACTTGCTATTCATGTTGTATACTGTACTAATGACCATGCAGACAATTTAACAGCATCCTCCACAGATGACACTGCTATCTATAATAAAGTACTGTCTAAAAAATTTGCAGAAATATTCAGTCGGATCTTCATAAGTTTTAAAAGTGATGCAAAGATTGTCAACTTGCTTTAAATGTTCGGAAATGTGTAACAGTGCACTTCACCAAACTAAAATACATAGTATCCTACGATTACAATATTAATGAGTCAGAACTGAATCGTTCATGTCTACATATGAAATAGAACGATCACATAGGCTCAGTCGTAAGTGAAGTACGTAGCAAACTTCGGTTCTCTGGTGGAATGCTAAGGAAATGCAATAAGTTCGCAAAGCAGACTGCTTACAAAACAGTCGTGCGACCTGCTCTTCAAGTGTGTGGGGTCCGTACCAAACAGGACTAACAGCGGCTACTGAACATTTCAAATAAGGACAACATGAACGATCACATGTTTGTTTGATCCGAGGTAGAACGTCATAGAGGTGCCCAAAGAACTCAACTGGCAGACGCTTGCGGATAGAGGCAAACAATCCCGAAAAATCGTACTTCGTAAATATCTGGAACCAGATTCAAGTAATGAGTGTAAATGTGAGAATATTCTATGATTTTAAAAATAAGCAAAAATACAAATAGATAAATATTCACAAATGTGAAGTGAAAACAGCTTCGCAGTGATCGTGGCTGATGGAAGCCTTTCTCGGTGATATGATATGACCAAATGCCTTGATGATTTCTAGGAGGAAATTGCCAACATTCGTCTTACCTTACTATCAGTTCAACTTTATTTAGTTTGTCCTTCTCCTCCTACGACAGTCCTATTTTTTCATGTACTCTAAAATGTGTATTCAGTGCTGTCCAGATTATTTACAAATTTCTTTATAAATTTCGAGACATCCAGATTTATTTTTATATATTTCACTCTATTACATTACTCACTATGTTTCTTAGATTCTAGCAGATGTTGCACTCACAGATGATTTAGTTTATCCTATACAGTAGTATGAGTATCGAAATTTGTATGCATTATCATTTTCTATGTGGACTCTTAAGAAATGAATAGAGTCTTATTATTGCATTCGTGGCGTAATATTTGAAAACAGGACTCGTATTGTTTCGCTAGCAGAAAATGTCTGAACACTTTGTGAGAATCAACACTTACAAGAAGTACCTGATTACCTAAGATCACACTACGTGAAATGGAAGCAAAACTGTTCTGTCGACCTATCTACCAAAATTCTTGTGCTGGTGCGAAGAACCGCCCTTGCAGAAATTCACGCTCTGTAAACTGCACCAATGTCATAACTAGGGCACGGCAGCGTTGGCAGCGGTCGAAAAAAAAGCGCAAAAGAAACGGAGGAGAGGTAGGGCGAAGAAGGAATGGGAAGAAGAAGAAGGAGGAGGAGGAGAAGGAGGAAAATGTGGAGGGAAATGGTTGGAGGAAACTAAAATACGAAGAGGGTGGAGATGCATCAAAGGAAAGCGTGAAAAAATTCAAATTGGACTGTTCAAATGGCTCTGAGCACTATGGGACTTAACATCTGAGGCCATCAGTCCCGTAGAACTTAGAACTACTTAAACCTAATTAACCTAAGGACATCACACACATCCATGCCCGAGGAGGGATTCGAATTGCGACCGCAGCAGCAGCGGGGTTCCAGACTGAAGCGCCTAGAACCACTCGGCCACAGCGGCTGGCTTTTCGGTTCTCTGTTTTCGCTTTTCGTAGGCTAACTGCCGTGGTAAACCACCACTGCTGTGGCACCGACCGCAAATCTTTTCTGTGAGGACTGTGGCTGGCGAACTGTAAGAGAAAGGGTGCTGAGGAGAAACACCTTACCCACAGCCTAGGGGCTGTTTCCTGAATGACATCTTTCACTCTTCAGTGACGTGTGGAAAGTTTTGGAACTCACCCGTCCTCTCTTGAAACTGTGTCTTTTTATGTACCTGTCAAAAGCACATGTATTTGTCACGAAGCCAACAATGTTTTTTCAGTGCCTTGCTTTGGCCGTGACAAGAGCGCACATGTTTCCGCAAATCTGCCATCGGACAAAAAGCTCTAGATATGTCGCACGACGCTCGACAGTGATTAAATCCGTGCGCGCAAAAACATTTCACTAGCCTGAAACTCGACTCAAGCAAATATCTTTCTTATTTTATATTGCAGGCCGTTTGTAGCGAAATTACGTCGCACAACGCTGTACGCTGATTAAATCCGCGTGTGCAAAAACATGTCACTATTCTGAAACCGCCGGCCGGTGTGGCCGAGCGGTTCTAGGCGCTTCAGTCTGGAACAGCGCGACTGCTACGGTCGCAGGTTCGAATCCCGCCTCGGGCATGGATGTGTGTGATGTCCTTAGGTTAGTTAGGTTTAAGTAGTTCTAAGTTCTAGAGGACTGATGACCTCAGATGTTAAGTCCCATAGTGCTCAGAGCCATTTGAACCATTTATTCTGAAACTCCATTCAAACAAAGGTCTTTACTGCAGACTGCATGTACTAAAATTACGACATCGCAACTTTTGTCTTCGTTAAAGATTGCCCAGTTATTTATTCATTACCACGCGGAAGGAGAATGAAAATAAAATCCTTACCGAAAATGTTTGCATCTGTCTTCGATTGGTGGTATATATGCATCCTCTTGTAATTTTTCCGTTTCACCACTGACGAGTACTCTCCTAAACCCGACGGCTCTTTGTCAACAGAAAAGTTTTCAGATTCCTGATAAAATTCTTAATTAAAGCAAATATTTCAGATAGATTAAGTATTTTCTCTGTTCTTTCTCACTTGAGGTACAACGAGAATTGTAATTTAGTTGCTTCCAACGTCATCAATTTCAGACCATGAGAATAAGAAACAACCTTCACATTTCGACAGCAGTAAAGTTAAAAAATATAATAATCACAGATATTCCCTTGCAGGGACTAAACAATTAATGTGTAGCAGAGATCTCGAATGAATTAGATCAATAACATTTATTTGATGTAGATTCCAATAAATTGCTGTATTTGTCCTATCCTTAGTAGAATTAAGAAAAAGAGCCTCAAATTTTCTATTTATGATTAATTTTCCTTTTTTCCGTACCTTGTGTCATTTGACTTCTTTTCGGGGAGTTCTTCGATCCACGACTAAGTCATTTCAGAATGATTGACAGTAATCTGTTATTATATTATGACCGAACGATCTTGCACAGTAGTTTATTAAGATATGTGCAGAGTCAGGCGTGTGTGCGATCCCCCGATTTGAGTCGACAGCGATTGTCCTACGTCTTTCCAGATTAACAACTTTCGTTCCGTCATAGAGGGGAAAAATGGAAACGAAACCCTGTGAGCAGGTCATGAAGACCACGCGATAATCGACGGAGAGACGTATCATCTTCAGTCATTCATCATCGGATGGAGTTTGGATGGCACAGGTCAGCACACAACATTCCCCGCCGTTGTCGACGTTTGACCTCGGAGGCACTACCTCTCACCAAGGAAAAATCCCTGACAGTACCAGGAACTGAACTCGGGTCCCCCGCATGAGGATCTGTCGCGCTGGCCACTTTTTTTTTTTTTAAGGAAAACCATTCGACTATAAAGTATATTCGTTCCTCATCATTGGACAACTTTAGAAATTTGTTAACATCGAGTATTGATTTAAGTGTCAGGAAGTCGTTTCTGAAAGTATTTGTATGGAGCGTAGCCATGTATGGAAGTGAAACATGGACGATAACTAGTTTGGACAAGAAGAGAATAGAAGCTTTCGAAATGTGGTGCTACAGAAGAATGCTGAAGATTAGATGGGTAGATCACATAACTAATGAGGAGGTATTGAATAGGATTGGGGAGAAGAGAAGTTTGGGGCACAGCTTAACTAGAAGAAGGGATAGGTTCGTAGGACATGTTCCGAGGCATCAAGGGATCACCAATTTAGTATTGGAGGGCAGCGTGGAGGGTAAAAATCGTAGAGGGAGACCAAGAGATGAATACGCTAAACAGATTCAGAAAGATGTAGGTTGCAGTAGGTACTGGGAGATGAAGAAGCTTGCGCAGGATAGAGTAGCATGGAGAGCTGTATCAAACCAGGCTCAGGACTGAAGACCACAACAACAACAACATGTGCTCTGGAGAGATCTGTATTTATTCAAAAGGCGAGGGTTTCACATCGAGAATTCTTATTTTATTCTCGATCGAGCTTACAAAACGTGAATGTATTCTCGTTCCGGATAGAGTTTCGATTGTTATCTACGACGGTGACTGCGCTAAAAGAGGACAACCAAGTTCTGTTTACTTTCAGTGGCGATATCTGGCATGCACGCACATCTGCAGCACCCATGTCGTAACCTTGGTAGCGCAGTTATCGCACTCAGTAATGCTCCGTCATCACCAGCTCCGTGGGCGCTCCTCCAAGCCACGGACGCCGTGTACAAGAAGCATGGCGCAAGAGCATGTAACATTATCTGCAAGGAAACTAGTGTCTCAATTCGACATAATGTAGATCTGCAGAGTAATGTTAACACCCGGGAAAGAAAAATCACGTGTACTAAGTTCATTTTTAATTTTACTTACTATTTATTTCCCACTTGCAGTGTAAAGAGTTCTGATCCACCACCATGTCTGTAATGGGCTCATGCCCCGTAGCGTCCGCTTGATCTCCCTAAATCGGAGTCCTTTGTATAAAGCCGGCTTCCCTTCTCATCCTTCACCCATCTGCGTTTATGCTCCCTGCGTCTAACTACCTCGTCGTTAATATCTAGTTTTCCTTCCTTGCCTAAGTCATCTCCGTCTCGCAAATGTCCATCGTGGAATGAAGTAGCTTCTCCTGACAACAGTCAGCGACATGTTACGTGTGTCTACAATTGTTGCATATTGTCTCAGTACCGCATTAAGATTCTGTTGCCTCCTAAACAAGAGGAACCAAACTAACGAAGGGAGTTTTGACCTTAAAGTGAATTGTTACAGGATTATTACCTACAACCATTAAGTCGCTACCACGAAAGCGGCAGATAAATCCGCAACTAGAGAAGACGTTGATGGAGCCGCATAAACTTATCGCTCAGTTTTATTTTTTATATCGGGTCACTCGACATGATCCGGACAGTCACCGTCAAGTACATGTTTATAGTGCCGATAGGTAGTAGGATGTTTATAATGCCGATAACATAGATGACAAATATAATGCTTTCCTTAACACATTTGCCGGCCTGACTGGCCGAGCGGTTCTAGGCGCTACAGTCTGGAACCGCGCAACCGCTACGGTCGCAGGTTCGAATCCTGCCTCGGGCATGGATGTGTGTGATGTCCTTAGGTTAGTTAGGTTTAAGTAGTTCTAAGCTCTATGGGACTGATGACTTCAGCAGTTAAGTCCCATAGTGCTCAGAACTATTTGAACCTTAACACATTTCTCATGCTCTTGGGGAGTTGCTTTACATTAGAACGTTCTAATCTGTGTTCTAGCAGTAAAAGGTAGCCTGGATGGCTGACTAGTGGTATAAGGATATCATGTAAAACAAAGCGGGAATTATAACAAGATGTTAGAAGCAGTCACAATCAAGCTACAGTAGCCCATTACCAACAGTACTGTAAGGTGCTTAAAAATAAGGTAAAGAGTATGTGGTACGCAAATAGAATAGCTAACTCACAGGATAAAATTAAAACCATATAGTCAGTTTTGAAGTAAGTGTCTGGTCAGCAGCACAAGGTCGACGATATAAAGTCAGTTCGCAGTAAAAATATTCCTCTTACTGATGAATCACATATATGTACAGTATTCAACAATCATTTTCTGATCATTTTTAATGTACACAATTGTAGACCTATTTCTATGTCATCAGTGTGTGCTTAAGTTATTGAAAGGGCTGTGTGTGTAAGGGTAATTGATCATTTTATATCACGTTATTTTCTATTAAATGTATAGTTCGACTTTAGAAGTCGTTTAACAGCTGAAGGAAGAGGAAAGGTGCCTATTATGCGATGGTTCCCAAATATGAGACACCCCAACTGTGCTCATATTAGGGGTTGCACTCTGGTGGAGAGTTTCGTAAACACGTCTATTGTGTGCCAGACGACGACACAGCGAGTAGGACGCCATAGTTGAGCCGGACACAGTACGCAGAGGTTGATACAAATTTTCTTGTGTTTGGAGTTTTTACGACATCGGTGTTGAGGCAATATTTCAGCTTAAAGGTGAGTGGATATTACTGCACTCTTTTATTGTTGTTATTTGTAACGGTATTACCTATAATTATTGACTATTAGGTTAATTTTCCAACGATCGTTGTTAGCAAGTGCGTGATTCTTTGTGTAAGATGGCGAAATTCCTAATATGCGATAGTATGGGGATCCAAATACGCGACAGTGTCGCATATTACGATACCTATCGCATATTGGGGGAACTCGTCCTCTCTCGATTTTTTGTATGTAATTTACGCAATACTGTTACGAGGTAACAATATTTCATCATTTATTGTAGTAAACTTTTGGCAACTGTGTTTATTTTCATTCGGTTAAATTATCATAAATAGGGATTACTTTGACTAGTCTTATGATCAGGAATTGGAATGTTTTCTGGAACTTGATGGACGGTGCACCTGCAGGATCAATATCAGCTTGTTATTCAAGTGTCTGGATACAAACTCACATTTTTACTCAGTGTGAAACTTCCCCTTAGGAACAATTTATACACGACTGTGCTGATAAACCTCTTACACTATTTGCTTTTCAAACAGCTGAGCAAAACTGAACGTACTCAAACATTCACTAAAGTGACACACAATATTTTTAGCGCAACGCAATCTGACTATCAAAGATCCCTGCAAAAGAATGGCCCTGAGTAACATTAAACTACACCTTTCAGAAATCACTTACCTCACAAAAATCTTCATTACTCGAACTACTGCAATACAGCGAGCACCACTACTGCCAGCTAAATAAAAGATTCAAACTACGGAAGGCACTAACTACTGATAGGGATAGTTAGCAAATGAAAGATTTTAATAGAGAACAAACAATGTATTTACCTTAATATCATCACAAGTCATAATATATGTAATTTCAAAACTCCGCCATCTCTCTCCTCACATCCACCACTGCTGGCGGCTCACCTCTAACTGCGCAACGCTATGCGCTGTTAACATCCAGCTGCCCCTCTACAATGGCAGACAACAATGCAAACTAGCCACAGACTGCACACAGCACAGCCAGTGATTTTCATACAGAGAGCGCTACGTGGCGGCGGCGTTACCAATATAAGAACCTAAACAGCCTACTTACATAAAGAAAACATAAACAGCCTACTTACAAGTGGTTTGATCATTTTGTGAGTCATGTAAAGCCATCTTCAAATGACCCTGGCATTTTGATGGGCATTATTCCCACACAAAGAATCTCGATGTGTTAGATAAAGAACGTGAAAATAATGTTCATATTGTATGTTTGCCACCTCACTCAACGCATAAAATGCAGCCACTTGACGTCGGATTTACGGGGCCTTTGAAAACCTACTATGTCCAAGAGATAGAAACGTGGCTGGCAAGTAACCCAGGTCGTGTTATCACCCCATTATTAATAGCCAAGTTATTTGGGGCAGCTTACAACAGAGCAGTAACAATGGAAGCATATGTGAATGCCTTCAGAAAAACAGTTATCCCATGCAACAGAAACATCTTTAGGGAACATGAATTTTTAATTCATCGCCATGCTAACGCTCTTCAAGAAAGAGATGCCAAAAACGAAAATGAAACTACTGATGGTGATGGTCAAGCTGTCAGCCCGGCAGACATCAGACCTCTCCCACACATCCCAGAACCACCTGGAGTTAGTCAAAAAGGTGAAACATCGCGTTCGTGCTCTGCTGCGTTACTAACTTCAACTCCTTATGTGAAGCAATTGCAAGAATCTAAACAGAAGAAATCAGAGGCTGAAGCTAAGAAAGCAGCGAGAAATTTATTTGGGGAGAAGAGTGGAAAATCTTCCAATTGTAGACCTAAAGCAGAAGAATCGTCTAGTGAGCGGCATCCGATGTCCATCTTGATGACAGTGGGGATTCAGACAAATGGTTCAAATGGCTCTGAGCACTATGGGACTTAACATCTGTGGTCATCAGTCCCCTAGAACTTAGAACTACTTAAACCTAACTAACCTAAGGACATCACACACATCCATGCCCGAGATATGATTCGAACCTGCGACCGTAGCAGTCGCGCGGTTCCGGACTGAGCGTCTAGAACCGCTCGGCCACCGCGGCCGGCAGGATTCAGACAGCAGTGATGACGATGACGCAGAGTGTCTGTTCTGTACTGGGCGCTTTTCTGAAGGCAAACACGGGGAGAAATGGGCACATTGCATGAAATGTTATCGCTGGGCTCATGAATATTGCGGCGTCACAGAAGACAATTTTGTTTGCCCCAGATGTCGTAAATATAAACCTAAGTAGTGTGAAATGAGTGAAGGATAACAGAAATGAATGAACATGTAAAAATTGTATATTCATATGTCATTATTATGTAATAAAATAATTAAAGTAAAATATTATTACTGTCTCATATTAGGAAACCTTGATCGCATTTTTACGAAACGCCTTGTTTGTGAAGATTTAATAACTACTCTGAAAGATTGTTTATTATTGCAAATACGATAATTGTGTGATAAAATTAAATAATGAAAAATCTTATTACCATCATAAAAAATACAACTGCACTTACTTTTAGCTCTTTCAAATTGGTTTACAAAAGTGTGTCTCATATTAGGCACCTTTCTTCTATATTATCTTTTCTCTGTGAGGTACTGGATGGCTTAAAGGTTTCGAACGCTAGACATATTTTTCGATTTAACTAAGGCGTTTGACTGTGTTGACCACAAAATATTGCTCCAAACGTTGGACCATTCCAGAACAAGGGCACTAGCTCACAGTTGCTTCACCTCTTACTTTAACACACAGACAGCAAAATGTCATCATTTACAGAGTTGAGAATGGCTGTGATGTGGGATCTCAAAATTGGTTCAAATGGCTCTGAGCACTATGGGACTTAACTACTTTGGTCATCAGTCCCCTAGAACTTAGAACTACTTAAACCTAACTAACCTAAGGACATCACACACATCCATGCCCGAGGCAGGATTCGAACCTGCGACCGCAGCGGTCGCGCGGTTCCAGATTGTAGCGCCTAAAATCGCTCGGCCACTCCGGCCGGCCGATGTGGGATCTGAGTGGGGTATGTTTAAATGGGGGGGGGGGGGGGTGCCCCATGGATCAGTGTTGGGGCCACTCCTGTTCCTTATTTATATAAATGATATTTCCTCTAGTGTTACGGATAACTCTAAAATATTTCTGTTTGCTGATACCTTGAAAGTAAAATAGTTTTAGCCATTCTATGCCATGCTCGGTTTCAAATAGTTCAGTTCATGACCTAAGTTCAAGGCTTGTAGAAAATAAACGCTAAATCTCAGTAAGACTCAGTTTTTACAGTTTCTAACATACAATTCAACAAAACCCAATGTTTCAATTTCACAGAATGGGCATATGTTTGGTGAAACTGAACAGTTCAAATTTCTAGGTGTTCAGATAGACAGTAAAGTGTTGTGGAAAGCCCACGCTCAGGATTTGTTCAAAGACTTAATACTGGCATTTTTACTATTCGAATGGTATCTGAAGTAAGTGATCGTTCGACACGAAAACTAATATAGGTTGCTTATTTTCATTCTCTTATGTCATATGGTATTATATTTTGGGCTAACTCTTCCCAATCTAAAAGGATATTTATGGCTAAGAAACGGGCGGTTCGAGCAATAAGTTTGCGAACTACTTGCCGACCACTGTTCATTAGGCTGGGTATTTTGACATTGGCCTGTCAATACATGTATTTGTTACTGACATTTCTTGATAACAGTATCAGTTTATTCCCAAGAATAAGGAGCTTCCATTCAATGAATACTCGGCAGAAATGAAACCTGCATTTGGATCGCACTTCCTTAACTCTTGTGCAGAAAGGTGTGCAGTATACAGCTGCATCCCGACTTGAAACTGCTTATCTACTGAGCCATGGTCTACCATTACAGTTTCAATCTCCCCCTCTATTCTCACGACTCACACACAAACACACACACACACACACACACACACACACACACACACACACACACACACTCCAAGAACCGATCTCTTGTTTTAGTCATTCTATGCCATAAATTTTTCTTTCGCCAGTTCGATTCTGTACCTCTACATTAGTTATTCGATCACACTCTCGAATCTTCAGCTTTCTCCTGTAGCACCGCATATCAAAAGCTTCAATTTCCTTCCTATTTCCTTCCTGTTTGAACTGTTTATCGTCCGTTTTTCACTTCTGTACAAGGCTACCTTACAGACAAATACCCTGCCAAAAGACTTCCTAAGATTTAAGTTTGTATTCGATGGTTAACAGTTTTCTTCCTCAGAAACACTTTTCTTGCTGTTTTGTAACTGACGCCTTAGCCTCTGCAGAAAAGATTATTTATCTGCAGTATTGCCATTAACAAGTGTGGTAACTGTGCAGTTAAAGGAGAGGATGACATTTACAAAATTTTCGTGACTCTGAACCCCAACTACCATAAGTTAATCAGTTTTTACCTGTTGCTAGTTTGCATTTTACATCCTCTCTGCTTCGGTCATCAATTGTTATTTTGTGCCAAAATAGCAAAACTCATCTACATTTTGTCTCATTTCCTAATTTAATTCACTCAGTACAGGCTCATTTAATTCGTTACTATTAAAAACAGTCTTGATCACGATTTATTTAACAAGGTGACCGGTTTCGACCACTACTGTGGTCATCTTCAGACCATTGAGTAGGAACCTCTTTCTGTTGGAGAATCACTACAAGGCTACCTTCAAAAATGACCGGTATATTTGAAACGGCAATAAAAACATAAACGAGCAGCGATAGAAATACACCGTTTGTTGCAATATGCTTGGGACAATAGTACATTTTCAGGCAGACAAACTTTCGAAACTACAGTAGTTACAATTTTCAACAACAGATGGCGCTGCGGTCTGGGAAACTCTATAGTACGATATTTTCCACATATCCACCATGCGTAGCAATAATATGGCGTAGTCTCTGAATGAAATTACCCGAAACCTTTGACAACGTGTCTGGCGGAATGGCTTCACATGCAGATGAGATGTACTGCTTCAGCTGTTCAATTGTTTCTGGATTCTGGCGGTACACCTGGTCTTTCAAGTGTCCCCACAGAAAGAATTCACAGGGGTTCATATCTGGCGAAAAGGGAGGCCAATCCACGCCGCCTCCTGTATGTTTCGGATAGCCCAAAGCAATCACACGATCATCGAAATATTCATTCAGGAAATTAAAGACGTTGGCCGTGCGATGTGGCCGGGCACCATCTTGCATAAACCACGAGGTGTTCGCAGTGTCGTCTAAGGCAGTTTGTACCGCCACAAATTCACGAATAATGTCCAGATAGCGTGATGCAGTAATCGTTTCGGATCTGAAAAATGGGCCAATGATTCCTTTGGAAGAAATGGCGGCCCAGACCAGTACTTTTTGAGGATGCAGGGATGATGGGACTGCAACATGGGTCTTTTCGGTTCCCCATATGCGCCAGTTCTGTTTATTGACGAAGCCGTCCAGGTAAAAATAAGCTTCGTCAGTAAACCAAATGCTGCCCACATGCATATCGCCGTCATCAATCCTGTGCACTATATCGTTAGCGAATGTCTCTCGTGCAGTAATGGTAGCGGCGCTGAGGGGTTGCCGCGTTTGAATTTTGTATGGATAGAGGTGTAAACTCTGGCGCATGAGACGATACGTGGACGTTGGCGTCATTTGGACCGCAGCTGCAACACGGCGAACGGAAACCCGAGGCCGCTGTCGGATCACCTGCTGCACTAGCTGCGCGTTGCCCTCTATGGTTGCCGTACGCGCTCGCCCTACCTTTCCAGCACGTTCATCCGTCACGTTCCCAGTCCGTTGAAATTTTTCAAACAGATCCTTTATTGTATCGCTTTTCGGTCCTTTGGTTAAATTAAACCTCCGTTGAAAACTTCGTCTTGTTGCAACAACACTGTGTTCTAGGTGGTGGAATTCCAACACCAGAAAAATCCTCTGTTCTAAGGAATAAACCATGTTGTCTACAGCACACTTGCACGTTGTGAACAGCACACGCTTACAACAGAAAGACGACGTACAGAATGGCGCACCCACAGACTGCGTTGTCTTCTATATCTTTCACATCACTTGCAGCGCCATCTGTTGTTGAAAATTGTAACTACTGTAATTTCGAAAGTTTGTCCGCCTGAAAATGTACTGTTGTCCCAAGCATATTGCAACAAACGGTGTATTTCTATCGCTGCTCGTTTAGTTTTTATTGCCGTTTCAAATATACCGGTCATTTTTGAAACACCCTGTAGATACGTAAAGTGGTGTTATTCATTGTGAAGCTATCGCTAAGAGTACAGATCAGCGACAAGTTATACGTCAGGGTAAGGTCTCATTTTACTTTTAATTATTATTTAGAGAATTACATGTTGTAGGCGAAATGCTGAAACCTTGTCTGAACATCTCAGAACACTTGCACATGATGCTGTACAGAAGGAATATAAGTTTCATTAACTCCGGCGAACAGTTTTGTAACACATTTTCTATTGGGTTTATTTTTGGGCTGTTTTAGAGTTAAAAAGGCACGCTTATTTCAAAACTGCAATTAAGTTTTCTCTTACCACGTTAAATGTTGTCTGTACACTTAATGTGAGTGTGACCACTCTCCGCAGGATCGAGTAGGGAACACAGCAAGCACTATTGCTTTCCTTGGCTGGCAAAGATCTTCTCCGGCGACGAAAGCCGTGATTGACACCGTAGCAAACCAGCGACAGGTTAATATTCTCTAGAGCAGTTCAGTTATGCTTGACATACTATAGAGAGACGTAGTGTCTCGCTCTGATATAGTGAAGCGCATTCCAATGGAGTCCGAGTTATTGTTTGTACACAAGGTTGGCTGTGTGTAGTTTTTATTTATATACTCACGGAAAAAATCGCATCATCAAAAAATAATTAAAATAGAGTACTGAAATTTCCGAAATGCATATGTCTAGGTAACATGTTTAACGTTGCAAGATCACAAGTTAATGTACGCGCGACAGAAGCCACTGTAGAGGTGAAATGCTGGTACTTCAAGATCCTGTGTAGCCGCCAGAGTGTTGAATTCAAGCATGCAAAGATGCTTGCATTGTGTTGTACAGGTGCTGCATGTCAGTTTATGGGATGTAGTTCCACAACTTTTTCACTTGGTCTGTCAATACAGGGGCAGTTAATACTGGTTGTGGATGATGTGCCGTATCTGCTGGATTGGATACAGGGCAACATGCCGAAACCCCGTACAGCGTGTGGGTTTGTAACAGCGGTACGTGGGAGAGTGGCATCCTGTTGGGAAACACCTGCTGGAATAGCAGCACTACAGGCCGAATCATCAGACTGACGTCGAAATTTGCAGTCAGCGTGTGTGGGAAAGCCAAGAGAGTGCTCCAGCTGTCATACGAAATCACACCCCACACCGTAACTCCAGGTGTAGTTCCAGTGCGTCTATCACGCAGACAGGTTCATTGCAGGCCCTCAACTGTCCTCCTTCTAACCAACACTCGGTTATCATTGGAACCGAGGCAGAGCCAGCTTTCACCAGAAAACACAAGTGACCTCCACCCTGCCCTTCAGTGAGCTCTCGCTTGACGCCACAGAGCCGCGCACGGCTCGCGTTTATCTCATCTATTGTTTGTCATCTGTTATTGCGGTACTGCCGCCTCGTTTTCTTATTCCACTTACTGGCGTCACTAACTTCCTGCCTTACTTGCCCATGAGTGGCATCAGCAGCGTGTATCGATAAGTGCACTGTCGTACCATCTCTGGAACGACCGATAGTATTTCCGGGTCGTCGTTTGTGGCGGTCAGTTGAATCAGGAGTGCAGTCGGGACGCAGCAGCAGTGAAGTCGGGGACGGAGCGCGGGTGAGGTGCCGACAGCCAGTGCTCGCCGACCGCTGGCGACACACACGAACTGTCCGACGGAAGGAGATTGGAGCGGGACGACCTTTGGTTGGTCGTTCGGTTGGTCGTCTCATCGGCCGACGTATTTGGTCCTTTCACCATTTCCGGGCCTGGGAGTCGGTCGGTTGGCGTGGAGCAGCGAGGAAATCTCCGCAGTCCGTAATTTGGCCGGGCCTGCTGGCGGCCTCTATGTTGTGTCGGAGTGTGTGGTGCTGTTCCCATTGCTACGAGGTTCGTAGCTCACCGATCCTGGACATGAAGGTTGAGTTTTGACTTAATCTACCAGCAAGTCACGACTGTTCACATTGTGTCGTTTAGAGTTCGTTGTCGGATGTTGGGATGTTCCCGCGAGCAACAACGTGTGTTTTCAAGGTGGCAAATTTTAGCCAACCTCCGGTGGAATTTAACTGTAGGTGGTTATTTGAATTGAAGTGCACCAGCAGAATCTTCTGTCTTGTGGCCATTAAAGTTCCGGTTACCTGCCCTGGCCGTTGACGTAAATTCAGGCAGTGTATTTTCCTCATCGTGTTGTCACTGTCCAGCATGGTGTGTAGGTTGACAGCTCAATGTATAATTGGTTGTGGGAGCCAATACCTTCTACATTGTTCAATTGAGCTCCCTGTCGTGTGCTGGTCGGGTGAAGCGGAGGTTATCTTGTCGTGGGTCCATTGACTGTCTGATGGTTTGGTTGTCGTTAGATCAACAATGGTTGGGCGGACTGCCTGTCTCACCTAAGCGGGCGTTAGTGTTTGAATTCCAGGCCGACCCTCGGAATTTCTGAGCGCCCACGGTTGCACTGCCTTTTCTTGTTTGTTCTTGTTGTTTGTACTTGTATGGCTTCTAGCCGATTGTTAGATTAACGTTGTTTTGCTCTTGAGCTGTTAGTTGGTTTGGGCCGTCAGCCTAACTTAAGAACGGTTTTACGTAAAGCCTTTGGCATTTTTAAAATTAATGTTATTGAGTCTTTAAGTGTTGGGCCTTCAGCCGATTTTGAATTTAAGTTGTTTTGCTCTTAAAGTTCCAGATTCTTTGGGCGTTCAACCTAATTAAGGAACTGTATTAGGATAAGATTTTGCCTTTTAAATTTCTAATTTTGGTTGAGCTTTAAGTTATTGGCTTTCAGCCGTTTTTAAATTAAAGTGGTCTTGCCCTTAAGGCACGAGATTTACGGCGCATTCAGCCGCTAATTAAGTTCCAAAACTAAAGCTGTGGTTTTTTTTAATTTTTCTTGGCTCTTGTGATGTTTGATCAAATAAAAGGTTGTATGTTCGAGTGTAACTGACAGCCGCTTATTTTGGCCACTTTTCACAACTTAAACTACCTGTCCTGCGGGTTTAGCAGGGCGTCTCAACCACTGAAGTGGCAAATGGCTGTGGCCAGAGCCGAGCGCCGAACACGATCGTCTTTCCTCTCGGTAGTGCCAAGATGACAAAGAGCAGCTAACAACAGCTCTGGGCCAGCTTGTCTCAGAACAGAATACAACGGCTTTATGACAACCCCCCCCCCCCTCCACCACCACCCACCCAGCCGAATCAGTGCATCTATCTGGGCCAAACGCGTAACATGATAGAGATAAGTCGGCTCTTACGGCAAAGCTCTTTGTAAATTTGAGTCGATTTTGTAAGCATTGGAAAGACGTGACATCCTCTCCAAACCCGTGAGGTTTCATTGCGTTTCCTCGTCCCCTTCTGAGGCAGTGCACATCACATTACTTTACACAGTGAATCGCTGTGTTTCTGTTACAGATATCTTCTGCTGTCAAGTCACGGACTCATTTCTCTGCATCTTCCATCAAGGAAGACAACAACTTCTTACCTCGCTTTTCTGAGTAAAGGAGGCATTTGTGGATGTTGCTCTTTTCCATCTCTGCCGAATGCACATGCGGAATAACTTGGAGAGGAACCTGAGAGCCGCTGCAGACGAGTTCTTGTCACACTCACATCAAATCTGCTCTTTTTCCCTCAAGCACGCAAGCGAATCGGCTGAACTTCAAATGCTGGTGGGGTAAAAAGTCCCCTCCGGAAATAAAAGTGTGTGGATGTCTATCTGAGTGGATGTAATAAACGCCATAATACGCGCTGGCTCAGGCACCTCGGAGGGATGCTCTCGCTCGTACATCCTAGTTGTCTGATCTGCTCCTTCTCCAACATCCAAGTGCCCAAACATCGGACGCTGGACCACAGTGGAAGCGATTGTATCGTCCATTCCACTGTGGGTGCAGAGGGACGAGTCGGCTAGATGGATGCAGTGCAGTCGATATCGGTTAACTTGATATACCACCATGACTGGACGTTGTTCGAGAAAGTGGGCGTGGATCGCTTTCCATATGTGCTGCCACAAGTACTGGGGGTACTTAATTTCGATGGGGTTGGGTAGGCGGCATTGTTGTAGCACTTGGTAAACTGTTTTCTTCTGTAACAATTGTATAAGGAGTGAAGACCGGTAGACAAAACTGAAGACCAGGAAAAATCGCCAGATATGATAAAAGTGGGATGGAATGGTCGAGACCAAAACTGGGGCAGACAATGAGACCAGCGGGAAGTCTTGCCCAGTGAGACTTTGCGGGCAACGAAGCTAGAGTTTGAGTTGGGAGCCGTGACTCTGATCGGTACATGTATTAGTCGCGCCTCACCATGGTCTTGTGGGAGTCATACTGCGCTTTGAATAACATGCCTGAGCTGACGAAGGACGTCGAGCCAGGAGAGGTGGGACCGGCAGTGCCGGGGCCACGTGTGCTGTACAGGAGGCACGATAGATGTTGACATATTGGGCGCGTTCATCCTCAGTGCGCAGATAAAGAACAAGGCCGTCGGCATAGGCCATGGAACAGAAACAGTGCCCTTGCAACGTCTTACCTTCCAGACATTGGCGCTGTCCATGGAACAGGGTTCCAAAGCGAAAGCATATAAAATGCTTGCCAGATAGATCGAGCTATGACAACAGGGGGCGTGAAGCGGCAGTTGTACATGATTCTGGACGTTGCGCCGCTCAACAGGGTCAAAATGACTGTGATAAAATGGCTGGGGAAACCCATATGTTGAAGAACTGCCCGAAAATAGGAGTGGTCTACACGGTCGAAGGCTTGGCTGAAATCTAGCAATGCCAAGGCACCAGGGAGACATTGATGACGAGTCGTGTGGCCTATAAAGAGCTGTGTGACCTCCTCAGCGAAGAATGTATGTCAGTAATGATGGCGGCTAGAGGCAGACGGTGCGTAGATGTTAATGATATGCATGCCAAATAGGGTGAGGGTCATACCCTATGCATTTTGGAGGTATGCAACACCCTCTGCAGGGAGCCAGTCGAGTAGGAGGATGGCGACGCCACTACCAGTGTTGGAGGCATGAGAAATGTTGGAAGTCAGTGACTAGCACCTCCTGTAGGAGTACAATATCAACATCCACAGAGTAGATGGTGTCTCGGAACATGGCCAGTTTGTGAGGGCAAGATTCATTGTGGTGACACGCTGTTTCTGTGTACGGTCCGTTGCAGCTGATGCAGAATGCGTGGTGGAAGCATCAAAGTTCAAATGTGTGTGAAATCTTATGGGACTTAACTGCGAATGTCATCAGTCCCTAACATTACACACCACTTAACCTAAATTAACCTAAGGGCAGACACACACACCCATGCCCGAGGGAGGACTCGAACCTCCGCCGGGATCAGCTGCAGTCCACGACTGCAGCGCCTCACACCGCTCGGCTAATCCCGCGCGGCGGTGGAAGCATCCTGCAGGTGCAGACGCAGCAGGTCTGTCGCAGTGGTCACGATTACTGGCAGGGCGCCGCCTCAGCCACCTCTGAGGGATGCTCTCGCTCGGACATGCTGGTAGTCTGATCTGCTCCTTCTCCAACATCGTCAGCATAGGACACTGACGCCGAAGACATGTGACAGTCGTTTACTGTCGGAGCGGGCGAAGCAGGCATTGTGACAATAGTTGTGGGGAATCTGTCGTCCTCATGTACTGGCAACATTGAGTTCGTGTTCTGGACTGAGAGAGGATTCCTCACAAGAGGGGCGTCAGGAGTGGTCATACCATGTGACTGGAAGCAATATGGAAGGTTGCTATCAGACATCCAGTCGTCATCTTGCGAAATCATCTGAAGGAGAGCGTCATCGGAGCGTGTTCATCGGCGTTTCTTGCGCTTCTGGGCGACTGCTGTTTCCTAATGTGTTGTTTCGAATCAGAATGTGGTCGCCCATCTTCCGACGCGGTACCCGTCTGGGTAAAGGCAGCAGTCAGCACGACATCTAGTTCGACGTCCGTGGTTCAGGCAGGGTCGTCCGCCAAGGTTCTGAGAGTGAATGTTCCCGATGCGAGCACTGGGGGTGAGGTTTCAGGCATATCCTGAAGAGACGTGACAGGTAGGGACACGAACGTCGGTGCCGCGATCTCTTCCCCTAGCGGTGTCTGTATCAAATGTCAACGTAAGCATCTGGACCGGATACGTCTTTCCTGGCCAAATAAAGAGCACGTTAATGGCTGGCCATCATACATGACGATGGCCTGCACACCGCCAATCATCAGGTGCGATGGAACATGTTTTGTCAGCTCAATTTTAATCTGCCAGACGCCATTTAAGGGGACATTGTATGTCCTATGCCGCCAATGTTAGATTATCAACTTTTGTGACCCACTATCTTGGAAACTGTTTAAGACACCAACTTACAATTTTCCATAATTATTGAATGCACCTTTCTAGACACACTGAACTCGAATTATTACTAAAATTTTATTGTGGGGCATGTTATATTTTCTTTTTCAAATAGTCAATTTTTGACAGAATTTTGTAAATAAATGAACATTAAAATATCCTCAGTTGTTTTGTTTTTATTATTCTTGTCCCATATGTGTTGAATCTCACACTTGGCGTGCTGTGTAAATTTGATGTCTCTACCATCAATACTTTTTTTAGAAAAAGGATCATTTATTGCAAAAAATGTAGTTCAGAGATATTGAGGTTTAAAACTTTTTTATTAAAAATTCTTGTACAGACATTTCTGCGTCTTTTATGCACTAGCATTGCTGTGGCCCACAGTCTGTTTCTTCTTCAGTGTCACAACAGCCCAGTGCTTGCCTTCTCCTTCTCTTTCTCGCTTCTTTTGTCATTTGCTGAGCAGCTAACTCTGCTTCACATACACGAAACTCATCCAGTTCCCGTAGTCCTTTAGCTGTGTTCTGTCCAAATCTTATCCCTAACTTCTCCAGAACCTTAAGTCTTTCATAGTTTCCACCATTAAAAGTTTAACGTTAGAGTCATAAGGCCAACAAATACATTTTTAGGTACACGGCACCATACAACATTACTGAAGGACCCATTCACATTCTCGGTCTTCTGATATAAACACTTCTTTAGTAGCTCAGGATTTGCCAGATATCTGCAAATAGTTCAAACAAATTTCGGTCTTGCAGCCGGTCGTCGTTCAATACTTCGCACGATATTTCAACTGGGCACCTGCCAGTCATCTTCAGGTGAGACGTCGCAGACTTAGTCTGCGTCGGCTCACCTGAAGATGACTGGCAGGTGCCCAGTTGAAATATCGTGCGAAGTATTGAACGACGACCTGCTGCAAGACCGAAATTTGTTTGAACAGTCAATTCGCCGGGAAAATTTTAAAATTCACATCTGCAAATAGGTTTGATTGCCTCTATTACTGCGAAAGGGAGAGAATCTGTATGTGTAAATTCATGCAGGGCGTCAGAAAATTCAGCTTGATTTTATTTACACCAAGTGTTTCGTGGAGGTGGACACAAAGCGTGACACGGCTTTTCATCAGTTGATATTCGATGAAAGAAAGTGCTCCAAACAGTTCATTTCATCTTCTCGAAATTGTCACAGTTACCTCTTAATGGCCTTCCCATAATATTCCTGTAATTCATCAATTACTCTGCCCCCTAGTCTTCCAGCACATTTTATTGTCTTGCCATCCGACAGTTTTGTGTTACCCAGCTTGGATTTTAGGTTACGCAGACGAGTTCCCCTTCCTTTTCTTGACATGTCCTACACTCTCAAGTTTGCGTATAGGAACATCATATGGATTACTTTTTTGTACTGCAATGAAAGCCTTCATGTGTCCATCATGTAAATAATTCACGTATCTGACAACCCTCTCCTTCTGCAAACGCTGGAAAATGTTAACTGCTCCTTTTACCTCCATTACTCCACTTGTGCCATCACAATACTGCTTATGAAGTAATCTGTTCTTCTGGTTCACTATACAATCTTGGCAGTACTTACTGAGAACTTCAAAATCCAAAACTTTTCCAGTGTCAATACTTACTGCAGATGTAAAGCCGTTTTTAGAACTAAACCCACGCTTTAGCCAGGATCCATCCACAGCAATGCTGATTCCTGCGTCACCCTCATTTTGTTCAACAGCTTCTGATGTAGCAGCAACCATTGAAGCTTCAGCCACAAGCATTTACAAAGTCCCCAATTGTTGTTACATATTTCGTATACCTAGAAGGTGGTTTTGGCAAATTCAACACAGTGCAGAGAACATTACCAGCCCTTGGACCTTTACCAATGCATCTAAGGCCATAGAACACTCTCACATTAGTTTCATACAATTCATTACATGAACACTTTGATGAAGCATGAAATGCTTTTTCGTTTTCGCACTTCTGACATTTAATAATTACTTCAGACACAACACCTATTCTAGCTCCAATATCCTCATAAAGTTTTACTTTGCCACCACAAAGACAGCAAGAGACAGTTTCAAAAAGAACTTGTGCAAGGATTTGCAGATCAATAATGACGTTGCCCATAATATCATTACTGTTACCACTGTCACCCGTTTCTAAAATTACTTTCCTATTGATGCACTAGAGGTCGTGGTCACTTCAGAAACATTATCGTGGTTTCCTTCACTGCTAGCGCACATGTTTTCAAGTACTTTAGAAGAAAATTCAGGTCTCACATATCTGTTACCCGAAAATTTGCTTTTCTTGAAGTTACTTATACGCTTAGTCATTTTATTTACATATAAAAAGCAATAGAAGTTAGCTTACTACAAAAATAGCCGATAATCACACTACATTTAACGAAAAGTACTATCAGAAACAAAGGACTGATCTGTTTACTCGTAATGCCAACTTTTGAAACATAGCGGTAGGCACAAAACGAAGCAATTCACAGCCTTCTGGACTGTGTAGTTCCCAAGATATGACTGCTCAAAGGTGGCAGTATATAAGTAGCCGTGACAGTCACACGTCAATATTCAGAATATTATTTGAAGGTCTCAAAATTGTCTGATTTTAGTGTGCTATATACCAAAATGTTCAGGAAAGTCTAAAGTACATTATGGAGTAAAAAACAGAAAATGTCAAATTTCAGAGATTTTACGTACAATGTCCCCTTAACACTAAGTAGGTTGTAAATGTTTGCCACTTCTCCGCGAGGTGACACAAAACGTTTCTATATTGCTAGAAAGCGGCAATGACCACCTCCTGAGGCACTTCAAACCGGAGCTCAAACACACGCTAAGTTCGGAGACCAAATCCCGCGAGGTCCACTGTCACTGAACCTACGTGTCCATCAGTGTGTTTAAATTTTAGTCCGGACGACGTGTCGTCGGACTTCAGCGCATAGCGCCTCCGTCGACATCTTAATGTATACAACACTTCTTGTCATGGAAAAATGTATTCCGATCAGGTCCAGAGGGTTCAAACGCAGATCTTCTCGTATGAACTGTTCTACTTCAAAAGCTCTTGGTCGTGGATGTTCGGCCTGAAACGTTACTTTGATCGTTGCACAGCGGTAAGTGTGCGCCATGAGGTACGGTGGCAGTGGGCTCTATAAACACGAGTGCAGCGGCGCGGAAGTAACAACACCACGGCTCAGAGCCCACCCAGTTGTCCACTATACACTCGCTCGCAGCTTTCGGAGTAGTGTGCATCCACACTGAAATTACCTTGAGCGATCTATGATCACAGACATTTTGAGCACACATTCCTTTATATATATATATATATATATATATATATATATATATATATGTGTGTGTGTGTGTGTGTGTGTGTAAAGCAATGCGCATTCAAAATCACCATAATCTGTTTGTTGCATTTGTGGTGTCACCGCCAGACACCACACTTGCTAGGTGGTAGCCTTTAAATCGGCCGCGGTCCACTAGTATACGACGGACCCGCGTGTCGCCACTGTCAGACCCGCGTGTCGCCAGACCGAGCGCCGCCACACGGCAGGTCTAGAGAGACGTCCTAGCACTCGCCCCAGTTGTACAGACGACTTTGCTAGCGATGCTACACTGACAACTACGCTCTCATTTGCCGAGACGATAGTTAGCATAGCCTTCAGCTATGTCATTTGCTACGACCTAGCAAGGCGCCATTACCAGTTAATATTGAGATTGTGAAGCATGTACAGTCAAGAGAGATGTTCACCAATTGTGGATTAAAGTTAAGTATTCCAGCAGAAACGTACCTTATTGGCTATATTAATTACATTGTCATTTTCCAGACCTCACACCAGCCTGCGTGAGCTTAAAGGCGTGCATGTCGGCCTCCTCTAGCAACACGGTGTTGGCTCTTCTGCCAACACAATACATGGCGCTGAGGATTTTTCGTTCCTAACTATATTACCGTAATTTACTTGTGTAATGGCTTCGCCACCATCTCCAGATGTACTGTCCGAATTTTATCGCTTGCGGAATCAGCAGACGCAGGCCTTATTGGATGCCCTTGGACACCTCGTCCAGGGTCAACGTGCAATGCAAAACGATGCGGCAGCCGCCGCTCCACCGCTACCGCAGCCACAGCATGCTGTTGCACCACCTTTTCGTCCGTTTGATGCTGCACTGGAAAGCTGGACGGAGTGGTCACGCCAATTTGGATTCCATCTCGCCGCCTACAGAATTCAAGATATTGAGCGGCAGCCTTTTTTGCTTTCGTGTGTAGGCGTCCAGACGTACCGAGTGATAGTGAAATTATTTCCCCGACGCTACGTAGCAACTCTGTCCTAAGACGAAATTTTGTCTGCATTAGATGCATATTTCAAAGAATCAGTTAATGTAGTTGCCAAGCGGTATACCTTTTTTTCGTACAAATCGTACGGCAGGTCAAACTAATCGGGAGTGGGTTGCAACTTTGCAAAGCCTTACTAGGGATTGTGCTTTTGAGTGTGAATGTGGACTCCCTTATTCAGATACTATGGTACGTGATGCAATTGCACAGAACGTTTCTGATGTTCGTATAAGGGAACAGGTTTTGAAACTAGTCAATCCCTCCCGTCAACAAGTGATGGACATATTTGATCGGCAGGACACACTTGACTTTGCTCAGGAATCATTTAAAACTTCGCCAGCCGTGTGTCACATTAACCGGCCCGCTTGGCGAACTGCACGGAATAGTAAACAGCCCTCGCGCCCAGCCGCGCCAAAGCCGCCTGGCCCTCCACCACGTGTCCCACGCCAGCATGCAAATGCAGTGAAATCATGCCCGTGGTGTGCTACTAGACATTCGCGTGAGAATTGCCCGTCACGCCAAGCTATTTGCTTTTTCTGTAATAAAAAAGGACATGTTCAGAGTGTTTGCCAGAAAAAGCTTAGATCGGACATTCACAACCATTCGAGGCCCTTTGCTTCGCGCCGGAATCGAACCAAGAATACTCAGGCTCGTGAACCTTCGCCCATGGAAATTCATGTAGTTCATGCCACTCTGCCCAGTGCTACTCTCTCTAACAATGACTGTGTTTGTCCCACAAAAAGTGTGCGTCGACATCGCAGGAAATCCCGTCAAGTAGCAAGTGCTTCTGTACCAGTGTCTGTTCACATTGCACGAGACAGTCGCTCTTGTGGTCAGCACGACAATAAACTTTTTGTAGATTTGGTAATAAATGGCAACGTGATACCATTCCAACTCGATACCGGAGCTGCAGTTTCATTGATCAATAAAGACACGTACAAACAACTGGGAACACCTCCGTTGTGTGCCGCCAATGTTAAGTTAAATAGTTATTCAGGACAAGCTATCCCTGTGTTAGGACAGTGCAGCCTTCTTGCAACATACAAGGGACAAACAAAACTTGTGTCTTTTACGTCCTTCGTTCTTCTTCTGCTGTGAACTTGTTTGGTTTCGATTTATTTCAGTTGTTTAACTTGTCTATCGTAAATCAGGTCCTATCAGTGAACCAGACTGTGCCTTCAGCCAGTGTTTCTCGTCTCTGTGAAGAGTTTTCAGACATTTTTGCACCAGGCCTTGGTTGCGCTAAGAACTATGAAGCACATTTGGAACTGAAAGTAAACGCGCAACCGAAATTTTTCAGAGCGCGCAATGTTCCCTACGCATTGCGTGATGAGGTCGCAAGAACATTACACGATTTGGAATCACAAGGTGTAATTGAACGTGTGCAGGCTTCTCTCTGGGCATCACCCCTAGTAATTTTGCAAAAACCTTCGGGAAAATTGAGACTTTGTGTGGACTTCAAGGCAACAGTGAATCCACAACTTGTGACTGCTATTTTTCCTTTACCCTGCCCGGAAGATCTTTTTGACAAACTGTTCCCGGGTAAATATTTTTCGAAGTTGGACCTAGCAGATGCGTACTTGCAAATACCGGTGGACGAAGAAACCCAGCACGTCTTGGTGGTTAACACGCATCTTGGTTTGTACCGATTCAAAAGACTGCCATTCGGGTGTGCCTCCGCCCCTGCATTGTTTCAGCAATATTTACAAACTGTTTGTGCGTCGGTCCCTTCTGCAGCAAACTATCTGGACGATATCGTGATCTCCGGAAAGACAGAAGAAGAACATTTAGCCAATCTCAGAACATTATTTCAGGTCTTGCGACAAAATGGTCTTCGCTTGCGGAAGGACAAATGTGTGTTTTTTGCTCGGGACTTACCCTACCTGGGCCATGTACTCAATGCCCAAGGCATACATCCGAGTCCAGAGCACCTCCGTGCCATACAAGACTTGCCTTCGCCGCAGAATTTTAAGCAGCTACAGAGTGTGCTGGGAAAAATTAATTATTATAACAGATATGTGCGCCACGCCTCTTCCATTTCAGCTCCGCTTAATCGCTTAAGCCGTAAAGGTGTTCCGTTCGTCTGGACGACGGAATGCGAACGCGCCTTTCGCCAGTTGAAATCGGCGTTGCTTTCCACTACTTGCCTTACGCCATTCGATCCCCAGAAACCCCATTTGTTGATGGTAGATGCATCGGATTTCGGGATCGGTGTTGTGCTTGCGCACAAAGACGGTTCGCACGATCGCCCTATTGCCTTTGCGTCCAAATTGCTGTCGTCTGGGCAAAGAAATTATTCACAGATAGAGAAAGAAGCTTTGGCTCTCGTATTTGGTGTTACTAAGTTTCATGATTTCTTGTATGGTCGTCACTTTACCATCATCACAGACCATAAACCCTTGACGTCGCTTTTTCATCCAAACAAGCCTGTACCTCCACGTACAGCGCAGAAATTCATTCGCTGGTCTATTTTCCTCTCGCAGTACCGCTACGATATCTTGTATCGGTCCACTGCTAAGCACGGAAACGCCAATGCGTTGTCCCGTTTGCCTGTTGCTGAGGATAGAGCATTCGATTCTTCCGAACTTGCTTGCATGTTCATTGATTCGGAAGCCGATGACGTGGTCGAATCGTTTCCGATTGATTTTCATCGTGTAGCTACAGCCACAGCTGCTGACTCTGTCCTTGCTACCGTTTTGCGTTTTGTTGCTACGCAATGGCCCTTGTCAAAGTCACGGATCGAGGATCCGTTGGTTCGCCGCTTTTTTGCTCACAAGGAGAGACTTTTTGTACGATGTGGTGTTTTGCTGTTGCGTTCTGATAATGATCAGTCCAGGGTCGTGGTCCCACGTTCGTTATAGTCCTCTGTCTTAAAGCTTCTCCACCAAGGACATTGGGGTATAGTGAGAACGAAACAACTTGCTCGTCAGCACTGTACGTGGTTCGGAATCGATGCTGCGATTACGAATATGTGCTCTTCTTGCATGGCGTGTGCCGAACAACAATCCGCACCACCGCGGAAATTCTTTGCATGGCCGAAAGCCACTACCCCTTGGCAACGCTTACACATCGATTTTGCTGGTCCATTCTGGAATGCTCGATGGTTGGTTGTTGTCGATTCATTCAGTAATTTTCCTTTCGTTGTCCGGATGTCTTCCACGACGTCTTCTGCCACCATCCAAGTGTTGTCCTCTATCTTTTGCATTGAAGGTCTTCCGCAGACTATTGTTTCCGACAATGGCCCACAATTCACGTCCGCAGAATTTCAGTCATTCTGCAAGGCCAATGGTATTCCACATCTGACGTCCGCGCCGTTTTCGCCATAGTCCAACGGTGCGGCTGAACGTTTGGTCAGGACTTTCAAGTCACAGATGTTGAAGCTGAAAGAGTCACATTCTCGGGAGGACGCGTTATTGCTCTTTTTGTCCTCGTATCGCTCTCAGCCCCGCGATGGTCGCTCGCCGGCTGAGCTGCTTCACGGTCGCCCTCATCGCACCTTGATGTCTTTGCTACATCCGCCGCATCAGGTTCCTGTGCAGCGGCAGACACCTGCTTTTGCCCCAGGCGACGTTGTATACTTTCGCAACTATCGAGGTTCACGGCGTTGGCTCGCAGGGCACATTCTTCGCTGTTCCGGCCGCGCTATGTATCTGGTTTTGGGGGCCTCTGGTGAAGTGCGTCGGCATCTCAATCAGCTGCGCCTCTGTCGTCGCACGGGATCTGCCGCTCCCCGTCTGCTTTCAGCGACGGTGCCGTCCGGTCAGCGCCCTGGGGACCCATCTACTGGCTCGCCTCATCCCCAGGTGTTACCGACGCTGCCTTCCATTTTGCCCCATGGCGACGCGCCGCCGCCGCCGCCGCCGCCGCCGCCTGTTCTCTCGCCGGCGTCGCCCGCAGTGGACGCGTCGCTGCAACCGCCGGGCGCCTCCCTGCGTCACGCGCCGCCGATCGCTTCCCGTGACCAGATGTCCTCCGCCATGGAACTCTTGCCCGCTCCGGACCATCTGTGGTCTTCGCCAGTCCGGTGCTCCGACTCGATGGAGGTTGAAAGGTGGCTACACTGAGCCACAGCGCCAGAGATCGCGCCAGAGAGTATTGATCCGCCGCCTCCACTGGCAGTGATTATTGAGAAGTAGCGGCAGGCAGTTCTTGCCGAGAAGTTGTGGTGGACACTGCTTGTCGTGAAGTCGGAGTGAGATGAGGTAGTGGAGAGTGTTGTTCCATGTTTTATGCAATGGTTTGATGGGAGAGATAGCAGATGTTGTTCCAATGGAGATATTTAATGATCTGAGTGCTTTTCGTCAATATATATGAAGGTAACAAATTCCCTGTTTTTTCTTTTTATTATTTGTGTGTCCTGAATAATGCATCATTACAGGTTCAGTCAACAAAGCATCTGGCTTGTGTTCTTGTATTAGAGTGTAATTTTGGTTTTCTTGCGTAATTATAGTTTTTCTAATTTTCTCTTATCACGTCAGTATAAATGGTATTTAAAATTTCTTGTCTTGTTGAAGAAGAACCGTGCCAGATGTGTACGTTGAGTCACACTTCCACACACAGAACAGCTACACTTGTGCTTTGTTGGCTTCGTAGGTTTTATAGTTGCTGGGGACTTAATTAATTAATTGTGTTAACGAAAATTTTCTTTTCATTCTTGTTGTTGTTCTATGCAGTCAGATAGCGTAATAATACTAGTCAGGGCCAGCCGTTTACGAGACTTGCGTAATCGGACTTACAGCTACTAAAAATATTTGCATTCTAAATAATTAAGCCCACATGCACGTGGCGACCGCTGCTTCGGATCGTCCCTTGGAATCTTCTGATTGTAAAAATAGTAGACCGTAGTATTGTTGTAGTAATTTGAGTTAGTAATTGTAGTCTATATTGCATGTGTAGATTTGGTAATTGGTATTCTTCTAATGGTATTTTTCAAAATTTATTTATTTTTTGTTGTCTTGTCTACGGGTTTGATAATTTAGTGCAATTATTTCAATTGTTCGTAAATCGTGTTTGAGGGAAGCATATCGTGTGAATGGTACTGTTGGTGATAACGTGTTAAATTCTCCGTAATTTTCGTATTGTGACGAGTTTTGTATGTTTTGCAAATGATTACGCGATCGATAAAAAAGGCGAAAATGATGGAAAGTCAGAATGACGAAATTGTTGACATGGCGAACTCGCCAACACAGGACAACAGTATCATGAATAATGGAGTTGAAAACAATTTAATAAGTCGGGAAGACAGTCCGGAACCAGTTCAAGGTTTTTCTCAATCAGAAAATTCACAGAATACGAGAGTAACGATAGAAGATTCTGGAATAGTATCGAACACAGATAGCTTTACAGCCATGACGAAGGAAGCTGGTTTTGTGGGAAATGTTAGGGGCGAAAGGAATCTCGAACAAGTTAATATGGAGCAGTTGATGAGTGCAATATTAAATTTTCGATCTGAATTTAAAACTGAGATGGGAACAATGGGATCACAGTTACGATCTGAATTAAAAACTGATATGGGAACAATGGAAACACGGTTTAGATCTGAATTAAAAACACAGATGGGAACAATGGAAACACGGTTAGACTCACTGGGATCACAAATGGGAACAATGGAAACACGGTTTGGATCTGAATTAAAAACAGAGATGGGAACTTTGGAAACACGGTTAGATTCACGAATAGGGACATGTTTCAAAAATATGAAAGATGAATTAAAGAAAGAAATCAGAGAAGAAGTACAACCGATTTTGAATTCTCACAATAATAGATTAATTGTAGTAGAGATTAGACAAAGGGAACAGGATAGAGAACAGGAGGAAAAAGATCGCGTGATAGTACAGAAATTTTCAGAATTAAATTTACAATGTGCACATGATAAGGAAGAAATACTTGAAAGAATCGAGGAATCCGTACCAAATGACAGAATAAATAACCTAACACAACAGTGTGAACAGTTAACTACTAAATGTGAGCATACCGAAACCCGAGTCGCGACACTTACGGAAGACGTAAATAAACAGAAAGAACAAATAGGTGACTTATCGGAAAGAGTGGAGGAGATTTCAGATAAATTGACAAATTTTAGTTTAAATGGGGACAGAGATTCAGATGATACAGCACCATTGCCATTTGCAGAAACCGAAGAGTACCAGAACATAAATAAGCATGTTGAAAATCAGGGAAAAATTAATGAACGCGTTAAAAGGGAAGTTGAGGCATTACGAAAGCAAGTCAATCAAATTGAAGGCGAAATCGTAGGAAAAGATAGCAGAAGAAATTTAGAATCACAGGTAGCAGAGGGGTTTGAAGAAAGTAATTTGTTTCGTGTACGGGATGCAACAAGAGAGCGCCAGGCGCGTGAATTTAACAATAATCGTCATTGTGACTGGGACAGACGCGGTAGGTCTTTGTCGCCACGAGGCGAAAACTTTGACTATAAACACTTTTTGACTGTTCGGAAATTTAAGATCTTCCGCAATTCTAAGAATGACATACATCCATGTGCATGGTTAGATCAATTTATGTACGCACTTCCACCAAATTGGCCACTAAGTCACAAACTGGAATTTATGTGTGGATATTTAGAAAACGAACCGGCGACGCGGATGCGCGCACTCATTAGAGATTGTAATAATCTGAATGATTTTTATCATGCATTTCTATCGGCATATTGGTCCGAAAACACGCAAGACAGAGTCAAACACAGTCTTATCATGGAGCGTAATTTCAAACAGTCTGAGTTCCGCACGCCAGCGGAATATTTTGAAGACATGATTCGAAAGAATCAGTTCCTTTCCAACCCTTGTAGCCCGACTGAATTAATTCGCATTTGTTTAACTAAGCTGCCACAATCCATAAGACAAATTGCTTTAGCTGGAAGATGTAAAGACGACATCGAGACTTTTAAGACTTTGTTGCAAGAACTTGAGTATGACAACGACGACGGGACTTCTTGTAACTTTTTCAGTAACAGTAATTACAATAGATATTCAGAGAAAAGGGATAGTGATCGTAACGGGCGTTATATGGGTAATTTTGACAATGACAGACGTAACAGACAGGACAATAGATACCAGCCTTATGACAATAACAGACGTTCTAACAGAAATTACACAGACAATTATAACAACGGTAATTCGTACCGGAATGATCAATCATGTGGAAACAGTAATCGGTATCACCAAGACAGAAATTATTCATACAGTAATAGAAATTCTTACTACAGAAATAACCAAGGTAGGAGATACAACAATAATTTCAGAAGTGACAGTCGAAATTACACAAGAAGTAGTTATGCAGACAGACAGGAAAATAGAAATTTTAATAACAGACACAACCAAGAATTTGCATCTAACAGACAGGAAGGACCTAATTGGCATCCTCCACGTGACAGAACTTCAGAGAGACAAGTGCAAATAGTAGAAATTGATCCGCGAAATGACGCGAATAATCAAAGACGTGACGCAAACAATCGACAATGACTAGCAGCTTCGGCTTCTGGCAGCAATATAGACGGTTCAGAAAGTAATGACACTACGGCTTTACACTACGTACGCCTGCAAGACATGAGAGACATTTTGTTAGACGAAAAGGAAAATAATGTAGACGCATTTTTACATCCTGTTATTGAAGTATGTGTGGGTAAGAATAAGTTCACTGCAGTTTTAGATTCTGGGAGCCCATTGAATGTCATTAGTGAATCAGTTTTTCGTATATGTGAAAGAACTATTGCCTGTCCTGTGTTACCTATTTCTAAAACTACAATTCGAGGAGCGATTTCTGGAAAAAGTGTAGAAGTTAAACAACAGACCAACCTAAATTTCAATTGTCAAGGATACGAATTTTCTGCTAATTTTATTATTGTTCCACTACTCAGTACACAAATTATATTAGGTATGGAGTTTCTTAACGCACATAAGGCAATTTTGAACTTTAAAGAAGGAAGTGTGAATTTGACTGTTGCCGGAATGCCGAAATGTTTGAAATTTTTCGAGTGTTTAACAAGATCTGAATCAGATACAAAATGTTTAAGGTTTCTTACTTCTGATGTTTTCGTGGAGCATTATGACGACAGTGTGTTTATTCATGACAATGACAATAGATACAGAGACGCGATGGATGATATAATTAATAGCGAAGAACTAATTAATGAAAAGGTTAAGAAAGCTGAAGTGCCAGATGACGTTACAAGAGAAGAGCTGCACCAAATTTTGACTTCACATGCTACAGTGTTTAGTCATCACACGGGAACTATACAAGGCTTACAATATTTATTTAAAGTAAAAGAACACACACCATTTCGCGGGAAAACGTACGCTATTCCTTTGGCTTACAGAGACAAGGTTAAGAATGAACTTCAGTACATGTTAGATCAGGGCATTATTGAGCCTGCAGTCAGTCCTTATACTAGCCCATTACACGTTGTTCTTAAAAAGGATGGGTCAATTCGTTTGGTTCTGGATTCCAGACAGATAAATAATATCATCATTCCTGAAACTGACCGCCCACAAAATTTAGATGAACTTCTTCAACATTTCCATGGAATTAAAGTTTTATCGACGATTGATATGCGCGCAAGTTTTTGGCAAATAGAACTCCACCCTGATTGTAGAAAATATACTGCCTTTTTAGCCTTTGGTAACTGTTACCAGTTTCGGAAATTACCGTTTGGACTTACTGTATCTTCTGCAGCATTCATTCGTAGCTTAAATGAAATTTTACCTGTTTATCTTCGTGACAATATTACTTCATATGTTGACGACATTCTTATTGCTAAACATTCTTGGAGTGAGCACAACAATATTTTGGATTCATTATTACGTATCTTTGCAAGAGTTGGCATTACAGTGAACTTAGAAAAATCTGAATTTGGTCGTTCTCAGGTGAAATTTCTCGGTCACATTATTTCTACAGAAGGTATTCTTCCTGATCCAGAAAAATTAGACGCTATTCGTAATTATGCTGTTCCTACCACAAAACGTGATGTTCGTAGTTTCCTTGGTGTCTGTAATTTTCTTAGACGCTTTGTTAGATTGGACGATTTGGCCACACCTCGTTTATGTGAACTATCTGGAAAGAAATCGAATTGGTGTTGGGATGAGGAAGCTCAGTCAGAATTTGAACAACTTCGTGATGCTTTAGTTGCTGCTCCACTTCTTTCACATCCGGATTTATCTAAAGATTTTTGTTTGGCGACGGACTCATCATACAAAGGCCTAGGTGCACATTTATTTCAAGAGATAGAAGAAAACGGCGTTGTAGTACAGAAAACTATTGCATTTGGAAGTCGTGTTCCTTCTAAATCAGAAAAGAATTATTCGATTACGGAACTTGAAGCTTTGGCTGTTGTTTGGGCTTTTACAAAATTTCGGACATTTTTGTTTGGCAGACATACTAAGGTTTACACCGATCATCGAGCTCTGGAATTTCTTATGTCGACAAAATTAACTCACGGCAGATTGTCACGATGGGCGTTGTACCTACAGGAATTTGATTTTAGTATTGTTTACATACAGGGTCTTCAAATATTGTTGCTGATGCTTTATCACGTGCACCTATGGGTTTGAAACAAAGTGCTGAGGAGGACTGCATAGAAAACAATTATTGTTTGATGTATATTCAAGGTGTTGCGTTTGAGAACTTTATTTCGTCTTCGCTCCAGGACATCGCTAAGGAGCAAAATAAGGATCCAATCTGGAAGGACATTAAGGAGAAGTGGAGGAGAAAGGAAAGCGTAGCGATTAGACAGCATTATTTAGTCCGCAATGACATTCTTTTTAAACGAAAATCGGTCGACAACTCTGTTTGGTTAGTTTGTATTCCTGATGAGTGGGTTAATAAGCTTATTTGGTATACGCATTTCAGTTATGCACACTTTGGTCCCAGAAAATGCTTTCATAAATTGCGAGAAAATTGTTACTTCAGTAATATGGAAAAACGTATTCGATCTGTTCTGGCCAAATGCAAATTATGTCAAAAGGCTAAGCTGCCAACAGTTTCTCACAGAGCACTGTTGTTTCCTATAATTCCAGCGAAATTAAAGGACATGGCTGCAGTCGATTTGTTCGGTCCAGTGGTTCGATCTACTAATGGTTTTGCGTACATTTTCGTAGCAGTGGAGTTGACATCAAAATATGTGTGTTTTACACCTTTACGCAAAGCAACAGCTCTTCAGTATCTAACGCTTTCATCAAATATTTTCTTAAAGAAGTGGGTCATGTTGATAAGGTTATATCAGATAATGGATCACAGTTTCGTTCTAAAATTTGGCTTCGTACTCTACAGCGTCGTAAAATTAAACCAATTTTCATTTCACTTTTTCACCCTCAATCTAACGCTTCAGAGAGATGGATGAAGGAAATCAATAAATTGTGTCGTCTTTATTGTCATCAGAATCACAGAACGTGGGATCAGCATCTTCATATTTTTCAAAACATTCTGAATGAACTTCCTAATGACTCAACTTCTTTACCGCCTATACTGATATTAAAAAACAAAGCACCGACAAATCGCATATCTGAAATCGTTCCTTTTCCGCCTTCACGGAAACTGCGGCATTCTGAAGTTGTGAACATGGCTCTACAAAATATTGCCTCTGCGGCTGCTAGAAGAGAGAAATCAGCTAAGCGTCCTGGTCGTTTAAAAATCTTGTCAGATGGTCAGAAGGTGTTAATTAAGTCTCATCGTTTGTCTCACAAAGGAAAGGGCTTGTGTCGCAAATTTTTTCTGCTTTATAACGGTCCATATAGAATTCGCAAAATTATTCATGATAACACTGTTGAAGTAGAAACTCTTAAATCACGACGCTCTAAAGGAATACATCATATATCTAACGTTAAAATTTTTGTGGAATGATATACTTTTGAAAAATTTTGTGGAATGACATACTTTAAAGAAACCAACAGTTATACGTAAACATGCAGAGAATACAAGAGTACCGCGCTGTGTTTTGGCGGCGGCATATTCTCAAAGCAACATTCAAGTCTGCGCGCCGCACAGGGCAGTCGTTGACCGCAAACAATCACTTCCTACGTCACGCGCCCACAGCTGATCGAGCACCCAGTGCGAATGCACGGACAGCCGTAAACAAATACACAGTTTAATTTCTCCGAATAAATTCAGTATAAAGCTATAGTGACTTGATGAATTATGTTATTAACATTCAGTATTTTTCAGGATACGTTTATATAAAATACTTAAGAACTTCAGGTAAATTCTGTGCTTGTCTGACGTTAAGACGACTTGCTATGGAGAAAATTTCAGGAAGAATGTAATTTCGAAAAAAAAAGTAATAAACCAAAAAGGTAATTATTAATTGAGTTTATTTTTTAGGTAACTTATTTCCACTTAGGTACGTACTTTAGACGTAATTTGCTGCTCGCGATTACATGATTCATACTTTGTGCTAATTTCATGTTCTATGAATTTACTTGTGAAACGATGTGCTTGCGTACGTTAACTGATTTTGACAATGATTATTAATGAACTGGGTTGTAACTTGTGTATATTATGCATCGCTTGGCTGCACTGCTTTTTCACTGATGTCATATTTTTTAATTATGTGCCTGCTGTGCTTATTTATTTAAATTATAATTGTCACCTGATTTATTGTGCTGATGTGGTTAGGTATGTAAGTTATACTTTGTGATTTATCTGCTTGCGCCTTCATGTTTACTTATTAAGATGACATATGAACATTTATTTGCTTATGCTGATATGATGCTAATGACCTGTTTGCTGCTATGCGTATGGATTGCATATTTATACATTTCTGTTTGTTGTCATAATTACTCTTTAATTTGGTATATAGAAATGCTGATATACTGTGTACAAACATAGAGTTTAGGTCACACTATTGTATTAATTATAGATTGTTTGCTTGGCAGAGCCTCGTTGTAAGAATTGTGCTGCATCCACTGGTTGACATTCTGTTCTCTACTGGTATATTTACTCGCTATTGCTTGTTTTGCTTACGCTCAGTGCCTTATATTTTTAAGATAGGAAAATGAACTGCTATAATTCGACGAACGACAGTAGTACAAGAAACTTCATAGAAGTCACATGAGCTGGAGGTTTTATGAAAGCTGTATAAATGTATGCCAATAGGAAGGAAGCTAACGACATGACATACCAACACAGTTATTACACTGCATTTTTCGTGAGCAATTGAAATAGGAAGTGACACTTGACACAAGAAATACTCCACATGTTTGCTTCTGTTTGCCATAATTCTTGAAGTGGTGTACACACTGTGAAATATTAGGATCATTCACACTCCGTAATCGTTCTTAATTACTGAGAGTTATTCGAACTAAGTCTGTTAGAGGTCATGTATGCATTTCTTTGGTTTATAATTGATAATGAGTAGAAGATTTTGGTCAGATGGATTACACAGAGGTTGTGTGTTGACATTGTGTCTTCGGATTGTATGGGATGATGAGGTTTGCATTAGGATTTTATCTGTACTTGTTCGAGGAGACTGACTAGAGGAAAGAGTTGTTATGGAAGTGAAATGATATTGGTGCTAAGGTTTATATGTATCGACGTATTGAAGAGGTATTATTGAGGTATTATTGAGATTGTGTGAAGTTGATGATTATTGGAGTTTTGGTGGATAAGAGGTAAAGTAAGTGAGGTGCACATTTTTTTGTTGGTCTATATGGAACAAGGAGGATGAAGATAGCAGACTAGAACACTAAAGTGGAAGGAAGATTGTCTACACACACTTTGTTAAATCACTAAGCAGTACTTTTTTTTTTTTTTTTTTTTTTTTTTTTTTTTTTTTTTTTTTTTTGAGAGGAAGTATTTGCATATCTTGGCACACTGACAGTTGTTCAGCAACCGTAGTCTTGACATGATGACTATGACGATGACTTAACTATTATTGACTGTTATACATTGCTGCCACTACCACTTGATACACATGATGAACATCAAATTTTGACAGAATTGCAGTTACACAGTTAACACTATTCAATTACACAGTAGTACTCAATGTGGATGAAAGATGAGTGAGTGTGTTTTGTGTGTTTTCCTTTCCTAATCCTACCCACCTATTTCCTAAATATTATTTTATTTGTTTGTAGTGGCTTGCACTGACACCCATAAATATTATAGGTTTACTGATATTTGAGTATTTGTAATAGTAATATGACAATTATCTGATATCATTTGTGTGTTTATTAGAATTTGTATGTTTAGTGTAAAAGCATTTGTATGTGGATTCAAACTATTGTTCATGCCTGAACTGTCTGATTAGTGATGGTGAATATTATGAACTGTTACCTGCACTTTTCAACATGATGTGTGACACTTAGAAATGTTTAATTTCTGCTGATGAACTGTGTGATCAGTGATAGTAAATATTAACTGTATGATTATTGATAGTGAATATTATGGACTGTTACTTGTACTTTTTCTACATGATTGGTGCCAATAGGACATGTTTACTTTCTGCTAATAAACTCTGATGAGCAGTGTGATCAGTGATAGTGAATATTATGGACTGTTACTTGTACTTTTTCTACATGATTGGTGCCAATAGGACATGTTTACTTTCTGCTTATAAACTCTGATGATCAGTGTGATCAGTGATAGTGAATATTATGGACTGTTACTTGTACTTTTTCTACATGATTGGTGCCACTAGGACATGGTTAATTTCTGCTTATAAACTCTGATGAACAGTGTGATCAGTGATAGTGAATATTATGGACTGCTTTCTGCACCTGCTTAACACTGCTGGGTGCCACTGATGAACTGCTTCCACTGAGAAATGTGACTTGTTGCTGTGTGTACCTCTTCAACATTGCTGGGTGCCACAGATGGAACTGCTTCTACTGCAATGATGTTACTTCTTGCTGTCTGCACCTGCTCAACATTGCTGGGTGCCACTGATGGAACTGCTTCTACTGAAATGATGTCACCTGATGGTGTCTGCACCTATTCCACAATGCTGGGTGCCACTGATGGACTGCTTCTACTGAAAGGATGTCACCTGATGGTGTCTGCACCTGTTCCACAATGCTGGGTGCACCTGATGGACTGCTTCTACTGAAATGATGTCACCTGTTGGTGTCTGCACCTGTTCCACAATGCTGGGTGCCACTGATGGACTGCTTCTACTGAAATAATGTCACCTGATGCTGTCTGCACCTGTTCCACAATGCTGGGTGCCACTGATGGACTGCTTCTACTGAAATGATGTCACTTGATGCTGTCTGCACCTGTTCCACAATGCTGGGTGCCACTGATGGACTGCTTCTACTGAAATGATGTCACCTGATGCTGTCTGCACCTACTCCACAATGCTGGGTGCCACTGATGGACTGCTTCTACTGAAATGATGTCACCTGATGCTGTCTGCACCTGTTCCACAATGCTGGGTGCCACTGATGGACTGCTTCTACTGAAATGATGTCACCTGATGGTGTCTGCACCTACTCGACATTGCTGGGTGCCACTGATGGACTGCTTCTACTGAGATGATGTCACTTGTTGCTGTAGCACCTATTCAACATTGCTGGGTGCTACTGCTGGAACTGTCAACTACTTGTTGTGAAAGCATTTTATGTGAATATTTGTATAAACTGTTATTTGTGTATTACTGTTTGTGAAAAGTTATGAGACTCTTACCTGCACATATTCGTCATTGCTGACGCTATCGATTGAATTGTTTAACCACATGATATTTGTGTAAACTATTATGTAAAGTCATATGTATGAAAGAATTTGTATTCCTTACTGTATTTTATATCTTAGGCTATTGTAAGGTCAGTGCAAAGCCAAAATTTTATCTAGTTATATGATATTTACGTATCAATATTATCTTTTATTTTTGTCTGTATTTTTTTTTGACGAATTTGGTGGTATTTTCACCACCAATTCTGGCAAAAATACCATCAAATTCTAGCCCGTGGAGGAGGGGCATATGAAAGGTGGCTACACTGAGTCACAGCGCCAGAGATCGCGCCAGAGAGTATTGATCCGCCGCCTCCACTGGCAGTGATTATTGAGAAGTAGCGGCAGGCAGTTCTTGCCGTGAAGTTGTGGTGGACACTGCTTGTCGTGAAGTCGGAGTGAGATGTGGTAGTGGAGAGTGTTGTTCCATGTTTTATGCAATGGTTTGATGGGAGAGATAGCAGATGTTGTTCCAATGGAGATATTGTAATGATCTGAGTGCTTTTCGTCAATATATATGAAGGTAACAAATTCCCTGTTTTTTCTTTTTATTATTTGTGTGTCCTGAATAATGCATCATTACAGGTTCAGTCAACAAAGCATCTGGCTTGTGTTCTTGTATTAGAGTGTAATTTTGGTTTTCTTGCGTAATTATAGTTTTTCTAATTTTCTTTTATCACGTCAGTATAAATGGTATTTAAAATTTCTTGTCTTGTTGAAGAAGAACCGTGCCAGATGTGTACGTTGAGTCACACTTCCACACACAGAACAGCTACACTTGTGCTTTGTTGGCTTCATAGGTTTTATAGTTGCTGGGGACTTAATTAATTAACTGTGTTAACGAAAATTTTCTTTTCATTCTTGTTGTTGTTCTATGCAGTCAGATAGCGTAATAATACTAGTCAGGGCCAGCCGTTTACGAGACTTGCGTAATCGGACTTACAGCTACTAAAATTATTTGCATTTTCATTTTTTATTTAATTAAGCCCCCATGCAAGGTCGACCCTTCGGCCCCTCCTGACTATCTACGGGCGCATATACCGCATGTTGGCGTGCACCCTGGACTAGGTTTTCAGGCGTTTCCTAGCTCCCCTCGGACCGAATGGCCGGGTGCGGGTGGCACAGCCTCGCCTGTTGTTAGGCTCCCCACCTCGTCGCATACGTCAACATGGGGTCCTCCCCATGGCGGGCGGAAGCCTTATAACACAACCGTTCGCCGATTTGCGGGGGAGGAATGTGGTGTCACCGCCAGACACCACACTTGCCACACGGCAGGTCTAGAGAGACGTCCTAGCACTCGCCCCAGTTGTACAGACGACTTTGCTAGCGATGCTACACTGACAACTACGCTCTCATTTGCCGAGACGATAGTTAGCATAGCCTTCAGCTACGTCATTTGCTACGACCTAGCAAGGCGCCATTACCAGTTAATATTGAGATTGTGAAGCATGTACAGTCGAGAGAGATGTTCACCAATTGTGGATTAAAGTTAAGTATTCCAGGAGCAACGTACCTTATTGGCTCTGTTAATTACATTGTCATTTTCCAGACCTCACGCCAGCCTGCGTGAGCTTAAAGGCGTGCATGTCGGCCTCCTCTAGCAACACGGTGTTGGCTCTTCTGCCAACACAATAGCATTTCCTATAGTTTTTGTTGTTGTTAGCCATGAGGTTTTATTTTATACAGCACTTCTAAATATTTCGCGTTCTACAAATTGAAATTCTATATAAAACAGTGAAGCTATTCTTCAGTTATAGAATTATATCAAGAGTAAAATGCTATATACGTTTCAAAACTGTTTATGTAACACATGGACTATTAAGTTATACTTCGTTGGCTGTGCACCATCTTGTACCTTGAAACAGGAAAACGTCTTTTATCTTGGGCCATGTGATAATTCCAAATCTGCTGACATTCTTTAGTGTCTTATCGTTTTAACCTGTCATGAAAATGTAAATTTGTTTTAGTTTGCTGTAGCTTCCATTACAAAATCTATTTAACTTATAACTGGTTTTAACAATTCTTAGATTTAATTTACTGATTATTTTATAGGATTTGACATTGTCAATAAAATGGAAAAGCGTTCTTCATTTTCAACACAACATATATTTTTTATCGCGAGTTTGTAAAATGATATGACTGGCTTGACTGTGCCAGCAATCATACTCAGATCTAGAGCAGTCAGAAAATATTTTTATTCATAAAATGTCTACCTACTTAAAATAAATAAAAGAAAAGAAAGTGAGAAAACGACATACTAGAACATATCGCTACAGAGTTAACTCGTCACGTGTTGTACAATCAAGCAGTGAGTTAATAGAACTGCTGTGTTTTTCCTAAGGCTGATATTCAAGATAAAAACAAGCGCGAATTTGCTGAAAAGCACCACTATACGCACAATTCCGTAAGAGGATTTATGATATTAGAACAAAGTTAAATAATATATACAAAAACCTTGGCACACTAGCTTACGGTACTAAAAGAGTTCAAAAACTGATACCAGTAAAATATCGGGAGAGTATATGAGAAGATAAAACAATAATTGTGATGAGCACGCAGCAAACTGATAATGGAAGGTGCTCCTTATAAATCCTTTATTTTTATAGTCCATCAACCATGGACCTTGCCGTTGGTGGGGAGGCTTGCGTGCCTCAACGGTACAGATAGCCGTACCGTAGGTGCAACCACAACGGAGGGGCATCTGTTGAGAGGCCAGACAAACAGGTGGTTCCTGAAGAGGGGCAGCAGCCTTTTCAGTAGTTGCAGGGGCAACAGTCTGGATGACTGACTGACCTGGCCTTGTAACACAAACCAAAACGGCCTTGCTGTGCTGGTACTGCGAACGGCTGAAAACAAGGGGAAACTACAGCCGTAATTTTTCCCGAGGGCATGCACCTTTACTGTATGATTAAATGATGATGGTGTCATCTTGGGTAAAATATTCCGGAGGTAAAATAGTCCCCCATTCGGATCTCCGAGCGGGGACTACTCAAGAGGACGTCGTTATCAGGAGAAAGAAAACTGGCGTTCTACGGATCGGAGCGTGGAATGTCAGATCCCTTAATCGGGCAGGTAGTTAGAAAATTTAAAAAGTGAAATGGATAGATTAAAGTTAGATATAGTGGGAATTAGTGACGTTCGGTGGCAGGAGGAACAAGACTTTTGGTCAGGTGACTACAGGGTTATAAATACAAAATCAAATAGTGGTAATGGAGGAGTAGGTTTAACAACGAATAAAAAAATGGGAGTGCGGGTAAGCTACAACAAACGGCATGGTGAAAGCATTATTGTGGCCAAGATAGACACGAAGCCCACGCCTACTACAGTAGTACAAGTTTATATGCCAACTAGCTCTGCATATGATGAAGAAATTGATGAAATGTATGATGAGATAAAAGAAATTATTCAGGTAGTGAAGGGAGACGAAAATTTAATAGTCATGGGTGACTGGAATTCGACAGTAGGAAAAGGAAGAGAAGGAAACGTACTAGGTGAATATGGATTGGGGCTAAGAAATGGAAGAGGACGCCCTCTCGTAGAATTTTGCACAGAGGTTAACGTAATCATAGCTAACACTTGGTTCAAGAATCATGAAAGAAGGTTGTATACATGGAAGAACCCTAGAGATACTAGAAGGTTTCAGATAGATTATATAATGGTAAGACAGAGATTTAGGAAGCAGATTTTAAATTGTAAGACATTTCCAGGGGCAGATGTGGAATCTGACCACAGTCTATTGGTTATGAACTGTAGATAAAAACTGAAAAAACTATAAAAAGTTGCGAATTTAAGGAAATGGCACCTGGATAAACTGAAAGAACCAGAGGTTGTACAGAGTTTCAGGGAGAGCATAAGGGAACAATTGACAGAAATGGGGGAAAGAAATACAGTAGAAGAAGAATGGGTAGCTTTGAGGAATGAAATAGTGAAGGCAGCAGAGGATCAAGTAGGTAGAAAGACGAGGGCTAGTAGAAATCTTTGGGTAACAGAAGAGATACTGAATTTAATTGATGAAAGGGGAAAATACAATAATGCAGTAAGTGAAGCAGGCAAAAAGGAATACAAACGTCACAAAAATGAGATCGACAGCAAGTGTAAACTGGATAAGCAAGGATGGCTAGAGGACAAATGTAAGGATATAGAGGCGTATATCACTAGGGGTAAGATGGATACTGCCTAAAGGAAAATTAAAGAGACCTTTGGAGAAAAGAGAACCACTTGCATGAATATCAAGAGCTCAGATGGAAACCCAATTCTAAGCAAAGAAGGGAAAGCAGAAAGGTGGAAGGTGTATATAGAGGGTGTATACAGGGGCGATGTTCTTGAGGACAATATTATGGAAATGGAAGAGGAGATAGATGAAGATGAAATGGGAGATATGATACTGCGTGAAGAGTTTGACAGAGCACTGAAAGACCTAAGTCGAAACAAGGCCTCGGGAGTAGACAACATTCCATTAGAACTACTGACAGCCTTGGGAGAACCAGTCCTGACAAAACTCTACCATCTGGTGAGCAAGAAGTATGAGACAGGCGAAATTCCCTCAGACTTCAAGAAGAATATAATAATTCCAATCCCAAAGAAAGCAGGCGTTGACAGATGTGAAAATTACCGAACTATCAGTTTAATAAGTCACAGCTGCAAAATACTAACGCGAATTCTTTACAGACGAATGGAAGAACTGGTTGAAGCCGACCTCTGGGAAGATCAGTTTGGATTCCGTAGAAATGTTGGAACACGTGAGGCAATACTGACCCTACGACTTATCTTACAAGGGAACCTCCCCATCGCACCCCCTTCAGATTTAGTTATAAGTTGGCACAGTGGATAGGCCTTGAAAAACTAAACACAGATCAATCGAGAAAACAGGAAGAAGCTGCGTGGAACTATGAAAAAATTAGCAAAATATACAAACCGAGTAGTCCATGTGCAAGATAGGCAACATCAAGGACGGGTGAGTTCAGGAGCGCCGTGGTCCCGTGGTTAGCGTGAGCAGCTGCGCAACGAGAATTCCTTGATTCAAGTCTTTCCTCGGGTGAAAAGTTTACTTTCTTTATTTTCGCAAAGTTATGATCTGTCCGTTCGTTCATTGACGTCTCTGTTCACTGTAATAAGTTTAGTGTCTGTGTTTTGCGACCGCACCGCAAAACTGTGCGATTAGTAGATGAAAGGACGTGCCTCTCCAATGGGAACCGAAAACATTTGATCGCAAGGTCATAGGTCAACCGATTCCTCCACAGGAAAACACGTCTGATATATTCTATACAACACTGGTGACGACATGTGCGTCACGTGACAGGAATATGTTGTCAACCCACCTAACTTGTACACTTTGCGAATGGGTAAAAAGATTCTTCTACCTTGCCCGATTTTGGTTTTCTTGTGGATGTGATAATCACTCCCAAAAACGTGATGAAAACATAAGCGTTTGTCACATAAACTGAAAAAAAAGTAAAACTTTTCAGGCAAGATAAGGCTTGAACCAAGGACCTCCCATTCCGCAGCTGCTCACGCTAAACACGGGACCACGGCACACCTGAGCTTGCTCTTTCCTTGTTGTTGCCTGTCTTGCGCATTGACTACTCAGTTTGTACATTTTGCTTATTTTTTCATAGTTCCACACAACTTCTTCCTGTTTTCTCGATTGATCTGTGTTCAGTTTTTTAAATCCTATCCACTGTGCCAACTTATAACTAAATCTGAGGGGGGTGCGATGGGGAGGTTCCCTTGTTAGAAGAAAGATTAAGGAAAGGCAAACCTACGTTTCTAGCATTTGTAGATTCAGAGAAAGCTTTTGACAATGTTGACTGGAATACTCTCTTTCAAATTCTGAAGGTGGCAGGGGTAAAATACAGGGAGCGAAAGGCTATTTACAATTTGTACAGAAACCAGATGGCAGTTATAAGAGTCGAGGGGCATGAAAGGGAAGCAGTGGTTGGGTAGGGAATGAGACAGGGTTGTAGCCTATCCTCGATGTTATTCAATCTGTATATTGAGCTACCAGTAAAGGAAACAAAAGAAAAGTTCGGAGTAGGTATTAAAATCCATGGAGAAGAAATAAAAACTTTGAGGTTCGCCGATGACATTGTAATTCTATCAGCAAACGACTTGGAAGAGCAGTTGAATGGAATGGACAGTGTCTTGAAAGGAGGGTATAAGATGAACACCAACAAAAGCAAAATAAGGATAATGGAATGTAGTCGAATTAAGTCGGGTACATCAGGAAATGAGACACTTAAAGTAATAAAGGAGTTTTGATATTTGGAGAGCAAATTGTCTGATGATGGTCGAGGTAGAGAGGATATAAAACGTAGACCGGCAATGGCAAGGAAAGCCTTTCTGAAGAAGAGAAATTTGTTAACATCGAGTATAGATTTAAGTGTCAGGAAGTCGTTTCTGAAAGTATTTGTATGGAGTGTAGCCATGTATGGAAGTGAACCATGGACGATAAATAGTTTAGACAATAAGAGAATTGAAGCTTTCGAAATGTGGTGCTACAGAAGAATGCTGAAGATTAGATGGGTAGATCACATAACTAATGAGGAGGTATTGAATAGAATTGGGGAGAAGAGGAGTTTGTGGCACAACTTGACCCGAAGAAGGGATCGGTTGGTAGGACATGTTCTGAGGCATCAAGGGATCACCAATTTAGTTCTGGAGGGCAGCGTGGAGGATAAAAATCGTAGAGAGAGACCAAGAGATGAATACACTAAGCAGATTCAGAAGGATGTAGGCTGCAGTAGGTACTGGGAGATGAAGGAGCTTGCACAGGATAGAGTAGCATGGAGGGCTGCATCAAACCAGTCACACGTCTGAAGACCACAACAACAACAACAGTGTATGTAGCTCGAACATCTCATCAGCAATATATTTACTCCCTCTTTTAGATCTGAAAATGATTGCTAGCACAATCGAAACCGGTCATTTCGTTTTATAAACTCGCCATCCAGACAAATAAATATATCACTAGTTATTAGTGTGTAGCAGAGTAATAATGTAACAGATAAACTATCATATAAATTAATGACAAGATTTTCTTCATTGCAACGCTTCTACGGTTAATTTGAATCGAATATTTGTTTGGAAGAAGGAAGTACTAAAATGTTCAGGTAAATTCAGGAATACAGAAATACAAGTCACTGAGGAATGAAATCAATAGGAAGTGCAGTGAAGCTAAGGCGAAACAGCTGCATGAAAAATGTAACGAAATCGAAAAAGAAATGATTGTCGGAAAGACTGACTCAACGTATAGAAAAGTCAAAACAGCCTTCGGTGAAATCAAAATCAAGGGTGGGAACATTAAGAGTGCAAAGGGAATTTCACTGTTAAAAGCAGAGGAGAGAGCGGATAGGTGGGAAAAGTACACTGAAGGCCTCTTTGACGGGGAAGACCTGTCTGGCAACGCGGAAAAAAGACAGAGGAGTCGATGTAGAAGAGATTGGAGGTCCAGCATTAGAATCAGAATTTAAAAGAGCTTTAAAAGGCTTAAAGCCGAGTAAGGCAGAAACGATAGATAACATTCCAGTAGAAATTCCAAAATCTTTGGGTGAAGTGGGAACAAAATGACCCTGACTTTCGAAAAAATATTGTCCACGAAATTCAGAAGACTGCAATAGCTGCCAAATGCAAGAATTATCGCACAATCTGCTTAACAGCTCATGCATCCAAGTTATTGACAATAATAATTCACAGAAGAATGGAAAAGAAAATTCAGGATGTGTTAGATGGCGGTCAGTTTGGCATTAGGAACGGTGAAGGCACCTGAGTGGCAAGTCTAACGTTGCGGTTGATAATGGAAGCAAGAATGAAGAAAATTCAAGGCACGTTTATTGGATTTGTCGACCTGTAAGAAATGTTCGACAGTGTAAAATTGTGCAAGATATTCGAAATTCTGAGAAGAGAAAAATAGGGGTCAGCTATAGGGAGAGACGGGAAATATACAATATGCACAAGAACCAGGAGGGAGGAATAAGAGTCGGAGACGAAAAAAAAGTGCTCAGATTAAAAAAAGGGGTGTAACACAGGGATGTAGTCTTTGGCCCGAACTGTTGAATCTATACATCGAAGAAAAAATGACCGAAATAGAAGAAATGTTCAAAAGTGAAATTACAATTCATGGTGAAACAATGCCAATGATAAGAGTGACTGATGACACTGCTATTCTCAGTGAATATGAAGAGAAGTTTCAGGATCCGCTGAATGGAATAAACAGTCTAATGGGTGCGGAATATGTATTGAGAGTAAATGGAAGAAAGATCAAAGTAATGAGAAGTAGCAGAAATGAGAAGAGAGAGGAAATTAACATCAGAATTGGTGATCACGAAGTAGATGAAGTTAAAGAATGCTGCTACTTGGCCAAGAGAATTCTACTAATAGCAAACATAGGTCTTAGTATTAGGAAGGAATTTCAGATAATGTACGTTTGGCGGACAGCGTTGTATGGCAGTGAAACATGGAATGTGGGAAAACCGGAACAGAAGAGAATCTTAACATTTGAGATGTGGTGCTACATACAAATGTTGAAAATTAGATGAACTGATAAGATAAGGAGTGAGCAGCTTATGCACAGAACTGGCGAGGAAAGGAAAATATGGAAAACACCGACAAGAAAAAGGTACAGTGTGATAGGACCCCTGTTAAGACATCAGGGAATAACTTCCACGGTACATTAGGGAGCCGTAGAGGGCAAAAACTGTAGAGGAAGACAGAGATTGGAATACATGCAGCAAATAATTGAGGACGTAGAATGCAAGTGCTGCTCTGAGATGAAGAGGTTGGTGCAAGAGAGGAATTCGTGGCGGGTCGCATCAAACCAGACACAATACCGATGACTCAAAAACGTTACATGACCATGTTGTTCCTCGGAACATGTTTTCAGATTTGGAAAAACCTTAACTTTCTGTAGTATTTTTTTGTAGTTTCCCAAAAAGACTGCCATCATTTAAAAATGGAGTAAGCAAATATATTAGACTTATATTGTGGTGGTGACCAGCTGCGGTATTCTGAGAAGTGTACCAAGACACAGCACTCTTACCTACTATGAGAATAATTCTCAGTGAAAACAAGTCCACGCCGACCAGTCTTAGTCCACACATCGCCTTGAGAATACAGTTGTATCAACGCGCTGAAATATGCTCTTTAGTTATAAATTGTTATAATGCTTCCGTCTGTTAAAATCTTGCCATGTCAACTCATATCGAGGCCCACGAGAAAGACAGGCCGCGGCGCGTACGTCACGAAGGTAGTCCTGAATTCTCTCGCTCGCTCAGCTCAGCAGACAAAATGCGTTTCTAAACCTGTTAGCTCGCAGCTGGGCGAGTACGAGAATTGCATCTTCCGCTGGAATCTGCTATTATGAAGTCTTGCTGATTAACAATACCACCGGAAAAATTAATTTTAGACCAATAGTCAATATAAATGGTATAATGGCTTGTTTATAGCATTCAGTCTCTTCTGCTTTACAGTACTCATTACATGCTGGAAGTGGTGCCTTAAGCAACTGATAATCATTTCAACACGATTTTATTTTATTGTACGCCAGTACAGCCGCAACAAATTATAAGTAGGCCCATGGACTTCCCATCATTATAGGACTAATAACAGTAAGATTCCATAATAGCGGATTCCAGTAGAAGATTCCGTTTTCGTTTGTACAGATACGCCTAGTTACGACTTAACAGGTGTGGAAACGTAGTTTATCTGCTGAATTGAGCGAGCGAGCGAGCGAGCGCAGGACTACATTGGTGACGTACGCGCCGCGGCCTGTTTTTCTCGTAGGCCTCGACTCATATAACGTGACGTTACTTTGTTAAACTGCTTGTGAACTTTCGAACATTAATGATAAAATGTTTATTTGTGCGACGAATTTTGATAACGTGTCCTATGATTTTTCTGACTGCTATAAAATGTTATTGAAAGAACCTGCTACATGCTAAATTTTAATTCTGATCGCCGAAATTACCAATTCTTTATCTGGGAAGATTTACTTTACTACATGTATGTAAAAACTGTTCTTTGTTACCCTTAAAATGATGGTGAGCTCAGCTTGTGTGCACCAATCTTTTCTTGAAGTTATTACAATTGTGAGTGATTAATCGAATCAATAGACCTACAGTTCTTTCTGCTTGAGTTATCACATACCTCCAGTTTGTTGTTGTTGGAACCAGCTGTTATCATACACCCTTACGATTGATTGCACAGCATTAGTTCACTCTGTTCAGCACTTCATAAAAACAGAATTTTCTAATTGACATGTCGTTACTATCTTATGCGTTCAGTATTCTTTCGAAAATTGGTAAATAACTCAGTTCTTCTATAGTACTCCCAGATCGTTTGTTATCTTCACTCTCACTTCCGACACTTCCTTGGTGTGCACACCCTATACCGAACTGTTATGGGAATTGGTGAGATGTCGTGGGTGACGCGGCTAATGAGTGGTTGTGTGACGTAAGTTCAGGGTTTTAGCCTAACGGGAGGCATGCTAGGGTAGTCTGTGCAGTGGCTGTGACCACTGTGTCCAGATTGTGTAATGGTCAGCACATTTGCCTAGTTGGCAGGAGACCCGATTTCGAAACCCTGTCTGGCACAAGTTTTTAACTTGCCCCATTGATATAAATCAATGCTCACTCGCAGCCAATGTCTTCATTTTCTTTGTGTCTTCATTTATAGTGGCTTCAGGATCAAAATGGTGTCTGTTATTTTGGACGTGTCTGAAAGATCAGAATCACACATATATTTACTTTTTGAAATTCCCTCGTATTACGTTACTGACATCACTTGGTAAGTTTTCAAAGATTTTAATGGCTGAATACATCACTATTTTATGTGGCACAAAGGTTGAGGGATGAATGCTGCAGACCTGTCACACAATGGCAGCGGTCTAATGATGTCACGAAACGAACGTTGCGTGGATACGTACAACAGTTCCGCTTGCTGAGCTTGTTTCGATTTGTACTGTTGACTGCATCTTTATAGCCTCTGATGACGTTTCCAGCATTGGAAGACGAAACGTTACACAGAAAAATAAATCATGATCATGGCCTAATGCCCATAAAACAAAAACCACGATGTTTAAGCATCTGTCTAGTACATGTTTTAGAGTGAACAGCACGTATTATCCCTATTACAAGCTTCTGCCTAAAAAACACTTTTTCCTCAAGTGGAGTTGCCCCACAATAAAATGGTGTAAGTCGTAAGTGAATGAAAACAGGAAAAGCAAGCCAATGGTTTAGCATTTTCGTCTGTAAAGTCTATTTATTATCCGTAACGCAGAAGTTTCAAAACTTTTACTTTTTAGTCCTGTAACTTGTGAATTCCAGCTGAGGTTCTTATCAATATATTTACCTAAGAATTTAAAAGACTCTACTTAATTTATTTATTTTCCCTCGTGCCCTATTTCTGATTGTATCTTGTAATGGTTCTTGAATTATGTAACCATTACGGCACCTCACCTGAACCTCTCGATACTAGTAATATTCTACTGTGTTTCTGTTAACTACATGACATATTTCTGAGACAACATTCAGATTTGATTTCATTTGTGATACATCGATATGTTTATATTGCAATGATATTATTCTTATGTGTATTCTTTCTTTTGTCACTATGATCTTTGACGTACTTGTAACTCTGATTTTTGGGCACGTAAGCGATTATTAGTAGTTGTTAGAGAGTCGGACCTTGAAAAAGTCAAGTCTTGGACGTCATGTTGGAAAGACGCATATTGTAGTCAGCTTATAAAATGTGAACTTTAACAGTGAGGAAGATGTTTTCAAGTATGTTTTGTATTGTGAAGTGATGTTTTGTATGTTACGTGATATTGCAATAAAAGCAATTAAAAGGAAGTGTAACTTAAATTCGGAGTGCTGATTATTTTTTTTACATCATTATTGTGATAACTTTGAAAGGTTTAATCTTCAAGAATGGTTTGTGAAGCGCATCTACAAAACTTTTGAATATAACAGAATAAAACCTAGGCCTTTTTGCATCCGAGCTTGGATTCGACGATTGAGCCATGATTTTACAACGAGACCAGCGTGGGAAACACGAAAAGATGAGTACCTAGTTTATTCATTATTACATGAAATGACTTTAATAACTGTGCTCTAATGACACCTGCCACATAATAACTTTGTTGTTGCCCGAAAATGCAGTATTTAGCAGCGTGAGCAACACCACAATCATTATTAAATTTTGACCTTTGTTGTGGTAGGGTTGTTAGAATCTACAGCACTGACGCAGTACAGAACTACATGTACTGTTTTATGTGCAGCCATTTTCTGCCTATGGTTTACCACATCCGTACATTTGTTGGAAAATGCTGAACACGTATTTATTTTATTTAGTTGTGCACCATTGGTCAGTTTCTGCCCTACAAGCCGTTCTCAAGCGCTGTAGGTGCCAATACGTCTTAATGTATCTGGTTATTTAACAGCAGACTTGGCACTTCTGAAAGCGAGCAAGAGTCAATCTCGAAACAGAACGTTTACTGAATATCGTAATAGTCATCGTAGAAACTATTAATAGGTTTTTAAACATCGTACGTGTTCTCTTTCGTAGTGTTTTAAGGTTCCAGTAGCATCTACGATGAGCATTACTGAATCCAGTAAACATGCTGCTTTAAATTTCACGCTTGCACGTATACGGTATGAGTCAGGAGGAAATGTACGTGTTTTGACGGGTGATAGCATTACTGATTCTGAACAAAAAACATGATGTGGACATATGCCCTATTCCGAATGGTTTCCGAGATAGAACACTATTAACGTACATTTCTATTTATTTTCTGTATTATTCATTGTCCTTGTTTACAACGTTCCACAGTAATATAAAGGAAGTTGAGACGAACATTTTGATACAGGACGCTTGTCGTCTATCAAGTCGGAAAACTATCTCAAACTGGCATACAAAAAGTACCTAAGCTACAGTGCACGTGCGTCGCGCAAGATTTTCAATATTCCCGCGACCGCGCAAACTGTTAGTCCTAGACAAAAGACAAGTAGGACCATTTTTTGTAGCAAATTTCATTTAGTTTAATTGTGTAGTGAGACACGTTTTCGTTGGAATGTGCGGTATTCGAGTTATTAAAGAAAAACGTACAAACGTGATATTAAACGTGTTATGTCTCGCAAACCATTCGCAATAGGCCTAATGTCCATATCAATTTTTTTTTGTTCTGAATCACTAATATTATCGCGTCTAAAAGCATATACCATTCCTCCTGACTCACCCTGTTAATGCTCGTTTTCAAGACTACCATACCCGCTGTTAAAAACAACATATATTAAGTCGCAGTGACACATAAAGCACTCGCCATTGACCTGTAGAGCGAAATACGTGTAAACAACAGCCACGGTGGAACCTGTTCAATGTCTTTCAATGACAGTCCAGTTTGCATTTGTCACAATAATTTTACCTACATTTCCAAGTGGTAAAGTTTATTCATTAGGTTGTGCAATAAGGTTATCACGAAAACAAATATTATTCGACTGGATGTGCAGATGCGTGATGGTGCTGAAACTCGCAGTCTCGTCACAGAGTAAGAGTGACTCAGCTGCGCGGGAGCCACGACCTTAGTGCCTGGGACGAAACACAGATAGTGACAACAGTTACACAAGCACAGGCGGCCGCGGCTTATAAGCGACTGCGTGCGGGAGGTCCTGCAGTGCATCACGGGCAGCCATGGTGAAGGCGCGCAAGATCGTGATCGGCCGCGTATTCCAGGGGGAGCCCCGGATAGAGGACTTCCGCATCCAGGAGGAAGAGCTGCCGCCCCTCCGCGATGGCCAGATTCTCGTTGAGGCCGTCTACATCAGCGTCGATCCGTACCAGAGGGCGCTTAAAGACAAGCACCAAGTCGGCAGCACCATGATTGGATCCCAGGTAAAGTTTCTGCGGTACACCTTACTGCTAACCCATTGAAAATAATACGCACTGATTGTCAGAGGCTGCAATGTCTCTGACACATCATTACATGAACGCTGTATGCAAGAACACACACACACACACACACACACACACACACGTAAATAGAATCACTGACTTTCTATCGGGCTATCACTGCTTCTGTATACCACTGAAAGCAAAATAAAGAGGATGTGGTGTGTTGAAGTCGATGAATCTGTTATAGCTACTTGCTTCGTAATTGCTTGGCTGATTTGCGGGAGGCGACCAAACAGCGATATAATCGATCCCATCGGGTTAGGAAAGGAGGGAGAAGGAAGTCGGCCGTGCCCTATCAAAGGAACCATCCCGGCATTTGCCTGAAGTGATTTAGGAAAATCACGGAAATCCTAAATCAGGATGGCCGGACGCGGGTTTCAACCGACGTCCTCCCGAATGCGAGTCTGGTGTGCTAGCCACTGAGTCACCTCGCTTGGGTTCGTAACAAGGACTGTTTACTTTTGAGCAGTGGCAGAGTAAAAAGTTTTTGCAGAATTGTAGAGTGTAAGCAACCATAAGTTGTTATAAAGTAAAAACAGAAATCTTTTTAGACATTGTAGCAGATATTTCACTTAAATCTTTTTCCTGCTGATTTATTTAATTTGATTATAAACGATGATGAGTGAGAATAATATTAATAGCTGTGTATCACAATTAAGTGGTCTAGTTGAAATGATTTCGTAGAAACTAAAATACTTTGTATGTTACTAATTATTTCAAAAGATTATGTGACAAGTAATTAATTTTTTTGTTTATTGTATCTGAATGAGCAAAAACGATGCTGTCGTGAAATGGATGTCTTATATCCTTATGTCGTTAAGTTAAATTAATTCATTTGTTAATGTCATTTTTGTTCATTAGAACCATACAGTTCATTGGCATTTTCCTGCGTCTACTAAGTGTCCATATATATATATATATATATATATATATATATATATTTATATATGGTGGTCTAGGAGTGGCGTCTTTGATTAGCAATCAAAACGCCCGTGGTCCCGCGTTCAAACAACGCCGCTGCCCACGGTGTGGGAAACTGTCAGCCACTGCGTTAAAGACACATAAAGCGCACGCACAGGACATGTGGTCTGTAAACTGAAAAAAGTGCCATGATCTCAACAGTTAAACATTAGATATAGAGAATACAAATCTTAGCGACCAGCCTAGCAGGTGAATCGCTGCTCTCTATACACGAAGCAACGCAATACTGCGTCATTATCACGCTTTCTGACCACCTGTTATTTGTTGGGGTGGGGTAGTGTACTGATCTTGCCTGCTCACTAAATTACGGCAGCGCGAGCCTTCATATACTGCGTGATAAAACGTGATCTGAAATGTGGCAAACGCCACATATTGTGTCTTTGTGTGTGTGAGGAGGGGACGGGTGGAGGGGGGGGGGGGAGGTAATTGTAGCAGGTACAAATGGATGTAGCACGTAGGTTGCAGTAGTTGTGCTGACATGAAGAGATATGTGCAGGGTAGACTCTCATGGATAGCTGCATCAAATCATACTTCCGACTGAGGACCACAACAATAATGGACCACTAAATACACAAAGGAATTACAAACTTTGGCTGCAAAGGGGGAATTAATTGAAATCGATGGGGAATGTTGAAAATTTATGGCGAACAGTGATTCGAACCCGGGCCTTCAGCTTACTAGGCAGACGCTCCGACCACTGAGCCATCTGGACACAGGGCTCATTGCAGCTGCAGGGACTACCCTAGTATGCCTCCCGTCACACCCAAATTCTCAGCCTACCCCTACACTACAAATACAGTGTCCCATCCCAATTATCCTCACTACTCGTGGCATTTCACCGATTCCCGTAAGCTCTACATCTGCACTGAAGAGGTCATTGGCAATATCGCCTTAATTTCTTCCGGAGATGTCTGAAAGGACAGGCACAGTTTTCGATCCAGCGGCCATTACGTGTTAATACGCAAAGAAATTGCAGATCTCGGCTGCGACCACGATATTGATTGACATCAATGCAGAAATTTGAAAATTTGTAACGGGCTGGGATTCGAAACTGGGTCAAGAGCTTACTAAGCTACATTTGTAGTGCGTGGATAAGTTGAGAATTTGGATCTGACGGTAGGCGTGTTAAGGTAGCCCGTGCAGTTGCGCTGACCAATGTGACCGGAAGGTGTAAAGGTCAAAGCATCCGTCCAGTAAGCAGAGAACCAGCTTTCGAGTCCCGGTCTAGCACAAATTTTCAACTTTCCCCATCGATTTGAGTTAATGCCTTCTCGCAGCCAGCTCTGTGATTTCTTTGTGTATTAATTCGTAATGGCTGCTGGATCAAATATGGTGTCTGCTCTTTCGGGTATCATTGAAAGAACAGACATCACATACAGTCCACTAAATCTTTGTAGTACAGTCAGACTTCATTTTACCATAAACCACAGTTCGACTTAAAGGTTACGAATGTAGAATGGAAAATATCAGGCCTTGCAGAGAATGGTGTCAATCGCTGCCAACAGGTGGCCCGCATCGTGGAGAGCCGAGCGGCGGGCTTCCCCGTGGGGCGGCACGTGGTGGGCTACTGGGGCTGGCGCGACCGCACCGTGGCCGACGTGGGGCCGGACACGCCCTACCTGCTGTCGCCGCCCATGCTGGTGCCGGACCTGGGGCGGCTGCCGCTCTCCCTGTCCCTCGGCGTGCTGGGCATGCCCGGCATCACCGCCTACTTCGGCTTCCTGGAGATCTGCCACCCCAAACCGGGAGAGATCGCCGTGGTCAGCGGGGCAGCAGGCGCCGTGGGCTCCATAGTCGGACAGATAGCACGTCTCAAGGGGTGCACCGTTATTGGCTTCGCTGGATCAGACGCTAAGGTAAGACAATATTTCCATTTTGGATTTCGGCACTTATGACCCGTTAGAAGCTATCACAAAATTGTCTCATCAACTCTGTGACACTTGTTCAGGTTCCTATATAGTCAAGAGATGTACGAAGTAGAAATGAAAGGAAAGTGCGGTTAATCTGCAGAGGACTCTGCATATAGGACACTAACGCGACCTATTCTTGAGTACTGCTCGGGTGTTTGGGATCCATATCAGGTCGTATTAAAGGAAGACATCAAAGCAATTTTAAGGCGGGCTGTTAGATTTGTTACTGATAGGTTCGACTGGTAGTGTTACGGACATGCTACAGGAACTCAAATAGGAATCCCTGAAGTAAGGTTACATTGTTTTCGAGGAACAGTATTGAGAAATTTTAGAGAACCGGCATTTGGAGCTGACTGCTGAACGATTCTACTGCTTACAGCATACACTGAGCGTAAGGACGATGAAGATAAGATACGAGAAATCAGGGCTCATACAGAGGCTTATAGACAGTCGTTTTACCCTCGCTCTATTTGTAAATGGAACAGGGAAGGGAATGACTAGCAGTGGTACTTACGGCGGATTGCGGAGTGTCTAGATGCAGGTGTAGAGCATACACTGACTGACAAAAAAAGTGAAGCACCCAGAAGGACTGGTGGATATCACCGTAACTTTGTACACGTACACGCTGTTGGGTATGTAACTGATGAGAGCTGCTTTTCTCTTTGTCAGGCAAAGCATCCATTTGAGAGCATTCGTGGCGCTTATGTTTCGTGTTGTTACCAGGCCCGGTATTGTATAAAACAGCATCAGATGACGAGTGAAGGACACGGAGATGTCAAGTACATGTATGAGACAACGTTATGAGCACCTGACAGATGTCGGTGTAGATATGTGAGCCTGAAAGCAGCCTCTTTGTGGGTCTCCGTATTGCTGGCTGGTCGAATGAGGCAATATGCGGGTTTGTGGGGTTTTCGGATGTGACAGTGGCTTAATGTTGGACTAAATGTAAACCTAAGCTCAGCCATTCTCATTGTGAAAAAGCTGGTTTACAATATCTGACCACTATAACGAATGAATGCCGCAGTGCGCACCAACCACATCATAATCCCTTCACGTCTTCGCCTATCATCTGAGACATTCTGTATCATCCTCCACCATTGGTTGGAGATCACCAACAGCCAGACTAGGCAGGTACCGTCTCACGCATACCCTTACGTTAAGACCACAACCCAAACGGGTACGTTTGGAATTGCTCCTCGGCTGCGAAGCGTAGTCTGCTGAATGGTATTGCAATCTGTTCAGCAGTGAAACGCGGTTCTGATATATCCCGGACGAGCATCATTGGCGTTAATGGCGGAGAGGTTCCATTCTTCTGATGTTATGGAGAGGCCTGGCAGTGTTACTTGTGATGTCGTGGTGTGGCGAGCCATCTGGTATGACTACAGATCATGACTGGTATTGATTGATGAAACTTTGGCGGGACAGTGGTATGTCAAAGTCATCATACGCCGTTATATACTACCTCTCATGCTACAGTATTGTGGTGCCATATTTCAACAGCACACTACCCGTCCATTCATGGTTCGTGTCTCCATGAACGTCAATGTGATACTGAGGTATGCCCATGACGAGCAATATTCCATGATCTGTCCCTGACAGCTCAAAGGTCAACTCCGCTGTAGTGCAACAATCCAGGATAACAAAGACCAGTTAAAGGAAATTGTGTGTGAGCTTGCCTCAGAGGACTATGCAACGATTTTATGACACACTTCGCAACTGAAACAGTGCTCGATCCTAGGCCGAAGGGGGAAGGGGGGGGGGGAGAAGGGAGAGCAAAGGTGCAAAAGCATACTAATAAGTGGGCTCATACTGCCAAGTTATTCGTAGATTTGAGTCGATTTTTTAATCGCTTAAATAGTATCACATACTTTCACAGCCCACGAAGTTACATTTCGTTTCTTTCTCTCTTTCTGGATGCTTGTCAGACAGTGTGTGTGTGTGTGCATTGACTACGATCTTTAAGTTGACGCACGGTGTTCAGTGCAAGATTATGTTGGCTGTTTGTGTGATGCGTCACATGTACAGAATTGTGTTGTGTGATTGGCTGCTATGAGGAGTACTGGGAGGGTGAAGCCTTCGAACTTTACTCGTATTGTTATCAGTAAAGATGTAGATGAAAAACAGAAAAGAGAGTGAAACTCGGGATGCGTTCATAGTCACCTCTCTTCAGTGAAGATTTACAGGATATCTAGTTTGATGAATGGATGCTGATGAATAGTACTCAGTATCTTCACTCTATATTTTCGAATGAGAGGTTGTAACAGAAAGTCGGGGTATAACACATGCTGGCTATAAACTGCACGCCACTCAAATTCTCTTTCTTATTCACTTTGTTAATAGTCTAACTTGAAGTTTGCAAATCGGTTTTCACCTCAAAGGTGCTAGCCAGCTACCGCATGCTCCACTATTGGTGCTTCAAAAGCCTTACAGGCAGCTAATTGTAAGGCTCTCGTTACACAGAACTATTGTTTATTTTCATTGCTGGCTTTATTACAATGATCTATAAAACAGAAACATAATACTGAATGAGACGCAAATAGTGACATAGAAACACAGAATTTTTTTCTGCATTAATCATCTGCTGTCTGATCCCCTAATCGCACTATTCTGATATCACGTGTAACTTGCTTTCATCTAAAGTTTGGGAAATGTTCTCGGTAGTTTGTAACGGCTTTGTGATGGAGGATATTTTCATCGGCCTCTCGCAAGCAGAGCCAATTTCATGTAGCAAATATCCTGTAAAGACAGCTGTTTTTAATATATCAATGTTCAAAACATCATGTAACTATGACAGTGAACAGTCGGTAAAAATATCATGAGTCGCGAAAACACTATGTGTATTATGACCATTCTGGAGTTTGTTAATACCGCAATTAACGACACAGGACACACATGAGCACCTACTCAATAAATCACAATCGTTTGTCTCAGTCATTTCGACAGTTTTGTGTATGAAACAAAGAACGTATCTTTCAGAAAATTTATTGATGATCAAACATTTCTTGGGCACTTGAAGTTCCGAAATTATTTTTCTGTATGCTGTTCCCGAGAAAGCTTGCTACTCCTTATCCTAACTTTGTTTCTAAATGTTCTTTTACATACTAAGCGGAAATACGTTGTCGGATAACTGTGAATATGAGAACGGTCTCCCTCAAGCTAGTGGTTTCGTTCATTCATGAAGTCGCAGCAGCAATGCGTCATGTCTGCAACCAGAAAGCCACGATGGAGGCAGGCAGTATCAGGCGTCGTCGTATTCGGTATTAGGTCCTACACTCTTTTCATTGTATATCAATGGTGTGTCATCAGTTTTGTCCTAATGCAAATACCGTGTGTATGCTGATGACCTCGAGTTGTATATAAATGCAAAACCAATAATCCCGAAAACAGCTATCGAGCACCTCAATACTAACTTGTGTAAACTATCAAAATGGGCACATAATATAGAGTTGAATCTCAACCCATCCAACGCCCAAGCGGTACTGGTTGGTCATTCTAGGCTGATTAACCGGAAATATCGCGAATCCCTACCGTCTTTGATCCAAAATGGGAAAAATATCAACTTCTCTATCTCAGAAAAACAAAGAGTGAAAATAGATGAAAATCTGACCTGAAAAGAGCGCATAACTGCAATGTGCAAAAAGACATCAGCATATCTCCTTTTTCTCCTTGCCATACGAAAATATAAAAAGTGCTTCTATCTTTACCTGAAAAAGAAACTTGTGCAAACACCTACACTTCCAATTATTGACTTCAGCGATGTTATCCTGCAAGGTCTTGCTCAGTGGTGGTGGTGGTTTGTGTTTAACGTCCCGTCGACAACGAGGTCATTAGAGACGGAGCGCAAGCTCGGGTTAGGGAAGGATTGGGAAGGAAATCGGCCGTGCCCTTTCAAAGGAACCATCCCGGCATTTGCCTGAAACGATTTAGGGAAATCACGGAAAACCTAAATCAGGATGGCCGTCCTCCCGAATGCGAGTCCAGTGGGCTAACCACTGCGCCACCTCGCTCGGTGGTGTCTTGCTCAGGGAACGTCACGGCGCCTGGAAGTGGTTGCCAATGCCTGTATTCGCTATGTGTGTGATATTCTATTCTTTGATGGTATTTCACCATCATATGCACAGCTATGCCGGCTGCGTGCTCACAAGCGCAAAGATTTCCATGCGGTCTCTCTTCTCTGCTGCCTTATCAACGTCCACTGTCCTTCATCTCTCTCCTTGACCTTAATGCTCTTGTCTGAATAAAATAGCAGAAATACCCGTTGCCTTGAGAGGAAAATCCTTTCTGCCCCACTTCATAGTTCAGCCAATTTCTCGAAGGAACCCGACTACCGAATAACCTCCATCATTATATTAGAGAACTGAATAACATCTCCAGCTACAGAAGACTTAATGACACATCTACTAAAGCAAAAATAAGGATTACAGTTGTCCCTGTAGGTACTCGTTACCCTTGTACATTCTTCTTTCCAACTCGATATTAATCTTTTCGCTGTATTCTTAGCTGGTGCAACTTCCTTAAATATTTTAATCACGATAAAATGTTTTCTATCTGGGGGGAAACGTTTGATCAAGTTTCAGGAGACCTAAACTTGAGTCCTCTATTACCCCTCATTCATATGAATTCCGTTCAGTTTAATATGCAGCTAGCAAGGAAACTTGTTGTTGCAGATCATTGAGTTATTATACCTCATGCAAGATAAAGCCAGAAAGAAAATATTGAGTGTTTATCTGCAAGTTATCTCTACTCAGTTTTGGAAAAGAAAGACATTGCATTTAATTAGTTATAAAATGGTGTAAGGTATCGATGTATTTCACTATTTCTGCAGCGGACTTGCAACGACTTGTTAAGTCCTTGCCAGGTCGAGCTGCACTAGGCCGTGCAGTAGGAGGTCCGACAGGAGTAGAAGTTCTGTCACCTCAGTACTCGGACACACATCCTGACAAAGTCGCCATTAGAGTGAATTCGAAATCTGAGACTGAGCTGCCATATCTCGGTTTACGTGGAACTATCAACAATATGAATAAAGCTTATCATTTTCCACGTTTGCATTCAATAACTCTTTTTGTCATTGACTGTCTTTTACGACTGTTTACAGTCGAAGTCTTCAATTACAGTCGTCGTCATCATCTTCCTCCCGCGCTCCCTCACCAATTCCGCGCGTTTTTCTGTCGGTATGTGAAGGCTAATCATTGGAATTACTGCATGGATTTTGAAATAGTATTCACTAATAGACGGACTGATCGACGAGGAGAGTTTGTGCGTATAATTTATTAAATTACCGTTACGCCATAGAAGTCGTCCGGCCGCAGATTACAATACTCCGCGTGCGGAGCTGTGGTAGGGTCGGCAGTAGTGTAGTAAACATACAGCATACAAATGTGATTTACATTAAAAGGTTTAACAATAGGCAACGCAAAGAAAAAGTGTTGGTCGCAATGTTGGTAGGAAATCTGGTCATTTATGTTCGGAATGAGCTGGAAAAACGAGAGAACACCCGAATCAGGATGACTGGCTGTAATTACGCTAATCATACTTCATTATTTACAAAAAGTCAAAACTTCTTCTTGTAGTAAAGTACACTGAAGAACCAAAGAAAATGGTACACCTGCCTAATATCGTGTAGGATCACCGCGAGCACGCAGAAGTGCCACAACACGACGTGGCATAGATTCGACTAATGTCTAATGTTGTTCTGGAGGGAACTGACACCACGAATCCTGCAGGCTGCCCACTAATCCGTACGAGTACGAAGGAGCGGAGATCTCTTCTGAACAGCATGTTGCAAAGCATCCCGGATATGCTCATTAATGTTCATGCTTGGGGCGATTGATGGCCAGCGAAATTGTTTAAACTCAGAAGAGCCATTCTGGAGCCACTCTGTAGCAATTCTGGACAAGTCGGGTGTCGCCTTGTCCTGCTAGAATTGCCCAGTCCGTCAGAATGCGCAATGGACATGAATGGATGCAGGTGATCAGACAGGATGCTTACGTACGCGTCACCTGTCGGAGATGGGGCCCCTCCACGCCCGCACCAACGTGGTGACCAAACCAAAAGTTCTACTGTCACCTCCGTAAACATGTTAGTTATCTAGTGGGTGGATCACAGGATGCTGGGCTGTGATGTTGTCCGTGCGTCTGGGTAAGGCTACGCATTAACACGGTCCATCAGGTGATAGATAGTGGACGAAACGCGAGTGAGGGTAGCGATTTGAAGAGCAGAGGGAAAAAAGTGCCATGGCTCGTGCCGTGGGAAAAAACCTCTGCGACAGTGGGATGGGTAGTAAGAGCAGTAGTGGCTTACTAGCTGCGATAGTTCATGCAAGGTTGGATTTGTTAGTATAGGTATCATGCATCATTACCGTGACAGGCGATGGCGATGTGTACCAGTTGCTGCGGCTGCTACTTTCCTGGAACAATCAATATCGTTATACAGTAGTGGGAGATCGGCCATAGATCATCTCACTGTGTGGGGGATGTGTGGAGCTTGTTTGCGTGCAGTGTACGGTACGGCTTCCCTGTATGGTGCCAGTTATTCGGCAGTGTATTTCAGCTGGATATCCAGTAAATGCGTCTGATTAACAGGGGCTCGCCTGTGCCGTTATGTTTGCGTAAGCTTGGCCATAGATGTTATGTCCTTGCAAGTATGTCTTTTGGTCTTTTATGTTTCCATCTATGGTTGTGGTCGTAGTTCCCCAGATTCAGAATAAACGGGTTCTGCGAATGTCTGGAGTTTCTGTATAGTCTTGTGGTGAGTTTGTGGATTACCTCCGTGAGAGTCTCAAGTCGGTATTCCCGGTGAAGGTCCGCGATGCGTGTGTATCGTGGAGCATTGCTTATGATTTTGAGTACCTTGTTTTGTATGAGCTGCAGACGGCGCAGGCGTGTAGGCGCAGCGTATCCCCAGACGGGAGCTGCGTACGTCATCAGGGGTCGGATAAGTGTCATGTACATGGACCTCGACACCCTTCTGTTCAGTGTGCTACGCCTGTTGAGCATAGGATAAAGCTGTTTGAGCCTCGCGCTAGCTCGGTTGGTCATGTGTTGTATGTGGTCCCCCCAGAGTAATTTCCGGTCCAGCCAGACACCGAGGTATTTGACTTTCTCGCGGAAACGTATTGGGCGTGCATGTAGAGTTATTGGTCTGCAGTAGCGGTGTTTGCGCAGTTGCTTCGGTCTTCTCGTGAACAGAACGGCTTCGCACTTGTCGACGTTTACTCTAACACGCCATTTCTCCAACCAAGGCTCAGCCACTCTGAGTGCAGTCTGTAGGCGTGACGTAATATTTGATGGTTTCCAATCTTGCGCAAGGATGGCTGTGTCATCCGCGTAGATTGCCATCATTGTGTTGTGTGTGGTTGGGAGATCGTTTATGTAGAGGTTAAACAGTAGGGGCCCTAGGATGCTTCCCTGGGGTACTCCCGCGTGTATACCATGTCGTGTTGACTGTTTTCCCTGCACGTCAGTGTTGAAACTCCTGTCTGTGAGGTATGAGTGTATTAGACGCAGCAGCCCGTCGGGGAATCCCGCGTCGCTGAGTTTGCGGATGAGGCCGTTGTGCCATAGACGGTCGAAAGCCTTTTCGATGTCCAGGAACACTGCCCCTGTAGCTTTGTTTATGTTGAAGCCATGTGTTATGTGTTCAACGACCCGTAGGAGTTGTTGTGTTGTGGAGTGGTGATTTCTGAAGCCGAATTGCTCCGGTCTCAGGATGTCATTTGTTATGCAGTGCCTAGTGATGCGTTTGAGAATCACCTTCTCAACAATCTTACTGAGCGAGCTCAGAAGGCTGATGGGTCGGTAATTTTGTGGGAGGCTGTGGTCTTTCCCCGGCTTCCTGAACATCAGGACCTTGGCCGTCTTCCAAAAGGCAGGGAAGTGTTGGTGTTTTAGTATGGCATTCGTTATGTGTGTTAGGTATTCAGTTGCTTTATCCGTGAACTCCTGGAGGAGTCATATCTAGACGTACAGGGGTCCCATATCATTCCAACTGCACACGCGCCACATCATTACAGAGCCTCCACCAACTTGAACAGTCCCCTGCTGACATGCAGGGTTCGTGGATCTATGACGTTGTCCCCATACCCGTACACGTCCATCCGCTCGATACAATTTGAAACGAGACTCGTCCGAGCAGGCAACATGTTTCCAGTCATCAGCAGTGCAAATTCAGTGTTGATCGGCCCAGGCGAGGCGTAAAGCTTTGTGTTTGGCAGTCATCAACAGTAAACGAGTGGGCCTTCAACTCCGAAAGCCCATATCGGTGGTGTTTCGATAACACCACGTTCAAACTCACCTAGATCTTGATAACTTGCCATTGTAGCTGCAGTAACTGATCTAACAACTGCACCAGACACTTGTTGTCCTACATAGGCGTTTCCGACCGCACCGCCGTATTCTGCCTGATTACTTATCCCTGTGTTTGAATACACAAGCATGTACCAGTTTCTTTGGCGCTTCCGTGTGAACGCCTCTCTTCTGCAGGTGAAGTGGCTGAAAGAGGAGCTGGGCTTCCACCACGCGTTCAACTACAAGACGACGGACGCCAAAGAGGCCCTGAAGCGGGTGGCGCCCGACGGCGTCGACGTCTACTTCGACAACGTGGGCGGCGAGCTGAGCAGCGCGATCATCAACAGCATGCGCATGTGGGGCCGCGTCTCCATCTGCGGCGCCATAACTGGCTACAACTCGTCCGACCTCCCGAAGGCGACCATCATCCAGCACGCGGCCGTCTTCAGGCAGCTCCGCTTGGAGGGATTCATGTACAGCCGGTGGCACGACCGCTGGGATGAGGGCATCTCGCAGCTCGCGCAGTGGATCAGGGAGGGGAAGATCAAGTACCGCGAGACTCTCACCGACGGCTTCCAGAACACTCCCAAGGCGTTTGTCGGTATGCTGCAAGGCGAGAATCTGGGCAAAGCTGTTGTCAAAGTGTGATGGGCGTCGGCGTACCTGACTTGGGTGCATTAGCAGAAGCACAGACAATTTGTCGCTGCATCCTGTACAGTGAACTACAAGAGATAGTAGGTTCTTCACTGGGACATAACATTCTTCTGTGAATTATGTTTGTCGTTTTAGATTCTCAACTAGATTTTACACCATGACTCCAATTCACATAAGCAAATAAAAATTAATGTAATAGAAACACTTTCGTCTGTTGTGTCCATTATTTAACAATACACCAACTACCACACGTGAGCATGAAACTACGGAAAACGTCCAGGTATCTGCTTAATGAGTTCGTTTCATGTAGTGTTACTTCAAAATCTCTCAATAACAGCGCCGATGGAGGCAGGCAATTCCTTCTTCTGTGAACTGTGCAAGTACTGCAGTGTGGACTCAAATGTAACTCTGGCTATTTTTCGAGCCATTGTGGACGTCGTCCTCCTTCAGCGTATACCAGATTAGGTATACGTTTTCCACTATTTTTCTACACGTTAATGACAGGATAGAAAACTGTCTAGTTTAACATAATTGTGAAATAGCTGAGTCCCATGATGACTTTCTAATGGACGAAACTTTCGTATAGTTAGGACACGACACGCATGGAGCACCCACTTGTCGCCAACCAGGTCATCGAAATAAGAATATTGTATGCGCTTACGTCAGATTATGGTAACACGAACTATGTATGCAACTGTTTCTACTACAGTAAATATGACCAAGAAAAAACAAAATACTTTATATTTACAATACTTTATTCTTCTATTAACACCCAGTCACAAATACAACCGAGTCTCGTTAAAAATATGCAATACATTCCTTGAAAGGAATTACAAATAATTTTCAACATACTTATAATCAGCTGAGACCACTGTTAATGTGTACTGTTTAACAGAACTCGATAGAGAAACAATGGCGAAGTACTAGCCAACATAAAATTACAGCAGTTACGATACATGCAAGGGGAAAACATAAAAGTGCAGCAAATGGCTCTGAGCACTATGGGACTTAACATCTATGGTCATCAGTCCCCTAGAACTTAGAACTACATAAACCTAACTAACCTAAGGACTTCACACAACACCCAGTCATCACGAGGCAGAGAAAATCCCTGACCCCGCCGGGAATCGAACCCGGGAACCCGGGCGTGGGAAGCGAGAACGCTACCGCACGACCACGAGCTGCGGACGTGCAGCAAATTATGAATCGAAAAGGGAATACAGATGTCTATAAATGAGATTGAGTGAAAGTGTAGAATGGGTGCGCAGGAATGGCTAGAGGGTAAATGCAAGGCCGAAGAAAAAATGGTTCGTATGGCTCTGAGCACTATGGGACTTAATATCTATGATCATCAGTCCCCTAGAACTTAGAACTACTTAAACCTAACTAACCTAAGGACATCACACAACACCCAAGGCTGAAGAGACAACGTAACAACGGGACAGATAGATGCCACCTATCGGAAAATGGAAGGGTTCTTTGCAGATGTTTCAATATCAAAAACTCATACGGCAAGCCAGTTCTATGCGAAGAAGGGAAAGTTGAAAAGGTGGAAGTAATATGTAGTGGGCCTGTACGAGACAAACGAAGTTGAAGGCCAGATTATAGAAAGAGGAGAGAATACAGGTTAAGGTCATGTGGGAGATAAGACCCTGCGAAAAGACTTTGACAGAGCTCTGAAAGACATAAGTGGAAACGAGTCCCCTGGAGTAAAAGACTTTCTCTCAGGACTTTTGAGATCCTTAGGAGAGTCAGTCATTGCAAAACTATTCAATCCGGTGTGCAAAATGCTTGAGGCAGATCAACTATCCTCAGACTCCGGGAAGAATGTAACAATTCCACTTCCAAAAAAGCCAGATGCTGAAAGGTGCGAGTACCGCCGAAGATCATTTTAATAACTTATGTTTGCAAAAAACTGACACGAATTGTTTACTGATAAAAAGGTAAACTGGTACATTGAGCAAGCTGTAAACCAAGGAGAAATTTGGAAAGGGAATTAAAGTTCAGAAAGAAGAAATAAGAACTTTGCGGTTTGCTGATGACATTGTTGTTCTGTCAGAGACATCAAAAGACTTGGAAGAACATTTGAGGGAAACGGACAGTGTCTCGAAAAGAGCGCGTAAGATAAACATCGACAAAAGTCAAACAAGATTAATGTAATATAGTCGAGTTAAATCAGGCGATGCTGAAGGGAAGTAGATTAGGAAACGAGACATTAAAAGTAGTAGTTGAATATTGCGATCTGGGCAACAAAATAACCGATGTGGCCGAAGTAGGGAAGATGCAAAATGTAGACTTGCAATAGCAAGGAAAGCATTTCTGTAAAAGAGGAATTTGTTGACATCGAATATAAATTTAAACAATAGTAAGTACTTTGTGAAGGTATTTGTCAGGTGTGTAACCTTTTGCGGAAGGGAAACTTGGACGATTAGCAGTTAAGACGAAAAGAGACCAGAATCTTTTTAAATGTGGTGCTTTAGAAGGATGCTTAAGATCAGACAGCTAGACCGAATAACAAATGAGGAGGAACTGAATCAAATTGGGGAAAACAAATTTGTGGCACAATTTCACTAAAATAAGGAATCGGATGATAGGACACTTTCTGAGGCAGGAAGGAATTGTCAGTTTGGCTATGGAGTGAAGTGTGGGCGATAAAAATTATAAAGGAAGACCAAGGCTCGAATATAGTAAGGAGTTTCCAACGAACGTAGTTAGTGGTATGCACGCAGAGATAACGAGACTTGGATAAGATAGACTAGCCTGCAGCAGAGCAGCATTAAACCAGTCTTCGGCCTTAAGATCGCAACAACGTCGTACGTGCCTATAAACATCTCCAGCATCAGGAAATCATCATCAAAAATGATAGATGTAATAGTAGACTGTTTATGGCATACTACCTGTGAGAAAGTTTAGTTACTCTCCCACGTTGAATTAAAATATAATAACTGGTTTAAATCAAACTTTAGTAAACGATTGCTATTGTTATAATTCAGTTTTTTAATTTCACACATATATTACGTCTCTGGATACTCACTGCTACAATTTACGCATTCTTTAAAGAAAGGTACTGAAACTAATTCGAGCCATTCACTTTCCCATATATATGCAACTTAATCGCTTAAATATGAAATATCTGCTTGGCGGAAAACCCCTCTGAATATTCTTTTTTTTTTAAGTTTTACGACTGATTCATCGCCATCATCAGCATTTTGATAACTTATCCTTTATAGAAGCCTCGACTAGCCTTTCGCATGCATTATGATATGCACGTTGTTGCTTAATTTTTCATAATGTGATCTTCCTGTCTTCCATTAGTTCTCTTCTTATACAGAGTATAACAAAAAGATATTCCTCACACGTAGAGGTAGAAAATACGTCGTGTGAAAATGGGTCTGGAAACGCTTTATTTCCATATTTGTGCTTATTATTTACTTCTCTTCATAATCTCGTAAACCATGGAGAATAGCAGCAACAGAACCTACCAGCGTTACACGAAACGTTTTCTTACGTGAAATATCTAACATACTTTCTTGGTTACTGTATGCAACAGTTTTCTAAATGAAATGTTCAAAATGTCCTCCCTTATAGTAAGATTACATACATCAATTCACCGTCGTGTTAAATCTCTGAAGCCCAGATGTCTCTGGAGGATTGCTTACCGCTGGAGAATTGTTCACTGTCTCACAGCCTTACACAATACGGGCGCGAATACGGTTCCATACACATGAGCTTTCAAATGTCGCCACAAATAAAGATCTAGTTGGTTTAGGTCCGGAGAGCGTGGAGGCCAAACAGTTGGTCCATCTCTGCCTGTCCGTCTGTCACGGAATCTGTTATTTAGAATCCTGCGAGTATTAACACTGACAATCAGAAGTGGAGTAGCTCCGTGCGGCATGAAGTACAGTCTTAGACGTAAAACCTGGCCGCCGGCCGGCCGCCACAGAGACTAAGTCCGAGTCGTTCACTTAAGGTGGCCAATCAAACTGACCGCCCCTGACAATTCTAAGTCCGGCTATCTGCACAATCTGGCAACACTGTAAGCTGCGGAAGTGTTAGGAGGAAGTGTTATCTACTTCCGAATTGTTATCGGACTGGGTGAGCCCGCGGTCTAGTGGCAATCGTCGTGCATTCTAACCTTAAGGTCGCATGTTCGCGTCCAGTGTCTTTTTTTTTTTTACCACATGTCGGTCTAAAGTTATGAGTCTGTTTGAACATGGAAGATAATTCGCTTAACATTCTACCCACCAGCAATAACAAGTACTTCCAGAAACAATTCCGCAGGACAGCTCGTGGCTGCGTCGCGATTACGCTCGAGCGCTTCCTTGCGCTGCAGCGGCTACCGGCCACCGGCCAGACGCCACCCGCCGCCTGAAATCCGGCGCCGCCCAGGTGAACGCGGCGCGACGCTGTCAGTGTATGCATCAACTGTCATTTTCGAATTTGACGTTCTAATTATCATCTTGCAGTTAAGCATTGGAGTTTTGCATACTTGAAAATCATGAACTACAGTTCAGCATTGTAAAATTGAGTCACAAGTGGAAAAAGGTGTAACATCTACAACACAACGTTTACTTCTGGTATAACAGAGGCGTGTACGCAGAGGAGGCAGCTAGAAATATTTGAACTGTGTTTGGAGCGAGTGTTTTTGCGAAAAATACGCCAAAGACCGTTCTGGCATGAATGATTTTCCACATTAAGGAAGTCTCGACTACTGATATATGATAGATTACCATTTTACCATCATGCGACATTTGCATTCAACAGGCAAAGTTCAGAAGTCTGGTGTAGGAGCACTGCATGCTCTAATTCGAAACAACAACAATCAACGGAGTGACTATTATTGAACATCAGGTCGCTCATTGAGCATTGCTAAGCAGTACTGTTACTGGTGACCTGTTATGATGCCGGCTTACTAGAAAAACATCACGACAGCAGTCTATCTTAATAAAGCGTTAAGTGTCTGTAAGATGATTGAGCCTATTTTAACAGGAATTTGTAAGATATTACCAACTTTTGACTTTTGTATTTACTTCATTTCCTGTATCATTCGCAAGTATTATGAAAATGTGGGATTTCATAGATAAATTATGTATTCAGAACAACAAAAAATATGTCGGCAGAATACAAAAGTGACGCAGTAGCGTACGGTTTTCGCTCTGACACTAAGGATTACTGAAAGTAGCAAGACGAATTTTGCTCGAGCGTTTTCTTATGATTGCCTTATTGAGTTTGTATCTGCCTGCTTGTAGCTCTGCTACAAAAGAATTAAAAATCTGGCCTTCACCGAGTCTCGAAACGCGAACGAAAGCAGTTTGCACCTGACAGCCAAGCATGTTAGCTGGGAACTGGTTTTTCTTAAAGTGGGAAGATATCCTTTTGTGGTTGAATTGTTGGCAGATGTCAGTCAGACGCGTGCCGTTGGTCTAAGCGTTTCGGTGTGTTGAATTTGTACCAATGATTTTTCTATACATTTTTTCAGTCCCAAATAGAGAGTTGAAGTCTCCCATTAGTATTATCACGTCATCTTGGTGAATTTTGCTCATAGTATTTTCGAGTGTGTTCCAGAATTTTTCGATATTTCCGGTGTTTTTCTTATTTTCGATGTCGGTGGGGGTATTTGCATTGATGAGTGTATATTTTTTACTGGGGCTCTGAATGAGCATAGTCATAAGTCGATTGTTGATGGGTGTGATTTCTTTGACGGAGTTGATGATAGATCTGTGTTCGAGAAATGCAATGCCGAAGATTGGTAAGCTTTTCGCTACCTTTTGTTGTATTTTGCTCTTGAAGATAACAATGGTTTCCGTAATGCAAGGTTACATTGTCAGTTAGTCGTGGTTATTGAAGAGCAAGGATGAGAATTTTTTGTCGTTCGATTTCTTTTGTGAGATTATTATTTTTCGCGTTTGGGTCAATGTATCGATGTTTAGTTTTCAAATGCATGTTTTCTGCTTGTCGGGAAATTTACCAGAGATCTTCTATATTCTCTGCCGTGCTGACCTGGACTCCCCAGAATCCGAAAATCCAACTGCCGCCTCTCGACAGCCGGGTTGTGTACCACCTAGGGTAAAATTGACTTTGCTTGCACAGTTCATGTTTGTTTGTGTTTCATTGGTTTGGCCTGGGCGATTCCTGGACCGGACAGGACCAGAGGGTGTTGAAGCTTCGGAAGCAAATATTTTCAGCCGAGATGATTGAGCTAACAGACGGTGACCAGAGTAGCGGTGATTTTCACTCAGACGTGTCTGGATTTTGGGTTCAACGGATTGAGTAGCCGTTCAGGATTGTGTTAGTATTTGGTTCACCGATAGTATTTGATTTCCTCGGTACCACCCATATGGGGGAGGGTTTCCCCTATCCGCCACACGCGATTATTATTATTATTATTATTATTATTGTCGTCATTATGTCATCAGCAAATCCGATATGGTGTATCTTCCCACCATTTAAAATAGATGTGTATTGTTCGATTAAGTATTTCTATCACATACATATGGGTTATAATTATGTTACATTGCTGCTAGTAGAAATATTTCTCACTTTTTCTTAGACAGTTGCTACCTGTTACTCCATCATAGGAATTTATGTGCGCTGCATTGTTGCAATACAGACGTTAAATTTATCCGATTTCTGTAATTTCTTTTCGATACCAGATCGTTCTAATAGGATTTAGCCAGTCAGTCTTAATGTGGATATCCGACTAATACTCTCATCATATCATAGGCTGAGTAAACCACATTCTTAATCGGACTGTTGAATCTAGATCACTTATCTATGACAGGGCCTGAATTCTTAAACACTTTGGAAAATAATAATCCAATATGCTTATTACAAACACGTTATTTAAATATAAATATATGAACTGACTGCAGTGAGCGGATATCACTGCCTGCGTGTTCTTATAGTAACCAACGTGAGACTCTACTCACAAGTGCCATGAAGCAATTGCAACGGGTATCATGGCACTAGTCATCAGAATATTAACCAGTGATGAAATGTCCACTTTATTTGAATCCCAAGAAAATAGGGACCTTCTCACAAAGAAATGTGAGGTGATATCAAGATTCATCCAACTGCGACAATTATTTGTGTTTTACTGTCTTAATCGGACCGAAACCTTGAAAGCGTATTCACCAGACGCGATTCACAATTTTGGAGCTTCTACAGTGGTTGAGTTTGCAATGTATCTTTGCTGTACAATATTGTTATTGAGATCACTGTCATTGGCGCATCCACCAGAAGACAGACATGGCCTGGGTTATTGTTGTCATTTTTCTTGACGAATACTCTGCCTTTGCTCGAAACGTGAAGACTTAAGGTGAATTCGAACATTCCATATGGCGAAAATTTGATGTTTCTATTCTTCCATCTCAAACATTCAAATAACAATTACAATAAGACGCAGAAAACGCCTGTGAACCAACAGTTAATAATGCAATCATAATTAGTGGAATATGACAAATTCCATCTGTCATCTGATAATTGTGAAAAACTACTTTTTTCATCTTCACAGCACCGCAGTATGAACTCAAGGGTTTCATAGGATACCTATACTTAATTTAGTTGTGATCGTTTTCAATGACAGTAGGGGAGCAGCAAAACCATCTGACTTGAAACATACTTTTCCAGCGGGATTTGAATCTTTGGCTATTCTTGAGGTATCAAGAATGTGAGCAATCTCTCACTGCTATAGTATAGGCTAGGGTAGAAAGAAGCAGGTTTCCGACAAAGTAAACAATGAGAGACAATGTCGCAGTCACTTATTAAACAGGAATTGTTCAGAAAATTACAACTATATCTAGTGAAATGAGCAGGTTGATGCAGCTGCAGTCCGGCACTATCACTGATCAGATGAAAATTTGTGCCTGACCAAGTTCGAACCCGTATTCGTAGTGTCTTTTCTTTCGGACATTTCCGAATGAACAGACACCACACATATATCCATATAGAGGGTGTTATATGGCATTTTTTCTGCAATTTGTCTATACTACCACCTCCCACAATATTTACTATTCCTCCTGAAACATCCGATATAATTATTTGGGTCTCAACGGGTCATCGAAAGTTTTCAGTGCTAGACGCACGACATCGTCCGAACCCTCGCGAGAATACAGTGTGGCCGCGAGGGAGTGGAATATAGGCCGGGGGGGGGGGGGGGGAGGGGCGGGGGCGGTGGGTACTGCGTATGCGGCAAAGATGGCAATTAGCGTCTGACGAGGAGCGTGTGTAGATAGGTGCTGCAGAGAGGTGGCTGCTGTGTCCCGACAGTGCCCACCGTCGGAGGTTCGAGTCCTCCCTCCGGCATGGGTGTGTGTGTGTTGTCGACAGCGTAAGTCAGTTTAAGTAGTGTCTAAGCTTAGGGACCGATGATCTAAGCAGCTTGGCCTCATAAGTTCTTACTACAAATTTACAAAATTTTAAATCCAAAATACTGCATCTCGGTTCTTACAATAGTGCAATAGGTGCGCACTGGTTAGATTTAACTGATGGGAGACTCCAACTCGGATTGTGGTTAAGGGCGAATCCCAAGCGCATGGCCACGAACAATGGGAGCGGAAACTTAATGTCATCGGAACCTTGTTGAAGGAGCATGGCATGCGATCGTTAGACCGACCGCAGAAAGTTCAGTTTATAAATACATACATACTTAGCAAAATATATCAAGTCGTAGCAGTCTTACCGATACCACAGGTCACTGCACATAAAATATTAGCTGTAGCCTCTTTGTATGTGTGGAAACAAAATATCTTCAAAGTAGCCTCCACACGGCGACTTTGCAGAGGCAAAACGAAGGACTTGGAATTAAAGACGTACTTTTAAACTAATACATGCCACTAAGACAGGCATTACGAAACTTCTGTTCCTCTCGTTAGATCCTGGGGATAGGAATGCTCCTGCTAATGTAGCATGCCAGCCTAGATTACGTCCGAAAGTACAAGGCGATTGGAGCTGTATAAGACTTCCACCAGCACAAACCAACACTAGAACCGTCTATGATTATATTACCAGACATCGTTTTCACAAACCAAATCCGGTAAATTAACCTACAAAAAAACTGGAGGAACGTCTGGAAAAATATCAACAATAAAATTCTACCAACTAGAGTCAGTGCCGTATGGTGCGACGTTGTAAACGAAACCATACCCACATCGGAACGATTATGGAAAATCAAATTGAGACCATCTCCATACTGCGACCAATGTCGGCTTGTAGAAACTGTAGCGCACATCTTCTTATGTGAAAATAGAATCAGAATTTGGAACTGGACTAGGAAGAAATTAGCACTATCAACAGAACCGCAAAAAGTCATATACCGATAACTGAAGCTTTACAACCCGACTGGAAATGTTACCCGTCCTCTAAGAATAACAGTTATTCGTGGCTTCTGGGACAGTTTCTGTTTTACGTTGTAACAAACAAAACTTTGAACTTAGAAGAGTACATGTTTTATATTACAGAAGAACATATTAAGCTGAAGAAGAATAACAAATATAAGGAATGGTTTCAAATTTTTTTATCTATATGTGGGCTACAAAGAGGTGGACAGTTTTTTTGACTAGAAACAGAATACTATTCTTTAACTTTTTTTATTCCTGGAATATTCTTAAGCAGAATGCTATTCTTTCACTTTTTTATCCCTGGAATATTCTTTTACGTTGATTCTAAAATCAGAACTGTTCTAATTTGGCAAAACCCCTCCGGCTCCGAAATTTCTTTCATTTGTTAAAAAATAAATGGCCTCGTTACAGACCTCATATGCATCCAGTGCATAATAACTTAAACTGTGAATATATTTCTGAATGAATGTTTGCTATGTACTTTTTCGTCACCCTTTTCACTGTTATAAGTTATGTCCTACAAGGAACGCACGCCATTGGAGGCTGCAATCTGTAATTTATTTTACCTTAATAACTACATCAATTTTGTTCTACAATTTAAAGTAATATATGGTGATAGGTATGGGGGAGGCATTGTGGCTAGGCCTCGGATCTTCGACCCCTCCCCTCTTTGCCTCCGCCTACCTGGTGCTGAAAGTCTTCTCAACTTAAAAAAAATAATAGTGCAGTGATCAGCACGTGTGTCTAGTAAGCAGGAGGTCCAGGTTCGAAGCCCAGTCGGTCACAAATTTTCATCTGCCGTCGTTGCTGCATTTCAACGCGCTGTGACAGTGTGGACGTCGGTCCTTCGATATTTAAGATGCAATTGTTTTTTGAGGCAATAGAGGCGATTTGCGAACATTTGTCTTGCCATCAACGTAACAGGACTTCAACGGCATCCAACCCTTAGTCATTGCTTTGTGCCAACACTAGCCCATGTCATATATATGCGAATCAGATTGTAGTTCATATTTAGTCAAATAACGAATGGCGGTTCTAGGAACTACGGTCTGGAACTTTGCGACCGCTACGGTCGCAAGTTCGAATCCTGTCTCCAGCATGGATGTGTCTGATGTCCTAAGGTTTAAGTTCCAAAAAATGTGTGTGAAATCTTATGGGACTTAACTGCTAAGGTCATCAGTCCCTAAGCTTACACACTACTTAACCTAAATAATCCTAAGGACAAACACACACACCAATGCCCGAGGGAAGACTCGAACCTCCGCCGGGACCAGCCGCACAGTCCACGACTGCGCCTCAGACCGCTCGGCTAATCCGGCGCGGCTAGGTTTGAGTAGTTCTACGTACTAGAGGACTGATGACCTCAGAAGTCCCATAGTGCTCAGAGCCATTTGAACCATTTTTGAAGTATACAAGTATTTACGAACAGTAGAAGCAGCATTGCAGCTAACTGATAACTTAACCAAGTGCAACATAGAGTACCTGTGTAATGAGTCATTCCAGTTGCATAGCTGAGGGTAATATTTGCAAAGCAATTCATTGCAGAATTAATGTAATACCGCCACGATGGTCTCTGTCGTCATACTGTGTCATTAGCAGCCCACGAATGGAGTACTATGTTCGTTAAATCGGATTACTAAAGCTGAGGCCACATAAAGAGAAGGGACGACGCCACAACACTATCTTTACTTAAGTAAGTAGTCAGAACTAAATTATGCGTGCCACCATTAACGTTACTGTAAGCAGTTTGAGAGCATAACACCACCACAACTACTGACAACCTGAACCATATCATCACGCAGTTGTAACTCGCAGTTATTACAAGTTGCTGATGTTTGTCAAAAATAACGGAAAGCACCTCTGAAGTTCGATTTGCATTACGCCTAGGACGGAGAGAATGCTAAATAACAGTAATAGGTCTCAAGTTCTTGCAGTTTAATATTAATGCAGTTCCCGATAGTTTCACACTAACGGGTTCTTTTGGCTATCGAAATACTCATATGGGAATTATAAAAGTGTAATTGCTACCTTAATAACACCTCATTCTGGATTGAATACGACTCGGAAAACGACGTTAATTTGGCGTTTCCATCCATCACCTGGCGTCTTACTGAATGAAGTCTGAAGTGCACACACAGTTGCGTTGCCTGCCGCATGGATTCTGTGAAGTGTTGTGGCAGCTGGCAGTCATTGTTGAATACAGACATGTGCAAATATCCTCGCCGCTCTAGGGGAACTAGTCTTTGTTTAATTTTTTCCATACCGTAATTAGCACAATAACACAAGGCTTATTCTGCTGAAGAACTTGATGCCCACAAGTCCTTAAATAAGAATCTCCTAGCGGAAGTAATGCATGAAAGGAAACAGACTGTTGGACAAAAGAATGGACAGCTCCCTGCTTCATGCGTTTACGATAGCGCCTACGATAAGAATCTGGTGTCATATTATGCTTCGCAACCCTAAACTGTTAATTTTTTACTTCATACTAAAACAAAAGTGATGATATGAGAAGACGAAATGACTTATATGCCTCTCAGGAACTTCAGTTTTTCGTGTTTATTTTTTCACTTCATACTAAAACAAGGGCGTTAATATGAGAAGAGGAAATGAAATATACGCTTCCAAGACACAATATTTCCTTGTGTGCTACTACTGCATGCATGAAAGCCCTGCAATTCATTTTTGTATGTTGGATAAATCTTGATATCACCTCACATGCCTTTGTGAGAAGGTTCCTATTTTTTTGTGATTCAAATAAAGTGGACATTTCATCACTGGTTAATATTCTGATGACTAATGCCATGACACCCGTTGCAATTGCTCCATGGCACCTGTGAGTAGAGTCTCACGTTGGTTACTATAAGAACACGCAGGCAGTGATATCCGCTCACTGCAGCCAGAGCCAAGGTGATTTCTTTCTGTTTATGGCGAAGCGTCTGCTGCAGTGTCCACGCTCAGCCAACATAAACAAATCACGGCGGCATTGGGCACTGCTAATCGCTGCACTTGCGAGCCTCGACAGCAACAGCGCACTGTCTCTGCTAACGATACTATTGAGTTAATACATTTTACTTAACGTAATATGCAGGACGTGGGTTGGGTAAAAATTCAGTTTGTAACTTCCCAACGCATTAAAATACTTTACAGTCACATTTGATGCAATGTTTATTGTTGGTTGTCTCTCCAATGTTAATAGTATTGATTCAGATTGTGCGTGAACACGAAAACACACACACACACACACACACACAAAAGCGCGCGCAGTCATTAATTCCAGTGAGGGTGACAACTACTGTGTGTTGAACAACACATGCACCAGTCAATTCCTCAGCTGGCGTTGAGTGGATGAGATATTTCAATTACCTTGCATTGCAAGAATTGTAAGGAGGAGACTGAAAGTAAATGGACGTGTATGCTAAAGAGCTGCGACAAAGCAAAGCTTGACCGATTATCAGATAATTGTCCACATGAGTCTTGTGGACGAGCATACTTTTAGTGTAGCGTGATGGTTTACTTCCCACAACACATTTTCTATATTCGTCCAAAGGTCACTTGCATTTGTAGGTCCACATGGCAATGACCTTGTTCCCTCTACCCACATATTTTCTATCTTGTTGATGTTCGGTGATCGTGGAACAAACGGCAACAGCTTTATTCTCTCTTGGCCCTGAAACCAATCTCGCACTGCTCTTCTATGATGGATGGGGCTCTGCTCCTGTAAATGAACTGTTATCTCGTTAGTTCATATATTTATATTTAAATAACGTGTTTGTAATAAGCATATTGGATTATTATTTTCCACAGTGTTTAAGAATTCAGGCCCTGTCATAGGTAAGTGATCTACATTCAACAGACCGATTAAGAATGGGGTTTACAAAATCCATCATGTGATGAGAGTCGTAGTCGGACTCATAAATTCTTATGATGGAGGAACAGATAGCAACTGTCTAAGAAAAAGTGAGAAACATGTCTACTAGCAGCAATGTAACGTAATTATAGCCCATATGTATGTGATGGAAATACTGAATCCAACAATACACATCTATTTCAGTGATGGGATGATACACCATATCGGATTTGTTGATGACATAATGACAATAATAATAATAATAATAATAATAATAATAATAATAATCCCGTCTGGCGGATAGGGAAACCCTACCCCATATGGTTGGTACCAAGGAAATCAAATACTGCCGGCCGGGGTGGCCGAGCGGTTCGAGGCGCTACTGTCTAGAACCGCGCGACCAATACGGTCGCAGGTTCGAATCCTGCCTCGAGCATGGATGTGTGTGATGTCCTTAGTTTAGTTACATTTAAGTAATTCTAAGTACTAGGGGACTGATGACCTCAGAAGTTAAGCTCCATAGGGCTCAGAGCCATTTGAACCATTTTGAAATCAAATACTTGGGGTGAACCAAATACTAGCACAGTCCTGAACGGCTACTCAATCCGTTGAAACCAAAATCTAGACATGTCTGAGTGAAAATCACAGCTACCCTGGTCACCGTCTGTTAGGTCAATGAGCTCGGCTAAAAATATTTGCTTCCAGAGCTTCAACACCCTCTGGTCCTGTCCGGTCCTGGAATCACCCAGGCCAAACCAATGAAACACAAACAAACATGAACTGTGCAAGCAAAGTCAGTTTTACCCTTGGTGGTACACAACCCAGCTGTCGACTGGCGGCAGTTGGATTTTCGGATTCTGAGGAGTCCAAGTTAGCACGGCAGAGAATATCGAAAATCTCTGGTAAATTTCCCTACAAGCAGAAAATATGAATTTGAAAACTAAACATCGATACATTGATCCAAATACGAAAAATAAATAATCTCACAAAGAAATCAAGCGGCAAAAAATTCTCATCCTTGCACTTCAAGAACCACGACTAACTGACAATGAAACCTTGCATTACGGAAACCATTGTATCTTCAAGAGCAAAATACAGTAAAATGTAGCTAAAGGCGTACCAATCTTCGGCATGGCATTTCTCGAACACAGATCTATCATGATCTCTGTCAAAGAAATCACACCCACCAACAATCGATTTATGACTATGCTCATTCAGAGCCCCAGTAAAAAATATACACTCATCAATGCACATGCCCCCACCAACATCGAAAATAAGAAAAACACCGGAAATGTCGAAAAATTCGGCAACACACTCGAAGATACTATGAGCAAAATTCACCAAGATGACGTGAAAATACTAATGGGAGACTTCAACTCTCTATTTGGGACTGAAAAAACGTATAGAAAAATAAATCATTGGTACAAATTCAACACACCGAAACGCTTAGACCAACGGCACGCGTCTGACTGACATCTGCCAACAATTCAACCACAAAAGGATATCTTCCCACTTTAGGAAAAACCAGTTCCCAGCTAACATGCTTGGCTGTCAGGTGCAAGCTGCTTTCGTTCGCCTTTCGAGACTCGATGAAAGTCAGATTTTTAATTCTTTTGTAGCAGAGCTATATAAGCAGGCAGATACAAATTCAATAAGGGAATCGTAAAACAACGCTCGAGCAAAATTCGTCTTACTACTTTCAGTAATCCTTAGTGTCAGAGGAAAACTATACGGTACTGCCAATTTCATAATGCCACTTTTGTTTTCTGCCGACATATTTTTTGTTGTAGTGAATACATAATTTTATCTATGAATTGTCACATTTTCATAATACTTGCGAATGATACAGGAAGTGAAGTAAATACAGATCTTTTCGCGGTCAGAAGTCGGTAATATCATACTAATTCTTGTTAAAATAGCCTCAATCGTCTTACAGACACTTTATGCTTCGCTACAGTCTGGGACGCGCGACCACTACGGTCGCAGGTTCGAATCCTGCTTCGGGCATGGATGTGTGTGATGTCCTTAGGTTAGTTAGGTTTAACTAGTTCTACGTTCTACGGGACTGATGACCTCAGAAGGTAAGTCCCATAATGGTCAGACCCATTTGAAACACTTTTGAACATAATGCTTTATTAAGATAGACTGCCGTCGTGATGTTTCTGTAGTAAGCTGAATTTCATTTGTATTAGTACAGTGAATATTTTAATTACATTTTCCATTAGTTTACTAAACGCAACAGAAATCATCAAAGAGTAATAAATCAGCAGCAGAATTTTCTTTCACGATATCTAATACAATCTGACAATGCTAAATTTGGTTACTAATTCTACGCCCGTAGAATTCCATTCGTTCTAACGATGTCATTAAACCAGAGTAGTTCTAAGAATATTTTCGTCTAGAAATGAATTGCCTCGACGGTTGATCGATCAGGAGCGGGAAAGGTAAAATTTTACGAATATATGACGAGAGGGACAAGTGCTTGAGAGAGGACTTCCCTATCAATTCAAGTGCCTGTGAGACGACTTTCCTATCAATCTCCTGGATGTTGTTGGCAACAAATTCCAGCTGTGTTGCACACACCCCTTGGAGCAGAATTCTTAGCCCAAAACACACTTTTGGAGATATCAGATATAAAATATTATGTTCACACTACTCTTTTGTTGGAGCTCAGACTTTCATTTCTTCTTAGGAAGTTAACGACAAAGACATTATAACACGTCACCAGTAACAGTACTGCTTAGCAATGCTCAATGAGCGACCTGATGACGTTCAATAATAGTCACTTCGTTGATTTTTGTTGTTTCAAATTAGGGCATGCAGTACTCCTACACCAGACTTCTGAACTTTGCCTGTTGAATGCAAATGTCGCATGATGGTAAAATGGTAATCTATCATATATCAGTAGTCGAGACTTCCTTAATGTGGAAAATCATTCATGCCAGAACGGTCTTTGGCGTATTTTTCGCAAAAACACTCGCTCCAAACACAGTTCAAATATTTCTAGCTGCCTCCTCTGCGTTCACCCCTCTGTTATACCAAAAGTAAACGTTGTGTTGCAGATGCTACACCTTTTGCCACTTGCGACTCAATTTTACAATGCTGAACTGTAGTTCATGATTTTCAAGTATGCAAAACTCCAATGCTTAACTGCAAGATGATAATTAGAACGTCAAATTCGAAAATGACAGTTGATGCATACACTGACAGCGTCGCGCCGCGTTCACCTGGGCGGCGCCGGATTTCAGGCGGCGGGTGGCGTCTGGCCGGTGGCCGGTAGCCGCTGCAGCGCAAGGAAGCGCTCGAGCGTAATCGCGACGCAGCCACGAGCTGTCCTGCGGAATTGTTTCTGGAAGTACTTGTTATTGCTGGTGGGTAGAATGTTAAGCGAATTATCTTCCATGTTCAATCAGACTCATAACTTTAGACTGACATGTGGTTAAAAAAAAAAAAAAAAAAAAAAAAAAGACACTGGACGCGAACATGCGACCTCAAGTTTAGAATGCACGACGATTCGTAAGTAGGTAACACTTCCTCCTAACAATTCCGCACCTTACAGTGTTGCCAGATTGTGCAGATAGCCGGACTTAGTCTCTGTGGCGGCCGGCCGGCGGCCAGGTTTTATATCTAAGACTGTACGTGTTTTCTTGCAATAAAGGCATGGACCTATGTTCTAGCAAAACAGATAGAATATTCTCTATAAAAGTACGGCAAGTTTCTGCGTTGAGCATGAGTGGAATAACATGAGGCCCTCACAGTCAGCGACAATGCCGCCCCAATCACTGACAGAAAATGTTTGTTGACAATGTGTCTCCAGGAATACAACAGCGCGTCGGGGATTCAATGCGACGGCGAGTTATCCTTGTAAACGGCGGGCATTTTCTACATTTTGTTTAGGGAAGTATTTCATATTGTAACCGAGAGGGTATTTTGAAAATTTCATTTAAGTAAATGTTTCATGTAATGCTGGTACGTTCTGTTTCCGTGTTTTACATTATTAATATGACTAAGAAGAGAAGTAGAAAATGAGGTCTAACATGGAAATAAAGAGTTTCCGAACCCACGTCCACATAACATCTCTTCATCCTCTATGTGTGAGGAAATGTTTCCTGAAAGTCTGGCCACATTTTTTTCTTACAAACTGTATTTTGAAGTGCATCAAATAACTTCCTCGGCCCAAATGCCACCCATTCGCCTAGCAACGTGTTCAGACCACTTCCATTAAAAATTTTCGGTAAGTGTCGTAATTACATCTTCCAGTTCAGTCTGTTCCCTAAACCACTTCTACCATTTTCATATCCTCTTACTAACCTACAGCTCCCCATTTCTCAGATTAGTCCTTGCTACATTGACGAATTTCTAGACGGACTATGCAACAAGCGTTTCGCGGCCATAATTCAGCGATAACTTCTCACAAATCCGAAAAAAAAGGATAATTTACATCGATCAGACAACGAACTCAATTTCTTAAATTAATGACAGACATGAGAAGAGAAATGAGAGCTGCAGTGAACTAAAGTGGTATTTTATCTGACAAAAGTTAGCGCCTATTCAACCATGCCTTCAGTAAACAAAGGGAATGCTTGGACTAACGGAGCTACACTGCGCAACACTATTAAAGAATCACTTTTTTGAAACACCGTAATAGAGACGCATAAATTTGAAGTTGTCTCAAAAGCGCCAGCAACCTATCTCTGTAATCGTGAAAAATCTTGGCACCGTCTGACGTCAGCCTCGAGCTTGACGTCGTTTCAAACAGCAAGATGTCGACATGTGCGGAAAGAAAGGCCACAGCTCAGAAGTTCGTGCGAGATGTAAGGTGGATTAATGATGTCACATTGACACCAAATTTCACCACAACTCTGCCCGTCGCCATCGTGGACGTATCACACGATGGGAAGGTCGACAAAACCGCTCTTTCCAACATTCTTTTGACGCCTCTGCGATGGAGTTCAGAACCGCGACGCCCAGCATTTAAATCACGCAGTTTTCTTATGGGTGACTAAGCAAACGTTTCAGAGACACCATCGCTCGGAATCGGCAAGAAAAGGTTGTCAATGAAACCACCCCTTTCTTCGGAGTGTTGATTCCCACACATTTCGCAGTCGAAAATGACTGTTCGCAATGCGATGATCAACAAGACGACGTTTTTGACAACGTTCGACGTGCTGAATCTTCCTCGACGCTTCAGCCCTTTTGTGATGACCTCGTTGGGCAACAATCCCACTGGACCTCGCTGGTAATCCCCTGCAGATCAGCACATTCGAAAATGTTAGCTAGAATTCAGTTATGTGCAAAAAGCTGTAGCAGCAAAGAAACAGCTCTCGAATAAAATGAAATATGACATTGGATACCCAATCGAGCAAAAGGAATCGCAGCTCAAGTTGTCAGTCTTATGGAGAAATATGCGTTAAACATTTCTCCCATCGCAGAGTAGATCTTTGTGGTAATGAGAAATACACACGAATGACAGGCTACACAACATGTACACTGGTGTCCAAAAGTAAAGCAACAAGCAGAAATTTTGCAAGGTTGCGTTTACTGTGCCACAAAACAGTGTAAACAGGTGATAGCAAAGGAGAAACAATGTGATGAACACACAACGAAAACATCTACAACTTGCATAACGGTAGACAAAGATGTTCGTCGTTTTTTACAACTTAACGGATTTGCACACGCATTCCGACAACTAATTAATGTGCTCAGTATGGGGTTTGACCACCTCCGGCAGCAATATAGGCCTGCCATCGATAGGGCATGCTGCGAATTATGTCGTAAGTCTCATGTTGAGCCACACCATGCGTGCAATATCTTCCGTTTCCTAGGAAACATCAACCACCTGTGCTCTATGAGGTCGAACATTATCGTCCACCAAAAAAAGTCTCGGCCCTCAGAACCTCGCAACAACCGCACACGAGATCCCAAGACCTCGTCACGATACCTGACAGCAGTTAAACCTTGCAGATTCACCCATACAATTTCATGAAGAGGGGCTCGAGTGGTCAACGTAATCCCTGCGACAGTATTAGGGATCCTCTTCGATACCGGTCTCTTTCCACAATGTTTGGATTCGAAATCGTGCTCCACATTCCCTCCAGAAGCGAATGCGTCGAGAATTACTCTCCAGACCAAATTAGGACTCATCTGCGAAAACAACATTGGCCCACTATTTGACTGTCCAGGTGGCATTTTGACGACTCCACTTCTACGAGGACGCATCAGAGGTACACACACAGACGGTCTCCGACAAAGACGACTACTCTGCCGAAGCCTTCTATACACCATTTGCCTCGATACAACACGTCCAGTGGATGCCGCGAGGTCACATGTCAGTTGCTGCGCAGTACTAAGGCGGTACCGTCGTGCCCTTACAGCCAAATAACGCTCCTCTTTCCGATGTCGCATGTGGTCGACCACTTTGTGATACCATTCATAGAAACAACAGAACGACTCACGTTAAGACTTCGGGCCCCATCAGTTTGCGACTGTCCTGCTTCCATTCTTCTTATTTCCCTCCACCGCAGAGAGTCTGATAGGCGTCTTACCTGGGTCATACTGCACCGTCTGTGACTGAATACACAGCGACTGTGAAGTGGAACTACCTGGCGAACACTAACTTCTTTGATAGATGAGTTGATGTCCTCGTTGACACGGTTGTCCGTTGACTGTAATACTACCTTCCGTACAGAACACGATTGTACGGACATCTGTAGACATTTTGTATGAATATACCGTGAATTAGACACAAGATGGGCAAATAGCGGTTTGTTACTTTAATTTTGGATACCAGTGTAGTTGCCAAAGCCACCGATGAAATATGTGGAAGTATTGGTTCACAATTACACAGATTCACTTGCGAAACAGCATCAACAGTCTCGAAGATTATGTGCTACCGTTTGTCAGTAATCGACCGATCGAAACCACGTCTTGTCAGCGTAAGGGAACTGCTTCTGCCCGACCGCGTGCGGTATCCACGTACGATACATAATGCTACCCTTTGGATGTTGGGGCACACCCCAAATACGCCATCGCAAATACGCCTTTGAAAAGGTCCCGAGTTAGAGTCTCGGTCCGGCACACAGTTTTAATTTGCCAGGAAGTTTCATATCAGAGCACACTCCGCTGCAGTGAGAAAATCTCATTCTGGCTCTCATCATTTCTTAATTACAGTAATTGGATTATGTTCTTGTACAATAGTATGGTGCTGAACTCCTCTGCCCAATTTTGATGCAGCAGGACGTGTAGTCTGAAGGAAGTTTGTGTGCCAAGCAATCTCCTTTTCTCACGAAGAGCAGATTTCTGTTTGATCTTATTTATATACAACAGTGGTCCCTTAGGTATGAAAAGCTACGAAAACTTGGGCTCAAAGCTGTCCGCAATACGGCCAAGTAAGTAACTAACAGAGTCGTATTTTAAACCTTAAAGAACAATATCTTCCTCCCAATTGCAATACGTCACCAACTGGTGCAGAAGCTGATCATTCAAGGAGACAGCAACCAAAATTCAGGTAAATTAAAGTAAAAATCTCAATCAAAAATCAATCTCTCTCTCTCCAAACACACATATAAATATTCATATTATTAAGATAAAAGTCATTTTATAGCGACCAATGCTAGCGCCCACACCATCACGAACGCTTGTCAGTCAGGAAAGTTGTTCGACATGCGCATTGTAGTCAAAGTAATGTGGTGTGGTCATTGAATCATTTCTGATCGACAGGTAGTATTGAAGACTTACAGGTCACAGGCCCTCCACGTTCGATAGGTGCTTGGGTCGATATGTACGATTGTTAGCTCAAAGGAACCGTGAGCCGAGTGCTCCAGAACTGAATTTGCCGTTCGAAAAGGCTACGGTATGCCATGGACCGCATCAAACTGTTGGCGTTTCATGATGTAAATTTCCATACCAGACGACCATGGCGAGCACCGCATCGTGCACCACAGCACCATGGACTCTGTTACAGACGGGCAAGAAAGCATTGTAACGAATTTGGCAGGAGGAGGAGGGGAGACTATAGAATTGTTGCTTAAATACAACAGAATTAATCACTGAAAGATTATTTGTTTAAACAGAGAATTTGAAAAGTTTGTTGTTATACTGTGTCGATGACATCAAGAACTGTGCACATGGGGGTGTATTTGTTACTGATCACCACTCAAACATAACTTTGAGACAAATACATATATTTACTGCTAGAATAGTTTCCAAACATTACACTTTAGTAGTTAGTTCTCCAGTGACACATAAAATTTAGTCCATTTCGGTGTAACTCGGAGTAATCTGCTTCCTGTTGCTGCTGCTGAAGTCGTCGTCCTGGTACATTTCATCTGCAAACTGGATCTAGTTACGTGAATTCCATGAAATGATCCAGGTACCAAGTCGTTTTATAGTGGTTTATTAATGAAAAGCTGCTCAACTTCCTCTTCGTGGGAGCCCACTTCACATAATAGGCTACATAGTCACAAAACCGTAGTACAACAATCGTATTATTACACTGACGTGCGACACTATTGTGGCGTCTGTGAACTGTCTCCAACGGAGCCTCCACTGAGCCTTCTGCTCTCCCTATTTATGTGTTCTTAACAATGTTATTATGAAGTTATTACGAATGACTACACACAAAACATTTCCTATTTTATGCCCAATCTGGCGTATACAGTATAAAAGATTTTTACATAAGATATACATTTCATTATACAAAATAGTGAAAAACAAAAATGCCAACCTAACTTTTCTTAATTATGGCTTAATTAGTGAATGCAAAATAATCCTAGCATATATTGGACGAACATGGCATAAAGGTAAAGAAATGAAATAATAAATTTTATGAATTTAATGAATTACACAAAATCACTTATTTTGTGCAGGTGTACTAGATACAATTGGAATTACGAAACTTTCAATAAATTGCCTCTTCGGAGAGTTTTTATTAGGGTACCGAAAGGAATGTAAAACAAAGGGTTGTTTTATTTCAGCATGCAAAATGGACGCCTCAGGGTTGTCGTTGAGTGTTGTTAGCTCTGATCTTTTAGCAGACTGATAATAGCAGGCAACGGGGTTGGAGACTACGTGGTGACATCTAACGCCAGTACTGTGTCCCGCATGTGCAACAAGATGGTGGTGGTGTAATCCTATGTGTGGCATTACATCAAACCATTATACTCCTCTCATGGTACAGGGACGAGATTTCCGACCAACACTAGGACCGCATCCCCAACATGTTGGTGTCAATTTAATGTTGATGGACGGTAACTCGCATGCTCACAGTGTTTTCCCCGTGAACACGTTCCTTCAGCGTGCTAAGATCACCTTCCTATTGCCCAGACATCAATCCAAACGAAAATGTATGGATTCGATTGAAACGAGGTGTCACTGAACGTCGACAAGCCTGCCTTCAAGCAAGAGGGCAACAGACGATTTTGTCATTACACAAATGTTTGGACTTGGTGATCTGGATACATTGCCTATGAATATAAATGTATGCCTCAGAGCTAGCTTTTGTTTTCTGTGCTATGAATTTGGAAGTGCAGGGGCGACGCAAAACTTTTGTACCTCTTTAAGGTGTAGGCTTACTTATTATTGATATCGGTCTTGGCACTAGGCTTTTGCAACCCTTTGGTGGAAGGTCTCAAGACGTTCATTAAAGTTGTTTGAAATAATAATCAAACATTTATGTTAATATTTTATTGTGGTTCTCCAGTACAGTGAAACAGTTATGAATTTCACAAAAGCGTTGCGTCTACGACACTAGTTATGGGACATGAAAAGTAATGCATACGGAGACCATATTAATAATAAAAAAGAAAGACAATTGGCAATTTGCTGCCCATGAGCAGGTAAACACACGTGGCAGATTTTCAAAAGAAAACTAGAAACATACGTAGACCAAAATCATGGCTCACTGTTGCATGTCTGCTACCACGATAGCAGCGAGAATAGCCATTTCCAGATTTCGTTGCTAGTTTATATTACTTTCTGTGTCCCACAGCTCTAATCATAGATGTACGCGTGACATTTATGGAATTCATGATTGTGTTGTTTGCCCATTTCTTCATGCCTGTAGATAACAACAGAATGTCTCTACTTACGCCACCTTTGGAAATCGAAATAATATTGTTTTACCGCTCGATTACGTGTTACCTGATTTGCCACTGCAATGCTGTCGGCATGAGGAGGAGGAAGCAAGGCTGAGAGAGAGAGGGAAGCACTTTCAGACGAGACAGGTATTCCGCTGCAATACGAAATATTCTCCGCCCTTGGTGGACAACATCGGTAGAGAATCTCGGCACTATCTCGGCAACAACCTGCAACAGCCTAATCCATCAGCAATATTGTCCGACTATCCCGCAATATTGCTGCGTGTCGCAGCCACGTTGTAGCAGTGATGACGGGAACAGTATTACGGCCACACTTTACTGTACTGGTCTGCAAGATTTAAGGACGTAAGTAAGTTTCGCGTACTGTGTCACTGCCAAGTAACATAGCTAGGTGAAACATCGGACCATACACAGAAAGCACTGCTAAGTACAGTACAGTACAGCACATCACAGTATGTGAGACGAACAGGAGGCACATTTTTTTTTTTTTTTTTCCTTAAGACAATAACACTGCCGGCCGGAGTGGTCGAGCGGTTCTAGGCGCTACAGTCTGGAACAGCGCGACAGCTACGTTCGCAGGTTCGAATTCTGCGTCTGGCATGGATGTTTGTGATGTCCTTAGGTTAGTTAGGTTTAAGTAGTTCTAAGTTCTAGGAGCTGATGACCTAAGACGTTAAGTCCCATAGTGCTCAGAGCCATTTGAACCATTTTTGAACAATAACAATACAGAATTCACCGAGATTTATGACGGTGCTCTGGACGTTTTAGGCTGGACATGACTCTTAATAGGGTGCGTGATTACCAAAGAGGCAAATGCATGCTCTGCAACGTGCTCCCGTACTTGCCATAAGGTTAGTAAGGAATATTTGTGCCAGGGGGGTTCCGTTGCCCCACCACAGCGGCTGACAGCTGCAGGGTGGTCATTGGTGCATGCAGACTTCGGGCAATAGGTCTCCCCAACTCATCTGATATGTGCTCGAGGCGCTTTCAGTAAGAGGAATGAGTAGGCCAGTCCATTCACCAAATATCCTCTCATTCCGAGAGCTCCTTCACGTGCAATGTTCGGTGCGTTCACGCGCGTTGTCGTCCATAAAAATAAAGTTAGGACCGAATGCACCCCTGAAAAGACGCTCATGGGAAAGGAGTACAGTGTCTCAACAACGTTGATCCTTCAGTACACCCTCGCAACATTATGGCTCCCCACACCATCCTAACTAGACTACCAAAACGATCATGTTCGACAGGGCTGTACGTGCCCTGTATGGCGAGCGGCGGGACCACGTTATGCAGCGAGGAGAAATGGGAAGCTTAATGCAACCAGGAACACTGTCAAACATGGTCATTTGGTGGCCCAGTTGCTTTAGAGGCATAATGTTCCACGAGCGTACTAACACCCAAATCTTTGAACACGGTCAATGTTATTGTGGCACTGTAATCCTTTCTCGTGAGCGTCTTTTCAGGGGTGCATTCGACTCTGGCTTGTGGATGATAACACACGAGCTTCATTCTTGTGGATGATAATACACGTGCACATCGAACTACGCTGGTGGAGGAGCTCTCGGAAAGAAGCGACATTCAGCGCGAATGGGCCGGCCTGCCCGACCCCACGACTCAACGACCACCGAGCACGTGAGGGATACGTTGAGGATCCACCTGCACTGGCGACCATCCAGCAGTCAGCAAACGCGCTGGTAGAGGAATGGAACGTCCTGACACAAGAGCTGCTTAACATCCCTGAGCCTGCCATGAAAGCACGTTGCACAGAATACGCTGCCGTCCGTGGTGATCACACATCCTGTAAAGAACCAAGTCTCGCCTTCTGTAATGTCCAGAGAAGCGTCATAAATAGCGGTGACTTCAGCGTAACTATTGTCTTTGAATAACTGTGTCATTTCTGTTCGTCTCATTCCGTATTTCTGTCACTTGCGTCCCATATTTCGCGATAATACAAAATAATCTTCTCTTCTGAATTTTTCGACTTCCTCCATCAGTCCCATATGATGCAGAATCCACGCCTCACAGCAGCACTCCAGAAGAAGACGGACAGGTGTAGTGTAATCAGTCTCTTTAGCACACCTGTTCCACTTTCTAGATGTTCTGCCCATTAATCACAGTCGTTGGGTTGCTTCCCCCATGACATTATCTATGTGGTCTTTTCAGTTTAAGTTATTCGTAATTGTAATCCCTAGGTACTTACAAGGGAACCTCCCCATCGCACCCCCCTCAGATTTAGTTATAAGTTGGCACAGTGGATAGGCCTTGAAAAACTGAACACAGATCAATCGAGAAAACAGGAAGAAGATGTGTGGAACTATGAAAAAAAATAAGCAAACTATACAAACTGAGTAGTCCATGCGCAAGATAAGCAACATAAAGGACAGTCTAAGTTGAAGAGCGCCGTAGCGTCGTGGTTAGCGTGAGTGGCTGTGGTACGAGATGTCCTTGGTTCAAGTCTTACCTCGAGTTAAAAGTTTAATTTTTCAGTTTATGTGACAAACTCTTATGTTTTCATCACTTTCTTGGGAGTGATTATTACATCCACAAGAAAACCTAAATCGGGCAAGGTAGAAGAATCTTTTTATCCATTCGCCAAGTGTACAAGTAAGATGGGTCGACAACATATTCCTGTCATGTGACGCACATGCCGTCACCAGTGTCGTATAGAGCATATCAGACGTGTTTTCCTGTGGAGGAATCGGTTGACCTATGACCTTGCGATCAAATGTTTTCGGTTCCCATTGGAGAGGCAGGTCCTTTCGTTGTGGTAACCTACATTGTTAAGCTGAGTAGCAGTTCCCCAAGCTCGAGGTTTTGCGGTGCGGTCGCAAAACACAGACACTAAACTTATTACAGTGAACAGATACGTCAATGAACGAATGGACAGAACTTTGCGAAAATAAAGAAATTTAATTTTTCACTCAAAGGCAGACTTGAACCGAGGATCTCTCATTCCGAAGCTGCTCACGCTAACCACGGGACCATGGCGCTGCTGAGCTTACATTATCCTTGACGTTGCTTATCTTGCGGATGGACTATTCAGTTTGTATATTTTGCTTATTTTTTTCATAGTTCCACACAACTTCTTCCTGTTTTCTCGATTGATCTGTGTTCAGTTTTTCAAGGCCTATCCACTGTGCCAACTTATAACTAAATCTGAGGGGGGGTTCCCTTCTTAGCAGCTATCCCAGAATCATCACAACTTTGCTACTAAAGAATAAACAAAAAATAAATAAAATTTTAAAGATATTACATCATGTTATCAGTAATGAACTGTAACTATTAACGGTCTTGGCAAATTCATAAAATATAGAAATTCCATTTAAATTCATCACTGTTGCCTTTACAGACTCTGAGAAAACTGAACGGTCAGTTACAGTTTTACGGGACTGATGGTATCAGATGTTTTGATTTTCGCGGGACGTTGTCTGTTGCTTCTGTAAGCTTAACGACAATATATTATTATTATTATTATTATTATTATTATTATTATGTTCCGATTTTAATGGTGTCTTGACCTTGTGCGGGACGCCAAATGTCCTGATTTTTGAAAGCCGCTAACAATTCAAAACATGATGCGTATTCATTTAAAAAAATGATCGAGTAGTTTACATTAAAGTTCCGAAACCAGTTTCTGAACCCTCCATGGGGGTAACCGAGAAAGACAGAATACGGAGGCCAATAGGTTGCGAGCAGCCGCTAAGTAAAAGGACGCCTCAGCGCATTGTGGAACAACACGTTTCGTAAACATCCTGCAGCATGTCTTCCGTTGTTGTATTCTTATCATTTGGGGTTCTTTTCTGAACAGAGTTTCAACTTCTGCACCGCTCTCACCCATTACTGGCCAAGACTTCTGTTTTTTCGTTTGTCAAATCAAAACTATTACGGTACACAAAATATCTCCCGTATTTTTAAAAGAAAACAGAAAAATCAACACCAATAAAAGTGTGTAGTTACGATAGTGTCTGTGTCAAACGGTACGTTAATTTGGCCCCTATTTTATACACTGTTGTGCAAAACAGGACGAAAGTAACTTTTACAAGATGTGTAAGTAACATAGCTCGCTGTAACTTGGATCATAAGTAGAATGAAATGCTGTAGCATACTGCAAAAGGTAACCGACAGATATACGAATGAGACGAACAAATAGACACTTTTATTCGAAGACAATAATTACACTTAATTGTGAATTGCAATAAAAATGTATATGTAGATGTATAAGTTCTTTGTAAATCTGACTAAGTTTTATAGTCACAGGTGTAACGTTGCATACCCACTCAACCTGTGAAGTTTCAATCTCCCCACCTACTCTTCTTTGTTGTTCCCGTTTTTTGTCAGGCAGTATATTTTGACCAATGGCCTTGCCTCAATTGTGATACTGTTTCCTGTCAGATCACCGAAGTAAAGCACTGTCAGGCTTAGCTAACACAGGGATGGGTCAACGTGCACTGCCGAGTGCTGTCTGTTGGCAAGCGGGCCTCGTGAGGCCAATGGAGGAGCTACTCGATTGAGAAATAGTGGCTCCAGTCACCTAAGCTAACACCTGGGAAAGCGGTTTGCTGACCACATGCCACTCCATGTATGCATCAGTGACACCTGTCAGCTGAGGATGACATGGTAGCCAGTCTGTACTAGTATTTGGCCTTCCAAAGGCTGTTGGAGTGAGAGTGATGCGAGAGTGCAAGAAAGAGAAAGAGAGTAAAATTTGAGTTTTTTTATTTGTATGGTATGGCTCTGCATTGGTCAGTAGTAAAACTGTGAAACAGAAACTCACTTATCGCTGCAAGCAGTGTGATTTTTGACTGTTTTTGGACCCACATTTTAAACTGATTGGTACCAAAAATAATTGCTGAAACATGTACCTTCTACTTAATTGTAAAGTCACGTTGATCTCAGTAAATGAGTAAACAAACTAAACAGCAATGAGGATTAACCAAAAAATGGGTTGATGTGACAGAGAGGTGGTGGGAAGGCATTGACTGAAGGTGCAATGTCAGTGTTTTTCCTGGGCACCATTTACCATAGTTCCAACACTGAAGTGATCTTTTATTTGTGCCACTCAATGAAATGTGAAGCTACTCCTGCTCAGGTACTTACCTGTTTTGCAGCATCAGCTTCAGGTAGCCTTCACAACGAGCCAAAGAATATACTGGCCAACAACAGCTGTAATTCTGCAGCTGGGTGCTGCAGTAGTACTCACTCAGCACACTGCAGTGCAGTGTTTTATCTTCAGCATTGAATCTGATTACTAAATGCTTTGGCAAAGTGCAGCATTTCCACAGTTGTCCACTTGGCAAGAGACTACCTCCTGTTATACCGTAGTTGGCCAGAGTGAGTATCAGTGCTCACAGTTCAGCCGGCAATGGTATTCCTTTGGTGCTGCACATTTGACTAGCAAAGTCTTCATACCAGTCGTCAGTCGATTGTGCGGCTAAGCTACTACGAGCTCATTGAGCATTATCACTAATTACGTGATGCCGCTGGTCTACGAGCCCTCATCTAGCCCTGATGCACGTTCCTGCCAGATCCCGTGGCCCACAGACTATGCTCACCAGCCCAGCCATATAACCTCGTTGCACTGCCGAGTTGACTTCTAACTCGGCATCAGCACGGGAGTCTCTTTTGCCATCTGCTGTGTGATTCTATGGCAGCATTGTGTTGCTTTACCATACCAACCCTTTGGAACAACAAGGTGTCAACTAACACTTCATTTGTTTTGTGTAAATTTATGTCAGAGTTTCATTAACTCATTAGTTAGTTGTCTCTCCACCTACAGAGTGGTTTTTTGAAATGTACTAATCAGGGCTTTTTACAGTGAACTGTAAATAACACTTACAAGAACATTGCAATAAAAGTGCACCATAATTGTGTTAACTTTTCCCTTGCCTTGTTCTTTATAAAACTAATTCTGCAGACAATGTCTGGAAACCACAAGCAATTGACATGTGGTCAGACTATTCAATCATCTCATTCATCTGCACATGTCACTTACCTGTACACTTTTTTCTTGTGTCAGTTTATAAGAGCAGATTTCCTTTCTCTTGTTGTTTTTCCAAAAACCAAAAATTGGCATGGTAGATATTTTCCCCATTTAATTCCTAATGTTGTATAATACTTGATTAATGAAAGATAATAATTAACAAATATTCAACTGTATTTAACATTAATTACAAGAAAAATAATTTAGTAATTAAAAATAAGTTTATGTAAATTTCAGGACATGAAGTGAGCCTATGCTTCATTTTTCATAAGGAAATTCAACCCCATGACAGCTTTATAATACTCTTGAGCCAGAGGAGGCATGTTCTCCAATATGTCATTGACATCTCCCATTTCAGCTTCTGATAGTAATGGTTTAATAAAATTCAATTTTTGTTTAATTGGTGGTCCAATCTATTATGTACATTCTTATTTTCAGATTGAAAGTTGTGACCAGTAATCAAGTTCTACCTTGGCAAAATTTCAAATTGGCCTTTTTGATTGTGAATTGTGTTTGGTAAGAATGAAATATGTGCCAGCTTTTTTGTAGATTATAGTGACGTTACTTGTGAAATAGGATAATTTGAAAATTAAATTTCTTCATTTCCAATCCAAATATTAAAAATTTGCACTGCAGAACTGTATTGACTGGAGAGGTTTTCTTCAATCCATATTTTTCAGTAATGATATGAAACCAATGTGGGAGAAGGACTCATTTTTACCATAGTTTTTCACTGCCACTATGTGCACTATCAACCTTCCAAATGCATGAATGTCCAAGCACCGAATAAAACAATTAAATTTTATTCACATGAGGATTTTCAGTGAAGAAATCCAAAACAGTACAGGAAATAAAAGAATTCCAGTTCTGTGGACTGCAGGAATCATTCTATGTGATCAGCTCAGTAAAATCATGTTCACCATTTACCTTCTCTAGAACGGATTTAAAGGCACAAGCAAGGTCTATTCTAGATCTGCCAGACAATGATTCTGTCTACAAAGCACAATATACAGTTTTACTGCTTGAATAATAAGCTGTTAAATTACATAAATTTGCTTTTCTTTTGTAACAAATGAATTAACTTCTTGGACATGAGATTACATACTGCAGGTAAAACCAAAGCACAGTAACAGATTTCTGTTCCCTGTTCTGATCTCTGAGTTTTCTCATTGCTTCTTTTTCTTTATTTACAGTATTTTTTACAAATTTTCAGTGGCTCTTTGTATGTTTTTGACATTTCATATTCTTCACACAGGTCCGGTGGCAGCTCGTGAGTATACACTCTGGGTGTTCACAAATTTTTAGATTCAGATATATTCGAGAGTGTGAAATTAGTAGCATCTGCTGTATAACACTTATGCTTACCAACAAGTTTATACAGCTACAGCTACTGCCAATAATAATAATAATAATAGTAATAATAGCAACAACAACAACAACAACAACAATAATAATAATAATAATAATAATAATATACATAAGAAGGAATTGTTTTGTGGAATTTTGTTGTTTTCTACATAATTAGGTACATTTTAGGGCAATAACAAAATAATGTATCAGCTTTTGCAACTCTCCAGTTCACATTTTTTGTGAAATTGAAATTTTCATGCTTTTCCAATTTTTTTGGACAAATGTACAACATCCCTAACAGATGCATTAGTTCACGAATTTACTTCCGGGCTGAAAATCTGACAGTCTTATGCAGCACCCACAAAACAACTCATGCTAACAGTACACTTTCTTGTTAAATGTTTGCTTGTAGTCATGATTTTTTGATTTCATCACTCCCTCAATTCTTTGCAGCTAACTTTTCCTTGTATTTTACTTTTCTGCTCCCAAAATGAGATTTTTCACTCTGCAGTGGAGTGTACTGATATGAATCTTCTTGGCAGATTATTACTTTTCTGCTGGAGAACTTAAAACAAATTCAACATAATTCATGTTTACACTGCACACGAAAGCCGATTCCCCCACAGTAAACAACCAACTCCAAAACAAAGTGCCATTTGTGGAACTGATTAAACTCAATTAGTAACGCCTGACTAAAGCATACCGCTGTGAATCCCACATTTAAGTGAATATCAGAGAAACCAGTGATACAGCTTTTCATGAATTTTCTTTTATACAGTGTGGGCCTACAGCACAGATAAACATGAGTCATCATAAGATCAACAGATTTCAAAAGTGTGAATAAATGCTGCAGTCCCACAATTGATGGTGATGTGCTTTAGGCCCTTATGATCCTTAGCACCTCAAATGGATTACTGAATGATAAAATTCATAGCTTGATATACTATAACTCATTCAGAAACACACAAAATAGGTTCACTGTCAGTACAACTTTAACATATACTGAGTCCAATCTAATTTTACTACAGTATATACTGAATGAATTAGCATATCTGAGGAGTGTGTTACCATGTAGCAGGATTTATGCTGAGCGAATGGGGATGCACAGTGTGCTAACACCTGGTGGCACTGACGTAAAGTTCTAGTTGAGTGGCAAGGTTCTAGCTGTTCACATCATGAACTGTGCACATTGTTTATCAAATCTTTATGTACATGGCCCATAAGGCAAGTATGTCACATGAGCTGCACATGTGTGAAAGATGCTTAAAATGTGCAAAACTGAAGGTGTGCTCGCGACCCTGATGCCAAGTTTCATAGGGTCTAGAGGACCAGCAGCATGGTAGATTTAAGTGCCATATCTTTTAGATTGCAGCATCCATGCTACATTTAACAGCATTCAAAGAAAAATAACCAATAAATCCATAAGGTGTTGGACGTTAAGGGTGTTCACGTTCTCTTACACAACAGCCGCCACTACAAACGTTTCCACAATAAGATTTTCTCTTGTTGAATCCTAAATTGAATTCTTTGACAAAGACATGCTTATACGTACAAATTTGACTGATATTGTAACAACTTCTAAACACTTATTCTGACTAAGAGAACGCACTTTAAAAAGAAAGAAACTTCAGTCAAGGCTTTTTCTTGCTGTTTGAGCTCTGCAATAGTGAGACTTACGATTGGGAAAAAAAGTTATATGTTGCTTCACATATTCTTTTTCAGCCTCATAAAGCTTCCTGGAATTAGTCTAATACAAACCTATGTTGTCAAGTGGTGGTGTATTAGTAATTGGATCCTTATTTTATGAACATTTTGTGCAGAATACAAAGTGTCCCTAAAATATACTTCTTGCCTCCCTCAAACTTTAAAAAATTTGAAACTAAATTACATGTAGGTCATTACATTATCCTTCATTCTGGGAGACACAGTTGTACTTTGTTCAGCAGACTTGTTGAAAAAGTGATATTTCTCATTTTGGGTATAATAATAATGAGTATGAAATCATTTTTCCCTCTCAATTTCTTCAATTTTTACACTACTCTTGAATTTGCACATAGTTATACAGACTTTCACCATTTTTGCAGTTTTGGCTGGTACATTTTTACCCCTTCCACTTATGTGTCAGTAACAGTACTTGGCCAGACTTCTATCAAGCTATAACAATCAAAAGTAACATGCTAGAGCTCTTTTGAATGGTATAGTAACTTTACAATGAACATGACTGTATAGTGATATTCGAAATAAACCGAGCGAGGTGGCACAGTGGTTAGCTCACTGGACTCGCATTCGGGAGGACGACAGTTCAATCCTATCTCCGGCCATCCTGATTTAGGTTTTCCATGATTTCCCTAAATCGCTTCAGGCAAATGCTGGGATGGTTCCTTTGAAAGGGCATGGCCGATTTCCTTCCCCATCCTTCCCTCACCCGAGCTCTAATGAACTCGTTGTTGACGGGACGTTAAACACTAATCTCCTCCTCCTCCTTATTCGAAATAAAAAGTACATTGCTTAAATGAAGGGCTCGGGGAGATATAGTCATAAGCCACAACTTTCACGAAATTGAGTTTTTCATGTTGTGGCATTCTTAACAATGTCTTCTTCACAATGATTTGAAAAAGTTCCTTGTTACTGCAACAGATGGCAGGCTATGATGGAGTGCAGCTCTATGCTGTGCCATTTGGTGGTAGTTTCAGAAGATACATAGTCACAAGCCACGGCAAAATGGCGGGTGGGTCAGGAACGTCTGAAGCGTCTTCGGGTCTTCAACGCATATTTGACACAGACAGTAGTGGAAGTGAAGAGCTTTACCCTTTGCATCCTGACAGTGATGAATCTTGGCATCCATTGACCAGCAGTTCCAGTTCAGATGATGTTTCGATAAGGAAATTAAATGGTTTATTTCTGGTGATTAATTTCCTGTGGCTTGTGACTTTGTTTCTCTTAACATTGGCAACACATTTCACAGCCATCCTGTGTGTTAATGATGAAACTTGATGGGCACATTTATATTACTGCTTAATGGTGCAATAATGTAGTTTCAAAGGCAAAAGATGTGTAGAAAATATTTTCTTATTAATGTGATTTTAGCGAAATTTAATGTTTTGTGTGGCTTATGACTATATCTCACACAAATTCTTAGACTATTTTGCTCTTCATATTGTACTTTGAAATAAGTAGAATAAATGAAGGATCACCCAAAAAACCAAAGCCTTCATGGAAAAGAAATCGAAATATTGATCAGTGGAATAAAAATAAAGCAAAATGTCGATGAAATGCTGGTCAGCAGTATAAGTCTTTAAAAGCACCCAAGACTGTTCAGGCTGCTACTATAGGAAGTCCCTGTACTTGTTCAATTAAATGCTTCACAAAACTGCTTTCAGAGGAAGAAAAAATTTTTCATTCATTTTGGGACATAAGAAACTTTAATGTCCTGAATACTTACCTGATGAGCTGTATGAAAATGGAACCGAAAAAGCGGAGGTTTGTTCACTATTTAAATACAAATGGTTTAATATTTTGTACAGTTATTTCATTTTGTTATATTTGTCATAATTTCTTTCAAAGCTATCCAAAAAAGACTTCCAAGAAAATATCATCCAGGGATGTTACATTTTCTTATAATGTGAGGGTATGCGGAATATAAGTCATGATCTGCAAGGAAGCTTTCCTAAGGGTTCGTGGCTTACAGATACATTCACGAAGAGTGAGGAATTTGCAACATCAAATGAAGCAGAGATTTGCAGTGCCAAAAGAAGATGGAAGAGGTTTGTATGTCACTCTGTGCTGTAAGTTAGGGATGTACTCAAACTGAGTACTATACAAATATTTCTATTAGGAAGAGGATATAAGCTCATCTTTTTCTTCTTTCAGGAAAACATGGAAACTACCCATATAAATTTCAAGACAAAGCTGTACAAAGTGTTAGAGAATTTCTCAACGCCATATCGAAATATATCAGTCATTACAGTAGGCAACAGAACCCTAATAAAGTGTATTTGGATTGTGATCTCACAATTGCTTCCTTATTTCGAGATAAATAATCAGAATACTGCAAGGAAAAGGAGGTTCCTGCAGTATCTGAAAGTAAATTCAGAGAAATTTTCGTATCTGAATTTAATGTAGGCTTCAAACTACCAAAAAGTGACACCTGTTCAAAATGTGATGGATTTCTAATTGCTATAAATAACCCAGAATTATGTGCAGAAGAAGTCACAGAAAGGAAACAAAAATATGAACTGCATCTCAGAAAGGCTGACGGAGGACAAAATATGATTGCGTCTTTAACTGTTCTGGCTAAAGAACATTCGAAAGAGCATCATGTGATAGCAATGGACATGCAGCAAACATTCCCAACACCTAAACTAACAGTTGATCCAGCATTTTACAAGAGGAAAATTTGGACATACAACTATGGTATCCACGACTGTGGGTCAAATAAGGGTTATATGTTTCTGTGGAGCAAGAAAGATGGAGGACAGGGTTCAGATGAAGTTGGGAGCTGCTTTTTGAAGTACTTAGAAATAACTAAACCTCAGACAAAACATTTCCACATAATCATAGACAACTGCAAAAGTCAGACAAAGAATTGGACTATTATTGCTTTGGAAAGGTCCCTTGTTTCTCCCAAAAGATTTGATTCTGTCCAGCATTACTTCCCTGTGGTAGGTCACACCATGCTATCTTGTGATCATGATTTTGGTTTCACTGAACGGTACGCAAGAAACAGATGCCCAATAGTGTAAATTCCAGATGAATGGGCAGAAGTAATCAAATCTGTGAGTCCAAAACATTTCATTGTAACTAAAATGGAAAGAGAAGACTTCAGAAGTCTGGAAAGCCTGAAGACATTGACCTCAAAACGTACAGAATCCACGTCTGGAGATCCCCCACCATTTCAGTGAAGCTACTCAATTTAAGTTTGAGTCTGAAGATCCCTTCAAGCTAAGTATAAAGCACTCTTATTCAGACATAGGAGCTTTCATGTCAGTGGATAGTCATGTCAAAAAGAAAAGCTAGTTGAACCAAATCCATATCAGCTGCCAATAAAGTACAGAAGGCCACTACCAATTATCCAGAAAAAATTGATGATGTACTGTCTCTTATGCCATACATACCTGCACCAAATCAAGCTTTCTTTCGGTCATGTACTGGAAATAACGTGTACAATAATGAGGTAGAGGAGCTTCCTTGATGTAACTGTGTAAATGTAAAAGTAATTTATACATCACAGATACCTGATATGTATATATTAATGTGTAAAAATTATATATTCTGCTTGCTGTGTAAGAGTAGTTAAAATAAATCCTTACAAATTCATACTTTATGTTTTAATTAATTTTTTGGGAGATATAGTCATAAGCCACCGTTGACTACATCTTAATTAGAATCATTCTAAAATTAATATTTTATAGCATACAGAGAGTTCACTATTTAACAACATGCTTTGCAAGTATTAAGCAAGTGTTTGCAGTAGAAATAAGGTTTCTATTTTGTATTAAACATTTTCAGACCTCTATGGAACTTTAAACTCGCTGTATCTCAAAACTAGTTCGATGTGGCTTATGACTATATCTCTCCGACCCCTTCAAATGTTAAACATTGCAGTTACCAAAAAAATTTAATGCTTTACAGTCTCTCAAAGTTTCATTAACAGTAACATAACAACAAAATACATAGTAGGGGAATAGGACCTATTTTCCGTAGTATAACAACACCTGTAGGACATGTGCTGTGATGGTTGACCAATCACTGAGCTTGTGTCTATTTATACACTCCTGGAAATTGAAATAAGAACACCGTGAATTCATTGTCCCAGGAAGGGGAAACTATATTGACACATTCCTGGGGTCAGATACATCACATGATCACACTGACAGAACCACAGGCACATAGACACAGGCAACAGAGCATGCACAATGTCGGCACTAGTACAGTGTATATCCACCTTTCGCAGCAATGCAGGCTGCTATTCTCCCATGGAGATGATCATAGAGATGCTGGATGTAGTCCTGTGGAACGGCTTGCCATGCCATTTCCACCTGGTGCCTCAGTTGGACCAGCGTTCGTGCTGGACGTGCAGACCGCGTGAGACGACGCTTCATCCAGTCCCAAACATGCTCAATGGGGGACAGATCCAGAGATCTTGATGGCCAGGGTAGTTGACTTACACCTTCTAGAGCACGTTGGGTGGCACGGGATACATGTGGACGTGCATTGTCCTGTTGGAACAGCAAGTTCCCTTGCCAGTCTAGGAATGGTAGAACGATGGGTTCGATGACGGTTTGGATGTACCGTGCACTATTCAGTGTCCCCTCGACGATCACCAGTGGTGTACGGCCAGTGTAGGAGATCGCTCCCCACACCATGATGCCGGGTGTTGGCCCTGTGTGACTCGGTCGTATGCAGTCCTGATTGTGGCGCTCACCTGCACGGCGCCAAACACGCATACAACCATCATTGGCACCAAGGCAGAAGCAACTCTCATCGCTGAAGACGACACGTCTCCATTCGTCCCTCCATTCACGCCTGTCGCGACACCACTGGAGGCGGGCTGCACGATGTTGGGGTGTGAGCGGAAGACGGCCTAACGGTGTGCAGGACCGTAGCCCAGCTTCATGGAGACGGTTGCGAATGGTCCTCGCCGATACACCAGGAGCAACAGTGTCCCTAATTTGCTGGGAAGTGGCGGTGCAGTCCCCTACGGCACTGCGTAGGATCCTACGGTCTTGGCGTGCATCCGTGCATCGCTGTGGTCCGGTCCCAGGTCGACAGGCACGTGCGCCTTCCGCCGACCACTGGCGACAACATCGATGTACTATGGAGACCTCACGCCCCACGTGTTGAGCAATTCGGCGGTACGTCCACCCGGCCTCCCGCATGCCCACTATACGCCCTCGCTCAAAGTCCGTCAACTGCACATACGGTTCACGTCCACGCTGTCGCGGCATGCTACCAGTGTTAAAGACTGCGATGGAGCTCCGTATGCCACGGCAAACTGGCTGACACTGACGGCGGCGGTGCACAAATGCTGCGCAGCTAGCGCCATTCGATGGCCAACACCGCGGTTCCTGGTGTGTCCGCTGTGCCGTGCGTGTGATCATTGCTTGTACAGCCCTCTCGCAGTGTCCGGAGCAAGTATGGTGGGTCTGACACACCGGTGTCAATGTGTTCTTTTTTCCATTTCCAGGAGTGTATGAAGGTTAAACTACAGACAAACAGAGTACACAGTCTGCTCCCATCGAGCTGTTGCTCACGGCTCTGCCCCATAGTTCTCATTCATGCATGTTGGTTCCATACAAGTTGATAGTCTTTGTGATATCTTCTTTTCAACTACAGCAATCTAACTGTTATTGTAAGTCATACAAAAGACTTAATTTCATTTCATGCATTGTATCAAAAAGCACCTCCACTAGGACCTTGGCACAAGTGGTGGTGCAGGTTTCCTACATCTGCTCCCCCTACTCTCATTCTTTGAGTATGGTGAATATGGGGCTATTTATTTATTTATTATTTTGTCAAATTGAATATGAACATCTCTATAATGTGCTTTCATGAATAATTGTTACTTCTGTTTGTATTTTCTATCACAGTAGATAAACAATACATGGCATCAGTGTTGGTGGCAATACACATGAAAGCGAAAAATACATAGATACTCATAAATCTCCATGTATTTTTTCACTTATATGAGCACTGCTGCCAACTCAGGTGCCATGTACTGATTAGCTAATGTGGTAGAAAATAGGTGAATATTCATTCATCTATGTGAACATGTAGGAGGTTGCCAAGAATGGACACATATGTCAACAAATCAGTCTTCAAGAACTCAGGGTGAAGAACAAATTGTCCAGTTTTTGTTTCCAGTGAATCTTGCAGTTCTTTGGCCACACAGTTCAATGACAGGAGGATAACTTGGAAAAGATGATCATCCAAGACAAAGTTAAAGTGAAAATACTGCAGGGAAGGCCACTGAAATGATGGATAGACCAGATGAAGGTGAAGACACACTAATCATGATCTCAGCTACTTCGAGATGCAGAAGACTGGAAGGAATGGAGACTTGTGGTAACAGCTTTCAGCTATGAAAGACAGAGTATTGATGATGATTTATCCACCTCAGCGACCATGACCTTCAGTTACCTTCTTTCTACGTGTGCTTAGGCATAGTCTAAAATGCTAGAGTTGGACTGTGGTAAAGGTATCATAACCTACAATAACAATTTTGAACTGCCTTTGCAGCACATTTGCAGCTTTGTGACAGTGGTGGTCATCATAACTCCTTTGCATTACCCTTCAACCATACATTGTTGCCAATGCTGACACCAACACTGACCAATATTTAAGTGACAGCACCCACATATTAGAACCGACACTCAGTTGAAATCATATACAGCCAGCACTAATATGTCTAATGCACAGATCATGGCTGGTGCCTTTGTGGTTTCGTGCCTGAATAATTATATTTAGTCATTACAAAACAAAAGGAAAACACTGAAGAGAATATGGCAGGCTATATCACTTCATACATTGCAAAATCAGTAAGTTTTACAGATGTTATGTTATTAATTACCATTATTAAAAGTTCATCAATTTCATTTTATTTATGATTATTCCTGCAGGTATGACAGATTTCAATTATCAGGCCACTTGATGGAGGACAATTTGATAACTTTTGTTGTATATCAGTAACTGATTCTGAACTGCTTCTTCTAATGATGTATTGCAGATCGAAGTTGTCAAATTTGTGGCAAAAAGTGGAAGCAGGGGTTTCTCACTTTGTTAGTTAGTCAAAAACATCTCAGAAAGTTTTGCAAAGCAAAGTTGAAGTTTAACTTAATGGACAGAAACTTATCTTTCACAGCATTTTGTATAACAGTGAAAGACACAGCATGGTGTACTTGCCTTTCCCTTCTAAACATTGGACACATACTTTTGAATGTCATTCCAGATTTCTATGGTCTTTGATACTAGTGGACCATTGTCCAACCACTGATGCACACAAAATTTTAACCCAAGTTTTTTGGTGTTTGAATACCACATATAATCTTCACACAACACAAGTGAATCTTTCAAAACATGGTATAGACTAGTTAAAATGAAGTCCCCATTCTAATTTGAAGCTGCTCTCACCTTCCTCAATCTTAAATTCATTGTGCATAACATGAAGGCTGCAAGTACCTACATTTAAAATATGTTTACCATAATTCCATTTTATGGGTGGATCATCCACTAATATTGACAAAATTTTAGAAACCGCAAGACTTTCTGTAGTACTTTTGAAATTTTTCAGTATATCCCCAGAAGTTGTGTGTTCCATAAATGCAGACATTGTTTGTCTGAGGATGCCAAAATTGAAAATCTGTATCCATTTCCTTAGTTTAGGTTGAAGAATTAAGGAGTGCAACAAACAATAAAACAATATCAACTACTCTCTTAACACAGCATCATGAAATGTTGTAGCAAGAAGTCCATTAATACTAGTGCAACTATTACAGGAGTAATTTGAATTTGCACACTTTGTAGGCCACAGAACTTTAGCCTTAAGATTTCCATTTCCAGGAATATAAGAAGATAAATGTACAGTCAACATTTCTGGTAGTTTCTATTATTCTGTACTCAACTGCCTCTGCCATGCTTGTATTCAGCAATGTATAATTTTTGGAAACAGTTCATGTGGAGGGGTTTTGAATTCTTTAAGTGCTTTAGTCTCCCTCTTTTTTGTCTTTATTAGATTTTTTCCTGTAATAAAAAAATGCATGACATATACTATAAGTGGCAGAGCTAGTACACTTTTACTTCTAATACTTAAAAACAGGCCTATTTTACCCATCACCTAAACATTCAGTGCACTTTCATCCATGTCTCTGATGTTTAGCTAGTTGTTGCAAAAGGTAAAATTGCTTTTGTTTTGAAAGAATGAGACTTTATGTACATTCCGTATTCCTCTTCTGCACTCCACACTATATTAAAAACACACTGACTGCTTGGTATCCTGAAAAAAAAAACAATACAAAGAAACTAATAGAGTATGGTACAACCTTACTGTAAAACCACAGATGGATTGCATTCACATAGAAGTCATTATACACGCTGTTGGAGATCTTCAACTCAAAATTTCTTAACAAGTTATGTGACATTTGAGGAAACGTCATATAATGTGTATAGATTATCCAATGGTAACTTATAATGATGTCATGCTATCCACGTGGTATGTAAAGTTGCCACACCAAATTGTCTTTCCCAGAAACAATAAAACAAAATGAAGGTACAGAAATAATACAACAAAATGGCATATCAGACAATAGCATTTGGGGGACATAAAAATAAGAAGTTTCATGACCTTTAAAATTTAGTGGCTGAAATAAGGAATTTTCGAGGATTTTAAGAAGGTTTCTATTATTTTTATTTACACATCAAGTTCCGTAGGACCAAATTGAGGAGCAAATCTCCAAGGTCATGGAACATGTCAGTACATGAAATTAAAAAATGGTTCAAATGGCTCTGAGCACTATGGGACTCAACATCTTAGGTCATAAGTCCCCTAGAACTTAGAACTACTTAAACCTAACTAACCTAAGGACATCACACACACCCATGCCCGAGGCAGGATTCGAACCTGCGACCGTAGCAGTCCCGCGGTTCCGGACTGCAGCGCCAGAACCGCTAGACCACCGCGGCCGGCCCATGAAATTACAACATAAAAGTAATAACAGATAAAAATAAATGTTTATCAACCCAAAAAAAGTCAGTCCATAAGTATAAGTAAACACAATCAACACTACAATAAGAACCAGCTTAAGTTTTCAAGGAACTCCTTGACGGAATAGAAGGAGTGACCCATGAGGAAACTCTTCAGTTTCAATTTGAAAGTGTGTGGGTTACTGCTAAGATTTTTTAATTCGAGTGGTAGCTTATTGAAAATGGATGTAGCAGTATACTGCATACCTTTTTGCACAAGAGTTAAGGAAATCTGATCCAAACGCAGGTTTGATTTCTGCCGAGTATTAACCGAGTGAGAGCTGCTTATTCTTGGGAATAAGCTAATATTGTTAACAAGAAATGATGCTAAGGAATATATGTATTGAGGGGCCAATGTCAAAATACCCAGACTCGTGAACAGGGGCCGACAAGAGGTTCGTGAACTTACACCACTTATTGCTCGAACCGTCAGTTTCTGAGCCAAAAATACCTTTTTAGGATGGGAAGAGTTACCCCAAAATATAATACCATATGACATAAGAGAATGAAAATAAGCAAAATAGATTAATTTTCATGTCGAACAATCACTTACTTCAGATACCATTCGAATAGTAAAAATGGCAGCATTAAGTCTTTGAACAAGATCCTGATCATGGGCTTTCCATGACACTACTATTTATCTGAACACCTAGAAATTTGAACTGTTCAGTTTCACCAATCATATGACCATTCTGTGACATTAAAACATTGGGTTTTGTTGAATTGTATGTTAGAAACTGTAAAAACTGAGTCTTACTGAGATTTAGCGTTAGTGTGTTTTCTACAAGCCATGAACTTAGGTCATGAACTGCACTATTTGAAACTGAGCCAGTGTTGCACACAACATCCTTTACTACTGTGGTGTGCATACTGTAAGACCTTCAGTACACACACCATCAGATTATTTGACTTGTCGCTCTAACGAAGTAGGCGAGTGTCAGCAATATGTCTCATGGTCTTATCATGGTGTGTTTATCTTCTGCTGTTAGGTCAGATGATAGAAATGCCACTTGCACGCTTAGAGTAGCAGATTGACAGTGACCAACTTTAAACAACTTCTGGAGCAATATTTTGTGATCGGCACAATCAAATGCCTTAGTTAAATCAAAAAATATGCCTAGCAGTCGAAACCTTTTGTTTAGCCCTTCCAGTACCTCACAGAGAAAAGAGAATATAACATTTTTAGTTGTTAAACGACTTCTAAAGCCGAACTGTACATTTGATAGCAAGTCGTGTGATAAAAAATGATCAATTATCCTTACATACACAGCCTTTTCAATAAATTTTTCAAACACTTATGGCATAGAAATAAGTCTAAAATTATCCACATTATCCCTTTCTCCATTTTTATAAAGCAGCTTAACTACTGAGTACTTTAATTGCTCAGGAAACTGACCATTTCTAAAGGAAAAATTTCAAATACGGCTAAATACAGGGCTAACATGTGCAGCACAGTACATTAATATTCTGCTAGACACTCCTTCATAACCATGAGAGTCCATAGTCTTCAGTGATTTAATTACTGACTCAATCTCCCTCTTGTCTGTATCATAGAGGAGTATTTCAGACATCTATCTCGGAAATGCATTTGCCAAGAAAGTTATATAATTTCCTGTAGAAACTAAATTTTTGTTTAATTCACCAGTAATGCTCAGAAAATGATTGTTAAATACTGTACATATATCTGATTTATCAGTAACAGAAATATTTTTACTGCGAACTGACTTTATATCATCAACCTTGTGCTGCTGACCAGACACTTCCTTCACAACTGACCATATGGTTTTAATTTTATCCTGTGAATTAGCTATTCTATTTGCATACCACATACTCTTTGCCTTCCTAATAACTTTTTTAAGCACCTTCCAATACTGTTTGTAATAGGCTACTGTAGCTTGATTGTGACTACTTCTAACATTTTGATATAATTCCTGCTTTGTTCTACAAGATATCCTTATCCCGCTAGTCAGCCACCCAGGCTGCCTATTACTGCTAGTACCCCATTTAGAATGTTCTAATGGAAAGCAAATCTCAAAGAGCATGAGAAATGTGTTAAGGAAAGCATTGTATTTATCATCTATATTATCAACACTATAAACATCCTGCCACTCTTGTTCCTTGACAAGGTTTAAAAAACTCTCTATTGCTGTTGGATTAACTTTCCTACATAGTTTGTAGTTAAATATGACATTGGTTTGAGTACAAAAGCCTTTTAGTGTTAAAATTTGTGCATCATGGTCTGCAAGGCCATTCACGCGTTTACTAACAGAATGGCCCTATAGCAATGAACAATGAATAAAAATATTGTCTATTGCTGTGCTACTGTTCCCCTGCACCCTAGTTGGAAAAAAACACAATCAGATCATATGAATTTAGAAGATCTACCGACATCCTTTTTCTTGCACCATCATACACAAAATTAATATTGGAAGTCACCACATATAACTAATTTCTGGTACTTCCTACAAAGTGAATCATGAACCCTCTCCAGCTTCAGCATAAATGCTCTGAAGTTGGAGTTAGGGGACCCATAAATGAAACAATTAGAAGTCTAGTTTCACTAAATTTAGGTGCCCCTGAACAACATTCAAATATCTGTTCAGTGCAATGTCTTGATACATCTATGGACTCAAATGGAATACTGTTTTTTACATACATAGCCACTCACACACCCTGGAAGGAACTCCTTAAGAAACAGCCAGCTAATCTGCATCTTGGTAAAGGAAGCCTCTGAATTGTCAAATTATTTAAGTGATGCTCTGATATACCAATAATTTCAGAGTCAACATCTATAAGCAGTTCACTAACTTTATCTCTAATACCTCTTATATTTTGATGAAATATGATAATTCCTTTTCTACTTGGAAACATTACATCCTCAGAAGATGAGCCATTAGTTAGAGGGACTTCCTTTAAGCGGTTATACCTATCAGCTGACTTCAATTTAAAAAAGGTGCAGCTCTAACACCAACTACTGCAGGAATTTTTCCATGAGTGACCCCACCACCACTACCACCCACTACAGTGTCAACTATAAGCTTAGCCAGCCTCCCCTTCATATACTTACTGAGGTGCAGGCCATGCCTAGTGAAACCTGATCTACTGAGGTGTGACCCATGTCCTCTGCCATCAGCACCCTCCCCAGCCCCATATTAACGCACCTTGATTCAGGTGTACGAACCCTGGCGAAGAATTTGCAGCTTACTTTTATTCAGACAGATATTAAATATGATCATTCACCTTTGTATTTGTTGTATTCATATCTTTGTTGCTACAAATTTGCCCAAGAAAATTTGTAAGTGAACTGTATGCTTCTGTGCATTTCATCCATCAGTGTCCCTGAACAGACACATTCTTTTGTATTCTTTTCGTAGGGACAATAGCTCAACAGTACAGATTCTTCTTTCCTTTGCAAATCATTTACAGTGCAATTATTGCTGATTTTGTGCTTGTGCACGTGCACACTTGTGTGTGTGTGTGTGTGTGTGTGTGTGTGTGTGTGTGTGTGTGTGTGTTTTGCCATGCATTGCATTTCTTGTTTAAATAAGACAATAAGACAACAAAGACAAAACACAAACAATGTTGGTGCCAATGAGTGGTTGGTGCACCAATATTGGACCAGTGTCCTTTGATGATTGGTAGAAATATCTACGAGCAGTGACATCATACCAACATTGGGGCTAACATTGGTTCGAATGCTGTTTCATCAGCCCACACACTGGATAAACACTGGTGGCACTGATGTGCACCCCAGTGCAGGACCATTTTACTCAAACACTCATTTTGCATGTTCATTGTACAGCCAACCATAGTGTTAGCTGAAGCTTTTGCCCTCTTTGTGTACTGGCATACGCTGATGCCAGCACACCATGCAGCATAGAGGTTACGAGAGTATTGATACAGGCCAACGACAAGGCTTGCTGGAAACGTGCCGCCAATACCCTTTCAACTGCCATTATTTAGGATCGCTGCCACAGACTGGAGGGTCAGTTAGGCAGCTAGTTCAAGCATGTTACGCCAGTTAGTTTGAGTCTGTACGCTGTGGAGTTCCAACGTGTCACCATGATGGAGCCACAGACTTATCTTCTAGCACAGAGACAGGCAGCACGTACCAACATTATAGTGAATGTAGTGGCTTTCTACTTCAACAGCGTTGAGGCTACGTGGACTATAAAGAAGAGAGCTTGTACCACAGCTCATGGAAACTATAAAATATTGTTCGATGAAACAAAAATTCTGTCCCATGCCTCCACGTACTGGGATTCTGTAATTAAGGAGGCTATTGAAATAAGAATGAGCCAAAAGAACCTTAACCGCGATAGCGGATACCATCTGAGCTGTACATGGAAATGAGCGCTTGATGCAGAGGAGCAGCAGAGATGTTCCTTCGAAGGTTTACATTCCAATGGAAGCGGTGGTGCCACCAGTGCACACAATGACACTATCTGCGACAGCAGTACATAATTGCCGACAAATCAGACACCGACCAATCAGAAGCCGTCCACAGGCTATAAAAAGGCTACCATAGCAGCAGTGAAGACATTCAGTTGCTCCTGACAATGACGATGGAGGTAATCGTCGAAAGGTCGAGATTTTATCCAGAACTGACGTGGCAAGAATACTGAGAATGTTTTACATATTGTTTAGTGAAGAAGGTTTACTTGCTTCTCTTGTGTTTTAAATTGTAGGGGTTTCTAATTGCAAATTTGTTGTTGTGTTCTTCAAAGTATTCCAGGAGGAGAGCTGCAGAACTAATCAAATTTCTCTTTTTTAGAGGCTTTGCTTGCTTGTTTTTTGCTACAATGTATTTGTGTAAACCATGAGTACTCCATCTCCTGCTCATGTGCCTAAGCTTCAGACAGCCAATGTAATGGATCTCACACAAATTTTTCAGTTTCAGAACCAACAAATTGCTGTCTTGGTGATGACGGTACAACAACTTCTGGCAGCACAAGCAATCGTGGCCGCACAACAGACCGACTGAGACGCCCAACAAGTGCTGCAGCCCAGCGTGCCCATGTTCCAGCAATTTAACAACACAGAACAAGAATGGCATGAATACCTGACACAGTTCCAAGTGCATTGTGCAGTTCGCTGCATCCAAGATATTGCACAATGCGGTCTCCCCAGTGTCCAGGTTAATACAAAAACTATTCCCTACTGTGTCTCCTGATGAACTTAGCTATGACGAAGTAATTGCTGCATTAACCAAGTACTATTACCAGTAAGTTCAAGTAGCTGCCGCCAGATATCAGTTCTTTTGTTTGCAGAAAAATCCAGAACAGACGTATGGTCGGTGGTATAGAGAATTAACGAACATGACTAAGAAGTGGAAATTTAAGTGTAGTTGTGGCAACTTTTACAGTGACCTCATAATCGCAGACACTATAATATTTAATGTACTCAATACTACAATATGGGAACAGATCCTAAAGTACTCTGATCCTTCACTTCCTCAAGTGTTGCGAATCTTAGAGCAACATGATTCAGGTGCCACAGCAGCCGATAAGTTTGACCAGGCCCCGATTTGCTGGATCGAGTTGCCACTTGCTCATGACCACCCCATGCAGCCATAACACCGAGCATGTACACATCTGTGTGGACAGCCTCATAAACATGTAAACAGATCTGTGAACTTAGTGAAGTCTTGCCCCCGATGTTTTGCTCACCATAAAAGACAAGATTGCTCATCATGTAATGCAGTGTTACACGTGTGGAAAAAGACCATGTCCAAACAGTTTGTTTGCAATGACACAAAAACGCCAATTTTGCCCACTCCCAGAAAAAACAGTCTCGTTCGCGTGCAGTGAATGTTCTGTTTTCCAAACCTGACAAACATAAGGTTTAGGCTGTGCCTCATTCTCACCATAGTGCTATGCAATGATGTTCTAACAAGCTATTGTCTCATTACACATTGCTGGCCATCGTGTGAACTTTCAGTTAGACACAGGTACCTCAGTAACCTTGCTTAATCATGCTGCCTATGAATAGTTAGGCTCACCATGTCTTTCTAAATCTGGCAAGCACCTCACTGCTTACAACGGACAGGAAATTCCCATGCTTGGAAAGTGTAGTTTGCCTGCCATAAACAAATCTCACGCCAGGATGAGGAATTTTGTAGTGTTGGTTGGTTGTTTTGGGGAGAGGGGACCAAACAGTGATGTCATTGGTCCCATATGATTAGTGAAGGATGAGGAAGAAAGTCGGCTGTGCCCTTTCAAAGGAACCATTTGCCTGAAGCGATTTAGGGAAATCATGGAAAACCTAAATCAGGATGGCTGGACATAGGTTTGAACTGTCATCCTCCAAGATGTGAGTCCAGGGTGCTAACCACTGTGCCACCTGGCATGGTTTTACTGTGTTGAAATCAAGAGACAGTGAGAACATTTTCGATTAAATGTTTTTTATTTGTTTGCCCTTAGCATCCAAGACAATGTACTTTCCATATCGGCTTTTGATTCAAAAGCCACTGTAGCTAGCTTGCTTAAAGAAATTTCTGAACTATTATCCAAAGGAATGGGAAAAGCTAATAACTTTGTAGCAAATGCACAACATAAGGTTTTTCGGGCTTGCCCTGTTCCAATTGCTTTAAGAGACAAAGTAGCCAGTGAATTGAAAGAATTTCAAGATAGTGGTGTAATTGCTCCCACTCAGCTAGTCAATGGGCCAGCCCTCTAGTTTTGCTGCCTAAGCCTTCTGGTTGCATTTGCATTTATGTTGACTTCAAGTCTACTGTCAACCCACAGACAGTAGTTGACACTTATTTGTTATCTCACCCTGAGGAACTCATGGACATACTTGATGCAGTTACTTTTCTTAGATAGATTTGTGTGATGCCTATTTGCAAATTCCATTGGATGAAGAATCACAGAAAGTGTTTGTTGTAAATACTCACTTAGGACTGTTCAAGGATTTGTGTCTGCCCTTTGGCAGTGCTTCTGCACCTGCGATTTTCCAATGTTACTTGGAACAGCTGACTGCGAAAGTGCCATTTTGTTCAAACTACCTTGGTGATATTGTTATCTCAGGTCATACACCAGAGATACACGTTGCCAGTTTGTGTGCTCATTTTCTAGTGTTGCCAGAAGCAGGACTTAAGTCTCGTTTCAGAAAGAGTGACTTTTTTCAAACTGAACTACAGTACTTAGGTCATGTGATAAACAGTCAGGGTATGCACCCACTCCAATCTCATTTGCTTGCAATCCATGACCTGCCTTATTTCTGACAATGATAATAATAATAATAATAATAATGTGTCTGAACTGCAATCAGTACTAGGCAAGATGTTGTACTACATTTAGTTTATACAGCGTGCTGCACAGATCGCGGCTCTATTGCCTCGCTTGCATTGCAAAAATGCACCTTTTGTGTGGACTAAATATTGTCAAGACACATTTCAGAAGCTCAAAAATGCTTTGCTTAGTGACAGATGTTTAGTGCATTTCAACCCTGCTGAGCTGGTAGGTTTGCAAGTGAATGCTTCTTCTTACGGAATCAGCACTGTGCTCTTGCACAGAACTGGTGAAAAAGACAGATCTATTGCTTTTGCCTCAAACTTTCTCTCTCAAACGGAGTGCAATTATTCTCAAATTGAAAAAGAAGCTCTTGCTATTGTGTATGGTGTAACAAAATACCATTACTGTTTGTATGGTGGGTAGTTCTATTTAATGACAAATCACAAGCCTTTGTTGTCATTGTTTCATTTGTCAAAGCTAGTTCCTATGGTCACTGCTCAAAAGTTGCAATGCTGGGTTTTGTTGCTTTCACAGTATCAGTATGAAATTGTGTACAGACCTATGGCAAAGCATCCCAATTCAGATGCCCTATCTTGCCTTCTAATTGCCCAAACTGTGATTTTGATGCATCTGCCACATCTAGTTGCCAAATCAATGTGCAGGACTCTGAATTGCTGGAATCTTATCACATTGCACTACAGAAAAATTGCACATTCCACAGAAGCAGACCCAGACCTCAAGATTTTATTGCATTACATTTGCATATCTTGGCCTCGTTTATGGACAGTATCTGGAGCTCACTAGTGCAACGATATTTTGCACATTGGCATAGCCTGTCAGTTCAACAAGGTGTAATTCTAGTTCAAAATGAAAATGGGCAATCCTGTGTGCTCATTCCCAAAGTGTTGCAGAAGTGTTTGCTCCATCAAGGACATTGGGGAATTGTTTTCACTAAACAGTTAGCGCATCAGCACTGTACTTGGCACAGCATGGAAGCCCACATTGAACAGATGATGTCACAGTGTCATGCATGTGCAGAGAACCAGTCCACTCCACCACAGATATTCTCAGCTTGGCCTGACTCAGTGCACATAGACTTTGCAGGACCATTTTGGAACACTCATTGGCTCATCATGGTAGACTTTTAGCATGTTCTCATTTGTGGTGCCTATGAACTCTACCACATCACGTAGTACCATTCAAGCATTGCGCTCAATATTTTGCACAGAAGGTTTGCCATAAGTACTTGTGTTGGACAATGGACCACAGTTCACTTCATGTGACTTTGAACAGTTTTGTGGAGTCAACAGAATTTGTCAACTAACAATTGCTCCATTTCATTCACAGTCCAATGGAGAAGCAGAATGCTTTGTATGCACTTTCAAGCAACAGATGGCCAGACTTTGCACCACCCATACATGGGAACAGGCGTTGCAACTCTTTCTCACCTCCTATCGCTCCCACCCACAAGATAGACCATCACCGGCAGAACGTCTGCATGGCCGCCACCATCAGACACTGCTACACTTTCTACACCCACTGCAGCATACAGTGTCACCAATGGTCTGCAAGTATCACTTTGCGCCATGCAATCTTGTTCTTTTCAGGGTTTATGGCAACCGTGGGTGCTGGGAAAGAGGTGTAATTCAGGAATGCATTGGTTCATATATATACTAAATTGCAGGTCCCAATGGTTTTTAGCACCACCACCAGAACCAAAGTCGCGCATCTCATTTGTCACATGATTCTGCTGCTTTTCTTCCACCAGATTCATGGCTTCATGGGACCATGTAGCCTTCACAGCCACCCGCTGGTGCCACCAGGGCACCCCAGGTGGAACGGATGGACGACGCATCCTCGTCACCGCTCACCGACCCCATTGACCTGGACCCGCCATCCTTATCATTGCCCCAACACATGCTCTCAGGCTTGGACTTGTGCCCTGGCAGTAGTTTTCCAGAGGACGTTTCTGTTGCATCGCAAGACAGGTGGCATGGTATGGTCGGGAGTCCACTAACCTTCACAGTCAAGTCTCCCGGCGCATCACAATGTCCAGCATCCTGCCTCCCTCCCTGCTGTCATTCGCAGCCTCACTACACAACAGCTGCATGGCATTTCATGGGACAGAAATATGCTGGTGCATGCTGGTGCCAGTACACCATGCGGAATAGAGGTTATGAGAGTATCGATAGAGGCTAACAACAAAACTCATTGGAAACAAGCCACCAACGCCCTCTCAGCTGCCAGTATTTAGGATCACTGCCATGGACCAGAGAGCCAGTTAGTTCAAGGGTGTAACGCCAATTAGTTCGAGTCTGTATACCGTGGAGTTCCAGTGTGTCACTGTGATGGAGCTGCAGACTTAGCTTCTAGCACAGAGACAGGCAGCACATAGCAACATTATAGTGAATACAGCAGACTTCTACTTCAACAGCATACTGAAGAGAGCTTGTACCACAGTACATGGAAACTTAAAGTTAAGTAGCTCTTTGTTAATGAATAAAGAACCCAGTTATTAATTGTGTGCAGTTTGTGTTACAGAACAAGGATACTGGCCACCGACTAACACCCTCTCCTTGCTTCCCATGGTACAGCTCTACAGAGACACCGACACAACATAAAAGTGGCTAAAGAGAATACAATACTTTGTGTTGCTGAAATTTTTCTACTTTCCTTTTGTGGTTGGATCTTCTTGACATGATCCTTCTAACACCATGAGCAGCAATGGCAACAATGCCACTTGTGTAGCTGAGGTGGGAGATAATAAAACTCTTGTCTTATATCTCCAATGTAACAAGTCTCAAAGTAATGTCTATCAGTTATCTGTTGCAGCTAATATGGAAATTCTACATTACGCTATCACATATTTTCAGATATAGGGGGGTTTAGAGTGTCTGTTCTTTTACACTCACTGTGAAGTACACTGGTCAAGGGAAGCAACACAACAATTCATTGAGAACTACAAAGCAAATAGATCCCATGGCTCACCCCTGTTTTCCACTACACAATGTGGGAACAGGTGGAGAGTGTTAAAATGTAACAACAAGAATGTGGTCAACAAAAATAAATTGTCTACTGAGGGAGGAAAACCCATGAATTCCAGAAAGAAATGGATGAAACATGGCAAAAAGCAAATCTTATTCCTCATCTATTGCATGGTGGTCATGGTAAGCTTTATAAATTGATACTTCATACATGCATCATGTAAACTTCCTTACAAAATTTCATGCTGACATATTGCATAATTGAATTTCATATTACACAGTGCTTTATTTAATGGTGACCGAGGCTCCAGAAACAGATTCAGTTTCTCAGGAGCCTCGAAGTGCAATGCTACCAGCCTCATGTAACAGCTTGGCAGTGACAACTTATTTGATTAATGATTTGATTAAGGATAGTTGATACTTACCACATAGCGGAGAAGCTGAGTTGTAGACAGGCATAACAAAAACAAAGACTGTCAAAAACACACACACACACCCACAAAATGCAACTCTCACACACACGAGCCCTGCCTCTACCCTTGGCAGCCAGATATCATGGACATGTGTGTGTGTGTGTGTGTGTGTGTTTGTGTGTGTGTGTGTGTGTGTGTGTGTGTGTGTGTTGCGTATCTGCAAGTTTGAGAATGCATGTCATATAATTTTGATGTAGGCCTGTTTGGCCAAAAGCTTTGTTTGAAAGCCTTTTTGTTGTGCCTATCTGCAACACATTATCAGTACTATGTGATGAGTAGCAACTGTACATTTCAAAAAATTCTCATTATTTCATCCTGGATTTTCCATTGTTTGATTTAGTCTTATTTTGTTGTGTTATTATTAAAGCATCAAATGTATGTTGTCCTTTGTGATTATTATTACTGAAAGCTGAATAAAGTCTGCACTTTATATGTTTCATTAGTTGGCCATTCTTTCTTCTGCAGTTGCTGCTTACATATTTAATTCTGTATTTGTGGATTTATGTCATTAATGCAGACTGAAAACAAATGAATCAGGATCAGATGCATTTCCCTTCTGCTTACAATACATTCTAAGTATAAAATTTTTGTAGACAATAAATCCCCAACTAAATGTTTCCGTCACTAGGTGTTGTAAAAAGTCCATTTCTAATCACAGGTGGTGGCAGCAACAGTATTCCACCAGGGGGCATTTATCGTTTTCTTTATAATTTTTCATGGTTTTAGTGTCTTCCAGTATTTAGCACAACACTACACATTTCCATTGTTATATTACTTTTGAATGATTCTTGGTATTTAGTTCGCTTCTTTATGGAGGTTACAGTGTAGGCTCATTTGAGTTTAGGTAAATACTTTTTCTATTTTTAAAACACTTGCATATGAGCAGTAACTGCACCTGTGTCATCATGAAAAACATTGCCAAAGAGCATTGAATCTGTTTGACATTCCTGCAAGTTTATTAATAATAAAAATTTATTTCATTTCAATATATAGAAGCACGATATTTTTCAAAAAATTCTAAAATTGAAGGAATGTTCACAATGTTCTATTTAGTGTCCTCAATTGTTATATTCTCTGTTTACATTTATTTTTTACATGAATAATTATATTAGTATATTTTCATTATTTCAGATTCCAAAAAGCAAGAAGCGGGAAAAAATAAAGCAAGTTTCTCTGCTTAAGTTTCTTCAAGGCTAAAGATGAAAATGTAATAAGATGGAGGCCAAGTTAATCAAAAATAGTGGTGGTGATAGCTGTCCTTATTGATCCTCACTGGTAGCAGATGGGTAATGGTATACATAGTTCTAGGTCATGTAGTAATCATTGTATTAATGATTGTGAGAGCAATAAGGAGAGATTGCTATTGCCTCAGAAGTGAATTATAGATGACAATGACATGGTGCTACTGAAACAAACTCTGCTACAAGCTCGTTGGAGTTGTTGAAACTATGGGAGCCATATAAATATTATGATTTCCTGTCAAGTAAACCCAAAAGTGAAAGACCTACCAGAAAATTTCAGTATGCATGGTTCAGAAGTTTACCAGATTGGCTTGGTAGAAGATGTAGTGTACTGCAAATATTGTGTATCTTTTATTTGCATTTTGCTGGACATACATCTTTACAACAAGCAGGTTATTTGGCACAAGATATTTAGGAAATGGGAATGTGCCTTATAGTATTTCAGTAAACCTGAAATACTGGAGTATCATAAAGATTCATTTTTATGATACACCTACTTAAGGCAAATATACAATAACAACAAAAACCAGTGGATACTTCACTTGAAGGAAATAAAATCAAAGAGAGAACTTATAGCAATTGAAGCTCATGATAAAAATGATAATATTGTGTGGAAAACAAGATTTATCATTATGCAGCCATAAAGATCATGGATCAATTGATTTGAATAACTTATCCTCTACAAATGAAGGAAATTTCAGATGATGAAATGTGAACATTTTTTTTCACACCTCTTGCTTCTACAACTGCACTATGCAGATAATCTTGAAAACTACTAAAGATCTGGGTCTGAAAGCCAAATCCCAAAGGGGAAAAGGTTATGAAGGCATGCATGTTAAGAGCAGAGAGTTTAAAGGGACTCAAGGACATTCAATTACAACCTAAGGCTATTTAGGAACGTTGTATGTCACACTATTTAATTCTTGTAATTTCAGAATTTTGTCAAGTCCAAAACATCAGATATTGTTTTGGTATCACTGAAAGGACATATTTGTTTCTTTGTCCTGCAAAGAGACAAGACATTTTTATTGGAGGAGTTTGAAGAATTTTGCCCTGAATCAAAAAATTGCATTTAAGGAAACTATACATGACAAAATGGGTGGATAGTTATGACTGACTGCTTTCACCAAACTTCTGAATGCTGTATGAGAATGTTTGGATGTTGCCCTTTTTGTAAGTGAATTCATTTTTAGAAACCCAGTTTTATTAACTATATACCTGCAAAAAGAAGATTTGAATTGTGCTACCAAGTTAAACATTCTCAAATGTCTCAAGTTCTGTTCCTGAACATCAAAAAATATGCAAACTGTTATTTTGAGAATCTCTTTACTTAAGCAAGAGCAAAGTCTGAAAAACATGAAATGTGAGGTATCCATCATTATTCCAAGGACAAATGAATGGCAAGTCTATCACTCCAATAGAGATATTTCTGATCTCAAATCATATTTCTCTCTTTCTTGCATTTTTGGATGACATGATTTCAAAAATAGGAGCAGGTTTTTAGCTCATAAAAATATTCTGTCTTCCTTTTCTTGTTTGGTGTCTGTCTCAGGACACTGGTCAAATTTTATGAAAATTACCCTAAAAATGGTGGCTTCATTGGCATTTACTATGGGAAAGACAAATGATGGGATTTTCAGGCACCAAACAGTCAGCTACCGAAATGTTAAACAGATATGAAAAATAGATGTTTCTCAAAATACACAAGTTTCTCAAAATAGTGCAGTCATCTGTGTGACAACAGCAACTCTAGATAGAAGATGCAGTGCAGTTAGACGACTGTAAATATATTTGAGGAATAAAATAGGAGAAAATACTTCTTTACTACTTTTCTGTCTTTAATAACTTATTTAGTTTAATTTTTAATGTCAGTATATCTTGTCATGATACTTAATAATAAAATGTGACACCATTTTCTATACCTATGTGTATATCCCTGTTTGATATTTAAAATATCACTTAGATTTTTCAGTTACTGAAGTACTTATAATCTTCATTTACTCTAAAGGATTTGGAGATGTGATGATCTAAAATTTTTGTGAGCTCCTCAACCAAACTTGTGGACTCGTCATTGTTCTGGCTGAAATATGGATACTAGTTTACATGTTAGAGAAGCCTCCATATCTTGAAATACTGAATATGATGCATGCCTACCAGGGAGTTAGGTTATCAAAAGAGCCTGTCCAATCACTAGCTTGTGTGAGGATGCTGATACACAAGAATGTAGGGCCATTTGGGACCTGTACCAGAGACAACCTTGAGATCTTAGAGGATGATGGAGCTAAGATACATAACTAGGGGTGGACCAGGGACCCCACTGGCTACTAAAGAGGCCAGGATAGATAGGAATGTAGAATCCAGGGAAATGTACCTGATGATGCAACCACTAGAAAGGCTTGCTCTCTGATCTGCTTGTTCAGTCCAGCTGTGAGCAGTCACAAAATCATGTCTTTGGTGGGAAGTACAGTGGGTGGAAGTGTGGAACATGTGAACTTATCAAGCAGCCTGGTTTGGTAATAAGCAAGATGAGAGAAGCCATCAAAATACTAAACACCCTGGCAACAGGAATAGAGAGGATGAAGTCAGGCTTGCCCATCTTGGGTGCCAGTCCTGTGTCCCATAAGCCACACCAACACCATGAGATGCATGAACTACCACTGAGTAGGTGTGATATGGCCACCAATAAAGGCACACAAAGTAAGAAGCAATAGATAACAGCAGGTCCCCACTCCCTCCAACATCATAACCTATTAGAATAAAGTTCCCACTCCTTCCATCTTAAGAGACCAATTATAACAAAACTCTTTTTATAATTTTGATGTAATTTTATGCTCAGTGAACAGTAACAATAAAATATGAGTTACTACACAGCTAAAACACACCACTAGACCATGAATAAGGCCCCTGTCACTGTGGCTGAAACATTGGTTACTCTAGTAATTTTTTTTTTTCAACACACTAATGCAGTGCGATACTTGGAGAGCTTTTATGTCAATGTGTTACACAGTGGATCACAGAAGGGGGTGACATTGTTGGACCAGTGTTATGCACGCAATATCACTGCAGCAGTCACAGCTGGCCACATTCTCTCTTTCCCTTTTTAATGTGTGATATTGAGTTCAATTTCCATGATTATAATAGGCTTATCAGCTTTCTGGACACTTTTGCTGCTAGCTTTGGACATTCTGATGCATAGGCTCACTGTAATTTAAATATGATATTCATAGAAACAATTAAAATTGAGCAGAACAAGTAAGTCAGCAGTTACATGATATCTGCAGCTGATTGCAGCAACTGGGATCTGATACCATGACCAAGCTCATATTCTGCTTTGTTGTTACAATAGCTGGTGGAGCAGGTCATGAGTTCTGTTTGTTACATCACTTTTTTTAGGAAGGTGAGGGGGAGGTCGCTTGCCCTTTCCCGCTCTTGTATCAAGTCTGCTGAGACAGGCTATCATAATCACAACTGTTCAGTTCAGATTTTAATTCAAAGAGTGATGTTTCATACATTAAACCATCCACAATGGTTGCTCAAAACTTCTGGCATAAGTCATCTTGATTCTACCAAAGTCTTTGTCGCAGGAGGCAGGAGGCAGAGAACACTCTCTTCCTTTGGGGGTCGAAAACTGCGCATAAAAGGTGGAAGAATCAGCAGTGATCAATGGCATGAGGGTGCAGAAAGCAATGCAAACCACTGCACTAAAGACACATAATATATATTCACAGGCAATGGGGCCTGTAACTGAAGAAGTGTCATGATGATCTTTCCATTGGCAAAAGATTCCAGACTAGGCCCTCATTTGGATCTCTGGGAGGGAACTGCCAAGGGGGAGGTGATAATGACAAAAAGTTTGAATAACCAATGAAAGGAATACATTCTACAAGCTGGGGGTGTGGAATGTCAGAAGATTGAACATGGTAGGGAAGCTAGAAAATCTGAAAATGGAAATGCTAAGGCTCAATCTAAATATAATGGGGATCAATGAAGTGCACACAGTTTTAATCTGCCAGGAAGTTTCATATCAGCGCACACTCCGCTGCAGAGTGAAAATCTCATTCTGGAAACATCCCCTAGGTTGTGGCTAAGCCATGTCCCCACAATATCCTTTCTTTCAGGAGTGCTAGTTCTGCAAGGTTTGCAGGAGAGCTTCTGTAAAGTTTGGAAGGTAGGAGATGAGGTACTGGCAGAAGTAAAGCTGTGAGTACCGGGTGTGAGTCGTGCTTCGGTAGCTCAGTTGGTAGAGCACTTGCCCGCAGAAGGCAAAGGTCCCGAGTTCGAGTCTCGGTCGGGCACACAGTTTTAATCTGCCAGGGAGTTTCATATTAGCGCACACTCCACTGCAGAGTAAAAATCTCATTCTAGTTCAGTGATAGGGGTGGTATCATGATCGACAGCAAACCAACACTGACAACAATAGTTCAGGCATACGTGCTGACATCACCAGCAGAAGATTAAGGGATAGTGAAAGTTGTTGTTGTTGTTGTTGTTGTTGTTGTTGTGGTCTTCAGTCCTGAGACTGGTTTGATGCAGCTCTCCATGCTACTCTATCCTGTGCAAGCTTCTTCATCTCCCAGTACCTACTGCAACCTATAGAGAAAGTATATGATATATATACAGCCAATTCAGTAAATGTAAAGGGAGATGAAAATCTAATAGTCATAGGGGGTTGGAATGTAGATGTAGGGGAGGGAGCAGAAGAAAGGGTTATGGGAAAATGTGGGATTGGTAGCAGGAATGAGAGAGTAGAAAGGCTAATTCAGTTCTGCAATAAATTTCAGCTAGTAATAGCACATACTCTATTCTAGAATCACAAGAGGAAAAGGCCAGGATATATGGAAAGATTTGAGTTGGATTACATCATGGTCTGCCACAAATTCCAAAACCAGATTTTGGATTGTGAGGAATACCCATGAGCAGATATAGATTCAATGTTGATGTCAAGTAGGCTGAAGTTCACACTAGTTCAGACTAGTCAAGAAGAATCAATGCACAAAGAAGTGGGATACAGAAATACTAAGGAACAAAGAGATATGTTTGAAGTTCTCCGAGGCTATAGATACAATGATAATGAGTAGCTCAGTAGGCAGCTAAGTTGAAGAGGAATGCACATATCTAAAAAGAGCAATCACAGAAGTTGGAAATAAAAACAAAAGTACAAGGAAGGCAACTGTGAGGAAACCATGGTTAACAGAAAAATACTTTTTATTTATTTATTTATTTATGTCCTGAATCTTTGAGGTACATATACTATACCCTCGATGTTGGACAAAATGACATTACATTAATATACTGTTACATTGATTGTATACATTACATTTATAAATTGTTACATTGTTATATTGCTATATTGTTACATTACATTTTTATATTGTTACAACAGAAATTAACTTATTTTTCAAGATACTGTGTTACTGAGTAAAAACAGTTTTCCAAGAGATATGAAGTTACAGATTTTTTAAAGCTATGGATTTTGTTTATGACCTTTAAGTTACTTGGCAGCTTATTAAACAAATGAGAACCTGAGTGATATACACCTTTCTTGCACAGTGTGGTATAACAATGATGTCTGTGTATGTCACTATTTGCCATTGTATGGTGTTCGTGTACAGATTTATTTTGAATAAATACTTTTCCATTTTTTACCATGCCTTTTTTTAGGTACATGACAACTTCTAGTATATAGATACATGGTAGGGGTAGAATCCCCAGTTCTTTAAAGAATGGTTTGCATGATTTTTGGCTGTTAGCATTTTTCATTATCCTCACAATCTTTTTTTGTTTCCAGAATGTTGTTATGTTATGAGGAGAATTTCTCCAGAATATGATGTCATATCTCATTAGGGAGTGTATGTAAGCATAATACACCACTCTAATTGTTTCAGTACTTGTGTTGTTCCATATAATCCTCATTGCATAAGTCATTTTTGGTGGTTTAGAATTTAATGATGTGATGTGGGAATTCCATTTAAGATTGTCTTGTAAGTAGATGCCAAGAAATTTTGTTTCAGTGACACTGTTAATTCTTTGGTTTTCCATGGACATGTTTGGTTTTAATGGGTTTTTATTTTGTTGTGTATGGAAGTGTAAGACGACTGTTTTTTGAGGGTTTATCAGTAATTTATTCCTCATAAACAACTCTGTGACATTTTCATTTGTGACTTTAACGTTTAAACTTAGGGCCATTTTGTTTTCACCTTCAATTAATATGCTCGTGTCATCTGCAAATAGCACTGGTTTGGAGTGTTGAACGTGTAGGGGAAAGTCGTTTATCAAAATTAAGAAGAGAAAGTGACCTAAAATTGAGCCTTGTGGTACACCGTAGGTTAATGTGGAAGGTTTTGATTGATAAGCTTGGAGTTCGTTTTTTTCCATGTGTTTTACCTCCGTTATCTGAGAGCGGTTTTCTAGGTAGTATTTCAGCCACTCGTGTAGTAGGCCTCTTACACCATACCGCTCTAACTTTCTTGGGAGAATTTCATGGTCTATTAAATCAAATGCTTTTGTTAAATCCAGGAAAATCCCTGAAACATTTTAGTAACTATCCACTGAATTTAAAATATGATTTATGAGGCTAAAAGTGGCTGTTTCAGTACTGCACTGAGGCCTGAAGCCATGCTGACATCCTGAGATCATAACTTTTTTTTTTGAAAGTTAAAGAAATCAGTTAATTGTGACAGTTGTTTTTCAATGATTTTTGAAAAACCTGAGAGGAGTGACACAGCCTATAGCTGACCATCTGCTGCTGATCGCACTTTTTGTAAAGGGGTACAACTTTTGCAGTTTTTAACTGTTGTGGGAAAATACCACTTGATAGTGAAGAATTGCATATATCTAGCAGTGGTGTGAGTATCTGTTCAGCTGATACTTTTATAATATAGTCTGGCACATTGTCAACTCTGGGTGAATATTTATTTTTTAATGACTTTATGGTGATTAACAGTTCTTCCCTACTTATTGGTCGAAGGAACATGGATGTATTTGTTACACTATTTCCAGAAATTTCCGGTAATATTTTGTTTGAGGTGATCTTGCTGCCCGCCTGTGACAATACAATATTTTTGTGTGTTTCCACCTTTCCAGTAAGTCGCTGTAGTGTGTTCCACATTGTCTTAGCTTTGTTTGATGATTCCATAATGAGTTTGTCATTTTCCCTTAATTTTCTTTCCCTTATTACATGACTCAGAGTTAACTTGTATTTTTTGAAGTAGTGAGCAAATTCAGGGCTGCTATCTGTTTTTGATAGTGCAAAAAGTTCTCTTTTTCTTCTACATAATACTTTGATCCCTGATGTGATCCAAGTTTTGGGTTTGCTGGGGCCTTTACAAATTATTTTCTTTTTTGGAAATGCAATTTCAAAACAATACCTGTAAATTTCCATGAAATTATCCAGCTTTTCATCTGTGTTGTAACTGTTGTAGATTTTATTCCACAGGTGGGTACTTAGCATATGTTTGAAATGCTCAATTTTTGCATGCTGAATTTTCTCTTGTAGATAACACTTCCATTCCTAGACAAGTCAATACTTCCACATACGGTAAGTAGCTGTGCATTGTGGTCACTGTAGCCAGTATTGAAGTTTTCTGAGGTGTGCATGTCTGTGTTTACAAAGATCTGATCAATAAGTGTAGCACTAGTTTTTGTGATTTTAGTGCACAGGTTATATTCTTGAATAATATTAAGGAATTACTCTCTTTGGGAGCTGTGTGTTAAGAGGTCAGTATTAAAATTGCCACACAGAACTATAGTTTTGCAAGTATTTTTAAGTTTCCCTAGTGCAAGGTCAAGTTTTTTAAAGAAAATGTTTACATTGCTGTTGGGTGATCTGTAAACACACATTATTATAGCTTTTCCTGATGTTATTTCAGTAGCTGAGGCTTCAAAGTGTTTTCACTTCCTAACTGATTTACACAGTCTATTATCTTATAGTCTATGTTTTCTTTTACATAAATGCAGCTTCCTCCAAGCTTTGATATTCATCTGCAAAAGTAGTTTGCCAGAGTGAAACCGGTTATGTTTGAATACTGTAAATGGTCCTTCTCTAGCCAGTGCTCACAAAAACATAAAACTGATACCTCCTTCCACTCATTGCTAAGAAGCACATTTATTTCATCAAGTTTGTTTGGTAGGGTCTGTACGTTTCAGTTGATCAACAAAAGAAGGAAATACAAAAATGTTCAGGGAAATTCAGAAATACAGAAAAACAAATACTCAGGAATCAAAGAAACAGTAAGTGCAGGGAATCTAAGGTGGAATGGCTGCATGAAAAATGTGAAGAAATTGAAAAATAAATTATCATCAAATGGACCAATTCAATATAAAGAAAAGTCAAAAATCCTTCTGAAACTGATGGTAAAGGATTAACCAAAGAGCAAATTCTTGAAAGTCTGAGAAAAATTGGGGTAAGCTGTAGGGAAATATGGGTAATATACAATATTTACTCAAACCAATAGGGAATAATAAGATTGGAAGACCAAGAATTAAGCCCTCAAATTAACAAGAGTAGTCTTTTACCCTCAGTATTCAATCAGTATGTCAGAGGTACAATGATGGAAACAAAAGAAAGGGGATCAAAATTCAAGATGAAAGGATATTAATATAAGGTTCACTGATGACTTTGCTATCCTCAGTGTAAGTGAAGAAGAATTACAATACCTGTTGAACTGAATAAGCAATCAAATGAGTACAGAATATGAATTGAGAGTAAATTGAAGAAAGACAAAAGTAATGAGAAGTGGCAGAAATGAGAACAGAAAGAAACTTAACATCAGAATTGGTGATCATCAAGCAGATGAAGTTAAGGAATTTTCCTACCTAGGCAGCAAAATAACCCACTACAGGCAGAGCAAGGAGGACGTAAAAAGCAGGCTAGTATTTGCAAAAAGGGCATTTGTCTACTAGTATCAAGCATAGGCTTTGATTTGAGGAAGAGATTTCTGAGAATGTATGTTTGAAGCACAGCATTGTATGGTAGTGAAACATGGACAATGGGAAAATTCGAACAGAAGAGAAGTGAAACATTTGAGATGTGATGCTACAGAAGAACGTTGAAAATTAGCTGTACTCATAAGGTAAGGAATGAGGAGGTTCTCTGCAGAATCAGCACTGAAGGAATATATGGAAAATACTGACAAGAAGAAGGGACAGGATTGATAAGACATTGTTAAGACTTCAGGGAATAACTTCCATGGGACTAGAAAGAGTCAGAGGGAAGACGGAGACTGGAATACTTATAGCAAATAACTGAGGACATAGGTTGCAAGTGCTACTCTGAGGTGGAGAGGTTGGCATAGGAGAGGAACTGGGTCCCATCAAACCTATCAGAAGACTGATGTCTCAGATATATATATATATATATATATATATATATAGTAACCAAACAAAAGCGCTGGCAGGTCGATAGACACACAGACTATCGACCTGCCAGCGCTTTTGTTTGGTAAGTCTCATCATCTTTCTTTTTAAATATATTTTTCCCACATGGAACGTTTCCCTCTATTATATTCATATATATATATATATATATATATATATATATATATATATATATATATATGTCTTTGCCTTTACAAATGTCTGCTTGTGTCTGTGTATATGCGGATGGATATGTGTGTGTGTGCGCGAGTGTATACCTGTCCTTTTTTCCCCCTAAGGTAAGTCTTTCCGCTCCCGGGATTGGAATGACTCCTTACCCTCTCCCTTAAAACCCATATCCTTCCCTCTTTCCTGACGAGGCAACCGTTGGTTGCGAAAGCTAGAATTTTGTGTGTATGTTTGTGTTTGTTTGTGTGTCTATCGACCTGCCAGCGCTTTTGTTTGGTAAGTTTCATCATCTTTCTTTTTAGATATATATATATATATATATATATATATATATATATATATATATATATATAGAGAGAGAGAGAGAGAGAGAGAGAGAGAGAGAGAGAGAGAGAGAGAGAGAGAGATGTGGGTGACAGCTGCCACTTGTAGCTCGACCTCTAGGCCATAGTTGGCCTTCAGTGGGTTCCTATCTGCTTGCAAGAAGAAGAAAGAGTGGTATCATTACAAATGGATCAGTAGCTCAGGTTGGAGAAAGATGCAGAAGGAAATAAGCTGTGATCTTTTCAAAGGAATCATCCCAACATTCACCTTAAGTAATTGAGGGAAACAATGGGGAATTTAAATTTGAATTATTGGCTGGGTATTTAAACCACATTTCTTCCAAATAAGTCCACTGTCTCACCATTGCACCACCTTGCTTCAGTATCTGCCATATTGAACAATGGTGATTCCAAATAGCACCTAGGAAAATAGGACAGGTGATGACAAGACACTTTAGTGAGTTGACCTCCACCTACTACATCAATCATAGATTCTGCCAACACATGGAAAGGCAAAGACCAGACTTCTTGTCTCTCAACTTCGAGCTATGTAATGGCCCTTTCTTCCTGTGGGATCAGCAGTCTTCATGTGAGCTGGTAGGATTCAATATGATATGCTACAACTCCCTAAGTATGGACATGAAAGAAGTCTTCCTGTGCCTCTTCAGCCAAATATAGGCTGAAGGCTACTATCCAGATTCATGGTGCAATGCAATTCTTATATCTCTTCTGAAGCCATGGGTGGAAATGTTATCTCCTGATAGCTCCAGTAGTGCTGCTGCATGGAGAAGATGCTTGATCAGATGATCAACTGACTCCTAGTGTGGTCTCTTGAAACCAGGGGATTGCTCAGTCACTTCCAGTTTGGGCTTTGGAAATACCAGTCTAGGCTTCAATCTCCTCCAATCAGAGGGTGCAACACAAGTGTCATCCCTATGCAAACAGCAATTTATTGGTATCTTCTCCAATCTGGAGAAAGCATATGATACCACCAGGATTAACAATATCACCCATCAACTGCATGGATGAAGATTTTGTGGGCACGTCTCCATTCATCTGTAGTCCTTCCTCACTGAAAGATATTTTCACTATTGAATTGGTGCTGCAATAAATAGTTCCTCTTCCACATCAAGGAGCTCAGGCAAATATTCCTTATTTTCTGATGCCTTTTTGATATTCTGCTCTTCTCAACTCTTACAAATACTACACCTCAACTAAAGTTGCTGCTTAATATGTTGGAGTATTGGGCTGATAAACTGGTTTTAAATACTCTACAGAAAAAAACTGTTTACCTGTATTTTTATAATTTATATCTATCATTTACTTACCCAGAACTCCAGCTGATTATCTTCGATTTTAAGACCTCAGTGCAGGTCTTGGGCTCAACCATAATCGGAGGTTGACATGGCTGTCACACCTCCATGATCTGAGATGTAGATGCCTGAGAGCACTAAACATCTTAAAATGACTTACTGGTAAAAACTGGATAGCATATCATTTCAGTTTGCTCACAGTCTATGGGACCTTTGACCACACGACTTGAGTGTGGCAGCATAGTGCACGACTTGGCTAGACCTTCTGCTTAGAGCTATTGGATGTCGTCCACCATGCAAGCATTAGATGAGTACAGGAGCTTACAAAACCAGTCCCATTCCCAGCCTTTGTGCAGAGGCTGATGAGCCACCACCTACCATATGGAAAGAACTTCTCATGTTGTGAAATGTATACAAAGAGAGGTTCATCTCTGAACATCCTGTTTTCAGTATTGAGGTTGAATAATCCATATAAAGGAGATTTACCATCACCAAGAATCTTAGCCTTTTTCTGTCCATCATGCAATGGAGTAGCTTGAGCAATTTGATGTAGTGAACATATCACTTCCTGAACAGGGGAAGAGCAGGTATCTTCCCTGGATGACTGGAAGCCTACTCTTAACTTGGATATGATGGAGTACAACTAACCACCACTCCACTTATACTTTTAAAAAGGATTTTTAACTGCAGTTTATCAGAGTATCACGAGAACTTTATGGTTTTTACCAATGGATCAAAGCAAGGAAGCAATGTCTAGTGTTCTGTTATCTTCCCATATTTTATTATTAAAATTCACCCAACAGGCCACTTCTTGGTGTGCTGTGCAGAGCTGTGGGTGGTCAAGAAGGCACAGGAGCATATGGGACTTCTCGGCAGAGGGAAATTTCTCCTCTGCACAGACTGTTATGCTTTGTAGGCTTTCAGCAAACATTCTCAGCAGATACGACTGTTCAGATAGTCTAAGACACTTTTGATCTCCTGCACAGGCAGAAGAAAGAGGTGATCTGTTGCTGGGTCCCAGGACACATGAGAACTGAGTGAATTGAGGAAGCTGAAAGAGCAGCAAAAACAGCCTGCAAGGAAAATACCACAATTCACCTTAATAGTCCCCTACAGGCTGCCGTGTTGCAGGTGACAGAGAGGTTTGGCTGAGTGGGGAAGACTGGATGTAAGTGGCCAGCAACACTCTGTGATTGGTCAAACCAAATACTCAGCATGGCACACTTCCTTTTGAACTCCAGAAGGGCAAAGTGGTCATCAGTTGCCTTCACATCGAACACTGCCAAATGATGGATGCTTATCTCTTGCAGCATTACAATCAATCAGAATACAGTGTTGCAGTGTCCTACTCACAGTGCACCATGTTTTATCACTGTGTTTTGTATTTTGATAGGAGGGCAATGTTTGGTTTACCAAGGGTCTTATCCTCATTTTTTGCAATGATGAAACAATAGCAAGAAAACTGCTGACTTTTGGAATGCATCCAGACTCCACCCAATTTAATTGGGTGAAGGTTTTAATGCATTTTAGGGTGGCTGGCTTATCCTGTTAGTTCCATGACCAATAGCCATCTGAAAGGCATACACCGTTTTATTAATACTATTAAAGAGGGTATGAACTGATATACTGAAGATGATATTTGAAATTTTATTACTGTGGCTATAGTTCTATTGCCTTTGCTTATCATTTTAGTAAGAATAAGTAGTCACACACCAACACTCTGATCTTGAAAAACCACTGATGACTATGCTCTTTAGTGTCCAACAATTTTCAATCTCTACATCTTGCAACTGCCTTTGCAAGAGTTGTCATGGAACTCCTTCATTGGAATGCTTCCACAGCCTGCAGCCCTTAGTTGGTAAATGCAGGTTTTTCTAATACAATATGCTGTTTCAGTGCCTCTGTTGTTAAGGATACTCCTTTGCACATGCATGTCCAAAGGAGAAGGAACTGCAGCAAACAAAACTATTATGAAAAACATGCAATGTACTCACAATTGTGAACACAAACATCAGCTATACGAGGGAGTGGCAACAATGAAAATTTTTATCAGACCAAGATTTGAACCCAGATTTCCTACTTTTTGTGAGTGGTCACCTTAATTGCATAGGCTACCCATGATGTCTTATGGCCAGATACAAACTTCCATATGTTGTCATTCCTGCATCACAACAATTCTCATACACATATTATGTAATTCTCAAACAGAGGAGGACATTTTATTTGAAAGTTGCAGCCTGGTATTAGTAGATAAATGTGATATTGCAGTGCTTGTGTTGCTAAGGAGAACAATGCAGTGTTCCTTGAGTCACACATGCATATCTGAAGGGACACTAAATCATTCTTCTTAACAACACAGATATTGCACTGTCATAATGTTGAGGTGGTCACCTGGCCTCACCTATTCACCCTGTGAGTGAGCAGGAGGCCATTCCTTCAGCAGGACCTGAGAAGGCACATGTGGGCAGGGATTAGTTATCTGGAGCTCCAACATTAGGCATGTTTTGGAGCCTCTTAGGAAGAAAACATTCAGGGTCAGCCAATGGCCCAATGGCACTCTGTATTTCCACTGGAGGGCCTCATCCCAGATGTAGAAGCAGCTTTGCTTGCAGCTACTGAGTGTGCAGGGTGCAGTCATCTGCAAATTGTGGCTCACAGGGGCACCAACACTTGTCACAAGGGCTCTGAGACTATTCTCAGTTCAGGCAGACATGTCTGAATGAACATTACACCTTTGCTCTTAACAACACAGGCATTCCAATATCATCTTCAATAAAATTCTTCAGGGTATCAGACCGCATCGTCATAATTTAAAATGCGCCAACGTTTTGGCCAGCGTTGCAGCTAGCCTTCATCAGGGCCTTACGTTAAACTGCTAAATGAAACACACTTGGTTCCTTAAATAGCTGCATGAGAAAACCGTGTCGTTACTTGATTGGCTGTAAAAGGAGGAGGAGAAGGGGTGAAAGGTATGCTTTATTGGTGTTTCCTTTATTATCTGTCATTGGCTGAAATAGCTGTTTTCTATTGGTCTTTATATTAATCCACCCCATTGGAGGAGATGGACGAATAGCAAACAGGTGATGGCTGTGACGTCACACTGTTTACATGCTATCCAGATGCCGGCTGCGGCGTGCCATTGCTTTGTGTGCTCGTGACCACTACTGTGGCTCTCCGCGTGTCTGCATGGGCCGCCACGGCTCTGATTACAACAAACGAATGGAAGATATTCTCGCAGAACCTATCTACAAGAAACTTCAGGGAGATCCGACGGCCAAGGTAATCAAAACGACGCAGGCACTGCTCAAGCACTCTAGAATCAACTTCGACAAGGCCGGAAGATTCATCCCGCAAGTGACACAGGCACCAAGGATATATGGTGTACCGAAGGTACACAAAACCGACTTCCCCTTAAGGCCCATAGTAAACAGTATAAATTCGCCGACCTACTATCTAGCGAAAGAACTGGCACCAAGGCTCCGACACCTAGTGCATCAAACCGAGTCCTACGTTAAGGATTCTACTCACTTCGTGTCTCTCCTAAAGGAAATGCGTGTTACGAACCAAGATCTGATGGTTAGTTTCGACGTCAAATCCCTATTCACGAATGTCCCAGTGTCAGATACTGTGAACATCCTAGAAGAATGCGTGGCACCTGATATAAGTGAGCTTGTGCGCCACTGTCTGACGACCACCTATTTCAAGTGGAGAGGTCAATTTTATGAACAAACTGACGGTGTAGCTATGGGCTCACCCCTATCGCCTATTGCAGCAGAAATCTTCATGGAGGCATTTGAGGAAACAGCCCTCCAGTCCGCACCATTACGTCCAAATTGTTGGCTTCACTATGTCGATGATACTTTCGTTATTTGGCCCCACGGAGAAGAGGAGTTACAGAACTTCCACAAGCACCTTAACCAACAGCATAGGAAAATTCAGTTTACAATGGAAACAGAGAAGAATGGGGTGCTGCCTTTTCTTGACGTGGAAGTTTATCGAAAACCTGATGGTAAACTTGGCCACAAAGTGTACAGGAAACCAACCAGTACGGACAGGTACCTTCACGCCTCCTCCCACCATCACCCCACGCAGAAGAAGTCCGCCCTGCACATGCTAACGAAGAGAGCGTACGGAATAAGCGACGAAGAACATTTGAAGACAGAACTTGAACGCCTCAGGTCCATCTTCGGAACTAATGGCTATGGGAAGCAGACGATAGACAGCACCATGTCGACAACGGAGAAGACTAATAGGGAAGAGGAGGAGGAGGCACAGAGCATTGCTGTGTTACCATATGTACAAGGGGTCACCGAACGTATTGGCAAAATTCTACGAAAAGCCGACATCAAACCAATTTTCCGAAGCAGAAACAAAATATCAGACATGCTCGGTTCTACCAAGGATGCAGTTGACAAACTACATACAGCTGGCGTGTATGAAAATGGTTGTGCGTGTGGATTAGTCTACATAGGTGAGACGGGACGTCCGATTAGCACAAGGCTCTTGGAACATGAAAGATATATCCGCCTGAAACAACACACTAAGTCAGCAGTGGCGGAACACCGAGACAAGTGCGGAAAACCAATATTTTTTCAAGAAGCCCGCATCATGGCGAAACAGCCTCTCACTTTCAAAAGAAATATTAGAGAGGCGATAGAAATAGCCAAAAGACCCGCCAACATGAATAGAGAGGACGGGTACAAGCTTCCGAGGTCTTGGCTGCCTGCAATAGCAGGGCTACGGAGCGGCGGCAGAGCCGTGGCGGCCCATGCAGACACGCGGAGAGCCGCAGTAGTGGTCACGAGCACACAAAGCAATGGCACGCCACAGCCGGCATCTGGATAGCATGTAAACAGTGTGACGTCACAGCCATCACCTGTTCGCTATTCATCCATCTCCTCCAATGGGGTGGATTAATATAAAGACCAATAGAAAACAGCTATTTCAGCCAATGACAGATAATAAAGGAAACACCAATAAAGCATACCTTTCACCCCTCCTCCTCCTCCTTTTACAGCCAATCAAGTAACGACACGGTTTTCTCGTGCAGCTATTTAAGGAACCAAGTGTGTGTTCATTTAGCAGTTTAACGTAAGGCCCTGATGAAGGCTAGCTGCAACGCTGGCCAAAACGTTGGCGCATTTTAAATTATGACGATGCGGTCTGATACCCTGAAGAATTTTATTGAAGAAGACAATGGCCGCGGAAGCCTACGCTTACATTCGAATATCATATTTATCCACCAATACCTGGCAGCAACTTTCAATTAAAAATGTCCTCCCCTGTGTAGGAATTACATAATATGTGTACTTGTACATGTTGTAATGTAGGTACAATGCCTGTTTGTGAGTCATACATGGATAGCTAAAGTGGTTAAGGTGACCACTTGTGTAAAGCCAGAAATCTGGCTTCAAATCCTGGTCAAGCACAAATTTTCATTGTTATCATTCACTTGTACAGATGATGGTTCTTTGTATTCACAGCTGTGAATACAATTTGTGAATTTTCTAATAGATCTACTGTTGGCTTCAAGAGGATTATAGCAATCAACAGTGACTTTTCAGAACCTTCTGGGCTTGACCAGCTGGTCACTGGTTTACCTGTTTTGTAAGAAAAACTGTCTTCAGATATCAGTGGTGGCTCATAGCTAAAATTAGTGTGGGTGCTGCTCTATAAAATTTTTAATCTTTATTTTAAAACTTTGTACAATGTTACAAATGTGTACAAAAAGAAAATGTATTCATAAACTAGATAAAATTATAAAAGAACAGAATTGAACTTCTTTTTTTACTTACTTAACCTATACTGTTACAGTTAAAGCTTGATCTATTTATTTAAAAATGAAATAAATTATTTTTGTTTTAATTTTCTGGGAAATGTCTTGATCTCTGGGTGACAACTGACAAAATTTTTCACCCCAGAAAGAGCATTTAGTAATTCTAAATTAATAGTGCTTCTTAGAAAGGTTTTTTATTCTTTTCAATGTTGAAAAGCAGCATTTTGACTGGGTGCGGTATCAACAGTGTCGATGTCAATGCCCTTGGTGTACCAACCACATCTCAGCACAAGATGCAACTCATAGAGGGGCAACCACCTGGTGCAACTGTGAGTCATGCTAGTATTGCTGTATCCATGTGGGAACCACTACAGGGGCCACCAGAGTATTATGTTTTAAGGTCCTCTTGGGACATTTCCAGAAATTTCTGTTGTGTTCATAGTTAGTGCACGTCATACAATCTATGGACATAAGACAATTTTGGTGATGAGGATGGGTTTGTTGTGATTGATTGGATCTGTGGGATATGAATAGATATCTCTGGCTACAATCATCATATGTCTTAAAACTAAGCAGAACAGGTAGCTCTTGGCAGAAAAATAATATATATATGGCACCCACTGGAGAGCAAGCATCATAGCCAGTGCCAGTGACATCACACGTTATGGTCATGCATTACCTGATAACCGGATGCACAACAAGCCAAGCAGCCAACTATGAATGACACACAGAATTCTGTGGTGCCTCCCATCTTCCATTCCTTTGATGGATGCAAGATACAGGGACTGGACAGAGTACAAGCTTTAACCTGAGCAGCACTTCTCATTGCACCAAAATTCAGATGCCTCTTGATGTTCTTCCTTTCTTTTTCTTGTCTGATTACTGAAATTTTTGGACTGTATCAGAAATTGTTCCTGCAAGTAGAACCCCAAACCCTAACCTATGAGGAAGTCATTAGGAAACACTATGAATTTTTCAGATCTTAAATCCTTATAACCGCTGCTCATTCTAAATTCTTCTGTATGCATTGTCACAGTAATCAGTCTTATAAGGAATGGATAGCTGAACTTAAACAGATGACTAGGAATTGTAAATTTAACTGCATTTGTGGAGCTCCATTTCCAGATGAACTGCTTCATGATACATTCATTCAGAACCTTTCTGACAACAGAATTCAGGTGGAGGTTTCAAATCATTGCATTTCTGGGGCTCAATGACACACTTCTAGTGATTGAAGCTCAAGAAGCACAGGACTTTGCAGAACTAGGCTTCCATCTGTCTCTTGTTGTAACACTGACCATGGAAAGTTCTATGCAGGCTCAGCCCTGCATGGATCATGTTGACCACAGTCACAAGCAGTGACATAGGTAGTGCATGAATCACCCAGCCTGTTTTCCTGGAAGTTCATATGCTCCAAAGTCTTGGTTGAGTGTTATGTAATAGATGACTCCACAGACAACTCTTTCCAGCACACACATGGCAAGTGTGCTTGCAGTAGAATCACAAATTACCCTCTGCCCCCCCATAAATTTAGATTTGAAAAACTGGAAATCAACAGAATCTCATGTTCTGAATTCTCACCTGCCCCCGCCCCCCCCCCCCCCCCCCCTGCACCCAACAATACAATAAATATAAGCACAAGCACAAAAATGGCAAAGCTACACACACAGTGTAAAACTTCCATCATTCAGGTCAGTTCAATAAATAAACAGTACAACACTCAGCAGATCAGATAAAGGTACTCGCTCTGTAATTCAGAACTGACAATCACATTCAGAAGGCTAACCACAAACTGTTCATACCTTTACAGATCAGAGTGTACCATTTCAGTTAGATACTGATGCTTCAATCACATCAATTAATCAGGATACATATGAGCAATTGGAACACCCTAAGCTATGGAAATAACATCTGCCCCTCATGGCCTACAACAGCAAAAGTATCTCTGTTCTCAGGACATCAAAGTATAAAAATACAACTACATTAGCGACATTCATGGTGGTCCAGTCATGCTCCAGACCTCGAGTCCTAACATTTTTGGTGTGGATGCATTCGATTTGTTTTGTTTGAATATTCAAGAGAATGTGCATGCTACCAACACTCAAGTTTCCCAAGCCTCCTTTCAACAACTGTGTGAAAAATACAGACATTTGGTCTGCACTGACATTGTGTGCACACTGGTGCACACAAAAAACTTTCAAGTGTGCCTTACTCTCGAAGACCATAGTTTTACCATGCATGTTCAGTACCTCACACATTTCACAATGAAGTTGCTTTAGAAGTCAACAGGATGGAACGTCTGTGTCTTGAAACCCATTTCTGCATGCCAATGGGCACTTCTGTTTATGACTAGAAAGTCAAGCAGGAAAATCCGAGTTTGTGCAGACTTTAAAGCAACTGTTAATGCTCAGACAGTTAGTCATTCCTTCACACTACAATATCTTAAGGAGCTTACGGATTGACTCTGAAGACAATGGTTCTTTTCCAACATTTATTTGGCAGATGTCTACCTTCAAATTACCCTAGCTGATGCCATGTATAAATTTAACTTACCTACAACATTAGATTTATATCAAATGCAGTGTAAATTCTGCTCCTTTGCATTGCCTCCAACATAAAAATGTTCCTTTCCAATGGACTGGGAAATGTGAATGATCATTTTAAAGGTAGAAAAATGCATTGTTTAATTTGATTTGCTTTCATTTGTGCAGGGAGACAAAATGTCAGTGGTCTTAGTTCACTGTAGCTCACTGAAACTGAGTTTATTGTCAGGTTTCTTTCCTTGTCATTCTAGTAAGGGCAGACATTACTCTTAATGAGTAGAAAAAGACCTGTTACTAGTTCTTTATGAGACACAATTTCTTCAACAATTGATGACCTAAAAATTCTGTGTCTTTTTGGCTTCACATTGGAAGATTAAATCTGGTGCAGTTTCATCTCTCTTGCCAGATAGTCTACACTTGGTGACTTACTTCTCTCTACTCATGATGTACAGGTGTTTCTCGAAATCCCCATGGCCAGTCACTAGTCCTCAAATGAATCTGTCACTTGTTCAAGCCCAGGATCGTAGAACTTCTCTCCAAACACGGCTTTGGCAACATTAGCTTGACAGGTTTTTGTTTTTGGATCTTAGTCTAATATTCTGCATACTGCCTACTCATCCAGATACACAGTTTTATTTTAATTACAGGTTCGGGCCCAACAAATGGAGTCATCACTCCTATCCTGGCCAATCTATCAGCTTGTTCATTGCCACTAATTCCTGCATGCCCACAGACCCACAGCAGGTTTATCTGTTACATTCCATAGCCACAAAAAGGCTTCATTGCATTCTGCAAAATTCACAATCATTGTAGCACGTAGACAAGTTTTCCTCTGCCGAAACTCTGATAGAAAGAATTTCTCCCTGGACTACCATTGCCAGCTTTCCTAGAGAAATTGCTCTGTCTAATCTACACTATACACTGTATACTGTGGCCCAAGCACTTTTGTCTGCTTTTGGCCCATCAGTAAACCAGACTGTGTCCTGAACGTTTTTGTGGTTTATTTTTCCACTTCTTCCTACTTCTAATTGTTACTTTGAAAGGTTTGTTGATGCAGCTTGGAGTTACTGTATAGTCAGCCAGCATTCCCCTGACCATTCACAAATTTATCACATTCATTATATTACATCTCCATCTACATCTACATACACATACACACTCCACAATCCACCATACGGTGCATGGCAGAGGGTACCTCATACCACAACTAGCATCTTCTCTCCCTGTTCCACTCCCAAGCAGAACGAGGGAAAAATGGCTGCCTATATGCCTCTGTATGAGCCCTTATCTCTCTTATCTTATCTTTGTGGTCTTTCCGCGAAATGTAAGTTGGCGGCAGTAAAATTGTACTGCAGTCAGCCTCAAATGCTGGTTCTCTAAATTTCCTCAGTAGCGATTCATGAAAAGAACGCCTGTGAAAAATACAGAGACTCCCACCCGAGTTCCTGAAGCATTTCTGTAACACTCGCGTGATGATCAAACCTACCAGTAACAAATGTAGCAGCCCAGCTCTGAATTGCTTCTATGTCCTACCTCAATCTGACCTGATAGGGATCCCAAATGCTTGAGCAGTACTCAAGAATAGGTCACGTCTTCCCAAAATGCTACCAATGAACCGGAGACGACCATCCACCTTCCCCACAACTGCCATTACATGCTTGTCCCACTTCATATCACTCTGCAATGTTACGCCCAAATATTTAATTGACGTGACTGTGTCAAGCGCTACACTACTAATGGAGTATTCAAACATTACAGCATTCTTTTTCCTATTCATCTGCATTAATTTACATTTATCTATATTTAGAGTTAGCTGCCATTCTTTACACCAATCACAAATCCTGTTCAAGTCAATTAGTGTTTGATTCTGGATATCCTAAAGGTTTCCAGTTATTTCCAGTTTATAAACTGTGCGTCCCTGCTGCTGTTTCTATTGTGCATCAAATGTGTAATGACAGCATTTCTAGTGTGGTCCCCATCCCAGCAGTGAGTGTGTTACTGATTCTGCTCGTTATGGCTAAGCATACCAGATGCGCCTTCCCAAGCTCCTTAGCATCCTCCTTCTCTTCTATTTTATTCCACCATACTGTAGCCCTGTAAATTGTCATAGGTCTTATTGCAGAGGTGTATATCCAGTACCCACTACTGGGGCTAAGACCCTAGCTTTTATCACAGGCCCTTCAAGTGCGCATAAAAGCATCTTTTGCCTTTTAACATATATTCCTTATTCAAAGATTTCATGGCAGTATTGCACCCAGGGTTACCCCTAGATACTTCACTATCCCTTCGACTGGTAGAATTTTGTTGAAGAGCTTAAAATTCTATTTTGTGTATTGGGTATGCTTCCTGATGAACAGTACTACTACAGTCTGCATTGGGGTCTGATTGATCCCTCTCCCATTTGTTGCACTAGAGCTGGAAAGATTCCAGCTCTTTTGCTCTTCCCACTGGATTTTATTCAAACAACACATTCTGTGGCAGATTCTCAGTTCTCTCTTTGGTTACCTGTAAATTAGAACCTCCTCAGGATTGACTCTTCATCTGTGTTTTCTGCCAGAGTGGCCTGAAGGAAGTGAGCAATGAGGAGAATATTCAGCATCTCATACATGTCCTTGTATACCCACTGTACTCCTTCCTCAGAATATGACATGGACTAGTTGGCATTCATGTGAGAATTTTATGAAGTCTGGTCCTAGTAACTGTACCTTACACCTCCGCACAGAATACCTTGTAGCATGATAGTTTCACTTGTTTAATAGCAATAGTGTATTTAGCAAGAACCTCCTGATATTTTTCCCATTGTCCTTGCCTTCCTGCAAAATTAAACAGTTTTATTGTATGCTTCCTTTGGAATTCCAGGTTATTGTTCCAAGATACATTCCTGTTTGTCATAATGACAGATGTCACTTCATCTGCTGCTTCCCCAAGCTCTACAGGATTCTTTATTAAAGTTCTGACTTCATATAAGTGTGAGTTTAGGTCTTTCCTGAGTCCAGCTGTTTTCTGTTACTGGCATATCCTATTATTATTCCTACAAAATCAAATGGGAAAATATGACTTTGAGCAGATGTCAGAGCAACAGTTAACATTCAGATAGTTATTGACTCCTTCCTGCTACCACATACCTAAGAGTTTAAGGACTAATTAGCAGGATGGTGATTTTTGATTTAGCAGTTGAATACCATCAAATTCTCTGGGCTGATGAAATGAAGAAATTTCTAATGGTCAATAAACATGTTGGCTTGTATCTGTACTAGCACCTGTGCTTCAGAAGTGCATCTGCCCCTGCATTGCTTCAACATTTTCTCAAATAAGTGATGTCAAATGTTTTGTCCTGTTCAAATTATTTGGATGACATCATTGTGGTCAGCCAAACATTGGAACAGCAACTGAAAAATGTAGAATCTCTTCCTCAAGTTTTAACTGATGTAGGACTCAAGTGCAATACGAATGCTCATTCTTCAATACAGAAATTGGACATTTGGAACACCTCATTGACACATGCATCATTTGACCCTCAAATAAGAATTTCCTTGTCCTAAAAATGTACAGTAACTCCAGGCAGTTCTTTGAAAACTTATCTTCAACATTACATTCACTCTGAAAGCAGTGCAAATTGCTACTCCTTTGCTTGGCCTCCAGCATAAAAACATTCCTTTCCAGCTGAATGGGGAATCTGAATGATCATTTTGAAGTTTGAAAAATGCATTGCTTAGTTGACCCTGACCTATTCATTATGATCCAAACAAACCAGCAGTGCTTCAGTCAATGCATCATGGAAGTGAGGTGATTTTATCTTACAAGGTTGGAAACACAGAACACTCTACAGCATTTTCTTCAAAAATATTGAACAGTCAGTTGGAAAAGCAGGCCTTAACCATCATATATGGTGTTCTGAAATTTTATCAATATCCGCATGGCAGAAACATTTTTCTCATAAATGATCATAAGCCGTTAATTGCATTCTTTCATCCAGCAAAAGATGCACCTGATCTTATAGCACAGAAGCTACAACATGATCATTATTTCTTTTGAATTACAAATATGAAATTTTTCATCATAGTACAGAACAGCTGCTCTGTCTCATTTACCTATGAGCAATGAATCAGAATTCAAAGCATCAGAAGCTCCTTGTCTTCAGGCTGATTAATCAGATTCATGAGCCCAGCAAGCTTTTCCATTTGAGTATTGGTGGATTGCACAAGCAACTGAACAGTATCAATCACTATGATTGCTCAAGTAATACATTCAAATGGCTTGATCTCGTAATCAGAATTCAATTTCAGATGTATTAGTATAAAAATATCACACACAGTGCAACAGTCTTTCTCTTCAGAATGATGCTGCACAGTCCTAATGGACAAACAAGAGTCCTGATCCCCACATCCTTGCAACAAAATGTTTTGTGACTTTTATGTAGAACTAGTATGGGAATGGTTCCTGGGAAAGGAATTGGCTGAATTGCTTCCCCATCCTTCAAATATTCTGAACTTGTTCTCCATCTCTAATGACCTAGTTGTCAATGGGACATTAAAATCAAATCTTCAATCTTGCTTTCATTTATACATAATGACATTGGAGAATGATTAAAACTGAGCAGCGAGCATGCCACATTACATGTGACTTGGTCTTGAAAACCAGACTGGAAAGTTAACTACCTACTGCCATGCATGCACAGACAACAGGTAGTTCCAAGTCAAGAATTTTCAATTGACAACTTGATGGTCCTTGGAAATGCATCCATATTGATTTTTCTGGTCCTTCCCCTCTGATGCATACAGGAAATATCCATTTGTCAGTCCTATGAATTTGGCAACCAGCACTAGCACTAGCAAAACACTTACTTCTGTCTTTTGTTTAGACAATAGTTTCCGATAATGATCCACAGTTTTCATTGTTGGTATTCCAATACTTTTTGCAACAAACTGGTATTCAACACATCCAGATAGCTCCTGTCTCTCCTCAGCTGAATGGTGAAACTGACCATTTCATTCACACTTTCAAGGCAAAAGATATCCTAACTTTATGCATCATACTTCAGTGAAAATGCTTTGTTATTGTTTCTCAGCACCTTTTACACTGTGTCTTCACCAGCATATTTGTTATAAAGTCATCTTCACCCACTTTGCTACATTTATTTCACCCTTGCCACTCTTCTTCAGATGCAAATTTCACAACAATGTTCCACATTAATGACAAAAGTTTTTATTGTTTATATAGCAAACTCCACACATGGTGATCTGGCACTGTCACTCAGATGGCTGGTTGAGCTCACTATGCCATTCATGGTAAAACAGGCATCCATCAGTGACACCAAAGCCAACTTCATTTTTGTAATTGCTGTGACCCTTCCATAGTTTCCATCTGACAGACATGTTGCCTGTATCCCAGACCACTGCCCCTGAGCAGACTTTACCGACAACTGGAGTTCAGGCACACTGGTCAACAGTCACCTCTTCCACTAAGGTTGATTCTTCTAAGAATAGCTGACGTGTGCCACAGGATGTACATACTACCTCTGGGTTTTTGGCAGATGTTCCCAGCAGTTTGTGAGGTGAATGTTGGGATGTGAGTTGGTTTACTCCATCTATCATTGTGCCATATCCAACTCCATCAGCTGCCCCGTGGCAAAGGCCATCTGCACATTGTCACCCACACCCATAATATGAAAAGAAAGTGCACAGTTTGCAAGGGGGTGGGGTGGGGTGGGGGGGGGGGAGCATTGCAGCATTGATGTCAACTGCACATGGGTAGGGCTATGGATGGCTCCAGAGGATACCACCTTAAGTTCTTGTTACTGCATCCCAGTATAGCCATCTGTGCATTTCCTTACAATGCTGCTCACAGAATTCCATCTTCATACCTACAAGTGTCAGACATTATTGGAACAGACTCAGATAATCAGAGTTATGTACATTATTTTCTGTGCAATGTTTGATTCATATGATAAATGTTTGGAGTGTTCATAGTTTGTAAGGCACTCCGAACCACCTATCAGCACAAAAGTGGGAACAGAAAAGAGATTTTTAGTAGTTTTGTAATATTTTTTTTCAACAGTATCTAGATTATTTTCCAAGATGGATTCCAGCACCTCAGTTAATTTGCAGTATTCATGAACATCAAACATACAATAGAATACTTTTTGTGCAGTTTCAAGTGTTTCTTTGTCAACTGTGGTACATGTTTCATTGCTCAGTACTCTATCTTCTGCAGGATGTTCAGTCTTAAGACTAGTAAATTGTCTCTTGTTGAACAATTCAGTAGTGTGTTTAGTGAAAATATCTGTCCATTATGCCAGCACATATACACAGACTTCATTAGCTCCTGCCATGAGTGTCTTTGAAGGATTCTCACAGTGTTTTGAGTTTCTTTATACTGCAACATCAGTTTTGAAATTTATTATACATTCATTAACTTCAAACATGCGAATTATTCAAGATTGAATTTGGTTGTGAATTATTTAAAAATGAGGCATAATCTGAGGAAGAAGCTCTAACTAAAATTCTAAAATTACCATATCCAGGTACTTTAAAATCCTCATTGGTTCTGCAGTGGTTTGATCTACATTTAGTGTTCAATGAATTTCAGTAAGGCACTGTTTTAAATTTTCATAAACTGTTATGTTGGAGTTTCACCTTGTAGAGGATGGATGTTGAATGCTAATAACCATTTGCTATGGACACATGTTGCAGTGATCTTGAAAATGTTGGAATGGCCAGAATTTTAGAGAAAAACAATACTTGCTGAATTTCTCATTATTAAATGAAATTGATGTGCACAACAGTGAATGAAATTTACATTACTACAAACTACATTTATATTTCCTTGAACATTAAAAAAGAAAAGAAAAGAAAACAATGACCACTTGACTGTGTTCTGAAGTATCTGTTGTACCATCAGCTATAAAGGAAGCTTTTCTAATTTCTGTCCTTATCTCCTCATGGTACCAGTACATTTGTAGTAGGCAGTCAGGTATCTCATTCTGAATTATCATAATTTAGATGTAGGATACCCCTGTATTTACTGAATCATCTTTTTTGTCATGTCCACATAAAGGTGTCAAAGATTCTGCAAAAGAAAATGCATTCTGTTACTTTGGACAAAATTTTTTGGCTCTTTTGAACTTTTATATTATGCTTAGTAATTATAAGTCTCTTTGCTTCATTACATTTCTCGTTAATATTTGGCTGTGCAGGGTAGCTGCGCAGTCAGAGGCACCTTGTAACGGTCTGCATGGCTCCTCCCATCGGAAGTTCGTCCCTCAGGCATGGTGTATATGTTGTCCTTAGCATAAGTTAGTTTAAGTTAGATTAAGTAATGGGTAACCTTAGGTACTGATGACCTCAACAGTTTGGTCCCATAAGACCTTACCACAAATTTCCTAATACTTGCTTTTGCTAAAAGTAACAGTGAGCTTCTTTGACTTCTCATGTTTTCCAGTTTTCTTTTCGTTTTATTCACATTTCTAAAACCACCTTTTGTCCATGTTGTATCACCTCCAATCAGTAAACACAGAAAGCAAAACAGTGCATTTTTTACTTCACAGCTGCAAACCAATGTTTCCGTAAGTACCATTCAGAATTAAAGCTACAAATTTATTCATTGTTGATCCTTTTGCCTGGCTAAGAGATTAGAATATCAGGTGCTGAATGACCTCTTTTCTTAACTATGGCTCTCTCATGGAGAGAAAGCTGTGAAAATTGAAGCTGCTGAAACAGTCACAGAACTTATTTCTTGGTGATGCAAGACCTTTGTAAAGTTCTCTGTAAAATTTAAGAACCAAAGAAAAATGAATAAAATAGAATAGTTGAAAGCAGGACAGTAATCTAATTCTACACTTCATGACAATAAAGGATATGACACATGGTTTCTAAACACAACCCATATGGACAGAAAAAAAGAACTGTGTTCCACCAACACACCTGGGTTGGCACAATGGGAGTGACAGACACTCTCTCCTGAGAGGAACTAGCATCAGACTCAGTTTTCTGTGAAGTGACATCAAAAATAGCACATCATTCACTGCAACCAAAAAACTCGATAGCAGTCAACATATGAAGAACTTTGGAGATTCTGTATTCGATTCTATCATATTTTGTTGTTTTCATATTATAACTGGCATGTTATGACAATACAAGGTGTGGCTATAAAATAACAGGACTGATGCTGTCACAGAGTAAGTACACAATGACAAAGGTGAATGACCAATAACTGTGAAGTATGAAGCATGCACAGTTGAATGCTCAGAGGTTTGTACTCATATCACCATGGCTGTGGCCTTTTTTGTGTAAGAGTTGTTATTTCATTTTGTCAGAAAAATCAAAAGCATAATAATTGAGCAATAAATTGTCATGAAGTTTCACATGAAACTTGGAAAAACTGCTACTGAAACCTATATTTTGCAAAAAGACGTGTATGGAGAAGATTGTTCATGTTCACAAATTTTTGAATGTTGGAAGTGTTTCCAAGATGGCTGAGAAAACATTGAATATGACTCATGCGTGGGATACCCTACAACATCAAAAACTGATGACAATATCCAAAAAGTAGGTAATTGCATTCAGTTGGATTGTCGGTTGAATATTTGATCAATTGTAAAACTCTTGGAATTGAAAAAGAATGCATAAGACCAGTTTTATATAGCCAATTTAACACGAGAAAATTGCATGCAAAACTGGTGCCAAACATTCGCATGATCAAACAAAAAGAATCTAATAAAAATGTTTGTATGGACACTTCGAATACCACCGAAAATGATCCTAATTTCTTGGAAAGAGTGACAACATGCGAAAAATCTTGGGTTTTCACTAATGATCCAGAAACTAACTGCCAATCCATTCAGTGGAAGGGCCCAACTACACTGCAAGTGAAAAAGCAAATCTCGATTTGAAGCAATGATGGCATTGGCTGTTAACAGGTTTCTGGTGAAGCACAGCATCTCTGTTAGACCACCCACCTTATTTGCCTGATATAGCTCCATGCGACTTTTATCTATTTCCCAAGATCAAATCTGCATTCAAAGGAACAAAATTTCAGTCCATTGATGCAGTAAAAGAAAAAGTGGCATGTGTCATAAAGCAGCTCTCAGAGGAAGACTTCCAACACCATTTACATCAATGGAAAATTCACATGGACCATTGCAGGGACAGATGAGTGGGTATATTGAGACTGACAAAAATTAAATACGTGTCTTCTTGAAATAAAATGTTTTAAGCAATAGTCCCATTATTATATAGCTACACCTCCAATGCCATTTAAAGAAAATGGTGCATTGAAAATTTATCACAGCTTCCTATGTTTACATGAAAATGACAGACAAACACCACACCACTGGAACTGTGAAGTGCTCAGTTCCATACAAAGATATTTGTATGTTTTTCATAAACTGGGGGGTAGCTACTGACATCAAGTTTAAAGAGTATATATTGCAGAAGTATACAGAAAGAATTAAAGGGAAAAGGGCTCATTATATTAAATGTTATTAATAGTGTCAAGTAGGAACATGGGGTACTGCAGTTCCACAGTGCCTATAAGAAGCTGCCACAATTAGACATTAGGTGGGAAATATAATGGATCATGCTGCAGAGATTACTAGTAGAAAGCACAAAACCAATAGCAATACCCATAATTGAGGCAAAAAGCAATCAATCTGTAGACTGAAAAGTTGAGATGTTAAATAAATTACCATATTTTTAGTTGGAACTAAAAAAACTGTGAAGTTCGTCACACACACCTGTAGATGATAGAAACCAAGCTATTGACTCCCATAAAGGTGCAAGGCAAAAGTGTGATTTAGACAGTTGATCATTTCCTTAAAGTGAAAGTATGTCATCTTAATACATGTACTGAATTTGTATCTTGTGCACAGGGTATAATCATGAAACTTCCATGCTACATTTAATGAATGTTGAGCTTTATTGGCATTTCCTATTTTAGAAGGTGAGAGTGTTATGATTTAGGCCATAAGTGTATTATTATTTGATAACTGTTGTGACTTGCCGATCATTCAAAGCGCCGCCGTGCAATTACGCGTGTCCTCTACGTGCGGCGCTGTCTGCCAGCCATGCAGCAGCTGCGCCACCTAAGCGGCCAGCCGAGCAGCGGCTGCTAGACTGGGACTCAGTGCTCATTCGAATGCTAACGTGTACACATGTCTTGCTTGTCAACTTACTCTGTGACTTATATGTGTTATGTCGTTCTGAAATATATGTGTTAAACTTGACATTATAACAATTAGCGATGATGATGGGATTTTTCCTTTTCACCGTTGACCCACAGGTTTCCATGGCTACTGTAGAGCAACTATTGCAAAATTTCCTTAAACAGCAAACGCTTCTAACAGCAGCGATTCACGATTTCGTCACGGTGTCAAATGCGGGGTGTTTCTCGTCATTGGCTATACCTCCTTTTCCTCCTTACGACGAGATGGCAGAAGACTGGTGTGATTATGAAAAACGTCTTGGACAGCACTTCTTGGCATTTCATGTCATGGACAAACAACCATGTAAGTCTCTGTTCCTTTCCTGGATTTCACCTCAAATGTATCGGTTGTTGTCACGATTGCACGGGATGCTATTATTCGATCGGCGCCCGACAAAGAAGTTAGAGAATGTGCCCTTCAGTTGGCAAATCCGACTCTAGATGGAGTTCTCTCCATTGCGCAGTCTTTTGAAATTTCTCGCGCTGCTGGGGCGCAAATAGAGGCGTGTGGTGATGTTGGGGAAATACAACCTCTGTGCGCTGTTGACGACGTGTGCGGCGCATCCCCGCTGGCCGACGTGGCCGCAGTGCACTCCCACGCGCAGCCTCAGCCTAACCGTAAACAACCCGCTAAGAAACTGCAGCAAAACCCCCGGCAACTTCCTTCATGTCCACGGTGTTTTACGAAACATTCATGCAAGGATTGTCCCCAACGTTGGGCTGTGTGTCACAATTGCAAAAAGAAAGGTCATGTGTCTTCCATTTGCAAATCCGACCACATACTTGACGTTCATGAACATGACACTGATTCTGTTTCTGTGATGTCTTTCAATTGCACTTCTTCCCTTTCAGGGAAGTTATTCCTCACTGTCCAAATCCTTGGTCGACATGTTCACATGCAGGTGGATGCCGGTTTTGCTGCCACTATAATTAATTCTCAGACGTATCTTCAGTTGGGTTCTCCATTCCTGTCACCTGTCACTCAGCAATTACAGACGTACAATAAACAGAAGATTTCTCTCTTGGGACAGTTTAATGCTGAGGTATCTTACAAATCCATCGTTCACATTGTTCCCATATTTGTGGTCGACCAGAGTAACGCAGAGAATCTTTTTGGTTTTGATGCCTTTCGTGTTTTTGGGTTCTCCATAGATTACTGTCAATATTCCTTATGCCCAATTGGATTCCTTGTCGATGACATTTTCATCCCTTTTTTCTCCTGGATTAGGCCGTGCAAACGACTTTGAAGCTCATATCACGCTCAAATCCACTGCTCGGCTTAAGTTTTTTGGGCCCGGCCCATTCCTGTGGCCCTTCATGATCAGATAAAATGGGAGCTGGATCGTCTCACTACTTCAGGGGTCTTGCTTCCTGTCCCCTCCAGTGAGTGGTCCTCTCCTGTCATTGTCATTGCAAAGCCAAATGGTGATATTCGTCTCTGTGGTGATTTCAAAACCACTGTAAATGCTCAATGCCTCATCGACACTTACCCTATGCCTCATCCTGAAGAACTGTTCACTAAAGTTGCTGGAGGCCAATATTTTTCTAAAATTGACCTGTCAGAAGCTTATCATCAACTTCCTCTCGACACTGCTTCCCGGCAGTTTCTGGTCCTTAACATGCCTTTCGGCCTCTATCAATACCAACGCTTGCCATTCAGGGTTGCTAGTGCCCCTGCTCTCTTTCAGCGATTCTTGGAACAATTATTGCTCCCTGTCCCTGGGTGTATCAATTACATGGGCAACATTGTTGTCACTGGCTCCACCACTGAAGAACATCTTCAACATCTCCGCACACTTTTTCATGTCTTACAGACTGCCGGTCTTAAGTGTAACCTACAGAAATCACAAATTTTTCAGGCATCTATCATGTACTTGGGGTTTCAACTCTCTCGGGATGGTATTCATCTGCTTAAAAAAGAAGCTTTGGCCATTATTTATGCTCTTCATAAGTTTGGTGTTTTTCTCTATGGCTCAAAATTTCATCTTGTTACGGATCAGAAACCACTTGTTTCCTTGTTTCATCCATCAACTTCACTTGCCAACAAGGCTGCACACTGCCTCCAGCGTTGGTCTCTTTACTTGTCTCGTTTCAATTACGAGATTCATTTCCGGCCGACGGCTCAACATGCAAATGCTGGTGCTCTGTCTTGCCTTCCCATGGGTCCTGATCTGGCATTCGATATGGACGAACTTTTGTGTTTCCACCTGGATGTTGCCAAGCAGCGGGTTGTGGAAGAGTTCCCCATCACTGGGGACAGGCTGGCAGCTGCTACGGGTTCTGACCCTACCCTCTCCTGGGTTTTACGCTGTATTCAGAAGGGTTGGCCAGATCGCCCGTCCACTAAGACTTCTGATCCATTGTGGAACTACTATGCTTTGCGCTACCGCCTCACGGCTAGGGATGGTGTTATCCTCCTTTTCACTGACAATGCTTCACCGTGTGTTGTGGTAACTGCGTCTTTACGTGCTTTGGTCTTGTGCCTCCTTCACCAGGTGCACTGGGGTGTGTCTCGCACAAAATCTCTGGCGTGCCGTCATGTGTACTGGCCTGGCATCGACTCCGAAATAGCACACATGGTCACTGCCTGTGGCCCTTGTGCGTCACAGGCCGCTGCCCTGAGTCATCTTTGTCATCGTGGCCTTTGCCTGAGAAGCCCTGGGAGCGCAGTCATGCTGACTTTGCAGGACCCTTTTTAGGTACTTATTGGCTCCTCGTAATTGACGCCTACTCTAACTTTCCTTTCATTGTCCGTTGCACATCGCCTACCACTGCGGCAACCACCAGTGCTCTCGCCCGCATTTTTTCTTTGGAAGGCCTCCCCTCTACTCTTGTTACTGATAATGGTCCACAATTTGCCTCTTCTGAATTTGCGGATTTTTGTGCTCGTCATGGCGTTATGCATGTCACGGCCCCGCCGTTCCATACACAATCAAACAGTGAGGCTGAATGACTGGTCTGCACATTTAAGGCTCAGATGCGGAAACTCCTGACTTCTTCTGCTGCTGATGATGTGCTTCTCCAGTTCCTGGCGTCTTACCGTTTCACCCCCATGGGCGATCACAACCCAGCTGAGCTCTTACATGGCCGACAGCCCTGCACGCTACTTCATCTTCTGCGGCCTTCCACCTCACGGTCACGGGTGCCTTCACTTGGCTGGCTCACCGCCGACGACCTTGTCTGGGTACAGGGATATGGCAGGCGGCCAAAATGGAGCTCGGGCTGCATCTTAAGACACCGTGGCTGACGCCTGTATGAAATCCAGATGGACACGGGTGTTGCAGTGCATCATTCGGACCAGCTTCGGCCTCGTGTGCTGGCAACACCTGTTCCGAATGCCGCTACACCACCTTCGGCTCTACCTGATGCTCGGGATCTTGGCATCTCTCAATACTCACAACGCAGCTCTCTCACTGTCATCGCGATGCCATCACAAGAACGGATGCCACCAGGAGACGTGCCCATGCAGGAAGCAGATGACCATCCTCTATCAGAGCCAATCTACTCGCCTCCTCCTCCAACGGACGCCAATACATCGCCCATGTCTCCTGTTATATCAACTGGACTTGCCGCAACGGGCAGATTGGTGCATGGGGCCCCAGCAGATTCGACCCCTACATCTCCTGTCATCTTGACCCGTTATCATTGGGGACACTTCCATCCATATGGGAAGCCTCCTCCTCGAGACTTTACAGTGAGTCAAACAATACCTATGGACGTTAGCCATCTCCAGGACACCTCCATCAGGACCAGCGCAACAATTTCAAAGGGGGGAAAAGTGTTGTGACTCACCGATTATCCAAAGCACCGTCGCACAATTTGGCACATCCTCTACATCCGGCGCTGTCTGCCAGCCATGCAGCAGCTGCGCCACCTAAGCGGCCAGCCGGGCAGTGGCCGCTAGACTGGGACTCAGTGCTCATTTGAATCCTAATGTGTACACATGTCTTACTTGTCAACTTACTCTGTGACTTATATGTGTTGTGTCATTCTGAAATATATGTGTTAAACTTGACGTTATAACAATAACATCTCTGTATCATATTCTAAGCTACGAAGAAAGACTTGTTGGGAGAAATGGATCTGGATGTAAATGAGATTGTTATTATATCTCATTTTGTGTCACTGTTTTCTCTCTTTTCTTTAATGGCTTGTGTTTCTGAGATTCCGGGGATGTTGCAAAGAACCAGCTTGAAGTTTGGATTGGGACTGTTCAGCATTTTGTTTGTGGTCTGTTGGTCTGATAAGGAATACAGACTGTACCAAAATACAGACTGGGCCAAAATATCCTGAACTGATCATACTGAGGACAGGAATCAATGGCCAGAAATGAATATTTCAGATGGTACAAGTCATTCAATGACCAATGCACATGACACATTTGGAACCTGCTTATGTTTCACAAAATTACCTACTTGTAGCATTTCTATTTGTGGAACTATGTATTTTTAAGCTATACATAAATGCCTGTGATGTGTTCACAGTGGAGTACACCACTCTTTATGAGGGTAAGTCGCAAACCCTGGTGATAGCAATGACATGAGCATCAGCCTGAAACTTATCTTACTTTTCACCACATTCTTAACACTTTCACCATATTCTTAACACTTATCCCACATTTTGACATGTCCTTGAAAGTCTGAAGCTAAGAATTCTTGTGACTTATTCAAAAAATGATCTCTTGTGCAATGGCCATGGAGGGATACTCTCATTCCATGGAGGATAACGTAGACTTAGGTTGGTACTGCTTACCCCATGGACTCATCCTCTGTCATGATACAGTGTAAAGCATGAAAGCATGAGGTACTGGATAGATGTACCAATTTTTATCTGTTTATGCTCTGGAACCAGTACTCAGTATGGACAAACTTTATGGAAATTCATCTGCTTGGAAATAGGCCTGTGCCCAGCTCCTTGAGAACAATGTATGGCACATGCCATAGTGAATGTCATACAACAGTCTCCACAGATTGTTTCTTTCCCATGTCACAATATGACATCACTGAGAAACTATGAAGGGTGACCAGGATGCTACTTGTTTGTGGTTATTTATGATCCTCACTGAATTCTTGTATCCAATTGAACATAGTTTTCCCTTTATACGAGAAACTTCCCATATGAATGGCCTGGGAGGACACTTCATTGACCCACATAAACCATATAGCTGTATGCTGTTCTAGTTCGGTATATTACTGTGTCACCTGCCATCTTTCTCTGGCTACAGTGTACTAAATACTGTGACATATGCTGTCACATTCTAGATATTAATAGTGGTGAAATTTAAAATGGTTGTAGAATTATGATGTTTATAATATATTAGTCATGACTGGTTACCTGAATTAGGAATAAGTTTCATTTCCTAGCCCAACATACTTTAATCCCACATCTTACCCATTCCTTTGCCCTGATTTTGTTTAACTGTAGCCTCATTTGTTTAGTGGAAAACAAAAATTAAATTATTGATGAAATGCGTATCAGAAATAGTTAAAATTTTCATCAACTTTGTTTTCCACATAAATCCCTTCAGAGAATACTTCCCACATATTTTCTCTGAATGCTTTGACCAAGTCACTGTTGTGTTTCTGTTATACACACAGTTTGCTTTTGTGATCTGAACTTAACTGCTTACAACCACTCATCCATTTTGTTTGCTAGTTCTACAATATTGTGATTTTAACTTGTATCCACCTGGAAATATAGCTTTAATATCAGTGATTTCGGTATGATATTCTCATAACCATAACACATCTGCTGATTATTTGACCTTTAATTTTTTGTATTGACATAGAGGTCTAGCTTTTTCATTCATATGATTTCTTGTTTTTTGATGGTAGATACTAAATGTGCGTTCTTTTACATCCACAGATTTGTGAAAGCAGTAACTGTTTCTCAATTATGTATATTTACTTTGCAACTCTGTATATTGGAAGAATTTACCATTACAAATTTGCAAATCACTGGACTAAGATGTACATTGTGATGAGACATACAAAAAGCATATTGTCATCTGATATTGGAAACCCCGTATTTCAGAAAAGTTATGTGTGGTTTTCTCATTTCATATAATTGCTTAACAATATATGTGGTTTCTTTTTTTCCTCACTAGAGAGCAGCACATGGGTCATTACCTCTCATTGGCTTACTAATAAGTTGAGATACAAGGTTTTCTGCCTAATAATGCAATAAAAATATTTTTGTTTTATTTCTGAGAAACACGGTTTTCATTCTAAGCTGATGAAATGATGCAGATGAGTCAGGGGCAGTACATCAGTCACCCCCTTTCTTCAATGATTCTCTGTACTGTGAATTAATGCATGTCACACAATGCTCTACCCAAGGCTTGTTGTAAAGTTCAAAGAGTGATGCAACCTTTACAAAAATGAAGTGCATTCTCAGTAATGTACCTGATATCACCATCACTTGTATAGCTAAAGTTATGGTCCCAACTGCTGCCTGCACTCCCTTTATTACTATTTGATCATCTTTTCCAAAATCTTTCACCAACGGGTTCAAATAACAGGTGACGGCACTGAGCCCTTCACTTGGCTTAAGTGTACTTGTTACCTAGTAAACAAACAAAGAGTTCTGTACCATTTCAGTCATTCCCTGCCCACACTACTATCATGTAGCAAAACCTTCATGGTTATCACAGCCCTTTACTTTCTAGTCTTGTCTTGCATCTTAGGTCCTACACTACCATTCTGCTTTTGGACTTGGGTTATCAGAAGACTTCTGTACATTCACAAAGCAAGAAACTCTATCTCCAGAATATTTCTACTGATTTAGCAGGCTTGATTGTAATAGGTTTCTAGTCTTGTCCTTACATAATTACTGCTATCTACATTTTACAAATGTGATACTATTTTCAGTATGACTGCCAAATCAGATTGAGGTTTCAATATTGGCTGCTGTTTTTGCAGCTTTGTATGGTGACATTAGCAATCACTGCAACATCTAAAATAATGGGCATCACTTTTTGTGGAGCCTATACCACAACATCCCTCACAAAAATAACACTCATATTCCTCACACTTATTTTCTTTACTGATGATTCTGAGGATGTTTATCAACATAAATGAGAACTGAGTCTTAAGCCAAAACATGCTGAACTAAGTTCTTCAATCAGATTACGAATGTGCTGGTCTAATTCAGGCTGTAGTTTATTATGATGCCAAGAAATTATATATCTCCTTTCATTTAGTGCACAAACATTAATGTCATTTTGTGGCACCACCAAATTATTCTCCTTTGTTCATTAGCTGTTGCATATTGTGAGTATTTGTAAGAGTAAAACTATAGAAAGGATGGAAAGTAGAATAAAATTTGACTTAACATAGATACGGATGTGATTTGAAATGGAGCGAAGGAAATAAATATGTCCTCTTCAAGGGAACCACACCATCAAGTAGCTTAAGCAACTACAGGAAAACGAAGAAAATCTATACAAGGGGATTTCAGTCAGACTCCTTATGAATATGTGTCCAGTGCTTTCATTACTGTGCCACCTAATTTAGTATTACGAGTTAACCTGTTTGCTGTGAACTAGTGTCAGACCCATACAGCTGTCATCTGGATGGTAACACAGAGTTTGTACTCTTCTGCTCACTGCACATGACAAGACACACAGATTAGCATGAGCACAGGAACATTGACTTGGGCAACACAAAGCACAGAAAAAGATTCCTGGGACTAATGAGTCATGGCACAAATAGGTACATGCCAACAGCAGGGTAACATTATGTTGAAAACCCTCGATCTTTGTCAAAAGGCACTATTCATGTGGTTATAGTGGCAGTCTCTAGTGGGACACATTTACACTGGATGAAATGGGGCCCTCAATATGTCTGAATTCATTTCTTAACAGTGAATGATTTAGGTTCAAATGGCTCTGAGCACTATGGGACTTAACTTCTGTGGTCATCAGTCCCCTAGAACTTAGAACTACTTGACTTAACTTCTGTGGTCATCAGTCCCCTAGAACTTAGAACTACTTAAACCTAACTAACCTAAGGACATCACACACATCCATGCCCAAGGCAGGATTTGAACCTGCGACCGTAGCAGTCCCGTGGTTCCGGACTGCGCGCCTAGAACCACTAGACCACCGCGAATGATTTAGAAACCTACTTCCTTACAATGTGTATACAACTGCCTGCAACAAAACACGCAAGGTGTGTGTTTTGTCTTTATGATCACCTTAATACGTATTAGTCAAGTAATTAATAATACTGCTGCAAGCTGTACTGCAACATAGTGGTTAGTATCACTGACCCATGCATCAGCAATTATTTGTTATTTAGTGTTTCTCATTTCTGGAAGACAATGCACTGCCTGATCACTCGAGAGTAATACGACAATGGTTTGAGAGAAACACTCCTTGTGAATTGAGAGTGCTTGTGTGGCTTCCTATATCAATCCAATGGAGCATGCATGGTGCCAATAAGAGGGATATGTGAACTTCGACCACAGCTTCAACCGATCACTATGGGCCTTATTACAATATTCCGCCAGACGGCGCTGCTAGCCATGCCGCCGGAGGCACTGTTCCTATTACACTAGGCCGCCAGCACCACAGCCAACTGTGCCACCAGCAGCACAACAACAACATGATGTTCAGGCTACGGTAGTTCTCACTATCTGAGCAGTCAGTTTTCCTCACACTCTTTTCTGCACTCTATTTCGTTTGCTTTAGTATGTCTAGTGAACTGCAGAGAGTCACTGTGGAAAGGAGTGAAAATGTAGACATGCAAATGGTGAATACATGAAGCTGGAAGAAGCGCTGAAAGAAAGCTGGAAGTTATTGGACACACAAGTGAATGCCGAAGATTTCATTTGTGCAGTTGAACAACATCCCACAATTTGGGACACCAGTTCTGAAGCTTACAGTAATTATCAGTTAAAACTAAATGCTTGGAATGAAATTATTTGTTCACTCCTACCAGATTTTGAGCAGCAGTCCTTGGTTGATGGGAATAACCTTTGTAAGTATTTAAGCATTATATTTATTTGACCTTTGTAAGTATTCAAGCATTATATTTATTCATAAATCCTCACAAGTATAATGTTTTCGTTATGACTACAGAGAAAACTGAATGCTTGTACTTCTACTTTTTTAAATCATAACCTTATCCTTCTACATTATACTTGAGAGGATATCCTTCATTTTTCTCTATAACAGCAAAATAATTCAAAAGGTTATGAATTTTTAAAATAACTGCCTTTATTTATTTATTTTTGCTAATATTTAAATCGGTGTTAAAACATCAAGCAGACTATGTCCACCAAACTATAATTATGATAAATAATATGTACATGTTCTCACTTCAGTGGTCGTGTTGTTGAGTTCATTTATTTAGATTCTGTCCATTTGCCAAGGTACAGCTCTTGCTTCACTGACAAAATAATTGCAAAACTTGTCTCAGTTGATGGTCTTCACTCCATTCATGTAAACCTTCAACTGACCAGGTACCTCCAACTTCGAAACCATCACATTCTGTGATAAACATATGCAAAACACAGCAACTCCATATTATGGATTCGCCTAAATGAATGTCAACATTCAATGGTTGATGGAAAATTCTCCATTTATTGGCCAAGATTCCAAACAAACACACTGTATTCCTTCGTGCTCTTCTGAGTCAGTAGTTATATACATGTTATATACACATCTGGTGCGATGGCTCCTTTCCATTGCAGTGGCGGGAGAGCACTGTCATTCCGGTGCTCAAGCGTGGTAATAACCCATTTGATGTGGATAGCTTTTGGCCCACCAGCCTCACCAACATTCTTTGTAAGCTGCTGGAACATATGGTGTGTCAGCGGTCGGGTTGGGTCCTGGAGACATGTAGGCTACTGGCTCCATGTCAGGGCGGCTTCCGCCAGGGTCGCTCTACCATTGATGATCTCATGTTCCTCGAATCTGCCATCCAAACAGCCTTTTCCAGATGACAATACCTGGTTGCCATGTTTTCTGATTTATGAAAAGCATGGTGGTTCATGGTGTGGGTTCCTGTAGTCATGTCCTAGTTCATGAACCACGGGCAACGTATGAGTGGCCAAGTAAGTGGTCCTGACAGTCGGGATACCAGTTACTTTGGAATAAGGCTGGGCATCTCGGACATATTCTGAGTCGTGGTCACCTTTGTGCTCATACGGCAAAAACTACCAAATCCACTGGTTAGTCCCTCAGCCGTTAGAGGTAAAACCCAATGGGACTCGGGGCAAGTAAGGCTAGCAACCTGCTTCCCTGGTACTTTAAATATGATGCTGGCAACAATCAGAGCAAAATGCCTCGGACCTTTGGAGGTGACGGAGTCCCACCTCTAACTGACAAACCAGGGACTCCTAAGATACGACTTGGCAAACAAATGGTAATGAGATGGGGAGCTATTAATATCAATGGGGGCTACTCTGGGAAGAAGGTAGAGCTGGCAGAGGCTGCAAGTAAGATGGGGCTGGACGTTTTAGCTGTTAGTGACATTCGGGTAAGGGGTGAGAAAGAAGAGGAAGGTCTACCTGTCAGGAGTCAAAGCAGGAATAGCACAATGGGGTGTAGGGCTTTACATCAGGAAAGAAATGGAACCCAGCGTAGTTGCAATAAGGTATGTAAACGAACAACTGATGTGGATAGATTTGACAGTGTATAGCAAGAAAATTAGGATTGTGTCAGTATATTCGCATTGTGAAGGGACAGATCAAGATAAGATGGATAGTTTTTATGAGGCACTCAGTGATGTAGTTGTTAGAGTAAAGGACAAGGACAGTGTTCTGCTCATGGGTGATTTTAACGCCAGGATTGGAAATCGAACAGAAGGGTATGAAAAGGTTATGGGTAAATTTGGAGAGGATATGGAGGCCAACAGGAACGGGAAAAAACTCTTGGATTTCTGTGCCAGTATGGGCTTAGTAATCACAAACTCCTTTTTTAAACATAAGAACATTCACCGGTATACTTGGGAAGGCAGGGGAACCAGATCTGTCATTGACTATATAGTAACAGATCAGGAATTCAGGAAGGCTGTGAGGGATACACGTGTATTCAGGGGATTCTTTGATGACACTGATCATTATTTAATCTGCAGTGAAATTGGGATTGTGAGGCCGAAAGTGCAGGAGGTAAGGTCCATATGTAGGAGGATAAGAGTGGAGAAACTTCAGGATAAGGAAATCAGGCACAAGTACATAACAGCGAGCTCAGAAAGGTACCAGTTAGTTGAATGTAGCCAATTATAGTCATTGGAAAAGGAATGGACAAGGTACAGGGACACAGTACTAGAAGTGGCTAAAGAATGTCTTGGAACAGTAGTGTGTAAAAGTAGAAAGAAGCAAACAGCTTGGTGGAATGATACAGTCAAGGCAGCCTGTAAAAGGAAAAAGAAGGCGTATCAAAAATGGCTACATACCAGAACCCAGGTAGACAGAGAAAGTTATGTTGAAGAAAGAAACAAAGCCAAACAGATAATTGCAGCATCCAAGAAGAAATCGTGGGAAGACTTTGGAAACAGGTTGGAGACTATGGGTCAAGCTGCTGGAAAACCATTCTGGAGTGTAATTAGCAGTCTTCGAAAGGGAGGTAAGAAGGAAATGACAAGTATTTTGGACAGGTCAGGAAAACTGTTGGTGAATCCTGTGGATGCCTTGGGAAGATGGAGGGAATATTTTGAAGAGTTGCTCAATGTAGGTGAAAATGCGATCAGTAATGTTTCAGATTTCGAGGTAGAATGGGATAGGAATGATGATGGAAATAGGATCACATTTGAGGAAGTGGAAAAAATGGTCAATAGATTGCAGTGCAATAAAGCGGCTGGGGTGGATGAAATTAAGTCGGAACTCATCAAATACAGTGGAATGTCAGGTCTTAAATGGCTACACAGGATAATTGAAACGGCCTGGGAGTCGGGACAGGTTCCATCAGACTGGACAAAAGAAGTAATCACACCAATCTTTAAACATGGAAACAGAAAAGATTGTAACAACTACAGAGGTATCTCTTTAATCAGCGTTGTGGGTAAAATCTTCTCAGGTATTGTTGAAAGGAAAGTGCGAGTATTAGTTGAGGACCAATTGGATGAAAATCAGTGTGGGTTTAGGCCTCTTAGAGGTTGTCAGGACCAGATCTTTAGCTTACGGCAAATAATGGAGAAGTGTTATGAGTGGAACAGGGAATTGTATCTATGCTTTATAGATCTAGAAAAGGCATATGACCGGGTTCCTAGGAGAAAGTTATTGTCTGTTCTACAAGATTATGGAATACGAGGCAAACTTTTGCAAGCAATTAAATGTCTTTACATGGATAGTCAGGCAGCAGTTAGAGTTGATGGTAAATTGAGTTCATGGTTCAGAGTAGTTTCAGGTGTAAGACAAGGCTGCAACCTGTCTCCACTGTTGTTCATATTATTCATGGATCATATGTTGAAAACAATAGACTGGCTGGGTGAGATTAAGATATGTGAATACAAAATAAGCAGTCTTGCATATGCGGATGACTTAGTTGTGATGGCAGATTCGATTGAAAGTTTGCAAAGTAATATTTCAGAGCTAGATCAGAAATGTAAGGACTATGGTATGAAGATTAGCATCTCCAAAACGAAAGTAATGTCAGTGGGAAAGAAATATAAACGGATTGAGTGCCAAATAGGAGGAACAAAGTTAGAACAGGTGGACGGTTTCAAGTACTTAGGATGCATATTCTCACAGGATGGCAACATAGTGAAAGAACTGGAAGCGAGGTGTAGCAAAGCTAATGTAGTGAGCGCTCAGCTACGATCTACTCTCTTCTGCAAGAAGGAAGTCAGTACCAAGACTAAGTTATCTGTGCACCGTTCAATCTTTCGACCAACTTTGTTGTATGGGAGCGAAAGCTGGGTGGATTCAGGTTACCTTATCAACAAGGTTGAGGTTACGGATATGAAAGTAGCTAGGATGATTGCAGGTACTAGTAGATGGGAACAATGGCAGGAGGGTGTCCACATTGAGGAAATCAAAGAAAAACTGGGAATGAACTCTATAGATGTAGCAGTCAGGGCGAACAGGCTTAGATGGTGGGGTCATGTTACACGCATGGGAGAAGCAAGGTTACCCAAGAGACTCATGGATTCAGCAGTACAGGGTAGGAGGAGTCGGGGCAGACTGAGGAGAAGGTACCTGGACTCGGTTAAGAATGATTTTGAAGTAATAGGTTTAACATCAGAAGAGACATCAATGTTAGCACTGAATAGGGGATCGTGGAGGAACTGTATAAGGGGGGCTATGCTCCAGACTGAACGCTGAAAGGCATAATCAGTCTTAAATGATGATGACGATGATGATGATGATGATGAAAAGCATATGACATGACTTGGCGACATCATATCCTTGCCACATTATACGAGTGGGGTCTCCGGGGCCCGCTCCCTATTTTTATCCACAATTTCCTGTCGCTTCGTACTTTTCATGTCCAAGTTGGTGCCTCCCATAGTTCTCCCCATATCCAGGAGAATGGGGTCCTGCAGGGCTCTGTATTGAGTGTATCTCTATATTTAGTGGCCATTAACAGTCTCGCAGCAGCTGTAGGGCTGTCCGTCTCACCTTCTCTGTACGCAAATGACTTCTGCATTTTGTACTGCTCCTCAATTACTGGTGTTGTGGAGCGGCACCTACAGGAAGCCATCCACATGGCGCAGTCATGGGCTCTAGCCCAGTTTCCAGTTTTTGGCCGCAAACTCGTGTGCTATGCACTTCTGTTGGCCTTGTACCATTCATCTGGAACCATAACTTTATCTTAATGATGATCCACTCACTGCAGTGGAGATACATTTATTCTTAGGACTGGTCTTCAATGCCCAAATTGCTCACCTTTGTCAGGTTTGGTGGAAGTGTTGGCAGCACCTCAAGTCCCTCCGCTGCCTAAGCAACACCAACTGGGGTGCAGATCGCTCTATGCTGCTGCAGCTCTACAGAGCCCTTGTTCAATCCTGCCTTGACTATGGAAGTCTGGTTTATGGTTTGGCGGCACCCTCAGCGATGCGTTTACTCAACCCAGTGCACCACTGTGGCATTCGCTTAGTGACAGGAGCTTTTAGGGCGAGTCCGGTGACCAGCGTCCTCGTGGAGGTCAGAGTCCCCTATTGCAGGTTAGGTGTGCACAACTGCTGGCCAGTTACGTTGCACACGTTTGTAGTTCTCCTGCACATCTGAGTTACTGTCTCGTTTTCCCACCCACAGCGGTTCATCTCCCACATCGGTGGCCCAGGTCAAGGTTTACAATTGCAGTTCATGTCCAATCCCTTCTTTCCAAACTGGAGTCCTTGCCTTTACCACCTATCTTGAGGTCCATTCAAACATACACCCCCATAGTGTACACCTAAACTGCAGCTTCGCCTGGACCTTTCACATGGCCCTAAGGACCCAGTTAACCCCGCAGCTCTCCACTGGCACTTTCTCTCGAATCTTGACATGTACCAAGGCCGTGAAGTGGTTTACAGCGATGGCTCGATGGCTGATGACCATGTCGGCTTCGCGTATGTCCACGGAGGGCATATTGAACAGCATTCCTTGCCCAATGGCTGTAGCATTTACACTGCCACACTGGTGGCTATATCTTGTGCTCTTCAGCACATCCGTTCATGCCCTGGGGAGTCGTTTCTTCCATGTACTGACTCCTTGAGCAGCCTACAAGCTATCGTCCAGTGCTACCCTCATCATCCTTTGGTAGCGAGCATCCAGGAGTCCATCTATGCCCTGGAATGGTCCAGTCGTTCAGTGATGTTTGTCTGGACCCCAGGTCACGTTGGAATCCCAGGCAACGATGTTGCCGACAGGCAGGCGAAACAGGCTACACGGAAACCACTTTCGGATATCGGCTTCCCTGCAACTGACCTGCATTCAGTACTATGCCCCAAGGTTTAGCAGCTTTTGGAGACAAATTGGCATAACCTCAGTATGCACAACAAACTGTGTGCCATTAAGGAGACTATGAATGTGTGGAAGACATCCACACGGGCCTCTCGCTGGGACTCTGTGGCTCTCTGTTGGCTCTGCATTGGCCATGCTTAGGTGAAATATGGCTACCTCCTGCGCCATGATGACCCACGTCAGTGTCGGTGCTGCGCCCAGCTGACAGTGGCACATATCTTGGTAAGCTGTCCTACTTTGGCTGCCCTGCGATGGGCTCTTCAGTTACCAGACTCATTGCCATTCATTTTAGCTGACAGTGCCTCATCGGCTAATTTAGTTTTATGTTTTATATGTGACAGTGGGTTTTATCATTCTATATAAGTTTTAGCAGATGTCCTTTGTCCCTTTGTGTTGTCCACTCTAATGCTTTTAGGCTGGATGCTTTAATGTGTCGCAGAGTGGGTGCGCAGAGTGGGTGGCTTTTCCCTTTTATTCTCGTGGTCGGCCAGCCACAGTCATCTGCTCTCTTGTTTTTATCCCTTCTAACTGTTTCTTGCTTCTCTCTGTGGTTTTCTTTTCCTGTTTCGTCCGTAGTAGTGTTGGTTGTTCTTCTGTCATTCCTCTGTTTCTTCCTTTCTCCTGTCATTGTGCTGTACATCTCCTTTCTTTGCTTCTTTCCCTTGTGTAATTATTTTACTGGGAACAAGGGACTGATGACCTCGCAGTTTGGTCCCTCCACCCCCCCCCCCTCCCCTCCCCCTTTTAAACCAACCAACGATACCCACATCCACGAAAATGCATTTGTAGTTGGCATCACACATAGTGAGTTGCATGACTGAGAAAAAGTTTTTGTAATTATAATACAATGAACCACTTCCATTTGGCTTGATCACTCGTACATGTTTTCTGTCAGTGGCTCCAATGCAGTGCAGGAAGTTTGTTTTTTCATAAAAACCAGCAGCTATCTTAAGCCAAAAATCTGTGGTGAGGTCTGGAAAGCATTATCGTTTAACGTTTTTCCAGATGGCATCTAAAACCTGTCTTACAAACACTGAGATTGCAGGTTGCCTTATTCTGTACTGCTAATGTAGATCTTGCATCAAAGTTCCCGTTGCCAGATATCTGAAACAAAATTTAAAAAGCAGTTCAATCACTCTAACATCTCTATATATAAAAATGAATGTATGTATGTTTGTTCTGTATGCATTCCTAAACCATTTATCTGATTGTGATGAAATTTTGATGAGTTGCCCTACGTATGCCCACGAAGGTTGACTAGCCAAAAAAAAGAGAAATATGACACGTTGTTGATGTCATAAACAATGAGACGCCACCACGCGAAAATACCCAGATTTATGCACCCAATATTTCAGAATGAGAGCACTTAGCAACTATTCTCTCCCCCACCTTCTAATGTACTTTTTTTTCAGTGACGCTCATTCAGAAGACGTGGAAATCCATCCGCCCATGTTACATAAGAGAACTTCTTTGGGTAAAGGCTATCAAAAGTGGTTCAGCTGCAACCAGGAAAAAAGAGTACACCTATTTTAAACAACTACGTTTTCTAGAAACTGTGGTGAAAAAAATCTACAACACACCTGGCTGAAGAAGAAATTGTGAATGAAGAAGAAAATGTAACTTTGATTTCGTTTGGTAATGGATCTACATGTAGGATCTCTCAGCACAAATCTAAAAAGAGAACCAGCAACAACAATGAGCTAATTGAAGTTCTAAAGAGAAAGATTGCATGAGAAGTGAAATTTTGCACTTTTGATGAAACAGTTGAGGATAAGCTGTTTCTCCTCTCTATGTTAACTGGGAATCATAAAGTGCTGTTGACAACAAATTAAAACTCTGGGAAGACATGATTTCTCTCATCGCTGCTGCCCAAAAACCTGGTGAGCAAGAATGGTAGCAAATGGACCCTTCACTCCTCTGCCACCACCATCAATGCTACAGTATTCTATACAACCACAGCCTATGCAAATACAGTGCTTGCCACAATGGCTGATGGAAGAACAGAAAACAAAGCCTCATCCAGGACTAGTGGATCAACAACCACAAGTTCAATTTTTCCACACTCAATTTCAACAATGCCTAAGTGCAAACATGGCTTTACAATCTCCTCCATGTGCGCAGGTCACATCAAATGAAGATTCTGATAGTCAAATGAGTGAACCTTTGTTCTTCAATATGTAGTGTGTGTGTGTGTGTGTGTGTGTGTGTGACATACAATGTACAAAACTTTTGGAAATAAATTTTCCTACCACTGTTCTTTTTGAAAATAAATGTTCTTATTACTGTTCTACTTTTAGTCATACTTTGAATCAATTTCCTTTTGACATAACAGGATAAAAATATTGAACTAAAATATTCATATTTTTTAAAACATTAACCGTTTTCAAAAGTAATTGATATTTCCTAAAGAAAAAAATTTAATAACTTTCAATACAATTTATCGGTTTACTTACAGCAAAGTGACTACAAGTTTTTCTTCTGGTGAGATACACTTTCTCATTTTCATTTCTTTCCTGGTAATATCAGCCTTTATTAACGACAATAACTCAAAAAAAGATGATTTAGACATTTTAAGCTAATTAAAAAATTGTACTTTAAACACAGTTCATCAAAAAGGGTACAATACAACACTTTAGATTCTCTTAACGATAGCACAGGGTGTACATGCATCTTCCTCACCCTTCGCCTTCTCCTTTCCATTGAAAGTGCTACGAGGAGCATGCATGTATAGTTGTCCATATTCCCTGGTCACTAGTGCACAGCAGACTGACAATGTGGAGGTTAAACCGAGCGGTGGTGGCAGACTGGCTGCACTGACTGGCGACCCAGTGTAATAGACTCCGTTTGACACAATGTCCCACCAAGACTCTCTGCCACTAGTGGTGGCCAACGTGGTGGCGGGGGAAAGCAGCCAGTCAGCAGCCAGATTCTGGTGGCACTACTGGTTGCCCTAGTCTAATAAGCTCCGTAACGATCTATTCCCAATGATGAGTAGTGCCACTGGTGGCATGGCTGGCTGCCTAGTGTAACAAGGGCCTATGAGTTGTGGGTGGTGTTGAGCACTAATGGATTGGGATGGTTCCCTAGCACTTTCATCTCATTTCATGAAATCTGAGCCGTGACACAAGGCCACCATTGTAATGACCTGCACATTATTACACCTCTGCCACCACTAGTGCAGCATGTCACACTTTCTAAGTAGCATGCCATTTGGCTGCTCCATGCTCCAATCAGAGACCTGAGGGGAGAAGGAGGGAGGAAGACAGTAGTGTTTAACATCCTGTCAACAACAAAGTTATTGGAGATGGAGCACGAGCTCAGATTAGGGAAGGACGGAGAAGGAAAGCAGCCATGCCCTTTCAAAGGAACCTTTCTGGTACTTATCTTAAGTGATTTAGGAAACCACGGAAAACCTAAATCGAGATGGCTGGACACGGGTTTGAAATGTCATCTGCCCGATTGCAGCCCCTGGCAGGCAAATGCTCTTTATACTGCCATGCACCAGCTCTGGCTGAAAGTGCTATACCTGTCACTAAACTGTATTGTGCTGCTTATGTTTAATCTGTCACACCATTACCTACTAAATAGCTGTTGGTTTCTCACAACCGTGTTTTTATTGTGTTCGGTGGTAGAACACAGGTGACGATGAGTAGAACTTCCATGTGCTCAACTTCAGTGCACGATTTTTCATATCACTTATGGCTGCAGTATTTCAATTGCTTCTACAGCAGCAGCTGGTTACTAGTGCCTCCTTGAACTATGTCATGACTTTACTGACAGTACAGTTTTCACCATCTGCAGTGTACCCACCACCATTTTCCACTGTCCGACAGCTCTGCTACAGATTGGGAAGTTTATAACGACTGGCTCCACCGGCACTACATTGCATTTCGAGTGACGGGCGAGGATACTTGTAAGATTTCATTTTTCTTGTGGATTCCTCCTCATATGTACAAGCTGTTATGTCAATTAGCCCCCTTTGCTGGACCCAATTTCACACTCCTTGATGTCATGTGTAGTCTGTTGTCTTCTTATCTTTGCACCCATACCGTGTCATTGCTGCTCACATCAGAATTTCCCCGTGCTGCAGGCAGCCATGTCATTCTCTGTGTCACTTTCTTTCTCAAACACCTAATGATACATATGCAGATTCCACGATTAGGGATGTGATCATCTGCCTAGCACCCAATAAGGAAGTTCACCAGCGAGCCCCTTAATAGGAGGACCCTTTTTTGGAACAAGTTATAAAAACTGTGCAGTCCTTTAATGTCTTCCACACTGTAAGCCATCAAATCGAAGCGATGCGGATGATGATTTCATTGATAATGAACTGCATTGCCACATAGCAAAAGACTTGCTGGGCAAAGAGGAAGTCGCTGCCATTCCTGTCAGGAAACCTAGCCACAACGGACAGCTCCATCTGCAACAACAAGGGCACTGTGCAGCACTTCCATTATGTCCTTCTTGCTTTGTGGAACATGCGAAAGATGTATGCCCCAGGTGACGGGCATCGTGTCACAAATGTCACAAGAAAGGCCAAATTGTATCAGTTTGTTGTTCTCAGCCTTTGTCAGAACACATGGCATATATCTGTTATTGGTGAATTTACTGTCGCCACACTTGAACCTTCAGCTCGGGAACATTTTTTCCAGGCATGGTCTGCATCTGTGCTCTTACATTAACAAGTAAAGTATGATTTGGATCAGCTGGTGTCACTAGCTGTCGTTTGACCAATTTCAACAAATGAGTGGGCTACAGCATTAGTGATTGTCAAAAAACTGTCTTCTCAGCTCTGACTTTGCAGAGTTATCGTCAGTGCACAGTCTATTACTGACACATACCCTCTGCCTGAACTGATGAATTACTTGCGAAATTGGCCAGGGCCAATTCTTTTCCAAAACCAACTTAGCAGAGACATACCTGCAGGTTCCATTATATTATGTCTCAGAACAATTGCTTGCAGTAAACATGCCTTTTGGTCTTTATCAATATCAACATTTACTGTTTGAGCACCTGGTCACAGTCTGCCACAAGTCTTAAAATCAACAGACAGCACTCTAGCTGGCACCCTTGCTGCCTTGTGCTGAAAGTCACAACTGGAAATACATCCAGCCAACATGACAAAATGTGATCATAATGACATATTGCAGGCATCACAAGCAGACACAGATCGTGGAAGGTCAAAGCTCCAGATTTATGAAGCAATTCCAACAAGTAAACGTAACAAAGACAACTCTGGGTGATTCTTTACCATTGCAGACATTGTTATCCCACCATCATGACACCAATTACAACCATCAGTCTAGGTGATCAGTTAAACTGTGAAAGTTTTGTCGACTGCTATAATAGTACTCATGCTCACAAAAGAAATCTACTTGCCAGTGATGATCATAACAATTGTATGTGGTCAGGGAGAACTTTGGATCACTGACTGTCATGAGCAGTCATAGGGACAGCTGAATAAGTCACAAAGTGCCACAACAAAGAATTGTGCTGCCTAATACACTTAGCGCAATGGATGAAGCTACTATCATACTGCCAATAAGATCTGGCCAGAAATAGGAACTTTGGTGAATGTTAGCTGTTCTGCGACAATTTTCAGATCTATTGATCTGATGTAATTACATTTTTCCTGGAGACATATTGAGTGTCAACTTTGTCTTTGATAAGGACGGAAGCTGAAAAAATTGAGGATGGATCTGGAGTAATGAATTAAAATTGTAGATGGATGCTGAAGTAATGAATTAAAATTGTGTTAGCCACAGTGCCAGGATGGTGTAGTGGATAGCACATCTACCAAGTTAGCAGGAGACCTGGGTTCAAGTCCCAACCTTGGCATATATTTTAATTCATTACTTCACCTTCCATCCTTATTAAAGAATTCCCACATCCTTTCAAATCTGGAGTGGAGAACAGACACACCAAGCAGCCCATGGTAAAACTTTGTATTGATAGTGGGGATCATTCACCAATTAGCCAGCACTTGGAAGTGTATCATTGTCTGAACTTAGTAGGAAGTGGGGAAGATGCTGCAAGATGATAGCACTGAAACTTCAGAGAATTCTTGCTCCACTCCTGTTGTCCCTTTGAGGAAGGATGGCACACGGTGTTTCTGACCTGAAGGATTCATCAGGTCGATTGATGCGATGGGCACTGAGGCTCCATGAGTACATTGTCACAGTGGTACATGGAAGCAGACACAAATGCAAGGACACTAACCACCCTTCAGGGAACCCATTGCCTGAACACAGCAGTATGGATGGAATCTCGAGTTGTCACTGCATTAAATGGCATTGCTGCTAAGCAGAGGGAAGATCAGCATCGCTGAAAACCACAGAAGTCTTTACGAACAAAGAACTGAGCAAAGAAGAATTCCAGCTAATAAACAGAACATTGTATAAGAAGAAACATGGTCTGATAGGGTGAAAAATGGTTGCTCATCATCCAGTTCATCTATGGCCAGCTATCCTGAAGTTTTTCCATGATGCTCCAACATTTTGTCACCTGGGATTCAAGACAGAATCAGATGCTGGTATCAATGGCTAGGCATACCAATCCGTAAGACACTATATGAGATACTGTAAGGAATCCCAGCAATATAAGCACGTGCTTTAATTACCTCTGGGGCATCTGGTACCAATTCAACCTCCAGCTGCATCATTCTGTCAAACTGGAATTGATCCCTTGGGGAGGTTCCAAAGGTCAAGAAATGGAAATTGATGGGTAGCAGTTTGCACTGACTACCTCACCAGCTACACTGTCACCAAAGCTATGCCAATACATGAGGCTTTACAAGTTGACAGATTCCTTGTAGAAGGTATCTTTTTGAAGCATGGAGCACCCCGTATGATGAGTCCTAATCACTGGAATGTTTTACAGCCGAGGCTAGTATTAGAAAACATTACGGCATCTACCACTGGATGACAGCTGCCTCCAACATACAGACAAATGGCCTCACAGAATGCTTTAAGACACTGGCAGATAACCTCTCAATGTACGCTGAGTTCAAACAGAGATCAGGATACAATACGACCTGTCATGGCATTCGTATATAACACAGTGAAGCAAGAGACTACAGGCTTTACAATATTTTTTCTGCTCACGTTCAAAAGACAGAAACAAGAATGAATACACTGTTCCTGTTTCAACAGGAAAATATTCACGATGACTATGTGAAAGACTTCATCACCAGGACTGAAGAAGTGTGCCCAACAGCTTGCATATGGTCCCTGAACACCCAGAAGGATGGTCCAAGAACACTCTAACACCACACACTGTCCACTGAGACCCAGTCTTGGAGACTTTGTATGGAGTGTTACTTTAGAACATATTACATCCTTCATTGCCTGTCAGACATCATGCACAAAAGTCAAGGGTTAAACACCCCATCAAGAAGACAAAAGCATGGAGATGTTATGTATGTCTTCCATATAAAGCCCTACTACAATCGTGAAGTACAGATCAATAATGAGGGCTTCTTTTTCGAGGAAACTGAAACTTGCTCGATGCCTGCAAAGTTTCAATGGAAAGGGCCACTTCTGATGCTCATAATAGTGACAACGGTGTAACAACATGACCAGAACACGAGGACCTGCCAGTGCTGCTATACAGGGGAGTATTGATAAGATCTACATTCAGGGTGCTGTAGTCAGCTCCAATGAGGACTTCTGAAACAGTGGGTCACTGTTTCTCCAGGAGACGGAGCAACGCTGAGAGCTGTGCTGCACGTAGTGCAGTGTAGCAGTTAACAGCATTAGCAGGCATACCACAGGTCACCAGTTCAAACCTAACCACTAACAATTATTTGTTATTTAGTATTTATTCTCTCTGGAAAGTTCTCAAAATTTCTTATGTTTGTGGGTTCTGGAATAGAGGATGTTAATATAAATGCCAGCACTCTCTGTCCTGGTGTTCAATTCTGTTCCAGTTGTACATTGATGTGCGGGTGCAAAAGCATCTGATAAGACTCATTTTTGGTGTAAATTAAGGAACACAATGCAGAAACCTGTTCAAGGAGCTTTGTATTCAGACCACTGCTTCTCAGTATATTGATTCCTCAATGAAATTTGTTGCAAGCAATATATCTCTATTTCTAACCAATTGCTCAGTACATAGTATCAATACTAGGAATAAGAACAATCTACATAAAGACCTAAAATCACTTACCTTCATCCAAAAAGGGGTCCAATATTCAGGAACACACATTTTCAATAAATTGTCAGCATTAAAAACTTGGTTTCAGATAATGCACAGTTTAAACAGAGTATAAAAAACTTTTTGATAGGCAATTCCTCCTACTCTATAGACGGATATCTTAACAGATACTGTTAAGCCAGCTTAAGTGAAAATGTCTGTTAGATATAGGTTTTCACAGCACTCAGTCACAACAGTGAAGATTAGGTATTTCGTGTATGATAAATTTGTTAATAGTGAATAACAATGTTTCATTCTGACAGTGTGTTAATTCTGTAAATATTAGCTGTTCCAGTTTACCTCATTGTATTCACTTATTTCGACAATCTCCTGACAAATGACCAGAGTAGTAAATATTTTATGTTTTTATGTTACACTTTGACATATTCCACACCCATGAGAATCATCTCATTTCTTGGGTCTATGGAATGAAAACTGAATCTAATCTAATCTAATCATAAAAAATGTGCTTTCAGTGCTAAGTGTTGTACTTCATTGGCAACCCTGCTTTTTAGTTTGTCTTGATTCTGATTATGATGTGACAATATAGAATTTCAGAGCGAAGTCTGCATGAATTTACAGTAAATGACTTACCAAATGGGAAAGTGCTGGTAGATAGGCACAATAAAAAACACACAAACACACACACAAAATTTCTAGCTTTCGCAACCCCCGGTTGCTTCGTCAGGAAAGAGGGAAGGAGAAGGAAAGATGAAAGGATGTGAGAGTGTATACCTGCCCTTTTTCCCTCCTAAGGTAAGTCTTTCCGCTCCCGGGATTGGAATGACTCCTTACCCTCTCCCTTAAAACCCACATCCTTTCATCTTTCCCTCTCCTTCCCTCTTTCCTGACGAAGCAACTGGGGGGTTGCGAAAGCTAGAAATTTTGTGTGTGTGTTTGCGTGTTTTTTATTGTGCCTATCTACCAGCGCTTTCCCGTTTGGTAAGTCATGGAATCTCTGTTTTTAATATATTTTTCCCATGTGGAATGTTTCTTTCTATTTTATTTATATCATGAATTTACAGTAATCCATTTGGTTCTGACTTGTGAAACTGTTCAGCCAAACATAGAAAGATATTTCATGTCAGCATAAAATAATTATTCATCTTACATTTTAAAAACTGATAGACCATTTCAAATGGCTACCTGTGTACAAAACTGCACATCACATCCTTCAAAATTCACAATACCTGTATTACACAATATTTCTTATCAACAGTATTGAGTTGTAATAAAATTTCCCAAACTTCCATAGAAATATAATACTGATCTTGCTTCATGTATCACAATACATATATGTTTATATGCAATAGAAAAAATAATAGGCCTTACTGGCCAAAAGCCTTTTTTGTTGTGCCTATCTGTGAGTCAGGATCTTTGCTATATGGTGAGTAGCAACTTTCCTTTTCATAATATTTTTAAATTCCATCCTGGATTTTCCATTGTTTGATCAATGAAAAATTTAGTTAACATGCCAGACATTTAGTAACTCTGTTCATAAGTGACTTCGAACACTTATTTTGATTCATTCTAGTTCTTCTAATTCATATTGAAGCTTAATGACTAATTAACTGTAATACATCACTTTCTGCAAAATAAATAAATTAATAAGTAAGTCATACATTTCTGACTGCATCACATCCATACTGACTGAACAGTATCTTTGAATCATTCATTTCAACAGTGTTAGTTCAATAAAAGACAGTTTTTCAGTAAGTGAATAAGTTTTTCATTAGTTTTGAAATGCAACAACAGAGTTGCAGAGTGACTAGATGAAAATAATCATTACATGAGATCTTGGGTAGGAATGTTTACAAATACTGAAATAAACTGAAACAAGTATACCACTTGATACAGTTTGATTTAGATCTTCTGTTGGTTTCTTTAAGTCTGACTTGGTTTAGGTTGAAATACTTCAGTTGCTGATTCAAAATAAAAATTAAAATAAAAGTATTTTCTAAACTAGCAGGATGAAAATGTGTGAAAAATTTAGTTAGCCTTCATATATGTAATCAAACCAGAGAATCTGCTTACAAATTAGATAGCTGGAGGCTGAAAAAGGAAAGGACTGCGGGTATACCAAAGCAAGTTGCTGATATTCAACAAAATAATTTCAAATTGCCCATCTGAAGATTTTTATTTTAAAAACTTCTTGGTTCTAATTACAGCACTGCCTCCTTCTAACATAAATTCTTATATAACTGTACACAGTTTGATCATCAAACTTGAAAAACACATAACATTATTTCAATAACACTCAAACCGTCTCTCTACTTTCATTAACATTTCAAACAGTAGGAATGAATCATAGTAAAAAGATCAGGACAAGGCTGACCAAATATTCTGGTGACAATTTTCTAGCAACAGTCATATTATGAATTACTTGACTTGTAATTCATTACTTCTCTTTCCTCATCGGGTTTTGTGTACTACTCAACAGGTGAATTTTGTATTATTGCCTCTGTCATTAGATAACTTGTTGTGAGTGATCATCTTTGGTGACTGTGAATGTCTTGTGATCAGTCATACAGTGGGGCATGACTTTCCGTATTGTATAATAATAGGCTTTCCCTTTAAGACATAGCCATTAACAGTTTCTAATGCCTTTGTTGCCATGTCAGTAGCTGTAATTATCAAAATTATAATGAATCAGTTAATAATTCCACAAAATGAGAAAAATGACTTGTCAATGTGAAATAGGTTGTATATGCAACCTACTTGGAAAGGTAATGAAAGCTTGGCCTTTCATTCTGCCAGTCATCAGTCTGTAGATAATTCTCTTGTCTTCAGATGATTCAAATAAGTTAAATATTGATACCAGATCTGACTCTTTCACACAGCCAGGTAAATTCTTGAGAAACAGCACCTAGAAGTTACATTATTAGGGAGTATTCTGAATACTGAAAAGCAAACACAAGGTATAAGATGTTTAATGAGGTACGCACAATACTTACAGGTGATGGTAAGCCTCTGTCATAATTTTGGAATCGAGGTAGCTGTTTAATCTGTTCCAAGTTTAGTCTGTTATTCTGAATCTCACTTAATGAAACTACTTGTACTTCACTGCTATTTACATCTGACAACACAAAAGCTTGACCTCCACATGTATCTTTCTCTTTCATGTCAGTTTTATGTTTGGGCAATGCATTTAACTGCACTATTTTACCATCTTTTATGGTGTATAATGTTTCAGGTTTACAAGTATACACACGTGTTTCATTTATCTGTTTTGTGTTTTTCTTGGCATTCTTACAATCTTCTTTTCCCATTGGACTTTCTTTGACATCCCAAAGTGTTGAATGGTGATCGTAGTTGTAATGGCAGTGTGAATTTTCAACAGCACAAGGGGCACTTGATTTTTGTGGATAGGTAATTTTCTCTTTCTTACGTCTTTTTCTTAAAGAACCAAACAACTCTTCCTCAAGTTCTTTAAGATGATGAATGGGATGATTACCAGGCCGTGGGTCAGAAATTGTAGCCTTGCAGGATAGTGCAAACTGCAACAACCTTGTGTGTAAACTTTCTGGCTTTACAGATAAACTCAATTCTTGCTCATGCCTTCCAACTGACAACCTGCAAACAAAATCACATATGAGTAAATCTAACTAATGACCAAATGCTTCTTTAACAATCTCCATCCTAATGTACTGTGAAACATGCAACTCATCAGCTTTAGAAATTAATATTTGTTTCATAATGCTGTTTATTCTGAAGTTATGACACTGTCATGAAATTAATTTACTATGGACACAATTATTAAAATAAGAATTAAGTTGCCTGTCTCTGCAGCAATGTCTATAAAACACATCATACAATATTATAATCCGCTACAGACTTCATACTTACTTAAAAAACTGTTCAGATTAAAAGTTTGAGTAATAATAATAATATGGAAATATAGGTATATAACAAAAGGGAAAGGCAACCACTCGCCTACACTGGACCAATGAATGGCACACACAAATGACATGGAAAGGATAGTTTGCTGCTCACCACTTAGAGGCATTGATTCACAGACAGGCACAATGAAGAAGAATGCTAGAAATGCTCAGTTTTTCAGATTTTGGACTATGTCTCTCATCATAAGCATAAGCATAAACTCTCTCCTCCCCCTCTCTCTCAACCATGAACAGTGATACTTATGATACAACAACTCTACATTAACAACTTGCCTACAATTATAGCAGATAAAAATGAAGCTACTCTGTTTGCAGACTTTACAATTTAGATGTTGCAAATTCAGGTCAGGAAGTGAATAATAAAAGAAACATGCTCTGGAAGAAAGCCACTCCTGTTCAATAAATTGCAATAAATTAAAGTACAGCCTGTTTCTTAAACACAGTTGTGTCTATATTCACATTCAGATCTTCTACAATCATGAAACAATCAGTGACACAAAATAAACAAGATTTCTGTGATTTGGGATAGGTGTCAAGCTCTCATGAAAGGACATATTCATAACTTCCTGCAGAAGCTGCATGGAACTACATATATGAAGTGAGATGGTGGCCTGTTTCAAGCCTTTCTTGTCACGTTTTATCCTATTTGCATACTGATTTTGCACCCTAGAGTCTCTGACTTCATTTACTTTACGATCTGGTTTTTGTTTGTTGACTTTTCACTCATATTGCATGTTGATTATGTGAGTCGTCATTCCCTGTAGCAATGTAGATTACTCATCTCTCTGTACCTAGTCTAATATTTCATTCTTGTTGTAGCTTTTCCTCCTAATGTATCCAGTCTGGATCATGGGATCTGTTCTTTGCTGTGGACAGAAACAGGTAGAACAGTTCGCACACTCTTGAGGAGCTCCCTGTCACTCAAAGTACAAGTTTTCACTTTAGTGGACCACATGGCCAGCTGAGCAAATGTTTCAGTGATTATCCTACAGGTACCTTGAACAATGGGCAGTGGAACGGTCTACTGGTGTCCTCTACAGCACAATGGGAAACTACTGGTGGAATGAGTGAGAATTTTGCTTGCTAATAAACCTTTGGTGGGGTCCTCAGCTGTCAACTTGGCATTATTGTTCTGTATTTTGGTCTCCAGACACCATTTCCAAAAGTGAAATATATAATCACACTTAGGTCTGTGAAATTTCCAAACCCTGCCCTTTCTGTGGCAACATTCTGTGAAACTCTACAAATTCTCCAGAATTTCTGACAAATAAGTCTGGTTGTAGAGATGGGGCGACACTTGGTTCCCATTTCTGTAAAGAGAAATCTCATCAGCGGATACATCTTTCATGTGGTAGTGGGAGCTCGTGAATGAACTTCCAGATGGCTCATTGGAGGAGCACTTAGGCCCTTTCTGGAACTATATAGAAAAGTTGTGCCAGGGGCCTTTCTGACAACTGAAGGAAGGCTTTCAAAATTTAGAGAAGCATTCTTGTTCTGACTCTCATTCTGATTCTGTTTCTGAGGTCTCATGTGGACTCTGGACTCTGATTTGGATTCAGATTCTGTGCTTGTACACGTTTTTTTCACTTCTTTCTTTTGGCAAGTTTCTGAAGTTCTCCTGTGAACTAACTGGCATCCGCAATTGCTAATCAAGAAGATGACAATATCCACCACATGTGATCACAGCACCTTGGCCCAGGTCAGCAACAGTTAGCAGCCACAGCAGCATGTTACACGGTGACTTGTCTGGAGCTGTCTCACTCGCAGTCATTCTATGGCCGCATCTGCAATGCACACCTCCAACTTTGGTGATTGTGAGATAATGAAGGGAAGAGCAGCTCACATCTGTTTTCTCACACTGGTATGCATGTTCTCTGCAATCTAAGTCTTGTTCCAAAGGGACGTCTTCCATAACCACTCATCTTTTGTTTCAGTACTGAGTTAACTCAATGGAGTTACCCATCTGGTAATGATTCTTTATGTTTCGTATCCTTTATTTATTGATCTGCTGTGTGCTCTGTTTGGATTAATATTCTTCTTTTTCATATTGTTATGTTTTACAATCATGGTTGAAAACTTTTTTGTGTCATTTATGTGTCTAGGCAACATGTCAATCATAATTGTCCAGCATCATGCCGCTGGTGACTCTGATAATCATTCATTTTTCTGATTATTGTTTTATCTTATTTAGTAAAATTCAGTCTCACATTTTTTTGAAATCTCAATGATAATGTGTTTTGAGTAAATTGCACATTGTTTCAATAAATCTAATGTTTACCACATCAAACTCTATCATTTAGCAACTGTTAAAGTAAATTAATCAATTGAAATGCCCAGGTCCTTCAACCATAAGCAATGATGAGGCCCCTGATGGGTCAGGATCTTATCAAATAACATTTCCAATGTTCATTTCTCAAGTAGCCTGTCAATTTCATGGGGGTAATCTATCATTTTACTTGATCTGGATTGATATAATTAGCAACAATATAAAATGCACACCTATGGACAATATGATGAGCAAGTGGTCATGTTCATAGCACACCTGGCTTCTGGTTACATTACAACATTTTTAAGGCTTTTGTGGCCACTTGTTGACAAATTTGACCATTTGTTTGATAATGTTCTGATGTTTTGCCAGCACAAGGGGCTGGCATTGTCAAAGCTTTACCCTCCATTGCTCGTGGTGGACTCCAGAAATGATGGATGAAGCTTTGACAATGCAAGCCACTCATGCTGCCAAAACATCTGGAAAATTATCACACAAATGCTGGCCAAAGAACCTGAGACAGAAGCCAACAGGCAATTTAATAAAAATATTGTCAGAAGTCAGCATTAGTTGTACACTGAAACTTGCTTCCTTTGCGTAATTTCAATATTTGATGTCATATGGTGTAGGATAACCAAACCAATAAAGTATGATAAAAAACCAGCACAAGCATATTTCTAACAAGAAAAAGTCTTGTACATAAAATGAAGATACACTTTTAACATTGTATGCTCTCCTATCGTATCTGCACTTGTCATGCTGTATCACACTAACTCATTGGTAAAAGAAACTATGGAAAATTATCAAGTACACTGCAAATCTGTATGAAATACAAGCCTGCGTATGTAAACATAAAGACTTATTAAGCTAACTATACCAAACTTACTGAGCTGATTTCTTAGATAGAGACATAAATAACCACAATATAAAATCAGAGCTGATTACATAAAAGATGATATTATTTCTTCCGAGACTGTATATTTGTGTTAATTGAAGCCACTATAAATACTCATATTTAAGTGGACCATCCCTGAATATACCTTATATGACATCCAAATAAACAACCAAGGCATCTAAATGTGTGATGTATCACACAATAGGTAAACATGTTAGTAAGAGCTCTGCAATACTGACCACATGCTGATGAGTGAGAACATGTACCATGCAGTTTTGCAGGACTTGCACTTACTTGTTTATTAATCATGTGATCCAATATGTGATAGAGGTCTGGTCATATGTTGTATGGTATACATTTATGGACTAGTCCACTTGAAAATGGTTATATTTCTGAAGCTGGCCAGTTTAAATAAACAAACAATCTTAGCAGAAATAATGCCACCTTTCAAAAAAATCAAAAGGCAAGTGGACAGAGGAATTTAAATTTGGTTGGGAGAGCTTAGATGATGATCCGCGCAGTGGTTGACCAAGATGTGTCACTACTCCAGAAATCACTGCGAAAGTGCACAAAATGGTCATGGAGGATCGCCGATTGAAAATGCATGAAATTGCTCTTGCTTGTCAAATGTCATCTGAAAGGGTATATCACATTTTAACTGAAGAATTAGAAATGAAAAAAATCATCTGCATGATGGGTGCCACAACAAGACAATACACGCCCACACACACATGCCGTCACCAAGGCAAAATTACATGAAGTAAGGTATGAATTGTTGCGACACCCACCTTATTCACCTGATATGGCTCCATCAGACTTCCATCTCTTCCCAAAACTGAAAATTTTTCTTGGTGGATGAAGATTTACTTCAAACAAAGAACTGATAGCCGGAGTTGACAACTATTTTGCAGGCCTGGAGGAAACACATTTTTGAGATGGGATCAAGGCACTGGAACATCATTGGCCCAAGTGTGTTAATCTACAAGGAGACCATTGTAAAATAAAAAAAGTTTCAGTGAGGTAAGTACTTTTTTCTGTTCTGTTCTGAGAACTTTTCAAACCACCCCCGTACAATTCTCTTTTGCATAAGTTTGTATTTACTGTTTTCATGTGTGGGTTCATCTTCTGCCTAGCTTCATAAGCGTATATATTATAGCTATGTCTGAAGATACTTTCCTTTTTTAAGATGCCCCCTTTTGTGAAAATTAGTATTGTGTATACACACAAGCAAGGCAGTGGCAATATTTTGAGAATTTTAAAAAGGGGTTACAGGAATCCTTGCATTTAGCTTCTTATCACCATGATAATCTTTTACTGTATTTTAAATGTTTTTGTAAACTTTGTGGAATTCCTCCCAAAAATTATTCTGTACATAAGGAGTGACTGTATACTACAATGGTACATTGTCAGCACTGGTGAGCAGCTTGTATTCTGACTGAGGATATGTGAAATTAGCTGAACATTAAATGCTGTACAGACTTAAATAATTGAAATAACACATTTGTTACCTTTTCTCCACTTCCTGCTCTCGTTCATTCAGTCCACTGTTTATTTTTGAATGTATAAGTAACAGTTGTGATGAAAGGATAGATTTTTCAACTTTTTTGTATTTTTGTGAGAAATGATCCTCCCCAAGTTCATAATCTAGTGCCATTTCCACTTCTTCATTGGAGAGCCCAAATGACTTCAAATCCTCTATATGGGCGGCTTTCTTTGCTGTTTCTTCAAACTGCTTCAGCGAGCTTTTCCCAGATGTTAAATTTGTAAATGGACAATATTCAGAGGCTTTTTCAAAATGTTTTTTGTCTTGCAGTTGCCTGAAACATGTTATTGTTAAAAATCAAATGTAGATGGTTTGGCAGCATTCACATGACTCGTAGTTAATAACAAAAGAAATAATACACAACTGAGATTTCTTTTAAGTACTGGTAATGAGATTAAAGAATGTAAATTTTATAAAACCCATGAAGAAGGACAATGTAATGAAAAATACAGTTCAGTCTATTTATAAGAAGTCCACTATCAGCAACTTAACTATTGTCAGTTTTATACATAAATAGTTAAATTGTTCTTATTCCAATTATTCTCCTAACTAATATAAAAGTAAACTGAAAAATATTCAGCAAACACTCACTCTTCTAATGTAATGTTTTTGTCCAACTGCTTAGTGACCAGCTCTTTGATAAGTCGGTCACCTGCAGATTCCACATGCTCGGTGGGTTCATCTGCTACTGTGGATTTAGTTTCATAGAGCTTTGCTCTCGTACTCTGTACCTTAGCCATTATCTAGGAAAAAAAAGTTCTATTATAATTAAAATTAGTCATTATGTCATAGTTAATGTGACATTACAATGATCACAGGTATATTTAATGCAATTTAAACTATGGCTGATAAGGGATAAAGTCACATTACTCCAACATTATGTGAATCTCTCAGACCCTTTACAGTGCAAGTAAATCATGTGGAAATAAATAGGATAGGTTCAGAAATTAGAACAGATACATGCTATGAAGAAATTCATGAAATATTACACACATTTATCATAGACACACTAGTGTAAGGATGAGCCAGATAGTAGGGGGTTTTATTTTATTTTTATTTGCTTTCAAAAGTTACTTTATTCGCTTGTTACAGTCAGCATTGGCTGCCTGTAATTTTCTCATCCCACGGTCTGGCAACAGCAAGTCAGCAAGCATCTCGATCACATGCTTCCTCCGTGTGCTGACGAGATAACGTCGCCCAGGTGACGACGCTGACCAGGCCAAACTCTGGAATTTTCCATACCGCCCCCGTGGGTTCCTTACACTAGTGTCTCTATAATAAATGTGTGTAATATTTCATGAATTTCTGACCAATCAGGGCAGAGGAAGCCGTGTTGGATGTGCCCGGCTGCCCACCACTGGGCCACTGTCTCTCTGTTGCTTGCCCTTTAGCAGAAAACATCTCCTGCCCTTCCCATGGACTTTGTTAGCAGTAGCTGCCACGCCATTCGGACGTGGCCATTCTGGCTCACCCTCACCTCCCTAGGCTTGACCATGTGACCCATGCAATGCATTTACTTCCAATAAATGGCCTTTTATCTAAAACTGTCCTAATGGTTTATTCCCGTCCACTGCCTTCCACTCCTAAGCCAGCTAATCTTGTACAAAACTGGTGTCAGAATCAGGATACATTCCCATATCGACTTTTTTACTAATCCAAATTCTTTCAGCAAATGTAACTTGCCAATAGCCCGATGCCACAGTATCTTGCACTTCGTCACACTTCTATCGCCGAGCAGTTCACGTGTATAGAATGTGCTAGCCAGCCGCCACACTCTCCTCATACAGACCACGGCTGTGTTAGTAGAAATGCAATGGGCACGCGCTGCAGTGACGTGGCCATTTGAGTCTGCTGGAACCGGCTACCTGAGCCAGATGCCGTCGCGTCATTCGCTGTCATGCCAGGGTCCTGCCGCACCGTGCCGGCGAGCCAAGGCCACCCGCCGTGACGTGGCGCAAGGGGTCCGCCACCCCCACATACTAGCCGAGCTGCCGTCATCTGCCGCCAACACACCTGCCACCGCCCGAGGGTCCAGCAGCCGCCCAACCGCACCTATGTCACAGGCACCAGCCGAACCACCGTTGGCCACCGCCATCACTCCATCATGCTCTTGTTGCTGCCAATACATCCCACCGATACAACCTTCATGTAAGTTGCAGCGTTGCTTCAAACATTAACAGCACAAGCCGTCTGCCACTGGATTATGTTATTTTGTAACCTCTCTTTCCTGTAATAGTCATTTATTGGGTCACTAGTGCCCCTACTTTTGCAAACATGCCGATGGGTACAAGAGCAATGGAACGGGATACTCCTGAAGAGGCAGCGCAGTCAAACCTGGAAAGTGTGTGGAGGCAGGCCCCGCCACCTGCCTGCGCCCGTGAACAGAATAATACACCGGCTGAGGACCCGAGAAAGTAAAGAGATGGAATATGTTAGTGCAAGTGGCATACTCGGGAACAAAGTAGTTAAGATTTTAATTGACACTAGTGCACAAATTAGTGTATTATTTGTAGATAGAAACTATCAAAGGGTGCTACAGCCACCCCGATTTCATATCAATGGCCTTGGTGAAGAAATAATTGTCCCTGCAGGTTCGTGTGTGGTGAATCTGCAAATAGATGAGAATAATTACAGTCAGGAGATGGAAGTAGTAAGGTTAAAGAAATGCAATTTTGACATCATATTAGTGAATGAGTTCTTGCAACATTATCAGGGGATGGTGAATTATCGAACACGAACTGTGCAGTTTGATGAAACAATTCATCATTTTGGCAGTTTACCAACCCATCAGATGTGAGGGAGCTGTGAAAGGCACCATTCACAGTCTCTCACAAAACTGCGGATGTGCGCGATAAGAACTACTGAACCTATAAGGATAAGAGGCGGAAATGGAAAACAGACATTCTGGTGGATTCACTCACCCAGAATGATGTATTAGATCATCAATCAGCTCATATTAAGAGCAGTATTTGCTGAACGGAAAGAAAACAGAAAGCTTTTGCAATACCGGTGAGTATAGATAACTTTGGTGTGAAACATGTTGTAATACTGAAAGGTACTATTGTTGCTAGTGGACAGGAGATTTTGGAAGAAGCAGGAGGAGCTGAAATTCCACAAAGTAAAGATGAGAAGGGACGATGGAGAAAGAGGTGTCCAGTCAGAGAAGTGTGTTACATCGTGTCATAATTGAAGAATCAGTTGATGGAAAAGTTGAGTCATTTAAGCATTGAGGAGAAAAAGATGTTTCAGCCACTGTTAGAGGAATTTTCTCAGTTGTTTGAAGAGAGGCAGTTTCTACCGGTCATGGATTTGGTTCAACACAAAATTCTGACTGGTGAAGCATGGCCGATGGCGCAGAAGTCATATCGTATACCATATCATTTGCAATCTGTAGTCGAAGATACGATTCAGCAGCAATTAGCAGCAGGAATCAATCAGCCCTCCTCAAGTTTATGGGTGTCCCCTGTGGTTGTTGTGCCAAAAAAGTCAGTAAATGGAGAGAAAGCCTATCGTCTATATGTTGATATGAAGGCGGTAAACCGAGTAACTACTCCGGACACATACTCCTTACCGCGTATTGACGAAACATTAGACCTAATAGGTAACTAAGTTTTTTACCACCCTTGATTTGCCCTCTGGATATCATCAAATCCCTGTTGCACCCCAGGATTGCCCTAAAACGGCTTTTGTTGTATCTAAGGGATTATAAGAATTTGTAAGAATGCCATTTGTTTTGAGGAATGCACCCACCATTTTTCAAAGATTTGCAGATCTGTTGCTGCAGAGACTGAAACCCACAACATGTTTAGTATATTTAGATGACATTATTATTTTTTCTAAAACTATAAAGGAACATGCAGAGAGACTGAGGGATGTATTGGAAAGGTTGAAAGGAGCTCACTTAAGTGTGAAACTGGAAAAGTGTGCCTTTGCCCAATCACAGGGACAATATTTAGGACATAGAATACGTGAAGGTGTCAAACCGGATCCCCGTTTAACCACAGCAGTAAAGGAATTTCTGAACTCAAACGTTTCAGCAGATCATCAATGTGTTTCTTCCAATTTAATCTCTCATCAATGGACACACCTAAAAATTTGGAATATTCTACCTTAGCTATATGCTTCTGATTAAGGTCTATATTTATTAATGGCGTCATACCATTCACTGTACAGAACTGTATGTACTGTGTCTTATCAAAATTCAGTGAGAGTCCGTTTACAAGGAACCACTTAGTAATTTTTTGAAAGACAGTATTGACAATTTCATCAGTTAATTCTTGTTTGTGGGGTGTGATTACTATACTTGTATCATCAGCAAAGAGAACTAACTTTGCCTCTTCATGAATATAGAATGGCAAGTCATTAATATATATTAAGAACAACAAAGGACCCAAGACTGACCCTTGTGGAACCCCATTCTTGATAGTTCCCCAGTTTGAGGAATGTGCTGATCTTTGCATGTTATGAGAACTACTTATTTCAACTTTCTGCACTCTTCCAGTTAGGTACGAATTAAACCATTTGTGCACTGTCCCACTCATGCCACAATACTTGAGCTTGTCTAGCAGAATTTCATGATTTACACAATCAAAAGCCTTTGAGAGATCACAAAAGATCCCAGTGGGTGGTGTTCGGTTATTCAGATCATTCAAAATTTGATTGGTGAAAGCATATATGGCATTTTCTGTTGAAAAACCTTTCTGGAAACCAAACTGACATTTTGTTAGTACTTCATTTTTACAGATATGTGAAGCTACTCTTAAATACATTACTTTCTCAAAAATTTTGGATAAAGCTGTTAGAAGGGAGATTGGACGGTAATTGTTGACATCAGATCTATCCCCCTTTTTATGCAAAGGTATAACAATAGCATATTTCAGTCTATCAGGGAAAATGCCCTGTTCCAGAGAGCTATTACACAGGTGGCTGAGAATCTTACTTATCGGTTGAGAACAAGCTTCTAGTATTTTGCTGGAAATGCCATCAATTCCATGTGAGTTTTTGCTTTGAAGCAAGTTTATTATTTTCCTAATTTCAGAGGGAGAAGTGGGTGAGATTTCAATTGTATCAAATTGCATAGGTATGGCCTCTTCCATTAACAGCCTAGCATCTTCTAATGAACACCTGGATCCTACTATACCCACAACATTTAGAAAATGATTATTAAAAATATTTTCAACTTCTGACTTTTTGTTCGTAAAGTTTTCATTCAGTTTGATGGTAATACTGTCTTCCTCTGCTCTTGGTTGACCTGTTTCTCTTTTAATAATATTCCAAATTGTTTCAATTTTATTATCAGAGTTGCTGATTTCAGACATCTGTACTTACAGATCAAGGCATGAATTTTATGTCAGCATTGTTTACAGAAGTCTGTCAATTATTACGAATCAAAAAGTGGAGAACGACACCATTTCACCCGAAAGTGAACGGACACCTAGAGCGAATCCACTGCACAGTTACACGCATGCTTTCTTACTATGTCAATAAAAATCACTCTGACTGGGACAGGTACATCCAATACGTCACATCAGCATATAATAGCCATGTCCATGAAGCTACAGGATATTCCCCTTATGAAGCAGTATATGGCTGACCTATGAATTCGCGTTTTGAGATTGACAAACTGCCCCCTGGAATTAAATCCAAAGACATGAAAGGTTTGGCACAATGTTTAAAAGCCATTTGGAAGAAAGTAAGAGGGAACAATGCAAAAGCTACAGCCCATCAGATAAAGAGGAATAATGAGAAAGCCAAAATGCCCGAGTACAGGGTAGGAGATTTAGTCACGTTACGCAATCCAGTAGTAAAAAAGGGGAGAACAAAGAAGTTTACACCTACGTATGAAGGACCGTATAGTATCACGTGGCTTTCTTCACCGGTAAATGCAGAAATTCAGTTAGCAGAATGCACAGTGATCGTTCATTTTGACAGGTTAAAGTTATATAAGGGTTCCGAGCCAACCCCGCTTGACAGTGAAACAGAGCCTGTTACACCAGTAGCCCCAACCAAGAAGGCAAGGAAGAAGGTAGTACAACCACCTGGAGCACAACCTAGGTGTGCTCTAAGGTCAAAATATCCCTACGGTTTACGCTCCAGGGACTAAGTCCAACATGCCATGTAATTAACTGGAAAAGCCTTTAGTGAAGCAAGAAAATTAATTGACAGGAAACCGCCATCATTGCTATGCATTTATTTAAGTTGTTCATTGTAAGCATGTTAGTGGTAAGTATTCATAAGTATTGGCAACAATTGGTAATATAATTTAGGATGTCACATGTTAATGGAAGGGATTAGAGTTTGTGTAATCATTCTGTCTTGCATCACTTAACGTCTCCAGTAATGTTGTTGTAGTGGCAAAGGACTGACAGACACTCGTTAGTAGTGGAATTAAAGGAAAAAGTTGTCCTCATCAGTGGAACACACAGGGTTAGGAATCAATTAATCTTGTAGATGTCAAATGGATTCACACTTAACCTGTTGACTCAGTGGATAGTAAACAGAAACAGCTGCTAAAGCTCTACCACAGTAACATGTTAGCAACACGCCTTTGTAACTGCCATTATATCAGTGACAACATGCTGCCATCTAACTACAGTTTGAAATATGCCATAGTACGTATATGTTTATACTAAGCACTCACACACAGAGAACAACAATGTTAAAGAGGGAAAAAACAATTCGGACACCAGACTAGAGAGACAGTGGTTTCAATTAGCAAGGATACATACGTCTAAGTTAAACACCAAATATGCTACTTTAAAAGTGAAAGGAGTCCCCCCCTAAGTGCTATTTTATTGCTTTCATAATACAAGAGATGACAAGGTAAGTATTACGATACTACGTGTTTCTGTATATTAAATGCCAAAGAGAAAGTCACGTGGTCAACGCCATGCGAGACCGCCGCTCATAGTTTGTTCACAGACTGCAGGCCTCGCCCTTCCGCGCCACCTTGTGATGCTCCAGCTTACCCCTCCCTCTTCCCCGCAGGCCTCTCTGCCAAATGAGCAGCCATGCAGCCATCAGAGTCCCCCCCCCCGCTTCCTTGTGATGTGTACCCAGCTCCCACCTCTACCAGCGGCGCAAGCAGTGTCTGAAACTCTCCCTCACCAACCCGTCTTAGCTGTTCAGACCAACCTCTCGTCTTCCTCCTGCACGAAGACACTCCAACCCCCACCCCCTCGCTCCTCCCCAACCTCCCTCCCCGCAGGCCACACGTCTCCGCAGCGTGGATCAAGTTCCCACACTACACTTTTGTACATTCATACAGTTGCAGCATAACCAGCCAATCCCAGAAGATAGTTATGAAAATAAACCCACCAGCCTAATATTGCCCTACAGATTTTACTAGTTTTACCCAGGGATAGAAATCTGTTCATGTCATCTGTTTGAATTCTTAGTAAAGAACAAGAAAGGGAGGGGGAAAAAAAGAGAAGTGTTTTGTGTGTGTGTGTGTGTGTGTGTGTGTGTGTGTGTGTGTGTGTAAACACTGCCTAATCCATCCAGACAGGAGACATTGGGATCTCAAATTGGTCTCCAACTACGTTGTATTGCCACCCTCACAGTTAATAAACAGACTTATATGGTGTCAAGGAAGCTGGCCCTTGCCATGATATTTATTCGGTAAATGACCGCTGTGTGGGAAACACATCAGTCAAAAGGATCAAGTTTGAAATGCCATCGTAAAATAAAGTAAAGTAGAGTAAAACCCGAGTTAATACCAATTCAGAATAACATCCCTAACATTATTGTCCAGTTCAGAAGTTATTAGCTACTAGTTCCAAGTAAAGGATATCTCAGAGAATCAAGTCATCATCCCAACTCATGCAGAAGTATAAAAATTCATAAATTACATACATTTTAGATGAACAGAGTATCTAAGTGAGTAAATTAATCATGATAGTTCCACAAACTTTAACAATTGAGTTATCTGAGCCCCTTGAAAAGAAGATCCTTCATGAATAACTGTCGTGAACAACATAAGCTAAGTATGGGAGAAATTCAGTGACCACCCAGAGGAACTTGACTCGGCACATCGAAAGGAACACCGCCCAGCCTCCACAAGAACAAAGGCCTTTTCTACCCTCCACCCCCCCCCCCCCCCACCCCCACGCCCCGTCGGGACCCAGCCTCTGCTCTGTATCTAGCCCCAGGCAAAAGAAACGACAGCTGAGAAAGCCCACACCCCTGCATCACCTGAGCCGTGTTGCCTAGCGCGGTAAGTGATGTTAGCAAAAGCAAAAAGTATCCAAAACGTCTACACTTTATACGAACCCATAACCTGCAAACAGTTACTTGAGAAGTCATCCACGCCTTTATCTATGATATTAAGTACACGAGTTACATTGGTAGTCACCATTAGTGTCATAAAACAACCACTGAACCCGCCTTTCGCAGAGAATTATTCTAGAGTTATTTAGTGCTCAATGCTCTGCCAGTAGGACAGATCCAGTGGCCACGGTTACCAGCACTGCTCTCACAACGGTTAGAGCTGGTCATATCTGTAAACTCAGCACTCTGCAATCGTATGAGCGCATCACCTGCTGCATCTCCAGCACCTCAAGTAGCACTGATTCTCAACAAAGAATTCTTAACCACTATATGACGAATACTTTGAATAACTTTATACATATTTTCAATACTAAGGAAACTACTTTCCTTCCTATACACTCTACACATGACAAATGAACTCTAATTTTATTACAAACAAAAACATCAACAGATAAGTTATATTGGCGTCAACGAGAGGCAACCAGTACCGGTGTCAACAAATATTAGGAAGCAGATAGGTAAGAGAGTTAACAAAAGAAACAACAAACAAAACTCAGAACAAATGGCTAGGGAACTGCCAACAGTCAACCTTACGTAGTTATGAGACCCAAAGTACAAAATGATGTAGGAAATATCTTACCAAATGTTGAATAATACTAAGGAAGGTAACGGCAATTATTGATATGGTAACTGAAGGAGGCGTACAACCACTTTAAATTAAAACCTTGCTAATGGAAGTATTAACATAACACTGTACTAATCTGCAGCATTACTAGTAACATTGGCACAACTTTGACAGCACATCTGTAGGTGGACATTCCAGAGACGTGTTGTTCGGTATGAAGATACAAACAAAAGCATACAAAGAAAAACAGAGAATATTTATACTTATTTTGCTACAAAATGTAACTGGAGAAAAGCGAAGTTTTGTGTAAGGGAAATAATATTTTGCACTTTTGCTTCTGTCGCGGTTTTGCCACCGCTTGTGTCACTACGATGGGTTGCCATTTACTTATGTCTAAGTACTATTTTCATTATTGTTCATTTTGCCTATGTTTTATTATCAATTATTAGAGAGTTTTGCTAGAACTTTACCAGCACCAGTAATTGAGTATTTGCGTCAATAAACCTAGTGTTTCCACGTGTCACTGTGTTACTAATTATTTAATTTGTGGGATTCCAAGTATGCAAGAGTAAGTTCCCGAGTATTGCCAATCATTTAAGTGTTTATTAATAATGTTATAGGTAAGAAACTATTTTGAAAGGGTAATTTAAGATGTAACCATGCTTTATTTCATTTGTATTTGAATGCTTAATTGGAGGGACATGCCACATGCCTCCCCACATAATAGATAATGTAAACGCAGTGAATAACTCCCACACAGCAGGAGACTTTGGCCGTACATCTCGTTTGTTAGATAAACCAGAGAACAATACCCACAAGGGCACGCATCTTGCATGACGCGACCGGCAATCGCGTGGATCCCTAGCTGACTATGTCATTCCTTAACTTTTCAATTTCAAGGCATAGTCCATCCTACCCACTTTCATCTTTTAACTTTCAACAGAACAACACATGAAGAGTCATGCACAACCCGCAAGGGCACATACCTGATGTGATGCGACTGGCAATCGCGTGGACCCTAGCTGTATATGTCGCTTCTTGATTTTTAAATTTCGTGGCATAGTCTGTCCTACCCACTTTCATCTGACAACTATCAACCGAACAACGTCTTTTGGAGTTTATTATCCAGGCATATTCCAACACAAAACTATTCAGTTCATGTGAACTAACACAATTAGACTTCAATCTTTCATGTCGTAGAAGAGTTCACAAGAACAGTGTTCCGTGCTTTCTGACGACTGCTGATCAGGCACTATCAGACGTGAACCACGTGTAGCCCGCAGCTAACCACCAGTAAGCAGAAATCTCAGTTCAAAACTTGAGCTTTCTTTGACTCCATTGTATTTTCCGAAGGTTCACCGGCTACTGAAGCAGTATTATTTAACCGTATGACGTGTCTCAGGACACTGCGATATACCCAAGGATAGATGGAATTGTAAGCAACTAGCTGGGTCCGATGAGGCCAGCACCTAGGAGTTATAGAGATGGCAAGTTTAGTCGTCGCAAATGTGAGAGGATGAAGATGGCGAATTTGGTCACAAAGTAGAGTTTTTTTTTTATGTGAGAGATTTGAGTTTTAAAAAGAAGTATGTAGCAGCTATCCTGGAGTCGCAGCATTGTCGTATACACAGTTAAGTAGGCAATACCATCGTGTCAACGATGTGCCGTGCACTATACCTTCATAAAGGAAAAGTCCTTCAGAAATTATGCTCAATTTAGTCATTCCTAATTCAGTTCCTTGCACTTTCTGTTTCCACTGTGGAAGTCCTAGATTCTCGTTGAGTTTTGTTTTTCTCCTCTCGTTATCAACAGTGTTGACATCCAACAACACAATCTTTGTATCTGAGACTAGGAAACCAACCTAGGATACGAACCTGTCTGTTCCTACAGGAAAAGTAATTCCTCCAGGGCCGTGTACCTTGCATGTTGCGGTTAGCGTCCGCAGAGTGTCCAGCTGATCGATTTATTCTTTCAATTTTCGGTTTCGTAAATCAATCGCCTACCTATCTCTTTCATCTGTGCGTCATCATTGCCTCTTTATATTTCCCTACAACTACTATAATATAGCAGCGTTCATCCTGCACCCAGTCTACTCTCAGGCTATTCCACTTTGTGTAATCGGAGGTCCAATCAGTGTCATGTTCTTAGACTGTCCACCCATTCTTGCTTAGTGAACGGTACAACTGCAGTAACACCCCCCCCCCCCCCCCTTTTCCCTGGCGTGTAAGGATTAAGCAGAATTGCTTTACAGCACTGTTGCCCGCTACTTTTCCCTGGCACTGGGGTTAAGCAGAGCTGTTTTTCATTCACCAACACAAACAGACATTCACACTAGTAGCCCCAGATATTTGACACTGTCTTTCCACGCTAACACTTCCTACTGTCGAGGCTATGTGAGTTTCGTAGTCCCAGGCAATGAGATGCCCCACCTGCACAAAACAGGTGTCATTTTTCTTTGTCATTTTCACACATGACTTTGTGGTGTTTAGCAAATATAATGATGCATGAGAAACTTCTTCTTATAATGTGAACATTATCACACTTGGATGGTCAGCACAAAGAGGCATCTAACTTTGTTTATTTATTGATATGAAATACAGCAGATATCCTTGTCACTAGCCCGCATCTCCAAAGGCATACCACAATGTCCCAAAGTCAGTTACATGAATGCATACATGCTCATAATTTCATGTGCCGCGAAATTGCCCTCCAAAACCATCCTACAGGATGAGAGATCAACCTTTTCCGGGGGAAGCGCCAAATGCCACCCTGCTCCCGAACTGTCGTTCGCCTTACGGAACCCTGGTTCAGGGCTGTTAACATAAACCACCTATATGCAGTAGACCAACCTACGATATTAACCCTTCATTGCTATGAACACAACTTCCAGTCACAGCCATATGAGATAGAAATCTCAAACAGTGGATTTCTAGCAAACTGTTCTTATTGTGATGTTATCACACCACTAATAACCTTTCATGCCACTATGGCTTACTCCCTTAGTATTTGCACCCATTTACCTACGTTTTTTCTGCCTAAAAGCTCATTTGTGGTACCTTTGTCAACGGATCTGCCTACTTTGTCCAATATATCAAATGATCACCTCTTAACATCAATTAATGACCTCTTAAAACACGAGGAAGGACAAATTTCTTACAATCGCCTGTTAGCACACCTAAATGAATGGCAGACAGCTACTATACTACATACAACCATCATACACAGTGCCACGGTAACCCCAGTCACTGCTATCTTATTAATATACTGATATGGACTTTGTTCAAAAAGGGATTTTGCGAACAGTTAAGACCATCCCCTCCAATGGTTCCAGTATCTCAGCCTCAGGGCGAATCTCGCCCATGACTCGAAGGAAAAACCTATCAGGCATGTGCCCTCCTTTAGTTTTAAGAGTGCAACTGTGTTATCAACTAATGTGAAAACTTGTGCTGCATAGTGAAGGGCTCCCCTAGTGCTATCCCCTTTTTAAATGTTTGTGAAATGTGTGAACCTCCCCTCATACCCCACTGCGCTGAGTTCCAGTGAATGGGCCCGGCCACCGCCACACTCACTTCTCGCCGGCAGCTCGTGCATTACCCGCTGATGACTACATAACAAGGTGCCTCGTGCCACTCATCCTTGCGTGTTACGTCAATGGTGATATGTTCACATTTTCAACTTATTTAAGTAAAAAAGACACTTTAACTTCATTTCAGAAACAAAAACACTCGGGATGTATGCCCGATTCCAACTAGAACTTTTTTAATGTGATCATACTTGTAATTAATATAATTTTGTTGTGATGTTTTATAATGTTTATTCCTTGTTCTTGTATACACATAATATTGCTGAAGTGTGTAAGCCCCTTTGCGACCCCTAGGAGGTCTTAAAGTCTCTATACCAATCCATAGTTTAAGGCCCCTGCCGTCTTCTGAGAGAGCCTTTCACAATCAACTACTGTTTACATTTAAATGACCATCATATAGAGTGAAATCACATATGTTCTCCACTCCCACGGAAGGGGTGCAAGGATGAGCCAGATAGTAGGGGATTTTATTTTATTTGCTTTCAAAAGTCACTTTGTTCGCTTGTTACGGTGAAGCCTTTGCCGGCAGCGTTGGCTGCCTCACCGGGTCTCTCTCTCTCTCTCTCTCTCTCTCTCTCTCTCTCTCTCTCTCTATCCCCCCTCCCTTCCTCTCTGTCGCTTGCCCTGTAGCAGAAAACATCTCCTGCCCTTCCCAGTACAGCACCGCCACGGACTTTGTTTTCAGTAGCTGCCATGCCATTCAGACTTGGCCCTTCTGGCTCACCCTCGCCTCACTAGGCCTGACTATGTGACCCATTTCAGTGCATATACTGCCAATAAATAGCCTTTTACCTAAAACTGTCCTAATGGTTTATTCCCACCCACTGCCTTCCACTCCTAAGCGAGCTCATCCTGTACACTAGTTTAAACATATGTATTTCATGTTAAAGAAGGAAATATCAAACTGGCACAGCTGTCAAATGACATGAATTCATCCAGATATGCTGATGCCCTTCCACTAGCATAGACAACTTTGCCAAGCACAGTCTCTGGCTATCTTTGCAAAGTGAAATAGGCCAAAGTAGCTCAGTTTTTAAGAAGCCTTTCAGCAAATGCTGCATACTGTCTCAACATATCGGTCATGCAATGATCCTGGATTTCTCACGGTTTATGGTATTCTTAAGTGCACAAATATCTTAGCTTCAGTCTGTGGTTGTGTGTTGCCTTGAAAAGTGTTGAGAACAGTTGGTCGTTCTTGACAAACTGGCCTTAAGAATGGTTTCAGCACAGCTGCTCTCTTGAGTCACTTACAAAATGAATCCGCTAGTGAAGAGTCCTGTTTGTTGCTTTTTTTCTTAATAAACTTCAGGTTTTTTTTTTTTTTTTTTTTTTTTTGCATTCTAGCCAATACATTTGGCACAAAAGATGTTGTCCTGAAATATAAAAATCAGACAGTTCTCAGCTGTTGATGTGCACCACAGTTAAAATAGTTTCTTTTTTGAGATAATGGTAGAACTAATATGCTTCTACCAAGATTAATTCCTTGGCAGTAGGAACCTAATCTTCATCAATGTCAAATTGTTAAATTTTATGGAAATAATGAAAATTTCAGGAAGAAAATAACATACGCCATTTGTATCTCCTTTCTCAATACTTCACTACGCTTTCCAAGGGTGCCCACGCCTGGGGCAAGGGGAGTGGGGTGGGGGCTGAGGTGCGTGGGAATGCCCCTTGGCAATCTGCTGCCCCTGCCCCCAACTCTCCAGGAAAGGAAAAAGTATGGTGCAATCATGTGTTTTTCTTTCAAGAAAGTGCCTGCACAAACTATTGTATGGGCATTCTTGACTCTTTTTTTTTCCCTTACTCACATTTTTCTTACACATACTAAAGTTATGGTACATATAGTCAGTTTTAAAAGGCTCATGTCATATAAGCAGTCAAATGTGAAACACTGTACCAGGAAGTTGATATTGATTTCACACAGATTCCTCCAAGATTTGTTGAGAAATTGTGTCATTTGATACTTATAGCACTAATGTGACATATTTGTACACTTTTTATTATAAAAAGCCAAAGCTATACTCCTTCCATACGAAGTTTCAGTTATGATTGTTGTTGTTTGCAGTCCTCCACAACAGTCTATCCTGTTCAAACCTCTTCATCTCTGCATAACTACTGCAACCTACATCCATATGGACTATTTCTTGATGTTTCAGGATGAGATTTCAATAACAGGGTGCCACAAATATATTTTTCCCCGATTTGATTCAATACCCCCAAATTAGTTGCCTGATCTACCCATCTACTTTTCAACATTATTCTGTAACATAACAAATCAAAAGCTTCTATTCTCTTTTTGTCTGTATTTTTAATTGTTCACGCTTCATTTCCATATAAAGCTACACTCTAGAAAACACTTTAATTTACACTGGCTCTTCTAGAAATGCTTTTCATTCTATTGGCAGTCGTGTCTACTTTGGTCACCATCACCTATTTTGCTACACATATACTAACTGTCTACTTCTAGTGTCTCATTCCCTTAGCATCAACTGATTTAATTCAACACTCTGTTACCTTTAGTTTACTTTTGTTGTTGTCCACCTTATAACCTCTTTTAAAGACATTATCCTGTCAGTTCATTAATTGTCCGAGGCCTTTGCCGTCTCTCAAAGAATCACAAAAAACATCAAGAAACCTCAGAGTTTTGATTTTTTCTCTCTGAAACGTTAATTCTCTTTCCTTACCTGCTACCTTGATTTAAAAACTAAAAATCATGGGGAATAAGAAACAAACCTGCCTCATTCCCTTCTAAATTATCCCTCCTTTTAATATTGACTCCTATAAATGAGCTAGCACTGTGTCTTTTTTGTACAAGTTGTAGACATGTTCCACTCCCTGTGTTTAAGAAAGGATACTAGGAAAGTTTTGCAGTACGATGTAATAAGAAGTCACAGGAGGCTGATTGCTGTTGTGTTCTGAGAATATTTAATATTCGCACTGTAGCCCCTGTGCCAAGTCTGTGGGCGCAATCGTTCAGTAGCAGGATTGGTTTGAAGTGCTTACTGTGGCGTTGTGGTCATGAAGTGAGATTCAGGTGGTTTTGCAGTACAACTTTGCACATGGTTTAAACTTAGACCAGTGCTTTGAAGAAATGACTCTTGTATTTGGTGATGTGTGTGCACTTTGTACAACTATATTCACATGGTACAGAGACTTCCAAAGAGGAAATTTCACTCTGGAGGATGCGGAGAGGATTGGAATGCCATGATCATCAGTTATGGAGGAAACCATTGGTGCTCTTGGAAAATGCTAGACAAAGACAGGCAAGTAACCTGTAAGCAGATATTGGATACCTTGAGGCTACGTGCACCAGTAATTCATTTCCAATTCTGAGTGATCATTTGCAAGTAAAGAATAAAGAAACTTTGTTGTCTCTGTATGCCATGTGGACTACAGAAGAGCAGATGACACAACATGTGAGAGATGTTAAAGACGTTTTCTATGGGACAATCTAAGTATTTGAACAACATTGTGACAGGTAACAAGACTTGGATGTACTATTATGTAATGCTGACTAAGACTCAAAACAATGTTTGGGTCTTTGAAGATGATGACACACCTGTAGCTGTCAGAAAATCCTGATCAGTAAAGAAGAAAATGATAGCTTTTTTTTTTTCTTTTCCTCCAAAGTGAATGGAATTGTGAAGTGTGTTGTTTTGGACACTTAGAAGACGGTCATGGCTAAGTGGTGCATTGAGCAGTGCCTGCTCAAAGTCATCCAATCTTTGAAGAACCTGTGACCGAATTGAAAAATGGACACTAGGTTCCTCCATCACGACAACTCTCCAGATCACTGCACCAAAGATTTGCAAGGTACAGGACTGATACTTCTTGAGCACCTTCCTTACAGTCCAGACTTTGCACTGCTCCTACATGTGAAAATGAAGTTGAAGGAGTGCAGTTTTCAAGTGATGAGGACCTCCTGAGGGCTTGGGACAATGAGTGTGCCTTACTCCCTACAGAAACTTGGGAGAACTGGTTTAGGGATTGGTTTCAGAGGATGGAGAGGTGTATTCAATGTGGCAGAAATTACTTCAAAACAATTAAATAAAGGTGTATTGCACAACTTTCCTAGTACCCTTTATATACCTGTTACCTTCCATATTTCAAGGAGTATATTCCAGTCAATGCTCTCAAAAGATCTCTTTCAATGCTATAAATGAAGGTATGCCTTTCATCAGATCATCATTTAAGACAGGTTGCCTACCCCTACATTTCTTTGGAACCCAAAATTAATCCCTGCCCCCCAATCCAACACAGCTTCTAGCATTATTCTGTAAACAATCTGCATTAGTACCTTGCAAGCAAGACTTACTGAACGGATGATATTCACACCTGTCAAACGTGCTTTCTTTGTAACTGTGATTGTTACATCATTCTTGAAGCCTCTGTCTTCTGTATCCTGCATACCTAGTAGAACAGTTTCATTGCAGTTGGTTCTCCCAAGCATCTCAATAATTCTAAGAGAATGTTGCCTACTACAGGTGTCTTGTTTTGACTTACATCTTTTAGTGCTCTGTAAAATTCTTCTCATTGTGCCATACCTCCCACCACATTATCACATACTACTTCTACTTCCATAAATGGTCTTCAAGTTGCCAAAGTTTTAAATTTTGCATTTAAGAAATCATTCATGCAGGACAACTGTATAAACATGCCATCATTTGACCATCAAACAGACTCCCTCATGGACTGCATAGTAATAAGCATCCCTGGCCTAGAGAAACAACTGAACAAGCTGAAAACAAATAAGTCACCAGGTCCAGGTGGAATCCCAATTCAAATTTACAAAGAGTACTCTACGGCATTGGCCCTTCACTCAGCTCACATTTATCGTGAATCTCTCACCCGGTAAAAAGTACCAAGTGGTTGAAGAAAGCGCAGGTGACTCTTGTATATAAGAAGGGTAAAAAAATGGATCTACAAAATTACAGACCAATACCCCTAACATTGGTTTGTTACACAATACTTGACATATCCTCAATTTGAAGATAGCAAATTTTCTTGAGACCAAGTAGCTTACGTCCACAAATCAGCATGGTTTTAGAAAGCATCACGTGTGGGAAACTCAGCTTGTTCTTTTCTCACATAATGTAGTGAAAACTATGGGTGAAGGATAACAGGCACACTCCACGTTCCTAGCTTTCCGAAAAGCATTTGACACAGTACCCCAATGCAGACTGTTAAAAAAGGTATAAGTATATGGAATATGTTCCCAGAAAAGCGAATTGCTCAAAGACTTCTTAAGTAATAGAAGCCAGTATGTTGTCCTTGACAGTGGGTGTTCGTCAGATATAAGGCTATTTTCAGCAGAGATCCAGGCGAGTACAATGTGACCACTGTTATTTTCTATATACATAAATGATCTTGTAGACAGGGCAAGCAGCAGTCTGCAGCTGTTTGCTGATGATGCCATGGTATATGTCAAGGTATCATAGTTGAGTGATTGCAGGAGCATACAAGATGACTTAGACAAAATTTCTAGTCGGTATGGTGAATGGCAGCTAGCTCTAAATGTAGAGAAATGTAAGTAATGTGAATGATTAGTAAAACGAACCCATAATATTCAAGTACAGCTTTAGTAGTGTGCTGCTGCTTGACACAGTCACATCAATTGAATAGCTAGGTGCAATGTTGGAAAGCAATATGGAATGGAATAAGCACATAGGGATTGTAGTAAGGAAGGTGAATGGTCGACTTCAGTTTATTGAGAATTTTGGGAAAGTATGGCTTACGTGTAAAGAAGCAGGGGGTGGGGAGGGGGAGCAGGAGGGAAGATGACATTCTTTTCAAGAAACACTATTGAGAAAATTTGCAGAATTGGCATTAGAAGCCAACTGCAGAGCGATTCTACTGCTGCCAACACACATTTCACGTAAAGATGACGAAGATGCAAGAAATTAAGTCTTATACAGAGGCATATAGACAGTCATTTTTCCCTTGCTCTATTTGCGAATGGAACAGGAAAGAAAATTACTAGTACTAGTACCTTCTGCCACATACTGTACGGTGACTTGTGGAGTAAGTATGTATATGAAAAAGTTTCATTCTATGTATAGATCTTCTAATGTTCCATCCACCTTCCAGCAATCCGTTCATAGCTTAGCACTGTATTGTGATCTCGGCTTCTGACAGTCGTGCAACTGCATCTCTTTTCTCCGAAGGTTTCATTAAATTTCCTATTCACAGCATCTGTCTTTCCTGTAGTCACACATTTTTCTAAGCCTCTGCATTTCTCCACTGCCACTTGCCATTTTCACCTTCCCATCAGTCACATTTTGCCTGGTTCGCTTATCCTCTTTCACCGATTAAGTTATTATTTCTAATTGTATCAAAGAAAAATTCATTCAAGGAAACTAATTAATTATGGATGTAAAGACTGGCCAGTTCTTACCACTTAATATTTTGTGTGTTATACAAGGATTTCTACATGTCATTGTCTTTTTGCCTATTTGGTCCTCCACTGCTGTCACTGTCTTGTCTCATAAAGCTATTCATTCACCATCTAAAAATGGTTCAAATGGCTCTGAGCACTATGGGACTCAACATCTTAGGTCATAAGTCCCCTAGAACTTAGAACTACTTAAACCTAACTAACCTAAGGACATCACACACACACCCATGCCCGAGGCAGGATTCGAACCTGCGACCGTAGCAGTCCCGGACTGCAGCGCCAGAACCGCACGGCCACCGCGGTCGGCATTCACCATCTACTATATTCTTTTCTCCTATTCCAGTCAATCATTGACTAATAAATGGTAAGTAATAGTGGTGCCTTTCAAACTTTCAACAACCTCTGATTCAATCTGTTTATCCTTCATTTTCAAAACATCTGTAATTTAGTGAGTGTTAATCTGCAGTTCATAACTACTAAATTATGGTCAGTGTCAACATTTGTTGTTCAGTTTAAAATCTGTTTTTGAAACCTATCTCTTATTAGTGCATAATATTACCAGTATCTCCAGGATTCTTCTCTGTACAAGCTTTCATGATTCTTAAATCAACTGTTAGAAGTTAATACTAAAACAGCTTATTTAGAAAAACAAAAGGTATGGCAAACATTAGTTTTGATGGTCTTCAGAAACCAAATTAATGCATTATGTTCTACTGAATAAAGTTCTGCTCTTATTTTTTAAAATTGTTCTTTGGTTTATATTCTCTTTATTTAATCTCTGTATATTTATAACTACTTACTCAAAAGAAAGAAAGAAAATAAAAGTTGTATATAATTTTCACAACAAACACAGCTCTTAATGAAAAACTATGCAAATCTATGTTAGTATTTGTAATTTTTCTAAAATATTAAGAACGAATTTACTGATTTCACAGGTTTCCACTGAATGTAATGGGACAGTCGTGAAACATTGACTGGTTGGTTTAGTCTTTTTCATCACCAATATGCACTAAAGTGTACAATGTTCAATAAAATACTAATACATATTTTGTCCCCAAACTTCGTGAAACCTTTTGAACCTGATGCCACAATACCAACTTTCATGCCAGTTTCATTAATTATTTTCCCACGCTGTTTCTTATGTGGCTTCATGATGCTTGAGTGACACCATTCTACTGTTTTCCAAAGTGGAAAAGCTGATATTATGTTATAACTTCAAGTTGAACAAATATATTTCAAGGAAGACACAATACATGAAAGTCACAGATCAAGTAAACAGAATAAGACATGTGTACATTTTAACAGTCAAATCATAACAGAGTCCGAGTCTAGCGGCCGCTGACTGGCTGGCTGGCCGCTCAGGTGGCGCTGCTGCTGCATAGCTGGCAGACAGCACCGCATGTAGAGGATGCGCGTAACTGCGTGGCGGCACTTTGAAAGATCGGTGAGTCACAACATATTAGAGATCAGCGAGTCACAATATATTAGCGCACACAGATCTTGGGGCTGGCCTATGGAGATAATTCACTGATTCCGATTGCACTGCTCTGCAATACTTAAGGATGAGGTAGATAAAGTAACACCGTGATACCCCTATTTTACATTTTCATGTGGTCAAAACTCAAAACACAAAATTGAGGAAAATGCAGACTCGAGGAAAATGTTAAAACCCCAAAATATGAGTAAAAACATATGTAATTGGCATATGTGATTAAAAATTGTTATCCTCTCATACACATTGTATAAAACCTGTATAACTGACGGAAATGAAATGTACAAGACAATATTTATGGAATAATTTGTGGTAGTGAATTTCATCAGTTCTTAAAAAATCACGGATATGTAACAGCATGTAAAAACTTGTCAAAAATTGAAATTGATATCTGAGTACATGGTAGTCAACCTATTTTCTGACATGCTATGACCACAAATAATACATGAAAACATTAAAATGAAAACTGTGAAATATGGTGAAAGGTGTCAGAATCTAATGTGTGGGGAGGGGGGGTAAGTTTTCCTTCTGTAGCTAATGGCAGTGCAGTGCAGCATATGCTGGTGATGTGAACACTATGACCTCTAGTGAATTGCTTGTAAAATCTCCATGTTCATTGTGCCAAGCAGTTGATGTGGAGTACTCTGCAGTATCGCCAACATGTGCTGTTTGCAGTTGGAACTCGTTGCTTGCAGGTTTCATGACAGCACATACAAGGTCTGTTCAAAAAATTCTGGAACTTTGTCCACAAAATTTTTATGCACTTATCTTTTACTTTTTGTGCATGGTCTCCTTCAAAACACTCTCTTCCTCAACTGATACACCACTGCCAATGCTGTTTCCAATTTCAGAAGCAATCTTGGTATGCCTCTTGCCAAATTGCGCACAGCGTCGTCGGTGAATTTTCTTTTATCTCGTCTGCCATTGCAAATCTTCATCCTTTCAACTTGGTTTTCTCTTTGGAAATAAAAACAAAAAAAAGTCAGCAGGGGCCAAGTTTGGAGAGTACGGAGGATGAGACAGTACAGTGAATTATTATAAGTCCGGTCAAAAATGGAAAGTGACGCGGACTTTGATCAAGCGTAACTTCCTTTCAACTGTGCGGTATATGTTATATTGCATTTAGGAACTTTCGGGTAATTGAACATGTATAAATAATTACGGATTTCTGTAGTTGTATATATAAGTTTGGATGTAGCTGTATTGCATTGATATACTGGTGGATATTGTGTGGTGTGACTCCTGTAGTTGATAGTATAATTGGTATAATGTCAACTTTTTCCTGATGCCACATGTCCTTGACTTCCTCAGCCAGTTGGATGTATTTTTCAATTTTTTCTCCTGTTTTCTTTTGTATATTTGTTGTATTGGGTATGGATATTTCGATTAGTTGTGTAAATTTCTTCTTTTTATTGGTGAGTATGTCAGGTTTGTTATGTGGTGTTGTTTTATCTGTTATAATGGTTCTGTTCCAGTATAATTTGTATTCATCATTCTCCAGTACATTTTGTGGCGCATACTTGTATGTGGGAACATGTTGTTTCATTAGTTTATGTTGTATGGCAAGTTGTTATGTATTATTTTTGCTACATTGTCATGTCTTCTGGAGTATTCTGTATTTGCTAGTATTGTTATGTGATCTACTGTTTCTATTTGTTGTTTGCAAAGTCTGCATTTATCTGTTGTGGTATTGGGATCTTTAATAATATGCTTGCTGTAATATCTGGTGTTTATTGTTTGATCCTGTATTGCAATCATGAATCCTTCCGTCTCACTGTATATATTGCCTTTTCTTAGCCATGTGTTGGATGCGTCTTGATCAATGTGTGGCTGTGTTAGATGATACGGGTGCTTGCCATGTAGTGTTTTCTTTTTCCAATTTACTTTCTTTGTATCTGGTGATGTTATGTGATCTAAAGGGTTGTAGAAGTGGTTATGAAATTGCAGTGGTGTATCCGATGTATTTATATGAGTGACTGCTGTGTGTATTTTGCTAGTTTCTGCTCGTTTATAGAAAAAAAAATGATTCAAATGGCTCTGAGCACTATGGGACTTAACATCTATGGTCATCAGTCCCCTAGAACTTAGAACTACATAAACCTAACTAATCTAAGGACATCACACACGTCCATGCCCGAGGCAGGATTCGAACCTGCGACCGTAGCAGTCGCGCGGCTCCGGACTGAGCGCCTAGAACCGCTAGACAACCACGGCCGGCCGTTTATAGAAAGAATTTTCTTAAATTGTCTACCTGTCCATAATGTAGGTTTTTTATGTCGATAAATCCCCTTCCTTCTTTCGGCTTAATGTGAATCTTTCAGTTGCTGAATGTATGTGATGTATTCTATATTTGTGGCATTGTGATCGTGTAAGTGTATTGAGTGCTTCTAGGTCTGTGTTACTCCATTTCACTACTCCAAATGAGTAGGTCAATATTGGTATAGCATAGGTATTTATAGCTTTTGTCTTGTTTCTTGCTGTCAATTCTGTTTTCAGTATTTTTGTTACTCTTTGTCTATATTTTTCTTTTATTTCTTCTTTAATATTTGTATTATCTATTCCTATTTTTTGTCTATATACTAGATATTTATAGGCATCTGTTTTTTCCATTGCTTCTACGCAGGCACTGTGGTTATCCAATATGTAATCTTCCTGTTTAGTGTGTTTTCTCTTGACTATGCTATTTTTCTTACATTTGTCTGTTCCAAAAGCCATATTTATATCATTGCTGAATACTTCTGTTATCTTTAGTAATTGGTTGAGTTGTTGATTTGTTGCTGCCAGTAGTTTTAGATCATCCATGTATAGCAAATGTGTGATTTTGTGTTGGTATGTTCCAGTAATATTGTATCCATAATTTGTATTATTTAGCATATTGGATAGTGGGTTCAGAGCAAGGCAGAACCAGAAAGGACTTAATGAGTCTCCTTGGTATATTCCACGCTGAATCTCTATTGGCTGTGATGTGATATTATTTGAATTTGTTTGGATATTAAGTGTGGTTTTCCAATTTTTCATTACTATGTTTAGGAACTGTATCAATTTAGGATCTACTTTGTATATTTCCAATATTTGTAGTAACCATGAGTGGGGTACACTATCAAAAGCTTTTTGGTAATCAATGTATGCGTAGTGTAGCGACCTTTTTTTAGTTTTAGCTTGATATATCACCTCTGCATCTATTATCAGTTGCTCTTTACATCCTCGTGCTCCTTTGCAACAGCCTTTTTGTTCTTCATTTATAATTTTGTTCTGTGTTGTATGTGTCATTAATTTCTGTGAAATGACCAAAGTTAATATTTTGTATATTGTTGGTAGGCATGTTATGGAGTGATATTTAGCTGGGTTTGCTTGATCTTTAGGTTTCAGATAAGTTATTCCATGTGTAAGTGTATCAGGGAATGTGTATGGGTCTGCAATGTAACTGTTAAATAATTTAGTTAGATGTGAATGTGTTGAGGTGAACTTCTTCAGCCAGAAATTTGCTATTTTATCTTTTCCAGGAGCTTTCCAATTATGAGTAGAACTAATTGCTTGGGTGACTTCATGCTGCAAAATTATCACTTCATGCATTTGTGGTATCATCTTGTATGTATCTGTTTCTGCTTGTATCCACCGTGCATGCCTGTTATGTTGTACCGGGTTTGACCATATGTTGCTCCAGAAGTGTTCCATGTCTGTTGTTTGGTGGATTGTCTATTTTAATGTGTGTGTTATCTATTGTCTGGTAAAATTTCTTTTGGTTTGTGTTGAATGTTTGGTTTTGTTTCCTTCTATTTTCACTTTTTTAGTATCTTCTAAGTCGTTTGGCCAATGCTTGTAATTTCAGCTTCTTTTCATCTAATTGCTCTATCGCTTCTTGTTGTGAGATTTTACCTAACCTTTTTCGTTTTTTTCTGACATTTCATTTCCTATAAATTGTGTTAGCTGTCCGATGTCTTTTCTCAGTTTTTCTAATCTGATCTGTAGCCTGTGTTGCCATGCTGGTTTTGTGGGTTTCTTCTGTGTGTTGGTTGGTTCTGATCTCTGCCTAGTGTGTATATTTAGTGTAGTGAGTGCTCCTATATAAACCAGTAGTTGTAACTCTTCCATAGTTGTGTTTTCATTTATTTTGTTGTTTACGATTGTGTTGATAGTTTTTATTGTTGTTTCGACTTGTGGGTTATTTGGTGATCTATTCAAGAATGGTCTAATGTCTGTATTTGTGTCTTTGTATTCTATATACATCAGCTGAAATTTTTCTTCTATATCTAAAATGTGTGTTACTTCGAGTTCTATTTGTGCTTGTTCTGGTGGCTGTCTTAAGATTTCGTTTTCCTCTGATTGTTTAATTGATGCATGTTGTTCTTTGTTTGTTTGCTCTGGGATGTTTGAGTCCATTACTGTATTTTCTTCTTCTTCTGATTGCACATTATTTTGTTCTAGTATTTGTTGTACTTGTTGTTTGATGTTTTCTAATTCTGACTGGGGTATCCTGTTATTTTTGATTATTACACGGATCCGATCAGCTAGTCATTGTTCTGTTAAAAATTTTAATTCTGGGTATCTGGTAATAAATGTTGTGTATACTTGTGATCTGTATCCAGTTGTGTTGGTTCCTAAGTTTGTTGCTTGGTAATAACAGAACATGAGATGTCTGTTAACTTCATCTGACCATCTCATCCTCTGTCTTTGTTTTCCTTCTAGAGTGGTTGGAGGAAGCATATCCTGCAAAACACCTCTATTTGGATTTAAAACATTTTCCGTATGGCTAGCAGTGTCGTTACCATTGTGGACCGGCGTAGGGTTCAAGCGTCGTCCCCGACCATGACAGCGCTTGTCCCAGGGTTCATTAGTTCTGTTCTGAACCAACTAATCACACTAAAAGGGGGGTTAGCCCTATCAGTAGTTTGTTCTTTTCGTCGCCTTTTACGACTGGCAGAACATACCGGAGGCCTATTCTTTTCCTGGGCCTCCACGGGTTTTATTATTATTATTTTATTTTTGCTATAGTTACACACCAATAGGGATGAATGTGTGGGTATACTATCATGATGCAAGTGCCATGAATTGTCTCACTACATTTCGGGCAATTTCCTTCTCACATTTTCTCGCAGGCATTGCAGCTTATCCCGCTAGTACCATCAATTGACAGTTTGTCCCTGTGGCAGGATTCATGACAAACTAATCTTTCAGAGTCAAAGAAAACTATCAGCATGGCTTTGATATTTGACCTAACCTGATGAGCTTTTTTGGCCTTGGAAAACCTTTTCTGACACACTTGAAGACTGAACCTTGGTATCAACATCATAATAATAGACTCACATCTCATCAACAGTTATGATTCTCTTAAGGAACATATCGTTCTCGTTTGTGCCATCCAGAAAGTCTTCACAGACTGAGGTGAAGGTCTTTCTGGTCATGATTCTTGACCCATGCGACGAACTTGGTAGCAACACAATGCATTCCAAGATGCTGTGTCAGGATTTCATGGCATGATCTGATTGAAATGTTACTTTCTTCTGCAATCTCTTGAAAAACCAGTCTTCAACTAGCATGCATAATTTCACTGACATTCCTGACATGAGTGTTGTTGGTAGACATCGGAAGGCATCCTGGACGAGCATCATCTTCAACTTCCGTCTGGCCACTTTTTAACTGTTTCAACAATTCGTAACACGGAGTATGGCTTAAGCACTAATCACTGTAGGCTTCCTAGATCATTTGATGTGTCTCTGTAAAGGTTCTTGAGCAGGGCCGGCGCAAGGCACGTGCGAAACGTGCGGCCGCACGGGGCAGCACTTTCCGAGAGGCGGCAAATCTGCCCCCCCCCCCCTTTTTTTTTTGGACAAACTCAACATTCATGCCCAAGAGGGGCTTTGAAACCAAACATATGAGGGAGTGGCTTCCGGTACTGTGGCATGGCGCCTCGACTACCTGCCGGCCGTCCCTGTTGAACAAGGTGAGGGAGGAGGACTAATTTCTTCCTCGCCGTCGTGTTTATGTCAGAGGTACAGAGAGGGGGAAGCAGTCTGGCGTACACGCCAGTATTGTTATGAGTGGAGCGCCTCCAGCCTGTTATATGCCATGCATTTACTCTCAACTAGTTTTGCAGAAGACGAAATCTAATTTGGAAATTCGAATGCAATGTTCGATACTGCGGTTACATGTTAAGCCTGAAGCAATTTTGTTAAGCCCTTCAATGGTAGTTTCCAAGTGTTTTATTCTTCCCAGATTATGGAAAAAAAAAATTGTGGAACAATTACTACAGTCAAACATGTCCAACACCTACAACGGCTAGAAGTATTCCGAATGGGTAAATACGCTACGAGTAATTACAGGGGATAAAGACATTGCTAGTAAGCCTGGCAGTAGTTGGGTTTTAACATATTTTTGAAAATTTTTGGTATCCGTTTCTGAGTGATAGTTGAACGTTTTGGTTTTTGAGCCATGAAACACCTATCTCCGCCTGCATGGACAACAATTAAACTCTGACCGACACTTTTGTTTGACAATACTACTCACACATTATTACTTTGCCAACATTTATTTACTGTATAATGCGTGTGAATCCATGTTTCACCTTAGTAAACTACTGGTCGCTTTGATTCTGATGAAAACCTGAGAAAGTATGGTCTTTTAGCAACAATGCCCTCTCGTGCGCACAAAACAAAACGTTAATTTTGACACCTTCTAAAACGAAAATCTATAGACAGAACATTGCTTCTAAGCGTTTCCTTGCTAGCTTTGAAGCTCATTTCTGTTTGACAAAAGTTGTGAAGTTTTCGCAAATTTCGTATTTCTTTCTATTGTTCGCAATGCCATAGAAATTGCTGCCTGATAATACATTTGTCCACATCATTGGTCACATACTTATTGTTTCGTCCAGGAGACAAGACTCGATGGGGTATACAATGTCCGAATTCGGGAGCATTTCCAGGGATTTCTTCCAGTGCCCGATTCTTCAAGCTCCACTTTGACGCACGTCGTACTCAAGTTCTTGGAAGATAAAAAAATCCTATTGTGTAATATGAGAGGGCAAGGATATGACAATGGAGTAAACATGAAAAGAAAGAAGTCTGGTCTCTAGAAAAGAATTTCAGATATGAACAAGAGAGCATTTTATGCACCATGTAGCAGTCACTCATTGAATCTTGTTGTAAATATGCTGTTTCCATGTTTTTGACAGTGAAAAGCTTGTATGACTTCTTCTAGTCCTCCGTTCGACTTTGGGATGTCTTGAAGAAGTATCTGCCTAACCTGTCGCTGAAGCCACTGAGCAACACTAGGTGGGAAAGTCGCATTGATACACTTACTCCCCTGAGGTTTCAAATTGGAGGCATTTATGATGCACAAGAATTCGAAGGCATTACCGCTCATGATGCAATGTCACTTGAGAATCAAATAAAAAATTACACCTTTCTCACTTCTCTGGTAATCTGGTATGACGTTCTGTTTCACATCAGTGAAGTGAGTAAGACCCTCCAGACCATTGACATAAATATTTCTGAGGCCCTTGGAAATGCTTGAAAAAATGAAAGCACATTTTGAGATCTGCAGAACAGAAGAAAAGTTTGTGTATTTCTTGACGGATTCCAAAGAATTGGCTACAGAATTAGAGCTAGAAGAGATAACATAACCACGAATAAGTGTTTCCCGGCGATGAAGTAAGAAGCCAATACACTTTACCTATGAAGGAAGGGATGAGACAATAGATAACCCAACAAAACATTACAAAATTGAATTCTACTATTATCTTTTAGATATGGTAACCACATCTTTGGATGAGAGATGAAATCAACTGAAATCTCATTGTGATTATTTTGATTTTCTCTACGACATCGGCGAGCTGAAGAAAGCACCTCCTGGCAGCCTGGACACAGTGTCAAAACCTCGCAGCGATTTTGCAAGATCATGAGTCAAGCAACATTGATGCACTGGAGTTGAGGGAAGAACTAAAAGTGCTTTCAACATTGTTGAAACCTGGAATAGGTCCAAAAGAGACTCTGAAGTTTATAGGAAGACGTAATTTTTGCCCTAATGTTAACATTGCTCTGAGAATTCTCCTAACACTCCCAGTGACAGTTGCGAGTGGAGAGAAAAGTTTCTCAAAACTGAAACTGATAAAGACATACCTCTGATCAACTATGAGCCAAACTCGTTTGAATGATCTTGCAACAATATCAATTGAGCATGTGCTTGCAGTGGACTTAAATTACACAGATAGTGTGAAAGAGTTTGCACAAGTAAAAGCCAGGAAGGTTCGATTTCTCTAGTATTTTTTAAAATTTTTATATTATGATCAGTGTCTTGGTTATTTACTATATTGTTTCTTATTTTGTTCAACATTGAATAGTTATTGTAAATATTATTGTTCAAACCAAATTATCGTTAAATTGTAAATATATTTTGTTTTCTGTTGAATACATTATGTGTTCACAACCACTGAAAAATGTTTATTTACTTTAACTGTACGGCCTTGCTGCAGTGGCTACACCTGTTCCCTTGAGATCACCGAAGTTAAGCACTGTTGGGCATGGTCGGCACTTGGATGGGTGACCATCCAGGCCGCCATGTGCTGTGCCATTTTTCGTGGTGCACTCAGCCTCGTGATACCAATTGAGGAGCTACTCGACCGAATAGTAGCGGCTTCCGTCAAGAATACCATCATAATGACCGGGAGAGGGGTGTGCTGACCCTACACCCCTCCTATCCGTATCCTCCACTGAGGATGACACGGCAGTCGGATGGTCCCGGTAGGCCACTTGTGGCCTAAAGACAGAGTCGCAATACGTAAACTGTAAGTTCATGCCGCGCGGAATTAGCTGAGCTGTCTAAGGTGCTGCAGTCATGGACTTAGCGGCTGGTCCCGGCGGAGGTTCGAGTTCTCTCTCGGGCATGGGTGTGTGTGTTTGACCTTAGACTAATTTAGGTTAAGTAGTGTGTAAGCGTAGGAACTGATGACCTTAGCAATTAAGTCCCATAAGATTTCACACACATTTGAACATTTTGGTAAATTCACAAGGCTTATTAAAATTAGCTAGATTTCTTCAATCAAGTTTGTCTCCATTTTTCAGCTGGTGCCCAACGACTGTTATGTACAAATCTGTAGAGAACATCACCAATCAGTCACAATTTTTGTTTTTATTTTCCAGATCTACATAGATTTCGAGCACAGAGCGGCTATTCTCAATGCTTTAAGTTATGTTTACATCTATACCACCATGCTGAACATAACTGTCAACATGACGGTTTAGATGTAAGCACATATTAAAAGCTCTGGGACTGGCCACTCAGTGGCCGAAACCAAGGTAGATCTGAACAGTAAAAACAAAAAAAAATTGCGATTGATTGCCGAGATTTCCTACAGATTCGTTTTGTAAAAAAAAAACGTGGGGGGGGGGGTGGGGGGGGGGGGGGGGGGGGGTGGGGGGGGGGAATTTAGCAACTTGCACGGGGCGGCACTTGGGCTTGCACAGGCCCTGTTCTTGAGAGTCACACAAAACTTAATGCAGATGTGTAAGCTCCTCTAATTTCTGCCATCTTGAAATTGGCATACTGGTTGACGCAACACTCTACACATTACAGCACTGAACAATAACTAACAGGCATACAACAATGAAAATTCAGGCTGTTACACTTCAAACACAGGCATATGCAGGGATGCCAACCGAATTTCGCTCCAACACACCATTGGCACGAAATTATTAATGTTCCAGAATTTTTTCAAACGACATCGTACATACAAACAAGCAAGTTTTCCTTCGCATGTGTTACTTATTTAAACAACGAATGTGAAATAAAGTTTTTAACCTGCTGTGATTTCAATTATCTATGCGTCCCAGAACCTGTTACATTTACAACAATCTGTCTGCCATCACAACACACTAAATACCATTGAGGACTGCAACAAAGACAAACAAGCCATTGCACAACTGTTCACTGAACACATGGAATAACCTACATTGGCTGCAATCAGTAGAGGCACAAATGTTCCGGATTCTGTTGACAGGCTCCAAACAGAACTGCAGTAGGTAAAATTAATGCACAGTAGTGAAGGGTGTAAGAGGTAAACTAATCTTTGTGGAAGCCGTTGTCACTGCATACCGATCACATCAGCCGTACTTTGGAACAAGCCATCAACTAAGCTTGGCTTGCCAATTATCACTATATGCTAGAAGCCACTGCATTAGCATGACATCACCACACTATAGCACTATTGGCTGCAGGTGGAAAAGTTTTAATCTGGCCTTTTTTACTGTATTTCACAGTTTTCAGCTTATTTCAGCATGTAGCTATAAATTGGTGCTATTTTCCAGGTGAACATAAATTGAAAGAAACATCAAAAATGCGCATTTTAAGCTATAATTTGTGGCAGTAGTTTATTGGGAAATGATTCAATTACCTCCTACATCATTAGTAAAAGTGATAATCTTTTCAAGTCCTCCTGGTACCCTACAGAATACCTAGTGGGAAAACCCACTCTTTTTCCTAATACGTCTAGTATATGACATAAAATTTTGAAATTCTTTTCTCATTTGTTTATGGATTTGTGATTTCATTATGTCAGTTGACATTATGAGTGTTGTGAAATGGCTACCTAGGAGGAGAAGAATGAAATTCTCGCACTGACTTTGATTTATAACTTCTGTGCCTGTTTATAATCCAGTACTATAGGAATTTTGAATGTTTCATAAGCTAAGGTCTGTAGACGACTTGTGTGTGTTAGTGTGGTGTAGTGGCTGCACTGGCTATTAGGTGAAGTAACAAGTCACTAGCCAGAAATGACCGACATTTCCTCAATTCTGGCCACACACATTCTTTGAGACTCAGTATTTGAATTTAAAAGGTTGACGAATTATATTTTTGCTGAATACAACACATTGGAAATACATGAAAAAAGACAAGACTGAGTTATAAGTGGTACAAGAAAAGTTGGCGGCTATGTCCCTTTGTCACGTATTGGCTCAGTCCATATTGTCCATTTACTGCTATAACCTAGCAGTAGTTGTATCATAATTGCACATTGAAGCTAAACATTGCAAGTTGTCATGGAAATGCCAATTATGGATTACATCAGCATTTCCTCTCTCATCTCCCCTCTCGTGCAATGGCCTAAAATATTGCCTTTACTTCGGCATCACCTTCAGTGTGAACCCTCTGCCTTTTGTGCAACTTATAACTCGTTCAGCCACATCAAATGTCAACAGTAACAATACAGGATAAAGTCAAGCGAGATGTCAAATATGAATGTAGAATCGAGGTAAACCTTACTAGGAAAAGGCATAAAACTAGAGAATTGCATTAATCTTATGGGTTTTTCACAAGAGCTATGAATTTATGGTGTAGAATCACAACAAAAACGTAACATCGGAGAATGTAAAATCAAATTTCCACTGTATAACATTTTAACTACTGGCTGAAAAAAAAAAAAAAAAAAAAAAAAAAAAAAAAAAAAAAAACGTGGGAGCACATTTCCAGGGATCTCCCAGTTGTGCTCACAAAGCTGGATGTCACATGATGTGAGGTCAGCATGACTACAGTGCCAAATGGGTCTGGCAGTTGAAGGAATGGGAGAAAACAGCGTGCATCAATCAGTGAGCAGTTTTGTAGCACTGTGGTGGTGTCTCCCATTGTACCATGGTCCAGAGACAATGTTTGATGGCTTCATATTGGGAAGAATAATCAGGAAAACAGAACGAGGATGATATGCGACAAGTGTAATCCAGCAGTTTTCTATTTCTCACAACACTGTTTCATGTGCATGGGTAGCACTCCAAATCGTGGGCACTGCTGCTCACAGGAGAAGAGGTTGGTCAACCACTGTCAACTATAACAACAGATGATCACTACATTGTGCAACAGGCAAGAAGGAACCCATGTCAAACAGAAGGCTCATGCTTCATCATGGAACGGCAAATGTATGGTGGTGGTCTCTCTGCCCGACAATCAGTGTATTGTGTTCCATTGCCACCCACACATTGGCAACGCCGTTTGTGATGGTACCAAAAGCACAGGGTCTAGACCAACAAGGAAAAGGCTATTTGCTCTTCTTGAATGAGTGCAGATTGAGGCTGAGTAGTGATTCTGGATCCACCCTCACATGGAAAGTGGTGGGAACATTTAATGTAAGCAGGAAAGTTACCAAAAATGAGCATTTTGGTGGTCTAGGTGCTATGGTGCAGAGAGGCATAATGTTGGGTGGATGTACATATCTTCAGATTGTTGAATGCAGTACATTTTCCAGTCAGTGTTATTGTGATACTTGGCTCCTCCTCCATGTGCATCTTTTCAGGGATGCTTTCAGGCCCAACTTCAATTTTACGCATGACAATGCTTAAACATAATGAGGTATCTTGAAGAGAATGACCACCTCAATGCCAACCAGTGTGGATGTCGAAAACATCGATTATGTGAAACCTGTCACTTTTCTAACATGGCATATTGAAAGCTTTGGATAGGGTAGATGCAGTGTTTCTTGATTCCTACTCAGTACTCTCAAAAGTACAATCATATGGGGTATCAAGTGAAATTTGTGACTGGATTGAGGACTTTTTGATAGGGAGATCACAGCATGTATCTTGGATGGAGAGTCATCAGATGTAGAAGTAACTTCAAGTGTGCTCCAGGGAAGTGTGTTGGGATCCTTGCTGTTAATGTTGTATATTAATGACCTTGCAGACAATATTAACAGTAAAATCAGGATTTTTTCAAGTGATGCAGTTATCTATAATGAAGTACTATCTCAGAGAAGATGCATAAATATTCAATCAAATCTTGATAAGATATCAATGTGGTGCAAAAATTGGCAACTTGCTCTAAATGTTCAGAAATGTAATATTTTGCACTTCACAAAATGGAGAAACATATTATCCTATGACTATAATATCAATGAGTCACTGTTGGAATCGGCCAACTGATACAAATACCTGGATGTAACACCCTGTAGGGATATGAAATAGAATGATCACATATTAGAGAAGGAAAGTTGCCACTCACCATATAGCAGAGATGTTGAGTCGCAGATAGTCACAACAAAAAGATGCTCACAATTATAGCTTTCGGCCATTAAGGTCTTTGTCAACAATAACAACAACAACAACAACAACAAAAACAAACACACACACACACACACACACACACACACACGCACGACTGCAGTCTCAGGCAACTGAAGGTGGTTTCAGTTGCCTGAGGCTGCAGTCGTGTGTGTGTGAATTGCGTTTGCGTGTGCATTTGTTGTGCCTATCTGCGACTCAGCAACTCTGCCATATGGTGAGTGGAAACTTTCCTTCTCTAATATTGTTACATTCCTTCCTAGATTTTCCATAGAATGATCACATTAGTTCAGGTGGTAGACTTTGGTTTATTCGTAGGATACTGAGGAAGTGCAATCAGTCTACAAAAGAGATTGCTTACAAATCACTCATGCGACCGGTTCTAGAATATTGGTCAAATGTCTGGGACCCTTACCAGACAGGACTAACAGAGGATACTGAATAGATACAGAGAAGGGCAGCACGAATGGTCACAGGTTTGTTTAATCCGTGGGAGAGTGTCACAGAGATACTGAGGGAAGTGAACCGACAGCCTCATGAAGACAGACGCGAACTGTCCCGAGAAAGTCTATTAATAAAGTTTCAAGAACCAGCTTTAAATGATTACTCTATGGATATACTACAACCCTCTATGTATCACTCATATAGAGATCACGAGGATAAGATTAGAATAATTACTGCATGCACACAGGCATTCAAACTATCATTCTTCCCGTGCTCCATATGTGAATGGAACAGGAAGAAACCCTAATAACTGGTACAATGGGACATACCTACTTCCACACTCCTCATGGTGGATTGCAGAGTAAGCTGTAGATACAGATGTAGAACTGCATTGAACAGTGCAGGTTGAGCAACTCTTAGAACAAGAGGCCATTAGGTAAATGGACTGGCCAGCCAGTTCCCTCAACTTAAATCTCATCAATGGGGAGATGTATTGCAGCACATCCACATGCACCATCGACCATTGAGCAATTGTCAACCAAACACCTTCCCACGAGAACTCCTCACCAACCTTCAGGCCAGCATGAGGTGTGTTGTAGAGCATGCAATGCTGTACGTGGTGATCACACACCCTATTAAGAACCAGGCCCCGCCTTTTGTAATGTAAATGAGACCATCGTGAATCACAGGTGCAATTATTGTTTTTCGATAATAGTGTCATGACTATTCACCCCATTGCTTATTTCTTTCAATTACCTTCTGGACTATACTGTAGCAGTTTTTTCTATGTACGTCAAAGTTTCATCCAGCTATGTTACTTGGTAGTGACATATCACGTGAAAGTTACTTTTGTACATAAGTTTTGTAGCCTCAGTATAATTGTTCAGACATTTGCTCATGCCATGTATGCTGCTACAGAATCTGCCCAAGTTTGACTGTGAACTATCTATTGTAAATATGTTGGACATCCATCCATTACTCAGCCTATTGCCCCATTGAGCAAGTCAAAGCCTCTTATTATTCATAATAATCCTGACATAAGAATTGTGTGTAGCTTCTGGCATGTCTAACAAAACATGAAGTATATCTAAAAACAAAGATGATGTGACTTACCAAACGAAAGCGCTAGCAGGTTGATAGACACACAAACAAACACAAACATACACACAAAATTCAAGCTTTCGCAACCAACAGTTGCTTCATCAGGAAAGACGAAAGGATGTGGGTTTTAAGGGAGAGGGTAAGGAGTCATTCCAATCCCGGGAGCGGAAAGAGTTCATACCTGTCCTTTTTTCCCCCTAAGGTAAGTCTTTCCGCTCCCGGGATTGGAATGACTCCTTACCCTCTCCCTTAAAACCCACATCATTTCGTCTTTCCCTCTCCTTCCTCTTTCCTGACGAAGCAACCGTTGGTTGCGAAAGCTTGAATTTTGTGTGTATGTTTGTGTGTCTATCAACCTGCCAGCGCTTTCGTTTGGTAAGTCACATCACCTTTATTTTTAGATATATTTTTCCCACATGGAATGTTTCCCTTTATTAAAAACATGAAGTATGCTTGATTAGAAGTCTTGAGACACGCCTTTTCATTTGTAGTCCTAATTTTATGTATGACAGTGCAGCCACTAATGTTAAGGAAAACTGGTGCTTTGAGTTACATATTGTAACTGCTGTTTATCTACAAGTACCAAACTGAGATTTATGAAAATCATGTAAGTAAATCACTAAGGAAAGAAAAGGGAAAATAGCTTGACCCTGTAATGACAGGAGCAGGTTGTTATTGTCATCTCAAATCAGTATATATAGTTACTGCAGATATTGTGGAGCTAAACTGTTCTGCATCAAGTTCACACTACCAGCTAAGCAAATAAAATTTAAGTGCAGATCTAGGTATCGAGCTAGGCCATAGCAGTGTGGGCAATGTGAAGTTATAACTTCAAGTAGGGCTTACCAATTTTAAAGCATTGCAGAGAAATATTATCATTTAAATGTTGATAAAGCAGCTGCACAAATAACTGCATTATTGCACATCCGTGTGACTGAGCCAAATGCATTTACAATTATAATGTACACCATCAAAACGTATGGCGTAATGTTCATGTTATCTGAACCAGTTACAAATAGAATCAGAAAATTAGATTCTTTATTAGCATTGTCACTCAAAACTTGAAATGTTATGTACAGTGATGCCTGGTGTGGTACTTATCTGATAATTTGGGATGAACAATACTTTATGCTCGATCATTGTTTATCAAATTTGTATGAACACCAGAACATTTTATACAATATGATTGTAGTTTGTATTCTCTTCAGAATTTTTCTGAATATTTTTCCAATTACACACTGGTAGCACATTTTCATTTCCAATGCCATTAGGCCCCAGAGCCATCTCAATGAATATTACATTTCAAGTCAGTAAATGTTTTTGTTGGTTTTGGATGCTAAAGAAATTAGTGAATGAGAAGACTTACAAGACCCAGGTAAAAATGAGCAAATATGTTAAGAAAACATGATTTCAATGTGAATCATTCACTCTGCTGTGGAGCACGTGCTGTTTTGAAACTCCAAAAACTGTCCACCATGGACTATGGGTTGTTTCAGAAATGAAGCTTTCAATTTGCAGCACAGGGTCTGCCATCTTGAGACATTCAGACAGATTTAAACTATGGGCAACACCACAACTTTAAATCGTAATCTTGGCTTTCGCATAATTCCAGAAACAACTCCCAGTCATCCATAATTATCCTCAGAAAGTTGTATCATTATGGAAGGGCTCTTAAGATACTTTAGTGGAAGTCTAGGGGGTGTTGGTACCAACTCTGTACAAAACAGTCTTTGCCACAGGGAACTGTAGATCTGCTGCATAAGTACAAAATAGAGCTGCTGTCCTCTAATTACCAGAACAAAATAGGAGAACCTAAATTCTACTTACCTCTTAGATTGACAGATAACTCATTATAATTTGTTTCTGATTTGACAGTGGTCTTCATCTTTGCTTAAATTTATTTTATGGACATAAGGCCAAGGTCAAGGCATAATTATCTGCCTAACATTTTGTCTCCCACTGCTGGAGACATCATTAGAGGTTTTAATGACTCAGAAAGCAGTTACAGACTGGAACAGGCTCAATAAGCTGAACTTTTATGTGTATGCATGTCACGAACTGACTGTTGCTCGGATACTTATAAACAGTTTAGCTTACTGTGTTTCTTCGAGTCTGTAACTGCTTTCTCAGCTGTTTAAGCCTCTGTGATTATGTTTCCAGTGCTAGAGCATGAAATGTTAAGCAGAAAATTGTGCCTTGGACCTCAACCTTACACCCACAAAACAGTTCTCAGCAGTTACACAAATACCAGCCCTAAACACCTGCAATCTAAGTCTTTATATTTTATTTGTCCCTTGACCCCGTATCACAGGTCCTTAATCCTGAATAATCTCATTTTTTGCTCTTTTCTGTCTTACTGAAGAAAGCTGGAATGTATGTTTTCATTTTTCGCACACTTGGATAATATAAATTTTTTCTGTCTTTATTTGATAGTAGTTTCATTTCAGACGTTGTTTTTCCTAGACATTGAAATATTAGCAGTTGATGCCTGTATTAGATGATTTGACAATTTCATCATTAATGGTTGTTACAGCAGAATATTATTAAACTGATTGACACAGCAAAGAATTAGATTAAACATGTAGACACCAATTATTATAGCTACCAGTGGAAGAAGAATGTGGAATTAACATGCAGCACTATTTGCATTAACCCCAACCTGCTTTCATAACTTACTACACATCGCACAGGGTTGCTTAATAGAAAGGTGAGCCAGACCATGAATAAATTTGCGTGCTGATATAAAAAACATTCTCCGATACACCACCCAGGCTGAGTACAGTTCTTAGATAGTACTCCAGCTCAATATCATAATTTCCAATAAAGACCAGGTAAAACATGAAGACACACCCACAGATCAGATTTCACTGGGCGCGTGAGACACAGGAATTTACTCTCTGAGGATGGCATATGTTTGTAATGTCAGGTAGGGCATCTGGTTACAAAATTATAATAAGAACAACTGTCAAATTGGTGATGGACAAATGCCCACTGTGAGTGGACTTACTATAGATGGGACAAACACTGAAGGAAAGAAAGATATGTGACTAAAGCTTACTATACTAATGAAACCATACACCGAGTTACATGAAGTGGTAACATGTCCATAGATGTGAATGTCCTCCTTTTGCTTTAGTACTTCTAGCTGAACCTACAAGGAAGTGAAACATGGACAATAAACAGTAAAGGCAAGAGAAGAACAGACACTTTTGAAATGTGGTGTAACAGAATAACACTTAAGATCAGATGGGTAGATCAAGTAATGAAGTACTGATGAGAAAAGAGCTTTATGGCACATGACCAAAGGAAGTGACATGCTGAGGGGGGACACCATATGACATCGATGGATGTCTGAAAGGTAAAAATTGTACAAGGAGACGAAAGCTTGACTATAGTAAGCAGAGCATGCGGATATAGGTTGCAGTAGTTATTCACAGAAGTAGAGATTTGCAAAGTATAGACTAGAATGGAAAGATGCATCAAACCGGTCTTCAGATTTAAGACTACAGGAACAGTTCAAGAGCATATTACAAAACATTTCAATTTTACTGTTACCAATTGGACTTGTCATTTTGATGATGAAGGCCTCTGATAATTACATTACACTTGCTACACAAAAAGAGAAAGCTTAAGTCACTTTAACAATCTGTAGCAGGCCTTCTTTGAAACATGTTTGTAAATAATGGATCTAAAATCAGATCCATGGATGATTTTATTTCTTCCACAAGAGAGAAAAGTAATATGAAGAGAGATCTGAAAAGATAGGTTTGGTGCTTCTCAACGAATTTTTGCATTCTGGTCTCCCTGCACTGTTGTGGTGGAACAAGATATAAGACCACCTGTAATATTTCTTCAACATTCTTTTGAAACTGGAAGAACAGCTCATCTTATCAATCACCAGTTACCGTCCTGTCTCAAAAATATGTAATGAAAAGGGCACAGGTGTGAATGAACATTATCTAGGGATAATGTTTCTTGTATAACTTTATGAATAAATGTTAATGTGGACCACAGATTGCACTAACACTCAAAACCCCATTTGAACTGCTATATACAATGTATCACATAAGTGGTACCCAAAGAGGGCACACGAGAGAGAGAAAGAGAGAGAGAGAGAGAGAGAGAGAGAGAGAGAGACTGCAGATCACACATTGCTATCCAGACTTCCTTTCGGCCAAAAGGCATTTCCTTTTTTAACGCAGACAAGCACCACAATTCATGCAAGCACAACGCGCGCATGCATGACCACTGTATCTGGCCACGGAAAAAGATATTTTGGTCAAAAGCTCAACATGCACTTCAGTCTTTTTGTAGTGTCTGTCTGTGACTCAACAGCTCCCACGTATGACGAGCAGCAGTATCTCCTTTTCATAATATTGTTGTACACAAGGTAAGATTTGCAAGTTGCCACTTTTTAACTAGAGAAGTTGTAGACAGACATTAAACCCTACTCCCCCTTCAGATCGAATTCACCTATCATCAGCAGAAAAACATAACAGCTCATCTTACAGATTCTCACATAATATTTTGCAGTTAATACTTAATTAGGTATTAGTCTCAATCAATGACAATGTAAATATGTGTGTGTTTTGTAAAGCAACATTGGCGCAGCTTGCTGTAAGATGTGAAGAGAAAACAAGGGGACATGTAAACGGCTGGTTATAAGTACCCAATATGAGGTCAGCTGAAAATGTGTTTTGTAGCAAAGATTTTAAGTAATTGTGCCAGATTTTGATGTCAATGTAGTCACTGAATGCAAAATATTTGGAAAAACAATAGTAATAGCCAGAAAAGTTTGCAAGATATTCCCCACAACAAATAATAGTGGCAAGGTACTTAGTGAAAATAACTATTTCAACTGCTTAGTAACTTATTCTCACAGTATTGCTTTCACTGGCTTCACAGAAATCTTGACATCACAACTACTACCACTAGTCATCATGCCATGACAAAAAGAGGGGGGGGGGGGCGGCAGAAATCCTTCTGCATGAAATGTTTGTTGCAACAAGAATTATAGTTATTCTCATAACATCACATTTGTTGTTTTTGCCAACTCACAAGTAAACTGTCATTTTCCAATCCAGCCTGGACTTCAGATTGCTCCACAATAGTCACCAACACAACTGTTCTTTATTCAGCTATGTCACTAAATAAATTTCTCGGCCAATAAGAGGGACAGAGAGCAAACTGCCATGTCAAACTACATGCAGTGGGAAATAACTGAAATACTGTAACTTACTTTTGTATTATATTTTTGAACACATAGGAAAGTATTAAAACTGTGGTGGCAGGGAGTCAAAAGAAACATTTCACAACTCCAACATAACCATGAATGACCTCTGAATAGTGTCAAATAGTTTGAATATTGGCACTCAGAATTCATTGTCTTCTCTTGATTTCCTAAAACTACCCTACATTTATTATATAAACAGCAATGTTGTCAACCAACATCCCACAGAGTCAAAGCACTCGGATTAGAACTGCTCCTACAGGGTGTTTCAAAAATGACTGGTATATTTGAAACGGCAATAAAAACTAAACGAGCAGCGATAGAAATACACCGTTTGTTGCAATATGCTTGGGACAACAGTACATTTTCAGGCGGACAAACTTTCGAAATTACAGTAGTTACAATTTTCAACAACAGATGGCGCTGCAAGTGATGTGAAAGATATAGAAGACAACGCAGTCTGTGGGTGCGCCATTCTGTACATCGTCTTTCTGCTGTAAGCGTGTGCTGTTCACAACGTGCAAGTGTGCTGTAGACAACATGGTTTACTCCTTAGAACAGAGGATTCTTCTGGTGTTGGAATTCCACCGCCTAGAACACAGTGTTGTTGCAACAAGACGAAGTTTTCAACGGAGGTTTAATGTAACCAAAGGACCGAAAAGCGATACAATAAAGGATCTGTTTGAAAAATTTCAACGGACTGGGAACGTGACGGATGAACGTGCTGGAAAGGTAGGGCAACCGCGTACGGCAACCACAGAGGGCAACGCGCATCTAGTGCAGCAGGTGATCCGACAGCGGCCTACGGTTTCCGTTCGCCGTGTTGCAGCTGCGGTCCAAATGACGCCAACGTCCACGTATCGTCTCATGCGCCAGAGTTTACACCTCTATCCATACAAAATTCAAACACGGCAACCCCTCAGCGCCGCTACCATTGGTGCACGAGAGACATTCGCTAACGATATAGTGCACAGGATTGATGACGGCGATATGCATGTGGGCAGCATTTGGTTTACTGACGAAGCTTATTTTTACCTGGACGGCTTCGTCAATAAACAGAACTGGCGCATATGGGGAACCGAAAAGCCCCATGTTGCAGTCCCATCGTCCCTGCATCCTCAAAAAGTACTGGTCTGGGCCGCCATTTCTTCCAAAGGAATCATTGGCCCATGTTTCAGATCCCAAACTATTACTGCATCACGCTATCTGGACATTCTTCGTGAATTTGTGGCGGTACAAACTGCCTTAGACGACACTGCGAACACCTCGTGGTTTATGCAAGATGGTGCCCGGCCACATCGCACGGCCGACGTCTTTAATTTCCTGAATGAATATTTCGATGATCGTGTGATTGCTTTGGGCATCCGAAACAGACAGGAGGCGGCGTGGATTGGCCTCCCTATTCGCCAGACATGAACCCCTGTGACTTCTTTCTGTGGGGACACTTGAAAGACCAGGTGTACCGCCAGAATACAGAAACAATTGAACAGCTGAAGCAGTACATCTCATCTGCATGTGAAGCCATTCCGCCAGACACGTTGTCAAAGGTTTCGGGTAATTTCATTCAGAGACTACGCCATATTATTGCTACGCATGGTGGATATGTGGAAAATATCGTACTATAGAATTTCCCAGACCGCAGCGCCATCTGTTGTTAAAAATTGTAACTACTGTAATTTCGAAAGTTTTTCTGCCTGAAAATGTACTGTTGTCCGAAGCATATTGCAACAAACGGTGTATTTCTATCGCTGCTCGTTTAGTTTTTATTGCCGTTTCAAATATACCGGGTATTTTTTAAACACCCTGTATTTGAAGCATTACCTGTATAGTAATAGCACAAATGTAGACATATATGGATCTGCTGCAGGTCAATCTTTTATCACAACCTCTATTTGGCATTCACATTCATCAGCTTCACCAACTCGCAGACAAACTATCCTCTTCCACACTAACCTAGGCCTCATACTCTCACCACAATCAGTATTTCAAAGGATGTACAGGGAGGGGGTGGGGGAATCGTACAACTGAAGTTATGCAATGCACTGAACCCTTAAACATTCCCCTCCCCTGCATTTTTCAATATAGCATGAACATAAAAATTAGTCTTCGTTACCCCTCAAGCTGTTACCTCAACTAGATTTTCTGCTTTCATATCCCTAAAGTTTGCCAGCGCACAACCAAATAGTCACTGTCCGAACTAACCTAGACCTCGGGCTGCACTACAAATAAGTTGTCACAATAACTCAAGATTTCAGATGGTTCCAATACGTATTTTAACAGTTTCACTTTTGTTCTAGCAGCATCACTGATTTTTGATAATACACTGATCTACTGTAGCATAGTCATTCAGACATACAACTTCAATACAGTCCTTATTACTTTCCTATTGTGCTCTGATTGCACATCATTTAACTAATGACACTGTCAATGTAATTCTAAGTGTCACAAGGCATAAAGATATTAAAGGACACAAAATGCAGTGCAGTTCAGGCAAACACAACTTGCAATATTTGACTGGTTAATCTCTTTGTGACATTTACTGAAAGACAAATACAAAAATCAAGGAGATACATATATATATTTCACTTTTAGCTTCGATTCTTGCACTTATATATATTTATCTATGTATGTAAACAGAGAAACAACAGATCACAAATGAGCTGGTTGTTACAGTAAATGAGCACAGCACTACTGGGCATAAAGGTAACAGTCTGGTATTTATGGAAGTTTAAGACATTTTTACACCTCAGTGCTAATATTCAGTCTTAAAATTACACCACTTCATGAAACAATAACAATGAAACAGGCACATAAAGCACTTAAGTTTCAATAAGATAATGATGTTATTTTTCATCTTGCCGTCTTCTCTTCACACTTTTCTTTTTAATACCTCTATTAAGAGAATCACCATTATTTCCTGTGCTACTTTCAAGTGATGCAGTATCCAACAGTTTGTTGATAGCAAACGTATATAGGTCTTTATTAATTTTTTTTAGAGTTATTACTTCATCTTTTATGATACCTGCTTCTGCTACTGCAACCATAGGTACTGCGTCGAACAATGCGGTTGATTCACATAAATCCACTTTATTCATAATTTCAATGCATTTGTTTTCACTGTCAACGGATTTTTGAAACCCATTCAATACAACAGTAGGTTTCCAGTCTTCTATAAACATTTGTTTTGGGCAAATGGTAAAAAAAGCATTGTACACAGGCCCCTTATGTTGCAACACCCTTTTGCACTGTCCACTTGGAATGTCCCACACAATGACTTTCATGTCTGTTGAACTTGAGAGCAGTGTCTGACCACCAATTGACGATGACAGACAGGTAATCATTTTATCATGTCCAACAAACTTTTTTGGTGTTTCGTTAACTACATGGTGCACATCTCGAGGAGGATGGCTGATATTGAATTCCTGAATCTTTCCACTATTACTTCCAACAAAAACAACAGAATCCGTACCATCAACAGTTACAGCTGTTAGTGGTGCATCAAATAATAAAGACAACAACAATTTACCTGATGCCAGGTCATACATTTTACATGTTCGATCAAAAGACACAGACACTAGCAGAGCTCTCATGCCTCCTGGACCAATGAAAACGTCTTTGACTGGCAGGCTATGATCAAAGAATGTGTATCGTGGTTCTGCTTCTCCTGGCACCGAGTACATTTCATTGGCGAACTGGGAAATCAAGTAAGCGAGAGGCCACACAATTACTCTGCAGTCTTCTCCGCCAGTAGCAATGTGTGTACCGTCATCAGTAAACTTCAAACATGTGATATCCTGGAAGTGACGATTTGCCACTGCCATAAGCCGTCCTGATGCTATTTGCCAGATATGGAGTCTCTCAGCTATTCCTGCAGCACAGTACTGAGCATTGGGAGAGACAGCCAATGCGTTTACACAGCCTGAACACAACATCCTTCCAGTGCCCAAATTTATTGTTTCTTGGCTATTAAGTGGCCACGCATGTATGAGTGGTCTTGCGTTGTCAGCCGATAACAAATAATCATTTCCCAAAAGACAAAGCGTATGGGGCGCTGAGACACCGCCACCTTTATAATACATTAACGAAGTTCCGTTGTTGGGATCCCACACACACGCGTTCCACAACTGACCTGAACCATCACTTGTTATGACTACCTCAGTTGTATCAGTCATTACAAAACTCGAAATAGTTGTGTCTAGCGATGACGATTTTTCAACGTTTGCACTATACAGTCACTACAGTACACTTACCACGTGCAGAAGCAAGTCGCATTGCTCCACTGCTGAAGTTTGTTGTTCTGTTTTTCAGCTGTTAACAGTACAACAGTAAACCAACCTTTCCATAACATTGTATGAAATAGAATAGAAAACCAGTTTTCCACTCACAGTGTAGGTTTTAGGATCGTAAATGCAGAAATTTATATTTACTGCTATATGAGTAGAAAAGTTATACAAAATTAAAACTTTATATGAAGTACAATTGAATCTAACATTAAAAGTCAGTGCAGGCATAGTTGGATAACCTGCGTTACAAGAGTAAATTAACCAACGAAATAAAATCAGTGTGTGTGTGTGGTGTATGAAGTGTAGATTCAAAACATGTTTAAAAAGTGAGGGATATCGACTGCTATTTCTGAGAAATAACTATATTCATTAGCATAGTTTATGAATTGCGATCACTGCTCAAAATTCTCTCTTCTTCATTGTGTGTGTAAATATTCCATGTCTCCATTTTCAGATTTGACGAGAAAGAAAGCGTGACGGGAGTGCAACAGCTCAAATCATCCGTGCAAAAAGGGATCAGAACAAAGCTCGTAGATCAGTATCCATACCTGGAGAATTACGTTGACTCGGTCCTTCCAAAGAAGGATACATATCGGATTGTCAAATGGTATGTTCTTACACAAAATATCCTGCGTGGTTACAATCGTCATTCTAGAAATTTTGTAGGCGTGATAAATCGAGAATAAATATAAGGTAACTACTTTTCTACCTGCCTTCCGTTGTTGTGAATTTCAGCGTGTAAGCACAGACACATTAACTCTTCAAACTTAAAATCCCAGTGACCAATACTATATATCATCATAGGCTTGAGATTCGTTGATTATAGAAGGAAGTAGCATTAACAGTCGTAAACACGAAAGTTCACCGGTAACTGTTTGTGACGCTACATTGTGATTTGTTATGCGTTTAGAGAAGGCGTAATATATTGCTGCGTGACTGTTAGGTCACTTGAGTAATGGTACTCCCAGTTGGCTTGCAGTTTCCAGTACAGTTGATATGTATTAGCATTTAGAAATGAATTATTACAAATTTTGTCAGAATTTGTTTCAAACATCCTACACCGTCAAATTATTTTCCATTGCGTTCAGAATACAAAATTAAATATATAGAGTGAAAGCATAAGTGTAATAACGTTATTGCAATTTGTGGTTTGTTGTCAGTTACTTGTGGCATTTTCGTACAGGTAATGAAAATACTTAATGAAACAGGTAGTGGGTAATAGACTATTTGATTCAACTCGCGTTTTTATACAACCTTCCCCCCCCCCCCCCCCCCCCCCCCCCCTCCCTATGCTTTCATTGATCAATTGAGGTGAGTGGTGACAGTCTTACAAAGATCCTTGGATTTATACAAGCAGGGTTTCTCATTTATGTCGAGTGTTATGCTGTAAGTTAAGGAGAGAAATTTGTAGGATTTGATGATGAACATGGATTTGTCATCATTTCATGGTATAACTTGAATAGTAACAAATTTAACCCTGTAGTGTATGTTACATGCAATATTGGGTGTATGTCTGCAACAAATTTTTGGGTATTGACAAGGTAATTTGGTAAATATTAAGCACATGTTCATCGACTAGTGTATCCAGTGTACATTTTTTGTTAGCAAAATGTGCACTGAAACTGAACCTAGATGTCATCTGTTTGTCACTACTGAAACTTTTCTACCCCAAAAAATAATAGGTAGTAAGGCAGTAGTGTACATCTATGTAGGCCTATGTTCAACAGTTCTTTCCATTAGCTCAACAGCTTTGTATCACATGTGTATTCCGTCCTTTTTCAGTGTGACCCGGATGCTAGGGTAATATTTATTTTGAAACTTTAACGTCTCATTTTTCAGTATTCCATGTTTCCATTCCCAATTCTTCTTTTGTTGACATACTTCATTGCACACACTAAATTTTCAACCTTATATACTATCTCCGACTGTTTACTTTCCTTCGTTTGTGGTTTCTTTGTATCCTTGTGTTCCTTTATAATTTTATCCTGAGATTTCTCCTCTTTATTTTTAAATATTGCATAATTTCTTTCATGTGTCTCTATCCCCAGTAAAGTTAAGCTCTTTCTCCCAATCTGTACTTTTGCACACCTTGTCAGATTGGTTCAAGTGAAAGTGCCAATAAAGTTGTACTAGCCTACAAAGAGAACCCCGAGGAAGTCAGGGTGGTATGAGGAAGTGGGGGTATGCATGGGGGGGGGGGGGGGGGGGGGGAGAGAGAGAGAGAGAGAGAGAGAGAACTTTATGCATTGCTTCATTTTGATTCTCAGTTGTCTAGGAATGCTTATATCATAGGCGATTTAAAAACTTGTATTTTCTCATAAAAATAATTGATTTTTCCTTATTAGTTGTGCTATTTTTATTTAGCCATGACCACATAGAAATATTGGTCAATACTTCTGGTGAGCTGCTGTTTTTCCGACACCGGGAAGGTCCGTGGATACCGACATTACGGCTTCTGCACAAGTGTGAGTACTGACATTTCTTTTATTATTAATTTTCACAGTTTTGTGTTAAATGTGTGTACTCTTCTGTCTTTATATGGGCTCAGCTCAAGCATGCAATTGTGCTCCTTGGCTTCATAAAGTTTTGTTTGTTACTTGAAGAAAAGTGACTCACTGATTGTTTCTTATTTTGGCAAAATGGAAAGTACTTGCAGCGTGTACCTACAGTCTGAAGATGAACACTGTCTGGTTGAAACCAGTTACAGGGACAAAGCAGTGTATGGGAGCTGCCAGCTTAATACAAGGAAAATGTAGGTCATATATACAAACATATGAGAATCCACGTGTATTTAATGAGAAGAGGATAGGTAGGCAGCCATGAACTTGTTGAAGGCACTAGCCCACACACATATGAAAACTTTATTCAGGATGGCTAGGCACGGCATGACCCTTCAGCCTCCGAAATCTGATGCCGGAGACTTAATGAAAGCACTGCCTCATTCAGTCGTACCCAATGTTCAGTTCTGTTATGTTGGTACTTACTTGGAACACCTTAGCTTATTAACAAGAAGAATAGTTATACACTGTTCATTTAATTTCTCCAAACTTTTCACTGCACTTACATTAGACATTTGCAGAAGTCTTTAGGACCACAACTGTGTTGACATCTCTGTAAGTTTCATGTCTGTTTTTCTGCCTGTTTGAAAAACCGATTTGTCATATGCTTATGATTAGAGACTTGTTGTACACAGAAAAATTATGACCCATCAGTATTACACACAAGTGATAACTAATTAATGTATTATTATTAGTATTCTTCTTCTTCTTCTTCTTCTTATTATTATTATTATTATTATTATTATTAGTAGTAGTAGTAGTAGTAGTAGTAGTAGTAGTCCCTCTGTGAGTTCACTAAGAAAACTTTTAAGTGTATAGTGTGCATTATTTAAGAGGCAGGCTTTGACATTAGGCTTTGATGTTTTAAATAAATGTAGAGTTCTCTATTAGCGCCTTGGGCAAATGTTCTGCAACTTTGATACCTAATATAAAATTCTGTTTTGAATTGTTTTGTGTGGTTTTCCTTGATAAATATAATTCCAAACAGGCTGCTCTTGTTCCATGATTGTGTGCATAAAGCTATTTGTGACTTTTTCATGATGTGCTAAACAGATAGGAACATGAAGTTTCTTGGTGCAGTAATCATGGAAATTTTTTTAAAATTATGGAACTAGTACCAAATAATGTCATTACAATGAATCCATCCATCCATCAAGATTACTGGAGACTGGGATTGCACGTGTACACTTTGGCCAGTGATGTCACCATGCTGAAAACTCCTGTTTCGAGTGAATCTAACATGATGATCAAAACATTGATCGTAACACCCACAGAAATAAAATTACCAAGCAAACCAATACACAGACTAAATCCAGGGAAATAACTGTGACAACTATGGGGAAAAACCACTCAAAAATGCCAAAAATAAAACCCAAAAAATTACACAAAATGCACCACGAGATCGTGGTATCCCAATCTCCAGTTAACCTATATTGCTCAATCCTAGGCTATACTCCGTTCATCATAAGAATAAACCTGATGTAAACAAACACAATGAATGGGCAGAAGCCGCAGCACTAGTACACTGGTGTTGTTACATTTTGGAAGTAGGTCCTACTTATGTATTAGATATATTATTACTAAGTTACATTAAATGAAACTCTAATATATTCAAAGGTATTAACAGCCATCAATGTTTTCTTAATCACACTTCAGCTATGTAATTTTTATTTCAAAAATTGTCTACAGTCACAGCCGCAGCACTGTTGTGCTCTGATTGTCGCACTGTTAATATGTAATATGAAAGTGGTCGAGGCTGCTTTCTTTTCCGTAATGAGAGACACATGTGGAACACAGTTAAAAAGTGCTGAGAAGTAGGTTGTTGTTAATGTTTTTCATAAATTTACGGAAATAATTGGCTTTGAGGTTTTTTGAGGGAATGTATTAGATATAGTTGAGACACAAATACACATTGGATGTATAGCAGAATCGGTAGCGTAGTATAGTCTGTCTGTAAGCTCATGAGCGAGCAGCGCTTTTGGTGGGGGAAGTGGCCTTTCCCTGAAGAATGGTGCCACCGGCCTACAGGGGCACCCAAAATCTGTTGCCCATTGTCTGTCTAGCGTTGTAGATCGGCATGCGGTGATATACGTTGTTTCTGTTCGTGGGATCTTAGTTGCCAGTGCCGGTGAGTTAACTTTGTGTACTTACTGATATACTTACTGATATACTTCGATATCCGGAAGTGATGGATAATTGTCTAGTATTGCAAGAAAATGTGCAGAATACGAAGAAGTGGAGGTATTTGCAGAGTAACGAGTGTTCGATCGTCTCTTATGTTATTACAGCATGTATTAAAGAGGCGACCCAAAAGGAACTGTTGGCTAATGTTACCAGTCCTAATCAAAGGACTGCAATATATGGAAACGTCTGCCTCACCTAATAGGACGCATAAGTAAGGAACAGAAAAAAAAAGCCGCACGGTTTACTGGAATCACCATGAAGGAAAACTAATAATTTTGGGAGGAAACCCATCGTTATAGACAATTTCAAAATCATGTAAAACCTTTGATGCTTATGGAACACTAAATCTTGGTCACTATTCACCGATTCGAAGACATATTGCTTAAAACATGTGTGCAATAGCTATTCTAAACACTGCTGAAATTTCCTTCAAAACATGTACACAGATTCTGGACTTCTAAGCAAAAAGCTTGACATACAAGGTGCATTCACATATTAATTTTTATTTTTTGTTAAGAACTTTATTTGTTAATCTACAGCAATGTTATCCTCTTCAAAATATTCCCCATTACATAATATACAATTATGCCAGTACTTTTTCCAATTCTCGGAACACTTTAGGAACTGTTTCTTCGGGATAGTTTATAGGTCTCTTAACTGTACATTTTTAATCTCATCCATGCTTGTAAAACTGCTGTCTTTTAAGGCCTGCTTTGAAATGCTTATACCACTTGTCTGCCCTTGGTTTACTCATAACAGGCTCACCAAAAGCAATATTTACCATTTCTAAATAGCAATAGAGGAACATATATTCACATGAACAGGCATTTGGTTCTGTGTTTGTAGTAGAATCCTGACTTCCGTTCTTATGTTAGTATTATTTAATCTATAATGTTGTTTCGGAGGAAGCTATTGTTTTTTGTTTTCCTTATGGTCTTAATGCATTTGTCTAAAAATAAACGCAGCCTAGACGTATTTGTACACAGCGTCGCCACAGGTTTAAAGCGCATGCCACAGCAGGGATGGTACTACGTTGTGAAACAGCCTGTAGAAGCGCCCTGTGATGTAGCTGGATAGGCAGAGTGGGGACTCGCTCGCTCGATTTTTGGTTTACCGACAGACTATAGATTGGTAACAACATACTATGGTTTGGTTGTACAAGTCTCGCCTCAGTCATTTTTTTCTCGTTCAATATGAAATACCTGCATCTCATAATTTTTTATGAATAATGCATGTCTTCATGTTTCTAATTACATATTGAATGCGAAATTCCTGTTTTCATTTGAAATATAAAGTCTTAATTATCGATAATTTATGAAAGACCATCAAGAAAGGTTGCTTAAATTAAGAAAACATAAGTTTAATTTTTAAGGCAAAAATGAAAAACCAAATACTCTTTATTTGGATGTGTGTATTGTTTTATACCACAGATGTAGATAAGTTGTGTAAAAACTTGAAAAACAATCTTTTCACAGCATCAAGCACACCATACAAATACTACCTTTTACATTTGCCACTGTACCATTACGATATGAACCCAACAGAACTGATCTGGAGCCGAGTTAAGGGATTCGGCCTCAGGAATAACAAGATAGTTAAGCTGCCAGACGTACTGGAACTAACGCCAAACGCTGGTGGGGGTGTAGAATGGCAGGTCGTGAAAGAAGAGGTGAAAATGCGGCACTTTAATGGCTTCGTCGATTCTGTTATTGATCGACTTGTTATCAACATAGCAGATGACAGTTCCAGAAATGAAATTTTTTTCTCAAATTCGGATAAGAAAGGAGCTAAGAGATTACCAGACGACTGACTGCAGTTAATACCTTCAGTGGCGTCAGTATTCACCAGTATGGTGAAATACCTGCAGTATGCTTTTGCATCACTCGTAGCTCACTCAGGAAAATTACCTAAGTTGGGAATTTTCATCACTCTAGTTTGTAATTAGAATACTTTGTCAGGTAAGAACAACAGCGTTTTATACTTTCTGTCTGGTCACCCAAGAAGCGCACAGTAGTTGTGCTGAGTATTATTTTATTCCCTTTAAAACTTAAATGACATTCAAGGCTATATTGTTTCTTTCCTGGTCTCTTTTACGCCTGAACTACAACTGCTCACATCATTGCAGGTTAGTTGGACTGCTGGCTGGCCAGTGCTGTCCAAGTTTAATGAGTCAGTAAAGCTGTTGTCCTGCATTATCACTTCACCTATGTGCGTGTAACACAGCATAAAATGTATCCTTGTGATCGTACTTGACTGTACTGGCCAAAGCTTGGCTTCCGCTCCATGCGAAACAAGAGATTCAAGTAAACACAGAAGAATACATGGCGTAATGTTTACCACAGGTTTATTCTTATGATGAATAGAGTATAGGATACATCCCCACCTCCACCCACCCACAACTACAAAAGCTGGCATCCCAGTCTCCAGTGTTCACTAGTATACCTCAATCCTAGACCATGATACCAATGTGTGTAACACCACCCCCCTCCCTCCCCCACTTTCCACAACTTCAAAAGCTGGTATCTCGATCTCCAGTCCACTTTTATAGCTCAACGCAGTTACGGTATTGGCAACTTTAATGTTGCAGTTGGTAACTGAATGTGCCGTGGATGATGGGAAGTGAACATGACAAATGATGAGTCGGTTAGCACAAGACTGGAATCCACGAGAAAATAGTTTTCGATGAATGTTATAAGTGGAACAATGCCTTTTAATTAAATTTTAGGAGAAGGTAGGTGGTTCAATGTTTTTAATTAAATCATAGGAGATGGATAGGGGATCAGTGTTTTTAATTAAAACATGGGAGGAGGTAGGTGGATTAATGTTCATAATTAAGTCACACTTTGGACATACACTACTGGTAATTAAAATTGCTACACCAAGAAGAAATGCAGATGATAAACGGGTATTCATTGGACAAATATATTATACTGGAACTGACATGTGGTTACATTTTCACGCAATTTGGGTGTATAGATCCTGAGAAATCAGTACCCAGAACAACCACCTCTGGCCGTAATAATGGCCTCGATACACCTGGGCATTGAGTCAAACAGAGCTTGGATGGCATGTGCAGGTACAGCTGCCCATGCAGCTTCAACACGATACCACAGTTCATCAAGAGTAGTGACTGGTGTATTGTGACAAGCCAGTTGCTTGGCCACCATTGACCAGATGTTTTCAGTTGCTGAGACATCTGGAGAATGTGCTGGCCAGGGCAGCAGTCGAACATTTTCTGTATCCAGAAAGGCCCGTACAGGACCTGCAACATGCGGTCGTGCATTATCCAGCTGAAATGTAGGGTTTCACAGAGATCGAATGAAGGGTAGAGCCATGGGTTGTAACACATCTGAAATGTAACTTTGACTGTTCAAAGTACCGTCAATGCGAACAAGAGGTGACAGAGACGTGTAATCAATGGCACCCCATACCATCACGCCAGGTGATACGCCAGTATGGCGATGACGAATACACACTTGCAATGTACGTTCACGGTGATGTCGCCAAACATGAATGCGACCATCATGATGCTCTAAACAAAACCTGGATTCAGTCGAAAAAATGACGTTTTGCCGTTCATGCACCCAGGTTCGTCGTTGAGTACACCATCGCAGGCATTCCTGTCTGTGATGCAGCATCAAGGGTAACCGCAGCCATTGTCTCCGAGCTGATAGTCCATGCTGCTGCAAAAGTCGTCAAACTGTTTATGCAGATGGTTGTTGTCTTGCAAAAGTCCCCATCTGTTGACTCAGGGAGCGAGATGTGGCTGCACGATCCGTTACAACCATGTGGATAAGATGCATGTCATCTCGACTGCTAGTGATACGAGGCCGTTGGGATCCAGCACGGCGTTCCGTATTACCCTTCTGAACCCACCGATTTCATATTCTGCTAACAGTCATTGGATCTCGACCAACGCGAGCAGCAGTATCGCGATACAATAAAATACAATCGCGATAGGCTACAATCCAACCTTTATCAAAGTCGTAAATGTGATGGTACGCATATCTCGTCCTTACATGAGGTATCAGAACAACGTTTCACCAGGCAGCGCCGGTCAAATGCTGTTTGTGTGTGAGAAATTGGTTGGAAACTTTCCTCATGTCAGCACGTTGCAGGTGTCGCCACCAGCCCCAACCTTGTGTGAATGACCTGAAAAGCTAATGATTTGCGTATCACAGCATCTTCCTGTTGGTTAAATTTCACATCTGTAGCATGTCATTGTGGTGTAGCAATTTTAATGGTCAGTAGTGTATTAATAAACAATGATCCACCTACCTTCTACCATGATTTAATTAAAAATATTGATATTACTCGGCTGTTATGCGGGCACCTAACAGTACAGTTGAAATTTCATGTCATATTCTGTTTTATATGACAACATTCCACACAATATATTCCATTGTGCCACAATGCTATTTCATAGTTTCACATCATGATGACTGTAGCACAACAAATGACACAATAACGTACCTCGCAAACACATCACCACAGCACAATTAAATGGCTAGAGTATGCCACCTCTTCATACACAACACTCTCTACAACAACATTTCATTTCTGCTCAAAAAACACACACACACACACAGCAGCTTGATGAGGTCGTACGACACGGTGCACTGGGTCACTGGAGGTGGTATCCTACAATCTCGTATACCCCATGCATGATATTCCGTACATCTCACCAAAATGGAGAACTTTCAGGCATATGAAATGAATCAAGGCATGGGTTAACGAACGAGGACACTCTTAAAATCTTTGTCTATACACTAGATGAATAATAAACTATCACTATACTGCTTGATACTATTTCTACTTATTCCACGTGAATGTAACCCAGTAAATTTGCCATGAAGCAGCTACTTCTGGAAAAAATTACTTTGCTTTCTTAATTACATTACATAGATGGTGGCAGTTTTTTTTCTGAAGTACTGGTTTTCCTGTTAAACTACTAGGTTAAATTTAGCCAGAATAAGCACAAGTAATAGAGTAAGGGTGAGATCAAATAAAATTGCTGTTACTGCTACTAATCATCATGCAGTGGATGAAGTCGGAGGTAAAAGTAACGAATGAGGTCCTCTTTCATTAAATAGAGACTGCTGGCTTAATAGTGAAACATGTAATTAAAATACATAAATAATTATTGAGCAACATAAAATATTTTTTTTATTTCTATAGATCATATCAAAATCAAGAGAGAATAAAATTGATTTTTGATGATAACCAGTCTTCAGATAATGTGTGTGGGGGGGGGGGGGGAGGGGGGGGACTTTTCCATTACTTTCCAATATCACTGTACACATAATATCTTATTCTACTGTTGACTCAACAGCTTTAAACAAGCAATCAGTTATCAAAAGCTAAATTAAATGAAGTTTCGCTCTTGGTTCCTTAGAATATGAAAGCACAAATACAAATTCAAGACATAGGAAAGCAACTTGTAAGTCTTCCAAGACAATGACAATATGTTCAAATGAAAAGAATCACTTTCAATAGGATATAAAGAAAATATTTTCAAATAACTGTAATGAACAAGAATTAGGACAATATCTCGTGATGTTTGGAAAACAAATTCTCAGGAATTATGACAAGACGCTCGCATATAACCGCACCTGGATTCTTGTAGCATGGAACCCATGGTTGTGGTAGTGACTGGCATACTTTAATGTGATAATTTTCAGAGCTATCATATTCTCTGTGTAGTTATTTAACATAGGGATTTAAGATTTTGGCTTTCAGTTTTGGTACATCCTTGATGACACGCTGAGGCAGCACTTATAGTAGCATTAATAAAGGCTGCTTTCAGAACAGATCTTTCACTTTGCTAGAGTATGTGCTGTGTTGAAATTTCCTGGTAGATTAAAACTGTGAGAAACTTCCTTCGCATGGGGGAATGCACTAACTGAGGAATTGAGGCACAACTTAAAATCCATCCTCATCGCTGTTATAACTTCAAGGTGAACAAATATATTTCAAGGAAGACACAATACATGAAAGTCACAGATCAAGTAAACAGAGTAAGACGTGTGTACACTTAAACAGTCAAATCATAACTGAGTCCGAGTCGAGTGGCCGCTGGCTGGCTGGCCGCTCAGGTGGCGCTGCTGCTGCATGGCTGGCAGACAGCACCGCATGTAGAGGACGCGCGTAACTGCGCGGCGGCACTTTGAAAGATCGGCGAGTCACAACACTTTTCCACCCTTTGAAGTTTTTGCACAGATCTTGACGGAGGTGGCCTGTAGATTGCTAACGTCCATAGGTGTTGTTTGACTGGCCGTAAAGTCTCGAGGAGGAGGCTTCCCGTACGGACGGAAGTGTCCCCGATGATAAAGGGTCGAGATGACAGGAGACGTGGGGGTCGAATCTGCTGGGGCCCGGTGCACCAATCGGCCCGTTGCAGCAAGTCCGGTTGTTATAATAGGCGACATGGGCGATGTGTCCGCGTCCGTGTCCGTAGGAGAAGGAGGCGAGTAGAGTTGCTCCGACAGATCATGGTCATCTGGTTCCTGCATGGGCATGTCTCCTGGTGGCATCAGTTCTTGTGCTGGCACCGATATGATGGTGAGAGGACTGCGTTGTGAGGAATGAGAGATTCCAGCATCCCTAGCGTCAGGTAGAGCCGGAGGTGGTGTAGCGGCATCCAGAACAGGCGTTGCTGGCACATGAGGCCGAAGCTGGTCCGAATGACACACTGCAACACCCGTGTCCGTCTATATTTCATACAGCCGTTGGCCACGGTGTCGTAAGATGCGGCCAGGACTCCATTTTGGCCACCTGCCATATCCCCATACCCATACAAGGTCGTCGGCGGTGAACCAGCCAAGCGAAGGCACCCGCGGCCGTGAGGTGGAAGGCCGCAGAAGATGAAGTAGCGTGCGGGGCTGTCGGCCATGTAAGAGCTCAGCCGGGCTGTGGTCGCCCGTGGGAATGAAATGGTAAGAAGCCAGAAATTGGAGAAGCACATCATCAGCAGCAGAAGAAGTCAGGAGTTTCCTCATCTGAGCCTTAAATGTGCGGATAAGTCATTCAGCCTCACCATTTGACTGTGGGTGGAACGGAGGGGCCGTGACATGCATGACGCCGTGACGGGCACAAAAATCCGCAAAATCGGAAGAGGCAAATTGGGGACCATTATCAGTGACAAGAGTAGAGGGTAGGCCTTCTAAAGAGAAAATGCGAGCTAGATAATTGGTGGTTGCCGCGGTGGTAGGTGACGTGCAATGGACAATGAAAGGAAAGTTAGAGTAGGCGTCAATAACGAGAAGCCATTAAGTACTTAAAAAATGCCCCGCGAAGTCAGCATGAATACGCTCCCAGGGCTTCTCAGGCGAAGGCCACAGTGACAAAGATGACTTCGGGGCGGCGGCCTGTGATGCACAAGGGCCACAGGTAGTGACCATGTGTGCGATTTCGGAGTCGATGCTAGCGCGCCAGAGATTTTGTGTGAGAGACACCCCAGTGCCCTTGGTGAAGGACGCACAAGACCGAAGCACGCAAAGATGCTGGTACCACAACACGCGGCGAAGCAGTTTCGGTGGAAAGGAGGATAACACCATCCCTAGCCGTGAGGCGGTAACGCAAAGCGTAGTATTTCCGCAGCGGACAGACGATCTGGCCAACCCTTCTGAATACAGCGTAAAACCCGGGAGAGGGTAGGGTCAGAACCCATAGCAGCCAGCAGCCAGTCTCTGGTGATGGGGAACACGTCCACAACCCGCTGCTCGGCAACATCCAGGTGGAAACACAAAAGTTCGTCCCTATCGAATGCCAGATCAGAACCCATGGGAAGGCGAGACAGTGCATGAGCATTTGCATGTTGAGCCGTCGGCCGGAAATGAATCTCATAATTGAAACGAGACAAGTAAAGAGCCCAACGCTGGAGGCGGTGTGCAGCCTTGTCGGGAAGTGACGTTGATGGATGAAACAAGGAAACAAGTGGTATGCGATCCATGACAAGATGAAATTTAGATACATAGAGAAAAACACCAAACTTATGAAGATCATAAATAATGGCCAAAGCTTCGTTTTCAATTTGAGAATACTTTTGTTGGGCACCCGTGAGCATTTTGGAGGCATAAGCAATGGGTTGCTCAGAACCGTCAGAAAAACGGTGCAAAAGGACTGCACCGACCCCGTATTGAGAGACGTCTGTGGAAAGAACAAGATATTGGCCAGGTCGATAAGGAGCCAGGCACGGGGCCTGTTTCAGCATAGTCTTCAATTTCTGGAAAGCCGCATCGCATGGTGCGGACCAGTGAAAAGGCACGTTTTTATGCAACAGGCGATGCAATGGCTGAGCCACCGAAGCAGCAGATGGTAAAAACTTGTGATAGTATGCTATTTCCCCCAGAAGGCCTGCAGTTCCTTAACAGATATAGGGCGAGGAAGGGCATTGATCGCAGCGACAGTTTGCTGAAGCGGATGAATACCACCCCGAGAGAGTTGAAACCCAAAGTACGTAATAGACGGCTGAAAAATTTTTTACTTCTGAAGGTTACACTTAAGACTGGCAGTCTGTAAGACATGAAAAAGTGTGCGGAGATTTTGAAGATGTTCGTCAGTGGTGGAACCAGTGACAACAATGTCGTCCTGGTAATTTATACACCCAGGGACAGTGATTAATTGTTGTTCCAAGAATCGCTGAAAGAGAGCAGGGATGCTGGCAACCCCGAATGGCAATCGTTGGTATTGATAGAGACCGAAAGGCGTGTTAAGGACAAGAAACTGGCGGTAAGCAGTGTCGAGGGGAAGATGATGATGATAAGCTTCTGACAGGTCAAGTTTAGAAAAATACTGGCCTCCAGCAAGTTTAGTGAACAATTCTTCAGGTTGAGGCATAGGGTAAGTGTCGATAAGACATTGAGCATTTACAGTGGCTTTTAAATCGCGTCAGAGACGAATATCACCATTTGGCTTAGCAACAACAACAACAACAGGAGAGGACCACTCACTGGAAGTGACAGGAAGAAAGACCCCTGAAGCAGTGAAACGATCTAGCTCCCGTTTGACCTGATCACGAAGGGCAACAGGAATGGGCCGAGCCTGAAAAAACTTAGGCCGAGCAGTGGGTTTTTAGCGTGATATGAGCTTCAAAGTCGTTTGCACGGCCTAACCCAGGAGAAAAAAGGGATGAAAATGTCATCCACAAGGAACTCAATTGAGCATAAGGAATAACATCAGAGACGATATTGAAGAGTCATCTATGGAGAACCCAAAAACGCGAAACGCATCGAAACCAAAAAGATTCTCCGCGTTACTATGATCAACCACAAATATGGGAACAGTGCGAACGACAGATTTGTAAGATACCTCAGCATCAAGTTGTCCCAAGAGAGAAATCTTCTATTTATTGTAAGTTCGTAATTGCCGAGTGACAGGTGACAGGATTGGAGAATCCAACTGAAGATACGTTTGAGAATTGATGATAGTGGCAGCAAAACCAATACCCACCTGCATGCGAACATCTTGACCAAGTATTTGGACAGTGAGGAATAACTTCCCTGAAAGGGAAGTAGTACAATTAACAGACAACACAGAATGAGAATCAGTGTCATGTTCATGAACGTGAACATCATGTATGCGGTCGGATTTGCAAACGGATGACACATGACTTTTTTTTTTACATTTGTGACACACGGCCCAACGTTGTGGACAATCTTCTCGTGAACGTTTCGTAAAACACCACAGACATGAAGGAAGTTGCCGTGGGTTTTGCTGCAGTTTCTTAGAGGCGTGTTTACGGTTAGGCTGAGGCTGCACTTGGGAGCGTACTGCGGCCATGTCGGCCGGCGGAGCACGCCGCATGCTTCGTCAACATCGCACAGAAGTTGTATTTCCCCGACGTCGCCCCATGCCTCTATTTGCCCTCCAGCAGCACGAGAAATTTCAAAAGACTGAGCGATGGATAGGACTTCATCCAGAGTCGGATTTGCCAACTGAAGGGCACGTTGTCTAACTTCTTTGTAAGGCGCCGATCGGATAATAGCATCCCGTACCATGGAATCGGCGTAGGATTCTTTGTGAACTTCAGTAACAAATTGACATTTTCTACTGAGGCCGTGAAGTTCAGCAGCCCAAGTGCGATAGGATTGATTCGGTTGTTTTTGACAACTATAAAAGGCAACATGAGAGGCTACCACATGCGTTTGCTTTTGAAAATAGACGGACAGAAGGGAGCACATTTCAGCAAAGGACAAAGGCGCAGGATCTTTCAAAGGAGCCAATTGCGAAAACAACCGATACATTTGAGGTGAAATCCACGAAAGGAACAGAGACTTACATGTTTGTTCGTCCGCGTCATGGAGTGCCAAGAAGTGCTGTCGAAGACGTTTTTCGTAATCAGACCAGTCTTCCGCCGACTCGTAAGGAGGAAAAGGAGGTAGGGACAACGACGAGAGACGCCCCGCATTTGATGCCACAACGAAATCAAGAATCGCATTTGTGAGAAGCGTTTGCTGTTCTTTGAGACCTTGCAATAGTTGCTCTAAAGTAGCCATGGAAACCTGTGGGTCAACGATGGAAAAGAAAATGCACTACCTCGTTGCCAATTGTTATAACTTCAAATTGAACAAATATACTTCATGGAAGACGCAATACATGAAAGTCACAGATCAAGTAAACAGAGTAAGACGTGTGTACACTTTAACAGTCAAATCATAACTAAGTCAGAGTCTAGCGGCCGCTGGCTGCATGGCTGGCAGACAGCGCCGCATGTAGAGGACGCGCGTAACTGCGCGGCGGCACTTTGAAAGATCGGTGAGTCACAGTAATTGCTTCATTTCTCCCAGTACCCCTCTCCTTCCCTCTCAAACTTCACAGAAGCTCCCCTACATACCTTGCAGGACTATAACTTGTGGAAGATATTGCAGAGAAATCCTGTTGCTACAGCCTAAAGAATGGTTTCCCGAATGAAACTTCCTCTCTGCAGTGGAACATGGGTTATTTTGAAACTTCTACATCTACATCTACATCTACATCTACATACATACATACATACATACATACATACATACTTAGCAACCCACCGTACAGTGTGTGACTGAGGGTACCTTGAACCATTACTAGTCACATCAAATGAATTCGCACTTGCAAATAAGAACTACCATCAGCTGTAGAATGGAATGATGACAATGAAAATTTGTGCCGGACTAGCTGCCTTACCATTTGGCTATCTGTTGCACGACTCACGGCCAGACCCGAACTTCCATATGTCGTCAAACATGTGTCTGAGACGCAATCAGAATAACACAGGCATTGCAATATCGTACATTACTAGTCACTTTCTTTCTTGTTCCAGTTGCAAATACAGTGAATGGAAAAACGACTACCTGTACAATTCCATAAAAGCCCTAATTTCTCTTATCTTCATGGTCTTTACGTGAAATGTAGATAGGCGGCAGTAGAGTCGATCTGCAGTCAGGTTCAAATCCTGGTTCTCTAAATTTTCTCACTAGTGTTTTGTAAGAATAATGCTGTCTCCCCTTCAGGGATTCACATTTGAGCTCACGAAGCATATCCGTATTACTTGTGTTAGTATCGAACATACCAGTAACAAACCTAGCAGACCGCCTCCGAATTGCTTCAATGTCGTCCTTTAATCTGAGCTGGTGGGGATCCAGACACTCGAGCAGAACTCAGGAATGGGACGCACATCTGTTTTATATGTGGTCTCCTTTAAGGATGAACCACACTTTCCGAAAATCGAAGTCGGACATTCACCTTCCATACTACTGTCCTTACATGCTCGTTCCATTTCATGTGATTATTAATTGACATGGCTGTGTCAATTTAAGTGTGTGGGAAAGCTCCTGAGAAGCTCAGAAAGTAATGAGATTATGGTTGGGCAAATTTAATTATTTAATCCATGACCTTCAGTGTTTGCGCAATACACTTTCCCTCATTGCTTTGAGTTCAGGCATGTATCTTCTGAATTCTCTGAAGATAAGACAACCAAATTAATTTTTTGACATGTTCATCCCTAAGTCTGCTATAATCCATAGTGCGGATGAGGCAGAGTTTAAGATGATCTGTAATGTGTTATGTGTAGCCTTGTTCTTATCAGTATAAACTAGTAACAATTTAGAATATTCGGTTCCATTTATTGGTTTTCTCTCATGTGTTATTCCTAACAATCAGCAGAATGGAGAAAGAAATTCCCTGAGTGAGAGAATAATTTAACAGCTGATCATTGATGATGGTAATTAAGGGCAGAAGGTACCGTGAAAATTATGAAAACGTGAATTTTTTATTGGTCATAAAAGAATTTGAAGAATGCTTTCTTTGAAAATATGAAAAAAGTATTTAAAACCAAAGCCTTGTTTAAAAGTCCAAAATGTCAGTTGAAGTGGCAGCTTGCAGACAGTAACATTCGTTGCTCTGTGATTTCTCTTCTTTGAATTCACAAGCCTAAGTACTTTTTGCCCCATTACTGTGAGCATTTAGCTATTAGCTCTATTGTTTGTTGCCTTGCATTCAGTAGTTTACTGTAGCAATAATGTAATGCGTGTATTTTTTTGTTTATGAGCAAAGAAATGCTGAAATTAACATCCAGAGTTTCCAAGAAAAGGTCTGGAAAACCTGAAAGAAAGAAAATAATGAATATAATGAAGACAGCATTAAGTTTGTATATGGCTTGTGTACTATTGGAAAGGGGTTAACAACAGGAAAAACTTTAGGTCATTACGAACTTGGTAAAATTTCTGGAATATAATTGTTTACTGCAGGCTGCTTGCAAATCAGTGGCAGTGGAACTATCATAGATGCAGTGAAAGAAGCTGTTAATTTAAAAGATGAGTGCATAGCTCTAATGTATTAAAGAAACTGTAAGTGCAATAAAATTTTAAACTCAGTTTCCCATAACTTTTGTTTTTAACAGCCTAATGTACCTTTTCTCTGAAACCATTTATCCCAGAGTAATATCCGGTATTGGGCTGTGCGGAAGTTGAATGCCCACCAGAACAAATGGATCTTGGTGGCCAATAGAGGGCAGGGTCGCTGCAGTGCTGCACTTGCCTAGCACAGGCACCACTGTCTCGCCGTGTGAATAATACACCACCTAATAGTGCCCTCACAGCCGGCATTAATACTGCCATGCATTGATCGCTCGGTCATTCGTGTACTTCGTCTGATAGTGTTCATTACTGTCTTCACCATACTACTGACTACTCGTCACCAATTTTGCCTGATATTGGCTTTCCTCTCTGGTCGATTTGGATTGTGGCTCGTGCTTGATCTGTTGACAGCATTGTGTTGAAAGTTTGTCTCATTTCATTGTAGCCTAGATTGCTGTTGCTATCCTCTTGTTGTTGGATCCGCCATATGTCTGCCCTGTTGCTCAACTCTGCCATGGATTTGAGTCCCGACCGCAGGTGGTCTTCCCACCTTGCGTCATCATCATTTCTCACCTGTTCTCTGATGTGTGAACAGGTGTCAGGTGACTCATGGATGTAGTGCAATGAAAGTCTAACAGTCAATTTTCTTGGTATATGTGCATGAAATGGCACTTCTTTTTAGCTTCCTAGCTACATTAAAAAAGGACTATTGAAACAATTTTTCAGAATTGCAATTTTAACATATTATTCATAAAAATCATCAGCTTGTTAATGAATAGTGTAAAAGTACACAGAAGAAATTCATTGTTCTGTTATTACTTCCTAAGAAAATGTGCACTGAACATTATTAATTTAACATGGCGTAGATAGACAAGACCTTCTCCCCTTAATTCATTTGGAGAACACACAACATACCCTTAGTAAGTAGTACACATCATACTGTTACTTTACTTTCCATGTGAGAAGAGCGTTATCGATCATGTCTATCCAAACCATGACGGATAGTGGTAAACCATAGGCGAGTGTCAGCAAGGGATGGGAAGGAACACCAACTACATTCATTGTGTATGTGGTGGAAGGAGGGGGGGGGTCACTTACTCAACATGATAAAGAAGCTGTTCCGGCAGTCATTAAGATAACAGGGTGCAGCCTGCTTCAGAGAAAATTGAGAAGACCAGACTTGCTTTCAATGAATCTCACAATTTGCACTATTGTAACCAGAACTGATCGTGGCCTCCTGGTTCTGCATTGTGTTATGGGCTTCCAATAATATGTGACAAGCTAGCCTGTGACTTCCTAGACTTGAGCCACACCATTGAGAACATTACGGTCCCCTTGAATGTGTCAGGTGTGAACTATATGTAGGAGGCTGCTACCCCTGGTAGACGACTATGTGTGGGGTGCATACATGGATTTTTAGGTGAGGTGACTCTCGATTCAGTCAAAATAATGATAGCTGTCAGAGACATAGGCAAGAGTATTACAATTCCAGTGATTAACTGCCGAAGCATTCACAGCCAGATTCTGGAAATCCGGGAATTTCAAACACGTCAGAAAATCGGAAATATATGGGAAATTTGGGGGGAAAAATCTGAAAAATTCTCATTTTTGTCTCAGTAGATGAAATGGTTTATTTACTGAGGTGTCATGAATCATAACTGGCTGGGTGCAGTCGAGTACGTGCGCAACTTCCCTACTACCCTCATTACTACTACTTCTCCCCTTCGTACCATTCCCCTCAGCTTGCAGTCAGTGTTGCCACCACTTCTTGCTACTGGCCTAGCAGCTGCCAACAAAAGGCAGGGAGGCATGAGAAATGGTTTGTTTTGATCCGATTCTCAGAGACTGTAGATGCAGTGGCTAGAGAGGGCAGTCGTGTGCGTAAGTTTTTGTGCGTGCGTGCACGCTCTTGTTTTCTGATAAAAGCTATGGCTGAAAATTTAGTTGTGAGAGTGTGATTGTCTTTTCTACATGCCTATCTATGGTTCAGCAATCATCTTTATGGTAAATTGCCACCTATCCTCATTATTTATTATTATTAATTCTCAGAGTATTTGAACAAGTTATCCGTTGCAAGGATTGATCACTGTGGTCTCATTTCATCAACATGTTGTCTGTGGCTCATTAATAGCTGGCCACACGTTTCCGTGATGAGCCAAAACCGCAGGCTGTTCCTGTGGGTATCTGTAATGGATTGGGCCTGCCAATCTGGAGCCATTCAGTTTCCACTAATGTGCAGGCTCTGCCCGTTGGATCTAGTCTCACTAATCTGCCCATAGACCAGGTCTGTTTGTGTGTGGCGTAATGCAGCGGATTTTCATGGTTTATCCATGGACAGAAGACTGCAGTTGTCCTCAGAAGGCCAGAGGCCATGGGCAAGGGAATTCAGGAATTGCGACTGTCTCACCACAAGTATGTTGTACAGTGTGGTGTTTTATAGAGATTTATTTGTTCTAGTACATTGTGGCACTTGAAAAGTACTTTATACGTTAGAAAGTATGGTTGATAAGAAGAAGAAAATTATATCAGCCGCTGGCAGATTGGATGTTATGTACTCGTGTACTTCTTGAAAGAAAAATCACCGAATACATGTAAAATAATAGATATAACTTGGTGGGTAATAACCGACAATAACAAACATAGCAGAACCAACTAACTATTGTCAGTCACCTACAGTGCTGGTTTACACAATTCCTCGCTGCCTGAGGTTATTTCTGAAATCACTGAAGGTATTGTAAAGATGTCTTGTGATTCCGAGGAAATGCATGTTTTTGTCACCAAATGTGTCTCATTTTATTAGAACAAAATAACATAATTGGGCTTAATGAAACATACGTACCATTTAGATCACTTCCTCCGTGTGTTGTTGTTGTTGTTACCATTTAGATCACTTCCTCCATGTGTTGTTGTTGTTGTTGTTGTTGTTGTTGTTGTTATGGTCTTCAGTCCTGAGACTGGTTTGATGCAGCTCCCCATGCTAATCTATCCTGTGCAAGCTGCTTCATCTCCCAGTACGTACTGCAGCCTACATCCTTCTGAATCTGCTTAGTGTATTCATCTCTTGGTCTCCCTCTACGATTTTTACCCTCCACACTGCCCTCCAATGCTAAATTTGTGATCCCTTGATGCCTCACGACATGTCCTACCAACCGATCCCTTCTTCTAGTCAAGTTGTGCCACAAACTTCTCTTCTCCCCAGTCCTATTCAGTACCTCCTCATTAGTTATGTGATCTACCCACCTAATCTTCAACATTCTTCTGTAGCACCACATTTCAAAAGCTTCTATTCTCTTCTTGTCCAAACTGTTTATTGTCCATGTTTCACTTCCATACAAATACTTTCAGAAACGACTTCCTGACACTTAAATCTATACTCGATGTTAACAAATTTCTCTTCTTCAGAAACGCTTTCCTTGCCATTGCCAGTCTACATTTTATATCCTCTCTACTTCGACCATCATCAGACATTTTGCTCCCCAAATAGCAAAACTCCTTTACTACTTTAAGTGTTTCATTTCCTAGTCTAATTCCCTCAGCATCACCCGACTTAATTCGACTACATTCAATTATCCTCGTTTTGCTTTTGTTGATGTTCATCTTATATCCTCCTCTCAAGACACTGTCCATTCCGTTCAACTGCTCTTCCAAGTCCTTTGCTGTCTCAGACAGAATTACAATGTCATCGGCGAACCTCAAAGTTTTTATTTCTTCTCCCTGGATTTTAATACCTACTCCAAATTTTTCTTTTGTTTCCTTTACTTTACAGATTGAATAACATCGGGGAGAGGCTACAACCTTGTCTCACTCCCTTCCCAACCACTGCTTCCCTTTCATGCCCCTCGACTCTTATAACTGCAATCTGGTTTCTGTACAAATTGTAAATAGCCTTTCGCTCCCTGTATTTTACCCCTGCCACCTTCAGAATTTGAAAGAGAATATTCCAGTCAACATTGTCAAATGCTTTCTCTAAGTCTACAAATGCTGAAAACATAGGTTTGCCTTTCCTTAATCTTCCTTCTAAGATAAGTCGTAAGGTCAGTATTGCCTCACGTGTTCCAACATTTCTACGGAATCCAAACTGATCTTCCCCGAGGTCGGCTTCTACCAGTTTTTCCATTCGTCTGTAAATAATTCGCGTTAGTATTTTGCAGCTGTGACTTATTAAACTGATAGTTCGGTAATTTTCACATCTGTCAACACCTGCTTTCTTTGGGATTGGAATTGTTATATTCTTCTTGAAGTCTGAGGGTATTTCACCTGTCTCGTACATCTTGCTCACCAGATGGTAGAGTTTTGTCAGGACTGGCTCTCCCAAGGCCGTCAGTAGTTCTAATGGAATGTTGTCTACTCCCGGGGACTTGTTTCGACTCAGGTCTTTCAGTGCTCTGTCAAACTCTTCACGCAGTATCGTATCTCCCATTTCATCTTCATCTACATCCTCTTCCATTTCCATAATATTGTCCTGAAGTACATTGCCCTTGTATAGACCCTCTATATACTCCTTCCACCTTTCTGCTTTCCCCTCTTTGCTTAGAACTGGGGTTCCATCTGAGCTCTTGATATTCATACAAGTGGTTCTCTTTTCTCCGAAGGTCTCTTTAATTTTCCTGTAGGCAGTATCTATCTTACCCCTAGTGAGATAAGACTCTACATCCTTACATTTGTCCTCTAGCCATGTCTGCTTAGCCATTTTGCACTTCCTGTCGATCTCATTTTTGAGGCGTTTGTATTCCTTTTTGCCTGCTTCATTTACTGCATTTTTATATGTTCTCCTTTCATCAATTAAAATAAATATTTCTTCTGTTGCCCAAGGATTTCTACTAGCCCTCGTCTTTTTACCTACTTGATCCTCTGCTGCCTTCACTACTTCATCCCTCAGAGCTACCCATTCATCTTCTACTGTATTTCTTTCCCCCATTCCTGGCAATTGTTTCCTTATGCTCTTCCTGAAACTCTGTACAACCTCTGGTTTAGTCAGTTTACCCAGGTCCCATCTCCTTAAATTCCCACCTTTTTGCAATTTCTTCAGTTTTAATCTACAGTTCATAACCAATAGATTGTGGTCAGAGTCCACATCTGCCCCTGGAAATGTCCTACAATTTGAAACCTGGTTCCTAAATCTCTGTCCTACCATTATATAATCTATCTGATACCTTTTAGTATCTCCAGGATTCTTCCATGTATACAACCTTCTTTTATGATACTTGAACCAAGTGTTAGCTATGATTAAGTTATGCTCTGTGCAAAATTCTACCAGATGGCTTCCTCTTTCATTTCTTAGCCCCAATCCATATTCACCTACTATGTTTCCTTCTCTCCCTTTTCCTACTGTCGAATTCCAGTCACCCATGACTATTAAATTTTTGTCTCCATTCACTACCTGAATAATTTCTTTTATCTCATCATACATTTCTTCAATTTCTTCCTCATCTGCAGAGTTAGTTGGCATATAAACTTGTACTACTGTGGTAGGCATGGGCTTCGTGTCTATCTTGGCCACTATAATACGTTCACTATGTTGTTTGTAGTAGCTTACCCGTACTCCTATCTTTTTATTCATTATTAAACCTACTCCTGCATTACCCCTATTTGATTTTGTATTTATAACCCTGTATTCACCTGACCAAAAGTCTTGTTCCTCCTGCCACCGAACTTCACTAATTCCCACTATATCTAACTTTAACTTATCCATTTCCCTTTGTAAATTTTCTAACCTACCTGCCTGATTAAGGGATCTGACATTCCACGCTCCGATCCGTAGAATGCTAGTTTTCTTTCTCCTGATAACGACGTCCTCTTGAGTAGTCCCCGCCCAGAGATCCGAATGGGGGACTGTTTTACCTCCGGAATATTTTACCCAAGAGGACGCCATCATCATTTAACCATACAGTAAAGCTGCATGCCCTCGGGAAAAATTACGGCTGTAGTTTCCCCTTGCTTTCAGCCATTCCCAGTACCACAACAGCAAGGCCGTTTTGGTTAGTGTTGCAAGGCCAGATCAGTCAATCATCCAGACTGTTGCCCCTGCAACTACTGAAAAGGCTGCTGCCCCTCTTCAGGAACCACACGTTTGTCTGGCCTCTCAACAGATACCCCTCCGTTGTGGTTGCACCTATGGTACGGCTATCTGTATCGTTGAGGCACGCAAGCCTCCCCACCAACGGCAAGGTCCATGGTTCATTCCTCCATGTAAAAACAGTTAATTAACAAAGATGTTCATGTTAGTACTTAAGACTTTTGCTCGTATCATGAGACACCATCTATTTGCTAGTTCTTTTCTAGATATTTCCTCATTTGCACTATTGTTTCTTGTACTGTAGCTGAAAAGACAAATTGTCAACTTACACCTCAATTTACCCTTGAGATCTCAAAAAATTTGTCAGGGAAAACTCCTAAAACTTGTCTGGAAATTGGGGAAATATCAGGGAATTTCACTTGGGGAAACTTGTGGTAACCCGTACAGCAAATTGTTGAGAGTTTGAAGTACTCTCAAAAAGCAGCGAAGCTCGTATAATACTAGGTATCAAAAACTGGTTAAAACCCGAAACTGAAAGCACTGAGATTTGGAAAATAACAAAAGACTAGACTAGTAGTAAGTCATGGTGTATTTGTTGCAATAGACAAGAAACCCGTATTCACCAAGATATAAATTAAAGCCACATGTGAGATTGTCTGGGCAACACTCACAAGTAAACCTACCCAGAGATACACCTCAGTGTGATCGGCTTTGATTATGAGAAAAATAAGAGAGGCAGATTTTTTTTATACTTGTAACAGCTGTTAAGGAGATGAAACATCCCCTTGAAAAAAAATGAGATTAATATTTCTGAGTGAATACCATTGAAACAGAAACAGATAAAAAAGTTCTATGGTTTTTAATGTACATTAGCGCCCATATTTGTCAAAAAAGTAATTTATTCGAAATTCCCTCCCATTCAGCACTTTTTGACCCAAACAATTCTGCGCTTCCTTCTTATTGTACATTTTTTACAATAAAGTTACAACAATAATCTACAAACCATTTCAGATATAACATATTTAAATAAAGATTGAAAATTTTAATACATAAATGTTAAAAAGAAAACACACATACATCACAAGGTACTTTTTATTTTATTAAAAGAAAAAAAAGTAGAAATATGTATATAGAATATACATTTGGAATGTAGATATCTGGAAATGACTTATTAAACAACGCAATATGGCAAATGGCATTGATAGTGACACATGTCGGGAATGTGTACAGTGGTGCAGAGATATTTTTACCTTATTTCTGACAAATACATCTCTGAAACAGCACTGTATCAAATTCGATTGAATTTGCTATTAATGATACTATGTTTTTCTATTAGTTGAAGGTTGAAATGAAAAACAAAATAGTGCGGGGGAGAGGTTTTTTAAAAAAATGACTTTTTCAACAAAATGGGCGCACCTTTGTAACATACATTTTATTTTAAATTTTTCTTATATCTGTTACTGTTTCAACAGTATTTAATCAGAACTATTTAAAAAAATTATTTTCAAGGGGGTATTTCACCCACTTACTAAAAAAAAGGTGTGTGTTATTTTGCTCTACACTACAACATATTCGAAGCCAATCAAAATAGAAGTGTATCCCTTGGGTAGGTTTACTTGTCCGTATCAAGTGTGGGCACAGAGTCATAATCGGATGCTTGTATGAAACACCTGACTTGCCTCCATATTTAACCAGGAACTCAGTTCACTAGTATGGAAGTTCCCTAATCATACCATCATCAGAGGAGGAAACTTTAATAATTAAACAATCAGTAACAAAGTGGTGTCCTTCTCTTAAAACTATTAGAACAGATGGTTTGGAACCCAAGTCTTGATGGAAATATATTGGATCTAATGGCAACAAGCTGATCTCTTTGAGGATATCTACATAGGAACTGATAACACTGACAATTAGGCAGTGGTAGCAACAATAATTACCAAATTACAAAGGGCAACTACAGTAAGTTGAATGGTTTACATGTACAGAAAACTACACCAAGTGATCAAAGGTATCCATACACCTGTCTGAAAATGACGTACAAGTTCTTTATGCACTCCATCGGTAATGCTGGAATTCAGTACGGTGCTGGCCCACCCTTAGCCTTGATGAGAACTTCCAGTCTTGCAGGCATACATTCTATCAAGTGCTGGAAGGTTTCTTGGGAATAGTGGTTCATTCTTCACAAAGTGTTGCACTGAGGAGAGGTATCGATGTCGGTCAGTGAGGCCTGGCACGAAGTCGGCGTTCCAAAATATCCCAAAGGTGTTCTATAGGATTCAGGTGAGGACTTTGTGCAGGCCAGTCCGTTACAGAGATGTTATTGTCGTGTAACCACTCTGCCACAGGCCATTCATTATGAATAGGTGCTCGATCGTATAGAAAGATGCAGTGCCATCAACGTAGGTCTGCTCCATGATAGTGCCATGCAAAACAACAGGGGGTGCAAGCTCCCTCCATGAAAAACACAACCACACCATAACACCACCGCCTCCAAATTTTACTGTTGGCACTACACACGCTGGCAGATGATGTTCACTGGGCATTCGCCATACCCACACCCTGCCATAGGGTCGCCGCATTGTGTGCCATGATTAGTAAATCCACACAGCGTTTTTCCACTGTTCAATCGTCCAATGTTTACGCTCCTTACACCAAGCAAGGCGTCATTTTTCATTTACCAGCATGATGTGTTAATTATGAGCTGCCGCTCGACCATCAAATTACAAGTTTTCACACCTCCTGCCTAACTGTCATAGAACTTGCAGTGGATTCTGATGCAGTTTCGAATTCCTGTGTAATGGTCTGGATAGATGTCTGCCTGTTATACATTACCACAAGTGACACCAAATCACCTGACCACGTTCAGAGTCCGTGAGTTCCATGGAGCGCTCCGTTCTGCTCTCTCACAGTGTCTAATGACTACTGTCATTGATATGGAGTACCTGGCAGTAGATGGCAACACAATGCACCTAATATGAAAAACATATGTTTTTGGGTGTCCGGATATTTTTGATCACACAGTGTAGATAAAGATGCAGTTGCATCATATCTCAATAAGGAAATTGAAACATTTATAGCTTTAAAGGAGCATGCAGAAGAACTTTGACTCAGGTTTAGAAGAATCGTTGTTCATACATTTCATAGATATGTACCTAGTATGGTGAGAAGGACCCTTGTTGGTATACAGTCACTGTAAAGAAACTTTTAAGAAAGCCTGTAGATATTAGGTGCGAAACAAAGCCTATAGAGCTGCAGATAGTGATTCTGATTGAAATGATTTGGCTTTCAAGAGGGCAAAGCATGAAACCTTCAGCGACTACTATAGCAGAATATTACCGAAAGATCTCTAATGAAACGCAAAGAATTTCTGCTCATATGTAAAGGCTGTTACTGTCCAGACGCTCTTGGACGAGACAGGATCTGAAACTGAGGATAGCAAAGCAAAAGCAAAAAAGCTCATAAGGGGACTGCGCCCACTTGCTATCACCAGTTTCATTCAGATTTATGGTTTTTCCATAGATTGACCAGAAATGTAAGTGACAGAAGTGGCAGCCCCAGATGGGCAAGCGTTTGGGGGGGAATGGCATTTTTGGCATGGATAGGGCAAGGCATAAGCCATTTATGCTAGTGTACATTCCAGTTAGCCATTTGTGCCATGGGAAGTGTCTGGAGTTGTAAACCAAAGGTCATTGGATCAAGTACCTGTGCAGAAATCTACTTTTTTCCATTACTTACACTGCAAATAAATCAAAATACTGCCCAAGATATTCTATTTACTAATGTTTTTATAAAAAGCATGAAAAGGAAAGGCAAAGGATAAGTTCGGATTGTAAATAAACTTTCACAAAGGGACTGCAAGTCTTACATGAGAACTTCATATATAAAATTACATACAGGCACTTTATTATTTTACAGTTGATGATTTGTGTGTGCCAGGATGATGATCATAGTAAGCACAGGGTGTAGTGATTGTCGACATCTTGCACTCTGTTTTAAAGTTTATATTGAAAAGAAACTTCTTTTACATTGATTGCACAAATAGTTCGACAGCAAACTATGCGTAATGCATCATTTTGCCAATTATTGGTGGGGATGGCTGGTGCTGTAAGATGTAATGTATTTTGATGCAGTCTTTTTGAAATGTGATCTCTCTCTCTCTCGATGGGCTGATTTTACCTGCAGCATGGCCCTATTGTTTGCATTCAGCTGCTGAGGGCTGCTCGTTGGTTGAAATGAAAGTCATGGAATACAAAGTCCTGTAAACTTCAGTTACAACCCTTTCTTGGAAAGTTATTTGTGAAGTCCTTGAAGAAATACAACCGTTTCTTGGAAATTTATTTGCAATCCTAAATTTTACTTTGTCCATCCTTCTCACACCTTTTATGAAAATATTAATATGTACAATATATTGAATTGTTTCAGTTTATTTACATTGTAAGCAAGGTAAAAATTGAAAATAAAAAATGTTTCCATTTAGCTGATCGACTTCACGACCTTCAGATTACCATTCTGTACTGCACCAACCACTGGCCAGAAACAACTCTGGCATAATGGTCTTGACCCTCACCCGACCCACAGCAAAAATGCAATTTTTTTCAAAATGCGTGGCCATCTGGAGTACACACTTCTGTCATGTTCATTTCTGTCCACACTCTGCGTAAATTAAAAAATTTGGACAAAATCGATGTAGACAAGTAGGGGGATCATTTTCCAGATGTTCATTTACAAAGGAAAACCTAGTAGTATTACCTCAATTTAATTCCCCCGCTTCAAAGGTGAGTGATATAATATTAGTGTCATTGGTGTTGGGAAACAGAGGGAATTGCTAAAATTGAACAAAACTCCTAGGACCCGATGGAATACCAGTTTGTGGCTGATTTACCTTCTCTGTTAACCAACATGCCAACATGCTGTCTATAAGAAGGGTAGCAGAAGTGATCCACAAAACTACCAATCCATATCCTTGACATCCATTTGTTGTAGGATTTTAATGGAAATTCCTGGATGGAATAATATGTAACATGAAGACAGTCACTTACCTATAGCTGAGTGATGTGTGGTGCATAGAAACAGTATTTGCACTATTTACAGTATCCAAACAACAACACCAGTGGCCATGGCGAGACTGACTGTTGATTATCGATAGCAGTTGCCTGGGCAACAAGATAAGAATTGCAGAGGGAGCATATGTTAGGCAGAGAGAGAGAGAGAGAGAGAGAGAGAGAATATGCCCACATGAGGGAGGGGAGGAAGAGTGATGGGAGAAGGCAGTACACAGGCTGGAGGAGGAGAAATTGTGTGTACAGAATAGAACAGGGGAAAAGTGAGATGAGGCAATGGGAAATAGGTTAGTGGTGGTTCAGACCAGGGGGATTATAACAGCACATGATATGCTGGGGACACAGTTCACACCTCTGTAGTTCAGGGAAACTAGTTCTGGAAGGAAGTATCCAAGTGACTCACATAGTGAAGCAACTGTTAGTCATTTGTGTTGTGGTCTGCAGCATGTTCGGCAACTGAGTGTTTAAGTTTGCTGTCGTCCTTTCACACTTGGCCCTGCCTTTTATAGAGTAGGAAATGACTGCGACTAGACTGTGGTAAGAGGTGGTGGGTGGCTGTATGGGGAAGATCTTGCACTTATGTCGATCAAAAGGGAATGACTCGTGGGGTGCAGGACTGGAATAGAGATATTCTGGAAGTTGAGTGAGCAGTGGAACACAGTTTTGGGTAGGATACTATCACTCATCTCAGGGCATAGTGGGAGGTAGTCAGTGTCCTCATAAAGAATAGGGTTGAGCTTTTCAAGGCCTGGGTGAGACTGCGTGATTGAAGCTCAGTTACGTCCTTCACCAGGTTTCTGACTGCCTCTCACTGTGCCATTCTATCCATGTCACCCAAAGTTGTGTTCTGCTGCCAACGCAATCTATAGAATGTCCTTGTCTATCCCTATTTTAATCCTGCTCCCAATTCTCCTGCACCCCCCCTTCCCCTCGAGTCATACACTTGAGATCGAGTCAAGTGCGAGACCTGTTCCTTACCCCCACCCACCACCTCTTACTGCAGTCCAGTCACAGGAATTTCCTACCCTGTAAAAGGCAGTGGCAAATGCAAGAGCAGCTATCTTATGTAACAACTATTCTGCACTTACTGTGCAGCATTCTATGTGGGCATGACAAGTAACAAACTGTCTACTTGCATAAATGGCCACTGCCAAACTGTGGCAAAGAGCAAATTTGACCGTCCAGTTGTCAAACATCCTGTGCACCACAATATAAATGACTTACAAAGCTGCTTCACCATGAGAGCCATTTGAAAACCTCCTTCCAGCACTAGTTTCTCTCAACTACACAAGTGGCAATTCTCTCCAGCACATCCCACACTCACACAACCCCCTGGCCTAAATCTCCACTAACCTGTTTTCCACTGCCTCACCTCACCTTTTCCTTCTCTCTTCCCCTCCAGATCGTGTACTGTGTGCCCCCCCCCTTCCCCCACCCTCCATGCAGGCACTCTCTCTCTCTCTCTCTCTCTCTCTCTCTCTCTCTCTCTCTCTCTCTCTCTTACACGCTCTACCATCTGAATTCCTTGTGTCTTTTTGTGCAGCTGCTGTGCCATCTGCCAAAAAACCTACCTCACACTATCCCGCTATCACCTCCTTTACCTCTTGCGTCCTTTCCTAATCTGGACAGGCAACTGCTGCCGATAATAAACAGTAAGTCTCACTGAAACCACTGGTGTGCACAGTTGTGTGTACACTTCTGCTAGAGAAAGAGAGCGAGCTCGAAAGCTAGTGTAAATAATGTTTTATGCTTCATGTTTGTATGTGCCACATTTCAGTCGACTATGGGTGAGAGGTCGCCTTCCCTTTATTTTATATATTTGTTGTTGAATCTTAGAACATGTTCTGAGCTTAAACTGAAGGAGGCGTCTCAATCGGTATTACCTCCATACAAACCAGTTTATATTCTGAAAAAATAAGATGTGTGAAACCCAACTTGCAAGGCAGTCAGGTGGATGCTGTACGTCTTGACTTTCATAAAGAATTTGGCTCGGTACCACACCTATGCATAATATCAAAAGTACAATCATATGGAGCATCAAGTGAAATTTGTGACTGGATTGAGGAATTTTTGGTAGGGAGGACACAGCATGGGATTCTATATGGAGAGTCATTGACAGATCTAAAAGTAACTTTTAGGCATGCTTCAAGGATGTGAGTTGGAGCTCTTCTTCTTCATGTTGTATATTAATGATCTGGCAGACAAAATTAATAGTAACGTCTGACTTTTGTAGAAGATACAGTTATGTATGATGAAATACTGTCTGAATAAGAGCTGCAGAAATATGCGGTAAGATCATGATAATATTTAAAAGTGATGCATAGACTGGTAACTTGGTTTAAATGTTCAGCAAAGTAAAGGTTTGCACTTCACAGAATGGAAAATGTTTCTTATGACTACAATATCAGAGAGTCACAGTTAAGATCAGTCAACTTTTACAAATACAGTCGAACTTTCATGTAATGACATCGGTTACGACAACAACTCAGCTATAATGTCGTGATTTCTTTGGTACAGCCATATTCCTCATAAGGAACATTCTTCTCATCCTTGCTTAATACAGCAAATGTATATGCATTTACCTTGTATATAATGTGATTTTCAACCTCAGTTAGCCACAAGATTTTCCAAGAATCAGTGTACTGTAGAGCGAAACCTGTTGTTGTAATATGGCAATGTGGCATAGTCTTCTCTCTGCCCTTCTATCAATGATGGGTGTTGTATAGACCCCTCACCTCATTGCTGACCTAGCACATTCATACTACAGTAGTGATGACAGTTGCAGAACTCGCCAAAGTACACATGATGTCTCCAGAATGAGATTTTCACTCTGCAGCGGAGTGTGCGCTGATATGAAACTTCCTGGCAGATTAAAACTGTGTGCCCGACCGAGACTCGAACTCGGGACCTTTGCCTTTCGCGGGCAAGTGCTCTACCATCTGAGCTACCGAAGCACGACTCACGCCCGGTACTCACAGCTTTACTACTTTTACACATGATGTCAGTTTCCATAGCAGTTTGTTGCGAAGTACATGCATTTTAGAACAGCATGGCTAGTAAAAGAAAAGTGAAAGTGATTCATGAAATTGAGAACAGAGCTAAAAAGGTTGATGTGTGTCATTAATTTGGCCCTGTAATTTCCACAGTCTAAATGATTTGTAGGAACAAGGATAAAATCATTATTGTGTTTGAACAAAATAGATATAAAATTAAGCAGTTACGAAAGCTGAGCAGGGCGACATGGTTGAAGTGCTGTTTAATAGTTTAAGCAACAGAAAAACATCAGTGTACCCATTAGTGGACCTCTTGTTATCGTGAAAGCAGAATAATTTGACAATAAATTAAAAGATGAGAAATTTGTGTGCAGCAGTGACTGGATTGACAGATTCAAGCAACGTCACATCATTATTTTTGGCAAAGTGGGCAGTGAAGCCAACAGTATGAATACTGGAACAACCCAACAGTGGCTCACTGCCACATGGCCTACAGTTTATAAAGGATGTGCAGACTGCGACATTTTAATGCAGATGAGACTGGCATTTTCTTTAAATTGACACTTGTCAAAACTCTAAAACTCAATGGTGAAAAATGTGTTGGTAGCAAGTTGTCTAAATGAATAACAGTTCTGGTTTGTACTACTCCAGATGGAACCGAGAAGACAAAATTGCTCATGATAGGTAAATAAAAAAATCTAGGTGTTTTAAGCATGTAGAAAATCTGCCAGTGCACTTCAGTGCTAATAAAAACTCCTGGATGATTTCCAAGCTCTTTGAAGTTGAAATAAAACGTTGGGATCAGGGCTCAGAAAAGGAAGAGACTGCTTCTTGTTGACAACTCTCCAGCACATTGTGCTCTCTCTCATCTGGAGAATATTAAGCTGCTTTTTTTTTTTTTTTTTTTTTTTTTTTTTTAATTTCTGCAAATATGATAAACTTATTGCAGCCAATGGACCAAAGAGTAATTGGGAGTGTGAAATTCCACTGTCACAAGCTCGTGTTAGTGAAAATGATGCAATGCATTGAGAAAAGCAGGTTATTCTGTTACACTGATGGATGTGATCAGATGCATTACCAGAGCTTGGAACCGGGTCACAGCCTAAACCATCAAGAACTGTTTCTGTTGTGCAGAAAGTACGACAGAAGGAATAAATGCCATATAAATGGAAGATGTGTTTGATGACACTGATCTGCTACTATCTGCAGTATTGCCACAAATCAACTGTGATACTCCCACGAGTGTGACTATGAAATGCATACAGTAATAAATGGTGACCTTGTTACAACTGAAGTGAAGTGCAAACTGAAGACGAAACTAAAAATGAAGTGCAGAATCAGGCCCACAGTGACATGAAGTGAGCTACAGAGGTGAAGAAGAAGAGGGAGAAGGAAAGAAATAAAGTGCCTATCCCTACTGTGAGTGATGCTTCAGAAGGCATTAGAATTGTGAACATATTCTATGAAGCTAGGGGAGGAGAGCAGTGGAATTGCAAATGAAGTAATGAATGTAGAACATAGAGCTTGTATTAGGCAAATAGATTACTTCACTTCTAAATAAAGAAGTTTGTTGAGTACTCGGCATACAGCTGTATACACTGTATTCATGTAAGCTTAAGGATGGATACAATATGTAAAATAAAACAAGGCTAAATAAATTTATTTATTTATTTTTCTCCCCCGTTTGCCACCGATTGAAATATGAATCTCGGTTGCAATAATACTTGTTTATAACAACATAATTTTCAGGGTCCATTGAGTGTTGTTATGAGCAGGTTCTGCTGTACCCAATTGTAACGTTGGTTGGCATATTAAAATGCCCCATATATCACTCCCATATGGATCGCGAGGAGAAAATTATAGTGCTGACAGTGATGTTTAAACAGTCATTTTTCCCACAAGCCATTTTTCAGTGGAACAGAAAAAAGTCGTAATAACTGGTACAATGGGAAATACCCTCTGTGCCACACATTTCACAGCGGTTTGCAGAGTGCTTGTGTAAATTTAGATTTATATGCTCTTCAAGCCTCTTCCATTTATTTCTGTAGAGTGAATTAGTTATAGGTTCAGATATGATCCTTAGGCGTCTTAGATATTGCCTTTGTAACTTAATTCTTGGTCTTCTTTGTCCTTTCATTCGAGCTATTGTTTTGTGGAATGTTATTGTGAGTAATCTTTATCTCCAACATTCTTGCTTTGTGATCAGGCCAATTGAACCTTCTCTTTTTAGCATTTTGATGCTGTTGCTTTGTTTGTACAACTCTGCATGTTCTTCATGTGGTTTTCTTTTTTTTTTATGCTCCATTCTGTGATATTTTCATGATTACAGATCCAAAAGTTTTTCATAGTATTTTACTTTTTAATATTAATAGTTTTTCCTCAACTCTATTTCACTCACATAACTTTACTGCTAATGAAGGTGACTGTCATAGGCACTATGGAAGTTAGCACTAAGTGATCTCAATCCTTAAGATGCTGATATAGATGTATAGCATTCTGTTAGCTGCTGATACAGACATGTGTACCTAGATCTGTTTTGTTGTGTTTACCGAAAAGACTCCGCATTGTTAAATGACACTTGGATTGTCACCCGTGGAGAGTGAAATGGAACGTCAGGATGGCAGCAGATCTGTTATGTTAATTTGTTTATTCCGGCCTTCAGCCGTAGTACATCAGATACAGCTTGGTGGAGGTGTCCAATTGCCTCTCATGCGAAACAGTAGATGTCTGGTGTTGCTGACAGTACAAAGAGTGAGGCCAAGCATGGCATCACTCAATGTTGCTGTCAGCAATGTCTCTGGCTGCGACAGCAATGACACCATGGCAGCACAGCTGACGATAGCCATGAACTTCGTCCTGCGAGCAGGCGGGTTCCTTGTGACTGAGAGCATACTGCCCTGTCTCATGGGCAAACAGCAGGGATGTTGTTCCGGGTGCCTCAGGCTCATCATGTAGGCTGTGATATTGAGATGAGAATGCTTTAGTACACGAATTGCTGAATACTTACACGCCTCAGACTATGTTCGTTTAGGACTTGAGGCATGCACTCTAAACATTTCTGTGGTGACAAGTGAGGAAAGGCTTTCATCCTTCTGCATAACACTCCTGCCTGCCTATGGTTGGCTCTGTTGCAACTCACTTCCACTCTGGCATATTTTTTGACCAAATACAGTTGATACACTACAGTACATACTTGAAGTGATCAACTATATTGAAAGTCAATCCATCTGCCTTGAAAGATGTATCACTTCAGATTTTCGGGTTGAGTAGGACCAGGTGAAGCAAATGGGAGAGAAGTTGTTGAGGTTCTGGAGGAGTGTGAATAAGGTGTCCTCACCTTCAATCCAGATAGCAAAGATGTCATCAATAAATCTGAACCAGGTGAGGGGTTTCGGATTCTGGGTTTTTAGGAAGGATTCCTCTAGATGGCCCTCAATAGGTTAGCATAGGATGATGCCATGTGGGTGCCCATAGCCGTACCGCAGATTTGTTTGTAGGTAATGCATTCAAAGGAGAAGTAATTGTGGGTGAGGATATAGTTGGTCATGGAGACTAGGAAGGATGTTGTTGGTTTGGAATCCATAGGGAGTCTGGAAAGGTAGTGTTCGATAGCAGTAAGGCCATGGGCATTAGGAATGTTAGTGTACAGGTAGGTGGCATTAATAGTGACGAGCAGGGCACCGTGTGGTAAAGAGACAGGAATTGTGGAGAGTCTGTCGAGGAAATGGTTGGTATCTTTTATATAGGAGGATAGGTTCCAGGTAATAAGTAGAAGGTGTTGGTCTATGAGAGCAAAGATTCTCTCAGTGGGGGCACAGTAACCGGCCATAATGGGGTGTCCTCGGTGGTTGGGTTTATGGACTTTAGGCAACATGTAGAAGGTGGGAGTGCAGGAGTGGTAGGGGTCAGTAGAGAGATGGACTCTGGGGAGAGGTTATGGGATGGGCCTAAGGATTTGAGTAGTGACTGGAGATTCTGCTGGATTACTGGAAGTATCTGACAGCTGATGGAGTCCTTCTGCCACATAATCCTTACGGTTCTAAACGACGGTGGTGAAGCCTTTGTCAGCAGGTAGGATTATAAGGTCGGGATCAGTTTTTAGATGGTTTGACGGCGGTTCTTTCTGCGGATGTAAGGTTAGTTTGCATGTTGAGGGATTTGGGGAATTATGTTGAGACAAGGTTCGAGGTTAAGAAATTCTGGAAAGTTAACAGGTGGTGGTTTGGAGGCAGTGGGGGTGGATCACAGTTGGATGGAGGAATGAACTGAGTAGGCAAAGTTCAATGTTGGTCTTAGGTTGAATCTGATTGGTCAGGTTGGTGGCAAAAAATTGTTTCCACTGTAGGGACTGGGAGAAAGAGAGGTCTTTAACTAGTCCTGCATGGTTGAATTTGGGAGTTGTTTTTGTTGTGCCTGTCGCGACTCAGCATCTCCGCTATATGGTGAGTAACAACTTCCCTTCTCTGATATTGTTACATCCTGGATTTTCCATTGTTTGAAATGTTATAGTTTCATGTATAACTGGTTTTTGTTGTTGTTGTTGTTGTTGTTGTTGTGTTTATAGTTTAAACAGTGTAATATTGCTTTCTGTCTTAGTTTGAAATTATCATACTTTTTCATTTATTAGCACTTGATTATAAGGAGATTCTTCATTTTTTACATTAGAGCATTGTTGAGCTAGCTAGCAAGCAGTTTAAGATACTTTCTTATAAGTTACAGGTTTCTGGGATTTTGTTTTTTTTAACTGATGTGAGACATCAGATAAATAAGAACCAGCAAGTAGTTCTGACGAAACTCATAAGACTTTACATTTCATTGTTGGCTATGCCAGCTTGATTTATGTGTGCGTTATTCATCCATCGATTTTGTCAGGCACCTAGCACACATCATGATGTATGATCGTTTCTTTGTTACAGATCCATTCCTGTTGCCATGGGAGCAGGTTGATAAGGGAGCTATTCGATTTGTCCTTAGTGGTGCTAACATTATGTGTCCGGGACTTACATCTCCAGGAGCCAAAATGACTCCAGTTCCAAAGGGAACAATTGTTGTATCCTTTATTTCATATAAAACTGTGGTTTAATGAATTTAAGTTACTGGAAGTAAACGAATTGAACATGTTACACAAGCCAAATATAACATCATGTGCCATTATCGTTGCTTAAATGATGTTATTGTGCTTTCAGCTGTTTGTGATTTATTGTATGATTGCAATTTTAGCACTGTTCCAATTGTGGTATTATGCCATTGTCAAGTTTCTATAAACATAATACAATGTAATGAGAACAACATAAAGTGGGTTTAGTAGTATGTACAACCAATTTTGTAGTTGGTTGACATTCATATATGAACAAGAATTTGATTGATAGCTTTACATTAAGCAGAAATAGCAATGTAATATGAACATCAAAGAAAAATTTGTCAGTAGTACTATAGTCTGAAAAAAATTAATTGAAATGATAGTTGACACTTCACGCATTGGAGCTGGTTTCCTCCAACAGCAATTATTGGTCAGTTCACTTCCAGTTCCTTGTCTGGCTTTCTTCCTTGATGTGTTTGGAAGCCAGATCCTGGGTCTGGCCTTCTGAAATTTTTTGTTTCCAAATCTAATCAAAATACTTTAATTACTATTTTTAATCAGTTAATTGGTTTAAATATATTTTTTTCTTTCATTGCTTATACTTTTTGCCTATCATTTTCACCATTGTATTGACTTTTTACTTTGCTGTTATTTTTCTTATCGTCATTCTTTTTTTTCCGTTTGGAATCTATCTGTGTCATCCATAATTAGCAACCAGGTGCCAACCAGGATTGCTCATCGGTTGGTAATGCTGCAGCTTGTGTAGCAAGTTTAAGGATAGTGTTAGGTAACCAATGACAGCAAGAAATTAAAGTTTGCTTTTACCACTGAGACAAAAATTTTTACGCCTTGAGTTTTCTTGTAGAGGTTAGCTTCAATTGCTGTGAACAAAACAATTGTGATTGTAGTTCTGCTGCAGATTGCTGACAGCCTTTTCATGGATACATTGCCCACCGCAAGGTTGTGGTTAAGACGAGTTTAAATTCAGGGCTGCAAAGTGCGTCATTTGCCAGATTTCAGTCATTGGTCACCTAAAAATGGGTTGCCGACAGAGCATCTTGCATTTCCGTTCTACGGTGCGCCAGCCATTTCCAACAGTACTTCATGTTATACATTAACAGCATTATTTTGTGATGTAACCATTTTGTTTCTGTGTCGCTAATGATTGAGCAGTAGCCAGCAGCCAATGTAGCAACATTGAAGGGGCAAGAGATTGACATCAACTGTCAAGTAGTTTTAATCAGACTATAGTCAGTATTCCATTTCATGTACTGCAGTTTTGAGTAGATTATATATAGCACTACAGATTGACTCATCTGAAAGTGTGCACTCATAATACATTAGAGTAAATGTCTAAAACAACTGAGAAAATTTTTATTTCTGAGGACTGTTTGTTCATTGAGTGTGTAACGTGGTTGTTCTTCGAAGGTGCTATAAAGTTCAGTTTCTTGTAGAATGCTCAGTAATCTGCCTTTCTCTACCCTCTGTATTACCATCAAATATTCCTTGGTTTTATGATTGTAGTTTTGTACATGTGCACTAAATGAAGATTTACAGCTCTTTATTAAGTTTGTGTGCTCTCTCATTCTGGTGGCGAAACGTCAGCCTGTTTGACCAACATTAGATTTAATAAATCCCTCACTGTGTAAATGGTTCTGTTTTGTGAGTGGTGTGTCAGACTATTCTCCCAATATCACACTCTAGCCATATGTTTACATATTGTATCTCCGTTCTGTTTCATAATCGACCACTAAATAACATCAGTAGCTAACTCCAAGCTTATATCTACAAGTAGCTCATTTATCCCGCAATGTCACATTTTCTGACAGTTTACCGCAACAAATAATACTAAAAGATGCATTTTGGAGAGATATTTAATGAGGAGTGTTTTAGCATTATTGCCTGCTTTGTATTTGATGGTTTCATTTCTGCACTTCAGATGTTTAATGTTTTGTGCATCCATACCGTGGCGTTTGAGTTTGCATAACAAAACAGTGATGTTTCCATGGTGTCATGGATATTGCGCTGTGATCATCTGACATGTGCAACTGCCTTGTTAATTTACATGTACCACATTTATCATATGTATACTTGTGTATTATGTAAATACGGATTTAAGTGATACAGGACATTAAAGATGTGCCCAAAACATGTCATTTGTAGTATGGTTTCATGTACTGAAGTGTCAGAAAATTATTGATACACTTTTGATTCCCTTTATTCATTTGTTTATAGATGATGAAATCAGCCCCTCTCCGCTTATAGACCGCAAAATGGTGTATGGCCATTTTATAGAAATTTGACTGATTCGGTAGATTAATAGTATGCAGAAGTTTGACACTTCCAGGAAAAGCTTTTCCCATGTTATTTGCATAAAGTAAGTTCAGCAAGGTTAAAGCACCTGACACTTTCATAAAATCCTTTCCACTGTACAACACATTCAGTTCATGATGTAAGTGTGAAGACTCTGGTTTAATGAAACTGATAACTGCTTTCAGTTCTTTTTGTAGGAAACAACTTTATGTTTAAAAAATGGTGACTGTTCAAACAGTGGTGCAGTTGACAAGTTATCATTAAAATTTAGTCTCTCACTGATCTGAGGTGCGATGTGGTAACAGATGTCTCGTGCATGCACCTTTCTTGATTCAGTGAAATGCCCCAATTTTGCAGTCAGTTCTGTCTGTTCTCAGTGATTGTTAATTTATGATGAGGCCCTAACATTCTGGAGAGGAGCCGCAAAGCGAGATATGTATTAAATAGTTTTCACTGCATCGTTATTCCTTTGGAGTAGTCTATTGAACAGAGTGCCACAGTGAGGCATGACTTTATCAGAAAATGTATCCAGAAGAGGAGATCTGCATCTTCAGGGAAGACTTCAGTCCAATAACGTTGTGTATCATCCTGTGATCGTTAGTATCACCATCATTTTTTTCCATACACACAACAATTTCTTTTTGGCATTTGCTTTTAGTGGTTACATTCCATGATTTGAAATTCAATGTGATTGAATGAGGAATAGGTTTTTCTTCACACTCTCGTCAAGAATGGCTGTGGGTTTAGGAGACTCTGGGAAAAAGGGAAAAATTCCTTCCACATTGCTGAAGAATATCTGTACCTGCTTGTTGTGTATCACACAACATTCAGTAATTAAATTTATTTAATATGGATAACTGTGAATAAAGCGAGTATTTTCATAACTTCTTTAATTCTGATTTGAACTTCACTTTTGTGGCCACTTATAACAGGAGCACCGTCATAACATCGAGCTATCAGTTTTTGAGGTGTTTCATTTACATTCATTTTCTCTAGCTGACTGAGAACAGCTGCATAGTTCAAACATTGTGACCAGTTGTGAAAAATTTGCGCAGACAGTTGTTTTGTCGATTTGAGTGCATAGAAATTTTTCTTCGACAATTCTCTCCTGATGAGATTAAGGTGTAACTCATTCCATCAGTTCATTTTGAATTGTTTTGGACAGACCTAAGGAAACGCCATTTTCTGATTTTTCAATGTGCTGCCTAAACGCACTGTTCCGTTCTGAAATCTGGCTAACTAATCTCGAAAAACTCCATAGTTTGTAGAGAATTTCCTGTTTTGTCATGGACCCTTAAGGCTAGCTCAAATTTGCCACAGAATTTAATGCAGTTACCTGTTCAATCAATATATAACAGTTTTTTGATATATTTTTATTATAAGCCTTTACATTAAGGTGTTAAGCATTATCTGTTTGGCACATAATGGCAGCATTCCCATTGAAAATTGAATAAAACCATTTAAATATTTTTCTCTGGAATTGTGTTTTTTCACCTTTGTTTGAACATTTTTTAAGTTTGTAAAGCTATTTTCAGTCCAAGCACTCTGACTAATACGTGTCACAAGATAGGTGAAACAGAAAAAAATGTGTTTTTCACTTCACAACCACTCAGCAGCATTGTACAGTGCTGTGTTAAAACTGCATGTATACCCTTGCTTGGATTTCCTCTGTTTTTGTTCATAACTAATGCTGAGATTGGGTCTGGGTGCTCAAAGTTCCTTCATTTACATCCTAACCATATGTTCCAAATTTTTACTTACTAATAAGACACATAACCTGAAAACACAGTCAGCAAGCAAGGAAAATATAGTAGCAGGATACGTTTTGTGAAACTCACTAGGTGGTGATACTCATGTAACCGTACTCAGGTGCACTCTGACGAGACATTTGTGAACTTATTCCAATAATGGATGGAATAGGCAATTGCAGAAACAAAAACTCTGTCAGAACAATAATACTAAAAATTGTTTTGCACAGTTCCAGTGTAGTTTCACAATTGCAAGCCCATACCTATTCCTTTCTTATAGCTTCATCTAAAAGAGTGATAATTTGTATTGTTATAGATCCAAGTAAGCAGCAGTAATGTAAAATAAACAGCGAGCTAGGTGAGCAAAAATTACTTTCCGTGGAAGAAAATTACCCATATTAAGGGCTAGTAACACAATCCTATAATGAGGCAGTTGTCTACGAGATAATTAGTAATTGAATAAACGGTTGGCTTGCTGTTTAGTGCTATGAGTGGGTTATTACTATGGGGTAACATCTGTCTGTTGTAAGAGAATGATATGATAGTTTATTTCATTATTGCTAAACTAAGCAGTGCTTTAGCTCATGTTATTTAAGTTTGTCTTATTGCTGTTTATTTAAACCAAGATTAAACAGTCATTTTGCTCATTCACGTTTAATCTGGTAACATAAAGACAGCTATTCTTTACCTGTGTACAAAGTACACCACACGTCCACTCGTGTTATGAAAAACAGTGCACCTGAGGGTTAATGGCACATCAAAGCATAACAGAGGTATACAGAGATAGGGATTTGATAGTAAAATGTTGGCAACTCTGTTTCTGTCCTTTTAACTTAAGGAGTGGGATGTGAAAATTATTTGCAGGTTGGTAGGACTTCCTTTGGCTGAAACACCAGATCCTTCAGGATGCCCATGAGAGCTGTACTCTGAGAAGCCATGCTTCCAGACCTTCTCTACATAGACCTGGGTGGCATTTCAAGGGGGGCCAGTTTTAAGGCTAGGTAACACCTGTTCGAAATACATCACACATCAGAAGTCCCAAAAACGTTGACTGCCATAATTTAAATCTGTGTGGGAAATACGGAAAATGCATTCTGATAATATAAATGCCGTAAGTTGGTGAGAAATTTATTTCAATATACACCATAGGGTGACTCCTCAGAACCTTTAACTACGAATCGCGCCTACGGTGGACAAAATGTATACAAGAAGATTGCATAACAGATGCAACAATATAGATAGTGAATAACATTAACAGTATAAACAGAAACAGAAAAAAGAGATATATTGCTTTACATTATTATGGTACCATATTGGAACAGAATACATGATAATTTTTGTAAAACTAATGTACAAATTGGATTCTGCACAAACGACAAAGTAGGGAGAATAGTTTGACACACCACCCACAAAACAAAACCATCTACATCCTCATGAATTTGTAAAAATCAAATGTGAAAATTTCTATGTTGGGTGAACAGGTAGATGTTTCTCCACCAGATTTAGAGGGCACACTAACATAAGTGAGAATTGTAAATCTTCTTTTAGTGCACATGTACGAAACTACAGTCATAAAACCAGCAGCTTGAGCAATCTTTAAAGGTACTACATAGGGCAGAGAAAGGCAGATTATTGGATGCTCTAGAAAAAATTGAATTTTATAGCACATTGGAAGAACAACCACGGTACATGTTCAGTCAACAAACAGACCTCAGAAATAAAAATTTTCTCAGTTGTTTTAGACATATACCCTAACGTATGATAATGCACCTTTGCAGATGTGTCAGTTTGACATGATATATACAGGTCACTTAAAATTTCAATATGTGAAATGGAACATTGACTAATTTTGCTCACTAGTTGTTCTTTGATGTGCATGTTACATTTTTATCTGTACTTAATGTAAACCTGCATGTCAAAATCTTGTAAGTATATGAATGTCAAACAACTACAAAACTGGTTGCACAAACTGTTAATCCCATTTTTCATTGTTCTCATTACATTGTGTTATGTTCATAGGGGGCTGAAAAAGGCATAATGCCAAAATTGCAATTGTAAAATAAAACACTAACAGCTGAAAGCTAGATGACACCATTTTAAATATATGCATATGACAAGAAATTAATTATCATTGTTGTAGTGGTGTCAAAATTTTGAAGAGAAGAGATAATTACAGCAAAAAAATTATGAATGTAGGCCGTCAAATGAATTGTTTTGCACCATGGGTTTTTGAATGTGTCTTGCAACATTACAAATTATTACAAGGGCCACCAATTTAAGTTTTATGAAACCAAAGAAAGATTTTTTTTACAAATTATTGTATTGTTTCTCAGAACTTTTGCGTATATTTGGACCAGTACTACAGACATTTCTTCCATTCTGATGTTGGTCCCTCAAGACAGTAGTTCCCTGTTCACACATCTTTTGTTTGAGAGACAAAGAGAGAAAGTTGTTGGGAATGTATCTGATGCATATAGGCAATCAGCCATTAATTCAATATTTTTCTCCATCAAATAATTGATTGTTTTATATGCTGTCTTACAGTTGACATTGTCACGTTAAAAATGTTGCACAGTTTTGAATGTTTTTCCCGATCATTGACTGCATGCTCATGAACAGATTGCTTGTGAACTACTTAGCGACGTTAACTATTCTTAGATCCTCTAAAACGAATGGTTGTTACATCTCCAATGCAACTAAAGAAACAAGTGATTTTTTTCATGGAAGAGCTTAGTGTATCAACCTCTTTTATTGGTTTCAGCTAATCTTGGAACACCAAAACAGTTGATTGTTGCTCTGTTTCTGGCTTGTATGAATTTGTCAAAGTTTTATCTTCTTTTATTTTGTTGTATACGGATTTTAAATTTCTTCAGTGAAATGTTTTTGAGGATTACTTAATACTGTTAGAATCCAACCTGTTTTTGAGCTTTGCTGAAATTGTCTTGAGTCATGTTGCACATAGCATTTGTTGTTGTTGTGGTCTTCAGTCCTGAGACTGGTTTGATGCAGCTCTCCGTGCTACTCTATCTTGTGCAAGCTGCTTCATCTCCCAGTACGTACTGCAGCCTACATCCTTCTGAATCTGCTTAGTGTATTCATCTCTTGGTCTCCCTCTACGATTTTTACCCTCCACACTGCCCTCCAGTACTAAGTTGGTGATACCTTGATGCCTCAGAACATTTCCTAGCAACCGATCCCTTCTTCTAGTCAAGTTGTGCCACAAACTCCTCTTCTCCCCAATTGTATTCAATACCTCCTCATTAGTTATGTGATCTACCCATGTATCTTTAGCATTCTTCTGTAGCACCACATTTCGTAAGCTTCTATTCTCTTCTTGTCCAAACTATTTATTGTCCATGTTTCACTTCCATACATGGCTACACTCCATACTAAGTCCCATAGTGCTCAGAGCCATACACTCCATACAAATACTTTCAGAAACGACTTCCTGACACTTAAATCTATACTCCATGTCAACAAATTTCTCTTCTTCAGAAGCGCTTTCCTTGCCATTGCCAGTCTACATTTTATATCCTCTCTACTTCGACCATCATCAGTTATTTTGCTCCCCAAATATCAAAACTCCTTTACTACTTTAAATGTCTCATTTCCTAATCTAATTCCCTCAGCATCACCTGACTTAATTAGACTACATTCCATTATCCTCATTTTGCTTTTGTTGATGTTCATCTTATATCCTCCTTTCAAGATACTGTCCATTCCATTCAACTGCTCTTCCAAGTCATTTGCTGTCTCTGACAGAATTACAATGCCATCGGCGAACCATAAAGTTATTTCTTCTCCATGGATTTTAATACCCATTCCAAATTTTTCTTTTGTTTCCTTTATTGCTTGCTCAATATACAGATTGAATAACATCGGGGATAGGCTACATCCCTGTCTCACTCCCTTCCCAACCACTGCGTCCCTTTCATGCCCCTCAACCCTTATAACTGACATCTGGTTTCTGTACAAATTGTAAATAGCCTTTATTTTACTCCCTGTATTTTACCCCTGCCACCTTTCAGAATTTGAAAGAGAGTATTCCAGTCAACATTGTCAAAAGCTTACATAGTATTTATAATTGCTGAAATAGCAATTGACTTTGGTTGACCTGCACAAAACTCATCACTAGTGGAAGCAGGACTGCAACAAAATTCTGCAAACCCATTATAAACAGATTTTTTGAAGATGACAGATCACAAAAAGTTGAACAAATGGATTTAACCGATGACTGTCTTGTTATCACCCTGTCCCTAATACTTGGATATGTGCTGTGACACTATTCCACCGGCATACTACACTTCAAGTATTCTGCCAACAGCATCTGCATGGGCCAGCCACCAGATGCTGCCTGCAGTGGGTCACGTAACTTGTGCACATGGCACAGTATCTGTCATGTCATCTAGTCGAGCCCTCCTCTTTATAAGTGTAGGCAGCAGGCTCTCCCTCTCATATTGTGCTCATGCTTATTGTCAGTAACTGCTTGTATCAGTACGTTGATTAGTTCTGTGTTTGTGTCTCATGTTCTCAACTGTAGTTCGCTTGTATGTGGAAGAAGAATGGACTTCTCATTGGGGCTGTGCTGTTGTTTGTGTCTTACACTACCACACAATTGGCGAAAAGTGTGGTATTTACTTCCATGTGATCAGTCTATTTGGTTGTTCCTTCTGTACTTCTTTCCATGGAGGCAGTGCGCCAATCTCTCCTCGAACTCGTTGGCCACATTGACTATGTAGGCTTCCACTCTGTCAGCATGCCTGCCGCCCTTAACCCTTATGACAACACATCTGAAGACTGGGAGGATAATGAGAAGTGACTTCAACAACACTTCTTCACCTTGGTGTCAATAATGTAAACACTTGTAAGACTTTGTTCCTTTTATGGATTTCTTCTTGGAATTACCAGTTATTGTGTCATTTAGCCCCACTCCAGAAATCTGTGTCGAATTGTTCTACAAAATGTATAAGTTGTCAGATTACCATCGTAAATTTGTGCATTCATTGCAGTGTGTGTAGAGTTCTATCGTGGTCATATACAGGCCTTCCAGTCATACAGGGCTTGGGTAGCCAAACTTCATTGTCTCCATGCAAATGTCAGTTTGTTACCAATGCTCATCATGATTCTGCTGTCCGTGATGTCATCATTCAGTTGGCTTCTCACAAAGATGTGCATCAGTATGTGCTACAATGCAAGGATCCATCTTTGCCAGAAGTGTTACATATTACTCTATCTTTTGGGGGTATCTCGTGTTGCTGGTAATCAGATTGAGGCCTTGGTGTGACATTGTTTGCAGTGACTCCTGTTTCTGGTCTTTGGAAGTCCATCAGTTCTCAACGGGGAGAGATCAATGTGGCAGCTGTAAAAACATGGCCTCTGCACCACACTGGAGAGTGACTTCTCAATCACAGCACTTCCATCTTGGCAATAATGTTCCATGCAACACAACAGGGGTGCGTGCTCTAAGCGCTGTAGCAACTGTAGGACTAAAGGACATATCATTGTGTTTTGTTCCCACCCCCAATGCGAATGTGGACATGGATGTTAATTGTGTCTCTCCAGTGCTTATGAATCATAACAAACTGGTTATTGAAGTGGGAGTGATGAACAAAGTGTTCAGACTGCAGGTGGACATGGGTGCAGCAGTGACTTTACTGAACTCAACCACTTTCATGGATATGGGATCTCTGAAATTGTCTTCAGTTACTTGATGTTCCGTGGGTTACAACAAGCAGTGTATTCCAATTTTGGGGCAATTTACAACTTTCCCCAGGCGTAAATCTGTGTTTCCTTGACTTTTTTTGTAGTGGATAACACTGGCACCAATAATTTGCTTGGTTTGGATGCTTTCAGTGCTTTTGGTTTTTCCATTTTGGATATGGTGCACCTCGTGTCTGAGCAGGTCCTTAACCAGGAATTCTTCTGTGTTGTCATTTCTTTTCTCAGATGAATTAGGTTGTGTCACTAATTTTGCAGCCCTCATTACCCTGAAACCTGTGGTGCTTTTTCTGTGCACACCTTATTTCGGTGGCTTTGCACGGTCAAGTGAAATCAGAAATGGACAGGTTGAGGTCGTTGTGGGTCATACAGCCTACTACGTAGGGTGAGTGGTCTACCTCTGCCGACACCCCCCCCCCCCCCCCTCCCTTCTTCGTGGCTGTTAAAGTCTATGTGGTTAGCTTCACTTCTGCGGCAACTTTAAAGTTTAAGTAAATTCTCAATCTATCATTGCCCCGTCCAGATGAGTTATTGGCTAAATTCACCGTGGCCAGTTTTCTCCAAAAATTTATTTATCTGTGGCCCATTTACAGATTCCATTGAATGAGGATTTTAAATGACTCTTTGTGATTAATGTGCACTTCTGGTTGTACCAATATTATCACCTTGCATTTGGTCTGACCAGTGCTCCGGCTAAATCACCCCCCAACCCCCGATGACACTGCTTCCGATGGGCATGACGTCACACCAGTTTCATTTGGTTCATTTGAGTAGTTGTCAGCAGGCTTATGCGCATACACGGTTGGGTCGCATATGTGCAGTACCTTCTCCTGCTTCTAGCTACTTGAAGTGTGGCTGTTACCTGTATCCAAGGTAACTAGACAGGAGTGATAAGCAATAGCAATAAGCAGCCAGATGCTACCCGGAAACATTTTTATAGCATACCCAAGCTACCAGATTCGCACATGCGCAGAGCAGTCCGAGTTGTAGTGGTGAGTGGTAGTCTCCATGTGAACCGTGTTTACATTTTGTGATTTTGCTGTTTCCTCTTGGTTTATAGCTCTCAACTCAAATGAAAACAAAATGGATTTCTGTGGCCGGGAGCTATGAAGCGAATTAAAATACATTCACATTCTCAAGGAAGGCTAAAATATGGTATTAGTTTCAGTTTTTATTTCCAGGTTTTTGGCAGTCGGGCATTAATTGCCTTGCAGAACACTGAAGTTATTTTCGTCGATTTGATACAAAACTTTGGCTTTAATTAATCTTTTCCACAGAGACAGTCAATTTATTTGAAACTCTGTTGAATAGTGTCAGATGTTTGAGGAATTTCAAGTGCATGTTGTTATCGTTTGGAATGTGTGGCATTATGCCATAATAAAGAACTAAACATGAGATAATACGTTGGTACTCCAAGAAAATTTGTATCCTGAAAACCACTCTGAAAAGTTTAATATCAGCTTTTGGCCTATGTCTTTGTGAATCTGGATATATGAAAAAAGCTCTTTAAGTCGAATTATGCATTTTGTTATGGTGTACGAAATTCCTATGCTCTTGAAGTATCCTCTGATGTCCTGTTTCGTCTGTGACATAATGTAAGGTCTCCTAATGCTATGTACGTACGAAAATACAGTGTACCTACATCATCATAGCTGCGGAGGCACAGTAACGCCGTTTTCTGGCGCTATCTGACAACTGCTGAATCGTGGGAAAATATTGCGATCGGTTTTTTGAAAAGCATTACTTTCAAAGTACATTTCATTTTACGCAATAAGAGTTATGTTACGTGTTCGAACATGCTTTGAATTTCTTAAATCATAGAGCATTTGATTCTCATTTAAAGCTTAACACTTTGAGGGCCAGCCACTTAGAAGAATTTTGAACCCAGAAGATCTTTTACATCTTACTTAAAATTTTACTAGCACATTTGTGCGATGTATCAAAGTGCAACACACGCAAAAAAGACAAATATTGTATGTGAAAGCTTAGCTTTTCTTGTAGCTACACTATGTACATAAATTTATATCATTAACTTTTCCTATTGTATGCTCCGAACCACATCATTTACTTGGGACACATATTCTGAAAGATGAATCATTGTATGTAAAAGCTTAGATTTTCTTGTAGCTACACTATATACATTAATTTATATCATTAACTTTTCCTATTTTATGCTCCAAATCACGTCATTTACTTGGGACACATATTCTGAAAGACGAAAACCGAATTTCGGAAATGGTTTTCTGCTGTCATGTTTACTTGTTCAGGTCTGAAGCAGATTTGCTAGCCCAGTTAACTACGGGGCCTGGAAAACAGCAGATGTAGTTTATAATTTAGTCAGCACAGTCATTATTTCTCTTCAGCTAGACAAGGTATAAACAGCTTCATTCTAAGATTTCTACTTATCCTCCACCCTACAAAAGCCACTCCGTCAATATTAGCCAAAATTTTTAAAAACGAGATGAAACCTGACAGCCCAAGCACATTTCGGTACTGGCTGAATTTACATGGGAGCGAAAATTGATTGTGGAATTGGAAAACCGGCAGCCAGGGGTGGATTTCCAGAATTGATTTTGAAGTGTTCACATGGACACCCAGAAGTGATAGTAGGAGATCAGTTTACGAAATTTTGGGTGCCCCATCTAAACGCAATGAATATCTGCTGCCATCGGCTGGTGAGATCACGTACCATGAGCTACGATTGGCTTACGAAAGTGCATCGCGATCTCGATTTAAATGCTTTGGAAACTAATGTTCTGTGTTTGGTGAAATTCGAATATATACGTTCTTAATACGAAAATATGCAGCATACATGTTGCTGCAAATCAAATATCTTTCGATAACAAATTCTTTTGTGGGGTTCATTTCCTAAAGGGGTAAGGGGTGGGAGGTTTTACACAAGTGTATAAAACCTTGAGCATTCAAAGCATTGATAAGTTTTCTGATTCTGAGGGAAAGTATACTCTCACTTAACACAAAAAAAGTGTATTTTCATCTGGGAGAAAGTGTACTTTTTAACCGGGAAAAATCCAGAAATTCTTTTTTGTTGTCCACGTACATGTTCCATAGATCATTTGAATGGTTCCTTTATCAGAATGATGTGGAACGAATCAGTTTCCAAGATATAACATTCCATCCTGGATTTTCCATTCTTTGAGTTTCCAGGATATATTATACATGATTAGTGGATCCCAGTTTTTAAGTAGAAATACACTCCTGGAAATGGAAAAAAGAACACATTGACACCGGTGTGTCAGACCCACCATACTTGCTCCGGACACTGCGAGAGGGCTGTACAAGCAATGATCACACCCACGGCACAGCGGACACACCAGGAACCGCGGTGTTGGCCGTCGAATGGCGCTAGCTGCGCAGCATTTGTGCACCGCCGCCGTCAGTGTCAGCCAGTTTGCCGTGGCATACGGAGCTCCATCGCAGTCTTTAACACTGGTAGCATGCCGCGACAGCGTGGACGTGAACCGTATGTGCAGCTGACGGACTTTGAGCGAGGGCGTATAGTGGGCATGCGGGAGGCCGGGTGGACGTACCGCCGAATTGCTCAACACGTGGGGCGTGAGGTCTCCACAGTACATCGATGTTGTCGCCAGTGGTCGGCGGAAGGTGCACGTGCCCGTCTACCTGGGACCGGACCGCAGCGACGCACAGATGCACGCCAAGACCGTAGAATCCTACGCAGTGCCGTAGGGGACCGCACCGCCACTTCCCAGCAAATTAGGGACACTGTTGCTCCTGGGGTATCGGCGAGGACCATTCGCAACCGTCTCCATGAAGCTGGGCTACGGTCCTGCACACCGTTAGGCCGTCTTCCGCTCACGCCCCAACATCGTGCAGCCCGCCTCCAGTGGTGTCGCGACAGGCGTGAATGGAGGGACAAATGGAGACGTGTCGTCTTCAGCGATGAGAGTCGCTTCTTCCTTGGTGCCAATGATGGTCGTATGCGTGTTTGGCGCCGTGCAGGTGAGCGCCACAATCATGACTGCATACGACCGAGGCACACAGGGCCAACACCCGGCATCATGGTGTGGGGAGCGATCTCCTACACTGGCCGTACACCACTGGTGATCGTCGAGGGGACACTGAATAGTGCACGGTACATCCAAACTGTCATCGAACCCATCGTTCTACCATTCCTAGACCGGCAAGGGAACTTGCTGTTCCAACAGGACAATGCACGTCTGCATGTATCCCGTGCCACCCAACGTGCTCTAGAAGGTGTAAGTCAACTACCCTGGTCAGCAAGATCTCCGGATCTGTCCCCCATTGAGCATGTTTGGGACTGGATGAAGCGTCGTCTCACGCGGTCTGCACGTCCAGCACAAACGCTGGTCCAACTGAGGCGCCAGGTGGAAATGGCATGGCAAGCCGTTCCACAGGACTACATCCAGCATCTCTACGATCGTCTCCATGGGAGAATAGCAGCCTGCATTGCTGCGAAAGGTGGATATACACTGTACTAGTGCCGACATTGTGCATGCTCTGTTGCCTGTGTCTATGTGCCTGTGGTTCTGTCAGTGTGATCATGTGATGTATCTGACCCCAGGAATGTGTCAATAAAGTTTCCCCTTCCTGGGACAATGAATTCACGGTGTTCTTATTTCAATTTCCAGGAGTGTATATCAGTGGAATGGGAGGATATGTTAAGGAGAAATGATTTTAAATTAGATGTAAAACTTGCTTTGCTACTATCAGACATTTTATGTTATTCGGCAAATGACCAAAAATATTTGTTGCTGCATATTGCATTCCCTTCTAAGACACCGACAACTTTAACAATGGGTAATGAAGGTCATTTTTCCCTCTAGTGTTGTAGGTATGGACATCACTGTTCTTCTCAAATTGTGATGGATTATTTATGATGTATTTCCTTAGTGCGTATATGTATTGTGACGTCACGTTCTCATGTCTACATCAATTGTTGGTATTTTTTCAAACTTTGAGGAGTCCATTTTCAGAGAGCCACTTAATAATTCTTTGGAAAATATCATTTAGCAATTCTTCTGTTGCTTTCTCCCTAGTGGGATTTATGGTAACATTAGTACTGTCTGCAAAAAGTGGCAGTTTTGCTTGTGGAAGGTATGTAAGGAATGGGAGTGAACCCAGATTTTAATCCTGTGGGACTCTCTTTGTGATTCCTTTTTTTTTTTTTTCACAAATCACTAAAATTTTTACCTTTCGAATATTGAATTATTCAGCACAACCATTTGCATTTGTTCAAAACCAGCTGTGCATATAGCCATCAATTCCATAAAACTTGAGTGTTTCTAAGAGAGTAACATGATCTACACAATCAGTCTTCTTGGAAAGATCACAAAAATAACAACTGGCTGTATACAATTATTTAAGGTTGTACTGTTTGATGAGTAAATGTATAAATAGCCTTCTCAGTTGAGCAACCCTTCTGTAGTCCAAACTGTGATATGCTAAGTAAATTGCTTTAAGTGTACTACTCCTCTTGACTACATCACCTTCTCGAATAGTTTGGAAAAAGTAGTCAGTAAAGAAAATGAACAATAATTTTTTTAACTCTGTCTTGTCACTTTTCTTATGAAGTGGTTTAACAATTGCATTGTTAAACTTTGACATTGTTTATTAAGTTGGAGCAACTACTCAGAGTTCTGTTTGAAATTCCAGTAACCCACCTAAAATGTTTTTTTTTTTTTTTAGAATGTTTATAATTTTATTAATTGCAGTGAAGGATGTTGGTACTACTTCTAATTGCTTATAGTTTTGTGGAATGACATTTTTAATATATTCTCTTACTTCTTCAAATGAACCATTTAATCCTGTATTTGCTGCTACATTCAGAAAGTGGTTGTTAAAAGTACTGGCAGCTTGTGAATTATCAGCCACAACATTGTCATTTAGTTCAATTGTTATGGAATCTTGTACACTGACTGACTGTCAGTCATGTTTCCCGTTTCACAATGTCCAATATGGTTTTAATCTTGTTATCTGTGTTATTTATTTCTGCCTGGACATGCATACTTCTGGAGACTATAATGACTTTCCTTAAAATATTACAGTACGTTTTTGTAGTATGCAAGTAATGTCAGATCTTGACTTACTCTGGCCTTTACACAAATTTCTCTCTTCCTCCTGTTAAGATTTTAATGCTCTAAGTTATCCATGGATTACTTGTGTGTATTTTTAAATGGATGTTCTGGATAATTTTTTAGGGAAGCAACTGTCAAAAATTGACACAAATTTCCTATGAAATATATTGAATTTGACATTAGCATCTCTTTCTACTTATACCTCATCCCTCAGCAGTCCTTTCAGCTTATTCTTAAAACATTGTATCCTGTTCTTCAGTAGCGCTACAGCCCTTGGTGAGCCTTGGCTTCTTCAACAATCTTCCTCCACACTTCTCAGTTATTTGCTGCTCTTTTCCACATCCGGACTCCCATTCTGGTAAGATCCATTATTATGTCGTCAATCCATCTTCTTCTAGGTCTCCCTTTTTGCCTAGCTGAATGGATTGCACTTTTCATCATTTTCTTTGTAATTCTATCCTCTGCTATTCTCTGAAAGTGTGCTAGCTGTGATTTCACAAATTTTACTATGCCCCTACCTTGAATTAACTCTTAAATTTTGGCATTGTAGTGTATTCTCCAGCCTCCTTCCTCCCTTATTGGCCCATAGATTTTGCATATTATTTTCTGCTCAGTGGTTCTTAGTGCGTTTTATCATGTTCTGTCAACCTCCATACCTCTGAACCATATGTGATAACTGGACAGATTGGGGAATTATATATTAGCAGTTTTGTTTTTCTTGTAACAAGGCTATTTCTGAAAAGTTGCATATTTGCAAAGTAAGCTCTGTTTCCAGCTTCTATTCTTTCCCCTATAACCTTTCCAATACTGTTATCATTTGTTATTAGGGCTCCCAATTAGTTGAAAGAGGACACACCTTTGAAGCATTTCTCATTGATGTTTAGGTTTTTAGGGGTTCTTCTGGCCTCAGATTGTGACATTGCCATATATTTTGTTTTGTTTTCATTTACTATGAGGCCAATTTTTAAGGCTTCTGTTTCCATTGCCTGGCATGTTTCTTGGAGTGTATTGATATTTCTTCCTACTATAGCAACGTCATCAATGTATGCACATATCTGGCTAGTTTTCTTAAATATCGTGCCTTTTTTGTTGATTTTATTTAGTACACTATGCAAGGCTATATTGAATAGGACAGTGGAGAGACTATCACCTTGCTTCACACCTTTAATAAAGTCAAAGCTTTCACTTGTTCTGCTAAGGACCTTTACTTTTTGCTCTTGTCTCTGTCATTGTCATTCTGGTCAGTCTTATTAGTTTAGCACATATACCAACTTCTTCCAGTACTCTGTATAGTTCTTGCCCATTTATGCTGTCAAAGGCATGTTTGAAGTCGATGAATAGGAAATGCAGATCTATATCGTATTCATAGAACTTTTCCATCATTTTTCTTATCACAAATATTTGATCAGTTGTTACTTTGTCTGGTCGAAAGCCACACTGGTATTCCCCTAGTATGCATTCTGTACACTTCTTTATCCTTTCGTTTAATATACTTGTGAAGATCTTATAAGCTGTGCTTATGAGTGTTAAACCTCTATAGTTTTCATGTGCTGTTGTGTCCCCTATCTTATAAATGGGGATTATTGTTCCAGTTTTCCAATTATCTATCATAGTTTCCGTTTCCCATATATCTGATATTAATGTGTGCAGTCTCTTTATTACAGTCTCACCACCAGTTTTTATTAATTCAGCGATTATGCTGTCATCCCCAGGGACTAGATTGTTTTTTGACCTACGCACAGCCTGGGAGACCTCTTGCAGCGTTAAATGATAATTAAATCAAGACCCTAAGCTGTCGACAGGCATTGATATACATCAACGGGGACAGTTATAAATGTGTGCCCCGACTGAGATCGGAACCCGGGATCTCCTGCTTATTTGACAGACACACTATCTATCTGAGCCACCGAGGGCACAGAGGATAGTGCGTTGCCCTACTATTTTGCTGCGCACGAGTTGGAAAATTGACTGTTGCAATTAGATTGAGGCACCAAAATAATAATTCGGTTCATTTTTCCTGTCCGTATTGTTTAAGAAATCTACGATGAAATCTCCGTGCACTTCTAACTGTTTCTTCTTGTCTGACAGGTAGCTAAATAATGTACTTCGATTTCTCATAAATAGCTGAAAGTTTCTTGGAGGGGATCTGTAGACAGTTACAATTATCAGAGAAGTATACAGCAGTAACAACTCACAAGCCCATGCTTCTAGGTTCTGATCAACACAAAAACAGTTCTTTCAATATTTTTGACTCTGTGTCCAACTTTCATATTTCAACTTCTCCTTTATCCATGTTAACTCTACACGAAAATTATATAAGTTTATAATCCTTGATAACTTCTCTAACCCTGTGTTTAGATGGTGTTTGGAAAGGCTCGGTTTACTATATTGTACAGGTTGGAATTGGTTGAGCTTGTTCATCATTGTTTGATTGACTTGTGTGATGATTTAGCTATAACTAAAAAAAAATGTGACCAATCTCTGCATAAATCACACGGCGTCTGTTTGTATGCAGTAACAGAGCTGAGATACCCATTGGATTGTGGAGGTCAAGGAATTACACATAGAACAATTATTATTATTATTATTATTATTATTATTATTATTATTATTATTATTACTATTACAAATTTATTTTCAAAGAACAATTTGACCATGTAAGCTGCAGGTTCTTCCCTAGTTTCCAGTACGCATCCGGTCGCTTAGTTTATGTGAGACATACCAGTACATGAACTTTGTACTTGGTGATCACTGAAATGAAACTCCAATGTAACTTTTATTTCTTGAAATAAATTTTGTTATATTGTCTTGGTTGTTGATGATGTAAATCTTCATTTTAGAATCATAAATTACTCTTTCTATACATATTTTAATGTTAGAAACTCATCAATGGAAATTTGCAGCATGTCTGCCATTAACACTCCAAGATTAGGGTGTATATTAAGTCCGGGAACACGTTCAATTATTTATTGCACAAGAACCAAACATTGTACAGATATCATACATAATATCATTTTGAAGAGAAAACCTGAAAGTTTTTTTTTTTCCATGTATACCACCACAGCGTAGTTTGGTAATTTGCCAATAGCGCTAGTTGCAAACATGGCGAGTTAGGTGCGGAGTGAGCTTTCTGTGTGTTGGAGTTCGACAAAAACACCAGATCTCTCTCCGAGTGACTTTTTTCTGCGGGAACACATTAAAGGTCTTGGGTGTAAGTACTGCCTCTACCAAGTGATGTAGCAGAGCTCGAGGAGAGAATACAGGAAGTGACTGCCACAGTCGACGATGCCGTGCTGGGATGGGTATGGCAAGAATTCGATTACCGTATTGACGTCTGCCAGGTCTTTCATAGTTCGCATATCGAATGTTTGTTGGAAAAAAAAAAAAAAAAAAAAAGGTTTAAGAGTTTCTGTTCATAATGCAATATGTATGACATCTGAACGATGTTTAGTTCTTGTGCAATAAATAATTAAAAGTGTTCGCGGGCTTTATGTACCCCCTGTACATCCATCTCCTCTGAGATCTCAAACAGAAATAGTTTAGTACCTTTGTTAATTCCACAAATCATACTGGCTCAGAATACTTCAGAGCGTGACACCGATTATTAGTGTTCAGACTCAAAGTAGTATGTAACTTGACTCTAACCTAAAAAATGTGCCCCTCTGATTCCAATATAATAGGGATATTGTTTTGTGTGCTTGTGGGCTCCCATACATTTTCTGCAAGGTGCTCAGCTAATCTTTTCTTCCTCCTCCACCCATCCACCCACGAGTAGGTCCCCAAGAATGTTCCTTGTTTGGCTCCTTTACACTGTGTCCACCATCTGGTTTTGGCTACGGATGCGTCTCACTATCTACTTGGAGACATTCTTGCACATCTATATGAGGATGGTTCTGAACATCAAATAGCTTAAGTGTCAAAAACGTTCATCTCTGCTCAGCAGTGTTACTCTCAAATTGAAAAGCAAGCACTTGTCATTGTCTACACCCTCAATAAGTTTCACTTCTTCTATGGATCTAAGCTACACCTTATTACTAACAATGAGCCCTTGGTTTCATTGTTTAATCCTTCTACTTCTTTGCCTGTCACAGCAGTACATCGCCTCCAGGGTGGGGCCTCGTTTCTGTCTTACTACACCTATGAAATAAATTTTCAGCCTGTCCAATGCTGATGTGTTATTCCAGCTTCCATTGTGATCCTACTTTTGAACTGGTTGCTCTTTGTTTCCACTTACATGTTGGGGCGCAACATACAGTAGATGGGTTTCCTGTTATAAGTTTCTGGATCGCAGCTCCTGTTGCTGCCAATCTGGTTTTGCATCATGTCATTCACCTCATTCAGCATGATTGACCAGACAATCCACCATGCGGGTTTCTGATCCTTTGTGTAACTATTTTGCCATACGTCATTACCTTTTGCTATTTGATGATGTTCTCTTAGCTACAAACAGGCTGTCACCCAAGGTCGTGATTCAGGTCACTCTGTGCCAAGATGTGCTCCAGCTCCTACATCAGGAACATTGGGGGATGTTGTGGACAAAGAAATTGGCCCATCGGCATGTGTTTTGGCCTAGTATTGACAGCGATGTACATCTTGTCACGTATTGCTCTGTGCGCTACCCCCGTGGGTGACCATGTCTCTGTGGCCCATGAGAACACATCCATGTTGATTTTACAAGACCCTTCCTAAATTCTTACGGGTTATTGGTTCTAAATGGTTTCTGTAAATTTCTGTATGTTATCCGCTATCTTTCAACTTCAGCTGTGCCTATGATTCAAGACCAGTCCAAAATTTTTTGTATTGAAGAATTGTCTTATACATTTGTGACAGATAACAGTCCACAGTTTGTGTCTCAGACCTTCCATGATTTCTGCACCCATCAAGGCATTCACCACGTGACTGCTCTTTCTTTTCACCCCTAATGTAACGTCGAGGCAGGATGTCTTGTCTGTATGTTCAGTGTTCAAATGAAGAAGTTTGTCACCGATTTGTCCACAGACAACACCTTGACGTGCTAGAATTCCTTCAGTTATATGCTGATGGGGGATCGGAGTCTGATCAATGCGCTCTGTGGTCATCAGCTCTGCACCCTCCTTCATCTGCTCGTGCTACCACACCAATGCCCATTAGTGCAGCCCTCATCACAGTTCACTTCTGGCTCTGTTGTCTGGGCTTGGAGGTTCTGTTTCTGATCCTGGTCCATAGCTGCTGATGCCACCATTCCTGTATACTGTGCATTGCTGATGGGCTTACGGCATGCGACCGTGACCATCTGCATCCTCGCACTAGTGTGTGGGTCGTAGGTCTACTGCCGCCGCCTCCGTCTCATCCCTTAACACCTGTCCCGGTTTCGTGGGGCACCCCTGCTGCAAGGGGGACCCACCCTCCTTGTGGATGTTGCTGCCTTCTGCCCTCCTCTGGGATCCAGCGCCTCAGTGTGTGCTGCCAGCTCTTCCTGCTATGCTTTGCTATCACCAGTGATTCCACTGCTGACTGGGTCAGTGCCCTTGGGTCCTTCAGAACCAGTGCCCCTGGCTGAGCATCTAGCACGTTTACTGTCTGTACAGTTCCACAATGTTCAGGAACCAGAAGTCAAAATGCAACAAGTGCCTTTACCATCAGTCTTCTCTCATGGTGCTTTGTGGGGGAGTGGCCAGTGCATGTCTCCATGGCTGCACCACTTCTGCCCTACTCACTAGTTCTGGCCCAGAATCTTCTTCCACCACCACTGTCATTGTTCTCATATTGTGTTGGTCGCTATTGTCAGCAATTGCTTGTATGGGTACCTGGAACTGAGATTGTTTCTAGTTTGTCCCCCCATTCTCAACTGTTGTTATCTTGTCTGTGGAAGGAGAATAAACTTTGGTTCATTGTGGCTGTGCTGTTGTTTGTGTCTTACAGCACAATATGCTGTCAAGCTAGACTTTTACGAAAATTATAAAAAAAGTCATCCATTGAAAACCATCATAAAAAATGTAATTTTTCTCACAAGAGAGTTTCTTTAAATGCTCATTACAAAGAAACTACTCTGCGATATGATATTACTGTAACAATAACATATGACATACTTTAAAACAAAAGTAAATGTCACATCTCAGTACTGCCACATAGTGGTTGGTTGTAAAAATGTAGAAGGTGGCCCTCAAATCTCATATTAAAATAAATTCTTGTAGACAGAAAAGATAACTATAACAATTTTAGTTCATGGTAATTGAAACATTTTCTCATAGTGTGTCTGTTTCATGGAACTCCATTTATGCAGATATGTTTATTGTGTATATATTTTTCTTAACAGTAATCTAGGCTGTGATGGCCGAAGGCAAACAGCATGCATTAGCAATAGGAATTACAACATTATCTACAGAAGACATGTAAGTATTTACCAGTAATGATTGGATCAATAATTCTGCAACGCTTAAAAGCAAGATTAAATTCAGTATGCAGTGTAGAAAATTCGTATTTCGTGGCAGTAGTCAGTATCATTGGAAACAGATTTTTATCTGGAACAAACTCTCTCTCTTTCTCTCTGTCTGTCTGTCTGTCTGTCTGTGTGTGTGTGTGTGTGTGTGTGTGTGTGTGTGTGTGTGAGAGAGAGAGAGAGAGAGAGAGAGAGAGAGAGAGAGAGAGAGCTAATCCTTCTCAATTCATTGAGCTACCTTCTTTTAGCTCTTACACTATCTTCATCTGGACAGGCTGTCACCCAGTCTATCCTATACAGCCCTGCTATGCATAGGATCTGCAGATGCTGTGGGAAACAGGAGATACCAAAATACAGTGATTAACCTTGCAAGAGCCATTACAGACAGGTAACATCTTGCCCTGGTAATTCGCAACAAAGTTTCTGATACCATTTTTTGTGACACCAATAAACCAATCACCATCACTGTGAGCAAATCATTGACTTATAGTCATCTGATGCCATAGACCTCAACAAAAATCAAACCCATTTTCCTTCAGGATAGTAACCACATCTTGTGGTGCCCTCTGATGAGAGATACTGCATTAAAAATCATACTCTTACCCCAAAGTGGTGGTCTATCACCAGCTTGATATATGCAGTGCCCTAGTGCCTGTGCTTGATACAATCCTAGTCCTATGTCCCATGGCTGTGGATGACCTGAGTGGAAGACTTACAATAAGGGCTGATTATTGCTTTTTGTTCTCTGTTCTTTCTTCAGGCAGATAAGGGAACAGTACTGGAAGCTAGTTTTGATATAAGGGAAAAACAGTTTTCAAAACGAGTACCTTTATTTTCTTATCTTCCGGATTGTAACTGATTTCAGATTATGTGTTTCCATTAGAAAATGTCCACCATGAGATTGAGCATAAAGGTGACTTTAAGATGGGACTGTTCACAGAGTCAAATTGACAGGTCTGATGGTAACATCTTGTCTCATACCACTGCATAATTGACAACAACTTTAAAGCTGAAAACTAGTTCATGTGTTATTTTTCTCTTAGTGCTTATACCTGCTCCTATTTGATATATAGAAATTTCTGCTAGCTAAATTGCACTGTAGTCAAAATCTTCTGGGTTATTAGGCCGCGTCATGTTTCTTTTAAAATTTTCGCTGGGTTATTAGGCCGCGTCATGTTTCTTTTAAAATTTTCGCTGGGTTATTAGGCCGCGTCATGTTTCTTTTAAAATTTTCGACGTTTCGACCCCTCTGCTGGGATCTACCTCAGGATCTTTTGGTGTTCACTACTGCTGGAACACTTACACTAACACACGTAAAATGAGTTTGCCAGTTGGATGTGTGGAAAGGGGGAGTGGTCCTTCAATGGTGGGAGTGCAGGCAGGGGTAAAAGCATTTTGTGAAGTGGTGAAAATATACTTTTCGTGCAGATCACATGCAATGACAGAGGTCATATTGTTGTGAGAAAAACAGTCGTCTGCCTGCCACTATCTCATTGGCAGTGCATAACCAGCAGCTGACAATCTATATCATTGGCATACTGCTGCCAGAAACACGTAAATGCATCACTGGCACCAGTCTAGACTTATACTGTCTCCTGCAGAAATGTAAGAGGGTGCTTTGAAAAGTTCTCAGAACGGAATAGAAAAAAAGTACTTACATCACTGAAACTTTTTTTATTTTCCAATATAGTCTCCTTGTAGATTTACGCACTTGCTCCAGTGATGTTCCAGTGTCTTGATCCCATCTTGAAAAAGTTTCCTCCAGGTCAGCAGAATAGTTGTGAACTTCAGCTATCAATTCTTCGTTTGAAGTGAATCTTCAATCCACCAAGAAAAATTTTTGGTTTTGGGCAGAGATGGAAGAATGACAGAGCCATATCTGGTGATTAAGGCCGGTATGGCAACAATTCATACCTTAGTGTAATTTTGCCGTGGCAATGTCACATGTGCAGGTGCACCTTAAGATTTGCGGCACTCATCTTGCAGATATTTTTTTTCATTTCTAATGCTTCAATTAAAATGTGGTGTACCCTGTCAGATGACATCTGGCAAGCATGAGCAATTTCACGCACTTTCAATTGGCGATCCTTCATGGCCCTTTTGTGCACTTCTGCAGTGATTTCTGGAGTAGTGACAGATCTTGGCCAACCACTGTGTGGATCATCATCTAAGCTCTCCTGACCAAATTTAAATTCATTTGTCCACTTGGCAACAGTTGAATATGAAGGAGCAGAGTCCTCCAGTGTATTCTGGAAATTGGCTTGAATGTCCTTTGCTTTCATGTTTCTTTGCGAAGTGCTTAATCACTGCTCGAATCTCTATTTTTTTTTCCTTCTTCGCAAATCACTGTGCGAGAACAACAACAGAGCCATGTCACTGCAACAGCTCTCTTCAAAGAGCGTAGGCATGGCATGTGTTTACAGGCAACAGTCCAATGAAAATCACATAAACAACTTATTGCGCAAGTGCTGACCTCTCATGGTGATTCCGAGAACTTTTCAAACTACCCTCATATGCTATTGTTAAGTATTTGCCCAATTTTAAAGTCAATTTGATCCCAAGTGCAAATGGATTCAGATAAAGTGCACTTCAAATGTGGTAAATGTTCATAAAAAGTCGAAGTATGCAGTAAAGATCCCCATGATTGGCAGCAAGATGAGATTTACTCCCTGTTCACCACTCCCCTCGCCATACTCATAATAGTTCTCAGCCAAGGTGGTGTTACCATTCCCCCTCGAAGCCCTCCATAGTGCTGCACTTGAGCAACAGTGAAACTTGGATGGCTGTATCTTCGAGGGTGCAAATCATATGAAATTACAGCAACTAATACGTAAATGAAAGTTCACAATCATGATTCAGTCCAATTCTTGAACTTTCGCTTGTCCTACGATCTAGCACTATCTCTTGGTGCTATCTCCATAGCTGGTCTTTCTGCTATAATTTTTTCTTGCAATAGCAATTGCAGTCAGTTCAATGTGATTTGTTTCATTTGTTTACCATTTACTTTGCAGTTAATTTTCTTTATCATTTCATCTGAATGTAATCCTGTTGTAAAGCTGATTAAAAGCTGGTAAGGTTTTCCACTGGTGTTCGGTACCTGAACAGATACCAAATTTTCCTTAGCAATGCACTTCATAAATCATTGCATTCTTATAAGTAAATGAAATACTGACTTGGGTTCAGAATCATGTAATTGTTTTTGAAGGACAAGATTTTCGCCTTCAAATGTTACCTTTAAATAAAAAGCAGCATAAATTTATGTATACGGTATCCCAACATGTATGAGAACTTTTATTGCGAACCTAGTCAAATACAACAAAGGTTTGGGAGTTGAAAGAGTTTAATGCTATTTCCTCCTGTGTTTCAATAAATTGTCAATTTTTTAAGTGAAGCATTAGAAATTTGTAGTGCCTAGTTCATAGTTTCTCATGTATCAAACCCTTGTACTAGTGCCACGAGTCAGATGTCACATGATTGATCGAGTAAGATCAATGCTGTATTGAGCACTTCTGCATATTGGGAAATCTCAAGCCTATTTGAACTAAAGTATTATTCGCTAAGCTCTACCCTTTAGAACAGAACTCTTCTAAGTAAATTTCTGTGAAACCACAATAACAAAAGTCAATAAAATTCTTCTGGGTTTGAGGGTGAGGAGGACGGGTATTAGGAGTTCATTTAATGGTCTTTGCATTGCATGTTGTCATTGGTGGAAATGGACGTTTTCCATTTGAGTTTCCTTTACTGCTTCCCATTGTTGGAAATCGGCGAATAAGACACGGAGCGGCAACAACAGCATAGCATTGTTTACTAACTGCAGCCGCAGGAATATGTGTGTACAGGTTAGCAAAGCTTTGTTGCGAGAAAGATCCACCACATTTGTGGTAGTCTCGACGCGAACAACATAAAACTGGTGTGAGCTGCACCTCTTTCTGAGTGGGAAACTGGATGAGGATGTCTGGCAGAAGGTCAACAGGTTAACCTTTTAACAAGCCACAAGGTCAAGTGAAAGTACCAGTAGTCGCCAGGTGACGAAGTTCGACAAATTGCAACAGAAAACAACAGATGAAGGACCGATTCTATACACGCGACGAACAGTGGTGAACCTCTCCAGCCACACCTTGAGCAGTGCAGCCACAAAAATTTTGGCCAAAGGGATGAACTATGCAATCGCACCAGAACTAGTAGTACTGAAAGAATACATTATTGAATCAGTGGAGGCCTCAGTTAGTCATCTACCACAACCAGAAGCAGAGAAGATTCGACAAGAAACCATATGAGTCTTGGCCCACTCAAAGCCTCTGAAGCAAAACATCAGTAAGGAGGATTGTCATGCCATCAAGAAGCCGAAGAACAACTCTCAGATAGTGGTAATACAGGTAGACAAGGGAAATGCCACCGTAGTGTTGGTCACAGTAGATTACGACAAGCAAATGGAGGATCTTTTGAATGAACCCGTTTACCATAAACTTAAGGGAGATCCGATGGCCAAGATAATGAAATCGATGCAAGCGCTGCTGAAGCAAACTAGGGTGAAATTTGACATGAACCGAAGACTCATTCCACAAGTGCCACAGGCACCAAGAATATATGGTGTACCAAAGATCCACAAAGAAGCCTTTCCTTTACGGCCGATAGTGAGTAGTATTAACTCACTGCCCTACAAATGTGCGAAAGAATTGGCTCTGAAGCTTAGATGTTTAGTGAGCCATACAGATTCATACATCAAGGACTCCACCCATTTTATAGCACTTTTGAAAGAAAAGCGTGCATCGGATATGGATCTGATGGTCAGTGTTGACGTGAAGTCTTTGTTCACGAATGTACCCGTGACGGACACCGTGAACATCTTAGAGGAATGCACAGCACCTGATATCTGCGAGCTAGTGCGCCACTGTTTGACGACCTCTTATTTCAGGTGGAAAGGGGATTTGTATGAGCAGACGGACAGTGTAGCTATGGGTTCCCTTCTTTTGCCGGCTGCAGCAGACATTTTTATGCGATAGTTCGAAGAAATAGCACTCCAGTCCACACCATTACACTCAGAATGCTGGCTGATGTGTTGATGACACCTTTATCTGGCCACACGGAGAAGAAGAGCTTCAGAAATTTCACGAACATCTCACCCAGCAGCACAGCAAAATTCACTTTACCATGGAGATAGAAAAGAACGGGGTATTGCCTTTTCTCGATGTGGAAGTTTACCTAAGCCAGAGAGGAAGCTTGGACACAGAGTTTATAGGAAGCCCACCAACACGGACAGGTACCTGCATGCATCCTCCCACCACCATCCTACGCAAAAGAATTCTGCCCTGCAAACTTTAACTAAGAGAGCCTACAGTATCAGTGCTGAACACAACCTGCCAGCTGAACTACAGAATCTCAGGTCCATTTTTGGAGCTAATGGCTACGACATAAGGATGATACACAAAACCATGGCGCTGAAGGAGGAGGGCAACAGGGAAATGCAGAACAAAGCACAGAACACTGTCGTGCTACCGTATGTACGGGGGGTTACTGAACGTCTGGGCAAAATTCTCCGTCAGGCAGGCATTAAGCTGATTTTTCATAGTAACAACAAAATAACAGACATTCTGTGCTCGACGAAAGATGGAAATGACAAGTTTCATGCCGCCGGAGTTTATGAAATCGGGTGCGAATGTGGACTGGTGTATGTAGGTGAGATTGGTCATCCAATAAGCGCAAGGTTAACTGAACACGAGAGTATGTCTGCCTCAAACAGTACAACAAATCAGCGGTGGCAGAATATCAGAAGCAGTGCAGGATGGAGATTGAATTTCGAGAGGCCCGCGTAATGTCGAAACAGCTGTTTACTTTGAGGAGGAAGATTAGAGAGGCTATATAAATAGCCAAGTGACCCGACAATTTGAATGGAGAAGAGGGGTAGTGGCTTCCAGTGCCTTGGCTGCCAGCTGTGACAGCTTTGCAGAAGGACAGCTCTTGCAGAGCAACAGATGCGTGGTAGGTCACAGCGGTGGAGGGTACACAGAGCACTCACGCGGCCTAGTCGATACTAGGCAGTTAGTAAACAACGCTACGCTGTTGTTGCTACTGCATATCTTATCCGCCAATTTCCACCAATGGCAAGCAGTAAAGGAAACTCCAATGGAAAATGCCCATTTCCGCCAATGACAACACACAATGCAAAGACCAATAAAATGAACTCCTAATACCCTTCCTCCTCACCCTCACATCCAATGACAGCACTCCTCCATAGTATATAAGTATCCAAGCTAGTGCTCATTCATCAGTTAGCAATACACCCTGAGGAAGGCACCTTCCAACAGTCGCTGAAACATCAGAATTTTACAGATGACGAGGTGACTTCAAACACAGAAGAATTTTATTTACTGTGACAATGACCACGGAAGTCTACGTTTACACCTCAATAACAAAAGTTTCATCTGTAAATGTAAGACGACCAGCATAGTAATCTATTAAACACTGTAAGAACATTTACCTCAGCAGCAATAGTTTAATCTGTGAATATAACACGACACTGTATTTTTTTCAAATGGTGAATCTAGGGAAAAAAAAACTTGGCATATCATCAGGTAAATACAGTAATACATAATTTACAAGTAATCTCTAGAGTTCATAGTTTGCAGTTGAGATTATATAATTTTTAGCAGAATACACAAGCCCTCATGATCTCAAGAGCTTGTAGTTTGCAGTTGAGATTATAATTTTTAGCAGAAAATGTTAGCAGATTCCCTGTCTTCCTCAGGTGTGTCGAATACAGAAATCAGTTGCTTGCTGTCTTGATTTAAAAAAATGTAAATGTCGTGTGAGTAGGGCCTCCCGTCGGGTAGACCGTCCGCCGGATGCAAGTCTGTCGATTTGATGCCACTTTAGTGACTTGCGCGTCGATGGGGATGAAATGAAGATGATTAGGACAACACAACACCCAGTCCCTGAGCGGATAAAATCTCTGACCCAGCCAGGAATCGAACCCGGGCCCTTAGGATTGACATTCTGTCACACTGACCCATCATCTACCAGGGGCGGACGCTGTCTTGATTACAAATAAACTGTGAACTGGGCAGGTTGTATAGTGCTCATTTACAGTAGTCTTTATATTCTAGTGTCAACAATGTTGTTCTGTTGCAAGTCCAGTACTGGGTATTTCTCCTGTCTTTTGAGGTGATTTCTGACAATGTGATTGCAAACTTGATCACTTAAACTAAAGTCTCTGTTGCTGTTGATTGGGCATAACATCGTGTCCTTTAAATCCTCGTATGAAAATCTTCATGCATATGATATCCAGTTTATGGAGGCCTGAGGCACCATTTATACGTAACAATTTTAAACAAGTCACCCAAAGTTTCCTTCAGCTGATGTATATGCTGCATATGCATGCTTTAGAACAATTGCAGTGTTTTTAGTGTTTGATCTCTCTCTCTCTCTCTCTCTCTCTCTCTCTCTCTCTCTCTTTCTCTCTGTGTGTGTGTGTGTGTGTGTGTGAAATATAATTATATCTCCTGTGTATATATTGTATCATTAACTCTGCGTGTCTGTTAATTCTTTTATATCTTTCTTTTTCAGTGCAAAAGTGAACAAAGGCATTGGAGTAGAAAACTATCATTATTTAAATGATGGCCTGTGGCAAATGAAACCTGTAAAATGATGTGTGTTCTGCCTATTTATGTGAACTGCCTTTTAAAAAGTGTTGTTGAAAACCAGCTGCGTGTAAATAAATTATTGTTTCTTGCTGCTGTCAGTATTTTTGTTAACAGTAAATATTACATCAGTCCTTTATATGTTTACATAATTATGAAAAATGGTAACAGTGTGGAACAGCTAACAGTGTGTAGCTATAACACCACATTTTTGTACAATGTGAAGGAACTATCCAGCTTTCAAAAAGGGTGAAAAAAAGTCTTGCTTCTAACTCGATGACCTGTAGACATATGAAGAAGGCTTACAACACATGGACATGAATGTTCAAGGATTCTCGAGGGCATAAAGTGATGTAGCAGTGACTAGAGTGAAGCAAATGGCTGGAAGTGTTAATTAGTTAATTCTGTATATACTTATGAAAGTTTTTAATTGCAATGGATGAGTCAGTTTGCAGGCTACATATGTAAGATTTGTGTGTATGGGTAGATGCTGTCCATTTATAGAATACAATTAGCATAGTGACTTAAATTTCATAAAAGATAGTGTTTCTACAGTACACATGCTACTAGTTTTTAATGAAGATTTGAATATGGAATAGGAGCGGTTGTCCACAAGAAACAATACTCTTTAGATTAATATTATGGAAAGGATAGTCGATACCCACCATATAACGAAACTGCTAAGTCACAGACAAGCTCAACAGAAAGACTGTCAGAAAATAAGCTTTCAGCCAACAAGGCCAACATTGTGCACATACATCACGCACATGCAACTCATGTGCATGTGACTGCAGTCTCTGGCTGCTGAGGCCACAGTGCAAAAGTTGCATTAAACTGATTTTCTTTCAAATATATTCACATTTTTCCACACTGATATGAGCATCAATTTCTCTGTGTGGATTACAAATCCATCAATGTTTCACTGTAACACAGGAACCAAATTAATGACAACACTCCTCCTCTTTCTTCTGATAGTATGGCCTCAGCAGCCAGAGGCTGTGTATGTGTGTGTTCTATCTCTGATGAAGAACTTGATGGCCAAAAGCTCATTTTCTGGCAGTCTTTTTGTTGTGCCTATCTGTGACTCAGCATCTCCACTATATGGTGGGTAGCAACTATCCTTTTCATAATATTGTTACATTACATCCGGGATTTTCCTTTGTTGAATTTTACTCTTTCGACTAATATTTTTAGAATTTAACCCTGAAGTGCTTCCCAGGAACATAAGGCAGGCTTTTCATACATGAAGATGAGACCGTATGTGCCGAATCATCTGTGCTGGTTCATGCGTTAGCAGTGTGTTTGTACAGCATTGTTGTAAATGCAACACATTGAAATATGCTAAAAATGCGTATGAAAGGAGCAGAAAACTTCCCTCCTCTTTCTACTGTAGACATCTTGGGACAATTCATTGTGGAGCATATATTTCCTGCTACTCTGAAAGATGATGATGCAGAAAGTTGTCACCAGATAACAACCCTGTGTTAAAGTGATGGTGTATACATTTAAAACTGTTTTGACTTTTTCTCTTAAAATGTCTATTGTGTGATTTACTGTCTCAACACCAACTTAAGACAGTTACTCCAGCAACAACTGCATATGAATGTGCAGCTGTAAATGCTCACTTACAGTGAAACATTTTGCCCCTCAAAACTAGTCAGTCATATCCATTGCAATTCTACCAAAGCCATACACATTTTTCAATAGATTGAAAAAGCAAATAATGCATCTTATAGCAATCAAAAATCATGCAAAAAATGGGAAAAGCACTACTAACAATGAAACAAAAAGTATTATAAATCCAACTAACCCAAAAACTCTTTCTGTTGTTGTAATGGACTCATTACATTATCAGAAGGAAGAGAGTGGGTCTCATCATTAATTTGACTCCTGTGTTACAGTGAACATTAATGAATTCGTGTACAGTGAAACATTAATGGATTCGTGATCCACAGGGAGAAATTCATGCTCATAACACAGTGGGGAAAATGTGAATATATTTGAAAGAGAACCAGTTTAAACCTAATTGTAATTCTCTGGGGTTAAGGAGCTACAATCTCTAGTGGAACAATACCAGTAGTGGGGAAAAGGTAAGTATAGAATTCCTATGTCAGTGTTGGATATAACTCCTCGCCTGTCTCCTTCATCACACAGGAAAGCTGTTTCTGTTGAAAACTTAATCTTTGCATCAATCTAGAGAACAGTGTGTTCTTTGAAGTAGCCACTACATAATCCTTTGAGCAATAAAAGTTGGAAAGATGTCCTTGAACAGGGTGTATACGACCCGGGAATTCCGGGAAAAACCCGGGAATTTTTCGGAATTCTGGGAATTTTTCATTGTTTTAGCTTTCAGTTACATTTTTGTAGTTTGACTGCAGAATTGATTCTCTAGCAGAGAATGTTATTGTATCCTGCTACTGGAGAATGATACTGCAGCAATAAAATATAAAAGAGAGGGGAAAAAAATAAAACTGTAGTGGCAAAGGAAATGTGCATTTTACGACAACAAAACACCGTGCACGCACAAGCGTCTACAGATAGCAAAAATATGTTAAAGGCCGTAGGGCGCAGACTGTAATTCTTCGTAACAATAAACTGCTTGCTATGAACATGACGTCACAACTGTTCACATTAGGTTCGTTTGACCAGTTGCCAGCGGTCTGTTGCGCATGCGCATTTGACTCGCGTATAAGCAGTACCTTCTCTCGCTTCCCGCTTCTTGAAGTTTGGCTGTTAGCTGCATCGGTAGTAGCAGCAAGCAGCCAGATGCAAACGAGAAAAATTTTTCTCGCGCGCCCTAGCTGCCAGATTCGCACTTCCACAGAGTTGTCCGAGTTGTAGTGGGGAGGGGGTTAGTCTCCACGTGACCCGTGTTTACGTTAAGTGATTTCGCTGCTTCTCTTCGTGTACAGCTCCCACGTCAAATGAAAACAAAACGGATTTCTGTGGCCGGGAGCTATCAAGTGAATTAAAATGCATTCACATAATTACAGAGGGCAAAAATATATTATTAATTTCAGTTTCTGATTTTATTTTCTTTCCAAGTTAGTAGCAGTCAAGCATTAATCGCCTTGCAGAAGAATGAAGATATTTTTGCAAGTTTGGTAAAGAAATTCTGCTGAGGCAATCATTTTATTTGAAACGAAGTGTTTCATTTAACAATTTTGGGTACTTCCAACTGTTCAGTGAATTTCAAGTGCATGTTATCATCTTCTGCCATGTATGGCATTATGCCATAATAAAGAACCAAACATGAGATCGTAGAGTACTGGTACTCCAAGAAAATTTACATCCCAAAAACCACACTGAAAAGCTTAATATCAGATGGGACCTACTTCATTGTGAATCTGGAAAAAACCAATGTGCACTTCAAGCCGAATTATGCATTTTAGTATGATTCACGAAATTTTGATGCCTTTTGGAGTATCCTCTGATGCCCTGTTTCTTTTATGGTGTAGTGTAAGCTCTCTTAGTGCTTTATACACACGAACATGCGGGCTTCCTACACCACTTCTAGTATGATAAAAAAATATTATTTTTCTTATTATGTTAAATATATTTCAATTCTATCAATTTAAATCTGTATTTCATACTAGAGTGTCGTGTTTCCAGTCTGGCACAGCTTTGCCACAGGAGACACGAAAGCGGTCGAAGACGTCTGTCTTCTGGTCGGCTCCTGATCGTTGTCAGAAGGAGGCTAGTTTCTGATTACGCAAAGACTTCTATCATTTGGAAAAGAACAACCCGGATTTCTTTACGTAATCAGTATGAATTTTATAATTACCTAAGGGACCTTTAATAGTGAACAATAAAATTGCATTTGCAGATGAAATGATTAATAAATGGGTCAGCTATGAGTTGTATAGAAGACAAGGAGCGGCCTTCTGTCTACGACCAGGATGCCGCAGTATTCTGTGCTGTAGTAAAGGCTGTTTGACATTTATAAAAATAATATGGCATGGAGGATAAAAAAGAATAAAGGAAAAGAACAGAATAAGAAGTCTGGTAAACACTAAATATATTCAAACAATTCTCACTAGCAAAGTTAGGGCTTATTTATAAACAATACAACTTACATAATTACTTTTCTAACAGTATGGTGCGATCAGATTTCAGCCTGTCCTGTGCTGTCTCCTTGGTTCACGTTTTTTTTTTTTTTTTTTTTTTTTGTCACTAATTATAGTCACTACTTTTCTCCTTTCGTTGAAGACAATTCTTTCACTGTTCAACACCTCCGATAACAATAACTTGCTGATTTACAGTTTCGAACATGAATTACCTTAATTTTATTAATTAATAATGTTGTCTGCACGCTAGCAAGACCGCTCACTTTTTTAACTTAAAGTCGACCTCCTTTACGTTTTCACATAACAAGCAGAAGCACATTAAAATCTGAAGATCTACAAAAGTTTGTTACCGTCATCTTTTATTTAGATCGAAACGGAACGACAGTTCAGCTTCTGTTAAAATGTTTCTTTGACTGCGCAATCGATGTATTAGCGTCCGCGCTAGATGCGCATCTTTACAGTTATGTAAATTATACAAAACAAATGTCTTTCAAAGGGTACTCAAAGCTTTCGTAGGACGGAAATACCAATAATATTACATCGCTTCCCGCGTGAGGAGTAATGAGTCTGAAAGATCGTTACGACTCACGCGCAGTCGTAATATTATTGGATTCACGTACTTAGTGAATGAAGTATTTAAGGATCTCTCCTTGTAGGGAGCAAAACAAACATAACATAAGGCACATAGAATTATATACGTTTCATACTAAGTCGTCAAAGCTACTCACAGTTGCTTGATCATTAACAAACTTGGTTGTGGCATGATGCCATCATAAGTGTTCAAGGATTTAACATAGGTTCTCAAGAATTACTCTCATTCAGTCAATTGAAACATTGAAATACTAACATAGATAAAAGTACAAATTAAATACACATACAGATACAAATATACATAAATATTGACAATAAGAAAAAAAAATCTATTACAGTATTGGTGCATTTTCGCCAATTGTGAACAGAACATAAAACTTTTATCAGTCTTTCTCGTAGCGACATCACTCTTCAATTTGTAGTTGGTAGTATTTCCCATGAACTCGGATGATTTTCACAGGGGAATTCTTTCATTACCTGTCACTTTTCACTGCACTAAAACTGGGGATCACCTTTTCACATTCTGGTGGAAAAACACTGGGAATTTCACTATGTGAAAGGGGGACGTGATATTTCTTGACTCGACGATCCATCGAGTCATGTCGGGAATCAGGAAAGTTGATGACGAATGACTCAGTTTGGTGGCTGTCTTAATCTCATTCCAATTCATGTTTCAGCACATGAAAATACAGAAAAAAATCTGTATTAGGACTTGCTCATTAACTAGCATCTTAATCTAAGGGAATATAGAGTAAGAATTTAAGACAATAAAAATTACTACATAGACTATGTACATATACATTATATATTATTCATGTTTTGTGACTAGGTTTTATATTTTTTTGTTAGCAAATATTAGCAAAACACGTTTCGTCTTGTACAGGTTTCTTAAGCAATGTATTTAGCAATATTGCCGTAGCAATTTTCATAGTTAAGGAGAAGTCATCATTAGTGTCCTTTTAATGTAAATATAGTAAAATCGTGCGTAGTTTATCAACGTTTTTTTATTTTTATGTCCATTTTCCTGGCGGTTTGACAGCGTTGGCAGTCCGCGTCCTGCACGAGGCAGGTATAATAGTTCAGTGGCTACCAACCCTCTCTCTTTTTTTTTTTTTTTTTTTTACTTGTGCATTCTGTTGAATCGTGGGTACTGGGGCAGCTCGTCGAGGCGACATGGTCAACCTGGACGGTAAATTGACTGCACCAGCAACGAAGAAGGGTCATCGATGAAAATGACTACTGTCACCTATTGCAGTGAGTACAATAGCTTGTCTATCCTTTGACTGATAGTCACTGTATCGTCGTTGCAACGTGAGAATACTTGTAATGCTACTTAACACGTGGAACATCACTCGCGTCCATAAGTTTATTACAGTTTTGATTCACACTAGAGATAACTAGTTTTTCGTGTCCATACATGTGTCAAATTACGATTTTACACACGTGTCCATTATTTTGTCACTGAGTCACACGCAGCAATCCATCGTGTCCATATAGGTGTCCCTATACCACAGAGTAGCACAGGTAATGCTAAAATTACTTATCATGAAAGGATCATTTACAAAACAAACATAGTTTTTTTTAATTACTGTCCAAGACCTAACGAAAAACGTGTTTGCTATTCTGAATGGTGCTTCTGATGCACGTTAGATTTTACATGTATTTTAAATCTCTTTCTTTTCCTTTTCTTATTGTTCTATAACAGCCTTTTTTTGTTTCTTTTTTTTCATTTCCTCGGTTACATCAATAATCAGTAAAATATACCCACTTTGGCGTGCCGAACAGTTCACGTTCAAAACTTCATCTAACAGAAATCGGGAATATTATTCCTATTTCCTAGGATGCTTTTGCTCACAGCAAATCAGATTTACATCACGTTTCGATAAGTAACTGCAGATACGCATTAACCAACGAGCCACGATCGTCAATACACACAATATACACACGTCAAGTCTTTTGAACCAATTTCCAAATTTCTTCCCCTACCGGGCAGGGTAGAAAGGTAAGAATGCTAAAGAAGAAAACTACAATAGGATAGTGCAAGGAAATGAAAGATACGAAGATAGATAATAGGTGAAATAATCAGTTGAGCAAATTCATTCTTCGGCTCCACCGTTTTTAATGTCATCCACGTGGCATAACTTGAGTTCAGTATTAAAATGTCGCACAAATCCGCTTCCAAAGCATCTTCAAATATATCTCAAAATCACGGCATGCGGACATAGCAGAAGAATATAAGCGGATTATCTCAGTCCTCAACTAGGTGTCTTAATATCGAAGGTTTCTGTATAATACTCGTGACATAGGAATAGTCTAAGTTTCTCCAATACAGGACCTAATTCTTATAATAAATGCAAATTTCTTAACTGGTTGACTCATAGTAATAGATAAATTAAAGTTGCTCTCCAGTTGTGAGTACCACTATTCATTTCTTTATATATTAACTATATGTTGCTGCTTATACTCGGTGTAATCTACAAATTACAATGTATCAGTTTTGCATCGTACATGGTTCTAGCGACTTAAAATATCAGTCCTTTGAAAGCTTAACTTAGGTTAATACTTGACATATACGGACATTCTGGTCTGAATGAGGGATTTAAAGAAAACCTTTATTACTTGGTAAAAAGGAGATTTGCCATAACTTAAAACTAAAACAGCAGGTGGCACTTTGGCACATCCCTTACTCAATTCAACGACTGCAGTCTTCTCGTGCTCAAGAAACTTAAAACTAAAGCAAATCTTATTTTCCAAATCCGTAGAGTACCTTCTTCAATCACTTCATATCTTTCAAGCTCCATCATTACTTTGTGTCCACCTCACTCAAATGATTACGTCACCTGCAGAATACATGTACATGCTGTTGATTCACATACTTTCTAAACAGATCACACTCTTGTTTCAAGTTGCAGCTTAACATAATAAATGATATTTTTTTTAATGTTTTTCATGGTACTTCTTTAGGTCTACATGGTGGTTAAGTCCTTTTATTCGTCCACTAACTGGATCTGCCAACACGTAACAACCAATATGTGGCTTCCTGACTATAACAAACGGTCCTTCGTATAGGTGTTGCCACTTACGATTTTTACGTAAGATGAGAGATGGTTTGAAGTGTGTTCTCAGAAGAACACGCTCGTTCAGGCGATACGACAGAACTTTATTGACATGCTTGTCAAATGCCTTTTTTCTTAAATTGGCATGAGTTGTGAGAGAGATCAGGGCTTGTCTTAACTTATTATCTAGGTTGACTTCTGGACCTTCTATCTTGGGGATGGGATCAGTCCACTCATTGCTTTCCCTTTGTCTGGAGATTAGTTCTGAAGGTGTGAAACCGGTCGAAGTGTGCTTTTAGTTTTCCACATGTTCATTAGATTGAATTCCGCTCACAATTACTTTTGAAGTACCGGGCGGTACGCTCGGTACGAAGTTTGCTTCCGTATTCCACCTAAGTTGCGAGCTATATGCCGGAATTTCAGTCGAGATGGTGTGTGTTGGCGGGTTTGCTCGGGCATAATAGATGCGAGAATTTTGAGGTTCATGATTTTGACTTTGATAGTTGGTAAAAGGCGGAGGACTATTCCTAAAGTTTGGAGCATACTGTTGTTTGTATTGCTTGGAAGGTTCTGGAGGATTTCTCCCTTGAGAACAGTGCTGGAATCTAGGCTGGTTACCATAATGCTGTTGACTGTTGGTGTTAATCCAACGTCCTTTTCCATTGAAATTATTATTATTTTGGCGATCGTTATTGTAATGATAGCGATCATTGTAATTAACTGGTGAATTACCGTATTGCTGTTGTGTTGTCTGGTATATGGGGTGGTACCTGTTTTGATCCTGGAATTTATGTTTCTGCTTCCCGTTACGGCGATAGTAGTTGTTATTATCACACGGAACGTCGTGTCCTTTACTGTTGTTGGGTTGGTATGACATACCTGAGTCTGCGCCTACACCGTGCGGCTGTGTAGTGTGCGGGCCAAGATTACATTTACTCCGCGCACTAGCACGCACGTCTTCTTGAATCATGTCAAGGCTGTCAAGTACTGACAGAAAAGCCTCCGTGTCGTCGTCACTGACATTTACTAACTTCTCCCTGATTGATACCGGTAGCTTTGACTTAAGGATCATAATTACGTCCTTCGTGGAAATGGGCGTGTCCCAATATTGTATTTTTCGCAGGTATTTCTCGAAGTACCTACGGAGACCAGCACTTCTCGTATTAAACGGTTCAGCATTATATACCTCCTTTCTAAGGCGTTGTTGTATGCCTGAACTCCAGAATTTGTTCAGAAATTGCTTTTCGAAGTCAGCGTAATTATTACATCTGTCAATTACTTCTGTTCCCCAGACAGAACCCTCTCCTTGAGTGTAACCTACTACAAAGCGCATACGTTGCTTGTCATCCCAGCTCTCAGGAAAAACACCATTAAATGACTTCAGAAAAACCATTGGGTGGATGTTGCGTTTCTCTGGCAGAAAAGGCTGGAACACGCGGTGCTTGAGAACGCTTTCTTCTTTCATTAGCTCGACAAGAGTTACTTGATCATTCTGGTTGCGTACTAACGGATTCTTACTGCTGTGTCCATGTACAAGTGGAGAGAATTCTACACGAGACATGGGATTATTATTGTATTCATGTTCTGAAGAAAGCAAGTGTGAATGCTCACTTCTATTGTTATTAGGAAAATCATTGACTTGTCGTTTCAACTGCTCGATTTCCTCAGTGAGGTGTCGTTTCCACTCGGGAAGATCTCGGTGAAAAACTCTACGAATCTCTCCTAATTCAGTGAGAATCGTATCTCCTGATGTACCTGGGGCAGCTAAAACTTCAACTGTGGCTGACTTAACGGCTTCTTTTAAGTCGTGTTGAACCTTGTTTTCTATGTACTGTTCCTTAGTCTCGACCCATTCTACAAATTCTTTTCCTATCGTGGAACGTACGTTGGCTGCAGCATCATTCACCCTCTTTTCAATGTTTATTTCGGATAGCGCCTGTGTCAGGTCATTGACCTGGCCTTGCAGAGTGACGACATTGTCTGCAAGCTTGTTTACTTTAGCTCCGACCTCAGCGGACTTTTTTGAAACTTGTGTTGTAACTGCCTGGCAACTTTCGATTTGTACTTTGATGTCTTTGTGCACGTTACCTACTGTGCTCTCACATGCATCTACCTTCTGCAGAATACCTTCTATCCTTTCATTAACTTTAGTACTTAATTCCGAGATATATTGCACCGTGACTGTCCTTATTCTTGCCTCTAAGTTGGCATCAATATTATCTAACCTATTTTTCATTGTACCAATCATGGTATTCAGGTCAAACCATTTTCGCTCTGTCTCCCGTTCCTTTTCTCTTTCTTTTTGTTCCCTTTCTTGTCTATCTCGTTGTTTTTGTAATTTATAAGCTTCCCTTTCCCGTTTCTCCTGTTCTCTATCACGTTGTTTTTGTAATTTATAAGCTTCCCTTTCCAGTTTCTCCTGTTCTCTTTCTTGAAAAAAAAATTCTCATCATTTCAACCATCAAATTTTCTCCAGCTTGCTGTGACGATGATTGCTGTGACGATACGTCACGCACACCATCATCGTCTACCGTTCTCTCCATTCGCGAATCGGGTCTGCTTGTTCCCGTTCGCGAACGTAGTGGGTATGACTTGACAACTGTGTCATCACCGTCATCCAGACTGTTTGTCGGCTTTCCTTTGTCATCTGCCATGTTTATTTTCAAGTTTGTGACGTAACTGCTCAAAGAAATATTTCGCGGTACGCCGATCGTCAACTCTCAGATGCGCGCGCTGATAGTCAAACGTCACACCGCGGTAGTTGACAATTGCAGAGCTATACTGGGTAGAAGACAAGATGGCACCTAACTTTGAAAATAAGTGACAAACACCTACTAGACACTTAATCCAACTATATGGCATCCATGTTGTGTTCTTAACCGTAGCAACAATGAAGATGCTAATAATGCTAACAAATAAACTTTGCATGAAGAGCTGATCAGAGACGAATTCTAACTACGTAAATAAGCAACTCTGCAAGGAAATAACAGCGATAGGATAAAATGAAGCAGTAAGGAAAGAAATTCCGGAAATCAGTTTTTTTTTAATACAAGACGCGAGATTTTATGCGTAATGAAAACCGTACTTACATCAGTCGTTTTGCGCACTGCTGCTATTTTTCGAATTTTTTTTTTTTTAATACTTCCTCGGTTTCGTTCAGTACTTCCTTTACGGCTTCCCGATGTCCACCGGATGATGTCATGAAACAATAACAGAACAGATTAAAAAATTTTCATCAGGTCCCTGTTCGGGCGCCAGATCTAGTATGATAAAAAAAATATTATTTTTCTTATTATGTTAAATATATTTCAATTCTATCAATTTAAATCTGTATTTCATACTAGAATGTCGTGTTTCCAGTCTGGCGGAAGCGGTCGAAGACGTCTGTCTTCTGGTCGGCTCCTGATCGTTGTCAGAAGGAGGCTAGTTTCTGATTACGCAAAGACTTCTATCATTTGGAAAAGAACAACCCGGATTTCTTTACGTAATCAGTATGAATTTTATAATTACCTAAGGGACCTTTAATAGTGAACAATAAAATTGCATTTGCAGATGAAATGATTAATAAATGGGTCAGCTATGAGTTGTATAGAAGACAAGGAGCGGCCTTCTGTCTACGACCAGGATGCCGCAGTATTCTGTGCTGTAGTAAAGGCTGTTTGACATTTATAAAAATAATATGGCATGGAGGATAAAAAAGAATAAAGGAAAAGAACAGAATAAGAAGTCTGGTAAACACTAAATATATTCAAACAATTCTCACTAGCAAAGTTAGGGCTCATTTATAAACAATACAACTTACATAATTACTTTTCTAACAGTATGGTGCGATCAGATTTCAGCCTGTCCTGTGCTGTCTCCTTGGTTCACGTTTTTTTTTTTTTTTTTGTTTTTTTTTGTCACTAATTATAGTCACTACTTTTCTCCTTTCGTTGAAGACAATTCTTTCACTGTTCAACACCTCCGATAACAATAACTTGCTGATTTACAGTTTCGAACATGAATTACCTTAATTTTATTAATTAATAATGTTGTCTGCACGCTAGCAAGACCGCTCACTTTTTTAACTTAAAGTCGACCTCCTTTACGTTTTCACATAACAAGCAGAAGCACATTAAAATCTGAAGATCTACAAAAGTTTGTTACCGTCATCTTTTATTTAGATCGAAACGGAACGACAGTTCAGCTTCTGTTAAAATGTTTCTTTGACTGCGCAATCGATGTATTAGCGTCCGCGCTAGATGCGCATCTTTACAGTTATGTAAATTATACAAAACAAATGTCTTTCAAAGGGTACTCAAAGCTTTCGTAGGACGGAAATACCAATAATATTACACACTGCAGTTGCACACGCACAATAATTCATTTTTGGCGCTCTCTGGCAACTGGTAAATCGAACCTATAACTAACAGTATTGCGAACGGTGGTTAGAAAAGCGTTACTTTCAAAGTAAATTTCTTTTTACGTAAGATGAATTATGTTATGTGTGTGAAAGTGGGATGGATATCTAAATCACAGAGCGTTCGAAACTGAACAGTTTGAGGACCAGCCACTTCAAGAATTTCGAGCCGAAGCATTTATGTCACAATTTTAAATTTACTGGCGCATTTGCGTGATGTATCTTAAAGTATATCACACCAAAAAAAGACCAATATTACACGTGAAAGCTTAGCTTTTCTTGTAGATATACGGTACTGTGTACATTAATGTAAACCGTTAACTTTTCCTCGTGTGTGTTCGCGCTATGTAACCAGTAATCTTGCTAGTGGCTGACTATAACACGTGCCCTATGCTCTGAATAGCCGCTGTCATCGGCTGGCGAGATCTCGTGGCTTGAGATATGACTCGCTTACAAAAGGACATCACAACCTCGGTTGCAACGCTCCGGAAACTAACAAGCTGTGTTTGGTGCAATTCGAATTTATACTTTCGTAATACGAAAATATGCAGCGTATATGTTGCTGCAAATCAAAGGTCTTTCCAAAACTTCTCTGCTCCGGCTTTTCTTTTTTTTCCCGGGAAGTTCTACGCGATTATATAAAACGTTAACCATTCAAAGGATTGATAAGTTTTACAGTTCCGAGGGAACTTTTTCTGTGCTAAGTGACAGTAGGTCGCCCGGGAAAAAGCATATTTTTTAAACGGGATATCCGGGAATAATACAGGAATTTTTTTTCCTTGTCCCTGTATACACCCTGTTGAAGAACTATCCCTAATAGGTTTCGTCCTCAGGGGTCCAGCGTCTTGTAGGTATGCGCCTGGGGATTGTGGGGCTCAGAGCCACTGCAGTACCCGCCACCCCACCCCACCCCCATCCCCCATCCCACCCCACCCCACCCCAGCCTGTCTCTCCTTTATACTAGATTGACCACACTGCAGTGTTAAGTTTTGATTGTAACTTGGATGTTCCTTAGGTTCAAGTTTGGATTATTTCCTTTGCTTTCTTCTGTTACAATGTAAAGTCCAGTCTTCACTTCCAGGTCATTTGGAGGAGGACATCTTATGTAACACCATGTCTGTAGTGTACTATGATTGCTCATGCAATGTCACTACTTGGACAGCTATTACTGCAGAAATGACAATGTGGTAACCAATATGACATGGTGGGGTCATCACGTACTGTCTCGACTGTAGTCCTCTGACAACACGGGGCATGCCCTCTTGTTGTGAGGTATTAGCCTGTCAACTTGTGCAAGCCAAATGGTAGATACCTGTCCTATTGGGGCATGGTAATTTTGAGAAATGTTCATCAAACCAGGTGGAAACCAGAGTAGATGGCATCACAGTGGACACTTAGCAAATAAAAGAAGTACCCTGTCAATCCAAAAAAATGTTGTGTACATATTTCTTATTACTAACGTTTTGTTATGACTGATTCTCCTCTTCTTGCATTCTGAGGGCACTGCACACACTTATTAAATATTCTTTGCATAATTTCGGTTTTTCAAATGCATTTTCACTTCGCCCACAATGTTGTTGTATGCCCTAATCTTGTTGCCATACATTTGTTTCCGAGTGAGTTTGATGGCAAATTTTGTTTACCTCTCTCTCTCTCTCTCTCTCTCTCTCTCTCTCTCTCTCTCTCTCTCTCTCTCTGGTTAGGATACAACAACAACATCGGGTACACATTTGTTTTGTGAAGTGAAAAGGTGTTTGAAAAACTGAAATTACACAAAGTTCATTTCATATCTGTGTGCAGTGCCCTCAGACACAAAAGGAGATGGATCAGGCACAACAGAACATGAGTAATAACAGATACATACACAGAACATTTTGCCACGCCAAAATAATATTTTGAAGAATCAAGGGATGTGTTAACTAGCACATAAAATTCACATTTACATCGTTTCCTTAGCATATGACACGGTGTAAGTGCAGGACACTATACAAATGGTCCTGGATAACCATATAATGTAAAATCAAGGAAAGAACAAAAACTGTCTTTATGCCTCATTTTGTTAAACCAGTTACAACCTAAACTGTGTTCACTTTATACAGTTTTTCAATAAACAAAACCTACTGATGATGGCACAGAGGTGCCAAAACATGGGTGGGTAGGAAGAAAAAAAACAGTGTTTTGCATAAAAGATGGGACCTATATCCAACAAGTTCATCGGTTTCATTTGAGGTTCGTCCACCATAGTGCCACCTACTCCGAATGCCCCATGGGTGCCACACAGCCTCCATGTTGCTAGTCTTCCCTAGACAGTTTCTGAGTGGAGCACCTCAGGTAAGTGTGGGGTGTAGAGGTTGCATTTCCCATCATTGTAGTCGACTTTTAGGGGCCTTCTGGCTGCTGCCTATATAGGACAGTTAACTTGCCTTTCTTCCTATATATCCCCCCTCCTCCTACCTTTCTTTTTTTCTTGTCCTTTATCTAGCACTTGTTGATCTTTTGCAGACCTTGGAGTTTTCTTCCCCATCATTTTTGCATGGTGGACTATCTCTGATGTACAGTCATGTCGACCTGTCTGTTTGGTCTCTCTAATCATCCATCCAACCAAAGTGCACATTGGCTTGAATGTTGGTTATGTCATCAAAGCATTGATCCTTCATGTAAATTTCTGTACATCCCATTTTGTAGTAGGTTCATATTGTTAACACCAAGTCCCGTCAGCTGGAATTGCTTTCCCCAGAAAATAATTGTCCATGTTCGGCATTTCAATCAAGTCTTGGTGGGTGTCCCTGCATCATTTTTTTCTCTTTGGGAGTCGAGGTGAGAGGAACAAACTTCACTAACAATTTTTCATCCTTCCAAACATTCTGGAGAATGTATTGAACCCTTGATGTAAAGATGTTGCTCTATTGTGAGTTCGAGATATGATGTTGACACACTACTAGTGCATGTCCACTAAGTAACACTGCGTTCTCACAATTGAGTGGTCGAATGCACATCTATTATTAGTTCAAGCTGTACTGGCATCGCTTATACGCGAATGAAATCAGTCTCAGAACTTTCTGGCCAGATGGTTTAAACTTACTCTAGATCTTGTGTTCCCAAACTTTTCCTCTGACATAACACTTTGACAGTCGTTGGTCTCATTTATTTTGAAGATTAATAAAAGTTTTAAAAAAATGAGAGAAACTTCTTTTATTCAGTGATTACTTCAATTCTAAATCGTAACTTACAACACAGAAATCATAATAAAATTTTAAAAAATAAGAAAAAATTCTATATTTAAAATACAATTAGTAATTTTTTTTCCTTAACACAAACAACAAAGTGGAAAAAAGTTTCTTAATTCCTTCGGTGAATTTTGATCCTTAAATTACAAATCATCTTGATATCAGATAGAATAGTAGAAAGTAGAATTCTAATATCTGGTGCAGCATCAAGCTTGTTTCTGAACCTTATCTTCATTGTAGTGTAATAAGAAAATCATCCTTCCATAATTATTCAATGGTAAATGAAAGTAAAACAGTAGTAACTTGTTTTGATAAATTCAAACATTTCTCTGATAATTTGCCAAGAAATTACATAATGGATGATCTTTGTGTTTCAGCTTTAAATCAGAGTATCTTATCATGTCAGTTAGTTTTTCATAGTCTCTTGCACTCAAGCCTGCTGGCTTAACTGTTAAGGAAAATGGATTTTGAATCCAGGAATTATCCTCACTAATCTTTGGAAAATATTGCAGAAGAGTTTTTCCTGAGTCGTGAGAGTGCTCTATAAATGGCGTAGAAACTTCATCTGTTTAAAACTTTTTCATTCAGTAAAGTGGCAGAGCAATTAAAAGTGTTTTCGTGAACTGAAATAATCCAAAATTTCAATTTTCTCTCAAAAGATGCAATTTTTTTCTCTTGCATTAAAAATTGTAATATGCTTTCAGTGCAATAACAAGTTACTTCCATTGCACTTTGCAAAAATGTGTGCCAGATATGCAAGTTTTATCAACCATAAAGGATTGCTTTATAATTCAATAAAATTTTGTACTGAACTATTTTTCACATTAAAGGACGACACCTACTCGTTACAAAGTTCATAAAAGCTCAATATTGTTTTCTCCATGAGCAGCCATCGCACATCTGTATGTCATAAAATGTTTTCACTACCATTTTGTCGCACTAAATTTTAAACTATTTGGACTGTACTGGTTGAGATTTTACGTATTTTATCATTTTGGGCATTTCATCCATAACGGGTTTCAAATCAGTAAGTACATTTTTTGTTATTAGAGCTCGTATACGCAAAATACAATGACTGCTGGTAACACTTGTAGCTACCTGCAGTATATGTGGTACAGTTCCCTTGTTTTTTTCTAGCACGGCTGTAGCACCATTTGTACAAACATCAGTACACTTCTCCCAGATGATCTCATGTAGCCATTAATTCAACTGAATATATCTTCTCGCACTGTTTTTATGTAAATATGCACTCCTGAGTAAATCATCAATACTTCTATCAAATATATAACAAACAGATACTAGTAGTACAGCTAGTCCTGCGATACTGTGGATTCATACATTTGCAGTGTATACCCACTGGAAAGCCCATGTTCATAAATTAACTCCGTATTATGGCAGCGATAAGATGTCTGATGCATCATGAAACAGTATTATTAGATAATTGTACCACATCTATTTTTTGGCAGTCTGCCCATTATTAACAGGTGACACTGTGTCTTTGACATGTGGCTTAATAAGTTTTTCTCCAGTTGAATGAGGTTTACCATTAAGCACAGTATGGCAATGTACACAGTAAGATGCTTCCGTTATATTTTCATTTTCAGGAATTGCAAAAGTAATTGAGAAAGTTGTGCTGTCTTTTTAATAAAGTGATAATATTTGCCTTCGTGATTAACATGCATTGTTTGTAAGTGCCTATGAAGAACCGTTTGTGAATTTTGCTGCATCTGAATCCAAATTTTAAATATCTTTCATCGTACATCTGTTTAGGTCTATTTGTACAGAATATGTATTCTTTAATGGGAGATACATTCTTGACTATTATCTTTTGAGGAAATCCCAGTTTGTGGATCCTTTCCTTCTTCAGTAGCAGATATATCAGATGACTCACAACAACTCCCTCCCCTCAAAGTTCCTCTCTTTAACCACGGATATTATTTTTGCAGTATATAAATTCTGTAAAAAGGAAAAGAATGTTGTTGCAATGCTTTCATTAGGTTTTAAATAATATATTTAGAAAAGTATATAGCCCATAACTTGTCAAAGCTAAGTAGAGGTTCAGTCTAAAGCCAGCACAGGGAGCAGAAAAAGAACATGGCCACCACGTGGTGCACACGGATGTGAGAGGGAAACTTTCCTATGTTTGCCTTTCAATGGTGATCTTTCACCATTTGCAGTATAAATTACAAATGGATGTAACAAATTTCATGAAAGCCCGTCGCAGAGGCATTGACATTTACACACACCAGTTATTTCCCAGTTGACACATACAACATGGCCTCGTCACAATAGTGCCATATCTGTTGGCTCACTGAGGTTGGCAGTTGTCAAAAACGTGAGAAAGTGGATGCAAAGTGTACCGATACGTGCTATGTTCAAATTCAGAACATTGCACACTGCTGGTAGCTTCCTTGGCATGTTAGCCTGATCACTTACGTGAGCAAGCCAGTGTGAAAACCCAATTGCAAGATACAAAATTTTACTACGTATCATTATGTGTGTTGTAATTACAACAATAAATCCAATTCTCAGGTGAATGTGTAGTTGAATCTAGAAAAGAAAATAGGAGCCAGTCTATTATTTATTTATATGTAATTGTGCAAGAAGAACAATGATAAAATCGGTAGGCATGAATATATGTACCAAAATGCCGCGCATAAAAACGGGATGTTCCAGTGCTCATACCTCAATTTCTGTTGGTGCTAAAATGGCAAGAACAAGTGTTTTGGGTAGCCCCTAAGCTAGAGACCATATGTACACCCAACAGAAGGATCCTCTTAGTGTCACTGTCCTACAGTACAGGGTCAAAGTATGAATAATACTCCTGCTTAGCTAAATGGAGCAAATCAGGTGGTTCTTTTTGCATTTGATGTGGTTTACAATGGGCTTGATGGGACGTGGAGGCACCATTAGTCCATGGGCACTTTCTTGTAAAAACTACAAAAAAAAGGTTTTTTACTATATTTTCACCATCATGAGCAGACCAAAACCTAACTGCGGATTCTGAGAAGCCTATGCACAGCAAATGAGTGTAATTTTTACAATGTATCCTTAAGATCCCAATCTCGAACAACCTTGAAAATTTTCTACATACATATCTTTATGGGAATGGAAGAGGAAGTAGATGATGATGAAGTAGGAGATATGATACTGCATGAAGAGTTTGACAGAGCACTAAAAGACCTAAGTCGAAACAAGGCCCAGGAAGTAGACAACATTCCATTAGAACTACTGATAGCCTTGGGAGAGCCAGCCCTGACAAAACTCTACCATCTGGTGAGCAAGATGTATGAGACAGGTGAAATACCCTCAGACTTCAAGAAGAATATAATAATTCCAATCCCAAAGAAAGCAGGTACCAAACTATCAGTTTAATAAGCCACAACTGCAAAATACTATCACAAATTCCTTACAGACGATTGGAAAAACTGGTAGAAGCCGACGTTGGGGAAGATCAGTTTGGATTCCCTAGAAATGTTGGAAGACATGAGGCAATACGGACCCTGCGAAATATCTTACAAGATCGGTTAAGGAAAGGCAAACCTACGTTTCTAGCATTTGTAGCCTTAGAGAAAGCTTTTGACAATGTTGACTGGAGTACTCTCTTTCAAAGTCTGAAGGTGGCAGGGGTAAAATACAGGGAGCGAAAGGCTATTTACAAGTTGTACAGAAAGCAGATAGCAGAAGAGTTGAGGGGCATGAAAGGGAAGCAGTGGTTGGGAAGGGAGTGAGACAGGGTTGTAGCCTATCCACAATGTTATTCAATCTATATATTGAGCAAGCAGTAAAGGAAGCAAAAGAAAAATTTGTAGTAGGAAATAAAACTTTGAGGTTTGCCAATGACATTGTAATTCTGTCAGAGACAGCAAAGGACCTGGAAGAGCATCTAAACGGAATGGACAGTGTTTTGAAAGGAGCATATAATATGAACATCTACAAAAGCAAAACAATGATAATGGAATGTAGTTGAATTAAATCGGGTAATACTGAGGGAATTAGGTTAGGAAATGAGTCACTTAAAGTAATAAATGAATTTGGCTATTTGGGAAGCAAAAACACTAATGATGGTCGATGTAGAGAAGATATAAAATGTAGACTGGCTATGGATAGGAAAGTGTTTCTGAAGAAAAGAAATTTGTTAACGTCGAGTATAGATTTAAGTGTCAAGAAGTTTTTTCTGAAAGTAGTTGTATGGAGTGTAGCCTTGTATGGAAGTGAAACATGGACAATAAATAGTTTAGATAAGTAGAGAATAGAAGCTTTCGAAATGTGGTGCTACAGAAGAATGCTGAAGATTAGATGGGTAGATAACATAACTAATGAGGAGGTACTGAACAGAACTGGGGAGAAGAGGAATTTGTGGCACAACTTGACTAGAAGAAGGGATTGGTTGGTAGGACACATTCTGAGGTATCAAGGGATCAACAGTTTAGTACTGGAGAGCAGCGTGGAGGGTAAAAATCGTAGAGGGAGACCAAGAGATGAATACACTAAGCAGATTCAGAAGGATGTAGGCTGCAGTAGTTACTTAGAGATGAAGAGGCTTGCGCAGGATAGAGTAGCGTGGGGAGCTGCATCAAACCAGTCTCTGGACTGAAGACGATAACAACAACAACATCATCAACAACATCTTTATCCATATCCAAGATACAGAGATTCAAAGTTATCTTACCTGTACAGTTCATGAAGTGATGTAGCACAGAGAAATATGCTGTAAAGCATCTGTGTTATCATGTTGTAGTACTGAAGCAAATGCAAAATTTTTTTTCATGTAAAATCCTAAATTTGACTGACCAATACATTTCTTTTCGTGTGAGTCATATGACCTGTTGCAGCGGGGACAACAAGGGAACCACCAGAAAAATGCTCCTTATGGAGCACAAAAAATGTGAATACATTCCTGTGTAATTAAAATATTGAAAAGTGGTGTAGCAGCTGTCTCGTTCTACCTTCCTCAGCTCCATTAAAAATTTTGTCATGCGAACATATTCACATTTTTTTATGCTGAGAGAGAAAACACAGGCAGTAGCAGAAAAGTGGAAAAGTAATAAATACTGGAAGATGTTAAACAGTCTTTGTGGTAGAGAAAGAGTGAAGGAGACAATGGCAGTGGGAGAGATAGAGACAGACATTGTGACAGTGGAACATAGATGACAGTAACAGGACTATGCTAGGAAAAGAGTGAAGAAGACAGTGTGAGGGGGAATAAAGAGAAAGAGGAAGTGCATGTGGATGAGAGCCAGTGATAATGATGATGATGATGATGATGATGATGAGAAAGAGTGTAAGACAGTGACAATGAGGAAGGGAGATATACAATAATAACAGGACAGAACAAAGGGGTCTATGGCTGTGACACAGGAGACACGGAGACACAAAGAGATAGTGACAATAAGTTGGTCTGAATGATTGAGTGACAAAGGGCAGCTGGAAGTGGACGGGTATGGGTGAGTGACAGCGATGAATTAGTGGATGTGAGTGAGGTAGGGGAGCTTGTAGGAGTTTGAAGTGAGCTGTGTGTCACAAAAAGCACAAATATGTTCACATCTCAAAATTTTTGGGAAAATTTTTATACGTGCTGAGGAAGGTAGAATGAGGCAGCTGGTGCCCCACTTTTCAGTCAGGCTCTTTCTAAATAAATGGGATCCTATTTGCATTTTTTGTGGACCGATAGGAGTGCTTTTCCACTAGTATTATATGTAAATGTGTTATTTTCTGAGTCATATTCCAAATAATAAACTGTTACACAGGTTGTGCATGGTATTTCATTAAAGTATTTTGTGCTATACTTTATTTCTGACTTTCAGTTAACTGTAAATAACTTTTGTTTCCAAATTCAATTACATTATTTAAAAAAGTCAGAAAGCCATTTTAAAGCAGTGAATATTGTACTAAGTCTGAGTGTAGATGGGCATAAGTAAGTTGCCAAATCTGGTTCTAACATACCAGCACATATTTTGGCAACTTCTACTGTACAGTTATAAGAAAATTGAGATCAATTAACACTGGGGAATATAAGATGTTTTGTTTTGTTTCTCTGCAGCTGTGAACATCCCAAGGGTTAGTTTTCATTATTTCATAGCATTTATTCAGAGTGATATGATTGTGGGGTGCCATATTTTAATTATATGGGTTACCAGGTATACTGAGTGAAACAAAGTCTCCTGTGCCCAACCACAACCTCATGCCACTGTTGTAACAGACACTATCAGATAATAGGAGTGTCTCCTAATAGCACATATGAATTAAAGCAAAAATGTATACAGCAAACATACATGTGTGCTTCTCATCCTACTACATATATAAAAGAGAAATAGAATATGAAAGAAAAAATTTATTTTGGATGAGTTTATCAGTAAACTCTTTATACATGTACCAATCAGAAACAGGGCATTGAAGCTCAATTTAGCAGTGTGAATACAGGGATCTGTTTAATTTTAGTCAATAAAACAACACATACTTACTTGTGAATTATGTATTATTCTCACAGATTAGTTTCTTCAGATTTTAGAAGTCCGTATGGTGAACATTTAACAAGTATTTTAATCAGGTTTATGAAGAATGTATCAATAATATTGTCAACAGTACTGTGCTGCTGTGATAACTAGCATGGAATGCTGCCAACAGAGGAGAAAGAACCAAAGCGATTGCAGTTCTTGAGCGAGTTGGAGGTGTGGTGAAACTTTTTCCCTCCATAACTCTCTGCTGACAACACAGTTGCACCATACAGACCACCTGGGTTTCACAAAAGAGCATTACGGAAATACTCTTGTTCAAATTTGGTGCTTATTTGTAGTTATGATTATGAAGTGAGTTATATAGAAGCTGTTGTAACTCAGCTACTCAGTGAGTAGAAGAGAGATGACGTTATAAACATCTATAGCCTGCTCAGTTAGCTGTGCAGTCTAACACACTGCTTTTTGGGCGGGAAGGCTTGCCGGTCCCCTGCACGAATCCGCCCGGCAGATTGGTGTCGAGGTCCGGTGTGCCGGCCAGTCTGTGGATTGTTTTTAAAGTGGTTTTCCATCTGCCTCAGCAAATGTGGGCTGGTTCCTCTTATTCCGCCTCAGTTACATTATATCGGCAATTGCTGCGCGAACACTTTCTCCATGTATACGTACACCATAATTACTCTACCACGCAAACATTGTGGTTACACGTGTCTGGTGTGAGACGTTCCTCCAGAGGCCGAACTGCACAATAACCCTGGGTTTGGTGTGGGGCGGTGGTGGGGTGAAGTAGACTACTGTAGCCTGTTGTGGGGCTGTGAACCGCTGAGGGCTACAGCGGGGACAAAGCCTCTCCATCGTTTCTAGGTCCCCAGTTCCATAAAATACAATACAATACAATGAACATCTATTTAATAAGCAGGCAGCATGAAACCCTACTGTTAGTTCGAAAACAGTGGTAGTTCTTCCATCAGTGATGACTTCCAACTTCTATCAGCCATTATTAATAAGTGAAAGAGACCAAGTTATTGGCAGCAGCACAGTATAAGTTATTTTCAGAAATGAATATAAGCTAGAAGAAATGTCTAATATTACTGGCAGCCATGTGCACAGTGACCTTTACCTGTTGGTAAACAGGGAGGTCTTCCCCCTGCGGGTCCGGGGGTTTAGAATAGGCCCAAGGTATTCCTGCCTGTCGTAAGAGGCGACTAAAAGGAGTCCCTCCCCCTCAAGGGGGTAGTTAGCGCCTGCGTTCGGAGACGGACGGTTCCACAACCTATATTTGCGGTCATTTTGGTTTTTCACTTCTTCTCGTTTCTTCCTTCCTTTGGTTGGTTCCTTTCTTTGTTCTTCTCCATCTCACTGTCTTCCTTACTCTTTCCCCTGCCTTCTTCTCCTTGCCTTCTTCTCCTTGCCTTCACTGGTCTCCGCCTCGGCGTTTGAGACAGTCTGTCCTCTCTCTCTCTTCTTTTTCCTCTTCTTCCTTCCTCCCTGTGCGCGCCTGAAGGCCGACCCACGCATTCGCACACGTAGCTGGTGACGGGGTAAAGCGTAATTCCCCACCCTGGGTAGACAAGTAAGGCATGCACGTACCCCCTAGTAAAGGCCAGGCCCAGGGAGAGGTGGTTGTCTCAGCTGATACCTTCTGACCATGCCAATTGGTCCCTCCGTCTATTTCTCGGGAGGTGTGACCTGAGGTGTAAACATTCACCTGAGGCAGGAGTGTCCTCTGAGAGGGTCCCCACAAGGAAGAAGCGTGCCATCAGAAACACTGGCAATCATGGGGGATTCCTCCGCAATGGATTTCTCTTCTTCTTCTCTCTCGACTTCTGCCCACAAATGGAAACTTGACCAGCCACCAGTGACAAAAGTGCTACCGCCTACCCCACAGTTCCTCGTTGTTTCTCGATCTGAGGACGGAAAGGATTTTTCCTCTGTCAACCCTTTAGTTATCCAGAAGGGCGTAGATGCCATAGCCGGAACTGTTAAGTCTTGTACCAGGTTGCATAATGGTACCTTGTTACTAGAAACTGAGAGCGCCTTTCAAGCACAAAAACTGCTTCGGGCCACACTCCTGTACACGTTCCCTGTCCGGGTGGAGGCTCACCGAACTTTGAATTCGTGTCGTGGTGTGGTATATACTAGATCACTCGACGGATTGACTGACGAAGAGATTCAGTCTTTCCTCGCTGAGCAGGGCGTGACGGCTGTCCATAGGGTCATGAAAAAGGTCAACAATGACCTTGTACCGACCCGGACACTTTTCTTGACCTTTGATAGTGTTCAGCTGCCATCGCGCATCAAAGCGAACTACAAGGTTATTTCTGTTCGCCCCTGTGTCCCGACACCTACGCGCTGCTACCAGTGTCAGCGGTTTAATCAGACTCGCCAGTCTTGTTCCAATGTGGCTAAATGTGTCACTTGTGGCAGGGATGCCCATGAGGGTGACTGTCCACTTCCGTCTCCTCGTTGTGTGAACTGTCAGGGTGACCATGCGGCGTCCTCCCGCGACTGTCCCATCTATAAGGAAGGACGCTGTATCCGAGAAATTCGGGTCAAAGAGAAAGTGTCCACCTCGGCTGCTCGCAAGCTATTTGCTAGTAGGAAGCCCTCGCCTCTCCTCGGACTACCAGGGAGGTGGCAACCCAGACATGCCATCTGACCTTCAGCACCACGGTCGTCCATTCGGCCAGTGCTAAGATCACGCGGTCGGCGTCTCCTCTTCCTCCCATCACCCCTCAGACACAAGCACCTTCATCGGCTTCTGCCAAGACGAAGACCCAGAAGTCAGATGCACGGGCCTTCAAGAAGGACCCGTCCCGTGCAGACTTCCTACGTACCTCGAACTCCCAGCCATCGACCAGTACATCCTCAAAACGACCTTCCAAGAAGGCTCATAGGAAGCACAGTTCTCCTTCTCCGCCACGGCGCATTTCTTCTCCTGCGCCACCCAGCCGTTGCCGCCCCAGGCCGTCATCCGTTTCGCCTGGTCGCACCGCTGGTAGCCGAACATCTGGCCATTCACCTGCAGAGGAAGCTCCCCCTCCCGGCCATCTTAACAAGATGACCTATGAACCTACAGAACCAATGGACGATTACTGTCCGCCTACTGATGGCGGCGGCAGTGCTCGCTCGAACCCAGGCCCTCAGCGACCTTCGAGGTGACCCCTTCTTTCATCTTCCTTTTCTTCTCACGATGGCACTTATTCACTGGAATATTCGCACCATTCGCTCCAACCGAGAGGACTTAACGTTGCTGCTCCGCTTGCACTGTCTGCTCGTCGTAGCCCTCCAGGAAACGAAGCTACGCCCATGCGATCAAATTGCCTTGGCACACTACACCTCTGTGCGTTTTGACCTACCCCCTGTGATAGGTATTCTGGCTTATGGCGGGGTTATGTTGCTGGTCCGGGATGATATTTACTACGATCCCATCGCATTGCACACCGGCCTGCAGGCAGTTGCCATCCGCATTACTCTCCCCACTTTTACATTTTCCATTTGTACCGTTTACACTCCATCGTCGTCTGCCGTTACCAGGGCAGACATGATGCAAATTATTGCTCAGCTACCTGCACTATTTTTGTTAACTGGAGACTTCAATGCCCACCATCCCCTTTGGGGCTCTCCAGCATCCTGCCCGAGGGGCTCCCTGTTAGCAGACCTTTTCAACCAGCTCAATCTTGTCTGCCTCAATACTGGCGGCCCTACTTTTCTTTTGGACACATCTCACACCTATTCCCATTTAGACCTCTCTATATGTACTACCCAACTTGCACGCTGGTTTGAGTGGTATAAACTCTCTGATACATATTCGAGTGACCACTTCCCGTGTGTTATCCATCTCCTGCATCATACCCCCTCTCCGTGCTCAACTAGTTGGAACATCTCCAAAGCAGACTGGGGGTTCTTCTCTTCCAGGGCGAACTGGGGGCTCTTCTCTTCCAGGGCGACCTTTCAGGATCAAACCTTCACAAGCTGCGATAGTCAGGTCGCACACCTCACGGAAGTCATTCTCACTGCTGCTGAATATTCCATCCCTCACACTACTTCTTCTCCATGTCGCGTTCCGGCCCCTGGTGGACCGTAGCATGTAGAGACGCTTTACATGCTCGTCGACGTGCTTTACGCACCTTTAAATGCCACCCTACAGTGGCTAATTGTATCAATTATAAACGATTACGTGCGCAGTGTCGTCGTATTATTAAAGAAAGCCAGCTGGGCTGCTTTCACAAGCACCTTCAACAGTTTTACTCCTACTTCTATTGTCTGGGGTAGCCTGTGCCGGCTCTCTGGCACTAAGGTTCACTCACCAGTTTCTGGCTTGACGGTCGCGAATGACGTCCTTGTGGCCCCTGAGGATGTCTCCAATGCCTTCGGCCGCTTTTTCGCAGAGGTTTCGAGCTCCGCTCATTACCACCCTGCCTTCCTCCCCCGAAAACAGGCAGAGGAGGCTAGGCCACCTAACTTCCGCTCCTCGAATCGTGAAAGTTACAATGCCCCATTCACCATGCGGGAACTCGAAAACGCACTTGCCCGGTCATGGTCCTCCGCTCCAGGGCCTGATTCTATTCATATTCAGATGCTGAAGAACCTTTCTCCTGTGGGTAAAGGTTTCCTTCTTCATACTTATAATTGCATCTGGATTGAGGGACATGTTCCCGCATGCTGGCACGAGTCTATTGTTGTACCGATTCCTAAGCCGGGGAAGGACAAGCACTTGCCTTCCAGTTATCGACCCATCTCGCTTACCAGCTGTGTCTGTAAGGTGATGGAGCGAATGGTTAACTCTCGTTTGGTTTGGCTGCTCGAATCTCGACACCTACTTACCAATGTACAATGTGGATTTCGTAGGCGCTGCTCTGCTGTTGACCATCTGGTTACCTTGTCGAACTTCATTATGAATAACTTCTTGCGGAAGTGCCCGACCGCGGCTGTGTTCTTTGATTTGGAGAAGGCTTACGACACCTGTTGGAGGGCGGGCATTCTCTGCACCATGCATGCATGGGGCCTTCGCGGTCGCCTCCCTCTTTTTATTCGTTCCTTTTTAATGGATCGACAGTTCAGGGTATGTGTGGGTTCTGTCCTGTCAGACACCTTTCGCCAGGAGAATGGGGTGCCACAGGGCTCAGTTTTGAGCGTCGCTCTCTTCGCCATAGCGATCAATCCAATAATGGATTGCCTCCCAGCTGATGTATCAGGCTCCCTTTTCGTGGATGATTTTACCATCTATTGCAGCACGCAGCGTACATGTTTCTTGGAGCGCTGTCTTCAGCATTCTCTTTGACCGTCTTTACTCCTGGAGTGTCGCCAATGGCTTCTGTTTTTCTGCCGAGAAGATGGTCTGTATTAACTTCTGGCGCTACAAAGAGTTTCTCACACTGTCCTTACGACTCAGTCCCGTTGCTCTCCCATTCATGGAGACAACAAAATTTTTAGGTCTTACATTTGACAGGAAACTTAACTGGTCTCCACATGTGTCATATTTGGCTGCCCGTTGTACCCGTTCTCTAAATGTCCTCCGTGTTCTCAGTGGTATGTCGTGGGGAGCGGATTGAACTGTCCTACTTCGCCTATATCGGTCGATCGTCCGCTCCAAGCTGGATTATGGGAGCTTCGTATACTCCTCTGCACGGCCGTCCATCTTACACCGCCTCAACTCCATACAACATCGGGGTTTACGTCATGCGATCGGAGCGTTTTGTACTAGTCCCGTTGAGAGTCTTCATGCTGAAGCCGGTGAATTACCACTCACCTACCGGCGCGATATACTGCTTTGTCGGTATGCCTGTCGGCTACTGTCAATGCCCAACCACCCGTCTTATCGTTCTTCTTTCGACGACTCTCTCGACTGTCGATACGGGTTGTATGTCTCTGCCCTGCTACCCCCTGGAGTTCGCTTTTGTTGCCTTCTTCAACACCTTGATTTTTCACTTCCTGCAGCCTTTCGAGTGGGCGAGAGCCAAACGCCACCTTGGCTCCAGGCTCAGGTTCGCGTTCACCTTGACCTCAGCTTGCTCCCGAAGGAGGTTACCCCCGGTTCGGTATACCACTCTCGTTTTGTTGAACTTCGTTCGAAGTTCATTAATATGACCTTCATTTATACAGATGGCTCTAAGACCAATGACGGGGTCGGGTGTTCTTTTATTGTCAGGGCACAAAGTTTCAAATACCGGCTCCATGGCCATTGTTCGGTCTTCACAGCTGAGCTCTTTGCCCTCTACCAGGCTGTTCCTTACATCTGCCGCCACCGACATTCTGCTTATGTCATCTGCTCCGATTCCCTGAGCGCCATCCAGAGCCTCAGTGATCCGTATCCGGTTCACCCTTTCGTGCACCGGATCCAATGCTCTCTTCAGCAGCTGGTGGACGACAGTTCTCCGGTTAGCTTTATGTGGGTTCCTGGCCATGTTGGTATCCCTGGGAACGAATCTGCAGATGCCGCGGCCAAGGCTGCGATCCTCCAGCCTCGGACAGCTTCTTGTTGTGTCCCTTCATCAGATTGCAGCAGGGTCATTTGTTGGCGCATTTTATCGCTGTGGCATGCCGACTGGGCTACACTTACGGACAATAAGCTTCGGGCCTTGAAACCTCTTCCCGCGGCTTGGATGACGTCCTCACGCCCTTCTCGGCGGGAGGAGGTCGTTTTGGCCTGGTTACGAATTGGACACTGCCGGTTCAGCCATCGCCATCTGCTGACGGCTGCGTCGGCGCCGTTCTGCCCATGTGGGCAATTGCTGACGGTCCGCCACATATTAACGTCCTGTCCAGATTTTAATACACTGCGTCTTGATCTTGGCCTGCCATGTGCTCTAGATGCCATTTTAGCAGATGACCCAGGAGCAGCTGCTCGCGTTCTTCGTTTTATCAACTTGACACACCTCTCTAAGGACATTTGATTATGCTGTTTTTTTAATCCTATGCCTGTCAATCTGTCTTTTATCGTGTTTTCCCTTTTAGTTGCTGTTTTAAACTTGTGCCTCGCGGTGCATTCCTGATGTAGTCTGGAAAAAAAAAAAAAAAAAAAAAAAAAAAAAAAAAAAAAAAAAAAAAAAAAAAAAAAAAAAAAAAAAACAGGTAGGTCTGATGCTCCTGTCTGACAAAGCCTGCGGTGTTCATGTTGTACAGGGAGGCAAAAAGAAAAACGGGGTTGACACAGGAGCCTTATAATGGCATTTGAAGGATATGTGTTACTGGATGAAGTAAAAGTCATGGCATTATATCTTATGTCCCACCTCCCCTGAGGTGCTTTTAATGTTTCTGCTTTGTCTTGCTGTACATTATAAACTGTCTGTGAATGCTGAGATAGACAACATGTTGGTCACACTGTGCACAAATTGCCCAAACCATCATTCTCCCTGTAGCAAGTTTGATTGATTCTTAAAAAGAGAAAGAAGGTACAGGAATATAAAACATTTGATCACCTTTAATAGCATGAAGCCCACCCCCCCCCCCCCCAAAAAAAAAAAAAAAAAAAAAAAAAAAAAAAAAAAAAAAAAAAAAAAAAGAAAATATGACACTTTTATGCATTTACCGTGATCACAAGTTTTGCAAAGATACAGATAGCATTGTCCCTGTTCAAAGTTGTGAACTACCTATTAAAACAGTAAACTGTTTGAGGGAGAGGTTATTACCCAGCACCGGTGCCAAATGTATGGACACCCCTCTGTTTATGCAGCTGGAGACCCTATGTCCTTCTGCGGCATCACTAGAAGAAAGATCACTTGCTGGGAAGGTGTCTTGCATTTTAACTAATCCACACACAGATAACAATTCAAGGGAGAGAGAAGTACATTTAGAATTGACCAGTTGTCCTCTTACCGGGATATACAATTTGAAAAGCCTTCACTAGAATTATAAGACAGTATCCCAAAGAAAAAGAGAAGGGAAAGAAAATATGTAAACAAAAGACATTGACAGTACCATTCGACCACACAGATACATAGTTCCGAAAAACTGTATTTTTCATACAAATGAAAATGTTCTGTAATGAATGACATTACATGTAGGTGTACAATGACAGCTTTCAAAGGGAAGCAATGAGTTACAAAATTTTGTAGATGACCATTTATGAAATCCTGCGTATGTCATGAACTGGACTTTGACTGAAACATGCTGTAACTTGGTCATTTTTTAGTTCCTATGTGGATATGTAGTCAAACCATGTATTTCACAATGGTTTTCTGTGGGCAGGAATCTTGACGGATGTGACTGGAACACAGTAGATGTATTCATCTCATACCACTGGTGAGCACTTGTCTGTCATGTGATGAACTCCTGTCACTTTGTTTCCAGCGAAGTAACATCATATTCTTCTCAACTTTCTGACCTGCTAATTTCTGTTGAATTCAGGGTCACTATAGCCATCCACTTTCAGAAGTACTGTGAACACAATAACGTAGGACGGAGGCTGAAAGTTCATGTTTCATTGTTGAGTATCCAAAGGTACACACAATAAAGGCAAACATCCCAACCAAAACACGACAGCCAGGCTACAAATGTAGTACTGCTCTCAAATGGATGATCACTTAATTAATAGCACTGAAACAGATGCACAGAAAGCCATTCTTTTCCCAAAGAACTGTTCTTAAGTTGCCCAAGTTTACTGGGGATTTTAAGTTTCTGTCAAAATAATAAAAATGTGGCAACTCAGGACGTTATTGTTAAGGGGTTACTGAACACACAATAGAATTTTAAGTTATCACAGTCATGTGGCTGAACTCGAGCAGATGATGTCACTGTTCTACACAGTACACGCTACACTTTAAGAACACAACTACCACAGTTTTAGTAAAAATTGAACTAATGAGATGAGGGCTCATGATGCGTTTGTACATTGGTACAATTCTCCACATTTAGCAAATAGGTACTACTGAACACCACACTAGAGACCATAGCCATTGGAATACAGATGTCTACTTTGGTAGAGGTTGGCAACTTTACCTCCCCTCAGGCACATATATATGCTATCAGAAGATGGAAGAACTATATCCTTGGAGATAATTCTGATTCTATTACATAGTAGTAGCCAAAATGTGAGAGAAACTTGCCATGGTTGCCAAAGGGAGTAATACCAGAGTAAGGAAATAGAATATAGAACAACTGAAAGATAAGTCTATTGTTCAGAAGAACCAGAACAGATTGACACAGGAGTTACAAACAAAAGATGGTGGAGATGATATAAACAAAGAATGGAACTCTATTAAAGATGGAAGCAAGGGGACTTAGGAATGAAGACTGGTATTATGGTGAATGTATACAGGCAGTGGAACAGAAATAGGAAGCAAGGCTGAAATGCTTGGAGCAGAATACTAGATCAAATCAGGCATTATATAATGAAAAGAGAATAGAGGCAGAGGAAAAAAAGAGAAGCCATGAAAAGAAAGATAGAGGAGATGAAAGAGCAGTTCCAAAGGAATGAAAGCAGAAAATTCTACAAGAAAATTAAAGAAGGAACTCGAGAATATAGGCCGAAAATAACAGTTTGTAAGAGGGAAATTTGCTGACAGATAAACAAGATGTTCTGGATAGATGGAGAAAATACTTGAAGGGAATTTTGGAGGACAAAGGAATGAGCAGCCACTCTATTGCACCGCAGATTCAAAAATAGAGGAACCAACATTAGAGGAATTACAGGAGCTAGTGCATTGTCTAAAATACACTCCTGGAAATTGAAATAAGAACACCGTGAATTCATTGTCCCAGGAAGGGGAAACTTTATTGACACATTCCTGGGGTCAGATACATCACATGATCACACTGACAGAACCACAGGCACATGGACACAGGCAACAGAGCATGCACAATGTCGGCACTAGTACAGTGTATATCCACCTTTCGCAGCAATGCAGGCTGCTATTCTCCCATGGAGACGATCGTAGAGATGCTGGATGTAGTCCTGTGGAACGGCTTGCCATGCCATTTCCACCTGGCGCCTCAGTTGGACCAGAGTTCGTGCTGGACGTGCAGACCGCGTGAGACGACGCTTCATCCAGTCCCGAACATGCTCAATGGGGGACAGATCCGGAGATCTTGCTGGCCAGGGTAGTTGACTTACACCTTCTAGAGCACGTTGGGTGGCACAGGATACATGCGGACGTGCATTGTCCTGTTGGAACAGCAAGTTCCCTTGCCGGTCTAGGAATGGTAGAAAGATGGGTTCGATGACGGTTTGGATGTACCGTGCACTATTCAGTGTCCCCTCGACGATCACCAGTGGTGTACGGCCAGTGTAGGAGATCGCTCCCCACACCATGATCCCGGGTGTTGGCCCTGTGTGCCTCGGTCGTATGCAGTCCTGATTGTGGCGCTCACCTGCACGGCGCCAAACACGCATACGACCATCATTGGCACCAAGGCAGAAGCGACTCTCATCACTGAAGACGACACGTCTCCATTCGTCCCTCCATTCACGCCTGTCGCGACACCACTGGAGGCGGGCTGCACGATGTTGGGGCGTGAGCGGAAGACGGCCTAACGGTGTGCGGGACCGTAGCCCAGCTTCATGGAGACGGTTGCGAATGGTCCTCGCCGATACCCCAGGAGCAACAGTGTCCCTAATTTGCTGGGAAGTGGCGGTGCGGTCCCCTACGGCACTGCGTAGGATCCTACGGTCTTGGCGTGCATCCGTGCGTCGCTGCGGTCCGGTCCCAGGTCGACGGGCACGTGCACCTTCCGCCGACCACTGGCGACAACATCGATGTACTGTGGAGACCTCACGCCCCACGTGTTGAGCAATTCGGCGGTACGTCCACCCGGCCTCCCGCATGCCCACTATACGCCCTCGCTCAAAGTCCGTCAACTGCACATACGGTTCACGTCCACGCTGTCGCGGCATGCTACCAGTGTTAAAGACTGCGATGGAGCTCCGTATGCCACGGCAAACTGGCTGACACTGACGGCGGCGGTGCACAAATGCTGCGCAGCTAGCGCCATTCGACGGCCAACACCGCGGTTCCTGGTGTGTCCGCTGTGCCGTGCGTGTGATCATTGCTTGTACAGCCCTCTCGCAGTGTCCGGAGCAAGTATGGTGGGTCTGACACACCGGTGTCAATGTGTTCTTTTTTCCATTTCCAGGAGTGTAATTATAAATCACCAGGAGCTAATTAAATAACTGCAGAACTGCTAAAAAGTGGGGGAACTGATCTTCGTAAGTGGATCCACAAACTTATTAAGTTGATACGGAATCAGGAAAGAATCCCAGAAGAATGGACCTTAGGTGTAATTCAGCCTGTATACAAGAAAGGACACAAAACCTGTTGTTCAAATTACCAAGGAGTTACCCGGCTGAATCTAACCTACAAGATCTACAACAGGTTATTGCCATATGCAGAAGAGATTCTGGGCGAGTATCAGTGTTGATTTCAGCCTAATAGATCAACAACAGACCAGATATTTGTGTTGAGGCAAATACATGAAAAGGCATATGAGTATAACATTGAACTTTATTACCTCTACATAGACTTCAAGCAGTCCTTTGATAGTCTTAATAGAGCACAAATGCTAAATGATTTGATGCTGCTTGGTATACCATCGAGGTATGTCTCATTTATTCAAGCAACATTGGCTGGTTCCAAGGCTGTATGTGAGTGGACGAAGAATTGAGCAATTGGTTTAGTATTAGTAAAGGAGTCCGACAAGAAGACACACTCTCTACAATGCTTTTCAATCTGACTCTTGAAGCATCCATGTTGAAGTTTCAGATATCTGGTTACACAGGCACAAAGTCAACTCAGATATGCGGTGTTGTGGACTGGCAAGACAGCCAATCCACTAGGAGGAAGCCGAAAGGCACGCGTTTAAGCTCACGCAGGCTGGTGTGAGGTCTGAAACAGGACAAGGTAATTATAATAGCCAATAACGTACGTAGCTGCTGGAATACTTAACTTTAGTCCATTTGGTGAACATCGCTCTTGACGGTACATGTTTTACAGCATCAATAGTAACTGGTAATGGCGCCTTGCTAGGTTGTAGCAAATGACGTAGCTGAAGGCTATGCTAACTATCGTCTCGGCAAATGAGAGTGTAATTTGTCAGTGAACCATCACTAGCAAAGTCGGCTGTACAACTGCGGCGAGTGCTAGGAAGTCTCTCTAGACCTGCCGTGTGGCGGCGCTCGGTCTGCAACCACTGATAGTGGCGACACGCGGGTCCGACGTATACTAACGGACCACGGCCGATTTAAAGGCTACCACCTAGCAAGTGTGGTGTCTGGCGGTGACACCACATGTGGATATGCTGATGATGTAGCAATTATTAGTAGAAGAAGGGTGTCACTAGAGAGGACAATATGTGAGCTGAAAGAAGCCACAGGACCTAGAGGCCTTTCTATAAATGAAACAAAGACAAAGTACATGAATTTCACCAGGAAGGAAAATAATAACTTGGACAGACTATCAGCAGATGGTTTCAATGATAAACATGTGCAGAACTTTGACTACTTGAGCTCTAATATTAACAGCACAAATTCCATGCCAACTGAAATAAAACTGCACATCCTAAGTGGCAATAGAGAAGCTTTCATGTGTTTAAGACATTGCTGGCCTCTAGGTTATTAAATAGGCAGCTGAAGCTGCAACTATATAAGGTCATGCAAAACATGGATGCTAATGAGTGTTGATGAGCAGCAGCTCAGGTTATTGCTGCATAAGATCTGTGGGGCAGTTCAGGATAATAATGGTATCTGGAAATCTAGGATGAATGCTGAGCTGGTCTGCCTCCTACAAGGAGCTGACATTGCAAGAATTATAAGAAGTAGAATAATAGCCTGGCTTCGGCACATCCACAGGATGGATACTGGAAGAACAGCTAAAAAGATTTTTGAATGAAGGCCAAATGGAAGAAGGCAGGGAGGAAGGCCACAAAAACAGTGGATAGATAATGTGGAAGAAGATATAAAATGTCCCAGAGTCCGAGGTTGGCTGAGAAATGTGCTGAAGAGGGCAGAAAGAAGAAAACGTGTTGATGAGGCTAAAACCCACGCATGGTTGTGTAATACCATGAGAAGAAGAAGAAGAAGAAACATGAATAAAAGTTGGAGGGAGAAAGGAGTACAATTAGAATGTAAGAACTATTACATCAATTAGCCCTCCACAATTACATGTGTGGCAGTGAAAATACAAATAGTAGAGGTTCACTAGTCCTCCCAGATTTTAACATTTGTCTGATGAATACAGGAACTACAATACATTTTTGGGCCTACTGGATGAAGCTGTTCGTATTTTTTTGACATCAAATTGTGACAGATGATCAAATGCTTTATATCGTTATATCTATTTTCCATCTTAAAAATCAGGCAAACTTATAACCAAGTAGTGTGTTGGTCTAAGCAGTTTTTGCACAGTAGTGGTTGTTCACAGGGTGATCGTCTTGTAAAATTCTGCCACAGTTTCCAAAGATGTTTTCTGAAGTACAGTGAGATTACTGTATGTGAGATCAGAAGCACCTCTTATCATCATATCTATATACCATGACTTTTATTTACTCCAGTTAAATTTATCCTTCAAATGCCAGTTGAAGGCATCTGTGTCAACCCAGTGTTCTTTTGGGCCTCTGTATGTGTCATGGAAAATGTATGCTGCAACGTTCCAGGTGTGTTTTGAGATCTTCATGAAGCTGGAGCCTTATATCCATGGAAGTTAATATCTAGTGTCACATTAAGGCTATTTTGCGGGGTAATAGTAACAGGGATGTCTCCTAACTTGATACCAGTCTTTTTGACATGGGTGAAATACTGGCCACATACCACACCAAAATGCCAGCTTCAAAAAATTTCTATCCAGATTTTACTTTACATCGAATTTTAAGAGAGATAGTTGCTTGCTACTCACTGTATATCGGATATGCTGAGTCACGGATAGGCATTACAAAAAGACTGTCAGAAAGTAAGCTTTCGGCAAACTAGGCCTTCATTGGAAATAGACAACATACATACACACACATTCATGAAAATGCATCTTACTCACACATGGCCACAGTCTCTGGCTGCTGAGGCCAAACTCAACTATTATGAAAAGGTTAGATTGCTACTCACCATATAGTGGAGACCATGAGTTGCAGATTGGCACAACGAAAAGATTACACCCCTATCCTGCTATCCCTCCCCTTTCCCACCCCAGCCTCTTCCTTACCTGCACCACTCAGATTGCTCATATATGGGGGGGGGGGGGTCTACTTTAGACAAGGCCCTTCTGACCAAAAGCTCACTTGTTTAGCAGTCTTCTTGTTGCTCATGTCGGTAACTCAGCATCTCCACCATATGGTTAGTAGAAAGTTGTCCTTTTCATAATACTGTTGTTATTCCATCCTGGTTTTACTTTTGCATAATAGGAATGTGACAGTGCACTAGCACAAAGCAAATATGCCTCCCTAGACCCATACATCCACAGTTAAATCCTTCACCATATTAGTGACCATAATGAAGTATCCTGTTCTATGCTCGTAATGACACTTTTATTCATATTATTTTATGTGGTTTCTATATCTCTAATTTACTTAGAAGCAGTAAAATTGCACATGTTCAAAGTAAACCAATACATTTCTTGTTTCATCAGGTTCTCTTTCTCATTTCTGGCAGTATTGCAGACTTGAAACAAAAATGAAGAACCCCACATGGTTCAGTTTGCTGTTACAAACTAGAATAATGTGTGAGAAAAATAAGGAAATTGTCTGTTTTGGAACGTATTGTAATTTTTGTTTCAGTATACTCACTTCAAGTTTGTACATGCGAAACAGTAGTCACACTTTTCGGAGTAGTGATATTTTTAAAAAAGAAAAAAAAAATCTGCCAGCTGACCTTTTGCATTTGCTTGCTGTATTGAATATAATGCAGGGCACATGTGTTCCCTTGCCCTTTTTGTGTAATCAACTACTTGTGTTGTAACTGTGTATGTCCCTGAAAAGTAGTCAACACAGCAAGTACATGGATATCAAGAAACAGTTGCTAATGATTGGAAATCCTTACCCACCGGCTGTCTCAGTGAAACCACTCACATAGTTATGTTGATGAAATTATATTTTCCTTATGAATGCAGCTGTGGGTGTGGTTTGAGAACTTGTGAAGTACATGTTTGATATCCTCATCCATTCAAAATGTAATCAGACTTCTCTCCATAGTGTAACTGCTATCTGTCATAGTAATGGAGCATAAGATCTCTTCAAGACATGCCAGATACAAACACCATGTTACAATGTCAGTATTCAGAAATCAAAGGATTACTCATTTATCCTCTGATTATTTCATTAATAAGGATTCTATGAACACTTGACCATTCTCTTCTTGGAGATTTGTGTATGTGCTTAAGATTCAGACATACATTTCTTTCAATCATGGATACAGTTCTCAAAAAGTGAAACAATATTGCACTCCATATACAGTGCCAACTCTTCTAAAATTTTTATTTTAGCATTACTCCACATTATACACCATTTAAATTTAGTCTTGTGAATATTACAAAATGTCCTCTCTCATTTTGGTGAATTTAATTAAAATAGGTTTATCAGGAAACAAGAGGTCGCCAGTCTGTGTACTGAAATAGAATATTTAAAAAAAATTACTTTTTGTTGATTTAGACATTTAATAACTGAAAATTGTCTTAAAGAGCATTTAATTAACTTTGGTCAAAGAGCACCATAAAAGCCTGAATAATTGTGTCATGTTAAAAATTTTATTCTGTATTCATATTATTCATATTTGGAAACATACAGTAAATAATACTAACAGCAAAATTTACACTTGTGTCCACAGGTTAATCATAACTGAGGTAAATAATAATAATAATAATAATAATAATAATAATAATAATAATAATCCCGTGGAGGCCCGGGAGAAGAATAGGCCTCCGGTATGTTCTGCCAGTCGTAAAAGGCGACGAAAAGAACAAACCACTAATAGGGCTAACCCCCCTTTTAGTGTGATTACTTGGTTCAGGACAGAACTAAAGAAGCCTCGGACAAGTGCCGTCATGGTCGGGGACGACGCTTGAACCCTATGCCCGCCCACAATGGTAACGACACTGCTAGCCAACTGGAAAAGGATTTAAATCCGAATAGAGGTGTTTTGCAGGATATGCTTCCTGCAACCACCCTAGAAGGAAAACAAAGACAGAGGATGAGATGGTCAGATGAAGTTAATCGACACCTCATGTTCTGTTATTACCAAGCAACAAACCTAGGAACCAATACAACTGGATACAGATCACAAGTATACACAACATTTATTACCAGATACCCGGAATTAAAATTTTTAACAGAACAACGACTAGCTGATCAGATCCGTGTAATAATAAAAAATAACAGGATACCCCAGTCAGAATTAGAAAACATCAAACAACAAGTACAACAAATACTGGAACAAAATAATGTGCAATCAGAAGAGGAAGAAAACACAGTAATGGACTCAAACATCCCAGAGCAAACAAACAAAGACCAACACGCATCAATTAAACAATCAGAGGAAAACGAAATCTTAAGACAGCCACCAGAACAAGCACAAATAGAACACGAAGAGAGACACGTGTTAGATATAGAAGAGAAATTTCAGCTGACATATATAGAATACAAAGACACAAATACAGACATTAGACCATTCTTGCATAGACCGCCAAATATCCCACAAGTCGAAACAACAATAAAAACTATCAACACAATCATACACAACAAAATAAATGAAAACACAACTATGGAAGAGTTACAACTACTGGTTTATATAGGAGCACTCACTACACTAAATATACACACTAGGCAGAGATCAGAACAAACCAACACACAGAAGAAACCCACAAAACCAGCATGGCAACACAGGTTACAGATCAGAATAGAAAAACTGAGAAAAGACATCGGACAGTTAACACAATTTATAAGAAATGAAATATCAGACAAAAAACGAAAAAGGTTAGGTAAAATCTCACAACAAGAAGTAATAGAGCAATTAGATGAAAAAAAGCAGAAATTGCAAGCATTGGTCAAACGACTTAGAAGATACAAAAAAAGTGAAAATAGAAGGAAACAAAACCAAACATTCAACACAAACCAAAAGAGATTTTACCAAACAATGGATAACACACACATTAAAATAGACAATCCACCAAACATAACAGACATGGAACACTTCTGGAGCAGCATATGGTCAAACCCGGTACAACATAACAGGCATGCACGGTGGATACAAGCAGAAACAGACACATACAAGATGATACCACAAATGCCTGAAGTGATAATTTTGCAACATGAAGTCACCCGAGCAATTAATTCTACACACAATTGGAAAGCCCCTGGAAATGATAAAATAGCAAATTACTGGCTAAAGAAGTTCACCTCAACACATTCACATCTAACTAAATTATTTAACAGTTACATTGCAGACCCATACACATTCCCTGATACACTTGCACATGGAATAACCTATCTGAAACCTAAAGATCAAGCAGACACAGCAAACCCAGCTAAATATCGCCCCATAACATGCCTACCAACAATATACAAAATATTAACTTCAGTCATCACACAGAAATTAATGACACATACAACACAGAACAAAATTATAAATGAAGAACAAAAAGGCTGCTGCAAAGGAGCACGAGGATGTAAAGAGCAACTGATAATAGATACAGAGGTGACATATCAAGCTAAAACTAAACAAAGGTCCCTACACTACGCATACATCGATTACCAAAAAGCCTTTGATAGTGTACCCCACTCATGGTTACTACAGATTTTGGAAATATACAAAGTAGATCCTAAATTGATACAGTTTCTAAACACAGTAATGAAAAATTGGAAAACCACACTTAATATCCAAACAAATTCAGATAACATCACATCACAGCCAATACAGATTAAGCGTGGAATATACCAAGGAGACTCATTAAGTCCTTTCTGGTTCTGTCTTGCTCTGAACCCACTATCCAACATGCTAAATAATACAAATTATGGATACAATATTACTGGAACATACCCACACAAAATCACACATTTGCTATACATGGATGATCTAAAACTACTGGCAGCAACAAATCAACAACTCAACCAATTACTAAAGATAACAGAAGTATTCAGCAATGATATAAATATGTCTTTTGGAACAGACAAATGTAAGAAAAATAGCATAGTCAAGGGCAAACACACTAAACAAGAAGATTACATATTGGATAACCACAGCAACTGCATAGAAGCGATGGAAAAAACAGATGCCTATAAATACCTAGGATACAGACAAAAAATAGGAATAGATAATACAAATATTAAAGAAGAACTAAAAGAAAAATATAAACAAAGACTAACAAAAATACTGAAAACAGAATTGACAGCAAGAAACAAGACAAAAGCTATAAATACTTATGCTATACCAGTATTGACCTACTCATTTGGAGTAGTGAAATGGAGTGACACAGACCTAGAAGCACTCAATACACTTACACGATCACAATGCCACAAATATAGAATACATCACATACATTCAGCAACAGAAAGATTCACATTAAGCAGAAAGGAAGGTGGAAGGGGATTTATAGATATAAAAAACCTACATTATGGACAGGTAGACAATTTAAGAAAATTCTTTCTAGAACGAGCAGAAACTAGCAAAATACACAAAGCAATCACTCATATAAATACATCAGCTACACCATTGCAATTTCATAACCACTTCTACAACCCTTTAGATCACATAACATCAACAGATACAAAGAAAGTAAATTGGAAAAAGAAAACACTACACGGCAAGCACCCGTATCATCTAACACAGCCACACATAGATCAAGACGCATCCAACACATGGCTAAGAAACGGCAATATATACAGTGAGACGGAAGGATTCATGATCGCAATACAGGATCAAACAATAAACACCAGATATTACAGCAAGCATATTATTAAAGATCCCAATACCACAACAGATAAATGCAGACTTTGCAAACAACAAATAGAAACAGTAGATCACATAACAAGCGGATGTACAATACTAGCAAATACAGAATACCCCAGAAGACATGACAATGTAGCAAAAATAATACATCAACAACTTGCCATAAAACATAAACTAATAAAACAACACGTTCCCACATACAAGTATGCACCACAAAATGTACTGGAGAATGATGAATACAAATTATACTGGAACAGAACGATTATAACAGATAAAACAACAACACATAACAAACCTGACATCATACTCACCAATAAAAAGAAGAAATTAACACAACTAATTGAAATATCCATACCCAACACAACAAATATACAGAAGAAAACAGGAGAAAAAATTGAAAAATACATCCAACTGGCTGAGGAAGTCAAGGACATGTGGCATCAGGATAAAGTCGACATTATCCCAATTATACTATCAACTACAGGAGTCATACCTCACAATATTCACAAGTACATCAATGCAATACAGCTACATCCAAACATATATATACAACTACAAAAATCTGTAATTATTGATACATGTTCAATTACCCGAAAGTTCCTAAATGCAATATAACATATACCATACAGTTACAAGGAAGTCACGCTTGATCAAGGTCCGCGTCACATTCCATTTTTAACCAGACTTAACAGTCTGAGAAAGTAAAGAAAAAGAAATAATAATAATAATAGAAGGAGAGAAGATGAGCAACCCACTGTAAAAGACAATCAGTACCACTCCCTCCCCCCCCCCCCCCTCCACCACTGTATTGAAATGGAGAACTACTTTGTATACGCACATGGTTTAAAGCAGAAAAGAGCAGAACTCTTCACCCATACTGGTACTGCCCACGATAATTGCAGTTTCGATGTGGTCTAAGTGTAATCTCTTGGCGAAGTTTACAATGTTATGTCATACAGAAGATTCACTTGGACCTGGTGTTGTAGGCTAAGATACTCAGGTGCCTTGATGATCACAGATAAACAATTGTCTCAGCAGTGTTGCAGTCACCGTAATGTTCTTGGCAGCAATTCAGACAAGTGAATTACTGTCATAGGTCAGCATAATATTGACCAAGAATAATCACTGTACAACTTATCATCACTGCACAACAAGGTACAGAAATATTTATACAAGACAATTGCCTGTAAATTATAATGAGTCAAAATTTTAAGTGTTGTTGATAAACTCACATAAAAATGTGAAAAACTATCCAAGCTTTTGAAACTATTACATCCTTCTTCAGGAAGGGGGTCAGAAAGGGCCAGCAGGTTACTCATAATCCAGAATGAAACAGACCCATTCATTGTGAGGTGCAACCTTATCACACTCAGGTTTCCCATAAACCTGTATGTTAAGAGGTTCAGAGCCATTGGTCTGTATACCAAATGTCTTGCAATTTGTAACCCAGTCCTTGCCATGCAGAGATCAGCTTGTTTACTGTGGAATCAACAGTTCTGAGATTAGCGTGTGAATGTAACAAAGGAAGTGCTTATCACAGGTGAATCCCATTTTAGTTTGGAAAATGATTGTCACCAGACACTCATCAGGAGAAAAACTGGTAGACACTATAGTTGTAGGAAAACCATAGAAAGAGGCCTATTTGATGGTAATTTCCTATTTTATGGAGGCATCATTTTGGATGAGCATGTGGAGCTTCATATTTTTAAAAAAATGTTATTTAGTGAAATACAGTGAATCCTTAACTGGTATCGTGGTGTGTGTCAGACCCCTGAAGTTTACTGTTGACTTATGCCATATTGTTTTAACTTTTCTGTTGTTTATTGAACTCAGCAAGCTATAACATAGATTTACAAACACATGACAGCAAAAAATAGATTAAAATGTCAATGAAAAATTTGATAATAGAGAAAATACGTAAGCAATGTTCTGAAAAAGTGGATTTTCCTATGTTTCTCAAAAACTTAAAAAAACAAGTTTTGTTGTTATTGTTGTGCCATGCTAGTCTTTCACAAACCACCAAGAATTGAGAGTTCATAAACCAAATTACTGGAAAATTTCTAGGATTGATACATATTCTGATGTTAAATTTCCAGTCTAACAACGAAAATCATCAATTATTGATAGTTAATGTAAATGGATAGATAAAAAATTCTACTTACCGTGCAGCGGCAGAGAAAAAACACACACACACACAAAAGGATTTAACTTTTAGAAGCTTTCGGAGCCTGTGGCTCCTTCTTCTGGCAGAAGAGTTGAAGGGGAAGGAAGAGGGGTGAAGGAAAAGGACGATCAGTTTTGGGAAAGGAGTACAGTTGATGAAAGTTACCCACAACCATGGGTCAGGGGAGACTTATTGGACAAGCTGAGAAGGAATGACTAAGGAATCTTGCAGTTTACATTTTCAAAGTATAAATTTTTTTTAGCAGTTTTATTGTTTGACCACTGTAGAATCTCATCTAAAAAGCCTTGAGTGAAAAGCAGATCCCACACTTGTCTGACACTTGGATTTCTATCCAAAGCACTGCCTCTAGACCTCAGGCCAGGAATCTGCAACAAAGTTTGTTTTCTTGTCCTCTCAGTAGTTGGTAGTTACGTTTTTTTCCAGCTGAAGCATTTCCCCTTACCATAAAAGAAGGAATCATGGCAATATGATTGTCTGTACTTGGATCATCTTCATCTGCACCCGTGTCCTCCATTCCAGCATCATCATCAGCATCCACTTCATATTATCAATTCATACCATCATCACTTTGTATTTCATAACCTTGATCAGTATCACTGTCATCCAAAACTTCATTAATCATTTTTTACCAAATACAGTTCGAAGTTTGGTTCATTTCCTTCCAGAACTCATCGAAAGTACATAGTCTATTTTTGCTGTTTTGTAATGGTGTGATGGATCTGGTTGTGACTTCATGTGCTGCAAACTAATTAGTAATAAATATAATATATTGCATTATCGGTATCACAATGAACCCGAAATTTCGGTAAAAACATCCAACAAAAAATAATCACACAACTTGTATCACATGTCAGCGAGATGTAGTGATGACTTCACCACACATTTGCTCGAGGTTAAAGAGTATGAGCATCACCCCACCTTCACTGCAGCAAGTCAACTCTCAAACTGAAATGTGCATAGAGAGCAAAAGCAAAACAACTCCAGAAAAGGAGGGATGGCCATTAGGAAGTTCGACAGCTGTCCTACAGACATATGATACCAGTTAAGTGTTAATGCCCAGAAGTATTGCACTGTAACTCTGCTCAATACAGGTCCTTGCTGCCCCTTCAGCCTCTCATCATATGACATACCTGTGGTTCCACTAATACGCAAGAACATAGTTCCAATAAACAGAAGGTAACATGTAATGTGCTGTGATTGGGGCATTTTTTTTCCCCCCTGTAGCAGTTGCTACAGTACTGTGACTGTGGTGTGCAGATTGGGATTTCAATGTGTATCAGGATTGCAGACGTGGGTCTGAAAATTAATGAAACATTAACAATATAACTTTATTTTTTCAAGTTGATAATTAAAATTTTATGAATACTCCTTGTAAATATTTGATACAATATTCCAAATGTGTGCTCTGGTTCAGACTGTGCATCCATGCACACAGCCCCACAATCCCAAAGACACGTAGTGTTCTCATGCTGTACAGTCTCAAATTTCTGTAAGTCACCTACGAGACCCAAGCCTTGCCCTGTATGACTGGAGCTGTATTCATTCAGGTCCCATCAAGAAAGATAGCATTCAGGGATGTGGAATGAGTCATGGTACACATTAACAAAAGACAAGAAATCATCAAAACTTCATCTATATACTGTATTAACAATAAACTATCACTATAATGTTTAATGCTATTCATACTTACATTATTTAAATTTAATCAGATACTTTGTGAAGAAAGCTACTATGTACCATGAAAAAGCTCCTGCCTTCTCAGTTATACTACAGGGTGCCCCACTTGTAAGCAGCCCCCTCCCCCTCCACCTCCCCCCCCCCCCCCCTTATACACACACACAGAAAAGTATTATCAAAGTCAAAATTAAAAGAGGATACGAAACCAAATTTGTGCTTGACATACCCTTATGGTGGAGAAATGAAGCTACGAGTTGCTGGAAGTGGCCTCCCTGCACCCGTATACTGTGTGTTCATGACTGCCAGAGTATTGGGTGTCACTGATTGCATTTCACAGTGACTGTTCTCACTTCAATGGTGTCTGGTTTCCTCTTGAACACATTGCCTTTAAGGTGATTCCACAGAAAGAACACAAGAGAGGGTCAAGTCAGATGATCTTAGGGGACATAACCCTTTGGCAATCATCCTGTCAGGTAAAAATGATTTCACTGCAGCCAGTCTTGCTTTGGACATATGGCATGTTGCCCCATCTTGCTGGTGCCAGCCAAGTGTCAGATCCTTGTCATTGAACTGGTCCACAAATACATGAAACACCGGTACACTTCATTGGTGATAGTAGTGTCAAAAAAACATTGACCTAATGATACACCACTGCAATAATGCACAGGACACTCCTACCTTCTGTGAATGAAGGGGTTCCTCAACAAATGCTACACTGAAACACGAGATCCACACACAGTTCTCAGAACCTAATTGTTGGCACATTTCAGAGATGCTGCCACATTAAGTTACATGAGAACATCTGCCATGAAATCCAGTACTCTGGCAGCAGCATTCACAAATGTACAACACCATGTCGAACTGTGTATAGAGGTGGGAGCAAGTCACTTTCGGCATCCCTTGTAATGTATCTTCATTTTTAACTGTAAATATATATTTGTGTACAAATTTGGTTTCAAGATTTTTCATAACACTGTTCCCAGGGCCCCTTATGAGTGGGATACCCTGTATATAGCTGCTGTTTATCTGATTTTAGTAGTTTGATATATACTTGCTTAATGGTATGTTAAAGGAAATATATTTACCGATATTATGAAAAGGAAAGCTCCTACTCAATCATATAGTGGAGATGCTGAGTCACATTCAAGCGCAACAAAAAGACTGACACACACACACACACACACACACACACACACACACACACACACACACACACACACACAACATTCCATTGATTGGAACTACTGATGGCCTACACACACACACACACACACACACACACACACACACAGACACACAGACAACATTCCATTGGAACTACTGATGGCCTTGGGAGAGCCAGTCCTATCAAAACTCTACCATCTGGCGAGCAAGATGTATGAAACAGGCGAAATACCCTCAGACTTCAAGAAGAATATAATAATTCCAATCCCAAAGAAAGCAGTTGTTGACAGATGTGAAAATTACTGAACAATCAGTTTAATAAGCCACAGCTGCAAAATACTAACACGAATTCTTTACAGACGAATGGAAAAACTAGTAGAAGCCGACCTCAGGGAAGATCAGTTTGGCTTCCGTAGAAACACTGGAACACGTGAGGCAATACTGACCTTACGACTTATCTTAGAAGAAAGATTAAGGAAAGGCAAACCTACATTTCTAGCATTTGTAGACTTAGGGAAAGCTTTTGACAATGTTGACTGGAATACTCTCTTTCAAATTCTAAAGGTGGCAGGGGTAAAATACAGGGAGCGAAAGGCTATTTACAATTTGTACAGAAACCAGGTGGCAGTTATAAGAGTCGAGGGACATGAAAGGGAAGCAGTGGTTGGGAAGGGAGTAAGACAGGGTTGTAGCCTCTCCCCGATGTTATTCAATCTGTATATTGAGCAGGCAGTAAAGGAAACAAAAGAAAAATTTGGAGTAGGTATTAAAATCCATGGAGAAGAAATAAAAACTTTGAGGTTCGCCGATGACATTGTAATTCTGTCAGAGACAGCAAAGGACTTGGAAGAGCAGTTGAACGGAATGGACAGTGTCTTGAAAGGAGGATATAAGATGAACATCAACAAAAGCAAAACGAGGATAATGGAATGTAGTCGAATTAAGTCAGGTGATGCTGAGGGAATTAGATTAGGAAATGAGACACTTAAAGTAGTAAAGGAGTTTTGCTATTTGGGGAGCAAAATAACTGATGATGGTCGAAGTAGAGAAATTTGTTAACATCGAGTATAGATTTAAGTGTTAGGAAGTTGTTTCTGAAAGTATTTGTATGGAGTGTAGCCATGTATGGAAGTGAAACATGGATGATAAATAGTTTAGACAAGAAGAGAATAGAAGCTTTTGAAATGTGGTGCTACAGAAGAATGCTGAAGATTAGATGGGTAGATCACATAACTAATGAGGAAGTATTGAGTAGGATTGGGGAGAAGAGAAGTTTGTGGCACAACTTGACCAGAAGAAGGGATCGGTTGGTAGGACATGTTCTGAGGCATCAAGGGATCACCAATTTACTATTGGAGGGCAGCGTGGAGGGTAAAAATCGTAGAGGGAGACCAAGAGATGAATACACTTAGCAGATTGAGAAGGATGTAGGTTGCAGTAGGTACTGGGAGATGAAGAAGCTTGCACAGGATAGAGTGGCATGGAGAGCTGCATCAAACCAGTCTCAGGACTGAAGACAAGAACAACAACAACAACAAGAACAACAACAACAACAACAACAACACACACACACACACACACACACACACACACACACACACACACACACAACTCACACACATGCACACACAACTGCAGTCTCTGGCAGCTGAAGCCACACTGTGAGCAGCAGCAGCAGCGCGTGATGGAAGTGGCAACTGAGTGAGGTTAAGGAGGAGTCTGGGGTGGGGGAGGGGGAGGGGTAGTAGGGCAGGGGTGAGGGACAGTGAAGTGCAGCTGGGGAGCACGCAGGGATGAGCAGGAGAGAGGGAGGGCAGCTAGGTGCAGTTGGGAGGTTAGATGGATGGCAGGGGAGAGGTGGGGGGGGGGGGGGAGAGGGGTAAGCAGAAAATGAGAGAAGTAAAAGGACTGGGTGCATTGGGGAATGAGGGCTGTGTAGTGCTGAAATGGGAACAGGGAAGGGGCTGGGTAGGTGAGGACAATGACTGACAAAGTTTGTGGCCACAATGGTTACGGGAAAGTAGGATATATTCCAGGGAGGGTTCCTACCTGCACAACTCAGGAAAGCTGGTGTTGGTGGGAAGGATCCATATGGCATAGGCTGTGAAGCAGCCATTGAAATGAAGGATTTCATGTTGGGCAGCATGCTCAGCAACAGCATGGTCCCCTTGTTTCTTGGCCACAGTTTGTCAGTTGCCATTCATGCAGACAGACAGCTTGTTTGTTGTTATGCCCACATAGAATGCAGCACAGTGGTTGCAGCATAGCTTGTAGATCACATGACTGATTTTACAGATAGTGCTGTCTTTGAAGGGATAGGTGATGTTTGTGACCGGACTGGAGTAGGTGGCGATAGGAGGATGTATAGGACAGGTCTTGCATCTAGGTGTATTACAGAGATATGAGCCACAAGATAAGGGGTTGGAAGCAGGAGTTGTGTAGGGACAGACGGGTATATTTTGTAGGTTTGGTGGAAGTTGGAATACCCCTGTGAGATGGGTGGGAAGGATAGAGGGCAGGACATTTCTCATTTCAGGGCATGACAAGAGGTATTCGAAACCCTGGTGAAGAATGTAATTCAGTTGTTCCAGTCCTGGGTGGTACTGAGTTATATTACATTCTTATATATACAGCTTATTTGTGACACTCTTTTTGTTGTGCCTATCTGTGACTCAGAATCTCTGCTACATGGTGAGTAGCAAATTTCCTTTTCATAATATTTTTATAGTCTGTCCTGGATTTTGCATTGTTTGATATATTTACCTATAATACAATATGTAATGGTAACAGGTTATGCACTATCTAAAGTTACCCTATACAGAAATTAACTGTGAGTATATAGAGCACTGACTCTGTCCTATTTCAGTACATTCCTACTTGTTACACAGGTATACAGTGAACAACACTAGTACTCGCCATGTAGCTGATAGAAATTTTCAATCTGTGGATACAGATATTCACATAATTTGTATAATTTTCTTTTGAATTGATAGGGATTCCCAATTTCTTGCCTTAACTTAGATGGGAGCATGTTGACTATATTCCCACCAGAATAAATAAATGCAAATATCGTATGACTAGGGCCTCCCGTAAGGTAGACTGTTCCCTGGGTGCAAGTCTTTTGATTTGACACCACTTCGGTGACTTGCACATCTGGGGATGAAATGATGATGATTAAGACAACACAACACCCAGTCCCTGAGTGGAGAAAATCTCCAACCCAGCCGGGAATCGAACCCAGGCCCTTAGGATTGACATTCTGTCATGCTGACCACTCAGCTACTGGGGGCAGGCCCCACCAGAGTAGATAACTTCATTCTGAACTCTAGACAAGCAGGCAAAGTCTGCATGAAAATTATTTTTGTGTTTTTTATTGTAATTCTATAAATCACATTTCAGCTGAATTTGGTTTCTATAATCAGCAAGAAAAACCATTAAGGAATAAATGAATTTGGAAGTGAGTTTAAGAATTCCAAGGTCCTTAACAAGGTTCCTCCAAGGTGTTTGGTTATGTACTTTACACAATATCCTCACTGCTCCCTTGTGCTGAATAAACACTTTATTTATCTTACTGAGTGTAAATCTAAAACAGCACCTTAAGATTTTATCAAACCCATGGATTTTCTTTTCCCACTTAAAAAAATTACTTCTTGATTAGATTACTGGAAGCCTCCTCCACCACCCAGAGAATGCTTTCCTTCCATTACCTGCTTCACCCCACCTGATCAGCCAGTTTCATCTGTTGCAACCCCGAAAACTCACTTTTCAGTTTCTACAGAACCAGAACAAAGCATATCTACAACACAGTTATTAACCCACAAGTAACCTGAAACCCAGAGAACAGTAAAAGTTTCGGCCCATTCAAATGACCCACCATCAGTCTTACATCCAATTTCAGTTGTACTGGATGGGACAATGATAGTTTTTCTTCCCTTGCTCACTGCATGGGTAACTCTATTTTGCAGCATATCTTGTTGGCCAAATATGACCCAAAAAATCTATATTGAGCTGCACACCAATTAGTTTGTACCTGGAAGCCATGACTGTCCCCAACATCCAACCAAATACATCTTGATAACTCTCCAGGAGTTACTCACCTCTGACACTGTCTCACTGCCCTTGTCTACTTTCCTTCCAAATGACAGCAGCATAGGAAGAGCAGTCATTTTCATCTTCAAAATTCATACCATCCTAACCACAGGGTAATCATAGCTATGTCTATAGCATTCCAAAGACACGTATCTCTTGTGTCTTGTTAAATAATGAGAAACTCAGTATCTCAGCTAGGAATGGTAGGGTTTTTGCTTGGCAAAATGTATTGCTGAATTGGTCCTTACTACTCTTCCAAACATTTAGTGGCAAATGATCACCTATTAGTGACATTTATAAAGTTAATCAAGTGAATAGCAATCACAGGTTTTTCCAAGAGAAGCCAGGATTGTTTTCAACCATAATTGTGTTTTTCAACCCATACTGCAGATAATGAGACATCAGCCTTAGTTTTAAACATCTTTATAGCCAGAAAATGTTCCAGTTTTTAAGCACCTAATGATATCTGTGTTTCTTTTATTGGTTGCTTGTATGAAAGATAACTCTTTCAATCTTATACCTAGAATATATCAGCAATAATCTAATGCATCTGCATTTGATGGTTTACTATTAGTTCTATAGTTTGCTACTGCTATTAATAAGTACTCATTGAATTTGATGGGTACTTATTTCAATCCGCCATCTTTAATTCAGAGCTGTTTCCTCAGAAATGTCTCAGCATTTTGAATTGTTTCTTATTTAGCAGTGCTTCATATATTCTTGCTTTACTTTTTCCTTTGTGTATAGAGCATTTTCTCCTTCACCGTCTACTTTCTACAATACAGTTTTGATATTTCTTTTTAACTTCTGCTTGCATTACCTGAGAATTATGTCAAACCTTCAACAAAAGGTATTTAATCAAAGGTATTATTCATCCTTACCTTATGGATCTTTTGAACTACAGACTGTGATTAACACAAACTGCTTCTTTGGTCAGGTGCATTATGTATAAAATACTTTTGGTAAACTTATTGTTAACTTTCTTGTGTGATATTAGATTGGCATACTCTTAGTACAATGGCCAAGAAATGTTAATGATTATTTGTTTAATAATAGTTTGTAATTAGACAAGTTTTGCAGATTTAGGAACTGTGACCCATTTATAGATGATGAAATGTAATACAATGTGTAATAGTAATAGGTTATGTAATGTCTAAAGTTGCCTTATACAGAAATTAACTGTGAGTATGTAGATCACTTACTCTGAGCAAGCTGTCAAATGTGAAGAATAAAGTATAGAGTTATTTTTCCTAATGTGTTTCATCTTCTGAGTTTTCATTTTATCAATATCCTTCTGAAGTTCTTGAATAAGTTTTATTACATCTAGGCACATGTTGACCTATCACAAAGAGATCTTGAGACATAAATCAAAAACAATATTTCATGTATTGATTATATAACATAGTAAATAATTTATATGTATTATATAAAATGATTATAAATTATATGAAAATAAAATGGAAAAAGCACCAGTGAAAAAAAGGATTGATGTCAGTGAATAAAGCTGTATTTTTTCAGTCATTTCACTCTCAATCTCTATAGGACTTGCAGTAAACAGATTTGTACTCCACCACACCCAAAGAAAGCTGTAGATCATCTTAAAGGAAATGAACAGTTTGTAAATTATGAAACTTCCTGGCAGATTAAAACTGTGTGCCCGACCGAGACTCGAACTCGGGACCTTTGTCTTTTGCGGGCAAGTGCTCTACCACCTGAGCTACTGAATCACGACTCACGTCCGGTACTCACATCTTTACTTCTGACAGTACCTCATCTCCTACCTTCCAAACTTTACAGAAGCTCTCCTGCGAACCTTGCAGAACTAGCACTCCTGAAAGAAAGGATATTGCGGAGACATGGCTTAGCCGCAGCCTGGGTGATGTTTTCCAGAATGAGATTTTCACTCTGCAGCGGAGTGTGTGCTGATATGAAACTTTCTGGAAGATTAAAACTGTGTGCCCGACCGAGACTCGAACTCAGGACCTTTGCCTTTCGCGGGCAAGTGCTCTACCATCTGAGCTACCGAAGCACGACTCACGTCCGGTACTCACAGCTTTACTTCTGCCAGTACCTCATCTCCTACCTTCCAAACTTCACAGAAGCTCTTCTGCGAACCTTGCAGAACTATCACTCCTGAAAGAAAGGATATTGCGGAGACATGGCTTAGCCACAGCCTGGGTGATGTTTTCCAGAATGAGATTTTCACTCTGCAGCAGAGTGTGCACTGATATGAAACTTCCTGGAGTGCTAGTTCTGCAAGGTTCACAGGAGAGCTTCTGTAAAGTTTGGAAGGTAGGAGACGAGGTACTGGCAGAAGTAAAGCTGTGAGTACCGGACGTGAGTCGTGCTTCGGTAGCTCAGATGGTAGAGCACTTGCCCGCGAAAGGCAAAGGTCCCGAGTTCGAGTCGCGGTCGGGCACACAGTTTTAATCTGCCAGGAAGATTCATATCAGCGCACACTCCGCTGCAGAGTGAAAATCTCATTCCGGAAAATTTGTAAATTATTTCCATTTTGTACACAAAATGTAAATATCATGTTTCCTGTGGTGTGGAAATTTCTGGACGAACGTAAATACTTTAGGAGTAATAGTAACAACTCACTGAATAGTAGAGATGATTCATCAATGTCACATACAGTAAACATGACTGAGAACACCAGTGAGCACAACATCATTGATTTCGATGGCTACTTTACAATCTGTGTCATCTGGATCGTTCCCCCCAACGTCAGTTTCTCTGAAGTATGTGAATGGCAGTTGTCCTCACAACACAGCCTTCATTCCTGTAATCCTCCTGACCTCCTGCCCCACACCCACCTCCACTCTTCACCTTATCTTTAGTCCTAACTTCACTCACCGAGCGAGGTGGTGCAGTGGCTAGCACACTGGACTAGTATTCAGGAGAACGATGGTTCAATTCCGTGTGTGGCCATCCTGATTTAGGTTTTCTATGATTACCCTAAATCACTTCAGGCAGCAAATGCCAGGGTGGTTCCTTTGAAAGGGCATGGCCGACTTCCTTCCCCGGCCTTCCCTAACCCAATGAGACCGATGACCTCACTGCCTGGTCTCCTTCCCAAAACAACCCAACCCAACCCAACTCCTAACTTCACTCATCCTTCCTGAAAGTTTCTGCTTTCTTTGTTCTGTTACTTACAATCCATTTATCCAAGCTCTCTCTCTCTCTCTCTCTCTCTCTCTCTCTCTCTCCGCGCGCGCAAATAACCTGTACATGAATGATGTGAATAAATACACTAGTTATTCACTGTGTATCCATTTTTTGTTGCAAAAAGTTATAATTAAAAATCTGAGGTTCACAAAATACTTCTCAGCATCACTGTAACATTAACAATAATAGAAGAAAAATTGTATCAGTCCCACTACGAAATTTCTGTATGAGTAAAATTATATTCCCTCAAAACTGTTATGTCTTCTCAAAATGATTCCCTTCACACTGGTGTGTCCTGTCAAACTTACTTAGAACTTTATGATATGTATCCTCAGGAAATAATATAAATTCCTTTTGCAGACTACTACAACAGAGGCTTTTCCAAAGGTCCAAACACTAGCACATTGTTGAAGCAACAAATAATACAGTATTATTTTTAGATCAGCAGCTTGTATTTAGTCCAGTAGATTTTAAGATAGCTGTACAATATGCAGCAATAAGTACTATCATTAACTAACTGTTATTAGATACCTGAAAGTGAGTCTGAACAGAATGATATATCAAAACACAATGTAGCATTAAAATACCATATGGTGCTGAGAAGTATCGTTAGTATTAACTGAGTATATCGATTTCCATCACACACAGCAACTAGACAGTCTGATAGGCTCTCAGTCAGATTATCTGGAGCCATTCAGTTTGTAGAAATTCTCATAACTGTGAAGGGCATGTGTATGAGGATTCACACAGCAAATTCATAGATATAGATGGTCTCACAAATATTCCATTTATTTAATATCCAGAAAAATGTTTGAAGTCATCATCTTGCTTTCCAGTGCTTTCTGGACACTTCTAAACATATAACAAGGCAAATCATCTTGCTGAAATATCTCATCCTTAGCATATGGTTGTACAGATTCATAACTAAATCAGCCAAAAGCGTCTATTACATGGAATAATCATCCTACAGAGCAACAAAGATATTTCAATGGCCACAAAGCTGCCTGTCTTTTGTTCTTCCAGTGTTTGAAGACTGTTTGCTACTTGATGTTTCTCCTTGGCCACAATTATATTCATTCATTCTATCGTAACAGGAACTCTCACAGGCAGTTTCAGTTTCTTCATCTTTATTTCACTGCATTCTTTTAGAGCCCATATGTGGGTGTATGACCATAACTCATGCTATGATAGAGCTGGGTACAATGGCATGCATTGGCATGCCAGGAATTGCTGATTATTATGTTCACATTTGGAGTCAGATGGCCATGGCTGTATGTAGAAGTGTCTATAAAAAGTAGGTCTTCACATGAGTGATGACAACCAGTCCCTGTACTGCATGACATATTTTTGGCTGCATCATGCAGTATGAAGAATTCTATTTATACACTAACCCGTAGTGGAAACATTTCCTAATGAGAATTCCTAGAAAATTCACAATTAAATAAATAACAAATTAATGTATTTTAATTTCTTAACAGCTCATCATTAATAAAATAAAATATTTAATTTCAGCAAAGCAGAGGGTTGCATCCCAGAATAACCAGAGGACATATACAACATAATAATCTGCATGAAACAGTGTTAAGCTCAAAGAAGTGGCAGAAAACTGTGAAGAGAATAACAAACAGATTGGTTACAATACTGCTGCACAGGAAAATCATTAAGAAGTGTATGAAACTTATGGCACTGAGGTCAAGGATGTTGAAACACATGTGACTGAGCTAGAAAGTAATGTTCTACATGAAACAGAAACTTTTCATGAATCATGTTGAGGAAAGGTAGACAATGTTATCAGTAATAATGGAGACCGATATGAACACAAAGGTGGCAAATTTAAGATGTTTGATGAAGGTATAAGTCTGCATCTAATAACTTTTACTAAACTGCTTGAAAGTCTGTTACTATAATTGTGTCACTGAAAGACAGGTTCTGTGATTAGACAGCTAGAAGTAAATGCTTGGACACAGGGTATGAGAGCTGGAGCAACATGTAAAAGTTACAAAGAGTCTATTGTCTATCCTCGTCCTCATTACAGGTGGGTCTCTCCCATCCTGGAGTTTGAGTGCCTGACCTTCCTTTTTAACCTTCCCTCTCTTATCACTGATGATGGATCTACTAGTTCTACAAGCTATGCAGAGTATCTCTTCTACTTTTATATGTGTTTTTAGGTTGTACTACATAATTTTCTTCCTAAAGATAAGTAATGGTGAGCAACTTTCCCTCATAGTTTACAAAGAATCTATTATGAGGCAGAATTACTAGCCATTACTTGCCTTCAGAAAGCGAAATGTTAAACACTGCCAGTAGACACACACAAAAGTAAACATGATATTATCTTAGCAATCTGAACTATTATGACCCTCCTTGGAGAGAAGGTAGGTAAAGAGTGGGAATGTTAGAAAGGAAACACAGGTCACTCAGAACGAAACTGAGAGAGACCTGTCTGTAGTGAGGTCTTTATACACCATTGACCATTTATACAATGGAATAGGCTTCATCTTTCCTAGACATTATCAATATATTTAATTATGTACACAATTACAGACATTTTGCATACATTTTAAAACATGTTCACAATCTGTACATCAAAAAATTCTTTTACATTATATAACAGATTTTCAGCCAGACAGCTGAACAATTTTTTAAATAATTTATAAAGCATGAAACATCTGAAGATAGCAATTCATTAAAGATTTTTAGGGAGTTGCATCATGGGAAGTGGGTTGCTTTTGCCATTTTATGTCTTGGAATATCCATTTTAATTTTTCTCCTTGTGCTGTACTGGTGTATAGAACCTCTCATTTGAAGTTCTTTTGCACTTAGTTAATTGTCTAGTGAAGAGACATACATGTACAGATTCACAATAATAAGTACATCAAATTTATTAAACAGGGGTTGACAGTGATTTCTTACTTCAACGCTGTGAATTTCTCTTGTGTCTTTTTTTGTATCTTAAATATTTCGCTTATATGTGTAGAGTACCCGAAAACCAGTAGGTCCATAAGAAATGTGGGACTGGAACAGTCCAAAATAGATCAGTCCTAAATATTATGAAGTGCCAATGGCATTGCCACAGTGGCAACACCGGTTCCCGTCAAATCACTGAAGTTAAGTGCAGTCGGGCTTGGTTAACATTAGGATGGGTCACCTCCCAGGTCCGCCGAGTGCTGTTCATGCACAGGGTGCACTCAGCCCTTGTGACACCAATTGAGGAGCTACTTGATTGAGAAGTAGGGGCACTGGTCATGAAAACTGACTACGGGCAGGAGAGAGGTGTGCTGACCACACGCCCGTCCGTGTCCGCATCTGGTGACACCTGTGGGCTGAGGATGATACAGTGGCTGGCTGGTACTGTTGAGCCTTCGAGGCCTGTTTCGACAGTGTTTGTGAATATTACCAGGTGTACCGGTATGAAATAAGCATTAAGATACAAATGTGTCGATAGGGAACATTTGTTGTGAATGAGCCTTAAATTTTTTTTTTGTTTGGTTGGTATGACATCTGTCAAAGATATTAAGTATCCATCAAGTCATGGAACAAACAAAATCATACACTCCTGGAAATTAAAATAAGAACACCGTGAATTCATTGTCCCAGGAAGGGGAAACTTTATTGACACATTCCTGGGGTCAGATACATCACATGATCACACTGACAGAACCACAGACACATGGACACAGGCAACAGAGCATGCACAATGTCGGCACTAGTACAGTGTATATCCACCTTTCGCAGCAATGCAGGCTGCTATTCTCCCATGGAGACGATCGTAGAGATGCTGGATGTAGTCCTGTGGAACGGCTTGCCATGCCATTTCCACCTGGCGCCTCAGTTGGACCAGCGTTCGTGCTGGACGTGCAGACCGCGTGAGACGACGCTTCATCCAGTCCCAAACATACTCAATGGGGGACAGATCCGGAGATCTTGCTGGCCAGGGTAGTGGACTTACACCTTCTAGAGCACGTTGGGTGGCACGGGATACATGCGGACGTGCATTGTCCTGTTGGAACAGCAAGTTCCCTTGCCGGTCTAGGAATGGTAGAATGATGGGTTCGATGACGGTTTGGATGTACCGTGCACTATTCAGTGTCCGCTCGACGATCACCAGTGGTGTACGGCCAGTGTAGGAGATCGCTCCCCACACCATGATGCCGGGTGTTGGCCCTGTGTGCCTCGGTCGTATGCAGTCCTGATTGTGGCGCTCACCTGCACGGCGCCAAACACGCATACGACCATCATTGGCACCAAGGCAGAAGCGACTCTCATCGCTGAAGACGACACGTCTCCATTCGTCCCTCCATTCACGCCTGTCGCGCCTGTCGCGACACCACTGGAGGCGGGCTGCACGATGTTGGGGCGTGAGCGGAAGACGGCCTAACGGTGTGCGGGACCGTAGCCCAGCTTCATGGAGACGGTTGCGAATGGTCCTCGCCGATACCCCAGGAGCAACAGTGTCCCTAATTTGCTGGGAAGTGGCGGTGCGGTCCCCTACGGCACTGCGTAGGATCCTACGGTCTTGGCGTGCATCCGTGCATCGCTGCGGTCCGGTCCCAGGTCGACGGGCACGTGCACCTTCCGCCGACCACTGGCGACAACATCGATGTACTGTGGAGACCTCACGCCCCACGTGTTGAGCAATTCGGCGGTACGTCCACCCGGCCTCCCGCATGCCCACTATACGCCCTCGCTCAAAGTCCGTCAACTGCACATACGGTTCACGTCCACGCTGTCGCGGCATGCTACCAGTGTTAAAGACTGCGATGGAGCTCCGTATGCCATGGCAAACTGGCTGACACTGACGGTGGCGGTGCACAAATGCTGCGCAGCTAGCGCCATTCGACGGCCAACACCGCGGTTCCTGGTGTGTCCGCTGTGCCGTGCGTGTGATCATTGCTTGTACAGCCCTCTCGCAGTGTCCGGAGCAAGTATGGTGGGTCTTGCACACCGGTGTCAATGTGTTCTTTTTTCCATTTCCAGGAGTGTATGTTTTCATTGTCTTAACAATGTCGAATTTTGTACCAGAGAGTGATGATTTGCAAAAAACATTATTTTTTTGTTTTCATTTGAAAAAAAGTGCTGCAGAGCCACATTGAATGCTTGTCGAGACATATGGTGATCATGCTCTATCAGAAGCAACATGCAAAAGATGGTTTTAATGGTTCAGCAGTAATTATTTTGATGTAAGAAATGAAGAACATGGAAGACCACCAAAAAAGTTCGAAGACGCCGAATTGCAAGCAATATTGGATGAAGATGATACTTTGAGTCAGAAGCAAATGGCAGCAATGCTAAATGTTGCACACCAAACAATTTATGATCGTTTGAAAGCTATGGGAAAGATCCAAAAGTGTGGAAAATGGGTGCCACATGAATTGAATGAAAGACAGATGGAAAACTGAAAAACCATTTGTCAAATTTTGCTTCAAAGACATGAAAGAAAATAAATTTTCCATCAAATTGTTACTGGCGATGAAAAATGGATTTATTTTAAGAATCCTAAATGGGAAAAATCATGGGTTAATCCATGACAACCATCAACATCGACTGCAAAACCAGATCGATTTGGCAAGAAGACAATGCTCTGTGTTTGGTGGGATCAGAAAGGTGTGGTGTATCATGAGCTTCTAAAACCCAGTGAAACTGTGAATACTAATCACCACAGACAACAAATGATCAATTTGAACTATGCATTGATCAAAAAAAGACCAGAATGGGCCAGAAGAAGTGGCAAAGTAATATTTTTACATGGCAGTGCACCTGCACACAAAGCAAAACTGGTTCAGGATACAATCAAAACACTTGGCTGGGAGCCGCTACCCCACCTGCGTATTTAACAGACTTGGCTCCTTCCGACTACCATTTGTTTTCGCCAATGGGACATGCATTGGCTGAGGAACACTTCGATTCCTACGAAGAAGTCAAAAAGTGGGTGTCTGATTGGTTTGCTTCAAAAAATTAACATTTCTATTGGCGTAGTGTCAACAAATTGACAGGAAGGTGGTCAAAATGTATAGAAAGCTATGGTCAGTACTTTGAATAAAATGTTTCTACTTTTCAATTCAAAATTACTGTTTCATTTTCACAAAAAACACTCATTTCATACCGATGCACCTGGTATGAAGTTACTAAATCTCTCAGTTTCCATATTAGGTATGTTTCCATTGACATTTTTTTTTTTGCAGATATAACTAAAGTGTTCTCCTCATGTCAACTTGGAGTTAATATGGAATCCTAAAAGTTTAACCATTCTGTTTTTTATATTGTTAGATAGTTGTAACAGAAAAGCATGTTTCTTGTCAGGTTACATGAAAGTTCATTGCAAGACAACCATTTCTAAGCAATATCTAGTGGTCCCAGTGAAATTTGTCATGATACTGATATGTCTTGATGAGTTGCGATTGTCATTGTGTCATCAGCAGAGCAGATCACAGATTGTGGAACATGATGTGGGAAGACATTCATCGCAATTATGAAAACAAGTGGCTCAAGATCAGATCCTTGTAGTGCTCCTGTCCCAATAATTGTCATCAGAGAATGTCTGTTTCTCACTGAGCTGTATTGATTTGCATTAATTAAATGCAAAGATATTATTTTTATTGACGTATAATGTACACCATAAAATTCAAGTTTCTCAAGCAGTATTTCATAAGGAATACAATCAAAGGCTTTATGGCTTTACTTAGGTCACATAGAACAAGTGAGGTCTTGCTCTTATATTCAAAAGCAGCGATTATCTGGCTTACAACGTTAAGAACTGCTGAAGTGGAATGTTTCTGAGCCTGTAACCAATCTGATTGTCTGAAAGGAAGCTATTTTATTCAATGAAATAGCTTTGTTGATTGTATTTAACAGTTTAAAGTATTTTGGAAATTATCGGAACTATTGATATAGATCAATAATTTTGGGGAAGAATTTTGTCTCCTTTTTTAAAAATTGGTATAACTTTTGAAAGTTTTAATGCCTCAGGAAAAATTCCAGACTGAAGACATCTATGAAAAATGTGTGCTAGAGGTTCACAGATCAAATGAATAGTTTTCTTGATAATGTAGTTGGATAGTGGGTTATTATTCATAGCTTTAGAATTGGAGAATTTTTTACTGCCTTTATTATGACAGTATGTGTGATAATTTTCCATTTAAAATACTATTTCACCATCAGCTGCATCTGAATTGTTCACATGCAGACATGTCAGCCAATTTGATTCTGTTTCCAATTTCTTTCACTGAAGACACAAGGAATTCATTCAGTTGACCTGGTTCAAGTGACACTTCTTTTATGTGGTTAGGAGAGTGATCTTGTGTGTTGTCATAATCTGCAATATCACTTTGGATGTGTTTGGAGCACTTTCTATAAACCTTTCATAGGCTAATTTTTGCATGAAGAAGCTTAGTTTTATATTTTTTTTAAATATATTTCAGATGCATCCTATATTCTTTATCAGCCTGTTTAGTGTCTGTCCTACAGTTATTTTTATATACAGTGCAATATCAACATTTGTTCCATAATGCTTTTAAGTTCTTCAGTATACCGCAATGGTAACTTTGTTTTATGTTTACCTTTGAAATTAGTCTTTTTTAGAGATAAATAAGTGTACCACATATCAATATATCTGCAAATTAGTTTTCCAGTATGTGTTTCATGCAAAGAAACCACTTTATATAACTTAGTCTATCATCAAACAAATTCACAAACTCACCATTCTGACCTTTCATCCAAGTCACTTCATTTTTTCATGGATGATATTGGTGGTGAGAAATGACAGTTTGATGTAGAGTGTGAGGAGTAATGGTTCATGGTCACAAAAACATCCATCCGTATGACTAACATTAAAAATCTCATTAGAGAAGTTAACAATAATATTATCTAAGCAGATGTCTACATGGTAATCTATATCACTGCTTTTAATAGGAGGATCTCAGAAAAATCTATTGCCTCTGAGGCTGTAATGTACAAAATGCTGAAATTTACAAATAAATACTGGATACTACATAATTATTTATAATTAAGTAAGTGGTTTCATTTCTAATAGCATATGAGTTACATACAAAATTCAAATTTATGCATGACTTGGCAAATCCAGTCAGATAAAATACATATAAGCAGAATGTTGCAGCTAATATTAAAACTGCAATTGAAATTTTATGTGTAAGATGGTACAGTAAAAGTACATTTTGAATCAATTAAAACTGTGTAACACTGTTCTTTGGCAATATAGAAGCTGCAACCAAACTATAAAATTAAATATTTAAAGTAGTTTAGGGAAACTTTGGCATGGGAAACAATAACTGCATCAAGGTATCTAGTACTTCCATAAAAAATGAAGGTTTCACTCACTTTTAGAAAACATATATATGGCTAAAGCTTCCAAATTAATCTCTTTTGGTTTCTCTCTGAGCACTTAATGAATTGAGACAGGAAATATACTGTTCACTACTTATGCCCCACAGCTACATCTTCCACTGGCTCTCTCTTTCATACTGCATACACCATTCTACAGGATCCACTGTTTTCATGTTTTGATGCACAACAAAAAGCACACTGTCACTGCTAGATCAAGTATATTTTCTGATCAAAAGCATAAGGCTTAACAATGAGTACAATGTTTGGGGTGCCCTGTGGCAAGATGGTTACAAACAATTTAACATTATAGTGAACTGTACATGGAGCCAGAGCTGAATGAGAGCTGGTGCCTGACACCTAGATGGTGGATCTGTGGGATACCACATTTCTTTGCCCACAGCGGAGCAACAAGACGCATCTTGTTGCGATGAACCCTGCCTGGCACGGCTTCCCAGCAGTGTTGCGAACCAGATCATCATCATCGAGGTTGTTGGACGAGCTCTCCTAGTCGACACGGGCAGGAGTGTATGGCCCGACAGCATGGTCGGTGTCACTGCGTCTCTGCCAAAAGTAGCGAAGGACATGCCATGTCCATGATCGATCCCAGCATAGGAGGGAACAGTAATGGTGGGATTGATCCTGGTGGGACCGGTATCGCAGCCTGGTCTTCTGACATCCAGTCAATCTCGGGTGGCCTACAAACAAGGGAGATGAGAGCAGGGCCATGAGTGTCACATAGGGTGGAGAGCCCAAAGGCAGCAACAGCCAGAGAGCAGGAGGAAAGGGAGCAGAGGGTGCAACAGAGGAGAAACAGAGGTCGGTGGCAGTGTCATGGTAAGCAACAGCTGGAGGGTCCGGAGGAGGGGATAGTTGGGTTTCTCTGCTGCAGATAAAGTGGATTTTGATGGCACATCACTGTCAACTCCCCTGTGGCCAGAGTGATTGTACAGAGGCCCCACTGCTGCTGACTATAATCAGAATCCACCTCCCTGTGCCCAAACATATGTGCTCAGGTGGAAATAGATAAACAGTACCACAAACAGCCTATCAGGCATAGGCACTATGAGGTGGAGAACCATGTTGGGTTGATGGCCATGGAGGAGTTCTGTTGCTCTCTTCTGGCATATTGGAGATAATCTGTACAAACTGAAAGAAAAAATAAGAGCCTCATCCATAGAAGCACTGGCCACATACTTTTTCCACATCTGTTTTGAATGTGTGCATGAGCCTTTATATGCCTAACCATTTGACTGAGGGTGGAAAGGCTGCGCTAGCAGGTGGTGAATGCTGTTGCAGAGGCTGAACTCAGCGAAAATGTGGGAACATGAGTGCAACACATTGTCTGACAAAAGTGTTAGAAGAGGACCTTCAATAGCAAAGATTCTGCCAAGTGAAGCAACTGTAGCTTCCACGTTCTTGGACCAAAAGTTGATCAAGTATGGGAAATCTGAGTATGCATTAATGATAATCAGCCAGATAGTATCCAAGAAGGGCCCCACAATGTCAACATGAACCAGTCCCATGGATGGGAGGATGTCAGCCAGGAAGAAGATGTCTGGTGGGGTGCCACACTGAGAACAGCTGCAAATAAGGTGTTTTACCTACTTGTCTGTGCCCAGCCAGGATTCATAACGCTGGCCAAGCAGTTTAGTGAATGAAACTCCACAGTGGCATATGTGCAAAGACCATAGTTTTGTCAAGCACAAAGGTTCCAGCAGGACCATCTGGACAGACCTCTCCTTAGTGGTCAGGAGGATAACATCATCCACCAGGATGAGCCAGTGGTGGAGGTGAAAATAATGCACATCAGGTTGGAGTCTCAACAGGAAATGCAGGTGGACCAGCCCTGTTGGACATACCACCACATTTGTTGTAAGATGATGTCTTTCACAATTGCTGCAGCCACACAGGTCACCATGATAGAGAAAGCATCCACAGCCCGTTGAGCCTCTTCATCCAACTGGAAACACAAGATCTTGTCTAGATCAAATTCCAGGTCAGGTCATATCATGAGACAGGAAAGGGCATTCGCATTGCTGTGCTGTGTAGTATTGTGGAAGTGAATTTTTTTTAATGGTGCCTGCTGAGAAAAAACACCCAGCACTAGAGGTGGTGGGCAGTTCTTTCAGGTAACATTGCTGCCAGATGAAAGAGAAAGATTAATAGTTTATAATCCATAATGTGATGGAACTTAGCTCCTCATAGAAAAACATTGAATTTCCTCAGTGCAATGGTAATCACAAAGGCCAGTTTTTCAACCTGTGAATATCTCTTTCACCTGGCATTGAGTGTCTTTGATAAGAAAGTGATCAGATATTCTGAGCTGTCCGCATATCTATCAACCAAGATGGCCCACAGACCCCATTCTGAGGCATCTGCCGCCACCACCAACTGTTTACCTGTTTGAAATGTAGCAAGACATGTGGCTGATATGAGGGCCTGCTTTAATGGCTAGAAACCCTATTCACACTTTTCCAGGCAGATAAAAGGCATACTCTTCTTCCTCAGATTGTTTAGTGGGTGCACAATTGATGTCACACCCAGGGTGAATTTGACATAATATGAGATCTTCCCCAAGAAAGACTGGAGCACCTCTTGATTTCCAGATAGAGGAAGGCCAATGATGGCATTGACCAGCTTCTGTGTGTGTTGACTACCATTGCAGGCGATAACATGCCCTGGGTATTCCACTGATGGTTGAAAAAAAAATTTATATCTCAATATTGCATTTGTGGCCTGTGGCCTGCGGACTGCGGGGTGTGAAACAGCTGCTGGAGGTTTCCTTACTGTTCTGCTACTGTGGATCCCTTCACCACAAGGTCATTGAGGTAATTGATGCATCCTGGGATACCCTACAGCAGTTGTTCAAGGAATCTTCCAAAACTGGCTGGGTATAGGCCACACAGAAAACGAAACATTTGAAGCTATATAATCCAAGTGGTGTGCTGACTACAAGATCTTTCATTCTCTGTCCACAGGTAATTGAAATCAAGCTTCAGAGACACTGATTGTTGAAAAATGCTGCTCTTGCATGTGTGCAGAGAAAAGTTTATCAGGTTTTGAAATGTGGTGCTAGTTGATCTTGAACCAAGCACTGACTATAACTTTAAAATCTCCACAGAGGCATAATTTTCTTCATAGCTTTTTTATGACAGCCAATGATGTCACCCACAATGATGTCCAAGGCTGCAGGGAAGAAGCAGCAGTGTGTTGACTCCTTTAAGATAATCTTCATCAAGAAGTTCTTACGTTGCCCAGACTCCCAGAGGAGATCATAGAGTACTCCATACTGTGGTCATCTAATTCTTGAAACACTATTTGTTCCAAGACCAGCTGGATGGCAAATCCGAAAGCTGAAAGAGTGTTGAGGCTGAAAATATTCTCTGTATCCATGCTGTGAACCACAAGTAACATGATATGGTGTACAACCTGCTTGTATGACACCATGATCATGATTTGTTCTTTAAGTGGACTGTTTTTTTGTTAAATGCCACTAAGTGGTGAGCTGTGGAGTTCAGGGAAGGAGCTCAAAGCAGGAGATATATTTGTAAGTCTAACATGGTACAGAGGCACCAGTATAATTCTGTAGCTGAACTTGTTTGTTACACAAAGTGTGTGTCACTAACAGTTGGTGAGGGGATACTCCCAGGTTTGAGGGTTCTTACAAAATCACATTAATGTTTAGTCAGTCCTGATGAGGTGCATGTCATTTATCATGAATACTACAGTTTGACACTAGGTGATCTTGCTTCTGTCATGGCTTGCACTGTGCCCTTGTATTTGGTCAGTGATCTCTGACATGTTTTCAGAAACATTCCAGGCACAACGGAAAGACACAGTAGTTAAGGAGCCAAGATTGCTTCCTTGTGCCAGAGGGCAGTGGTGCTTGCTCTCAGCAGTTGTCACATTCACTACTTTGGCTTGGCCAGATTCCTCTTCTGAGTATGAAGTGACGACTGCCACCTCGCCCCCAAAAACTAACTGGTGTCTCACAGCCCAGGATACTTTAAAGGATTGGGCTACTTTTAAAATGTCCTGCAATGAAGTGTCTTCAAATTGTAGGGCTTTCTGACTCTCTTCCTTACCCAGAGCCCTCCGAGCAATTGGATCCCGAGTCATCACTTCAGCATATAATTCCTTTATGTACAAAAGTCAGAAAATAGCATTTCATTCTGAGTTGCTGCAGTTCAGCTGCCCATGTATGGTATGATAGATTAGGTTGTTTATGACACTGATAAAGTTCCACATGGGAGTCAATGACATGGCAGTGTGGTGAAAGTAGATAGTTAATAAAGCACACATTTTGCCATTGGTCGAGTGCACCAGTGCTGTGAGAGGGGCCACTGCACAAAAGCTGGTTCGCATTTGGTGAGATCTATGACAGAAAAAGTGATATGATCATGGCTCAATCTGTGACATGAAACATAGTGAAATGCTGCTGGAAGCACTTATCATATGCCTTCCACTCTTCTGCTGTCTTGTTATAAGGTAGAAATGGTGGTGTAGTCATGGCCAAATGCTGGCAGAGCAGTCCAGATGACAAGGCTCCCTCACTGCTTCCAGATGCTTTTGTTTCTCTAACTGCTGTTGCAGAAACTGCTTGAGCGCAACTTCTGTTGATGCACCCATAAAGTAGCCTGGGGTGGAGGGTCCAAGGTTGCAAATTGAACATGAAAAAATACTCACAATTGTCAGCAATTACAATGTAATGCACAACATGAAAATAATCACTGCTATAACAAGTATATTTTTTGATCACAAGTACAAAGTTTAACTATGAGTACAAGGTTCAGAGTGCCCTGGGACAAGATGGTCACAAATAGTTCAATAATGAAGTGTGTTGCTCACAGAACCAGAGCTGAATAAGAGTGAATGGTGCATGTGATTGGCAGGTGGCACTGAATGCACCTGTGCAGTTGTTGTGTGCTCTCACTCAGCCGCCGTATCTCCTCCAAGTGGCTGCTGTCAGAGGTGTTGGCCAGTAACTGACATCTAGGTGGTAGCCCACTGGGTTACTACAGTAATTTGGCCAATAATTTAACTTTGTGCTGGGATGCTTTTCCTCTTCCCTCAGTAAATGCCTAACTTAAGGGAAGAAAGGTGTGTACACCCTCTGTCTGTGAATCGAGTAAACTTCATTGTGTCTGTTACCATTTTTGCTATTTATGTTTCATATTTTCTGAGGTGGAGTTTGAGGATTACCCCAGAATTTACTGAAACTGGTGTGGGAAACTGCCTAAAGAACCACCCCTACGTTGGCTGCTGTACCACACCAACTGTCGTTAATATGCCATGCAGATTCAATTTCAGTATGGCACACCTCCATGCCTTGCAAGGCAGTACACTGGTGTTAAGCTATGCGAGCAGGGCAGTTGTACCTTCCATCAGCTGAGAGTGCTAAACATCCTTTCAGCAGTGCACATTCTTGGTGGAATTGCAGATGATTTCTCTTAATGTAAGGAAAAATGTTGTCATCGAACGCAGATTTCTTCACTGTTTCCATCACAGTCTTTGTTTCCCAATAAAGCATACCAGCTTCTATTTTCTGCATCAAGATTGTCTTTATAATAAATTTCAGAAGTTTCCTTCATAGCTTTGACATAAATGGCATTACTTATATTTTTCACAATGGTGGGATAATTTAAAATTGCTTTCAGATTTGTTAATCACAATCTAAGTGATATAACCAGAGTCTGAGTAAGAAATAAAGAAAAGAGCTATGGCACTCTGTAATAATCAGGAATGCTCGAGTGATGAGTTTGTCTTTCAGAGTTTTGGGCATCTGGATGTCAGTTTCCTGAAGATCACTTCTGTTTCTTACTTGCACGAAAATCTCAACAAAGACGTGTTTCAATTCTATTCCTTATACGAAAAAAAACTCTAATTTTTGTTTTGTTTATGAGTTGGTGCACAGAATGCAAGTCAAAAGCCATAGACTAATTTATTCGCAACCAGTTCCAAACAGAGAACACCTTAATATAATTTTGAGGCAAATTGTGAATGTTACAGCATCCATCAGGAAGCTTATGAACATTTCTAATTTAGTCTCGTAATTGCTATACAGACTACTTAGAACTTATTTGATATCTAGAAAATTTTTAGAAAACAGTCATATTGACTTATATTTTTTAGACCACCATATTTCTCGCAATGGCTGCAATTTTCTTCATCCATAATTCTTCCAGACCTGAATTTTTTCTGCGGGAAGGAAAAGTTTTATTTATGTGGTAATGCTATGAGGTGACTTTTTAACGATTTTAGGTGCAAGATTTATAGAAAAATATGTACCCAATTCCAAAATATACCTTTTACATTTCATTTTACTACTATAACTAATCATGAAATATTCTCTACTGTAATAAACAGTAAAAAGACGATTCAATAATTACCATGCACAACAGCAATAACAATATTCAGTTATATAGTGGGATATAATGAACCAACCACATCCTTGTATTCTGGTGATCATGAGCCACTGTGCACTATCATGAGCTGATGCAAACTGCCACACTGACTTCCTGATATTTTCATAGTGATGCCCAACAGTTGACAGCACTTTTGCATGATGAAAAAGTTGAACATTCACAAATTTGTATCTCAGGTTTCCTTTGGGAAAAAATACTTCTGTTGCTGCTAATACACAGTAAAAGTTAATGTACACCATTTTAGCCAGAAGATCTAAAAGGGTTAAAGTACACTCCCCAAAAAAATCTGATTACTTACTGTATCATTTCAGTTGTATTTCTAATGTGTGGCTTATTACTGATGTCACTGAACACTAGGTTCAACTTAAAGGAAGCACAATGAAAATACCTAGGTTTTGAAATTTACTTTTGATGCTTCATTGAATAAAAGCTTTGAGGTTTGTTGATGACATTGTAATTCGGTCAGATATGGCAAAGGACTTGTAGGAAGAGTTGAATGGAATGAATACACTCTTGAAACAAGGTTATAAGCCAAATATCAGCCAAAATACTGGCAATGATGTGTAGCAGAATTGAATCAGATGGTGCTACGGGAATTAGTTTAGGAAATGATACACTACAACTAATAGATTGGTGAGCAACAAAATAACTAATGGTGGCTGAACTAGAAAGAATATAAAATGTTCACTGGCTTCAAAAAAAAAAAAAAAAAAGTTTACAAAAGAGAGGAATATGTCAATATCTAATATGTAAGTGTTAGGAATTGTTTTCTGAAGGTATTTGTCTCAAGAATAGCCTTGCATAGAAGAAAATTAGCAGTTCAGACAAGAAGAGAACAAAAGCACTTGAAATGTGGTGCTGCAGAAGAATGTTGAAAGTTACACACAATGTGTAGGTAACTAATGAGAAGGTACAGAATTTAACTGGTACAAAAAAAAAGTATTGCACAAACCGAGTAAAAGAAAGGACTGTTTGACAGGACACATCATGAGCCATAATAAATTGTCAATTTGGTTAACAGATGAAAGTGTAGTGGGTTAAAATTATAGAGGAAGACCAAAGGTCAGTGCTAGTTCTAGGCTTTGTATAAGTTTTGAAAATAATGTCTCTAAATTACCACTGGGAGAACGGTATATACATAACACTATTAGTTTCTTGGGCATATCTATAGCAGCTATCTCATGTTGCTGACACTTCAAAGTCTTTGTCTATACTTAACAAGATAGTATCATTTATGACTTTAAATTCAATAGCGTTCTTAACGACTACATGATCTTCCACATTTCATTGGTTTCTGCAATAAGAACATGCTTGGACATGTGAGGGTAAATTAATATATAAGATTCCAGTCAACGCTCGGCTAGGCTCGGCATAGGTTTGCAGCTCATGATGTAGACCAATGAAAGTCTTGCTTAAAGACTTGGCCAGACAGAACCCAGCCCGGTGACACGTCTCAGGCCTTGGTGGATGGCCAGTGTTTACAAGTCAAGGGACGTCTCACAGGCTGGTGCTGGCCTCAGCGACTGGCTGTTGCTGCGTCAGCTGTCGCTGTGGAAGCGGCCGATACCTCATTAGCACCTTGCAAATGTAGCGCGGTACAAAGATGCCTCACACCGCAGCTGGAGCAGAACAGTTAAATGCGCACCTTACTTATGGCCCACGTCTGTGCTAAACGTTGACAGAGCACAGAGCCTTGTAGTAGGCTACGCTGCCACTAAAATTACCGACTGCCCGCAAAATGTGCCGATATCAATAACGGCAGCAGGTGCCGCTGAACAAACAACGAGTAGTTCTCTGTTGTCAGCTCGCGCGTGAGGTTCTGTGCTAGAAGTTTCTTTCATTTCGCTCAAGTGTCTCTGTCCATCGAGTTTATCCAAAAAAGTCTGGCGTTAGGAAGAGGAAAGTAGATGCTAAATGTTGTCAGTACCAGGAGAAATGGGCTGAGGATTACTTCTTCACTATGTACAGCAATAAACCTGTTTGCTTGTTGTGTAGTGAATCATTATCTGTTGTGAAAGAATATAACATGAAAAGACACTTTTCTACGGAACACACTGCTCAACAACAGCTTAAAGGGCAACTGCGAAAAGACAAAATTAAGTTATTGATTTCCAATTTGGACAAACAACAGGAAATATTTGACAAACCGAGGACGCAGTGCGACAATTTGGTTAAAGCTAGTTTTATAGTGAGCAGAAATATTGCCGAGTGATTAAAGCCTTTTTCTGAAGGCGAATTCGTGAAGGAGTGCCTCTTGGACATAGCAGAAGTACTGTCTCCTCATAAAAAAGTGTTTGAACAAATAAGTCTGTCGCGACGAACAGTCTTTCGACGAACTGAATCATGGCTGGTGACATTAAAAAAAAAGTTTGTGTGGTCGTGCTGCCACATTCGAAGCATTTTTCATGCTTTGGACTATATCACTAATTTGTCAGACAAAGCTTAATTAGCGATTTTTGTTCGCGGTGTAGATGTGGACTTCAAAATAATGGAAGAATTATTAGCATTACAGCCATTAAAAGGAACCACTACTGATGAACAAGTTTTCACGAAGCTGAAAAAATTATCGAAACCTTCAACTCGCTCGAGTTTGTTCTGATGGAGCACTAGCGATGGTCGGTTCACGCGAAGGTTTTATTGGAAGATTAAATGAAAAATCATCTGAACTGAATACTGACAAAGAAAATTTAACGATTCTTCACTGCATTATTGTAAGGAACCAAGACGCCGAATTAAGGTACGATGGGGAAAAAAAAATTAAAAATCTGAAGATAGGGTGTCGCGTATTTTCACAATCACGGACGACAAAATTCCACCTTACTCGCTGGGCAAGCTGCTGTCACGTCAGGTGAGTTTCCTTTTGGCTGTGTGGCCGAGTTTTTGTATTTCACTGTGTATGATAGTATTCATGTTCTCTTGAAAAGCTTAGGGGGAGTCCAAATACATTATCTGAAAACCTGCATGTCACAGATGTCTTTGAACTTACGCATTACAGGTGCTGTTATCGCGTCACATTAGTACTGTCTTCTTAATGACTACACAGTCTGTAAAACCTCTGCTGTCATTGGTGTGAACAGTTTCAGTCTTTTCGTGCAGTGTAAACAACATAGGATTTGCGCTTACCATTAGCGATGATAGAAGTTTCACCTGGAAGTCAGTGGGGCCCTCACAAGTTCAATACTATTGACAATACATCAATATAATAGTCGTCTGAGGGAGAGAGTTATATTATTGTTAACACTAGAAATATCGAGGAACGGTACTGATCCATCCAAAATATTCTCAGTATTACCAACATGTATTGAGCGTGTGAGGACAATTATTATCAGTTTGACAAATCTCCATTCTGTGCACATGTTTACAGTCCTTTCCCGTATAAACATTAGCAACTAATTCTTGTCTGTTGTGGACGTATTAGGACCCTGCAGCTGTTGACACTGTGGGTAATTTATAATGAAGTAGCTGCAGCTAGTTACTTTTATAGGAATTTATTTCACCATGATGACATTTCAGGATGCCTGGCATCCCATCTTCACATAATTTCGTTTATTTACACGTCATGAGCACAGTTTCTTGACTAAGAGTGTTGCAGAATTTTCTAACGGAAGCTGTAAGCCAGCTATTGCAAAAAGTCATAGATAAAGAAACATTGTTTACGACGCGCAAATAAATGAAAACGTGAAGATTGGGTGAATATAAACAACAATGCTATTTTCGAGTCATAATTTGGTGGCACGGCTTGCTGGGAAAGGGGTGTAATTCATATCGGTCCTTTACCCTGTGCCCCGACTAGTGACCGCGAAGTTTGAGGCGCCATGTAACGGAATGCGCAGCCCCTCCCGCCGGAAGTTCGAGTCCTCCCTCGGGTATGAACGTGTGTGTTGTTCTTAGCATAAGTTTGTTTAAGTTAGCATAAGCATTTCGGAAACTGCACGACTTGCTGGCCACGGTGGCCGAGCGGTTCTAGGCGCTTCAGTCCGGAACCGCGCGGCTGCTACGGTCGCAGGTTCGAATCCTGACTCGGGCATGGATGTGTGTGATGTCCTTAGGTTAGTTAGGTTTAAGTAGTTCTAAGTTCTAAGGGACTGATGACCTCAGATGTTTAATCCCATAGTGCTCAGAGCCATTTTTCGACTAGCCGGGTGTTCGAGGAGTGCTGTGGTAAGTGTGTTCAACACGTTTCGAAATCAAGTTGAAATCATCTAGTGTGTAGGCACCGATGACCTCAGCAGTTTGGTTCCTTACGAATTCACACACATTTGAACATTTTTCGTTACCCTGTAAACATTAACGTCACAGACGCATTAGTTTTGTCTTTATGTATTAGGAGCACTGCTGTTACGTCATGTGACAATGCAGCCTGCGAGCTGATGTACGTATGTGAATCCAGCCCACGGGTCACCAAAGGTTGCCCATGCCTGCTTTACCCTGATCAGCCAGAACAGTATGACCGTCGACCTGCTATCGATATAAGCATGACCAGGCGATAGCAGCGTCACCTGGCGAGTAATAACTGCTAGTCAGACACACGCACGATGTATGTAGCATCAATGAGCATGCTGTCTGTGTTTGGAATGGGGAAGGCGCGCGATCCATCTGAGTTTGACACAGGGCAGATTATGATGGCCCGGAGGCTCGGCATAAGCATTTCAGAAACTGCACGACTTGCTGTGCGTTCGAGGAGTGCTGTGGTGAGTGCCTTCAACACGTGTCGAAATCAAGGTGAAATCACATCCAGATGTTGTGGAGTTGGGTGGCCAGCTCTCATTACAGATGTCGATCGTCGTAGGCTGTGCGGACTGGTAAAACAGGTCAGGCGGCGAACTGTGGCAGAGGTTCATGAGACTTTAATGCTGGGCATAGTGCAAGTGTCCTAACGATTGGCTTCCACAGCCAACGACCCATGCATGTGCCAATGTCAACACCACAACATCGGCAACATGACTGAAATGGCCACGTGATCATTGGCACTGGACATTCGCGCACTGACAGAGCACTGCACGGTCTGATGGATCCCGATACCATCTTCATCACGCCGACGGGAGGGCGAATATCCGTCGTCTTCCAGAGGAACAGCTCCTCGACACCTGTACTGCGGGACAGCAGCCCCATTATGCTCTGGGGAACATTCACGTGGGCATCCACAGGTCCAGTGCAGCCCGTGCAAGGCACCATGATGGCCAAGGAGTATCGTACTCTGGTTGCAGACCACGTACACCTCTTCATGAGGATCATGTTTCCCAGCTACAGTGGCATTTTTCAACAAGATAATGCGCCATGTGACAAGGCCATAGGTGTGATGGAGTGGTTCGGGGAACACAGTGGCGGGTTCCAGTTGATGTGCTGGCCCCCCAACTCGCCGTATCTGAACCCAGTCGATCACTTCTGGAATGTGATTGAATGTGACGTCAGAGCTCATCGCCGCCCCCCCCCCCCCCCCCCGCTCTCCCCGGAATTTACGGGAATTAGGTGACTTGTGTGTGCAGATGTGGTGCCACCTTCCTTAAGCGACCTACCGAGGCCTCACTGCTTCCATGTCGCAGTGTGTCGCCCCTGTTATCTGTGCCAAAGGTGGACATACCGGCTGTTAAGTGTGTGGTCATAATGTTCTGACCGTTCAGTGTATGTTATTAAAACTGTACCGGCTCAGAGCCCAGCAGCTTGAGTGGCAGCAACCCAGCGCCATACCATACCACAGCTCGTCATCCAGCGCTGCTGCTAACACAACAAAGTCAGCAGAGGCGCCACTTCCACAGTTGACGTTTCCGTGAGTCGATGGGACGAGGACATCACATAGCCGCTGTCGTGACCCACGAGAAATACGGAGCCTGAAACGAACTTGTGATGCAACACTAAAGCCGGCATCACCTAGGACGGCGCTTCCGCGCATAGAGACGGAGCGGAAAGGAAGCATGAGGGGGGGGGGGGGGGGGGATGGGATGAGAACTGCGCATGCACGGCAGCAGAGCAGGCAAAGTCCACGCTGCCGAACTGCATTGGCCCGCATCTCGTGGTCGTGCGGTAGCGTTCTCGTTTCCCACGCCCGGGTTCCCGGGTTCGATTCCCGGCGGGGTCAGGGATTTTCTCTGCCTCGCGATGGCTGGGTGTTGTGTGCTGTCCTTAGGTTAGTTAGGTTTAAGTAGTTCTAAGTTCTAGGGGACTGATGACCATAGATGTTAAGTCCCATAGTGCTCAGAGCCATTTGAACCTTTTTTTTTTTTTTTAACTGCACAGATTTATTTTGCGTGGCGTCGGGAGGCGAGAACAGCTGACACAGCTTTGTGAAGACGTGAAGTACAGTTTTTCTCAAAACGACATTGAAACTACTTGTAATAATTACCATTCATTGCGATTTGAACTGCATTATAAGTAAAAATTTAACACGCAACAAAATTATGTTCAAGCACAAACCGAAATCATTATATTTGCTTGACAGCTGCTTCTGCGCAATAGAACTTTTAAAAATGTGTAGGTGTGTGTGTGTGTGTGTGTGTGTGTGTGTGTGTGTGTGTGTGTGTGTGCTTCTTTGACGATAGTTTAGTTGTAATCACGGCGTGTAAAAAAGAATTAGTGGCAGAAGAGATTAATGTAAAAGACTATCGTAAAAATATTTTTCGCTGTTAACGGGCATTATGAGAGTAAATTAACATGTTGGATATTACAGTGAGAGACCGCATTTATAATCCATTGAACACAATTAACCATCACCTTTGAATAACTCTAGGGAATCTGACCGACAACATCGAAAACCACCGATATCTCGACAATATTTAATTGATGATTCACTTATCATTATATTTTTATTTCTCGTTAGAAGCGGAATAAATGAAAGTATAACAGTTACTATCATTTTAGGGCCTTGCGTAGTTCGTGCTTTGAAAATGACAGAGGTTTACAATATGGTGGGAGAAGCTTCACTACTCCTTGGGCAATATGTTGAACATTACAGTCTGCATGATTAAAAGTATACAAAGTCCTAATCAAAAAACCTGGAAAATGGTTCAAATGGCTCTGAGCACTATGGGACGTATGATCTGAAGTCATCAGCCCTCTAGAACTTAGAACTACTTAAATCTAACTAACCTAAGGACATCGCACACATTCGTGCCCGAGGCAGGATTCGAATCTGCGTCCGTAGCAGCCGCGCGGTTCCAGATTGAAGCGCCCAGAATCGCTCGGCCACACCGGCCGGCAAAGGCTAGGAAGTTCTCATTATTATGTATGCAACTGATATCTACATCTACATCTACATGATTACTCTGCAATTCACATTTAAATGCTTGGCAGAGGGTTCATCGAACCACAATCATACTATCTCCCTACCATTCCACTCCCGAACAGTGCGCGGGAAAAACGAACACCTACACCTTTCTGTTCGAGCTCTGATTTATTTTATTTTGATGATCATTCCTACCTATGTAGGCTGGGCTCAACAAAATATTTTCGCATTCGGAAGAGAAAGTTAGTGACTGAAAATTCGTGAATAGATCTCGCCGCGATGAAAAACGTTTTTGCTTTAAGGACTTCCATCCCAACTCGCGTATCATATCTGCCACACTCTCTCCTCTATTACGTGATAATACAAAACGAGCTGCCCTTTTTTGCACCCTTTCGATGTCTTCCGTCAATCCCACCTGGTAAGGATCCCACACCGCGCAGCAATATTCTAACAGAGGACGAACGAGTGTAGTGTAAGCTGTCTCTTTAGTGGACTTGTTGCATCTTCTAAGTGTCCTGCCAATGAAACGCAACCTTTGGCTCGCCTTCCCCACAATATTATCTATGTGGTCTTTCCAACTGAAGTTGTTCGTAATTTTAACACCCAGGTACTTAGTTGAATTGACAGCCTTGAGAATTGTACTATTTATCGAGTAATTGAATTCCAACGGATATCTTTTGGAACTCATGTGGATCACCTCACACTTTTCGTTATTTAGCATCAACTGCCACTTGCCACACCATACAGCAATCTTTTCTAAATCGCTTCGCAACTGATACTGGTCTTCGGATGACCTTACTAGACGGTAAATTACAGCATCATATGCGAACAACCTAAGAGAACTGCTCAGATTGTCACCCAGGTCATTTATATAGATCAGGAACAGCAGAGGTCCCAGGACGCTTCCCTGGGGAACACCTGATATCACTTCAGTTTTACTCGATGATTTGCCGTCTATTATTACGAACTGCGACGTTCTTGACAGGAAATCACGAATCCAGTCGCACAACTGAGACAATATCCCATATGCCCGCGGCTTGATTAGAAGTCGCTTGTGAGGAACGATGTCAAAAGGTTTCCGGAAATCTAGAAATACGGAATCAACTTGAGATCCCCTGTCGATAGCGGCCATTAGTTCGTGCGAATAAAGAGCTAGCTGCGTTTCACAAGAACGATGTTTTCTGAAACCATGCTGATTACGTATCAATAGATCGTTCCCTTCGAGGTGATTCATAATGTTCGAATACAGTATATGCTCCAAAACCCTACTGCAAACCGACGTCAATGATATAGGTCTGTAGTTCGATGGATTACTCCTACTACCCTTCTTAAACACCGGTGCGACCTGCGCCACTTTCCAGTCAGTAGGTACAGATCTATTGGTGAGCGAGCGGTTGTATATGATTGCTAAGTAGCGAGCTATTGTATCAGCGTAATCTGAAAGGAACCTAATCGGTATACAATCTGGACCTGAAGACTTGCCCGTATCAAGCGATTTGAGTTGCTTCGCAACCCCTAAGGTATCTACTTCTAAGAAACTCATGCTAGCAGCTGTTCGTGTTTCAAATTCTGGAATATTCCATTTGCCTTCCCTGGAGAAGGAATTTCGTAAAACTGCGTTCAATAACTCCGCTTTAGCGGCACAGTCGTCAGTAACAGTACCATCGGCACTGCGCAGCGAAGGTATTGACTGCGTCTTGCCGCTTGTGTACTTTACATACGACCAGAATTTCTTCGGATTTTCTACCAAATTTCGAGACAATGTTTCGTTGTGGAACCTATTAAAGGCATCTCGCATTGAAGTCCGTGCCAAATTTCGCGCGTTTGTAAATTTAGCCAATCTTCGGGATTTCGCGTTCTTCTGAACTTCGCATGTTTTTCCGTTGCCTCTGCAACAGCGTTCGGACCTGTTTTGTGTACCATGGGGGATCAGTTCCATCTCTTTCCAATTGATGAGGTATGAATCTCTCAATTGCTGTTGCAACTATATCTTTGAATTGAGTTTTCGAACAATCGAATTTTAAATTTCCGATGATAGGTTCAGCTCCCTTTCAAATTCACCTTTCTGAAGCTTTTCAGCATGCCACACAGACTGTGCCCACGGTACAGGTGGGATGTTGTCTGTTGCCTCATTGTCTATTGCCTCATGCACAAGTGATTCACTGTATGTTGTCCTGAAAATTTTCTTTTTTTCGCCGTCATAGCCTTAAAATCCTTTGTCCAAATTAATTCCATGGGGCTACCTTGACAGGGACACGTCAGTAAACGCAAAACTGTGTGATCCCATTCACGTGCAAGGAAGTGAAGTTTGTACGTTCTGTCATCTGAAGGAGATCGGCACGAGTCTGGTTTATGCGGTGCTTAATATTTTTATTTTTAAGCCGGGAAAAAATATCCACTTCTTCTCGTGTTTGTACTTGATGTTTTCTCTATAACAGTTGAATTATAACTGGCAATGACCGGCTTCGAAGCAAGGTGTGACAAGAACTGTGAGTCACATAATGAAACTGGCAGCGTTCATTGCCGAATGGTGATGACTGCTATTTTTCTTGAACGTAAATACACAGGCGTACAGAGACATACAGAAAATTCATACCTTTTTTATAAACAAATATTAAAACCAATAATCGTTGAAAGATTAATATCATACAAATTTTTTGGAATATAAAATCTTTCAAAATGTTTAAAGGTTACGAAAAATTTTCCCTTTAACATTACAATCAACGACCTTCAAAAACTCACAATGATCCAAGGCATTTAGAATAATCACTGCAGTTGTAGGTTGCCCGAGCGTCCTTTTTCTTTAAATATTAAAACCAATCGATTTACAAATTTAAAATTACCCAAGGTCCTCTTTTAGACCAAGTAAGTTTAAGTTTAGAATTTTTTCGCGTCGGTGCACTGTAACTCACCATAGGAACACTGACATGCGAATTACTTAACGCCAGTTCAACCAATCCGCTTGTAAGAAAACGAACGTTACGGTACGGTACGGTACGCGGGTCGTTCAATAAGTAATGCACCACATTTTTTTAAAAAGCCATTAATATACATAGACAAACGTCCTAGTTGGTGTTTCACATCTGATGTTTATTCTGTGCGCCGGTGAATTTTCGAACTGTTCTGGCAAATGGCAGAACCGTAGTACAGCGTCAAAGTAACATCTATACACGACTTACGTTACGAGCAGCGCGCCGTTATTGAATTCTTGTGTGCAGGAAAAGAAACCGTGGTCACCATCCGTAAATGTTTGTGTAGAGTGTATGGCGATGCTGCAGTTGATAGGAATACAGTTTGGCGATGGGTAAAGAAAGTTACAGCCTCAGGAAACGCAGAAACAGAGCTCCATGATCAGCCACGCTCGGGGTTTCTTGCCACAGCCACTGCTCCAGACATCGCCTCATCCACCCTATATTCCAGACCTGCCACCCTCGGACTGCCGTCTCTTTGGGCCGCTTAAAGACTCTGTGTGGGGAACGCATTGTGAAGATGACGAGAATGTCCGTCACGCAGTGAAAACATGGCTACGCCTACACGACTAGAGCTTCTGCCAGCAGGGAATACATGCTCATCCACAACGTTGGCGTACGGTCGTAGAACTTGATGGAGACTGCATATAAAAATAGGACACGAACAAGACATATTGATGTACATTGTCACAAAATTCTGACTCTTTACGATAAATATTTACTGAGAAAAAATGTGGGACATTACTTATAGAACGACCCTCAGGTAGTTGTAGAAGAGGCAATAAAAAATTTAACTACAATTCACCGAAGCAAAACATGCACTATACGGCCGCACACAAATCAACTTTTCGTCAGTACCAGATACATCAGCACATGGATCACTTTGCTACAGTCCCAGGATAAGGACAAACTCTGTAAACGACAAATTATCACCATCAGTCTTGACGAACTTTACGTCCACCCTGTCTCTTGAACATAAGGCAATTTGGAACAATGCAGTTAAAGCTTAATGGGATTGATCGACAGCTTTGCAATCACATAAATTAATTAACTCCCTAACATGCAGATTCCGGCCAGTGGAAGCTGAGAACATGTATCCACAATCACGAAGTACCCTGAAGCTGCACGGTGCAACACGATTTACGCATTTCGGAAAGTCTGCATCAGAAAGGTAACCGATTAGCGACACATACATGGAAATTTCCATAACACTGCCAGCGTAGAATTTCGTGGAACTACAGTGAACGATAAGCCCAACTCGCTCTTCGGCGCAACATCCAATGTGTTGTGCCCAAGAGGAAATAGGAAAATGCTGCCGAGACTTGGTAACTGAAAACGGTTCAATTTACAGCACCCTGCACGAGGCCGCAGTCGGTCACAGACGGACGACTGTGGTTCCAGCAAAGGCGAATGACCCAAACTGAACGGCGACGCTCACCAAAATCAGTAGAAGTGCGAGGCAGAAGTTCCGCTGTGACACGCTCGCCGCCATCCGCCGACCAAACTGCAGCCTCCGGGCTCCAACGACGCCGTAGCACTCCCCGGACTTACAGTGCGCAGCCAGCATGCGACCCCCTCTCGGCACACGGCTGACACCACCCTCTGTCGTCCAGTCCACCACCAGTCCCCACAGAACAGTTCCTCTTTGCGCAACAGCGCGCTGACGCCAGAAGTCGATACGGTCGCATGTATGCATCGCAGAAGTACGAACCGAAGATCATACACCAGTTACTCGACACTCGTGCGTCTTTTGCATCGAATTGCTGTGTTCTGCTTTCTTACTTCTCGAAATCACTTTGTCGGCAAGCCACGTGAGCCACGAAGAGCACAGATGCAGAAATCTTTCCCGTTTGAAGGCGCGCGTTTCGATTCCGAGCAACGTGCATCACCAGTGAGGTGGTAGCCAGTTTAGGCAACCTCCACAACTCGGGCACTAATGTTCGATGTAAAGCGATGATGATGATTTGACGGCTGAGGGCGTTAGACAGCAAGATCGTCAGCGCCCTTGCATTAATGATATACCGACGAGCATCGTGAAAATCTATTAAGAAGTCGCTTCAGGAGATACTCGGTGAAGTACCTTTCGCCATGGTGGACATCTAATGAACTTTTCGTATACCAGACGAGAGCGAAGTCGAAACAAAATCTTGCAATAGGCTATATCAAATATTATAACACAGAAGAATGTCTAAAGAATAACTCAAACTTAATCCATATCTTTGGTTTTTTTTGTTAAAATAAAGCCTTTATGAATAATGGAATAAAACTTTCCGACTAAACTACATTTGACGTACAGTGCTTTGTCGCTGGGAAATTCTTAGTTCGTATTTCTACATACTAAACTCTCGCAAGTGTGAATAATACTGCGCTGTCATTCGTATATATGAACCTAAAGCTATATACCTTTCATTCCTAATAGATATTTTGTCGCAATAGCGCAAAAGTGTTTCCCCGTGAATTATGAACTACGGGACAAACTGGGCGAAATAAGTACAGGACAATGTGAGAGTTTGATGTGAAGCAAGGATGATCTTTCACAGTCCTTTCTTTCCGCCTGTGGAGGTACACGAAAAGGCGGTTCATACTGCAACGTCGGTACCGCTATTTCATGACATTAAAAAGTCATTTAATCACAATAATCTTTCGCGCTATCAATCACCAGAAAGAACAAATACTGTGCAAGCACTTTTTCTTTGTCTGTTTTAGAGGGCGCGTGTGGGGGCCGGAGCAAGCAAATCCTTCAGAAATTCTGCAATGTGCAAAGGAGTAGTTTGCAGGTAGCAAACACAAACTCCATCCCGGACCGCAGCCACTAAGCTTTCTACTTCGTACCGAGCAGCGACCCTCGCTATGGATAGTGCACTTTGCTTGCGTGGAAAAGTCGTTGGTAATTTTCGCGATGGACCAGTGGACCAGGAACCGCCTAATTACTCGTTCCAGTGCAAAGAACTCTGTCATAGCGCAGGGAAATGAAACTTGGCAGTCACCAACAGCGCTACTTTATACTACATTGTTTGAACTCACAGGTTTCCAGTGATCTAGCGGAAGACAGTACAGGCCGCATCTACCGATACAGAACTAAAGGTAGTATACCAAGAAAAATACGTACAAATTATACTTGAAAGCGGCACACTACCTTATGACGCGCGAATTTCTTCGAGTTGAAGTGCTCTACAGTTATCACCGGCTTGTAGTCAAAGACATCTCGGAGGATGCGATAAACGGTTTTTAAATTAATTTGTGCGTGACCGCGATGTATTCCTTTAGAGGCGAGGAAATTCTGAATAACTTCCTTCACTTCTGTGTTATACGAAAAAAGAATATGATCATATATTGTAGAGTATACGACGGCGTCTCCATCACAGAATCTGAAAAAAAAGTGCAATATGGCTCACTGCTCCTCAATTTTCTATTCACACGCCCAAAACCACTTTACTGGCATTCTATAACACGCATATTAACGCATTCTATCGCTATTCCCAGGCATTTGCGTTTCGTTCCCACCAAAATTATCGTCTAGACGGGTTTTAATTGCTGATGCAGAAGAAACACTTGAGATATTCGGAAATGTGCTACTCACCTAGAATATAACAAATCTGAGAAAGTAAACCCTAGTGCTCGAAGTTTATTAATTAATTTACCGATATCCCGATATTTGTCGGATGCTTGCATTGTACAGCTTAAGTGTCAGAGACCGTCACTAATAACCAGTACAGCGACAAAACTTACAACATACATCAGAGATAATATACTCGTATTCTTTGGATTTGCTTGAGTCAGAAGCAAAATAACAGTGTCGCAACTATATGCAGACAGCAGAACGGTTTAGACGGAAGATGAATTACAAAATGAATATATTAGAACGATAATTATTGCTTTCTAATAATTATCTCTCTCGTCTACTGTTTCTCACTATATATTTGACGATGAGTACGTGAAAACTAAAAAAATCATTTCCCAGACGAAATCAATCAAATATCGTAGTTAAAAGACTAGAAGGGCATCCTCTCTTGTCTGATTTACTCTTCATTTCGGCTCTAAACTGTGTCGGTGTTTCAGAAATTCATATTACGGAGACAGTGCCGAGATCTTTACTTAATGACCTACTCTGAGCAAAAGAACATATATTAAATGCCATGTTTGCCCCAACGTATCCGATGGAAACAAACCAACATGAAAACTGAATGGGATAATCAGTTAACCTAAATCCAAGTCTAGAAGCAGCTTACATCGAGTGTCGGGGCATGTTCTTCACGGTGAACCGGGTTTCGGTTCAAGACGTTATGTTTACATCCGTATCTATATTTATACTCTGCAAACCAGTGGGAAGTGCATGGTAGAAGGTGCTTCCCGTCGTTAATATTTCTTGGTAGGACGGGCGCAGCGTGCTTTCTTGGATGGACGATGATGTTTGTTTTGTGTGGCGCTCAACTGCGCGGTCCTCAGCGCCCGTACGAAATCCCAGTTTGTACACAGTCGAATTTTTTTTACACAAACCAATCGAGCCTCTGTCACGAATGAGGATGATAATGATGAAGACAACACAGAGTTCCTGGGCAGAAATCGAACCCGGGACCCCGTGATCCAGAGTCAGTAACGCCAGCCACCAGACCACGAGCTTCGGACTTCTTGGATGGAGAGTCATCGAGAGGTTCAAATGGCTCTGAGCACTATGGGACTCAACATCTTAGGTCATAAGTCCCCTAGAACTTAGAACTACTTAAACCTAACTAACCTAAGGACATCACACACATCCATGGCCGTGGCAGGATTCGAACCTGCTACCGTAGCGGTCGCACGTTTCCAGACTGTAGCGCCTAGAACCGCTCTGCCACCACGGCCGGCCTGTTCTGTTTATGTTGTACGTCAATAACCTGGTAGATAATATTAACGGTAACTTAAAGTTTTTTTTGAATATGGTGCTGTTATGAAGGACTGTGTGGAAAAAAAAATAGTCAGTCGTGTCTTGACAAGATTTGAAAGCCGTGCAATGACTGGCAACTCTCTTTACATGTATAGGTAAGTAAAACTGTGCGCTTTACAAAACGAAAAAAGATGTAATATCCTATGACTACAATATCAGTGAGTGACAATTAAAATCGGTCAACTCATACAAATAGCCAGGTATAACAATTTGTAGGGATGTGAAACAGAACGATCACACAGGCTCGGTCGCAGGTAAAGCAGGCGGCGGACTTTGGTTTACTGGGTGTGACCGATCCTACAATTATGTTCAAGCATGTGTAACCCGTCAGAAATGGGACTAAAGGGGGATATTGAACGTGTACAAAAAAGTGCAGCACTAATGGATACAGCTTTCTTTGACCCGTAACAGAGAGTTGAGTGGCTGGTATTATGACGTATTGTATCGAATTGCCTACTAGTTCTAACAAATTTTCAAGACCAGTAATGGTCATCCGTAATTGGATATACCATGTATATGCGAAACACACAGAAGCAAGTCTGGGAGGCATGAAAGAAATACGTGGAAGTAACCGAGGAAACGGACGGCGCTGCAGTAACGTATAAAACGTTATCTCGCGGATTTTCTCGGGGCAGTTGATTAATGGTCTACTTCCGGATATTATGACGAGTCGTTGTTCCCAATTTGTGCACAATGTACGATGGCCGACCCATCTGTCTCCTTCATCTGCTGCAAGTTTTGCTACTCGCTGACCTGACTCCAACGCAGCGGTCATCTTCTGGGGCTGCGAATTTTTCTGTTAACATATGTTCAAAGTGCCTGAAGAAGGCGGGAGGGCCAGTCGTCGATATATTGCCCATGAAATGGAAGCCAGAATACCGAGTGTAGTAACCACAACCAACAGCGGGAACGCCTTGGGCTGCGGATCGGAGCTGCCAGGCGGTGGAGCACGCACCACCGGGTAAACACAGGACGAGTCGGACGACAGACCAACGACAACTGACAACAACTGACCATGACCGACTATGAGCGGCACAACAAGGAAGAGATAAACAACGGAGGCTTCTGGAAACCACAACACCAAACGTAAATCCACTCGGAACCATAGCCAGGCAAATGTCAACAACGAGCAATGACCAGAACGTAGTACCGCCAAGATAGAAACGAAATCCAGAGCGATTACCAGACTGGCTGGAAGAGGGTTTTTTTTTCTTTATTGTGATTTCATTCCCCTGCCCCATATGGGCAGGGGAGGGCTGTCAGCGGCACAATCCGCCGCTCTTCAGCCGAGTCACACGACAACTAAAACAAGAATAAAATGATACATACATAAGGAGATAAAAAAGGGGAACATAAAACAGAGTAAGGGGAGAAAATGGAGGTAAATATACACTGACATGTAGACGTTCATTGGGGACAGTTAAAAAAAGCCACCAGAAAGTTAAAAAACACAGTTGGCGATTCTTAAAACATGGAGAAGACACTGCATGCGCATGTACAGGTTAAAAGTTGGCCACAGTATTAAAAACACTCCGAAACAACACACTTAAAACCCACTTGGAGCACACATGACGAAGAATAAAACTACCAGGTGGGACCTGCCGAGGGAAAGGTCAGAGAGGATGGAAAAGGAGGGGAGAGCATGGGGCAGCTGGGGAAGCGGCGGGAACAAGAGAGGAGGGGCAACTGTGGGTTCACAAAGAGGCAGGAGACACATGGGGTGGGAGAGGAAAAGGGAAGACAGTGCAGGAGGGAGTGCAGAGACACTGAAAGGAGGCACAAGAGATGGAGGGGGAGTAGGAGGGGAAAGCCGCTCAGAAGGAGGGAGGGGGAGGAGAGGGAGCCCTGAGGAGGAGGCAGGAAGAGGGGGTTAGAGTTGGTAGGAAGGGTAGTTGTCAGGGTGAAGCTCATCATCCGGGAGGGGTAGACGGTGGAAGTTGTGTTGGGAAAGGAGGTTGAGGGTGTGGAGATGGAGAGAGGGAGGGACACAACGGTAAAGGTGCAGCAACTGGTTGGGTGTGGAGAGGAAGGGAGACACCAGGGGATGAGGGGGATCAAGGCAGCGGACAATATATAGTGTGCAGATGTATTCAAGGAAAAGGAGAAGGTGGGGGAAGGGGTTGAGGTCGTAGAGGATGCGTGTGGGGGATGGAAGGCGGATGCAGAAGGCGAGGCGGAGTGCATGGCGTTCGAGGATTTGGAGGGCTTTATAGAACCGGGGAGGGGCGGAAATCCAAGCGACGCTGGCATAACAAAAGATGGGGCGGATCATGGATTTGTAGGTGTGAAGGATGGTGGATGGATGCAGACCCCACGTCCAGCCAGACAGGAGGTTCAGGAGGCAGAGGCAGATGTGAGCTTTGTTTTGGATGGTAAGGAGATGGGGAGTCCAGGTGAGGTGGCGGTCGAGTGTGAGGCCAAGGTATTTGAGGGTAGGAGTGAGGTGGATAGGACGGCCATAAATGGTGAGGTAGAAATCATGGAGGCAGAAGGAGCAGGTGGTGCGGCCTATGATGATCGCCTGGGTCTTGGAGGGATTAACACGGAGGAACCACTGGTTGCACCAAGCGGTGAATTGGTCAAGGTGGGTTTGGAGGGTACGTTGGGACCGTTGAAGGGTAGGATAAAGGGCTAGGAAGGCGGTGTCATCAGCTAACTGGAGAAGATGAACAGGAGGGGGAGGTTTGGGCATATCAGTAGTGTACAAGAGATAGAGGAGAGGGGAAAGAACAGAACCTTGGGGCATGCCGGCAGAGGGATAGAAAGTACGGGAGTTGGAATTGTGGATAGTCACATAGGAGGGATGATGGGAGAGGAAGGAAGCAACGAGACGGACGAAGTTGATGCGGAGAGCATAGGTCTGGAGTTTGAAGAGGAGCCTGGGATGCCAGACACGGTCATAGGCAGAACGCCTAGATCAAGGGAAACAAAGATAGCGGAGCGACGGGAGTTAAGTTGGAGGGAAAGAAGATTGGTAAGGTTAAGGAGCTGGTCGTCGGCAGAGAAGGAAGGCTGGAAGCCACATTGGGTAAGAGGAAGGAGGCTGTGCTGGTTAAGATGGCAGTGAATACGGCGAGAGAGGATGGCCTCAAAGACCTTGCTGAACACGGAGGTGAGGCAGATTGGACGATAGAAAGAGGTAGCAGAGGGGGGTTTGTTAGGTTTAGGGAACAGCAGGACACGGGAAGTCTTCCACAGGTCAGGGTAAAATCCAGTGGAGAGGAGGACATTGTACGGGGCAGCAAGGACAGACAGGAAGGATGGAGGGGATTCCTTGAGGTGACGGTAGGTGACGTCATCATGACTAGGGGCGGTGTACGTTTGGAGCAGAGGACGAGTGGGATGTCTTGTGTGGTGATGGGAGTGTTGATGTCTGAGGGGGGTAACCGATCCAAGTACTGGAAGCTAGGGGCGAGCGGGGGGACAGAGTTGTCAGTGCGGTCAAGGACGGTGGGGAAGAGGGAGTAATCAAAATGGGGATCGTCAGCTGGAATAGGGCAGAGCGGGTCCCTATACACGAAACTGGAGGGAGCGGCTATTGGCCGGCGGCTATTGGTCTGGACGTGGCTTAGCGGTGGCGCCCTCGCTGCGCGAGAGCCGCTGTGTGGAACAGCCGCCGTGGAGGCGGAGCCCTCTATGGGCTGACCACGTTCATTTGTTCTGCCACGTGTTCGACTTCCGCGGCGGAAGGTAGTAGACTGTGAAGCACACAACTAGTGTGTAAAATTCTTATAGTGGTCATCACCAATCCGGCAGGAAGCCAGTATCGCCAACCGGTGTTATATGTACGAAAAAGAGATCGAGACCATCTATATCTACCTCTGCTCTGCAAACCACTGAAGTATTTGGCAGAGATTACTCCCCTTGTACCAGTCATTAGGGTTTCTTCCCGATACATTCACGTATGGAGCACAGGAAGAATGACTGCGTAAACGCTTTCTGTGCGCCATAGTGAGTTACGGAATAACAGGAGCAAAGTAAAAATGGCATCAAGGTGGTACAAGGAAGAAACCAAGTTAAAAATTATCTTAACCTTAAATGTGCAGCAGCGAAAGCTAAACGAATTTTGAAACAAAATTGAGGAAGTCTAGAAGATTTGTATTCGATTTTCACAAAACAGACACCATTCATAGAAATTTGGCTGAAACTTCAACGCCTTACATACAGGGAACACTACGAAACAGTAGGCTTCTTCATCACAGAACATAACAGAGAGATCGTTGCAGAAACTGGCACCCCCTACGTGGAATCCGTAACTGTGAGAAATGTGTGAGGATGCTACTCACGATGGTCTGCAACCGCACTGCCTACCAGAGACGGACAAAGAGCACCGGTACTTACGAAAGATACAGCTCGGGGACTTCGACAAGTTTCACAAATGGGAAAATAATTACCTTATAGGATCACTGTATCGTTATGTCGTCTATAAAAGAAAGGAAAATAGTACCAATAAGGAAACTACATAAGGACAAAAAGGCAATGTAGACTCTAGACTATAGACTATAGGTCGGTAACGCTGTTAATGTGCATATCCGAAACATTAGAACGGATGATGAAGCGTGTATTGCGGATGTTTCATTGTTAGGTTTGAAAGAGAAATCGGTACAAAGAAGTACTAATACACTTAACAACCGGCATTCACAAATGGATAAGCGAAAATAAATATTTATTAGCAATTTTCACATATTTGAGAAATGCCTATGAAAATGTATCGCAACAAGTGTCACGCACATAAACTAATTAATTATGTTCTCCTCAAAAGTTTCATCCAATATTTATAAGAGATACTATAGCACCGACAAGTCCTTCCCTACTGCGAGGTTCTGTTTTGTACCCACTGCTGCACAATATATAGAGTAGTGAAATACGTCAAGTAGTGAGAGACAGAATATTGCATTTTGCTGACGATCTGTGCATGTGTGTAACAGGGGAGACATTAAACTAGTGCTTTCAGCTGTTAGGCAAACTGCTGGAAGAGTTCCAGTCTTAGTTGCTAAGTAACCCTTTTCGACTATCTCTTATAACTATTTAACTATTCACCTGACCCAGGCGTGCAACATCGAGGCTGTGCTGGCATAAAGTGTCGCAAGCATACCGGTCGACAAAGAGTCTGCGAGAAGATAAATAATGGGTGCTTGTTAAAGCGCTCCTATCAGGAGAGAGGCCAAGGAGAGATTCACAAGCAACGTGCCGCCAACGCCCTCTCGACTGTACGCATTTAGACCCCCGCCGCGGACCGGAGGGCCCAGTCAGTCACAGTCTCTGGCTCAGAGTCAGTATACTGCCACCAGATTCGAGCACATAGCGGGACTTGGACGTCACGAGCGGTGAGGAAAACTTGGACTATTTCAGAAGAGCCTGTACTACAACACACGGACTATCTTATCTCTCTCTCTCTCTCTCTCTCTCTCCACACACACACACACACACACACACACACACACATTATATATATATATATATATATATATATATATATATATATATATATATATATATATAGGGTGGTCCAATGATAATAAGCGTCAAACGAAAAAACTACAAAGAACAAAACTTGTCTAGCCTGAAGGGGGGAAACCAAATGGGGCTATGGTTGGCCCGCTAGATGACGCTGCCATAGGTCAAACGGATAGCAACTGCGTTCTTTAAAATAGGAACCCCCATTTTATATAACGCATTCGTGTAGCACGTAAAGAAATATGAATGTTTTACTTGGACCATTTTTTTCGCTTTGTGATAGGTGGCGCTGTAATAGTCACAAACATATGGCTCACAATTTTAGACGAACAGTTGGTAAAAGGTAGGTTTTTCAAATTAAAATACAGAACGTAGGTATGTTTGAACATTTTATTTCGGTTTTTCCAATGTGATACATGTACCTTTGTGAATTTATCATTTCTGAGAACGCATGATTACCTGTAAATACCACATTAATGCAATAAATGCTCAAAATGATGTCCGTCAACCTCAATGCATTTGGCAGTATGTGTAACGACATTCCTCTCAACAGCGAGTAGTTCGCCTACCGCAATGTTCCCACATGCATTGACAATGCGCTGACGCATGTTGTCAGGCGTTGTCGGTGGATCACGATAGCAAATATCCTTCAACTTTCCCCACAGAAAGAAATCAGGGGACGTCAGATTCGGTGAACGTGCGGGCCATGGTATGGTTCTTCGACGACCGATCCACCTGTCATGAAATACCCGTATGCTATTCAATATCGCTTCAACCGCACGCGCCGGCCGCTGTGACCGAGCGGTTCTAGGCGCTTCAGTCAGGAACGGCGCTGCTGCTACGGTCGTAGGTTCGAATCTTGCCTCGGGCACGGATGTGTGTGATGTCCTTAGGTTGGGTAGGTTTAAGTAGCTCTAAGTCAAGTGGACTGATGACCTCAGATGTTAAGTCCCATAGTACTTAGAGCCATCAACCGCACGCGAGCTATGTGCCGGACATCCATCATGTTGGAAGTACATCGCAATTCTGTCATGCAGTGAAACATCTTGTAGTAACATCAATAGAACATTACGTAGGAAATAAGCATACATTGCACTATTTAGATTGCCATCGATAAAATAGGGGCCAATTATCCTTCCTCCCATAATGCCGCACCATACATTAACCCGCCAAGGTCGCTAATGTTCCACTTGTCGCAGCCTTTTCCATTGCCCAATAGTGCATATTATGCCGGTTTACTTTACCACTGTTGGTGAATGACGCTTCGTCGCTAAATAGAACGCCTGCAAAAAATCTGTCATTGTCCCGTAATTTCTCTTGTGCCCAGTGGCAGAACTGTACACGACGTTCAAAGTCGTCACCATGCAATTCCTGGTGCATAGAAATACGGTACGGGTGCAATCGATCTTGATGTAGCATTCTCAACACCGACGTTTTTGAGATTCCCGATTCTCGCGCAATTTGTCTGCTACTGATGTGCGGATGAGCCGCGACAGCACCTAAAACATCTACTTGGGCACCATCATTTGTTGCAGGTCGAGGTTGACGTTTCACATGTGGCTGAACACTTCCTGTTTCCTTAAATATCGGAACTATCCGGCGAACGATCCAGACACTTGGATGATGTCGTCCAGGATACCGAGCAGCATAGATAGCACACGCCCGTTGGGCATTTTGATCACAATAACCATACATCAACACGATATCGACCTTTTCCGCAGTTGGTAAACGGTCCATTTTAACACGGGTAATGTATCACGCAGCAAATACCGTCCACACTGGCGGAATGTTATGTTATATCACGTACTTATACATTTGTGACTATTACAGAGCCGTCTATCACAAAGCGAAAAAAGTGGTCCAACTAAAATATCCATATTTCTTTACGTACTACACGAATATATAATAAAAAATGGGGATTCGTACTTAAAAAAACGCAGTTGATATTCGTTTGACCTATGGTAGCGCCATCTAGCGGACCAACCATAGCGTCATCTGGTTTCCCCCTTCAAGCTAGACAAGTTTTGTTCTTTGTAGTTTTTTCGTTTGCCCGTTATTTCGTGAGATATTTGTTCTGGTCACGATCAATGGACCACTATATATATATATATATATATATATATATATATATATATATATATATATATATATATATATATGTGTGTGTGTGTGTGTGTGCGTGTGTGTGTGTGCGTGTGCGTGTGCGTGTGCGTGTGCGTGCGCGTGTGCGTGTGTGTGAAATTATCATACACATAAAAATAAATTATTCTGCTTTATTGAATAGAAACATGATAATTGTAATACAAGATGTAGGAATGATCATTCCATGAATTTTCAGGAATGCAGCCGGATGACGTCGACTTCCTGTCACGATATTTCGGCTGACAACAATTCACCCGTCTTCACGTGAGTGTGTGTTGCACTGGAGACTGCTAGTTCACATCATTAACTTTATACCAACAATTGACGTGGACACGCATACGCGAAGGCAACCGCTTCATGAACAATCTCTGTCGAGTTCCTCACCCTCTTTGAATAATTGGCGCGCAGGCGCAATAGTGACACTGCATGCGCTATCGCTGTCGGAAGTTGGGCTCGCGGAATCAAATTTCAGATGTCACATTAATGAAAGTAAAGTGTGATTAGTTATAAAATGTTTCCGTTCTTAAGATATTAAAGAAATTACCGGGTTCCACGCCTTATATGGTTGAAAACCACCACACGGTGAAAAAGATCTTCCGCCAAACATATTTCCACCGATTCCTTAATAACTGAATCCTAGACAGATCTCATCGAAGTCAAGATGCCCGTGGCAGAATGATCCATGGAATGCCCTGTGGAGATACAGTGTTCGGCTATGCCAGACTTACTGGTCTGTGTAAGGCGAGTATGGCGTTTATGTCCAACGCACCTTTCACGTGTGGATATAGAATCTAGAGATAAAATCTTAATAACAAAAGTGTTGTGGTCTTCAGTCCAAAGACTGTCTGACCAACATAGGTATTGTCACATTGGCATGGTGTTTTATAGATTCCAGCCCTATGCAATCCCTGATGGTCCTTTGCCGATCTGGTGGGCGGGTGGTTAGCTCGTCATGATGTTTCCTTAAGATCATGCCTAATTTCGATGAAATATTGTCGACATATGGGAGAAAAGACCCGGATTTGAACCGCTTCTGATCCTCTCAATCATGTGGGTGATTACGTTTCTTCCTCCTTAAAGCTGTGCAGATCTGATGTGGAGAGTCTTTGAACCATAGCTGTAGGTGTTGCAGCTCCCTTGCATGGACACAACACGTGCCCAGCACACCAACGTTCGAAGGTCGCCCTTAATTTGTGATGAGTAATGGCAGCTAGAGGCCTCAAACTACAGGTTTGTATATGTGGGCTTACGCTAAAATGAATGCCCCAATGATCCATCCACTTTCCGACTGATCAAAAAATCCAGCAACGGCGGCGAGCGCCCTTCTCCACTTCTATCGCAAATTTAATATTTTCATGGATTGAATTCAGGGCTGCAGAAAGCCTGACGTTTCTCCTTCAACTTGGGCGACATTACAAATGTACCATCTAGGTATCGCCAGGAGACTTTTGGTTTCAGTTCTGCCGGATCAAGTGCCTGCTCCGCACAAAAATGTTTGCTAATAGAAGGGAGAGAGGACTTCTCATGGACACACCGTCAATTTGATGAAAATATTCGCTGTTGAATAAAAGAGCATGAGGAAAGAGCGCCGTTATATCGGCTTCAAGAATCAATGTAGGAATTATTATCCCATGCAAGCAACACACGGCGTCATCTGATAGATAAATGGTGGTCGCATTTTTACGCAACAAACTACCAGTCACTATGAAACCATAAACAAACAAATTAAAATGTCATTTAAGATAATAATGTCAATGCAGCAGTCAAGGGGATATAGAATCTAGACATAAAATCTTCATAAAAAATTGTTGTGGTCTTCTACATCTACATTTATACTCCGCAAGCCACCCAACGGTGTGTGGCGGAGGGCACTTTATGTGCCACTGTCATTACCTGCCTTTCCTGTTCCAGTCGCGTATGGATCGCGGGAAGAACGACTGTCTGAAAGCCTCCGTGAGCGCTCGAATCCCTCTAATTTTACATTCGTGATCTCCTAGGGAGGTATAAGTAGAGGGAAGCAATATATTTGATACCTAATCCGGAAACGCACCTTCTCGAAACTTGGCGAGCAAGCTACACCGCGATGCAGAGCGCCTCTCTTGCAGAGTGTCACTTGAGTTTGCTAAAAATCTCCGTAACGCTATCACGGTTACCAAGTAACCCTGTGACGAAACGCGCCGCTCTTCTTTGGATCTTCTTATCTCCTCCGTCAATCCGATCTGGTACGGATCCCACACTGATGAGCAATAATCAAGTATAGGTCGAACGAGTGTTTTGTAAGCCACCTCCTTTGTTGATGGACTACATTTTCTAAGGACTCTCCCAATGAATCTCAACCTGGTACCCGCCTTACCAACAATTAATTTTATATGATCATTCCACTTCAAATCGTTCCGTACGCATACTCCCAGATATTTTACAGAAGTAACTGCTACCAGTGTGTGTTCCGCTATCATATAATCATATAATAAAGGATCCTTCTTTCTATGTATTCGCAATACATTACATTTGTCTATGTTAAGGGTCAGTTGCCACTCCCTGCACCAAGTGCCTATCCGCTGCAGATCTTCCTGCATTTCGCTACAATTTTCTAATGCTGCAACTTCTCTGTATACTACAGCATCATCCGCGAAAAGCCGCATGGAACTTCCGACACTATCTACTAGGTCGTTTATATATATTGTGAAAAGCAATGGTCCCATAACACTCCCCTGTGACACGCCAGAGGTTACTTTAACGTCTGTAGACGTCTCTCCTTGATAACAACATGCTGTCTTCTGATTGCTAAAAACTCTTCAATCCGGCCACACAGCTGGTCTGATATTCCGTAGGCTCTTACTTTGTTTATCAGGCGACAGTGCGGAACTGTATCGAACGCCTTCCGGAAGATAAGAAAAATGGCATCTACCTGGGAGCCTGTATCTAATATTTTCTGGGTCTCATGAACAAATAAAGCGAGTTGGGTCTCACACGATCGCTGTTTCCGGAATCCATGTTGATTCCTACAGAGTAGAATCTGGGTTTCCAAAAACGACATGATACGCGAGCAAAAAACATGTTCTAAAATTCTACAACAGATCGACGTCAGAGATATAGGTCTGTAGTTTTGCGCATCTGCTCGACGACCGTTCTTCAAGACTGGGACTACCTGTGCTCTTTTCCAATCATTTGGAACCATCCGTTCCTCTAGAGACTTGCGGTACACGGCTGTTAAAAGAGGGGCAAGTTCTTTCGCGTACTCTGTGTAGAATCGAATTGGTATCCCGTCAGGTCCAGTGGACTTTGCTCTGTTGATTGATTCCAGTTGATTTTCTATTCAAAAAACTGGTTTAATGCAGCTTTCCATGGTATGCTATCGTGTGCATGCCTGTTATTCTCTGAGTAACTATTGCAATCTACATTCTTCTGAATCTGCTTTGTGTATTCATCTCTTGGTCTCCTTCTACGATTCTTACCCTCACGCTTCCCTCCAACACTAAATTCGTAATATCTTGATGCCTACCAACCGATCCGTTCTCCGAATCAAGTTGTGCCACAAATTCCTCTTCTCCCCAGTTGTATTCATTACCTCTTGATTACTTACGTGATCTACCCATCTAGTCCTCAGCATTCTTCTGTATCATCACATTTCAAAAGCTCCTATTCGCTTCTTGTCTAAACTGTTTATATCGTACATGTTTCACTTCAATACATGGCTACACACGCCGGCCGGTGTGGCCGAGCGGTTCAAGGCGCTTCAGTCTGGAACCGCGTGACCGCTACTGTCGCAGGTTCGAATCCTGCCTCGAGTATGGATGTCTATGACATCCTTACGTTAGTTGGGTTTAATTAGTTCTAAGTTCTAGGGGACTGATGACCTCAGATGTTAAGTCCCATAGTGCTCAGAGCCATTTGAACCATTTTTTTTTTTGGCTACATTCCATACAAATTCTTTCAGAAAAGACTTTCTGACACTTGAATTTATAGTCGGTGTTAACAAATTTGTCTTCTTCAGAAACGCTTTTCTTGCCATCGCCAGTTAACATTTTATATCCTCACTACTTCAACCATTGAGCCGTGGCGCCATTAAATTAGTTGACTGTTCTGTCTGGCGCCACTAGGTCAAGGGTAGTATCAACTATTCCTCTTGCTGCCCCGTTGCCAATAAAAATTTGGGGATAGGCGGTAGCGTCGCTACAAGAGGCGGTCACGCGGTCCGAGCAACCGAAGCCACGAGCTACGCAAAGACGTCCTACGCGAAGTAAGGATACCGGAGTACGTCAGCGTCGGCTACAAACAACAGGCCGACATCCCGTCGGTTGGTTGGCAACGTTCGTGTCGGACGACCGCTCGTGGCCTGGCTGCCCCCTCCTACCTGGCAGTCATCGGCATCACTCAGTAACCGCCGCGATGCACCGTGGATCCATGGAGCTGCTAGCTGATAAAGGGGAGTAACATTCTGTGATCATTGCAGTGACTGCTGTCATTGTCTACCCGACCTCCTAATTACTATTATGGTTTGTACCCGACCCTCAGAGTTTTGCTCGTACGGCTCTTTGCTCGTAAATATAGACCGTAGTGCTGTACTAGACACTAGTTGTCGTTTGAAAATTTGTTCTGATATTATATTACCCTTCCTTTCTAGCTTATACCCGATCATTAATGTTTTAATGAATCAGCTCCCGGTCGGAAATACAGTCGCAACAATTGTGCCAAGGCACAGGTTGCCGTTAAACAAACAGGGGTCTTGTGACAGAATGAGATTTTCACTCTGCAGCGGAGTGTGCGCTGATATGAAATTTCCTGGCAGATAAAAACTGTGTGCCAGACCGAGACTCGAACACTGGACCTTTGCCTTTCGCGAGCAAGTGCTCTACCAACTGAGCTACCCAAGCACGACTCAGGCCCCGTCCTCATAGTTTCAGCACTTGCCCTCGAAAGTCAAAGGTCCTGAGTTCGAGTCTCGGTCCGGCACGCAGTTTTAATCTGCCAGGAAGTTTCATATCAGCGCACACTCCGCTGCAGAGTGAAAATCTCATTCTAGAAACATCTCCCAGGCTGTGGCTAAGCCATGTCTCCGCAATATCCTGTCTCCCAGGAATGCTAGTTCTGCAAGGCTTCTGTGAAGTTTGGAAGATGGGAGACGAGGTACTGACAGAATTGAAGCTGTGAGGACGGGGCGTAAGCCGTGCTTAGGTAGCTCAGTCGGTAGAGCACTTGCCCGCGAAAGGCAAAGGTCCCGAGTTCGAGTGTCGGTCCGGCACAGAGTTTTAATCGGCCAGGAAGTTTCAGGTATCTTGCGGTTAGATTTAGATGCTAACCGGTTCAATTACTGATTGTAAATTCATTTGAGGTACTCTGAACTATCTGTTTTGCTAAGCTGTGCGTTCATGTCCTTGGAAGACCGGGTGAACTTTTAACTGGATCTTGTGGTACCGCCGAGTGAGTTTTCTTGTAATAAGTGCTTTAAAACGTTCCTTCAGAGTGGCCTTCATAACTGAGAAGGAGTTTACCTTTTGATACATTAACAGCCAACTGTTACCAGGGCTTTAGTCAGAATAAGATTGTCAAAAGGGACGGGTTGCGAAGTAGTCGCACCTAGGTTGATGATTGAAATGAAAAGGTTGCTAGCTTTGAAGCAAGCATTATCATTGTCATAATTGTTTCCTAATTCGTTTAACCTTTAAGCATAGGTGCACATCTTAACCCCGAACCTTTCGACATACAGGGTCCAAATTAATATATATACATATATATATATCGTCATCTGTTTGAGTAATTAAAGCACTCTTGTCATCAATATTACTTATATGTTTTCATGTGTTGCAGAAGAGCATTGAATAAGAGAAACTGTGTCCAGCATGGTAGTAAACACTGCTGTTTCACCCGATAACGGGCGGGATGCAGGTCCGGGCCCTTGTAATTATTGTCGTATTCTTGTTTTGATTTCTCTTGTAAAAGCTTATTCATTTCACAAATGTGTTAATTTGTAAAGAAAATAAATGCTACCTCAAACTGTCTACAACCCCTGGTTCTTTCAGTTTATCCAGGTTCCATCTCCTTAAATTCCAACCTTTTTTGCAGTTTCTTCAGTTTTAATCTACGGTTCATAACCAATAAATAGTGGTCAGAGTCGACATCTTCCCTGGAAATATCTTACAATTTAAAACCTGGTTCCTGAATCTCTGTCTTATCATTATATTATCAGTCCGAAACATTCCGGTGTCTCCAGGTCTCTTCCACGTATACAACGTTCTTCCACGAGTCTTAAACCTAGCGTTAGCTATGATTAAGAAATGCTGTGTGCAGAATTGTAACAGGCGGCTTCCAATTTCATTCCTTCCGCCAGTCCATATTCACCTATTACTTTTCCTTCTCTTCCTACTAACGAATTCGCACATGACTATTAAATTTTCGCCTCCCTTAACTATCTGAATAGTTTCTTTTATCTCATCATACATGTCTTCAATCTTTTCGCCATCTGCAGAGCTAGCTGGCATATAAACTTGTACTGCTGCGGCATGCGTGGGCTTCGTGTCTGTCTTGGCTACACTAATGCGTTCAGTATGCTGTTCGTAGTAGCTTATCCGTGTTCCTAATTTTTATTCATTATTAAACCTACTCCTGAATTACTTCTATTTGATTTTATATCTATAACCCTGTACTCATCTGAGCAGAAGTCATGTTCCTCCTGCCACCGAAGTTAACTAATTCCCACTATGTCCAACTTTAAGCTATCTATTTCCCTTTTTAAATTTTCTGACCTACCTGCCCAATTAAGGGACCCTACATTCCGTAGAACGCCAGTTTTGTTTCTCCTTGTAACAAAATTATAAAGAACATAAATCGAAGTAAGCATTAACTCATTATGCATTTCCGGTTCTGCGTGAGAATATTTCCTGCTTTCTTTCTTTTTTTTTCGCTTTTCAAGCAATTATGAAAACCAACATCCTGAGGTGGGTAGTAAGAGAGGCCAAGCAAAGTGCTGAAAAATTGTAGAGAACCGGGTTTTTAATTAGTATTTGCATTTTATGTAAAACTGATTCTTAGTTCTTCTGCGGTATGGCATAAAATTCTAACTTTTTGTGTTGTTTCTTTTTATTTGAAGACTGAGTGTGTGCATGCTAGTTATTAATACTTAAACTTTAGCAGTCAATAATATTTTCTCTTTTGTTTCTGTGTGTAAAGTTAATGTGTAAAAAAATTTCGTATCTGTTTTATAGCTGTATGAACGTGACGTGTTTAAAATCATTATAAAACATGATTCATGCAGATATAAACTACTACTACTACTACAGCTACCACCAGCCAAAGTTACCGAGCACTGATGCCCTACGACCTAAAACAGCGCTTCACAACATACATACATGCTCGTGGAGCATGCTGTGAGCAGCCAGGCGCGAGCACGGAGCAGCGCGAGCACGCTACCCCCACTACCGGACCAGAGCGGAGAGTGGGGAGAGTCACGTGGGGTACACAACAGCTGCCGCCAGTCAATGTAAATCCGCGGCCAACTGCAGGGATATCACTCTCGAATTATTACTGCGACAAATGAAACAAAGAAGAATGTACACTTGCCACATAATTTTATTAGCTTAGTGTATGCCTCTACATTCGTATTAATTTGTGAACTGTTACACAATAAAAGGTGTCACTGAGTGTGGTATTCTCGGTTATCTTGTACTTTTTGCCCTTTACAATTGCGTCTATGTTCGGAGTAATTGTTCTTGTGCACTGTAGGCGCAGCGTGCAGTTTAAATTTCGATCAGACAATGCGTTTCTCAGGCGCGTCTTGTTACATTTCATTCCAGAGAACAGTTGTTCACAAACATACGTGGAACCGAACATTGATATTATTGTAGCCGCCAGTTTGTGCAAACGAGGAAATCTATCCTGAAGGTAGTGTCTGTAGAATTCCAAAATGTTTTTCTTGTTCTGAAATTTGTCTCTGTGCTCTCTGTCACACTGCAAGTCAATAAGTTCTAGTTGCAGCTCAGGACGAATCTCTTAAATATTCGCTGAATATGGAGAGGAGAACAGATCAAAATCACTGTCTAGTGCTGTCAGATCTTGAAAGCGTTGATCAAATTCTTCCTTAAGGGCAACTAAACTATGTGAATAACGTTCACAGTCTTTGTGAACATCTTGCATGGATGATAATTTAGGAAAATGAGCTAGATTTCCTGTTTCCAGCTGACTCACCCAAAGTGTCAATTTCATTTTAAAAGCTCGTATTCGATCTATGAAACGAGTAATTAGCAGATCTTTACCTTGCAGTGAAATGTTCAAAGCATTCAGATGGCTAGTTAAATCTGATAAGAACGCGAGATCACATTTCCATGAAAGCTCTTTCAATTCAGGAACACACATGTTATTTATTTCCATGAACATACTTATCTAATAGAGAAAAAAATCGATTTAATAATTCGCCACGACTAAGCCAGCGGACCTCGCTGTAATAAGGCAGGCTACCATACTGGCTTTCTACATCCTCAAGAAAGCTTTTAAATTGCCTGTGTTGTAGCCCATGCTTCCTTATATAATTGGTTGTACGAACAACAACACTCATCACATTTTTTAGAGTGATACTCTTTGCACATAAGTTTTCCTGGTGGATCACACAGTGAACGCCCCTTATTTCATTCGGCACGGTCAGTTTTTTCATTTTCTCCTTCAACAGCGCAACGAAACCTGATTTGTTCCCTGTCATCGCTAGTGCACCGTCTGTAGACACTGAAACTAAAGAATTCCACGACAATCCTACATTTTCAACACTTTCTTCAACACTATTTAAAATATCGCCTCCAGTTGTAGTGTTCTTCATGGCTACTACATCGAGGAGCTGTTCCCTCACCTGAAGATCTCTATTAACACCTCTAATAAATATGGCAAGCTGCGCTGTTCCAGTCATATCAACACTTTCGTCCAGAGCTAGAGAATACGCCATAAAATCTTTACAGATATTTGCAAGCTGGCTCTGGACGTCGTCTGCCATGTCCTGTATGCGACGCATAATGGTCATGTTAGATAATGGCACAATCCGAAACTGTTCGACTTGAGATGGACACAAATGTTCCGCTGCAACTACCAAACATTCTTTTATTAAATCGCCATCAGTGAAGGGGCGAAGGGATTTTGCTAAAAGGAAAGCAATTTTGTAACTCACACTGAGAGCTGGCTCAGTTGATTTTTCTTCGTCGTCCAGGTCTTCTTCGGATAGCTTCCTTTTAAGTTTAATAACTTCCCGTGCACGATCTGGTCCATCACATTTTCCACTTCCGTAGTCTTTCGCGTGGTACGACATATAATGTCGCTGAAAATTAAATTTCCTAAAAGAATTCAGCGTTTTGCGACGTACTAAACATTTTGCAACACCATCTTTTACTGTAAACAGATACAATTCCGCCCAATGGGGGTTGAACTGCGAAAGCATGGTTGGGGTTACACAACGGCGACTTGACACGATTCTTAACCTGCGAAGTGACTGTTAGAGCTGATCGTAGCACTTTAAACGTTACACAGTCGGCGCGCATTCAATAGGCACGATGCGGCCCTGTTCAAAACGTGCGCGCGCATTTCCCCTCCCTCCCTGCTCCGCGACCTTGCACCCGCTCGCGAGCACGTGCCTGAGCAGACGCGAGTACTCGCGCTCAAAACCGGCCAGTTGTTAAAAAAAGCCCTGACCTAAAATGACGATGCGAACGAGGTCAACTCTGTCAAGGGAATATCATACAACTTCGAAATATAATCACGATTAAGAGATCAACAACTTGAAAGATTTTAATAGTGGCCGGTTCGTAAGATAGCTAGATGGAATAGAATTAACTGTTGCCCGTCTTTGTAGATGTGACCTAAACTCCTCCCGAACAGGCCACGAAGGCTCAACGGTACCGACCGGCCGCGGTGTCACCCTGGGCGCACTGGTCTCACTGGATGCGGATATGGAGGGGCATGTGGTGCAGCACACCGCTCTTCCGGCCGTATGTCACTTTACGAGACCGGAGCCGCTACTCCTCTGTCAGGTAGCTCCTCAGTTTGCCTCACAGGGGCTGAGTGCACCCCGCTTGCCAACAGCGGTCGGCAGACCGGATGGTCACCCATCCGAGTGCTAGCCCAGCCCGACAGCGCTTACCTTCGGTGATCTGACGGGAACCGGTGTTACCACTGAAGACGAAGTAAATATGAACAAAATGATTTTGGGATGCCTGAAAAGAAATCTACGACAGATCGAACTGTAAAAAAAAAATGAATGCTATTCGTTCGAAAGACTTCCGATGCGTTACTACTCTGTAGGACACAACAGAAATCTATACATAGTTCTCAAGGAGTCAGGAGCGTCCATATAACCGGGAATTGGAAAATTTATATGATGATGTATTTTTCCGCTGTAGACATCACTGGAAAGACATTTGGGCCAGAAAACAGCTAGAGATGACCCACAGTACCAAGGCACACGTGGATACTGAAACTCTAAGACGTCAATAGCAGGGTGGAGAACAACCGAAACGAGAAAGACAGACTGTATGGATGACGACAACTATCCGAAAAGACAGAAGATGAAATGGCCATACATTATCTGTTACATAATATGGCCTATTTTACTCTAAATTATGGAACAGTACTGCTTACTTTCTGTAGGAAATTAATTTATCTCCCCTGTGTAAGGGCAGTAATATTGTTATTAGCATGTGTGCACAACTGTATGTAGTTAACACCCAATACTGACTATTTTTAATATGTGTAAGTTATAGATAGCTGTATGGTCATCAAACCAATAGCCATAATGAAGAGAAAAAAACGTAAATGGCAATCGATTGCCGCGTCTTTAAGTTTCTAATTCGTCGTGAGTTTAGAAAACGTCAAGTACAAATCTCTCAACAGTGACGTATCCTTCTGTTTTCTGTAAAGTAGGGTGCAGCGATGATGAATTAAAACACTCTGTCCAGCAGTGTGATCTACTCGAGCAGTCTGGTGTTCTACTGGCAGCAGCTGTGCTGAATCGCAGTCGCGTGTCCAGTAAAACAAGGCAACAGCTGGCGGAAAACCAGTTCCGTAGAATGCGCAGAGTTCTCAAGGCAGCCTACATTTACTCAAGGACGCAAAAATGAGACGTATGAGGGCTGTGTGTGTGTTTATGTAACGAGATTCGCACGATCAAGCGAAGACTGATGACGATGAGGGCAGTACCTCACTAACGGATGGAGCTATTCGTCTGTTAATGGAAAGCGGAAAAAAAATGCAAAATGAGCAATCTGCTGTCTTTATTTGTCTCACATCCCGAAAGTCAACAGTAACATCGATCAGTGATCCACAGGAGACATCACGATCAAACTCTGTAGCTAATAGCGCCTCTGACATTGGCAACGGCCTGAAATCGGTCAGAAAGGGAGTCCACGGGTTCCTTCAGGTATACCACATACAGGTGAAGCCGTTCGTTGATCATTGTATCCCGTAGACCTACTGCATTTCGGGTATATTCAATGCTAGATTTCACACTCTTTCTCAAATAGTGCCATGCATTTCCTATGAGATTAAGACAGGATGTTTCACCGGTCTTATCGAGATGCAATAGAGTGCCTATGCGTTTGTCAGACCAGGAATGTCTGCATACTGCCTTGTGAAGGGGGCTGTCGTCGTCTTGAAAGACGATAGAGTCAACAACATACGCATCATGAAGATGGAGAAGAAAAAATGGTTCAAATGGCTCTGAGCACTATGGGACTTAACATCTATGGTCATCAGTCCCCTAGAACTTAGAACGACTTAAACCTAACTAACCTAAGGACATCACACAACACCCAGTCATCACGAGGCAGAGAAAATCCCTGACCCCGCCGGGAATCGAACCCGGGAACCCGGGCGCGGTAACCGAGAACGCTACCGCACGACCACGAGCTGCGGACGAGATGGAGAAGAATGGGCTACACTTGGTCACCGAGAATGTTGAAATCAAGATCGTGGTTCACGTTCACGGTAACCAGGGTAAGTGAGCCCAAGCCATGGTACGATAAACACCACTAAAATCTTATAGAACAGCTCCTGTCTGAACTACACTCTCCACACATAGTTTGTTATTTGCTTCATTGAGCCGTCGTTGGACTGCCACGGGCGCTTCCCACGCCCGGGTTCCCGGGTTCAATTCCCGGCGGGGTCAGGGATTTTCTCTGCCTCGTGATGACTGGGTGTTGTGTGCTGTCCTTAGATTAGTAAGGTTTAAGTAGTTCTAAGTTCTAGGGGACTGATGACCATAGACGTTAAGTCCCATAGTGCTCAGAGCCATTTGAACCATTTGAACTGCCACGGGTCATCTGAAAAATGGCCAAACCTCGACTCGTCGGGCCACGCTAAACGTCTCCACTCCGCTACGGTCCGTTTCGTGTGCTGCTTGGTCCACTGAAGACGTGCAGCTACACACTGAGGTGACAGAAGTCATGGCATGGAGCTGTGCACGTATACAGTTGGCGATAGTATCGCGTACGCAAGGGATAAAAGGGCATTGTATTATCGGGGCTGTCATTTGTACTCTCAAGGGAGTGCCGCGTCGTTGGTGTCACGGATTTATTTCAAACTTTGTACACCTTTAGTAGGCCATTAAAACAAAATAATGAGCAAGTAGTAAGAGGCACAACTCTGGCAGTTCCGAGAAAATCGCAAGAGGAGATTTACGCGTCTGTCATGTAACTGATGTATATGTGCAAAGGGGCTGGATGTTAGAGTTCATAATGGTCAAGCGCTTAGCGTTCGAGCTTCCTAAGACAAACATGTATGAGGCGACGCTTCGACTCCTGCTCAAGCCTTTATTTTCATAGTACAAGTGTAAATTCTGTGATATTCAAAAAAATTGCAACTTCACTATTCTTGCTACATTGACAACGTCTCACCGATACGCACGTTAACTGCCAAATGGGCCAGCATCTGTAGCTCGAAGTGTCGAGGTGCATGTATAAGGGATTTCGGAAATCGCGACAGACATAGACTTTCAGGAAAATTCTATGCGTTTCTTCATTTACTCGTTGATAGTTACAAATATATTTCTTCTAACAACAAATTTTAATTAAAATTAATAAGTAGTCAACTAATACCAATTCACTAAAACTTCATGCAAATACAAGTGGTTTTTGAATTATATTACCTCTCAAATTTCATATAAATTAAATAATATGACCAATGATGAAATAAAATATAGAATAATAATTACATATGAGCCGAAGTTGAACCGTCGGTTCACACTCGTCCGTAATACAACGCTCCAGCACTAACCACTTGACCGCCACGAACTCTTAAATCCGGCACCTAAGCACAGATAAATCAGTTACATAATAGGCGCGTAAAACTTCTCTTACGATTTTCTCGGAAGTGGCAGAGTAGTTGCACCTAACCACTTACACGTAAGGTTGTTTTAAAGGCCGACTAAAGGTGTAGAAAGTTTGAAATAAATCCGAGATCCAAACATCTTGTCCTCCCACTGCTAGGACTTTCATGGGAAAAGATTTCCGACGTGATTATGACCGCACGACGGGAATTAACAGACGCTGAAAGCGGAATGGTTGTTGGAGCTAGACGCACGGGACTTCCCATATCGGAAATTAGTAGAGAATTCGATGTTCTGGGACCCACAGTGTGAAGAGTGTGCTGAGAATACCAAAATCTGGGCGTTACCTCTCACCACGGGCAACGCAGTGGTCGTCGGCCTTCAGCAGCGGCGTTTGCGTAGAGTTGTCAGTGCTAAACGTCAAGCAATACTACCTGAAATAACCGCAGAAATCAATGTGGGACCTACGGTTAACATATCTGTTAGGACTGTGCGGCGATATTTGGCGCTCATGGGCTACGTTACCAGACGAACGATGCGAGTACCTTTGCTAACATCACGCCGTCGCCTGCAGCGGCTCTCCTGGGCTCGTGACCGTACCAGTTGGATCCTGGACTACCAGAAAACCGTGGCCTAGTCAGACCAGACCCGATCCCAGTTGGTAAGAGCTGATAGTAGTGTTCGACTGTGACGTAGAAGCGACGGATCCAGGCTGTTAACAAGGCATTGTGCAAGCTGGTGGCGGCTCCAGAATGGTGGGGGCTGGAATGTACTGGGTCCTCCGCTCCAACTGAACAGATAATCGACTGGAAACGTTCATCGTCGGCAACTTGGAGGCCATTTGCAGATATCCATGGTATTTATGTTCCCAAACACCAGTGTCATGTCAACGGGCCACAGTTATTCATGACTGGTTTGAAAAATATTCTGGACAACTCGAGTGAATGGTTTGAGTACCCAGGTCGCCTGACATGGATGCCATGAAACATTCGCGGGACGTAAACGAGAGATTCTAAAATGTAAACTTTCACGGCCGGAAATATCATGTCCATTATAATTATCCGGGCTGTTATGCCGTGGTCGGTTGATGAATGCTGTGGTGATTCCCAACGTTTCGTCTCCGACTGCGGGAGACATCTTCAAGGGGGTCCGTAGCTTGATGGAAGGTCCAACACACACACTGGCTCGCTACTGTAGCGAGCCAGTGTGTGTGTTGGACCTTCCATCAAGCTACGGACCCCCTTGAAGATGTCTCCCGCAGTCGGAGACGAAACGTTGGGAATCACCACAGCATTCATCAACCGACCACGGCATAACAGCCCGGATAATTATAATGGACATGAAACGAGAGATTAGTTCCTGCACACCTTGCACTGGCATCTCTTTCGCAATTATGGACGACTATAGAGGCAGCAAGGCTCAATATTTCTGCAAGGGACTTCCAATGACTTGTTGAGTCCATGCCACGTCGAGTAGCTGCACTTTTTTTTTTGAGTCCACGTCTTCTCACTGGTTTGATCCGGCCCGCTCGAATTCCTCTCCTGTGCTAACCTCTTCATCTCAGAGTAGCACTTGCAACCTACGACGTTCTCAATTATTTGATGGATGTATTCCAGTCTCTGTCTTCCACTATAGATTTTGCCCTCTACAGTTCCCTCTACTACCATGGGAGTCATTCCCTAATGTCTTAATAGATGTCCTATCATCCTTGTCAGTGTTTTCCACATATCCCTTTACTCTATGATTCTGCACAGAATCTCCTCATTTCTTACTTTATCAGTCCATCTAATTTTCAGCGTTCGTCTGTAGCACCACATTTGAAATGCTTCGCTCCTTTTCTGTTTCTGTTTTCCCACAGTTCATGTTTCACTACCATATAATGTTGTGCTCCAAACGTACATTCTCAGAAATTTCTTCTTCAAATTAAGGCGTATGTTTCACACTAGCAGACTTCTCTTGGCCACAAACGCCGTTTTTGCCAGTGCTCGTCTGTTTTTGACTTCCTTCTTGCTCCGTCCGTCACTGGTTATTTTGTTTCTTAGGTAGCAGAACTCCTTAACTTCATCTACTTCGTGACCATAAATCCTGACGTTAAGTTGAAACTTCCTGGGAGATTAAAACTGTGTGCCGGACCGAGACTCGAACTCGGGACCTTTGCCTTTCGCGGGCAAGTGCTCTACCAACTGAGCTACCCAAGCACGACTCACGCCCCGTCCTCACAGGTTTACTTCTGCAAGTATCTCGTCTCCCACCTTCCAAACTTTACAGAAGCTCTCCTGCGAACCTGCAGAACTAGCACTCCCGAAAGTTTTAATCTGCCAGGAAGTTTCGTACCAGCGCACACTCCGCTGCAGAGTGAAAATCTCATTATGATGTTAAGTTTCTTGTTGTTCTCATTTTTGCTACTTCTCATTACTTTCGTCTTTCTTCGATTTACTCTCAGTCCATATTAAGTACTCATTCTACCGTTCGTTTCACTCAGCATATCATGTAATTCTTCTTCACTTTCACTCACTGCCGGCCGCGGTGCTCTAGCGGTTCTGGCGCTGCAGTCCGGAACCGCGGGACTGCTACGGTCGCAGGTTCGAATCCTGCCTCGGGCATGGGTGTGTGTGATGTCCTTAGGTTAGTTAGGTTTAAGTAGTTCTAAGTTCTAGGGGACTTATGACCTAAGATGTTGAGTCCCATAGTGCTCAGAGCCATTTGAACCATTTCACTCACTGCATTTTTCGATGAACGGACTGAACAGTAGGGGCGAAAGATTACAACCCTGCCTTACACAATTTTTAATCTACATCTGCATCTACGTGATTGCTCTGCTATTCACAATAAAGTGCCTGGCAGAACAACTGTCTCTCTACCGTTCCACTCTCCAACTGCACGGGGGAAAAACGAGCACTTAAATTTTTCTGTGCGATCCCTGATTATTCTTATTTTGTCGCGATGATCATTTCTCCCTATGTAGGTGGGTGTCAACAGAATGTTTTCGTAATCGGAGGAGAAAACTGGTGATGGAAATTTCATGAGAAGATCCCGTCGCAACGAAAAACGCCTTTGTTTTAATGATTGCCACTCCAATTCACGTATCATGTCTGTGACACTATCTCCCTATTTCGCGATAATACTAAACGAGCTGCCCTTCTATGTACTTTTTCGATGGCATCCGTCAGTCCCACCTGATGCGGATCCCACACCGTACTACAATACTCCAGAATAGGGCGGACAAGCGTGGTGTAAGCAGTCTCTTTGGTAGACCTGTTGCACCTCCTAAGTGTTCTGCCAACGAGTCACAGTCTTTGGTTTGCTCTACCCACAATATTATCTATGTGATTGTTCCAATTTAGATTATTAGTAATTGTAATCCCAAAGTATTTAGGTGAATTTACAGCCTTCAGATTTGTGTGATTTATCGCGTAATCGAAATTTAGCTGATTTCTTTTAGTACTCATGTGAATAACTTCACACTTTTCCTTATTCACGGTTAATTGCCACTTTTCGCACCATGCAGATATATTATCTAAATCATTTTTCAGGTCGTTTTGATCGTCTGATGACTTTACAAGACGGCAAATAACATCTTCTGCAAACAGTCTAATACGGCTACTCAGATTGTCTCCCATGTCGTTAATATAGATCAGGAACAATAGAGGGCCTATAACACTTCCTTGGGGAACGCCGAATATTACTTCTGTTTTACTCGATGACTTTTCGTCTGTTACTACGAACTGACCTTTCTGACAGGAAATCGCGAATTGGTTTAAGAGACCATTACTTTTATTTGTAGCTCTTTTTATGAATCTGTGAAATTTAGGAGCTGCACCTTTCCATTTCTGCATTGGGCTCCTGCACCCAAAATTTTTCTTAATCCAACATCGAGGTCGCAATCTGCTTTGGCGATATGAGCTTTCAAAAATAATTTTTTTCCCGGTCATTAATCAATTTTTTTGATAGTGCTGTTGCAAGGATTATAACGATTATTGGAGTAATACATCTAATGAAAATAGGATTTATTGTATGAGCACACCATATATTTACATTAGGAATGGATGTTGACATACGAGCATACTTTACATCAGCAACAATAATTATTGCTGTACCTACAGGAATTTCCGAGGTATTCAATTTTACCCCATTAATCAATTCTATTCTGAATTATAGTAGTTGTCGTATGCTTATTAACATGAATGATATAACGAATAAGACTTCTGATGCAATAAGTAGAATTATTCCACATCGTACTCCAATTGATACAAATAATGTATTTTTACTAGAACAAGCCACTTAGCATTAACATTTGCAATCGCTGTACCTATGTGATTAAGATTTACACTATTTGAATGAATCAATCACACTAATCACATATTTACACACCTTGTACCCCAGGGAACACCGCCTGTTTTAATGTCATTTATAGTATTAATTGAAACAATTAGCACTTCGTTCTTGGTCGTCCACTTTTATTATTGGCTCTTGTACATATTGTATATTACCCGTTTCTCCCTATAGCTTACCCCTATTTTTCTCAGAATTTCGTGCACCTTGCACCATTTTACAATGTCGAGTGCTTTTTCGAGGTCGACCAATCCTATGAACGTGTCTTGGTTTTTCTTTAGTCTTGCTTCCATTATCAACCGCAACGTTAGAATTGCCTCTCGGGTGCCTTTACGTTCCTAAAGCCAAACTGATTTTTTTATCCATTCTTCTGTGTATTATTCTCGTATGTGGATGCAAGAGCCATTAATCTGATTGGGCGATTATTCTCGCACTTGTCAGCTCTTGCGGTCTTCAGAATGGTGTGGATGACGTTTATCCGAAAGTCAGATGGTATGTCTCTAATCTCATACATTATACACACCAACATGAATAGTCGTTTTGTTGCCACTTCCCCGAATAATTTTAGAAATTCTCCTGGAATGTTATCTATCTCTTCTGCCTTATTTGATTTTAAGTCCTCCAAAGCTCTCTTGAATTCTGATTCGAATACTGGATCCCCTATCTCTTCTAAATCGACTCCTGTTCCTTCTCCTATCACATCAGACACATCTTCCCCCTCGTGCAGGCTTCAATGTACCCTTTCCACCATCCGCTCTCTGCTCTGCATTTAGCAGTCGAATTCCTGTTGCACTCTTAATGTTACCACCCTTGCTTTTAATTTCATCGAAGGCTGTTTTGACTTTCCTATACGCTGAGTCAGTCCTTCCGACTATCATTTGTTTTTCGATTTCTTCACATTTTTCATGCAGCCATTTCGTCTTAACCTCCGTGCAATTCCTATTTAATTCATTCCTAAGAAACTTGTATTTCTGTATTCCTGAATTTCCCTGAATATTTTTGTACATCCTTTCATCAATCAACTGAAGTATTTCTTCTGTTGCGCATGGTTTCTCCGCGATTACCTTCTTTGTACGTGTGTTTTTCTTTCAAACTTCTCTGCTTGCTCTTCTTCGACATGTTCATTTCTCTTAAATGTACTGCCTACTGAGCTATTCCTTATTGCTGTATCTATAGACTTAGAAAACTTCAAGCGTATCTCATCATTTCTTAGTACTTCCGTATCCCATTTCTTTGGGTATTGATTCTTCCTGACTAATCTCTTAAACTTCAGGCCACTCTTCATCACTACTGCATTGTGCTCTGTCTCTTCTCCTGCCTACGCCTTACAATCCAGTATCTGATTTCGGAATCTATGCCTGACCATAATGCAATATAACTGAAATCTTACCATATCACCCGGCCATATCCAAGTATACCAACTCTCTTGTGATTCTTGAAGAGAGTATTCACTATTACTAGCTGAAATTTGTTACAGAACTTGATTAATCTCTCTCCTTTCTCATTCCTTGTCCCATAAGCGCATATTGTCTTGTAGCATTTTTCTCTACTCCTTTCCCTACAGCTGCATTTCAGTCCCCAATGACTATTAAATTTTCATCTCAGTTTACGTATTGTATTACCCGTTCAATATCCTCATGTACTTTATCTTCAGCACGTCGAAATGTGCACCTGAACTATCATTGTCGGTTTTGGTTTGCTGTCGATTCTGATAGAAATAAGCCTACCAGTGAACTGTTGACAGTAACACTCTCTCTGCCTCACCTTCCTATTCATAACGAATCCTACTCCCGTTATACCATTTGCTGATGCTGTTGATATTACCCTATACTCATGTGACGAGAAATCCTTGTCTTTTTTCCATTTCACTTTACTGACCCCTGCTATATCTAGATTGAGCCTTTGCATTTCCCTTTTCAGATTTTCTAGCTTCCCTACTACGTTCAAATTCTGACGTTCCACGCCCGGACTCGTAGAACGTCGTTGGTTATTCAGTCTTTTTGTCACGGTCACCTCCCGCTTGGCAGTCCTCTGCCGGAGATCCGAATGGGGGACTCTTCCGGAATCTTTTGGAAATGGAGAGATCATCATGACACTTCTTCAGTTACAGGCCACCCGTCCTGTGGATACACGTTATGTGTCTTTAATGTAGTGATGATTGCTGATTCTTCCGCCTTTGGGGGCAGTTTCCCACCCCTAGGAGAAGAGAGTGCCCTGAACCTCCGTCCGCTCCTCCACCCTCTTTGACAAGAATGAGGGTGACTTCTTATGCCGGAAGTCTTCGGCCGCCAATGTTGATTATGAATCAAAATTGAAGCGGTGGCGGGTTTCGAATCCGGGACCGAGGACGTTTTCATTACTAATCATAGACACTACATCCCATTTTTTTGTTAGTGATCTCAATTTGTTCCTAATTGTTCGTAGCAATTGTTCGGGGCGGCCGTGCCATGACATAGTTGATCCATTGACTCAGTTTTTTTTATTACAGAGGGCAGCTAATCGTCTGACTGAACATGCTGAGTTCCCGTGCCAGCTGGTAGGTCCGACGGGATATTGGGAGGTATTCCACGACTTTTGCCATCTCACTGCACGTGCTGCAGTGAGCAGCGTCCTTTTGCGGGGCGCCAAACTCCAGACATCCATTACGTATTGCTTCACACTGTTTGCTCGGAGACTGGTAGACCCACATCTACATCCACCGACAGCAGCAGCTCCTGTCGGGTGTCAAACAGAGTGCCGTTTACAAGGCGTGCCGCTCGTCTCTGGTCTCTGCCAGTTAGCATCTTTGTACGACCACTGTGCTTTCGCTAAGTTATATGGCTTTGAGAGGTAGACAGTCTCTTCAGTTTCGTTGGGCAGTCCGCGTTGATACAGCAAGAAATTCGGCAGTTCTAATTAAGGTGTGTCCATAGCCACATCCAAATACACTAGCTCGTTTCTGGCGTTCTGTGATGTGTCCACGTATACCGGACCTACTAAGCTGATTGCATACAACTGACTGGCACATGCACACCACGTCTTAATGGAAGCGGTGGTACAAGTTCCACAGCAGCCGCAGCCCGCCAAAACGCGCAGTGTGATCTTTTGTGTGGCTGACCAGTGTGGTGAGCTTACAAAAGACCTACTTCATCACCCGGCACTGTCCTTTTATCCTGATCCTCTATTGGACCGAAAATGAATCAGAATCTACCTGTAGTGTAAAACAAGAGTTAGTTTAGTTACATTTTTCAAAAACATAATTATTTTATACATCTGACCTTTTCTACAACTTGATTGAAATCTAAAGTAACAGACGCTAGCTTATGCCACATGCAATATTTTAAGTTTTCCCTCTATGAGTAAAACAAGTGAAGGACATAATGTATATAAACAGGGTCCAGTCACATGACAGTGGTCACCACCTATGTTCGATGTCAACTTGCAGTAATCACTCACAGACGCCAGGTGGCACCACTGGCAACGGAGGGTAGATGAAGCGTGTCGGGGTTATGCGGCAAACAGTGCATACATTGTCGTAACGGAGAGGTTTGTCTCCTCTACAAAAGAGCGTGACCATTAGTTTCGGGCCCTGGATAGAAGCATTTCCGAAATGGCTGAGTTCGTTAAGTGTTCACGTACCGCAATGGCTAAGGTACAACGTGCGTTGTCAAAACGGCGCTATCCGAAACTGGCGCTGACCCTACTGTGGCGCACGACAGACCATATATGATGGCTGCGGAGATGTGAACGAGCGAGTAGATGTGACCATCCAGATGAAGCCTCGTCAACGACCATTCGGCGAACGTTTTTGCACCTGGTCCTCTGCAGCAGGCGCCTGGTTCACACACCCATGCTGTCTGCTGTCCATAGGCGACGAAGGCTGGAATTTGCACATCAGTACCGCAGTAACAGTGCCGCCAATACCACTTAGCGGCGACAGGTGGCCTTTTCAGATGAATCACGTATTATCCTCCATAGGACAGATGAGCATTGGCATGTAGGGCGTGAAATGTCTGAAAGCAAACCCTTTGCAACAGTTACGATCTGGGAAACGTTTTCGTGGCACTCACTGGGTGGTCATGTAATTCTGGAAGGCGTAATGGATCAACACAAGTACGCATCTATCCTCGGGGGGCCATGTACACACAGTCTGTTTTTCCTCCGCACTGTGGCATTTACCAACAGGGCAATGCAACATGTCATACTGTTCGCAGTGTACATGTATGGTTCGAAGAACGCCAGGATGAGCTCACTGTGTTTCCCTGCTCGTAAAACTCCCCGGAGGAAAACCCAATGGACAAACATCTGGGACTACTCCGTTGAGCTGTTCACGCCATGGAACCTCAGTCTATAAATCTAGTGCAGCTGGCCATGGCAATGGAGTCAGATGGCTCAGCATCCCTCTTGGTACATTCCAGAACCTCACTGGCTCTCTTTCTGCATGTCTCACAGTGTTCCACACCGCAAAAGGTGGTTATTCACGCTTTTGAAACGTGGTCACATTACTATGACTACCTGTCAAAACCATCTTACTAAATGGGGACAAATTTCAGCAAATGACCCCTGGAGGGATAAGAAGCAAAAATATCATATTTACGTATGGCCTTAAAGGCGTTCCAAGGAACGTCCGAGTAGCTTCATAACGAAACTACGACTGAACAGACATTTGCAGCTAACGTAGTTTAGATGCCTTTCAGTCGTGAAATTTTTTCGTTTATAACCTGCAATTAGATCAGGAAAAATTTTTTTCGTTAATTTTACAAAAAAAAGGATCCACACGACTGTGCAGGTTACGGTGAATTTGTACAACACACGCTGTATGCTTCTCAAGCACATGTGACTTGTGACACATGAACTGCGTACTTACCTACTCCAAACATAATTACGTACTTTCTCTCACTCACTCACTCATCTAATACTTATCCCTCTTTGGGAAAGTGTTTGGGGGAGTCTGTAACCTTACGGCTTTTACTCCTCTGTGTACTTGTGTGTATGGTTATTTCTGTAACTTTGGGTGGCTGCGTGATGTGGTGAATGTTCTGTATGTGTCTGGTACTTGCCAGTGGTTGGCGAGATGATTGATATTATGGGGGAGGAATTGGATATAGGAATTTTCTCTTCGACTTAGTCGTCGAAGATCGTCATTGGGCGTTTGTGCTTATCGCGGGACATGTCATACCGACCTAGGGAGTCGATGAGGGCGTTTCCTGATCTGGAAGAGCTTACATAGGAGTCCCTTGCCAGATCTTGGAAACGCTCTCTCAGGAGCTAGTCCAAACATAATTACGTACTTTGCTAATCATTTGTACTAGGATGTAAAAAAAAAAAATTGAAGTTTTATGTTAACAGTCATTGAGAAATCTTTACTAACATGTAACCAACTAACGTAATTCCGATTAATTATTAATAATTTAAGGTGAGCAAATGGAGGTCTGTTCTTTATTATATCTCATACTAAACCCAATGCGTAGTAACTGCTACAAACAATAAGATATTTTTTTACTTTTAATTTTTTTCAAATTTATACAATTTATGATGTATTTAATGCAATGATGCATTTAATTAGCTGTTCACATAATTTTTCCATTAATAAAGTTCACTTGAGTAATATTTTAATAGTGTTGTCCGGGACACTAACGACTGTAAAGAAAGGGTTTATTAGAGATTCGACACTCCCCTTTTCTAGTGAACTCTAGCACCAAAACATTAAATTTTTTTCCAATCACTTTGTTTATTTTTCAGGATGCTCTCACTGCCTGTTCACGGCTTCCCCAGTTACAGATAATTACCATCAACCCAATTATCTCAAAAAATAGAAAAAAATATGAAAAGGAGATTTTTATAAGTGTGATTTGTAACAACAAATACTGAATATCTTTGCACTTATACCCAATAAAACATTACATATAAGGGGAGATCAAAACGTGTCCCATCGAAGGCCGCAGCAACCCCCCCACCTACATGTCGGTGCTTATACACCCGCATCGGAGTCGCTCTAGGTTGCTTATATGCTGCAGCAGCGCTTTCAACGCAAACTTTTCTGATTCATTGGTTTTAGGGACGTGCTCATGCAGCAATCCGGACAGTGGAATGTCATTCCTGACGATACCAATGGAAAAACAACTCTCGCTCCCCGAGCGGAGAAAATCTCCAGTCGGGTCGGGAATCCGGGAATCGAAACCGGCCCCCTTCGGTTAGTAATCTCTGTGCTGACCGTGCAGTTACCGAGGCGGACAACGGAAACTTGTTGATTGCTCCTCATACTTAAAACCCAATAAATAAATTACAGTGCTACGTTTGTAATCAAGGAGCTTTCTCCCCGATTTCAACAAGAGAGCCGGCCGCGGTGGTCTAGCGGTTCTAGGCGCTCAGTCCGGAACCGCGGGACTGCTACGGTCGCAGGTTCGAATCCTGCCTCGGGCATGGATGTGTGTGATGTCCTTAGGTTAGTTAGGTTTAAGTAGTTCTAAGTTCTAGGGGACTGATGACCACAGATGTTAAGTCCCATAGTGCTCAGAGCCATTTAAACCATTTTTCAACAAGAGACAATTGTTCTCGATACAGTTTAACAGTAGTCTGTTAATTAGTGAAACAATTCAGCACACTATCGTCATTCGCTTTTAAGCACCATGAAGTCCAAATTACACTTTTCACAACTTGTTTGCTCTGGAGAAACTTAAACATTGCAGCATAAAAGAAGATTAATTCAACTACCTTAAATATTTTTTGTAAAAATGTAAGTATCGTATAATCTACCCTATTACACTCAGTCTAAAGGTGACCAGATAATGAATACAAAATAATTCAAACAGATCTTGCCTGCGAACAAGAAACCAAGAGCACAGATGCTCACTGTCCTTTTAAGCACAGTTCCAACACGCTACCAGCAGCAAACTAGGTCAGCTGATTTCAAACATCTACCGTCAGTTCAATTACAATCTGTAAACTGCGCAAGGCTAAATCAATCGCATGTTTTAGTAGCACACGTACCGCGATCTACATCAACATGTACACACATACTCCTCAAGCCTCTGACCCACCGTAGCGGAGGATGCCTTCTACCACTACTACTCATTACATTCCCTGTTTTACTTGCAAACAGAGAGAGTGAAAATTGACTGCGTACAGGATGAAGAAAAAATTCCCCACTTGGAGACCGGCATGCGATTCTTCATCCAGATTGAAGACACAAGTTTCTCTAGGAAAATCAGATCGGGTGCATTTCGGAAACGAGGAGCTGACTTCATTGTCACACCGTGCAGCGCATCGGAAAGTACAGAGGAAGGTGCATCGCCCCGCACAGCCGTACCACCCGTCGTAGCTCACGAGCAGACTGCCGGGACACCAGGACCACATCCACCATGAAGCTAGCGTTCAAATCCTCTTCTGGCTCTCTTTCTGGTTCTTAGACGTCCGTTCCCCAGTCCTCGTCGTTTAAGGAGGACATCATTTTGTTACAGATAGTGGGATCCATTAAACTGCGCAGTGCAAAATCATAAGTGGTCCTGTGAAGTTCATGCTGGCAGCTTACCGATGGAATACACAAACTATGAACGCGTCGATATGTGTTGGAAGTTTGGTGCATCCGATAACCAAGCTGCTGCTGCTGCTGCTGCTCGTACGTGTACTGCGCGGTACCCCCAAACGCGGCGCCATCCCGATACGAATGTTTCCGTCGCCTCGAGCGACGCTTTCGGGAAACCGGTAATATCCGTCCACAAGTAATGGACAGAGGTCGTCCACGGACTGGACGCGACTCTCCAAACCGTTCACCAGTCACCTCACCTCTGCGGAGAACCCCCTGACATTGCAAGACAGTTCCAGATATCTCAAAGAATGGTTGTTGAAGTGCTGCACGATGAAAACTGCATCCATATAATGTCACGTTAGCTCAACGCCTGCGCCCAGAAAAGCGCATTCAATGAGTAAAATTTTGTGAACGGCTTTTGCACCAGGTGGAAGACAGAAAATATTTTACAAATAACATGATATTGGACTGATGAATCTAGCTTCAATCGTGAAGGTATTTCAACCTCCACAACAGCCATTATTGGTCAGAACACGGCACATATATCACCTGTGAATGGGGATTTCAGGCACGCTTTGGATAAACGTGTGGGCTGGAATAGTGGGATGAGTGCTTTTGGGCCTTTACCTATTACGGGACTCAGTGCGCCCTTGTAGTGTACGTTTCTTTGTAATACTTTGCATGACGCATTAGAAAACGTTTCACTTGGTGTTCGGCATCAGTTATCGTTTCAGCATGATGGTGCATCGCCACACTTTGGCATGAATGTGCTTAGCTATTTAAATGAAGCGTTTCCATGGATTTGGATTGGTCGTGGACGTCCATTGTTCTTGCCTCCACGTTTCCATGACCTTAATCCACTAGATTTTTATTTTTGGAGACGCTTAAAGGAACAATTTTATAGTACTCCACCCGTACATGTACACATAATAGCTTCCACGCGTGCGACTTAAACAATTGCGCACGCAGGTGTGTTGCGTAGCGTCCAGGAAAGTGTGATCCGCCGAGTGGCGAGGTGTTTGCAAATGCAAGGTAGTCTCTTTGAACACCTTCTCTGAAGCGAATGTTGTTCGTACATGTACATACCGGCTTTGTGAAGAAAACCTAGGCGCAAACGTACAGAACGGAATTACTGTGCGTAACATAATGTGCACTCTGGTGTAGCGTACCTAACGTGTTTTTTTTGTTTTTTTTTTGTTTTTACGTCATTGGATATAGACGATGTGATACTATCCATTATTATTTTCCATTGAATTTATTTGTGTCATGAATGGAATAAAGTTGTCGTTTACGTCTGTAAGACGTGTATGTTATGTCTTACAAGGAATCCCTCGTGTGCGATGTCCCAAAAGGCCAATGATGTTCACGACATTACATGCCCCAGGTATTGTCTGCCATGCAACGACAACATTGGCTGCTAATGGCAACAGAGGGCGGGACTGCAGGTATCCAACGCTGACCAGAACTGCTTAGTCGACAAGTAACTCACAACAGTGCCACAGTGTTACTGGTGTTAATACAAAGGAGAGCAATGGCAACGATAAGCAAAGCAAACGTTGCATTATATCTACAACAACAGTTACCAAAGTCGACAGTTTGTCAGGAAGAAACCAGAGGAATTACGCAGAGTGGGAAAGACGTGGCAGATGAAATATTGGCGTTTCTCCAAGATGAGTCAGTGGAATATGTGGTGTTGTATATGCCCGACTGTGCGGATAATGTAAGTGGGGAGTACAATGATGACTATTCGTGCTTAGCAAGTGGAAGTTATATTGAAACAGGTCTCGAGGCATGTACTTCATCATACTTGTTGGCCAGTGGGCTACAAAGCCGTCTCAAGTGAAACGTAGTAAAGGATACTAAACATAATTACACACATGAAAGATCATCCGCAGCATTGTAAAAAAACAATTATGAGCAGATTTCGAGTAAGTCCGCAGCAATAAGATGTGTAGAGGATAAGAAAAACTACGGATATTCAAGGTCGGGCATGGTGTACTTGTTACAAAAACTGGTGTTTGCGCTTTTCAAGGAAGCTCGATGCAATTTATTGGATGTGTATGATAGTGACCTACTACGTTGTGCACATCAAACTGCGCGCGACATAGATTACAGTGATTTCAAGGGAAGCAGTGGATTGTTTCACAGTGCTACAGGATTGGAAGACGTAAGATGACGAAATTTCAATCAAAGCGTCAACTTGACGATGCATAGCAAACTACGGAATCGGCCCGAAAACTGGCACATGAGATAAACAAACTTATTCTATCACGCAGGAAAAAATTTGTTTTCGGCTCTGACCAATCGGGATTTGAACAGGAAACGCATATGAAAGGAACGCTGGAAAGTAGAGGTACCATAAGAGTTATATTAACGCATTCGTATACAATTATGATGCCGACTGTTAAACTAGGTGGTAAATTGGCTGGAAAGCCATTTATTGTGTTGCGAGAAGTTGTAGGTGCTCTGCGTCGTAGGATTCTCCTCTCGTGTGCGATATCTCGCAGCAGGAAATGTTTACACCACGGCAAGGAACGGTGGCAAAATGGGCGTAAGAGAACTTCGGTATGAGCACTGCACTGTCCAATAGCTAGACAGAATAACTTGCGTTTGCTTGACTCCTGGTCTGCGTATGAAAATTTTACTACTTTAGAGCAAAGTATTCCTTCCGGAAAGAAAGTAACATTGCAATTAATACCACCTGGAACAACTGGGGGACTGGTGATCTCTGAAGTCCCACAGTGCTTAGAGCCACTTGGAACAACTGGACAAATTCAGCCTCAAAATTTTTTTTGTGCCTTTGAAAGATATTATCGCATTATTTGCAGCTACACCTTAAAGGATAGCCAGTTTTACGATAAGCTTCGCGGCAGACTGTTTCGCATTCGATTGCATGCCATCACATTTGATTAGTTCTCACGACTCCATTACACCAGTATGGTACTGTACGAGTTCTTTAAGAGTGGATTCCTAGCCGAACGTTCTGCACGGCCTGTAGCTCTCAAGGTCTTCTCCTACGATCTTAATGTAGCGAACCTTCATTCGATGTTCGCGGTGCAAGTTAATGGTTTGTTTCGAACATTTCTTGAATATCGACGATGTCCATTTTGTGAAGTGTAATACATACATCCCACAGAAGGTTGATCTCTGCACCTCCTGGACACTCATTTTCTGTCACCCTCCTGGTGCCCGTGGTGAATCATTAGCAGCTCATATTTTTTCTGTCACAATTGTTAACGCAACAGTCAAATGAGTCTTACTTCAGATTGAACCTCACACTCAAGGGGTTCCTTGTTAGTGCTTAAATAAAGGTAACAGTAACAGAAAGAAATACACAACATACCGCATTGTGGAGGTGAATTGGATACAGTTTGATGCGTTAAGTGAGAAAAAAGGATTGTTTGGCCAGAACGTGGCTCGAATAGCGGTGAGACTGCATATTGGTCCCCCACGCCATTGCATCGTCTCACGGAGCCAATGGGACAACTCCAGTACAGTGCAGGGTTCACGCCACGCGGTTCAAGTGTTGCCAGAGACTTGTTTTTAAACCGCATTTCTATTAAACCTGTTGGGGGGACTACGATTTACTATTTATACTTTTGCCTTGAACCGGAATAAAGAATCACATGCCGACCGCCGAGTGCGGCAGTTCTTCACTCTGTGCATGCCTACGTACGAGCCCTAATTTCTCTCACCTTATCTACGTCATCCGTACACGAAATGTGCATTGGGGCAGTAGGATCTTTCTGCAGTCTGCTTGAAATGGCGGTTCTCAAAATTTTCTTAAGAGAGTACTTCGCAAAAAACGCCGCCTCCCCCTCAATGATTCCCATGGATTCCAAAACCGTCTCCGTAAGACTTGCGTGTTGATATAACTTACCGGTAACAAACGTCTTCCCTTAATCCGACGTGATGAGAATCCCAAACACTCGAGCAGTACTCAAGAATGGGCCGCACTAATGTTCCGTATGCGGTCCCCTTTGTAGATGATCCACACATTCCTAAAATTTTTCCAATAAACCGAAGTCGAGCATTCGTCTTCCCTACCACAGATCTGACATGCTCGTTCCACTTTACATCGCTTTGCAACGTTACGTCTGGATATTTAATCGACGTGGCTGTATTAAGCAGCAGATTACTGATACTGTATTCGAACATTACGAGGTTGATTTTCCTACTCACCTGTATTAACTTATGTTTTTCTACCTTTAGAGGTAGCCTCCATTCATCAAACCAACTAGATATTTTGTCTAAGTCATCTTGTATTAACCGAGCGAGGTGGCGCAGTGGCTAGCACACTGGGCTCGCATTCGGGAGAACGACGGTTCAATCCCGCGTCCGGCCATCCTGATTTAGGTTTTCCGTGATTTACCTAAATCGCTCCAGGCAAATTCCGGGATGGTTCCTTTGAAAGGGCACGGCCGACTTCCTTCCCAGTCTTTCCCTAATCCGATGAGACCGATCACCTTGCTGTCTGGTCTCCTTCCCCAAAACAACCCAACCCCAACCCTCATCTTGTATTCTCCTACAGTCACTCAACGACGACACCTTTCCATGCACCACAACATCATCAGCAAACAGTCGCAGATTGCTGCTCATCCTGTCTGTCAGATTATGTATGTGTATAGAGAGTAACAGCGGTCGTATCACACTTCTTTGGGGTACACCAGACATACGCTTGTCTCTGATGAACACTCGCCGACAAGGACAACGTATTGAGTCTATTACTTAAGAAGTCTTCGAGCCACTCTCGTATGTGGGAACCTACGCCGTATGCTGATACCTTCGTTAACTGTCTGCACGTATCAGACGCTTTTCGGAAATCTGGGAATACGGAGTCTGCCTCTTGCCCTTCACCCTCGGTGCATCGGATATTATGTGAGAAAAGTGCAAGCTGAGTTTCGCACGAGCGGTGACGTCCACAGCCTCGACAGATGTGACACAGGCACCTGCCCGCATCGAAATGCTCGCGTCTCCACACCATACAGCCGTGCAGTAACGACAGATGTAGACTGTGGCACAGTGTCATCGTCAGACTGCCCGGTTACGGAAACAGACCGAGAGGTGTTCTCGGCGCAAGGTGTTGACGCCATGCACAGCTCGGCCGTGTGCCTGTCGACTTCGGCGATACTACTATCATCATTTAGCGCTGTCTTCCTCGTGCAGACGTCCTCTCCGTGGTCACTCTTTACTGAGGCACTCGCGGTCATCTTCGACTCGTCATGCTCACTACCTGGTCACACTCACAAATCTTCCGGCTTGCGCGCATGTGCTTCATAATCCCAAATTTCAAAGAACGCAAAATGCCCAAGACTGGCCAAGTTTTAAAGAAGCTCGAAATTTAGCGCGAACTTCAATGCGAGTTGCTGTTAATAGCTTCCACACCGAAACTGCCTTGATATCTGGCAGGAAATCCAAAGATATTCTAGTCGTATGTAAAGTACACCAGTGGCAAGACGCACTCAGTACCATCACTGCGCGACAACAATGGAGATGTCATTGATGAGAGCGCCACTAAAGCGGAGTTACTAAACGCAATTTCCCGAAATTCCCTCAGCGAAGATGACGAAGTAAATATTCCAGAATTCGAATCGAGAACAACTGGCAACATGAATAAGTTTGTAGTAGATATCCTTAGTGTAGCGAAGCAGCTTGAAACATTTAGGAAATGCAAGGCATCGGGTCCATATTGTATACCAGTCATGTTCCTTTCCGTGTATGCTGATAAAATAGCTCCATACTAACTAATCATATATAACCGCTCGCTCGAGGAACGATACGTACATAAAGTATGGAAAGTTGAACAAATCACACCAGTACCCAAGAAAGGAAATGAGAGCAATCCTCTGAAATACAGACCCATATTACTGACGACGATCTTCGGCAGGATTTTGGAATATACATGGCGCTCGAACATTATGAGTCACCTCGAAGAAAACGATTTATTGACAAATAGTCAATACGGACTTAGAAAATATCGTTCTTGTGAGACACAAGTAGCCCTTTATTCTCTCCAAGTAGTGAGTCCTATCGGTAGGTAACATCAAACTGATTCCAAGTTTTTAGATTTCCGGAACGCGCCGTTACTAACAAGCGACTTCTAATCAAATTGCGTGCCTATGGACTATCGTCTCAGCTGCGCGACTGGATTCGTGATTTCCTGTCAGAAACGTCACAGTACGTATTTATTGATGGAAAGTTAACGAGTAGGATACAAGTAACATATCAAGTTCCCGAAGGAAGTGTTATAGGCCTTCTGTTGTTCCTGATCTACATAAACGATTTAGGAGACAATCTGAGCAATACTTTTAAATTGTTTGCAGATGATGCTGTCATTTACCGTGATGCAATGTCATCAGATGATCAAAACGAACTGTAAAATGATTCACACAAGATATCTCCGTATGGTGCAAAAAGTGGCAGTTGGCTCTAAGTGAAGTCATCCACATCAGCACTAAGAAGTATCCGCTGAATTTCGGTTACACGATAATTCATACAAATCTAAAGACTGTAAACTCAACTGAATACTTAGGGGCTACAGTCACGAATAACTTAAATGGGAATGATCACGTAGGAAATACTATGGGGAAACTGAACCACAGACTGCGATTTATTGGCAGAACAGCTAGAAAATGTATCTACTGACGAGAATACCTGCACTGCGCTTGTCCGTCCTCTTCTGGAGTACTGCTAATGCGGTGTGGGTTCCACATCAGATAGCATTGACGGAGGACATCGGAAAAGTTCAAAGAAGGTCAGCTTGTCTTGTTTTATCCTGAAATAGGGGAGAGTGCTAAGACCTGATACACGATTTGGGATGGCTGTCATTTAAGCAAAGGCGTTTTTCGCTGCGGTAGGATCTTCTCACGAAATTTCACTCTCCAATTTTCTCCTCAGAGTGTGGAGTATTTCGTTTGCGTCCACCTACATAGCAAAAATGATCATTATAATAAAATAATAGAAATCAGAGCTCGAACGGAAAGACGTAAGTATTCGTTTTTCCCGTGCGCTTATCGAGACTGGAACGGTAGAGAGGTAGAGCTGAAAGATGGTTCGATGAACCCTCCGCCGGGCACTTAACTGTGAATTGGACACTTATCATGTAGATGTAAATGTAGATAATCCTTGGCGGTAGGCGGGGTCGAGGAAGCTACAGACAGCACCGTGACACCGTGCGCTGGAAGATGTGATAAGTCTTCGACGGTCAAGAGGCAGTTGTACGCCGAGTCGCTGGGGGGAGGGGGGGGGGGAGCAGCTTTGGCAGTTTTGCCACGGCTGCTCAGGGCACGACATCCAACGCCCTTACCAGCAAGTGCTGTTTCCCACTGAAACTATCTGACCCAGGGAGACACACTTCAGTTGCTGGGAAACCAGGTGTGTCCTGCTTCAAAGAGAGGCATGCGCTATTGAGCAATAGCCTGTTCATCGTCGGAAGTTCGAATGTACAATGAATAATGGGATCCCTTAAGGAAATTACAGGAGTACATTGTGCAGTTAGTGTTGTGCGCGAGGGCCTCATTCAATATGCCTAAGGCGCTGTTCTGGCTGTCACTGAGGGAAAAGGCTACGGAGTGTGAGATACGTTCAAACGAACGACGCCTGTCGTCAGTGTTCCTAAGCCATACTTGAATTATTCCAGCAACTGGCTGAGGATATCGAGAAGACTAGCTTTGCCCATGGACTTTCAACGAAGCTCACAGTCTACAACATAGACCCCAAAACACATCAGGGCCCTTGAGTCTAAGACGGAGACTTAAAAGGTTCTATGAGAAGCTGGACTGCGACTTCCAACATCTGAAACTGAAGGGTCTGTCTAAATGTTTCAGAAGTGCATTAAACACGAGATGCTGCTACGTAGTTAGTAGTTTATTCTTTGAGATCCCCTGCTATATCCGCAGGACAGGACAGATAGCTTAATTTGTGGAAAGGGGCCAAAATGAGTGGCTGTCAGTTGCACTCGAACATACTACTTTATTAATTTGATCCTAAATGCTACGATCGTTTCAGGAAAGCTATAATTACCACAGCTAAAAAACACATTCCTAGGGGGTTTCGAAAAGAATACATCCCAAGATGGGATGCAAAATGCCATCAGCTATATGAGGATTTTACTAGTAGTGGTGACCAAGAAATAGCTGATGACCTCCTCCACAATCTAGATTCCGCAAGAAGACAACGATGGACTGAAGCAACTGAAAGAATGAATTTCACTCAATCACTCAATCAAACAGGAAGGCATGGAGTTTGTTACGTAAACTCGGAGGTACGACAAGACCAGCCCAGAAAAATCCAACCATAACACCAGAGAAAATTGCAAATAACATTGTCGAAATGTCAAGAGCTCCGAGAGACAAACCACATACCGGGATGATTAAGCGCGAACTCAGAACACTAAAAAAGAATACTCCAAATATATCAGAGCTTTCCAGACCATTCACTGAGGATGATGTCATTACTGCCCTCAAGGATATGAAACCGGGCAAAGCCCCAGGTTTTGACAACATACATCCAGAATTTATAACCTACGCTGGAAAGAACTTAGTCAAATGGCTGGCAAATTTCTTTTCGAACATTTTTACTACAAACCATCTCCCTAGAGAATTCAAAAAGGCAAGAATAATAGCTTTGCTGAAACCAGGGAAACCAGCAAACCAACCGCTAAGCTACAGACCAATAGCACTTCTTAGCTGTACATACAAACTTCTCGAACGACTTGTCCATAATCGAATTAGCGGCATCACTATGGAGAACTTACCTATAGAACAGGCAGGCTTCAGAGCTGGCCGTAGTTGCTGTGACCAAGTTCTGGCATTAACATCCTACATAGAGGCTGGCTTTCAACAGAAATTGAAAACAAGTGCTGTATTTCTAGACTTAACATCTGCATATGATACTGTTTGGAGAGATGGAATAATTTACAAACTCTTAAGAGTGATTCCTTGCCAGATTTTAACATCCTTAATACATAATATGCTGAGTAACAGAACCTTCCAGGTCACCCTAAACGGAAAGACAAGCAAAACAAAACTTATTAACAACGGGCTTCCGCAAGGCTCCGTATTGGCCCCTCTTCTGTTTAACCTCTATATAGTAGATCTCCCAAACACAAAGTCAAGAAAATTTTGCTATGCGAATGACATAGCACTGGCTACCAGAGACAAGTATCTCTTCAATACAGAGGAAGTCCTTAATAATGACGTCGAAATACTATACAATTATTTCAAGAAATGGAGACTCAAGCCAAACCCTAACAAAACTGAAGTATCTACATTCCATCTTAATAACAAAATGGGAAATGAAATTATTAACATAAAACTCGGAAACACCAATCTCAAACATAATAAGTTTCCAAAGTACTTAGGTATAACATTGGATCGCACTCTTTCTTACCGAAAACATCTGGAGAACACCACTGCAAAAATTGGAACACGGAATAACATCATTCAAATACTTAGCGGTACTACTTGGGGAGCTAACGCAAAAACATTACGCACCTCATCTATCGCCTTAGTGTTCTCTGTGGCTGAGTACTGCGCTCCAGTCTGGATTAATAGCTGTCACACCAAACTTATTGACAGGCAATTAAATAACACAATGAGGTTGATTTCTGGAACCGTTAAATCAACGCCCACGTACTGGCTACCGGTGCTATGTAATACCCTGCCCCCGGACCTGCGTAGAAAAGCGGCCCTACTGCACGAATTCAGAAAGATTGAGACAAAACCAGAACTACCAATTAAAGAAGAATTCTCACAACTGCGACACACTCTATTGAAATCAAGAAAGCCACCCATACGCACAGCTGAGCAGCTTCAAAATAATAACTATGACCACATGAAACAATGGAGACTAGATTGGAACCAAAAGACAAATGACCAACTACAGACCTGGTTTGAGAGCTATAACTGCAACATGTCTGGAATGGAACTAACACGGAAAACATGGTCCGCATTAAATCGAATACGTACTGGACATGGCAGGTGTGCGGATTCACTACACAAATGGGGAAGAGCGATGTCACCAGAATGCGACTGCGGTGCCCCTAGACAAACGATCCAACACATCCATGGTGAATGCTCCTTGCGAGCATATGCAGGGAACTGGTCAGACTTCCTGGAGGCATCCCCATCGGCGCTAGAATGGATCTCAAACCTCGATATAACCTTTTAACTGACCAATATAAACATAAATTATATTCATGATTGTTATAAGATTTTAATGTCTAACACTTGATGTATTAATGTTGCATGTATAGCCATACGCTAAATAAAATAAATTTGAAAAACATTACAAGATTAAAGACAAAACAGAGAAAACCAAACATTAATTTTAGAACTTAATTCCCGGCTAAATGCGCCATTCAATCTCACGCCTCAAGGACAAAACAACTTTAATTTAAAACCGGCTGAAGGCCAATCACTTAAGACTCGAAAACAAGAATTTGAATTTTAAAAGGCAGAAGGCCTCATCTTGAAACATTTCTCTAAATTAGGCTGAAGGCCCAAACAATCTCTCGCCATAAGGGCAAAAAAAATGTAAGTTAAAATCGACTAGAAGCCATACATAAACAAACAAGGACAAATAAAAAAGGCAGTACATCAAACGGCACTCAGAAGTTTCCAAGGGTCGGCCTGGAATTCAAACACTCGCTTAGGTGAGACAGGCAGTCGGCCCAACAATTCTCAAGCCGACGGCAACCCAATCGACCGACAGTCAACGGACCAAGCGACAGGATAACTTTCTCTCCACCCGATCAGCATACAACAGGGAGTTCAATGGAACAACACAGAAGGTATCGGCGTCCACAACGAATTACACATTCAGCTGTTAAACTACACGCTGTGCTGGACAACCACAACATGACGAGGAAAATACACTGCCTGAATTTGCGTCAGCGTCCAGGGCAGATAATTGGAACGTTAACGGCCACAAGAAAGGAGGCTCCGCTCGTGCACTTCAATTAAAAAACAATCCAGTTACGTTAAACTCCACAGGAGGACGGCTAGAATTTCGCCAATTTGAAAACACACGTTGTTGCTCATCGGAATGTCCCAACAGCCCACAACGAAATTCAAACGACACAATGTGGGGCTGGCTGGTAGATTACGTAAAGACTCAACTTTCGTGTCCGGGATCGGTGAGCCACGGACCTCGTAGCAATGGGAACAGCCCCTCACACTCTGACCGCGCGTGGAAGCCGGCAGCGGCCGCGGCCAGACACGCGCCACGGAAACTTCCTCGCTGCTCCACGCCAACCGGCCAACTGCCTGCACACTGCACAGACAGAAACTATAAGCGCGAGGCCAAAGATAGTACAATGGTATGAATATCGATACACGCTGCTGCTGCCACTCGCGCAGAGAGAGGATAACAGCATAATCGCGATAACTGTGGGAGACTAATCACAGAACAGCAACCAAGGTTTAATGCGAAGCATAACACGAGCCAGCCATGGCTCATTCTTTTTTTGTTTTAAGGTTAAGCAACTGTACATCCAATCCAGATAATTATGGCTGTAGGACATCCCTAAATATTAGTGTAAGATCCAAAGAGATACACCTCACAGATGAGACTGTTAGAATTTTCACTAATAAACTGTCGAAGCAAGAAAGTGCCTTTATTTGAAGCACTTTTGAAAGGCAGTGGAACTCAGCGTCCCCTCATCGCGAACTGTTCTGCCAGGTAGGTATCTATCCAGCGCTTGTTCAACCATTTGCCCGAGCTTGAGCCACAGTGCCCCGACATCCTCCTGCCCAGAGCTAAATGCATCGATTTCCTCCTTGAGGTGTGACACTACTGTCTTCCTATTTAGTTTACTAAATATCTAAACCTTGCTACTTTTTTCAGTTGTCGATTATACTTTCGTAATCATTCTTGCTATGTATAACTCACGACCACTGTAACAAATTTCAGTGCAGATGTTCTCAAGGAAATCAGGTCAATGTGTTGTCATTAGATGCAATATATTACACTCATGAGTGGGCTTATAAAATACATGTTCCTGTTAGTTCTCAGATGAGCCATTTACTATTGTATAATAGCATGTCTTGGCACACCCGTCAATTACGAAACTGAATTTATCTCAGATAATTGTCGGGTGATTAATGTCCCCACCAGTCATGACACTGTCATTAGGTGAAAATACAGGATGTAACAGGAACAACTGCAAATATTTTTATATGAGGTACCTTAATATGTACACTGATGAGGCAGAACATTATGACCACCTACCTAACAGCCAGTATGCCCACCCTTTGCAGGGATAAAAGCGGCGACGCGACGTGGCATGGAAGCAATGAGGCCTTCGTAGGTCGCTGGAGGGAGATGGCACCACATCTGCACACGCAAGTGGAGGGAGCGGTGTGCTCTGACGCCTCGTTCAATCGCAACCAACATGTTATCGATCGGGTTCAGATCTGGCGAGTTGGAGTGGAGGGGGGGGGGGGGGAGGGGCGGCGGCAAATCTATTGTAAATCGTCACTGTGTTCCTCAAACAACTCAAATGGCTCTGAGCACTATGGGACTTAACATCTGAGGTCATCAGTCCCCTAGAACTTAGAACTACTTAAACCTAACTAACCTAAGGACATCACACACATCCTTTCCTGAGGCAGGTTTCGAACCTACGACCGTGGCGGTCGCGCGGTTCCAGACTGAAGCGCCTAGAACCGCTCGACCACAGCGGCCGGCGTCAAACAACTCCATCACTCTCCTGACCCTTTGACATGGCGCATTATCTTGCTGGAAAATGCCACTGTCGTCGAGAAACATGATAGTCATGAAGGGACGAATGTGGGCTGCAACCAGTTTACGATACCCCTTGGCCGTCATGGTGTCTTATGCGGGATGCACTGGACCCATGAACTCCTACGTGACTGTTCACCAGAGCATAATGGAGTCGCCGCCAGTTTGTCTCCGTCCCACAGTACAGGTGTCAAGGAGCTGTTGCCCTGGAAGTCGACGGATTCGCGTCGTGCCATCGACATGATGAAGAAGGGATTCGTCAGAGCATGCAACGCTTTGCCACTGCGCCAACGTCCAGTGTCGATGGTCACGTGCCCATTTCAGTCGTATTGCCGTCGTCGTGGTGTTAACATGGCACATGCATGGGTCGTCGGCTGCGGAGGCCCATTCGTCAGGAGTGTTGGGCATACTTTGTGTTCAGACACACTTGTACTCTACCCAGCATGTTAGTTCCGCCACAGTTCGCCGTCTTTTTTCCCAGTCTGCCCACTCTACGAATTCAGACATCTGTAATGAGTGGTGGCCGCTCAACGCAACGACGTCTGGACGTGGTTTCCTCTCGGTTTCGCCACGTGTTGAAGACGCTCACCACAGCACTCCTCGAACACCCGACAAGTCGTGCAGTTTCCGAAACGCTCGTGCCAAGCCTCGAAGCCATCACAGTCTGATGTCGGTCAAACTCAGATGGATCGTGCGCCTTTCCCGTTCTACGCACGGACAGCACACTAGCTGATATTACGTGCACATCACATGCGTCTGACTAGCAGCCATTCTTCGCCAGGGGAAAGCTACTATCGCCTGGACGGTATTATATCGATAGACGATCGGTGGTCATAATGTTCCGGCCGATCAGTGTACACACATCTGCGTGCTGTGTTTTTTCTCAGCTTCGAATAGTGAATCCACAAACACATCGCAAACTTTACGACCTGATGTTTTCTGCATACCCATAACTGCAGCACTAAGTGGACTACACCTGTCAGGATATACTAACCGTTTTGCGTCCACGCAACCACACTCCAACACTTTACTTGCTGTCCAGCGGAAAATAAGGATTAATGGCTTGCTCTTACCACACATACTTTGAGGTGCTAATCAAAAACGTACAACTTATTAGTCTGAAAATAACATAAATACTGGAGTAATATTGATCAGTACACCGACCTCTTTCATCGACAGAAATGCCTGCACTTGTACTCCTTACATCCGCAATATGTTACTGAGCTGAGGATTTGTCTAATGCTTTCGGTTACGTCTGTGAGAGAGACTGATGATCGACTGAAGAACGATTTATAATTTTATGACGACCCGTGATGTTGAGTCACGCATGCAGTTGCGGTTTCTATGACAGCGTTGACTTTCTTGTCTCCTGCAGCTAACACACCACAATTTCCCATGACTTTGCCATTTCGATGTGCACTTAGACTTACCCCTAATAACCTCAAAGCTGCCAATTTTGTGCTTTAACCAAGTTTCTGAAACATACTGAATGAAACGTATTTGGCTGTCAAAACGGCAGTGCGTGAAGCCCTAAATTACTACCGTAGTAGACGCTTATCTCCCCATATCGAAAGAAATTCTGGTCATATGTAAAAGCTGCCAGTTGCACCAAAGGTAGTCTCCAGATTGTTACGGATTAGATAAGATTAGATTAGTACTTGTTCCATAGATCATGAATACGACACTTCGTAATGATGTGGAACGTGTCAGGTTAATAAAAGGTGTCTATACAAGATATTACATTAGACAAAATATTACATGACACTCAATATTTTTTTTGTGGAGGTTGGTAAATTACCCACTTACTATATCCAAAAATTCATCTAATGAGTAGAAGGAGTTGCCATTAAGAAATTATTTTAATTTCCTTTTAAATGCCCATTAAGAAATTCTTTTAATTTCCTTTTAAATGCTATATGGCTATCTGTCAGACTTTTGATGCTATTAGGTAACTGACCAAAGACTTTTGTGGCAGCATAATTTACCCCCTTCTGAGCCAAAGTTAGATTTAACCTTGAGTAGCGAATATCATCCTTTCTCCTAGTGTTGTAGCCATGTACACAGCTATTACTTTTGAATTCGTTCGGATTGTTAATAACAAATTTCATAAGTGAATATATATATTGTGAGGCTACAGTGAAAATTTCTAGCTCTTTAAATAAGTGTCTGCAGTATGATCTTGGATGAGCTCCAGCAATTATTCTGATTACACGCTTTTGTGCAATGAACACTCTTTTACTCAATGACGAGTTACCCCAGAATATGATGCCATACGAAAGCAGACGCTACTGAGAGTAGCAAAGTAAAATATACTTTTACAGAGGAAGATTGAAGGCACCGCACCAGTTTAAAAGTCGTGCCACTGCCAACTGAGTGTTAAATTACTGGCAGTGGAATTAAGAAATAGCTCAAATCGATGGAATTAAACATGGCACTAGCGTCGGATTGAATTCTTGTCAGATTCTACGCAGAATTTACAACTGAGTTAATCCTTGTCTTAACCATAATAAACTATAGATCATCGAACAAAAGCCGTCCCCAATGTATGGAAGAAACCATAGTTACACATTTTTACAAGAAGGTTAGTATAAGTTCACAATCGTGAGCATCCATCAGTGGGTAAAAACTTATAATTGTTTAAATGTCTCCGTGCGTGATGTAATTAATCTAATGTTATCCTTACGACCCCTGTGGGAGCGATATGATGGGGGTTGTAGTATGTTCCTAGAGTCATCATTTAAAGTCGGTTCTTGAGACTTTAAGTAGGCTTCCGCGGGATTGTTTACGTCTACCTTCAAGAGTCTGCCAGAACAGTTTCTTCAGCATCTCTGTGACACTCTCCTACGGATCAAACAAACGTGTGCCCATTTCGTGCTGCCCTTTTTCGTGAACGTTCAATATCCACTGTTAGTCTCATTTGGTACAAACCCGCACACTTGAACAAAACTGTAGGATGGGTCGCACGAGTGATGCGTAAGCGATTTCCTTTGTAGACTGATTGCATTTCCCCGGTACTCTATTAATCAAGCGAAGCCTACCATCTGCTTTACCAACTGAGCGTCTGTGATCATTCCATATCATATCCCTACAAAGCGTTATACCCAGGTATTTGTATGAGTTGACAGAATCCAACCGTGACTCACTGATACTACTCTTTGCGAAATTCACAGTTTTCCACTTCTGAATATTTGAAGCAAGTTGATAATCTTTGCACCAGTTTGAAATCTTATCAAGATCTGGCTGAATATTTACGTGGCTCCATTCGGACAATACTTAATTATCATAAATGCATTATTTCTTGGATTCCGAAGAACATTTGAGTCGGTACCAGACCAACACTTAGTAACGAAAGTATGGTCACAAGGAGCATGAAAACATATATGTGACTGAATTAACGATTTATTGACAGTGGGACAGAAGTTATATCTTGGATGAAAATCGTCAGCACATGCAAATTTAACTTTAGGTTTGCCCCAAAGAAATGTTGTTCATTTTTTATACTAATAGTATGGCAGCAAACAGCAATGCAAGTTGAAGGTGGAGAGGGGGAGAAAGGAAAAGAAAGGGAGGGGATCACTGCTGTCGGCTGCATCGGAACACCACTCGAAATCAGCGGCAACGAGCGAAAATGTGCTCCGGACTGAGATATGAATCCGGGATCTCCTGCTTTCGGGCATGTCCGAAAGAACAGACTCCACTCATTCATATAAGCAACACTAATCTCAGTCGTGTTGCAGACGTCGATTTGCAGTAAGATTTCGAAGTTATTCTGTGTTCGAACGTTGTGAATTACCTGCATAAATTGACAGATGGTCAGTACGAATTCAGAAAACATCGTTCTTGTGAAACACAACTTGCTCTTTATTCACACGAAGCAATGAGTGCTATCGACAGGGGATCTTAAATTGATTCCATATTTCTAGATTCTCATAAAACTTTTGACAATGTTCCATGCGAGTGATCTCTAGACAGATTGTGTGCCCTTGGAGTGTCGTCTCAGTTGTGTGGTTCGATTCGTGATTTCCTGTCAGAAACGTTACAGCTCGTAGTATTAAGCGGAAAAGTCATAAAGGAAAACAGAAATGATTTCTGGCGTTGTCCAAGGACGTGTTACAGGCCCATTGCTTTCCTAATCTATTTAAACGAATTAGAAGACAATTTGAGCTGCCTGAGATTGTCTGCAGATAATGCTTGTGATGTTACAAAATAAAAGGGATGTTGTTATTCCGTGGAAAAGTTGGAAATTGAGATTTCGCTTACTGTTTTATCAATCACAATTGGCGTAAAATCATGCATTGACCATTGTGATAAAATATTGCATTATGAAATGTGAACAGTTTTTAATTGCAGTTTCGCGTGGCTTGAGGCAGTCACAACTAGCGTGCTATTGATTAAGAAATTGCATTATCGTCTTTCTGATTACATACGATCGTATCCGGTCGTGAAGTTATTGTTATGACAAAACAATCTCCTAAGGGACCAGAAAGTTCTTAAGGGCGCAAAAACAACTGTAACATCACACAAAAGGGGAATTTTATATTAAAGCTTATGCAAGAAGACGCTCAAACAGTTTTCTTTTTGTCAATGTAACACGCATATTGGACTGCTGATCTTGGTGCCTGTAATCTTAGCAAAATGCATAATTAAAATGAAAATAGTACTGAGGAGATGATAGGAATGAGCACTGCTAAATGATTCAGTATTCCCAGAACAAATATTGATTATAACTAAAACATATCGTACCTTAAACTTAGTACTACAATGACGAAAGATTTTTATGTCTGTTTCACGTCAATTGAGCGCTCTTTTATACAGCCATTGTCTCTGAGTCGTTCGTGCGTCGTCGCGATAAGTTATAACAGGTCTTCTTTTTACACTTCACTCAGACGTAACACGTTTTTATACATTTAGTAAAAATTAGATCACACTGCCACAAATCTGCGTCCGTCTTACTTAAGAAAAACAGTACAAGTGTTTTTGCGCTCAAGGCTTCATTTGTTCTCCAGCGAACAAAATAGTGAAGGATCCGTATTCTTCTGTTTATATTGCCGCCCAAAGACGACTTATTACATTATTTAGAAAATTCCACCGTCGCTATGCGACACCATATTATACATTAATCATTCTTTATAAACAAGTATTTGCCTTGTGGCTGAAGGTATTAACTATTTGCTGTTTTAATGAAGTCAAAAATAGCGAATATCACATCGCCTCCCATGAGGAGAGAGGGAATGCCGAACGATTACCTCGATCCTCACGTCCTCATGAGATATTCGTGATTTTTGGTATGACACATAATGTTACTGGCGTACTAAGTACATACATTGAAATTACATTTATAAACATATATCAGGTATTTATCATTTTTCAAAATAAAGTTTTTCACTCTTTGTTCATCAGTCACTTCATTCCTTAATAACAAGATTCAATTACATTTATAAACATATATCAGGTATTTATCATTTTTCAAAATAAAGTTTTTCACTCTTTGTTCATCAGTCACTTCATTCCTTAATAACAAGATTCACTATTATGTGCATATTTAAGTTTGGTCCATATTTGCTTATAACAATAAGTGAACGAACATTTCTCACTTCAGAGGATGGAATTCAGAATTTACATTCTCTTGAGCTTAACAACTAATACATGAGTACAGTGAGTGTTTATTTTCACTAAACTAGAGTGGACAGTGTTCGAGCCTATGTTGACTCATTGTGGTTCAATTACAGTTTAATGACGTAGCACTACACTTGGTGATGCTTTCACTTTCTGTGTTAGCTGTCTACGGCGTTCATCATGCAGTACATCTGTCCTTTCCACTGTGGTGCCAGGAATTCAAGTGGCTTCCCGGGTTTTTTATTTACAATATCAAACAGAAGAAGCGGAAAATGATTAGTATAACTTACAACCTATTGGACACATTTGTTAAGGATCGGGACTGGTCTGGAGTTCAGGGTCTTCCTATAGTGCACATTCATTTTCTTTGTTCATCAAGAGACAGGACTATAATTCATTTTAGCAGTGTTCAGGAGTGCCGGTATTAATGGCTTTAAGGTCTGAGTAATCTAACACTCATCTTAACTTCGACTCAAGAAAATTGCTTAATTTACGTATGAAAAGGTAGTCATACAAGTATGCAAATGTCTTTCCTCCAGTATGTACGATTGAAGTCATGGCGGTTAGCAGTTTAAAGCGGCTGCACAGTGTTGCGTGAGCTCCAATACTTAGTATCCGTTCGCGCCCAGGTTGTAACAGAGCTGCCGGTCGTCGATCGCTCTTTTTTTTTTTTTTAACTTCGTATCACGTGAGTGCATCGATACACACACCTCGCGCGCGTTTCCCATCGGAGGAGCCGGACACTGAAGCTGCCTCCATACTTCCCTGTCAACTGCCTCTGCCTCCCATGAGGCTCACAGGTAAGTGACGACGAGTATTTTAGCTGTCGTTGCACTTATAACAACACGGAACTTTGCGTTTGCACCTGTTGTCGCAGCCTTGACTTCTTTTTACACTTGCAATACAACACACACTGAACAGTTATTTTTGTTACGCACGTCGCACTTTAGTGTCCATCTTCTCACAGCATTCGTGCTCAGTTCCTTCGTCGGTAGCGTTCATTTACAAAACAATCAATTTTGCAGGTTTCCTCCATTGGTACAGAAAGACTTATATTTTACTATTTACAAAAGATCACTTACGAGCTAATATTTACAATTAATGGTCACTCCTTTTGTTAAGTCCAGTGAACAACTGCTTTGTGAATGGACTCTTTATATCTGAAGGTTTACTTTAGTGAACCTAAAAATATTCTTTCAAACTTTCTTTTAAGGGCTCACCTCCTCATTATGAAAACTACAGATTGCGCAACACTCGTTGCATTTATTCTTTAGTGCACCCAAGATCATTTTCTACTGCCACGTAGCATATCTACTACTTAAAGAAACGCATTTAACGCTGAACCTTTTCTTTTGTGCTTTCCTTTGTGCTTGCCAAAATTTTTATATTTGAGGGCAGACTGGATAACAATAGGTCTCCCTCTTCGCTTCATGCACTCAGCAATCGTTCTCTGTAAAAAAAATTAGGGTAACGCGTGTCTACTAATTTTCGCATGAGTATAATTACTCACATTTCACTGGGTTTACGCAACCTGTCCATAACTAACATTACCAAAGCTAGCGAAGTTCATCGCGCTACTTGTCTCATTTCTCATAAGCACTGCTTTGCCTCCAAGCACACGTGCCTTTTACAAGTCGACCCTTGGTCTAGGTTAATGAACCGGGATCAAAAGGAACGGGCACAAGGAAAATGGATTTCATAAGAGGAGTGTCTTAGGAGACATTTTTACAATAAAATCTGCAGTAAATAAAATTATCATTATAAACATAGCCACATATATAAATTTTTAACCTCTTTCGTTACAGCATGCTTTGCTACTTCTACGTCTTGTTCTGGTTATAGTCAGTATTAAGTTTAAATATCACTGCATTGCTTGTTCTTTAGATTAGCCATCAATTAGGGTATTGAATGGTCGCTAGATTACACTACAAAACTTCTGTAGACCTTTACTTTGACTTATTTATGATACAGAGGGCTTGCTGTGTGGTTTTTTAGTACCTTGATTCTACTTAAATCAATTCGTCAGCTAACATTCCTCATATACTCTTTAGATTGGGCTCAGATCACAAGGAAACAGTTTACTTTCATAGCAATTAATGGCCTCGTGGAGTACTTACGCTACATTATTCATGCTTCATGGTTTGCCTCTCTTTTTGTACTGTACTTCAACTAACTTAGTTTACTACAGCTTATCGTCCCCTTGTGTGTACACATGTGGGTTACCACTTGTTTTCTCATTTAACAGCACGCTTTAACTGAACTTTAAGCTAAGATATTTCCTACACGCCTGTTCACTGTCTGGACGTTTTGAACATTTTTTTTAAGCAGGTAATTTGGAATTTTACAACAGAACTTCAAGTACTTACATTACTAAAAATAAATCTATAAATCTTCTTGTACCTTGGGAGAAGTACTTATTTACGCACCCTCCTCCAGTTCTCACCTTTACATATTTATATAGCTCCGGGCAACTAACTTAAATTGAAATTCTTTCTGCAGCCTTACTTTCCTGCTTCAGCTTGTTGAAGAAATATCGGTTCATGTCCATCACTATAAACAATTTTTTCACACTTAACATTTAATACTTAAAGTTTCCATGTAGCAACCGTTACCATGTAATCCGTGCACTGTTCAACACAATACTTATCATTAACAGTTCACACAGGGAAATTTCGAGTACGCAAGATGCAAGAAACTGAAACAGATTCTATCTGCAGTTGAGGCTGTGTTTGTAAACTAACTCTCTGTTTCAGTGGACCAGTCGCCCCTGATACAGAGCAACCCTGAATGGGCAATGATAAAACTTTTGAAACAGAAGACACCCGTCTGAAGAGACATGATGACATGACACTGATGTTTGCTCCTGTATCAACAATGGCTGTGACAGGAATGTTGGCAATAGAAATCTTAATCGAAGCCTGGACCTGTTCATCATAAATGTCATTAATGTCTTGAGCTTCTATGTCAGGTGCAAGGTCATCTCGTAAGTCGGTCTCATGGTCGTACCCTATCGCATTAACATACTCAGAATCAGAGTATTCGTTAGTACCCCCACTCGAACCGGCAGCGACCTCTAGGAGGCTGAAAGGCGCTGCCTTTAATTTTCCGCAGGATGTTTAGTCTGTCATTCATGGAAGAATTTTCCGCTGCCAACCTTGGAGCGCACATCCTCGCTGATTAAATCTAAGGAATCCAACACCAGTGTTGCCAATTTAGCGACTTTGTCGCTAGAAATGGCGACTTTTGCCTTCGTCTTAGCGACAAAAAACAAAATTTTTTTAACGACAAAAATTATTTAGCGACTTATTTGGCGACGTTTGGAGTACTGACGACTTTTGAAGTACAAATCAAAACTATTTTGGGCCAGTATTTTCATTATCAAAACTAAGATTTTAACTATAGAATGGGTACTACACTGACTTTGTTCTAGATTTACTAAGTTAAATTAAGTTCTTAGCAGATCAGGTAACATTGTTCAGCATTTAGTACATTTGTGACGACTCAAATCATCTTTACATGTTTTACCTTAAACATGCTTTAAAAGACGTACAAATAGCAATAAAAGCTTTTGAAGGAGAAGACAATGACACCACTAAATTACTAGATACACTTCTATTTCTCATGCAGTCACTTGGACAAAACATAGTTTTTCCACCTGTTGATCTGTTGACAACACCAGTTCCAAGCGAATGTATGTTCACAAATCCAAACCTTGGTTTTACGTTTGAACAGAAATTGTCCGAGTCAAGTTTGTCTGAAGAAAATAAAGTTTATTTGAAGAAGAGATGCATTCAGTTTAGTCTGAAACTCGTAAAAGAAATTCAACAAAGACTGCCAAGTAACGTTACGATCCTGAAAAAAAGTCAATGCTGGATGTTGAAGAAACACTACAAGTGAATAAAAATAATGCTGTAGCGGATGTAGCCAAAGAATTGGGTTTTAGTGACGATTTCATAGGCGGTATGCTGCAAGAATGGCATAATATAAACTTCATTGGGTGGAATAACACTACTAACATTGTTCGATTTTGGAGTGAGGTTTTGCAGTATAAAAATGCCGCACCAGAGAATCCTTTTTCTTTGATTTCACAGCTAGCAATGACTGTTCTATGCCTACCGCATTCAAATGCAGAAGTGGAAAGAATATTCAGTTCCATGAACATTATAAAAACTAAACAACGTAACAGATTACCGTTTAAGTCAATTAATGCTTTGATCATATTGAGAGACCAGCTGAAGAAACAAAATAAAGATTGTGCATATTTTGACATACCGTCAGACGTATTGGAGCTTCTTGGAACAAAGAAAAGTTACTCTTTTGTGACAAAACCAGTCGAACTGCAACATCACCTTATGAGCGACGTTCAACACTCTACATCAACTACAGTTCTGTTAGAGCATGAAACAGAAGAGTTATTCGATCTTCTGAGTGACAACGATGAATAGCTCACATACTGGTATGTGTATCTTTTGTAACCTAATTTGAGTTCTTGCTTTCTTTTGTTACAAATATAGTTGTATATTTCTAGTTTATTTGACTACTGTGATTGAAACAACAATTTATGTGTTGTGTCAATTATGATAACATGTTTAATTAAACGTTAGCGTATTTTATATGTATGTTGTTGCAAGCGATGCATCATTTAATTAAGACAACTCCCGCTCACCCCCATCGGTCCCCCCCCCCCCCCCCCCCCCCCACACACACACACACACACACTGGCTTACTGCGCCATTCACAGCACGAAATTTTCAGTACACCCATAGTAAAATCAGTTTTAGCGACTTTTGATATTGAATATAGCGACTCGGGTTTTTCGAGTTGGCAACACTGTCCAGCACAGAAAGGAATACATCCGTGTCTTCTTCGGACACATTTACTAGTTTCTCTCTAATTGACACAGAGAGTTTGCTTCTGAGAATCATAATTACGTCCTTGGAAGAGATCGGACAATTCCAGAATCTAATTTTTGCTAGATACTTCTCAAAATATCGCCTGAGACTTCCATGTTTCTCATTGAAAATTACCGCACCATACACCTCCTTCCTTAATCTCTGCTGTACCCCATTACTCCAAAATTTTGCCAAGAACATTTTCTCAAACTCTTTATAATTCGTACACGTGTCTACCACTTCCGTTCCCCATAATACTGCATCACCGGAAATAAAATCAGTAACGAACTGAATACGCTGTCTGTCTGCCCAGCTCCGGGGAAATATGCCGGAAAAATTCTTTAGGAACACGATCGGGTGTATTTCTCGCTTCTGCGGATAAAAAACAGGAAAAGTGCGATGCTTAATCACACTTTTCTTGCATTAAACTCACAATTGTGGGCGGATCATTTATTTTCCCCACTCGAGGCTCAACAGGACTGTTGTTTTGCATGTAATCAGGTGGTGAACCATAAAGGAGTTGACTGGCATTCGTCACAGTGTGCGGATATTCTACCCAGTTTCTCAGCATTCTGACTTCATCCACTACTTGCTGCTTCCACTCGGGAAGATCCCGTGTAAGTGTCCTCCGAATCTTTCCCTATTCAGAAACCACTGTGTCTCCCGACTTACCAGGAGCAGCTAAGATTTCATATGTTACATCCTTGACAGTCTCTCTTAAGCTCCTCCCTGACCTTCTTTTCGATAAAACTATCTTTACCCTTTTTTATCCATTCACCGTATTGTTCCGACAATGCCTCCGCGTGTGCTTTCACGGCGCTCTTAGCCTTTTCTTCGATATTGATTGAGTCCATCTGCCTCGACAGATCCTCTACTACACTTCAATGTCAGATACCGCATTTCTAACTGAGTTTATTTCTTTGGTAGCTGCCTGAATTTTTGTGTTTAATGTTCCAGATACTTCAGCTATTTCACTTTTCACCTGTTTCTGCATTTTATGAATTTGATCACTGATCTTAGTTTGCACCTCACCCAACTGGGTATTTAATTCAGCCGTAATTTCTTTATGCAGATCTGTTTTGATTGTGCCTAGCTGTGTTTCTACTGATTCGCTTACAGCATCTAATCGGGCGTTAACAGTCTCATTCTGTGTTTTTATAGTCTCATTTACTGCGTCAAACTGTAGTTTCAGCATTTCCATTAGCTGCAGCGGGAAGAGTTTGGACTTTAGGGTCACTTTCCCCAGACATAGTTAGTTCAGTTTCCACACGGGAACCTACCGTTCGCGATCTTAAAGGGGATGGAATACTGTTAACGTCTTCACTCCCGTCTCCTGTTGTCACCTGTCTCTGTTTACTTTCTGCCATTTTCGTCAGTAAATCACGTGCTACGCAAGGCTTTCGTCGTTTGTCAGTGACGTGGTGAGTCCGCTAAGAGCACCGCTCTCGCGTGAGCAACAAATTAAATTCTATCTGGCGAGAAGACGAGATGGAACCGAAACGCTTCAGACAAATGAATGAAGATGCTCTTCACTGCAAATTGGACAAAATATCCACCGTGTTGAAAATATAATACAGCTATTCTAACAATGGGAAAAACTTCTATTATCTGACTACACAGAATTTTACTTTGAAAGATAAAATAAAGCAGATTTTCTATAGCGGGAAGGAGATAGAAGGGATGTGGATCGACTTGGAAAAGCAACGTCGCTACTGAAGCACTACACTGCGTATGCAAAATTCTGCATTACTTTTTGATGGCTTAATTACCGCTATGTTGTCTCAGCAAATTCGCGTCTCTTTTCTTTTCTCTCGGTAATTAAACTGCGTTATTGACCAGGATATTTTCCGTCTTTCCCTCAGAGGGATGATGTGTACATGAAACGACAGAACATTTATTAACACAAGCACATAGAAAATTTTCAAAGTATTTGAACTAATTTTTTTTTGGCCAGGTCCCTGTTCGGGCGCCAAGTGTAATGTTACAAAATAAAAGTGATGTTGTTATTCAGTGGAAAAGTTGGAAATTGAGATTTCGCTTACTGTTTTATCAATCACAATTGGCGTAAGAATCATGCACTGACCATTGTCATAAAATATTGCATTATGGAATGTGAATAGTTTTTACTTGCAGTTTCGTGTGGCTTGGGGCAGTCACAACTAGCGTGCTATTGATTAAGAAATTGCATTATCGTCTTTCTAATTACTTCATGATCGTAGATACGATCATACCCGGTCGTGAAGTTATTGTTATGACAAAACAATCTCCTAAGGTTCAAATGGTTCAAATGGCTCTGAGCACTATGGGACTCAACTGCTGTGGTTATAAGTCCTCTAGAACTTAGAACTACTTAAACCTAACTAACCTAAGGACATCACACACATCCATCCCCGAGGCAGGATTTGAACCTGCGACCGTAGCGGTCGTGCGGTTCCAGACTGTAGCGCCTTTAACCGCTCGGCCACTGCGGCCGGCCAATCTGCTAAGGGACCTGAAAGTTCTTAAGGGCGCAAAAACAACTGTAACATCACACAAAAGGGGAATTCTATATTAAAGCTGATGCAAGAAGACGCTCAAACAGTTTTCTTTTTGTCAATGTAACACGCACATTGAACTGCTGATCTTGGTGTCTGTAATCTTAGCAAAATGCATAATTACAATGAAAATAGTACTGAGGAGATGATAGGAATGAGCACTGCTAAATGATTCAGTATTCCCAGAACAAATACACTCCTGGAAATGGAAAAAAGAACACATTGACACCGGTGTGTCAGACCCACCATACTTGCTGCGGACACTGCGAGAGGGCTGTACAAGCAATGATCACACGCACGGCACAGCGGACACACCAGGAACCGCGGTGTTGGCCGTCGAATGGCGCTAGCTGCGCAGCATTTGTGCACCGCCGCCGTCAGTGTCAGCCAGTTTGCCGTGGCATACGGAGCTCCATCGCAGTCTTTAACACTGGTAGCATGCCGCGACAGCGTGGACGTGAACCGTATGTGCAGTTGACGGACTTTGAGCGAGGGCGTATAGTGGGCATGCGGGAGGCCGGGTGGACGTACCGCCGAATTGCTCAACACGTGGGGCGTGAGGTCTCCACAGTACATCGATGTTGTCGCCAGTGGTCGGCGGAAGGTGCACGTGCCCGTCGACCTGGGACCGGACCGCAGCGACGCACGGATGCACGCCAAGACCGTAGGATCCTACGCAGTGCCGTAGGGGACCGCACCGCCACTGTTGCTCCTGGGGTATCGGCGAGGCCCATTCGCAACCGTCTCCATGAAGCTGGGCTACGGTCCCGCACACCGTTAGGCCGTCTTCCGCTCACGCCCCAACATCGTGCAGCCCGCCTCCAGTGGTGTCGCGACAGGCGTGAATGGAGGGACGAATGGAGACGTGTCGTCTTCAGCGATGAGAGTCGCTTCTGCCTTGGTGCCAATGATGGTCGTATGCGTGTTTGGCGCCGTGCAGGTGAGCGCCACAATCAGGACTGCATACGACCGAGGCACACAGGGCCAACACCCAGCATCATGGTGTGGGGAGCGATCTCCTACACTGGCCGTACACCACTGGTGATCGTCGAGGGGACACTGAATAGTGCACGGTACATCCAAACCGTCATCGAACCCATCGTTCTACCATTCCTAGACCGGCAAGGGAACTTGCTGTTCCAACAGGACAATGCACGTCCACATGTATCCCGTGCCACCCAACGTGCTCTAGAAGGTGTAAGTCAACTACCCTGGCCAGCAAGATCTCCGGATCTGTCCCCCATTGAGCATGTTTGGGACTGGATGAAGCGTCGTCTCACGCGGTCTGCACGTCCAGCACGAACGCTGGTCCAACTGAGGCGCCAGGTGGAAATGGCATGGCAAGCCGTTCCACAGGACTACATCCAGCATCTCTACGATCGTCTCCATGGGAGAATAGCAGCCTGCATTGCTGCGAAAGGTGGATATACACTGTACTAGTGCCGACATTGTGCATGCTCTGTTGCCTGTGTCTATGTGCCTGTGGTTCTGTCAGTGTGATCATGTGATGTATCTGACCCCAGGAATGTGTCAATAAAGTTTCCCCTTCCTGGGACAATGAATTCACGGTGTTCTTATTTCAATTTCCAGGAGTGTATTTATTATAATTAAAACATATCGTACCTTAAGCTTAGTACTACAATGACGGTAGATTTTTATGTCCGTTTCATGTCCATTAAGCGCTCTTTTATATAGCCATTGTCTTTGAGTCGCTTGTGCGTCGTCACGATAAGTTATAACAGTTCTTCTTTTTACACTTCACTCAAACTTAGACATAACACGTTTTTATACATTTAGTAAAAATTAAATCACACTTCTACAAATCTGCGTCCGCCTTACTTAAGAAAAACAGTACAAGTGTTTTAGCGCTCAAGGCTTCATTTGTTCTCCAGCGAACAAAATAGTGAAGGATCCGTATTCTTCTGTTTTTATTGCCGCCCAAAGTCGACGAATTACATTATTTAGAAAATTCCACTGTCGCTATGCGACACCATATTATACATTAATCAGTCTTTATAAACAAGTATTTGCCTTCTGGCTGAAAGTATTAACTATTTGCTGTTTTAATTAAGCCAAAAATAGCGAATATAACATGCTGTCACTTACCGTGTGGTAAACTCACCAGATGATCAATAGCAATTGCAAAATGACTTACAGAAGATATCTGTATGGTACGAAAAGTGAAATTTTAATCTAAACATAGAAAAGTCTGGGATCATCCAGATGAGTGCTGAAAGGAATCCGTTAAATTTCCGTTACACGATAAATCACTCAAATTTAAAGACTAAATTGACTAAATTTTTACGGTCTACAATTACCAATGTCTTGAACTGTAACGATCACATAGATAATGTTGCGGGGAAATCGAACCAAATACTGTATTTAACTGGCACAACATTTAGAAGCAACAGGTCTGCTAAAGAGACTGACTACACTGCGCTTGTCCATCCTCTTTTGGAGTATTGCTGCATGGCATGGGAGTCGTCCCATATAGGATTGACGGAGGACATCGAAAAAGTTCAAAGAAGGGCAGCTCGCTTTGTATTATTACGAAATAGGGGAGAGAGTGTCACGAATATGAAACGCGAGTTGGGATTGCTATCGTTACAACGAAGGCGTTTTTCGTTGCTGTGAGATCTTTTCACAAAATTTCAATCGCAAACTTTCTCTCCCTAACGCGACAATATTTTTTTGATGGCCATCAACAGAGGTAGACATGATCGTCGAAATAAAATAAGAGAAATCAGAGCTCTAACGGAAAGATTTAATAGTTCGTTTTTCCGGCGCGTTGTTCCAGACTGGGACTGTAGAGAAACAGCTTGAAGGTGGTTCGTTGAACCCTCTGCCAGGTACTCAATTGTGAATTGCAGAGCAGCCATGTAGATTTAGATGCAGGTATCTACAGCGAAGTAGTAACTACGTATAAACTTTCAAACTGATACAAAGATAAGAAACTTGTTTCATATGTTCAGATGTGTAAAGTTGTGCAGTTCATAAACCTCAAAATGAAATTTCGTTTGACAGCAATATCAATGAGTCACAAGTGGAGTAAGTCGACTCAAAGAAATACTCGAGAGCAACTATTGGTAGGAATATGAAATGAAACGACCAAAGTGTCTCAGTCGTGTGTGGAGCAGATGGCGTACTGCGGTTCATTAATAAAACGCAGGGAATGCCGTTAGTCTATCAATAAGATAGCCATGGGAGCGATCCTAGAATACTGCTCATGTGTGTAGGACTTGTGCCTTCGAAATAGGACTATGTGATGGTATTGAGCTATTGAAGTATATAAAGAAGAACAGAACGAATGGCTACAAGTTTGTTTGAATGAGGGGAGACCGTCATGAAAATGCTAAAGAACCAGAAATGAGTGACGCTTGATGATAGGTGCCAACAACACCTTGAGGGTCTTCTTATAGATTTTCAACAAGCAATATTTAGCGAGGAAGCTACGAACATAGCTATGTAGGGCTCCCGTAGTTACTGCGTTGGCGAGATTAATCTAGTTGCAGTTTGCACAAAGGCACTTAAACGGGCTTCATTCCAGAGCACAGTTTTAGAAGTACACATGTCACGCAGTTCACAATGGTTTGAAGAGTACATAGATTTATGTGCAGTTGGTGACGTAGAAGATGATCGGAACAACGAATATACTGAAAAGAAGTGAGCAAAGTGCATCTGCAGAATGTAAATGCTACCTTTTTTCTACACAAACAGCTTTGTTAAATTTGCAGCGAACACAAATAGAACTGAGATAAGATTGTAGTATCTGGTATGAGAGAGACGTAACGAGTCTTCACCTCATTTGCACTAGTAATTTCTGGCTACGAATGACCTTCTACAGAACAGACAAATTTAATAAGTACCTCTACTATCAGAGCATATGTTATTTGCAACCTCGGCAATGTTCTGGCGTAATTAGGGCGAAAGAACTTGAACTGTTATTATTATTCCATGTTACACCATGAACCAAGTACTCTGACGTCAGCTGAGAATAGTGGCGTTATGATGCCTTACTCTAAAGGGGCAATCAGAGAATAGCCAGCCTTTGAGGCTAACAGTGACGTTAGTTAATTTTTACCACAATCGGATTACTGAACTTTCGTGTGTTATAAGGGCGTAAGAGAGATATCAAGACAGTAATGATATACCGATGTAGAGGTACTGCCTATAATTTTTGCTGCTCATAATTGCAATTAATTGCCAAGTGTCACTTTCCATTGCATGGGAGACCTTTGTAGCAAGTCTGCACTGTCCTTCGCGCATGATTGCACGAGAGAAGCGATTCTGGCCGTTAGAAGATGGTATATGGCAGAAGAGAGCGGAACATTGCGTTATCGGCCGCATGCAGGCGTCGGTGGCTGGCTACCTCTCTCTGGTGTATTCATTCACCGTTCATACTTGGCGCAAAGGGCTCGCTTACAACGGAAAGCGCCGTCGTGGTGAGCGTGATTAACGTGTGCATTAGTTGCGTTTACGACTAGCAAAAATTTTGGACAATACTTCTGTCCCGGGGCATCAGTACTGCCTATCCGGTATCTCTCATTCTCTCTCATTCCCTTGCAACACACATTAAGTCACCGATCACACTATACGCAAAATTGATTATTGTTGTTGCCAGTCGCAGAAGCTTCTTAATTTCTAATTACCCTAATTGTCGCACTGAATTACGTTTTTATTTCTTCATTATGTGTTATCTTATTACTGATGTGTGTGTGTGTTGTCTACCGGTGCAATAACAACTTTCTGGTATACAGGCTCTTTTGTCGCTTATTTCAGCGCCTTTTTGCCCTCATGGGTATGCGAGCTTCAGTGTTGATAGTTTTGTGGGTCCTTACTGAAATATACATATTTGCTGAATCCGTGATTGACTTTTACTTATGCAGAGTTGTGCTATCCCCTTCCTGTCCTTACTCTATGCAATCTAGGTGGAGACACGGCTGCAATAGGAGACGAACTGGATGCTACAGATACGGCCGGAGCAGGGAATAGGGTAGTGGCTGAATGTTCCCATGCCACACAGCTGGGAACCCGTATTAGCTATTCACAGTCTGTTTTGAGGGATCAGTCGTACGAACAGACGCAGTAATTTCGAAGAAACTTTGTTAGAGCTACATGGGAAAGCGACTGTATTATCTGACCTTTGCCTAGCGCTAGTCCATATTGTTGCACCTAACAAAAAATAAACACGAGAAGACACAGCCGGTACAGACGGCGTGCTGTACCCAATCACGTGCGGAAAAGGGAGCGCAGTCGGTGGAATAATGACCTTTCATAGTCATTTCTTCATACTTATTTTGTTTGAAGCGGTTTCCTCTACATATTTAGACGTAATTACGCTAAATATTTTATGAGTCGTGTTACTTGCACGATTCCAGAGTAGGCTCTCCCCCTTACTTCGACCCCCCCCCCCCCCTTCTTACTGCACATACCTCTCTCTGGTGTGATTTTACATAGAAATGAGGAGCCAAGATGTTGAAGTGGTGCTGGAGTGAACTGACACTATGAATCCTGTCCTGCAGGGCTGTCCATAAATCCGTAAGAGTACGAGGGGGTGGAGATCTCTCTGAACAGCATGTTGCGCGGCATCCCAAAAATGGTTCAAATGGCTCTGAGGTCATCAGTCCCCTAGAACTTAGAACTACTGAAACCTAAGGACATCACACGCATCCATGCCCGAGGCAGGATTCGAACCTGCGACCGTAGCGGTCGCGCGGTTCCAGACTGAAGCGCCTAGAACCACTCGGCCACAACGGCCAGCCACGGCATCCCAGATATGCTCAATAATGTTCTTGTCTGGGGAGTTTGGTGGTCAGCGGAAGTGTTTAAACTCAGGAGACTGTTCCTGGAGCCACTTTATAGCAATGCTGGACGTGTTGAAACGACACTCGTCCGACCAGGCAACATGTTTACAGTCATCACAGACTAACGTCGGTGCTGACGGGTCCAGGGAGGCGTAAAGCTTTGAGTCATGCAGTGATAAAGGCTACAAAAGTCGGCCTTCGGCTCCAAAAGCCCATATTTCGTTGAATGGTTCGCACGCTGACACTTGTTGATCGTCCAGCATTGTAATTTGCAGAAGGACTGCACTTCTGTCACGTTGAACGATTCTCTTCAGTTGTCGTTGATCTTGTTCTTAGAGGATCTTTTTCCGGTAGCAGCGATGTCGGATATATGGTCTTTTACCGTATTCCTGATATTGACGGTACGCTCGTGAAATGGTCGTATAGGAAAATTCCCACTTCATCGCTACCTTGGAGATGCTGTATTCCATCGCTCGAGCGCCGACTATAACAACACGTTCAAATTCATTTTTGGTGATAACCTGCCATTGTAGCGGCAGTAACCGATCTAACAACCACGCCAGACACTTGTTGCCTTATAAAGGCGTTGCGACTTCAGCTCCGTACTCTGCCTGTTTACGTATCGCTGTATTTGCGTATGCATGCCTAAGGCTTCAGTATATATATATGAACGGTGCCCAGACAGGCGATCAACACATAATCCATGTAAGTTCCCTCTCAGAGCTTTGGGGGACTGTTGCAAACGAAATAATTCTGTAAAAAATACTGTGGAGAATTGGCCATAAGTTACACCTTAGTTTTGGACCATGATATAACTCTACTTCTGCCATACTCTACTTCTGCCATACTTATCCAAGAGTCTTCAGTCTTTCTTTGAGTAATTAGCGGTGTAGTCATCAGGTTTTGGACGTCTCTGTAAGTTTATTCCGTTTATAGAACTTAATCGTCCGCAAATAGTTCAGAAACTTTGCTTTACACAGTGTGTTTCACGATCAGAAACAACGAAATTAACAACAAACATCAAAATACTTTCCAATATATAGCCCAATGAAAAGATTAATATATAACTCCCCTCAGTAATATGCTGAAGTAGTTTCATAAACAAAATGTCCGGTCGCTTAGCTGAGTGGTCAGCTGGGTCATGTGTTTTCTCTGCTCGGAGACTGGGTGTTGTCTTGTCCTTACCATCATTTCATCACCATCGACACACGAGTCGCCCAGTGTGGCGTCTATTGAAAAGACTTCCCCGTCTGCGTACTCTTGGTCGTCAGTGCCACACGATCATTATAAACAAAATTTGTGCATACTTCTTCGTACACTTTATCAGTTATTATGCATCATTTTGACAATGTGCTTCGCATCTCCACAGCGAACTGACCAACAACATTGTTCTGTCATGTGGGGTTGCATAAAACGACATTGTTAGTAGCAGCTGACTCACATTACTGACACACACACACACACACACACACACACACACACACACATACACACATTCATCATATTTAATTCCCCATTAAGGAGATCCCTAATCTTCATGCCATTTTTATCTCTTTCTGTTTTGTTTCCAAAAGCCTCTCATGTGTTACCTGTGTTTCTTCTCCCTCTCTTCTTTACTGTTTTTTTTTTCTTTTTGAGCATTTGCTGAGATTTATATTTTCTGATCTTTCGATTCGTACTTTTCCCTGTCGGTCATGTCTTCTGTGGAGATGTTAAATTTCTTGAGGTCTTCCATGGTTTTCTTTACCCATTTGGTTATCACTGCACGAGTTGTCACTATATTAAAAATCTTCTTAGTCATTCTATTTTCGTTCATCCTACGTATGTGTCTGTAGAACTGTGCCCTTCTTCTCCTGCTCTGGTTGGTAATCGTCTCTGTCCGTTCGTACAGTTCTTTTGTCTGTCTCTTTATCCAGATCTCCTCTTTCTGAAACGGCCCATAGATCGTTCTCAGTGTTTTTCTCTCTTATTTTTGCATCTCGTTAATTTTCGTTCTTCTCTTGATTACTGTTGTTTCTGAGGCATGCAATGCCTATGGTAAAAGTACTGTACTACAGCATCTTAATTAGGCATTGATGGAAATACTTCTTTTGTTTTGATGATTTCATGTAAGTTTGTATGCTCTTTTAGTTTTGTAATCCTTTCTTCATTGGATACCGAGTTCAGTCCTGTATTCTGTACAATTTCTCCCAAGTATCTGAATCTTTCTATTTGGATTGTATTTCCATACTTCGTCACCGGTGCGTGTCCATTCTTAGATTTTGTGTCTATGGACTACGTTTCTTCATATGATATTTGCAGTTTCGTTTTGGCTGAGATTTCATGTAGTTTCTCTGGAACTTCTTTGGCTTCTTTTCTGTTACTTGCTAAGATGGCTAGATCATCAGCCAAGGCCAGACATTATATGTTGACGCTTGTATCCTTGTGTCTCTCCGTCCTTACACCCTTGACTCCTTTGCCCCGTTTTCTCCAAAATGTAGTTAAATAGGATGCGTGACAGGCCCCTGTCTTGATTTCGAATGGTTCCGAGATCTATATCATAAACGTCACTTTGGATGTTGTATCTGTTAATGTTTCTTGGATTAGGTTTTCTGATCTTGTTGTCCACCTTCACTTCTTCCAGTGTGTTGATAGGGTATATTATCCAGTCTTATTTACTGGGGCCCAGGGCAGTGGAGTCTTTCCCTTTCTCCTCTCATGGCTGTTGGTTTGTGCTGAGGTTTTGGTTGTGGAATCCAAAGGATATCACATAATTTCGACTGGAGTTTTGAGTTCAAGAATATTCAATCACATCAGAGCTCACAGAGCCAACAGACGCTGACCAGAATACCCGAGGGCACCACAAAGACGTGTTTGGATTTTGGGTTTCACCTGTAACCCTAGGCAGGGGCCCTCACAGGGTATTACCATCCGGAGCCAGATGGACCAATTTTTTTTTAACGAGATTGTTAATTTTCTTCCTCCTCCTTCTCATCAACTGCAAGTTGATAAGTTGACAAGGCCCAGGGATTGGGACTGGCAAAGTCCGAGTTAGTTTCATAACGCTGTAGGAAGAAAACCACTACTCACAATGACTTCAAACTTGAAAAGAATATTATTGAGGCAGGGGGAAACGTCATGGAACAAAAATAAAATTTAACGAATATTTTACCTGTAAATGGCACTATAAGAGTCTTGCTGTAAGTGGGGTCAGCTACAAATGACAGATGAATCCCAATACGGCGGTTGTTGTTTGAGTTGCACATTACACCTTCCACACTGTTCAATATGCGTGACTGCACGAGATCGGCAGTCACCACTTGTGGCACTGTTAGTTAGATAAGACCGGAGGAGGAGGGAGGAGATTAGTGTTTAACGTCCCATCGACAACGAGGTCATTAGAGACGGAGCGCAAGCTCGGGTGAGGGAAGGATGGGGAAGGAAATCGGCCGTGCCCTTTCAAAGGAACCATCCCGGCATTTGCTTGAAGCGATTTAGGGAAATCACGGAAAACCTAAATCAGGATGGCCGGAGACGGGATTGAACCGTCGTCTTAGATAAGACCATCCACAATGGCAAGATCATACCATATCGGAGAGGAAAAACTGGTTTTTTATTTGTCATAGGGCCAAAAACTGCACAAAAATCAAAATAACTGGTTTTTAATTGTCATGGGCCAAAATCCGCGTAAAAAGCAAATCGACGTCGGTTTCTAACTGTCTTGAGACTGATGAAAGACATGTCCAATATGCTGTCCATCGATTTCCACCACAAGTTGAAATCGAGAAACAGCGTGTTCCACAAAACACGGGCGTGTATCGGTGATCATGTTCAGAATGCGTTGCGCAGTGCGTAATTTCAGTTCAGCTACGTTACTAACTGGAGCACTGAACGCAACATTTTCAAATAACCCCACAGCCAGAAGTCACACTGATTAAGATCAGGTGATATGGACGGCCAGGCTGTAGGAAAATGACGGTTTATAATTCTAGCATTTCCAAAATGCGTCTGTAGCAGCCGCTTCACTGGCTGTGCAATGTGCAGAGGAGCGCCCTCTTGCATAAAAATGATCCTACTAACATATTCACACAATTGAAGGGTTGGAGCGACGTTGGTGCACGAGAACCGCATAGCTTTTACCGTTGACGGTACAGCTAACAAGACCCACAGGACTCATCTCTTCGAAAAAATACGGCCCTACGATATAATAGCGTCATCCCACAACATACAGCCACCTTTGCAGAATAAAATAGTCGCGGCTGATGTGTGTGCGGATATTCCGAGCCCGTATTCTGCAATTCTGAGCACTGACGTATCCCTGGAGATGGAAATTGGCATCGCCTGTCCACAGAATGTTCCATGGCCATTCATTGTCCACTCGAAGCGAGCAAGAGATTCCAGAGCGAACATTTGTCATGGAGGCAGATAAGCAACAAGCAACTCCTCAACATGGGTTACTTTGTATGGTCAGCAATGCAGGATGTTTCGTAGGATTTTATGCACCGTGCTCGCAGGCATGTACAACCTTCAGGCAAGTCCCCCTGCACTGCATGTTTGCACACGACCGCTCGACTCCTCCTGCGGTGCTGTGGGTACATCTTTGACAAATGTCGAATCAATTACTTTTTTCCCTCTGGCACACTGCACTTCAAAAGAACGTGTATTTTTTTTTTCAATTTTGTAATCATTTTCCCCAGGTCCTTAGCACGCATCGGACAAATGCTTCTCTCCATATTATTGAGTGTCCGGAACTTCTGCATCGCTACTGTCGCTGTCTCCGTCCTTAGAGCTTTACCAGCAGCGCACCGTCCTTGATGCTGACAGCCATGTTGGGTGCCTCGGGCGCGAAGTGAGGAATAGTCATGCTCCACGCCTCTTTCTGTTGCTGTACATATTCTGACTCTGATCAAATTTTCGTTTTTGTTTTGTGTTTTGTTCCTTGACGTTTCCCCCTGCGTCAATAATGTGCTGATCAAATTTGACATTTTTCTGAGCAGTGGCTCTCTTCCTACAGCATTTTGAAACTGGAACTTTAGTTATTGACACACAGTATATAAAGGTTGTAAGGTTGTATCAGACCTTTTGGGTCGAACTGACACAGTTGATAGTGGGTCCAGAACTGATTATATTGTAAAAGGGTACCGATTGTGGGAAATGCATATTAACAGTGTTATGGACGTAGACAGCGTAAAATGCACAACAATAGAGTAGCTCGTAGTAACTGTTCAAAGTGACGACCGCCAGTCTCAGTGATGTGGGCCAGGTTGCGTGAAGTTGTGCCTCACTCTCCCTTTTGTACCAGCTGCTTGGACCCAAGCAAGCAGGTCTCCATCCATTCCTACGGGGGTTTCACACACCGGCGTCTTGATGTAAGCCCCGAGGAAAAAGTCCGGAGGTGTGAGGTCCGGTGATCGCGCTGGACGTGGACTGGAGCTCCTTTTCCAATCCAACCAGGAGGGTATGTGTTATTCTGGTGCTCACGGTTTGTAAAATTTGCAATATTTAGTAAGAAACTGAAACTGCCTTTCATGATTTATGCTGATGCGGAATACATATTTGAACCAGTTGCTGGCTGCAGTCATAGTAGTGACTCTGGTTCGTGTTTCAGCCAGATAATTTGCACAAACCATTCATTCACCATTGCTTAGTACAAACACTGCAGCTACGACCAGGAATATTCCGAATTTAGATTGTACTGAGGAGCGACTTCATGGAATGGCCAGCTCTGTGCTGTCACTGAGACTGTAAATGCCTTTTTGTTATAAAATAAAATGATGTTAAGCTCCAACGACCAACCAGCATTTCACTCTGCAGAGATCTGTCACATTTGCGAGAAACTCTTTTCTTAGTAAGGCGATGTGAGGGACCGAGACAATTTTCATTTCATCAGTGTGTACCAAGGTGCAGAGTATTTTGGCTGCAGTGTAAACTACAGGCCTCATTGAAATGTATCCGTCATATTCCACAATCTGAGCACTTTCCGACGCTGATGAGAAAACTAAATTAAATCCTGGTCACGTTTCTATTCTGTCGTCAAATACGGAAAAATACAAATCGTCATAAAGAGTATTCCAGTAATGCATCAAGAGACGAGGTGCAACATAAATTTCCGATTTATCATTTCGTTAAAAGTTTTCATGTGTTCGCTTGAAAATTGTGCATTATACTTAAAATCTGATGAACACAAAAAAAACTGGTTTAAAAAATTCATCAAATCTTATCATTTAGGCAAGCTCCCTGGATGGAGCCATACACAGAGATCAATGCACAAAACAACATGAGAGTACGCAATGAATCTGAGCAGAATTTTTCAAAGTCATGAATAATGATTGTTCTCTCTACGAATCCTGCATACTCGGTTCGCTAGACAAACAATCAAGCAACTCTTATTAATAAGTTTTATTACAACAAGATAAGCACAAATACCTAACTTTGTCTGAGAATGAAGCATGGTGTTACGCTTGTGGCAAGAAAGGCTACGTACAATCCGTATGTTTGCAGCGGAGCAAACATAAGAATTTTGCCCACTCACAAAAATCTAGTCACAAGGCACACGTATACAATGCAGTATATTCAAAGGCTGCTGCAGGCATTACCAAAACTAGCAAGCAAACAGGTGCTTCAGTGGTACGCCAGTCAAAAACCTTTTGGTTCTTTTGCATCTTAGTGGAAAACGTGTGAAGTTTCAGCTGGACACGGGTGCCTCTGTTACACTGCTGAATCGTAACACTGTTTCGCTCCCCACGCCTGTCTCAAACTAGCACGCACCTGGCCGCTTGTGATGGATATGAGTTCCTCTTCTCGGAAAATGTACTTTGCCTGCCTTGCACCGCTCGCATACGTGATCTGTGACTTTCACTGTGCTACAATCACGCGATTGTGAGAACATATTTGGCCTTGATCTGTTTGATTTGCTTGGCTTTAAAATTCAGGACAATGTGTTGTCAGTGACTGCATTCAATGTCAAAGACAGTGTAGCTAGTTTGCTGAAAGAATTCCCTGAAGTCGTAGTGTCGGACAACGTCCTTCAGTTGACGTCAAATGAATGTGAGACATTCCGCGAACGCAATGGCATACGGCTTCTAACTAGTGCACTGTTCCATCCCCAGTAAAACGGCGGAGCGGAACGGTGAAGCATATGGCCAAACTTCGCACCGTATACACGTTCCTCGCCTCCTATCGTTCGCATCCACGAGATGGACCATCACCGGCGGAATTGCTTCACGGCCACCGCCATCAGACACTGCTCCACCTGCTCCAACCTCCTCAGCATCCGGCGCCGAAGGAAGGTCGCTAGTACCGCTGCGCGCCGCACGATACTGTGTTTTTCAGGATTTTTAGCGGCAGCAGACGGTGAGCGCGAGGCTTCGTCGCCTTGGCTTATGCATGTATCCCATTTCAGACCCAGACGAACTGTATCGTCGACATCACAATCAAACTCGTCACAGTCATGTGCACGGTGGTCCTTCTGTATCTCTCCCCCCGATTCACGGATCCCGAGGACAGCGGGGCGACAGCAGCCGCCAGAGGGTGTCACACCGACAGCGCGGGACGTCCCCATGGAGACGGAGCCTTCGCCTTCTCCGCCTCCTCTCGTCCCACCGATGGAGCTGGAGCCGCCCACGCCGCAGCGGCCGACACCTTCCACATCATGATATGAGCCTCAGGAGGTGGACGCGTACCCTTCTGGTCGCTTTCCGTGGGACGTTTCCGCCAGAGCGAAGGCCGGATGGCGGGATACGACCTGAAGTCTCACGTCCCCTGTTGCCAAAGCTTCTGGTCCATCAGAGCGTCCACGCTCCTGCCTCCCCCACCGTTGTCGTGCTCGATATACAACGATGGTCCGTCGCTTTTTGGGGAGGGGGAGGAATGTTTTGTCGTAAAGTCAGCGCCCACATAGTTGGGAACGACAGAGAACAAAAGGCTGTGGGAAGAGGTCAGCCAGTCGCACATCTCCGAACTCCGTCCAGGACGACAACGCGACAGCAGCGCCCCAAGGTGAAGACGACATAAGCGCTGCGCCCGACTGGTGGTGGCCTACTTCGATGGCAGCTTCAACGTGAGCCACTTCGTCAGCCTACGCACTGTAGCCTCTTCATCAGCAATCTTTATGTAGCACAGGTAGAGATCATCTGTCACTGCAGTTCAGTTGACAGACTTTTGTTAGTAGCAGTCGCTAGGACCAGAAATGTTACTTGTGTTTCTCTATTCCGAAGAAGACTGATCATTTTGTACGTCGACCTTTGCTTGCGACTCATCTGTGAAATTGCACTTGTGGATGATCATGCATAAACGGCTACAAGAATTCTCCTGTCAAAATTAAGTTTTTGTACTTGTGTTGTTGTAATAAAACCCAATACTACGAGCTGTTTGATTGTTTGTCTAGCGAACCGAGTATGCAGATTTCCTAGATACAACAGATTCATGCTCGACTATCATGAAAAAATCGAAGAATTTTACATCATTTAAGTCAATGTGAACAGCCTATACATCTCGGCGATTTGCAAGGTCTAGTCATATGTAATTTTGGATAATGAGTTTGAAGAAATTTTGCTCAGAGTCACTGCGTGTTCTCATATTGTTTTGTGCATTTATCTCTACGTACGGCTCCATCCAGGGAGCTTGCCTAAATGATAAGATGCGATGAATTTTTTAAACCAGTTTATTTTGTAAACATTGTTACTTTGTAAACACTGTTTCAAATACCTGCAGTGAGTGACATAGTTTTTATTGTCATTCAAGACCGAAAATAATCTTTTTGACTTCTTAGTGTCTGATGATGGCGCCATTTTTTCTGGACATAGGGATAAATTTAAATGTCAATACCTCATTCAGGGTATTTATGTACTCTCCACCACAAAGCTTTTGACACTCTTTGGTGGAAGCCACCCAAAATTACATATGAGAAGAGCTTGCAAATCGCCGAGCTATATAGGCTATTCACATTGACTTAAATGATGTAAAATTCTTCGATTTTTCCATGATAATCGAGCGTCAATCTGTCGTTGCCAGCCTCATGTCTGTAACAACAATCAGTAATATCACCATGGACGCCTCATTCGACGAACTGCAGTTGTTAGCTGGTGGTAGTAAGCTGCAGTCCTTCTTTACTAATTCTCAGCAAAGCATCTCATTACCAATCCAGGGGAGGCAATGTACTGTTTAGGGCTCAGGTCGTATGTTTTAAGGCAAAGACCGCGAACGTTTTCGAGCATGTCACCAAGGTACAGCTCGTAAATTTTTAAATACAAACCGAAATATTCTCCAAGTGTTTTACTCTTGAATACGTTCCATACACTGCAGACTCTTTCGCAACTAACTTCTGTTATCGTTTCGCCTGTTAGTGGACTTTTAAATTTTCGACTGAGGGCAGGCGGTGCACCATGTTTCAGTAAAATTGATTTGTTGCTCGCACAAACAAGAGAGAACACTCGATGGTCTAGAAAATGTGTCCCCATTGTTTTGAGTTCATCAGATTTTAAGTATGATGCACAATTTTCAATGGAACACGTTAAAAATTTCAACCAAATGATAAATCGGAAATTTATGTTGCACCTCTCCTCTTGATACATTACTGGAATACTCTTTGTGACGATTTGTATTTTTCCATATTTGACGACAGAATAGAAACGTGACCAGGATATACACTCCTGGAAATGGAAAAAAGAACACATTGACACCGGTGTGTCAGACCCACCATACTTGCTCCGGACACTGCGAGAGGGCTGTACAAGCAATGATCACACGCACGGCACAGCGGACACACCAGGAACCGCGGTGTTGGCCGTCGAATGGCGCTAGCTGCGCAGCATTTGTGCACCGCCGCCGTCAGTGTCAGCCAGTTTGCCGTGGCATACGGAGCTCCATCGCAGTCTTTAACACTGGTAGCATGCCGCGACAGCGTGGACGTGAACCGTATGTGCAGTTGACGGACTTTGAGCGAGGGCGTATAGTGGGCATGCGGGAGGCCGGGTGGACGTACCGCCGAATTGCTCAACACGTGGGGCGTGAGGTCTCCACAGTACATCGATGTTGTCGCCAGTGGTCGGCGGAAGGTGCACGTGCCCGTCGACCTGGGACCGGACCGCAGCGACGCACGGATGCACGCCAAGACCGTAGGATCCTACGCAGTGCCGTAGGGGACCGCACCGCCACTTCCCAGCAAATTAGGGACACTGTTGCTCCTGGGGTATCGGCGAGGACCATTCGCAACCGTCTCCATGAATCTGGGCTACGGTCCCGCACACCGTTAGGCCGTCTTCCGCTCACGCCCCAACATCGTGCAGCCCGCCTCCAGTGGTGTCGCGACAGGCGTGAATGGAGGGACGAATGGAGACGTGTCGTCTTCAGCGATGAGAGTCGCTTCTGCCTTGGTGCCATTGATGGTCGTATGCGTGTTTGGCGCCGTGCAGGTGAGCGCCACAATCAGGACTGCATACGACCGAGGCACACAGGGCCAACACCCGGCATCATGGTGTGGGGAGAGATCTCCTACACTGGCCGTACACCACTGGTGATCGTCGAGGGGACACTGAATAGTGCACGGTACATCCAAACCGTCATCGAACTCATCGTTCTACCATTCCTAGACCGGCAAGGGAACTTGCTGTTCCAACAGGACAATGCACGTCCGCATGTATCCCGTGCCACCCAACGTGCTCTAGAAGGTGTAAGTCAACTACCCTGGCCAGCAAGATCTCCGGATCTGTCCCCCATTGAGCATGTTTGGGACTGGATGAAGCGTCGTCTCACGCGGTCTGCACGTCCAGCACGAACGCTGGTCCAACTGAGGCGCCAGGTGGAAATGGCATGGCAAGCCGTTCCACAGGACTACATCCAGCATCTCTACGATCGTCTCCATGGGAGAATAGCAGCCTGCATTGCTGCGAAAGGTGGATATACACTGTACAAGTGCCGACATTGTGCATGCTCTGTTGCCTGTGTCTATGTGCCTGTGGTTCTGTCAGTGTGATCATGTGATGTATCTGACCCCAGGAATGTGTCAATAAAGTTTATCCTTCCTGGGACAATGAATTCACGGTGTTCTTATTTCAATTTCCAGGAGTGTAATTTAGTTTTCTCATCAGCGTCCGAAAGTGCTCAGATTGTGGAAAATGACGGACACATTACAGTGAGGTCTGTAATTTACACTGCAGCCAAAATACTCTGCACCTTGGTACACACTGGTGAAATGAAAATTGTCTCGGTGCCTCACTTCGCCTTCCTGAAAAAAAGAGTTTCTCGCAAATATGACAGATTTCTGTAGAGTGAAATGCTGGTTGGTCGTTGGAGCTTAATATCATTTTATTTTTTAACGAAAAGGCATTTACAGTCTCAGTGACAGCATAGAGCTGTCCAGTCAACCATTCCATGTAGTCGCTCCTCAGTGCAATTTGAATTCGGAATATTCCTGGTCGTAGATGCAGTGTTTGTACTAGGCAATGGTGAATGGTTTGTACAAATTATCTGATTGAAATACGAACCTGACTCAGTACCACGACTGCAGCCAGCAACTGATTCCAACATGCATTCCGCATCAGCATAAATCATGAAAGGTAGTTCCAGTTTGTTGCTAAATGTTATGTATTTTACAAACCGGTTCTTTTCATTAGGTAGATACTGATGAGTGGTTTGAACTATGTACAGTCAACTAAGTATACATTTGACTTCTGATTGGAAGAAAAGTACTAAAGACAGCGTTCAAATATTACAATATACTGATTCGAAGGGGTGATGCTACTATGTGCTAAAAGCGGCAAGTTTGATATGTAATAGAAATGAAATGTATCTGCATTATCAACATGCAACAGTAATAGAATTACAGTTCTCTTGCGACGGTATTTTATAATATGCAATGGTACAACTCAGAATTCTTTGTTATTCCACTTGTCAAAAAATGGTTCAAATGGCTCTGAGCACTATGAGACTTAACATCTGAGGTCATCAGTCTCCTAGAACTTAGAACTACTTAAACCTAACTAACCTAAGGACATCACACACATCCATGCCCGAGGCAGGATTCGAACATGCGACCGTAGCAGTCTCGCGGTTCCGGACTGAGCGCCTAGAACCGCTAGACCACCGCGGCCGGCTCCACTTGTCATCCATAAGCCGGCAGGGGTGGCCGAGCGGTTCTACGCGCTACAGTCTAGAACCGCGCGATCGCTGCGGTCGCATGTTCGAATCCTATTTGAACCATTTTTTTTTGTCATCCATTGTCATCAACTCATTATCTGTTTACTGGATGCCATAGATGTTTACAGATGTGCCCAATATTTAGGCTGCCGATTTGCATTCTGAATTACAAGATACAATCCTTTTAGAACTGACTCCTTAAAACATGCATTATCGTTTGACGTAACGTTTGTTACCTCTGTTTATCTGCTATTACCTTAGGTAATTTTGTATGTACTCTTGCACAAAAATCCTTATTTTCATGAACGTAAATGTGCAGATGAATTATTTCCTTCACTCTCAGTAGAAGTCATGAACTTGGAAAGTTTTCGGTTTTTCTGAAGTTGCTCTGTGACATTGATTATTATTCACTGATGTCAGCAGTCAGCGATACAATCACATTCTTTGTGAGGTACATCTTGTTTTCCTGACCTGATTTCATCAAGAGAAAGCTGAAGGCTAGTGTACAATTGATCCACTCGTGAAAATGGGAAAAGGCACATCCAAGAAATGTCTAATCTCCTTTAATCCAAGCCTATTTTAATTACACCAGTGCATATTCGCCTTATAAATGCTGACTCTGCATCAAACCATTCGATTATCGTCTAATTTAATACATTTTGCTATCAGTTCGCCAATTATATTATTATTATTATTATTAGATTAACAGATGACGTTTAGCTTACCGAGGTGGTCTTCTGCAGATACGCCTCTGGCGCTGTTTCATCATCATCTTCTTCTTCTTCTTCTCCTCCTCCTCCTCCTCCTCCTCCTCCCTCTCCTTCTTCTTCTTTTTCTTCTTCGTGCAGATTTCTCCCAGCTGCTCAATGAGATTGCAGATCTCCACTGCTTGATCAGGAGGACTGCAGGTTGCACTGTCTGTAATATTAAATGAGAAAAAAAGTAGTTTCTTAGATATGAGAAAAATGTCTGAATGAGAAACTACATAAGAAGAAGAATACTTGTATTTTTCTGCTGAATTTCCGACTCACAATTGCTTTTTGTGCAACAACTCCGATTCTAGTTGCAGGTTTTTTTTTTTCCAGTTGCTTCATCAGATTCCCAGGAGCTCCAAGGATGTTTACAGGTTCGAGGCTGAAAGAGAAATGCCTTCAGCAAGTCGGAAGCTCCGTTTTTTAAAAACCATGCCTCTTTGCCGAAAAGTCCTGAATACTCTCGAGAGAAGTTCTTATTTCGTATGTTTAGAATCGGAGCTTGTTCACTGCAGAAACTCCGAAGATTCTGTAACATTTTACATCTACAGTGAAGAGCCAAAGAAACTGGTACACCTGCCTAATATTGTGTAGGTCCCCCGCGAGCACGTATAACTGCCGTACTACGACGTGGTATGGATTCGACTAATGTCTGAAGTAGTGCTGGAGGGAGCTGACACTAAGAATCCTGCAGCACTGTCCATAAATCCGCAAGAGTACGAGGAGTTGGAGATCTCTTCTGATCAGCACGTTGCAAGGTCTCCCAGATATGCTGAATAATGTTCATGTCTGGCGAGTCTGGTGACCAACAGAAGTGTTCAAACTGAGAAGAGTGTTCCTGGAGCCACTCTGTAGCAATGCTGGACGTGTAGGATGTCGCATTGTCCTACTGGAATTGTCCAAGTCCGTCGGACTGCGCAATGGACATAAATGGATACAGGTGATCATACAGGATGCTCACGTAGATGTCACCTGTCAGAGTCGTAACTACACGTATAAGGGTCCTTATATCATTCCAACTGCACACGCCCCACACAATTACAGAGCCTCTACCAACTTGAAGAGTCCCCTGCTGACATACAGGGTCCATGGATTCATGAGGTTGTCTTCATACCTGTACACGTCTATTCGCTCGATTTCAAATGAGACTCGTCCGACCAGGCAACATACTTCCAGTCATCAACAGTCCAATGTCGGTGCTGACGGGTCCAAGTTTTGTGTCGTGCAGTCATCAAGGGTGCACGAGTGGGCCTTCGGTTCCGAAAGCCCATATCGATGATGTTTCGTTGAATGGTTCGCACGCTGACACTTGTTGACGGCCCAACATTGAAATCTGCAGCAATTTGCAAAAGGGTTGCACTTCTGTCCCATTGAACAATTCTCTTCAGTCGTCATTGCTCCCGTTCTTGCAGGATCTTTTCCCGGCCGTAGCGATATCTGAGATTTGATGTTTAACTGGATTACTGATTTCACGGTACACTCGTCAAATGGTTGTACGGGAAAATCCCCACTTCATTGCTACCTCGGAGATGCTGTGTCCCATCGCTCGTGCGCTGATTGTACTACCACGTTGGTAGATCTTCTAAATTCATATGATCTGATGCAGACTGTTTTTTTTTTCCAGTTGTGGTGCAGTGGAACAGTAGCACAGCCATAGACAGTAGTTTCATTCATTCTTCATTACTAACATTCTGTTAGTAAAAGGGTGAATGGCCTCTCAGACCGTGATGCACAAATTTTAACACTAAAAGGCTCCTGCACTCAAACAAATGTCACATATAATTACAAACTATGTAGGAAAGTTAATCTAACGTCAATAGAGAACTTTTTAGAACTCGTCAGGGAACAAGAGGGCAGAGTGTTTGTAGTCCAATAACATAGATGACAAATATAAAGCTTTCGTTAACACATTTCTTGTGCTCTTTAAGAGTTGCTTTCCATTAGAACGTTCTAAACGGGGCACTAGCAGTGAAAGGCAGCCTGGTTGGCTGACTAGTGGGATAAGGACATCATGTAAAACAAAGCAGGGATTATATCAAAGCTACAGTAGCCCATTACAAACAGTGTTGTAAGGTGCTTAAAAATGTTATTAGGAAGGCAAAGAGTATTTGGTGCACAAATAGAATAGCTAATTCACAGGATAAAATTAAAACCATATGGTCAGTTGTGAAGGAAGTGTCTGGTCAGCAGCACAAGGTCGACGATATAAAGTCAGTTCGCAGTAAAAACCGTCCGGCTATCCTGATTTGGGTTTTTCGTGATTTCCCTAAATCGCTCCAGGAAAATGCCGGGATGCTTCCTTTGAAAGGGCACGGCCGACTTCCTTCCCCGTCCTTCCCTAACCCGATGACCTTGATGTTTGGTCTCTTCCCCCCAAGCAACCCCAACCCAAGTAGTAAAAACATTTCTGTTACTGATAAATCAGATGTACTTACAGTATATAACAATCATTTTCTGATCATTGCTGGCTAATTAAATAAAAAATTAGTTTAAGCAGGGAATCATATAACTCTCTTGGAAAATGCCTTTCCGAAACTGATGTCTGAAAACTCGTCTGTGACGCTGACAAAGGGGATACTAAGTCAGTAATTAAATCATCGAAAACTAAGGACTCTCGTGGGTATGATGGAGTGCCTAGCAGAATATTAAAGTATTGTGCTGCACGTGTTAGCCCCGTACATAGCTATATTTGTAATTTTTCCTTTAGGAATGGTCAGTTTCCTGAACGATTCAAGTACTCAGTAGTAAATCCGGTTTATAAAAAGGGAGAAAGGGATAATGTAAACACTTTTAAACCTGTTTCTATACCATCAACGTTTGCTAAAGTTATTGAAAAGGCTGTGTATGTAAGGATAATTGATCATTTCATATCACACGATTTGCTATCAAATGTACAGTTCGGCTTCAGAAGCGATTTAACAATTAAAAATGCTATATTCTCTTTTATCTGTGAGGTGCTGGATGGATTAAACAAAAGATTTCGAACGCTAGGCTATTTTTTGATTTAACTTTGGACGTTTGATTGTGTTGATCACAAAATATTGCACCAGAATTTGGACCATTATGGAATACGGGGAGTAGCTCACAACTGGTTCCCCTCTTACTTTAACAGCAGACAGCAAAAGATCATTATTCACAGTGTTGAGAGTGGCTGTGATGTGGGGTCTGAGTGGGGTACGGTCAAATGAGGGTTGCTCCAGGGATGAGTGTTGGGGCCAGTCCTGTTCCTTATTTATATAAATGATATGCCCTCTAGTATTATGGGAAACTATAAAATATATTTGTGTGCTGATGACACTAGCTTGGTAGTAAAGGATGTTGTGTGCAACATTCGGTCGGTTTCAAACAGTGCAATTTATTCGTGGCTTGTAGAAAATAAACTAACGCTAAGTCACTGTAAGACTCAGTTTTTACAGTTTGTAACACATAATTCAACAAAACCTGACGTTTTAATTTCACAGAATGGGCATATGATTAGTGAAACTGAGAAGTTCAAATTTCTAGGTGTTCAGATAGATAGTAAACTGTCGTGGAAAGCCCACGTTCAGGATCTTGTTCAAAGACTTAATGGTGGTATTTTTACTATTCGAACAGTATCTGAAGTAAGTGAGCGTCCACATGAAAATTAAATTACTTTGCTTATTTTCATGCGCTTATGTCGTATGGCATTATATTTTGGGGTAACTCTTCCCATTCTAAAAGGGATATTTTTGGCTCAGAAATGGTCGGTTTTGGTAATAAGTGGTGTAAGTTCGCGAAGCTCTTGTCGACCTCTGTTCGCTAGTCTGGGTATTTTGACATTGGCCTCTCAATACATATATTCTTTACTGTCGTTTCTTGTTATCAGTATCAGCTTATTCCGAAGAATAAGCAGCTTTCAGTCAGTTAATACTCGGCAGAAATATAACCTGCATTTGGATCGGACTTGCTTAACTCTTGTGCAGAAAGATGTGCAGTATACTGCTGCATCCATTTTCAATAAGCTCCCAAAAGAATTGAAAAATCTCAGCAATAATCCGTGCGCTTTCAAATCGAAACTGAAGAGTTTCCTTATGGGTCGTTCCTTCTATTCTGTTAAGGAGTTCTTTGAAAAATTAAGCTTTCCTTATGTTATATTGCTGACTGCGTTTAATGAAACTGTAAATAAATAAATAAATAAAACTCACTCAAATCTTTGTAACCTGCTATTGTAGCAGCACTAACCAACCTAACAACTGCACCAGATATTTGTTGTCTTATACAGGCGTTACCTACCGCAGCGCCGTTTCTTGCTGTTTACATATCTCTGTAATTGAGTACTCACGCCTATACCAATTTGTTTGGCTCTTCAGTGTACGTCAACATCTACACAGATACTCCGCAAGCCACAGTAAGGTGCCTGGCAGAGGGTACCCTGTACCTCTACTAGTCACTTCCTTTCTTATTCCATTCGGAAGTAGAGCGAGGGATAAACGACTACCTACATGCCTCCGTATGAACCCTAATTTCTCGTATCTTACCTTCGTAGTCGTTACGCGCAGTGTATGTTGGGGGCAGTAAAATCTCTCGGCAGTCATACTGAATGAGAAAATAAGTAATGCATTTGTAGATACGAAAAAAATGTTTCAATAACACACTGCATAAGAAGAAGAAAAATACATTTCTTGTCGAATTCTTGGCGCTGCTCTCTCTCTCTCTCTCTCTCTCTCTCTCTCTCTCTCTTAGCTGCTATCTCATAACGATAGATTTGGGTTGACTAGATCAAGGTGATGCATCACGTGGCATCGTCAGTATCATGAAAGGAACATAAGCAACTAGTGCATTTTGGAAAGTAATGTTGTCCACCCTGTTATACGCGCTGTTGAGTGCTGCGGGGTCTCCTGTATTTAAGAGACACAGTGTGAGGTATCTTCTCAGTTATGGGCTGGACTCGAACAAGTAACAGTGTTAGCACAAATCCAACAAATTGTTGGATATTATTGATTACGCAGCATCAAGGTAAGCCCTACATTACATCACAAAATTGTGATGTATTTAGTGAAAATTCTTCCAACTTTGTTTTTTAACTCTTTGGATACGACGGATCTTAACCGTCGTTGCCAGGGTAAGCATTTCTTCCAGCCTCACAGTTACTTTCCTTCTTTCCCCTCTGTCTGTCCAACTCCTCCTTCCTTCCCTCTCTGTCTCTCTGCATCCTCTCTCTCGTCCCCTCCTAGCACTCCCTCTGTCCATCTGCTCCTCCTTCGTCTCTCTATCTGTCTGCTCCTCCGCCCTCTGTCCATCTGCTCCTTCCCCCTATGTTCATCTCCTCCTTCCCCTTCTAATTCCATCTTCTCCTTCCCTTCTCTTTATCCGGCTCTTGCTCCCCTTTCTTCATCTACTTCTCCCCCCTTCTCGCTGATCATCTCCTCCAGCCTCACGTCTTTGTCCGTCTCCTCCTCTTCCATTTCTCTGTATACTTCCCCTCCCCTCTCTCTATTTCCTCCTCCACCTTATCTGTGTCCTTCTCCTTCCCTCTCCCTTTGCATCCCTCTCCTCCTGCCGTTCTCTCCACGTTAGCATGCCTATCCCAGTAACATTTCCTTCCAGATCGTAACTAATCGTTGTAGGGGTAAAGGATGAGGTTTTTACCCGTGTATTTGCCCACGTACTGATCTGCAAATATATAATCAAATACATTTAACATACTCCAGACGTACCTGTACACATATTTCACATGTGCCTCTAGCGAATTTCATTTTCACGCAGCTCAATGTTTATGACATCGTATCTCGTGAATTATCTGTGATAAAATGATATTATTTTACAGCTACATCTAGTGGTACATGTAGCTACTACCTGCTAAATGTATTACGAATAGAGTTTGTAATAAGGAAGTAATAAATTGAAGCTATATGCATGATGCGGCAGTTTTTCATGCTTCTTAGTATCAGACGTCATATCTCCTGAAGTACGTTTCGTACATTGATGTATTTTTGTAGGTATCTTCAGCGACATATGTGAACACTGCCTGCGAAATGTGTTTCGAATAGAATTAGTAGGAACGAAGTAATAAATTTAAACGTTGTTCACGACGCGCAATTTTTCACGCATCACAGTATTTATGACATCATATCTGCTGAACTATTGGTCATACAACGATATAATATTCGTGGTACATTCAGTGGTAAATGTGATTACTGTCTGCAAAATGTGTCTCGAATACAGTCAGTAGTAACGGAATAGTACAGTAACACGTCGTGCTTCATGTTGCAATTTTACTGCATCAACAGCGAAAATTTAGTAAGCGATAAACCTTTTTCCTTTTTTTTATTTTCTTTTTTTTGGAGGGGGGGGGGCTGTATTTTCAAGGGGACATCTGTGGTAAAACTGACCATCCCCTAACATTTTGCTCTCACCCTCACATGAGGGTTATAAAAATACAATTAATTTGGTGAGACAGAGAGAGAGAGAGCGCGCGCGCGCGCGCTCAGAGAGAGGAGATATGACGTCACAATCAACAACGCGTATCGAAAGTGCTTTTCCTTTACATAAGCACCATGCAGGACAAGACCATAGGTACTGCTTTCAACCTTCTGTAACATATACTTGAAATCATTAACTTAGAATACCCTCCTCATGAAATTAGATTTGCCTCGCCTCTTTCGTAGTACGACAATGTCGATGGCGATGCGGCGGTCGACCTCTTGAAGATTACTCCCGTTTATCCGAAGATTGACTTAAGGATTCTTGATGCGCATAGAAGGGAACAGGTGTACTTGAAACTCGTAGAAGTAAAATACTTTTCTTCCACAAACTATCCACTTTTATTTGTTAGGCACATATAGAACAAGGTACGTCCGTACACCACGGCGGAGAGAACAGAAGAGCTATGTTACAATCATTAAAACAAGAGGTTATGTAAAAAAATTTGAAGATAAAGGTGTAACGTTTTTAATTTTTCCGCCGCTCTCTCAGATTACATTAATTCAGTGTAATATGAATTAATATATCTTTGCCACATTCAGCTGGCTCCTGTGTGAATTAACACTTTCTTTTTTTCTATACATGTAAACGTCATAGGTACCTTCACAGTGTCAGCTTTTTATTTTCAAACGGAACATCCCATTTTAATTGCAGATTAGGATTCTGTGCCGAAAATACCTAGTGTTTTCCAAAGTCATTTTTTTTTTTTCATTCGTGGTAGATGGAACTGTAATCGACGAAATTCAGTTTTTCCAGTTTTTTCAATTAAGAATCGACTAATTTGATTCTCTTTCACATTTTCGATAAAAATGTGAGTTTTTGTTCTCAACTGTTGATATTATTGTTAAAAATTGAATTTAGTTTTGCAAACTTGACTGCACAGGAAAACTTTTACTTTTTGACATTTAAAAGTCTGGCAAGCAACGGGGTTGATTTCGCTGAGTCCCCACATCATCTGAATGCTTGATTTCTGTGAGTCCCCTCGAATCCCACCACCGGGGTGATTGATTTCGGCCGGCCGGAGTGACCGAGCGGTTCTAGGCGCTACAGTCTGGAACCGCGCGACCGCTACAGTCGCAGGTTCGAATCCTACCTCGAGCATGGATGTGCGTGATGTCCTTAGGTTAGTTAGATTTAAGTAGTTCTAAGTTTTAGGGGACTGATGACCTCAGAAGTTAAGTCCCATAGTGCTCAGAGCCATTTGAACCATTTTTTTTTTTATTGATTTCGTTGTGTTCTCCCGTCCAACCATCGTAACTCTCTCTCTCCCCGATTTCAGCGCCATCTACTGCGAATGAAAAAAAACTGTTTCTAACAACCCTACGAATTTTTGGCGCAAAAATCGAATCCTCAGTTAAAAAGCGGCATTCCCATTTGAAATTATAAAGTTGACCGTGCCCGATGGGAGAGGGGTTAGAGCATGGCAAATTTTAGCATAGACGGATGTCCCCTTGGAGGACATTAGCTTTTCGTCTTGCAAGAGCCTCTGCCCCCCCCCCCTTCCCCCACCTGCATAGGTTAAGACAATCCGTCCTTGGACTATCTTAGAGAGTCGTCATGTAGGATTCATCCTACCTGTTTTGTCGAGAAGTTCTTTAAATTTACGTCCCTCGCAGAAGGAGTATCAGCACCGTCGGGTCCTGTGTAAAATACAGTTCTACGTCCTTTGATTCTAAGCGATGAAGCTGGAAGCTATATAATTCAGAATAACAGTCAGAAGGGTTGTTAGTATGATGAATTTATTTACTACACTACTGGCCATTAAAATTGCTACACCAAGAAGAAATGCAGATGATAAACGGTTATTCATTGGATACATATATTATACTAGAACTGACATGTGATTACATTTTCAAGCAATTTGGGTGCATAGATCCTGAGAAATCAGTACCCAGAACAGCCACTTCTGGCCGTAATAACAGCCTTGATACGCCTGAGCATTGAGTCAAACAGAGCTTGGATGGCGTGTACAGGTACAGCTGGCCATGCAGCTTCAGCACGATACGACAGTTCATCAAGAGTAGTGACTGGCGTATTGTGACGAGCCAGTTGCTTGGCCACCATTGACCAGACGTTTTCAGTTGGTTAGAGATCTGGATAATGTGTTGGCCAGGGCAGCAGTCGAACATTTTCTGTATCCAGGAGGGCCCGTATAGGACCTGCAACATGCGGTCGTGTATCATCCTGCTGAAATGTAGGGTTTCACAGAGATCGAATGAAGGATAGAGCCACGAGTCGTAAAACATCTGAAATATAACGTCCACTGTTCAAAGTGCCGTCAATGCGAACAATGTGCGTTCACCGCGATGTCGCCAAACACGGATGCGACTATCATGATGCTGTAAACAGAACCTGGATTCATCCTAAAAAAAGACGTTTTGCCATTAGTGCACGCAGTTCGACGTTGAGTACACCATGCAGCGTCAAGGGTAACTGCAGCCATGGTCTCCGAGCTGATAGTCCATGCTGCTGCAAACGGCGTCGAACTGTTCGTGCAGACTGCAGATGGTTGTTGTCTTGCAAACATCTCCATCTGTTGATTCACGGATCGAGACGTGGCTGCACGAGCCGTTATAGCCATGCGGATAACATGCCTGTCATCTCCACTGCTAGTGATACGCGGCCGTTGGGATTCAGCACAGCGTTCCGTATTACCCCCCTGAACCCACCGATTCATTATTCTGCTAACAGTCATTGGATCTCGACCAACGCGAGCAGCAATGTTGTGATACGATAAACCGCAATCGCGATAGGCTACAATCCGACCTTTATCAAAGTGGGAAACGTGATGGTACGCATTTCTCCTCCTTACACGAGGCATCACAACAACGTTTCACCAGGCAACGCCGGTCAACTGCTGTTTGTGTTTGAGTAATCGGTTGGAAACTTTCCTCATGTCAGTAGGTTGTAGGTGTCGCCACCAGCGCCAACCTTGTGTGAATGCTCTGAAAAGCTAATCATTTACACATCACAGCATCTTCTTGTTGTCGGTTAAATTTCGCGTCTGTAGCACATCATCTGGTGTAGCAATTTTAATGGCCAGTAGTGTATATTATTTGCAATAACCGTCAAAAGGGTTGTCATTGTGATGTATTTATTGACTGAATACCATAAACTCATAATATCGACACAATTAATAATAATTCTCTGAAAATTTGCCTGAGAGCATGGTCTTACGACGGAACTAGATCTGAAGGCATCGTATCGCCGACTGGCGAGTGCAGCGCGCAGTCTGTATCTCTTGACGTTTCATTACCGCTCGCACATTTTCGTTAGCTTAAATATCATTCATTTATTTATTAAGATGATCGATTTCTGGCTTTGTAATATTTTTGTAAGAAAGTACTTGTGACCTATAGGCTTCTCCTAATATCTGTATCGGGAAAGATACTTTATTAATAAATATTTATTAAGCAAGAATTACTGGTTTTGCGCCAGAATGACTGTCCACTTTTTATGTACCTCGCTGTTGACGTCACAGGCGTTCTCATGTTTAGCCACAGCCCCTCATACCACCGTACTCCACCAACGCCGTATGGTCCACCGTCTCCTTCAGCCAGCGCGGCAACTGAAACCTTACTGCAGACTGTGTGTGTTCTGCGGTACCGCTTTACTCACCGAAAGCTATATGATATTTGCAGCTGCGATACAAAATTGTAAAACTGGAAAGTAAGGAAATAAAATGGATCTTGAACAGAAAGGGTACAGTACAATCTGGAACCTTTTTTTTTTTTTAAATACTATGCGTATTTTTCGAGATACGTATTTAATTCATCCAAGATGAAATAAACACGCTGTGTATGACAATTTTAGAATTATAAATATCTGCAGATGCCCGTGGTAACCCTCGTAGTGATGCTGCAGGAGCCTGTGCAGACACTACTGTCAACAACGTCACTCGTTGAAATGTAACGATTTTCTGAGAAACAGTGTCAAACTCACTCGTGTGAAGATACTGTATTCTTTTGCACTGTTTATGCACTTTCATAAAACTGCTTTTCTTCATATGCGGGTTATTAAATTTTTCTTTAGATGTAAAAATCTAACTTGATTTTTGGTAAGATGAAACATGTTATTGCTGTGGTCATCAGTCAAAGACTGGTTTGTGGCATCTCTCCACGCAAACTGACACAAGTAGCCATTAAAACTGCAACACGAGGAAGGATTGTGAACAACGAAATATGTGTTCTGCATACACGATTAAATTTGTCTGTGGTTGGGGATATACAGGATGGGAAATGCAGTATACGTAGCCACCACGGCTGGCAGCACCGGTGACTCAAGTGCAGCCGGTCCTCAAGCCGAACTTGGCTTGGTTGGCAGCTGTGGGCGAATCATTCCGTGCCGCCTCAACTCCGTGCCAGAGGTCATCAGGAGTAAAGGCTGGCGAATGGTGGAGTAGTCTCTCAGCAGCTCGTGGCCAGATGTGTGTGAAATCTGCAGAACGCTCCGAGCAGGCCAATGGTCGAACGCCCTCTATATTAGGTAGGTAACGACAGCATGGGCGCCTGCGGTTTTGGTTGTCTTGTTGGTAGATAACATCGTGGAGACGTTGACAATAGGACGCAGCAATCAGTGTTAAGACTTCAGAAATGTGATGGCTGCTAGTTGAGATTACCAGCTATGCAAACCAGAGGTGGTCGTGTTACGTGCTCACAGGTACCCTATAGCATCACGTAACGTGCTGGGCTGCTACGATGATGGCGAGTAGAATCTTGGCAACGTTGTCACTTCTCGGAGGATTCAGAAACAGGTACATATATATATGTAAATGCTGTATGCAGAAGAGGGGTTCACTCGGAAAAAAGGACGTGGTGCGACGCCTGTGTCCGTGTCGTCATTGGACAGACCATTGTAATGCCTGTTTCTGTTTACCACTTCAAGGGCAGCTGCAACAAAAAATGGTTGCTTTGCCTACAGTTCTTGGTGCTCCAGATATCGGTACACTGGCTGTGTGAATTCTCTTGCTGCTATGAAACCCATTAACTGACTTTAGGTACTGTTGCAACCCATGGAGATGGGATCGTGTTGCGAGCGGGATGCCGGGCACGGTGTGAGGTAGTTTGCTGACTGACCGGTCGGACGTCCGAGAGCGACAGAAATACTGTAGGAAAGGGGGCTGTGGTGTCACCGCCAGACAGCACACTTGCTAGGTGGTGGCCTTTAAATCGGCCGCGGTCCGCTAGTATACGACGGACCCGCGTGTCGCCACTGTCAGTGATTGCAGACCGAGCGCCGCCACACGGCAGGTCTAGAGAGACGTCCTAGCACTCGCCCCAGTTGTACAGACGACTTTGCTAGCCTGCTACACTGACAAATACGCTCTCATTTGCCGAGACGATAGTTAGCATAGCCTTCAGCTACGTCATTTGCTACGACCAAGCAAGGCGCCATTACCAGTTTATATTGAGATTGTTATTAATGTACCGTCAAGAGCGATGTACACTAATTATGGATTAAAGTTAAGTATTCAAGCAACTACGTATTTTATTTACTACACTCAACTCCTTTAACTGTTCCAGACCTCACGCCAGTTTGCGTGAGCTTAAACGCGTGCATTTCGGCCTCCTCTAGCTATACGGTGTGGGCTCTTCTGCCAACACATCAGGGGCGTGGTCAAAGTAACACATAATGAGCAGATAATCCTTGTCATAGAGAAAACTTAACCATCGATTGTCGTCTTGTCAAAGATAAAACTGTCTAGTGATTCTGCGGAGCTACTGTCCATATGTCGCTAAGTTTCACTGCCTCCTCTTTCCTATTAAAATTATCCTGATTCTTGTAAATTTCAAGGCTTCTCCACATAGTCGTGGGTAATAATTTGTTGTTGCAGATCAAATTTCTGTTTCAGAAAACTTCACTTCGTGGCTTGCTGACTCAGGACCATGCTCTGCTACAGCTGATTTCTCTGTTTCCTAGTCAGCAAAGACGTTCGTGCTGTTTTAGCTGTGTATTTACGCTGCTCGTGGTAATTCCAATATAAAGTTTACCATATGTACATGGAATTTTACAGAAACATGATATGAGACCGGTCTTTAGACCAATAAAGAAAATAACTCAAGTACTCCGATCTGTGAAGGATAAACGCCCTTCTCTGTCGACATGTGGTCTTCACAAAATACCGTGTACGTGTGGTAAAGTTTATATTGGAACTACCAAGAGGAGCGTAAATACACGTCTAAAAGAGCAGAAGAATCTTTCCCGACGAGCAAAAATAGAGAAATCAGATGTAGCAGAGCATGCTCTTCAGTCAGGAAACCACGAAGTGAAGTTCTCTGAAAAAGAAGTTTTAACTACAACGTGAAATTACTATCCACGACTATGTAGAGAAGCCATTGAAATTTATAAGCATGAGGCTACTTTTAATAGGGAAGAGGAGGCAATGAAACTTAGCGACATATGGACAGTGGCTCTGCAGACTCGCTAGACAGTTTTATCTTTGACAAGACTCCAATCAATAGTCAACTTTTATCCCTGACAGGGATTATCACCTGTTACTTTGACCACGCTCCCTTTCCTACAGTATTTGTGTCGCTCTTGGCCGTCCGACCGGTCAGTCAGCAAGACCCACCGGAGGAGCGCCTCTAAGGATGTCCAGCGCAGTCCTGGACGAAACGTTAGGGACAGAAGAGTTTCTAGGACCACGACCTCACATACCGAAAGGTTTACCAGCAGCTGTGTCATCCGGTCGTGAAAGCCTTCATTCTATGATCACGGTCTGACGATTCTGGTGCAGCTGATGCCCGGAGGCATAAGTGACACAGTGGTATTTGCAATAAAGTTTAATCCTTGTTGTGAGTTTACAGAGTTATAAAGTGCCTTCAGAGCAGTGGTCGGAGGCCAGGTGTAGGCACGTGCTGCGAAGGAGTGCTGACGCCTCCTCACTGAGAGATGACGTTGCCCCGCAGGTCAGTGGGCCGCCCCCACGCGCTATGCTGGGACCAGCGGGGGATGAGAAGGAGTCGCCTGCCCAGACGTTCCCCGATACAGAGCAGCTTCCACTCAGTGCCCTCGTAGACAGCCTGAGGCGCACTGAAGTGAGGACGCCCAACTTTGGTCGGATGTCACGAGGACTAGCTCCTGGTCATCCGCCACAGATGGACCAAGACTGCAGCAGATGTTCAGCAGTCGGTCAAAGGGCTGCGCGAACGTGCTATTTCTGGTCAGGGTGGAGATGACAGCTTGCACATCTACTGCGATTATATATAGTGGAGAAGGGCCGGTCGCACACTAGTGTTCTCACCCACAATGTGCCAGCAGGCAGCATCGGCACCTGTGGTGTGCATCAGTTTGCGTCGAAGTGTTGAAGTCAGCAAGCAGCCACCGAGCAGACCATCATTGATCAACCTTTCGTGGTTTCACTGAAACTCAATAGAGTGTCTTTTTCTGTGGTCCTAGTGACACGGACAAAATGGCGGCACAACCCAATATGTCTTTGAGCTCCAAAAACCTCGTTGTTCAAAGAGCCGAGCCTGCACCTACGACGTGGTGGCTCTGGGTGTATGAACATACTTGCCCTCGTTTATCGATCCAGAGAGCGCTCCTTACGTCGCCTTGGCAATTCAATAATTATTCTGGGTTGCCTAGCCCAGATCTTTCTGCCTATGTTTGACTTCGCAGTGGCGCCCTGGCGCTTACGTTGTCGAGTTTTATTTCGCCTGATGTGCACTGCGAAGATTGCTTTTCTGATTTCCTCATCCGGAGGATGTGTGGCAGTGCTCGCTTCGCGCCCCAATGTCCGTCTCATTGGCCGAACATCTTGCTGACATTCTGACTGCCACATCGGTCCACAGCAAACCTACTCTGCTTTTCTGAATGCACTTTTAAAAAAAGTTAATCATGTACAGTAAAAGTATTCTGCTGGGCACCAGTATATAACGGTGTTGCACACCCATACGAATAATATGTCTGTTCTCACGAGCGCAACTCCCGTGGGGCCTTGAGAGCCTGCGTCTATTAGGTTCGTGCATAAGTTTTAGCGTTTTTATTTTGCGTCTTGGCATTCCGGTTGTTATGGGGTCATTTATGGATTGTCATTCTTCATTCGCAGTCCACTACTGCTATTTGAGTTTACACATTGCCATTTTGTCATTTGGAGATAGCGAGTGGAGCTGTGGACGTTAGAAAATGGAGTGCCAAGTGAAGAAATCGGAACGTTTCCGACATGTTCTTCCGTTCGAGTTCAGTAGAGGGGTGACAGCAGCGGAGGCAGCCAGAAACAGTTGTGCCGTGTGTACTGGGATAATGGTACTGGACAGAGCACGGCAATAAAATGGCTTCCTAGTTTTAAGGAGGATTGTTTTGACAATAGTGACTTTCCACATTCAGGAAGACCTTCAGGGTTTGATGAAGGTCGTTTAAACGCATTAATCCACAATGACCCACGTCAGTGTACTCGACAACTGCCAAATGTGATGATTCCACCAACATGCGACATTTGTACACAACGGGGAAGGCTCAAAATTAGGGTGTGTAGATACTATATAAGCACTAAGTCAAACTCACAAATATCAGCAGGTGGTCACATGTGCATTTCTGCTTCCTCGTCACCAACTGGCTCGTAAACAACACCGATCATTCCTATGCTTATGGTTACTGGTGACGACAAATGATGTCTTTATGCAAACATAAGGAAAAGAAAGGAATCGTTGAACCAAAACAAAGCAGCAACGCCCCGTACAAAGACCTGCGCGCGTCCACAAAAGATAATGTTATGCATCTGGTGGAACAACGACGGTACAACCGTAACTGCGTACATTTACAGGGTTATTGCAAATGATTGAAGCGATTTCACAGCCCTACAATAACTTTATTATTTGAGATATTTTCACAATGCTTTGCACACACATACAAAAACTCAAAAAGTTTTTTTAGGCATTCACAAATGTTAGATATGTGCTCCTTCAGTGATTCGGCAGACATCAATCCGATAGTCAAGTTCCTCCCACACTCGGCGCAGCATGTCCCCATCAATGAGTTCGAAAGCATCGTTGATGCGAGCTCGCAGTTCTGGCACGTTTCTTGGTAGAGGAGGTTTAAACACTGAATCTTTCACATAACCCCACAGAAAGAAATCGCATGGGGCTAAGTCGGGAGAGCGTGGAGGCCATGACATGAATTGCTGATCGTGATCTCCACCACGACCGATCCATCGCTTTTCCAATCTCCTGTTTAAGAAATGCCGAACATCGTGATGGAAGTGCGGTGGAGCACCATCCTGTTGAAAGATGAAGTCGGCGCTGTCGGTCTCCAGTTGTGGCATGAGCCAATTTTCCAGCATGTCCAGATACACGTGTCCTGTAACGTTGTTTTCGCAAGAGAAAAAGGGGCCCTAAACTTTAAACCGTGAGATTGCACAAAACACGTTAACTTTTGGTGAATTGCGAATTTGCTGCACGAATGCGTGAGGATTCTCTACCGCCCAGATTCGCACATTGTGTCTGTTTACTTCACCATTAAGAAGAAATGTTGCTTCATCACTGAAAACAAGTTTCGCACTGAACGCATCCTCTTCCATGAAGCTGTTGCAACCGCGCCGAAAATTCAAAGCGTTTGACTTTGTCATCGGGTGTCAGGGCTTGTAGCAATTGTAAACGGTAAGGCTTCTGCTTTAGCCTTTTCCGTAAGATTTTCTAAACCGTCGGCTGTGGTGCGTTTAGCTCCCTGCTTGCATTATTCGTCGACTTCCGCGGGCTACGCGTGAAACTTGCCCGCACGCGTTCTACCGTTTCTTCGCTCACTGCAGGCCGACCCGTTGATTTCCCCTTACAGAGGCATCCAGAAGCTTTAAACTGCGCATACCATCGCCGAATGGAGTTAGCAGTTGGTGGATCTTTGTCGAACTTCGTCCTGAAGTGTCGTTGCACTGTTATGACTGACTGATGTGAGTGCATTTCAAGCACGACATACGCTTTCTCGGCTCCTGTCGCCATTTTGTCTCACTGCGCTCTCGAGCGCTCTGGCGGCAGAAACCTGAAGTGCGGCTTCAGCCGAACAGAGTTTTTCTACGTATCTATGGTGTGTCGTGACCATATGTCAATGAATGGAGCTACAGTGAATTTATGAAATTGCTTCAATCATTTGTAATAGCCCTGTATTGTCAACAACTAAGTCGTCTTGCGGACGCAGTCCAAGAACAGCGACGAGGAAGTCTACTAGAAGTAATGCTAACTCCACAATAACGCCCACTGACCAAAAACACTACACAGGAGTTGCGTTGGAAAGTCATTCCGCACCCACTTTATTCACTTGATCTTAGACCCTCAAATTTTCACATTTTCCTCTCTCCATGGTACAGCCTTCAAGAAACTTCCTTTCCGGATAAAAATGCCCTCCGAACATGGCTCGACGTGTTCTTGGCCTCAGATCCACGTGATTTCTACAGTTACGCAATCGAAAAGTTACCGCAGCGTTGGCAGACTGTTGTGAATAGTGAAGGAGAATATATTATTGATGACTGAAGCCTTTGTTACGTCTAACTGTTGAGTCAAACCTGTAGCAAAACACTACGAACTTATGCACCAGGCCAGTAGTTGAGCCGGCCGGAGTGGCCGAGCGGTTCTAGGCGTTACAGTCTGGAACCGCACGACCGCTAAGGTCGCAGGTTCGATTCCTGACTCGGGCATGGATGTGTGTGATGTCCCTAGGTTAGTTGGGTTTAAGTAGTTCTAAGTTCTACGGGACTGATGACCTGAGAAGTTAAGTCCCATAGTGCTCAGAGCCATTTGAACCAGTAGTTGAGTGTGTCCATTCAGAATCTATCGATTCCATATCCATATGACGGTCATGGGATACCAAGCAATACGAGCAGCAATATGCCATAGTGGAACAGTAAATCGCGGTCTCTGTTAGTAGACGCTTCTCCTTCTTACTTGAGGCATTACATGATCTTCTCACATGCAACCAGCATTCAGATGCTATTACTGAATGAGAAACCCGCTGCGTAATCTTTCCTTGTGTCGATAATGTGTGTAGTATTGTTACTGCCTGGTTGCAGTTTGTGGTCTAGTGGTTAGTCGGCTTGATAGCTCAGCGTGTTCAGTCAGAAGGTCAGCTGTTCTTTGTAATAAAAAACCGTGTCAATGGATCAAAGATGACCTTGAACGGGAGTCATGGGGCGTCCATCGCGAACAAATGCAAAGACCAATAACGAACAAAAGGAGATGAAAAAAGAAAAGTAGCTAGCGGTACTGCGTCTGGATCGCGTGGTCCCGCGTTCGATTCTTGTATGGGCCGAAAATTTTCTTTGTTCGTGGTTTGAGTGTTTTTGTTGTCCTGTTCGTCTCGTCTGAACTCCGTACTGCCGTGAAATAGAAACACTTGCACGAGGCAGCCGAAGAACCCCAAACGGAGTCTCACAGCCAATAATGCCATACGATCATTTCATTCTTCCGAACAGTTCCGCTAAAACGCTAGTTGGTACTCTCTCGGTATTGCAGTTTCAACACCGAAAACTGTATCTTGTGCTGTATTACTACAGCAGGCTAGATGTACTTGAACCAGTTCATTAAATTCAAAACATTCTCGATTTAAGGTCATTGACGATATAAAACAGCAAGTTTCTGTAGTTATTCAAGGTTGTATTCTAAAGATGCTTACAGAAATTATTATTTTGTTGAAGAAAAGAAGAACAATTGAATTTTGTTGTTCATTTGGTGTTTTTTTTTTAATGAGGTTGACGAGATACATTATCATGAGAACAATCATCCGTCACTCGACGGTAATTTACTTCGTTATGTGGGCGTCACTGTGGTTCATTCTAACAAGTACGCGCTCCTAATCACTTCTTTTGCCGCCTTCCTGGCAGGCAATGTGAAGGACACGGAGGAGTCGTTTGTCGCACGGTATCTCCGTTCCAAACCCATATTTGACTAAATGGATGGCGCATATGCCATAATGAGGAAACCTTTCAGTTTGCTTCCTTGAACGGTTATGTCTTACAAAATTACCAAATACTCCTAGTGTCATATATTTGGTAATCTACTGTGTAAAAATAAATGTTGTCCTTCTTTAGCAAAATGAAACCTTAACAGTAAAAAATAAACCATATAACTATGTGGTCTGCTGCACGATTCTCAAAAAATAACCGTCGTAATAGTTGAACAGGCTTTACTTATGAAAATGGTAAGATACTGGACTGCGATGCAGGGTGGTTCAAATCTCCATCGACCCATCCATACTTAGATTGTCAGTGGTTTCCCTGAATTGACAAACGCCGATACAAGAATAATTCTTTGGAAAAGACACTGCCGAGTTCCTTCCCTGTCTTTCCTTTAATACTAGCTTGTGCTCCGTCCGCAATGAGCTCTTTATCGGCGGGACATAAAATCCCAAATTCTTGTGCCTCGTTCCTTCATTTACATGCTAGGCAGTAAGCTTTGATAAAACATGTTGTAGGCCAAGTTAAGCGAGCCAGCCACTAACGAAGAAATATAATTTCTTCGCACTAACGATTTCAGTAACTTCATAGTTATTTCCAAAGATAGAGCTGAATCACAATATGATTCGTAGCTATTGCCAAAAGAAAAATTTCAAACGTGTATTTTCCTGTGATAAAAGTCTCCTGAAAATCTCCACAGAAGGTAAAATCGCTTAATTCCAAGAGTTTGGAGTGTTCGTTATTAATTTATATAGTGGTGATAGGGAATAGACATTTTAGTTATTTATTGGCATTTGATGTAGACACTGCTTTATAAACTAATTAGTGTGTATGATTATAAAAAATATATATAATGACATACAAAGCACATAACAGCTGATAAAAGATCATAAAAACGCATCGTGGTAACTACCAACAATTACAATTCTTTAGTTTGACGGAGGAAAGATAATAAACAACATGTTAACAATTGCAGACGAATTTCTTTACTACTAGTTGCATTTACCAAGATTTTTATAAACAGGATAACAGCAACAGTGTACAGTCTTTTAAGTGAATATCAAGGTGGTTTTAGGAAGGGCAGATCATGTTCAGAACAAATATTTAATCTGAAGATAATTATTAGCCACACATTACTAAATTCAAAAGATATGATAGTAATTCTTGTTGATTTCAAAAAAGCAATTGCTCCGTCGAAACGCAAAGTATACGTAAAATAATCCGTGAATTTTGTGTAAAATCTAAACGTGAAAATCTAATTTGTGAAACACATACAGACACAGTACCTAAAGTGAAATTTGTTGGAGATATCTCATGATTTCGAAATAAACACAGGTGTACGTTAAGGTGATGACCTATCAGCAATTATTTTTAACTGTGTTATAGAAACTAGTGAGAATTTTGAATGGGAAAATAAATGAATAGAAGATTCCATCAGTAAAGCTGGGAAGAGGAAACAAAAATACTGGAATGAATGGACTCGCATTTGCAGATGACTTTGCTATTCTTCCTGAAAATGTGAGATCTGGTGGAAGACAAATTAATCTTTTAGAAGAAATAGCCAGTAGGACTGGCTTGAGAATTTCATCAGAGAAACCTAGTTTTTTTTACAAACACTGAAAACTCACCGAAATTCCTTAAAAAAAGTATTGGCCAAACTGAAAAGGTTAAAAAAATTAAAAATCCAAGAAAATGATTTGTAAGAAGCTGCTGTAGACGAAAGGATGCACAAAATTGGAAGGGCGCATTGTGTAAGTAAAGACTTTTACAACAAAATATGCTGTCTAAAAGCGCAAAAATAAGACATTACAGTACGGTAGTGAAGCTGGAATGTCTACATGCAAGCATACATCTAGCATTAAACTATAAGTTAGATAAATTAGAAATACTAGAAAAGCCCATCATTAGGAGAATATAAGGACTCCACAAACTATAGAAGGTTGAAAATTACGTAGCAATTATGAAATTTATCAAAACACAGAAAATATATCAGAAGTAATGAGACAAAGAAGAGCGATGTTTTTTTTTTTTTTGGAGAGTTGTATCGAATGCAAGGCAGTAGACTAACCAAGAAGATCTGCAGATATTTGTGGGATAAGAAGTGAACAACAAGTGGGCTTCATGAAATAAAAAACGATATGGAAAAAAATATGAAAGCTGAACAAACAACTGACAGAGAAGTGTTTAGGGAAAAAGAATTGAAAATGGAAGGATTCTAAGGTAGAAGAACAATAAGAAACTAACATGAAGTCGTCAGAAGACAGGAAGAAGAAACATAGTGAAACAGATGAAGGGAACAACGAATAAGGAACTGAAATTGGCGCTTGGGTCTTGGTTGGCCCATATGGAAAAAAGCAAAAATTCGCTAAGCTGCTTGGAATAAAATTACTACATAATCTTCCAGTTATATGAGGGTTCCGTAAGGTGCAGGTGAAAGAAGACGTACCTAGTCGTATGTCACTATCACCTCTCAGATAGTCCATGAGATGTTACAGGAGTTTTCCATGTGGATGGCAGCTAACTACATTCACATCTAACAATTTTTACATCTATACTCTGCAAACCGCAGTGAAGTGCGTGGTGGAGACTACTTTCCACTGGACCAGTTATTAGGACTTTTTCCCGCTGGACTCACGTACGGAGCATGTGAAGGATGATTGATTAGACGAGCTGTGTGCGTTGTAATGGCCTTATCATGTCTCCGAGGTCCTTGTACGAGCGATAAGAAAGAAGCTGTAGTAAGTTTCTGGGTTCATTAGTTAAAGTTACTTCTATAAACTTTCTAATTACGCTTTCACGAGATAGTTTCTGTTTATCTTCATGAGTCTGCTAGCCCAATTCTTTCAGCAACTCTTGTAACACTCTCCTGTGGGTCGGACAAACCTGTGAACTTTCCTGCAGTCCTTCTCTGTATACGTTGGATATCCTAGTCAGTCTTATTTTGTCCGACTACCACGCACTTGAGCGATATTGTAGGACAGGTCGTACGAGTTTTTTGTATTCAGGATATCTTTCGAGATTGATTGCGTTTCACTGGTATTCTTCCAACGAACCGAAGTTTGATACCCGCTCTGCCTATGACTGTGCCTATGTGATCGTTACATTCCATATCCCTACAAACTGTTACACCCAGGTATTTATATGAGTTGGCCGATTCCAACTGCGGCTCATTGATACTTCAGTTACAATTTATTTTTATTTTGTGAAGTGCCAAATTGCACATTTTTGAACATTTAAAGCAATCTGTTGGTTTTTGCTCCACTACGAAATCTTACCAAGATCTGATTGAATATTTGTGCCGCTTTTCTCAGACAGCGTTATACACTCCTGGAAATGGAAAAAAGAACACATTGACACCGGTGTGTCAGACCCACCATACTTGCTCCGGACACTGCGAGAGGGCTGTACAAGCAATGATCACACGCACGGCACAGCGGACACACCAGGAACCGCGGTGTTGGCCGTCGAATGGCGCTAGCTGCGCAGCATTTGTGCACCGCCGCCGTCAGTGTCAGCCAGTTTGCCGTGGCATACGGAGCTCCATCGCAGTCTTTAACACTGGTAGCATGCCGCGACAGCGTGGACGTGAACCGTATGTGCAGTTGACGGACTTTGAGCGAGGGCGTATAGTGGGCATGCGGGAGGCCAGGTGGATGTACAGCCGAATTGCTCAACACGTGGGGCGTGAGGTCTCCACAGTACATCGATGTTGTCGCCAGTGGTCGGCGGAAGGTGCACGTGCCCCTCGACCTGGGACCGGACCGCAGCGACACATGGATGCACGCCAAGACCGTAGGATCCTACGCAGTGCCGTAGGGGACCGCACCGCCACTTCCCAGCAAATTAGGGACACTGTTGCTCCTGGGGTATCAGCGAGGACCATTCGCAACCGTCTCCATGAAGCTGGGCTACGGTCCCGCACACCGTTAGGCCGTCTTCCGCTCACGCCCCAACATCGTGCAGCCCGCCTCCAGTGGTGTCGCGACAGGCGTGAATGGAGGGACGAATGGAGACGTGTCGTCTTCAGCGATGAGAGTCGCTTCTGCCTTGGTGCCAATGATGGTCGTATGCGTGTTTGGCGCCGTGCAGGTAGCGCCACAATCAGGACTGCATACGACCGAGGCACACAGGGCCAACACCCGGCTCATGGTGTGGGGAGCGATCTCCTACACTGGCCGTACACCACTGGTGATCGTCGAGGGGACACTGAATAGTGCACGGTACGTACAAACCGTCATCGAACCCATCGTTCTACCATTCCTAGACCGGCAAGGGAACTTGCTGTTCCAACAGGACAATGCACGTCCGCATGTATCCCGTGCCACCCAACGTGCTCTAGAAGGTGTAAGTCAACTATCCTGGCCAGCAAGATCTCCGGATCTGTCCCCCATTGAGCATGTTTGGGACTGGATGAAGCGTCGTCTCACGCGGTCTGCACGTCCAGCACGAACGCTGGTCCAACTGAGGCGCCAGGTGGAAATGGCATGGCAAGCCGTTCCACAGGACTACATCCAGCATCTCTACGATCATCTCCATGGGAGAATAGCAGCCTGCATTGCTGCGAAAGGTGGATATACACTGTACTAGTGCCGACATTGTGCATGCTCTGTTGCCTGTGTCTATGTGCCTGTGGTTCTGTCAGTGTGATCATGTGATGTATCTGACCCCAGGAATGTGTCAATAAAGTTTCCCCTTCCTGGGACAATGAATTCACGGTGTTCTTATTTCAATTTACAGGAGTGTAGATTGTGGAAAACAAAAGTTCATTATTAATATTGTCTTCAAGGTCATTAATATACGGCATGAACAACAAGAAACCCAACATACTTCCCTGGGGCACATCTGAAGTTACTTCTACATTCAAAATAATACCGTGTGTCCTCATCACAAAGCAATCCTCAATCCACTCACGAATCTCGCTTCACACTCTATACGATCGTATTTTTGACAGTAAACGTATGTGTGGTACTGACACTGCATCTATCTGATTGCCTTATCCATAGGTTCCAGCAGGTGCTGTGAAGAAAGGGCGAGTTGGGTTTCACACAAATGACGTTTCTGAAATCCTTGCTGAGTGACATGGAAAAGGTCATTCTGTTCGTGATACCTTATTACTTTTGAGCTCAGAATATGTTATAAGATTCTACAACAAATGGGTGCCGAGGATATTGACAGTAGTTCTGAGGATTACTTCTGCTGCCCTTCTTGGAGATGGGTGTGGCCCACGCTTTCTTTCAACCACTGGGTACAGTTTTTGTCGAGGGATCTTGGGTGTATTATGGTTAAAACAGGAGCTAACTCAGCCACTCATTCAGTACATATTCTGATAGGGATTCCCTGGAGCTTTGTTTTGTTTTAACAATTTCAGTTCTTTCAAAAAACTGCTTCAACACACTACACGACGATCTCGTAACCTGTTTCTTCTAGTGCCAAGTACAGCGACATTTCATTGGACATATGTGAATCAGAAGGTTCTTTGGCACAATCGCAACTCAGTTCTTTGTGCCTCCTGGGACAGCAGCTTTATCCCCGTATGAATGGACTCCGCAGGCTGTGGCCAAGAATTCGAGACAGGGCTGTGCTTGTTGCCTGCACTCACAAGGGAAAGTTCCTTAGTGTCAATAAGCAATCTTGATGGAACTGGGCGGGTATGTAGAGGGGAGAAAATTATGCAATAAGTATTTTTCGTTTGTTCCCAGTTCCACTGTTAAGCTGTAAAGCACATCCCGAACGGTAATTTGGCAATTAAGTTTGGAGAGCACTTCTTCGAAACGATGATACATAAAAAATTTTTCTCATATAAAAGTTGATATCTAATTAACGTTCTTAAAAACTGTGTAATGGAATTTCGTAACAACTGGTAATTTTTAAAAATACGTGACAGTCATTAATTACTTTGGAAACTTTCGTTAAAGCAAACTTAAGAAGCTTTCCAGCTCAAACACCAATGTGTAATAAAGCAGAATTCTGAATACTATTCTTGGAAACTAAGATGTACACAATTTGCAGTGTTTTCAACATGTCTAGTTAAATGATCTAAACAGTCATTATTAAACCAGTTATTTATTCTAGTTATAGGGTAAACCTTGGTAAGTTCGTGGCGTTGCTTATTTCTTGATACTTTGTTGATTCCTCTTCACGCTAGAAATGCAGCCGCTGACCCCTACATAGCAGAACATGTCCCCTACCTGCAGCGGCATTTCACGACGCGCTACCAGCGGACTTGGCAGCACAGTGAGTTGTTTTCTTCCGTTGGGGGTAGTTGTCTTCCGCTTTCGCGCTGCAGAATCCCACGTATTTTCAAAGTACTGATTACTCCTCATATTAACGAAGTAACTTTTTTTGATTTCGCACAGTTGTTTGTGAGATATAAATAAATTTTTCTGATTAAGGTTTGGGTTTTTGCGTTCGTTAGTTTAGAAGTAATAGCCTTAGCTGCACTACTAAAAATCTTAGCACTTTAACTGTCATCTTGCGCCACCCTAGACAGTCTTCACAATTACTGGCTAATAAACGAATTTAAAAGCGGATATTTAATTATTTGTAGTAGCATGCCCGTGCTATAGATAGAGCACTTCATTTTAAACCAGATAATATATTAAATTTTCATATCACGAATTAACCAAGCTATCACGAACTTAACCAGTTTTTTTCTTCTGCGTGTTTGACGCCTCCAAAATATCGAAAATGTGCCAACCAAAATATTATTACAGCAGCAATGTTGGTAAAAGAGAAGTACTCAGTTTAAAGGCATCAAAGCAATGTGAAGTGCCATGGTCTACCCTGAAAGACTTTCTTAGCGGGACTGAAGGTGAATGTGTAGGCCTACCTAAGTTAGGGAAACCATTTGCTTTACCTGTACAAATGGAACAAAGAATATGCAATTACATACTTTCCATGCAGGAACTAGGATTCGGATTGACTGTTATTCAGATTCGAAAACTGGCATATAAGCTAGCTACAGCAACTGCTAGGAAACATCCCTTCAATGAAGAAGAACAAGCTGCAGGGGACTGTTGGTGGGAAGATTTTAAAACACATTATGGGCTTACCTTAAGAGTGCTAGAAAATATAGCTGCTTATAGGTCTTCAATGGGAAATACGTCAATAATTACTGACTTTTATCAAAAATTAGAAGCATTAGTCACAGATCTAGGAGTTCAAGATCGTCCAGATCTAGTATGGAATTGCAATTAGACAGGGCTCTCATCCGTGGTGAAAGCATCCAAGATCTTTACAGCAATTGGCAAAATGTTTGTATATAGGAGAAAATTTGCTGATCGAGGTGAAAATCACACATTGCTTGCCTGTGTCAATGCTAGTGGACACTGGATACCACCTATGGCGATATGTAAGGGTGTTCGAATGTCAGAAGATCTTCTGAAAGACGTAATTCCTGGCACCATTGTAAAACTATCACCAAAAGGGTGGATAAATGAAGAACTTCTTCTGGAATGGTTCAATCATTTCATACAATATTTACCTCCTGCAAGACCTATAATTTTAGTAATGGATTCTCATTGATCCCATATTTCAGAGGAGGTCATTGATCTGGTCAAGAAGAACCATATCTTTCTTCTGACATTCCCTTCTCACACTACTCACATTCTGCAACAATTGGATGTAGGGGTATATAGGCAACTTAAAAGATCGTGGGGAAAATCTTTAAATAGCTACATGGTCAAGAATCCAGGTCTCAGACCCAACAGATCTGATTTCCACAAAGTGTTGAAACCTGCTTACTACAGTGCTTTCAGTCCTGGGACCATCATATCAGCTTTTAGGAAGACTGGAATATATCCATTTAATCCTGCCACTGTGACTGGTGAGGCAATAGCACCATCAAAGCTGACAGACAAACCTTCAGAAGACAATCTGGAACCAGCATTAAATGATTCAGAAAGTCATTCAGAGGAGAAAGACAGATAGCAAGACAAAATGTCTGTCTCCAATTCAAGAAGCAGTTCCCAAAAGAACCAGAGGTAGGCCTATGCATTTTCTAAAATATTATCTCACGTGCTTCATTAACAGAGTTGACAGTTGTTCCTTTGAGTTGTTTATTTACTTTAATGAAATTTGTTGATTTATAGGTAGGCCACGAAAGGACGATACATTAAATCCTCAACCCAGCACCTCTGGAGTGACAAAGAAGAGGACGAAGGATGACAATAAATGTGGATCCTGCGGCCACAGTTATTTAGAAGACGTGAGGAAAAAATCAGGTGCCCTACGGATTCAGTGTAGTTTTTGTTTAATGTGGTACCATTCGAAGTGTCAACATACTTTTGATGAGAGTGAGGACGTTTTTATGTGCAACAAGTGTCAAAACCTTTCTGATGGAGACTAAAATGAGGCTTTGTTTTTGCTCATTAATTCGTCAGTACTTTATCATTATTGTCATAAATAAGCCTCAATGTCGTAAAATATCAAAATAAGATCTTTAATAGAAATACAATGCTTTCATTACTTAATTAATGCATTATCACGAAATTACCCAAGTAATGTCACGAACTTACCAAGGGGTATCACGAAATAATCTACAAAATTCTTAGTTGATGATAACGTAAGGGAGAGACTATTGAGTTATGCATTGAAGGACAGGCTTACCATATGTAATTTAGCAGGCTTTCAAATATTTAAAATGTACTTTAAATTTACTTAATACAGAAATCCACACGAAATTACCTAGGTTTACCCTATTTGTCTTATATTTTAAGTTGTTATTTTAGGTTTTACGTTCATTTTTTCTTTTGTTTTCTAGTTTACCGTTTCAAATATGTATATTTTGTTACTTCAAAGTGATACAAAACTATGACATTAATGATAACCTGTAAAGAAATGCTTAAAACATAACGTATTCTTACACCATGCTCATAAAATGAACGAAATTTCTTCGCACACGACAAAGAACTCAATATAAAACAAAATTCAGCAGGATTTCAAATGTTCGTGACTGATCCTCTATATATACTGATTTATACCAGGAGTATTTCAGTACATTGATAAACCCTGGCAAAGAGAATTCATTATGTGCTAATGACTGCTGCTTGATTATATTGTTTCTCAAGTGGATACTGAGATCATAATCATTAATAGAACTAGATCTGAAAACTTTGAGAGCTGTATGTATCTCACGAGTGGATCTGTGCTGTCGGGCCCTTTGGATTTACCAGATGAACAACTTCCATGTTCTCAGGTATGATGTCCTACAAGGGTCTTTCACATTGACAGTCATAAAAATCTTACGATTACACAGATTTTTCTCTGTCACTGGGAAACAAAACATGTTTCAAATATATTTTGATCTAGTTAGAAGTTTGTTTACTAGATTTAATCACTGTCACAAGGACATTTCGAGCTTCAAAAAGAGATTCTCGAATTCTGGATCCAAATTCAACGTTAATTTCCTTATAAACTATGAAAAGGCAGGTGTCGGTGTGAAAAAACCTTTCTGACAGCCATACCCGAGGAGAAGGAAGTTGTTCATCTATTGATCCCAAAGGCCTCGATGATACAGGTGGAAGCATGATACATACACAGCTTTCGATGTTGGAAGAACTTTATGAGGAGATTTTCGTGACTAGTTCTGTTGAATGATACATTGTCAGTCTCCATTTGAGAAACAATATAATCAAACTGCATTCTGTAGTACATAATTAATTCTCTTCACCAAGCCTTACCAATGTACTGAAATAAGCCTGATACAAATCAGGATATTTAGAGAGTCACCCACAACAATTTGAAATCTTCTGTTCTCGACTATATTATGTGAAGAAATTTCGTTCATTTCATGTACATGCCATAAGAAAACGTTATGTTTTAAGCATTCATTTATAGATTGTCATTAGTTAATGATTTTCTATTATAATAATGAGTTACTTACTAGTTTCAATTAACAAAACACAAGTACTGTATGTGAAACAGTAAACTAAAAAGCAAAAATTAATTTAAAACATAAAATATCAATTTAAAACATAAAATATCTATAAGTAAAATAAATAACTATACTAATAATTAATGTTTACATATTTTAATTATGTATATTTAAAATAATCTTACAGCATGTTGTGTACAGCTCATTTCCAAAAATAGTATTTCAGAAATCAACTTTATTACACATGGATGTAAGGGGCTTGAAGGCTTCTTTAATTTATGTTGTAACAATAGTTTTCATTTTTCAAAATTAATTAATTAATAGTGGGATATTATACAAAGTTTCAGACTGCTATAAGATTCGAATATAAGTTTTCAAGAATTTTAATAATGTATCAACTTTTATATGAGATATCATTGTTTTGAAGATATTCCCTCCAAACCTAATATGCCAAATTAGCTTTCAGGGTGTATTTTATGCATTAAAAGTAAAATTGGGGACAAACAAAAATATATGTATTTCGTTATCATTATTATTAATTATTAGGTGTTATGTTATAACCAAATGTGGGATACCATTATTGTTCCAAGGCACAGAACCTTCATATGGACTGTATTAAGATTATTATGACAGTTATGTATGCTCTACATTTGCTTAAGCCATATTTGACAAAATTGTATTTTTGATTCATTAATGTACACTGTTTCTCTCCTATGGAGGTGATTATAATAATCGAAAAATGGTAGAGAAGAAACCTGCAATTGTACAGCAGATGGCACAAATACGCTTTTCTCAAAATATCTAACAGCTGTGGACAGACAACTACAAAATGTTCTCTTGTTTGTTATTGTTAACACTGTTTGCCTGGGTCCCCACAACCTATCATCACCCCCCCACCCCCACACTCGCCCCACAGCGTGCCTGGCGCGCAACAGAGTGATTAGATTTCATTCAGATTAAATTAGATTAAATTACGTGGGGCTGCTTGTGTCCGATGCCGCTGAGCTGGCGTATGGCACTGCTGAGGACGGCCGCCTCTGTGAATCGCGGCTCTCGACGTCACCAGTTCACTGTGTTGTGCTGCGATGGTGTCCCACAGCCCTGCACTTGGCCTTGCTGGCGACGTATCGAGTCTTCCGTGTGCGAGGTACAACCCACCGCCCTCAGACAGAAGTCGGCTGGCGGCTGGCGCTGTGGCACCGAGTCTCACTAGGAACTCAGCGTCTGTCGACCGCGGCTGGGGCTGTTGTGTGGGCTGCGGCTTCCGCTTAGCACTGCTGTGGCCTGAATTTTAGAAAATATTGTTGAGTGAACCACCCAACAGGAAGCCACACTACGAAAACGTGAGGTTGATCCCCATCAATTATCCGGCGAACTTGAGGTCGTTTCGACTGCAGTTGAGTGAATAATTTTACAGCGTGTTCGAGATTACTATCGCACAATGCCTGTGGCGGTGGGTAAGAGTGGAGACCCATAAGTGTGAAGCGACACGGTCCCAAGTCTCAGACCATGAGGCGCTAACGAGTAAATGGGCAAGAATGGAAGAATATTAGTTAAGGAATTTGAAGCAGTAGTTACTGAATATTTGGGGAACTATGGCGCAGGTTTTATTCAATACCAAGGGAAGATTTGACGAGATGGAAGAGCGTAGCAATCTATGCCATTTCGTTTTCGTCCAGAAATATTTGGTTCAGCCAAGTCTGACAAGTGAGCAATACCCCTGAGCTTGGAGTGACCTTACAATGAAATTTGTTGTACTGGACGAAAATGCACTCCCTTCTACAATGGTAGGTTCTTTTGTTTGCCTTGCACGGAGTGCGTGTGTGTGTGTGTGGGGGGGGGGGGGGGAGGGGGGAGACCAGGTGGTTACTATTACACAGGAAATATTACTATATGAGTTCACTTTATTACAAGATAGATAAGAAGATAATAATTACTTAACTTTGTACAATCCGTTTCCACAGGAATGTCATGAGTATTTACAACTGTGTCTGAACATTAACGTATTACTTGATACAGACAAATGACAAGTTCCTCTCTCAGAGTATATTTAACAATAATTTTCACTTATAGTTCTGCCTAGGCCACTGGGTACACAACTGCCCTACTAGAAGAGGATGCTCTTGCCTTACTCAATGATTGTGGACTGTGGCAGAGCAGTCCTGTGTTCGGCTATAAGTAGACAAACTTATTTATTTATTTATTTAGCGTATGGCTCATAACATCACAGTAAAAATTACAGAAACAACACGATTTAAAAAAAATCACATATGTATAAACAGAGCAATAAATAACAGTTTGTATATAAGGACACCGCCAATTGTAAAGTTACACTCACAGAAGACCAGTCACAAGCAGACGTCCAGCTTAGATAGTAAATAGTCGATTGCCTCTTGGGTCGCCATTAGGAAATCTTGTGGGTCACCCTCGTATGCCCTTAGTGGGCATTCCTGCACGATGTGTTTGACCGTCTGTCTCTCAGCGCCACAGTCGCAAGCGGCCGAAGGGAGTTTACCCCATCTGTATAAGGAGTCGGCACATCTCCCACAGTTGGTTCTGATGCGATTAAGAGTTGACCAAACTTTGCGAGGGCAATCAAATCCTTTTGGTTTACTAAAGATGCATGGCATACTGTGGCAGTTTACTACTGTTCTGCTCTCCCATTCCTCTTTCCATCGGTCATTTATTTTGAAGTTGGTTTGGTGCAGAGCCTGTGCGGTCTTTAGTGGAGGATGCCTAGACCGGAGTCAGTTTCCTTGGATGTCGTGAGTATCTTCATGGATTTGTAATTGAGGGTTGGTCATGATTTTTTGAAATTCTCTAACCAGAGCGTGTTCACGGCGCAGGTTAGGAGGGGCTATGTTACTGAGAACGGGCAGCCACACTGTAGGAGTTGGGCTGATTGTGCCTGATATAATACGCATTGTTGCATTAAGTTGGCTATCTACCATGTGTGTGTGTTTGCTGTTGTGCCACACTGGGGCACAGTATTCTGCCACTGGATACACCAAGCCAAGTGCAGCGTAATGAAACGTCTGTGTGTGTAGCCATGCTGGTGTCGCTTGCAGCGACTATCGTTCCTTGTGGCTTCAATGCGACGTCACTAGCTCATTGGACGACACCACATTCCTCCTCACAAACCTCCACACTGTCATTATGTAGGGCAGTGATACGTGACGACGGCGGCAGAGACGACTGACTGTCGATGCAGATGAGGTGATGGGAAGTCTAACTGTGGCAGTCTTTGCGAGTGAACGGAAGCACTGTTCAAAAGACCAGTCACAGGGTGCAGAGACGCAGATGCGATGGTTGGGCGAACAGCAAAGAGGTCTACTGGGGCGATGTGATGGTCATTCGGAGATTGAGCATTCGCGGGCATTAGTTCAGGTACTGATATCTTTAGCAGCGGTAGAGGCGTCAGCGTCGGAGTGGCCTTGATCCCCTTGGGCACCACAGAGGATACTTCAGGTGAAGAGGTGGGGGTGACTACTGCTGTGGACCCCAGCACTGTGCCGGCTCTGTGGCGAAAATTCTTCAGTAGAATCTCTGGCATACATGAAAGTGCACAGCAGCTGGTTGTGGTGGCACCGATGCAGCTCAGGGGAGTCCTGTACGACATAAGGTGAATGACCAATGGATTCTGTAATGAAACTGTACTCGAAAAATTGTTTCTTGGCAAACACTTCTACAGCTAAGACTGTGTGACCAGGTGGAACGAAGTGCTTCCGGGCTGCCACAGAAGTTGCAGCAATATACGGTTTCCCCGACTGTGTAATAATTCTGCCAGTGACTTCGGGAAACACAGCAGATAGTTGTTCCCATGTTAGGTGGTGGTAAGTTTCTATGGGAGCAAACTGCTGAGGTCATCGGTCTCTAGGCTTGCACAGTACTTAATCTAACTTAAACTAACTTACGCTAAGGACGACACACACACCCATGGCCGAGGGAGGAGCAGGGGCGTGAACCGTGGCAAGACGCCCCAGACCACGCGGCTACTCGGCGCGGCTCCCATGTGTGGCAGGAACGGAGTTTCTCCTTGTGACTTTTAAACGTTTGGATGAACAACTCAGCGTCACTCTTACACCGAAGTTGTGTTTTACTCACGTTGTGGATGGTATTTGTGGCACAAAAACCGTTCAAAATCGGCTAAAGTTAACTGAGGTCCCTTGACTGAGACAATGAGTTTGGGAAGAACTCCAAGAGAAAAAAAAAAAAAAAAAACAGAAGAAAAAGCCTGTACTGTACTTTCAGTGGTGGTGGATGGCATGGGGACAACAAAAGGTTCAAATGGTTGAAATGGCTCTGAGCACTATGGGACAACATCTGAGGTCATCAGTCCCCTAGACTTAGAACTACTTAAACCTAACTAACCTAATGACATCACACACATCCATTCCCGAGCCGGGATTTGAACCTGTGACCGTAGCAGCAGCGCGGTTCCGGACTGAAGCGCCTAAAACCGCTCGGCCACAACGGCCGGCGACAACAAAAGGGAACTTACCGTCTATGCCGACCATCAACAATCATTGAATGTTCCAGACCTGAACTGTGATATCAGTATAGATGCATTTCCACAGTCCAGACGGATGTGGCCACTTAAAAAAGCGTTGCGGCTGGACTGATTGACATTACACATACACTTTGCAATGAGATGTCATTTGCTCAACCTGAGCATGAATGCCCTGCCAAGTAAAATGATGTTGGGTGACTTGATTCATGTGAACCAGGCCACACTGAGCTCGATGCAATAACTACAAAGTTCTCCCTGAGTAGAGTGAGGAATCACATCCCGCACACTGTTGTTCTCAGTGTGCACATAGTGCGTGACTTTGCTACAAATAACGACGCACCACTGGATGCGAAATTTCTTTCCAAGTACGTGACCACCCATGGCACACGTATTCCAAGGCAACCTGAAGAGCTGGATCAGAAGCAGTTGCTGTGGCAATATGCCGAAAATCGAGATATAGTTTTGAAGACTTCCAAAATTCTAAGTATAGGTTTGAAAACGTAATTCCTCAGATGAATCAAACACTATGTCGGTACCGACTGGTAACTGAGACAAAGATTCAGGATTAGAATGTTGGGCCTGCACGACAAATCATACTGATAATTAGACAACATCAGACTCCAAAGTTGCAGTTTTTGCGCTATCCGCCGTGGAACAGGGTTTAAAGGATTGAACAAAGACGTTAAAGGCCGATGATCTGTAAAAAAATAGAACTTCCTACAGTACAAATACTGGTGGAACTTGGCAACACCACAGATAAAGGCGAGCGCTTCTTTTTCACGCTGACTGTAATTAATCTGTGCTTCGTTGAGATTGTTCCAGGCAAAAGTAACAGGTCTTTCAGAAGAACCAACCACTATGGAGAGCACTGCTCCGGGACCGTGAGAAGATGTACCCCCGGCTAACACAAGAGGCTTAGCTTCATCAAAAGAATCAAACAACGACGACTTAATAAAGCGTCCTTCAGTCACTGAAATGTATCCTGACATTCTTGAGACCACAAAAAAGGAACATTTTTCCAGCACAGTTGCTTCAGCGGAGGAGCAATTTGTGCAATGTTTTTAACGAATTTCATATAACAGGCAAGCTTCCCCATGACAGTTTGGAGCTCCTTAATGTTACAGGGCACTGGCAGATCTTTTATCACGGACCAGTTCGATGTAGCAGGATGAATTCCCTGTGCGTGTATTATGCGTGCTAAATAGTCAAGTTTTTCTTAGAAGAAGCAGCAGCACTTTCCCTTGTGCCAGGAACCGTTGAAAAATAGCAGGAACTGAAGCACTTTTGAGCGGTAGGTAATGTAGAAACTCGAACAAACGTGGGCGAGTGTTTATCACAAAATATTGATTGGGCTTCTTGTGCAGCAGTATGCGTCACGTAAATCGATCTTGAAAAAGAATCTTTCCAGTCGCAGTCTATCCATTAATTTCTCCGACGTGGGAGAGGAATAGAATCCACGATGGTTGCTTTAAAACCAGCACACAGATATAAACCTCCTGATGGCATTTGAGAATTACCAAGAGCCCTGTCCATTGACTGGCAAATGGGATGGATACTCCCAGTATCTTTCTATCTTTGCAGTTTCTGAGCAACCTGCTCAATTATTGCATAAGGAACAAGCCTTGTGTGAAACAACGGCGGCTGCGCATTGTCTTTAACAGTAATCTGCAATTCAAAATCATTACCCTTTCTAAACTTGCTTCAAACAGTTCCTTGCACTTATCATAGAATCAGAAACGTTAATGTGAGTCAATGAAACACTAATTTGTAACGCCTTGTCTTGCATGCACAGGATAAACAAATCAAACAAGCCTAAGCCAGTTGTTTTATTTTACAGGTCCCTCTTGATACACAAACTTTTACACTTCACTCTTACCTGTTTCGGCCGCTGCCATCTTCAGATCATAACGTATCCTGATGTAGGTGCCACAATATGATCACGGACTCATTTTCAGACTTCATGTCTTCAACTGATAATCCAAAATATTTTGCACTGATTTTACAGCTGAGTACATGAAACGATACACATTTCGTAACTCCATGAAAAGTTTCTGGCAAACTACACGGCCCAATACTGGGCTTTGGATGCATATAAAACAGAAGAAGGCAGATGTAGCTGTGGACTACTGATCCTGTCATATGTGTCTTTATTAATGAGAGAAACAGATGCCCCACTGCGTAACTACAATTTAATTGTCCTTTGAGTCACTCCTAAGTGAACAAAAAGTTTCTTCTCGTGTCTGCACACTGCAGTAGAAGAGTTCCGCGATGTGGAAGTGCAAACCGTTGCTTGTGTTGGCCTTAACGGCCTTGCAGATGCAGAATGAACTTGTTGATAGCTTTGCTGCGGCCGTGTGTCCACAGGGTTGCCTTGTAGACACACTGTTTGAATATCACCTTGCTTTCCACGCTGAAAGCATTTTGCATACGACCAAGGACCAGATTTTCGCTCACGATTCAAAAAGCATTGAGGAAAAGACTTCCTCACAATATCCCGTAGACGCCTATATAAGACAACAAGTGTCTGGCACAGTTGTTAGATCGTTACTGCTATTACAATGGCGGTTATCAAGATTTAAGTAAGTTTGAACGTGGTGTTACAGTCGGCGCACGAGCGATGGGACACAGCATCTCCGAGGTAGAGATGAAGTGGGGATTTTCCCGTACGACCATTAGACGAGTGTACCGTAAATATCAGGAATCTGGTAAATCATCAAATCTCCGACATCGCTGCGCCCGGAAAAAGATCGTACAAGAACGGGACCAACGACGACTCAAGAGAATTGTTCAACGTGACGGAAGTGCAACCCTTCCGTAAATTGCTGCAGATTCAATGCTGCGCCATCAACAAGTGCCAGCGTGCGAACCATTCAACGAAACATCATCGATATGGGCTTCCGGAGTTGAAGGCCCACTCGTGTACCCTTGATGACTGCACAACACAAAGCTTTACGCCTCGCCTGGACACGTCAACACCGACACTGGACTGTCGATGACTGGAAACATGTTGCCTGATCGGACGAGTCTCGTTTCAAATTGTATCGAGCAGATGGACATGTTCGGGTATGGAGACAACCTCATGAATCCATGAATTGTGCATGTCAGTAGGGGACTGTCCAATCTGGTGCAGGCTCTGTAATGGTGTGGTGCGTGTGCAGTTGGAGCGATATGGGACCCCTGGTACCTCTACAAACCACTCCGACAGGTGACACGTCGTAAGCATCCTGTCTGATAATCTGCATCCATTCAGCTGCTGACAGGCGTTGATATATATCAATGGGGACAGGTGAAAATGTGTGCTCCGACCGGGACTCGAACCCGGGATCGCGTCCTTACATGGCAGACGCTCTATCCATGTGAGCCACCGAGGACACAGAGGATAGTGCGACTGCAGGGACTATCTCGTGCACGCCTCCCGCGAGACCCACATTCTCACCTTATATGTCCACACTCTCCATTCGTAGTGTCCCTACCCAACACACTCATTACTCGTGGAAGACATTCTTACCAAGTCACGTAAGAGTTCGGGAAATGTGTGTGCATCAGCACAGAAGTAAAAGGTCATGGCTGGTATTGCCGGAAGTATATACTTGTATGGATATGGTGTCTGTTCTTTCGGAAATATTACCCGATCTCTTACGGGACTTGGTAAGAATGTCTTCCACGACTAATGGGTGTGTTGGATAGGGACACTACGAATGTAGTGTGTGGAAATATAAGGTGAGAATGTGGGTCTCGCGGGAGGCGTGCACGAGATAGTCCCTGCAGTCGCATTATCCTCTGTGCCCTCGGTGTCTCAGATGTATAGAGCGTCTGCCATGTAAGTAGGAGATCCCAGTTTCGAGTCCCAGTCAGGGCACACATTTCTACCTGTCCCCGTTGATATATATCAACGCCCGTGAGCAGCTGAAGGTATTAATATATAATTATAATTTCGTTCTAGACGGCTGCAGGTCATCAGTGGGCGAAATATGGAAGACTCGAACGATAGATGGTATTCGTGTTCCAATTTTGATGTCCGGAATAAGTTTAGTGGTGATGCGCGACCTGCGAACGAGAGTGCACCACCACGAATAGCGGAGATTCGTTTCCCAGATACACATAATAACGAAAGGAATGAAGAAGGAAATGTCAACAGATCATGAGTAGCGAGTAATCTCGATGTGACTGCTTGAAATGTGAGAGAAGCAGTGGATGCAAACATGCTTTTCAACGGAAAGAGAGAGGTTCTGTTAGAACAGGTAAAAAAAAGCTGACGAAGTGTTTCAACCAATAAAATATGAAAGCTGGGATCTAGCGGTGTTCGACCAATGACCATCAGGAGACGATAATAATAATAATAATAATTAGCAGGAGGACTTTTCGACCGATGGATCAGATTTAGGAGATACCATGGTGGTAGTTTTCAGAAGTGATACTGAATCGAGTGTACAGGTAACATCTTCTTTGTATATACAGTTCAAACATATTAGGGAGATACTTTTGGAAGAGGGCAAGGAGATTGTATCCACTGTGAGTTATCACATTTTAAACGTAGAAATAGATGGTGTTAACGTTCAGTGCATGCTGGACTTGTTCAAATGTGTGTGAATTGCTAAGGGACCAAACTGCTCAGGTCGTCGGTCCCTAGACTTACACACAACTTAAACTAACTTACGCTAAGAACAAGACACACACTCATGCCCGCGGGAGGACTCGGACCTCCGGCGGGAGGGGCCGCGCAGTCCGTGACGTGGCGCCTCAAACCGCGCGGCTGGACTTACCGTGCCAAGCATCGGTAATCAGAGAAGGCGTTTTCCTGAAATGTAGTGGGAGGAGAGTGTGACCTACTTTGCTGATGCATAAGACGAGAGTGGTTGGGGATGTACCCGGGAGGAACGTGGAAGTAGACGGAGACATGCCAAGTACATGCGGTGTACGCTAATTTTCTTCTGGAGTCTATGTTCGCAGTGGAGGCAACATTCAGATTAGACTTCTTAGATGAGTGTGTAATGAGTTGGTGACATTGTGTATCGAGACAGGAGATGTGTATCTTAATTCTGATGAGTGTGTAGATGAGTATAGTGTTTTCTAATTCATACCGACATTCGATTGTAAGAGAAGTACGAGGTATAAATCGTTATGCAATTGAAACTACTTCTAGTTCAACGTTATTAAAGGAGAAACGTTTACATTAGATCACTGAGAGAGTGTGGGGTTTATCCGACGAGTGAGAGACAAGGACCTGAGTTAATACTGCAACACTACTCACGTCTTGAGATTCGATTTGAAAGGCTACAGGCGGCTATAAGTTTACGACCTGACAACAATCACTTTAACTTGTAAGCCTTCAACCTGTCTACCTGGGCATGCGTTTGCTAAATTGATTCTCCCCTTTGACAGTGGTTGTTGTCGCTAGCCTGCATTGGAGGTTATTGCGAGGTATGTCCACAAAGTAAATTTCGTTTGGTTATATAAAACAAACGTGTACAGATACAGAAAAATATTAATTGTATATAAGTCTATAACTGTTAAATTGCTTTTCTACATAGCTTCCGAAATTTTGTAGGCACTTGTCATAGCGTGGCACAAGTTTTTGTATGCCTCCGTCATAGAAGGTTACTGCGTGTGTATTCAACCATGTGGTAACATGTTCTTTCAGCTCGTCATCATCGCTGAAGTGTTGACCGCCCAGGACAGATCTTAGGTGTAAGGAGAGATGAAAGTCGCTAGGAACGAGGTGCGGGCTGTATGGAGGATGATCAAACGCGTCCCAGTGAAGTTCCCGTAAGAGTTGTCTGGTCACATTCGTCGTGTGAGGTCGGGCATTACCGTGAAAAAAAAAAAAAAACCTTTTGACAGTAATCCTCGCCGCTTGTTCTGTATTGGACGGCGCAATTTGTTAATGGTCTCGCAGTAACCATGTGCATTGATTGTTTGGCCTCGAGGTAACAAATAAATCAGCAAAATGCCTTTTCTGTCCCAGAAAATGATGCACATGACTTTTAGAGGTGTCAGGATTTCCTTAGGCTTAACCTTCGTTGGTAATGAAGTGTGCCTCTATTCCATTGATTGCCGTTTTGTTTCAGGGGTGTCCTACGATACCCAAGTTGCATCACCTGTGACTATCCGAGCAAGAGAACCATCACCTTCTTCACTGTAGCGTGTCAAGAACTGAAGTGCACTGCCTATCCGTTGTTTTTTGTGTTGTTCAGTAGGAATTTTCGGTAGCCAATGTGAGCAAAGTTTTCGAAATTTAAGCTTTTCAGTAACAATTTCATCAATTAGTGATAGTGAGATCTGCGGAACTTCCATAGCAAGGGCACTAAGAGTAAACTTACGGTTGTGCTTAATCTTCTCTTAAGTTGTGTGAACCAGTTCATCAATAACCACAGACGGGCGTCCACGTCGTTCTTCATTATGCACGTGATCACATCCTTCATTGAACAGTTTGACCCATCTTCTATCCATTGAATTACTCATAGAATTTTGTCCGTAAACCTCGCAGGTTTGCAGATGAATTTCCTTTGGTTTAACGTTCTTTGCATTTAGAAAACGAATCACAGATCTGATTTCACACGCGGCGGCATTTTCAATTACGACTGACGCTATAAAGAAGGAATATAAAGCACACGTCGGCAGCAGGCATCTGAAAATGGCGTACCTGTCTTCTCCTTGAGTCAGAGTAACTGCCGCGCATGCTCGGAACTGCGACGTAGCGCTGCCGCGGATAGAAATAGAAACAGAACTTAATTTGTGGACGGCACTCGTATCTTTGTAAGAATCTTAAATAAAACTTGAATACTGAAATAATTTAATGAAATGGTATCCCTGTCATTTTTGTAGTCTATTATTGATAAGTGATCAATATATCAACATGCTGTAATCCCTGGCACAGTACTCGTTAAAGCCTGTGCTGTGGTAAGTGTGCGGGATTCACCTTATGAGAAAGGATTTTCGCATAGATATCGACCGTGTGTACCTGAATGGTGACAAATCAGACTTACAGCCACTCTGTAATAACAATGACCTGTCAAGTAAGTTCGAAATGCAATTACACGTCGGGATGGATCAAAAGGAGCCCAGAAGATGCTACTAATGTGATAATAACACGGTCGCCAGCCTAATTAGGCATTAACTGAGTTTCTTCCATGTACAAGTTGGTATATATTCATGCAAAACAACAAGTTGTAACACTGCATAATATAGTAGAATTTTAGAACCAGAAAATTTATTGAACTGATAGTATCACATTCTGTACTGATATGGAAAATCATGAATACATAACACTACACTATAATGTTTACTACAAAACTTTATACTGTCTATTAATCTAATTAAAATCGGGCATAGGTTACCCTAGAAATTGTACTTTGGTGCCACACACAAAGTGCCAATTTTGATAAAGATAAAACAGTGATAAATTTTGACTTTTGCATTGACTTTAACTTTTGCTAGTCAAACCAATTTAGAACACTTCAGAATTCAAATGAATGAGGGGAGGGGGGACCCTGTATTATTCATTCAAGATTTCCAGTATATAAGTTACTGCTCTTTTCATCTTATGTACTGCTCATTTAAATACATTTAAATCTGTCTCGAAATAATAAGCTTCATTACTATGTCAATACTAAGGTTATCTTTCGACTTCGTTAGACCTTCGCTATTCATTTACTGGTTCATTAACAAAACATTTCTTTAAACATCATTCTAATATAGCTAGTTCTGCAAATAATTATTATTAACACAAATTTTAATTTTCATTTCGGGACACTCGGATTGCGCAACGTTTGGAAAGAACCCTGTCTAGGTTAGTTGAGAGGATAACAAATGATGGAAAAGTGTGGTAAAATTTAGGTTATTATTGCATCAAACAAACACAGTTCACTCTCTGATCCATACGAATACAGTACTAAAAGTTTCAACCTGCTAGTATCGATGCGGCGGTTGGCGGGCGGCGTGATGGTGAGGCACAGAGCACACATACAACCACAGCTATGGCTCTTCACATATCGGCACTTTAATCCTTCTGAGCGTCGCAATACTTTTCCATGCAGTGCCTATGGAATTTTGCCATGCTGTGTGGGCGTTGGAACGGCATCCCGAGGCTCAGTGAAGCTATGTCTTCCAGGAGAGCCTCCTCGCCCCAGAAGGTGTTGCTCAAACCGGTACCAAACTTCAACTACTTCTGAGCCCGTCGTGCCGTGCAGTGCCCGCGTGCATTTTCCCGCGCTCGCCCGCCATCCACCTTTTACCGCTCCCTGACAGACCGGGTATTCACCCGAGGTTTTGCATTCTACATATCCTAACACATTGCCTACGTATGGACCAGACGCACAGTTACAATTTTAAACATCTTACAACAGTTTCAACATTTGTTACATTTCAATTCTATTACGATATTGCTTGACATTTGATATAAACATCAATATTCACATTGAAACTTATTTACAGTTTTCTTAACATAATGGCCTGAAACAAAAAGAAATGAAATCAGAACATCAATTACACAAGTTTATCGACAAATCAGAAGAAAAGAACTAATGATATGTACAACAGTATAGAGTCGTTGTTGTTACAATGCGATTAATCTTTTATAAAAAATTATGGCGAAAGCTTATTAATCATAAAATAGGACAAACAACAGAAGTTAAGCGAGATGACAAATTGATCATGAACTGTTGGCGGCACAACAAATAGATAGCATTCTCGGTGACAATTGTTTGGCAAAGGCTAAGGTTTGTCTGACCAATCTGTTTACCCTGGCTCAAAACAAGGATAACACTACCTGAAATTATCTAACGCTGGAGAGCCTTTGATGGATTTATTCCACACAGATGTTATACTACGTTAGTGCAGCTGAGAACAAGTGGCGAGACTGTGATTCTGTTTGCCATAACAAGCCGATGCAGCAATACTAAACCCCTCTCTCGATGCACAGCACTGTGTCAGATGACGGTCATGGTGCAAGCGTCTGCAGCTGTTAAGTGTGTAATGCATATGTGTATTCCCTTCACGTGTTTAAGCCAAGTATTATGCATATTTATGCGATCGGGAATGCTCAGTAACAACAAGGCTACATCTACATTTGGCAATTAAGCGTCAGAAAGGAGTATTAGTAACGAAATCATAACAGGCAATGTTGTGCAACGTTAGTACTGGCAAGATCCGACTATTTTGGAGTAGGATCTTACAATCTGAGACAGTGTTGTAACGAGAGAAGTGTCCTTATTGGCTGAGGGAGAAAGGGGGGGGGGTCTCTCTTGTCCTTCGGGAAGACAAGGCGAGGAGCCACTCAAAACGCACGGTCGAGTAACCGGGGCGGCTCTAGAAGAACGGTTGCGAGTGCATATCTTACCTGTTAAACAACCTAGAAGGTGAAGTTATTAGTTATCAGAACGACACGTGTCGTGGGCAGAGTCTATCATTACGTACAGTCAGAAAATTGTGTTAATATGTGTAAACGGTCGAATAACGTCATAGTCCGGAGCCGCCATATTGCAAATTCTGATTCTCTGACGTGTGTGACAAAGCAATTTCTGTATTAAAACAAGCATAGTACAAACTTTGTTGACAATTAACAACTGGCATCCCTGAACATTCCACTTCAGCAGGATCACCACCTACATGGAACGTGGTGACTGAGCGCTACTACTGTGCAACGGGAGACTTACCGAAGCAGCAAGACACCGGCTTAGTGATACCGCCCAGAGAAGTACTTCCTTCTCGCTACAACGCCACTGAGGGCATTGTAAGTGTTTTGACATGTTCCTCTCCCTAACATCTGCACGTGGCTTCCAAACTCCAAATGTCCAGTTCAAGACTTAAATAACCTAAGTGCTTGCTTGTTCCCATTTGCAGGAAATACTATTCGAAGCAGAGCCCTTGTAAAGATCCTTCATGCATTAACAATGTACACCCTCCCATCAGTGCCTGCTCTTGTTGGTAACTACCTGTCGCTCAAAAAAGTGATGACTAGGATGTAATAACAACGTTAAAGAGTAGCTTTGAATATGAAGATGAGTGAGAGGGTGACTGATCCGCTCTCAGAACTAAGAGCGTACAGGGGTGTATTATGTGAAGCACCAGGAACTAAAGAGCCAAAGAAACTGGTACACCATCCTAATATCGTCTAGCGCTCCCGCCAGCACGCAGAAGTGTCTCAAAACGACGTGGCATGGACTGGACCAATGTCTGATGTAGTGCTGGAGGGAACTGACACCATGAATCCTGCACGGCTGTCCATAAATCCGTAAGAATACGGGAGGATGGAGATCTCTTCTGAACAGCTCGTTGCAAGGCATCCCAGATGCTCAATAATGTTCATGTCTGGCGAGTTTGGTGGCCAGTGGAAGTGTTTAAACTCAGAAGAGTGTTCCTGAAGCCACTCTGTAGCAATTCTGGACGTGCGAGGTGTCGCATTGTCCTGCTGGAATTGCCCAAATCCGTCTGAATGCACAATGGACATGAATGAATGCAGGTGATCAGACAGGATGCTTATGTACGTGTCACCTGTCAGGGTCATATCTAGACGTATCAGCGACCATACCAGTCCAACTGCACACGCACCACACCATTACAGAGCCTGCACAGATTTGGACAGTCCCCTGCTGACATGCAGGATCGATGGTTCAAATGGCTCTGAGCACTATGGGACTTAACAGGTATGCTCATCAGTCCCCTAGAACTTAGAACTACTTAAACCTAACGAACCTAAGGACATCACACAACATCCAGTCATCACGAGGCAGAGAAAATCCCTAATCCCGCCAGGAATCGAACCCGGGAACCCGGGCGCGGGAAGCGAGAACGCTACCGCACGACCACGAGCTGCGGACCAGGATCGATTTGAAACGAGACTCGTCCGATCACGCAACATGTTTCCAGTTATCAAGAGTCCAGGGTCGGTGTTGATGGGCGGAGGCGAGACATAAAGCTTTGTGTCGTGTAGTCATCAAGGGTACGTGAGTGGGCCTTTAACTCCGAAAGCTCATATCGATGATGTTTCATTGAAAGGTTTGGACGCTGACAGTTGGTGATGGCGCAGCACTGAAATCTGCAGCAATTTGCGGAAGGATTGCACTTCTGTCACGTTGAACGATTCTCTTCCGTCGTCGTTGGTCTCGTTCTTGCAGGATCTTTTTCCGGCCGCAGCGATGTCGAAGATTTGATGTTTTAACTAAAGTTAATATTTTCTGGGTTATTAAGACGCGTCATATTCCCTCTAAAATGATCGATGTTTAGACTCCTCTGCTGGGATCTTTCGGTGTTCACTACTGCTAGAACACTGTCAGACGTGAGTACTGCGTCCTCTTATAAAGGGGAGTTCACCCACGTTCGTGCTGGAAAGTGGTAATAATGAAGTTGACGAAAAGAAAAAATATTTTTCCATTCCCTATATAGTGCCAGTATCTTACAGGATTCAGCGATTGCTCAGGAACAAATATAACGGCAACGTAGCCTTTTCTACTAACAACAGCTTGCATAGAAACCTTATACATAATTTAAAATCAGCACGGTCTCCCGTCCAGAACTCAGGAATCTATAAAATCAGTTGTGACACATGTAAAGCCTATTACATAGGCCAGACAGGTCGTGCTTTCTCTGCTAGATACAAGGAGCATCTACACTCCTTGAAAAATTGAAATAAGAACACCGTGAATTCATTGGCCCAGGAAGGGGAAACTTTATTGACACATTCCTGGGGTCAGATACATCACATGATCACACTGACAGAACCACAGGCACATAGACACAGGCAACAGAGCATGCACAATGTCGGCACTAGTACAGTGTATATCCACCTTTCGCAGCAATGCAGGCTGCTATTCTCCCATGGAGACGATCGTAGAGATGCTGGATGTAGTCCTGTGGAGCGCCTTGCCATGCCATTTCCACCTGGCGCCTCAGTTGGACCAGCGTTCGTGCTGGACGTGCAGACCGCGTGAGACGACGCTTCATCCAGTCCCAAACATGCTCAATGGGGGACAGATCCAGAGATCTTGCTGGCCAGGGTAGTTGACTTACACCTTCTAGAGCACGTTGGGTGGCACGGGATACATGCGGACGTGCATTGTCCTGTTGGAACAGCAAGTTCCCTTGCCGGTCTAGGAATGGTAGAACGATGGGTTCGATGACGGTTTGGATGTACCGTGCACTATTCAGTGTCCCCTCGACGATCACCAGTGGTGTACGGCCAGTGTAGGAGATCGCTCCCCACACCATGATGCCGGGTGTTGGCCCTGTGTGCCTCGGTTGTATGCAGTCCTGATTGTGGCGCTCACCTGCACGGCGCCAAACACGCATACGACCATCATTGGCACCAAGGCAGAAGCGACTCTCATCGCTGAAGACGACACGTCTCCATTCGTCCCTCCATTCACGCCTGTCGCGACACCACTGGAGGCGGGCTGCACGATGTTGGGGCGTGAGCGGAAGACGGCCTAACAGTGTGCGGGACCGTAGCCCAGCTTCATGGAGACGGTTGCGAATGGTCCTCGCCGATACCCCAGGAGCAACAGTGTCCCTAATTTGCTGGGAAGTGGCGGTGCGGTCCCCTACGGCACTGCGTAGGATCCTACGGTCTTGGCGTGCATCCGTGCGTCGCTGCGGTCCGGTCCCAGGTCGACGGGCACGTGCACCTTCCGCCGACCACTGGCGACAACATCGATGTACTGTGGAGACCTCACGCCCCACGTGTTGAGCAATTCGGCCGTACGTCCACCTGGCCTCCCGCATGCCCACTATACGCCCTCGCTCAAAGTCCGTCAACTGCACATACGGTTCACGTCCACGCTGTCGCGGCATGCTACCAGTGTTAAAGACTGCGATGGAGCTCCGTATGCCACTGCAAACTGGCTGACACTGACGGCGGCGGTGCACAAATGCTGCGCAGCTAGCGCCATTTGACGGCCAACACCGCGGTTCCTGGTGTGTCCGCTGTGCCGTGCGTGTGATCATTGCTTGTACAGCCCTCTCGCAGTGTCCGGAGCAGGTATGGTGGGTCTGACACACCGGTGTCAATGTGTTCTTTTTTCCATTTCCAGGAGTGTATTAGGGAAACATGGTTCAAACATTCATAGCTCAACCTTTGTCGACCACCAGTTGATCACAGGCCACAAATCTATGGAAATTCATGACATCGGAATTTTCCACTGTGAAAAAAAAAGATTTTAGACTACACATTTTGGAAGACTTACAGATCTTCAAACATCTTTCTCTGAATGATGGCTTCATGTTAAATGAACAACTGCAGTCGTGTAATAAAATTGTTTTCAATGGCTTAAGGCCGTTACTTTAAGATGTCTGTTAGGCCTTTGAAACGTCCCCTTAGAAACATTTATGAATTACTGTGCTGATAAACCTCTTACATTATTTGCTTTTCAAACTCCTGAGCAAAACTGAACGTACTCAAACATTCACTAAAGTGACACATAATATTTTTAGCGCAACGAAATCTGACTTTCAGTAATCGCTACAAAGAATGGCTCTGACTAACATTAACCTATACCTTTCACAAATCACTTACCTCACAAAAATCTTCGTTACTCGAAATACTGCAATACAGTGAGCGCCACTACTGCCAGCTAAATAAAAGATTCAAACTACTGAAGGCACTAACTACTGATAGGCATAGTTAGCAAATGAAAGATTTTGATAGAGAACAAACAATGTATTTACCTTAATAGTGTCGAAAAGTCATAATATAGATAGCAGTTCATGACATCCAGTCTTACAAATTTCAAAACTCCGCTATTTCTCTCCCCACATCCACCACTGCTGGTGGCTCACCTCCAACTGCGCAACACTATGCGCTGTTAAGAGCCAACTGCCCCACACTACAATGGTCAACAACAATGCAAACCAGCCACAGACTGCACACAGCACAGCCAGTGATTTTCATGCAGAGTGCTACGTGGCGTTACCAATATAAAAACCTAAACAGCCTACTTACATAGCCCCCATGCTCCCCACAAAAAATTTTACAAATTATTTTGGGCAGTGGCCAATACAGATTTGAAAAAGTTTTTCATAATTACAATAACAAAGAAATCAAATGCACACACTAATTGATACAATGTTGGTCAGAATCTAAAATTCTCTCACAATCCATAAAGACAGTCCTGATCATTCATCACAGTAAAATTGCAGTGTTTTTCTCAAAGTCTGAGCAGCAAAAGAAAATGCACACGGAAGTAGTGGATTTCCTTGGAGTCTTGAAGAAGTAGTGTTGTCCTTCCAACGGAAAGACAGTGCTGACTCTCGACATGCAGACAGGTAATGGGCCACAACAGAGCAAACCCACAGCAGAGTCATTCGAAGTTTTGAAGAATATTGGTAGGTAGGTCATCACAGAGTAGACCCACTGTAGTCCTGGTAGAGATTACGGTATTGGTGCACCAGAGGTGCAGACCCACTGTAGTCCTGGTAGAGATTGTGGTATTGGTGGGCCACCAGAGGTGCAGACCCACTGCAGTCCTTGTAGAAATAATGGTACTGGTGAGTCAGCAAAGGTGTAGACCCACTGTAGTCCTTGTAGAAATAATGGTATTGGTGGGTCATCAAAGATGCAGACCCACTGTAGTCCTTGTAGAGATGGGCAGTAGCCATCTGTTGTGACTGTGCAGGTGCACAATCACCATTGAAGAGTCTTGCGGATAATATAGCAAGTCCATAACCACCACTTGTGCACTCACAAAGTTTTTGGAATTGTCCTTAGAACCAGCAATGCTGTTATCCAGTCCCTTGCTGAATTATTAACACACGTGCAAACACTAACAGTCCCTACTTCTCACATATTGTCCATATACTATGACCAACAGAAACGTGTGCAGTGAAATGTAACTTACAAGTTAATAATATGATCAACTGGTGTCAATTACAATTTTATAACATAAGAATACGATTACAAAGGTACAAAATACATCATTAAAGAACATAACAATACAGATAACATTTGTAGTAAAAGCTTTACAAAAGAATCGAAATAACATATACATCAGTGTTACAGGAATTATGACATGAGTACATACATAAAAGATCAGAATAACTTTCGAAACATCAACTTCACACATGACCATTAAAACAGAACAGAATAAATAATGTCTAAACATCTTTACAAAGAAAATAACATAGTATTTGAAAAATTCTCCAACATAAATCTTATTAGCTAAACACGTAAAGACAGAAAAAAGACAAATACACAAGGGTACATAAACACATAGCGGAATATTACAAAAGGAAAGACAGGGTTCATTTTCAGTGTAACATTTGGTACTGCAGTCCAACCCAAAACTTCATTCCATAGATCTTTCCTCTTATTTCAACATTTGTTTCCACCAAAAAATCCTATCCAAGCATGCTTTCTGTATTTATATGTTCACATATTTCTTACCTCATTATTTATTTTCCATTATCTTAGCTCATCATTTATTTCCAAGAAAATCCTACCTAAACCTGTTGTCCCTAAACCCTACTTTTTTGTTCATATCCTCTTTCAAAATACTGTTTTGGCCAAACCATTTTCTTATAGCTTCTCTATGCATTTCTTCCAATTCATCACAACTCGTTCTCACATATAGCCTACCCCATCTTAAGCTAGCTTAAATCTACTGAGCTCAGATGCTAAACTAAGGGACGACACAATGCAGCAGCACAAAACAATTAACACAAACAGCAATGACAAAAAAAATGCAAATTGGCAAAGCAAGCAGCAATATATATAAGTTAGCAAAGCAAATGCAACATTGTCACTAATATGAGCCAATGTGCAGCATAAAGAAAAATAAAGCAATGTAAGCTGGCTTAACAGAGTAATACAAAGTGAAATTCAGTAGCACTATGCCTGGCACACAGCAACAGCAAATGCAATAACTTATACCTAAACATGACAAAGCTCAAACAGAAAAAATATTACAGTAAAAATGGCCATGTTTAATACCTATGTCACAGCTTAATACAAGAGTGATGCATCACAAAAACTTACTCTGCAAGAAAGTTACCAAGTCGTTAAAAAAATTATTTACGCAATTCCTGTGAAGGGAACTGTCTATTTGTGTTCCGTCTTTTTAAGAAAGTAGATTATAAAATTACTGCTTACTGGATCTGTAGGCATAAAATATCTATATTAGTACATCTATTAAATTTTATTTTAACCAATGCTGCAGTGCAGCTAGAAACTAGATATTAAACAAAATACACAATCTCTCAACTAGAGAGACAATAGATGTAAAATGTTTCTCATCATTTCATTAGGCATTTTGGTAAATATCATAAATTAAGAGCTCCACAGTGTAATCATATGTTTTCAAGTTTGAGTGTGTCGCATTTGCAATGCTTTCTACAAAGGAATATCAACAGCGAGGATAATACCCTCTTTTTTTTCTCCACCTGTGCCTCTGAAAGGCACACACTAATGGCTTCTTTCCAGGTGACTGTTGCGCAGCTGGGTGCCCATGACGCATTACGTGAAGGTAGTCACTTAACTTTCTTACCGAAATATTTACGACACCAGTTTCCACTACAGTGACAGTCTCATATAAAAAATTTCACAGGTCGAGAATTTGCGTTGCAAATGTGTAGAAACAAAATCCTATGCATATAACAGTGTCCAAAAAATTTTCGCCAGCATTGTGATACATTCACGCATTTACACACATTTCATAACTCTTAAAGTACGATTCTTGGTTTCCAACATCCTTTTTCACAAGTCAGAGTCCCTAACCACTACTCATTATTCCTTGCTTTATTACACATATACATATTCATCAACACTTCTTCAATATTTCTTCATAATAAATACATAGCATAATCAAATTCCTCATATAGCATCAGCTTATTCATCATAAACATACCTCACCAGCAAAATACACATGGTTGTCATAATAATAACATCATAACATCTCAGTCCAATCTCAAAATCGTCATAGCTTCCTCCAATAATATCAAAACCTAAAGAAAATTCTCTGCTCATTTCAATAGTGTCATCTACCTCAAACGGACTTTAAAAATCATGATTCCATACCAAATACATCATTCAAAGCTCTCACAGTATCACAATGGTTCCGTAAAAAAATGAACAGTTCACAAAGTACAGACAAAATGCAATTTTATAGGTGTGAAATTATCCAAATGTGTAATTGCGTAAACATGTGTCACTGACGTAGTAAAAAAATGTTTGTCTCTCTCAGTTAAATGATCATATAGCTGTGTAATTTATGTGTTGGAGAAATGTGGTACCGATGTGTAAAGTTGTATAAGCAAATACCATATTAGCTAGGGCTCCTTGTGCTTGCCAAACACATGGTACACAAAGTAAGCGTGTACCCCCCTGAGAATTAATGTAATTATACCCTCAGGTGTTACAGATTACAGCAATGGAATGAAATGTATCACGGAAAACCTTTGTATCTTTGTAATTCAAAAATCTTTAAAAATAAATGTTTTAAGTACAAAATTAATCACACAAATGCGTGTCCTGTAGCGCTAAATGCGCGTCTTGCTGTAAGATAATTCTGTGGAAGTGTCGTAGTTATCGTCCTCTGTAAGCAAAGTTCTGCTGAAGTCCATGTACTCACCTCATCATAAACAAAAGTGAAATGCTTTGCGTACAGATATCTTAGTTAGTACGCTTATTGCCGTGATGTGAAAGCACTGTGTTGTAATGTATTGTTGTGCTACGGAAAATGCTGTCTCATTGTAGCTATACCACAAAGTTACTACTAAAACATGTTTTACTTTCCAGAAGAATTCAGTAAAACTGTGCAGATATAAAGCAGATACAGCACAAAAGCAACATTGTAAATTGTCACTCATTAGTAGCGCCGTGATAAAATCGTGTAGCTGTCACATAAACAAAGCAATGTGTCATCTGGTATCTCACTGAAAGTACTTTAAATCCAGAATGTATTTTCAAGTAAACCAAAATGTTGCATTAAAATCTCATTAGCAGTACCAGTATATGTTCTAAGAATGTAAGTCTTATAGTCGTTACGTAATCGTGCAACTAACAAGCAAGAATGTACACACACAATAACACTGTGATGTCTATTCACTATAACAATGCATTCGTAATTTCTGTTTAAATAAGTTCTCTTGGTTCTTGACTGGATAGTTGACTTCAAACATTGTTGCATGTTAACAGTTTCTAAGTGTGACAGAGAGTACTAGTAACGTGAAGTGAAAAGTTTTATGGCAAAGACAAAGTTAAAAAGCAGATTGTCTCTCAATAAATGGTTTTACATGTGAAATGTGGTGCAATCTTTTACCCTTTCAACTTGAACGCAATTATCATGTGGTATACGTCGGTAAGGAATACTGGAATTTTTCTCAAGGTTAGCGTCTATGTTATTTTCCTCAAGCCGAGCTGGCGCACGTGGCTGCCTGCGCTGCGAGTCATTGTCCGTTTCTTTGTTGGCGTGCATGGTTATTGCGATTTGGAGGTCTAACTTCTACAAATTGACCTTGTCGAGAGGGCCATGCCCAGTTTGTAACCCGCCAGTTCTGATGAAATTCAGGTCTGCTGTTATGATTATATCGTCTGTCATCATGTCGGTAGTTCCTGTAGTTTCTTTCTTGTTCGTTAAGTGGTGGAGAATTTCTCCATGAGCCGTAACGGCACGTTGGACCATTGCGTCTGAAGTTATTCTGTCTCCCGTGATAATAATAGTTCTGGTTGCCATATTGTCTGTTTCTATGATTGTCTCTGTCATATTCATTACTATGGAAATGCGATCTTTCTCTGTAATTATTACTACTCTGCCAATGGTTGTCATATGGGTGGTGTCTGTTTTGGTCACGATTTACGTTGTAAGAATTGCCTTGTCGTGTCCATTTATTATTTCTGTCATCGCGGAATTGTGACAGATGTGACCTGCAATTATTGTGTTCCTGTTTTCGCGTTCCGCGATTATCAGTGTCAATTTCTAATTCTTGTAAGAGTCCCTGAAAAGCTTCAGTATCGTCTTTGCAACGTCCTGCCAAAACAATATGTCGTAAATGTTCAGGTAATTTGATTAAGCAAATGCGGATGAGTTCTGAGGGGCTGTATGGGTTTGACAGGTACTGATTCTTGTGCAACATGTCTTCAAAATATTTCGCAAGACTGGAAAATTCAGATTGTTCGAAATGTTTCATCATTATGATGCTATGTTTTACTCGGTCTTGTGTAGCTTGAGACCAATATGCTGAGAGGAAGACATGGTAAAATTCTCCTTCACTGTGGCAATCATGATTGACCGATCGCATTCGTACAGCTGGTTCATTCTCTAAATAGCCACACATAAATTCTAATCTGTGCTCTAATGACCAGTTGGGAGGAAAACAATGAGAGAATTGATGGAGCCACGCTTGTGGATGAATGTCGTTGCCAGAATTCTTAAATGTTTTAAATTATAGTCAAAATCATCGTGTCGGCGAGTCGCATATCGGTCATTGTTACATCGTGTCGCCGGTTCCATCTCAAAATTCGGTGCACCTTGCCAATTTATTTCATAATTTCCGAAATGCCCTGTGTTATTATTTTGCGTCTTTTCCGTATTTCTAAGTCCCTCTTCCAGTGTTGGAGTGCGAGTGTCCTCTGAAATACGTAATTCTTGTATTACCTGTGTCAGCTGATCTTGTACTTCCTGGTTTCTCTTTGGTGTTGCGTATTAATTTGATTCTGATTTTGTTTGAATTTCCTAATTTGTTCGTACTCTTTTGTGTCATTAAAGACTACCGGTTTTGTGTCATTCAGATTATCATCTACCTTCGTAGATAAATTATTTAGCTGATCCGAAAGTTCAACTACTTTCTCTGATAATGAACTAATTCCTCCATGTATCTTTCTGAACCAATTTTCAGAGTATCTACTGTGTCCTTTAAGTTTTCCTGAGTTTTTGCAAGTTGCGTATCCGAATCGGTAGATGCAACAGAGTCAATTTTAGCTTGCAATGTCTCATGATTTTCATGAACAATAGTTTGCAGTTCTTTTATGGCCACTACGTGATTCTGTACTGCATTTTCATGCCGCGAAAAAATAGGTTGAAAATGCTCACAAATTTGTGTATTTACGTCATTACAGACTTTTTGACATTTCGATTCCATGTTATGTAACTCAGTAGTTAAATCTTCACGTGTTTGTTCAAGCGCGGTTTGTAACTTCCGAAGATTTTGTTCCATTGTGTCTAACTTTTGAAGCTTTTGCTGTGTTTGTCTCTGATTTTGTTCCATTGTGTCTAACTTTTGAAGATTTTGTTCCATTGTATCTAACTTTCGCAGATTTTGTTCGACTGTGTCTAACTTTTGAAGCTTTTGCTGTGTTTGTCCCATTTGTTGTATTAATTGTAATAACAATGCACTGGTGTCTGAAACATGTTCCTCAGTGCTTTTCGGCAGTGAATTTGCACCGACAACATTCACATTTTGACAAGCAGAAAATGTGTCTTGACTTATTTGAGAAAACGGTGAGGACCCAAAACCTGAATCTACAGTATTTACGAGATTGTATCCTGTCATTTCGGATTCCTGAGGCGAGCTATTGCCGACCGATCGTTCGATAATGCTTCCCTATTCACTAATTGTTTCGCTGTCTATGCCATTATTTGCCGCCCGCTCCATTTCCCTCTGCAGAATTACCAAATTACTACTTTGAATGTCTGTTAATTCATTACACAGTGGTGCTGATAAGCTACGCTCGTCGTCACTATTATTTCTCAGTTTACTTTGGAGCCTAGTGTTACGTTTTTCACACGCCATTATTGACACAATATTTCACACGATAACACAGAAAAGCACAATTTGAAGAGCAAAATAAGAAAACACATTAACATAGCACTGAAAATAATATCTCGTTAATTGCAAGCGCAGCTGCGAAATACTTGGTGCAAATCTACATGCATGCCACAACTGTTTTACTATACAAGGATGAAAAACTACAACTACAAAGGACATTCTCTCTACAATTACGCGCTAGCAGTAAACAAAGGCTGCACTAATTGCACAAACTACAAGAAAAAATCAGAAGATTCCAGTGAGGTATCCTCGGCTAAGGGTCGACATATGAAACGTCCCCTTAGAAAAAATTATGAATTACTGTGCTGATAAATCTCTTACATTATTTGCTTTTCAAACACCTGAGCAAAACTGAACGTACTCAAACATTCACTAAAGTGACACATAATATTTTTAGCGCAACGAAATCTGACTTTCAGTAATCGCTACAAAGAATGGCTCTGACTAACATTAACCTATACCTTTCACAAATCACTTACCTCACAAAAATCTTCGTTATTCGAACTACTGCAATACAGCGAGCGCCACTACTGCCAGCTAAATAAAAGATTCAAACTACTGAAGGCACTAACTACTGATAGGCATAGTTAGCAAATGAAAGATTTTGATAGAGAACAAACAATGTATTTACCTTAATAGTGTCGAAAAGTCATAATATAGACAACAGTTCATGACATCCAGTCTTACAAATTTCAAAACTCCGCCATTTCTCTCCCCACATCCACCACTGCTGGCGGCTCACCTCCAACTGCGCAACGCTACGCGCTGTCAGTGTTGCCAACTCTAAAAAACCCGAGTCGCTAGATTCAATATCAAAAGTCGCTAGAAAGTCGCTAAAACTGATTTTACTAGGGGTGTTCTGAAAATTTAGTGCTGTCAATGGTGCTATAAGCCAGTGAGGGAGGGGGGGGGGGGGGTAATAAAATATTAATAAAAATTGTCTCATACGTAATTGCTATATTGTCTTAATTAAATGATGCATCGCTTGCAACAACATACATATAAAATACGCTAACGTTTAATTAAACGTATTATCATAATTGACGCAACACATAAATTGTTCTTTCAATCACAGTAGTCAAATATACTAGAAATATACAGCTATATTTGTAACAAAAGAAAGCAAGAACTCAAATTAGGTTACAAAATATATACATACCGGTATGTGAGCTATTCATCGTCGTCACTCAGAAGATCGAATAACTTTTCTGTTTCATGCTCTGACAGAACTGTAGAGGGTTGAACGTCGCTCAAAAGATGATGTTGCAGTTCTACTGGTTTTGTCACAAAAGAGTAACTTTTGTCGTTCCAATACGTCTGTCGGTATGTCAAAAGATGCACAATCTTTATTTTGTTTCTTCAGCTGGTCTCTCAATATGATCAAAGCATTAATTGCTTTTAAAGATAATCTGTTACGTTGTTTAGTTTTTATAATGTTCATAGAACTGAATATTCTTTCCACTTCTGCATTTGAATGTGGTAGGCATAGAACAGTCACTGCTAGCTGTGAAATCAAAGAAAAAGGATTCTCCCCTGCGGCATTTTTATACTGCCAAACCTCACTCCAAAGTCGAACAGTGTTAGTAGTGTTATTCCACCTAAGGTAGTTGATATTACGCCATCCTTTCAGCATACAGTCTATGAAATGGCTACTAAAACCCAATTCTTTGGCTACATCCGCTACAGCATTATTTTTATTCACTTTTAGTGTTTCTTCAACATTCAGCATTGACATTTTTTTCAGGATCGTAACGTTACTTGGCAGACTTTGTTGAATTTCTTTTATGAGTTTCAGACTAAACTGAATGCATCTCTTCTTCAAATAAACTTTATTTTCTTCAGCCAAACTTGACTCAAACAATTTCTGTTCAAACATAAAGCCAAGGTTCGGATTTGCGTACATACATTCGCTTGGAACTAATGTTGTCAACAAATCAACAGTTGGAAAAACCATGTTTTGTCCGAGTGACTGCATGAGAAATACAAGTGTATGTAGTAATTTAGTGGGGTCATTGTCTTCTCCTTCAAAAGCTTTTATTGCTATTTTTACGTCTTTTTAAGCATGTTTAAGGTAAAACATGTAAAGATGATTTGAGTCGTTACAATACATCTTGTACAAAAGATCGGCAGTGTAACAATTGTCTTGAACCATGGCAAGTGAAAAATGTAGCTTTAGTTCTTCCCACTGCTCCAGAGTTCTTCGTATTGCCGGTTCAATTGAAAGCCAATGTGTTGCACAGACCTTCAGAACTTTTAGTGGCTGTTTTCCACAATTTATTGTCTCATAAACCTTTTTATATTCCTCTTGTCTTTTGGGTGAAATGGAGAACCAATTGTAGGTTTCCCATACAAGAAACTCTATGTTTCTAGGTATGGTATTCACTGAGGCGCGTGAAACTGCAAGCTGAAGAGAGTGACAAATGCAACGGATCAATACCAAATGCTTCAAACCATATTCTCTCTTGAGTTGTTCGAAAAGCCCATTGTTTATTCCAACCATTGCGGAAACATTATGTGTGCCAATTCCTACCATATTAGCGATTGGAAGTTTGACATCTTTCAAAGAATTCACAAGAACAGCAGCCAGATTTCTTGCATCTGCAGTTTCTACTACAGTGAGTTTGAGAAATACTGATCTAATGGTTTGGTTGCTTACACTATAGTAACGTATAACGATACCTAGCATTTTAGATATTGATACAGCTGTGGATTCATCTATTAGTACACTGTATTTTTGGTTACCTATATCTTCAACCAATGATTGTGTAAAATATGGAGCCAAAACTTCAGTTATAATTTTAGTGAACTTTGTACGATGTAATTGCATGTTTTTAACGCCCTCATCACCGGAAAACATCTTCTTGCACAGTATTCCTAAATGATCTACAGCTAAAATAGAACAGTGTTCAGCAATAAATAAAGAAAGGGCGCCTTCCACTCTGCTTGCTATTCTAGCTGTAGTTTTCGGAACAATTTTCACAGGTAAGGTGGTTTGTGTTTTTTTTAATCAATTTTTTGTGTATGTTTAATAGTTTTCGAATGCTTTCTAATATCACATAATTTAGCATAAAACTCTGTTGCACATACTTGACATCTTGCCTTGGATAAGTCTCCAACGACTCGTTTCAGCCACCCATTGAATTGAGGTTCTGCTTGCCACGCATCCCGATCTTTTTGAGCGTACTGCTTCTTCTTCTGCGGTAAATCCATTATGTAAACCACCACAACATAAGTTTCACCAAGTTATCATCACTCAAAATACATTAAAATTCAGGCGAACTAGAGGTCATGAAACAATCTACTCACTCGGTAACTCGATATCAGTAATATTGTTCATTTTTTAAAACGTAATAATGTCTGAGATACCCCCACCGAATTGTGCTTGCGTTACCTCTGTGCATGTGGTAATAATTTGAGTGCGAGTTAACATTTCGAAAAATTAGAGGTTGCTGTACAGAAATGTATTTTATTATACTTAACATTACGTATGTTTTTTGTCAATTCGAAAAATAAGGGGAGTTCAAAAGATGAAGAATTATAGATCGATACGCTATCGACGATAACAGGCCAGTGGGTAATGAATAATGAACTGTTCTATAGTCAAGGTTTTCTTACTCTGTAGGCAATTCCCACATTCAGGTTCACTAAATGCTGAACAATGCTACATGATCTGCTAAGAACTTAATTTAACTTAGTACATCTAGAACAAAGTCAGCGTAGTACCCATTCTATAGTTAAAATATTAGTTTAGTTAATGAAAATACTGGCCCAAAATAGTTTTGATTTTTACTTCAAAAGTCGTCAGTACTCCAAATGTCGCCAGATAAGTCGCTAAATAATTTTTGTCACTAAAAAGTTTTTTTTTTGTCGCTAAGACGAAGGAAAAGTCGCCATTTCTAGCGACAAAGTCGCTAAATTGGCAACACTGCGCGCTGTTAACAGCCAACTGCCCAACACTACAATGGCCAACAACAATGCAAACCAGCCACAGACTGCACACAGCACAGCCAGTGATTTTCATACAGAACGCTGCGTGGTGTTACCAAATAAAAACCTAAACAGCCTACTTACACCTTAAATACTGTTTTCCTCCCCCTTGCTTTTATAATTTATATCTTGTTAATTTGTCGATCACTATTATATTAAGTTCGTATAGATGTTGTTAAACCTTTGTAAATTCTGCCATTAGATGGCGCGAGCTGTATCATGTCCACGTCGTCATTTGCTGCTCGCGCAGTCGCTGTTACTCGTGTCCTATACCACTGTAGTGTCCTTAGTGGCATATTTATAATTATATTGTTTTAAAATTTTGACTATACCTGTATGTATTCAGATGGAAAATGTTTTAATGTGGTTTTAATGTTTTGACTAGAGCGATGTCGCTCAAGTTTCCTTTTAACCACATGTACGTATTTTTATGCAATTTAATTTGTAATAAATTAATTGTTTGCTCTAATGGCTACCTGCTATTAATGTACCTTCCTGTGATATTGTTAGGTAATGTAATAGTTTCTTCTGAAGAAGGCGCCCCTAGTTGGCACAGAAAACTAGTTAAAGAATTTTAAATTCTATTTGTAACCGGTTGGCTGGAAATTTGTGATATAGTAATTAATTACGGTTGCTGATCACAGCCATGTTCAAAACATTAATGTTTCTGAAATAATGATCGTTTTCTGCCAAGGATCCACAGCTCATAGTACGAACGACATATGTTGCATAGAAAACAGAAAATGTATGCAATAACGATGAATTTTCCCACGCAGATGACCGTCTGGCGATGCTTGCACCAAAGAGCGCAAAGTCATACAAGTGAAAATAAGATGACTCTTCTTAACAACGATAAAGTAGTTAACGTTGTAAATGAACGTATGAAGGTAAAGTATAAGAGCAGGTAAGTGTTTTGTAAGTGACAGAATTGAAGTAAACGATGTGTACAAACTGTCTCGCCAGATCTATGTTTTGCTTTCTTTTTGTTTGATGTTGAAGGAGAGATGAACCACTAGCCACGAACCGGCGTGGCCAGTTACCAGTCCGCATGACTGGGCAAAAGGATTAACACACAAAAATAGTTGGGAGAATCTGATTACTAAGCCACTAATCGCATATGTAGCCACAGCAGACCTAATCGAATACTAATCCAGGAATACTACTGAGGTAAATGGATAGCGATGAAACTAAATTTAACAGTAGCTCTTTTTGTGTTGGTGGAAAGAACATAACAGCAGTCAGCATCCACTTCCTTTTCCTCTGCCAGGCCACATTCTCATTATGATTAGATTTACGAGGTGCATTCAAGTTCTAAGGCCTCCGATTTTTTTTTCTAATTAACTACTCACCCGAAATCGATGAAACTGGCGTTACTTCTCGACGTAATCGCCCTGCAGACGTACACATTTTTCACAACGCTGACGCCATGATTCCATGGCAGCGGCGAATGATTCTTTAGGAGTCTGTTTTGACCACTGGAAAATCGGTGAGGCAATAGCAGCACGGCTGGTGAATGTGCGGCCACGGAGAGTGTCTTTCATTGTTGGAAAAAGCCAAAAGTCACTAGGAGCCAGGTCAGGTGAGTAGGGAGCATGAGGAATCACTTCAAAGTTGTTATCACGAAGAAACTGTTGTGTAAGGTTAGCTCGATGTGCGGGTGCGTTGTCTTGGTGAAACAGCACACGCGCAGCCCTTCCCGGACGTTTTTGTTGCAGTGCAGGAAGGAATTCGTTCTTCAAAACATTTTCGTAGGATGCACCTGTTACCGTAGTGCCCTTTGGAACGCAATGAGTAAGGATTACGCCCTCGCTGTCCCAGAAGATGGACACCTTCATTTTTTCAGCACTGGCGGTTACCCGAAATTTTTTTGGTGGCGGTGAATCTGTGTGCTTCCATTGAGCTGACTGGCGCTTTGTTTCTTGATTGAAAAATGGCATCCACGTCTCATCCATTGTCACAACCGACGAAAAGAAAGTCCCATTCATGCTGTCGTTGCACGTAAACATTGCTTGGCAACATGCCACACGGGCAGCCGTGTGGTCGTCCGTCAGCATTCGTGGCACCCACCTGGATGACACTTTTCGCATTTTCAGGATTGTGTGCACAGAACCTACAGAAATGCTAACTCTGGAGGCGATCTGTCCAACAGTCATTCGGCGATCCCCCAAAACAATTCTCTCCACTTTCTCGATCATGTTGTCAGACCGGCTTGTGCGAGCCTGAGGTTGTTTCGGTTTGTTGTCACACGATGTTCTGCCTTCATTAAACTGTCGCACCCACAAACGCACTTTCGACACATCCATAACTCCATCACCACATGTCTCCTTCAACTGTCGATGAATTTCAATTGGTTTCACGCCACGCAAATTCAGAAAACGAATGATTGCACGCTGTTCAAGTAAGGAAAACGTCGCCATTTTACGTATTTAAAACAGTTCTGATTCTCGCCGCTGGCGGTAAAATTCCATCTGTCAAACGGTGCTGCCATCTCTGGGGCGTATTGACAATGAACGCGGCCCACATTTTAAAACAATGCACATGTTTATATCTCTTTCCAGTCCGGAGAAAATAAATCGGAGGCCTTAGAACTTGAATGCACCTCGTAGAACAGCAAACGTCATTAATTTTATCTTGCGCTTTATATTCTGAAACTGTGAATTGTGTCTATACAGCACACCCTAATGTAATTTGCAGTTATTTTCTTAAATTCTTTTGCTGTGCCGAAAGGGGATTATCGTGTTTTATTATTTATTTTATCTTTTTATGTTTGAAAAAACTTTTTCTGTCCCAAATGTGAAGAGCATTTTGCAATTTTTCCTGCATTTTAAGGTAAAGGATGGCACGCAATTAATTGGTTCAAATGGCTCTGAGCACTATGGGACTTAACATCTAAGGTCATCAGTCCCCTAGAACTTAGAACTACTTAAACCTAACTAACCTAAGGACATCACACACATCCATGCCCGAGGCAGGATTCGAACCTGCGACCATAGCGGTGGCGCGGTTCCAGACTGAAGCGCCTAGAACCGCTCGGCCACACTGGCCGGCTGCAGTTAATTCTGTAGAAGCACATTACCATGTGTTTAGACGTTGGTATTTACCTTTATGTCACCGTTCACCATATTATCCCAAATGGATGTACGACTGTGCAGTAGTTTTTGCAGTTTAAGGTAAAATATGAGATTTTGCTTAACGTTTTTGACTAATAAGTACCGTGGCCACGTAACGCAGCGTACTTTCTGTCTCGTCCCATTCACAATGTTTGGGAACGTTTAGTTGTGCCTCTATGTATTTGTACAAAATAATTATTTGTTAGAGTCCACAAAATGTTCGGCGCTGGAAAGCACACTGATTCCGTGGACGAGGTTTGCAACATGGCAGTCCAGGGTCGGCGACAGGCCCAACGGAAGCAGCAACGGAAACCAGCATCCAGCATACTTAAGCCGTGAGAACCACGGGCTGGTGAGACTACAGTCGGCGCGCTGACATCACGCGACATCTGGCCTAACGTACACAAAATACCGCCAAGCGCGGAACATCACAGGTGCCGTGACGTCAGACACGAACTGTCAGTCGGCGGAGCTGCGTGTCCCTGGCTGGAGCCACGCCCCCTGCTGACATTCGGTGTACCCCAAGTCGTCCCTCATCCGCTAGACGCGGTGCCCGTTATAATGAAAGGGTCAACCTCATCCGGTGATAGAACGCTTCTAGGCGCTTCAGTCCGGAACCGCGCGCCTGCTACGGTCGCAGGTTCGAATCCTGCCTCGGGCATGGATGTGTGTGATGTCCTTAGGTTAGTTAGGTTTAAGTAGTTCTATGGGACTGATGACCCCAGATCTTAAGTCCTATAGTGCTCAGAGCCATTTGAACCAACCTCATCCGCAAGACGCGGTGCCCGTTATAACGAAAGGGTCAACAACAACGCTTATCATGTGGTACATCCTGATGTGCGCCAACCAAGCCGGCAGCAGTTCCGTATTACTAGAAGTGCTATGTGGTTGAATGTGGATGGTGTCATTCCAACTCTGAGACGCCACCGCATCAAAATCTGCTCAACTGCTCTGGACGGAGAACGTACCTGAGGAGACCATAGGCTTCCACTGCTAAGGCGAGGGGGGGACAGCAGGTTATGATAGTCTAGGTTCAGTAAATAGACGACTTGGATCCAGACAGCCTGTGCAAACGCCAGCGTCGAGTAATATCCAGCACTTGGGTTGTCACTTGAGACCCGAGCTGAGAGGTCGACGTCACTGATGCTGTCCTGAGAGAAGATCGAGCCGTCAACTCCGTCAATCAGTGCGAACGTTCGCCCCTCCTCAATGTAAACCGACCAATGTTTGTGTGCCGCTGTTGTTTTGAAATACACTCAGCGCACCAGTGAAACAGTGTGAAAATTTTCGTGCATATAGGACTATTAAATCCACATCCGAGTTGGGTGTCATTGTGCATGGTGGATGGCGCACGTACTGTGCACACAATGAAAGATTTTTTTTTATGTCCCTAATTCATGTTGTGTAATATTTTTAAGTTCGATAATTACTCACCATATGGGGCACACAAAGACGTTCCTTGGGCAGAATGATGCCAATAATTTAATTCGAGTTTGTCTATTTCCATAAAGTAGTTCATGATTGTGTAACACATACAACGACTTTTTGGGCATAAAGATAGCAAAAACTTACAATTTTCTTTTTTTGCGCTTCTATCATGCTTTTAATCATACTCAGGCTCATTTAATACAGACATTCCTTAGTTAATTGGGTAACATTTTAATGTTTCAGGTTTTTTGTGGTCTTTCCGAACACGTAGTCAGCTTTGGACGAACTGATACCAGTAAACTAGTTTTATTCACAATTGCTAATCTCTTTTATTATTGAGATTTTTGCATTTGTTTATCTTATGTATTTTGTTAACGTACAAACACTTTGTGGCAGATTCATCCCAGTAAACTAATCAGTTTCATAAACATTTCTTGTCTTCTTTGCTACAAATATTGTTTAGACTACGTGGCTTCCTTGTGTTTTTCTTGTGTCCTTGTGTATTTCTTGTTTTGATTATGTATAAACATTATGTCTGGTACAAAGATGACTATCATCTATTTTATGTATGTAAACTTGTATTTTGTATTTGCGCTCTTTCAAATGAAATATAATTTTCTGGTAAGATTTTGCTGGTAAAGTCAGACTTATAATCAGTACTGGCCCTTTGAGAATACCACTTGATATGTACATTATCTCTTAATATTAATTTACCGTTGACATTTTCTTTATATTTTCACATCAAGGATAGTGCATGGAGCACAGATTTCTCCAAACAGCTGATGCTGTTACAATGAGGAATTTCCAACGCTCATGGTCGGAGGGTGAATAGGTTTATATTTTTTGTTTAACTTACAGTCACCAGTCCGTGGCCTTGAGCCTGATAATGTGTAGAACAGTCTTATTGGTTGGGTATCTTCAAATGGGTTGGTAGTACAGGTCACTAATAGGATGGGCCTTACATGTTCCTTTTTTGTGATAAATGTAATTTCATGCTTTTTAGTCAATTTAGCATTTTTCCTTTTCCCATGATGAGGTGCTATGTTCAACAAATGTAGGTACTTATGCTCTCATTGCTTTTGCTGAAGTGAAGAATCGCTAAGGGTGCTAAAGTGTTGTGCTTGTATTATATAGGCCATTTTTATTCTTATTTACCAGTATGTCATTTTCAGCAAGGTTTAAGGATCCGAACCGCCATAGAAAATAACTTACGTTTAAAAAACACTTGCGTTTGGTCTTATATTAGACGATCAGCCTCTGCTCGTTTTTTTGTCTGAAAGCAGAGTCTGAAAGAAGAGTTGTGTTGAAACTCCTTTATTATCGCTTAGTGTGATTTTTGCGTTAACAGGCTCGCTTTTTTAATTTCTTGCTTCTGTACTCTGCCAGTCCGATACAGAGCATCTAGGGAGGAATGAGCACTTGTCTATATATGTTTATTTGTGTTCTCTCCTTGCTCAGTCCCAGTCCCTCCATCCATCCTGTACGTACTAGAAAACAAGTAAAAGAGAGCATTTCAAAACTCGCTCCAGTACGATCAGAGTGTTTGGTAGTCTGGTGTGATTCGATGTAGCATTCGCCAGCTCGAACCTCTGAGTAGACAATGCTGGGATCAAAGACAGCAACCTGATGGCGCGGTCGAAACAACGCTTTTTCACGAATAGTGGAGGGCAGTTGGTACCTGTTCCTTCCACCGAGCGCCTGGTCCAAACATTAGGACAGAGGGAGCGGCATGGGTATTAGCTCATATTCTGGCGACTAGACAGGTAAGGTTTGAAGATTTCTTGTAAGTGCTCTCTTGACTTTCGGACTAAGGTTCATCGTCATTACGTAGATTTCTCGAGATTCAAGCTACAAACTGTAGATTTTGTTAAGGGCTATGTTACTTCTTCGGCGTCTGAGAAGGTTAATACGTATTTCATGCGAAATTTCGTAATTTTAATTAGTGTTCTTTGTGGACAACGTTTCTGCTATGTGGCCTTCAGTCATGCACGTGGTCTTCAAGTCTCTTACCGCGGTACAACAATTATACGCCGCGCGGTGTAGCCGAGCAGTATGAGGCGCCTTGCCGCGGTTCGCACGGCTCCCCCCGTCGTGTTGTCCTTAGCGTAAGTTAAAGTTACATTAAGTAATGTGTAAACCTAGGGACCGATGACCTGAGCAGTTTGGTCCCACGGGAACTTACCACAAATTTTCCAAACAATTGTGCACCGACAAAAGTCGTGGTATACCTCCTAATAAGTTGCCGGACCTCCTTTTGCCCGGTGCAGTGCACTAACTCGACGTGGCATCGATTGAACAAGTCGTTGCAAGTCCCCTGCAGAAATACTGAGGCGTGCTGCCTCCATAGCCGTCATTGTTGCGAAAGTGGTGCCGGTGCAAAATTTTGTGCACGAACAGACCTCTCAATTATGTCGCATGAATGTTCCATGGGATTCATGTCGGGCGATCTGGTTGTCCAAATTATTCGTTCGAACTATCTACATCTACATCTACATTTATACTCCGCAAGCCACCCAACGGTGTGTGGCGGAGGGCACTTTACGTGCCACTGTCATTACCTCCCTTTCCTGTTCCAGTCGCGTATCGTTCGCGGGAAGAACGACTGTCTGAAAGCCTCTGTGCGCGCTCTAATCTCTCTAATTTTACATTCGTGATCTCCTCGGGAGGTATAAGTAGGGGGAAGCAATATATTCGATACCTCATCCAGAAACGCACCCTCTCGAAACCTGGCGAGCAAGCTACACCGCGATGCAGAGCGCCTCTCTTGCAGAGTCTGCCACTTGAGTTTGTTAAACATCTCCGTAACGCTATCACGGTTACCAAATAACCCTGTGACGAAACGCGCCGCTCTTCTTTGAATCTTCTCTATCTCCTCCGTCAACCCGATCTGGTACGGATCCCACACTGATGAGCAATACTCAAGTATAGGTCGAACGAGTGTTTTGTAAGCCACCTCCTTTGTTGATGGACTACATTTTCTAAGGACTCTCCCAATGAATCTCAACCTGGTACCCGCCTTACCAACAATTAATTTTATATGATCATTCCACTTCAAATCGTTCCGCACGCATACTCCCAGATATTTTACAGAAGTAACTGCTACCAGTGTTTGTTCCGCTATCATATAATCATACAATAAAGGATCCTTCTTTCTATGTATTCGCAATACATTACATTTGTCTATGTTAAGGGTCAGTTGCCACTCCCTGCACCAAGTGCCTATCCGCTGCAGATCTTCCTGCATTTCGCTACAATTTTCTAATGCTGCAACTTCTCTGTATACTACAGCATCATCCGCGAAAAGCCGCATGGAACTTCCGACACAATCTACTAGGTCATTTATATATATTGTGAAAAGCAATGGTCCCATAACACTCCCCTGTGGCACGCCAGAGGTTACTTTAATGTCTGTAGACGTCTCTCCGTTGATAACAACATGCTGTGTCCTGTTTGCTAAAAACTCTTCAATCCAGCCACACAGCCGGTCTGATATTCCGTAGGCTCTTACTTTGTTTATCAGGCGACAGTGCGGAACTGTATTGAACGCCTTCCGGAAGTCAAGAAAAATAGCATCTACCTGGGAGCCTGTATCTAATATTTTCTGGGCCTCATGAACAAATAAAGCGAGTTGGGTTTCACACAATCGCTGTTTCCGGAATCCATGTTGATTCCTACATAGTAGATTCTGAGTTTCCAAAAACGACATGATACTCGAGCAAAACACATGTTCTAAAATTCTACAACAGATCGACGTCAGAGATATAGGTCTATGGTTTCGCGCATCTGCTCGACGACCCTTCTTGAAGACTGGGACGACCTGTGCTCTTTTCCAATCATTTGGAACCTTCCGTTCGTCTAGAGACTTGCGGTACACGGCTGTTAGAAGGGGGGCAAGTTCTTTCGCGTACTCTGTGTAGAATCGAATTGGTATCCCGTCAGGTCCAGTGGACTTTCCTCTGTTGAGTGATTCCAGTTGCTTTTCTATTCCTTGGACACTTATTTCGATGTCAGCCATTTTTTCGTTGGTGCGAGGATTTAGAGAAGGAACTGCAGTGCGGTCTTCCTCTGTGAAACAGCTTTGGAAAAAGGTGTTTAGTATTTCAGCTTTACGCTTGTCATCCTCTGTTTCAATGCCATCATCATCCCGGAGTGTCTGGACTTGATGTTTCGAGCCACTTACTGATTTAACGTAAGACCAGAACTTCCTAGGATTTTCTGTCAAGTCGGTACCTAGTATTTTACTTTCGAATTCACTGAACGCTTCACTCATAGCCCTCCTTACGCTAACTTTGACATCGTTTAGCTTCTGTTTGTCTGAGAGGTTTTGACTGCGTTTAAACTTGGAGTGAATCTCTCTTTGCTTTCGCAGTAGTTTCCTAACTTTGTTGTTGTACCACGGTGGGTTTTTCCCGTCCCTCACAGTTTTACTCGGCACGTACCTGTCTAAAACGCATTTTACGATTGCCTTAAACTTTTTCCATAAACACTCAACATTGTCAGTGTCGGAACAGAAATTTTCGTTTTGATCTGTTAGGTAGTCTGAAATCTGCCTTCTATTACTCTTGCTAAACAGATAAACCTTCCTCCCTTTTTTTATATTCCTATTAACTTCGATATTCAGCGATGCTGCAACGGCCTTATGATCACTGATTCCCTGTTCTGCACTTACAGAGTCGAAAAGTTCGGGTCTGTTTTTTATCAGTAGGTCCAAGATGTTTTCTCCACGAGTCGGTTCTCTGTTTAATTGCTCGAGGTAATTTTCGGATAGTGCACTCAGTATAATGTCACTCGATGCTCTGTCCCTACCACCCGTCCTAAACATCTGAGTGTCCCAGTCTATATCTGGTAAATTGAAATCTCCACCTAAGACCATAACATGCTGAGAAAATTTATGTGAAATGTATTCCAAATTTTTGCTCAGTTGTTCTGCACTATTCGGAGTGTTCTTCAAACTAATTGCAAACAATATTGATCAGGTGACATGGCGCATTTTTATCCAAGAAAATTCCATCGTTGTTTGGGAACATGAAGTCCACGAATGGCTGCAAACGGTTTCCAAGCAGCCAAACATAACCAGAGGACCCAGTCCTTTCCATGAAAACTGAGGCCCACACCATTATTTGGAACAACCACCAGCTTGCACAGTGTTTTGTTGACAACTTGTGACCACGGTTTCATGGGGTCTGCCCACACTCGAACGTTATCATCGGATCTTACCAACTGAAGTCGGGGCTCATGTGACCATGACACGGTTTTCCAGTGGTCTAGGCTGCAACCAGTGTGGCTAGGAGCCCAGGAGAGGCGCTGCAGGCGGCGTCGCGCTGTTAGCAAAGCCACTCGTGTCGGTCATCTGCTGCCATATCACATAAACGCCAAATTTCGCTCCACTGTCCTAACGGTTATGTTTGTCGTACATCCCACACGGATTTCTGCGATTATTTCTCGGGGTATTGCTTATCTTTTGGCACTGACAACTCTACGCAAACACCGTTGCTCTCGGTCGTTAAATGAACACCATTGGCGACTGCATTGCCCTTCGTGAGAGGTAGTGCCTGAAATTTGGTATTCTCGGTACACTCTTGCACTGTGGATTTCGGAATATTGGATTCCCTAACGATTTCCGAAATGGAATTCCGGGTTCGAAGTCTGTTAATCCCCGTAGTGCAGCCATAAACAAGTCGAAAAGCTTTTACATCATTTACACGAGTACGAATGACAGCTTCGCCAGTGAACTGCCCCTCCATACCTTGTGTACGCGTTTCTAGCGCCATGTGTTTATGTGCATATCGCTAGCCCTGACTTTTGTCAACAGTGTAAAATGGTGTCGTTTTTTAAGATGAGCACAATGATATAGAATTTGTGAGTCAAATTTCGTAATTTTAACTATTTCTCTTTGTGAACCACATTTAGCTAGTGTTGCCTTCAGCCAGGCATGTGGTCCGGATACCGCGGACGGTATTTGCTTCGTGATCCATTACCCGTGTTAAAATGGACCGTTTACGAATTGCGGAAAAGGTCGATATCGTGTTAATGTATGGCTGTTGTGATCAAAATGCCCAACGGGCGTGTGATATGTATGCTGCTCGGTATCCTGGACGACATCATCCAAGTGTCCGGACCGTTCGCCGGATGGTTACGTTATTTAAGGAAACAGGAATTGTTCAGGCACATGTGAAACGTCAACCACGACCTGCAACAAATGATGATGCCCAAGTGCGTGTTTTAGCTGCTGTCGCGGCGAATCTGCACATCAGTAGCAGACAAATTGCGCGAGAATCGGGATTCTCAAAAACGGTCGGTGTTGAGAATGCTACATCAACATCAATTGCACACGTATCATATTTCTATGCAGCAGGAATTGCGTGGCGACGACTTTGAACGTCGTGTACAGTTCTGCCACTGGGCACAAGAGAAATTACGGGACGATGACAGATTTTTTGCACGCGTTCTATTTAGCGACGAAGCGTCATTCACCAACAGCGGTAACGTAAACCGACATAATATGCACTATTGGGCAACGGAAAATCCACGATGGCTGCGAAAAGTAGAACATCAGCGACTTTGGCGGGTTAATGTATGGTGCGGCATTATGGGAGGAAGGATAATTGGGGCCGGCCGCGGTGGCCGTGCGGTTCTAGGCGCTGCAGTCCGGAACCGCGTCACTGCTACGGTCGCAGATTCGAATCCTGCTTCGGGCATGGATGTGTGTGATGTCCTTAGGTTAGTTAGGTGTAAGTAGTTCTAAGTTCTAGGGGACTGATGACCTAAGATGTTAAGTTCCATAGTGCTCAGAGCCATTTGAACCTTTTTTGAAAGGATAATTGGCCCCCATTTTATCGATGGCAATCTAAATGGTGCAATGTATGCTGGTTTCTTACGTAATGTTCTAGCGATGATACTACAAGATCTTTCACTGTATGACGGAATGGCGACGTACTTCCAACATAATGAATGTCCGGCACATAGCCCGCGTGCGGTTGAAGCGGTATGGAATAGCATATTTCATGACAGGTGGATTGGTCGTCGAAGAACCATACCATGGCCCGCACGTTCACCGGATCTGACGTCCGCGCATTTCTTTCTGTGGGGAAAGTTGAGGGATATTTTGCTATCATGATCCACCGACAACGCCTGACGGTATGCGTCAGCGCATTGTCAATGCATGTGCGAACACTACGGAAGGCGAACAACTCGCTGTTTGAGAGGAATGTCGTTACACGTATTGCCAAATGCATTGAGTTTGACGGACATCCTTTTGAGCATTTACTGCATTAATGTGGTATTTACAGGTAATCACGCTGTAACAGCATGCGTTCTCAGAAATGATAAGTTCACAAAGGTACATGTATCACATTGGAACAACCGAAATAAAATATTCAAACGTACCTACGTTCTGTATTTTAATTTTAAAAAAACCTACCTCTTACCAACTGTTCGTCTAAAATTGTGAGCCATATGTTTGTGGCTATTACAGCGCCATCTATCACAAAGCGAAACAAGTGGTCCAACTAAAACATTCATATTTCTTTACGTACTACACGAATATGTAATAAAAAATGGGGGTTCCTATTTTAAAAAAACGCAGTTGATATCCGTTTGACCTATGGCACCGCCCTTCAAGCTAGACAAGTTTCGTTCTTTGTAGTTTTTTCGTTTGACGCTTATTTCGTGAGATATTTGGCCCGGTCACGATCAATTGACCACCCTGTATATATATATTTGCAGCTTTCTCTGCTGCAATAAAAAGAACATAATCACTTATTTCATATATATAGGGTGTCCCATTTATCATGACCACCCTAAATAACTGTTTGTCGGGATGAAAGCTACAAAGTGTTTCAAGCAAATGTTCTTTTTCCGTCAGGAGGACATCAATCAGCGTGATTGCCTTCGTTGTAGCTTTGTTCTTTTACAAAGATATGAACAGTAGTATGACTTTTTTAAATGGCACCCTGTATGTTTTGTTCGGTAATTCATTTCCTCTCCTAAAGACCTATTCAAAAATGTATCACAGTGTAGCATTCACTGAAACACAAATTTATTAATTACACAACACAACATTGACGTTGATGCTCCAGCGCTTAATGCAGGTACTCGGGATAATGGAACACATCCATGTGTTGACGTTGACAGAGGACAAATGTAAACATATGCACACCCTTCATTCCGTCAACCATCGTCAGTTGAAGAGTTGTTTGAGTAGAATGTACACCAACGAAGAGAAAGTAGAAGTGCTACTCATCTATGGGGAATGTAAGTTAGCAGAACAGTAGTTGCAATACTGTTTTCTTATGTAGGGGTACATTAGTACAGTAGTTTAGTACTTTTAAACACTGTTGTGTAGAGTAGGCATACAGTAAAGGCTGTCCTTCCTGCAAACGTTTCTTTCATTGTTGTTGTTGTTGAAGGTAGGTGAAATGCTACGCAGGCAGCGGAACTGTACAGAGAACGATATCCTGACAAGAACCCATGTTCCAGACGGGTGTTTCCTCGTCTTGTTGCAAAGCTTCAACCCACGACAACGCATTCGTCGTAGCACTCGTATAGACGAAGCTGCCGAAGTTACTGTTCTCGCTTCCGTTGCTATGAAACCACATGTCAACACACCACAGCTTGAACACGAGATTGGCACTCCTGAAACCAGTGTACATCGTATTCTTACATGTCACCAGTTCCATCCTTACCATGTGCACCTACATCAAGAATTGCATGGGAATGATTTCCAGAATCCTTTACAGTTCTGTCAGTGGGCACAGCAGCAAATCCTCGACTCCCGAATTTTTTCTCCAACGTTCTATTTACCGATGAATGTTCCTTCTCAAACAAAGGAAAGGTCAATACAAGGAACATGCATTTTTGGTCCAACGACAACCCACGATGGCTTAGACAGGTAGAACATCAGCGTCAATAGAGACTTAACGTCTGGTGTGCGATGCTTGGTACCACAATTATTGGGCCTTATTTCATCAATGGTAGTCTAAACGGCACAGCGTATGCCAACTTCCTCCGACGAATTGTTCCTCCTCTTCTGCATGAACTGCCACTAAGAACTAGAATGCTTATGTGGTATCAACACGATGGATGTCCAGCACATAATGCCTTGCATGCAGTCGTGTTCGGAACCGAAGGTATCCTGCCAGATAGATTGGCCCAGGAGGAACAGTTACTTGGCCTGCTAGGTCTCCTGATTTAAATCCTCTGGACTATTTTTGGCGGGGATGCATTAAAGATGTTGTCTACTGCTATATTCCAAAAACTCCAGAGGACATGCAGGAACGTATCATGCTTGCTTGTAATTCTCTTCAGCGGGCAATACTGGAAGCAGTAAATAATTCTTTCATTCAACGACTACACCAGTGTATCGATGTTCAGGGTCACCGCTTTGAGCACCTTTAAATGTTCTACTCCTGGGCAATGGTAGAGGAGAGTCAAAGTTATTTTGTGTTATGTTTTTACTTGGTTTTTAGTTGTTTTCTGACAACTCCAGCAAGTGGACGAGTTTGTGATCCCGGGCTTAAAGTCAACGTTGTGTTATGTAATTAATAACGTTGTGTTTCAGTGAATGGTAAGCTGTGATACATTTTTCAATAGGTCTTTAGGAAAGGAAATGCATTACCGAATAAAAAATACAGGGCGCTATTTAAAAAAGTCATACCGCTGTTCATATCTTTGTAAAAAACGAAGCTACAATTAAGGCAATCATGCTGATTGATGTCCCCCTGACGGCTAAAGAAAATTTGCTTGAAACATTTTGTAGTTTGCATCTGGACAAACAGTTATGTAGGGTGGTCAAGATAAATGGGACACCCTGTATATATATCTATAGCTAATACTTGGTTCAAGAATCATAAAAGAAGGTTGTATACATGGAAGAAGCCTGGAGATACTGGAGGGTTTCAGATAGATTATATAATGGTAAGACAGATGTTTAGGAACCAGCTTTTAAATCGTAAGACATTTCCAGGGTCAGATGTGGACTCTGACCACAATCTGTTGGTTATGAACTGTAGATTAAAACTGAAGAAACTGCAAAAAGGTGGGAATTTAAGGAGATGGGACCTGGATAAACTGACTAAACCAGAGGTTGTACAGTGTTTCAGGGAGAGCATAAGGGAACGATTGACAGGAATGGGGGCAGAAATACAGTAGAAGAAGAATGGGTAGCTTTGAGGTGTGAAGTAGTAAAGGCAGTAGAGGATCAAGGAGGTAAAAAGATGAGGTCTAGTAGAAATCCTTGGGTAACAGAAGAAATATTGAATTTAATTGATGAAAGAAGAAAATATAAAAATGCAGTAAATGAAGCAGGCAAAAAGGAATACAAACGTCTCAAAAATGAGATCGACAGGAAGTGCAAAATGGCTAAGCAGGGATGGCTAGAGAACAAATGTAAGGATGTAGAATCATATCTCACAAGGAGTGAGATAGACATTGCCTACAGGAAAATTAAAGAGACCTTTGGAGAAAAGAGAACCACTTGTATGAATATCAAGAGCTCAGATAGAAACCCAGTTCTAAGCAAAGAGGGGAAAGCAGAAAGGAGGAAGGAGTATATAGAGGGTCTATACAAGGGCAATGTACTTCAGGACAATATTATGGAAATGGAAGAGGATGAAGATGAAGATGAAATGGGAGATACGATACTGCGTGAAGAGTTTGACAGAGCACTGAAAGACCTGAGTCGAAACAAGGCCCCGGGAGTAGACAATATTCCATTAGAACTACTGACAGCCTTTGGAGAGCCAGTCCTGACAAAACTCTACCATCTGGTGAGCAAGATGTATGAGACAGGCGAAATTCCCTCAGACTTCAAGAAGAATATAATAATTGCAATCCCAAAGAAAGCAGGTGTTGACAGATATGAAAATTACCGAACTATCAGTTTAATACGTCACAGCTGCAAAATACTAACGCGAATTCTTTACAGACGAATGGAAAAACTGGTAGAAGCAGACCTCGGGGAAGATCAGTTTGGATTCCGTAGAAATGTTGGAACACGTGAGGCAATACTGACCCTACGACTTATCTTAGAAGAAAGATTAAGGAAAGGCAAACCTAGGTTTATAGCATTTGTAGACTTAGAGAAAGCTTTTGACAATGTTGACTGGAATACTCTCTTTCAAATTCTGAAGGTGGCAGGGGTAAAATACAGGGAGCGAAAGGCTATTTATAATTTGTACAGAAACCAGAATGCAGTTATGAATCGAGGGACATGAAAGGGAAGCAGTGGTTGAAAAGGGAGTGAGTCAGGGTTGTAGCCTATCCACGATGTTATTCAATCTATATATTGAGCAAGCAGTAAAGGAAACAAAAGAAAAATTCGGAGTAGGTATTAAAATCCGTGGAGAAGAAATAAAAACTTTGAGGTTCGCCGATGACATTGTAATTCTGTCAGAGACAGCACAGGACCTGGAAGAGCAGTTGAACGGAATGGACAGTGTCTTCAAAGGAAGATATAAGATGAGCATCAACAAAAGCAAAACGAGGATGTAGTCGAATTAAGTCGGGTGATGCTGAGGGAATTAGATTAGGAAATGAGACACTTAAAGGAGTTTTGCTATTTGGCGAGCAAAATGTGTGATGATGGTCGAAGTAGAGAGGATATAAAATGTAGACTAGCAATGGCAAGGAAAGCGTTTCTGAAGAAGAGAAATTTGTTAACATCGAGTATAGATTTAAGAGACAGGAAGTCGTTTCTGAAAGTATTTGTATGGAGCGTAGCCATGTATGGAAGTGAAACATGGACGATAAATAGTTTGGACAAGAAGAGAATAGAAGCTTTCGAAATGTGGTGCTACAGAAGAATGCTGAAGATTAGATGGGTAGATCACATAACTAATGAGGAAGTATTGAATAGGATTGGGGAGAAGTTTGTGGCACAACTTGACCAGAGGAAGGGATCGGTTGGTAGGACATGTTCTGAGGCATCAAGGGATCACCAATTTAGTATTGGAGGGCAGCGTGGAGGGTAAAAATCGTAGGGGGAGACCAAGAGATGAATACACTTAACAGATACAGAAGGATGTAGGTTGCATTAAGTACTGGGAGATGAAGAAGCTTGCACAGGATAGAGTAGCATGGAGAGCTGCATCAAACTAGTCTCAGGACTGAAGACCACAACAACAACAACGTCTTGGTAATAAATTCTACATTATTCATTGTATTAATGTGTGAGAATATAGTACTTACGAAGAACAGAGTGCAAGCCAATTTCACAATACATTACACCCGTTTGAAACAAGATAGCCTTGAATTGATTTCTGTCTCGGTGAGGTAGCTTGTCTTTTGCATATCGCACTACATATTTTACACGATAGCAGCTTGTCATAAAGGGCAGCATGTTCTTGCTGTTCCAGGTATTCCAGTAATCCTTCGACCCATTGAAGTGCTGATGCATGGCTTAAGTAATTCTAATGAGCAGTCATTGGAATCATGGATTTCACGGTTTAAGTAAAGTCTTTGTCCGTAAACACTTCCAAGACACCCCGGTTTCTTCCGCGTTGTATATTTGTTGTAGCTCTAAATTTTCTCGCGCAGTAAACTCCTGGTAGTCATTACAACTTTTCTCCTCGGATGGCTATCTCCCGGATGTCATAACGCTGTTTAGATCTTGTTCGCCAACCGGAGATGCATTAATATCTCCTTCAATCCCCAAGGTTTGGAAGAGAAACTGGGCCTGTTTGGCTCGTACTAGATAAGATACTTGTGTTCCCTCTGGTCGTTTCTGCTGAAACCAAACCATCATGGCTTCAGCTTCAGCTCTGATTATGTATACGTTTTCATAGACTGCCGCTTTGACAACTGCTAGCGAATTGAATTATTTTGTCTTTGTTTTTTCTAATATCACGGATCATAGTTACACCTACATCGTAAATCAATGCCAAATTATGCGTATCAATACTGTCTTCTTCGAGTTTGTGTATTATTTCCAGTTTCTGCTGTAAGAACACGTTTCCACCTATCAGACATTGTTCGGCACTATCAGAAACCAACTGAATGTAGTGTCTTTTGTAACAATAGAGTATACGCTTGAAATGTTCAAGCGGCATATTGTTTACTGCACTCATGTTGTAACACGATATTTTAACTTGACTACCATACAAAACAACAACTTTAAGTATAGAAAAAAGTCAACTGTATTTTCGTGTAAATCTAGGCGCAACATTTTTTGAGACTTTCGCGCTTATCGACGTCGAAGTGTAATATTCTTCTTTTTAGTAAATTATCGGCCAAAGTTGTTTGTAGCCGGTTGAGGGTGGTGTCGCGGCTGAATACGGTGTGTATATTGGAGCGCAGTGGCCAGAATCTTTCCTGGAAGTAGTGTGGACTTTTAATCAGCCATTTCGGAGCTTCCCACGAGCCACCGCTTCCCTGCAGCACACCGAGCCTCCACACTGGAAAGAAGCGGCTCCCTTGTCGGCTCTTTGATCTGCCGCTGCTGCCGAGTTTCTGTTCCGTGAACGCAGCAGACTGTGGATAACTTTATTACAACAGCGAAAACATTTTCTCGATACTGTCGCTGGCCATGTGTGGTTACCACCAGACATTCATATTCATTGTCTAGGAGCAAGAAGAATGTCTCCAGATTGATCTGTGTTCAAGAATTGATTGCTTCATAAAAAACTGATTGACAATGAAACTAAATTTCCTCGAAACACGCAGTTGCATGAAAGCTGTGATTACTTTCCTTTTGTAATCGTTGATGATCAAGGTATGGAATGGTATCTTTCTTACTGCACTAATATGGAGACAATATCTTTTCAAAGAGTTTTCTGATACAATTCTTGTACAGCTAAAAGACGTTGAAATTATTTTTCGCAGAGTGATGAATTTGTGATTGGTCTTGGAATGTCTTCCCAAAATTTGCCGAAGATATAAAAACTTGCTGTGTGTTGCACAGTTTTGTTTGTGCCAGAGGTAGATACATACACTACTGGACATTAAAATTGCTACACCAAGAAGAAATGCAGATGATAAACGGGTATTCATTGGACAAATACATTATACTAGAACTGACATGTGATTACATTTTCACGCAATTTGGGTGCATAGATCCTGAGAACTCAGTACCCAATACCTCAGTACCACCTCTGGCCGTAATGTCGGCCTTGATGTGCCTGGGCATTGAGTCAAACAGAGCTTGGATGGCGTGTACAGGTACAACTACCCATGCAGCTTCAACACGATACCACAGTTCATCAAGAGTAGTACTGGCGTATTGTGACTAGCCAGTTGCTCGGCCAAAATTGACGAGACGTTTTCGGTTGGTGAGAGATCTGGAGAATGTGCTGGCCAGGGCAGCAGTCGAAAGTTTTCTGTATCCAGAAAGGGCCATACAGGACTTGCAACATGCGGTCGTGCATTATCCTGCTCAAATGTAGGGTTTCGCAGGGATCAAATGAAAGGTAGAGCCATGGGTCGTAACACATCTGAAATGTAACGTCCACTGTTCAAAGTCCCGTCAATGCGAACAAGAGGTGACCGAGACGTGTAATCACCCCCATACCATCACGCCGGGTCATACGCCAGTATGGCGACGACGAATATACGCTTCCAATGTGCGTTCACCGCGATGTTGCCAAACACGGATCCGACCATCATGATGCTGTAAACAGAACCTGGATTCATCCGAAAATATGACGTTTTGCAATTCGTGAACATAGGTTCGTCGTTGAGTACACCATCGCAGGCGCTCCTGTCTGTGATGCAGCGTCAAGGGTAACCGCAGCCACGGTCTCCGCGCTGATAGTCCATGCTGCTGCAAACGTCGTCGAACTGTTCGTGCAGATGGTTGTTGTCTTGCAAACGTCCCCACCTGTTGACTCGGGGATCGAGACGTGGCTGCACGATCCGTTACAGCCATGCGGGTAAGATGCCTGTCATCTCGACTGCTAGTGATACGAGGCCGTTGGGATCCAGCACGGCGTTGCGTATTACCCTCCTGAACCCACCGATTCCATATTATGCTAACAGTCATTGGATCTCGACCAACGCGAGCAGCAATGTCTCGATACGATAAACCGCAATCGCGATAGGCTACAATCCGACCTTTATCAAAGTCGATAACGTGACGGTACGCATTTCTCCTCCTTACGCGAGGCATGGCAACAACGTTTCACCAGGCAACGCCGGTCAACTGCTGTTTGTGTATGACAAATCGGTTGGAAACTTTCCTCATGTCAGCACGTTGTAGGTGTTGCCACCGGTGCCAACCTTGTGTGAATGCTCTGAAAAGCTAATCATTTGCATATTACAGCATCTTATACCTGTCGGTTAAATTTCGGGTCTGTAGCACGTCATCTTCGTGGTGTAGCAATTTTAATGGCCAGTAGTGTATTTGATGGCAGTTTGAGTACCAATCTGAAGACAGTTTGAGTACAAATTTGAAGACACTTAGAGTATTTGTGTGTTAGATAACATGTCAACTGAACCTCGAACGTCTGGTGAAAACTTTAATTTTCTGCAGTTTATCTGAGTATTCCTCATACGCCATGTTGCATATCGATGTATGTTTTTCAGCTTGACATATGAAATCTTTTGTATTGACTTTCATCTCTAGCCATTTGACCTACACGACCTTACTACCAGATAACAGTGTGCAGCATTCCAAATACTTCATGAGCGACTAATAATAGGCGACGTTACCCACTGAGTGGCATCGCAAGTGAAGGCTGTAACTGGAAGCAGTTGTCCCCCAGCGGTGGTCCAGTGGCGTTTCTGGAGCCATCGGCCGTAGTCATCGGCCAAGGAGCGCAACCATCGACTGGAACCAAAGTTCTGACAGCGGAAGCGCCACTGACAAGCGAAACTCCTCACCGCATCCCCCTCAGATTTAGTGGTAAGAAGGCTCAGTAGGCAGCCCGTCCAGTACTGAACACGGATCAAGCATGAAAACAGGAAGAAGCTGTACTGAACAGTGTGAAAAAAAAGAAGGGAAATAGAAACTGTGAACGATCCAAGTGCTTAAACGGTGACGATGTTGGACTTTAACCTCAGTTTCGACTGAAAAGCCCGTGTTCAAAGCTCCATTCTCCGAATTTTTTGCAAAAATTATGAACTGTCCGTCCGGTAATTGACGTGTCTGTTCGTTGTATTCAAATTTATGTCTATTTCGTGATGTAAAGTCCGTTTGCAACAGCGAAGTGTCAGGGAGAGACCTACAATGAAAGTGGATTCTGCACAACTACTCTGTTAACAGCCGGAAGGTTGTGGTTTCCGAATGGTAATCGCAAAAGTTTGATGACGAGGCGATAAGTCAGTCGAATCCTCCACCGAAAAACACATCTGGTGTGTCCACACGGCATTAGTGACAGTACGTGTCTCATCTGATAGGAACCTCTTATCAACGCACCTAACTTGTATGCCTGATGTCTCCTTGCCCGATTTAGGTGTCCATATGAATGCGAATGTGGTCACTGCCAAAGAAATGATGAAAACATAATAATTTGCCACATTAGTTGTGTGAGCGGCGGGTGGGTGCTATTCTGTCATTCCGCACAACGGATTAATCTGAGATGTACTCTTTACCCTGTGGCTCCTGCAAGATGCAATTTCCACCCCCCACACTACTACAGAAGTCAAACGGACGCTCCTAACGTTCTAAAGAAAAATACCTGAAAAACTTTCAGCAATAAATATCGTCTGGAGTTGTCCGCTGTAAGGAAATGACACAAAAATTCACAAAATTTCTTACATAACTAGTGGTATACTTGGGTACTGGAAGAGTGCTAGTTAGTGTAAGAAGAACATGAAACTAACGAAAATTATTGTTTATTTTGCTAAAATTCTGAGAAATCACAATGGCACCTTTAGTTATGAACTGAAGAAGTTATTTCCGGGTTCTTTTCGGAATGTGAAGTTACCTCTCAAGGATAGGATTCGCTAATGAAATTTCTATACAAAGTTTAAGATTGTTATTGACCTGGCAGAATGGCTGAGAGCTGCGCCTACTCAACTTGAATAATTATCCTTAGAATGTTGCTAGATACGGTTGAGGCTGTCGCGTGTGAAATGCAGTGAAGTGTATTGTTGTGGAGGAAATATGGGGCCCGCTAGAGCTGTAGCGCACAATACAGTAAGCTGCGATGACTGCTGTCTGCGCCGCTCGCTGCTGACAAATAAGATAACTCTCGTTCTATCTGGATTGACCTTAGCCAATCAAACTCTCCCTACATCTTGATGAATTCAAGGCCTCCTATTCGCCCCTAGTCTAAGTATTGGCGTGGTACACCGGTCAGATAACCAGTCCACCACGATGCCACTAAAAAATTCGCTTGCACGCGTTTAACTATAACTCTGTCATTCACACCTTACAATAAGAGTGGCAGCCAACAGAGTGATCAACACTTAATTGCAAGGACTCAATATAGAGTCTCACTCCGATTCGCTCTCGACAGAGGCGCTCTCCCAGTGAAGTACTGAGGAGAGACTTGTTCCTCACTCTTTGAGTACACGTACGAGCGCGCACGCTCTCGTTACATGTTCTCGCTCCAAGAGCGACAACGGAACGGCCCCTCTCCACGCCAGACGTCAAGGGTTATATCATTCGGTCTCTTCCATTACTCCTTCAGCACAAGGCGTCTGCCAAGCAGCATTGCTCTTCTAAAACGGGAGATTGACGTTTCGTTTAAGGCGACCAATCCGGAAATCTGTAGCATCAGCGTTTGGCGTTTGCTGTCTCCCTGTGAAAATCTCTGAAACTGCTTGCTATGTTGTAAAGAATGCATAGGCTAGGCGCTCCCACACAATGTAGCGGAATTTGCTTTTAAGCCGAACACAAGGTCGTTCTTCCTTTGACTCGGGCAAATGCTGTCTGCTCTATGGGCGGTCACCAGCCGACATAGATAGGCTGAGTCGTCTTCTGAAGGGACCGGACTCCCGGCGTGCAGTTTGTGTCTCCCGAACTAAAAGCCCCTGCGACAGTTGTGTCTTGAATGTGTGTGTGTACGCCAGCCTTGAGTATTTCAACCTTGAAGGGCATTTGCGATTTATTAGTTATTTGCGTATTGTTTACATGAATTCATACAACATTGACTTGATCTTATCGAGTTTGAGTACGAATGAAGCGTCTTCATGTGCGGAATTTGATTGTGAGGGCGGAATATGTAAGCAATGAAGGTCAGGAGACTATGACGTCTTACATACCTCCCTCCTTCTGACAAAATTTTTGTCTCGGGTTTGTCAATGCCAAGGAAAACATTGACAAAGTGAGGCAAAAGTTGTTCTTTCAGATTTTCCAATAAACTTTTCTCAGCCATTCTTAACAATCTTTTTTTCTAATGATTTCTTTATAGCTATTGTTTCTATTTTTTAATTCTACAATTTATGTTTTGTTGTTAGGCAAATATAGACTTTACAAAGGTTGTTATTCTTTGTTGTTGCCAGTACGTGTCATTATTTTTCTTTTTCATTCCCAAAAATTGTTTTTACAATATTAATTTTTCTAAACTCGTTAGTGCACAGTGTATCATGTTTTAGTGTGGTTATATCTTTTCTTTAGTTAAACTTCACATGAATATTCGCAAAAGCTCTGTTGTGTGACTTTGTTTTATTTATTTAGGCACTATTTGTGTCACTGTTGTAAGAGTGAAGAAGTGCTTTTTCTTTATTCTATCCTCTTTCAACCTATTATTAATCAAAACCCAAAACCTTTTTTATATATAAACTAACTTGGCTTTACATGGATTTTTTACAGTATCTACTTATACTAATTAATTTTCTTTATATGATATTTTAAGGTCTCTATCACATTATGGGGTTTACATATATGATAAAATAATTACTTTTGCAAAAAAAGGAAAAAAATATTTTTACAAATATATCATTTTCTTAACTCTACATTCGTATTTTATCAGTCTTTTTGCTTTGTGCTATGTCAGCCTCTGTGCTTGACGATCCCCACTGGAATACTGGAAGGCGTCGACTCATTTGTATGGGTCTCAAAAATCATGAGAGAAGCACTCTAGCATGTGATGCCTGGTCTTACTTGTTGACATTGTCATCATGGAGTGGTAGTTTTAACCAATGATGATGACTGTGGTTTACTGCATAAACAGTGATGTCTTGGTACTCCTTTGCTGTCGCACCTGGGACGGTATGGCAGTTCGATGATTGTAGTTGACTACCAACGATCGTCACACAGTATTGTGCTGGGACGTCTTGGTACTTCACACCTGATTTGGTATGGCAATTTGATGATGTAGGGAGAATACTGTTCATTTTGCTGAATCTATTTCTAGATAATGTTGGTTGGTACTACTTAATATTCCGTTTGCCGTTTGCTTGTATTTGTTTGACGATTCAAGGTTTATTTTTGGAGTGGTGGTTGTAGTAGTTGCCATGCATCAAAGTTCATGGAAAGACGTTTATAGCAATTTGCTTTGTAGGATAGGAGAGAAAGGTATCTTGCTGTCTTCTGCCGTTCTTCATCTTGCATCTTTTGTTCTTCTCTTCTTTCTTCCATTCTTCTGTTCTTCTTGGGCTAGGAATGTGTGAATTTTAGTGTAGGAGTGATATAGGATTTGTAGGATCTGACTGCCTTTCCAAATGTTACTTGACAAGTTTGTAGATCCTAGTAATTTTTTGTACCTTCATTGTCGTCTCGTCGTATTATGATTCTCCCCACGCTCTTCCGTTGTGTAGCAGTGTCGTGACATATGAAATGTCCGTGCAGCGTGTTGTCCTCCTGAAGTCCAACCTGGTTGCAACCTACATTTTCAGTGTGGCGACACTTCTTGAAACTGATTTAATAGAGTAGCAGAGCAGAGAGTTAATCCTGGTCCACCAGTAAACGTTTCCGATTCACTGTCCTGGGTGCTCTACAGCCCCTAGTTCCAGTCAGTGCTGTTTGGTGGGGACGTGTGCGCTCTGCAAATCTATCCGTAGACGTTAGATTGCTTCATCGTAAAACTCCTTTCGCCCTGAATTTACCCGAACTTTTTCTATAATTTTGTCGAAATGCGCGAAACCGGGTATGATGGATATCTAAAATTTACTGCAGCATAAGTGGGATCATCTACATCTGCATAACTACTCTGCAATCCACATTTAACTCCCTGGCAAAGGGTTCCCCGAACCGTTTTTACTCTGTTTCTCAACATTTTCATTTCCGAACAGCGCGCTGGAAAAACGAATATTTGAGTCTTTTCATGCAAGCTCTCATTTCTCCTATCTTACTCGTAGTACAGTAATCATTTTTCCCCATTTAGCTGAGTCCCAAAAAAAAATTTCCGCATTCAGAGGAAAACGTTGTAGACTAAAATTTCGTGAAAAGGATCTCGCCGCAACGAAAAACGCCTTTATTGAATGATTTCCACCCCAAAGCGTGTATCATATCCGTGCTAATATACTCCATTTTGCGATAATACAAAACGAGCTGCCCTTCTTTGAACTCTTTCTATGTACTCCGTCAGTCCCACTTGATAACGATCCCATACCACACCCAGCAATACACTAATAGGGTTCGTCATCCTCACGGCATTGTCTGTGCGATAGTTCCATTTATGTAATTGTTGGACTGACAATCTTTAGATATCTGTGATTTATCGTGTAACCTAAGTTTGGCGGATTCCTTTCAGTACTCATGTGTATGACCCAACAATTTTCAGTACCTATATTCAACTGCCACATTTTGGAAGGTATCGCTACATTCTCTAAATCATTTTGGAATTTGTTCTGACAATCTGATGACTTTATAATGTCAGCATCATCTGCATCATCATTTATAATGACAGCATCATCTGCAAACAATCATAAACGTTTATGTATGTCAATAACAGCAGAGAACTCATAACACTTCCTTGGGGAACGCTAGATATTACTTCTGGTTTACTCTATGACTTTGCATCAATTATTACTAGACTAGCTGTGACCTCTCTGACAGGGAACCACGAATGAAGTCGCGCTATCTGATTAGAAGGCGTTTGTGAAAACGGCATCAAAACCCTTTGGAAAATCGAGAAATCCGTAATCAATATGAAATATCCTGTCAATAACACTCATTACTTCGAATGGAGAAAGAGTTAGCTGTGTTTCACAATAACAATATTTTCTAAATCATTGTTGACTGTGTGTCAATAGATCGTTTTCTATGAGGTAATTCATACTGTCCGAACACAGTATACGTTCCAAAATCCGACTGCAGATCGATGTTAGTGATATGGGTCAGCTACTCAACGGATTATTTCTATTTCCTTTTTTGAATATTGGTGTGATCAGTGCAGCTCTTCAGTATTTAGATGCGAATCTTTGGCCGGGCGAGCTGTTGTATATGATTGTTAAGTAAAGGGCTACTGCATCAACATACGATGATAATCTAACTGGTATACGAGGGTGGTTTGAAAAGTTCTCGGAACGGAATAGAAAAAAAGTACTTACATCACTGAAACTTTTTTATTTTTCAACTTAGTCTCCTTGTAGATTAACGCACTTGGCCCAACGATGTTCCAGTGCCCTGATCTCATATCGAAAATGAGCTTCCTCCAGGCTTGCAAAATAGTTGTGAACTTCAATTATCAATTCTTCGTTTGAAGTGAATCTTCATCCACCAAGAAAAATTTTCAGTTTTTGGAGGATATCGAAGTCTGACAGAGCCATACCACGTGAATAAGGCGGGTGTGACAACAATTAATGCCCTATTTCGTGTAGTTTTGCTACGGTGACGTCACGTGTGTGCGGGCGCACATTGTCTTGATGCGGCACCCATCTTGCAGATAATTTTTTCATTTCTAATTCTTCAGTTAAAATGTGGTATACCCTTCCAGATGACATCTGGCAAACGTGAGAAATTTCACGCACTTTCAATCGGCGTTCCTCCTCGACCATTTTGTGCACTTTTGAAATGATTTCTTGAGTCGTGACACATCTTGGCCGACCACTGCGCGGATCATCATCTAAGCTCTCACGGCCAAATTGAAATTCATTTGTCCACCAAGCAACAGTTGAATATGAGGGAGCAGAGTCCCCCAGTGTATTCTGGAAATCAGCATGAATGTCCTTTGCTTTCATACCAGTCTTTACAAAGTACTTAATCACTGCTCGAATCTCGATTTTTTCCATCTTTGCAAATCACTATGCGGCAACAACAACAGAGCTACGTGACTGCCACAGCTCTCTTCCAAGAGCACTGACGTGGCACGTGTTTACAAGCAACAGTCCAATGGAAATCACATAAACAACTCGTTGTACCAGCGGTGACCTCTCGTGGAGATTCCGAGAACTTTCCAAACCACCCTCGTATAACGCGGACCGTAGGACTTGCCGTTACAAAGTGATTTAAGCTGCCTTGCTACGAAGAGGATATCTACTTCTAACTTACCAATGTTGGAAAACGTTCTGTATTCGAATTCGAGGATATTTACTTCGTGTGGTGTGCGTACTGTAAGACCTTCGGTACACACACCATCAGATTATTTGACTTGTCGCTCTAACGAAGTAGGCGAGTGTCAGCAATATGTCTCGTGGTCTTATCGTGGCGTGTTTATCTTCTGCCGTTAGGTCAGACGATAGAAATGCCACTTGCACGCTTAGAGTAGAAGGTTGACGGTGACCAACTTTAAACAGAACTTGATTAATTTTCACACACATTTATTAAAATAATAACGATCATAAACCTTACTTAACTTGATTCTGGATGCTATTTACAATTGACAGTCTGAAGTTCCTTTGGTCTTGGTACATCAATCTTATTCTCACATATCTCTGATACTTGACAAAGTGTCTATACATTTCTCTTCATGGCTATGTACAGGAATATGATAATCTTATTAGGCACGGACTGAAACTTGACTATAGACTGGTACAGACAAATGCAGACTAATGCAGACTTGTACAGACTGGTGCAGACAAATGCAGACTTCTACAGACTGGTGCAGACAAATGCAGACTGACTAATCGGAGGTCTGTACACTCGTTATAACACCTCGCGCGTTCAGGTATCACTGCGTGAGTGTGATCCGCGAGGAGAAAAGGTTCTGCGTTAGCAGCAATCTCATTGGCTGCGTTACATATTAGCACACGGATCGGCGGAAGCAGAATTTGGTCCGTCTCTAAGGCAGCGCCATCTCGTAGTGTGGAGACGGACGAGTGCTGCGCCTGCGCTATTGTGCTTAGCGGGCACGCTCTTGTGGGAAAGTTGTGTACGCGCTGACTACGTGGAACTATGTACACAACACTTCGTCTTCGCTGATGAAGAAATTTCTTTTGGAAAATTGTATTTAGTATCTGTCATCGGTAACATTACAAACGCTGTTGCCGAGTAAAATATTGATTGCATCTTGTCACTGGTGTGTTTTGCGTATGACCAGAATCTCTTTAGATTTTCAGCCACATTTCGAGACAGAGTTTCGTTGTGGGAGGTATTAAAAGCATAGCGCATTGCAAAAAAATGTGTTCAAATGTGTGTGAAATCTTATGGGACTTAACTGCTAAGGTCATCAGTCCCTAAGCATACACACTGCTTAACCTAAATTACCCTAAGGTCAAACACACACACCCATGCCCGAAGGAGAACTCGAGCCTCCGCTGGGACCAGCTGCACAGTCCATAATTGCAGCGCCCTACACCGCTCGGCCGAGCATTGCAGTTCGTGCTAGATTAAGAGCTTCTCTATTTTCAACCTTCAGGATTTTGCATTCTTTTAAATCTGGCACGCTTTTCTTGTTACTCCTGCAACACTCTTATGACCTGTTTTGCGTACCATTGGAGTCTGTTCCGTCTCTTATCAATTTGTTTGGTATAAATCTCGCAACTGTTGTTGACACTATTTCTACGAAGTGACATTCGACGTCGGTCTTGTTTCTCTGTTCCAAAACTGCAAAGAAAATGCTAAAGTAATGAAACTGAAATACGTGTCTAGTGAGCGGGGAGCGTACGTGAATCGCATTGCGATGACCGCCTGACACAAGCAGTCGGGTGTTCTGTTTACGCGGTGCTGCGGTGGCTTTGCGTTCCACTGCAGCGCGTCACAGCTGTGCACACTCCATTCCTCAGCGGCCTCAGAAACAGGTAAACAAGTAGGGGAGGCTCAACAGCATCGACTGCCAAAAGTCAGTGGATGGCTACCAATTAGAAGATTCACAACTACCTAAAATAGAAAACACAAATCAAGACATTTCCAAGTAATTTCCAAATATAGCTGCAAGCAGCAAGAAACCTCAGAAGAGATCAAAGCAAGATAGGTCTTTTGAGGCACCAACAGGTGCGAATGGAAAGGCAGTTTTTTGAGATCCACCGTGAAACTTGGAAACTACGTGCAGAATTGGATAAAAAGTCAATATCAGCACTTGAAACCAAAATCAAACCGCTTGAAGGGGAAAATGAAGGGCTCAAACAAGAAATTGCAGTATCAGCTATCTAATATGCAGTAACTGCTGGCTCAGCTGGGAATAACATCACAATCACAGTTTCGAGCGTCGCGGCAGAGGACAAGGATGACCAGATTGTCAGGGAAAGATTTACCAGATCAGTTACCGCTGTGAAGTAAATCTCGAACTTAAAGCCACTACACACTGTTGTTCTTCTTGTTACAGAAGTTTATTCGCCCAAATCGCATAACAATACACAGTGATTACTAGCTGCAATGAAATTATAAAAAGTGAAGAATTTTTTTTTAACGTGGTTAATCCATTTCGTCGTATGTTCACACTAACTGGACACAACTTACGGGGAGGACTTTTCATAGTCACACAACATATGTCAACAGGGACACAATATGGAAGGACTTTAGAGAAGTCTTATGTATTTTATTTGTGACTACTGGGAACTCTTCGCACAGATATTCTTTTATTGTATGGCGAGCAACGGTATTACAGAATGTCGTCTCTATAAACTGTGCTCAGTTAATGTGATGCCGACGAAATGGATTGGCCTTGTTAAAAAAAATTTTCTATAGGAACATAGCAAAATAGACAAATTTATTGTAGAACTTGCCAGGTGCTATTATAACATTACGAAAACAACGAGAGTAGCGATAACCGTGCTCCGTTTCCGAGTGCTGCTATTCAGTTCGACAATAACACTTGTCTTATCTGGCGGCAAGTGGCCTCAGATAGGCTTTCTAATTACACTCCTGGAAATTGAAATAAGAACACCGTGAATTCATTGTCCCAGGAAGGGGAAACTTTATTGACACATTCCTGGGGTCAGATACATCACATGATCACACTGACAGAACCACAGGCACATAGACACAGGCAACAGAGCATGCACAGTGTCGGCACTAGTACAGTGTATATCCACCTTTCGCAGCAATGCAGGCTGCTATTCTCCCATGGAGACGATCGTAGAGATGCTGGATGTAGTCCTGTGGAACGGCTTGCCATGCCATTTCCACCTGGCGCCTCAGTTGGACCAGCGTTCGTGCTGGACGTGCAGACCACATGAGACGACGCTTCATCCAGTCCCAAACATGCTCAATGGGGGACAGATCCGGAGATCTTGCTGGCCAGGGTAGTTGACTTACACCTTCTAGAGCACGTTGGGTGGCACGGGATACATGCGGACGTGCATTGTCCTGTTGGAACAGCAAGTTCCCTTGCCGGTCTAGGAATGGTAGAACGATGGGTTCGATGACGGTTTGGATGTACCGTGCACTATTCAGTGTCCCCTCGACGATCACCAGTGGTGTACAGCCAGTGTAGGAGATCGCTCCCCACACCATGATGCCGGGTGTTGGCCCTGTGTGCCTCGGTCGTATGCAGTCCTGATTGTGGCGCTCACCTGCACGGCGCCAAACACGCATACGACCATCATTGGCACCAAGGCAGAAGCGACTCTCATCGCTGAAGACGACACGTCTCCATTCGTCCCTCCATTCACGCCTGTCGCGACACCACTGGAGGCGGGCTGCACGATGTTGGGGCGTGAGCGGAAGACAGCCTAACGGTGTGCGGGACCGTAGCCCAGCTTCATGGAGACGGTTGCGAATGGTCCTCGCCGATACCCCAGGAGCAACAGTGTCCCTAATTTGCTGGGAAGTGGCGGTGCGGTCCCCTACGGCACTGCGTAGGATCCTACGGTCTTGGCGTGCATCCGTGCGTCGCTGCGGTCCGGTCCCAGGTCGACAGGCACGTGCACCTTCTGCCGACCACTGGCGACAACATCGATGTACTGTGGAGACCTCACGCCCCACGTGTTGAGCAATTCGGCGGTACGTCCACCCGGCCTCCCGCATGCCCACTATACGCCCTCGCTCAAAGTCCGTCAACTGCACATACGGTTCACGTCCACACTGTCGCGGCATGCTACCAGTGTTAAAGACTGCGATGGAGCTCCGTATGCCACGGCAAACTGGCTGACACTGACGGCGGCGGTGCACAAATGCTACGCAGCTAGCGCCATTCGACGGCCAACACCGCGGTTCCTGGTGTGTCCGCTGTGCCGTGCGTGTGATCAGTGCTTGAACAGCCCTCTCGCAGTGTCCGGAGCAAGTATGGTGGGTCTGACACACCGGTGTCAATGTGTTCTTTTTTCCATTTCCAGGAGTGTATTTTAGGCTTAATGTAGATAATCTGAGGATTTAGATTTAACACGTACAGTTCATCGATCAGCGAAATAAAAACTAGTCTGAATAGTGACTCTGCAATTGTAGCTTTCCAGAAAAGACCATGAAACTTGCTCATTTTATATTAATCAGAATTAAATTACTATTAGTATTTCTTAAGTACTTTCATGATAAGAATGGGTAAATAATTCACAGTTATAAATAAGCCCACACTGTGGATTCTTTTAATGATTTTACAGCTCGATTATTCTAGAATGCATTTCTCATAACTACGGTTACAATGAGAGGTTGAACTTCCACTATGAAATAATTCTCAAGATTTATTCTAGTTAATCAATTATCACTAATGCGGAAGTGACACCTAAGCAAGATCTATCGCAGAAATGGTGTCCATAAAAGGACCGTTACGTCTCTTATGCAAACATTTAAAAAAGTTTTGCGCCAGCCCGGTTCCCAGAACTCCTGAAGATAGACGTTGATTGTGGATATTGTATCACAGACACAGTCCCTTTGAATGTTCAGAGATGTCACTAAACCTGCCAAAAGATGTAAACAACCGTGCATGATCAGCCCCTATTACTCGGAGGAGGTCCGACAGCCGATCAGTTCCAGCCATCCCAAGAGGAAGGAGGCACACGGCTCGTGTTGTCTGTTGTTCAACCATGCCTAGATGGTCAATTCCGCGGTTCGATCGCGCTGGCATTGTTACTATGTGCAAAGAAGGGCTTTCAACAAATGAACTGTCCGGGTGCCTCGGAGTGAAACAAAGCCATGTTGTTCGGACATGGAGGAGATACAAAGAGATAGGAACTGTCGATGCCATGCCTCGCTCAGGCCGCCCAAGGGCTTCTACTTCAGTGGATGACCGCTACCAACGTATTGGCTGGGAGGAATCTAGACAGCAGCGCCACGATGTTGAATAATGCTTTTCGTGCAGCCACAGGACGTCGTGTTACGACTCAAACTGTGCGCAATAGGCTGCATGATGCAGAACTTCACTCCCGACTTCCATGGCGAGGTCCATCTTTGCAACCACGACACCATGCAGCACGGTACAGATGAGCCCAACAACATGCCGAATGGACCGCTCAGGATTGGCATCACGTTCACTTCACTGATGTGTCTTGCATATGCCTCCAACCAGACAATCTTTGGAGACGTGTTTGGAGGCAACCCAGTCAGGCTGAACCCATTAGACACTGTTCAGCGAGTGCAGGAAGGTGGAGGTTCCCTGATGTTTTGGGGTGGCGTTATGAGGGCCCGACGTACGCCGCTGGTAGTAGTGGAAGGTCATGGGCTGTACTATACGTGAATGCCATCCTCCAACCGATAGTGGAACCATATTGGCGAGGCATTCGTCTTCATGGACAACAATTCGCGCCCCCACATCTTGTGATTGACTTCCTTCAGAATAACGACATCGCTCGATTAGAGAGGCCAGCATGTTCTCCAGACATGAACCGTATCGAACGCGCCTGGGATAGATTGAAAAGTGCTGTTTATGGATGACGTGACCCACCAACCTCCCTGAGGGATCTACGCCAAATCGCCGTTGAGTAGTGGGACAATCTGAACCAACAGTACCTTGATGAACTTGTGGATAGTATGCGACGACGACTACAGGCATGCATCAATGCAAGAGGACGTGCTACTGGGTATTAGATGTACCGTTGTGTACAGCAATCTGGACCACCACGTCTGAAGGTCTCGCTGTTTGGTGGTACAACATACAATGTGTGGATTTCATGAGCAATGAAAAGGGCAGAATGATGTTTGTGTTGACCTCTATTCCAGTTTTCTGTACAGTTTCTCCAACTCTCGGAATCGAGTTGATGCAAAACTTTTTTTATGTGTGTAATTTCTAATAGACGGCAAGCGATGTCTGAACTACACGCGCAAGCGTTTCTGGAATCTAATTGGATCGACATTTAAAGATACGGAAACCGAGAAAAAAAGATCTGATATAAAATTATATGTTGTAAAATGATGAAGAAATCGTAGGAAACCTCTACGAATTGAATGCAAAATACAAAGAGGAGAAATCTGATTTCTTGGAAGAGAAAAACTCTGCTTCCAAATGGCGCGTTAGTTGAGAAATAGATTTCATCAGGCTATAGAAACAATTCCACGACTAAGGAACATACTACAGGAAAGAGAAAAGCTGTAAAGAGGAAACAAGGAACTTGCTTTTAAAGACTATACTTCAGCTCCAAGTTGTTTTAAGTGTCATAATCTTAACCACACAGTGATATATTGTAACGCAAAACCTTGTCACCAGACGAATGAATACAAATAAAAAGAATCAGATGCATACTGTGTCATAATCATAGGGAGCAGTGCAACAGAAGCAGGAAAAAATGTGGGACTTACTTTACATTACTGCAACGGCAGTTTCCTAAGATAGACAGTGAAGAGTAAATACAGTAACATCAATGTGGAAAAACTTGCAACCTCTTTAACTAATACCGAATTAGACCTCACATCACGAAAACGAAAAGAAAACCTCATTCAACAGTACTTAGGAATTGGAATTATAACATGAAGGCAGTCGCTAGCAATATTTTGGAAATGAAATGGATAAATTTAAATATCCTTCCTCTCTGATGAATTTTTCTCTCAAAATCAGTGCAATTTCTTAAATCTGTCAGAATGTGTCGTTAACTCAGTTATGCAAGGCTACATGCCAACGTAACTAGCCTCTGAAAGCAGGGCAGAGATATTTCAGTTGGCAGCCAGAATCGAAGAACTCAAAGATGGAATATTGAAAAGCGATCATCAAACGGACCTCAATGTGGATCAGAATATACAATATACCACGGACAAAACTTATATGAACACCGATCGGGAAGCATGCCTTGCACTATCACGCACAATAACGATAGAAAATAACATAGGAAACATAGATAACATGTCCACCGCACGAAAAATTTATGATACTAGCAAGAGTAACAATTATATAAAACCAGTTAAGTTCTAATCGGGAGGAATAACGTAACGGTAACAGTGTGCAAATCACACTCACTACAGAGCAGATTCAACAAGCAGACAGTTTACCAAATTGCACAGTGGACGTGCTTCACAACACAATGAACAAGAGACAAGTGCAACTGTGAAATATGCGAAGCAACTTGAGCAAACTAACAGTTACAGACACTAGACAGTATTTAGATACAGTGAGGCCGACTGAGATTTATAAACACATCGACTAAAACGAAAAACCGAATAAATTAGAGGAAAGAATTATACACATCGCCCTCCGATGCATAACAAGAATAGGGCATGAAAATAGGAAAACTCCACAACCAGGGTAGCAGATAGATTAACACTGAAAGCAAATAATCTGGCCGCAGATTTTAAAGAATCATGTGAGCTGCTACGTCAAGTTACACAAGAGCCTATGAATGTACATGACGTGTGTAGAGACCTGGTTCGAGCCCAAGAACGAATTGAATTCTAACCCAGAATCCCATCCCTCCAGAACTGGTGAATTCTACAGATTAAAGAAATGACAAATTCCGTCGTTAATGCCTGCACTAATGAACAAAGGTATAACCATTGTAATTAGGCTGTTTATGTTTTCTTTATGTAAGTAGGCTGTTTATGTTTTCTTATTGGCAACGTTACGTAGCGCTCTATATGAAAATCACTGGCTGTGCTGTGTGCAGTCTGTGGCTAGTTTGCATTGTTGTCTGCCATTGTAGTGTTGGGCAGCTGGATGTGAACAGCGCGTAGCGTTGCGCAGTTGGAGGTGAGCCGCCAGCAGTGGTGGATGTGGGAAGAGAGATGGCGGAGTTTTGAAATTTGTAATATTGGATATTATGAATTTCTATGTATATTATGATTTTTCAACGCTATTAAGCTAAATACATTGTTTGTTCTCTATCAAAATCTTTCATTTTGCTAACTATGCCTATCAGTAGTTAGTGCCTTCCGTAGTTTGAATCTTTTATTTAGCTGGCAGTAGTGGCGCTCGCTGTATTGCAGTAGTTCGAGTAATGAAGATTTTTGTGAGGTAAGTGATTTGTGAAAGGTATAGGTTAATGTTAGTCAGGGCCATTCTTTTGTAGGGATTTCTGAAAGTCAGATTGCGTTGCGCTAAAAATATTGTGTGTCAGTTTAAGCTCAGTCCTATATAATTTTTCTAAGGGGTCGTTTCATATGTCGACCCTTAGCCGAGGACACCTTACTGGAATCATCTGATTTTTTCCTTGTAGTTTGTGTAATTAGTGTAGCTTTTGTTTATTGCTAGCGCGTAATTGTAGAGAAAATCTCCTTTGTAGTTGCAGTCTTTCATTGTTGTACAGTAAAACAGTTGTGGCATGCATGTAGATTTGCACCAAGTATTTCGCAGCTGCGCTTGCAATTAACTAAGTATTATTTTCAGTGCTATGTTAATGTGTTCTCTTATTTTTGCTCTTCAAATTGTGCTTTTCTGTGTTATCGTGTGAGATATTGTCACAATAATGGCGTGTGAAAAACGTAACACTAGGCTTCAAAGTAAACTGAGAAATAATAGTGACGACGAGCGTAGCTTATCAGCACCACTGTGTAGTGAATTAACAGACATTCCAAGTAGTAATTTTGTAATTGTGCATAGGGAAATGGAGCGAGCGGCAAATAATGGTGTAGACGGTGAAACAGGTTGCGAACAGGGAAGCATTATCGATCGATCGGTCGGCAACAGCTCGCCTCAGGAATCCGAAATGACAGGACACAATTTTACAAATACTGTAGATTCAGGTTTTGCGTCCTCACCGTTTTCTCAAATACGTCAAGACACATTTTCAGCTTGTCAAAATGTGAATGTTGCCGGTGCAAATGCCCTGCCGAAAAGCGTAGAGGAACAGATTCCAGACACTAATGCATTGTTATTACAGCTAATGCAACAAATGGAACAAAATCAGAGACAAACACAGCAACAGTTAGACACAATGGAACAAAATCAGAGACAAACACAGCAACAGTTAGACGCAATGGAACTAAAGCTTCAAAAGTTAGACTCAGTGGAACATAAGCTTGAACAAACACGTGAAGATTTAACTACTGAGTTACATAATATTGAATCGAAATGTCAAAAAGCCTGTAATGATGTAAAAACACAAATTTGTGAGCATTTTCAACCTATTTTTTCGCGGCATGAAAATGCATTACAGAATCACGAAGCAGCCATAAAAGAACTCCAAACTATTGTTCATGAAAATCACGACACCTTGCAAGCTAAAATTGACAAAGTTGCATCTGCTGATTCGGTTACGCAACTTGCAAAAACTCAAGAAAACTTAAAGGACACAATAGATACGATTTCAACACAAATGGACACTCTGAAACTTGGTTCAGAAAAACACACTGAGGAAATAAGTACACTATCGGAGAAAGTAGCCGAACTTTCAGATCAGTTCACTAACTTATCTGCAAAGGTAGATGATGATCTGAATGACACAAGACCTGTAGCCATCACTGACACAGAAGAGTGCAAACAAATTAGGAAATTCAAACAAAATCAGAATCAAATTAATACGCAACACCAAAGAGAAATCCGGGAAGTACAAGATCAGCTGACACAGGTAAAACAAGAATTACGTATTTCAGAGGCCACTCGCGCTCCAATATGGGAAGAGGGACATAGAAATACGGAACAGCCACAAAATAATAACTCAGGGCACTTCGGAAATTATGAAAGAAATTGGCAAGGTACACCGAATTTTGAGATGGAACCGCCGACACGACGTAACAATGACCAATATGTTACTCGCCGACACGATGATTTTGACTATAAGCTGTTCATTACTACACGTACATTCAAAACGTTTAAGAATTCTGCCAACGACATTCATCCACAAGCGTGGCTCCATCGATTCTCTCATTGTTTTCCTCCCAACTGGTCATTGGAGCACAGGTTAGAATTTATGTGTGGCTACTTGGAGAATGAACCAGCTGTAAGAATGCGATCGGTCATTCACGATTGTCACAGTGAAGGAGAATTTTACCATGCGTTCCTCTCAGCATATTGGCCTCAAGTTACACAAGACCGAGTAAAACATAGCATCATAATGATGAAACATTCGAACAATCTGAATTTTCCAGTCTTGTGAAATATTTTGAAGACATGTTGCACAAGAATCAATACCTGTCAAACCCATACAGCCCCTCAGAACTCATACGCATTTGCTTAATCAAATTACCTGAACATTTACGACATATTATTTTGGCAGGACGTTGCAAAGACGACATTGAAGCTTTTCAGGGACTGTTACAAGAACTGGAAATTGACACAGACAATCGCGGAACGCGAAAACAGGAGCACAATAATTACAGATCACATCCGTCACAATTCCGCGATGACAGAAATAATATACGACAAGGCTATTCTTTCAATGTAAATCGTGACCGAAACAGACACCACCCGTATGACAACCGTTGGCAGAGTATTAATAATTACAGGGAAAGATCACATTTCCATAGTAATGAATATGACAGAGACAATCAGAGAAACAGACAATATGGGAACCAAAATAATTATTATCAAGGGAGACAGAATAACTTTAGACGCAACGGTCCAGCGCGCAGTTACGATTCAGGGAGAAATTCTCCACCACATGACCGACAAGAAAGAAACTATGGAATCTACCGACATGAAGACAGACGATACGATCGTAACGACAGACCTGAACTGCATCAGAACTGGCGGAATTTAAACAGGGCAGGGCCCTCTCGTCACAGTGAATTTGTAGAAGTTAGGTCTCCAAATCCCAATAACGACGCGCGCCAACAAAGAGACAATAGGCAATGACTCACACCGCTGGCAGCCACAAAACGTACTTATGAAACTGACGACGCAGCTGCCGTAGCTAGTAATTACGTAAAAATGGAAGACATTAGGGACATCTTACTCCAGGAACACGACATAAAACATAACAACATTGCATATCCTGTGATTCACATTACTGTAAATGACGTAAAATTTACGGCAGTACTTGACTCTGGCAGTCCCATTTCAGTAATTAGTGAAACAGCTTTTAGCAAATGCAACAAATCGAACGATTGCCCCACACTTCCGTTACGTAAGATTAAATTACAAGGTGCAATCTTTGGAAAAAGTGTAGATGTACGTCTACAAACCAATTTAGAATTCTTTTGCCAAAGCCACAGCTTCTCTATGAATTTTCTTATTGTTCCATTATTGTCGACGGAAATTATACTGGGAACAGACTTTTTGAATGAATACAAAGCAATCTTAAGCTTTTACGATGCTGAAATAAGTTTAGAGAAAGAGGTTAGTCAATAGCTTTGAAATTTGAAGACTGGCTCTCAAACCATGATGAGGAAATTAATCGGCTTTACCTTCTGTTAGACAACAGTTCGGAATTTTCTATGGAACTAGACACTAACAATCACTCTGCAAGTACTGACAGGGATGATATCGATGGCATATTTGAAACTAATGAGTTAATTCAGAATAAAATTCAAACAATTGAGAATTGTAATGACACTGATAGGCAGGACCTTTTTGAGATTTTACAAGCACATTCCACAGTTTTTACTCACAAAACAGGAACAATCAAGGGATTTCAATACCAATTTCGTGTTCGTTAGCATACTAAATTTTGTGTTAGACCATACATAATTCCAGCACATTATAGGGATCGTGTTAGAACAGAAATACAATCTATGCTTGATGAGGGCATTATTGAGCCTGCAGTAAGCTCATACAACAATCCGTTACATGTTGTTGAGAAGAAAAATGGATCGATCAGGCTTGTCTTAGATTCGAGACAAATCAATACTATCATTATTCCTGAAACAGACAGGCCGCAGACGATGGAAGAACTTCTTCAAAATTTTAATGGTGTAAAAGTGTTGTCTTCCATTGATCTCAGATCCAGCTTTTATCAGATCGAACTTCATCCAGAATGTAGAAAATACACAGCTTTCCTTTGTTTCGGTGTTTGTTATCAGTTTCGGAAACTTCCCTTTGGTTTGAACATTTCTTCGGCAGCATTCATTCGCGGGCTAAATTCCATATTACCTGAGTTCTTAAAACGTCACATCACCTTATATGTGGACGATATTCTAATAGCAGAAGCTTCATGGGAACAACATAACCGCATCCTCAACAGTTTGTTACGTATTTTTGCAGAATCTGGAATTACAGTTAACTTGGAAAAGTCTGAATTCGGTAGGTCAAAGGTGAGGTTTTTGGGACATATTATTTCTTCTGAAGGCATTCAGCCGGATCCTGAAAAGTTAGGAGCAATCAGAGCCATTCCATTTCCATCCACAAAAAAACAAGTCCACAGTTTTCTAGGTCTTGTAAATTTTTACCGTCGTTTTCTGAATATGCAAATTCTTGTTACACCAAAACTTTGTTCTCTCACTGGAAAAAAATACTATTTGGAACTGGGACGAACAAGCACAGTTGGAATTCAATTCTTTGAAAGAATCGCTACTTAACGCGCCAATACTAGCTCATCAAGATCTGTCACAAGATTTCTGCCTTAGTACGGATTCTTCTAAAGTCGGTCTTGGTGCCCATTTATTTCAAGAAGCCATAGAAAATGACACTACCATTCAGAAAACCATTGCTTTTGCTAGCCGAGTGCTAACAAAATCTGAAAAAAATTATTCTGTTACTGAATTAGAAGCTTTAGCTATCGTTTGGGCATTTAACAAATTCCGTTTCTTTCTTTCTGGCAAGCACGTAAAAGTATACAGTGATCATTGCGCATTACAATTTCTTATGTCTTCAAAATTAAATCATGACAGGTTAAAACGTTGGGCATTGTTTCTGCAAGAATTCCGCTTCACAATAGTCTACATTCCCGGGAAGGAGAACATTGTTGCGGACGCGCTGTCACGCGCTCCGGCTGGGCTTGAGAAAAGTAACACAGGAGGCAACCTTGAGAAAAATTTCAGTATTCTTTACATTCAGAAAGTCGCCTTTTAAAACTTCATCACCACATCTTTAAAGGACATTGCTCATGAACAAGATAAAGATCAGATTTGGAAAGACATCAAAAGTAAATGGCATGAAAAGACACACACTCAGATTCGGCATTATTACCTGGTTAGAAACAACATACTCTTCAAACGCTGCACTGTTGATGACAAGCTATGGGTACTTTGCATTCCAGACGATTTTGTTAATAAGCTCATTTGGTATATTCATTTCAGCTATGCATATTTTGGCCCACGAAAATGTTATCATATTCTTCGAACGACTTGTTATTTTAACAATATGGAAAAACGAATTCGAAGAGTCTTGTCTATTTGTAAACTTTGTCAAAAGGCGAAACCATCTACTATCTCACATCGTGCTCCGTTGTTTCCTATTATTTCTTCTAAATTAAAAGAATTTGCTGCTGTTGATCTCTTGGGACCACTTGTCAGAACATCTAATGGATTTTCGTACGTTCTAGTCGCTGTTGAACTTACTTCAAAATTTGTTTCTTTCACACCGTTACGTAATGCCACTGGACGATCTGTATCCAACGCCTTTGTTAAAAATTTCTTACGTGAAGTTGGACACGTCAGTAAAGTCATTTCAGATAACGGACCGCAATTCAGATCTGCTGTTTGGTCACGCATGCTTCGGAACCATAAAATCAAACCTGTTTTTATTTCATTGTACTCACCACATTGTAACCCGTCTGAAAGGATTATGAAAGAAATCAATAAGCTTTGCAGACTTTATTGTCACAGAAAGCATCAGCATTGGGACAGATATTTACACTTAATTCAAAACGTGCTGAATGAAATGCCTCATGACTCCACTGCTTTACCACCTACTCTTGTACTGAAGAATGAAGAACCACCGAACAGAATCAGAGACCTTGTACCTTTCCCGAATACACGTAAACTTCGACACAAAGACATAATTGATTTGACTCTGAAAAATATAAAATCTGCAGCAGACAAAAGGAGAAAACTACAAGGGAAGCAAATGCAAAGAAATTAGATATTGGTCAGAAAGTTCTCATTAAAGCTCATTCATTGTCACATAAGAAGAAACACTTGGGTCACAAATTCTTTCTAGTTTACAATGGACCTTACAGAATCCGACGTATACCACATGATAATTGCGTTGAAGTTGAAACTCTGCGTACTAGGAAGAGTAAAGGTTTACACCACATTTCACATGTAAAACCGTTATTGAAAGATAATCTGCTTTTTAACTTTGTCTTTGCCATAAAACGTTTCACTTCACGTTACTAGTATGCTTTAGAAACTGTTACCATGCAACAATGTTTGAAGTTAAATATCCAGTCAAGAACCAAGAGAACTTATTTAAACAGAAATTACGAATGCATTGTTATTGCGAACAGACGACACAGTGTTATTGTGTGTGTACATTCTTGCTTGTTAGTTGCACGATTACGTAACGACTATAAGGCTCACATACTTAGAACGTATCTGGTACTGCTAATGAGATTTTAATGCAACATTTTGGTTCACTTGAAAATACATTCTGGATTTAAAGTACTTTCTGTGAGATACCAGATGACACAGTGGTTAGTTTATGTGACAGCTACACGATTTTATGACGACGCTACTAATGAGTGACAATTTACAATGTTGCTTTTGCGGTGTTTCTGTTTTATGTCGCACAGTTTTTCTGAATTCTTCTGGAAAGGAAAACATGTTTTAGTAGTAACTTTTGTGGTATAGCTACAATGAGACAGCCTTTTCCGTAGCACAACAATACGTTACAGCACAGTAATTTCTTCATCACAACAATAAGCGTAATAACTAAGATATCTATACGCAAAGCATTTCACTTTTGTTTATCATGAGGTAAGTACATTGACTTCAGCAGAACTTAGCTTTCGGAGGACAATAACTACGACACTTCCACAGAGATTATCTTACAGCAAGACGCACATTTAGCGCTACAGGACACGTATTTGAGTGATTAATTTTGTACTTAAAACATTTATTTTTAAAGATTTTTGAATTACAAAGAAAGTTCTCTGTGATACATTTCATTCCATTGCTGTAATCTGTAACACCTGAGGGTATAATTACATTAATCCTCAGGGGGGTACATGCCTGCTTTGTGTACCACGTGTTTGGCAAGCACAAGGAGCCCTAGCTAATATGGTATTTGCTTATACAACTTTACACATCGGTACCATATTTCTCTAATACATAAATTACACAGCTATCTGATCATTTAACTGAGAGAGACAAACTTTTTTATTACGTCAGTGACACATGTTTACGCAATGACAGAGTTGGATTACTTCACACATACGAAATTGTATTTTGTCTGTACTGTGTGAACTGTTCATATTTTTTCGGACCCATTGTGATACTATGAGAGCTTTGAATGATGTATTTGGTATGAGATCATGATTTTTAAAGTACGTTTGAGGTAGATGACACTACTGAAATGAGCAGAGAATTTTCTTTAGGTTTTGAAATTATTGCAGAAAGCTACGACGTTTTTGAGATTTGACTGAGGTGTTATGATGTTATTATTACGACGACGATGTGTATTATGCTGCTGAGGTACGTTTATGATTAACAGGCTGATGCTATATGAGTTATTTGATTATGCTATGTATCTCTTATGATGAAATATTGAAGAAGTGTCGACGAATATGTATATGTATAATGAGGTAAGGAATAATGAGTAGTGGTTAGGGACTCTGGTTTGTGAATAAGGATGTTGGAAACCAAGAACCGTACTTTAAGAGTTATGAAATGTATGTAAATGCGTGAATGTATTACAATGCCGACCAAAATTTTTTGGACACAGTTATATTCATAAGATTTTGTTTCTACACATTTGCAACGCAAATTCTCGACCCGTGAAATTTTGTATATGAGACTGTCACTGTAGCGGAAACTGCTGTCGTAAATATTTCCGTAAGAAAGTTAAGTGACCACCTGCACGTAATGCGTCGTGGGCACCCAGCTGTGTCAGACGCCTGGAGAACAAGCCATTAGGGTGTGCCTTTTCGGAAGCACAGGTAGAAAAAAAAAAGGGAGGCCATTATCCTCGCTATTGACATTTCCTTGTTGAAAGCATACTGTGTAGTTCGTAATTTATGATATTTACTGAAATGCCTAATGAAACGATGAGAAACATTTCACGTCTATTGTCTTGCTAGTTGAGAAAAATGCCATATGGCTTGCTTTATGTATTTATTTACACATTTTGTTTAATATCAAGTTTCTAGCTGCACTGCATCATTGGTTAAAATAGAATTTTATAGATGTACTAATATAAATATTTTCTGTTTACAGATCCAGTAAATACTAATTTTGTAATACATTTTCCAAAAATGGGGGAGCACAAAGACATTTCCCTTCACAGGAACTGCATACATAATTTTCTTTTCAACTACTTGGTAATTTTTTTGGTAGAGTAAGTTTTTGTGATGATCACTCTAGTGTTAAGATGTGACATAAGTATTAAACATGGCCATTTTTACTGTAATATTTTTTCTGCTTGAGCTTTGTCATGTATAGATATAAGTTTTATATTTTTTATATTTGCTGCTGCTGTTTGCCAGGCATAGTGCTACTAAATTTCACTTTGTATTACTCTGTTAAGCTAGTTTTACTACTGATTTATTTTTCTTGTTGCTGCACATTGGCTCATATTAGTTGTAATGTTGCATTTTCTCTGTTAATTTAGATTTACTGCTGCTGCCAATTTGCATTTTTTTGTCATTGCTGTTTGCGTTAATTGTTTTATGCTGCTGCATTGCCTCATCCCTTAGTTTAGCATCTGAGCTCAGTAGATTTATGTTAGCTTAAGAGGGGGTAGACTATATAAGAGAATGAGTTATGATGAATTGGAAGCAATGCATTGAGAAGCTATACGAAAAAGGTTTGACCAAAAAACTAGTGTACAGTGGAGAAAAACTATTTTTGAAAGAGGATATGAACAGAATACAGAAAGCATGCTTGGATAGGATTTTTTTTGGTGGAAACAAAGGTTGAAATAAGACGAAAGATCTATGGAATAAAGTTTTGGGTTGGACTGCAGTACCAAATGTTGCACTGAAAACAAACCCTGTCCTTTCCTTTTGTATTATTCCGCTATATGTTTGTGTACCCTTGTGTATTTATGTTTTTCCTGTATTTATATGTTTATCTGATAAGACTTAACTTGTAGACTTTTTCTAATACTAAGCTACATTCACTATGATGAGGAATACTGTTATCCTCAAATATAATTGGCATTAATAATATGTTTTTTACCTTGTAAATATGCTTAGACATTATTTATTCTGTTTTGTTTTAATGCTCATGTGTGAAGTTGATGTTTCAATAATTATTCTGATCTTTTATATATCTACTTATCTCATAATTCCTCTAACACTGATGTATATGTTTATTTCTATTTTGTTGTAAAGCCTGTACTACAAATGTTATCTGTATTGTTATGTTCTTTAATGATGTATTTTGTACCTTTGTAATTGTATTCTTATGTTATAAAATTGTAATTGACACCAGTTCATCATATTATTAACTTGTAAGTTGCATTTCACTGCACACGTTTCTGTTGGTCATAGTATATGGACAATATGCGAGAAGTAGGGACTGTTAGTGTTTGCACGTGTGTTACTAATTCAGCAAGGGACTGGATAACAGCATTGCTGGTTCTAAGGACAATTCCAAAAACTTTGTGTGTGTACAAGTGGTGGTTTATGGACTTGCTATATTATCTGCAAGACTTCTAAGGACAATTCCAAAAACTTTGTGCGTGCACAAGTGGTGGTTTATGGACTTGCTATCTTCTCTGCAAGACTCTTCGATGGTGATTGTGCACCTGCACAGTCGCAGCAGATGGCTACTGACCATCATCTCTACAAGGACTATAATGGGTCTACACCTTTGCTGACTCACCAATACCATTACTTCTACAAGGACTGCAGTGGGTCTGCACCTCTGGTGGCCCACCAATACCACAATCTCTACCAGGACTACAGTGGGTCTGCACCTCTGGTGGCCCACCAATACCGTAATCTCTACTGGGACTACAGTGGGTCTACTCTGTGATGACCTACCTACCAATATTGTTCAAAACGTCGAATGACTCTGCTGTGGGTTTGCTCTGTTGTGGCCCATTACCTGTCAGCATGTCAAGAGTCAGCACTGTCTTTCAGTTGGAAGGACAACACTACTTCTTCAAGTCTGCATGGAAATCCACTACTTCCGTGTGCATTGTCTTTTACTGCTCAGACTTTGAAAAAAAACCACTGAAATTTTACTGTGATGAACAATCTGGACTGTCTTTATGGACTGTGAGAAAATTTTAGCTTTTGACCAACATTGTATAAATAAGTGTGTGCATTTGATATCTTTGTTATTGTAATTATGAAAAAATTTTTCAAATCATTATTGGCCACTGCCCAAAACAATTTGTAAAATTTTTTGTGGGGAGCATGGGGGCTATGTAAGTAGGCTGTTTATGTTTTCTTTATGTAAGTAGGCTATTTATGTTTTCTTATTGGCAACGTTACGTAGCGCTCTATATGAAAATCACTGGCTGTGCTGTGTGCAGTCTGTGGCTAGTTTGCATTGTTGTCTGCCATTGTAGTGTTGGGCAGCTGGATGTGAACAGCGCGTAGCGTTGCGCAGTTGGAGGTGAGCCGCCAGCAGTGGTGGATGTGGGGAGAGAGATGGCGGAGTTTTGAAATTTGTAATATTGGATATTATGAATTGCTATGTATATTATGATTTATCAACACTATTAAGGTAAATACATTGTTTGTTCTCTATCAAAATCTTTCATTTTGCTAACTATGCCTATCAGTAGTTAGTGCCTTCCGTAGTTTGAATCTTTTATTTAGCTGGCAGTAGTGGCGCTCGCTGTATTGCAGTAGTTCGAGTAATGAAGATTTTTGTGAGGTAAGTGATTTGTGAAAGGTATAGGTTAATGTTAGTCAGGGCCATTCTTTTGTAGGGATTTCTGAAAGTCAGATTGCGTTGCGCTAAAAATATTGTGTGTCAGTTTAAGCACAGTCATGTATAAATGTTGAAAAGGGACGTTTCACCATCAACAAAATCTCGGAAATGTGTAGCGAACATTCGGCTTCTACAGCATTTCGACACCAAAACATCTCATAAATACACTGAAGACCCAAAGAAACTCGTGCACCTGCCTTCTTTGCGAGCACGAATAAGTACCGGAACACAACGTGTCATTGACTCTACTCATGTCTGAAGTAATGCTGGAGGAAAATGACACCATTAATTCTGCAGGGTTGTTCATAAATATCTAAGAGTACGAGGGGGTGGAGATCTCTTCTGAACAGCACGTTGCAAGGCATCCCAGATATGCTCAATAACGTTCATTTCTGGGGAGTGTTCATGGAGCCACTCTGTAGCATTTCTCGACGTTTGGCCTGCTGGAGTAACCCATGTACGTTGGAATTCACAATGGACACGAATGGATGCAAGTGATCAGACAGGATGCTTCGTACATGTCAGTCGTATCTAGACGTATCAGGGGTCCCATACTGCGAATGCCCCCACCATTACAGAGCGTCCACCAGCTCGAATAGTCCCCTGCCGTCACGCAGGGTCCATGGATTCATGAGGTTGTCTGCATACCCGCAGACGTCTATCATCTCGATTACATTTGAAACGAGACTCATCCGACCAGGCAACATGTTTCCATTCACCAACAGTCCAATGTCGATGTTGACGGGCCTAGGTGAGCCGTAAAGCTGTGTGTCGTACAGTTGTCAAGGGTGCACGACTGAGCCTTCGGCTCCGATATCCCATATAGATGATGTTCGTTGAATGGTTCGCACGCTGATATTTGTTGATGGCCCAGCATTTAAATCTGCTGCAATTTACGTAAGGCTTGCACTTCTGTCACGTTGAACGATTCCCTTCGGTCATCGTTGGTCCCGTTCTTGCAGGATCTTTTACCGGCCGCAGCGATGTCGGAGAGTTGATGTTTTACCGGATTCCTGACATTTGAAACTGCTTTATAAAATTCTACTTATATTGCTAAGTAAAACTGAATGCAAGTGTGACTTAGCTATTCTTTATCATCATAACACTGACCAACAATATCCTAGCAAAACGCAATCTGACTGCTCAAAAAAGAAACCTGACTTCAAATAATTAATATAAAAGATTGGCCCTGAATTAGAAGAAATCCTGACAATAACCCATACATTTCATAAATCACTCACCTCACAAAAATCTTCATTACACGAACTACTGCAATACAGCAAGCGCCAATACAGCAGGCTAAATAAAAGATTCTAACTACTGTAGGCTCTAACTACTAATAGGGATATGGTTAGCAAAGGAAAGATTTTGTTGCAGAGTAACCAATGTATTTACGAAATTTTACCATAATCAAGTGACAACCAGTTCAAAAAAATTATATAATCATCAGTAATAAATCTCCGTGACGGATACACATTCAGACCGTCCGCTCGTGCTAATTCTGCAAATCTCCAACACTGCTAATTATTAACCTCTAACCTATATCACTGCTGACTACTCACTCCCAACTTCCACTACTGATGGCTATTCAACTTCGTCCGACCACCCACGGAGTCTCTTACAGTGTGCGCACAGCGCTGTCAGAGGTATTAATGCAGAGCGCTACATAGCGCTGCCAACATAAACAGCCCACTTACATATTCATGGTACACTCATGAAATGGCCGTACGCGAAAATCCGTGCTTCGTCGCTACCTCGGAGATGCTGTGTCCCATCGCTCGTGCGCTGTCTGTAACACCACGTTCAAACACACTTAAATCTTGATAACCTGCCATTGTAGGAGCAGTAACCGTTGTAACAACTGAGCCGGACACTTGTCTCATATAGGCGTTGGCGACAGTAGCGCCGTATTCTGCCTGTCTACGTATCTCTGTATTTGAATAAACATGCCTATACTAGTTCCTTTGGCGTTGCAGTGTGTATATACAAAGTACTCTGATTACATAGAACCATATACAGAAAAAAATAGAGTAGCGGACAACTACGCTCATGGTAAGAACTTACTGACAACAGCATATGTAAATGTGAGAAGGCCATATACTCGTAATGGTACACCAAGAGTATGGCCTGTCAGTATGCAATCTCCCATCAGTGGTCAACAGTTTCAGTAATGGCGTTTCTTATATCGTGAGAGGTACAGTTATGCAGAAAGTCGAGAAGTATTAGGAAAGTGCGTTAACGTTTTATCAAACTGCAAAGTACGTCCTTTCATCCAAATACTGATTATCGGCAAACGATCGTACTAACACTCTAGTTACAACGCATCTGCAGCCGTATACAGTTCAGTAATTCCAGTAAGTTAGTACATGATAAACGTAACGTTATATATTCTTTTATCGTAACTGTATAGCATTTACTCTAAAGAGAAGGAAAGGTTCTGTTAGTGAAGTTAGTGAATCTCTATTCGTATTTCAATATTGTACCACTGTTCTACACATCTATGTCTAAGTTCGACTGTGTGGCTGCGTCGGCCACCGAATATATATAGCTCTATTTTTTGGCATGACTTGTCCACAGCTACCTTCTTCTTAAAATAATTTTAACTTTTTACCGTTTACAATACGCAACATTCTAGTACTGAGCTCCTAAATAACTATAATAGAAATGAATTATCTTAAGGTCGATACGAAGTCGTAAACTCTGTCACGCGAACTGAATTCACTTTCAGATCACTGACTCTGAATATGTCTCCAGCCCAAAATTAGAGCCGCGAAGAAACTTAAAAATAAAACATAAAACTACTTAACGTAATGTAAAATACCAAGACATAACTAAATTTTAATCTTACCGAAATTTTTGATTATTCTACTCGCCGCAGCTGGATAGCTTTGCTCTGTCTTTTGATCCTTAACGATATCAAAAAGCAAACAAAGATATGTATTGTTTTCTCAAAGTCAGTGATATATTATTTTTGAACAAGAAAGTAATTAATGACAAACTCAATCGTGTTACCCATTAAAACAATAACAAACAGATATGTAAAACAGAACCAGACTACCGGACTACTAAATAAATTAATCTCTCTGCCTCTTCCTCTGTCTATCAACTCTCTCTCTCTCTCTCTCTCTCTCTCTCTCTCTCTCACACACACACACACACACACACACACACACACACACACACACACACGTAACAAATGAATACATGTCATATTACACATAGACGCCAATACACAAATAAAAGACAAAGGATAAACACACAACGACAGTTGACAACACTACACACTGTAAACACATACACATTCAAAAAATTGAAAGTGAAGTGTTGAAATAAATGTGGTCGAAAAAATGCCGGAAAGTAGGTCATCTGCAGTATGGAGACTGGTTAAATACATCTGCAGGATGACACACAAGGACTGACAGTATCAGAAACCGTAAGAAACACTAGATGATAAAATTTAATCTCTGGAAACTTGTGCTGCAAAAGTTGTTTCTTTCTAACCTGAAAAACAAGAGAATAACAAAACAAAACGTAATGTAATAACATATTTGTAAATGATATACAACGCATTTATTATATACCTAAAAGAAGCGTGTATAGGAGGCCAATGAAGATACTTCACAAATAAAAGAAGCGAAACGCAAACTGCCTTTCATTTAGTTGCAGAGTTGGAGTACACCTCCATGAATATTATTTACTTTTGTATTGATATTTCGTTTAAATTAATCGTATTAATAAGAGGTACTTCAGTATCTCATGCATACTTATTTATCGTAATTAAAGTTGCTTTTGTGCTATCCATCTGATTCTTTTCTTTGATATGATTAGAGTTGTTCATACGCGAAAGAAAACCAGTTACTGAGCAGGTCGTTACTAAATTTTCTCTGCAGTATTGTCTTTGCAAATATTTTGCAACTGTACCCCCTATAGAGATTAGTATTAAGCCTTTCTTATTAAGCGCTGTTGAGACTACTCCTCATATACTTTGATTATATTTATTTTATTTTATTTTTAATATCCTTCCACTAATCGCATGTGTAGTCAAAATAGATCGCTAGATTAATTTAACATTTTCTTCCATTTTTTTTTGGTGGGGGGGGGGGGAGAGACGAGGTGGGAAACCTTTGATTTTTTAAAATAAACAACACTCCCTTTATTTCTTTAACTGCCAGTAAAATCGATCTCCGACGTGCACGAGTGTCCATGTGCCCCCAAACAACTACTCAGACTTAAAGAACCACAAAAAAGTCACCACCGCCACTTCGGCCTATAGTTAACAGTAGTACGTAAAAATCTCAGCGTCTTCAGGCGTTGGATCCTGACTAACTTTTTTCTGCCGTAAATCGTTAAACACTTCGGACACGTGGCACTGATTTTTCGTTTAAGTGCTTAACAGCACAGTTCGTGGTCGTCTTCAAGGTTCCTCGACGGTACGAAAACACGAAATAAAATCACGTGAGAACCTTTACACAATTTTTGCACCAGTTATGCTATTCTGTACCTCAAGGGTTCCGCAGTCATAAACATAGTGCAGGCCCCTATTAGAAAACACAAACGAGTCGTAACTACGCGTTCAGTGCAACCTCCATACAACCTGTTCCCACAATACAGTCAGATACTCTTCACTATTAGAAGATTCTGGACCAGCATATCGGAACACTAATCGGTCTGACACTGATTAATTCCACCAATCAAAAGCCAGAACACAACAGTTAATTCGTCTTGCGTACAGCCAATTCACTATTAAATCCTTGTAGACTTAATTACTTGTAGGCACCATATTAATCACAAATGAGTCAAGTAAGATCTCTGCTTTGATTTAATAGCGACACAACTTTATATCCGGAACATGTACTGATCTTTTAGAAATTAACACCCAATATTTCTACCGTCGTGCGTTCGATGAACGTTCAGCAACTCGCCTTACCCCGTGAACCTCCTAGTTCATACAAAGTCAGATCTAGCACAGACTTGATCCAAGCTTTTAGCCTTTCAAAACTGTACTGCCCATTCAAGCCATCAAGACAGTTGAGAAACCAATGAAAACGAATAAACAAACAGCAGTACTAGCATTTTTAACAATTTCATATTGTCATGATGAGCCGTCATGTCTTTAGATAGCGGGCAGCTGTAGTTTGTAATATCATATTTGTCGTTCAGCATGCTGCTTGGCTGGAACATGCGTCACCATAGAATTTGCGGCGCTTTTCCACTCCTCACTCTTTTCTGCAACAAGAGAAGCACAACAACTTATAAATACAACAAAAAATTTACAATGACAACCTTCCTTAGCATCTACACGGATCTGTAAATTAATTATTTCCGTAATGAGTTGAGGTAACAAGTTTGCCTGCAACGTCTACTGCAGAACTACGGCGCGTTACATTCCCTCTGGTTTAGCAGACACAGAGGTGATAAAAGGTTTTAAGAACTTGACTTGTTAGTGGTGACTCATCCGGGCCAATCTAAGACATAGCGCAACAGAGCCGGCGAAGCTACTAACAGAGACACTGCTCTAACGAACAGAAGAGTTGTAAATAAAATTTTCGAGTGGACTGTCAATTCTGGACTAATCATTTGTGATCACAAAACAATTTTTTTCACGATTACCGATAAAAATAATACCGATGAAGAACTAATCACGGCAGAAATATTTAACTTTAAGGGAGCAACTTGGAACATGCTACTTGAAATAGTATTTAATGTCAATATAATAGCAGACAGTGTAATCTAAGGGCACAAGCACTACAGGAACAGATACAAAATGCACAATTCGAATATATGCCTGCCAACACTCCATTAACGTCTAACCCGAAACATCGGTCTCAGAGACCGGTAGCATTTTCAAAATGTGTCGTGTGGCAAACCGGTTCTGTTTGCCGCTATCCCCTCAAGGTACGGTTTGACGTAGCTGGAGCGTTGCGGTTCAGTTTGTGAACCCTCGTTGTGAGGTATGTATTAATTTCGTGATAGGCGCAGGTCAGGTCTATCCAACCGGGTGTTTCGTATTACGCATGAAATGGCTCTGTCTTTTAGAGCGGATGTTTCGTGTCACATGTAATTTATCTCTATTTACTCTTCCAATAGGAGATGTAAGAGATAACCATTAGATCTATATTACTCATATATGAACATAATTTGCCTAAACAGTTTCATGCACTACTTGTGTTATCGACAAAAAAGGATGAGGTTCATCAAAACGTTGGCCCACTCTCTGACAAAACCACACATCAGGCGGTGGTTCACCACTCCCAATCTGCCTCGTGGTATCAAGGGCCTCATACGGCAAGAAATCGGTGAAATGGAATCTATTGGTGGAGGAGATGATCAAGTTCCAAACGATAAACCTGAGAAGAGGGAGACCTGCTCTAAGTGCCCAACTTGCAAAGATCGCAAGTCTTCCTACAAGTGTGTACAATTCAGCAAGGCAATCTGTCTGGAGTGTAGCAGGAAAGTGTGCACTACATGTGCAATCAGGAATGAATAAACACTCGTGTCCATAAACGGCTACAATAATTGTCTTCACTGAAAGTGAAGCACAATATTTGTGTAATAACCACAGTTAATCTTGAATAAACAAAACTTGAATAACACTCAGTTTGATGTTTCATACAAAAAGAACATAAATACACTACTGGCCATTAAAATTGCTACACCAAGAAGAAATGCAGGAGATAAACGGGTATTCATTGGACAAATATATTATACTAGAACTGACATGTGATTACATTTTCACGCAGTTTGGGTGCATAGATCCTGAGAAATCAGTACCCAGAACAACCACCTCTGGCCGTAATAACGGCCTTGATACGCTTGGGCATTGAGTCAAAAAGAGCTTGAATGGCGTGTACAGGTACAGCTGCCCATGCAGCTTCAACACGATACCACAGTTCATCAAGAGTAGTGAGTGGCGTATTGTGACTAGCCACTTGCTCAGCCACCATTGACGAGACGTTTTCGGTTGGTGAGAGATCTGGAGAATGTGCTGGCCAGGGCAGCAGTCGAACGTTTTCTGTATCCAGAAAGGGCCATACAGGACTTGCAACATGCAGTCGTGCATTATCCTGCTCAAATGTAGGGTTTCGCAGGGATCAAATGAAGGGTAGAGCCATGGGTCGTAACACATCTGAAATGTAACTTTGACTGTTCAAAGTGCCGTCAATGCGAACAAGAGGTGACCGAGACGTGTAACCAATGGCACCCCATACCATCACGCCGGGTCATACGCCAGTATGGCGACGACGAATACACGCTTCCATTGTGTGTTCACCGCGATGTCGCCAAACACGGATGCGACCATCATGATGAAGTAAACAGAACCTGGATTCATCCGAAAATATGACGTTTTGCAATTCGTGAACCTAGGTTCGTCGTTGAGTACACCATCGCAGGCGCTCCTGTCTGTGATGTGGCGTCAAGGGTAACCGCAGCCATGGTCTTCGAGCTGATAGTCCATGCTGCTGCAAACGTCGTCGAACTGTTCGTGCAGATGGTTGTTGTCTTGCAAACGTCCCCATCTGTTGACTCGGGGATCGAGACGTGGCTGCACGATCCGTTACAGCAATGCGGATAAGATGCCTGTCATCTCGACTGCTAGTGATACGAGGCCGTTGGGATCCAGCACGGCATTGCGTATTACTCTCCTGAACCCACCGATTCCATATTCTGCTAACAGTCATTGGATCTCGACCAACGCGACGAGCAATTTCTCTATACGATAAACCGCAATCGCGATAGGCTACAATACGACGTTTATCAAAGTCGGAAACGTGATGGTACGCATTTCTCCTCCTTACACGAGGCATCACAACAACGTACGCAGGCTACGGTACTGCTGTTTGTGTATGAGAAATCGGTTGGGAACTTTCCTCATGTCAGCACGTTGTAGGTGTCGCCACCGGCGCAAACCTTGTGTGAATGCTCTGAAAAGCTAATGATTTGCGTATCACAGCATCTTCTTCCTGTTGGTTAAGTTTCGCGTCTGTAGCACGTCATCTTCGTGGTATAGCAATTTTAATGGCCAGTAATGTATTATCCTAAACATACAAACAAATTATTAAAAATGATGAAAGAATATGACTAAGGAAAAATTAGGTCTCTCAGACTAGATGTTTCTAATTATTTTAATGATATATGTTTCTGTTTAAGGGTTAAAGAACACGTCATATTCATCCGATGTGACAGACATTAGAGACGTACAAGGCGGGCTTGAAGCACCTCTCTGACGTCCACCACTACAGACATCTAGGCAGCCCGAATGACACGTCACAGAAACCTTAAATACTAATAGCAAGAACTGTTTACTCAACACAGAGATGGGAAAGCTACTTGAGAAGCCGGGCAAAGACCAACGTTTTGGGTAAACAGTAAAAATATTGTCGGAGAAATTTTAAAAAGCTGAGTCATTTTATCTACAATGAAAACCGAAGAAGGGTGGATGCCCCGTGAATGCAGACAGTAGAATACCTGCTTGGAGGACGCCTCCTCGTCGACGATCAATCGGATGACCAACTCAAAAATGTTTGTCAAATCTTATGGGACTTAACTGCTAAGGTCATCAGTCTCTAAGCTTACACACTACTTCACCTACATTGTCCTAGGGACAAACACACACACCCATGCCCGAGGGAGGACTCGAATCTCCACCGGGACCAGCCGCACGGTTTAGATTAGATTACATTAGATTTACTTTCATTCCAATTGATCCGTAGTGAGGACGTCCTCCAGGATGTAGGACATGTCAGAAAAACAACAATAGATGACAAATATTTACCACTCAAACAAATAAGCTAATGTACGATTCCACAGGTCCCAAGTGGAATGATCGTCATTTTTTAATGTACACTATCCAGGATGTAGGACATGTCAGAAAAACAACAATAGATGACAAATATTTACCACTCAAACAAATAAGCTAATGTACGATTCCACAGGTCCCAAGTGGAATGATCGTCATTTTTTAATGTACACTATATGAAAGAATCATTTTACAAAACCTAATGCACTGAATTTAAAATAAAAAAACTACAATAATACTTATTTACAATGAACACATTACTGCACTGAAATGGTGCAGAAGTTAGATTGTACTTACACACGCACACACACACACACACACACACACACACACACACACACACATACACACTTATTTACACTGAACACATTACTGCACTAAAATTGTGCAAAAGTTATATTGTACTTATATATATATACACACACACACAGTTGGTTCTACTGAGAAATTCATCAATGGAGTAGGAGGAGTTGGCCACCAATAAATCCTTTAGGCTTCTCTTAAACTGAATTTCATTGGTTGTTAAGCTTTTTATGGCTGCTGGCAAGTTATTGAAAATGTGTGTTCCTGAATAACGCACATCTTTTTGTACAAGACTAAGTGCCTTTAAATCCTTGTGAAGATTATTTTTATTTCTAGTATTGATTCCATGAATTGAGCTGTTGGTATGAAAAAGTGATATATTTTTAATGACAAATTTCATTAAAGAATAAATATATTGGGAAGCAGTAGTTGGCTCTCTGGCTCTGAGCACTATGGGACTTAACATCTATGGTCATCAGTCCCCTATAACTTACAACTACTTAAACCTAACTAACCTAAGGACAGCACACAATACCCAGTCATCACGAAGCAGAGAAAATCCCTGACCCCGCCGGGAATCCAACCCGGGAACCCGGGCGTGGGAAGCGAGAACGCTACCGCACGACCACGAAATGCGGACTGGGAAGCAGTAGTTAGTATCGCTAGTTCCCTAAACAGGCCTCTGCAGGATGTTCTTGAGTTAACACCACATATAACTGTTACTGCACGTTTTTGTGCCCGGAAAACTTTAGCTTGGCTTGATTTTTTTTGGTCATCAGTCTACTGACTGGTTGGATGCGGCCCGCCACGAATTCCTTTCCTGTGCTAACCTCTTCATCTCAGAGTCGCACTTGCAACCTACGTCTTCAACTATTTGCTTGACGTATTCCAGTCTCTATCTTCCTCTACAGTTTTTGCCCTCTACAGCTCCCTCTAGTACCATGGAAGTCATTCCCTCATGTCTTAGCAGATGTCCTATCATCCTGTCCCTTCTCCTTATCAGTGTTTTCCACATATTCCTTTCCTCTCCGATTCTGCGTAGAACCTCCTCATTCCTTACCTTATCAGTCCACCTAATTTTCAACATTCGTCTATAGCACCACATCTCAAATGTTTCGGTTCTCTTCTGTTCCGGTTTTCCCACAATCCATGTTTCACTACCATACAATGCTGTACTCCAGACGTACATCCTCAGAAATTTCTTCCTCATGTTAAGGCCGGTATTTTATATTAGTAGACTTCTCTTGGCCAGAAAAACCTTTTTTGCCATAGTGAGTCTGCTTTTGATGTCCTCCTTGCTCCGTCCGTAATTGGTTATTTTACTGCCTAGGTAGCAGAATTCCTTAACTTCATTGACTTCGTGACCACCAATCCTGATGTTAAGTTTCTCGCTGTTCTCATTTCTACTACTTCTCATTACCTTCGTCATTCTCCGATTTACTCTCAAACCATACTGTGTACTCATTAGACTGTTCATTCCGTTCAGCAGATCATTTAATTCTTCTTCAATTTCACTCAGGATAGCAATGTCATCAGCGAATCGTATCATTGATATCCTTTCACTTTGTATTTTAATTCCACTCCTGAACCTTTCTTTTATTTCCGTCATTGCTTCCTCGATGTACAGATTGAAGAGTAGGGGCGAAAGGCTACAGCCTTGTCTTACACCCTTCTTAATACGAGCACTTCGTTCTTGATCGTCTACTCTTATTATTTCGTCTTGGTTGTTGTACATATTGTATATGACCCGTCTCTCCCTATAGCTTACCCCTACTTTTTTCAGAATCTCGAACAGCTTGCACCATTTTATATTGTCGAACGCTCTTTCCAGGTCGACAAATCCTATAAAAGTGTCTTGACTTTCCTTTAGCCTTGCTTCCATTATTAACCGTAACGTCAGAATTGCCTCTCTCGTCCCTTTACTTTTCCTAAAGCCAAACTGATCGTCACCTAGCGCATTCTCAATTTTCTTTTCCATTCTTCTGTATATTATTCTTGTAAGCAGCTTCGATGCATGAGCTGTTAAGCTGATTGTGCGATAATTCTCGCACCTGTCAGCTCTTGCCGTCTTCGGAATTGTGTGGATGATGCTTTTCCGAAAGTCAGATGGTATATCGCCAGACTCATATATTCTACACACCAACGTGAATAGTCGTTTTGTTGCCACTTCCCCCAATGATTTTAGAAATTCTGATGGAATGTTATCTATGCCTTCTGCCTTATTTGACTGTAAGTCCTCCAAAGCTCTTTTAAATTCCGATTCTAATACTGGATCCCCTATCTCTTCTAAATCGACTCCTGTTTCTTCTTCTATCACATCAGACAAATCTTCACCCTCATAGAGGCTTTCAATGTATTCTTTCCACCTATCTGCTCTATCCTCCGCATTTAACAGTGGAATTCCCGTTGCACTCTTAATGTTACCACCGTTGCTTTTAATGTCACCAAAGGTTGTTTTGAATTTCCTGTATCCTGAGTCTGTCCTTCCGACAATCATATCTTTTTCGATGTCTTCACATTTTTCCTGCAGCCATTTCGTCTTAGCTTCCCTGCACTTCCTATTTATTTCATTCCTCAGCGACTTGTATTTCTGTATTCCTGATTTTCCCGGAACATGTTTGTACTTCCTCCTTTCATCAATCAACTGAAGTATTTCTTCTGTTACCCATGGTTTCTTAGCAGCTACCTTCTTTGTACCTATGTTTTGCCTCCCAACTTCTGTGATGGCCCTTTTTAGAGATGTCCATTCCTCTTCAACTGTACTGCCTACTGCGGTATTTCTTATTGCTGTATCTATAGCGTTAGAGAACTTCAAACGTATCTCGTCATTCCTTAGTACTTCCGTATCCCACTTCTTTGCGTATTGATTCTTCCTGACTAATGTCTTGAACTTCAGCCTACTCTTCATCACTACTATATTGTGACTGAGTCTATATCTGCTCCTGGGTACGCCTTACAATCCAGTATCTGATTTCGGAATCTCTGTCTGACCATGTTGTAATCTAATTGAAATCTTCCCGTATCTCCCGGCCTTTTCCAAGTATACCTCCTCCTCTTGTGATTCTTGAACAGGGTATTCGCTATTACTAGCTGAAACTTGTTACAGAACTCAATTAGTCTTTTTCCCCTTTCATTCCTTGTCCCAAGCCCATATGCTCCTGTAACCTTTTCTTCTACTCCTTCCCCTACAACTGCATTCCAGTCGCCCATGACTATTAGATTTTCGTCCCGCTTTACATACTGCATTACCCTTTCAATATCCTCATACACTTTCTCTATCTGTTCATCTTCAGCTTGCGACGTCGGCATGTATACCTGAACTATCGTTGTCGGTGTTGGTCTGCTATCGATTCTGATTAGAACAACCCGGTCACTGAAGTGTTCACAGTAACACACCCTCTGCCCTACCTTGCTATTCATAACGAATCCTACACCTGTTATACCATTTTCTGCTGCTGTTGATATTACCCGATACTCATCTGACCAGAAATCCTTGTCTTCCTTCCACTTCACTTCACTGACCCCTACTATATCTAGATTGAGCCTTTGCATTTCCCTTTTCAGATTTTCTAGTTTCCCTATCGCGTTCAAGCTTCTAACATTCCACGCCCCGACTCGTAGAACGTTATCCTTTCGTTGATTATTCAATCTTTTTCTCATGGTAACCTCCCCCTTGGCGGTCCCCTCCCGGAGATCCGAATGGGGGACTATTCCGGAATCTTTTGCCAATGGGGAGATCATCATGACACTTCTTCAAATACAGGCCACATGTCCTGTGGATACACGTTACGTGTCTTTAATGCAGTGGATTCCATTGCCTTCTGCATCGTCATATCGTTGATCATTGCTGATTCTTCCGCCTTTAGGGGCAATTTCCCACCCCTAGGACAAGAGAGTGCCCTGAACCTCTATCCACCCCTCCGTCCTCTTTTGACAAAGCCTTTGGCAGACTGAGGCTGACTTCTTATGCCGGAAGTCTTCGGCCGCCAATGCTGATTATTTATCAAAATTTAGGCAGTGGCGGGGATCGAACCCGGGACCGCAGACGTTTCGATTATGAATCTAAGACGCTAACCCTAGACCAATGTCAATGTCCCATATGACATTATTGAATGAAAGTACGCATAGTATGCCAGCTTAATATGACTGCAGCACCCGAGACCGCTCGGCTACTCCCGCGCGGCCATAACCAACTCCACAGGCAACTTAGAATACGCCAAACAATAAATTCAACCATTATTTAATAACTATATCGTTTGCTGAAGAAGAAATAGCCTTAAACATAACGAAATTAAAAAATGGGGCAGCCCTAGGACCAGACAACATTCATGCTGAAGTTCTCAAACGAGTAAAAGTACAAACTGTTCCATTCCTAACCAGACTACTGAATGATTCCTTAACACTGGTTAGGATGCCTGCTAGCTGGAAATTAGCAACAGCTGTTACAATAAGAAAGTCTGATGATAAAGATCCGGCTAATGCTGAAACCTAAAGACCAATCTGTTCAGCTAACACAATTTCAATATTTTAGGAATGGCTCATCTGCGACTGTTTGTAACGTAGGAAATTATTACGAGTTGTCACCTCGCAGTGAAAGCGTAGCTTGCGGCAGAGCCGGGAGGAGGGCAGTTGCTGGTTCTCACGGTGGCGCGGCTGACGCCGGCCACTGGGCAGAGCGAGCCGTGTACTGGCCTAACGCTCCGTGCAATACGTGGCATATACTCTCCATGAATCTGAAGAAGTGCTATTAAATATTAATCGATCTTTCTTATACTCAGTATACCAAATTCTGTGGGAAATACAACCGTAATGTCAAAATTTCGAATCAATAACTTCATTACTTTCGGAGGTATAGATTTCTACCTAACACTCATAATAGCCGTGCTGGCATTATGAAACTGAGTTAGGGTCTAATTTATTCATCTACAGTATAAACTGAAACTACAGCTGTGGTGTCACCGCCAGACAACCACACTTGCTAGGTGGTAGCCTTTAAATCGGCCGCGGACCGTTAGTATACGTCGGACCCGCGTGTCGCCACTATCAGTGATTGCAGACCGAGAGCCGCCACGCGGCAGGTCTAGAGAGACTTCCTAGCACTCGCCCCAGTGGTACAACCGACTTTGCTAGCGACGGTTCACTGACAAAATACGCTCTCATTTGCCGAGACGATAGTTAGCATAGCCTTCAGCTACGTCATTTGCTACGACCTAGCAAGGCGCCATTACCAATTACTATTGATGCTGTAAAACATGTACCGTCAAGAGCGACGTTCACCATTTATGGATTAAAGTTAAGTATACCACCAGCTACGTCCATTTTTATAAATTCTAATTTCCTTGTCCTGTTCCGGACCTCACGCCAGCCTGCGTGAGCTAAAACGCGTGCCTTTCGGTTTCCTCTCATACTGGTGTTGGCTCTCCTGCCAAACCCACAACAACAGCCAAGAGGATATGTTCATATTATCTAATATATATACACTCCTGGAAATTGAAATAAGAACACCGTGAATTCATTGTCCCAGGAAGGGGAAACTTTATTGACACATTCCTGGGGTCAGATACATCACATGATCACACTGACAGAACCACAGGCACATAGACACAGGCAACAGAGCATGCACAATGTCGGCACTAGTACAGTGTATATCCACCTTTCGCAGCAATGCAGGCTGCTATTCTCCCATGGAGACGATCGTAGAGATGCTGGATGTAGTCCTGTGGAACGGCTTGCCATGCCATTTCCACCTGGCGCCTCAGTTGGACCGACGTTCGTGCTGGACGTGCAGACCGCGGGAGACGACGCTTCATCCAGTCCCAAACATGCTCAATGGGGGACACATCTGGAGATCTTGCTGGCCAGGGTAGTTGACTTACACCTTCTAGAGCACGTTGGGTGGCACGGGATACATGCGGACGTGCATTGTCCTGTTGGAACAGCAAGTTCCCTTGCCGGTCTAGGAATGGTAGAACGATGGGTTCGATGACGGTTTGGATGTACCGTGCACTATTCAGTGTCCCCTCGACGATCACCAGTGGTGTACGGCCAGTGTAGGAGATCGCTCCCCACACCATGATGCCGGGTGTTGGCCCTGTGTGCCTCGGTCGTATGCAGTCCTGATTGTGGCGCTCACCTGCACGGCGCCAAACACGCATACGACCATCATTGGCACCAAGGCAGAAGCGACTCTCATCGCTGAAGACGACACGTCTCCATTCGTCCCTCCATTCACGCCTGTCGCGACACCACTGGAGGCGGGCTGCACGATGTTGGGGCGTGAGCGGAAGACGGCCTAACGGTGTGCGGGACCGTAGCCCAGCTTCATGGAGACGGTTGCGAATGGTCCTCGCCGATACCCCAGGAGCAACAGTGTCCCTAATTTGCTGGGAAGTGGCGGTGCAGTCCCCTACGGCACTGCGTAGGATCCTACGGTCTTGGCGTGCATCCGTGCGTCGCTGCGGTCCGGTCCCAGGTCGACGGGCACGTGCACCTTCCGCCGACCACTGGCGACAACATCGATGTACTGTGGAGACCTCACGCCCCACGTGTTGAGCAATTCGGCGGTACGTCCACCCGGCCTCCCGCATGCCCACTATACGCCCTCGCTCAAAGTCCGTCAACTGCACATACGGTTCACGTCGACGCTGTCGCGGCATGCTACCAGTGTTAAAGACTGCGATGGAGCTCCGTATGCCACGGCAAACTGGCTGACACTGACGGCGGCGGTGCACAAATGCTGCGCAGCTAGCGCCATTCGACGGCCAACACCGCGGTTCCTGGTGTGTCCGCTGTGCCGTGCGTGTGATCATTGCTTGTACAGCCCTCTCGCAGTGTCCAGAGCAAGTATGGTGGGTCTGACACACCGGTGTCAATATGTTCTTTTTTCCATTTCCAGGAGTGTATTTCTGATGTAATTAAAAGTTCCTTGAAAAATTATTGTTTTATCGTCTTTTGGTTGTGTGAGTGTTTTGGAGAGACCGAGACAGTGAATGGAAGTAATATGTAAACTCAGGATGTGATATTTTACTAAAACCATGTAAATGTATGCGTGAGAAAGTTGTTGTCCAATAGGAGACTGTGTAACGTGTGACCGAGTGAGCTTGATTTTGTAAAAGGCAACCAGAATGGCGCTGAGCATTAAATTTATTAGTAATTTATGTTGTGGAAAGGAATCGTATTTTGTTTTCGTTAAATTTTATTAGTTTCGAAATTACGAGATTTCTGGTCTAAATTACTTGTGCTAATGTGGTTGACTGGCACTAGAAATACCGCGAGTATAGAAGTGCTCGAGATGATGTGATTGGCTGCTTAACATGTTAGCCAATAGGAATTCAGCATTCACCCACGTATGTGAGAGGACGGACGTTTGCGACTCAGCTCTATGAGCCGAAGTAGTCGCTCGGCAGCCGTCTGCTGGCAAACACCGTATGTTAAACTGCGCTCATCAAATTTGTACCAAAATGAAGAAATTCGTGCGTGTCGTTGACGAAAAGCGGCTACAGTATTGAGTATTTCGTGAAAGTTTGAGCTTTGTGAGAGGTTTATTTTAGGAGATATTCACCAGTGAATATTTCACGTCGTACATAAACATCGAGTGGCGTATTTCGTGCATATAACGAGACATTATGGCGAGCACTTTTTTACCAGAAGTCTACTGAATGACTGGATGTGTTAACTCGCAAGTAGTCGTGGGTCAGTGACTGTTTAGGACGTTCAGAATATGGGGTCGGGCTAAATATCTTCTGGCTGCTTTCGGGTGTGAACTTGTAACAGAGACAGACAGTAACACCGCATAATTGATATCGGATATTAAATACGGACTTGACAGTTATTTTCCGTGTTTTAAAGACAATAAACCATCTTAAAGGAAATTTGAGACTTTTTTCAAACGAGTCATGTAAGAATCTCGAACGCTCGGTAGTTTAACTAGCCCAGCCCATGGACTGGACTTATGAGGCCTTTACGTGGTTGGTATTCAGTCGAATTTTCGTCAACGCTGCTGTTGTCGGCTAAATCAGTATCTACCATCGCAGAGTGAAGGGGCAGACAACCTGAAACCAATCCAAGTACACTAAGCTTTACGCACTTAATCAGGGCCAGTTAAGTTTTAGAAAAAGCAAATATTTTGAAGATACATTTAACAACGCGATCGAGAGAGTAGATTCATTAAACAAAGAATACGCAGTATCATTGTTAATTGATATTACCACAGTTTCTGATAATGATTTATGGTGACCTGATTTGTTTTCCCGGATACATGATCTATAGGCCCCGCAGTGTCTATATTACAGCTTCATAGATTAGATTAGAGTTGTGGAATGGTCATCTGGTACACAAAAAGTAATAAAAAGAATTACCAAAGGGTGCACACAGGGGTTATTTGTGGGCTAGCATTCTGGGATTTGGCAATTGAACCACTCGTGTGTCAACTGGAAGATTAATTTTAATTTTAAAAAACGACAGCCTGCAAATGAATTAATTCAAAATTAAAATTAATATTTATACAGTTGTTGACAGAGCCGCGAAATGTTGAAAATATTCATTTGGGAGAAGCTCGTGTCCTGGTTGCTGTGTCGGGACTACTCAAGAGCTCAGCTGGAGTCGGTGATAGTAAACAAAGCACCCAACATTAAGCGTAAAACTGCCCGGCCTGGAAGATACCTCAGCATGCAATGAGAACATAATATGCCATTTCACGACCATTTCAGGCTACGTAGTGAGCGTCTGGGCGAAGCGAGCAGAACGGGCAAATTCTGCGACGTGCACAAAGGGTTTACTCCTTAGATGCACATGGGCTGCAGCACTACGCCAACCGATTCTTTACTGGTAGTCCTCGGGATCTAAATCTTTCGGCAAGATGTCGTAGAGCCTCCTACTTGTTACACAAAGAGGATTTAAGGAAAGTCCAAGAAATCTTAGGCCAAGGCCCAACTTATCAACTGGGTAGTAAGTACATGGTAGAGCGACTGGTGCTCGAACAGTTACCAACTATTCCCGTGCATTCAAGAATGTCTAGCGCTTGGCCATGTAAATCCGAGGCAGGTCGTAATGCATTACCTAACGGGACATGGGCCATATCCAATTTACCTATACATGATTAACACTATATATACACTACTGGCCATTAAAATTGCTACATCACGAAGTCGACGTGCTACAGACGCGAAACTTAACCGACAGGAAGAAGATACTGTGATATGCAAATGATTAGCTTTTCAGAGCTTTCACACAAGGTTGGTGCCGGTGGAGACACATACAACGTGCTGACATGAGGAAAGATTCCAATTGATTTCTCATACACAAACACCGGCGTTGCCTGGTGAAACGTTGTTGTGATGCCTCGTGTAAGGAGAAGAAATGCGTACCATCACTTTGATAAAGGTCGATTGTAGCCTATCGCGATTGTGGTTTATCGTATCGCGACATTGCTGCTCTCATTGGTCGAGATCCAATGAGTGTTAGCGGAATATGGAATCGTTGGGTTCAGGAGGGTAATAAGGAACGCCGTGCTGGATCCCAACGGCCTCGTATCACTAGCAGTCGAGATGACAGGCATGTTATCCACATGGCTGTAACGGATCGTGTAGCCATGTCTCGTTCCCTGAGTCAACAGATGGGGACGCTGGCAAGACAACAACCATCTGCACGAACAGTTTGACAACGTTTGCGGCAGCATGGACTATCAGCTCGGAGACCATGGCTGCGGTTACCCTTGACGCTGCATCATAAACAAAAAGCTTCTGCGATGGTGTACTCAACGACGAACCTGGGTGCACTAATGGCAAAACGTCACTTCTTCGGATGAATCCAGGTTCTGTTTACAGCACCATGATGGTCGCATCCGTGTTTGGCGACATCGCGGTGAACGCACAATGGAAGCGTGTATTCGTCATCGCCATACCGGCGTATGACCCGGCGTGATGGTATGGGGTGCCATTGTTTACACGTCTCGGTCACCTCTTGTTCTTATTGACGGCACTTTGATCAGTGGACCTTACATTTCAGATGTATTACGACCCGTGGCTCTACCTTTCATTCGATCCCTGCGAAACCCTACATTTCAGCAGGATAATGCACGACCGCATGTTGCAGGTCCTGTACGGGCCTATCTGGATACAGAAAATGTTCGACTGATGCCCTGGCCAGCATATGCTCCAGATCTCTCACCAATTGAAAACGTCTGGTCAATGGTGACCGAGCAACTGGCTCGTCACAATATGCCAGCCACTACTCTTGATGAACTGTGGTATCGTTTTGAAGCTGCATGGACAGATGTACCTGTGCACGCCATCCAAGCTCTGTTTGACTCAATGCCTAGGCGTATCAAGGCCGTTATTACGGCCAGAGGTGGTTGTTGTGGGTACTCATTTCTCAGGATCTATGCACCCAAATTGCTGGAAAATGCAATCACATATCAGTTCTAGTATAATATATTTGTCCAATGAATACCCGTTTATCATCTGGATTTCTTCTTGGTGCAGCAATTTTGATGGCCAGTAGTGTAGTACATTAGATTGGACATCAGTATATTTTATAGTTAAACTGATAGGAAAACCTATTTTGTGGAACTCTGAATGGGAATACATTATCTTTTGCATTTCATCATACAGTAATCCATTTCAGGCGCTGAGATCGATATGGCACGTCATCGTCGATTGTGAGATTGTAGCATATATTTATGCTTCTGACATCTGTTGATCTTACAGTCAGTCATGTTTATCTGTACTGTAGCTTCATACACAACATATACATGAACATTCACGAAAAGCTGTCTCACTGGATTCTCTGATATTCACTTAAATGTGAGATGGTACTACTTGAATTTAATAACTTCCTCAATCGGCAGTTTGTGTTTGGAGTTGGTTGTCTACTGCGCAGGAATCAAGTTTCCTGTGCAGTCTCAACATGAGCTCTGTTGAACCTGTATTAAGAGCTAACGGAGAAGAAAATTCCAGGAAAAGTTGCCCGCAAAGGAAGCAGGGCCTCCCAGACCAGACCAGTTGTCTGAGAAAGTGACGAAATCAAATAAGCGTGACTACAAGCGAAAATTTAACTAAGAGATGTATAATAAGCGTAAGGTGTTGTGTGGGTGCAACGTAAGAATCACTGGTTTTGAGCCCAGAAGTTAATTCGTTAACTAATACACGAATCAGGGATCTCGTACATTTGTCCGAAGAAATAAAAGAGCATGAAAACTCCGACGCACACCCAAAGGCGAAACAGACAGTAGCGAAAGGTTAAAAAATTTTTCGTTCTTGCTATAAACTGTACATAATTATGTACAAAACACCAAAATTCCGCAAAAAATTCTCCCTTTTTCCGACAAATTATGCATATTACTATTATTATTATCACTGTTACTGATAGCGGCTGAAGTCGTATAAAAATGTGGATAAGCATCTTATACAGCAGATGGTATTAATTTCGCACTCTCATATTTATCTGAATTCAAAATTTTGTGAACACCTAGGATGTATACCTACGACAGCGACTGCCCTAATCTAAATTTCTTTTGCTTTCTTGAAATCAACATTTACGAAAACAGAATAATGACTGTTGCGTTGAACAGCTGTAATGTCTGTTAGTTCAGTAAAATACTACTAATGTATTCCGCGTAAATTACTTCGGAGTTTTATGGCCCCAGTCGTACCCAGAGAAAAAAAATCCTGGCAGTAGGACGGTTAAATCCAAAGAGTAGTGCGTTGTGTCATTTGTCTCATGCACCGCAAATCACCAAGAGTACATGGTTTCTGCTCACGGCTGCGCATGTCTTCCCGTGACGTCACAGAAGCTTCGAAGTACGGACGGAACGTTTAAAGCTCATCTGACCCTATCTAATTTGTTTATGTGTTTGATGTGGAAAATGTCGAGACTGAAGAGTATCGATTGCACAAAATTTCATATGAATAAGATATATTGATGAGAATGATGAAAATGTCCTTCAGCCAAATCGGTATTCAACAGATGTTTCTGCAGGCATGCTGACATAGGGAACTATCAGACCTGTTAACCACGGATTTTGGTGAGTCTTAGTTAAGTTGCGGCAACGGCCTTGCCGTAGTGGATGCGCCGGTTCCCGTGAGATCACCGAAGTTAAGCGCTATTGGGCGTGGCCGACACTTGGATGGGTGACCATCCAGCTGCCATGCGCTGTTGCCATTTTTCGGGGTGCACTAAGGCTCGTGATGCCAATTTAGGAGCTACTCGACCGAATAGTAGCGGCATAGGTCAAGAATACTGTCATAACGACCGGGAGAGCGGTGTGCTGACCCCACGCCCCTCCTATCCACATCCTCCTCTGAGGATGACACGGCGGTCGGATGATCCCGGTAGGCCACTCGTGGCCTGAAGACGAAGTGCTTGGTTAAGTTGCTGAGTGTCTTGTACTAAGACCTGGCTATCGGCTAATTTCCGAGAAAATCGATGTTGAAGTTTTATGCATACCTACTATACATGTACAGTCTGTCATGATACACGACAAAGCGAGCGTAGCGCAGCGGCTGAGGTCGTGGCTACTAAGCTGGCGGTATGGGTTCAGTTTCTGCCTGTGTACTCTTTTTCATTATCATCTTCTTACAAGATATTTTTAAATGGTATATGTGACGCTAAATTATTCGAAAGTGGTCATCGCCGTAGTAATTTCGTTAATGAATTAATATTACAGCAAACTTTCTTCAAATGTGTATTCCGTTTGTCGTTGGCAGTTAAAATTACAAATACTTAGACAACGTTCGCTTCCTCCGTTTCCTAAACGTGACCCTGCCTCTGGTTGCCGCCTCTCTCACGAACTGTTAAGTGCCCCTTAGACGGCCAGTACTATTGCACAATTGTTAGGCTGGTGCATAAGTTCGTAGCGTTTTTGTTTTGCATGTTGGTATCCCAGTTGCTACGGATTGATTTATCGGTTATCATTCTTTATTCGCAGATTAGTGTCGCTACTTGAGTTTTCATATTATCGTTTTTTTTCATCTGGAGATAGAGAGTGGAACTGTGGACGTTAAGAAATGGACTGCCAAGTGGGTAGACCGGAACATTTTAGACATATTATTCTGTGTTCAGGAGAGAGGTGACAGCAGCGGAGGCAACCAGAAACATATGCCCCACGTACAGCGTTGTCTGCAGAAACAAAAAATGGTTCAAATGGCTCTGAGCATTGTGGGAGTTAACTTGTGAGGTCATCAGTCCCCTAGAACTTAGAACTAACCTAAGGACGTCACACACATCCATGCCCGAGGCAGGATTGGAACCTGCGACCGTATCGGTCGCGCGGTTCCAGACTGTAGCGCCTAGAACTGTTCGGCCACCCCGGCCGGCTCTGCAGAAACATTTGCACTGTGTATGAGAATAATGCCACTGGACAGAGTACGTCAACAAAATGGTTTTCTCGATTAAAGGATGATCGTTTCGACATTAGAGACTCTTCGTTCACGAAGACCTTCGGGATTTCATGAAGATCGTTTGAACGCATTCAACCACAATCATCCACGTCAGTGTAATTGAGAACTGAGAAATGTGATGAACTGTGATCATTCCATCATCATGCGAAATTTGAATGCGATGGGGAAAATCCTAAAATAGGACGTATGGATACCACATGCTCTAAGTTGAAAGTCACAAATATGTGTTTGTCTGACAGCTCGTCATCACTTAGCTAGTCTATAATATCGATCATTCCTATCGTGTACCGTTAATGGTGACGAGAAATTGTGTCTTTACGCTAACGTAAAGAAAAGAAAGGAATGGTTGAGCCCAAACAAAGCAGCAAATCTCCGTACAAAGACCTGTGCGCACCCATAAAAGATATATTATGCATCTGGTGGAACAGCTACGCTGTTGTGTTCTAAGATTTGCTTCCGAGAGGTGTAACCATCACAGCTCACACTTCTTGTCAACGGGTTGTAGACGCAGTCCAAGAACAACGACCAGGAAGACTGCGTGAGGTGATGCTACTCCACGATGAAACCCTCCCGCTTTCTGCTAGACTGACAAAAAACTCAATAAAGTAGTTTCGTTGTAAAGTTATTCCGCAGCCACCTTATTCACTTTATATTGCACTCTCAGATTTTTCACCTCGAACCCTCTCTATCGAACAACCTCCAAAGAACTTCTTCTCCGGATGAAAATGTGCTGCCGTCCGAAGTGGCCGAGCAGTTCTCGGCGCTACAATCTGGAACCGCGCGACCGCTGCGGTCGCAGGTTCGAATCCTGCCTCGGGAATGGGTGTGTGTGATGTCCTTAGGTTAGTTAGGTTTAAGTAGTTCTGGGTTCTAGGGGACTGATGACCTCACGAGTTAAGCCCCATAGTGCTCAGAGCCATTTGAACCATTTTTCTTGAAAATGCGCTCCGAACACGGCTGACCAGTCCTTCACTTCAGAACCACGTGGTTTCTACAGTCGCCGAATCGAAAAGTTACCCCAGCGTTGGAAGACGGATTGTAAATAGTGAAGGTGATTATATAACTGATGACTAATGTTTGTGTTATGTGTAACTGTTGTATTTATTAAACTTATGGAAAAACGCTATAAACTTATGCACCATCCTAATATATTGAACAATATTATTCAAATTCTCACTAGACTGCTCAGTAATATCGCACAATATTATTGTGGTTCGGAAGTTTGGACGATAAAGACGCTGCTGTCGCAATGATTACTTTCTTTTGTCACAAGCGGAATAAAAGGTGAATGAAAACTTTGTTCAGGGAACATCAAGGATCACTCACGGAAACTGAATAGAAAAATGGCATCATAACTTTTTACGTGTTATACTACCAACGTCTGATACAATATTGAAAATTCTCCGCATACGTAGTCACTCCGTCACGCCATGGAATCTGTAGTACGGAGATTTTATTCATTACAAATTTGTCACAGACTTCCCGAATTGGTTTCTCGTGATTCTGCTAAACCTCTCGTGAAGACAAATGTAGCACTATCGGGCTGATCGCTGTGAAACAATACAGGGTGAGCCAAAGTCGCAGTACACGCTGCTAGGCCAAAAACACTGCAGGAATGGGGAAACCTGAACATTCCAGCAGGGTATGGATGAGGTGGTCTGTCTTTTACGGTATGTACAGAACGTCGGCGTCATCTAGAAATCGGCCACCTTGAATCTACGAGTAAGTAAAATTTTTAAATGGAAGGGGGGTTGTGTGATATGTCAAACAACGTCAGCATTTTTTGACCTCACCAGAGAAATTCTGTGTTGTGGGTTGGCAGGAGACCAACACCGTAATATTAGAGGAAGCCGAAAGGCACGCGTTTTAGCTCACGCAGGCTGGCGTGAGGTCCGGAACAGGACAAGGAAATTAGACTTTAACAAAAAAGGACGTAGCTGTTGGAATACTTAACTTTAATCCGTAAATGGTGAACGTCGCTCTTGACGGTACATGTTTTACAGCATCAATAGTAATTGGTAATGGCGCCTTGCTAGGTCGTAGCAAATGACGTAGCTGAAGGCTATGCTAACTATAGTCTCGGCAAATGAGAGCGTATTTTGTCAGTGAACCATCGCTAGCAAAGTCGGTTGTCCCACTGGGGCGAGTGCTAGGAAGTCTCTCTAGACCTGCCGTGTGGCGGCGCTCGGTCTGCAAGCACTGATAGTGGCGACACGCGGGTTCGACGTATACTAACGGACCGCGGCCGATTTAAAGGCTACCACCTAGCAAATGTGGTGTCTGGCGGTGACACCACATTCTTCCCCCGCAAATCGTCGCACGGTTGTGGCATAAGGCTTCCGCCCGCCGTGGGGAGGACCCCATGTTGACGTATGCGACGAGGTGGGGAGCCTAACAACAGGCGAGGCTGTGCCACCCGCACCCTGCCATTCGGACCGCGGGGAGCTAGGAAACGCCTGAAAACCTGCTCCAGGGTGCACGCCAACATGCGGTGTTCAAAAATGGTTCAAATGGCTCTGAGCACTATGGGACTCAACATCTTAGGTCATAAGTCCCCTAGAACTTAGAACTACTTAAACCTAACTAACCTAAGGACATCACACACACCCATGCCCGAGGCAGGATTCGAACCTGCGACCGTAGCAGTCCCGCGGTTCCGGACTGCAGCGCCAGAACCGCTAGACCACCGCGGCCGGCAACATGCGGTGTATGCGCCCGTAGAGAGACAGGAGGGGCCGAAGGGTCGACCTCCATCGGGCCGGGGCACCCGACGGGCGAAGACGACATACGATCCGGAGCGGGCAAGAGTTCCATGTCGGAGGACAACTGGTCACGGGAAGCGATCGGCGGCGCGTGACCCAGGGAGGCGCCCGGCGGTTGCAGCGACGCGTCCACTACGGGCGTCGCCGGCGGGAGAACAGGCGGCGGCGGCGGCGGCGCGTCGCCATGGGGCAAAATGGAAGGCAGCGTCGGTAACACCTGGGGCTGAGGCGAGCCAGTAGATGGGTCCCCAGGGCGCTGACCGGACGGCACCGTCGCTGAAAGCAGACGGCGAGCGGCAGATCCCGCACCTCACCAGAGGCCCCCAAAACCAGATACATAGCGCGCCCGACGCAGCGAAGAATGCGCTCTTCGAGCCAACGCCGTGAACCTCGTTAGTGACGATAGTAGACAACGTCGCCTGGAGCAAAGGCAGGTGTCTGCCGCAGCAGAGGAACCTGAAGCGGCGGATGCAGCAAAGACATCAAGGTTCGATGAGGGCGACCGTGGAGCAACTCAGCCGGCGAGCGACCATCTCGGGGCTGAGAGCGATACGAGGACAAAAAGAGCAATAACGCGTTCTCCCGAGAATGCGACTCTTTCAACTTCAACATCTGTGACTTGCAAGTCCTGACCAATCGTTCAGTGGCACCGTTTGACGGAGGCGAAAACGGCGTGGACGTCAGATGTTGAATACCATTGGCCTCGCAGAATGACTGAAATTCTGCGGACATGAATTGTGGGCCATTGTCGGACACAATAGTCAGTGGAAAACCTTCAATGCAAAAGATAGAGGATAACGCTTGGATGGTGGCAGATGACGTCGTGGAAGGCATCCGGACAACAAAAGGAAAATTACTGAATGAATCTACCACAACCAACCATCGACCATTCCAGAATGGACCAGCAAAATCGATGTGTAAGCGTTGCCAAGGGGAAGTGGCTTTTGGCCATGCAAAGAATTTCCGCGGTGGTGCTGATTGTTGTTTGGCACACACCATGCAAGAAGAACACATATTCGTAATCGCGGCATCGATTCCGAACCAAGTACAGTGCTGACGAGCAAATGGTTTCGTTCTCACTATACCCCAATGTCCTTGGTGGAGAAGCTGTAAGACAGAGGACTGTAACGAACGTGGGACCACGCCCCTGGACTGATCATTATCAGAACGCAACAGCAAAACACCACGTCGTACAAAAAGTCTCTCCTTGTGAGCAAAAAATCGGCGAACCAGCGGATTCCCGATCCGTGACTTTGACAAGGGTCATTGCGCAGCAACAAAACGCAGAACGGTAGCAAGGAAAGGGTCGGCAGCTGTGGCTGTAGCTACACGACGAAAATCAATCGGAAACGATTCGACCACGTCATCGGTTTCCGAATCAATGAACATGCAAGCAATTTCGGAGGAATCGAATGCTCTATCCTCAGCAACAGGCAAACGGGACAACGCATCGGCGTTTCCATGCTTAGCAGTGGACCGATACAAGATATCGTAGCGGTACTGCGAGAGGAAAATAGACCAGCGAATGAATTTGTGCACTGTACGTGAAGGTACAGGCTTGGTCGGATAAAAAAGCGACGTCAAAGGCTTGTGGTCTGTGATGATGGTACAGTGACGACCATACAAGAAATCATGAAACTTTGTAACACCAAATACGAGAACCAATGCTTCTTTCTCGATTTGTGAATAATTTCGTTGCGCAGACGAGAGCAATTTGGACGCAAAGGCAATAAATAGGGCGATCGTGCGAACCATCTTTGTGCGCAAGCACAGTACCAATCCCGAAATTCGATGCATCTACCATCAGCAAAAGGGGTTTCTGGGGATCGAATGGCGTAAGGTAAGTATTGGAAAGCAACGCCGATTTCACCTGGCGAAAGGCGCGGTCGCATTCCGTCGTCCAGACGATCGGAACGCCTTTACGGCGTAAGCGATGAAGCGGAGCTGAAATGGAAGAGGCATAGGGAACAAATTTGTTATAGTAATTTATTTTTCCCAGCAAACTCTGTAGCTGCTTCAAATTCTGCGGCGAAGGCAAGTCTTGTATGGCACGGAGGTGCTCTGGACTGGGATGTATGCCTTGGGCATTCAGTACATGTCCCAGATAGGGTAAGTCACGAGCAAAAAACACACATTTGTCCTTCCGCAAGCGAAGACCATTTTGTCGCAAGACCTGAAATAATGTTCGGAGATTGGCTAAATGTTTTGCTTCCGTCTGTCTGGGGATCACAATATCGTCCAGATAGTTTGCTGCAGTAGGGACCGACGCACAAACAGTTTGTAGATATTGCTGAAACAATGCAGGGGCGGATGCACACCCGAATGGCAGTCGTTTGAATCGATACAAACCAAGATGCGTGTTAACCACCAAAAAGCGCTGGGATTCTTCGTCCACCGGTATTTGCAAGTACACATCTGCTAGGTCCAACTTCGAAAAATATTTACCCAGGCACAGTTTGTCAAAAAGATCTTCCGGGCAGGGTAAAGGAAAAGTTGCAGTCACTAGTTGTGGATTCACTGTTGCCTTGAAGTCCACACAAAGTCTCAATTTTCCCAAAGGTTTTGGCAAAATTACTAAGGGTGATGCCCAGAGAGAAGCCTGCACACGTTCAATTACACCTTGTGATTCCAAATCGTGTAATGTTCTTGCGACCTCATCACGCAATGCGTGGAGTACATTGTGCGCTCTGAAAAATTTCGGTTGTGCGTTTACTTGCAGTTACAAATGTGCTTTATAGTTCTTAGCGCAACCGAGGCCCGGTGCAAAAAGTCTGCAAATTCTTCACAGAGACGAGAAACACTGTCTGAAGGCACAGTCTGGTTCACTGATAGGATCTGATTTACTATAGACAAGTTAAACAACTGAAATAAATCGAAACCAAACAAGTTCACTGCAGCAGAAGAACGAAGGACGTAAAATGACACAAGTTTTGTTTGTCCCTTGTATGTTGCAAGAAGGCTGCACTGTCCTAACACAGGGAGCTCATGACCTGAATAGGTAGTTAACTGAACAGTTGCGGCACGCAACAGAGGTGCGCCCAGCAGTTTGTAAGTGTCTTGATTGAGGAGTGAAACTGCAGCCCCGGTATCGAGCTGGAATGGTATCACTTTGCTGTGAATGTCCAAGTCCACAGAAAGTTTATTGTCCTGCTGACGACAAGAGCAACTGTCTTGTGCAGCGTGAACTGACACTGGTACATAGTCACTTGCGACTTGATGGGAGTTCCTGCGATGTCAACGCACACTATTTGTGGGATGAACACAGTCACTGTTAGAGAGAGTGGCACTGGGCGGAGTGGAATGAACTACATGAATTTACATGGCAAAGTTTTGCGAGCCTGAGTATCCTTGGTTCGATTCCAATTCCAGCGCGAAGCAAAGGGCCTGGAATGGTTTTGAGCTTCTGATTTGAGCTTTTTCTCGCAAACACTTTGAACATGTCCTTTTTTATTACAGAAAAAGCAAATAGCTTGGCGTGACAGGCAATTCTCACGCGAATGTCTAGTAGCACACCGCGGGCATGATTTGAGCACTGCAGTTGCTTGCCGGCGCGGTACACGTGGCTGAGAGTTTGGCGGCAGCGGCGCGGTCGGGCGCGAGGACTGTTCACTGTTCCGTGCAGCTCGCCCGGCGGGCTGGTTAACCTGACACACGGGTGGCGAAGTTTCAAATGATTCCTGAGCAAAGTCAAGTGTGTCCTGCCGATCCAATATGTCCATCACTTGTTGAAGGGAGGGATTGACTAGTTTCAAAATATGTTGCCTTAAACGAACATCAGAAACGTTCTGTGCAATTGCATCATGTGCCATAGTATCTGAATAAGGGAGTCCACACTGACACTCAAAAGCACAATCCCTAGTAAGGCCTTGCAAGGTTGCAAACCACTCCCTATTAGTCTGACCTGCCGTACGTTTTGTATGAAAGAAGGTGTACTGTTTGGCAACTACAATGATTGAGTCTTTGAAATATGCATTTAATGCATCTAATGCCACTCGTTACCTTGAATTCTGTAGGCGGCGAGATGGAATCCAAATTGGCGTGACCACTCCGTCCAGCTTTCCACTGCAGCATCAAAAGGACGAAAAGTTGGTGCAACGGCGTGCTGTGGCTGTGTTAGCGGTGGAGAGGCGGCTGCCGCATCGTTTTGCATTGCACGTTGACCCTGGACGAGCTGTCCAAGGGCATCCAGTAAGGCCTGCGTCTGCTGATTCTGTAAGCGATAAAATTCGGACAATACATCTGGAGATGGTGGCGAAGCCATTACACAAGTAAATCAGGGCAATATCGATACAAACGTGTATTGGCCTCGTCGTCAAATGTTGTGGGTTGGCAGGAGACCAACACCGTAATATTAGAGGAAGCCGAAAGGCACGCGTTTTAGCTCATATAGGCTGGCATGAGGTCTGGAACAGGACAAGGAAATTAGACTTTAGAAAGAAACGGACGTTGCTGGTTACTTTAATCCGTAAATGGTGAACGTCGCTCTTGACGGTACATGTTTTACAGCATCAATAGTAATTGGTAATGGCGCCTTGCTAGGTCGTAGCAAATGACATAGCTGAAGGCTATGCTAACTATATAGTCTCAGCAAATGAGAGCGTGTTTTGTCAGTGAACCATCACTAGCAAAGTCGGTTGTACCACTGGGGCGAGTGCTAGGAAGTCTCTATAGACCTGCCGTGTGGCGGCGCTCGGTCTGCAATCACTGATAGTGGCGACACGCGGGTCCGACGTATACTAACGGACCACGGCCGATTTAAAGGCTACCACCTAGCAAGTGTGGTTGTCTGGCGGTGACACCACATTCTAAGTAGCAGTTATGATTCAAAGTTACAACGATTTTTTTTGTTGCAGGTAACTGAAGATTGCTTTGACCAAGGAGGAGAGAACTAGTGTCATTTTGATGTTTAGAGAACGGAGTCTCCGTGTCATAGCGGCCGATTTTAACAACCGGCACCCAGAAAGACCACCAGTTTCACACAACACGGTCCGGAGCTTAATTTACAAACTCCAAGAAATTGGGACTGTGTCTGACAAGGCACAGAGTGGCCATCCAAAAAGTTCTACTGACGAGACTAGCTCAACAATGGTTTTGGCATTCTTCGTGAAGAACCCACACCGCAGCACACGACATTTGTCATCAGAACGTGGGCTCAGTCAGTCATCGATCGTACGAATTATACAGGCTTACCAATGGCGTCCATTCGAGGTTCAGCTACTCCAGCACCCAGCAGAAGATGACCCAGACGGACGCATTCAGTTTTGCACGTGGGTCCTAGAGCAAGCTCAACAGACTCCCTCGTTCGCACAAGTTATCTTGTTCAGTGATGAGGCAAACTTTTTTGTCAATGGCGAAGTCAATCGTCACAGCTACAGATACTGGAATGAACAGTATTCACACTGGATGTAACCTTCCAAGGCAGTTGGTGACGTTATGGTGTGGTGTAGAATATGGGGATCCCGTGTAATAGGACCCTTTTTCAGAACCTTAATGCTCAACTCTACCGGAAAATGCTGCAAGAAATGGTGTTTCCCTTATTTCTGAATGAAAATAGCAGCTTTCCCTCTTACTCCCAACAGAATGGGTCTTCGCCACACTACGGAGCAGTTGTTCGTCAGTGGTTAGACGGTTAATTTCCTGGTCACTGGATTGGCCGAGGTCGTTCTGTGGAATGGCCACCTAGATCACGCTATTTGACGTTTGCCCGTGGGTTCAGTGAAAGCAACTTGTAAATTCAGCAAAATAAGAAACAGATATCATCTCAGTCAACGCACTGAAGAAGTGTGTGCCAGCATAGGTACGGAAATCCTTCTGTGAGTGCACGACGATTGGATTCAGCGCCTTCAAATGCGTGTTGACCGAGAGGGACTCCGTTTTGAACACATGAAACGATTACCCTTGCATGGGGGCTTAATAAAATGTAATATGAATACTTTTTAATTTTCTGTCTGTCCGATTACGCAAGCCTCGTAAACGGCTGGCCCTGACAACTAATTGTTACGCTATCTGACTGCATAGAATGACAACAAGAATGAAATGAAAATTTTCGTTAACACAATTAATTAATTAAGTCCCCAGCAACTATAAAACCTACGAAACCAACCAAGCACAAGTGTAGCTGTTCTGTATGTGGTAGTATGACTCAACGCACATCTGGCACAGTTCTTCTTCAACAAGACAAGAATTTTTTAAATAGCAATTATACTGACGTGACAAAAGAAAATTACAAATACTACAATTGCGTAAGGAAAGCAGAATTACACTCTAATACAAGAACACAAGCCAGATGCTTTGTTGACTGAACCTGTAATGGCACATTATTCAGGACACACAATAATAAGAAAATAAAGAACAGTAGTTAGTTACCTTAATTTATATTGACGAAAAGCACTCAGATCATTACAATATCTCCATTGGATCAACATCTGCTATCTCTCCCATCAAACCACTGCATAAAACATGGAACAACACTCTGCACTATCTCATCTCAACTTCCGCTACAAGCAGTGTCCACCACAACTGCTCGGCAAGAACTCTCGGCAAGAACTGTCTGCCGCTACCTCTCAACACGCACTGCCAGTGGAGGCGGCGCAACAATACTCTCTCTGGCGCGATTTTTGGCGCTGTGGCTCAGTGTAGCCACCTTTCATATGCCCTTCCTCCACGGGCTAGAATTTGATGGTATTTTTGCCAGCATTGGTGGTGAAAATACCACCAAATTCGTCAAAAAAAATACAGACAAAAATAAAAGATCATATTAATACGTAAATATCATATAACTAGATAAAATTTTGGCTTTGCACTGACCTTTCAATAGCCTAATATATAAAATACACTAAGCAATACAAATTCTTTCATACATGTGACTTTACATAATAGTTTACAGAAATATCATGTGGTTAAACAATTCAATCGATAACGTCAGCAATGACGAAAATGAGCAGGTAAGAGTCTTATAACTTTTCACAAACAGTAATACACAAAAAATCAGTTAATACAAATATTCACAACAAGTAGTTCACAGTTCCAGCAGTAGCACCCAGCACTGTTGAATAGGTGCTGACAGCAACAAGTGACATCATCTCAGTAGAAGCAGTCCATCAGTGGCACCCAGCATTGTGGAACAGGTGCAAACAGCAACAGGTGACATCATCTCAGTAGAATCAGTCCATCAGTGGCACCCAGTAATGTTGAACAGGTGCTACAGCAACAAGTGACACCATTTCAGTAGAAGCAGTTCCATCAGTGGCACCCAGCAATGTTGAACAGGTGCTACAGCAACAAGTGACACCATCAGGTGACATTATGTCAGTAGAAGCAGTTCCATCAGTGGCACCCAGCATTGTGGAGTAGGTTCAGACTCCAACAGGTGACATCATTTCAGTAGAAGCGGTCCATCAATGGCACCCAGCAATGTTGAGTAGGTGCAGACACCATCAAGTGACATTATGTCAGTAGAAGCAGTTCCATCAGTGGCACCCAGCATTGTTGAACAGGTGCAGACACCATCATGTGACATTATGTCAGTAGAAGCAGTTCCATCAGTGGCACCCAGCATTGTGGAGTAGGTTCAGACTCCAACAGGTGACATCATTTCAGTAGAAGCGGTCCATCAATGGCACCCAGCAATGTTGAGTAGGTGCAGACACCATCAAGTGACATTATGTCAGTAGAAGCAGTTCCATCAGTGGCACCCAGCATTGTGGAGTAGGTTCAGACTCCAACAGGTGACATCATTTCAGTAGAAGCAGTCCATCAATGGCACCCAGCAATGTGGAGTAGATGCAGACCCCAACAAATGACATTAAACAACTATCACTGATTACACTGTTCCTAAGCACAAATTAAACATGTCCTAGTGGCAACAATCATGTAGAAACAGTACAAGTAACAGTCCATAATTTCATCCCTACTCAGACAGTTCAAGCATGAACAATAGTTTGAATACACTTACAAATGCTTTTACAATGCTTTTACACTAAACATACAAATCATAACAAACACACAAATGATATCAGATAATTGTTATATTACTATTACAAATACACAAACATCAGTTAATAATTATGGGTGTCAGTGCAAGCCACTACAAACAAATAAAATAATATTTAGGAGATAGGTGGGTAGGATTAGGAAAGGAAAACACACAAAACACACTCACTCATCTTTCATCCACATTAAGTACTACTGTGTAATTGTATAGTGTTAACTGGATGAATCCACTTCTGTCAAATTTCATGTTCATCATGTGTATCAAGTAGTAGTGACAGCAATGTATAACAGTCAATAATTGTTAAGTCAACGTCATAGTCATCATGTCAAGACCAATGTTTGCCAAGCCAGATCAAAATGTACGGTTGTTGAACAACTGTCAGTGTGCCAAGATATGCAACTTCCTCTCTCCAAAAAAAAAAATACATACTGCTTAGTGATTTAACAAAGTGTGTGTAGACAATCTTCCTTCCATTTTAGTGTTCTAGTCTGCTATCTTCATCCTCCTTGTTCCATATAGACCAACAACAAAAAAAATATGCACCTCACTTATTTGCCTCTTATCCACTAAGACTCAAATCAACTTCATACAATCTCAATATCTCCATAATACCTCTTCAATACGTCGACATATAAACCTTAGCACCAATATCATTTCACTTCCATAACAACTCTTTCCTCAAGTCAGTCTCCTCGAATAAATACAGATAAAATCCTAATGCAAACCTCCTCATCCCATACAATCCGAAGACACACTGTCAACACACAACCTCTGTGTAATCCATCTGACCAAATTCTTCTACTCATTATGAATTATAAACAAAGAATGCATACATGACCTCTAACAGACTTAGTTCGAATAACCCTCAGTAATTAAGTACGATTACGGAGTGTGAATGATCATAATATTTCACAGTGTGTACACCACTTGAAGAATTATGGCAAACAGAAGCAAACATGTGGAGTATTTCTTGTGTCAAGTGTCACATCCTCTTTCAATTGCTCACGAAAAATGCAGTGTAATAACTGTGTTGGTATGTCATGTCGTTAGCTTCCTTCCTATTAGCATAAATTTATACAGCTTTCATAAAACCTCCAGCTCATGTGACTTCTAAGACGTTTCTTGTACTAAAGTCGCTCGTCGAATTATTGCAGTTCATTTTCTTATGTTAAAATATAAAGCACTGAGCGTAAGCAAAACAAGCAATAGCGAGTAAATATACCAGTAGCGAACAGAATGGCAACAAGTGGATGCAGCACAATTTCTATAACGAGGCTTCGCCAAGCGAACAATCTGTAACTAGTACCATAGTGTAACCTATGTTCATACAGTATAATAGCATTTCTATATACAAAATTAAAGAGTAGTTGTGACAACAAACAGAAATGTATAAATATGCAATCCATACGCATAGCAGCAAACATATCTTACGTAATAAACAGGTCATCAGCATCGTATAACCGTAAGCAAATAAATGTTCATATGTAAGCTAATAAATAAACATGAAGGCGCAAGCAGATAAATCACAAAGTATAACTTACATACCTAACCACATTAGCACAATTAATCAGGTGACACTTATAATTTAAATAAATAGGCACAGCAGGCACATAATAAAAAATGACATCAGTGAAAAAGCAGTGCAGCCAAGCGATGCATAATATACACAAGTTACAATCCAGTACATTAATAAAAATTGTCAAAATCAGTTAACGTACGCAAGCACGTCGCTTCACAAGTAATTTCATAGAACATGTAATTAGCACAAAGTATGAATCACGTAATCGCGAGCAGCAAATTACGTCTAAAGTACGTACCTAAGTGGAAATATGTTACCTGAAAAATAAACTCAATTAATAGTTACCTTTTTTACTTTATTACTTTCTTCTTTCAAATGACATTTTTCCTGAAATTTTCTCGATAGCAAGTCGTCTTAACGTCGGACACGCACAGTATTTACCTGAAGTTCTTAAATATTTTTTAGAACCGTATCCTGAAAAATACTGAATGTTAATAACAGAATTCAACAAGTAACTATAGTTTTATACTGAATTTAGTCGGAGAAATTAGACTGTGTATTTATTTACGGCTGTCAGTGCATTCGCACTGAGCGCTCGATCAGCTGTACGCGCGTGACGTAGGAAGTGATTGTTTGCGGTCAACGACTGCCTTGGCGGCGCGCAGACTTGACTGTTGCTTTGAGTATACGCCGCCGCCAAAACACAGCGCGGTGTCCTTGTACTCTCCGCATGTTTACATGTAGCTGTTCGTTTCTCACAAGTATGTCATTCTACAAAAATTTTGACGTTTGATATATGATGTATTCCCTTAGAGCGTCGAGATTTAAGAGTTTCTACTTCAACAGTGTTATCATGTATAATTTTGCGAACTCTATATGGACCGTTATAAAGCAGAAAAAATTTGCGACACAAGCCTTTTCCTTTGTGAGACAAACGATGAAACTTAATTAACACTTTTTGACCAACTGACAAGATTTTTAAACGATCAGGACGCTTTGCTGATTTCACTCTTCTAGCAGCCGCAGATGCAATATTTCGTAGAGCCAGGTTGACAACTTCAGAATGCCGCAGTTTCCGTGAAGGCGGAAAAGGAACGATTTCAGAAATGCGATTTGTCGGTGCTTTGTTTTTTAATATCAGTATAGGCGGTAAAGAAGTTGAATCATTAGGGAGTTCATTCAGAATGTTTTGAAAAATATGAAGATACTGATCCCAAGTTCTGTGATTCTGATGACAATAAAGACGACACAATTTATTGATTTTCTTCATCCATCTCTCTGAAGCGTTAGATTGGGGGTGAAAAAGTGAAATGAAAATTGGTTTAATTTTACGACGCCGTAGAGTACGAAGCCAAATTTTAGAACGAAACTGTGATCCATTATCTGATATAACCTTATCAACATGACCCACTTCTTTAAGAAAATGGTTAATGAAAGCATTAGATACTGAACGAGCTGTTGCTTTGCGTAACGGTGTAAAACACACATATTTTGATGTCAACTCCACTGCTACGAAAATGTACGCAAAACCATTAGTAGATCGAACCACTGGACCGAACAAATCAACTGCAGCCATGTCCTTTAATTTTGCTGGAATGATAGGAAACAACGGTGCTCTGTGAGAAATTGTTGGCGGCTTTTGACATAATTTGCATAAACGAGGTGTGGCCAAATCGTCCAATCTAACAAAACGTCTAAGAAAATTACAGACGCCAAGGAAACTACGAACATCACGTTTTGTGGTAGGAACAGCATAATTACGAATAGCGTCTAATTTTTTTGGATCAGGAAGAATACCTTCTGTAGAAATAATGTGACCGAGAAATTTCACCTGTGAACGACCAAATTCAGATTTTTCTAAGTTCACTGTAATGCCAACTCTTGCAAAGATACGTAATAATGAATCCAAAATTTTGTTGTGCTCACTCCAAGAATGTTTCGCAATAAGAATGTCGTCAACATATGAAGTAGTATTGTTACGAAGATAAATTGGTAAAATTTCATTTAAGCTACTAATGAATGCTGCTGAAGGTAAAGTAGTATTGTTACGAAGATAAATTGGTAAAATTTCATTTAAGCTACTAATGAATGCTGCTGAAGGTAAAGTCCAAACGGTAATTTACGAAATCACATTTAGGTAAAATAGTCATATCAGGTTATTGTTTACTACTGTCTAGATAGATTGATAGTTGAAGAGTTGTATTGACAGATGCAAAGAATAGTGAAAGAGTAGGCAGCGGTACAGAAAACTAAAAGAGAAATAGCACCACTACAGCTCGGGGCCCTATGCTCGCTACGGCACATATTCACTTAGAGTAGTGAATCCCCTGAGGACCTTAATAGCCGCACATAAATTCCAGTTTGTGACTTAATGGCAAATTTAGCGGAAGTGCGTACAGAAATTGAGCTAGCCATGAACATGGATGTATGTCATTCTTAGATTTGTGGAAAATCTTAAATTTCCGAACAGTCAAAAAGTGTTTATAGTCAAAGTTTTCGCCTCGTGGCGACAAAGACCTACCGCGTCTGTCCCAGTCCCAAGGTCGATTATTGTCAAGTTCGCGCGCCTGGCGATCTCTTGTTGCATCCCGTAAATGAAACAAATTATTTTCTTCAAACCCCTCTGCTATCTGTGATTCTGAATTTCTTCTACGGTCTTTACCTACAATTTCGCCTTCAATTTGTTTCACTTGCTTTCGTAATGCCTCAACTTCCCTTTTCACGCGTTCATTAAATTTTCCCTGATTTTCAACATGCTTATTTATGTTCCGGTACTCTTCGGTTTCTGAAAATGGCAATGGAGCTGTGTCATCTGAATCTCTGTCCCCATTTAAACTAAGATTTGTCAATTTATCTGAAATCTCCTCCACTCTTTCCGATAAGTCACCAATTTGTTCTTTCTGTTTATTTACGTCTTCCGTAAGTGTCGCGACTCGCGTTTCAGTATTAACGCATTTAGTAGTTAACTGTTCATACTGTTGTGTTAGGTTATTTAATCTGTCATTTGGTACGGATTCCTCGATTCTCTCAAATATTTCCTCCTTGTCTTTTGCACGTTGTAAATTTAACTCTGAAAATTTCTGTACTATCACGCGATCTCTTTCCTCCTGTTCTCTATCCTGTTCCCTTTGTCTAATCTCTACTGCAATTAATCTATTATTGTGAGAATTCAAAATCGGTTGTACTTCTTCTCTGATTTCTTTCTTTAATTCATCTTTCATATTTTTGAAACATGTCCCTATTCGTGAATCTAACCATGTTTCCAAAGTTCCCATCTCTGTTTTTAATTCAGATCCAAACCGTGTTTCCATTGTTCCCATCTGTGATCCAAGTGAGTCTAACCGTGTTTCCATTGTTCCCATCTGTGATCCCAGTGAGTCTAACCGTGTTTCCATTGTTTCCCTATCTGTTTTAAATTCAGATCGCAAAGTTCCCATCTGTGAGTCTAACCGTGTTGCCACTGTTTTTAATTCAGATCCCAAATTTAATATTGCACTCATCAACTGCTCTGTGTTAAGTTGTTCGAAATTCTTTTCGCCCCTAACATTTCCCACAAAACTAACTTCCTTCTGCATAGCTGTAAGGCTATCTCTGTTCGATACTCCTTCAGAATCCTCTATCGTTAACCTCATATTCTGTGAATTTTCTGATTGAGAAAAATTTTGAAATGGTTCTGGACTATTCTCCCGACTTATTAAATTGTTTTCAACTTCATTATTAATCACACTGTTGTCCTGTGTTGGCGAGTTCGCCATGTTAACAATTTCGTCATTCTCACTATCCATCATTTTTGCCTTTTTCATCGACCGCGTAATCATTTACTAAATATACAAAACTCGTCACTATACGAAATTTATACACAATGACACTTTATCACCAACAATATCAATCACAAGAAATGCTTCCTTCAAACACGATTGACGAACAATTGAAATAATTGCACTAAATTGTCAAATGCGTATACAAGACAACAAAAAAAATAAATTTTGAAAAATACCATTAGAAGAATGACAATTACAAAATCTACACATGCAAAATAGACTACAATTACTAAACTACAAATTACTACTACAATACTACTGTCTACTATTTTTACAATCAGAAGATTCCAAGGGACGATCCTGGCAGGGTCGCCACGTGCATGGGGGCTTAATAAAATGTAATATGAATACTTTTTAATTTTCTGTCTGTCCGATTACGCAAGCCTCGTAAACGGCTGGCCCTGACAACTAATTGTTACGCTATCTGACTGCATAGAATGACAACAAGAATGAAATGAAAATTTTCGTTAACACAATTAATTAATTAAGTCCCCAGCAACTATAAAACCTACGAAACCAACCAAGCACAAGTGTAGCTGTTCTGTATGTGGTAGTATGACTCAACGCACATCTGGCACAGTTCTTCTTCAACAAGACAAGAATTTTTTAAATAGCAATTATACTGACGTGACAAAAGAAAATTACAAATACTACAATTGCGTAAGGAAAGCAGAATTACACTCTAATACAAGAACACAAGCCAGATGCTTTGTTGACTGAACCTGTAATGGCACATTATTCAGGACACACAATAATAAGAAAATAAAGAACAGTAGTTAGTTACCTTAATTTATATTGACGAAAAGCACTCAGATCATTACAATATCTCCATTGGATCAACATCTGCTATCTCTCCCATCAAACCACTGCATAAAACATGGAACAACACTCTGCACTATCTCATCTCAACTTCCGCTACAAGCAGTGTCCACCACAACTGCTCGGCAAGAACTCTCGGCAAGAACTGTCTGCCGCTACCTCTCAACACGCACTGCCAGTGGAGGCGGCGCAACAATACTCTCTCTGGCGCGATTTTTGGCGCTGTGGCTCAGTGTAGCCACCTTTCACCCTTTATGGAGAACAGTACAACCTGTAATTGGAACCAAAATGTCTTGTAACTTTTGAACCATAGCTGCTACTTCGAATCTGTTTGCAGTGAAACTTCCCCTTTGTATGTAAAGAATGACTGTGCTTGTAAACTTCTACGTTATTTGATACTAAAACAGCTGAGTAAAAGGGAACTTACTCAGACAGTTTTCTCTTTACTTATTCTGATCGTGTCTAAACTGACACACAATGTTTTAGCGCAACCCAATCTGACTTTTAATAATCCCTGCAAAAGAATGCCCCTGACTAACAATAACTTATACCCTTCGTGAAATACACCTTCCAAAAATCTTTGTTACTCGAACTACTGCAATACAGGGAGCACCAATACTGCCAGCTAAATAAAAGATTCTAGCTACTGAAGGCACAAACTACTGATAAGCATATAGTTAGCAAATGAAAGATTTTGACAGTGAACAAACAATGTATTTACCTTAATGATGTTCAAAAGTCACAAGATAAATGTATATGTTCGTGACATCCAGTTTCACAAATTTCCTTTTTCTGACGCACACATGTCCAAATCGTCCGATCATATTAACACCTCAAAACTCTGGCATCTATCTCCCCACATCGATCACTGCTGCCGGCATTTGTCGCCAGCATCAGTTGTTCGCAACGTATCGTGAGGTAGCGTGTGTCGAAAGAGTGTAGTGAAATGGAAGAACAAAGCATTTCGACAGAAGCTCTACCAGAAGTAGAGGGGTGTGAAGAGCAATTGAAGTTCGAATTCACTAACGCCACTAGATACATTGGAAGACTGGTTCAGGAATCGAACCTTCTTGCAAATATCCTCAGAGCACGATTTCCTCTAATTCCTTTGCAATTGTAGATGAGATATTCAGTGTAGTACAAGATCTATTGGCCGAAAGACGAATCAACATTGTGGATGATGAAACACACGATCTGCAAGAAAATGAGGCGGAAGGTTTTGACTTCGTGTGGTTTTTTTTTTCTCCGCACAAATCGGAAAACATAAAATAATTTACTCTGCAGTGGGCGGATGTAGAGGGAGACGATGCCTTCGTCGCCGAGGAATTCGCACCGAAACCAGCGGATTATGTGGCTTCATCGCACTGAGATGGACCAGTCGTTCTTACAGCACTTAATCAAAAATGGAACTTCAAGAGTGTGCGTCTCGTTTGAAATACGCGGAAATTTCTGTTTGTGGAAGAGGGTGTTACACGAGCGAGAATCTGTCTGGATAAGCAGAAAACTATAGGTCGTGAGACATACGAACGATCGAAATAAAAGTGCAGAGAGGGAAACTGAAACCGTACCGCCAGCGTGGAAGACAAGAACCTTAACTGCTGCGCTACTCTCTGTTGGTGGAAATTGCGACTACCGTTGTCGTATGGAGATAACCTTCCTGACTGATAGCTAGTATGAAGTTTGTTTGTCTTTCCGAGGAAGACTGGTTTAAACCCGTCGAAACCATGGTAAGGGTTACGTGAAGGCCACCACTGATTTCAGCTGGTTGGCTCTCTATTATACCTGCTGTTCTGTGACCGTTGCTATTGTCAAGCCCTGTTTAAAATATACGCATGAAACTTTAATATCGATTTTCTCGGAAATTACCTGCCTCGCGTCCCATGAAAAGCCGCTAGCGAAATATTCAGGACTGGTCCCTCTACAACTTACTGAAGTCTTATCAAAATCAGTGATAACATGTCTAATGGTTCCCTTGTGTATTTAAGAGTGACATTGTCCGTAATATATGAATATACACTGAATATCAACCGATGGGGGCGGTGCAGTGTGAGGCACTGAAAACGAATTCGCGGGATGGCATCAAAGAGTCTCCATCCGTGCATCAGAATATTCGTTTTTCCGTGATTTTGCTAAACTACTAAAGGCGAATGTATCGACGACTTCTTCAAAAGTGCACACCATATTTCGTTGCCTATTCTTCACGTATTCGAGCTAGTAGCTAGTATACAGTGTCATCGCCCACACGTGGTTAAATATTAATCTCGCTTCCTTCCTTCCTTCCATTTGAATGTCAGTGGAGAGCTCGTTGCCCGCAGCGCTGCACGTAAACGGTTACGTCTGCGCTCGCCTTGACACACATCACCACCTCGAACGTTCTCGGCCGGTTGGTCGACATTCTCTTCACCAGAGCCGCTAAATTACAATTACTCCAGGGATAACAGGAAGAAACAAGGTCGTACCTCTATTCACGTTGTACAGCGTTTGTACGTCTAAATTGTGCTACGAAGTGTGCATAATGATATTTGTTCATTAATTTCTCTCGAGTGATTTTCTGTTCAACAATGAAAAACAAGGAACTGTTCTACTGGTTTAGTTATTCTAGCCAGAAAACATACAACATAATTACAATCAAAACAATACATAGATAATTTCAGTCTGGTGCAATAAGCTTTACCAGTTTTCTACAGACATATGTTACATAATAACACAATATTTAAATGCTGTGCGACCTGTATTTAGCCGTGTCACGGGCTCCATGTCGAGCTGCCCTCGGTTCGTTTAGGGAGCCCGCAGTCGGACGCCTCTCGCAGACGACGAGACGGACCGCGGCTGCTCTTCTCCGCTTTGGCCCGGTGTCGAGGAAATCCGCACTTCTTCAGGTTGGTCTTACGCCTGCCGTTTGCAGTTCTCAGCCTGCAGATCTTAGCCTACTGAGCGCTCCCCATGTCAGCCAGCTTCCTTCGTGACCAGGAGGTAAGTCCTCACGTGGTTCCACCCATTCTGTGACACTGCGGTCTCTGTTAGGCTAGGAATTTAGTCTGAATGCTGAAGATTGTCCAGTGACGGGTGACAAGGGCAACAAGAGCTCGTATTTAGGAGGATACAACAAACAGGCTCTAGCGGAAGGGCTGCGGTAAACTATTCAATATCATTTGTTACCGAACATTCTTTAAAAAAATTTACTACCTAAGAATACAAGGCTCAGCCTAAGAAAACTACATTAAAAATGAAACTTTTGCTTTTGTCCTTAAGAAAAAGCATTAAACATGAAATACCAGAAGTGAAACAATCGAGATATTCTTTGAAGTTTCTTTTTTACCAAAAATTACAATTAATCGGAGCATTAAATATTAATAATTTACATTGAAAGTCATGCCGAGGCTTGACATAACTGAAAATCACAGTAAGAAATAGAGCAGTCCCGTGTCATGTTCAGGGCACAAACCTGCAGACGACACAACAGACCCCAAACGTAGACATCGGGATCCAACCTCGCCGGCGACAAAAAACCGAGAGAGGATAGGTACTTCACTACAACATATACAACAAAGCTCCCTTAACCAGAGAACAGGTTAAATAAAACCAAAGCCTTTGCCTGGGTTCTAAAAGAAATCCAGTGACTAATGTTGTGTTAAGATTAAAGCACCACTGACTGTAATCTCGCCTCGTGCTGCTAGTTAAACTTAACAGGTTCGAGCGAGGTACACGCTTAAAGCCGGAATCACTATAGGCCAAGGATCAAATTACTACTATGCTAAATGTAGAACCAATACCACCACTATCTTACAAATGCGGAAACAATCTACAAACTAGCATCCACAACCCAAGATACACCAATAGCCTATCATTAGCTTAATTATGAAATGATAGGTTCTTAAAAACTTCAGTTGTCCTCATGGAATTGTTTCTAGCACGATTTACCTTTAATTTAACAGAGCCAAGCATCACTTAAGCATCACATAAAAATTTATAAGGAATTCCATTTATTGTTTCTTGAAGGTTGTCTTGATGTCTAAGGGAAAAGGAAAAACATACTGGCCGCAAGAAACAAGTTAGTGTCACTAAATAAAACAGATCTCAGATCTCTTTTCTAAAGGCCAGCGTAGTCACAAGATGTGACTTAGAATTAAGCACAGGCGTCTAGGCCTTAAAATTACATCATCGAAACGACAGTCTGCACCTTACCTAGCCAAAAATTTTTGAAAACATTTATTCTAAACATAAGCCATAAGCCAGTTTCACTTCCCCCCCCGCTGCCCCTCTTCCCGCACCCCCCCCCCCCCCCCGCCTTCCGGCGAGACAATTCAATTGAGCACGTGTCACAAACCCTTTCAAATACATTAAATGGAAATGGGGGAGTGCAGCACAACAAAAAAATTTAAAAACGAAGTGGAAGGCCAGTGCCAAGCTGCTTCAAACACAACTAACAGGTGGCACGGGAGCCAAGTAGCTGGAGAAAATACACTCCTGGAAATTGAAATAAGAACACCGTGAATTCATTGTCCCAGGAAGGGGAAACTTTATTGACACATTCCTGAGGTCAGATACATCACATGATCACACTGACAGAACCACAGGCACATAGACACAGGCAACAGAGCATGCACAATGTCGGCACTAGTACAGTGTGTATCCACCTTTCGCAGCAATGCAGGCTGCTATTCTCCCATGGAGACGATCGTAGAGATGCTGGATGTAGTCCTGTGGAACGGCTTGCCATGCCATTTCCACCTGGCGCCTCAGTTGGACCAGCGTTCGTGCTGGACGTGCAGACCGCGTGAGACGACGCTTCATCCAGTCCCAAACATGCTCAATGGGGGACAGATCCGGAAATCTTGCTGGCCAGGGTAGTTGACTTACACCTTCTAGAGCACGTTGGGTGGCACGGGATACATGCGGACGTGCATTGTCCTGTTGGAACAGCAAGTTCCCTTGCCGGTCTAGGAATGGTAGAACGATGGGTTCGATGACGGTTTGGATGTACCGTGCACTATTCAGTGTCCCCTCGACGATCACCAGTGGTGTACGGCCAGTGTAGGAGATCGCTCCCCACACCATGATGCCGGGTGTTGGCCCTGTGTGCCTCGGTCGTATGCAGTCCTGATTGTGGCGCTCACCTGCACGGCGCCAAACACGCATACGACCATCATTGGCACCAAGGCAGAAGCGACTCTCATCGCTGAAGACGACACGTCTCCATTCGTCCCTCCATTCACGCCTGTCGCGACACCACTGGAGGCGGGCTGCACGATGTTGGGGCGTGAGCGGAAGACGGCCTAACGGTGTGCGGGACCGTAGCCCAGCTTCATGGAGACGGTTGCGAATGGTCCTCGCCGATACCCCAGGAGCAACAGTGTCCCTAATTTGCTGGGAAGTGGCGGTGCGGTCCCCTACGGCACTGCGTAGGATCCTACGGTCTTGGCGTGCATCCGTGCGTCGCTGCGGTCCGGTCCCAGGTCGACGGGCACGTGCACCTTCTGCCGACCACTGGCGACAACATCGATGTACTGTGGAGACCTCACGCCCCACGTGTTGAGCAATTCGGCGGTACGTCCACCCGGCCTCCCGCATGCCCATTATACGCCCTCGCTCAAAGTCCGTCAACTGCACATACGGTTCACGTCCACGCTGTCGCGGCATGCTACCAGTGTTAAAGACTGCGATGGAGCTCCGTATGCCACGGCAAACTGGCTGACACTGACGGCGGCGGTGCACAAATGCTGCGCAGCTAGCGCCATTCTACGGCCAACACCGCGGTTCCTGGTGTGTCCGCTGTGCCGTGCGTGTGATCATTGCTTGTACAGCCCTCTCGCAGTGTCCGGAGCAAGTATGGTGGGTCTGACACACCGGTGTCAATGTGTTCTTTTTTCCATTTCCAGGAGTGTACAAAGGATGCTCACCATAAAGATAAGAAAGCAGAACCGGGCTCTCTCCTCGACTGAGGAACCGAAAGAAGGCGTTGACTCGGTGCCCGGCAAAATCCTGTGGTGAAGGCGTCGTGGTCGACTAGTGCAGAAGGGAACACGACCGATGGGCTCTGCCGAATCGCGCCAGTTTCTCGGGCAGGAACTTGGATACTGCGCGAACAGGTAGTGCCAAGGCAGGACTAGGCTGGTCCAGGTTGTAAATCGACAGCCATTCCGCCCTGCACGGAGAACACCGACCGCCAACGCTCACACCACGAAAGCGGTGCACCGGCAATACTGACCAGTTGCTCTACAGCAGTGGTCGTCAAAGCTTTTTGCTCAAGAGCCGGTATTAACATAGAGGGACGACACCTCGGGCCACATCTTTACCAATCTTATTGTTAAATGGTAAACTATACAAATTGGTATGTTGCAAGCTTCCAGTAGACTAGTTGTTGTAAGGGCGCGGTAAGTTGGCAGCTGGCCCCCATGTAGTGATCGTTAAAAATCGGTACCATTCAGACCACTTAGTGTCAGCTGTTCTCTATTTCAGATTGTTGCACCCTCAGTGACCCCAGAGTCGTAGCACAGCTCTGCCTAAATAAGTCTCGTGTTGTCTGTGTGAGCGGATGGTTAATTGGTTAATAAAAGAAACTGTACTTACATTTCAAAGCATGATTCAATATGAGACACTATGACATATGATTTGAATGTCAGTTTTCCTCTACTCATAGCACTGTGTTATAAGATCTGTAATGTAATTTTCCTTGCTGCAAGTAAGTACCACATTTGAAGATGGCCGTCTCTGTAACGCGCAATCAGAAATCCATGTTACTTCCGTCTCAAAATTCATACCGTAGCAGCTGATCGCTACGAGACGCTCGCACACGTGAGTCATCGCTACTGGAAGACAAAACAATAAACGTTTCCCGCTGTAATACTGCAGTGGCCGCGCTACTTGACCCCTACACCCCTGAGGTAGGCGGCCATCTTTACTTAGCTCATGGACGAATTCATCAACATCGATTAAAATTAACCACATCTTAAAATCTTGACTCGCTGCGTAAGTTTTTTTTTTGGTACTAAACAGGAAAACTAACGCTGTTAGCGTTAGCTGACGTTTTGGATTCGGCTGTTAGTTGTCAGATGCATATTGTTATAAAATACGGCTGAGAATCGCGGGCCACACGAATACTTAATTCGAGCCGCATCCGGACCGAGGGCTGAAGTTTGATGACCACTGCTCTACGGGAAGCTCCTATGTTCCACCGCTTCTCGCAAAACCCGCTTCCTCTTTCCCACCAGAGGCAAAACGGAAGACCCTCTAACCGGCAAAACGGTGCTCAACTCGTCGGCTGCGAGGCATCGTACTCAGCGGACTGCTCAAGAGGTTTTTCTAATATGGAGGAAACTTCGTTTTGATTTGAGTGGGGCAGCTGCTGGTGAGTACCTATCCAAGCCGATGAAGTCAAATATCAGCAGTAAAGAGAGGGCGGCCATTCGTGATCTGAGGGAGCGCTCTGAAATTGTTGTCTTACCAGCTGACAAAGGCAATGCTACAGTTGTTGTCTCCCATAAGGACTACACTGATAAGATGCAGAGCCTGCTAAATGACGATTCCTACCGGAAGATCAGCGTTGACCCTACAAAGAAGGTGGAGAACAAGACGAGGGCGCTTCTCAAAGACGCAGATTTACCGGAGGGTGACGCTAAGAAATTGTTACCCCAAGGTCCGGTACCGCCTAGACTATATGGACTCCCGAAGGTTCACAAAGAGGGGGTACCATTACGCCCCATTGTCAGCAACATCAGGGCACCTACATATTTGTTGGCCAAATACCTGACGGGAATATTAAGTCCTTATGTGGGTAAATGCCCTCATCACATCCGTAATTCCGTGGATTTTGTTAAACGCCTTGATAGCTTCAGGTTGGATGAGTTTTGATGTCGTTTCCTTGTTTACGAGGGTACCCCTGCGAGAGTCACTAGAATTGATTAGTCAGAAGTTTGATGAGAAGACCACCGAACTTTTTAGGCATGTCTTGACTTCCACGTATTTTCTTTTTAATGGAGAATACTACGAACAAACGGAGGGAGTCGCCATGGGTAGCCCACTCTCACCGGTGGTAGCGAATTCGTACATGGAGAACTTCGAGGAGGAAGCCCTGTCGTCATCCGTATGGAAACCTACTTGCTTTTTCCGTTACGTGGACGACACGTTCGTCATCTGGCCACATGGTATGGATAAACTCCTTGACTTCCTTACACATCTAAACTCCATACACCCCAACATCAAATTCACTATGGAGACTGAAACGGAGGGTAAATTACCTTTCCTTGACGTCTTGGTCAAGAGAAGGGCTGACGGCACCCTAGGTCATGGGGTGTATCGGAAGGCTACGCACACTGATCTGTATTTGCATGCAGACAGCTGCCACCACCCTTCACAGAGGAATGGGGTACTTAAAACTCTAGTACATAGGGCGCGCACTATCTCTGACGCAGAGAGTCTACCCCAGGAATTGGAACATCTGAGAACTGTATTTCGAAAAAATGGGTACTCAGAGTGGCAGATTCAACGTGCTCTCCGCCCAACCACTGCAGCACAACCTGTTGATATGGATGAAGTCACGAGGGAGGAGGTAGGCACTGCATTTATTCCATACACAGGCGCACTCTCGGAGAAAATCGCCCGCATTCTGAAGAAACACCGGGTCGGAACTGTGTTTTGTCCTCCAAATAAAACTCGTGCACTGGTGGGGAGCGCCAAAGATGACCTCGGTTTGAGGAAGGCCGGCGTGTACCAGATTCCGTGTCAATGTGGCAAGTCGTATATTGGTCAAACGATGCGTACCGTCGAGGATCGATGCCGTGAACACCAGAGGCACACTCGACTGATGTATCCGAGCAAGTCGGCGGTCGCTGAACATTGTTTGTCGGAAAATCACGCCATGGAGTATGACCGCACGAGGATTCTGGTACAGACGTCGAGATACTGGGACAGCGTTGTTAGAGAGGCCATCGAAATTCGCACCAATGACGACCTCATAAACCGGGACTGTGGCTATAATCTTAGCAAGGCTTGGGAACCAGCGATCGGGTTAATCAAGAGTAAATCGAGCAGACGTATAGTTGTGACGACCACGGCGGACAGAGCCATCACACCGACGTCATCTCAGACGCCGTCGCAATCCGTTCCACCGCGCGACCGTGGCGCTGGGCGCGGACGGCGGAGGGAGCGCGCCGCGGGCGGAAGGTATTTAAATCGGCCGCCGCCGCGACCGAACCCAGTTCCCTCTGAGCAGCCATAGCGTACGGATCTCCGTGCCGGTACGTTCACAGGAGCTCAGTCCGTCAGTTCACCGGATGATGGCGACATGTTTGATCGCCGAAATATTGTGCCCGTTGGACTCTATAGACCGGCAGCATACCCGTGGATATTTTGATTGTCTCTACACTGATTGCTTTACTTCTTTCTAGTCGAACGATAGAGTCAGGCGGATGTCCAAGAAGGAATGCCTGCTACCCAGAAGACCTTTAGGAATGGAGACTGCCTCTGATGATTCTATAGGTCTCAATTGTCTGGGATGAATTGAGCTGTACCAGACCGGAGAGCCAAATTCTGCTGCAGAGTAACGGAGGGCTTACGTCTGATGTGCTCAGAAAACGAGGCCGTATTCCCCAAATTGTGCCGGTTAGTTTCCGGAGGATGTTATTTCTTGCTGATACCTTTCTTTCGGCGTTCAGGCCGTGTGTTCAGTAAGTTGGCACTTGATCAAGGGTGACTCATTAATATTTGGTTGTAGTGCTGTGTTCTAACTGCGTGTCTTCCTAGGTCATCTGCAACTCTCTTCTTGCTTGCCTGTTTCTTTAGGTGAAAGGAGCATACTTATGTTTTTGATATATTAGGTTTTTACTGATTGTCTTGGTAGTAATTACCGAAGTCTCTTACACATTGAGACAAATTCCTTTCAACATGTTCCGAAGTTTGTTTCTTGTGCTGTTATTTCACGGCCCCCTGCATAGATAGAACTTTTTGTTCCATTCGGGCAGGATTAGTCACTGGTGCAGATGTTACAGGGGGAGGGAGCTACAACGCCTCCTTGAAGAAGGCCGTCCTACTTGTTCTTCCATCTACATCTCTGATTTTGGAATTCAAGAAAAAATCTTAGGTTCTTTAGTAGGTATCTTAATATCTGCGTCAGTTTACAAATCTTTGTTATTTCATAGAGCTTCTGTAGCAATAGGCGGTGGTTAACTGTGTCATATGCTGCCGTCGCCGGCCGGAGTGGCCGTGCGGTTCTAGGCGCTACAGTCTGGAACCGAGCGACCGCTACGGTCGCAGGTTCGAATCCTGCCTCGGGCATGGATGTGTGTGATGTCCTTAGGTTAGTTAGGTTTAATTAGTTCTAAGTTCTAGGCGACTGATGACCTAAGAAGTTAAGTCGCATAGTGCTCAGAGCCTTTTGAATCATTGCTGCCGTCAGTTCGAGGAAAACTGCAACCATTATTTTAGGGTTTTCAAAACCATCTTCAGTAAACTGCATTAGGCGTAATACTTGGGAGGTGTAGCTTTCACTTGGTCGGAATCCTACCTGTTCCGGTAACAGTACGTGTTCTATTATTTTGCACCGTTTTATTAGTTTGTGCCGTCTGTCTAATACCATTCGCTAGAGAACGTTGTATAGATGACATGCCAAAGAGATTGGTCTGTAGCTCTTCATATCATTCACATGATAACTAGTTCTAGGTCTAGTTCTCGGCCTAAGAGTACTGGCGTCCAGAAAAAGACTGTTGTCCGTATGCAGGTAAACGTCAAAATAAACTTCGCAGCGTCAGAAATTAGAATAAATTAAAAGTAGCATCAAATCATACACTGGAAGCTGTACATTGTGTTATTAATTCATTCTGTCATTCACCGTGTTCCATACATCTCATCAAGACGGGCAACTGTCAGGGGATGTGGAACAAACCTAGGCAAACTTTAATACAAGGCAAACACATCTTAGTAATCTAGTCTTTATGCTGTGTTGGCAACAAACCATCACTGTACTTCTTAATGCCATTCATCTAAATTTAATCGAGTTGGTAAGAAAGCTGATTCTTTGAAAAAAGTTGCTGCCTCGTTTATCTCCTTGTTATCTTCTGTTACTATCTTAGTATTTACTTGTTTACAATTGCAGTTTTCAAAGTAAATACTTTATACATCTATAAACACTGACAAGGGGAACACGCCATATTTCGCTCTCTGATATAGTCGAAAACTGTCAGGATGATAGAAGGCTTCGGTATCAACACGAAATAGCTTCCGAGAAAATGATGGTCGACCTTTCGACGCGACTTCCTCTGGTTACTAGAGTGGCGTAAAACTGTAGGTGCAGTGGCTAAAATCACCGTTTCGAAGTTTTGCGCCCCGTGCTCAAAATCCAGGCTTACGTTTTTTTATTTTGTTGTCGCATAAGTAGGTCACATTAATATTTTTTATGATATCGCAAAATACAGTGGAATTAATGGAAAAAGAATTAAGATGTCAAATCTTATTAAAAATAGATTTTACCATAGCATTTAACACCTTATAGAAAACAGTTGCCAACAGTTTTCGTATGTATCCAAAAAGTTAGTGACAAATTTGGTTCTCGAGTCCATCAGAGATAAACCAATTAATGGAACGACATCAGAATTTCCACGCAACAGCCACAAAATCTGGAAAGCTCACAGAAGAAACAAGAGGAAAAATGCTCTTTGCTATTTGTAAACATCTGAGTTGAAGTTTTTAAGACAGTATTTACAAGTCTGAAGAACAGACACCTTGTTACCTTGTTAGCACATGGTGTGTTTTTTTTTTTTTTTTTTTTTTTTTTTTTTTTTTTTTTTTTTTTTTTTTTTTTTTTGGCACTAGAAATGTTTTCCATTCAGAGTTAAGTCATCTGCAACCATACAGAATTTGTTGTACGAAAGTTATTTGCCTCGAAATTTTACGACTGTGAACGGTATGTTTGCGCCTAACGTTAATTAATTTTGTGGAGAAGATTCTGGGCGCGCGCGCTCGTGTGTGTGTGTGTGTGTGTGTGTGTGTGGAACATGTTTCACTTAATTTTTCTGGTTCTCCTATTAGCTTCGCGGTGAAAAACTCCAATATTTAACTTACGCTGTCACTGTTTACAAACTACGAAACCAAACTGCCGACAGTTAGACGGTTGAATGTTTTCTGGGCGGGAATTTGGAATCTTTGTGAAGTGTACCAGCCTATGTTTGTGAGCGTGCGCGCGCGCAAGCTTGTGTAAGTAGGTAAAGTGATGTGGATTTTTATTTATCTATTTACCTATTTGTGTATTTATTTATTTAGTTGTGTGTGTGTGTGTGTGTGTGTGTGTGTGTGTGTGTGTGTGTGTGTGTGTGTGCGCCTTTATGGTCGGTATTCTGTGAGAGTTGTTTGTGCGCAGAGAACAGAGTCTGTCGCAAAGAGTTGTTTATTCGTTTATGATTTGTTTTCCTTCGATTATGGCTTTACGTATTTGGTAGTATTTTCGAATCAGTAGTTTTTTGTGGGGGGAGGGGTGTTGCTGCACTTGAGAATTTTCAGTTCGGTGTTGATGTCTGTTAGGCTATGTTTCTTGTCTGGAAGATGTTCAGCAAGTGTAGAATGTCAACGGTTATTTTTAACGTTCTTCTGTGTTCTGTGTATCTAGTATTAAAATTTCCCCTTGTCTGTTCAATATAATTTTTTTTGCAGTCCTGGCATGTCAACTGGTAAATGCCAGATGTCTTGTGATTGTACTGGTTGTCCTTCGTTTACTCAGGATTGAGTTATCTGTTCTGTAGACTACTTTTAGTCCTTGTTTTTTGAGTACGTTGCCTATCTTAAGGGCTGCTTTGTTATTGTAAGCTTGTTGTAGTTGCCGTTTCTTGTTCAGGTGTGCTTGGGTGTGTGATCTATGTGTTTATGTTCTGTGTGTTTACATTCTATGTGCTTATGTTTTGTGTGCCTGTGTTTGAATGTTGGTGATGGCTCTAAAGGCACATTCGTACTCGCAGTTATATACATACCAGCGTACAGATATGTTTGTAAATAGGAGTTAAACTGCCGTAGACTCTTTGTATAGCACCAGATCTGTGAAGAAATCCTGTTATGAAATACTTACGTCGTGGTATTTCTTCAACATGGTTAGGATATTTATCTGCGTATTGTTATCACTGACAACAATACTCCGTTGATGGTAAATGATTTTGTAAAGGTAGCTTCTTGTAGAATACTGATCAAATTTTCTGGCGATAACCTTTCAACAGCTGCTTAGTTTCTGTCATGTAATAGATTACCTACAGAGAACGTAATTTAAAGTCTAACTAACATTAGTTATAGTTCAAGCAATTAATAAAAATTGTTGCATTGGCATTTTCCGTGAGCTTGACAAGGCCTTCGAATAATGTAGATTACAACATCTCTGTTGTTCCAAGGCAGCGTAAGTACAATCAATAACAATTTTGACGTACATGCATAGGTAAGTTTCATTTTTCGTAGTCTAAGCTATAAGGAAACTTCAAATATATTGCTATGGTAATGTAGGAGAAAATGCACGGTCCATTACAAAGATCCAAAAGAAGCGTACTTCGTTATGCCACAGCAATCAAAGTGGACAGACAGGATCTTACCACGCTGGGTGATACCTGCTGTGTTAAGCTAGAACGACGAATCCGTTATGCTCGCTCTTTTGGCGCTGCGCTGTTTGCCGTCAGATAGTTGAACCAGCATGGATGAGATACGCAGATTCATTAACTGCCCAAATAAACTTTCCTATGAGCGCTTACCATCACTTTGTCATTATTTACGTCTCTCCACGCGCAATAATGATTGATAACACTACCGTTGCTTATTTATGCATTCAGTTTAACACAAAAACGAAAATGCAAGGACACAAAAGTGAGGGAACAGAAGACCATTATGTGTTTAGTACATTAGAAAAAAAAACACAAGCATATAAAAATGAGGAAACTAAAGAGGCTGGAAGGAGAACTTAACAAAGGATCTAGAGGAACAAGAGTGACTGAGGTGATCCTTGCTACCTGCTCTGTGTTAGAATAGAGGCGGAAAAAAAAGTAATACACACCAGTGTATCAAGATATCAGGTGCTGTCAATGACGTGGAAAGTTCAGACCAGTTTATGGCAAATCATATCCACAAGAGAATAAAAGGACGAAGAAGCACTACACAGAAAGCCTGCAGCATTTCACTTACTTCTGTTTCCCCGAAGTAGAAGACAAAAGAGAAACGTTCGCTGAGATTTTTTCTTGGTTATCATAAATATGGCAAGAGATATGATGAGAAGCCATTTAGGAGTTTGAATGTTAAATTTCGATCTACAAGCTGCGCTGAACAATACAGAAAGTCCTTGCGGCTAGTAGAAAAAAAAATGGCAGTTTATAATTTGGCCATGTAACGTTGCTTGTGGAATGATTTGCAGCTAGCAAAAGAGAACGAACGGTAATCGCCGCATGTGGAGGATGACGTCAGATTAGAAGCCACAGGATTTTCCAGCGTGCGAATGTGGTGCTACATTGATACACGGATTTCGTATTTTCGGCTTAGGTGTTTATTAAACCTGGTGCAGTGTCGTCGTTTTCAGAACAATAAGAAGAAAAACTGTCCAGAGGGATTGCACGGAGGGTGGCAGACCAGGGAAAAAAACTCTTCGTGATCAAATCTGCCGTCTAATTCCTTCACCAACGGACGTACAATGTTGGCACAGAGATCACATATGTAAGCTCAGGTGCTTCAATAATTTTCTGTGATAGATAACTTTCTTGGTATCTGATATATGTAAGATATCCACCGCCGATCGTCTCCTGCTCAAATAATCTCGAACAGCTATCCGTAGATGCAACAGATCTGACTAAACTCAAAATCTCCGTCAGCAGTTGGCGAATAAAAAAAAAATATTCAAAGACAAATTGCCAAATACAGTGCCGTGTTCAGAGGAAAAAATCCCAAATTAAAGTTCGATACTGCTGTTTATTATACATTTGACTGTATAACAAGATGTATGAGGACAAGGACATAGTAAAAACTGCCTAACCTTTTGTGGGTAGACAAAATGCAAGTTCCGTTTATAATTATTCTTCAATCTTTTTTCCTAAATTGTGTGGATACCGCTGGAGGCTTGAGGAGTAAAGACGGCCTCGGGCGCGCAGCACCAGTGGCCAGCCAGATACACGCGGCCCTGCTCACTCCGGTGAAACGGCGCGCGTTGTCCGCGTTAGGCAGCGACATGGAACACAACAACTACACGCGCTCCTGTTCTAACAAATACACAAAAAAACAACAATAAACGCAATGTATCTACCACACACGTCTTCGAGAAATCTATTAAACAAAAAATGAACCGTATATTCAGTCGGTTACAATAAGCTGGACTCCGTAACACTTCGGAGACTTCATCTCCCACCCACGAGGAAAAGTACTAATAGCTGTCACATCCAGTCCATACGAGGAGGGAGAGTATGGATTTAGTCAGGAAATTTAAAACAAAATCCCAGATTCAGACAAGAAGGGAAAGTGCGTGTCCAACGATTGCAATTACAGGCTGATTGTGTGCATGTGAGTTGGAAATCTTAATATGTAAATTTACTCCACTAAATCACTTTTGTTCGAGAGTCTAGATCCGATATGCTGAGAAAGTACAGGAACATAGAATGATAACGTCAGAAAAAATCTGTGATACACGCATAACTTGTTATTAAAAAAAGTCTCACTATGCCACGGGCTCTTAAAAGTAAAGGAAATCCGTTTGGTGAATTTTGCTTCGCGGGCAGATTGTCGCAAAAGCTAACTTATTTTTTTTTTTTTTTTTTTGGCACTCTCAAGTTAGTGCCACAATAGAACAGCCAGCCTAGAAGCTTGGAACACACCGCCACCCCTGCCTAAAGAAGTAATGGGGAGATCAGTGCAACCTACTACGTAACTTTGTGTGTGTGTACTACGCTTTAGAGAAGAGATCTCTCCACCTAGGTGACAAAACTAGCTGAGACACGCTCTCCATCACACTTTGAAACCGTCCTCACACGGGACTCGTTGTCTCTTGTCGAAACACACTAGACGTGTTGTTCTTTGTGATAACTGTGCGCTCCCAAACGACCAGCTACGTCTCATGGAAGGTAACGTATTTGCGACGACAGCGCTGTCAAATTCAAATGGCCCCAAGCACTATGGGACTTAACATCTGAGGTCATCAGTCCCCTAGACTTAGAACTACTTAAACCTAAGGACATCACACACATCCATGCCCGAGGTAGGATTCGAACCTGCGACCGGAGTAGCTGCGCGGTTCCGGACTGAAGCGTCTAGAACCGCTCGGCCACAACGGCCGGCGACAGCGCTGTCTATCAGCATTCGCAGCTGCATCTAGAGCGTAAATCACACAGTTTCTTTGTGAAAATGGACAGGCATAAAATGGTGTATTAACTCTGTCAGTGATTGTCGAAGGAATGCGGAGGAAATGGAGAGGAAGGTTCTGGACTCATCAATTGCTTGAATAGCTGTAGAACAACACAACATAATACTGTACAATGATCGTATATATTGCATGGGGGATTAATTAAAAGAGTAAATGCTATAATTTTAGTAGCTGTGTGACCGAAGTCTCGTAACCGGTTGTCCCTGACTAGTATTAGCACGCATTCTGACTGCATAAAATAAAAATAAAGAATGACAAGGAATTTCCATTAACACAATTGATTAATTAAGTCCCCTACAACTATAAAAGCTACGAAACAACAAAGCACAAGTGTAACTGTTCTGTGTGTGGTAGTGTGACTCAACGTACATGTATCTGGCTCGATTCTTTCTCAGTACGACAAAATATTGTAAACACCATTTACAATGAACTAATTGAAAAACCAGAAATACTATAATTGCACGTAGAAACCATAATTACAAGTCTAATAAATGAACACGAGCCAGATGCTTTGTTGACTGTACCTGTGAGCAAGAGGCATTGTCATTAAAGAAAACTGTAATACCTTTTTACCTCATTATATATTGACCTCATTATACATTACACCAGCATCATAAATCAAAAGCCCATCTCCTTTCTCAAATACACTGTGACAATTGCAACATCTTCCATCTATACATTAAACCAACCGAACAGCATCTACTCTCTCGCCCAACGGAACAACTGCCTTCGACATCCTCTCAACTACTACTGCCCCAGTGGAGGCGGCGGAATCTTTGGCGCAATCTCTGGCGCTGTGACTCAGTGTAGCCACATTTCAATATTCTGTAATTCACCTGAACCTTCATTTAATTTTTGGTTTTAAATTGAATATAGTTGAAGTATAATGTCTAATATCACTTTGCATATGCGTAAATCCATCACCCTCAAGCAACGTACTTCGCCACACAGGTTTCAAGATCGGCATTTGTTTCATAATTTCATTTGAATGAAAGAGGAGATTTTTTCGAACCTGCTCATTGCCGCTGAAAAAGATTTTTATCGGCAAGATACAAACATGAGACAGTCCACAAAAACAAGAGATAAGTATACATATTAAACTAAGGTTTTCAGAATAGCAAAAACTTCCAACGTATAACTTGTATTTACTATCTGACATAGACTAGGGAGACGTTCCATTTATTGGTCTATTCAGCAACTTTTGTGTCGTCGTCGACACTGTAGAGTCTTCTACCAGGAGAAGCAAAGAGACGATGTTGTTTGGTGGCCGTTATGCTCTTTCTGCAACACAAACTGCACACATGTTTTAACAGGGTTCATTACCCATAAGAACAAGAAGCTACTTCGACATAAACGTTTTCTGGGTATGGTACCGCTTCATAATGCATAAAACTACTGCTGCTGGAGAAAAATCAACGTTTCGGCCACGGTTGCAGCGGCCTTCTTCTGAGTCTACTGACCAGTAGACCCAGAAGGCCTCTACAACCGTGGCCGAAACGTTGGTTTTTCTCCAGCAGCAGTAGTTTTATTCATTATGACGCGGTACCATACCGAGAAAACGTTTATGTCGACTGACTGTGGCCGCGGAAACCTATTCAATTACAAAAAAAGGTACTTATCTTTAAGCAAGTTGTTGTGGTACAAGCTCTTCCGCAATAGTCCACTCTAGCCTCACTGCTGGTGGAGTATAAATCCCCCTATAAACATTACGAGGTGCATTCAAGTTCTAAGGCCTCCGACTTTTTTCTAATTAACTACTCACCCGAAATCGATGAAACTGGTGTTACTTCTAGACGTAATCACCCTTCAGACGTACACATTTTTCACAACGCTGACGCCATGATTCCATGGCAGCGGCGAAGGCTTCTTTAGGAGTCTGTTTTGACCACTGGAAAATCGCTGAGGCAATAGCAGCACGGCTGGTGAATGTGCGGCCATGGAGAGTGTCTTTCATTGTTGGAAAAAGCCAAAAGTCACTAGGAGCCAGGTCAGGTGAGTAGGGAGCATGAGGAATCACTTCAAAGTTGTTATCACGAAGAAACCGTTGTGTAACGTTAGCTCGATATGCGGGTGCGTTGTCTTGGTGAAACAGCACACGCGCAGCCCTTCCTTGCAGTGCAGGAAGGACATTTTCGTAGGATGTACCTGTTACCGAAGTGCACTTTGGAACGCAATGGGTAAGGATTACGCCCTCGCTGTCCCAGAACATGGACACCATCGTTTTTTCAGCACTTGCGGTTACCCGAAATGTTTTTGGTGGCGGTGAATCTGTGTGCTTCCATTGGGCTGACTGGCGCCTTGTTTCTGGATTGAAAAATGGCATCCACGCCTCATCCATTGTCATAACCGATGAAAAGAAACTCCCATTCATGCTGTCGTTGCGTCGACATTGCTTGGCAACATGCCACACGGGCAGCCATGTGGTCGTCCGTCAGCATTCGTGGCACCCACCTGGATGACACTTTTCGCATTTTCAGGTCGTCATGCAGGATTGTGTGCACAGAACCCACAGAAATGCCAACTCTGGAGGCGATCTGTTCAACAGTCATTCGGCGATCCCCCAAAACAATTCTCTCCACTTTCTCGATCATGTCGTCAGACCGGCTTGTGCTAGCCCGAGGTTGTTTCGGTTTGTTGTCACACGATGTTCTGCCTTCATTAAACTGTCGCACGCACAAACGCACTTTCGACACATCCATAACTCCATCACTACATCTCTCCTTCAACTGTTGATGAATTTCAATTGGTTTCACACCACGAAAATTCAGAAAACGAATGATTGCACGCTGTTCAAGTAAGGAAAACGTCGTCATTTTAAGTATTTAAAACAGTTTCCATCTGCTGTACGGTGCTGCCATCTCTGGGACGTATTGACAATGAACGCGGCCTCATTTTAAAACAATCCGGAGAAAAAAAATCGAAGGCCTTAGAACTTGAATGCACCTCGTACATAGCTGGTGACGTGAACTGACAGACGCCAACTAAAATAGTAACTGAGCTAGAAACTGAGCTGATTGCGACTGCGACTGACTCTGTCTGGGCCGTCCGGTTCGCGGCGGAGATGTGCATATTAGCGGTTGAGAGGGCACTGGTGATGCTTTGCTTGCGAGTCTGTCTTTAGCGTCTCTCTCCTGAGCTGGCCGGAGTGGCCGAGTGGTTCTAGGCGCTTGAGTCTGGAACCGCGCGACCGCTACAGTCGCAGGTTCGAATCCGGCCTCAGGCGTGGATGTGTGTGATGTCCTTAGATTTGTTAGGTTTAAGTAGTTCTAAGTTCTAGGGGACTGATGACCTCAGATGTTAAGGCCCATAGTGCTCAGAGCCATTTCGTCTCTCTCCTCATACGCGCGCTTGATTCAGCGCCTGAATCGATCATATTGCCACATCTTTGCCGAGCGGTGTGCTGGCGACAGCTTACGCCAGCAGAACAACAACTACAGCAAATTCATTATTTGTAGCAAATAACAATGACTATGGTGAATAATACTTCTATTAAGTTAATAAGGAAGACTCAGAATCTTTTAGAAAACAAAAGATAAAAAAGCTTGCATTACCTGGACAGGAAGCTGTTAGCTTTTTATTTGCAGCTCATAACACTTCCAATTACGGCATAGCAGCTACCTGTCGCCTGCCTTTCCAGGTATGGTATAAGCTCCGCAATGGCTGTATCTACCAATGTCATCATTTTACATCGAACTGTGACAAACTGTAGCAAAATGACACACTTTTTATAGGTCGTCTCATAGCATGGCACAGTATACTTTCGCACCACGTTAGTTATAATACTTAAAGCATTAATATGGGACGATGTGAATTACTGATATGTAGTTTCCTGTTATTTTATTTGAAATGCAGCAAGCGTTTTGTATGTCAGTTATATAAAAAATGAGAATACAAATATCATTCTGAGTCTGATAACAGGGAAAATCTGTATGAATATGCTATTGGTATTACAAACAACGGTGACTGGCAGTAGGTTACCCTGTATGATGTGCTCGCCTCTCTTTATTAAATGGGTGATGGTTTTTAATGGCTTACGAATATTTCATGGGCAAGTTGAAAGGTGCAGCACATCGGTCTTGAGACAGAGCAACAGGAAACGCTACATGTTAGGTAGTCGGTGATCAGCGGATGGGAGTGTGGCCTGCGCGGCGTAAGGTTCTCGGAAGTGATGTCGGCTCGGGTCCAGCAGGAGGCAGCAGGCAGCAGGCAGCATCCTTCCGTACGACTGCTTACGGCTGAGGTCCCGCCAGAGGGCAGCCTGGCGCCGTGTGCAGAACTCGTGGGCGCCTTCCATGTTTTCTGACTTCCTCTGAACAAAATCATCTGCCACTTGCAGAAAGCGAGAGCCACATGAAATAAACTCTAGTTCCGTAGCAGTCCTCTCTGAATTTCTCGAACCCAGCTGTGAGACCACGGACATGGTAGAAGAAAGGGGGTAGGCATAAAGATGTGTGACAAACTGTTGCATTTCTCGTTTGAGGTGTTGCGGCTCACATATTCGCCCTGCTCTCGTTACGAGCGTACTAATCATGCCTTTTTTCTGGCTCGGGTGGTGGTTTGACAGTTTGTGCAGGTATCGGTCCGTGTGTGTCGGTTTTCGATACACGCTGTGTCCCAGGTTTTCGCCTTCCCTTGTGACCAGCACATCTAGAAATGGCAGTTTCTTGTCCTTTTCTACCTCCATGGTAAATGTTATGCTGGCATGGAAGCTGTTCAAGTGTCTTTGGGGCAGGCGGAGAAATCGGCCGTGGCAGAGCACGCACTGAATGAGACCGACCACATAATAAAATTCGCCGACACAGAAGTTCTGGCTGTAGAGAAGCACTATCACACGCGCTTGTTCAGAGAAGCTGTAGAAATACAAAAACACGCGAACAGTTTCAACAAGAAAGAGGAAAGCCTTAAGGTAAACGGATCCTGGCTTCCCGTACTGCAGCGAACGACCGTCGCAGGTAGCAAGGAGAACCGCACCGGAAATGACCGCGGAGAAGGACGTTGGCGCGCCAGGTACATACAGTCTGCGGCCGCGAGCTCGGCTCCAGTTCACCACCGGCAATGGAGGGTGAAGCTTTGACAATGCCAGCCACTCGTGCTGGCGAAACGTCAGAAAAATCATTAGACGAACGTCGGCCGAAGAACCCGAGACAGAAGCCAATAGGCAGTTTGTCAACAAGTGGCCACGAAAGCCTTAACAATAAAGATGTGTGATGTCAGATTGCAGTGCTGAAATGAATGCTCTTGGTAGCATAGGATAGTTTCATGTTGTCATTGGAGGTTGTAAAAGACGCTCTATTTTTGGCGAGATTTTGCGTTGGAGGGAGTCCTCGTGAGTGGACAGCAGTAGCTCGTAATTTTAGGATTGGCGACTGGCACTTTCTGGTGGCATGGAGTAAGTGAGCGCTGCGAGGGATGCAGATCGGGGTAGGATGCGAGAGCGTCTGCATCGAGTTCGGGTTAGGACGCCGTGGTCTTCTGATCGACTGACGCAGCGATGCGGTAGAGGCTACCACACCTCGGAGTTCTGCAAAGGTGCTGATGACTCCATCTTCGTGAAAAGGCCAGGATATCCGCGTCGCAGAGCTCCGTGCAGCACAGTAATATTTATGGTGGGCATAAGTAGCGGCATCGGCAGAGTGATTTCACGCTTGTGGAATCCAGGACGGTCACCTGTCTCATCTCATTTTGCACTGTTAATGAATGTGTGGAGGAATGGTTCAAATGGTTCTGAGCACTATGGGACTTAACTTCTGAGGGCATCAGTCCCCTAGAACTTGTTGTTGTTGTTGTGGTCTTCAGTCCTGAGACTGGTTTGATGCAGCTCTCCATGCTACTCTATCCTGTGCAAGCTTCTTCATCTCCCAGTACCTACTGCAACCTACATCCTTCTGAATCTGCTTAGTGTATTCATTCATCTCTTGGTCTCCCCCTACGATTTTTACCCTCCACGCTGCCCTCCAATACTAAATTGGTGATCCCTTGATGTCTCAGAACATGTCCTACCAAGCGATCCCTTCTTCTGGTCAAGTTGTGCCACAAACTTCTCTTCTCCCCAATCCTATTCAATACTTCCTCATTAGTTATGTGATCTACCCATCTAATCTTCAGCATTCTTCTGTAGCACCACATTTCAAAAGCTTCTATTCTCTTCTTGTCTAAACTATTTATTGTCCATGTTTCACTTCCATACATGGCTACACTCCATACAAATACTTTGAGAAACGACTTCCTGACACTTAAATCAATACTCGATGTTAACAAATTTCTCTTCTTCAGAAACGCTTTCCTTGCCATTGCCAGTCTCCATTTTATATCCTCTCTACTTCGACCATCATCAGTTATTTTGCTTCCCAAATAGCAAAACTACTTAAACCTAACAAATCTAAGGACATCACACACATCCATGATCGAGGCAGGATTCGAACCTGCGACCGTAGCGGTCGCGCGGTTCCAGACTGTAGCGCCTAGAACCGGCGAATGTGAGGACTTCTGGGCTTTAGTCACTAACTTGTAGTCACTATTCTGATCGATAATTACAGGATTAAATTGTTTTTAGTTATTTTTTAACTTTGGCAGAAAGTAAATTCTGAAGAGGATAAGAAATAATTTATCTGATAGGGGACAGACACTGCTTACCATCTAACATGCATATTTGGATCGAGAAAACTCTCACAAGACTTTGATTATTCATTTCATACGATCATCCCGTAAATGTGTTTGTGAATAAATGTGAGTATTTAATCTAATCATTGCTTCTGCTTTAAGTTGTAGCCTTTTAATCAGATAGCAATAAGTTCAAAATCATAACAAACCTACTGCTCCAGTCAGACAGCATTAGTCAAAGAAAAATTTTGTGCAAATTCCCGAAATTAAGAGCTATGTCTAGGGCCATAATTTTCACATTATCCATTTAAAATAGCGCAAAAAAATTTAGAGGTTATTTTTTAAAGAGGTAGCTTGCCCACAATTAGGCATAGAGGGTCAAGGGAAATTCTACACCATGGAGTGTTGCATATTAATATTATAACAAATCGCACCCAAAAAGGCCGCATATTCAAGAGTTCCTGAATTTTTAGATTCTTTAAAATAGCTCACATTCATACCACGTACTCTATAACAAAAATACGCATCTATTATAGAGTTAAACTACATACAATATGGCGGTTCCTAAGTAATGTTCGTGACTTAAAAACTATGTCGCTTCTCAATGGCGACATTAGTTTCCAAGAGGCAAAGATATGCATGACAGATTCTTCATTTCACGCTTCGCAGTCGTCGGATGCCACTCCGTGGTCTCCCCAGGTCCTCCTCCACGTGCGTTTTGGCGCCTCTTGAGAGGACGGCTCTCGCCTCGTCCGCTCGTTGTTGATCACTCGTGAAGGATGGCGCAGCACTCTGCCGCCATCTTAGCTTACGGCATCCTCTGACGTCCATCACCTAGCAGTCAGATGCGCAGAGTTTAATCACCGTAGCAATTCCTTCCCGTCACAAGAAGATGCACTGGGTTAAAGTGCGCGCAGGATGCAGTGGCCGATGGCAGTGACCAGTTTTCGCCCAAAACGCTGGGCGAGTTCATTCGTTTGTTCAGAAGGGGAGACCGACACTATCTGCTGCCTTTCGACTGGTTCGCGTTGACAGAAATGAGGCGCACGCCCTGCAACCTTTCTCAAACGATTTTACAGAAACTATTCAGTAAAAAAATCTAATTTTCGCTTTCTACATCTACATCTACAGTTATACTCCGCAAGCCACCCAACGGTGTGTGGCGGACGGCACTTTACGTGCCATTGTCATTACCTCCCTTTCCTGTTCCAGTCGCGTATGGTTCGCGGGAAGAACGACTGTCTGAAAGCCCCCGTGCGCGCTCGAACCTCTCTAATTTTACATTCGTGATCTCCTCGGGAGGTATAAATAGGGGGAAGTGATATATTCGATACCTCATCCATAAACGGTCCGCCCCAGTAGCTGAGTGGTCAGCGTGACGGATTGCCGTCCTCCGGGCCCGGGTTCGATTCCCGGCTGGGTCGGAGATTTTCTCCGCTCAGGGACTGGGTGTTGTGTTGTGTTCATCATCATTTCATCCCCATCCGGCGTGCAGGTCGCGCAATGTGGCGCCGAATGTAATAAGACCTGCGCCACGGCGGCCGGACCTGCCCCGCGAGGGGCCTCCCGGCCACTGACGCCAAACGCTCATTTCCATTTCCATCCATAAACGCACCCTCTCGAAACCTGGACAGCAAGCTACACCGCAATGCAGAGCGCCTCTCTTGCAGAATCTGCCACTTGAGTTTGCTAAACATCTCCGTAACGCTATCACGGTTACCAAATAACCCTGTGACGAAACGCGCCGCTCTTCTTTGGATCTTCTCTATCTCCTCCGTCAACCCGATCTGGTACGGATCCCACACTGATGAGCAATACTCAAGTATAGGTCGAACGAGTGTTTTGTAAGTCACCTCCTTTGTTGATGGACTACATTTTCTAAGGACTCTCCCAATGAATCTCAACCTGGTACCCGCCTTACCAGCAATTAATTTTATATGATCATTCCACTTCAAATCGTTCCGCACGCATACTCCCAGATATTTTACAGAAGCAACTGCTACCAGTGTATGTTCCGCTATCATATAATCATACAATAAAGGATCCTTCTTTCTATGTATTCGCAATACATTACATTTGTCTATGTTAAGGGTCAGTTGCCACTCCCTGCACCAAGTGCCTATGCGCTGCAGATCTTCCTGCATTTCGCTACAATTTTCTATGCTGCAACTTCTCTGTATACTACAGCATCATCCGCGAAAAGCCGCATGGAACTTCCGACACTATCTACTAGGTCATTTATATGTATTGTGAAAAGCAATGGTCCCATAACACTCCCCTGTGGCACGTCAGAGGCTACTTTAACTTGTAGCTTTATTTGTTAGGTTCATTATGATTTACCAATCATTTCGTTGATATTCATGGTTAATGTGGTATTTAAGTGGAAGTAAGACACTGCGTAAAATTCGACAAAGTTTGCAATGAAAAAGAGAGGTCGCTATGATTTTGTGTTTGGTGCATATTGATGATGATGATGATGTTTGGTTTGGGGGGCGCTCAACTGCGTGGTTATCAGCGCCCGTACAATTACCCAATCTTTGCTCAGTCCAATTTCGCCACTTTCCTGGATGATGATGAAATGATGAGGACAACACAAACACCCAGTCATCTCGAGGCAGGTGAAAATCCCTGACCCCGCCGGGAATCGAACCCGGGACCCCGTGCGCGGGAAGCGAGAACGCTACCGCGAGACCACGAGCGGCGGACCTTGGTGCATATTACATAATATGTTGGTCCTTATGAAATTTAGCTAACGTACTGAATTTTTCTTTCGACTTGAGTAGAGGTCTCTATCTCTCACCAATGTCGAAAAAATTCATATGTCGTAGCACATTCATTTCCAATCGCGCCGCGCCAGTGATAAAGCCAGAGTGAAATACTCACAATATTCTCCATATTTCATAAACGGTTTGAGATATCGAAATGAGATTTGGCAAATCATATCATGCAAAGAAGAGAGTATATTTGCATAAGGTTATTATGGAAAACTTCGCTCTCTACCATGATATTCCACTAACTACAGAGTTTTTCGACGAAATACTGTAATTCTCAAGGGCCATCGATAGTTGGTGAAATGATAAATGCTATGGGTTTTGGAACAACATTACGCATTTATTTTGTACTGAGGATGTGCTTTTACATAAGATACCCACCTTACTGTTCCTTAGTTCCTCAAGTAGTAAACTTAGTAAACCACTGTTTAAGGTTTCCCTTGCAGCTGCGTCTGCAAAATGTGTCAGTGAGGTGAGACTGTGTAAACTATGCTGTGTTTTGGCAGAAGAAGCAAATTTTAACATGGTAAGAAGAGAAATGTGTAGGTTTTACTCAAAATTCGCCACTCGTGACTCTTCCCTGAAAGTTACAAATTGTTAACAAGCCAGACGAAAATAAATCGCTATATTTCCGGTGGAATTCTTTTTAGATACTAACCAAAGCAGAGGTGATAGATCTTTTTGAATGGTCACCATGCAAGTGTGCGTGTGTGGTCACCACGCAAGTGTGATTGTGGAGGGATCCCGCTTAATATCTACAAAAAATGTGAATGTAAGCTTCAGTTTAGAATGCCACTTCCCTTCCTGCGCTCAGCATTTCCCCTACATTGCCTGCCCACAGTCCCCACCACTACTGCTTCCCCACACATGCCTTGCTGTCTCTGCACCTACTGGCTATAGTATTCTGTGTGGACAGTAGCAGGGGTGAACTTACATGGCTACACTCTCTGCCATGAGCCTATTGCTAACAGCACCCTGAGATGTTTCTGTCAAGCTTACTGCACACACCGCCCTTTGCAACATGTTTCGGTTATTCTAAACGCCAACCAATGCGTCCCCTCTATTTTTCAGGTAATTTGAGTGCTTTTTGTACAGTTAACAACTCTCGAGAAGCTAGAATAACCTACGAACATTATGTTTACTGTGCATGGAGGTAGACATTCAGCACCATACGGGTTAAACTATAGGAACAAACAAAGAGCCACCCTTTGCCTTGACCTGTTGTATTTGAGGAATTGAATGAGCCTGTATGATACATACTGGCAGCAGCATATGTGGACGAAAGACATGAGGACAACACACACAAAATACTAATGAGAAAATTGTGTGCAGACAGAGTGGCCATATGGCTCAGAATTGTGAATGTAAAAAGAAGCAACGGAATATTCATGAGTTTAATAGGGTTGTTTTTGGTTTGTCCACCGTTGCTGCAATACTCTCACAGGTTATGGATCCCATATTTTCTGATATTGTTCCTGTACGGGTACAATTATTTGAATGACCTTGTGATTTATAGTAAGAATATGAATGTATATTGCTGCCAGCTAAGCCAAGTGGTCAGGCTGATTAGAAAGGGGGGACTTCTGGTAAAAATGGGGAAAATAGAATTTTTAGTTCATTTGGTAGAACCAGCAGGGGTACCATTGACCTGGGGAGGGTACAATCAATTGTTACTCTTCCTCTGCCAACAAATAGGGAAGACTTATGCAGATTTATTGACATGCCGAATTTCTTTAGGAGATTAATCGCAGATTTGCACTATGAGCTGGGACACTCAATCAACTCAGGAAAAGAACACAAGGTTTAGTGAGAAGAAGTGCAACAAGGAGCCTTCAGGGCCTTAAAATACGCACTAAGCATGGCTGCCGTGTTAGCATTGCCTAATTACAGCGAACAGAGTATACTGCAGGTGGATGCTTCTATGTTGGGGTTGCTGCCAGTGCTGGAACAGGAAAAACAGGAACGAAGGTAACCTATAATGTATGCGTCGAGAGCCATCTACGAGTTGGAAAATAAATATTAAGTGTATCAAGTAGAAGCTTGAAATTCTTTTTCGGCTTGAAAAAGTTCAAGTTTTATTTGGAGCACACTCGCTTCTGTTTAGAGACTAAGAGTGATGCATTGTGTTGGGTACTTGGGGCGCCACATAAAAGTGCGTACATTGGCAGATGTGCGGTGAGGACATTAGCGTTTAATTTGACGGAGCTAACATTAGGGGAATTATAATATAATTGCTGTACCTTGAGTGGGATGTTCAAAACAGAGATGGGTGACCCCTAACAACTGCCACATTTCATTAATGTAATTCTCAAAGGACAATAATAGCGACATTTGTGATATTAGAGAAAGGCTACAAAACAGAGACAATATTAAACCACATTCACTGAAGCAGGGAGTGTTGTGTTGTGCCAAATAGGAGGACATGAATCCCAAAATAGCAGTCCGGCAAGAATTATTACTAAAAATATTCCAATATTATTATGAGTCCCCAATAAGAGGGCACTTAGGAACATTAAGGCTAGAACTAAAATATGCGAGAACTTTATACGCAAAATATTGATGTGGGCATTAAGAACAGAATATCAGGTGTAGGAAATGGGCATGAAGGAAGCCAGTACAAAAAAATTAGGGTTGCTAGCGCCTAAAGCTGCTGAGAACGTGTTTGAGAAGCATTATGTTGATTTTTTAGGACCTTTCCCTAAATCTAATGAAGGGAATTGGTGTATCGTGTGGTTGTCTCATGTGGCTCTTGTCCTTGAAGGCAGCTCCTTCCAGATCGGTTATGTATGTGCTGAAGAACATATTTGCCGTGCATAGTTCTACTAGAAAGCCTCCTTCGGAAGCACTTAGAAATGTTTGTGTAGATCTAGGGATCAGGCGTAGTGCAGCAACACAAAGCCACCCATATCCGCCATATGCGGAAAGGGTTAGTAGAAACTTTCATTGGGAATTAATAGCCTACCATAACAAAGACCAATATAATTGGGACCAATCTCTTCTATGGCTCATGCTAGCCTTTAACGAGGCGAAGCATATGAGCCACCACGCTACCCCTGCAGAGTTGTTCATGGGATTTAGCATCGCGAACTTATATTCTGTCGAGGACCTGTTGATGGAGAAGATATCATCCCAACAATTACGTACTCAGTGGAGAAAGACGAGGAACAACATCTGCAAAGTGAAGCAAAAACAGAGCCCAAAGTGTAACAGAAATCGTCTGTCACACAATTGCCAACTGGGTGACCAGATAATAGGACAAAATTTGGGTTCATCGGCATGGTGCTGGACAAATTCTAAGGAATATTTTACCCCATTGTGACAGACCCTGTGAGATACTAGGTATCTTACTGCTGTCTGATCCTGAGAAAAGGTGAACATTCAGAACTTGCCTCTCCCAAGTCTAGCCAGTGACTGAAGCAATGGGTAAGTAATGCCCGAAACCGACCTCCAGTTTTGTGGGGGAGTACGTGCCTTTAGTCGGCACCTCTGTGGTATAAAGTAGTCAGTGCCGGACACCAGCACCACCCAGAGGCAGCGGCGAACAGCGCACTCAGCAGCGACGGGGGCAGTCAGCCTCACCGAGCAGTGTGAGATGCACGCAGGGGACTTCCAGCAAAGGAGTCGTCAGGTGGACCTGGGAGCACTAGTGGTGTGAGCTCTGCTGGACAGTACTGCTTCCAGTGGCCTGGAACGGAAAGCTGCGTAGCTTGTGCTCACTGGTGACGTTTCCGACGGTATATGCTTGTGAGACTGCTTGAAGGGCTGAGTCTACTCACCTGAAGGATGCAGTCAGACACTTTGTGGGAGTGGTACACGAACACTGTCAAATAGATTTTACTGCAGGGAGAGTACCTTCCATTAGTTTTTTTTTGTTTTATGTAGGGTAGAATCAACCATGTGTTTACGTAATGTATGTGCAGAGCTAATTGACTAAAATAGCTTGAATTAAGATATACGGCGGTATGTTGCAGCAATAAGAGGATGTTATCAGTGTGGTGACTGGCGTCACTGTTGTGGGAACACTGCATGGCTCTTCCAATAGTTTCAAGTTACAGTGAGCTACTTTGACGTTTCAATCCGTACTCTGAGCGACATTGTCTGCCACACACACACACACACACACACACACACACACGGATGGGGAGATTGGAAAAAAATACTGCAAGCACTGCTGTGTCTAAAAGGCTGTATTACTTTAAGAGTAATTACTGTCAAGTCTTTTAAAGTAGTGTAAGATTAAGACGATAAGCTGTCTGCTTGCTTACATGGCACTGTGGCCAGAGTTTGTACTCATATTTATGATGACTACAGTTTTTACGATTTTGGGCGATTATTTATAGTGGTTTAAATTTGACCATTTTTCTATAAATGAATGTTGTCATAGTCAATTGGTGTGTGTGGCCAGTGATTGTATGACAAGACATTCGTACTGTATTCTTTGCAGATCAGCATATTGTGGACATCTAAATTTTAATTAACTTGTGTATTACCTGCTTGTGGCGACGTAGTGGCCTGAAGCATATTGTGCGCTGACCAAGGGACCAAACAGAGCAGACTGTGCCGTTACATAAATGGGTCTGCTGCTGTTTGTTGGACAGAAAATAAAACATTTTTTTGGCCAACCTGTTATTTTCTGATCAAATTACACTACGTGATCAAAAGTATCCGGACACCTGGCTGAAAATGTCTTACAAGTTCGTGGCGCCATCCATCGGTAATGCTGGAATTCAGTATGGTGTTGGCCCACCCTTACCCTTGATGACAGCTCCCAGTCTCGCAGGCATACGTTCAGTCAGGTGCTGGAAGGTTTCTTGGGGAATGGCAGTCCATTCTTCACGGAGAGCTGCACTGAGAAGCGGTATCGATGTTGTTGGTGAGGCCTGGCACGAAGTCGGCGTTCCAAAACATCCCAAAAGTGTTTTATAGGTTTCAGGTCAGGGCCCTGTGCAGGCCAGTCCATTACAGGGATGTTATTGTTGTGCAACCACAGGCCGCGCATTATGAACAGGTGATCGATCGTGTTGAAAGATGCAATCGCCATCCCCGAATTGCTCTTCCACAGTGGGAAGCAAGAAGGTGTTTAAAATATCAGTATACTCCTGTGCTGTGATACTGACACACAAAACGGCAAGAGGTGCAACTACCTCCATGAAAAACACGACCACACCAAAACACCACCGCCTCCGAATTTCGCTGTTGGCACTACACACGCTGGCAGATGACGTTCACCGGGCATTCGCCATACCCACACTCTGCCATGCGATAGCCACATTGTGCACCGTGATTCGTCACTCGACACAACTTTCCACTGTTCAGTCGTCCAATGTTTACGCTCCTTACACCAAGCTACGAGTCATTTGGCATTTACCAGCGTGATATGTGGCTTATGACCAGTCGCTCGACCACTAAATCCAAGTTTTCTCACCTCCCGCCTAACTGTCATAGTACTTGCAGTGGATCCTGATGCAGTCAGGAATTCCTGTGTGGTGGTCTGAATAGATGCCTCCCTATTACACATTATGACCATCTTCTACTGTCGACGGTTTCTGTCAGTCAACAGACGAGGTCAGAGTGTACGCTTTTGTGCTGTGCATGCCCCTTCACTTTTCCACTTCACTATCACATCGGAAACAGTGGATCTACGCCTGTTTAGGAGTGTGGAAATCCCACGTACAGGCGTATGACACAAGTGACACCCAATCACCTGACCACGTTCGAAGTCCGTGAGTTCTCCAGAGCGCCCCATTCTGCTCTGTCACGATGTCTAATGACTACTGAGGTCGCTGATATGGAGAAACTGGCAGCAGGTGGCAGCACAATGCACCTAATATGAAAAACGTAGGTTTTTAGGAGAGTCCGAATACTTTTGATCACATAGTGTATATTACATATGTGAGATTTTAGCACACAGATGTTTTCGAATAATAAATGGTCCAAACTGTCACTTTGCGCTTATTGTACCAAAAGCCTGTTCCACACCAACAAATGGTACATTACTTTTACCAGTTAAGTCAAAGTGCGGTACAATCAAATACACACCAATGTCTTTAAACGTACCACATTTTACAAATATAGCACCATATTCACGTTGAAGATTTGCAATCTGCACATTAGCCATTTTGTTAACAACTTTGAAAATTTTGGATATTTATACTGCTGGAAATTTCATAACACTTTCACTGACTTTTTCAAAGTCTGCCTTTCCACCTTTTTCAGTCCCAACTTGTATACATTTTTCTTCGGCTTCAGTTACATTGGTTTCAACTAACTGCACCCCATTTACCTCGCTGACAGTGTCACCACCTTACCTTCCTCTTTAACTCAGCATCCTGTCACCACGTCTTTCACTGTATTCTTGCATTAAAATTTTTTTCAAGTCAACTGCATTCTCTACACAAGTGTTTCTTCCGTATGGAAAATCACCTCATAAATAACATTATCAGAATACCATTCAAAGAGTGTTTCTGCATTACTCTGACATGAATCAGCACCTTCCATCTGTGTATCAAAATGGTATTCAGTTTGCTTTGTCTTGCATGACATGTCATTATTGAAAGTTACTAATTTCGATTGCCAATTCTCTTTTACATGTTCTAATTTTCGCAGTATCCATCTTTTTTCGATACATGGTTTTAAGCCATTAATTTTATGTCTGAGATCGCTGCTTGTTTTCTGGTTGGTTTCCTTCATTTCCAATCTTATGCTATCAATTATCCCATTCTTTTTGTCCAATTTTTTATTCATCTCACTATTCCTTTTGTCCATTTTATACTTAAATTGACTGTAAGGGACAGTCAAATAAAAATCTAACGCCCGCAAAACGGGACCACGGAATGGTTATATTCGAAAGTAATCGCCACACTCGTTTGCACATTTATCCCCAGTGGAAGATGAGGCGATTAATTCCTGTTTCCTAGAATGGAGCTGGCCGCTGACGGATCCACCATCGCATCCACTCTTGTACATCCTCGTCCGACTGAAACTGACATAACATATAATGCGCCAAAATTTGTGCTGTGTTAAATCGTCATTACTAGTAAGTGTCACTTCATCTTATTCTCAAAATTTGCTGTAGTGAAAGGAAACGAGGGTGTAAATAGTTGTTTGGAAAGTGTTCTTACATTTATTTTTGTATAACGGTGTAGAGATTGTCGCCTGAAAATATCTGAGCAGCAGAATCCGGTCAAAACAGGGGAAAAACATCGACTGATCTGAAGTAGCAGTAATGGCTACGATATATTGTACTTTAGGATTTGTTTCTGTGATTGATGATTTTGTCCCAAAACAGTTACTGAACGACGTCATCCTGAAAGCCACTCGTTTGTAGGTGATCCGTATGTCCGTTAGATTGGAGATTTTCGGTTTTGCTGTGGGAAATAAGTGACATTATCACATCAAGTTATTATTTGAAGTTGAAGATAGAGAAAGCACGTAAAAAGGAAATAATGCCTTTGCTTTGTTGTATAATGGATTTGAAGGTGAAAGCAAGCATTTAGAAAATATTGACTCTGCGATTTTGTGTTAAGGCTTACTTTGTAACTTCAACCATAAACGGCGATGTATTTTAGCTAATGTTTGGAAATCTCTATCTAGATACACGGACTGTGTTGTCCTTGTAATTAGGGAAATGGACGTCCTACGGTTGTATGTGATACAGTGAGACCCAATCTAAGTTAGTAGGAGGTTTGCACGTGCGGTCTCGAATTTAGTGGCTTCTCCTATAAAACCCTAAACGACAAAGCAAGAACCATTGTTATCGAGGGCACGTTAATGGTCTCTCCTATCGTGCGAGTCCTGTGTTTTCAATAATTTCAATAGTGGTGTTTGTTTAAGTTCAAGCAGTTTAAAAGTTGCGAGGATACCCATGCTTTTTGTTTAATTTTTTCCGCTAAGAGGGGTTTGTGTGATTGGACAGCACTCGTAAAATCAAAGCTGACTTGTACCTGTACATGAAAGAAAACAATCTATAAAGACAACAGTTGCTGTTTTAAAAATAAAAATAGTGTCCATAGTCTCATTTCGCTCATATTTAATATTCAAGGATATTTTAAAAGTAAGGTTCAGTTTTACAGCAAACGAATAATTTGCAAATATTATGATGTAAAGTGGTAAAATGAAGTCACAGATTAGGTAAACAAAAGCATGCAACGTTATAAAAAGCAAAGATATTAATTCAACAGAAAAAAGGAATATTAGTCCAGATCTTTCAAAACGATGGAGCACAGCAATCAGTCGTCCTTTTCTTTCAGGTCTTCAAGAGTTTTGAACGAACTGTGACAGAAACCCGGACAACAGGAGACTGACGTGCTAGGTCATGCACTGATACTATGAAACAGTGCATCGATAATGGCTGCGCACTAGCCGAAATCTAGATCTGCCTAATAAAATCTGAAAGAAAAAAACGGCTGACTGCTGTGCTCCATCATTTTAAAGTCATACCACAGTCGCTGAGTGCATCGACATTCCTAATGGAAGATAACTTGATAGTACTGATCTGTCACCTTCCAAATAAAGAAAACCAGGATTTTATTTAAAGGGAATGATAATTACTTTTTGAAAGAAAGATAATTTACTTATTCTCGGAGGGTGAGAATTTTAAAACGAATTAATACGTTGGTATTCAAGTTATACAACTATACTGTTGTAGCGTAGTTGCTACGTACAGAAGTTATCTCTGTTTAGTATTGTCAGTTAAACAACAGAGTAAATTATACCCTTGAAAGTGCGACGTAAAATAAATACTATTTAAAAGTGCAGACAAGCACTCTGCAATTAGCTGGTTCTACGCTATTTGGCTGTGGTTCTGAATTGGAAAGATATTTATACGGTATTGTGGAGCACAACACCTCGTATTTTTTTTTAAATATAAAAGCGTTGAACATTTCTGTTCCGCCGTTGCTTGGCGAGGCGCGCTGTCATTTAGTAGAGTTACAAACTGGAAGATTTAATTTGCGGCTGTGAGTGGTGAGGTCGAGATCCTGAGGTTGCTAAAATTACTTGTACCCGGAGTCTTTAACACTGAGACGTTAATATGCCCGTAATTAGATACAGATTGCCTCAATAACTGCCCAGCACGTTTACTTATAGACGAGCATATGAATAATTACTCATATTCGTTATTACACTTTGATTTACAATAGGAAAAAAAGATCAAAAATAGAAACACAGTGAGCAAAGTAGTAATGTGGTTTAAGCAGGTCAAACAGACAAAGTTATACGGATTATATTGTGAATATTGTGTACGCATCAGAAAAATCATGGCTACAAAACTGAGTATCGTCCAGTCCGACAAGTCGAAACCAATCCTGAAATTATTCACCCTTGAAGAATAGGACGAAAGAAATGCGCGATCAAAATTTAAGGAGCTGGGACGCACTGCAAATATGTTTTAAAAATTGTTGAAGTTATTCGTTTTTGTCGCACGAAAAACCGCTTTTAACAGTTATTTGTGCAGCCCTTCCAGCCTAGATTGTGGTCTGCTGCGACAAGAGAGCGTACAGCTGCGTGTTGTAGTAACAGGAGTGACACAAACGAATTTGAAGCACCTAAACAACACAAAAACGTCACGTATCACCAATGTTTTGAATAAGAGGCAGTTCATATCAAAAACAAACTATTTCAAATGTAATTCTTCTGGCAGAGGAAAGTAAATGAAGGCATTATTTGATTGTTACATTACACATGACTTCCATCAATCGTGACTTCAATTTGTTGAATGAAGTACTTCTTAAACGTACACCATTTTATAACAGTTCATGTATCAAAGTTCTTATGATAATTTTGAATAATATGTATTTTAGTTCCAATGAAACAGTTCCTTGCTTATTACCCATAGTCGTCACAATGTAGCTAAGCGTTATCTGAATGGCGAAAACAAATATTTTCCTTAACCAGGCACACCTGACGAAGGAAGTATTAATGCTTTCTGGCACATTACAGTAATAATTTAGTCAGGACTATTCTGGAGTAAGAAACTGTCCTGGCCGTTGCTCTTTTCGTTGTGCTGCATACTTAAGGCAACTTGTACACTGTGTCGATGCAAACTGATAATGCACAAACAATTGAGATTTAAGAATACTGTTCACCTGATAAATCTCAAATGACATGGAGCGGTAGGAAATTATAATGTCCGACAATTTCCTTAAAATACTTTCCAGAGTCGAAAAAACCTTTATCGAGGGTCACATCCATTGTTCGGGGTGGAATTGATTTATATCAACAATCTTTCCGTCGTCCTGCTGAAAGGCAGAGGTATTGTTATGTACAGGCCAAGAGTCCAACAAACGCAATGAATTAATCTCTGGAACTGGTTAGAAACCATTTCGAGTGAAATGTTAAAAACTATTCTTTCCCATTCTTCCAGATTTCGATAGGTCGATTATAACAATTTTGTGACTAAACAGTCTTTTTTTATTATTGGCTCTAATATTACTGAGGTCCCTGAAGACAGATATCAAGCTGCAGAAACAGTAATCCGTACTTACCACTGTCATTGTTGTATACGAATGTTTCATTGACCGACTGCACAACAGTCTCTGTCCTTTTTCGCTTCGAAGTGACAAAGTGTAGGTTGCTTGAAGTTCCTTCACGAAACCTGAGTGACCGGCGATAGACACAGCAGATGGGATAACAGCAAGCTTCGTCTTCATGCCTTCTACGAATTAATGGCATCTCCTCCATAGTTTTACCTGAAATCAACTTCGTTGTTTTCGACTTCCTATACTGTATGACTTCTTGAATTTGCTTAACCAGATCAAAAAACACTTGAAATAAGCAGCGTTCATCTCACTTGCGATTCAGAGAGTACACATAGATCTTCATCGGTAATGGCGCATTGCCTCTCAAGAACAACTCTGCAAGGTTCGTATATCAAGAACTGTTGCCCATGTTATTGATTCAAGTTTAGCGTTTTATATAGGCTGTTAATTGGAGGTAATGGGAATTTGTGGGCACCCTATAAAGTAAGTCTTTTTTATTGTTTTACAGTTGTGCGAGTTTTGTAGTCTTGTTCCGCAGGGAAGCCAGGGAGAGGATGTTGATATGGGTGGTCGGTATCCTCTTTGTACAACACAAATGCACATGTGGATTAATACGGTTCTTTATTTTCATGAACTGGACGTATTTACTTATCTTGAATAGAGCAATGTGTTGTGGTAAAAGCTCATCAGTAATAGTTCTCTTGGAGACAATATCGGTAATCTGGCTACTAGAAACTTTAGTCTCACTAGTTTCGATCTGGTCGCTATGCATTGTCGTAGCCTGAGTGAGTCAGTGCGACCATTCTGAAATAAAAAAAAAAATTAAAAAAATGTTCTTACTGAAAAGAGGAACAGATGCATCAATATATTGAAAGTGCTTATTAGGTCTTTACGTGTTCCTATTCTATTGTTTATGAAACTACTTAAATTATGAAAATAACTCTATATAAACAATTTCCATATAATTTCCCCACAGTGTTATTGTTAATGATTGTGACTCTATCTCGAACCATTAATTCTTGTGAAATTAGCCCTGATTGTGAAATTAATTATTAATTATTGCTTCAAATGTGTTCGTTGTTGTGGTCACAACTTGTCTGTACACCACAGTGTTATTTTGTTACGAACTGACAATGATCAGTCTCGTGTGATTGCACCTCGTTCGTTGCAGTTGGAAATCCTGTACGCTGGTCATTGAGGTATAGTGTGGACGAAGCAATTAGCGTGTCGTCACTGCACTTGGGTCGGCACTGATAAACTAATTGAGAATTTGCTTGCAAACTGTCGATCTTGTGCGGAGAATCAGTCTGCTACCCGCCAGCGCTTCTTTGTGTTGCCGACTCCTACTGCACCTCGGCAGTGCGTTCATATTGATTTTGTGGGTCTTTTCTGGGATATCCGCTGGTTGATAGTTATTGATGTGTACAGCAACTTTCCTTTTGTTGTGCCTATGTCTTCTACTACATCTGCCAGTACTGTTTGGGCTTTGACGTCCATTTTTTGTATTGAGGGCCGACAATGGCCCCCAATTTATGTCCTCTGGGTTTGAAGCGTTCTGTGCCGCTAATTGCATTCGCCATCTGACCTCAGCCACGTTCCACCCCCAGTCGAATGGCGAGACTGAACGCTTTGTGCGTACGTTTAAGTCGCAGATGAGCAGGTTGCGCGCCACGCACTCTCGACTTCCTCGCTTCCCATCGCTCCCAGCCGCGCGGCACCCGTTCCCCCGCGCAACTGCCGCACGGCCGCGCCCATCGGTCGCTCCTGCAGCTATTGCACCTGCCGCTGCACGCTCCCGCTGCTCGGCGCCTCACGCTTTGGTGTTCTGCCGCGTTTCCTCTGGCAGGCAGCGCTGGTAGCAGGGGCGCATTCTTCGCCAGCTTGGCCGCGCCTTGTGTTTAATTTCTGGTCCCTCCCGCACTGTCAAGCGATACCGCCCTCGGTTTTCTGCCACTGGTTCTTTTGGATGCTTCGCGGCTTCCGCCGCCTCAGCTCGCGACTCCACCGCTCGCGCCTCCGCCGCGGGCGCCCCTGCCACCGCCATCGCCCGTCCGGTCTCCGGCGCTGGGTAGGCGCCTCTCGCTACCGCCACGGCCCCACCTCCGGCCGCCGCGGGCACCGCCACCGCCACCACCTCTGCGCTGCCGGAACCGACGGATGCTGAGGCTGCCGTCACGCCGCCGCAGCCGTCGCCATCGCCCGTGGAGGTTGTTACTCCGCCTCCTCATCCCACCATACCCTGTGGCGGTGCGCGTCCTGGGGAGGTTTCCCGTGGGGCGTTTTCCTCGCCCCCTCGTGAGCAATTCGGGGATGTGGGTGGGCAGGACGCCCTGGCAGTTCCGCTGTCCGCCCACACAGTTGCGCCGCCGCTGGGTCCCTCCACCCACCGTTGGAAGCCGTACTCGACGACGGCGCTGCGCCGTTTCAGAGGGGAGGGATGTGGGATGTGGTATAGATAACTACGATGTCACGGCATAGGTACAAGTTCTTAGGTTGGCACTACGAGAGCGGACGATCCACACTGACGACAGTGCCCTCTAGCCGGCTCTGTGCAGCTCTATGAGCTCTACTCCACTTTCACCCCATTTGCTCACGAGCAGACGACCAACCGACATTGTTTCATGAACGAGATTTTCACTCTGCAGCGGAGTGTGCGCTGATATGAAACTTCCTGGCAGATTAAAACTGTGTGCCGGACCGAGACTCGAATTCGGGACCTTTGCCTTTCGCGGGCAAGTGCTCTACCAACTGAGCTACCCAAGCACGACTCACGCCCCGTGCTCACAGGTGTAGCTAAGCCATGTCTCCGCAATATCCTTTCTTTCAGGAGTGCTAGTTCTGCAAGGTTTGCAGGAGAGCTTCTGTTAAGTTTGGAAGGTAGGAGACGAGGTACTGGCAGAATCAGAGCTGTGAGGACGGGGCGTGAGTCTTGCTTGGGTAGCTCAGTTCGTAGAGCACTGACCGCGAAAGGCAAAGGTCCCGACTTCGAGTCTCGGTCCGGCACACAGTTTTAATCTGCCAGGAAGTTTCAACATTGTTTCATTTTCATAGTGGGCGAGTCACTACAGATTTTGCGTGTGTAACTTCTGTTAGTTTTGATACATCCGGCTTCGCACCTACGTGGTCCTCAGTACAGAGCTATGTATTCACATTTATTATTGTGTTTAGTTATAGTAAAACCACTTTTACTTTAATTGCAGTACTGATAGTTCTACCTCACCTGCTCCTCCTAGCTTCCTACATTCGGGCTACCCTCTAAATTACAGGAGCAGACCCACACGCCGCCTTCTAGGTGGGATACGAAAGTTGTAAAATGTAACAAACAAAAGGAAAAAAATATTTATTGTTAGCAATGATGTAGGTACAAGTGGAGGGTTCCAACTTGCTCTATTACACCATGACTAAAACATTTTTGTTACGTCCAGTGGCGATGAATGGTATATGCACAATGAGGAACTACTGTGAGAATGTTTTGACATATATTTCTTAGTCGGACAGTATTTTTACTAACGGACTATTTAGTGTATACCCCACTGCAAGGACAGGAACGAGTCTATTCTTCTGGCGCCAAGGATGTCTCTCCCTTGAAACTGCACCTTAAGTTTTAGTTTCGCCACAAATTTCTCTGCGCCAACTTCTAGAACATTAATGGCTTGACCGTTACTCCTCTGCATGACATGGCTTTCGCCGACGTTAGCGGCCTCATTTCTGCCACAACAGTTCCTCATCGCCTTGCATAACAACGGCTGAACATGGCTGCTACATACCTCACTGACTGCCGTTCTACTGGATTGAAAATTCCGTATCAGGAAAACCAAAAATCCAATCTAGAAGCAGATTGCATCAATAAACTGCAAATTTCCTCCGTATGTTTTACAACCTATTATACAATTTTTATAGAAGATGCGTAGTGTATGGGTAGGGTAGTGTCTTTCACTAGTGATCCAAACGTCCTGGTTTCGGGTTCGAACGTAGGCACTGCTTAAATCTGATTATCAGCTAAAGATTCCGGATCCGTCCCCCATTCCAATCTCCAGGATGAGAATGCCAGGGGAAGGCGGTCACGACAAAAAGATGGAATAACCAACGTAAGGATAACATTCCAAGCGTCATGGCTTGGACTGTTAGAAGTGTAGCGAAGTAGGGAAGATATAAAATCTGATAAGGGAAATACTAAGGCTCAGTCTAGTGAAATGGAAAGAAGACAAGGATTTCTGGTCGGACGAATATAGGGCAATACAACAACAGCAGAAAATAGTATAACAGGAGTAGGATTCGTTGTGACTAGAAGATAAGGAATACTCTGAACAATCCAGTTACAGGATTGTTTTCACCAGTACCTACAGCAAACCAACGCCGAAAACGATAGTTCAGGTGTACACGCCGACGTCGCGAGTAGAAAATGAAGAGGCAGAGAAAGTACAGGAGGATACTGAACGGATAATGTAGTAGGTCTACGTAATGGGAGATGAAAACGTAATAATCATGGGCGATTGGACTGCGGTTATAAGGGAAGAAACGAGAGAGCAGAAAAGAATCATTATAGGAGGATGCAGAGACACGAAAAGATTCCAGATTGATTGCATCACGACCAGAGAGAGACCCCGAAATGAGAGACTGGATTGTAAGGCGTACTCATGAGCAAATATAGACTCAGATCACTATTTAGTAACGATGAAGACTGAAGTCTGAGGCAATCATACGGAAGAGCCAGAGTCGACGAGAGTGGGATACTGGAGTACTAAACAAGGGTAACATGCGTTTGAAGTCCGCGAATGACGTTGATGATACTGCAATAAAGAATACGACAGTAGGCCGGCCGGAGTGGCCGAGCGGTTCTAGGTGCTTCAGTCTGGAACCGCGCGACCGCTACGGTCGCAGGTTCGAATCCTGCCTCGGGCATGGATGTGTGTGATGTCCTTAGGTTAGATAGGTTTAAGTAGTTCTAAGTTCTAGGGGACTGATGACCTCAGATGTTACGTCCCATAGTGCTCAGAGCCATTTGAACCAATACGACAGTACGCAATTCAGTTGAAGAGGAGAGAAAATCTCTAAAAAAGTCACTCACGGATACTGGAAAAACGAACGTAGATAATAGGAAGGTAACTGTGAAGAAGCCTTGGCTAACAGAAGTAATACTTCAATTCATCGATGAAAGAGGGAGGAACAAAAACGTTCAGGGGAAGATAGAGATACAGCAGTATACTCGTAAATCAATTAACAATGAAGTATATAGGTAACGCAGGGCGGCCAAGGCGTAATGGCTACAGGAAAAATACGAAGAAATCGAAAAAGAATCTATCGTCGGAAAGATTGACGGAGCATACAGAAAAGTGAAAATAACCTTCGGTGAAATTAAGAGCAATGGCGGCAACATGAAGAATGCAGTGGGTATCCCACTGTTAAAGTGCCGATAGGTGGAAAGAGAAGGCCACTACGAGGGGGTCGAATTGTCTGATGGCGTGATACAAGGAGAAAATGGAGTCGATGTGGAAGAGATAGCCCATGCAGTATTAAAGGAAGAATTTAAAAGAGCTTTAGAAGACTTAAGATAAGGGAATTTCTAAAATCATTGACAGATTTGGCAACCTAACGACTATTCAACTTTGTGTGCACAATCGATGAGGCTGGCGACATAACATTGGACTTTCGGAAAAATATGAATCACACGATTCGGAGTATAGCAAGAGTTGATAAGTACGAGAATATCGCAACATCAGCTTAACAGCTCAAGCATCCAAGTTACTGACAAGAATAGTATACAGAAGAATGGAAAAGAAAACTGAGGACCTGTTAGATGACCAGTCTCGCTTTATGAAAGGTAAACGCACTAACGAGGCAGTCCAAATGTTGGGCTTAATAATGGAAGCAAGAATAAAAGAAAATCTAGACACGTCCATAGAACTTGTCGACCTGTTAAAAGCATTCAGCAACGTAAACTGGTGCAAGATGTTCGAAATTCTGATAAAATTGGGAGTAAGCTACAAGGGAAAACGGGTAATGTACAAGTTGTACCAAGGGGGAAGAATAAGACTGCAAGACCAAAGAAGGAAGTACTCGGATTAAAAGTGATGTAAGGCTGGGATTCAGTCTCTCGCCCTACTGTTCAAGCCCTACATCGAAGAACCAATGACGGAATAACAGTAATATTCAAGAGTAGGATTAAAATTCAGAGTAAAAGGATATCAATGATAAGATTGTCTGACGACACCGTGAAGGTGAAGAAGAATTACAGGATGTGTTGAACGGAATGAACAGTATAATGAGTACAGAATGAATGTGGATTGAGAGTAAACCGAAGTAAGAAGAAAGTAATGAGAAGTAGCAGAAACTGGAGCAGCGGAAAACTTAATATAAAAATTGATGGTCACAAAGTAGACGAAATTGAGGAATTCTGCTACACTGGAAGCAAAACAACCCATAATGGACGAAGCAAAAACGGCATTCCTGGTCAAAAGAAGCATACTAGTATTATACATACACTTTAACTGAGGAAGAAATTTGGTGCACACCGTTGTATGGTAGTGAAGCATGGACTGTGAAAAATCCGGAACAGAAGAGATTCGAGCCTTTCGGATGTGGTGCTACAGGAGATGTTGAAAGTTAGACTGAGTGATAAGGTAAGGAATGAGGAGGCTCTCTTCAGAATCCAGAATTTTCGAAGAAAGGAACATATGCAGAACACTAGCAAGAAGGAGGGACAGGGTGACAGGGCATTTGTTAAGAAATCGTGGAATAACTTCCATGGTACTAAAGGGAGCTGTAGAGAGTAAAAAAGCCTGTAGAGAAAGAGATTGGAATACATACAACAAATAACTGACAGGCCGCAAATGCTACTCTGATATGAAGAGGTTCACAGGAGAACAACGCCTGGGGGGTCTTTCAAAGCAGTCATAAGGCTGATGAAAAAAAAAAAAAAAAAACGCCTTTCCATCGATTTGAGATATAACGTCAGATTATTTTCGGAAATGAGTTCGGAAAGGAAAATAACATGTCACTGCTACGTCTCAGTTTTGTCAATTGTGGCTAATGACTGGTCCTATTCCAGTGTCCTGACAACGCATGGTCAGGTGTTTCCAGTGAGTGAGAAATCTGGAGATCGTACTGTCGAGACAACATTTGTACACCCTCGGTATCAAGGTAAGTCAAGACTGCGAGGACAACAAGAGGTTTTGTGTCGTCTCGTTGAAAGGCAATGTAACAGACACCCAAAAGACGCAAAAGAAACCAACGTGATGCTGCCCAAATTACAGGTTGTGTGATAAGAGGTGATCGTATTGTACACTTAGTGCCAACACACCATCAGATCATGTGTTGGGCCTGTGTGACGATGACAAATACAGTCTGACAATATTCGTTCTCCTCAAAGTTGGAACACACGGATAGGCCCGTACAGTAAACAAAAACGAGACTCTTCTGAAAAGGCGATGTGCCGCCACATGTGGCTCTGGCGTTGTGGTTGGTTGCTGTACTGCCGACGCGCCTCTCTCTGCTGCCACGTCAAGGAAAGCCGCAACTATGGCCATCGTGCTGACACTCCGCGGTGCTGCAGGCGTTGTTGCACTCTTCGCGTGGATACTTCTTTTGCTGCAAACAAGTCCATTACGGACTGAAAGTACATGGCATGGCTGTAAGATTCTGCACTCCAATCTATCCTCTCGGGGCCGTTGAGATAGTTCGTGGCATTGAGTTTGGATTTCCTGAGGCCACTGATTCTATATAAGCACGATAATCATGGCAACCCGGCCAATGCGAGCAGCAATATTGAGGAACTATAGACAACAGCCTTGAGGTGTCATGATACCATGAATTCTGACGTGTGCACGAAGGTGCTTCTCCTTCTTACACGAGGCATAACACGATTGCCTGACAAACGCCATCCATTTAAAAGCGATTTCTGAATGAGTAACCCCTGCGTAAGCATTCTTTATAAACAGATGGCATTATCTGTACGTAATTAGTGCAGTTATGCTGATCATTTGCAAATTCAAGCATGCAAATCCGACGTTTGTAGCATGTCGCATTCAAGGTATTCGATATAAATGGCTAGCAGCGTACGTGTCAGTATTCCTCCCGAAAGAATGGACACAAATATTCGAAGTTTCTGGTTGAGTCCTTTTCATAATTTTGTAACCCTGTAATTGACCAGAAGGGTATCGGCAAACATCGAATTCACAGTTTTTTCGTAATCCATTACGCGAGAAACGATCCGCAGCTCGTGGTCGTGTGGTAGCGTTCTCGCTTCTCACGCCCGGGTTCCCGGGTTCCATTCCCGGCGGGGTCAGGGATTTTTCTCTGCCTCGTGATGACTGGGTGTTGGTGTGATGCCCTTAGGTTAGTTAGGTTTAAGTAGTTCTCAGTTCTAGGGGACTGATGACCATAGATGTTAAGTCCCATAGTGCTCAGAGCCATTTGAACCATTTTTGAACGCGAGAAACCAAACTTTTCAAGTACTATCTATAAGAGAATTTTATGGAGTAACTATCTAAACAAAGGGACGTGATTGTGTATCTACTACCGAGGTATAGATGTGTACTTCCGATTGTAAAGGCAATACTTAAATACCTGCTGAGAGTGAGTAAGAAAAAGATAATTAAAAGGGAATATGGCGAATATTACCGCAGCTGTTGTGCGATGGAATTGTGCGTGATGCATTGCCTAAATCAGACAATGACGAGTGTCTGATACACATTAAAACGGCAATGTGAATTAGATTATTGGTTAGAGTCTGACTGTGGGTTGAATTTTTAGTGAGTGGACTTTACATGTTTTACAACATAAAAGGAATTTTGAATCAATAAAACTGGAAGTAACACGTAATATGTCTTGTAAACGTTTGGTGCGTATGTGAAAATACAACAAATCTTGCTCATGACTGAATAACTAATGTACAGTACCCTACCAAAGTGAAGGTGTTTAATTTTATGAGCCTCATACGCTAACGTTTATGTTTCCTAACAATAAATCAGACGCCAACGATTCGTTAAACTCCCAATGTTAATTCTTAAGCCTGTTCATGCAAGCTAGTAAAATGCATATTCGTTCTTATGGCATAAATGGGGAGGGGGGGGGGGAGGAGGGGTTAAAATCTTATTAGAGGTACTAAAATCTTGTGACGTTAAATTCAATGTCACATCACTGAAGGAGTCATCTCTTAACAGAAAACGTAGGATCGCATTATCACAGGAATTAAATTAATTCTGGCGGGATGAAACATTAAGTGTGGTGTGACCTACCGGATTTTCTCGGCGTGGTAGGTTGACAGTGCGTTTTCGTGTGTTTTGACGTATTGTTATTCTGTTTTTCTGCACAATATTTCGACAACCGACCCCGTCACCCTCTTCAGGTGCCGCGAGCTGTGATTTGCGCACGCACTGCCTGGACTCCAACTTGCTGTTGACTGTTGTTGATGTCGTGCCGCTGTTTATACACGAGTTCGACTTCCTGCAACCGCATTGTTGTTCTGTGGAACGCATATTATCTCGGCTTTACCCAAAGCAGGTGTCTGGTATGACGGGTAAGGTGTTACTCAGTTATCTGTGAAACTGCAAACCTTGGTTATACTGAAATATCCGTCCTGGTTATTTTGTTTCCCGACATCATTCTTTCGATAGGCTCGTTAATTACGGTGTCCCAGAAATCTGGCGTTTTCACCGCGGTACGGGACTCGTAGTACCTCATTCCGCGATTTCACTGACGACCCAAAGAAACTAATATACCTCCCAAATCTCGTGTAGGGTCCCCTCGAGCAAGCCGGCCGGAGTGGCCGAGCGGTTCTAGGCGCTTCAGTCTGGATCCACGTGACCGCTACGGTCGCAGGTTCGAATCCTGCCTCGGGCATGGATGTGTATGATGTCCTTAGGTTAGTTAGGTTTAAGTAGTTCTTAGCTCTAGGGGACTGATGATCTCAGAAGTTCCATAGTGCTCAGAGCCATATGAACCATTTTTTTTGAACCCCTCGAGCATGCAGTAGTGCTAGAACACGACATGGCATGGACTCGGCTAATGTATGAAGTACTGCTGGAGGGAAGTGACACCATGAATCCTGCAGGACTGTCCATAAATCCGTAAGAGTACAAGGGGGTGGAGACCTTTCCTGAACAGCACTTTCCAAGGGATCCCAGATATGCTCTATAATGTTCAAGTCTGGGGAGTTTGTTGGCCAGCGGATGTGTTCAAACTCAGAAGAGAGTTCCTGAAGCCACTCTGTAGCAATTCTGGGCGTGCAGTGTGTCGCGTTGTCCTGCTGGAGTTGCCCAAGTCCGTCGGAATGCACAGTGGACATGAATGGATGCAGGTGATGAGACAGCATGCTTACGTATCTAGATGTATCAGGGGTCCCATATCGCTCCGACTGCACACGCCCCACACCATTACAGGGTCTCCACCAGCTTGAATAGTCTTCTGCTGACATGTAGGGTCCATGGATTCATGAGGTTGTCTCCGCACCCGTACACGTCCATCTGCTCGATACAATTTGAAACGAGACTCGTCTGACCAGGCAACACGTTTCCAGTCATCAACATTCCATGGTCGGTGTTGACTGGCCCAGGTGAGGCGTGAAGCTTTGTGTCGTGCAGTCATCGAGTCCGGGAAAATACCCACTTCATCGCTACCTCGGAGATTCTGTGTCCCATCGCTCGTGCGCCGACTGTAACACCACGTTCAAACTCACTTAAATGTTGATGATCTGCCATTGTAGCAGCAGTAACCGATGTAACAACTGCGCCAGACACTTATTTTATATTAGGCATTGTCGACCGCAGCGCCGTATTCTTCCCGTTTACATGTCCCTTTATCTGTATGCGCATGCCTATACCTGTTTCTTTGGCGCTTCAGTGTATATTATAGACAGCGCTCAACAACTGACTTGTCTGGTTATTTTAACCGAGTGTGTCGCTGTTGTTCCTTGAATCTCACCTAGTTTATTCTAACAGCGTAAAGTTTAACATGATCTTGGTCTCCGAAAGACTGTCGTGTACCGTATTCCATCCGAACGTGACATGCCTTATGTGGGACAGACTATTAGAAGAGTGGAGGAGACATGGAGGGAGCATTAGCGACACATCCAACAAAAACCAAGCAAACTACACTACTGGCCATTAAAACTGCTACACAACGAAGATGACGTGTTACAGACGCGAAATTTAACCGACAGGAAGAAGATGCTGTGATATGCAAATTATTAGCTTTTCAGAGCATTCACACAAGGTTGGCGCCGGTGGCGACACCTACAACGTGCTGACATGAGGAAAGTTTCCAACCGATTTCTCATACACAAACAGCAGTTGCTTATCTCATCTAGAACATGTTCTGTGACTGTTATTTTTGTCTGTTTGTATCTTTTTTATGACTGTATGTCACGCTTTTTTGTGTCATTGTTAACTAAGATGATTAGGAAATCAGTGTTATGTAACGCATTACTGCCTATCAGCCGAAAATGTGGTAGAGTTTTAACAAGTGTGTGTATGTATGTGTGTGTGTGTGTGTGTGTGTGTGTGTGTGTGTGTGTGTGTGTGTGTTGTTGGGATATGTTGTCTTCCTTCGATAAACAGCACCGCGCCCATTGCATACCTAAATAAGAGCACAAGGCCGGAATACTAAAAATGATATACATGATCTATATTCAGTGGAAAAACAAAAATGTTCATGAAACTGACGCTTTACGAGAGAGCCCTGTTTGTTTCTGCTGCTTCAACTTTTTACCTGCGTCGAGACAAAGCGCGAGAACTTCCAAGAACGCTCACCTTCACAGGCGTGCACATTAGGCGGAGGTAATTTATGCAGAGATAGTGGCAAACCAGCTTTCAGTGGCCAGGGACAAGGGTACGACCTCACACACTGCAGCTGTCGACCTGTACGCGCCTTGTTCGGCTGTTTTACATGTACATCAACCCCGGAAGCTAGCGTACTGGAACGTGAATCTGCTTCTTGAGCGAGTATATCTCGCCTTTTGATTTATACCGGACATCGTGAACAGAAGTAGAGCGACTCTGGTTGCCAGAAGAAATTAACATCATTAGAATTTGGACGGCTGGGATTTTGGGTTTTGGTTTTTTTGTGGTCCTCTGTCTTCTGACTGGTTTGATGCTGGCCTCTACGACTTCCTGTCCAGTGACAACTTCTTCGCTTGCACCCGACTTCCTCAGTTATTTGTTGCATACATTTCCTTACAGGTTTTACTCTCAACTCCCTCTACAGCCACGTAACTTATTCCCGGATGTTTTAACAAATGACAAGCCACCCTGTCTGTTCTTGATGCCAGTGTTTCCCAAATGTTCCTTTCTGCGGAGGGTCACCTCATTCCTTTTCTGTTGAGGGCACCTAATTGTTAACATTCTTCAGTAGCACCACCTCTCAAATGCTTCGAGTCTCTCCTGCTCCGGTTTCCTACAGTCCACGATTCACTTTCATACAATACTGTGTTCCAAACACACATTTTCAGAAATTTCTTTCTACAGCTCCTTATTATAAAGCTGTGCACCACGTTCAGCGTAAGATCACGAAATTCCGCGCAGCGTGTCGTGGAGAGACAAAATGTGCCACTGATGATGATCTGTCCGTCGGATGGAGATACTAAGCTAGGTGGGTAGTTCGAGTGTTAGAATAGTCTGTTTGCAGTGATTAGGTTTCATCCTCTTAATAGTCTCCCATCCTCATGAACAGCACAAACACTACGGAACGTAGGGACTCACCACACTGTGTACACAATATAAACTGTGACACGCTTTGCATACTCAGTATGCTCATACTTCACACGAGCAGTCAATGCGATACCAGTTTATGCTGCTGGCTGGCATCTTTGGTACCTACCAAACAGCGATGCGATAGGATGTTGCTTTTATAGTGTACGAAACAGAACATGTTAGTAAACTCTTGTCATTTAAGCACTATAATTTTAAAAAATGAACTGTTACAGCTAAACATGTTATTTTACTAAAATAACTTAATACAGAAAGGAAGAAACATTATGTCGAGTTGATCACACTGACAGTGCACCAATGTGGCTTTAAAACGTAACGTGGTTGGCAATTGAGGAGAATCACTTACAAGCGGCGCACGAGTGGCAGTCAATAAAAGTACTGAACAATAGCTCGACACATGAATAACAAAAACGATGAAGAAGATTTAAAATAGGTGGAGGAAAACTAAGACTCGTGACTACTATTCAGAAGAAGAACACTAAAGTGATTAGCGATATACGCTGATGAGCCAAAGGTTATGGCCGATTGGAAAATTGTCTGAATAAAGCGACTAATACAAAGTTCAAATTGTAATGGCTCGGCGCCAGTGAACGAACATTTCGAAAACGGACAACGTTAGTAGGCTGTTGGCGTGCTGCTGTCGTGAGTGTCTAAAGAAAATGATTGAAGACAATGAAATGACGAGTGGGAGGAAAGGTGTTGGGCGTCTGTAACTCATCACGGAACGTGGACGCTGAAAGCTCGTCGGCTCTGTAAGGCGGGATATGCGGCGACGTGAGGCATATTTGACGACGGAGTTCAGTGCCGCTCCTGCCACGAGTGCGTACTGTTCAGCGCGCATTGGTGAACATGTGGTACTTCACTGCAGACAACCCCTTCGTTTCCCGTGTTGACTCAACGACATCGCCAGTTGCGATTGCTGTGGGTGCGGGAACATCGAAAGTGGACCTCGGAACAATGGAAACGCGTTGCCTGCTCGGATGGAGATTTGTTGTTACACGAGGTCGATGGTAGTCCCTGAAAACGGCGTCATTCGGGGAAACGGATGCATGAAACACGATCCACGCTATGGACGGTGACGTGGCGGCAACATTGAGCTTTGGGGAACACCACCTGGACCTGTAGCAATAGTCGGAGGCACCATGACATCTGGGGACTTCTTGTACACTATTTCTGACTACCTTCATCCTATCTCACTTGATGTCTTCCCCGAGGAGTAAAGCAACTCCAAGTAGAATAACTGTCCGTCTCACAAGGTCAGAATCGTGCTATAGTGGTTTGAACAGCACAGTAGTGAATTCACATTGACATCTTAGACACGAAATTTAGCTGACATGAACCCGATGGATACATCTGGTACGCTATCTGGCACCAGCTCTTCGCCCACAAGGGACCGAACCGTAATTTTGCGGGCATTGCGTGACCCGTGCGTAGATATCTGCTGTCACATACCTGGAGAAACCTACAAAGAAACTGTCGAACTTATACCCCGAGAATCGCTTATGTATTGCATTTCAAAGATTAACCAATACGTTACCAAGCAGTTGGTCATTATGTTTCGACTGAAAAAACAGTTGAGTGACAAACGCAACTGGATAACACAGATGTAAATAGGACATACTAAAGGCAACAAAAAGTCGTAATTGAGAAATAACTGAAGAGAACAGCTCAAAATAGATACACTATGTGCTCAAAAGTATACGGACACCTGGCTGAAAATGACTTACAAGTTCGTGGCGCCCTCCATCGGTAGTGCTTCAATTCAATATGGTGTTGACCCACCTTTAGCCTTGATGACAGCTTCCACTCCCGCAGGCATACGTTCTATCAGGTGCTGGAAAGTTTCTTGCGGAATAGCAGCCCATTCTTCACGGAGTGCTGCACTGAGAAGAGGTATCGATGTCGGTCGGTGAGATCTGGCATGAAGCTGGGGTACCAAAACATACCAAAGTTGCTCTATAGGATTCAGGTCTAGGGATAGCGTCTTTGATTCACCTCTCGGTCACCTCTTGTTCTCATTGACGGCACTTTGAACAGTGGACCTTACATTTCAGATGTATTACGACCCGTGGCTCTACCCTTCATTCGATCCCTGCGAAACCCTACATTTCAGCAGGATAATGCACGACCGCATGTTGCAGGTCCTGTACGGGCCTATCTGGATACAGAAAATGTTTGACTGCTGCCCTGGCCAGCACGTTCTCCAGATCTCTCACCAATTGAAAATGTCTGGTCAATGGTGGCCAAGCAACTGGCTCGTCACAATATGCCAGTCACTATTCTTGATGAACTGTGCTATCGTTTTGAATCTGCATGGACAGCATTGGCGGCCGAAGACTTCCGGCATAAGAAGTCAGCCTCATTCTGCCAACGGCCTTGTCAAAGAGGGCGGAGGAGCGGATAGAGGTTCAGGGCACTCTCTTCTCCTAGGAGCGGGAAATTGACCCTAAAGGCGGAAGAATCAGCAATGATCAACGACATGAGGATGCAGAAGGCAATGGAAACCACTGCATTAAAGACACGTAACGTGTATCCACAGGACATGTGGCCTGTATTTGAAGAAGGGTCATGATGATCTCTCCATTGGCAAAAGATTCCGGAATAGTCCCCCATTCGGATCTCCGGGAGGGGACCGCCAAGGAGGAGGTTACCATGAGAAAAAGATTGCATAATCAACGAAAGGATAACGTTCTACGAGTCGGGGCGTGGAATGTCAGAAGCTTGAACGTGGTAGGGAAACTAGAAAATCTGAAAAGGGAAATGCAAAGGCTCAATCTAGATATAGTAGGGGTCAGTGAAGTGAAGTGGAAGGAAGACAAGGATTTCTGGTCAGATGAGTATCGGGTAATATCAACAGCAGCAGAAAATTGTGTAACAGGTGTAGGATTCGTTATGAATAGGAAGGTAGGGCAGAGGGTGTGTTACTGTGAACAGTTCAGTGACCGGGTTGTTCTAATCAGAATCGACAGCAGACCAACACCGACAACGATAGTTCAGGTATACATGCCGACGTCGCAAGCTGAAGATGAACAGATAGAGAAAGTGTATGAGGATATTGAAAGGGTAATGCAGTATGTAAAGGGGGACGAAAATCTAATAGTCATGGGCGACTGGAATGCAGTTGTAGGGGAAGGAGTAGAAGAAAAGGTTACAGGAGAATATGGGATTGGGACAAGGAATGAAAGAGGAGAAAGACTAATTGAGTTCTGTAACAAGTTTCAGCTAGTAATAGCGAATACCCTGTTCAAGAATCACAAGAGGAGGAGGTATACTTGGAAAACGCCGGGAGATACGGGAAGATTTCAATTAGATTACATCATGGTCAGACAGAGATTCCGAAATCAGATACTGGATTGTAAGGCGTACCCAGGAGCAGATATAGACTCAGATCACAATATAGTAGTGATGAAGAGCAGGCTGAAGTTCAACACATTAGTCAGGAAGAATCAATACGCAAAGAAGTGGGATACGGAAGTACTAAGGAATGACGAGATACGTTTGAAGTTCTCTAACGCTATAGATACAGCAATAAGTAATAGCGCAGTAGGCAGTACAGTTGAAGAGGAATGGACATCTCTAAAAAGGGCCATCACAGAAGTTGGGAGGGAAAACATAGGTACAAAGAAGGTAGCTGCGAAGAAACCATGGGTAACAGAAGAAATACTTCAGTTGATTGATAAAAGGAGGAAGTACAAACATGTTCCGGGAAAATCAGGAATACACAAATACAAGTCGCTGAGGAATGAAATAAATAGGAAGTGCAGGGAGCTAAGACGAAATGGCTGCAGGAAAAATGTGAAGACATCGAAAAAGATATGATTGTCGGAAGGACAGGCTCAGCATACAGGAAAGTCAAAACAACCTTTGGTGACATTAAAAGCAACGGTGGTAACAAGAAGAGTGCAACGGGAATTCCACTGTTAAATGCAGAGGAGAGAGCAGATAGGTGGAAAGAATACATTGAAAGCCTCTATGAGGGTGAAGATTTGTGTGATGTGATAGAAGAAGAAACAGGAGTCGATTTAGAAGAGATAGGGGATCCAGTATTAGAATCGGAATTTAAAAGAGCTTTGGAGGACTTACGGTCAAATAAAGCAGAAGGGATAGATAACATTCCATCAGAATTTCTAAAATCATTGTGGGGAGTGAAAACGACTATTCACGTTGGTGTGTAGAATGTATGAGTCTGGCGATGTACCATCTGACTTTCGGAAAAGCATCATCCACACAATTCCGAAGACGGCAAGAGCTGACAAGTGCCAGAATTATCGCACAATCAGCTTAGTAGCTCATGCATCGAAGCTGCTTATAAGAATAATATACAGAAGAATGGAAAAGAAAATTGAGGAAGCGCTAGGTGACGATCAGTTTGGCTTTAGGAAAAGTAAGGGGCGAGAGAGGAATTCTGACGTTACGCCTAATAATGGAAGCAAGGCTAAAGAAAAATCAAGACACTTTCATAGGATTTGTCGACCTGGAAAAAGCGTTCGACAATATAAAATGGTGCAAGTTGTTCGAGATTCTGAAAAAAGTAGGGGTAAGCTATAGGGAGAGACGGGTCATATACAATATGTACAACAACCAAGAGGGAATAATAAGAGTGGACGATCAAGAACGAAGTGCTCGTATTAAGAAGAGTGTAAGACAAGGCTGTAGCCTTTCGTCCCTACTCTTCAATCTGTACATCGAGGAAGCAATGATGGAAATAAAAGAAAGGTTCAGGAGTGGAATTAAAATACAGAGTGAAAGGATATCAATGATACGATTCGCTGATGACATTGCTATCCTGAGTGAAAGTGAAGAAGAATTAAATGATCTGCTGAACGGAATGAACAGTCTAATGAGTACACAGTATGGTTTGAGAGTAGATCGGAGAAAGACGAAGGTAATGAGAAGTAGTAGAAATGAGAACAGCGAGAAACTTAACATCAGGATTGATGGTCACGAAGTCAATGAAGTTAAGGAATTCTGCTACCTAGGCAGTAAAATAACCAATGACGGACGGAGCAAGGAGGACATCAAAAGCAGACTCGCTATGGCAAAAAGGCTTTTCTGGCCAAGAGAAGTCTACTAATATCAAATACCGGCCTTAACTTGAGGAAGAAATTTCTGAGGATGTACGTCTGGAGTACAGCATTGTATGGTAGTGAAACATGGATTGTGCGAAAACCGGAACAGAAGAGAACCGAAACATTTGAGATGTGGTGCTATAGACGAATGTTGAAAATTAGGTGGACTGATAAGGTAAGGAATGAGGAGGTTCTACGCAGAATCGGAGAGGAAAGGAATATGTGGAAAACACTGATAAGGAGAAGGGACAGGATGATAGGACATCTGCTAAGACATGAGGGAATGACTTGTAAGGTACTAGAGGGAGCTGTAGAGGGCAAAAACTGTAGAGGAAGACAGGGATTGGAATACGTCAAGCAAATAATTGAGGACGTAGGTTGCAAGTGCTACTCTGAGATGAAGAGGTTAGCACAGGAAAGGAATTCGTGGCGGGCCGCATCAAACCAGTCAGTAGACTGATGACCAAAAAAAAAAAAAAAAAAAAAAAAAAAGGATTCAGGTCAGGACTCTGTGCAGGACAGTCCATTACAGGGATGTTATTGTAGTGTAACCACTCCGCCACTTATGAACAGGTGCTCGATCGTGTTGACAGATGCAATCGCCATCCCCGAATTGGTCTTCAACAGACTTAAAACATAAATGTAGGCCTGTGCTGTGATAGTGCCACGCAAAACAAGAAGGGGTGCAAGGCCCCTCCATGAAAACAAGACCACACCATAACACCACCGCCTCCGAATTTCACTGTGGCACTACACACGCTGGCAGATGACGTTCACCGGGCATTCGCCATACCCACACTCTGCCATCCGATAGCCACATTGTGTACCGTGATTCGTCACTCGACACAACGTCTTTCCACTGTTCAGTCGTCCAATGTTTCCGCTCCTTACATCACGTGAGGCGTCGTTTGGCATTTACTGGTGTGATGTAAGCTTATGAGCAGCCGCTCAACCATGAAATCCAAGTTTTCTCATCTCCCGCCTAACTGCCATAGTAATTGCAGTGGATCCTGATGCAATTTGTAATTCCTGCGTGATGGTCTGGACACATTACGAGCTCGGCCTGTACGCTTTTGTGCTGTCCGTGTCGCTTCACGTTTCCACTTATAACGTCGGAAACAGTGGGCCTACGGGTGTACGCGTACAGACGTACGACGCATGTGACACACCATCACCTGACCACGTTTGGACCGTGATTTCTGCAGAGCGCCCCATTCTGATCTCTCACGATGTCTAATGGCTACTGAGGTCGCTGATATGGAGTACCTGGCACTAGGTGGCAGTACACTGCATCTAGTACGAAAAAGTATGATTTTGGGGGTATCCGGAGACTTTTGATCACGTAGTGTGTGTGACAATATAAGTGCTTTAGAAGATGTCAAAGTTTGTGATATCCTATAAGATTACATTTACATGCCAAGGTTCATCAAGTACCTGCTGAAACAACTTTCAGGCGAATGTACCAAACAATCCTCTGATTCTTTGCGGTTCTCGCTCAGTCTTAGTCCGTTTCTGCGTTAGTTAAAGTTTGTGCCACGCGACAGTGCGACAAATATCCTGATCTAGGAACTGTGTATACAGCGTTCTCCTTTTTCCCTGTGAAAATTCCGTGGTGTCACGAGTGGTCTTCCGCACTCAGATATTCTCTCAAAAATAAGTACGTGCAGGGCTGCGAAGGACTAGCTTGGAGTTTGGCCAAGTTACGTGCTTTAGCTTCGAACGTTAAACGTTTGGCTGTCAGTTTCTTATGTTTGATGTATTCCCTGGTTTCCACTTGCAAGCAATGCGTACAGTGGTGTGCTTTAGATTGATACAGACGGTCAATTTATTGAACATTCACGATACAATGTGTACGCTTTTATTTCTTTTAAGGGGATTCGTAAACTTGCGTGCTTAGAATGCCTCTCGGAGTTGTCATTATTGCCTCTGATACTTAAAGATTAATTCTCATGCCTTACATTTTTCTGTACTGTAATAAAATAAATCTGTTCTCCAAAACATCCTGACACAAATACAGTAAAATTATTTCTCTTAAAAATAGGTCCACATAATTAGATTCCGCGATAAATGCGTTCGTTAATTTCTTTTCCACGTTGTGATAGAGTATGACTGTGACAACAAGAAGCACAACAAAGCACAATTTTACATTTATTTATCTTTATTGTTCATCACCAAGCTAACACATACATTTTTATAGTTATGACTTCGAGTACCTACCTATATTACAAAAGACTATGCCAGAACCGGACCACGGAATCAAATTCCAATTTGCAGATTGTCTATCTAATGGCTTCCGCAGGCAACAAAAATGTGATTTTCAGTATTTCGTGTAATTATTGACCAAATTTAAAATGCTGTCTAATATACACATGATGACGTATAATCCTACGTTTAAAGTTTAATAAAATGAGACAAGTATTCCATTCTGAAATTCTGTGTTTGTCATGAACAGCATAACTGACGGCGCCCAAATACTTAAGACTTCCAATAAACTTTACGCGTAATTTCAAACCTATACGAAACATTTTTCTTGCTGACACCGCGTAAAAAATGATGAAAGGAAAAGAAATTCATTGCTTTTCCGTTTTTGCTGTTCATCCACTAAAACTTCAGCGTCGGACATGGTGTTTCAATTTAATAATCCTTTACTACTAACTCTATCTGCAAAACACTTTGTAGACAGTATCGACTTATACCTCCGAATTTACCTGCAAAATTATTTGACCGTACACACATTTCAGATGATATGACGTCATCATTTAGATGTGTGAAAAACTAGCTTCTTCTTAAAATGGTGCGTAGTAAAACTTGAGCATCACTCATGACGTTCAATTTATTACTTTTGTACTACTAACTCTACTCGGAACACACTTTGCAGACGGTACCTGCATTATGTCGCTGAATGTACCTGCAAAATTTGTTGGTCATTGTACGATACCTAGTTCAGGAGAAACTACGTCACAAACATTGAGATGTGTGTCAAACTTGCTCATGCTTAAAATGGCCCCCAAGTTATCCAGACCACACTCATATAGTGTTTCATAATGAGAGCACTCAGTGTCTTCTAGCAAACTTTAAGCATAATTTCAAACATTTTATAAACTTTTTCTCACTTACATGCTTAACACCAAACATTTAACATATGAACTTACTTCTAAAGTAATCAGACATTTGAAGCTACACTACTGGCCATTAAAATTGCTACACCACGAAGATGACGTGCTACAGACGCGAAATTTAACCGACAGGAAGAAGATGCTGTGATATGCAATAATTAGCTTTTCAGAGCATTCACACAAGGTTGGCGCCGGTGGTATCACCTACAACGTGCTGACATGAGGAATGTTTTCAACCGATTTCTCATACACAAACAGCAGTTGACCGGCGTTGCCTGGTGAAACGTTGTTGTGATGCCTCGTGTAAGGAGGAGAAAAACGTAGCATCACGTTTCCGACTTTGATTAAGTTCGGATTGTAGCCTATCGTGATTGCGCTTTATCGAATCGCGACATTGCTGCTCGCGTTGGTCGAGATCCAATGACTGTTAGCAGAATATCGAATCGGTGGGTTCAGGAGGATAATATGGAACGCCGTGCTGGAACCCAACGGCCTCGTATCACTAGCAGTCGAGATGACAGGCATCTTATCCGCGTGGCTGTAACGGATCGTGCAGCCACGTCTCGATCCCTGAGTGGGGACGTTTGTAAGACAACAACCATCTGCACGAACAGTTCGACGACATTTGCAGCAGAATGGACTATCAGTTCGGAGACCATAGCTACGGTTACTTTTGACGCTGCATCACCTGCGATGGTGTACTCAACGACGAACGTGGGTGCACGAGTGACAAAACGTCATTTTTTCGGATGAATCCAGGTACTGTTTACAGCATCATGATGGTCGCATCCGTATTTGTCGACATCGCGGTGAATGCACATTGGAAGCGTGTATCCGTCATCGCCATACTGGCGTATCACCCAGCGTGATGATATGGGGTGCCATTGGTTATACGTCACCTCTTGTTCGCATTGACGGCACTTTGATCGGTGGACGTTTCATTTCAGATGTCTTACGACCCGTGACTCTACCCTTCATTCGATCCCTGCGAAACCCTACATTTCAGCAGGATAATGCACGACCGCATGTTGCAGGTCCTGTACGGGCCTTTCTGGATACAGAAAATGTTCGACTGCTGCCCTGGCCAGCACATTCTCCAGATCTCTCACCAATTGAAAACGTCTGGTCAATGGTGGGCGAGCATCTGGCTCGTCACAATACGCCAGTCAGTACTCTTGATGAACCTTGCTGCATGGGCAGCTGTACCTGTACACGCCATCCTAGCTCTATTTGACTCAATGCCCAGGCGTATCAAGGCCGTTATTACGGCCAGAGGTGGTTGTTCTGGGTACTGATTTCTCAGGATCTATGCACCCAATTTGCGTGAAAATGTAAACACACGTCATTTCTAGTATAATATATTTGTCCAATGAATAGTCGTTTCTAATCTGCATTTCTTCTTGTTGTAGCAATTTTAATGGCCAGTAGTGTATTTTATACGTAGGAAAACGATTTTTTAAATGATCGGGGCTTTACTGCTTCCACACTAGTGACTTCGTTTCCTGCCGGCGTACTATCATTCTCGCTGCGTACGTTTCATTTGACTTGTTGCTTTTAAGAAGTATACATATACAGTCCGAAGGTTAGTAATTAATCCGTTAAAAATCCTTGTACACCGTGCCTGGACAAAGTATTATGAAAATCTAAAAATAATATTGAGAATGAAATAATAACAATAAAGGGAATGAAGCAAAGCAAAGAAGGATAGGAAGGTCAAGAAACAAAAAAAATTGTTATTGTTACAAAAAAGTGCAGAAGGAGATAAGTAATACGACAGTTTTTTGAGTAACATTTAGTAATTTCAGTATCTGAGGCACTCCACATGCAGCTTCCTCTTCATACTTGCTATAGGAGCCTCATTGAACCGAAAGATAGTGAACGTTGTTCTGCATTATTTATCTTTTCACCACCTGTATTTGACGTGAGGCACTGAAGATCCAGTCTCCAAGTTAGTTTAGACATTGGAAAAAAATGGTTCAAATGGCTCTGAGCACTATGGGACTTAAATGCTGTGGTCATCAGTCCCCTAGAACTTAGAACTACTAAAACCTAACTAACCTAAGGACATCACACACATCCATGCCCGAGGCAGGATTCGAACCTGCGACCGTGGCGGTCGTGCGGTTCCAGACTGTAGCGCCTTTAACCGCTCGGCCACTCCGGCCGGCTTTAGACATTGGATCTGAAGACAACTCGGCTTCGAAAACGAAGACAAGCTGATAGTCTACTAAACCTTTTTCCATAAATTCCTATCCTTGTATCGCGCCATTCGCCTCCTCCACAAAATGTCACTTACTTCTGCTACCCCAGCCACACAGTAGCCGATCTGCATGCTCTCTGCCGGCCGCGGTGGCCGTGCGGTTCTACGCGCTCCAGTCCGGAGCCGCGCTGATGCTACGGTCGCAGGTTCGAATCCTGCCTCGGGCATGGGTGTGTGTGATGTCCTTAGGTTAGTTAGGTTTAAGTAGTTCTAAGTTCTAGGGGACTGATGACCACAGCAGTTGAGTCCCATAGTGCTCAGAGCCATTTGAACCATTTGCATGCTCTCTTTTGGCTGTCTATGCGGAGAGAAGCTGTTTCATTAAGGAAACCAAATTTCAACCCACTTCTCATTTGATCTTAGACTGGAATTTCCTGAAGCTGCTGTGTCCCTTCTGTCATCAAAGATTCACTGAAGCAAGATGTGACAAAGTGATGGCTCCGCAATCACGGCTGGGATGTCCTGTCAGATACTCTACAAGACCGGCGGTTCGTTGAACGTGACCCACTAACGATAGGGAAAAACCAGTATTCCACCTTCCAGCCACAGAACGTCTCATCTCTTCTGCCACAAATACGTAGTAAACTGTCTGTATCTCCACGAATCACAGAAATTTGAAGAGTGGACATGTCAAATGTTCCAAGCGTTAATTTTTTCAGAAATCACGTTTTCAGTGCTATTGTGATCTTGGTACGCTGTTGCTTATCTCAAAAATTGATTCGGGTGCCAAATCATGCAGGAAATGCTCCAAACATTCATTACTAGAGGCACGTGGTCTTTATGCCAAGCAGGGCAATCCTATGCATCAAAGTCTCCTACATTTATCTGATGTGCAGATTGCGCGGTACGCAGAGTACATGTAAACTTCTGCTGGTATCAACAAAACTCTTTGTAACAGAAGCAGATGATTTCGGTTTCAAAAATAGTGGGAAACGTTGGAGAAGTGAACACACAAAACAACATGGGTCCGGAAAATATTATGAAATGCCATTTCTTCCTAAATAGCACTGAGAGCTCTACAGTAAGCTTCGCAACATCTGAATTCAAGAATGGAATTGTATAAGACTTATAAGGAACAGAAGTCAACGCTGAAATTTTTTCGTTGAATTTAATTTTGTTTTTCCCTTGCAATATCTTAACATATATGATTTCTTGACTACGGTTCTACTAGTTAAAATGTTAGTGCCGTATTTCTGTACTTGTATTATCAACAAAACGTACTGGTTCAGGATTGATGGCGCTTGAAACAAAAACCGTCTTATTGCTTGTTATAATTAGTCAGTTCTATGGTGTAGTACCTAAAAAGTAGTTGAGAAATTATTTATTTCCTTTTTTTTTCACTCTTCGCAGTAATACTGAGAGCAACATAATTCTGTGGTATCAGAATAACTTCTTAGTCTTTTGTATGCAAATAAGGTATGTACGAAACGAGACACACTCTTTTTTGATTTTCCTGATAAGTGTGAGATTTGGCATCTTTCAGCTTTGCAGCGTTTGACATTCCATTCTTCGTTCCATTCACTGTACGCGGCCCGTTTTTCTTCATTGCGCAGAAGGCAGCTCTTTCTCTGACTGGCCACAGAATCAAATTCTGTAGGAATAAAAGCTGAGACAAAAGGGAGAAGGGAAAGAAGCTTAATGCTTGTCGTTCTCTTCGATGATGACAACGTTGGGAACGGAACGCAGGCTGGTGTGCAATATGCATGGGGAAAGAAACCGGAATTATCAAAAATTGTTCAAATGGCTCTGAGCACTATGGGACTTAACTTCTGAGGTCATAAGTCCCCGAGAACTTAGAACTACTTAAACCTAACCAACCTAAGGACATCACACACAGCCATGCCCGAGGCAGAATTCGAACCTGCGACCGTAGCGGTCTCACGGTTCCAGACTGTGGCGCCTAGAACCGCTCGGCCACCACGGCCGGCCCAGGAATTATCCTTTTCAAGGAAATCGCTTTCGGAATTCACCTTGATCGCCTTAGAAGTTGAGAGTATCACGATGCTACTTTCACTACAACAGTAATATCGACTGTCTCTGACACTGAAACGAAGGAGGGTTGTTTACCGTAGTCCTTCCCCACACGATTACTGCCGCTCAACCACCGTGTCACGTCGATCGACTGGGAAAAAAAAGAGAACAGATCCTTCCACTAGTGAGACTGCTTTCGTAGCCTCCCTAACTACATTTTCTGATAGCTTACCTACTGATGCCAGATGTTTTCATTAACAAAGCTGTCGATTTTTTGTGACAGTAAGCAGGTTCAAATGGAGTGAGTTAGTTAGTTTGTTAAAGAGTTCAATGTTCCATAGGTCATTTAACGATTCTTTTATCTAAATAATGTGGAGTGAGTCACTTTACAGGATATGTACGAGTGTTAACATTACTGGACACACTATTTTTCTAGTCCTACTCACGCAACGGCACTTGAATACAAGCTTCTTCTTTCTGTTTTTTTTTTTTTTCAGGTCACCAATTTTTGAATGTAGAATAGAAGGAGTTGTCCAGGATAAATGATGCTAGGTTAGATTTAAAATTTGTATTGCTTCCTGTCAGACTTTTACATTATTGGGCAAATGATGAAAAATTTTTGTTTCTGCATACTAAACTCCTTTCTGTGCAACTGACAGCTTTGGTAATGGGATATAAAGGTCATTTTTTCCCACAAGTTCTGTCCCATTTATTGGCTCCCGCTCATGTGTTACAACAATTGTTGGCATGACTATTTGTTGTGCAGAACTGAATATTCCATGTTTTTCAAAATTTAATTAAAGTCCACTTTTTTGTGAACCATTTAACAGTTCTTTGGAAAACATCGTTTACAGTCTTCTGTTGATTTCTCTGTAATGTACTGTCTGCAAAAATACCGATTCCGTTTCTTGACTGTTAAGTGGAAGATCATTTACATACATAAGGAATAGGAGTGGAACGAAAACTGAAACCTGTGGGACTCCATTTGTGATTTCACCCTTCACTAAAATTTTCTACCTTCCCAATACTGTTCCAATTATTCAGCACAACTTTTCGCATTGTGTTTGTTAACTATGATTCAAATGAGCTGTGTGTAAAGCCTTCAGTTACATATAACTCGATCAATCGACTTAGGAAGATTATAAAAAAAACCATCTGGTGAATTTTACTTTTTAAGGCTTTTATTTTTTGATGAGTGAATGTACAAATAGCATTTTCAGTCAAGCAACCCTTCTGAAACCCAAATTGTGATATACCAAGTAAATTGCTTCTACCTAAGTATGAGACTACTCTGGAATACTTTCTCGAATATTTTGGAAAAGGGTGGCAGTAAGAATACCGAACGATAACTATTTCAGTCTGTCTTGTGACCTTCCTTATGAAAAGCTTTACAAATGACCTTTTTAACCTGTCTGGAAAAATACCCTGTGCCAATGATCCATTACGTATACCGCTCAGGACACTATTTATGTAGCTGGAAAAACGTTTCAAAATTCTGTTTGAAAATCCATCAACACCATATGAGCTTTTATTTATCATAATTTTTATAATTATATTAATATCAGTGAAGGATGATGGTGCTACTTCCAGTTGCTTACAGTTTTGTCGAATGACATTTTTAATACATTCTGTTGCTTCTTCATCTAAACCACATTCCTATTTTAACGGTTGCATCAGCTTTTGAATTATCAGTCAGAATACTGTCATTTAGTGTAATGCTTACGGCATCATGTACACTGACTGGCGGTCTTGTCTCCTGTTTGACAGCAACCTATGTAGTTTTAATCTTATTATTAGCATTATTAATTTCTGTCAGAATGTACAAATTTCTTGATGTTTTAATGACTTTCCTTAAAATATTACAATATTTTTTGTAGTATGCAGGTAATGTCAGATCTTGACTTGTTCTGGTCTTTGTAAAAAAATTCCGTCTTCCTGTTACAGGAGATTTTAATTCCTCCAATTATCCGCGACTCATTTGTTTTTTCGTCTATTTTTAACGAATCTTCTGAACAACTTTTTAAAAAAGAAACTTCCAAGTATTGTAAATGGACTCTGAAATAAATTTAATTTGCCATTAATATCTCTTTCTACATATACCTCAATCCATATCACATCTTTTGACTTACTCTTAAAACGTTGACTCGTGTTCGCATTAGGTTGCAGTAGTTACGCAGAAATGCAGAGGCTCACACATGACTGAGTGGCGTCTAACTAGTCTTCTAACAGAAGACCACAACAACAACGGACTTGTCGTCGGGGAGGTGTGATATTCTAGTCTTTGTATCTTGATACTACTGGTGTTTCCCTACGGTGTCCGTTTTTGCTACAACACCATCATGTCTCGTTTTTTCCACTTTTCGAAAGCGATGACATGGAAGCAAAATCGTTGTGGCAGGGCTTGTCAAGGACCTTCCTCGTGCTACCTTAGGTGGATTTAGGTTTTAAAGTTACATGTAAGTTCACTTATACGAGTACAAGTATTGGTCACTGCGTAGCATGTACTTATCATGCCGAAGGACCTGCTACACAAAATGTAAAAGTTGTGATTACATATCATTCACAATTTATCACACGCGGTATTTTAAACGAACAACTCACCTTACGTTAGAAGAAACCAGTAAACCCTACTACCCCAGATTCTTCAAAGAATCGATCCCAGTGTTTACATAATATTACCTGAACTACACGTCGTACGGCGTTATAATTTGGCAGCTACATTCAATGCTACGTGTGGCTGTATGTGTACAGAATTTGTTGCGAATACAATTAACAGTAAGGAAGTCATAAATTAAAATGTGATGTCTGGTGTGAAGTTTTACTGCATGAACAGCGAAAATGTACTAATCAACAAGCGTTTTCCTTTCTTTATTTTGTGGAGAATCCAAAAGATTAAGAGTTTCAAAATGTTGGAAATTATGAGCAAAGTTTGTTTTGGTAGTAGGTATGCGCTCTCATTCTGAAATACTGGACGAATATAATCTGGCTAACTTGCACTCCATCAGTTACATTATTGCAAGCCAAACATGTTTCGGCACCACTGTGCCGTCATTAGTGGGTTTTCGTTTTTATTTATTCTGCACTGTGAACATTTTTGTTAAATGATTATAAAATTATGTGCATTTTTAGTTCACACGACAGATCGTTTCTTTTGGTAAATACCTTTACATTTGGTGTGCATGAATTTTCTGGATCACTTTTGCGTTAATTACTACAGTAGCTTGTCATCTGCAACGAAACGATGTTGATGAGAAACCCATTTTAACATGGGTAATCTATCACGAAGCAAATACAGTCCGCACTGGCGGAATGTTACGTGATACCACGTACTTATACGTTTGTGACTATTACAGCGCCATCTATCACAAAGGGAAAAAAGTAGTCCAACTAAAACATTCATATTTCTTTACGTACTACACGAATATGTAATAAAAATGGTGGTCCCTATTTAAAAAAACGCAGTTGATATCCGTTTGACCTATGGCAGCGCCATCTAGCGGGCCAACCATAGCGCCATCTGGTTTCCTCCTTCAAGCTAGACAAGTTTCGTTCTTTGTAGTTTTTTCGTATGACGCTTGTTTCGTGAGATATTTGGGCCGGTCACGATCAATGGACCACGCTGTATATAGTGTAGGTAGTCTATACTGTGGATTAGGTACGGCCATGCAAAAAACGTCAGGTCGCAGTTTGTGACGTGTTTTGCGTCAAAACAACCAACATACCGACGTGTGGACATTTTAAGGTACCACATATAAAATTATATGCACTTATACCCGTTACACATTGTGTATACACGGTGAACATTCATAAAACCGACAAACTGCAGTGAGAGATTCATGACTGTAAATGGATGGAGAGAGGTCCTATAAACATGTGTCCGGTAGTGAATCGTAGCCACAGAAGATGGCGCCGACGAATGACAGTTCTTCTGACCATGTGCGATATGTTCCTTGTGTGTTGCAGGTGGTGTGATTGACGCAGCGTACTGTAAGAAGTACGATGGTCCGGTATTCGTGTCGGGAACGTTTGTATACGCAGATGGTAGCGGTCGAGAGACAGCACGGTTAAACTATTTAACTAAAACAAGTACCCTCAGAGAAATCATCCACATGACACAACATTTGAAGTCCTTTTTGGGCGTTTGTTTGATCACGAGTCCTTTCGGACAGAAGAAAGTGCGTACGCCAGATTTGGAGGACTGGGTTCTGCAGGATATTGAGATGAAGCCTGGTACAAGCTGCAGGCGAGTGACCCGCCAACATGACGTAAGCCAACGTATGATTATGTGTATCCTGCATGACAGCCGCTGCTACCTGAGTCACCTGCAACGAGTGCAAGGATTATCAGCAGTGGTCAGAGGAACTTTGCATTCGTCAGGGCCTTCATCTACTGTGGCAAAGATGCGTTTCAGGTCACATGTGGATAGGACCTTTTCTCCTCCATTTCGAGTCAGGTATTCGTCCCTATGGTTTGTTGGTTTTATTAATGTTCACCCTGTACATTACCCTGCTTATATTAAGAATTTGAAACAAATTTGTGCCCAGAAGAAAAATAAAAGAATGTGTCAAGCAAATGTTGTTTAGCTACCAGGGGTCGTTAACTAACATGATTCTCCTTTTCGTAACTGTTCGTTACGAAGATATGAAGAGCTGTGCGTCTTTTTTAAATAGCAAAATGTATTTTTTATTCGGTAATATAGTTCCTATCCTCAAGACTGGGTCCGAAACGTATCTCAAAACTGACTTTCACTCTCCCATATTCGCAGTGGAGGTACACGATATAACATAACTCCTTCACTTGCTGACACAGAAGAGTTACAGTAAATTTTGTCTAACGTTTTTAATAACGTTATGTCTACATGGGTGATACACTGTGATACGTTTTTGAAGAGATCTCGAGGAGAGAGAATGTGTTACCGAATGAAAAATAGGAGTGCTCTTTTAAAAAAAGGTGTACTGCTGTTCCTGACTTCGTAAAGAAAAAAGAAACAAGGAAGCCAGTCATGTTGCTTGATGTCCTCCTGAGAGAAAAAACATTTGTTCGATACAATTTATTTTCGTATGGATAAAAAATTATTTGGGGTGATTAATATAAATGGGGCATCTAGAGCTAAGCACTCAATAATGGTTTAGAAAGTCGAAACTAGTAAGTTGTGGAAAGGCAAATGATAAGTAAATGCAGCCAAAATGAAAAATGCTATATTCGAGCGTCCATTATGAAGAAGAACTAATTACGTCCCCGCCAATGACGATACAGCTGACACGCCCTCCTGTTATGTCTCGCAGCCATCGATGATATCTACACGCCGGCTTTCCGCAACCTGGGAGGGGCGTGACGGCTGGCGGACACGTCCGACTGTTACGTAAAGGCGAGGCACGTTGTGCGAGCACCCCGGTACGTAACAGGTGCCGGTTTGCGGCTCTCTCGCCTTGCAGCGCGACCGCCGCCGTCGGAGCAATCAGCCGCTGTCTGCACACCGCGACGGGCCGCTCAGCTCCGGAGGCTACACCACACCACAGCACACCGCACCTGCAGGCGGGTCTGCGGCGCTCCTGTAACGACACGCACATCATTTCACTACGCATAAGGTACGTCATTAACAACACAGCTTTGTGGAGTCAGTGTCTTAGCGAATAATTGGCTCACATTGTGATTTAACAAAGTGCTAAACAATTCCAATACAAAACGCCGGAGGTGCATTTCTTCACCATTGTTAGGATGTTGTCGCTCTTTATCGAGCAATTGTTCCAATTGTGTAGTAGATGGGTTTTGCTATTTGGGCAGCAAAATAACTGATGTCGGCCAAGGTTAGAGAGAATATAAAATGTTTACCGGCCATGACGGGGAAAGAGTTTCTGAAGAAAAGAAATTTGTTGACACCAAATACAGATGAAAGTGTCAGGAAGTATTTTCTGAAAGTATTTATATAGAGTGTAGCCATGTACGGAAATGAAACATGGACGGTAAACAGTGTAGACATGGGGAGAATAGAATCTTTTGAAATGTGGTGCTACAGAAGAATGCTGAACATTAGATGGGTAGAAGATGGGTAGAAGAAGTACTGAATAGAATTGGACAGAAAAAAAATTTGTTTCACAATCTGGGGTGTAAAAGTCGTAGAGGTTGACCAAGAAATTTATACAGTAAGCGTATTGAAAACGCTGTAGGTTGCAGTAGTTACGTGGAGATGAAGAGGCTTGCACATGATAGAGTAGCTTAGAGAGTTGCATCAAACCAATCTTCGGAGCGAAAACCACAACAAGAAAAACAACATCGGTTGTTAATAATACGCTGCAGTAAACCTTATCGAGTAGTAACAGAACACATACGTTTGAGAACTTATTTTTCCTATTTCAGCACAGTCCACCAATGTTTATGTCACTGTTTACAGGGATCGCAAATAAAATACAAAGTATATCCTGATCTACACATGAAACTTGTGCTCAGTCTATACACTTGGTACACAACAGCCATCTCCCTTCAAATCACTCCAAACACATAACGCACTCTTCAGTCTCTTCTGTTGAGCCATTATTTCCTGTAAATTCGGGGTTTTTCCGCCGCTTTTTAATTGGCTTTCCTGGTCAACCCCGGTGCGTTTATTTTAATTTTGGACCATCCGACTTTAGTTCAGCATTCTTTTAATCCCTTTCAGACCCCTTGGGTGGCGATCTTTTTCTTATCTATTTGTTGCCTCAGGTACCGCCCTCGAGGTGACACTGTCCGCTTACTTTTTTCTCATTTTCCAGCATTTCAGACAAATAACTTAAAAACTGAAATTCGTTCTTGCAGACATTGAAAGACCGTCAGCTAGCCGGTACCGCGCAACGAACATGCAGAATGATCTAGTCATATTGAACGCTCTTTTCAGAAATTGTTACTAAAAGTTTGTTAGATGTCATTCCTTATAAACATAGATAACCGAATTGTAGCAACGAAATTAACACTAAGAAATGCTCAACACAGGCCCAAAAATATCCTCGTGCACTAACAGCTACAGCAACACAATCAAGCACTCAGAACAGACAAAGCACTGAAGAGAGGAGGAAGATCTCCGTCTCCAGCACACACGGGTACGCAAGCTTGCTTCTGCGCACTGTACCCTTCTGCCACTTGGAGGCGGAAAGGAAAATCACAGTCGTGGCAGATACTGTAAGCCGGCCGGTGTTGCACAGCTCTACCCTGTAACTCACTGTGATCTACGTAATTCGCTCCATAGCCCACAGATAATGCGAGTATCGTCCAGACAGCGGTGAAAAATCACGAGGAGCTGTAAAGTATAACTGCGAATGTAACACAATAGATATTTTTTATACGTAGAACAGTAACATTTGCGTTCTTTTGAATTTCGCCTTTTGAAAAACTCAATGTATTTCTTTTTTTTTTAATTCTTTATCCAAACATACTGACACATCTATGTCTGATTTTCACTTGAGGCATCTATGTCTGATTTTCAGTGGACATCGTTTTATTTGTGAAACTACATTAATTCTATAGACGAATTTGTGCACGCTAAGTTGTTTTTATGCCTTCGATACAGCATCGATCGATAAGTATGGCCAAATAAGTTTTCCGAAATCTTGTTTCTGTGTATAAAAACGTGTGGTACCAGATGAGACTGAAGTGAAAATTGTTTGGAAAACGGTGTACTATACAGTTTACAAGCAACAGAGGAAACACACGAAAGATTTGTAATACGTCGAAAAAAATGTCATACTGTGTCAAGCTATTAAAAAGCCATAAAAGGAAGCCAGATTGCATGACTCCAACTTCACAATTAAAACAGTTTCAGAAATAAAACACTACTCACAGAAGATGGCGCAAAGTTGCCCAAAAAGTTTGGGTAAATACGAGAAAAAAAGAAAAAAATACATTATGTTTTGTAGCAGGTGGATTTTAAAAAAACCTTATTTGCTTTGTAAACACAAAAACCGTTAGAAATAGTTTTCAACACCTGCAAGATGTTTAAATAGGAATCAATTGAAGATAACGAAGAACGTACTGAAACATATACAGTCGAAAATAATAAAATGTTGGATTAATAGACAAATTGTTATCCATGGGTGTATATAATGTTCCAGCAGTTAGTCTTATCTTTGTAGATACTGTTATAGTGAATCCTGATAGATAGGCAGCACTAGAGTGTATGGTAACAACTGTTTTTGGAAGAATTATTAATGAATGATTTTTCTGTGAATTCTCTACGCAAACTTGAAGCACAATTGTTACTGCATGTCATAAGGCACGACGTAAATCACAGCTGTAGCAAATCGACAAGAGTTCGTAAGGAGGGTAGTATCTTCACTTTTAAGTGAACATATACAAAACGCTAACAGACCCGTTCTGGAACTTGTTAAACAATTCAATTAAATTTCTACTTACTGTCACTGTAAATCTCGAACATGTTATGCCCCGTTTGCATGGCTTATGGAATTACAAATCGTTGAAACTACTCTTTTCTCCAGTGTACTAAAGCGTGCTCTACGAATAATATTTCGTTCTCATCGAAGTCGTCTTGTACATGATTCTTCAGACAGGCATTTTAATTACAGCTGTATAACACATTTTCTCATGTATTTTTTGAAAATTAAACATAGCATAAAAGATGAATACTGTTTGTCATTATGACGCTGGATGCAGAGAATGAAGTCGGCCGTAATGGCCGAGTGGTTCTAGGCGCTAAAGTCTGGAACCGTGCGACCTCTACGGTCGCAGGTTCGAATCCTGCTTCGGGCATGGATGTGTGTGATGTCCTTAGGTTAGTTAGGTTTAAGTAGTTCTTGGTTCTAGGGGACTGATGATCTCAGAAGTTAAATCCCATAGTGCTCAGAGCCATTTGAACCATTTTGAAGAGAATGAAGATCACAAGTTGTCTTTTGTAATGAAAGACACTGTTTGTGTGGCGTGCTTTCTGAATTTCCAAAAAAGATTATAGTCTTAGTGCCATATTACGCTAACAAGTGTCTGGTATACGTTTTTGTAGAAAACTCAAACCTCAACTAGCAGTTGGGTACAGCCAGTTACCAAAAATGTGCCACAATATCATTGTTAACCCCAACGTGAGAGTATAAACTCGCGAAATGCGTCCTAGGAGTGACTGATGCAGATGATTGTTTATTTGAACTTTTATTACGTTTGAAATTAATACTTTAGCGATAAATAAAGCAAACGTTGCTACTGGACCGTTGCACTGTGAACAGGTCGAAATTGACAAAATTCACGTTGTTGGGGCGCTGACGCCGCCTTGAAACCCAGACAGAATAATACTGTGTCGTCTGCATACCTCAGGGTCAGTAACTGCCTTGTATCGAAGTAAAGCCAAACACAGATGGCGGGCCTCGTACCCTTTTGATCTACACACATGAAAAAAAAAAAAAACTGCGTCATCCTGCCACCCAAGGGCTACTACTGTAGTGGATGACTGCTACCTACGGATTATGGCTCGGAGGAACCCTGACAGCAACGCCACCATGTTGAATAATGCTTTTCGTGCAGCCACAGGACGTCGTGTTACGACTCAAACTCTGCGCAGTAGGCTGCATGATGCGCAACTTCACGCCCGGCGTCCATGACGAGGCCCATCTTCACAACCACGGCACCATGCAGCGCAGTACAGATGGGCCCAACAACATGCCGCTAACGATTTGCATCACGTTCTCTTCACCGATGAGTGTCGCAAATGCGTCAGTATATTTATTCTCTAATGAAGTTTGTTGTAAATAATACATCTCTTTTTCCAACTTACTGCTTAGCACACAATATCAATACTAGGAATAAGAACAATATATATAAAGATTTAAAATCACTTACTCTTGCCCAGAAAGGAGTCCAGTATTCAGCAACGCATATTTTCAATAAGTTACCAGCAACCATTAAGAGTTTAATTTCAGACAAGGCACAATTTAAACATAATTTAAAATAATTTTTGGTGGCCAACTCCTTCTATTCCATCCACGAGTTTCTAGACAAGTGCAATAGACCATTTTAATGAAAATTTATTATACTTTAATTTTTGACAATAATTGGTTGTAACAGCCAAAGTAACTACCTACTGCGTGAATGATGGATGTATGGAAAGCAGATGTAAGTCTTGAGTCTGTAAATAGAGGAAGTTTAATTTTAAATCTTGTACATAATCTGACTGTTCTTAACTGAGGATCACTGAAATGAATAATTTACTTTAATTTTTGACAATGGTTGTAATAGCCAAGAAACTAGCAAATGTCTAAACGATGGATTTAACGAAAGCAGATGTAAATATTAAACCTGTAAATATTAAAAGTTTAAATTTAATTAATGTACATAATTTTACTGTTTATTGACTGAGGATCATTAAAATTAATGAAACTCAGGTTTTTCTAATTACATTTTTGTAATGTCTTTATCTGACATGTTCCACACCCAGGAGGGTTGCCTTTATTATGGGTCTATGGAATGAATAATTAATCTAATCTAATCTAATCTTCAACCAGACAATCGTCGGAGACGTGTTTGGAGGCAACCCGGTCAGACTGAACGCCTTAGATACACTGTCCAGCAAATGCAGGTAGGTGGAGGGTCCCTCCTGTTTTAGGGTGGCATTATGTGAGGCCGCTGGTGGTCATGGAAGGCGCCGTAATGGCTGTATGATACGTGCAACCATCCTCCGACCAATAGTGCAACTATATCGGCAGCTTATTGGCGAGGCATTCGTCTACATGAAAGACAATTCGCGCCCCCATCGTGGACACCTTTTGAATGACTTCCTACAGGATAACGACATCGCTCGAGTAGAGTGCTCAGCATGTTCTCCGGACATGAACCCTATCGAACATGCCTAAGACAGATTGAAAATCTCGTGTACATAGTTCCGCGTAGTCAGCGCGTACACAACTTTCCCTCTAGAGCGCGCCCCGCTAAGCACGATAGCGCAGGCGCAGCGCTCATCTGTCTCCGCACTACGAGATGGCGCTGCCTTAGAGACGGACCAAATTCTGATTCCGCCGATCCGCATATTAATATGTAACGCAGCCAATGAGATTGCTGCTAACGTAGAACCTTTTGTCCTCGCGGATCACACTCGCGCAGTGATACCTGAACACGCGAGGTATTATAACGAGTGTGCAGACCTCCGATTAGTCAGTCTGGATTTGGTTGATGATGATGATGATGATGATATTTGGTTTGTGGGGCGCTCAACTGCGTGGTTATCAGCGCCCGTACAATTTCCCAACCTTTGCTCAGTCCAATTTCGCCACTTTCCTGGATGATGATGAAATGATGAGGACAACACAAACACCCAGTCATCTCGAGGCAGGTGAAAATCCCTGACCCCGCCGGGAATCGAACCCGGGACCCCGTGCTCGGGAAGCGAGAACGCTACCGCGAGACCACGAGCGGCGGACTGGATTTGGTTGCACCAGTCTGTACCAGTCTGCATTTGTCTGTACCAGTATATAGTCAAGTTTCAGTCTGTGCCTAATAAGATTACCATATTCCCGTACATAGCCACGAAGATAAATGTATAGACACTTTGTCAAGTATCAGAGATATGTGAGAATAAGAGTAACGTACCGAGACCAAAGGAACTTCAGATTGTGAATTGTAAATAGCATCCAGAATCAAGTTAAGTAAGGTTTATGCTTGTTATTATTTTAATAAATGAGTGTTAAAATTAATCAAGTTCTGTTTAAAGTTGGTCACCGTCAATCTGCTACTCTAAGGGTGCAAGTGGCATTTCTATCGTCTGACATAACGGCAGAAGATAAACACGCCACTATAAGACCACACGATATATTGCTGACACTCGCCTACTTCGTTAGAGCGACAAGTCAAGTAATCTGACGGTGTGTGTACCGAAGGTCTTACAGTACGCACACCAAAGAAAAGGTCTGTGACCCACCGACCACTCTGAGGGATCTAATGGCCGTTGAGGAGTGGGACAATCTGGACCAACAGTGCCTCGATGAACTTGTAAGTAGAATGCCACGACGAATAAAGGCACGCATCAGTGCAAGAGGACGTGCTACTGGGTATCAGATGTAGCGCTGTGTACAGAAATCTGGACCACCACCTGTGAAGGTCTCGCTGTATGGTGGTACGACATGCAATGTGTGGTTTTCACGAGCAATGAAAATGTCGGAAATGATGTTTATGTTGATCTCTGTTCCAATTGTGTGTACAGGTTCGGGAACTCTCGGAACCGAGGTGATGTAGAACTTTTTTTTGAAGTGTGTATAACAGTGGCGGCGGCCTGCCGACAGGATGGAGGGCGTACGGCGGTTGCTGCGGCGGCTGGCTGCGGCCGTGCTGGTGGCGGCGCTGGTGCAGCGCGGCGCGTCCGCCTTGAGCGCCGCCAGGGCCGGCCAGCCGCGGTCGCCGGCGAGCCTCTACCAGTTCCCCCAGGGCTTCCTCTTCGGCGCCGGAACCTCCGCCGTCCAGGTCGAGGGCGCCTGGAACGCCGACGGTGAGCCGGCTGCGGCCGCGCGCGCTCTCCATTCCACTCACTCACCTGCTGCGCGTGTTCGGCAAGCGTGCGACAGCTTGCACTACCTCGTACGAAAGCAAAGAGAGCTTCACTGCAAGTATAAACGCAGCCGAAACTGTTGTGTCTATACAAGACAGTCTAGACACAGGGTGAGGTTACCGATAGGCACGCGTACACACACGCCGGCTGGCGTGAGTTCTGGAACAGGATACTTGATGAATGCTATAGAGAAAAATATGCAGCTCCTTGAATACTTAACTTTTATGCATCCTTTGGTATACAGCAATCTTGATGATACAAGTGAGACTCATTAAGATACATGCAATGTTACATATGGCGCCTTGCTAGGTCGTAGCCATTAACTTAGCTGAAGGCTATTCTAACTGTCTCTCAGCAAATGAGAGTAAGGCTTCGTACGTCTAGTCGCTAGCAATGTCGTCGTACAACTGGGGCGAGTGCTAGTCCGCCTCTCTAGACCTGCCATGTGGTGGCGCTAGGTCTGCAAGTACTGACAGTGGCGACACGCGGGTCCGACATGTACTAATGGACCGCGGCCGATTTAAGCTACCACCTAGCAAGTGTGGTGTCTGGCGGTGACACCACAAAAACCTCTCAGACAAACAGAAGCTAAACGGTGTCGAAGTTAGCGTAAGGAGGGCTGTGCGTGAAGCTTTCAGTGAATTCGAAAGTAAAATTCTATGTACCGACTTGACAGAAAATCCTAGGAAGTTCTGGTCTTACGTTAAATATGTGGCTCGAAACAGCATATCCAGACACTTCTGGATGATGATGGCATTGAAACAGAGGATGACACGCGTAAAACTGAAATACTAAACACCTTTTTCCATAGCTGTTACACAGAGGCAGACCGCACTGCAGTTCCTTCTCTAAATTCTCGCACAAACGAAAAAATGACTGACATCGAAATAAGTGTCCGAGGAATAGAAAAGCAACTGGAATCACTCAACAGAGGAAAGTCCACTGGACCCTGACGGGATACCAATTCGATTCTACACAGAGTACACGAAAGAACTTGCCCCCCCCTTCTAACAGCCGTGTACCGCAAGTCTCTAGAGGAACGAAAGGTTCCAAATGATTGGAAAAGAGCACAGGTAGCCCCAGTCTTCAAGAACGGTCGTCGAGCAGATGCGCAAAATTATAGACCTATATCCCTGACGTCGATCTGTTGTAGAATTTTAGAACATGTTGTTTGGTCGCGTATCATGCCGTTTCTGGAAACCGAGAACCTACTCTGAAGGAATCAACATGGATTCCGGAAACAGCGATCCTGTGAGACCCAACTGGCTTTATTTGTTCATGAGACCCGAAAATATTAAATACAGGCTACCAGGTAGATGCAATTTTCCTTGACTTCCTGAAGGCGTCTGATACAGTTCCGCACTGTCGCCTGATAAACAAAGTAAGAGCCTACGGAATATCAGACCAGCTGTGTGGCTGGATTGAAGAGTTTTTAGCAGCATGTTGTTCTCAATGGAGAGAAGTCTACAGACGTTAAAGTAACCTCTGGCGTGACACAGGGGAGTGTTATGGGACTATTGCGTTTCAAAATGGTTCAAATGATTCAAATGGCTCTGAGCAATATGGGACTTAACATCGGAGGTCATCAGTCCCCTAGAACTTAGAACTACTTAAACCTAACTAACGACCGTAGTGGTCGCGCGGTTCCAGACTGAAGCGCCTAGTACCGCTCGGCCACACCGGCCGGCCATTGCTTTTCACAATATATACAACTGACCTAGTAGATAGTGTCGGAAGTTCCATGCGGCTTTTCGCAGAAGATGCTGTGGTATACAGAGAAGTTGCAGCATAGAAAATTGCAGCGAAATGCAGGAAGATCTGCAGCGGATAGACACTTGGTGCAGGGATTGGCAACTGACCCTTAACATAGACAAATGTAATGTATTACGAATACATAGAAAGAAGGATCCTTTATTGTATGATTATATGATAGCGGAACAAACACTGGTAGCAGTTACTTCTTTAAAATATCTGGGAGTACGCGTGCGGAACGATTTGAAGTGGAATGATCATATAAAATTAATTGTTGGTAAGGCGGGTACCAGGTTGAGATTCATTGGGAGAGCCCTTAGAAAATGTAGTCCATCAACAAAGGAGGTGGCTTACAAACACTCGTTCGACTTATACTTGAGTATTGCTCATCAGTGTGGGATCCGTACCAGATCGGGTTGACGGAGGACATAGAGAAGATCCAAAGAAGAGCGGCGCGTTTCGTCACAGGGTTATTTGATAAGCGTGATAGCGTTACGGAGATGTTTAGCAAACTCAAGTGGCAGACTCTGCAAGAGAGGCGCTCTGCATCACGGTGTAGCTTGCTGTCCAGGTTTCGAGAGGGTGGGTTTCTGGATGATGTATCGAATATACTGCTTCCCCCTACTTATACCTCCCGAGGAGATCACGAATGTAAAATTAGAGAGATTCGAGCGCACACGGAGGCTTTCCAGCAGTCGTTCTTCCCGCGAACCATACGCGACAGGAACAGGAAAGGGAGGTAATGACAGTGGCACGTAAAGTGTGTAATGTTGTACCTCTAATTTTCTTAGCTGAGGTGTAATATTGTAACTTTAATTTGGTATGCTGAAATCGGTGCTAATTGACAATGAAAGTGGGTTAAAAGCCGTGATCTGTCTGGGGACGTTAACCGTGGATTACTGGGCAACTGTTTCATCAGATATTTAGTCTAGGTTTACCAAGCACACTAACATTAATGATAATCTTTTAATAGTCATACAAAACCGGTAATATATATATATATAAAAAGGAGAATTTAAATAAAAGGAAAGAAATCAGTTTATATTTGGAAATTTATTTTAAGATTGTTCATTGAAATTTCAGCATATTATACGTGAGTTATAACTGAGCTGGTGCCTTATTTACGATTGAAAAAATGTGAGATTGTAATCTCACGGAACACATAAAATATGGAGCCAAGATTGGGAGACTGCTTACAACACTGCATTCATAAAATAACACACGAAGAACATTGAAACATAAGCAAGAAGAAATTAACCACAACCGACTGATTCAGTTTTTACCCAAAGAAATCACGTTCATACCACAATCCTGTCCGTCATGTAATTACCACACACTGGTATACTAAATTCATATTAACTCTTTGTGAAATCTTCGCAGAAAGAATAGCTGAGGGCTACTTTGATGATTACACCACATGCTTGACGTGGTCAACTTGGTTTACACAGAGCGTACAACTCCACAATAATTTTGATAATTAAAATAAATTAGATCGAAAAGCAATTGACAAAAGAAAAACCTTGAACTGGTTGCTAACGTCTTACTATTAACCTGATGGGTCAAACAGTTATATAAGCACGTGGTAGTGGTCTCGCAAAGTACACCCCACGTGGGCTGAACATAAAGAAAAGTTGCTATATTGAAAATATAGTCAAGACGAGACGTTATAATCACACAAGCATTCGCATTTAAGATTGATCTTAGTTAGAGTTACTGATCAACACGTGGTTCCACTTTACTCACAAAGTAGTAACAAAGCAACTACCGGAAAATAATCTGAACTTCACACGAGAATTATACTGTGCTGCAATTTAATATAACATCGGATATTTTAGACCTAAACCCGAAATAAAGGTGATTAAATTTTCAGTTAGGCTGAACTTAAGAAATCCATTGTCCTACGGACTTAACAGACACGCGCTTAGCCGGAGATCTTACCACTTCAGACGCTCGCCACGGCCACACTGCAACTGCCCTACTGCCGAGCGTGCTTCCTGAGGGTGGCTCACAAAGACCAACGGAAGTGGCCAGAGGGGCAGCTTCCTATACCAACATGACAACGGACGGACAGAACCATACTAAGGATAGAAACCTCTTTGCTTTTAGGAAGCGTAGCTACCTGTTCCGACGTTGGTCCTACTGTTCTCTAGCAGATGGCCTTGTCTGCTACCCTCAAGCATGCAACTAGAAATACATATGCTCATTCATCCTCTCACACAAAAGGGAAGGGGGATGACAGTATCTTATCATATACAGTATATAAAAGAAAGCGGATGTAGGTTCCGTATGAGACTGTGTGACATGAATTACATATAAGAATTACATATAAACTGTGCTTTAAAGTGTAGTAGTGTGACAGATCGTTCTTGTTTATGTGTAAAAGTAACACGTTCCACTGCTCAGTCTCCTCCCAGATAGTCAGAAACGCCACAGTACATTTAGAAGAGGAATTTATTCCATAAATGGCAACAGATTTAAGAAATTAAACATAAAAGGAATCCAACAGAGACCTTTCATAACCCCAACGCTCTGGGAAAAGACTGTGCAGGGAATTTTCTGGCGATGCTAGGACATTCCCAAGCAGGCTTCTCACACCCTACTTAAACCAAAAGTGTAAAAGAAAAGGCAAAAGGACACCAGCTACTTGCTAAAACACAATAATTTCAACACATCTTTAGAATCTACCAATTTCAAACAGAAGAAAAAGAACACAGTCTGTGACACCTATTTAAAAGGTAGTGTAGACCTAATTCGGTCAGCAAGTAAAAACAATGGTGTCATTAATATGAAAACAATTTCTGGTTGTTACCCTTATGGAGTTCACCAGTATTTGCTCATTGCAAGAGCCAACTGATCACAGGAAAATTTATGACTGTTTATTAACAAGCAAAATTTATGAAAATAGCAAAGGTGCCACAGCAATTAAAAAAAGAACATCAAATAACATCGGTATTAAAAAGCAGAACATAACAATGCACAATCTGCAAAAGCAACAAAATGATAAGAGAAAAAACATGTTTCACAAAGTGGTTATCGCAAAAAAAATTCTATATCGTATAAAACTAATAATTTGTAGAATTAAAATAACTATGTGGCACTCATTTAATCACTCTACTATATTTCAATTAGCTAGCAAACAATGAGCACTGTGTCATTATACTGAAACTACAATAATTATGTGATTGTTACCCTTAAGGGGTTCCTCACAGTAAATATGCCCCATGCAAAGGCTAATCGATCACAGTTCAATGAGAATAAAAATCTATCTGACTGATAAAGGAAGCAATGCCGCAGCAATGAATTTACGAAACAAAATATCACAAATCTAATACATCACACAAAAACAAACATTGATAAATAAAACAGAACAATAGTCAACATCTAAAACAAAAAAACACCTATAAAAAACACCTGCAAAATACAAGAGTCAAAGTCTAAAAAAGATAAATAGAACACCTGCAAAATACAAGAGTCAGTCTAATAAACACCAATAAATCGAACTCCTGCAAAACACACGAGTCAGAGTTTCTCTGACAGAAACACACGTATATCCGCTGGACTAAGAACCGTATAATCACTGTTCACTGACACACTCAGTACTTCCACTGTTCCGAGGCACAATATAGGGGAAAGAGGGGGGGTTCGTCGCCGCAGCTGTCAGTAGGGATTTTTTTTTTGTCCATCTGTTGTGTGCGATCCCGCTGTCTCTGCCCTCTCATGAAGTTTCTCCCGTGTCACGTCATCTCGATTTGGTTCCATGTTTGTGTTGTCAAATTCGTGCGGTATCCTCGTTTGACACGCCAGGTTGATATTCCTGGGCAAGGATGACACTTAATGGCTCTTCTTTTGTGCCGCCCTTAGCGACCAGAGAACATCGAACCATGATTTACTGTCGCTTGACAGTGGGCATCCGTCAGGAGATGTTGATAGGCGTCATTGAAGTCTGCCAGTTACTCTGGACAGTATGTGTCAAAAGGCTCCACGCCCTTTGTGTTGTTACATTCTTGGGTTATCCTCAATTGGCTCGCCAGTTTGATATTCCTGGGCAAGGATGACACTTAATGGCTCTTCTTTTGTGCCACCCTTAGCGACCAGAGAACATCGAACCATGATTTACTGTCGCTTGACAGTAGGCATCCATCAGGAAATGTCGATAGGCGTCGTTGACGTCTGCAAGTTTCTCTGGGCAGTACCTGTCAAAAGGCTCCACGCCCCTTGTGTTGTTTCACCGCGGCCGTCTCGTCACGGTCGCGTGCGTGTGGTGCGTTGCCAGCAGATGGATTTTCGCGCGGTGGACTGCTCGCCCATCTCAGGTCATCGCCTCGAGGAAGGATCGCCCGGGGCGGCCGCCCATTAGCTCCAGGTACAAGGGAAAGTGTTTGCCGCGTACCTTCTTTTGTTGTCGGCCGCGCTCCCAAAGTGGCGTGGCTGACAGCGTGTCCTGCTGGGAAACCCGCCAGTTTACAACTAGTCCGGCTGCTCCCGCTGTCTCTTAAGAGTTTTGCCGGTTCGCTTTCACGTTCTCAACTGCATTCACAGAAATTTTTCATCATCCTTATGTGATTACACAATGTCATACATAATACCACTTAGTATTGTCTTTCACAATTTTTAAGAACAAAGTGAGACTTAATATTTTTTTTTATAAAAAAATTAGATGAATCAACAATATAAAATAAAATTTAAATGACTTGACAAGTATAAAAATAAAAATTTAAATGAACTGACAATATAATATTTAAATCCACATCACTAATGTGGTTCACTTACGTTTTAATAAATCAAATGCTATTTATTAATTCACTAAAATGAATAGGATTATGCCTTGTGCAAGTATAGGTCAGGACAGCATAGGGTTCACATGTTATTTACACACACATACATGCACACCTGTTGTCTATTCTACAAACTAACTACCCATAAACATGCATTACTCAATATTCTACTTCTATCCACTACTAGTTAAGCCAATAAGCTACTTCAATGCTATTTCAACACCGTGTATATACCACTACAACATTGTTCTAATTCGTCCTCTACTTGACGCTCATGGCATACGTCTTGTCACATGATAAATATGGAGAACTTTCCTTAAACATACACATTAAAAAGAACAATGGTTATTTACACGCCAAAACATTTATACCAGTTCGCACACCTGAAAAGAGACTCGCAATTATACATTTATCATACTCATATATTCACACATAAAACAGTAAGAAAATTTCACCTAAAATTACGTTATCACAACAATTAATCACGCAGATGACTCTGAGAAGGTTAAAAATATTTGCATTATACAGGTTATATTACATTTTCTTACCCATTTTGCTGCGATTTCGTTCCTTCTTTACGTTACCTTTCGCTTCCAAATCAGTTATTTCGCCTGTGGTGGTTATTCTGGATTCATTTCTCATGAATGGAAAAATTGTGGTCACCTCTATTCTGTAAAACAGTATCATCTTAACATATTGAACTTACAACAGACACAAAAGATCCGAATCCTCCTGTAGTTTAAATGACAAATGTTTTGCTTTATCCTTATTACCTTAAACCAAGCTTTCCTTCGTTCCCATAATCAAAATTATTTAATCATCCTCTACCTTCAAGAGGGAAATTTCCTCAGTACAAATCATATAGGCTGCAGTGCATCCCGCACCAGCAAAAACAGTAAGCTGTAATGCTCACAGCATTAGCAAAACACATAAACGTCGCTTTTCTAGGACAAGTATTAACGCAGAATAATTTTTTAGGCTTTGGCTCAACATCAATCAAGACTACAAAAAGGATCCATATTTCCGTTCCATTCTCCATTTGCTGAAAAGCTGCTCGTATTTGACTACCACAATAATATTTCAGAGCCACGTAAATTACACAAACTACAATTCTTCTTTCACCTTGAAGGGAATCAATATACTTACGAAATCCACAGACAGCACTTTACGTACTCAGCTATAAAGAACAAAAAAGACATATATCATCAATATTAACATATCATCGCATATTGGAAGCCAATGGTTCAACAATCGTATTATCGCATCCTGTTTTCAAGATTCCAAACTTACTCATTCCTTTCTCAGAGTTCTCCTATCTTAAAATATTCATACAGCACGCATACTATAGTAAGAGAACCTCATTTATACTGACAGATATAGAATAGTAATAGATAGATAGTAGCACTGAAAGCAGAAAATCGGAAACAAGGCTACTAACAGCTGGGGACCTGGGTTTGCCAGACCCATAATACCCACAGATCGGATATTCCCCTGAGTTTTGCATTAATTCAACGCAGATATTGCTTCTCTCAGGAGCGGCTCTTTTCAATTTACACACAAAAAACATAAACAACATTTCACTCGTTCACAAAGAAACCTTTTATGTTCACATTTGAACCAACCTAAATCCTAATTGCACAAGGAAAGAAAAATAACTAAAAACGTCACTTCAATCAATCACATAGAAACAGCTTTATCATTATTTTTACTAACATATTATTCAAAATGCATACGTCACAAATTTAAACTAATCAATTCTTTCTCCTCACCGTCCTCTCTACTTCTCACTGTCCTTTCTACTCATTTGCCATGTCGCTCATTTGTTCCGATTGGGCGCCTTCTGCGCTGATCGTTTGTCATTGCCGGTTTTGTTCATTTCCATTTGCCGGATTATTTCTAGGGTTGGCCGGCCGAATTTCGACATCATGAGGTGCTCCATCTACAGTCCTATTCCCACCGTATTCATCGTATCGATTCTGGTTGCCGTACCTGTAGCGTTCACGATCTTGTCCACGTCCTCGATCATTTCTGTTGTTCCACCTGTGTTCGCGACTGTCACCCCAGTTTCTATACGGCCGGTCTCGATTATTGTTCCGTTCGCGTCGCGACGACCAGTCACGCCGTTGATTAGTAATACGGCCACGACTGCGGTCGCGCTGCTGTGCCCCGTAATAACTTTGTGCCTGATTAGGCGGGCATTCTCCTGTATTGTATTCCAACTCTTGGAGAAGCGTCTTAAACGTTTCCACGTCCTCTTTGCATTGTCCCGCAAGAATGATGTGCCGCAAGTGCGTCGGCAATTTGGTGATGCATATCCTAATTAGTTCCGCAGGCCCGTATGGGTCGTATAGGAATTGATTTGCCTGCAGCATGTGGTCGAATAGGCGTGCAGGGCTGCCGAAACCAGACTGGTTCAAATTTGGCAGCATAATTATGCCATGTTTGACCCTATCTTGTGCCGCTTCCGACCAATAGGCGGACAGAAAGGCTTGTCGAAACTCCCGAGTGGAGTTGCAGTGACGCGCTGCCGACCTCATGCAAATCGCCGTTTCGCCTTCCAAATAGCCACACATATATTCTATCTTATGTGAACTTGCCCAGTCGGGAGGAAGACAGAACTCAAATTGCTCGAGCCATGCTCGTGGATGTATTCCTTTTTGCGAATTTCGGAATATCTCAAACTTTCTCACCGTAAGGAAATGTTTGAAATCAAATCCCCGCATTTCCTCCTGGCGAGGCCCTTGAATGTTTCTATTATTCTCATGTCTGCCCCTCAAATTACATTCTTCCCTGTCATCAAAATCTCCCTCGTGGCCGGAGTCCCTCTCTGCACTGTTCGTACGGCTGTTTTTAATGCTATTGGCGAGTTTGGAATCACACGCCATGCGGTTTTCCAGATGCGCCACGCGTTCTTGTAATTCGCCTGTTACAGCTCTGTTTTGCCTGTTCACTTCGAACTGTCCCTTCTGAAATCTCAGAAGCGAACGCACTTCTTCCGTCTCTGCGGCCACTACCGGTGTAGTATTGTTCTCGCTTTCCGTCAGCTTCATCGTGCCTACAATGTCCACTAATGCCGCAATCTTATCATCAATTTGTCTCTTGTCCTCCGCCCCAGTCTGCTTCAATTGTTCTACTTGCTGTTCCAACGCGTGGATCGCTAAACTGTTGTCCGCTATTGTGTTGCTAACGGACGTGGGACAATGCGTTTCTGCCTCTTGGACCCTCGAGAATACCTGCTGGTGCTCCCTTTGGCATTCTTCCCTCAGCTCTTGGAAATTCCTAAGCAGCCGTTCTTTGCTTTCTTTAGATTCGGCATCGCCCCTCCACTTGCTCTGTTCTAAGGCTTGCAGACGATCATCGATTTGTTCAAATGTACGGCCTAATTCTTTCATAATATCACTTTTTATCTCACTTGCCAGATTGTTTATTCTTTGTGAGATATCATCGGACACTCTCTGCATCGACTTGTCGACTTTATTTGTCTGCTGGATTAGTTTTTCGTCTATTTGTTCGCCTAGCTCCCGGATCGATTTTTCAGATTTCTGCGTCATTTGTTCCCCTAGCTCTCGGATCGATTTTTCAGATTTCTGCGTCATTTGTTCCCCTAGCTCGCGGATCGATTTCTCTGTGTTTTCTTTATTTTGTTGCAATAAGGCTTTCATGAGTTCTGCTAAATCAATTTGGTTAGTTGGAGGCAAATTAATTTCTGGCTCTGCTGTGAGCCCGTTCGTGCTGTTTTGCATTTCGTCTGAAGTATTCCCCATTGCATTTTCGGAACCGCCCGACGCGTTAATATTGGAAATCAAATTATCCCATTGGTCCATGTTGCTTAAGTTGTTGGACCGCTTACTTTTAGCTTGGTTACGTGTTTGCATTAGTGCAATTTATACTCAGTATGCAACACACTAATCACAATAAATGTGTCCCCCAAAAATTACGAGTCACACGAAAGATACCCAACCTAGTACACACTTTTTCACGCGCAAAACAAATTTTTATCTTTGATCGAAACAGTGGAATTTACAAGCGAGAATAAAAAACACACAGACATATAAAACACACAAATATAAAAAACAAAACAAGACAAACAACGCAACGCCGATCAACAACGCCGTGAAACTTTTGAAAGTCTGCTCGGAAACAATGCAGAAGTTGTTTGAGCTCTGTAGGGAAAAAAAATTAAGATTATAACACGCTCGCAATCTAACATTTCAGAGATTCCAGAGTCTAGCGGAATCACAGAACAGGGTCGCCATGTGTAATATTGTAACTTTTATTTTGTATGCTGAAATCGGTGCTAATTGACAATGAAAGTGGGTTAAAAGCCGTGATCTGTCTGGGGACGTTAACTGTGGATTACTGGGCAACTGTTTCATCAGATATTTAGTCTAGGTTTACAAAGCAGACTAACATTGATGATAATCTTTTAATAGTCATACAAAACCGGTAATATATATATATATAAAAAGGAGAATTTAAATAAAAGGAAAGAAATCAGTTTATATTTGGAAATTTATTTTAAGATTGTTCATTGAAATTTCAGCATATTATACGTGAGTTATAACTGAGCTGGTGCCTTATTTACGATTGAAAAAATGTGAGATTGTAATCTCACGGAACACATAAAATATGGAGCCAAGATTGGGAGACTGCTTACAACACTGCATTCATAAAATAACACACGAAGAACATTGAAACATAAGCAAGAAGAAATTAACCACAACCAACTGATTCAGTTTTTACCCAAAGAAATTACGTTCATACCACAATCCTGTCCGTCATGTAATTACCACACACTGGTATACTAAATTCATATTAACTCTTTGTGAAATCTTCGCAGAAAGAATAGCTGAGGGCTACTTTGATGATTACACCACATGCTTCACGTGGTCAACTTGGTTTACACAAACAAAGCGTACAACTCCACAATAATTTTGATAATTAAAATAAATTAGATCGAAAAGCAATTGACAAAAGAAAAACCTTGAACTGGTTGCTAACGTCTTACTATTAACCTGATGGGTCAAACAGTTATATAAGCACGTGGTAGTGGTCTCGCAAAGTACATCCCACGTGGGCTGAACATAAAGAAAAGTTGCTATATTGAAAATATAGTCAAGACGAGACGTTATAATCACACAAGCATTCGCATTTAAGATTGATCTTAGTTAGAGTTACTGATCAACACGTGGTTCCACTTTACTCACAAAGTAGTAACAAAGCAACTACCGGAAAATAATCTGAACTTCACACGAGAATTATACTGCGCTGCAATTTAAGATAACATCAGATATTTTAGATCTAAACCCGAAATAAAGGTGATTAAATTTTCAGTTAGGCTGAACTTAAGAAATCCATTGTCCTACGGACTTAACAGACACACGCTTAGCCGGAGATCTTACCACTTCAGACGCTCGCCACGGCCACACTGCAACTGCCCTACTGCCGAGCGTGCTTCCTGAGGGTGGCTCACAAAGACCAACGGAAGTGGCCAGAGGGGCAGCTTCCTATACCAACATGACAACGGACGGACAGGACCATACTAAGGATAGAAACCTCTTTGCTTTTAGGAAGCGTAGCTACCTGTTCCGACGTTGGTCCTACTGTTCTCTAGCAGACAGCCTTGTCTGCTACCCTCAAGCATGCAACTAGAAATACATATGCTCATTCATCCTCTCACACAAAAGGGAAGGGGGATGACACTATCTTATCATATACAGTATATAAAAGAAAGCGGATGTAGGTTCCGTATGAGACTGTGTGACATGAATTACATATAAGAATTACATATAAACTGTGCTTTAAAGTGTAGTAGTGTGACAGATCGTTCTTGTTTGTGTGTAAAAGTAACACGTTCCACTGCTCAGTCTCCTCCCAGATAGTCAGAAAAGCCACAGTACATTTAGAAGAGGAATTTATTCCATAAATGGCAACAGATTTAAGAAATTAAACATGAAAGGAATCCAACAGAGACCTTTCAAGTGCCCTCCGCCACACACCGTCGGGTGGCTTGCGGAGTATAAATGTAGATGTAGATACAATGACGGAAAAAAATTTCAACACTGAGAAAGTGTTGCGTGACATATGAGAAAGATGGTAGGCGTGTATCTACATCTCAAAGACGATGTCAACTCAAATTTCGCGCCAGTCACTTAGAAGTTGCACTAGCAGCTCCACTATGAGGATGCAAATCAGGTTTCCTTTAAATACACAATGTAACGGTCGTAAATGTTAGTTAACACTCACACACTCACTGGTCATACCGAACTCGTGAGTCCATTACCGCAGCAACGTATTTTCTCCATCTGTCCCTGTCTTGGGCTATTTCCTTCCATTCACCTTCCATACGTAGGCTCCTCAAATCAGCCTTCACATTGTCCTCCCATCTACGCCTTGGTCTCCCCACAGGACGTTTTTCTTCTAGGTACCCTACCAGTACTCTGCGCGCTGCCCTCCCCTCATCCATTCGAGCTACGTGACCCGCCCATCGCAGCCTACGTGATTTAATAATACTGATTATGTCAGGGCTTGAATAGAGTTCGTGAACCTCTTCGTTATGCAGTTTTCGCCACTCTCCGCTAATATCATCTCTTTTTGCTCCGAAAATTTCCCGCAAAATTTTGTTTTCAAATACTCGAAACGGCTTTTCATTTTGCACAGTGAGAGACCAAGTCTCACACCCATACAGCATAACTGGTAGAATAATAGTTTTGTATATTCTAATCTTTAAATTCCTAGACAATATCCGTGATGAAAGTAATCTATTCAGTGAGAAGTAGCACGCATTTCCCGCCTCCTGATCTACTGCTGTTGACATTCTAATAGTAACCAGATATTTAGTTTTGTCTTTACTTATCCTTAGACCTACATTTTCTCTAGCCTTGATATTCGCATTTGCTGTTACAGATTCTTTCCTATCGCTAATGATGTTTAGATCATCTGCATACCCTAATATCTTAATATTACCATTTAACTCTACACCCTCTGAATTATCTGTTACAAATTCTTTTGACTCCAATTTACCCACGCGTACTCTACCTTTTGCGTTTTTCAAACTCGCTTCTATAAGTCTAACATACTTCTTTGGTATTCCAAGTTCCAAAAGAATTCTGTACAATTTTGATTGCAATACTGAATCATACGCTTTTGTAAAATCTATGAAAAGATTATGAACTGGTTTATTGTATTCCCATTTCTTTCCCATAATTTGACGCAGGGTGAATATTTGGTCTATAATTGATCTGTTCCTCCGAAAGTCAGCATGGTAATCCTCCACAAATTCATCTGAATATAGTTTAAGCCTGCTTATCAGAATATTCGAGAAAATTTTTGAACATACTGGTAATAGTGATATCCCTCTATAATTACTACAATCCATTTTGTCGCCTTTCTTAAAAATTAGAATCGACTACTGCCACTCTTGAGGTATCATCTTTGTGTTCCATACTTTAGTTATCTATCACTTTGTGAACTACTTCCACCAATTTCTGTCCCCCATTTGTAACTAATTCTGCAGTTATGCAATCTGATCCTGGTACTTTATGGTTTTTCATTTGTTGATTGCATCTCTTACTTCCTTTAACGTTGGCTCAGGTATCTGGGGTTCTGCTGTATGTATTTCGTACGCCTACTCATTTCTTGCTTCCTGGTGTACATTTAATAGATGCTCAAAATGCGCCCTCCAGTTACTTAATATAGCACTGGGGTCTGTCAGTATTTCCCCGGAATCCCCTCGAAGTGCATTTGTCCTATCCTTGAACCGCTTCTTATACCCATTTATGTCTATGTAAAGTTTCCTAATGTTTTTTGTTTTACTGTTTGTTTCCATTTTTTTTTAATTTGACTGTTCAAATAATCCCTCTTCTTTGCCCGTAGCCTACGACCAACTTCCCTTCTTATGTTCAAGAACTCCTCTCGTTTTCTGTCTCCCATTCTAATCGCGCTTTTCTTTTTTCCTCTACCAATTTCTTGCATTCCTCTTCTTAATTGTACCTATTGTGACCTCCGCTGCCCCTTTGATATTATTCCTCACAGTGATCCACTGTGTATTTACATCGTCGTCTTGATCTTCGTGTGTCCTGAGAGTATCAAACCTATTTGAAATTTCTATCATATACCTTCTGCTAAAGTTTTCATCATTTAGCCTGTCAGTGTCGAACCTAACAAGTTTTGCATTGTGAGACCTTGATGTTGCTGTAGATAGGCGTCGGTTAACTTTGGCAAATACAAGAAAATGATCAGAATCGCAGTCTGCTCCACTGAAAGTCCTAACATTTTCTGTACTAGTGTGCCATCTCCGATCTACAAGAACATGATCAATTTGGTTTCGGGTGTGTCCATCCGGAGAGACCCAAGTTGCTTTATGAGTGTCTTTCCTTTTTAAATATGTGCTCTCGACAATCATGTCTTTTGAAAGAGCAAAATTAACCACCCTTGTGCCATTATCATTCGAAATGTTATGCAAACTTTCTTTCCCAATTGTAGGTCGGAATGCTTCCCCCTTCCCTATCTTCGCTTTAAAGTTACCTATGATTAATTTTGTATCGTACGAGGAGAACTCATCCCACAGTTGATCCAGTTCTTCATAAAAAACGTCTTTAACAACGTCTTCAGTGTCCTCAGTTGGTGCGTGTACATTAATTACTACTAGTCTATTCCACCTGCCGGACAACACTATAACTGACAGTCGGTCACTAATGAACCTTATATCTCTGATTGCGTGAAGCACTTTTCCCTGTATTGCGAAACCTGTTCCGAAACTGTGAGCTTCCGCACCTCCATAGAAAAATGTATAGTTACCCCTCTTTATACTACCCTCACCCTGCCACCGAGTTTCTTGAATAGTTGTAATGTCTATATCGTATCTATCTAATTCGTCTAATAATGTCTGGAATGTTCCTGGCCTGTTCAAACTTTTAACGTTCCATGTTCCCAACCTGAAAGTTCCTTTCGGCCTGAATCTCTTCGAAGTAGGTACCTCCCGGAGATCCGAATGGGAACCTAGTTTACCTCCGGAATATCGTAAATGTTAGTTACCTTCAAGATTTGACGTGATGAGTTGACGTTAGTCAAGATTGCCTTCAAGGCAAAAAAGACAATTATCGACACCTCACTGATTGTGATCGAGATCGGGAGAGCTACGAGAAGATGGATGTTCCTTCTGCGATGCTGTAGAAAGAGTTGACAGGAATGTCGCCGCCAGCCGGCCGATGTGGCCGAGCGGTTCTAGGCGCTACAGTCTGCAACCGCGCGACCGCTGCGGTCGCAGGTTCGAATCCTGCCTCTGGCATGGATGTGTGTGATGTCCTTAGGTTAGTTAGGTTTAAGTAGTTCTAAGTTCTAGGGGACTGATGACCTCAGATGTTAAGTCCCATAGTGCTCAGAGCCATTTGAACCATTTGTCGCCGCTGTACACGATTGCTGGCAGCGGTGGAAACGACAATGTACGGTCGCAAGAAGACCGGGGTCCTGGCGGACAGGTTTGACTACCGTGAGGGAAAACTATCTTGTTCGACGTATTACTCTGACGCATTGTACTGCATCTGCAACAGAAATACGAGCAGCTTTTGGCGCCTCAGTCACACCTCGAAATGTTAGAAATCGGTTACTTTAAGACCAGCTCCGAGCCAGACGCCTTGTAGCGTGCACTGCATCTATCCCACACCATCGTCGTTTCCGACTACACTGGTGTCATGCGAGAGCTCAGTGGAGATCAGGCTGGAGGTCTTTTGTAGATGGAAGCTGGTTCTGCCTCGGTACCAGCGATGGCCGTGTGCTGCTTACAAGGGGGACAGTGGAGGACCTGCAACCGACCTGTCTGCGTGCTACGCACACTGGACGTACACTTCGAGTTTGGTCTGGGGTGCGGTTTCGTATGACTGTGGGAACACTGTCGTGGTTCTCCTATTCACTGTCACTGCAAATTAGTATGTCAGTCTAGTGATTCCACCTGTTGTGCAGCCATTGATGAATAGTATTCTGCGGGGTATTTTCCAACAAGATATTGCTCGCCCACATACCACTGTTGTAGCCCAACATAGTCTACAGAGTGTAGACATGTTGCTTTGGCCCTCTCGATCGAATGTGTTACCTAGATAAATGTATTCCAGAAATTTCATGCCGGCTGCTGTGGCCGACCGGTTCTAGGCGATTCAGTCCGGAACCGCGCTGCTCCTACGGTCGCAGGTTCGAATCCTGCCTCGGGCATGGGTGCGTGTGATGTCCTCAGGTTAGTTACGTTTAAGTAGTTCTAAGTCTAGGGGACTGATGTCCTCAGATGTTAAGTCCCATAGTGCTTAGAGCCATTTGAAATTTCATTACTATACATTAATTAGTTTTCGGTACTGCGATTTTCTTTCCGTCAGTGTGTGTTCTCAAAAGCCGCGCATAAAAACGGGAGTTTCAAGGGGCACATACCTCGGGTCGTGTTCGTGATAGAAAGGTTGGATTAAGTGTTTTGGATAACCCTTGGGCTACTTACCATTTCTAAACCCAACAGAATGACCATCTTACTGTAACTATCCTGTAGTACAGTGCAATGTTTCAATATTACACACTTCTCCCAGCTCAGGCAAATGGAAAAAATCGCTTCGTTCTTTTTGCGTAATATACGATCAATGCGGCGCCTTAAGGGGCTTATGCAGGCACCGTTTCTTTCATGGGCGGTTCCTGAGAAAATGCGGAAAACTTGGTTTTCCGGTACCAAAATCGAGCTGCGGATTCGAAGACGGCTATGCAAGTAATTGACTGAAATTTTTACCACATATTCCTAAGATCCCTAGGTCAAATAATCTTCAAAATTTTGTTGATATATTTGTCCATTCCCGAAACACAGAGGTTCAAAGTTATCCCACCTGCATACGTAAAATAGGCACGTAAACATATTTAGTAAAGCGAAGTAGCACGGAGAAATAAGCTGCAAAGTGTCCACGTTTTTATCATCAGAAGGGTTCTCAAAACGGAATGTTGTAGTACTGCAGCACACGCAAAGTTTCTGTACACGTGATATCCGGTGTCAGGTGTAAAATTAGTTTTGCTTTATTTCAGTTTCACGTAAGTAAAGTACCAAAATTTTAATGACCCATAAATCTTTTTCCATATGAGTGACATATCCTGCTGTAGCAGGGAAAAGAAGGGAATCAGCGGACAAATGCTCCTATCGGAGATACTGTTTAAAAAAGACTGAGTGAAAATTGAGTTACCGGCGGCCGTATTTTACCTTCCTCAGCTTCTTCAAAAAAAAAAAAATTTCCAAAAATTTTGGCATATGAAAGTATTTGCGCTTTTTATTACTGAGAAAGAAGGAGATAAAGGCGGTTGGAAAAAAGATGGAAACGTTATAAACACTGGAAGATACTACACAGTGGTTGTGGTATAGAAAGAGCGAAGGAGACAATGAGGGAAAGACAGGGAGTACCAGTGGGAGAGGAATAAAGAAAAGGAGAAAGTGGACTGAGGGAGAGCCCATGGTAACGAGGGACTGAGTCACCGGCAGTGACAACAAGCAAGAGAGAGACAATGACAGTGTGAAGAGACAAAAACACTGGGAATGAACGAATGAGGTAGTAGCAGTAAGAGGCAGACAGTGACGGTGAAGGCAGACAGTAGTGATAGACTGTCAATGAGTGAGTGAGAGTGGACAAGTGGGAGTGGAATGCCAAGTGGGAGCGGATTAGAGCGATGTCCTAGTGGGTGTGAGCAAATTACACTTAGGGGAGTTCGTAGGAGTGAGAGATAAGTAGTATTTAAAAAGAGCGCGATTATGTTTGCATGCCAAAATTTTTTGGAAAATTTCTAAAGGTGCTGCTCAAGGTAGAAGGGGGCAGTTAGCAGACAATTATTCAGTTATTATTTTAAAACAATACCATATTAGCCTTTTTTGTGCACCGATATGAGCTTTTCATCGCTGGTGTTTAATTTACACTGTCCGCGCAAAAAGTTTTGAGATTTATTTTGTTCTTGGTGTATAAGCGATGTCAGCACAGTGACTACAACGGCAGATTGAACTAACAACTGTAAATAACAGGTTGCATTCTACTAGTCAGGTGTGAGCAGGCAATATTAAGTAATGGTTGTGCGACTGTAGTGCGTTATAGATCTGAATGAAGCATCGAACTAAACTTCTTTAATATGCGACAATCGGATTTTTTATTTTTTTATATTTATGTTTCAGACCAGGGCCAGAGGTAGACTAATGCGTTATTGACTTTCTCTTGAATAAATCATCCAGTTTCCGCGAAATTTTCTTATTCTCTTGCTCTCTACACGCAAACTACAGAAAAATGAGCAGGGTCTTTTTTTAGGAAATTCAATTTCCTTAAATTTTGTACTGAGTATGTTCTCGTAGGGGGCCACAGTTTCCGAGTTATTCAATAAAAGCGTACAAAAGCGTTCTTCAAACGTACCTCCCCCCTCTCCCTCCCCCCACGCTCCATGCAACCCTACCAGTCAGGATTTCTAGTACGTTGTTCATGGAACTCCATTCTATCACTGTACAAAAATTTCAGATTGCGCCAACTATTTCCGATATTCCACTTTTTTGGGTTTTCGTTGATCGGGTGTATCGGCTACTTCTTTAACGTTGTTGATTTATAGATGCCCGTGAGGGTAATGAACGAAAAAGAGCTTCCATAGACGTTACGCTGAAACTAATTACGTTGACACTTAGGTCCATACTTAACCCTTAGTCCATACTTAACCCTTACAAGCACAGTACTTTCGAAGTCAGAAGGCATCATGATTACACCAATGTAACTGTTTGTTTGTTGCTGTTAAAATTCAGAAAAGTGTTAGTGAAATTTACACAAACGTCTATTTTACAAGTTCTCGACTAAGCCGGTGGCGTAATAAGGCCAGGGTCAATGAAGACCAAAAAAGGCCGAATGTAGGAAATAATTCATGCAGTCGCAAATGGTTGTACTGGTAGGAGGAAGTGCTGCGAACAACATACTAGACAACATACTGGAAATTCGGATCGGTGGGAGCTGAATTTGAGAATGGGGCAGCAACGTTAAAGGGTCATTTTTTAGAACACCGTAGTTGTCTCCCATTGCGATGCAGAACTTTTAAATTTGCATCTCTCTCTGCAATGGTGCAAAAGCGTGGCGTCCTTCGACGTCACCCTCGGGTTTGGTGACGCTTAAAACGGCGTATGAGGAAAAAGAAGGCCAGAGCACAGAATGTGTAACGTTGGTTAACGTCACATTGGCACCAAATTTCACGAAACCTGTCCAGCGCCACCGTGGGCGTTTTACACAATGGAAAGGCTGTCACACCATCCCGCAATCCCAAAGCTCACTCCTTCTCGTTATGCCTTTGCAATGTAGGCCAGAATAGCGACGACAAGAGTTGAAATCACGGGATTATCTCGTGGGCGGCTCCAGAAAACATTTCACACACACCGTCGCTCTGAATCGACACGAAAAGCCTTCAGGAGGCGGGTTAAAGAGCATCACTGAAACTGCATTTATTCTTGGATGTGCGTTCACAAACCGCGGTGAAAAACGATAGTCTGCACGGCGGTGTGCAAGAGAACGACGTTTTTGACAACGTTCGACACTGCTGACACGGTCCAGATGATTCAGGCCTTTTTAGGGATACATCGGGGTAGCAACGTGATCCGAAGCCTGAAGTAGTGGCTTTTCCGGCCCTCCTGTGATGTGATCACAGGGGGTTATCACGCTGATACACAAGTGAAGGAAACATGACAGGGTTGTTTTAAGACGCTCAGCTCGGCAACACATTCGGCCTCACAGGCGCCTCTTTCTTTGGCAGTTTAAAAATGTCCCTGTACAGAGACAGCCAGTCCACTCACGTGACACGCATCCCTTGCGACGCGCTTCAGATTTCGTGTGCAGCCAGCAGGAGCTTTAAGTCAGCGACGCAGCTGCGCTCAGCAGTGCCACGTCAGCACCTAGGAGTCAATGACTAACTGTCTCTGTGCAAGGACATTTTTAAGGTCCGAACAACGGTGCGCCGGTGGCCCCGAGGGTGTTACCGAACTGGGGGAGGGGTAGGGGGAGATGGTCTTACAGCTAACCTTTTCCGTTTCATTCGTGTGTGTATCAACGTCGTAATCCCCTGTGATCAAGTCACATAAGGGCGCGAAACAGTAGCGCTGAAAAAGAAATTGCACCCTTTGTTGCTTCAGATTACTTTCAGATTTCATCGAATGGTTTTCATCGGTCCCCAGTGGTTGCATTCTGTATCTTCTTCTTTCTTGGCTCTACAGCTCATGATGAACATTGGCCTCTTCTACAATTTCCTTCCATCTCTCTCGGTCCTTTGCCAATACTATCCAGTTTCTAAAGCCCATCTTCCTAAGATCTTCGATTACTCCATCTTCCCATCTGGGTCTTGGTCGACCACGTCCTCTCTGACCTCCTGGCTTTCCTTGTAATGTTCTTTTTGGTACTTCTGTATCATTCATTGTGATGGGTTGGTCTTCGTATACGGTATACAACTCATGGTTGTTCCTCCTCCTCCATCTTCCTCTTTCACAGATGGGGCCGATAATTCGTCTAAGTACCTTTCTTCCAAATGCATCCAGTGTTTCAATATCTTTAGCTGTTAATGTCCAGGCTTCAGAGGCATATATAAGCACTGGTTGTATAAGTATACATAGTTAATTTCGTGGTACTTGTCAGGAGCCTTGAGGACAGAAGTCTTGTTAGGGCAAAATAGGCTCTGTTGGCCAGTATTAATCTGTACTTAATTTCAAAGGAGATATCATTTCGATGTGTAACTGTCGAGCCCAGATACTTGAAATGTTCAACTCTCTCAAATGTATAATTGCCCATTGTTATTACATTTGGTATATTTTCTCTATGTGCTTTTCCAGCTGCCATATATTTTGTTTTTTGTTTATTAATAATTAACCCCATGTTCCTACTGGCCTGTTCAAGAGCTGTAAATGTCTCTTCCAGTGCTTTTTGGGTTCTTGCTATTATATCTATGTCATCTGCGTAGGCCAGTATCTGCACCGATTTATAGAAGATCGTTCCTCTGTTCATCTGTATACCAGAGCAAAATCTGTGGTCGCGCCACACTCCAAAAGAGTCAGATCACATTCCTTGTGGTTGCAGCCCCACGATGTTAAGCAGTGTAAAAGGTTGTCAAGAACATCATTCAGTCGGACACCGCAGTACAAACTGTCGTTTCCGACTGCAAAATGTGTGTAAATGCACGCCCAAGAGAAGGAGTGTTATCACTGACGTCCTTTATGCCACCTCCTGAGGCGTTTCCCTGTCGGTTCTGAGCGACGGTGTGTCTGAAATGTTTTCTGCGGCCACTCACAAGAAAACTGCTCGACTTCGACGCCGTTGTGACCTCCATCGTAGAGGCGACAAGAGATGGAGCGGGGTGTGGGTAAAGAGGGGGAGGGGGAAGTGACGACCTTGACGACGTGTGACCTGATGGCCATGGACAGAATTTTGGTGAAATTTGGTGCCAATTTGACGAAGCTGCATTTTTTAATGCTACATTTGGACAATAAGTGGTCGCCATCTGATGAATGTCGTGCCGGCCCTAGTGCTGTACTCGGTCCACTCAGCCGGAATGCACGGCTCCAGCGCACAGCGCCGTTCAGGTAGCGGACACTGCTGCCCACGCAGCATCATGTGGGGGAGGGGGGGGGGCTGGCGGAAACCTTTCCTCTTCCTTGTGTAATATAGAGCTGTGTTTACTGAAATTGTACGACATGAAATTAGAAATGAAAAATTATAAAATTTCAATTTTTAAGAACAGAATGAAAAGAAGATAGGGAAATTTCTGCTGGAGGCAGCAGCCCCTTCACCTGCGCCGCTCGCAGAACTGACCTCGGAATGCATCCTCGAGCCCAACGTTCCTGCCCATAGTTACTTTATTAAACGAGATGATTCACCTCTCGGATTCACGAGTCGTTTCATCTCTCGCATAACTGTTCATTTTTGATAGTCTGTTTATATTGTTCGTGTGTTAGTTAGCTACACTAGTTGAGTTACACTAATCCTATGTTGTTGTCGTGGTCTTCAGTGCTCAGACTGGTTTGATGCAGCTCTCCATGCTACTCTATCCTGTGCAAGCTTCTTCATCTCCCAGTACTTACTGCAACGTACATCCTTCTGAATCTCCTTAGTGTATTCATCTCTTGGTCTTCCTCTACGATTTTCACCCTCCATGCTGCCCTCCAGTGCTAAATTTGTGATCCCTTGCTGCCTCAGAAGATGTCCTACCAACCGGTCCCTCCTTCTTCTCAAGTTGTGCCACAAGCTCCTCTTCTCCCCAATTCTGTTCAATACCGCCTCATTAGTTATGTGATCTACCCATCTAATCTTCAGCACTCTTCTCTAACACCATATTTCGAAAGCTACACTCCATACAAATACTTTCAGAAACGACTTCCTGACATTTACATCTATACTCGAAGTTAACAAATTTCTCTTCTTCAGAAACGCTTTCCTTGCTATTGCCAGTCTACATTTTATATCATCTCTACTTCGACCATCATCAGTTATTTTGCTCCCCACATAGCAAAACTCCTTTACTTCTTTAAGTCTCTCATTTCCTAATCTAATTCCCTCAGCATCGCCCGACTTAATTCGACTACATTCCATTATCCTCGTGTTGCTTTTGTTGATGTTCATCTTATATCCTCCTTTCAAGACACTATCCATTCCGTTCAACTGCTCTTCCAAGTCCTTTGCTGTCTCTGACAGAATTAAAATGTCATCGGCGAACCTCAAAGTTTTTATTTCTTCTCCATGGATTTTAATACCTACTCCGAATTTTTCTTTTGTTTCCTTCATTGCTTGCTCAATATACAGATTGAATAACATCGGGGAGAGGCTACAACCCTGACTCACTCCCTTCCCAACCGCTGCTACCTTTTCATGACCCTCGACTCTTATAACTGCCATATGGTTTCTGTACAGATTGTAAATAGCCTTTCGCTCTTTATATTTTACCCCTGCCACCTTCAGAATTTGAAAGAGAGTATTCCAGTCAACATTGTCAAAAGCTTTCTCTAAGTCTATAAATGCTAGAAACGTAGGTTTGCCTTTCCTTAATCTTTCTTCTAAGGTAAGTCGTAAGGTCAGTATTGCCTCTCGTGTTCCAATATTTCTATGGAATCCAACTGATCTTCCCCGAGATCGGCTTCTACTAGTTTTTCCATTCGTCTGTAAAAAATTCGCGATAGTATTTTGCTGCCGTGGCTTATTAAACTGATAGTTCGGTAATTTTCACATCTGTCAACACCTGCTTTCTTTGGGATTGGAATTATTATATTCTTCTTGAGGTCTGAGGGTATTTCATCTGTCTCATATATCTTGCTCACCAGATGATAGAGTTATGTCAGGACTGGCTCTCCCAAGGCTGTCAGTAGTTCTAATGGAATGTTGTCTACTCCGGGCCTTGTTTCAACTCAGGTCTTTCAGTGTTCTCTCAAACTCTTCACACAGTATCATATCTCCCATTTCATCTTCATCTACATCCTCTTCCATTTCCTTAATATTGTCCTCAAGTACATCACCCTTGTATAGACCTTCTATATACTCCTTCCAACTTTCTGCTTTCCCTTCTTCGCATAGAGCTGGGTTTCCATCTGAGCTCTTGATATTCATACAAGTGGTTCTTTTTTCTCCAAAGGTAATTTTCCTGTAGGCAGTATCTATCTTACCCCTGGTGAGACAAGCCTCTACATCCTTACATTTGTCCTCTATCCATGCCTGCTTAGCCATTTTGCACTTCCTGTCGATCTCATTTTTGAGACATTTGTATTCATTGTTGCCTGCTTCATTTACTGCAATTTTATATTTTCTCCTTTCATCAATTAAGTTCAATATTTCTTCTGTTACCCAAGGATTTCTAGCAGCCCTCGTCTTTTTACCTACCTTATCCTCTGCTGCCTTCACTACTTCATCCCTCAAAGCTACCCATTCTTCTTCTATTTCATGACTGAAAAGGCTGCCGCCCCTCTTCGGGAACCACACGTTTGTCTGGGCTCTCAACAGATACCCCTCCGTTGTGGTTGCACCTACGGTACAGCTATCTGTATCGCTGAGGCACGCAAGCCTCCCCACCAACGGCAAGGTCCATGGTCCATGTGGGGTTAATACAGTCTAATTAACGTAGCGCCTGATACGATAACTGGTTACGTCTATCCTACTTAATTTATTGTCATGTTTCTATTCTACCTTGTCTGTGTATTAGTATTTCTACATTTAATGACGTTTACTGTGTGTTAAGTGTTTCTTTTTTGGTTCGTCATTAAACGTGTCTTAATCCACTAAGGTACCTGTACTGCAGTTTTTCTAAGCCAATTTGTTCTAGTAGCATATCTAAATACATATTTTACGACGCACATGGTACAATATCCGGGCACGAACTGTCCTACCCAACAGGTTAACAGATTTCTCTTCTAACTTGTCTCTGTGTACTATTTCATCATTTAGTGTTGTACATGCCGTGTATGTGTAACGTGCATGTTACTGTTCATTTGTCTCGAAGTTGGTGTTAGTCTCAGAGGCGTCCGTTGCGCTGAGCTCTTCATCTGAACCAGACCATTAATCTCGCTGTTCTCTAATTTGTTCTTTCGTTTGTTTACAGGCAGTGCGTTCGATATTGGAGATTTGGTGTATGTGTATTTCTAAGATCTTCCCGATTTGTCTGTATCCCTGAGTGTTTCTTGTAGAGTGTCTGTGGTAATTCGTGGTACAATGATGAGCCAAAACACTGTGACCACCCACTTAAAGGCGTGTTGGTCCACATCTGGAACGCAATTCAGCAGTGGTTCTGCCTGTCATGGATTCGACAAGTGCTCGGTAGGTTTCCACATGTTTGGGGCTTCAGATGCCGACGCACAGGTCACACACTTCCTCTGATTTACGGGCAGTTGGTTTTTGGGCGATTATTCGGTATGGTTCATCCTACATGTTGGTTTGCAATTGTGTTGAGAGGTTTTCCTCTCAGTGCTGTTGTCTTCTCCTCTGTAGTACATTCTTAAATAGGTCCTTGGCATTTCTACAGTCCTGTAAACTTATTTGTCTATCGTTGTGGCTGTAATTGTTCATTCATACATTTTTCTCTTCCGTCTTATGTCCTGCCTAAGACTGGTTAGTTCAGTACTCCAGGGTGCTTGTGTTCTTAGTCTATTTTATTTTCGTGGTGTAGCAATGTTTTGTGCATTCTGTAATATTTCAGTTATTTTGTGAGTCCTAAAACCAATACAACAGTTCATATTGTACGACATTCTCAATTTGTTCCAATCTGCTTAACTGATAATGAGTCTAGTGTCTGTACAATGATATGTAACATTGTCATGAATGTCAGTAATAATAATGCTATAGTCACTTGTCGTGGCTGATGATATAGCTGATCATGTGATGTTTGTGTTTCTACTTTCGGCACTGCCTAAACTTATGTCTGTGTTGGTCATCCAACTTGCGTGCCCATATTAGTTGGTCTTCCCGGTTTCATACGAACAGATTATTCTCTTGACTTACTTCACTAACAGCTTGTCTTCAGTCTTCAGTTCTACCTGCATCCCAGAGTGTTGACCTGGCATTATTGTCCACAGACATCAGTAACTTTGTACCTCTGCAAAATGTGCCACATTTCCGTGTAAAGATCTGCTGTGTCTAGTGGGAGTCTAGGGATACTATCGTTCTGGTTTGTCTATCATTGCTTGTCTCAACGTTACTAAATAATTACTGTAATGTTCAGTTATCTTGGTGATACTGATGTTACTATTAAGTACAACAACTGCCACTATGACTATACGATCTCCAATAATCATCGTCCCATGGGAGGGAAGGCAGTTAATTGTCCATTCCTGACGTAAGGTTCTTGTACACATAGAATGTCTTGCTTATATTTATCTATGAGGCAGGGTAATTCCGCATGCAATAAAGTACAGGGTGTTTCAAACAGGACTTTATAACTTTGAAAATTCATATATATTAATTCATTTTAGCTACATCGGTGATTGTAGTGTCAATTTGTAGGGAAATACATCAAGTTCTGTCTCGCATAGTTTCCTAGTGCCGAATCGCACCGTAAGGAGCGCTAGCGGCAGTTGTGTTAAAGGTAGCTGCCTTCACTGGACCTGAGCGTGCAAGCTGTGTGTTTTCGTTAGAAGAATCGAAGTCGGCGACAGCAGTTCAGAGTAATTTACGTACCAGATACGCTAAAGATTCTCATAGTAGGCCTACAATTTATGAATGGCATAAATTTTTTCTAGAAACAGGGTGCTCGGTAATACATGGGAAATTATCAGATGGTCCAAGCACATCTGACGACGTCGTTGAGCGAGTGAGACGACTTTTTGTCAACAGCCCTACAAAATCGACCGAGCATGCATCTCGCGAACTGCAAATCTCACATACGACTGTTTGGCGTGTGTTGAGAAATCGTTCGCATTTCAAACCGTGCAGATGCATGATCGTACAAGCAATAAAAGACACTGATAAAATTGCTCGCATTGCGGATATGTTAAATCGATTGCGTGAGGATGAACATTTCTTGGACAAAATCATCTTTTCTGACGAGTCGAATTGTCACTTAAGTCACAGGGTTAACACACATAACTGTAGGATTTGGGGCACTGAAAATCCACATCAAACATTGTAACATGTTCGTGATAGCCCTAAAATAACCGTTTTCTGTGCATTGAGCAAGAACAAACTGCACGGCCCCTTCTTCCCGTGAGAGAACCATCAACAGGATAGTGTACCTTGATATGCTACAACAATTTTTGGTATCACAGATCGATGAGGATGACCAAGAACGAAATGTTCACTTCATGCAAGATGGTGCACCACCTCACTACCTGGCTGATGTCCGAGATTCTCTCAGTGACCGCTTTCCAGGTCAATGGATTAACCGTGATGCACCAATTGCATGCCGCCCCCCCCCCCCCCCCCCCACGTTTCCCAGATCTGATGCTACTTCATTTTTCTTTTTAATGAGAATTCATCAAGGATATCGTGTTTGTACTTCCTGTGCCGGTTTCTCTACCTGAACTTAGAGCAAGAATTTACGCCGCCAGTGGGCAAGTTACACCTGCAAAGCTACAGCGAGTTTGGGAAGAAATTGACTTCCGAAGGGACATGCGCAGGATAACCAACGGAAGCCACATGAAACATATTTAGTTTACGGTAAAAAGAACTGATGTGTTTCCCTACAAAATAATAGTAAATGCAGCTCTATATCTTTTTTCAATAAATTTATATGAATTTTTAAAGTTGTAAAGTCCTTTTGGGGAAACACCCTGTATTCCTCACCGTATTTAGCTGTAATAGCCTAAGGGCAGTTTCGTGTAGACGAATCATTTGATACCTGTTTGTTTCGGGGCAAAGAACACTCTACCTTGGGCTTACACCATCTCTCTGTAAATTTACTCCGTATATATACACTCATGCTCATAAATCAAATGTAATTGCACAATGTGCTACCACACAACGTGGCACTACACAAAACCGGCGCTAACAGCATAGGCACATAGGGAACACACACGACACAGATCTGCAAGTCCGCGGTATTGGTGATAAGTTGAGAAAACCGCCTCAAAACACATGTGTTACAAAACGCCACTGTTTCCTGCGCATGTTCCCCTATATAAATATAGGTGATGATCTCCACGCGCACGTACACAGGCTGCACAACGGGTTGGCATACTCTGGATCAGGTTGTCGAGCGGCTGCTGGAGTATAGCCTCCCATTCTTGCAACAGTGCCTGTCGGAGCTCCCGTAGTGTCGTAGGGGTTTGAAGACGTGCAGCGATACGTCGACCGAGAGCATCCCAGATGTGCTCGATGGGGTTTAGGTCTGGAGAACAGGCAGTCCACACCATTCACCTGATATCTTTTGTTTCAAGGTACTCCTCCACGATGGCAGCTCGGTGGGGCCGTGCGTTATCATTCATCAGGAGGAAGGTGGGACCCACTGCACCCCTGAAACGGCGGACATATTGGTGCAAAATGGTGTCCTGATACACCTGACCTGTTACCGTTCTTCCGTCAAAGCACAAATCATAATCCCACCCCACACCATTGAACCACGACCTCCACACAGCTCCATTTCAAGGACATTAAGGGGTTGGTATCTGGTGCCAAATGAAAACCTGGCGAGAATCACTGTTCACACTATACCTGGACTCGCCCCTGAACATAACCTGGGACCACTGTTCCAATCACCATGTACTGTCTTCTTGACACGAGGCTTTACGGACTCTCCTGTGACCAGGGGTCAGTGGAATGCACCTTGCATGTCTCCGGGCGAATAAACCATGTCTGTTCAGTCGTCTGGAGACAATTGTTCCAGTGACTGCGGTAAGGTCCCGAGCAAGGCTACCTGGAGTACTCGGTGGCCATCTGCGGGCACTGATGGTGAGATATCGGTCTTCTTGTGATGATGTACACTGTGGACGTAGGACGTCCCGTAGTCCCGTACTGTAGCGCAGAGGTCACACTTTGTGGTACACGGAGGGCCCGTGCTACGACCTGCTGTGTTTGACCAGCCTCCAGTCGCCCTAGTATTCTACCACTCATAAAGTTGTGTTCTTTGAGCCATTTTGAACACACAGTCACCATTAGCACGTCTGGAAACGTCTGCACACTTACTCGCTGCATCGCAATCTGACAAGCACCAACACACTTCTGCGTAGGTGGACTGTTGTCAGCGCCACCGCGCGACGACTGCAAGTCAAATGCACCGCATGGTCATACCCCGAGGTAATTTAAACCCGCAAACCGCCCACCAGAGCGTTGTTTCACCATTTATCAGCATTATGCTTAATTTATGAGCACGAGTGTAGTTCGTCCGATCTGCGGTTACAAGACTGCTGAAGCAGGTCGCGGAGTTCACGTGAGTACGTTGGCATGTTTTCTGTACGCATTATCATTTGATCTGTCTGCTCTGTCGCTGGGAAACAGACTGCACGTCACTTCGGGTGGGACTCATAGATAGAAAACCTGTGCGCAATATGAAGTATGTCTCAGCGCTCATATCTACTTAATTTGTGATATTTCCCAGAGCTCCATATTTCATTTGAAACTCCACCCCTTTTGTTGGCTGTTGTGAGGTGTGCCTGTTTATATCATTGTGGTATAAATGTTGCGTCTTTTAGGTACCTCCAGAGTGTTTTTTAGAATTGTGTCGTTTGTCATTACAGAACTGTACTAGCCCGTTAGAGTCTATGGAAATTACTGTCTTTGTCCTATTTACTTGATTATATGTGTCAAATGCTTGTTTGTCATTTTCTGGATCGTCACTTTTTTTCGCTTGGGTGTCGCATGTATTAATCGTCTTTTCGCAGTTTTAACGTATCTGAGCTTGATTTTTCCACTATGGATTACCTGGATTCAAATGTAAAGGTGACTGGCTTTATATAAATTTGGCACCTGCTAGTATCGTACGTGTTCTGATTGCTGACTTATCGGTAGTTCGCAGTTTTTATTGAGTGTTACGATCTGTTAGTAGTGTTTCAATGGTTTGCGACGCGTTGGCGAGGTTAAAGTTGCCACGCGACTCTCTCCATGCCTCGTGGGTATTCTCGTATCATACCTGTTGTTCCTCTATTCTGAGAAAAGTGTATTCTGTAATTTGGTCCACTGATCTTCTTCTAAGCTGACTTGCTACCCCTAGTCCAATCAACCCCAAAGCACGTATCTCAAATTCAGGGAATAATGTAGGTAGAGTGGAGAAACTTGACAAAAATGCGTGAAATGACTTGGCGTTTTATTGAAACTAAAAAGTACTGCAAAAACCGGCAAGCTGATGGCGCTGGACACCACAGGCCAGTCATACCGCATTAGAATCGTGTACAAAATGAACTGTAATGAGAGAGGGAGCCTGATGTGCTAGCAGTCGCGGCGTGTTGACTTTAGCAGAAGAGGCACTGTCAGCGAAGCTTTCCTATCAGAATGGGGAATCAGCTACTGCAGTTCTACGATCCTATTGCCATAAGAAGAGATTTCGAACGGGTAAAGGTCCTGCGACAAGTATTGCTGTGAAGAAAATTATCATCAAGTTCGAAGCCATGTGTTCAAATGGTTCAAATGGCTCTGCGCACTATGGGACTTAACTTCTAAGGTCATCAGTCCCCTAGAACTTAGAACTACTTAAACCTAACTAACCTAAGGACATCACACAGATCCATGCCCGAGGTAGGATTCGAACCTGCGACCGCAGCGCAGCGCGGTTCCCGACTGTAGCGCCTAGAACCGCTTGGTCACACCGGACGGCGCCATGTGTTGTTTAGACGATCGGCACCGTAGTGAATGGCCAGACACAAGTGCTACTGCTGCTCGGACAGGTTAGGACGAAGAGAAGACTTTAGCTGGTTCACCTCCACATGGCGAAGTTAGGGCTCGCTAAGTCGCAAGTCGCACCGGCATTCCACGCACTACTGTTTTAAGAACCTCAAGGCGTACCCTCCAATGCTATCCGTAAGAAGTTCAGCGTCATCACGAAGTGTTAGCTACCGATTTTGTGACGCGGATTGTATTTTAGTTGTCGGCAGTTCTAAAAATGGGGGAAAAATGGTTCAAATGGCTCTGAGCACTATGGGACTCGACTGCTGTGGTCATAAGTCCCCTAGAACTTAGAACTACTTAAACCTAACTAACCTAAGGACAGCACACAACACCCAGCCATCACGAGGCAGAGAAAATCCCTGACCCCGCCGGGAATCGAACCCGGGAACCCGGGCGTGGGAAGCGAGAACGCTACCGCACGACCACGAGATGCGGGCCAAAAATGGGGGAAGCCAACGGTTGGTTGTCTAACGTGTTGTGGACCGACGAAGCGCATTTCACACTCTGAGAGTCTACCGACATCCACAGCAGTAGAAATTGTCGTGGAAATCCCATTTCATGACGAGGAAGTCACTGTGTGCTATAAATTTATCAAACTAATTGTGATACGATGCTTTTCCTCCGAGGCCTCGACGAAATGTGGAGTGCTGTTTTTCAAACTGTCAGCATGATCCACACGAGGTACTCCGGTATGTTACAGAAGCGCATCGTCGCTAGCCTGACTGATAAACAGCTGGTGGAATGGACAACATTTATGCAGGGTGGCGTTGCACCCCATATCGCTGCACGTGTGAAAAGTCTCTTGCGCACATCGTTTGGAGAGGACGGTGTGCTGAGCCAACCGTCATGTTTGGCTTCACAGGTCCCCAGAGGTCAATCCCAGCGACTACTGGCTATGGGGTATCCTGAAGAGCAGGCCGCTGAGGCCGAGCGGTTCTAGACGCTTCAGTCCGGAACCGAGTGACTGCTACGGTCGCAGGTTCGAATCCTGCCTCGGGCATGGATGTGTGTGATGTCCTTAGGTTAGTTAGGTTTAAGTAGTTCTAAGTTCTAGGGGACTGATGACCACAGATGTTAAGTCCCATAGTGCTCAGAGCCATTTATCCTGAAGATGCAGGTCAATCGCGATCGTCCGATCTCATTAGGGATGATAAGAGACAACATCCGAAGGCAGTTTCTCACTATACCTACTGATATGCCGTACAATGCTGTTTACAACATCGTCCCTCGACTAGAGATACTGTTCATCAATAACGGCCGACATGTTCATCATTTGTTATAAAGAATATAAAAATTTTATAAATTATCAATTTTTACGCTAATTATTGCTTTTTTATTGTATGATGCGACACCTCTTGATAATTTTGTGTATTTTTTGTTTCAATAAATCTCCACGTCATTTCAAGCTTGTGTGTCAATTTTCACCTCTCTGCCTACATTATTCCGCGAAGTATTGATTTTTCAAATGTTAACGGACTTCACGTCACCCTGTAATGTTGAAGAAGTTCGACTGCGCTACTTCATTGGGGACGACTGAGGGAATTACGTCACTGTCACCAGAAAAAGACGACTCTGACGGCACCAAGAGATGGCTCGGCTTCCCCTTCTTGTCCTCGTGGAAGTCAATTTATGTTTCTTCCTGCTGCGTAGTGTGTAGACATTTGTGTTGGGGTCTAAGCTTGGGTAGTCACTTGTTGTTGTTATCTGTAGAAGTGGCAGCCATTGCAGTGGTCTATTTTGTCGAGCTGTCTTTCATAGAGTCTCTAGTAGGTCTGACAATTCACCCCACCGTTTTTATAACGAGATTTTCCTCTACATCTACGTGAGCCAAGTATGCATCCAGTGATGTTTTTCTCCACCTGGCACTCTTTTTAAATTCCTCTCTTCCGTCACTGGCACACGCCACTTGCTTTCTCGCGCAGTGTTTGGATGTGTGGCCTAGGAAAGTTGCACTTAAAGCAATATGGTACTGCCTGAATGACTGGAAACCCAGAATACTCGACCTTGACTGAGAAGTATGTTTCTCACAAGAGACTGACTGAACTAAACTTAACTCCTCCCGAACAGCTCACGAAGGCGCAACGGTACCGACCGGCCGCCGTGCCATCCATAGCCCATGGGCGTCACGGGAGCCGGATTTGGAGGGGCATGCGATCAGCACACCGCTCTCCCGGCCATATGTCAGTTTCCGAGACAGGAACCGCTTCTTCTCAATCAAGTAGCTCCTCAGTTTGCCACACAAGGGATGAAGATGCGGACTGACTGAGACGAGGGCTGACACCAAGTACGTTGTTCGAAAAGCCTTTCTCCTTTTGACCTGTATTAAACCTAAGTTCAGATCCTTGCACGAACTGTTCGTCTGTAATTTCGTATATCTGTTCCAGTAGCACCTATTACATGTTTGTGCCAGGAACGTATTGAACAGTTACACGTTGTTGGTCTTTCATTTTGTCTTGTACTTTATGTCTTTGAGTAGCTCTCTCTTGGAATTTTCTGCAATATTTCTGTGTTTCAATTTCAATGCTTACGACAAATGGGGTCTGGGGCACTATTGCTCTTATTTTCAGCTTATCTTTGCACGGATTTACTTGGGATGTCGGTACTTCGCTAATCTGTTCTGGGTCCTAATTGTTAGCTGATTTAACAAATTTGTTGCTTTTTTACTTCGGTGTTTTCTATTTTTGTTTCAACTGTATTTTTCACTTTTTTTATTCGGAATAGTGCAGCCAAAGAATGCAGTGGGAGTCCGGTACAATTTTTAATTTACCTTATTTCTGTTTTGAGTCTCCCGTTTTCCATCTCTAATTTGAATTTGGCCAACTCTAACTCATCCACAAGTATGTTCAGCCTAATGTTTTCATCCTTTGGGATGTCGATTTGATTTTCAGGTGAGGCGTGTCGTAAAGGATCGTTGGATTGAGTATCGTGTCTTACAACAGTGATGGCGCGTATCACTACTTGTATTAGTCTGGCATTTTTCTGTTTGAGTATGTTTACCTGACTTTCCCAGTCCGCCTGGGGTATTGCACAAGTAGGCTGCGCTTGAGAAGTCGCACTAAGAGAGCCCTTTTCCTTGAACTCAGACACAGTGTCAGTAATGTGTCAATCGCTGTTAAATTGTGGTCGTCGAGCTAGTGCAGTCTACCTTGCAGATACCCCACGTGCATTTTGCTGCACTGCTGTGTCCTGGATGTTGTGCTAACACTGCTGGACATGCCACCTGTTCTGCCCTTTGCTGACGCGGCAGCCTCCGTCTGCGCTGCCCGTGTTTGTAGCTCCAGTTTCAACACGTAGCATACATATCCCGACCTACTTTCCCGACACTGCTCGACGCTTTGACACATACGGAGAACCAGCCAAAACTTCACAATTTGAGAAATACAGTTTGCCAAACACTTTAATTGCAATTTAGTCTTTGCACTGTGTAGCTGGAGTCAGCCGAAACAAATACTGCTCATCACGCCATCCACGCGACAGCCACGCGACAGCCAATGAAAAGCGCCGATCTGTTTCTCGTTACGAACAAAATTATTTTTAAAGTGCAATTTTACGTGCCCATGCGATAGAGCGTTCCGAAGTTCGTCCAGGGCGATATTCGTTTTGCCGATATGTATTGGCAGGGACACTGAAGCACGAAGAACAGCCAGTACTTCAGCAGCGGCGGCAGTGTACTGCCCTGGCCCGCGCTCGCCGCTACCGCCGTGCATCGACACTGCTACTAACAGCCCCTTAGTGCCTGCTGTGTCAAAGGTCAATTGTTACGAAAAACTGCTGGAATAACTTTTATCAAAGTATTGTCAGGGATTCTTTGCGCTTACAGAACCTTTGTCGGTGTCTCTATCCAGCAGTTGATTTTGTAGGGGTCCCTATTGGGATAGCGGCCGTTGTTAAACAAGAATCAAATATATTAATGTGTGAGTGACTGCTAACTACCTCTGATTACTGAATCAAAAGCGATATTGCAAATAACTTGTATTTATTGTAAATTATCCCACGATAGAAATTCATATTGAACAAACCACGAATGAAAACAAATTGAACAAATTGTACCCTGTTCTTAGATATACTACACTGGTAAGATTGGCTCTCAGCTCTTAATGTTAAAGTTGATGTGAAGTTAGATTTTTATTACGCCCCTGGATAAGCAAATAGTAAATGCGATCTGACTGCCTTCCTATAGTCTCAATGTTAAGTTGATGCGAAGTTAGATTTAATTACGCCTCTGGATAAGCAAATGGTAAATGCGATCTGACTGCGTTCCTATAATCTCTTTTGTGTCTCAAATAATACACACTTCGGACACCACCACCGAGAAACAAACCGAACAACATGCAAAAAGACAAATAACCACTAACGAATCGTAAGCAAAACTGCACAGGTGATCAGTGGATGGCAAGAACACGATCCGACAACTATTTCCGAACTTTACTGCCGCTGCTGCAAGTTTTACAATACCGTCTACCAGCATGTTGACTCCGTCAATACTGCTGGGGCGACGACTGCAGCTGCGAAGTCGCTGAATTGAGATTAGTCTCTCAAATATCTAGAGCAGAATAAACTACTCAGAAACAGCTAATACCACAAGTCCCATATTTCCTCTAAATGGTATACAACGCTTTCAAGACTGGCTCAACAACCTTTAAGCTGCAGCCCAGTGCGTCTTGTACTAACGTGCAATCCCAATATGATAGCTCTTTGCACTGGTTGGCTACGTTCAATGGTGACTGCCAGCCTATAAGGCGGAATCGACTGCAATTATACTAGTACTCAATGCAATGCCTATCGTGGACGCTGATGGCCTACTGTAGCTGCAGACTCTAGATCGTACACAGCACAGTATTCAGAATCTGAGTCCCGATCTCAGAGCTACCGAACTTTGCGACTGTCCGCCTTCACGGCATAAGACGCTCTCCCACCTGCCGCTCTCTGCGCGATGCTCTTGTGACAATCTTGCCGCCAAACTCACTTTGAAACTCTCGTCAGTCAATACCGACGCTACAAAGGCCTCCCACATCTCCCACATCTCCACCTATCCAAAAATTTCTCTGTCCAAACAGCGGGCGTTGACCCCCAGCTTTTCCCACACTTCCTTATGAACTGCCCAATCAGAGCGCAGCCCATTTGCCGCTAAAACAGCGCGCGACCGGGCGGCGCCAGCGCGTACGTTGGACGCTCTCTGTCTGCTCGACATTTCCCCCCTCTCTCTCACCTGGCACCCGGCGGCGTTCCTTTTGATGCTTGGCGGTCAGTGGGCCCATCCCCTGGGACCCCCGGCCCCTGCACAATGCCACAGACAAAGATATTTGTTACTCTGTGACAATGCTCTCCCGGCGCTCGCCGCCTTCGCCTCCCCGGCTGTACCCGACCACTCCTCGCCGCCCCTGGCAACTTTACTTTTCTTACACCTACAGCATGCAACTAAATACTATTATTACCAAAGCCTGTATTATTTCAGACATGTGTTTAATCATCACGTATCTCTCTTTCTAATCCACCTAAAAAGACTAATAAACCATTATACGGGTTTATTTACTCCAAATGTGCAGAATAATCTGCGAAATGAATGTCACAAATGAAAGCCACCTTTCAACTTCAGCTGAAGCACTGCCCTTAACAGTTGGCTGACGAAATGAGTCGACAAAACAAGTAAGTTCGCAACAAATAAGCAAAACATCAAATGACAGTAAAATTCTTCCGTGTCTGTGACAGCATTGTAAACGCGTAGCTAGTTATCAGAAAAACACCATGAGGAAGGCCATTTGCAATAGTGGCCGAAAGATCGGAAATTTTCCACACTGACAGTGTGATTGAGACCCAGAAGAATTGTATCGACTGTCACAGTGGTCACCGAAACCTACGCTTACAAAACTTGCTCAAACCGGAATCGACTGGGATTAAAATAATTTTCCAAGTTGGACAAGTTTCCCGATTGCACAAAACTCACTGGTCTACGAAAGTTTGTCAGGTATCATGCACAAAAGAACAGTACAAATTTTTAATTATGCATATACTATACTTATGAACCTTCACTTCAGCACAGTAGATGTTCTTTACTGTTCATTAAACCATAGAACGCTGGGCTATTACACTAACTGATAAATAACTCAGTATTTCTATATTTTTACTCGAACTTTAAATTCGTTTATTATTGCACGTACATTCATATTACTCCCATGTTTATTTGGTTTACATTTCACTCTTTTCGCCACATATAAAGAGGAAAACTTTTTTGCACCATACAATAGCTCCAACAACTTAGGAGAATCTGTGTATGCTGCAAATTGCATAAAATCGTTTATGCATGCAGTGGCTTGTTCAGGGGTATTAACTTTTCTAGGGAAATCATTTTACTCCTCTTCTTCTTCCTTTGTTTCTTCTTTATCATCGTCTGTGTAGCGAATTTCTATCAAATCTGTTGCTGAAGTGAACGTGGAGTGAGTTGACAGAAAGTCATCGCTTCGAATGTAATCATCTGCTCTACATGAAATGTTTCGCATTTTCATTAATTCAGCAATTTCTGCTGCATATTCTTGAACTTCGATGGCCACAGAAGCGTCCTGTTCTTGACAGCAAAACCCCGGTTTGTTGAAGCACTTCCTCTACTGCCAAGACAATCCAGTTTACTGCATCCAGGACAGAAACTGATCGTGCAAGAGCACACGCACATCCGGCTTCTTCAACACTAAGAATGAGAGATTGCATCAGTAATCGCCTGTAATGACACTTCAAATAACCCCCTGGCCCACGGGTTGTGTGAGGCTGCTTGAAGTTGGAGGGAACCAAGCCAATTTCACGTTTGATAACGTTACTTTCTGCTGGCGGGTTGCATTGTCTAGGAAAAGGAGAACTTGGCGATTTCCTTTTTTTTCATTTTCGCATTGAAAGAGCCAGCCATTCTTTCATAAGACCACTCACCATCCACGCGTTTTTGTTAAATGGCTCTGAGCACTATGGGACTTAACAGCTATGGTCATCAGTCCCCTAGGTCTTAGAGCTACTTATATCTAACTAACCTAAGGACAGCACACAACACCCAGTCATCACGAGGCAGAGAAAATCCCTGACCCCGCCGGGAATCGAACCCGGGAACCAGGGCGCGGGAAGCGAGAACGCCTCCGCACGACCACGAGCTGCAGACGCGCGTTTTTGTTGCTTTGCCATGTGACTAGAAGCTTATTGACTACTATGTTTTTGAAACAACGCGATTTTGTCGCCTTTCCAATCAACAGTGGCTTCTCCATTTCACCTAACATGTTTCTACACAGCAGTACAGTGAGTACTTCTTTGACATTTTTCCGCCGGTGCACTTTTCATCTCTAACTGCTAGCGATTTTGAAGGCAACGCGCGATAAAACAGTCCCGTTTCACCGGCACTGAACACGTCTTACGGGTCATAATTTACAATTAAGTTGGACAGTATTGTCTTCCATTCTGTTGCTACATTTTCCTGCACATCCTTAACTTCCCCACACACTTCATTCTACACGGTGTTGTGCCTAGCTTTGAAACTGTCCAGCCATCCTGTGGATGCCTTAAACTCCGTAATTCCAAGCTCTTGAGCGACATTCAGAGCCTCACTCTGCAACATGGTTCCAGATAAAGATAAGTTTTTTGCCCACGCACTTACGATCCATTCCCACAGTCTTTCGTTAATTTCTTCATTTCCGGTCTTCTTCGCCTTTCTTTTCGTTTGCCCTTCCCTTTCATCCATTTGTCCCGAATATTATCCTTGTTTCTTAAAGTCTCATAAATTTGTGTTTTACCGCATTTGAAACGCAACATAATTTCGCGCACATAGAGTTTGTCTTTCTCACTCGCCGTGATTACATTAATCTTTTCGTTAAGTGTTACAGACACATACCGTTTGTTCGACGTCATGTTACTGTATCTCTTATTAAAGTGCTACTAGTCAACGGAAACTGGTAAAACCATTGTTTAACGGAACAATAGCCACTTCTTTCACTGCGCACGTTGCAGCAGAGTATTGGAAGATGCGCAACAATGTTCCCGTATGCGCCGGCGCGCGTCAATAATAAAACGAGAAATCCAACAAATAGAGCACTGACGAACTTACCGTTTTCTTTGATATACTGTACCGACACTTTCCTTCTTTCTCGGGGCCTTTGTCCAGTTCCAACGCGGGGTCGGCTTTGTTATTACGGATTTGGCAGAGGGTTGCCGGATGCCCTTCCTGCCGCCACCCCGAACCCCCCGGGACGGAAGGAGTGCACCCCAGCTGTCTGAGTCTAGTGTAAGTCATGAAATAGTGCGAACGTTTTCAAATGTCTGTGAGTCGTTTAACTGAGGTGGAACTTGGGGACCAGCCCGGTATTCACCTAGCGGGAGGTAGGAAACCGCCTAAAAACCAGATCCAGGCTGACTGGCATACCTCGTCGTTAATCCGATCCGGGCCCGGCGCGCTTATCCGAGTCCAGGAAGCAGCGTATTAGCGCTCTCGGCTACTCTGGCGGGTTTACTGTGCCGACAATGAGCGTAACTTACATATTCGTTGTTGCACAGAGCGGCTCGGTTTTAGGTCCACACCAGCAGCGCCGCGCTGCGCTGGACCTCTTTTCTTGGTTTTGCACCGCTTAACCCTAGCATTACCAACGGGGGGGCCTCGTAGGCCCACTGACTCAGTTTTTCTATGTTGTATCCACACCCTTTGATATATGAACTTGAAAGCAAAGGTAATTGTTCGTTATTGAATGTACTATTGAGTCATTACAGAATTTCGGAATAAAAATGTAATTAAAATTCATTTACTTGATTTAATTCTGTGTGGGCCTTAGAAGCCCACCCGTTGGTAATAGCAAGGAAAGATTTACGAGGTTGAGTCTCTCGTTTCAAATTCTTACCATGAAACGAATTTTGGCATTGTTGCCTTCAGACATATTATTATGAAGCGGACCATTGTTATTTTCAGTGTTTCTGCTGCTGTTGAACCAGCAACAAAATGGCTCTGAGCACTATGGGACTTAACTACTGTGGCCATCAGTCCCCTAGAACTTAGAACTACTTAAACCTAACTAACCTAAGGACATCACACACATCCATGCCCGAGGCAGGATTCGAACCTGCGACCGTAGCGGTCACGCGGTTCCAGACTGTAGCGCCTATAACCGCACGGCCACTCCGGCCGGCTGAACCAGCAACATGAGTAGACATCGTTTACGTGATAGTTCCATTGAAAGAGTGCTAGAAGAAGTTTCGAACGAATCAGATTTAGAGGAAAGTGAAGTGGATGATGATGTGGAAGAAATTAGAACTGATTCATCGTCTGAGAATGAAGATGAGGTTGAAGCCAATCCACCAGATGATAATGATACGGAATGTGATAAATTCATTGCAAAAAGTGGACGAGAGTATATTACGAAGCCATCTCGACAATATCGGCGTTCTGTACAAAATATAGTGCGAGAAAGAATGGGGCTAGGACAACAAGGAAGAATTGCGTCTCCGAAAGAGGCTATAGAGCTCTTTTTTACACCTCAAATTATGAATCTAATAAAACTACACTCAAATGAAGAGGCTTCTCGACTAGGTATTCAGCACACAGATGAAGATGAGTTATTTTGTTATATAGGACTCTTGCTAATCATGGGTTCAAATCATGACAATAAGATACCTGTCCAAGATTTATGGTCTTTGCTTCAGGGCCGACAAGTGTACTATGGATCAATGAGTCGGACCCGATTTTTCGAATTGACTAAAATATTGAGGTTTGATGATAAGAACACAAGAGAAATTCGTCGCCAGACTGACAAGTTTGCTCCAATGAGGGAAATTTTTGAAAGCTTCAATTCTTCACTTCCATTGTATTTCATTCCTGGTCTACATACAACAGTGGATGAGATGTTGTCTTTGTTCCGTGGTCGCTGTCCATTCAAGGTGTTTCTAAAAGAAAAACCTGGAAAATACGGCATTCTAATTCGAATGCTGTCTGATTCTGAGACTAGATATGTGATCAGCATGGACATCTATACAGGCAAGTCAGGAAATACACAGCATTCAAATGGACCGATGGAAATTGTAAAGAGACTAATAAAACCTATTGAAAAATCAGGCCGTAATGTTACCATAGATCGGTACTATACTTCAGTGGAGCTTGCTGAGACTCTATGGAATGATTTTCACCTCACACTTGTTGGCACCCTACAGTCTAACAGACGACACATACCTGAAGAGCTGAAGACTACAACTGGCCGCAGTTTACACTCTTCCATCTTTGCTTATACTGACCCTCAGACACAGAGGCCACCAGTTACTCTTGCATCAACGCTAGTCCGCGAGAAGCCAAAACGACTGCTGTTGATGCTTTCAACTTATCACTCAGAAGGGGTGTTGAATGAAGACTCAAAAAAGACTAACATAAATCTTTTTTATAGTTCTACAAAGGGAGGCGTGGACACCATAGACCAGATGGCAAGACACTACAGCACAAAGAGAGGAACAAGAAGATGGCCTTTGTCCCTCTTCTACACACTCATTGACATAGCAGCAATAAATGCATATTCACTCTTCCTCCTCAACTTTCCGAATTGGAAAAAGAATTTGCTAAACCGCAGAAGAGTTTTTATCACTAACTTAGGTCTCGAACTAATAAGATCTCAAGTAGATAAACGGGCACAAAATTTGTATGGACTTCAGAAGCCAGTAATAGTGGCAATGGAAAGCATCACACAACGGAAGCTCAGCTGCTCTGTAGAACCATCATCCTCAACAGCAGAACCAGGAACACGTGGACGGTGCCACCTATGCTGCCAAGAAGCTGCATCTAAAAAGATCAAGTACAACAAGCTGGGAAAGTCAACTGTTACCTGCTCTCAGTGCCACAAACACGTCTGTGGGAAACACTGCAGGAAGACAGTGTTGTGTGAAAAATACGTTGCAAAATGAGACAGTAAATTTTGTTTGCTTCATGTAGTGTATCGAATTAAAAAAGTCGTTTTTATAAGAAAACACTATTTTGAAACATTATTCCAAAAAATATATAAACTGAATCTCGTGATTTGTTCATTTTATTCCTATTATAATAACATCTTTTATTATCCAGTATACAAAAACAATGTCTAAGCATTTTGAATTGTTATTAGAGGTATCAGAAGTAAATAAACATGATTTATGATAAAATAAATTGTGGTATTCTTTATGGGCCTTTGAGGCCCCCCCGTTGGTATTACATGTAACAAAAAATACGTTGGTAATGCTAGGGTTAACAGAGGCGTTAAAAGTAACTTTCTTGTAGAGTCGTGAATAACTAATGACCTGTAATATAGTAGTACTGTATATGCTCTTTCCCGCATTATATAATGAATTATTAAGTATGTTCTAAGATTTGCTTTCCGTTTCCGCGTTAGCCACGTTCTGCTTTATACAAACAATCAACGTATAAAAGTGCACTGAATGCGTCGGGACTGAGATACTTGTACGGTTTGGGCAGATTTCCGAATTATACACGTACCGATTTGAGCAAGTTTTACTGTATATTCTGTTATTCTTTGAAGTTCCTAGATTAACTGTGGTGGTGGTGGTGGTGGTTAGTGTTTAACGTCCCGTCGACAACGAGGTCATTAGAGACGGAGCGCAAGCTCGGGTTAGGGAAGGATTGGGAAGGAAATCGGCCGTGCCCTTTCAAAGGAACCATCCCGGCATTTGCCTGAAACGATTTAGGGAAATCACGGAAAACCTAAGTCAGGAAGGTCGGAGACGGGATTGAACCGTCGTCCTCCCGAATGCGAGTCCAGTGTGCTAACCACTGCGCCACCTCGCTCTAGATTAACTGTAATACCCGCAATAGTTCTAAAAGCAGATAATTAGTTATTACGTTTTTTCTAATGTTCCGTTTTTGGAACACTGGTCATCCGGATTTCCCCGGATTTGTCGTACTTTTGAGGGCGTTTGGGGGCGTCCTGGTTTTTTGTATATAACTGTTTGAGTTAAACGTGTCTCTTTTTTGTGTCTGGAGGTATTCTATTGATTGGAAAGAAACAGACTTCAATAAATCTTAGTTAAGATTCACTTATAAAATTTGGTGGTCATCCTCTGATTCGTGAAATACATGCACTAACTTATAACATAGGGGAAAATCAAAGAATGCCTGAGGACTGCAAAATGGGAATAATGTGCACTATACGCAAGAAAGGTGGAAAACAGACTAGAAGCACAAGAAACATTGGAATACTTAACTGAAGTCTCTTCCAAATCAGATCTACAGATATCATATGAGAAAACACAGTACATGGAAAGAAAGTATAACAACACATAAGCCACACACACAAAATACGGAAACGCTAACAGAGTTGAAAATCTAGGACAATATATACAATCTGTAGGATGACACAGGCATCCACCATAGAGCGAATAGAGAAACTTTAGAAAGCGTAAAAACTGACATGGATGCACTATAATAAAAGGAACATTTCAAGGCAGCCCAGTTCTGGCACTACAATGCAGTTGCACTAATAGAAACACTCTACGCGTTATAAACGACCACAGTAGAGCATCAAACATCACGGAGACAGAAAAAATAGAACGTAACATCCTCAGAAAAATTTCTGTAGCAGTACACAGAGATGGTATATTGATGAAGAGACCAACCGCAGATTTACACGAACACATAGACTCACAGAAGTGATCAAAAACGAAGACTAACACTCTATGGACACATATATAGAATGAACAACAACAGATCCACAAAGAGATTTTCATGTAGTACACAGCTCAATAAGAAAACCAATTGGTTTTTAGAGGACCTACTAAAACTAGAAGGATTCAGTAGGGAAATGAAAAATGAAAGAAAGAAATTCATAAGACAAATTATGAACACTAAATCTGAAGTAAAAGAAAGGAATAAAACAGACAAAAATGATGTGGACAGAGTAAAAGAAACAGCAACACATCCAAAGAAGGAAGAGGAAGAGAAAAAGAAGAATGAAGCAAGAAAAACCTGAATAATCCTGCAACACTCAAGTTAAACAGTGTCTACATCTACACATCTACATCTACACGATTACTCTGCAATTTACATTTAAGTGCTTGGCAGAGGGTTCATGGAACCACAATCATACTATCTCTCTACCAGTCCACTCCCGAACAGCGCGCGGGAAAAACGAACACCTAAACCTTTCTGTTCGAGCTCTGATTTCTCTTATTTTATTTTGATGATGATTCCTACCTATGTAGGCTGGGCTCAACAAAATATTTTCGCATTCGGAAGAGAAAGTTAGTGACTGAAATTTCGTAAATAGATCTCGCCGGGACGAAAAACGTCTTTGCTTTAATGACTTCCATCCCAACTCGCGTATCATATCTGCCACACTCTCTCCCCTATTACGTGATAATACAAAACGAGCTGCCCTTTATTGCACCCTTTCGATGTCCTCCGTCAATCCCACCTAGTAAGGATCCCACACCGCGCAGCAACATTCTAACAGAGGACGAACTAGTGTAGTGCAAGCTGTCTCTTTAGTGGACTTGTTGCATCTTCTAAGTGTCCTGCCAATGAAACGCAACCTTTGGCTCGCCTTCCCCACAATATTATCTATGTGGTCTTTCCAACTGAAGTTGTTCGTAATTTTAACACCCAGGTACTTAGTTGAATTGACAGCGTTGAGAATTGTACTATTTATCGAGTAATCGATTTACAACGGATTTCTTTTGGAACTCATGTGGATCACCTCACACGTTTCGTTATTTAGCGTCAACTGCCACCTGCCACACCATACAGCAATCTATTCTAAACCGCTTTGCAACTGATACTGGTCTTCGGATGACCTTACTAGACGGTAAATTACAGCATCATCTGCGAACAACCTAAGAGAACTGCTCAGATTGTCACCCAGGTCATTTATATAGATCAGGAACAGCAGAGGTCCCAGGACGCTTCCCTGGGGAACTGCGACCTTCTTGACAGGAAATCACGAATCCAGTCGCACAACTGAGACGATACCCCATGAGCATAAATGTGTAATAATAATGACAAGTTAACTTGTGAACATTATACAGGCATAGCTTTATTGATTATAACCCAAAAGATATTTTCCGTGGTGATGAATGAAAGGATAAAGAAGTGGGCTGAAAATATTCTCAGAGAATAACAACGTTGTTTTCGCCCGAATAAAGGCATTCCTGGCCAGTTTTTTGTTAACAGACAAATTATGGAGAAATTTTTATGAAGATGACATAGATCTACACTTCTTACTTGTTGACTTTAAACGATATTTTGATAGAGTTAACAGGCCAGCATTGTGTAAGACTCTTCAAGAATTGCGCGTCTGTGACGAGCTAAGAATGTTAGTTTGGTTCACAATGAAGGACATAAAGATAAAAGTAACAGGGAACAACAAAACGACGAACGGATTTAACTTTACAAAGTGAAACAGAGTGATTATCGCTCAGCAGTTCTTTTTAACGTAGCGCTGCATAGTCTGATACAAAAAATAGACAAGAGAGGAGCAATAATGATGAAATCCAGTTAGATACGTGCATTTGCAGATGATACTACAATTGTGGAAAGGGATGTAAATATCCTTAAAAAATTTACAAACTGGACTAACTGTAGACAAACACAAGACCAAATGCAGAGCAATGTCCAACTCTGAGACTAGAAGAACACCATACGACCTGAAGGCCTCTAATAGATGTCTTAAAGCTGTCAGCTACTTCCGTTATTCAGCTGTCCTCTTAAACAGCCATAATAATATGAGACAATGCGTTAGAGACAGAGTATACCAGCAACGAACAGAGCCTATTATGCAAACTTACAGGTATTCTAGAATTGTCTAATCACAAGATCGATCAAGCTGACAGTATATTATTCCTTAGCCCGCCCAGCTAGCCGTGCGCTCTAACACTATGCTTTCCGGGCGGGAAGGCGTGCCGGTCCCCGGTACGAATCCTCCCGGCGGATTAGCGTCGAGATCCGGTGTTCCAGTCTGTGGATGGTTTTGTAAGGCGGTTTTCCATCTGCCTCGGCGTATTCGAGCTGGTTCGCCTTATTCCGCCTCAGTTGCACTACGTCGGCGATTGATGCGCAAACACCGTCTCCATGTACGTGTACACCATAATAATTCTACCACGCAAACATTGGGGGTAGGCTCGTCGGATGTGAGACGTTCCCGGGGGGTCCACTGGGGGCCGAACCGCACAATAACCCTGGGTTCGGTGTGGGGCGGCGGTGGGGAGAGTGGACTGCTGTAGCTTGTTGTTGTGTTGAGTATCACTGAGGGCTACGGCGGGGACGAAGCCTCTTCGTCGTTTCTAGGTCCCCAGTTCTATACAATATTATTCATTTGTGCGACCAATAGGGTCAGAAATGTGGACGATGACTGAAGCAGATACGAACAAAATAAGGGCATTTTAAAGGAAATTCCTCCAAAAATTTATGGGCCCTTGAGAGGGGCGGAAGGTTGGAGAGTAAGGTACCACCGTGAAATGTAAGAGCTGGTAAAAGGGAAAGATTTAGTGAAATTTATTAAACCCCAAAGAATACGACACATGCACAGGATGAAAGATGATAGGACGTTCCAACGAGTAACGAGAGGCAGATTTATTGGCTGATCTTACCAAGATGGAGATCCGAGGATGGAAGAGAAAAGCAGAGAACAGAGACGTGTGGAAGCAGATTGTTGAGGAGGTCAAGGTCCATGAAGGGCTGTAGTGCAAAGAAGAGGAAGCAATTAAAATGAAGACTGTAACGTACGTCCTTTCGTTCGTTTTATGTTACAAAACGAGCGGCGAGTACGCTTTGACGCCCTCCCGTATACTCAGTTCCCGTACTTCATTAGTGATAACGATAAGAAACGAACGATAAGCGACTATCGGATGCACCGTGCCGCCATGCCCCGGCAGTGCAAACTTAAAAAAAAAACATGGTACTGTAAATGAGAAAAACTGCATTACATAGAAGAGGCATGTCACACTGTGCAATTTATGACCACAGTTCGGAAAGTGTAACGTACCCGTAAATCATTTGGATTATGAAAATTTTCAGTTTCTCACGTGTACCACGTCTTAATACACAAAAGTGAAGCAACCAGAAGACACGATCGGACGCCAATGAATCTTCGTACACGTGCACACCATGGGCAGTCAGTCTTACTGACTGAAGCTGTTATTCTTTGTGAACGTTGTTCGTGTTCAGTGTTGGTTCCAGGACTGGTAGGGTATATGAGGCGCGTGAAAAGCGTCAGCTGTTGAGTGATCACTCTGAAGTACAGGAGCCAGCGTTATCAGAACCTGACAGGGCTTCATTGTGGATCTGGTCGAATTGTGCAATGTCCAGATTTTTGGGGCAGGTGGATATGAGAATGGCCCGATGTTGGACTGCATGGGATCGTTAGGGCAAGTGTACCCGTCACCAAGTTTCTGGTCGACCACTTCTGCCTACCTCATAGAACATCGCCACACAGCGCACAGAGCACATCGTAACCCCTTCACAACACCTGCGCCTGCCGTCCGAAAACAAGCAGTGGAGCCCCTTCAAGTTTGTGTGTCCTCCTGCACCGTTAGTCGGAGATTGTCCGCCTCCGTAGGGTAGCGGTAGCGTTACCGATTACCACGCAGGGGGCCCGGGTTCGATTATCTGCGGGGGACTGGGTGTCGTGTGTCCTTTATCATCATTGACTCGCAAGTCGCCGATGTGGGTCACCTAAAAAGGACTTTCAATACGGCGGCCGAACTCCCCCGAATGGGGCCTCCAGGCCAACAATGCCATACGATCATTTCCATTTCAGTCAAAGATAAACAGCAGCCGCATTAGGAAATTTGCCCTGCCAGGTTTTTACTACATGATGAACGACTGTGTTTGGAGATCTGCGGTGGCGGGGAAGGCTACGCATTGTGTTCAGCGACGAATCGCTGTTGTACACTACTGCAGATGACCATCATCAGCGAATTGTGGACAGGCTCGGAGGTGTGGGCAGCCTCTGGATATGAGCTGAAGTCCCGGCTGGCAATGACTGACGGAGCTCTAACGACACCACAGTATGTCGCGAACATGCTAAATCCTCGCGTATTATCTCCCAAGAGACAATATGGTAGTGGCTTTTTTCAACAGGACGACACTCGTCCACCCTTGGCACCTGTATCTACGAACTGCCTGCATATTGCTGAGGTACTCTCGTCGTCAGCAAGACCCCCAGGTCTATCCTCACGTGTGGGCTCACCTCTGACGTCGACACCGTCCTAGCGGCCGTATCCAGGACATCGAGGACCAGTTAGAACAGTCGTGAGCAAGCTTGCATCGGCAAAATGACACACGGCTTATGACACATTTCGCAACCGAATCAGCGCGTGCTTCTTCACCAGAGAAGAGTCAGGTGGCGCAGTCGTTAACACACTGGACTCGCACTCGGAAGGACGACGGTTCAAATCTCCGTCCGCCCTTCCACATTTAGATTTTCAGTGACTTTCCAAAATCACAAATACCGAAATGGTTCCTTTGAAAAGGACACGGCCGATTTCCATCGACATCCTTTACGTATTATCCTAAGGACATCACACAAATCCGTGCCCGAGGCAGGATTCGAACCTGCGACCGTAGCAGTCGCGCGGTTCCAGACTCTAGCGCCTAGAACCGCTCGGCCACCCCAGCCGGCGACCGAGAGGGAATACGGTTTATTTCACAAGGAGGCCGCAAGGCAATCGGATTTTTGTAATTTTTTATATTTAAGGTACGTGAAATTCACAACTGAAATATCAATTCCTGACATCTGGTCGATGCAGCTCTCAAAAATTCCGAAGAAAATCGACTTTGAAGTTTTAAGACCATCTTAAATACCTTTAAATTAAGTCGAATTTCTCGACCAGCAGCGTGACTGTGTGTTAGAACGGTCTTTTGCCACGTTTGGGTCCTTAGTTCGGTTCCCAGCTGACGCAAATTTTTAAGCAGCGATGCATGTTTCACTAACATTTGCGCGAAGCGTAAAATACATTAAGCTGGAAAAAATCAATAACGTTGAGACTAGTAATTGCTGGTTGGAAACTCGTTTCGATGATTATTTTTTGTTTCTTTTTCTTCAGTTCGGTTACCTACTTCATTTAAACATAAAATTAATCTAATATACGCTAATTAACAATATGTGTCATTTTCATGAAAAATGTGCGTCTTCTTATTGCTAATTACATATAGCATACAAAAATTCAGAATTCATTGCAAATATAAAGCCTTAATTAGGACTCTTTTATGAAAGATTGTTTAAATTAAAAACAGAGCGGACTGAAGGTCCTAGAACCGCACGGCCACCACCATCACATGAATTCCTTACCTACCTTCTAACTAGGAAGGGAGCTCGTTGCAGAGAATGCAGTGTGTCGATGGTGTTCGCACAGCCTATTATAAAACCACGTCCTGCCTTTTTTATTGTCCACAGCACCGCCATAAGTAGCAGTGGCTTCAGTATAATGCTCGACTTTCAATAAAAGTGTCATTTCTTTTCGTATCACTGCCTATTTCTTTCAGTTACCTGCTCCACTGCAATGTATCAGTCATTTCTCTATATGGCCCAAGTTTCATCGAGTTATGTTTCTTGGTAGTAACCTATCATGCGAAAGCTACTTTCCTCCAAAATTTTTGCACAGCAGTGTATATTATCGCTACGTGACAGACAATTTTCCTATGCATCTACATCTACATCTACATGGATAATCTGCAAATCACATTTCAGTGCCTGGCAGAGGGGTCATCGAACCACCTCTATTATTTCAATTCTCTATTATTCCAGTCTCCTATAGAGAGCGGAAAGAACGAACACCTTTATCTTTCTGTACGAGCTCTGATTTCCCCTATTTTATCGTGGTGATCGTTTCTCCCCATGTAGGGATGCGTCAACAAAATATTTTCGCATTTGGAGGAGAAAGTTGGTGATCGGAATTTCGTGAAAACATTCCGCCGCAACGAAATACGCCTTTGTTTTAATGATGTCCACCCCAAATCCTGTATCATTTCACTGACACTCTCTCCCCTATTTCGCGATAATACGAAACGTGCTGCCCTTCTTTGAACTTTTTCGATCTACTCCTTCACTCCTAACTCCTAAGGATCCCACACCTCGCAGCAGTGTTCTGAAAGAGGTTGGACAAGCGTAGTGTAGGCAGTCTCCTTCGTAGATCTGTTACAATTTCCTACTGTTCTGCCAATAAAACATAGTCTTGGTTAGCCTTCCCCACAACATTTTCTGTGTGCTCCTTCCAATTTAAGTCGTTCATAATTGTAATTCCTATGTATTTAGTTGAGTTTACGGCCTTTAGATTTGACTAATTTATCGTGTAACCGAAGTTTAAAGGATTCCTTTTAGCAGTCATGTGGATGACATCATACTTTTCGTTATTTAGGATCAATTGCCAATTTTTGCACCATACAGATATCTTTTCTAAATCGTCTCGCAACTTCTTTTGATCTTCTGATGACTTTACTAGTTGATAAACGACAGCGCCAACTGCAAACAAATTAACACGGCTGCTCAGATTGTCTTCCAAATCTTTTATACAGATAAGGAACAGCAAACGGCCTATATAACACTACCGTGGGGAACGCCAGAAATCACTTCCGTTTTACTTGATGACTTCCCGTCAGTTACTACGAATTGTGACCTCTATGACAGGAAATCATGAATCCAGTCACATAACTGGGACAATATTCCATAAGCACGCAATTTTACTACAAGCGGCTTGTGTGGTACAGTGTCAAAAGCCTTCCAGAAATCCAGAAATGTGGAATCAATTTGAAATCCCTTGTCAATAGCACTAAACACTTCATGAGAGTAAATAGCTAGTTCTGTTTCACAAGAACGATGTTTTATAAATCCGTGCGAATGTGTATCAATAGACCGTTTTCTTCGAGGTAATTCATGACATACGAACACAATATATGCTCCAAAATCCTGCTGCATATCGATGTTAATGATATGGGCCTGTAATTTAGTGGACTACTGCTACTTCCTTTCTTGAATATTGGTGTGACCTATGCAATTTTCCAGTCTTTGGATACGGAACTTTCGTGGAGCGAACGGTTGTATGTGATTGTTAAGTATGGAGCTACTGCATCAGCATACTCCGAAAGGAACCTAATTGGTATACAGTCTGGACCACGAGAGTTGCTTTCATTAACTGACCTAAATGCTTCACTACTCCGAGGATATCTGCTTCTACGTTACTCATGTTGGCAGCTGTTCTTGATTCGAATTCTGGAATCATTACTTCGTCTTCTTTTGTGAAGGCATCTCGGAAGGCTGTGTTTAGTATGCTTTGGCAGCACTGTCTTCGATAGTATCTCCATTGCTATCCTGCAGAGAAGGCACTGATTGTATCAAGCCGCTAGCATACTTTGCATACGACCAGATTCTCTTTGGATTTTCTGCCAGCTTTCGAGACAAAGTTTCGTCGTGGAAAGTATTACAACCATCTGCCATTCAAGTCCGCGCTAAATTTCGAGCTTCTGTAAAACGCTGAAGAATGGAAGATTGGGGTGAAGAGAGGAACATTAGTGTCTGACGGTCCTTCGACAACGGGGTCATTAGGGACAGTGCACACACTCGGAATGGTGGAGGGGGAGGGGGGCAGGAAGGACGGCTGTGTCCTTTCAAAAGGACCACCACGGCATCTTCCTAAGTGCTGCTGGAAAATGACGGGAAACCTTAACCTACAGAATCGGATTTTCAACTGCCTTCCCCCGGAATACTAGTTATTGTCTTATGCCTACGCTTCCTGACTCCATACACTCGCAGATGTTGCGGAAGATATGATACAAGTCGGTCACTAACAGAACAGTTATTCTTCCTTGGAATCACCTGCCTTATGATTGCTTTGATGCGGCCCGCCACGAATTCGTTCCTTGTTCCAAAATCTTCATTTAACCCCAGCACTTGCTCCCTGTGTTCTCAATTGTTTGTTGCATAATTTCGAATATCTGTCTTCCCGTACAGCTTCTTCCAACTACAGCTTCCTCTAAAGCCACGGAAGTTATTCCCTGATGTTTTAACACATACCCTATCTTCCTGTCCGTTCCTGTTGTCAGTGTTTTCCATATGTTCCTTTCTTCGCCTCAGTCCACCTAATTTTCAACCACATAAAATGCTTCGATTCTCTTCTTTTCTGATCTTCCCTAAATCCATGTTTCGTTACCATACAATGTAGTGCTCCAGAACTACATACTCAGAGATTTCTTCCTCGAATTAAGGTTTGTGTTTGATACTAGCAGGCGTGTCTTTGCCTACACTGATCTGCTTTTTATATACTCCCTGCATCGTCCATCGTCCGTCATCTATTTTGCTTCCAGAGTAGCAGAACTCCGCAATTTCATTTACTGAGCGATCGTCAATTTTTATGTTAAGTTTACAGCTAATCTCATAATTGCAACTCTTCATTACTTTCATCTTTGTTCGATTTAGTCTGAATCCATATATTATACTCATTAGGATCAGATTATTCGTCCCATTCAACAGATCCTGCAATTCATCTGCACTTTCACTGAGGAATAGCAATGTCCTCAGAGAGTCTTATCACTGATATCCTTTCACTCTGAATTTTAGTGTCACGCTTGAATCTTTCTTTCATTTCCGTTATTGCTTCTTCGATGTACAGTTTGAACAGTAGGGGCGCCAGACTGCATCCCTGTCTTAAACCCTTTTCAAACTGAGCCCTTCGTTCTTGGTCTCCCATAGTAGTATACGTTACTCATCAGTATCTGTAGTCTAACGTACCCTGTTACTAACTAAAGTTTTTCTGGAACTTGCAATCATTAGCGACTGAAAAAATGCAATGTGTGAAACAGGATTCTGTCATCTGAGTATCTTACTTACCGCGTGCTGTACTTAGAACTTTGAATTCATCCTTGGTTGCATTTGCGTGCAGGCAAAGGCGAGAACATCTGGGACCACCTCCTGCACACACGTCCCAACTTCACAGAGGACGGCAAGAATGCGGACGTCGCTGACGATTCTTACCACAAATACAAGGAGGACATCGCAGCACTGGCTAGCATGGGTGTAAGTATACCGATGAACTCACCTGAGGGTGCTGGTTCCCCCCATTTTCTGTTATCATGAATTTTTTGATCTTAGCAAAGAAATGTTTCAAAAACCGAGATATTTCGCTAAGGTACATGAGACGTATCGAGCAGGATTCCACATAAAAAGGCTGCCTAGTACAAGAAACAGGCACTGTTTATTTAGAGACAAATAGAGAATTGTATATAGTGTGGCACTGTGGGGCTCCGAAACTTGGACAATTGATGCATGCGACGAGAGGCGTCCGGAGACATTTGTAACATGGCAATAAAGGTGGATGTGAAAGATCTCGCGGACGGTGAAGCCACAAATGAAGAAATTCTTAAGAGAACAGGTGAAACAAGATTTCTGTTACTAGCAGCACGAAAGAGAAGAGCTCAGTTAATTGACCACCTCAGCCGACATATTAGTTTGCTAGCTAATTTAATGCAAGGAATGATTCAGGGCAAAAGAAGACGAGGAGGATATAGACTGCTGTATTCTAGACAGATGAGACATGGTCTCGGAGCAGACTCGTACGAGGAAACGCAGGAGAGGAACAGGGAACAGAGATGAATGGAGAACGACTTTTGCTGCCAAGCAGTCTTCGGATTGATACTTAAGAAGAAGTGTAAGAATGAAATGAAGATCAAAGCAACAGAATTGTGTGTAGTATTTCTCTGTGTAATAATCACAAAGCTTATCGTTCGTGTTCCTGATAACCACAGCTAGCACAGAAATGCATTTAATGAGGTTTGTTTCCAATAAACGCATCCTATCAGATTTATATTAAGTTTCTTTGAATGACTATCTATTTGGGTAGACAGTGCCCTACAAACCTTTTTGGAGGAAAGTCATAAGTTTTGTAAGTTATTTACATTTTTAAACCTATTTCGTCAGCCGATGACATTTTGAGAGTTTCATGTTTATATAGTAAAATATGTTTTATAACAGATACCAACGTTTAAATATAGCGGTTGGAATCTTTTATAAAACGTATTTTATATAAACTTCTGAAATAGCATTCACACTTATTTTACAGTTATTCAAATAATCATTTTCATCAATTCAGAGTTCTTCCTGAAGCGAAATCCTCCAACTAAGTTTGTGTAGCGAGATAGTGAAATTTTTATGACATAAATCCACTTTCCTGTGCACCATCTGTATCTCAGGAATTTTAAGGAGTTGAATTGATTAGGAATTAAATAATATCATTTAACCTTTTGCTTCCCAGTGACATAAAAACATATATCATGTTGAAATAGTTCAGAAAAGTACCCTTTCTTATCATAGAAAGCAACGAATATCAGAAGAAATTCGACAAGGTAAACAGCCAATTGTTTTAAGTAGGTAGTTTCATTTTGTAACCACAAGGACAAACAGTTTTCAACTACTCATCTTTTTATGTGATATATTTGAAAGGAAATTCGCATTTTCCCCTAGATACAATCCCACAACTCGAAACGTCCATGTTTTTTTCCCCCTTTATTAAGATTCGATTCCCCCCCCCCCCCCCCCCAAAGTGGCGGGCTGGAACAGCTTAGTATGCCGCTCTTCAGCCTACAGAATGTTTTATAAAAATGAAGATAATAAATAATAAAAGCAGGCGATAAAATCGGTGACTTAAATGGTAAAATGGCGGGAAATTGTGGATCTTAAAACATAGAACAGAGGGTTGGCGATGCTAATGAAATACACAGGAAGCAGACAGGTAAAATAACAATTAAAAAACACGGCGACAGTCTGGTTTCTGTTCGCAAGAGAGATAAAAATCATGCCCAGCGAGAGCATGATTTCTGTTCACAAAACTTTGGAAAAGACGCGCAACACTGAACACTCACTTAAAACACTGCACTACAAAGTTGACACAAAGATAACACACCACAGCTGAGGGCAGATGGGGGGAACCTGGACAGATGACGGCGAAGGAAAAGGGGAAAGAGAGGAAAAACGAAGTGTGAGGGAGGGGGGAAGGAGCCAACGGAGGATGAGGACTCATAAGAGGGGGGGGGAGGGAGGCTGGGCAGACGCGAGAGGGAGTGGGGAAAGGCAGAGGAGGGGAATGCAAAAGTACTTGGGGGGGGGGAGAGAAGGGAGGCAGAGAGAGGGTAGGTGGGGGAAAAACAGGATGGAAGGGGGGAGAGGGAGCCCAGGAAAAGGACAGAGGAAGGGAGAGGGAGGTGAGGATCAGAGTTGATGGGAGGGATAAATGGAAGGAGAGAGGGCATCATCTGGGAGGGGGATTTGACAGAAGCCAAATTGGGAAAGGAGATGAAGGGTGTAGAGATGGAGGGTAGGTGGGACACAACAGTGAAGGTGCAGCAGAGGGCGGGACTTGGAGAGGAGAGGAGCAACCAGGGGATGAGGGGGATCAAGGTGGTGGGAGGTGTAGAGTATGCGGATATGTTCGAGGAATAGGAGCAGATGGGGGAAAGGAATCAGGTTGTAGAGGATCCACATGGGGAATGGGAGGCATATACAGAAGGCGAGGTGGAGTGCATGACTCTTGAGGATCTGGAGGGACATAGAAGCTGGGGGGGGGGGGGGTGGCAGATATCCAGGTAGGACTGCCATAACAGAGGATGGGACTGATTAAGGAAAGGTAGAGGGGTTCAACCCCCATGTCCAGCCAGAGACGAGTTTGAGGAGTCGGAGGCGGTTGTGGGCTTTGGATTGGATAGAGCGGAGATGAGGGATCCAGGTGGGGTGACGGTCAATGATGAGGCCAAGGTTGATGAGGGAGGGGGAGAGGTGGATAGGACGGTCGCAGATGATAAGGGAGAGATCAAGGAGCCGGGAGGAGAGAGTGGTATGACCTACAATGACTGCCTGGGTCTCGGAAGGATTGATTTTCAGGAGCCACTGGTTACAGCATGTGGCAAGAAGGTGAAGGTGAGTCTGGAAAAGGCGTTGGGACCGTTGGAGGGTAGAAGCGAGGGCAAGGAATGCTTCTCATCGGCATACAGCAGGAGGCGTACTGGCGGGGAGGGGTGGGGGAGGGGGGGGTTGGAGCATATCTGCCGAGTACAGGAGGTAGAGGAGAGGGGAGAGGACAGAGGCCTGGGGCACACCTGCAGAGGGGTAGAAGGTGCGGGAATCGGCGTTATGGATGGCAACATAGGAGGGGCGGCGGGAGAGGAAGGAGGCAATCAGATGGACGGAACGTCCATGAAATCATAATGCCTCTAACAAATTGTAGTCCTAAATAACAAGCAAGAATACACCTACAATTTAATAAATTTTGTATCAAGACTACATACAGCTCCAGTGGTTTTATTTCGAAAGCACTCCTAAAAGCAGTAGTACAATTTGACCACAAAAAAATAATAAAAACACCAGGTGTCACACTCTCCTACAGTCACATAGCACAATCTCTACAACTGATGCTTTGAACGCTACATTCGTAGAAGTGCCTCAGTGTACCACTAGATGTCTCTAGCTCTGTATAGGGAAAGGACGGCCAACTTGCCAGTGGCCGCCATTTTGGGTCCACTGCTCCGCTGGTGATTCATTGTCGTCTGCAGCACATTTAGTCATGTATATTAAAGACGTGCACTGCTAAAACTGATCCGTGGCTTCAAACGGAACATGTCACATATTTAGCAACAAAAAATCCCAACAAATTTAAGCTAAATGAGTCGAAAAACATTTGTTGTGGTGAGCATGAAACACAGTTTTTTCCCTGTTATCCTTTATTAATGGCGAAAGCAGATTTCACAGTTCTGTTTACGGTATCGAGTTTGAACACCTGTTTTCGTAATTAGTGTTAAACTGGTCCTATCCAATAGTCAGCAGGACAAAAGGGAATCAATATCAGTTAGCAAGTGCAAGGAAAAATCCATCGCTAATTTAAAGCTCTGTATCGACTTACTTTTTATTCCTGCTGCTCGGTACTACGAAAATTCGCCCAATGTCTGTTTTGTTATACGAAATAAAGCACTGGATTCAAATATATATGCGCGGTATCTTAATAAGTAGAATTGATAAACGTGCCTACACGATTACGCATGTTTTATATTTTTTTCAGATCCACCTCATAAAATTTTTTCTGCAAATTGTTCTACGACACTAGGAGAATGATTACGAAAGTACAAGAGATTACAATATTTTTAAAATGTGTTCGAATAGAACTAGGCCTACGATCAAACGTAGACTGTTGGATACAGTAACAACTAAGAAACTTCCTGGCAGATTAAAACTGTGTGCCCGACCGAGACTCGAACACGGGACCTTTGCCTTTCGCGGGCAAGTGCTCTACCATCTGATCTACCGAAGCACGACTCACAGCCGGTCCTCACAGCTTTACTTCTGCCAGAATCTGCCAGGAAGTTTCATATCAGCGCACACTCCGCTGCAGAGTGAAAATCTCATTCTGGAAACATCACCCAGGCTGTGGCTAAGCCATGTCTCCACAGTATCCTTTCTTTCAGGAATGCTAGTTCTGCAAGGTTCGCAGGAGAGCGTCTGTAAAGTTTGGAAGGTAGGAGATGAAATACTGGCAGAAGTAAAGCTGTGAGGACCGGTCGTGAGTCGTGCTTCGGTAGCTCAGATGGTAGAGCACTTGCCCGCGAAAGGCAAAGGTCCCGAGTTCGAGTTTCGGTCGGGCACACAGTTTTAATCTGCCAGGAAGTTTCATATCAGCGCACACTCCGCTGCAGAGTAAAAATTTCATTCTGGAAGTAACAACTAAATTTATATTGATTTTGTGGTGTCACCGCCAGACACCACACTTGCTAGGTGGTAGCCTTTAAATCGGCCGCGGTCCGCTAGTATACAACGGACCTTCGTGTTGCCACTGTCAGTGATTGCAGACCGAGCACCGCCACACGGCAGGTCTAGAGACACTTCCTAGCACTCGTCCCAGTTATACAGCCGACTTTGCTAGCGAAGCTACAGTGACAAATACGCTCTCAATTGCCGAGACGATAGTTAGCATAGCCTTCAGCTACGTCATTTGCTACGACCTAGCAAGGCGCCATATCCTTTGCTATTTATATTGTGAAGCATGTACAGTGAAGAGAGATGTTTACCAATTGTGGAATAAAGTTAAGTATTACATCAACTTCGTACTTATTTATCAGACTCACCTCCTTTACTTGTTCCAGACCTCACGCCAGTCAGCGTGAGCGTAAACGCGTGCATTTTGGCCTCCTCTAGCAACACGGTGTTGGCTCTTCTGCCAACACAATAGATTTACTGTATATTAGCCGCCAGGTTGCAACTGTAATATTAGTGTCCTGGTAACGTTAATGTTTATTGAATGAAATGTCGTAGGTTCGGTAATTGCCTAGCGCATAAATTATTTCCTTTTGTACATTACATGGTGTGGAAGAAAGTACAATTCATTACTATGAACACTGTAAATATGAGTTTAAAGCATACTGTACAGTCAATCAGGTCAAATCTTTTACCCATCATGATAACTTTATACGGTACCACTCAGTATTTTTCGTTTTATGTGCAAACAGTGGCAGTTTTATCTCTAAGATTTCTATTTTGTATCACAAGCTGCGACACTGTCCGAATAAAGCAGTGACCCAAATATAGAATAAATTTCCTTTACTTTACGTCTATGGTCACAAATTTTTTGACAACAGATTATCAGTTTCGATCTATAATGACCATCTTCAGATAGACCGAACCCGGTAATCTATTGACAAAAAGATTGTGCCATAGACGTAAAGTAAAGGAAATGTATTCTATTTTGTAATTAAATTACCATTAAACAATCCTATTAGCTGTTATGCCCTTGTTTTGCTGTTCGAATGGATTGGAAGCTACGTAACAGAAACGTAAAAAGGAGACAAAAACAAAAGGCCAGAAATGAAGAAAATTAACTGAATGGTTAAGTCGAATACCTGCAACCTTTCCCATTGCGATCAATATTCTCCTTCTTGTTGCATTGCTCCCTTCGGAAGGAATTCTGTACAGTTTTCTCCATTTTCGCCTCGAAACGAACAGCCAAAAGCATTGCATTGAGGCATTATTCTACTTAGAACTTCGAAGATACACAACACTTATTATGCTTCACACATAACGCTCGGGTCCACAATGGCTGCCAATGTCAGGCGACGCGGTTTCAGCCAATCCTGAAGTGCGGACGGATTGCCCAGAAAATAACGTACCGCATTTTTTTTCAGCCGAAAGCAATGCTACGAATGCGAAACGTTACGTGTGTATTATTTGAAGTCTCTCGAGTGAGCCAGTCAAGTTGTCGACACATCCGAGAGATAGCGTAGCTGCAGGACAGTTTCAAAATAGTTTCTGCAGGTGAAGTACGTTAAAAGCAACGTATCGTCATTGAATTACTCACTGCAGAGAAAGAAACTGCGAGGAATATTCACAAACGCTTGTGCAAAATCTATGGAGCATCTGCTGTCGACAGAAGTACAGTTAGTCGCTGGGCACGGAGGGTGAGGTCATACGAAGGCGGTTCGGCGCAGCTCCACTATTTGCAGCAGTCGGGGAGACCATCCACGGCTGTCACTCCTGACGTGTTGCAGCGAGCTGGTGTTGTCACTCGCGAGGACAGACGCGTTACGACTCGCCAGTTGGCGCTGCATTTGTCAATCAGTAAAGGAAGGGTGGGTGCAACTATCCGCACTCGTGGACGTTCAAAAGTGCGTGAAAAATGGGTCAACGCGGTGTCTAATGGTGGATCACAAATCGCATAGAAGAAAACATTTGTCTCGATTTGTTGCAACTTTTTGAAGTTGAGGGGTAGGCCTTCTTGTCCCGAATTGTGACAGGTGATGAAACCTGGGTTCATCGTTTTCAGCCCGAAAAAAATGACAGTTGATGAAATGGCACCATTCCCACTCCCTACAGAAGAAGAAATTCAAAGTATCTGCTTCCGCTGGTAAGGTCATGATGACCGTGTTCTGGCACTGTGAAGGTGTGATTCTCGTTGATGTGATGCCAAGAGGCGGTACCATTAATTCAGGTTCATATGTCAACACATCAACAAAATTGAAGACGCGCTTCTGGCGACTTGGGCGCCACAGCAACACAGGATATGTTTTGCTGCAACACGATAACGCTCGGCCCCACACAAGTCAGAGGACTCCTGAACACATCGCAAAACAGGGTCGGACAGTGTTACACCGTCCACCCCACAGCCGTGACTTAGCCCCCTCGAACTTCCACTTGTTTGGGCCATTAAATGGTGCCATTCATGGAAGACATTTTGAGGACGATGAGGAGGCGATTCACACAGTGAAGCACTGGCTGCGCCACCAGGACAAGGATTGGTACCGACAGGGAATACACGCCCTTGTTTCGCGCTGGAGGAAGGCCATAGAACGGGATGGAGATTACATGGTAAATAGGGTGTGTAGATAAAGTACCATTCTTACGTGTTTGCAATTCTCATTGCGTTCAATAAAGAATTGTTGAAGAAAATTGCGGCGCAGTACTTTCTGGGCAATCCTTGTAAATGGTTAATCAGACTTGTTTCACGTGATGTTACACTACCTTTGTCAGAAAAGTTCCAGGACAGGATTCTTTTATTTCTGAGTTTGCAAAACTGAAAAGGAACAAATGTTGTTTTCATGTTACCTGGTCTGTGTGCGTCCTTGAAATGATCTTGGTCATGTTTCCGCTCAAACTCACTAGGTGACAGGACTGAGCTTAACCACCGCTTTATTTGGGTTGTTGGCACATTAGCTGCAGTGACGCAATGGATGTGTTACGAGCAAAGAGTGAACATTAAGTTCTGCGTTAACCTCGGGAAAACCCCTATTGAAACGTTGACAGTGATAAAGCAGGCATATGCAGGGAGGTACTTTCAAGAAATCGTGTTCTCGAGTGGCACAAATATTTCATGAGGTCAGAGATTCAGTACAAGACAATGCCAGATCTGGTCGCCTGCCTACAGCACATACCGATGGAAATGAGGAGCGTGTAAGGCAGTTATTGGAAGAACACCGTCATGTAACTGTGCGTGAAATGTTAGAAGAACTTAATTTGAATCGTGGTGTATGTCATAAGCTTTTTTGCGAAGATTTAGAGAAACGGAAAATAGTGCAAGACTCGTACCCCACGTACTAACAGACGAACTGAAAGAGGAAAGACGAAGAACTTCTGCTGAACTACTGATTAGAGCCAGATGTGACCTCCCTTTCTGTCAAAGATTATTGCTGGGGATGCAAGAAGGTGCTACCTGTATCACCCTCAGAAGAAGCGTCAAAGTGCTGAATGGCGGAGTCCTGGATCACCAGCCTCGGAAAAAGTCAGACGAAAACATTCAAATCGAAGTATTAATGTGGCAAACAATTTCGACATCGCTGCCCTGATTTACGGCATTCTCAAGACTGGTTCTTAGTCCGTGGCAGTGCAAGATCCCGTATTGCTTTATCTATTACGAGGTATCTGGCCAGACATTCCGTTTTTGTCATCTCACATCCGCCATATTCGTACGGCCTCTCGCCTTGTAATTTATTTGTTTTTTGTTACCGCGACTGGAAAAGCAACTGAAAGGAAAGCTTCATCAAGATATATCAGACATCCAGCGGGCTGTGACAAATGAACTTACAAGCACCGTAGTTGAAAATTTCCCAGATCTCCAGAAGCGTTGGCAGCTGTGTATAGATAGTCAAGGGGATTACTTCGATGGGAGCTAGTATCATTATTTGGTAAGTGGAATTTTCTGTTTTCAAAAACACCTGTCCTTGAACCTTAACTGAGAAAGGAAGTATTCAGCAAACTTTCTTTTATTGTCTTATTTATTTTTGTCTCTTGAAGAAGAGACATACTATTTACAGCTAAACTCAGAATATCTTGATTAACTAAAACAGTACAGTTGCTATTGCATTAATATCATGCAATTCAATGTCCCATTTTTGAAAATGTGAGCACACATACATGGCATTTGTTGATAAATGCAGTCATATTCTTTTACAGCAATTCACGCAGGAACTGCTAACAGGTTAAACTGGTTATTTATCTCCGTCAGAGTTATAATGTAAATCTGATGAACATTATTGGTTTCGACTTCTATAGACCATCTTCAGATCTCTGTCAGAGACCTGTACGGTAAAGAGTCACATGTAACTTACTCCTCCTAACCTGACTGGCCTGATCAGTGGAATACAGCACAAATAATCTCATTGTGACTTCTTACGTTATCACCAACCAACTGCAACCGGCTATCGTAATTGTCCCGTAACTATAACTGGACTGATTAACCCACGAAATTCATCAAGCCGTAAAGTTTCTATAAATCTACTTATTCATTGTGTTATTTTGTGCAATATGCCCCTCGCTTATATAGACTATTATCTGTCTACGAAATAACTATAGAATATTGTTATGGGGAAACTAACAATTGCAAAAATTTGATTTGTAGCCACTTGTGAGGAGGCGAGCGCACGCGAAAAGTGGCTACGGTTTCTGTTTATACTCTGGATTTAGTTTGGTGTCTGTTCTCACCTGTATCTGCGACGAACTGAATTGCACCTGTGTATTTCACTATGTTGACTAGTGTATACTAACTTATTCTAAGTTTTTATGTATCTTTTGATCTAGCTACTTCTTCGGTTAGTGTTATATTCCTTGTGCTCTAGACAAATATTCATTAAAGACGAATAACGAGTTTACCCATTGGCCAATGTCTGCGAACAGTTGGAAGCTTTGTCTGCCAGGGCCAAAAGGCCTCAGGCTGTTGCCAGGGCTACAGTGGCAGTGGGGCACCTGAGACGAGTGCATTTGCACCTAGGGAGCCCATAGTGTCGCCCGGGATCCCTGATTTCACAGCATCGTCCTGATCTGTCGACACCCGTCTGACGGTGACTGGTCAACAGTGGCGGTATCGCGAAACTCTGGGCGGAAGGCGATAGTGCGTATTGGCTGCACGGTTGTCCCCTTACACCTTAAAAGTGGGTTTGAGGCATTGCTCGCAGCTTAAAGTGTAACTGAGCCAGCGCAGGACGCTTTAAAAGGCTGATCTTGAAAGAGCACGACAAGTGCACAGCGTGGAAGCCCTTGTCACTGTGTGCTCCAACTTTAGACGGATCATGGAGCCCCTTACAGAAAAAGCGGGCACCGCAAGGTGGAAGGCCAGCGCCCAGTCTGTTCGTTTGCTGGCGAGGTCATGCCCGAGATTCATTCCATTTCATACGTTGCGTATTTAAACACATGCTGCGTAATATTGTAAAAGCAGGTCGCACCAATAACACTTTTGTGTATAATGAAAAATTGTTCCACGTCACTAGTAAAAATTGTTTTGATCAGTAAATAAGAGGGTAGTAACAGTGGGTAACAAGGAAAATTAAATTAGTTGAAGGAAGTGGAAGATGTAAAATAATAGATAGGTTTGTTTGTAAATAACTCATCTGCTACCAGTCACGATTTTCTTATTTTATTTTTCGCACGACGCGTTTCGAGAAATGATTCCCATTTTCAAGTGCGTGTTTTGTGTTTGTTATGTCATCCCTATGTGATGTTGTCTATGAGTGAGATTCTGCTTCATTTCGTTGACTTTACTGCAATATATAAGGAAACATGCGATTTTTTAGTTCGTTACCGATCTTTTTGTGAAGTTAGTGGCGAAATTTAGAAGAATTTGTACTTACAGTTTCTTTATGGCCCATTTGATCGGAGTCTCACACACACTAAACTGTAACTACAAATTCTTATAAATTTCGCCACTAACTTCACAAAAAGATCGACAACCAACTAAAAATTCGCGAGTTTTTTTTTATATATTGCAGTAAAGTCAACGAAAAGAAGCAGAATCTTACACATCGACAACATCACGTAGGAATGACATAACAAACACAACAAACGCACTTGAAAATGGGAATCATTTCCCGAAACCGCGTCGTGCGAAAAATAAAATAAAGAACTTCGTCACTGGTGGCAGACAAACAAACCTATTGCTTTCACAGTCGCAGGCTTTTAGAACCATTTATAATGGATCAAGTCAAAATAATAGGTGTTAGTAATTTAGGGGAAAATGATAGAAAGATACGATCTGCAGATCTTCTTTTCCTGTTAAAACGAAATATTACATATTAATCACGGTTCGCCTTGTTGCTGTTCCAAGTCGAAGGGCCTCAGCAGAAACATCTTACTAAGTGTAATACAGCAAGAGAGATTCTGTGTGTTCTTGTTTCTACAGGCTAACAACTAGTACTACTTACTACATGTTTTAAGTTGTTATGTAGTTCATATCTGTGTTGCTATGAGGAGCAGTCAACTGAAAACCGGACACCCGACATGGATTGGTTCCATTCAAAAGTAATCAACACACGCGTTAAGATATTCATCACAGTGGGAGGCGAGACAGTCAGTTCCCGTATCCTAGAGCGCGGTTGGACGGATCCACAGCCGTACCCACTGTTGCACTTCTTCATCCGACTGAAACCGACGTCCATGTATGTCTTTCTTCAGGTCGCCAAAGATGTGAAAATCACGCCATGAAAGATCCGTGTTGTACGGAGGACGTGGCAGTGTTTCTCAACCACATCGCTGACGTGTAGCCTTCATCCGATTGACAGTGTACCTGAATTGATCATCTCGTCTTCTACTGACATAAATGTTTTAACGGGTGTGTTGATTATTTTTGAATGTAATCCTTCCATAGTCCCATTGTGGAAGGTGTGTGGTTTTCATTTGACTGCCCCTTATATACGTAGACTTAGTTGTACGTGTTGTAAATGTGCTGTTATGTTTGTTTGCATGATGCCGTTTGCCTTAGTCAGTGTCATGGGTGAGAGGGCAGCATCAGAACTTATGCTTCGAGCCTCGTCTCCCCGTGTGGCGTATTGCTTACATGTAATGATTGTTCAATTGTTTTCATTAGTCATTTTCCTTTTCATTGTTTAGTTATCATATTTAAAAAGTAGTTTAGACACATGGACCAGTCCCGTTTTTTGTCTTCTTATCTATTTTAGGTGTTATGCTCCTTACGTCACGAGTTTACCTTTGTCTCATATTGTTGTTGTATTTGTTTCTTCCTCTGTGTCTTTTTCTACATCGATATCTGTGTCTATGTCTGAGTTTGTGTCCCAAGGATCGTGTTGTCTATTTGTTGTACGTCTGTTCGAGATATTCCTACGTATTTTGTTGTCTATAGACGTCACGTAGTGTTTTTGAAACATTTCGCCACTGTTGTCTAAAGCACGCCATTTCTTTCATGTCATCGTCTATAGGTGTTATGTGTGTAACGGTGCTGCAATGTAATGTCACGTATTCAGGAAACTCGTATGTCCTCATGTAGCTCTCTGGCTGAGGCCCATAGGCCGTGGCTAGCCAGTAAGTGAACCACGCCACGACTGGGATCCACATGCTTCAGTTTCAGTCGTTCCAGTACTGAACTATGTGCGTTTTCAGCAAAAGAAGTTGGTGCAGGCATGGTAATTGACAGAAATTTAGCTACCGAAGAAGAGTTGACTCACGACGTGTTATTACAAAGAGTTTTAAAACAGCGGGAGGCCCCAGGAACTGAGAGCGACGAAGGAGAAATGCCTTGGGCTGAGGCTTCAGGAGTATTAAACACTTTTGTGAAATTCGCTAAGAGTAGCCAACACTAAAACGTTTCTGAAGTCATGAATGTTCATATCACATATAACACTTCTTGTCAAAAAAGATTTGAAACCAAGAAACAAGTTAGCATTTTTGTAATGTTACAAAGCCGTGAGCAGACAATTTCAGCTAAACGATCAGTGGTAAATACCAGTCCGCCATATTCGACGCTCTCGACGTCATATATCCCTGCTATCCCTAAAGAGAGTGGTTCCAATTAAATTGTACGAAATTCTTGATAACATTTTTTAATTAGGTTGTTCCTGATTTTTTAAAAGCAATGGACTTAATTTTATTTTGTAACTGTCATTTAAAAATTGTGTATATATATATATATATATATATATATATATAAATTTTTAAATGTAATCTTCCTACTAGAGAACTTTTATTTACGAGTATCGCAATAAATACATATACAGATTTCTCTAGTAAGAAGATTTTTAGAATTTACAGATCGCTTTCCTGCTTGCAATATGAGGTAATCATAATTCAATATTGTTTTTACAGAAACGTAGTACAAGTTTATGCTTTAATCTCTTATGTTGTGTTTAATAAGTAATAATTATTTGTTTTTGTAAATTAAAACTATAGGTTGTTCCTGTATCCCTGTCTTTAAGCCAGCTTTTAAAAAGTGCCCCTGATAAAGCGGCATATTTGATAATCTGACATTGACAGGTTCCCGACAATGCCGGATAATCAGTGTCCTACCATGGCAGGGAGAGAAACTTATCTGAAGCCAGATGTTACTTGCAGTGAAATTCTAAATTTTTATTGGAATATATATCACAAATATATGTTGACTGCTGGCGGTGGAGGCGTGCTGATATGTATAAAAATACGATAAAATCTAGTGATTCGGAATGCGAAATAATTTCGGTGAGGATAAGTGTGAATGCGAAATAATTTCGGTGAGGATAAGTGTTTCCTGCTCATGTTATAGCAATAGGTGGAGATATCAATTTACCAGCAATAGACTGGGAGACTCAAGTTATTAAGGCGGTTAGTAGGCACAGGGAATCGCGTGAGCTTCTAATCAGAGAACCGACTCGTGACAATAATTTATTAGGTCTCCTGGCTATGCTCCCTGTTTACAGCATACTGAATACGGCTTTAAATTGGAATGTAAGGAAAGGTAGGAAGATATTTCTGGTTGGCAAGAGTAAAGTGAAAAATTCATCTCGAGGACCCAAAATATGGAACATCAATGGACACGAATACTCCGTAAAGGGCGATCAAAATGTTTTCATTTATAAGGGTGTACAGTCCAGAATTGGTATGCCAGTCAGGTAAACTCGCCGTGAGCACTGAGGTAATCGTACTGCCGACGCTCCAGGCTGAAGATACCCCTTTGGTAAAACACTGTATCCTGCTACCTGGAGAAGTCCGTAAATGTCTGGTGCACATCCTTGTCCGAGTGGAATCGTCGACCCTTCAAGGCTTTTTGTAAGGGACCGAAGGCGTGACAATATCAGGGGGAGAGATCAGAACAGGGCACTTGATATGGCGTAACTTCGGCGTTACATTTGCGATATGGGGACGTGCGGCATCACGAAGCAGCGGCAGCAGCAAGTTTTCGACAGACAGGATGGCCCACACACACTCTTCATTATCCAGTGGATGTGTACCGGTGTTTGTCCCTCAGCACGCTGGTCCTGTTTGGACGCATTTGGTAATAACGTCACCGTAGTTCACGTTTCCCGTTTATCGCACGCACGTCGCATCGCAGTCGCGCTACGTTGCAAGCAATGCCCTCCAACGGAAACTTTCTAAGCGCCCCTTATACAGCACGCCTTAGACAGGTACATACCGAGGGAAATTGTGAAGGATGAGAAAGAACAGCCGTGGGCAGAAAGCCCTGTTAGAAAACTACTCCGCAAGCAGAGACTGTTTCACTGCAAATTTAAACGTAGCGAAAGCTTCACAGATAAACAAATACTAAACGAAGCCAAAATTAGCTTAAGGAGAGCAATGCATGAAGCAGAGAACAAATTAGTAAGTAAACTTCTGTCTACCAACATGACAGATAATCCTAAGACGTTTTAATTAAATCAGGAAACGTATCGAAGGTATTTGCCCAGACAGTCTGAGACGATAACGGCGTCGAAATGGAGGATAATTCAGAGAAGAATGTAATACTGAACTCCTTTTTCCAAACCTTTTTCACCTGGGAAGATCGTGCTGTGGTTCCTCCTCGAAACGGGAAATATCCCAATAAGTGATCACGGGACAGAAAAGCATATGAAATCAGCCGAGGAAAGGCCACTAGACATGACAGGATGCCCTTGTTATTCTGCATAGAATATGTAAAAGAACTAGCCCCTCTTCTGACAGGAGCGTATTCTCGGTCATCCACGTTTGAAAAAGGTTCGTCAAACACACTCACAAACCTGGAGACCCACGAGGTAGCTTACAAAAGCCTTTTCGCCCAATACTTGTGTTGTGGATTGGCAGGAGACCAACCCGTAATATTAGAGGAAGCCGAAAGGCACGCGTTTTAGCTCACGCAGGCTGGCGTGAGATCTGGAACAGGTCAAGGAAATTAGACTAGCAAAAAAGACGTAGCTGTGGAATACTTAACTTTAATCCATAAATGGTGAACATCGCTCTTGACGGTACATGTTTTACAGCATCAATAGTAACTGGTAATGGCGCCATGCTAGGTCGTAGCAAATGACGTAGCTGAAGGCTATGCTAACTATCGTCTCGGCAAATGAGAGCGTATTTTGTCAGTGAACCATCGCTAGCAAAGTCGGCTGTACAACTGGGGCGAGTGCTAGGAAGTTTCTCTAGACCTGCCGTGTGGCGACGCTCGGTCTGCAATCACTGATAGTGGCGACACGCGGGTCCGACGTATACTAACGGACCGCGGCCGATTTAATGGCTACCACCTAGCAAGTGTGGTGTCTGGCGGTGACACCACAACTTGAATATTACCTGTTAGTCTGAGATCCATGCCAAATAGGACTGACAGGGAAAATAGAGACGATCCAAAGAAACATAGCGCGTTTAGTTACAGATTTATTTGGTGAGCACGAAAGCGTCACAGATGTGTACAGCCAACTGCAGTGGCAGAGGCTGCAGAGAGAGGCGTTCTGCATCACGGCGTGGTCTAACAGTCGTTCTTCGCGTCAACCATTCGCGACTGAAACGAGGATGGGGGTGGAGGGTTGAGGGAAACGGGAGGGGTGGGGAGGCTGGGCGAGGAAGAGTCGTACACGAAGTACCATATGTAGGTGTCCATCTTTCAATATAGTTGGCTATTTCACTTTATTTAAAATGTGCACTGCTGCCAAGTTGATCAATAAAAGGCTTATTTTGCTTTGTGGTTGTTAGAAAACTGCTCCTTGCACATGAAACTTGCAGATATGAAACGCAACGAATACGCGGTTTATAAGAAGTCAAGACTATCAGAGAAGCTGTATGACTGCTGTCAATAGTCATCACTAGACTCGTATAAATTATTGCTTCTCTTTATCGCTTGATTTGCAACATCATTCTAAATATTTACTGTAATTTGTAGTCCTGACGTTAATTACATCTACATATATACTCCGCTAGACACCAAGCGGTGTGTGGCGTAGGGCACAATTCGCGCTAAAGTCATATTCCCCCCCCCCCCCCCTGTTCCACTCGCGGATCGCGCGAGGGAAAAACGACTGTCTGAACGCCGCAGTACGAGCTCTTATTTCCCTTATCTCTGAATGGTGATCATTACGCGATTTGAAAGTTGGTGGTATTAATATATGCTCTACATCCTTGGTGAAGATTGGGTTTCGGAATTTAGAGAGCAGCCCCTTCTGTTTAGCGCGTCGTCTATCTGCAAGTGTGTCCCATTTCAAACTTTCTATGAGATTTGTAACGCTCTCGCGATGTCTAAATGTACCAGTCACGAATCTTGGCGCTCTTCTTTGGACCTTCTCAATCTCTTGAATCAGACCCAACTGGTAAGGGTCCCATACAGACGAACAATAAGACTGGACGAACTAACGTATTGTAAGCTATTTCCTTTGTTGAAGGACTCCATCGCTTCAGGATTCTACCAATAAACCGCAATCTAGAGTTCGGCTTACCCGTTAGTTGTGTAATCTGATCATTCCATTTGAGATCATTTCGAATAGTCACACCCAGATACTTGACTGATGTTGCCGCTTTTGGAAGCTGATCATTTACTTCGTACTGATACATTAATGGGGATTTTAGCCTTGTTATACGCAGTAGATAACACTTACTAATATTGAGAGGTAACTGCCAGTCATTACACCACGCATTTATTTTCTGCAAATCCTCATTGATTTGTTCACAACTTTCGTGTGATACTACTTTCCTGTAGACTACATCATCATCGGCAAACAGTCTAAGGCCGCTGTCAATACCATCAACCAGATCGTTTATGTAAATCTTAAAAAACCGAAGCCTATTATGCTTCCCTGGAGCACAGCTGATGTTACTCTTGTTTCTGTTGAAGTTATCCCGTTCAGGACGACATACTGCTCCCTGCCTGTTAGAAAACTTTCTTTCCAACAGCATATGTCATTGGATAGACCGTAAGCGCGCACTTTTTGTAGCAAGCGACAGTGCGGAACTGAGTCGAACGCCTTTCGAAAGTCTAGATATATGGCATACGTTTTATATGAATTGATACCGCAGATAAATAAAGAATATGAGTTGGTAAACGGTCTGATGTTACTTCGTGTGGGAGGACCAATTACATCAGAACATTTTGCATCTAAGTTTTTTTTTCTGTTATTTCTGATTTAAAAATTGGAAAGATGAACTTTCAGCGGTTCCAAACAGAGCCGGATTAAGGCGCAAGCGACACAACCCGCCGCTGAGGGGGGCGTAAGTGGCGCCAAAGTGTAAGATATGTAAACGGTGCGTACCACAGTATTATTAGCGAAAACTGACAGGTGGGGGAAAAGGAAAGGTGGGGGGGGGGGGGGGGGAGGACGGGTTGGGGCGCCACTTGTGTGGGAAAGAGTTCTCGAATCAGCCGTGGGTTCCACAGGGCATATAATTACGTAACGGTCACAGTATCACAGATGGCTATTGTTTTCGAAGTTCTCGTAAATAGGCGACTACCTTGCTATTTTTCTATAATGTCTACTAGCTATCGAAAACGAACTTGCAGTGGTTCTGATTTCTATGCACAAGACCACTATAAAGATATTAGCATTGCTGATCACATTAGAACGAATGTTTTTGAGTTTTGTGCTCTCTCTAGACATCAATACGACATTTGGCAGGCTCAGAACTGAATCGTAACTTGTCAGAGAACAAAACAAAGCTACATCCGTAGTCCCCACATCTGCAATGTTCTTCCTTTCATTGTCGTGGGACGATATGTTGTGTTGTTAATGGGGGTCTCACCATGGAATCACGAAGCAATTTTGATGAAGACGACTGTGGAAAGTTTTAGATGAAATTATGTCCCCTTTTGCTGTTTACTGGGCTTACTGCAACTGAGTTCCGTTACACTTCCTATTATAAAGAACTTTTCTGGAAGTAGTTACCTGTGATCGACTTTTCATTAATCTTCTTGGAACTTCTCTCGCTGTACGTAATAGAGGCAACAGTCATAAAATTTCCCCTCGGGCACTCCAGAGCCACTTACTAGCTAAATTTACGACTGACCAGCGTAATTCCTGTAGAACAGGAATTCTCTTTACTACCCGCAGTCTCCATTGTGAAAGCCAGAGTATTTTGCGGGACGCACGTGTTCCTGATTTAATATTTAAAGGTGCTGGATAAAAAATAATTTTTTTTTACTGGTAACATTATCAGACGCACGCTTAGAATGAGATTTATGTATAGTAATTTAGTAAAATAAATATACCGAATGTTGGTAACGTAAAAGGTTTCAAAAAGATTCATCCGAGTTCCGAAGAATAAATTTTCAACGTAAATGAAGATAGGAACTGCTGACGAATTTTAACTTGCGCGCAGGCCTGCAACGTTTTTATTTTCAAAAGAATCATACAATTTTCCAACGGTATATCTTTCTATTGGCAATTCTGAGCCTACGATTTATCTTAGAAGACAAGTTAAAGAAACGAAAATCTACGTCTACGTATAGCATTTACAGATTTAGAGAAAGCCTTTGACAAAGCTGACTGGAATATATTCTTTGAAATTCTGAAGATTGTTGTTGATGCGATTTTCAGTCCAAAGACTGGTTTGCCGCAGCTGTCCACATTATCCTCTACAAGGCTCATCATGTCCAGCGACCTGCTGCAACCCACATCCGTTTCAACATGCCCACTGCACTCGTCTATTTGTATCCCGCTGCAATTTTACTCCCTTCACTTCCCTCCTATAACAAACTGACAATTCCTTGATGTCTCAGAATGTGTCTTTCCAACCGATTCCTTCTTTCAGTCAAGCTATGCCATAAATTTCCTTTCTCTCCAATTACTTTCCGTACCTCGGCATTAGTTACGCGATCTGTCCAACTAATCGTCAACAGCCTTCTGTAGCACCAAGCCTCAAAGGATTCTTTTCTTTCCTTTCTGGACTCCATCTTCCACGTCCCGCTTCCATATAAGGCTACACTCCAGACAGAAACCTACAGAAAGACTTCCTGACACTTAAATTTGTATTTGATCTTAACAATTTTCTCTTCCTCAGAAATACTTCTCTTGCTATAGCCAGGTCTGTATTTTATATCCTCCCTACTTCGGCTGTCATCAGTATTTTGTTGCCCAAATACCAAAATTAATCTATTACTTTTAGTGTATCATTTCTCCTGAGCTTTGCCTGATTTTATTCGATTACAGTCCACTACCCTTGTTTTGCTTATGCTAAAATTCTGCTAGCAAAAAACTTTCGCTACTGCATAGCAACTTACCAGTCCTATTAGATGAATAAATACATTGGCATTCTTCAGTGTTGCTGTGTGTTACTGTTTTGTTATTATGCTGTTGTTTACTGTTTAGATTATTGAGACTATGATGTATGTGACATGAAAAGAAGAGGAGCGAACAACTGAACTAGAATCATTAAACTGAAACCAAGTTGTCTATCTTTGTGGTAATTTAATGAGGGCAGATCTGTGAGGGAGATTTCCTTCTACACACAGAACTGCCTAACTAGACTTACCGAATGTGAGCACCTTTATACTGTGTTCGTTAACAGGACATACTTTATTTGTTGAACAGGGTAACGTGTACCGCTTTTCCATATCGTGGGCGAGGATTTTACCTGCCGGTGACTTGAGCTCCATTAACCAAGCGGGAATAAATCACTACAGCCAACTCATCGATGCTTTGCTGGAAAAGGGCATCACTCCACTGGTAAGAAACGTCAATGCGTAAGCGCAGTGTCGGCAAAATGAACATCAGACAGACACTTCGGCCCCTGAGCGGAGATTTTAATACATTTTGGCCCAGCGCATTTACGAATTTAGCGTGTAACATTTTTAAGAGTGAAACGCAGCTAAACTGCGAAGAGTTCCACTAACACCTTTCTATTACTGTCCCTTAAGCCATTACCAAGTGACAGCTGATTAGATTCCGGAAAGAACAATGGTGTACAAGAAACCGAGCCTTGTTAACGCTAGTCAGTTCTTAATTGACGATTGCCCAATAAGTAGATAACCGGCTACTAATAAACAACTATTAGTGGAGCTAATCGCAATTTTTTTTCATCCTTAAATATGGAATAATTTACCAAGGAACGAGCTAGTTATACGTTAACATAAAATTATAACTTGTCTAATTTTTTAAGAAGCTTTTGAGCTTCTCTCATTTTCGTTGAGCTTATTGCCTTAGTTGTTGAGTAAACCTACAGGAAATATTTCTGTGGAACGTTGTAAGTATTCTACTAATTTAGAGCCGTTGTCTATCTCTATTACGCTAACGTTAATGGCTACACAGTAACTATTCGCTATTTTCTTGTTAAGCTGCTCTGCACGTTCCAAGTTTTGCTGGCTCCTGCAGTTTTTCTCGTCTCTCCTAAGTTCTACCGCATATAACGATCGGGCTGCGTGTGATTATGATACTGCTATTGAATTTCAGGGGACAGCGATTCAGATTCTCATACTAACATTCAGATTTTTGGTTTCCATTTTTCTGCCCAAGTCGTTTAATGTAAATCCGTTGAAAAGGACACTTCCGGTTTCCTTCACCATCCTTCGGCAACCCGAGCTTGGGATTTGTCTGTAAATGTCCTTGTCGTCGACGGGACGTAAGAACACAACACTTTTCTCTCTTCTTCCGCCTGTGGGCTGTGGCACACGCGTTCCTTAGCCGTTTCATCTCCTGGTAGCTATTTTCCATAGATTTCATAGAAGTTTACAATAAAATCGCAATCATAGAACTTTTAAGAACCATAACGAGGGTGTTTTACCAGATATTTAAGCGTAAGAGCTAGCAGTTAGAATTTATTAAATGAGTAAATTTCCTTACATAATCCGCTCTTACAGCTGACTAGCTATTGGGGTTGGGTTGCTTAGTCCTCTCTGTTCGTTATTTTATTAATTCCGGTGTACCCGCTTTTCCTTTGACATGACTTCCTTAAGGGTTTGCTGCTGTTTCACCCACTATATGATGGAATACTCATCAGCACTGAGAAGCTCTGTGACAACTTTGACCTAAGGTAGTTTGCAATTTGATGTATGAAGTTAGAATAATAATTTACAGACAAATTGTGAAGCTGAACGATTTCAAAGTGTCCTGCAATACGAGTGGACTTGCCCTTTGTCCTTCTAACTATGGATCTCTTGGTACATCTTCGTATTTTTTAGTTCCATACTCCCGGAAAAATAGTGTTCCAAATTAAGGGTCAAATATCCTACTACCGGTTGAAACGAGACAATGTACTAATAGCAAAAGCAAAAATGTAAAATTGTATTTCTGCAGAATTTTAGTTATGCTCTTAAATACACAATATATTTGATACGCTGACAAATTTAAAAGAAATGGCCGTGTAACTATTTTTTTCTCCACAGGTGACAATGTACCACTTCGACCTTCCGCAGAAACTCCAAGAACTGGGCGGTTGGACGAATCCCTTTATCGCAGACAATTTTGTTGATTACGCAAAAGTTCTTTACGACAACTTTGGCGACAGGGTAAGAGTGATGTTTCACTGCAGCTTGTTGTGTGAACCATTGTAATTTGTCTCAGTCTGTAGAGTGGTATACCATTTTGTCTCACATGTAGTTTGCTAAAGATAAATGGGCTTTAAACTGCCGCTACGCTTTTTGGTTTGAAGGTGAACTGGACAGCTGGGGTTGTAGAGCCTGCTAGGTTACAGAAAAATCTGATAAAGATAAAATGTTATCATGAAATTCCTACTACAAAATATGGGATATGTAGTACGATTTTTTTCTCCCCCCGAACAGCCACTGCGAAAATTCGACCGCTTGCTGTAGCACATTTACATTTATCTTCAGAGAACATTTAGAGGTGAGAAATTACTAGTTTTTAGACTTGTAGCTCGTAGTAAATGCAGAATCCAGGTGCCGTTTTGTGTAACCGTGTTCTTGGAAAACGCACTTTTTCTGTTTGCAATGTCATTAAAGGGCCTATGCTATGGGAGATTACGACGGAAGTGATTACACGAAGGTTTATGTCTGTAATACGGGTAACTTCAGTGATTTTACAAACTTTGATTCTGTGTTTTTCCATTATCGAATACCCATAGACATCCAAGTAGATTGTGATCAGTGTGCGGGTGCTTCATTTCTCCAACTCTTGTTTATTACAGTCTCACTCACACACTAAATATACATTGTTATTTCTGTTTGAAACTAGTAAGTGTGACAATAAAGTAGCGTGGTGACGTCCAGAACAAGGGAAGTGGCCACCTGAGCTGGCTTCCACACGTCAAAATCTGTCCGAGACATGTATGCCCGTCGTACAAGTGTGGCTGCAACAAGTAATTTGTTGAACTATGACTCGCACTACCTCGTGCACTACCTCATATGAACTACCATCTATTTTGTATTGTAACTAAGGGAACAATGTGTCCTCACGAATATCTTGTCTGTGTTACTCAGATACCTTGTGGGTTATTTGTTGTTGATTATTCTTCAATAATACACTGGTTTTTTCATCAGGTTACCTTCCATTCGGAAAGTGGGTGGACTCAACGACTGTTACGTGGCTTCTAAATTATAGAGTGCAGCAATCAGTCGTCCTTGTTTTTAGATTTTACTACGCAAATCCAGATTTCGGCTACTGGCTAGCAGTTCTCAATGCACTATTTTCTGTTCTCCTGCATATAAGTCCCTGTTGTTCGGGTGTCAATCACATTTCTTTGCATCGAGCGTACAATGTTTGGAAGACCACATGTTGTTGATATTTGGAAAACTGGTTTTTTATTCTACCGAGGTAATCTGGACAAATACATAACGTCAATATGTCACCGAATACTGCAAGTTTCTCCATACGGTACAACACGTTTCTCCATAGAGTTCAACACCCCGAAACAATGAAATGGTCAGGATTCCGCCATTAGTTCTTTTTTATAGAGTAGTAGATGTCAAACAAAAACGACATCTTTTATCTGTACATAAACACGAATAACCTACAAACTAAATTGGCTCAATGGAAGCAGCTGTTATGTTGAACTTTGCATCGAAAATCGAGCGTGCAAAGACCACATATGGATTTTTGGAATAAAGTAATAATTCAAACATATTTAGTGGCATACACGACAGTCTTTTGTATCTTCCAGTGTTGCTATCAGTTACGTTTAAGTGGAAAACATTGGTATCCAATATGCGGCACATTCGGTTTTCCCTGTATCTCTTAGAATTACAAAGTTGTTACACATTATTGAAAAAGTTTCGCTTACATCCTACAGGTTTATTTTTTGACATAATACAGTAAGATTGAAACAGAAAACTTACCACTTGTAAATTCTACATTCCCTTCCGAGTTTTGGATGAGTTTGAATTAGCCTCACGAATTGAACAATATGTGGTAGATAATTTTTTTGTGGAAAAGTTGATTTGGCAATAAAGCAACATCTTTTTTCTTAGTGGTCTAGTGAGTAGGAACGATTCGGGTCACAGAAATTCCTTGAACTACCATGTAGTGCATAAACTAAGTAGCAAAAGTTAATGTGTTATGTGCATTATCACGTAGCGCGATTTTCCTCATGAGTGGTACGGTACGTGATGTTCAACTGGCTGCCGCTGAAATCTAAGACGGCAATGACAGGAAATTTAAAAATGCAACATGGCAGTGGCGGAAAATTAAAAATATCCAAGATGGGTGTGGCAGAAATTTAAAAAAAATCCAAGATGGTGGAACAAGCCCAGTTTTCCCACATTTAAAATGTGGGAATTCAAAAAAGCCAGGATGGCAGAAGTATTCCAGTTGTGCTGTGTAACCCCTCTGTTATCACAATCTACATCCATCTTCAAAAGTTTCTAAATAACCTGTAATATTTATTACAAATATGTAAAGATATTGACAGTACTGCAGTATTTCCATGTCTGTACCATTTATAAAAGAAAAAGTCAGCTTCATTTGTTTTGTGTAAGTTGACACAACAATCAGAAGTATACAAATGCTCCGTTTTTTCGTGCCACATTTAATAGTGCCCAAACAATCTGAATTATTTAACAAAAAATGTGTAAAGCCCCCCCCCCCCACACACATGCACATTTTTTTCCTCCCATTCTCAGCACAGCTCACCTGATCTCACACATATGCTGTGATGAAGGAGGCAGGTGTGTGTGTGTGGGGGGGGGGGGGAGGGAGGGAGGGGAGGAGGGATTGGGCTCTTATGTATGAGACATAAAGGAGGCTGTGATAAGATGTGTACTTATGCTTTGTCAGCAGTCTTAGCTTGCTGGCTAAGCATTTTGCTTGCCTGAACTAGTCTTGAATTGCTGACATTGGCAAGTCTCAACTTGCTGACTAATCACTTCAGCTTACTGGAACAAATCACAACTTGACAGAACAAGACTACAATTACTTATGTCACGCCATATAGGGCAGTCTGTTACATTTTTGTGGCATGAAGATAATGTACAGGGGTATTTGTTAGAATTTCATACAACAATAGTGATGTGTAAGTCAGTTTGTTACAATTTTGTTTCATACTTGGGATTTTGAGAGCAAGTAGTTGGCACCAGCTATTAGGTTATGGCACATACACTGTCAGCTACTGGTATTAGAATATAGTAGCTGACAGTCACATTATGACAACTGTTCACCATTGTAACACCATAGTATTCACTACGTGTTCAGGGTAATGGCAGTCACCATCATTGGGCAAGGAAATCACCATACAACTGACCATGCATCTGGGATAATGCTAGTCTTCATGATTAGGGGGTAGTCAGTCACCATATCAGCTGACCGTCATTGTCTCAGATGCATACAGGGGGATGGTAGTCATCATGATTGGGCTAATGAAAGTCACCTTGTATAAACTGACCATTGTTGTCCCACCCAATAGTAACTAGGGTAACGGTAATCGCTGTGGCCGGGATAATGCCTGTGGATGCTCATCTGTAACATGGCTACTTATAGGGTAGTTTTTTACAATTTCGTGTAATAATGGAGATGTGTGAGAGTCATTTTTTCAATGTTGCTGTAACATAGCAATGTATCGAACAATTTTGCTATAACACTGTCATGTAGAAGTCAGTGTATTACAATTTTGTTTTGACATAGCTACATATGGAGCAGTTCGCTACAATTTGCTGTAAGATGACGAAGTATGGGATAATTTCTTACAAACTGTTGAAATTCTGCAGTAACGTCATGATGCATAGGGAATTTTGTTACAATTTTGGGAGAAAATGCTGATGCATGGTTCGGAGTGTCAGGTAGTCTCCTTGTGCGACCGTACAAGTTAGCGTTATCAGCAGAGGATGGGAAATATTTTATACTACGAAACATGGTTAATATCCTAGCATGGAGTCACTATAATGCTTGGGTGACTGAAATATAGTTGAAGGGGGAAGTTGAAAACATTGCGATCCTCATTTTCTGCTTATACAAATATGTGTTAGTACTATTCAGTATGTTATTTCGTTGAAGTGTCATATAGCGTTCATTGTGTGACAAATAGGTGAGTTCTTGACATATATCCTTTAACCTTTAAATTAGATGAGCGCCAGTGTCTTTTGCGTTTTGTAACTTTATGGAACAAATCTTTAGTATTGTAGTAAATAAACAGGCAATTTTTGGTTTCGTTAAAGTGTTGCATGAAGATCAAACTAAACTTGTCAACTACAGCAGCTTAACCTTAAGTCAGATCAGTAGCGCCAATATGCTAGCTACGTGTCTTTTTTACAGTTATAGAACAATTAACTCGCAACAGGAATGCCAGTTTGGTTTCATACTTGACGTATTTATGTAGTTTGATAAATAATACATAAAATCTTATTTTGTAGATTGTGGATTACTGTAAGTGACCACATGTGGTCTGTGCACAAATATTTAACTATCTTGATAAATGATTTTATTTTGGCGCAAATATAGTATTTTCGAGACATCAGACGTCCCTCTCAGTGTGTGGAAGCTTCTCCACTATTTTCTTTGTCCTTGTTGTGTTTACATTTCGTATTTGGTGTATTACGAAGCTAAACTTGCATGTTACGAATATACGAAATATAATGATACAACACGTTAAAGGTGTAATGAAAATGCACAATTTTATTATGGTTTGCCGGGATGAAGTGTTGGAAAAAGTAACATTAGTTGTTACACATGTTACCACACTTATTTCCATGACCAAAGTAATATAAATGAAGTAGTAAGTTAGCCAGCCAATAAGGTTTTTTTATATTTTTCTCGTGTGTTATCTCCCCATGTTCCCCCATAAATGGTGCTTAGTCAGGTTAGATTTTGTGCATAGCCTCATTTAGGCCTAGGACGAAATGTCAGCTGCCTGCTTAGCATGTTTTCTGGCCATATATGTTTAGAACTGTTATATAAAAATAATACAGGTAGTTCAAAGTGGAAATAACATTGTGAGAGTCCACAGTCGTGTTTTAGACATCTGTTGAGACACAGTAATAACACTGTCACACTTGACATAGACATTGTGTCTGTTGCTGGTATATTAATTGACATATGTTTTATTTGTGGAAATACAGTTAGTTACATCCTTTACGTATTTTGACAGACATTTTAGATGTGAAGGCAACATTATGAACCTAGACATGAACATTGTGTTGCTTATAAAACTTACATATTTTTGACATACACTTTGGACATGGAATTACTGTAAGTTACATACTTTACATATTTTAACAGTGTGTGTATGGTAACATATTTTATAAGTAATGCAAACAACACAGGTGTGGAAAAATTTAATAAGAGAATACATTGTGCCATACACCTAGTGAGGTACAATAATCAAAGTACACTCATTGAGAAGTGCTGCTTAACCTGTAAGTTAGATTACTTGTATAAACTTACACGAATACTGTCCATATCTTTACATATTTTCAATAAATAATCGAATACTATTGAACATAGTACAAAATTCAGATAGTTTCTATACTTCTGAACATGGCCAAGACAGCAACTACCTTGTGATTGGCCACGTTCAGTTAATGAACAGTAAAACACTGGGCTGTGATTGGCTGTTTCGTTTTAATGGATAGTGAAATACTGGGATGTGACTGGGAGAGTCAATGTGTGTGTGTGAGTGTGTGTGTGTGTGTATGTGTGTGTGATGGAAATTTATGTATATTGCACATCGAAAGACTCTCAGTTACATAATCTGCATATTTTTTCGTAAATTACCTAACATATTAATAGGAACCCTGACACGCTTTCCACTTAAATGACCTTAAAAAGTGCAGGTGGGCTAAACCATCCGTAGCTGCACTACCCATGACATCACAGGTCACACCCACCTTATCAGTGGTGTCGTCATCTTCTCATGACAAGCCACACCTTCTTCAATAACGTCATAATTACATTCCCCTCCCACCCTCCCCTCCTGCCTCCTCTCAGCCCCACTCCTCCAAACAGAGCCTAGTATATTACCCACCATTAAAATGAAATCACAATCTATTATTTTAGCAGCCATTAAAACAAAACAGACAATCACACTCTGGCTCTAGTGCAGCCAGCTTAGCTATGGTTAAAAGTATCCATTTGATCTGAATTTTCTGCATCATTTTTTTGGTCAAAAAGTACCTAAACGATGTAGCCTGCAGTATTTCTGCATCTTCACTGTGTCAGAAACAACCCTCCCTCCGTCCCCCGCCCCCCCCCCCCCCCAAACACATGTACACGCAGTGTTTACTCCAGGTTAAACAGCACTCATAAGTTAAATGTTTTCCTTACAGTACCTAAACTATTCTATGATGCTTGTCAAGTGTCACAATGTTAATTCAGCAAATAAAATGTCTCCAAATAATCGCCATCAACGCAAGGTCATGTCATTCTTAATACCATATTACGTCAAAAAATACGTCAGCGACTCACCTAATGTTTTGTCAAGTGCTACAATGGTATTTCCACATTTCAAATACAGAATTGGCTTTGGCATTACGATCTGAGAACATGTTATTGGTGTGAATCAGCGCCATTGAAGGAGCTGTTCGACCACTTCCCTCTGATTCAGCAGAGGAAATAAGACGTGAAACATGCCGTGCAATTATGAAGGCTTGCCCACAAAGGAGCAATATATCTGTGGCAGAGAGGGTTGCTCTACGCAAGCTTCGCCTGGATACTCAGACGGTGGTACCCCCAGCAGATAAAGGTAATGCTACTGTTTTATTGTCTCGGGACGAATACCATGATAAAATGTACAATTTATTGAGTGACAGCATGTACCGGAAGATCAGCAGGGATCCCACTAATCGAGTGGCGAAGAAAACTGTTTCGCTTCTGAATGAATCTCCCTTTCCACCAGAAGTTGTTCGGAGATTGAAACCAAGTGGTCCGGTGCCTCCTAGACTTTATGGGCTACCAAAGGTCCACGAGAAAGGTGTCCCTCTACGATCCATAGTGAATAACATAGGCTCTCCGACCTATGACGTTGCCAAACATCTGGCATCACTGTTGAGGCCTCTTGTGGGAAAATGTACTCACCATATAAGAAACTCGGCTGACTTCATTAGTAAACTGAAATCATTGAAAATGAACCCGTCTGATATACTAGTTAGTTTTGATGTGTTGACTTTATTTACAAAGGTTCTCCTTCTAGAATCTCTACAACTTATTGAAAGAAGTTTTGACAAAGAGATTTCAGCTTTATTTAAACATGTTCTGACCTCCACATATTTCTTATTTAACAACGAATTTTTTGAACAGACGGACGGAGTCGCCATGGGTAGTCCCTTATCCCCTGTGGTGGCCAATTTATTTATGGAGGACTTCGACGAGAAGGCGCTTGAATCTGCTGACTTGAAACCCACGGTATTCTGGAGGTATGTTGATGAAACCTTTGTAGTTTGGCCCCATGGTGAAGACAACTTGCAAGACTTCTTAAGACATCTGAACTCCCTCCACGATTAAATAAAGTTTACAATGGAAATTGAAAAGGAGGGATGCCTTCCATTCTTGGATGTTTTGGTTCGACGCAGAGAGGATGGCACTTTGGGACATGAAGTGTATAGGAAGCCGACGCCACCATCCTGCCCAGACAATGAGTGTTCTCCGAACTTTGACTCACAGAGCGCATATTATTTCTGACGAAAGCAGTCTGCAAGATGAACTTTCCCACTTACAAAGAGTGTTTGAAAACAATGGGTACTCTCTACATAAAATACAGAGGGAACTGAAAATGAAACCGAAAGAGGCCACAAAGAAAGCAGAAGAAGATGAAGAAACCTTTAAATCGATGGCCTTTCTGCCATATGTGGGTAGCCTCTCATCAAAAATAGGACGCATTCTCGGTAGACACAAAGTAAAAGTGATTTTTCGTCCTCCACCCAAGACAGTTGCACTCGTGGGCTCCGTCAAGGATGATTTGCTGCTCCGAATATCTGGAGTTTACAAAATTCCATGTGAATGTGGCCTTTCTTACATCGGACAAACAACTCGTACTGTCCAAGAAAGATGTACAGAACACTGGAAGTACACACGACTTTTACAACCTAACAAGTCGGCAGTGGCAGAGCACTGCATTGATAATGGTCACAGTATGTTGTATGACAACGTCGAAATTTTGACAACTACATCATCCTTTTGGGACTCTATAGTAAAGGAGGCAGTTGAAATTCGCTTGACGACGAATTTTATTAATAGAGATAGTGGTTTCAATCTTGATAAATCACGGAATCCGGCACTTGCTGTAATAAACTCGCAAAGACGTCGTCACAGTGCAGCTCACAATGATACATCGATATGCCGACACAGATCGACTGCGGAGTCATAGATACAACTCGCGCATTATGCACGTCTCTGCCGCCGACCAACGTCTCTGGCGCATTTGCATCTGTGGCCGCATGCGCAGTCGCGCGGTACAACAGTATAAAGGGGCGAAGCGAGCACTGGAGCGGGTTGCTACTGCCAGCCCGCCCCGATGGGGAATTGAAATACAATAAAGAAAAAAAAGAAAAACTGGAGCGGTAGTCTTGCGGCTCACTCTGAAGATGGCTGAACGTTATACAGCCAAAATATTAGAAGAAGAAGGAGATTTCTTGCGGCTGCACACCCGAAACTTAATGGAACATGTTATTGGTGGTTTCGTAGAAGAACTGTCATCAGCTGACTTTTTGCATCTTCTTCACAATTTCTTCGCCATAGCAAATACCATTTTAGGTGGAATAATATATTGCATCATAATGTACAGTAGGAATATACTCGTATAACCGTTTTTTACTAAAAAGCTGATATTGCTTTATATTTGCATTTGAGCTAGACTGGCTTGAGATTACGTACAAAACGAATTTTCGAGGATGGCTGCAACATTTACTGAAAGGATCTGCGATGACAAGGCTCTTGTAATCGTTTACGGACTGTAATCCCCGTAATCAACTACTAAATAATGTCAAAAAACTAATCACAATGCTCCAAAGCGACATGTAGAAAACATAGAACATTGTCTCAGACATATGAACTCACTTAAGTACCATTATACGAGTAGTATGAGGACAAGCTATAATGATGCGCCTTTTATTGCGATGTAACACTTGAACTCATGTTTTCTCAATACACAAAGTGATCTTTATAACAGAAAATGTTTACTTAAGGCACAACATGGCCAGGGATGTTGGTGGAACAAGACAGAGATGAAGTAGCCAGAGATAATGGTGAAACAAGACAGGGATTAAACGTCAAAATCTTGTAAACCGAATCTTTGTCACAGAATGTTTTTTTCAAAATATGTGAAAATTGATATGGTCTTTGCAGTGAATACCCCACCTGCAATTTTCAAGCTCATATGCGTGCAATGTGTGCCAGGGTCGCTGTAGGTATGCTACTTAAATAATTTAGGTTGTTCGGATAGTTTTGAACATGGCCCAAAAACACTACTTTTTCTGGAAGTTTTCCCAGTCAATCGAATATTCCATCCGTTTTGGGAGTGCATGAGGGACACTGTTAACTCTTGTACCGATATTGCAGGCATCTAGCTGTTACCATCGTTTGCAAACTACAAGTGTATTTAAACCTTTAATACACAGGGCTCATGTAGTGTCTGGTACTGACAAAAAGACAACAGAGTGAATTGATACACATGGAAGAAATATTCCGTAGGAATGAATGCATAAAACATCAAGTTCAAAGAGCTCCACAGGCGAAAACGCTGGACCAAGCAAAAGAAGGCAAGAATAAAGATATGTAAAGTTTATCACCTTTGCACCGTATATGACAAATACTTTTTTTTAATTGCAAAAATAATGAAGAAGCATCAAGTAAATGTGACCTTCCTTCCACCAACTAAGGAACGACGATCTGCTTTTACGAAAGGGAGTATATCCGAAATTCCCCGTGAGTATCGTAAAACAGACACAAGACAAACAATACACACTGTAAAAGAACATTACTTTGAACACGAGCGATGCACTCACCTACTACAGCCCAGCAGATCTGCAGTGGCTGAACATTGTACTGTATTTCTGTTGGCAGTTTCATGGATTACGAGAAAGTTAAGATACTCCGCATAGCCTCGTACTACTGGGATTCAGTGGTGTAGAACACTGTAGAAATACAATTAGTAAACAACCTGCTCAACAGAGACGAGAGTTTCCATCTTCACAAAGTCTCATTTCAAATTTGTACTATCAAAGGAAATATTGTTCTAAGTCTTTAGTGCCCGCCATTTTAACAGTCATCCATAATTATCAACCAAATACTTCGTAAGCGCTACGAATCCGCTGACTCTGTGCTTGCTTTGTTTTACTCTTAGAGGTGTAAAGTCTTACCTATGATTAACTCTGTGGTTACCTATACTGTTATCTGTAAAGCATGCGCATTTGCTCTGCAGTGTCAAGTTCTTTATAAATCTTGCAAGTGACTCGCCTTGAGAATGGCTGACTCTTTGGTTATCAAAAGTATTATCTCTAATGCAAGCGCTTTTACTCCACACTATCAAGTGCTTTAAAAATCTTGCATATGACTCTCGTTGAGAATAGCTAAAGGTTGTCAGGCAAAATATCGGTATAAGAGTGAACAGCGTCGCAGACTGTCTCCCAAAAAATGGTGGAAAATTTAGATTTTTCAGGTATTTCTAAACATGGCGCAATTTCTGCAATTCAGCTGTCACTGATGCTTTTTTGATAAATATACAGATGTCGAAATGCTATAGTTTTGTCAATTTCCTTATACATTTTTGATAAATAATTCAGGTTTATCGGATCTTTCTGAATATGGCACATGAACTGTTATTTCAGAGGGGTTACAAAGCAAAAAATAGTTCCGCTGCTTCGATTATTTTAAAATCGCGCCATTTTAAACGTAGGACTACTGGGAGTGTTCTGCAATCTTGGATGTTTAAAATTCTCACCAACGCTGTCTAATATATTGTTCAATTCTGCGCCACTGCCATGTTGTAGTTTTGAAATTCTCGACACCACCATCTTGAATTTTTGTGACTGCAATGCTGACCAGTGGCAGCTACTTGAACTTTGCACTGAAAGCTATATAGCCATACTAGTCTCATGGAATAGAGTGTTACAAAAGATATACACCTGGACGTGGTACAAAATTTGTACATGCTGTGGGTAGAGACCAACAGTGCGAAACTCACATACGAGGGTCGCAACTTAAATAGTGGCAACTATTTTTGACTACCGATACAAAAGAGTTACATGTTTGCACCTGTTACTATACTTCAAAGTAGTCACCAGCGTTTTGTAGAACCCGTTGGCAGCGATGTGGAAGGCGTAGTATACCGTTAGTAGAGTCTGTTCTGTTGATGTTGCGAATGGAGCGGTCTACTGCCTGTCGAATCTCTGGAACAGTTCTGAAGCGAAGGCCACGAAGTGGTTTCTTCATCTTCGGAATCGAATCATAGTCAAAAGGACTTAAGTCCGGGAGTATGGTGGATGGTACAGTACGTCCCAGTCCCATCGACCAAACAGAGCAGCCACGGTTTGCGCTGTATGCACCCGCGCATTGTCGTGCAAAATGATGGGTGGGTTGGACAGAAAGTGTCGCCGCTTCTTCCGCAAAGCTGGTCGCAGGTGATGTTCCAAAAACGAACAGTAATACTGTGCATTGACGGTCTGCCGTGGAGGAACGTAATGCATTTGGATAACACCATGACAGTCGTGCACGAGAATCACCATAACTTTCACCATACTGGGGCTCTGGAGCATCACGTGCGACCAGCTTTACGAAAGAAGCGGCGACACTTTCTGCGCAACCCACCCATCATTGTGCACGACAATACGCGGGCGCATACAGCATAAGCTGTCGCTGCTCTGTTCGGTCGATGGGCCTGGGAGGTACTGTACCATCCATCATATCCCCGGACTTAAGTCCTTGTGACTTTGACTCGCTTCCGAAGATGAAGGCACCACTTCGTGGCCTTCACTTCAGAACTGTTTCAGAGATTCGACAGACAGTAGACCTCTCCATTCGCACCATCAACAGAACAGGCTCTGCTAACGGTATACTCCGCCTTCCACATCGCTGGCAACGGGTTCTACACAACGATGGTGACTACTTTGAAGGACAGCAACACGTGCAAACATGTAACTCTTTTGTATCGGTTGTGAATAAATAGTTGCCACTATTTAAGTTCCAACCCTCGTATTAATAGTATTCTCTCACATGCATCTTTATGTATTTAAGTTCGGTAACTCCATGTAGGGAGACTGACGGCTGTGGCTGGGGTAATGATGACACATTCCAGACATAGATTGCACTTTCACCACTATCAATCGTCCTACCTTACTCGATACGTTTTCTTTCTGGGCATGTAATATTTGTGTAACCATTATCACTACAATGACAAGCTCAGAACTGCTCTGTCTACAAACATTTCGATGTAGAAGAGGTTACATCGAATATGAAGCTGACTTGGTTACAGACTTGATATATGCAGAATCAGCAAGGGAGATGACACTGCTTGCCTGTGCACAACTTCATGCAATTCTTTAGATGAGTGCAATGCTCCAGACAGAGCATTTTTTAAAAAAAGAAAGAAACTCACCTCCACTGTGTCTTAGTGAAACTGCTGCAATCACTTGTAATAACTGTGTGCAGTTCTCAGACGAGTCCCTAGACGTGAAGACAGCCACACACTCTGGAGTAATGGAATAGCACTGGCTTAAAATGTCACTTCGAATGTTGTGCTAGAAGACCAAGATTCCGTTCTCTGATTCTTTCTTGCAGGGTTCATCGGATTTCAGCTCAGTATAGTTTGGGATCATGTTTTCTGTCACCATTATAAAAAAAACGGAATTTACAGTAAGTCAGAAATGTCACAGAACTTGACACTATTATAAAGTAAAATTGAAAGTTTGACGATTTGCAAATGGAATGTCTTCAGTGTCTTATCGTTTTTGACTAAACCACTTTTTTTTCTTTATCGGTCCCAGAACGTTGTTGTAACACTTATTTACACTTCACTGTACCCCTCTACTATGGATTTTACTCTGTTTATTCAGTTGCATGTAACAGACAATGTTAGTTAAAGTTTGAGCAATAATTTTTCTGTTTTGACCATCAGAAGGTACTGGATGCAGACATATTTTTTGTAGTCTATCATTTTTACATCTGACAGATTGTTTGATGTCATCGTTTATCTCTTTCTACTTTCTGTCAATCTTCTCATCTCTGTATGCCACTAGGAGAGCAATGCACTTTGTGAATACATAATGGCTTTTGACCTGTAGGTTTTTTACATGCAGGGAAATGATGTTTGACCATGATTTTGAAGACCTGACGTCATAAATGATCTTGAACCGTTGGCTTGACTTCGAATGCATACATAACCACGTCCCTAACCCTCCCCCCTCCTCTAATAACTGTCCAGTATTTTACCAGTCATTAAAACGAAACACACAACCAATATGTACTGCAGTGCCGCCATGTTGTCCTATGCACATATCTCACATGGCCCATTTTTCAGCATCTACTTAAGGCACGTCCCTTTCTTGGAGTTAGGCCAATTAGCGAGGTAATAACTCATACAGGTTCGAAATGACGAATATAGGTACGAAATGGAACTTGCTGTGCTCTCAGTTACCTCGTCTCAGCTACTTTTCACGGTCACCCAACTACTCACATTCAGCTATTTTGCAATGTCACTATCCAAAGGATAATAAAAGACTCGTTTTTAGAATTTTTGTAGTGTAACGAATAATAAAGCAAATATCCTCGTATAATATATTTATTGATTTACGCATATTCAGGGTGAACATCAATAACACCGACAAACTGCAGGGACGGATTCTTGACTGAATATGGAAGTAAAAAAGTTCCTATAAACATGTGTCCGGAAATGGACATTGTGTGTGTGCAACGGCAACAAATCGTCGCAGAACACAGTAGAGAGCCGCATCGCATCCACACCATAACACGTGTTCAGAGTGGCCTCCATGGGACGTAATGTCATGCGCGATACACATAGTCGTGCTTCGGCTTACACCATGTTGGCAGGCCGCTCGCCTGGAGCTTGTACTGAATATTCTGTAGAACCCGGTCTTCCAGATATCGTGTACGCACAGTCCTCGCTACACGTTCGTCTGTGTGAAAGGACCCGTGATCACACAAACTCGCAAAAAGGGCTTTAAGTGTTCTGTCATGTGATTGGTGTTTGTGAGGGTCTTTGTTTTTGTATAGCCGTGCTGCCGCTCCAAAGTTTCCATCTGCTTGATCGTACACAGGCACCATCTCGGCTTGTTCCCAACATGAATACTGGACCATTCTGCTGCTTACAATACGTTGCGTAAATCGCAACAGCCTGCAACACACAAGGGACGCACGGCGCGTGATCAGACGAACTGTTATTTGTCAGCACCATCTACCGCGGCCACGATGTTGTATTTCCTATGTATTTCATAGGATCTTTTTTCTTCCGTTTCGTGTCAGGAACCCGTCCCTGGAGTTTCTCGGTTTTATTAATGTTCACCCGGTGAACTTACACACAGTAAACGACTCTTTCTTTATGTTTCTTTGGTTTGGTTTTAATAGCATCCAACTTAGTTTCCAACTTGAAATTAAAATATAGATCCAACTCACTTAATTCCTTAATTAACCAGTAATTTGACAAAAACAAAGAAGGTTTATTCGCAAATTTTAATACGCATCTCACTCTTTTTCCGTAAACTCTCTATCGTATCCCCTTAATAATTACCTCCGTCCCTTCTTGCAATTCTTTTAACTGAGAGCATTCAGATATTTTAACGTTGCCTCTTATTTTCTGCAAAACCAGTTTCAATTTCAGGTGCATCCTCAGATTTTTTTGTGAGGCCGATTGGTCAGTTATGGGTCCACTCAGCCCCTGTGAGGCCAAATGAGGAACTGAAGCCGGCCGGTGTGGCCGTGCGGTTAAAGGCGCTTCAGTCTGGAACCGCGTGACCGCTACGGTCGCAGGTTCGAATCCTGCCTCGGGCATGGATGTGTGTGATGTCCTTAGGTTACTTAGGTTTAAGTAGTTCTAAGTTCTAGGGGACTTATGACCACAGATGTTGAGTCCCATAGTGGTCAGAGCCATTTGAACCATTTTTGAGGAACTGAATGAATGAAGAAACAGTGGTATCATCAGCATTCATCCACTAGCTACAGTGGCTGGAGGAATTGGTGACATGCTGTTCAGGAGTCCCGCGATCATAGATCGCTCCTCGTCCTACCTTGTAGGCGAGAATTGTCCAGTAAGAACAGCTTGAGGCCTAACCCGTTAGTGGTGTTTACGTTTACTTCCTGCTTTACACTATTGTTAAATCATTCCAAATCTTCTTGGCTGTAAGTTGCCAACTCTTCTTGTCCACATTCTTGCTAAATTTCATTATAGAACTTTAAATTTACCAGTTTAGCAGATGTAAGCCCATCAAATGTAGTCATTGCATCGGTTTTAAACTCCATGGGTGGTTTTCTGTTGCTTCATTCACAATATTTAGGCCATCACATATACAAACAATGTAACGATTCTTTGTAAGCAGATGCAAATGGAAATGAAGTTTATAAACTGACTAATGTAGTAAAGTCTTTGTGTCCACAGTTTTCAGTGAGTACTGCAATATGTGGACTTCTTCCTTTGGTACTCACAGTTAATGCTGTGATCTTGTATTCGCTAGTTGTATCCATATTTTTCTGTATACTGTGTTTAACGTAATCTGTAAGCCTTGCTTGCACATATACAGTGACTTGTTCTTTTTCCAATATCAGTTCATGTTCTTTCTTCATGGGAACCGTTTTTTCTTTCCTTGATTTCAATCTCTTCCATTCTCAGTTTTATTTTGTGTGCATATAACACATTAACAGCACTTAAAGGATTATTTCTTTAATGTGGAACGCTTTACGTTGTCGCAATATACTTATCCTTTTTCTTAAATCCTGTGGAAAGAAATTATTCCGGGGAACCAATTACAATTCTTCGATATCTATATCTGTTGGTATAGTGCAGGGCAATGTCCTGCATTGAGAAAAATACGTTTCTCCAGTTTAATGCTAATGTATAACACTTATGTTCTCTTTGTTGGAGTCCATGTTAATAATTTCCACATAGTCTGTAGGTAAATAATTAAAACTATAGGCAGACAAAACATAATTATTTTATAATCTTTTCTCGGTCTTGATTATCTAGAAAGTTTACTTATGCACAAGTTGACTTTGATATATTCTCTTTGGCTCAGTAGAACAGTTGCAGAACACTGTTAAATAGAACTTAGCATTTGTTCTGCACGCTATCCAGTAGTTTAGACTACGTAGAAGCGATTGGCAGATAGAACGGTGCAGCTCATTCTAAATAGTTTGATGGTTTTTAATACACTTAGACAGTCTTTCACAGGGTCAAACACACCAGCCATTCTGTAGTTACAAATTTTAGATTACAGTCCGGTAATACCATACTCTTTAGTCAAGGAAGATGTAAAAGTTTATCACAGATGCATATTAGAGTACTTTATAAAATCAATAAAATGGTGACTGATATGTTTGTTCACACCTGGATTTGTGACTTGACACTTAAATTTGTTATACAGCATTACTATACAATTGGAGATAATCCATGTTAACAATCTCCTTGCAGACAGAGGTTATTGTCTGATGTTAGGTAGTCTCACATCTACAGTTTGTTAAAATTCCTAGCAAAATTTTGCATTATATCTGGGTCCATTAGGTAATAATCATCTATAAGGACCTGCTGAAGATCCCAGACAATTGTTCCATTATCATAGTTATTTTAACATTGGCCAGTTCGACTTCATACAGTACAGCCAAAGGATTGTTATAGTTCCTTTAAATGGGGCGTGTGCAGCTGGAGTGATATGGGACCCCTGATACGTCTAGATACGACTCTGACAGGTGGCAAGCAAGTAAGCATCCTGTCTGATCACCTGCATCCATTCATGTCCATTGAGGAGTCCGACGGACTTCGGCAATTCCAGCAGGACAATGCGAAAACGTCCATAATTGCTACAGAATGGATCCAGGAACACCAATCTGAGTTTAAACACTTCTACTGGCCACCAGACGCGCCATATATGAACATTATTGAGGGTATCTGGGATGCCTTGCAACGTGCTGTTCATAAGAAATCTCCAGCTCTGCAGGATTCATGGTGTCAGTTCCCTCCAGCACTACAGGTACTTCAGACATTGGTCGCGTCCATGCCAGGTCGTTTTGCGACACTTCTGCGTGCTGGTGGGAGCGCTACACGATATTAGGCAGGTGTACCAGTTTCTTTGGCTCTTTAGTGTATTATATCAACGCAATGTTAAGAGCGGAAATAACATTATGGCATTTAATTTTACTGTTCACATCATGTTTTGGACGTCAAGAGTATCTGTACATATACCAATAGTGTCAGTATCTTTACATATTTGTGATGGAATGACATATAATTTGAAGTGATCATTGTGATTTGCACAAACTGGGGAACAAATATGGAACTGCAGCCATCGCCAACTGGGGTAGAAAGAACAAGACCGATAACTCTGGGGAATACATACCGGTTGGATGTTTCATTTTAATTGCTGGGAGTATAATAGGCTGGGACAGGGATAGCAAAATGCGCGTGTGTGTGTGTGTTTTTCAGGTTGCTGCAAAATCAACATAGTCTCAAATGAGTCGAGATTTGTGGAAGTTGTGTGTCTGTTCTGCTGGCGAAGCTGTATAAGTGTACAGACAAGATGGTGATCTCCTGGGCAAAATTGACTGAATGTTTCGTTTTTAATGGACCACCAAAATATTGGGTTGTGACAGAGAGACGTAAATATACACTGTAATACAAAAAACCGACGCACCGCGAAGGAATTATTCGAGTAGGATACTGGTAGATGTGATGTAAATGTACAGACAAACGAATGGTTACAATCTGAGAAAAATTGGATGATTCGTTCAAGTGGAAGGGCTTCACAAACTGAGCAAGTCAACAATAAGTTGTTCCACGTATGGGCCTTATGTAAGCAGTTATTCGGCATGGCATTGGTTGAAAGTCCTTCTGAGAGATATCATGCCAATTTCTGTCGAATTTGTGCCTTACTGTCATATTCTGGAGCTAGTTGGTGGGCCTACCCATAAAACTCCCAACATTCTCAATTGAGGAGAGATCCTGGGTGCATGCTAGTGAAGGAGGGTTTTGGCAAGCACTTAGACAAGCAGTAGAAACTCTCGTCGTGTGCAAGCAGGTATTATACTGTAGATTGCTGAAACGTAGGCGCATACTGGCTTGCCATGAAGTGTAACAAAACGGGGCGCAGAATGTCGTCGACGTACCGCTGTACTATAAGGGTGTCGTGGATGACAGTCAAAGGTATCCTGCTATGAAAATAAATGGCTCCCCGGGCCGTCCCTCCTGGCTATCTGGCCGTATGCAGGGCGGCGGTCAGGTTGGCACCACATCGCTCTCTGGGCTGTCTCCCGACACGTCTTTGCTGGTCACCTGTGTTCAGTTGGAAGCGGGACTCATCACCGAAGACATTTCTGCTCCAGTCAAATAGGTACCGGACTGAAGACGTATCTGAAGGCGTCCCGGACAGCAGTAGGATACAAACCTGACGGTCGCCTGCCATACAGTCCAACAACCAGGACTGATGGTCTGGGGTGCCATTCCTTTTCATAGCAGGACACCTTTGGTTGTCATCTGCGGCACCCTTGCAGTACAGTGATACGTCTACAATTCTGTAAGACCTATTTTGGTGCCCTTTACGACAAGCCACTGTGGACTTACTTCTCAGCACGATAATGCTCTTCCGCAAACTGTCTTCGTGCTTGCCACACTCTACTTTGGCCTGCAAGTTCGCCAGATCTCTACACAATTGAGAACAGTTGGAGCATTATGGACAGGGCCGCCCCCCCTCCCCCAAACAGGTCTGAATGTTGACAGTCTAACACGCCAGTTAGACAGAATTAGACGTGATATCCTTCAGGAGGAAATGCAGCATCACTATCAATCAATGCAAAGCCGAATAACCGCCAGTATAAAGGCTACAGGTAAACCAATGCGTTACTGAGTTCCCCAATATGTCAAGTTCTTTATTTGAATAATTGATCAAATTTTTAGGACATCGTAATTATTTATTTGTATGTATATGTATATCACGTCAATCGACTTCCATCACATTACGATAATTCCTTCGTGGTAAGTCGTCTTCTTTTTTTCCAGAGTCTTTTATAGAAGTTCTTCGTTACATTTTTCGTGTACAGTAAGGAATTGCTCCACCCTGTATAACTGCTCTTTAGAATACGCTATTAGTCCACAAGTTAAAAATATAAGTAAGTAAAAATTGTTAGACACCATCACATTTAAAAATCTGAATGGAAGTCTAAATGAGTGATGCATCATCAGGAATAATTCCTAAGCTGTCCAAACGTAGGGTTCCAAGGTCATTGTTATCTTCAGCAGAACTTTTGATGCTTTATGAGCATGTCGTCATATTGCTCAATTTCTGGGCACTGGGCCAGCCCCGTGTTCAGGTTTCGCACAGGAAATGAGATACTAAGAGTAGTAGATCGTAAGTTTCTTTAATATACGTCTATGGTCACAATTTTTTTTGTTTAATAGATTACCGGTTTCGGCCTTTAATGACCATCATCAAATCTGTTTCATAAAAACAACGTCCTAATGTACTGCAGGACTTTGTTTTTATGAAACAGATCTGATGATGGTCATTAAAGACCGAAACCGGTAATCTGTTAAACAAAAAAGATTGAGACCATAGACGTAAATTAAAGAAACTTATTACATATACGGGTCACTGTGTTTCTTCGCGACGATGTCGCAGCTTGTGAAAGTAGTAGATCAGTTCTGCTGCACGTATCAAAAAACGTTTTGCATCACCCCAGTTCCCGGAACTCCTGAAGACAGACGTTGACTGTGGATATTGTATGACGGACACAGTCGTCGACTCACCTCGGAAGATGTTCTCCGTAGTTGAGAACGAAACGTCAGGGAGAAGAAGTTCTACAGATCGACCACGGCAACTTAGCCCGGAAGAGTTTACTGATAAAGACGCCGGCCGTGAAAGCCTACATGGAATGAGTCCCTTTGACTGTTCAGAGATGTCACTGAACCCGCCCAAAGATGTAAACAACCATGCAAGAGTAGCGCCTATTAGACGGAGGGGGACCGACAGCCGAAAGAAGATACACTGCTCGTCTTGTCTGTAGTTCAACCACACATGGACGGTCAATACTGCGGTTCGATCGCGTCCTCATTGTTACTTTGTGCCAGGGAGGGCTCTCAACAAGGCAAGTGTCCAGGCGTCTCGGAGTGAACCAAAGCGATGTTGTTCGGACATGGAGGAGGTGCAGAGAGACAGGAACTGTCGATGACATGCCTCGCTCAGGCCGCCCAAGGGCTACTACTGCAGTGGATGACCGCTACCTACGGATTATGGCTCGGAGAAACCCTGACAGCAACGCCAACATGTTGAATAATGCTTGTCGTGCAGCCACAGGACAGCCTGAGACAGACTGAAAAGCGCTGTTCATGGACGGCGTGACCCACCAACCACTCTGAGGGATATACGCCGAATCGCCGTTGAGGAGAGGGACAATCTGGACCAACAGTGGCTTGATGAACTTGTGGATAGTATGGCACGACGAATACAGGCATGCATCAATGCAAGAGGACGTGCTACTGGGTATTAGATTTACTGGTGTATACAGCATTCTAGACCACCACCTCTAAAGGTCTCGCTGTATGGTGGTACAACATACAATTGTGGTTTTCATGAGCAATAAAATAGACGAAAATGATGTTTATGTTGATCTCTATTACAACTTTCTATACAGGTTCCGTAACTCTCGGAACCGCGATGATGCAAAACTTTTTTTGATGTGTGTATTTGGATGGCAAAATAACTGATGATGGTTCAATTAGAGAAGAAATCAAATGCATATTGGCTGTATCCAGAAATGGGTTTCTGAAAAAGAGGAATTTGTTAACATGTAATATCAGTCTCTTAGAAAGTCTTCTTTGAAAGTATACATATGTAACTTACCCTGGTGTCGGATCGAAAAATTGATAATAACCAGTTCAGACAACAAGAAAATTGAACCTTTCGAGTGTAGCGTTGTAGAAAAATGGTGAAGAGTGGGTGTATAGATCGAGTAAGTAATGAGAAGGTACTTAATCGAACTTGGGAAAAATGGGCTAAGAGAAGGGATTGGTTGATAGGCACCTAGAAATCATCAGTCTGGTAATAGAAGGAGGTGTGGGATGTGAAAATTGTAGAGGGAGACCAAGATTTGAATGCAGTAGGCAGATTCAGATGGATGTAGATTGCAGTAGTTATGCAGAGATGATGAGGCTTGCACAAGGTAGACTAGCATGCAGAGCTGCATCAAATCTGTCTACGGACTGAAGACCACATCGACAAGAGTAATGTGATATCTCAGTCGAGCCATGTAGTGGCCGTCTGTAACGAGGTAAGAGGCGACCCTGGATCGCAGCGCCGAGGCAGTGCAGGGGTCGTTGCGTCCGCAGGTGAAGCTGTGGTCGACGTTCAACCAGCCGGACTACATCGCTTCCGGGTACACGTCGGACACCGAGGCGCCGGCGCTCAACGCCAGCGGCGTGGGCGACTACATGGCGGGCTACACGCTGCTCATGGCGCACGCGCGGGCCTGGCGCCTCTACGACGAGCAGTACCGGGCCAAGTACAACGGTGAGCCACCCGCTCTGCGCTCTGCACCGACGCTGCCCCACTTGTTCCACTTGTTTACGTCACAGCTCCAGAAAACTAGTGCTGCCCGAGTTTCCGATCGTCCCGCGATCTAGTGACTGCTCTTGATACCACGTCTATGAAGTAGTATTGCGGCCGGTCGGAGCGGCCGTGCGGTTCTAGGCGCTACAGTCTGGATCCGCGTGGCCGCTACGGTCGCAGGTTCGAATCCTGCCTCGGGCATGGATGTGTGTGATGTCCTTAGGTTAGTTAGGTTTAAGTAGTTCTAAGTTCTAGGGGACTGATGACCACAGCAGTTAAGTCCCATAGTGCTCAGAGCCATTTGAGCCAGTAGTATTGCGTTATTGCTATACTAATAATAGTGACGTTAAGAATAAAATAACCGCGGAACGGGGTCTCCATTATCTCCCAGAGTGCAAGTCGTTGGTTAAACCAGCAACTTATTTATTTATTTTGCGTATGGTAAGGTATTTGGGGTTGAAGTTGTGTTCACAGAAGTTCACATTCAGTTCCTGGTTCAAGTGGAAAGCACACATCTCAGTCTTGGTTGGATTAGGGCAGGGTCGCCATTTTTCATAATAGGAGTTCAAGGACTCCAGATCTTCTGTGAGTACGTTCGCTCCTTCCCCAAGTGTTTTAGTTTGTACAACTAATGTCAAATCACCGACGTAGCAAATTTTCCTGCTGACTGTATTTGGCAGGTCGCTAATATACAAATTAAAAAGGGTTGGAGCCAACACAGATCCTTGAGGAAGGGCCATTTTTTATTTTATACGATCTGCTGGTGGTGTGGCCGATGCTCACTTTGAAAGGCCTGTTCGTCAGTATGTTGTTCATTAAGGTTGCCAGTTTTAAACTAGGTATGTGTCTCTTGAACTTAAGTATAAGACCCTGTAGCCATACACAGATCAACAAAAGCTACACTTGACTTCATCCTGTTCTGGAATCCGCTTTCTATACATGATGTTAAGGCTAAAACTTGTTCACAACAGCTGCGCTTGTTTCTGAAACCTGCCTGATATGGAGGGGTTATTCCATCCACGATGTCCTGAATTCTACTAAGTATCAGGCGTTCCAACAACTTGAAGCATACACTCAAGAGGGCGAAGGGGCGGTAGCTAGTTGGATCTTGTGGTAGCTTTCCAGGTTTAAGGATTGCTAGCGTGTGGGCTATTTTAAATTGTGGCGGGATTATTCCAGTGTTTAAAATGTTGGTGTAAATCTTTCTTAGCCACGCTTTTCCATTAGGTCCGAGGTGTTTTATAAATTCTGGGAATATACCGTCCAATCCAGCCGCTTTGCGTATTTTTAAGGTCTTTATCGCACCCTTGATTTCCTCTTCGCTAAATGGTGACGAAAGCAGTGTATCGTCATTCTGAGTTTTATCATGTTCTTGTAGTTCTTCTTTAGTTTCTGCTTCAGTTGTTGGATCAAGAGGGGTTTTCTCAGCACGCGCCTTTATGTGCAATGCCATCTTCGACGGTTTTATTTTAGGTTCGTGGTGGCGTGCTGAAGAGGAGTTACCAAGTTTCCTCAATAATAACCAGGCTTTTCTCCTGGAATGTATAAAATTCAGCTCGGACGTGAGTCCCTGCCACTTGTATTTTCTGTGTGTGTTTAGTCCCTCTAATACTTGTCCACCGATTTCAGGGTTTCCTGTTTCTTGGTATTTATCATAAAGTTTGTTAATATTATTGTCCCAGCAAGGAATATACTGTTGTCTCTCACGGCCACACACAGCGACAAAACAAAAACCAGCAACTAATAAATGAATATACGATCACTAAAGATTCGGTCCTAAGAGTCGAGTTCTCGCTCACCCCACCATCCAGTGACGACTGTTGGTACTATTTTCACCAGGGTTCTTGCTGCTGAAATTTACTCTCTCGATCGTTTTTACATCGAGTTTAATATGATTTATGACATGTATTAGGCATTAAGTTCTTAATTAGTTTTCTTCCTGATTTCATTTGTTTGTTAACATCTTGTTTTCAAGATGATTAAAAGATGGTAACCTTCTATCTGTTGACCTATTTCTAATACGTGAAAAGTGACTGAAACCGTCATTTGGAAACCACTTGGTTAATCATTAGTGTCCAATAACCAAATAAAATGTTTCACTTTGTTTAGAGTTAAATACACTACTGGCCATTAAAATTGTTACACCAAGAAGAAATGCAGATGATAAACGGGTATTCATTGGACAAATATATTATACTAGAACTGTCATGTGATTACATTTTCGCGCAATTTGGGTGCATAGATCCTGAGAAATCAGTACCAAAAACAACCACCTCTGGCCGTAATAACGGCCTAGATACGCCTGGGCACTGAGTCAAACAGAGCTTGGATAGCGTGTACAGGTACAGCCTATGCAGCTTCAACACGATACCACAGTTCATCAAGAGTAGTGACTAGCGTATTGTGACGAGCCAGTTGCTCGGTCAAAATTGACCAGACGTTTTCAATTGGTGAGAGATCCGGAGAATATGCTGGCCAGGGCAGCAGTCGAACATTTTCTGTACCCAGAAAGGCCCGTACAGGACCTGCAACATGCGGTCGTACATTATCCTGCTGAAATGTAGGGTTTCGCAGGGATCGAATGAAGGGCAGAGCCACCGGTCGTAACACATCTGAAATGTAACTTTGACTGTTCAAAGTGCCGTCAATGCGAACAAGAGGTGATCTAGACGCGTAACCAACGGCACCCCATACCATCACGCCGGGTGATACGCCAGTATGGCGATGACGAATACACACTTCCAAGTTGCGTTCACCGCGATGTCGCCAAACACGGATGTGACCGTCATGATGCTGTGAACAGAACCTGGATTCGTCCGAAAAAATGACGTTTTGCCATTCGTGCACCCAGGTTCGTCGTTGAGTACGCCATCGCAGGCGCTCCTGTCTGTGATGCAGCGTCAAGGGTAACCGCAGCCATGGTCTCCGAGCTGATAGTCCGTGCTGCTGCAAACGTCGTCGAACCGTTCGTGCAGATGGCTGTTGTCTTGCAGACATCCCCATCTGTTGACTTAGGGATCGAGACGTGGCTGCACGATCCGTTACAGCCATGCCGATAAGATGCCTGTCATCTCTACTGCTAGTGAGGCCGTTGGGATCCAGCACGGCGTTCCGTATTACCCTCCTGAACCCACAGATTCCATATTCTGCTAACAGTCATTGGATCTCGATCAACGCGAGCAGCAATGACGCGATACGATAAAACGCAACCTTTATCAAAGTCGGAAACGTGATGGTACGCATTTCTCCGCGTTGCACGAGGCACCACAACAACGTTTCACCAGGCAACGCCGGTCAACTGCTGTTTGTGTATGAGAAATCGGTTGGAAACTTTCCTCATGTCAGCACGTTGTAGGTGTCGCCACCGGCGCCAACCTTGTGTGAATGCTCTGAAGATCTAATCGTTTGCATATCACAGCACCTTTTCCTGTCGGTTAAATTTCGCGTCTGTAGCACGTCATCTTCATAGTGTAGCAATTGTAATGGCCAGTAGTGTAATAGTTTTAGAACAACAACAGTTTCAACTTTGATTCTTAGCTGAACTTAATTATCACCAAAAAGGGTTACGTATACTTCCATACATTTTGAGTACCTTTATTGCAAATTTCTTCAAATAAAGCGTAAGTTCGTACGATGGTAAGATTTACTGCTTTTAACTCCTGTGTTTCTCTAAATTTTAAGCAGAGCTGCCCTTTCCTATTGTTGTTCATTCCTGGTTTCTCGTATATCACATCATGTGAGTCAATTGTCAAATGTCTAGCAGCCCTTATACCATATCAGGTTCTCGGGCATATGGAGGAGTCTCATGCTTCTTTGAACGGAATTACCGTTAGCCCTATCCTATGTGCTCAGCGCAGCTCGTAGCCTCTCACCTCCAAAACTGTTTCTATTTACGCCGTTTTTATTAAATAGCTTTCTCGTAGGTCTGTTTGTTTGGGTACTAATTTTGCAACTGATTTTAAACTAACTTCCAAAGCAGTTAGGGTCATAATGTTAAACAAAGCTCAGAATTTTACGACAAGGCAATATTAAATCGCTTCCTTGTCTGGTCTATGATGCTGATTACTTTGTGTGTCACTGCTGTTTCCCTGTTTTCCTGCCCGAGTTTGCAGGAACGACAGTTGCTCGCAAATCTCCATGTGAGCCTGAATCTCCCTAACTTCTACCTTCGCTGTTTTTTCGCGAGGTGTACGAAGGAGCACCAATATATTGGTTGGTTGACTCAGGGGAAGAGAAAGTGAAAGAAACCTAAAATTTACCACATGTTTCTGTTGTAATCTCATCATAATGTTTGAAATCGACTGAAAAATTTCACGCTCACGCACATAAAACACCAAAAATCAGAAAATAATTATTTAAATAAAAAATGAATTTTTATTGTACTAAGTTTTTGAAAAATAAAATAGTTTCTCTAGTCCCACAAACATTCCTAACCCTATACAGATAGTTGTGAAAAACGTATGATTGTGAATTTTTAATAGCTATAAAAATAATTGTAAGATTTAGAACAAAAAACATGGGATGCATGCAATACAAATTAGCTAAAACAAGAAGCCAAACGATTTCATGCAGCCACAGGCATGCTCCTCAGCAACAGAAATGCGGTGGGCGAATTGTCAGGAAGACTCACGAAATTCACTTGCTCTTACACTGGCCTTGTTTAAGCAAGGTAGGCACTGTACGCTTCCACAGGCAGTGCACCAGTGCATCCAGCGATATCTTGTGACCGATGTCATCACTTAACCCTCCGTGTATCAGAGCCATAAAGCCTCCAGGCAACACGTCCACTTCCTTGTGTACTTTGGCACTGCTACAGTATGTTGTGCTCGGCCTGCACTCAGCCAAGGTTGATTCTCCTAAATACTGCGATTCGAGGCCGAATACAGACTGAATCCAATCAGCACGGCAAGCGCCTTCAAGCCAATGCGCCTCTACATCTACATCTACATCCATACTCCGCAAGCCACCTGACTGTGTGTGGCGGAGGGTACCTTGAGTACCTCTATCGGTTCTCCCTTTAAAGAAGGATTGCCGGTATGCCTCTGTGTGGGCTCTAATCTCTCTCATTTTATCCTCACGGTCTCTTCGCGAGATATACGTAGGAGGGAGCAATATACTGCTTGACTCCTCGGTGAAGGTATGTTCTCGCAACTTCAACAAAAGCCCGTACCGAGCTACTGAGCGTCTCTCCTGCAGAGTCTTCCACTAGAGTTTATCTACCACCTCCGTAACGCTTTCGCGATTACTAATGATCCTGTAACGAAGCGCGCTGCTCTCCGTTCGATCTTCTCTATCTCTTCTATCAACCCTATCTGGTACGGATCCCACACGGCTGAGCAGTTTTCAAGCAGCGGGCGAACAAGCATACTGTAAGCTACTTACTTTGTTTTCGGATTGCATTTCCTTAGGATTTTTCCAATGAATCTCAGTCTGGCATCTGCTTTACCGACGATCAACTTTATATGATCATTCCATTTTAAATCACTCCTAATGCGTACTCCCAGATAATTATCTGGGAGTACGCATTGGGAGTGATTATATATTATAATTATATTATATTATATTATATTATATTATATTATATTATATTATATTATATTATATTATATTATATTATATTATATTATATATTATACATATTATATTATCTTATATTATAATTAATTATATAATTTATGGCATTAACTGCTTCCAGTTGCTGACCTGCTATGTTGTAGCTGAATGATAAGGGATCTTTCTTTCTATGTATTCGCAGCACATTACACTTGTCTACATTGAGATTCAATTGCCATTCCCTGCACCATGCGTCAATTCGCTGCAGATTCTCCTGCATTTCAGTACAATTTTCCATTGTTACAACTTCTCGATATACCACAGCATCATCCGCAAAAAGTCGCAGTGAACTTCCGATGTTATCCACAAGGTCATTTATGTATATTGTGAATAGCAACGGTTCTACGACACTTCCTTGCGGCACACCTGAAATCACTCTTACTTCGGAAGACTTCTCTCCATTGAGAATGACATGCTGCGTTCTGTTATCTAGGAGCCGGCCGCGGTGGTCTAGCGGTTCTGGCGCTGCAGTCCGGAACCGCGGGACTGCTACGGTCGCAGGTTCGAATCCTGCCTCAGGCATGGGTGTGTGTGATGTCCTTAGGTTACTTAGGTTTAAGTAGTTCTAAGTTCTAGGGGACTTATGACCTAAGATGTTGAGTCCCATAGTGCTCAGAGCCATTTGAACCATTTTTGTTATCTAGGAACTCTTCAATCCAATTACACAATTGGTCTGATAGTCCATATGCTCTTACTTTGTTCATTAAACGACTGTGGGAAACTATATCAAACGCCTTGCGGAAGTCAAGAAACACGGAATCTACCTGTGAACCCGTGTCTATCGCCCTCTGAGTCTCGTGGACGAATAGCGCGATCTGGGTTTCACACGACCGTCTTTTTAGAAACCCATGCTGCTTCCTACAGAGTAGATTTCTAGTCTCCAGACATTATATTCGAACATTATACGTGTTCCAAAATTCTACAACTGATAGTTAGAGATATAGGTCTATAGTTCTGCACATCTGTTCGACGTCCCTTCTTGAAAACGGTGATGACCTGTGTCCTTTTCCAATCCTTTGGAACGCTACGCTCTTGTAGAGACCTACGGTACACCGCTGCAAGAAGGAGGGCAAGTTCCTTCGCGTACTCTGTGTATGCCCCTCGGGGCATACTCTCAAATCCATCGCTGGGCAACCAGCACAGACAATTTCTAGATGTGACTATCGAGATACCCAAAGCCTAGTCATATCCTGGCATAACTGAACTCGGCTAGTTTAATTAGTAGAGGGTTTTTTAATAAAATGGCTAACTGGAGTCAATGCTTTAATGACCTTACAAGCCCAACAAAATGTTTCATCGACTTAGTCGAGATCCTCTTATTCCCCTGGCCTTGGACGCCAAAGTTTTAATAAAAATATCACCCATGTTCAATTTGGCAGGATGCCTACCCCAATTATAGCACTGCGCCTCTCTCCTACTCTGCGAGGAAATCTTTTACAGACAATAAGTTGGAGAAGGGAGAGTTGACAGGGTATGCAAACAGCAAAGCGGCTGGAGTTGTTATATGGACCTTCTGCGTGGCGGTATTTAAGACCAGATTTAGCCGCGGCGTACATTTATTCCTCTTTATCTGTTGCAATATTGAAAAATACTTAGACCAGGTTTGAAATTGTGATTTACCTGCTCAGCGATGGATGACTGGGTAGTGGGGAACGGGGTCACATGAGATATCCAATTCTCGAAACAAAGTTCCTTAAACTCTCTAGGGACAGAAGTAGGCTCGTTATTATTAACTACGGTCTTAGGCATAACAAAAATAAAAAAAAGCATTACTGAGTTCGTGAACGGCCAGCCTGGAAGTCACTCCCCCCCTCCCGGTCCAACTAGGCACCAGCCACAGGAAAAGATGAAAACATGTCATTTGTTACAATTATGTACCTGTTCTCACTTTGAGTACGAGGAATAGGCACCAAATAATTAATAAAACATTCTCAGTAGCTATTTCCTCATGAGTTGAGTGAGGGAGATCGTGATGAATGCTGGGATTTGGTTTCACCTTATAACATCCTTACTTAATGTCACTCAGGTGCTCTTTGACTTTCATAGCACTCTAATAAATTCCCTAATTTTTTCGTAGAAGCATTTAAAAACTGCAGTAACAAGTTCTTCAGGGAGAGACAAACCTTAAATTTAGTAGAATCCTCGAGTCCTGTATTTCTTTTATCTTACTGAATAAAGAATGGATCTCGATCAATACTGCGGATACTCATGCTTCGCCCTCATTATCTCCCAAATCTTCGAAATAACTGTATCTCCCTTAGAAATACAGATTAAGGCGTTGTTGACATTATACGATTCTCTACTGTGTTTTACCGAAAACTGGAAGGCGGAAATGCGGACGGCCGAACCCGCTATTTGCTCAGTTTTACGTGACCGAGCAGGCACCTACCTCGATGAGTGAATGTACGTTTCTTGTAAGATTCCCGTAAGATCTAAGTACAATTTGAATTTTTCTAAGGTGGCCAAGACCATGAACGACTCCAACTCGTAGACCGAATACTTCAATTGAGTAGCAAACAGGGTCCTAGAAATACATGCGACTGGTCATCTTCCACCATCTTGCTCCTGTAGGAGGACCTCAGTGACGCCGAAATTACAGGCAATCGTTTCAACTATAAAAGGCCGCTCAAAATCTGGGATGAACAAGACGAGAGCATGGTTTTAAGGGAGTCAAACGTGGCCTGTTAACTCTCTGTCCACTGAAACAATCTCAAGGTAAACTACATTTTCGTATAGAATATGGAAAAAGTTTAACCAAAAGTACTGGCAGCTAGCTCATATGAATTAGATACCACATCCACCCGTGCTTACTATGCTCCTTATAACTACATTACGTATGAGTCTATTTCTCACACTTGTATTGTTCTGTTTTACCTTCACAGCTAGTTCCGTTGCTTCCTGTTAACGCTAAATTTACATCTTTTCCCTCATTCACGCTGCAAGGCTACATTCTAATTATCTCTGATGCTCTAGGGGTCAGGCTACCGCAATCTGGCTTGTTGGTTGTTTATGCCAACACCTGAGTCTCCCACAGAAAAGAATAAAAGCTACGAACAACACAGTTAGTGCCACTGTAGCACATGATATTTCTGCACTCAACATCACTGTCATGCGTCGTTGTTCTTTTCTGAACTGGACTACGTGCTGCATTAACTGCTCGGCTGAAATACGTCCTTCCTGCACGACAATGAATCGATCCAGGGAATGGATTACGCCAGGTTATAAAGATTGATTTAGGAATGATGTATTCGGACCTGGCAATAGCGCCAAAGGTTGGTCGTGAGATGTTCAGTTGCATGTTTCCCGTAATCGTGGCTGACATATGGAAAGCTGACTGTTAAGTCACATGTATTCCTGTTGAATAGTAACCCACTTCCCTTAAGTTCAATCCGTCTAATCTCTGTGAGCTTTCCGTGATCATAGCAACTCGCCACTTCTACCAAGTGATCATAAGTGGAGTAAATCCACTGTAAATCTGCTTCCTGGAAATGCAGCCTGGGTTCCACGATATCCTTTGGACAATCTAGTCCCTTCTTTCTAGCTAAGAATATCCATACTATTCGTGTGCTCTGGATGCTTTTTATTACCATGTCAGAGGTACCGTGACGTGCCCTCTTCGACAATGTTGTAACTCCCCCTCTGCCATTACTGCACGCCTGCTATCATCCTCCGAAATTTTCCATGAACTCCTCATTTCACTGGGTACATGTGAATGGCATAACATCTAAACTGTGTATGTCTTCCTCTCACGGTGAATCGAACTGGAATATATGATCGCACTCTGTTATTTTCACTTCTACTGATGTTACGTGCTACTCTAAAAGGGTGGATTTCATCTACTACGTTCCACAATTAGGCTTAACTCTGGGAATAGCTCACTACACACTTTAAGTAACCGCAACAAATACTGTTCGGCTGATAAAATGAGATACTGCTATGACTTCCATTCTTCCTCTTGACGTATCACAACGTTGGGACAGGGGCAAATATTACCCTCCCTCCTTCTTCAGGAGGCTGCCGCCACTAGCAAGCCGATGCATAGAAAAGAAAAAGAACAGAAAAAACCTTCATAAGAAATGGTTCAAATGGCTCTGAGCACTATGGGACTCAACTGCTGTGGTCATAAGTCTCCTAGAACTTAGAACTACTTAAACCTAACTAACCTAAGGACATCACACACATCCATGCCCGAGGCAGGATTCGAACCTGCGACCGTAGCGGTTGTGCGGTTCCAGACTGTAGCGCCTGTAACCGCTCGGCCACTCCGGCCGGCCCTTCATACTAACACAATTTATTCACTACAGTCCTACACAAACATATAAAAAATACAAGTCCTTGACAAACGCCGTTCATATTCGTGACCTTAACGAATACTCTATGTCTTGCACGGAGTCAACCACATCTTCTTGTCTCTTCCTCCGATTCAATCTGCTCACGTTCTTTCACTCTACCGATGAAATTACTGGAATCAACTCTTACTCTACCTGGAAAGGGCTGTAGATACTAAACACATAGTATCGTCATTTCTGTTAGCAACTGAAGCCTCACGTTGACTGGCAAAATAGTCTTCAACACTTGATAAGTTCCTTGATACGTTGTGATGAACTTCTTCGTCAGCCGTTTCGACATGTGGACTGGATAACATCACCCACGTTCTACTTCATAAGGTGGTAAATACGTTTCACTGATTCATCCTACTTTCCTAACGCCTTTGTATTCGCTTTGTGTATTCGTTTCCATACTTCTCATACTGTTTTTGCAAATTTGCACACCGATTCCCCATTTTCACCTTTCCTTGCCTTTATAGAATCGAATGGTGACGAAATTTTGTGACCGCAGACTATCTCATATGGGGCAACCCAGTATTCGTGAGTTCTTTTGAATAATACACTGACACGATATACCTTATAATGTATCCCAGTGACAGTGATGCGCGCTTACCTATTAACTTAATATTTTCCCAAATGTTGTATATACCTTTTCCATTCTACCATTGGCCTATGGATGAAGAGGACTAGTTCTTAATTTCTTCATGTATAATAACTGCCTAAGCTCCTTCAATAAGTCCAACATGAAATTCGCCCTGAGGTCTGTGATTATCGTACTTGGCACTTTAAATCCACTCGTTAACCATTGGCTGCGTGGCTGCCGCTGCCTGCAGGTTTGGCATCGTAACCATCTCCACATACCATGACAAATGATGTGATATTATTAATACAAATTGGTTTGCTGCTGGTGTACAACTGAGCTGGCTTAGTAGCTCAATTACAATAATTTCAAATGGTTTTGATGCTTCTATCAGCCTCCACAATGGCAGTATTGATCCACATCCACTTTCCTTCCTCTCCACCAACACCTCCTGACCATTCTCTGGTTTGTTGCTGTGCACCCTCCATGACCAAATTATATGTAGCCATGTGACTCCTTTCCTACCTCATCTTTAAACTTCGCTGGAACTAATATCAATAGCCCTCACTACTCGAGATTTTTTCTCGTGAAGATAACATTTAAAATACGCGAAACCATAAATGGGGCTCAACACCTGTTTCTCTGCCTCTGATTAATTCTTCTCCGCTATATTCAGCTGTCATGATACCTATGCTATACGATGCTCCCCATCCTCAATGCCATGTCTTAAGACACATCTACTCTGTAGGAGTCAGCATGGGTTTCGAAAAAGACGATGGTGTGAAACCCAGTTCGCGCTATTCGTCCACGAGACTCAGAGGGCCATAGACACGGGTTCCAAGGTAGATGCAGCGTTTCTTGACTTCCACAAGGCGTTTGATACAGTTCCCCACAGTCGTTTAATGAATAAAGTAAGAGCATATGGCCTGTCAGATTAATTGTGTAATTGGATTGAAGAGTTCCTAGATAACAGAACGCAACATGTCATTCTCAAAGGAGAGCAGTCTTCCGAAATAAGAGTGATTTCAGGTGTGCCGCAGGGGAGTGTTGTAGGACCGTTGCTATTCACAATAATATAAATGACCTTATGGATCACATCGGAAGTTCACTGGAGCTTTTTGCGGATGATGCTGTAGTATATTGAGAGGTTGTAACAATGGAACGAATTGACGCATGGTGCAGGGAATGGCAATTGAATCTCAATGTAGACAAGTGTAATGTGCTGCGAATACATAGCTACAGTATAGCATTTAGCTACAGTATAGCAGGTCAGCAACTAGAAGCAGTTAATTCCATAAATTATCTGGCACTGTCCGCTACTCGTGGTCTCACGGTAGCGTTCTCGCTTCCCGAGCACGGGGTCCCGGGTTCGACTCCGGGCGGGCTCAGGGGCTTTTCCTACCTAGAGATGACTGGGAGTTGTTGTGTCGTCTGCATCATCATCATTCATCCCTGTTACGGTCGGAGGAACGCAATGGCAAACCACCTCCAATAGGACTTGGCCTAGTACGGCGGTGCGGGTCTCCCGCATCGTTCCCCTACTCTCTGTCACGGAGTATGGGACTTCATCATCATCTGGGAGTAGGCATTAGGAGTGATTTAAAATGGAATTACCATATAAAATTAATCGTTGGTAAAGCAGATGACCAGTCTGGAGCCGCGCGACCGCTACGGTCGCAGGTTCGAATCCTGTCTCGGGCATGGATGTGTGTGATATCTTTAGGTTAGTTAGGTTTAAGTAGTTCGAAGTTCTAGGGGACTGGTGATCTCAGAAGTTAAGTCCCATAGTGCTCAGAGCCATTTGAATCATTTTTGAAAGCAGATGGCAAACTGAGATTCATTGGCAGAATCCTAAGGAAATGCAATCCGGAAACAAAGGAAGTAGGTTACAGAACACCTGATCGCCCACTGCTTGAATGCTGCTCACCGGTGTGGGTTCCGTACCAGACAGGGTTGATAGAAGAGATAGAGAAGATCGAACGGAGAGCAGCGCTCTTCGTTACAGGATCATTTAGTAATCGCGAAAGCGTTACGGAGATCTTAGATAAACTCCAGTGGAAGACTCCGAAAGAGAGACGCTCAGTAGCCCGGTACGGGCTTTTGTTGACGTTTCGAGAACATAACTTCACCGAGGAGTCAAGCAGTATATTGCTCCCTCCTACGTATATCTCGCCAAGAGACCATGAGGATAAAATCAGAGAGATTAGAGCCCACAGAGAGGCATACCGACAATCTTTCTTTTCACGAACAGTGCGAGACTGGAATAGAAGGGAGAACCGATAGAGGTACTCAAAGTACCCTCCGCCACACACCGTCAGGTGGCTTGCGGAGTATGGGTTTAGATGTAGATGTAGATCCCGAAACATGATAAAATGCATCACACAAAAGGGTAAACTCGTTCTGAAAGTCTGAAAATATCGGAACCATGAATGACGTCAAAACTCACTTTAATTCTTCACACAAGTCTTCTGTAGTACGAGGTGCATTCAAGTTCTAAGGCCTCCGATTTTTTTTTCTTATTAACTACTCACCCGAAATCGATGAAACTGGCGTTACATCTAGACGTAATCGCCCTGCAGACGTACACATTTTTCACAATGCTGACGCCATGATTCCATGGCAGCGGCGAAGGCTTCTTTAGGAGTCTGTTTTGACCACTGGAAAATCGCTGAGGCAATAGCAGCACGGCTGGTGAATGTGCAGCCACGGAGAGTGTCTTTCATTGTTGGAAAAAGCCAAAAGTCACTAGGAGCCAAGTCAGGTGAGTAGGGAGCACGAGGAATCACTTCAAAGTTGTTATCACGAAGAAACTGTTGCGTAACGTTAGCTCGATGTGCGGGTGCATTTTCTTGGTGAAACAGCACACGCGCAGCCCTTCCCGGACGTTTTTCTTGCAGTGCAGGAAGGAATTTGTTCTTCAAAACATTTTCGTAGGATGCACCTGTTACCGTAGTGCACTTTGGAACGCAATGGGTAAGGATTACGCCCTCGCTGTCCCAGAACATGGACACCATCATTTTTTCAGCACTGGCCGTTTCCCGAAATTTTTTTGGTGGCGGTGAATGTGTGCTTCCATTGGGCTGACTGGCGCTTTGTTACTGGATTGAAAAATGGCATCCACGTCTCATCCATTGTCACAATCGATGAAAAGAAAGTCCCATTCATGCTGTCGTTGCGCATCAACATTGCTTGGCAACATGCCACACGGGCAGCCATGTGGTCGTCCGTCAGCATTCGTGGCACCCACCTGGATGACACTTTTCACATTTGCAGGTCGTCATGCAGGATTGTGTGCACAGAACCCACTGAAATGCCAACTCTGGAGGCGATCTGTTCAACAGCCATTCGGCGATCTCCCGAAACAATTCTCTCCACTTTCTCGATCATGTCGTCAGACCGGCTTGTGCGAGCCCGAGGTTGTTTCGGTTTGTTGTCACACGATGTTCTGCCTTCATTAAACTATCGCACCCACGAACGCACTTTCGACACATCCATAACTCCATCACCACATGTCTCCTTCAACTGTCGATGAATTTCAATTGGTTTCACACCACGCAAATTCAGAAAACGAATGACTGCACGCTGTTCAAGCAAGGAAAACGTCGCCATTTTAAGTATTTAAAACAGTTATCATTCTCGCCGCTGGCGGTAAAATTCCATCTGCCGTACGGTGCTGCCATCTCTGGGACGTATTGACAATGAACGCTGCCTCATTTTAAAACAATGCGCATGTTTCTATCTCTTTCCAGTCCGGAGAAAAAAAAATCGGAGGCCTTAGAACTTGAATGCACCTCGTAATTTGAGACCACCACAAAAGTTTGCTATTTCTTAATCTTCTTAGGTACTGCGAACTCCGAGGAGCTCGTACTAGCCTCGGATGTGTTGATGCTCTGTCTTTCATACCTTTTCTAACGCAAAATGGGACTTCTCTGTGCTCAGTGTCTGACACGGAGCACGGAGACCTCAACCCATTAAAAACTTCCTTTAGACGCTGCTTTTGAGAATACGGTATTTTCTATCATGTGCGGTGTTGTTTGAAACTCTCTATCCTGACTTGCTCTGGTGAGTACATCGAACCACAAGGAAACGAACACACATTCCTGTAAGTCCGCAATAGACTGCGTTCGTGATGTGAACGAAGCATTAACAAGTCTAGGACATAACGAAGTCAGCGTAGCAATACAACAGCTCCAAATCAGTAACCACTTGAGACCAGAAACAAACTAAGCCTACTTGGCTGTGCAGTGGCACAGCCATCGTCCGTGGTGAGAGGTAATGCCTGAAATTTGTTATTCTCGACACCCTCTTGATACTGTGGATCTCGGAATTTTGAATTATATAACAATTTCCGAAATGCAATGTCCCATGCGTCTAGCTCCAACTACCATTCCGTTTTCAAAATCTGTTAATTCCCGTCGTGTGTCAAGATTACATCGGAAACACTTTCAAGCGAATCACCTGAGTGCAAATGACGGCTCCACCACCGCACTGCCCTTTTATACCCTGTGTACGCGATACAACCACCAACTGCTTATGTCCATATCGCTACCCGCTGGATTATTGTTACCTCAGTGTATTCTGTTCTGTAAGGCAATAGTCATGTATACAGAGCGGATGCAATATCGAAGGCAGCTCATCCATTAATACAACCATTCGTCTTTATGTGTTATAGCCACAAGGTTTTTATTTATCACTGGAATGTTTTCAATTTCTACTTACCAGCTTTTCTTCTGTTTATGTCTATACTAATAATAAAACTGTAACACTGTCGTCTATGTCTTTTTGTCTGCTTTAACACGCTAATATTCGAAACTACTGGAAGAATTTTCATGGGTTTTGACAGGTAACTTGACCATAGGTTGAAGCAACATATAGGCTTCGTTTAATCAAAATCGGGTTGCAGAGAAAAAGATAGCGTAATGTTATAAATGCGACCTCTGTTATTACACGAATTAGGAAAAATATTTACTCTTTGCAAAAACAATCTCTCTTTGATTTTATAACTTTATATTCGCGAAAATGCTTTTATTAACTGATATGTGCTACGTAATACTTGGACGTAATGAATAGAATGATTATCGATTTTCAGTGTATTTAATCCATACTTTTATATTATTAAATGCAGAAATAATCTTGTCTGCCTATGCCCCCTTGTATGCACTTTCCGGCAGCAAAGCTGCGCATGCCGCCACATCGTGTGTTCGGACAGCTTGGCAAGGCACTGGGTGGGGCATACATCACGAACCGTGACTCGTAAACAGGCAGACACATGAGGGCAGCTGACGATACTGCATGTACTTATTTACTCACAATTATTTATCACAACAAGTCTTTTGACAGCAGTCGACATTGGTGATATAACAGTAAAAACTTGCTGTATTTTATACAATTCTGTAGGTTGTAAAGCTGGCATTCAGTTTGTTGGTACGGCTTATGAATATCCACTATAAAATATTTCGACAAGTTCTCAGTTCATGTCCCTAATCATACTACTTGAGATATTGTATACAAAGAAGCTTTTTGAGCCAAAATTAAAGTCCACGCATACGAAGTATCTTGCACAGTTATAAATAAATACACGCGAAACGCCAGGTTTATAACCTAGTTTCCAATAACTCTCTTGATGCCACATTGCTTTTCCCATGCAGCACAAATAGCAGTTTCAGCTTGTCGCCATGTATATTAGAGATGAACGTAGACAATTGTCATGTAGATAACTGTAACCTAATGTAAATGTATAAATCAGTTTAATGTTACTAAAGTTAGAATTGAAAAGCATTCTGACATATGGGTGCAAATTAGGACCAGCGACGGTGTGCCAAACGGCTCGCGAGCCAGGTGTGAGCATCATGTGTGGCCGGAGGCGAGGCCTGCCTCAGCTTTGTTCGGTCCTTCTCGGTGGTATTCGGTTCAGTGCGACATGTGGTATGGCGGTGTGGCGTTTGTCAGACCGCACAACTCTCTTCAGTTAGGTAGAATCGTGGTGTCAACGCTGTTTACATTTTGCTATTCGTTCGTGGAATGGATACATTCACAAGCCCGGTGGTTGTTTGTACAAAGAGAGGCAGTCTAGCGACCTATCGTGATAAGCGTTTAAAACTGAATAGGAATGGCAGTAGAAAGGTACAAGAATTCCCTGTATCTATTACAAAGTCGCGCAATCGACGGGTACTGCAGATCTGCTGTAAAAAGACATTGTAGTGACACGCAGAAAGAATATAAAGATTTAGTTGACTATGAAAGGGCAAACAACTACAATGATAGCAAGACAGGATTCATTGCTAGACACTGTACATCAAGAAGGACTGTGGGCTGATGTGAACTTCCTAGCAGATTAAAACTCTGTGCCGGACTGAGAGCCGAACTCGGGATCTTTGCTTTTCGCCGGCAAGTGTTCTGCCATCCTTTTGTTCCGTTTTGTTCGGTACTGTTCGATGCGTTTGGTCTGGGCGGACGTCAGATGACATCTGTTCAAGTTGATGGTTGATTCCTTTACTAACTTTCTTTTATTACAGAGGGCAAGCAGCAGTCTGACCGACACGCTGAGCTACCGTGCCGGCTACCATCTGAGCTCCCCAAGCACGACTCACGAGCCGTCCTGGCAGCTTCACAGAGTGAAAATCTCGTTCTGGAAACATCCTCCAGGCTGTGGCTAAGCCATGTCTCCGGAATACCCTTTCTTCCAGTAGTGCCAGTCTTGCAACGTTTGCAGGAGAGCTTCTGTGAGGTGTGGAAAGTAGGAGACGAGGTACTGCCGGAAGTGCAGCTGTGAGGACGGGTTGCGAGTCGTACTTGGGTAGCTCAGATGGTAAGTTGGACTTTGGCAGTGCTGCGGAGAGGACGCGCTGTTTGCGTTCCTGCCGCGGAGCGAGCGCTCGTGTTGTTTACATCGTACTCGGCCGTATCGCGCGTGCCGTACTCAGCGTCACCATGGCGCACCAATACAGAAAATCGACGCTCACATTTACGTTCCGCAACGAATTTGCACGACCCAAAGCACTTGACGCGGATGGATTCCTACAGAAGAGGCAAAAATCCAGGCGACGGACGTTCTTGGCATTTACTTGTCCATTGTGAATAGCATCGTATATAGAATGAAATTTTCACTCTACAGCGGAGTATGCGCTGATATGAAACTTCCTGGCAGATTAACACTGTGTGCCGGGCCGAGACTCGAACTCGGGACCTTTGCCTTTCGCGGGCAAGTGCTCTACCGACTGAGCAACCCAAGCACGACTCACGCCCCGTCCTCACAGCTTTAATTCCGCCAGTACCTCGTCTCCTACCTTCCAAACTTCACAGGAGCTCTCCTGCGAACATTGCAGAACTAGCACTCCTGGAAGAAAGGATATTGCGGAGACATGGCTTAGCCACAGCCTGGGGGATGTTTCTAGAACGAAATTTTCACTCTGCAGCGGAGTGTGCGCTGATATGAAACTTAGCATCGTATATGTCAGGATCATCAAAGACGCAACATGTGAACGGATCCTTCAGGAGACGAAACAGGGCCTCCGCTTCTGCCTTGCTGATGGCAATATGGAGACTGTGCACGTCGATTATTCTGGCGTGGGACTCGGCACGATCAGACTTTTCGAACTTCCATTCGAACTACCGACGGAAGACGTCGTGGAACCGCTGCCCCCTACGGCGCGGTGCGTATTCATGTTGTTGTTGTTGTGGTATTCAGTCCTGAGACTGGTTTGATGCTGCTCTCCATGCTTCTCTATCCTGTGCAAGCTTCTTCATCTCCCAGTATCTACTGCAACCTACATCCTTCCGAATCTGCTTAGTGTATTCATCTCTTGGTCTCCCCCTAAGATTTTTACCCTCCACGCTGCCCTCCAATACTAAATTGGTGATCCCTTGATGCCTCAGAACATGTCCTACCAACCGATCCCTTCGTCTGGTCAAGTTGTGCCACAAACTTCTCTTTTCCCCAATCCTATTCAATACTTCCTCATTAGTTATGTGATCTACCCATCTAATCTTCAGCATTCTTCTGTAGCACCACATTTCGAAAGCTTCTATTCTCTTCTTGTCCAAACTATTTACCGTCCATGTTTCACTTCCATACATCGCTACACTCCATACAAATACTTTCAGAAATGACTTCCTGACACTTAAATCTATACTCGATGTTAACAAATTTCTCTTCTTCAGAAACGCTTTCCTTGCCATTGGCAGTCTACATTTTATATCCTCGTTACTTCGACCATAATCAGTTATTTTGCTCCCCAAATAGCAAAACTCCTTTACTACTTTAAGTGTCTCATTTCCTAATCTAATTCCCTCAGCATCACCCGACTTAATTCGACTACATTCCATTATCCTCGTTTTGCTTTTGTTGATGTTCATCTTATATCCTCTTTTCAAGACACTGTCCATTCCGTTCAACTGCTCTTCCAGGTCCTTTGCTGTCTCTGACAGAATTACAATGTCATCGGCAAACCTCAAGGTTTCTCCATGGATTTTAATACCTACTCCGAATTTTTCTTTTGTTTCCTTTACTGCTTGCTCAATATACAAATTGAATAACATCGGGGAGAGGCTACAACCCTGTCTCACTCCCTTCCCAACCACTGCTTCCCTTTCATGTCCCTCGACTCTTATAACTGCCATCTGGTTTCTGTACAAATTGTAAATAGCCTTTCGCTCCCTGTATTTTACCTCTACCACCTTTAGAATTTGAAAAAGAGTATTCCAGTCAACATTGTCAAAAGCTTTCTCTAAGTCTACAAATGCTAGAAACGTAGGTTTGCCTTTCCTTAATCTTTCGTCTAAGATAAGTCGTAAGGTCAGTATTGCCTCACGTGTTCCAGTATTTCTACGGATTCCAAACTGATCTTCCCCAAGGTCGGCTTCTACTAGTTTTTCCATTCGTCTGTAAAGAATTCGTGTTAGTATTTTGCAGCTGTGGCTTATTAAACTGATTGTTCGGTAATTTTCACATCTGTCAACACCTGCTTTCTTTGGGATTGGAATTATTATATTCTTCTTGAAGTCTGAGGGTATTTCGCCTGTTTCATACATCTTGATCACCAGATGGTAGAGTTTTGTCAGGACTGGCTCTCCCAAGGCCGTCAGTAGTTCCAATGGAATGTTGTCTACTCCGGGGGCCTTGTTTCGACTCAGGTCTTTCAGTGCTCTGTCAAACTCTTCACGCAGTATCGTATCTCCCATTTCATCTTCATCTACATCCTCTTCCATTTCCATAATATTGTCCTCAAGTACATCGCCCTTGTATAGACCCTCTATATACTCCTTCCACCTTTCTGCTTTCCCTTCTTTGCTTAGAACTGGGTTTTCATCTGAGCTCTTAATTTTCATACAAGTGGTTCTCTTATCTCCAAAGGTCTCTTTAATTTTCCTGTAGGCAGTATCTATCTTACCCCTAGTGAGATAAGCCTCTACATCCTTACATTTGTCCTCTAGCCATGCCTGCTTAGCCATTTTGCACTTCCTGTCGATCTCATTTTTGAGACGTTTGTATTCCTTTTTGCCTGCTTCATTAACTTTATTTCTACATTTTCTCCTTTCATCAATTAAATTCAATATTTCTTCTGTTACCCAAGTATTTCTAAGAGCACGCGTATTTTTACCTACTTGATCCTCTGCTGCCTTCACTACTTCATCCCTCAAAGCTACCCATTCTTCTTCTACTGTATTTCTTTCCCCCATTCCTGTCAATTGTTCCCTTATGCTCTCCCTAAAACTCTGTACAACCTCTGGTTCTTTCAGTTTATCCAGGTCCCATCTTCTCAAATTCCCACCTTTTTGCAGTTTCTTCAGTTTTAATCTACAGGTCATAACCAATAGATTGTGGTCAGAGTCCACATCTGCCCCTGGAAATGTCTTACAATTTAAAACCTGGTTCCTAAATCTCTGTCTTACCATTATATAATCTATCTGATACCTTTTAGTATCTCCAGGGTTCTTCCATGTATACAACCTTCTATCATGATTCTTAAACCAAGTGTTAGCTATGATTAAGTTGTGCTCTGTGCAAAATTCTACCAGGCAGCTTCCTCTTTCATTTCTTAGCCCCAATCCATATTCACCTACTACGTTTCCTTCTCTCCCTTTTCCTACACTCGAATTCCAGTCACCCATGACTATCAAATTTTCGTCTCCCTTATCTGAATAATTTATTTTATATCATCATAGATTTCTTCAATTTCTCACGATGCTGTTTGTAGTAGCTTACCCGCATTCCTATTTTCCTATTCATTATTTAACCTACTCCTGCATTACCCCTATTTGACTTTGTGTTTATAACCCTGTAGTCACCTGACCAGAAGTCTTGTTCCTCCTACCACCGAACTTCACTAATTCCCACTATATCTAACTTTAACCTATCCATTTCCCTTTTTAAATTTTCTAACCTACCTGCCCGATGAAGGGATCTGACATTCCACGCTCCGATCCGTAGGACGCCAGTTTTCTTTCTCCTGATAACGACATCCTCTTGAGTAGTCCCCGCCTGGAGATTCGAATGGGGGACTATTTTACCTCCGGAATATTTTACCCAAGAGGACGCCATCATCATTTAATCATACAGTGAAGCTGCACGCCCTCGGGAAAAATTACGGCCATAGTTTCCCTTTGCTTTCAGCCGTTCGCAGTTCCAGCACAGCAATGCCGTTTTGGTTATTGTTACAAGGCCAGATCGGCCAATCATCCAGACTGTTGCCCTTGCAACTACTGAAAAGGCTGCTGCCCCTCTTCAGGAACCACACGTTTGTCTGGCCTCTCAACAGATACCCCTCCGTTGTGGTTGTACCTACGGTACGGCCATCTGTATCGCTGAGGCACGCAAGCCTCCCCACCAACGGCAAGGTCCAGGGTTCATGGGGGGTGCGTAATCATATTGCCGAAAAATGGACGCAATTCCAGACATATCCTGTACGGAGTCCACTGGGTCTGATTAAAACTTAAAAGACATGTACCTTAAAATCTGAATATCGGCGGTTGCTGTGCCATCGTCATCTACGACTGGCAGCCGAAGACCTGCTCTGGTTGAGGGAAGAAGGGACACCTCAGATCCGAATTTATCCAACGTCGAATCACTCGCCTGCCGCCGGCTGACGCGGACCCGCCATCGCAGCCGACGCTGCTTCCCGTGTCATATGTAGCAGCCCTCAAGACCGCTACCACTTCACCACGACAGCCGATATCCGCTGTTGGGTCGCCGCTTCGTCAAAAATGTTCAAATGTGTGTGAAATCTAATAGGACTTAACTGCTAAGGTCATCAGTCCCTAAGCTTACACACTACTTAACCTAAATCATCCTGAGGACAAACACACACACCCATGCCCGAGGGAGGACTCGAACCTCCGCCGGGACCAGCCGCACAGTCCATGACTACAGCGCCCTAGACCGCTCGGCGCCGCTCCATCCTCCAATACAGGGCGATGACGACTCATCCGTTCTACATGTTACGGATTCAACTCCGATGGCACCGCCCCCGTCGACGGATGACGCGATACATGACGATAGCACGGCAATAGACTCGCTTATTGTGGCAACGGCGGCCTTTGTGCTGAAAACGCTCTCCGAAGCGACGGAAGCGGAGGCGTAGAGCAACTTTCGAACGGGATGCCACACAGCCTCCAGAGGACGACGACTCCACCTTCAATGACGACGCTACTACAGAGGCAGCCGCCATTTCCGGCAGTGTGGCACCACCGAACGGAAATGAGGACAAATCACACATATCGACATTGGCGCAATCGGATGCCGATATGCAGGACAGATGCTGCCCACTACATTCTGGATTGCAGGCACCCACGCCGTGTCCTGAGAAAGCTAGGAAAGCTGATCTTGCTGTGAGTTCCCCGGCGTGGGTGGATGACCACGACGACGACGGCACCGTGCAAGTTACGCCAACAGGGCCCACGCCATTGGCGCCGGCTCTCTAGACACGACTGCAGGTGAGGTTTGGGGGGATGCGGAGCTGCCCATACAATCGGAAGCTCCATAGACAATTCCAGCCTCAATGGATAACTTAGCACCTGCGGTTCGACAATAAGCGTTTCGTGTCGCCACGATTAGCCTCAATACGATAAGAACGGCAGTGAAGATCCAGTTGCTGCGTGAGATGCTTCGATCTTCGGATTTTGACATTGCTCTGCTGCAAGAAGTGTATATAGCGACCCTTCCCGTCTTCTACGGTTATGTGACATATATGTCACCGGCGGACCGAAATGGCAGCGGTACGGCGATACTAGTGAGCGACGGAATTGCCATCGAAGAAGTGACGTACCTTCCGTCAGTCTGGGGGCTGGCGATCACAGCGCTGGGCACCCGCATCGTTAACATTTACGCTCCATCAGGAACTGACCGACGCAGCGAGCGATCGCAGTTCTACTCAGAGGATATCGCCCCCCCCCCCTCTTTATTAGTCGCTTCGATCAATATATCTAGGGCGGCGACTCCACCCCAAAGACCATGTCCCACATTTCTCGACTTGTCAAGAACTTCGGCTAATGATTCAAGATCTGGTTGGGAGAAAATGCATGGTGACCGTCCCGAACCCACATACGTTACTAGTCGCTCAGCCAGTCGCCTAGACCGCATTTATGTCTCACGAGCTCTAGCGCCGGGAGTGTTGGACGACGAACGTTGGCCGCTTGCCTTCTCCGACCATAGCGCTTTCATATGCACGGTCACTGTACAGCAACAGCGGATATGGCGCAGACGTGGATCCTGGAAGCTGAATGTGGAACACCTTCAGGACCCGGTATGCCGTCAGATTCTCGCCAGCACATGGATTGATTGCGAACGTCGTCTTCCCCGATATCCTTCGACTCTAGCATGGTGGATGGAATGAGCAAAACTAGCGTTTCGGCGTGTGCTAACACAATATGGGAAAGACATCGCAGCGTGGCATCGACACACATTGAACTTGTATTGCACAATGCTCCACGAACTCGCCACCCAACCACCGTCACCAGACCGACAAATGGAAAGCCGCCGAATTGAAGGTAAAATATTGTCTCTTACGAGACAACGTTTGGAGGGGGTCGTCGTGCGGCCGCGACGTCGAGACCGAGCGGGAGGAGAAAAGCCGTCTATGCATCACATCGTGCTCGACTGCCGCCGACGCCGACAGCAACTGATCACGGACCTCATGTTGCCCGATTTGTGGGATCTCTGCCGAAAGATCACAATGCTGATGCACGCACAACTGTTTCGGAGCACGTCATTCATCGTACGTTGTTGAACATGGAGCTCTGCAGCAGACCACCCCTACACACGATGACCCAACGACGCCGTCAGTTACGATTGCAGTGGGCACAGGACCATCGGGATTCGACCGTCGATCGGTCGAAACGTTCGGCTCTTCGCGTGAATGACTCAGACGGCGGTTGCAGCTCGCTATCGCCGGTTTTACGAAGAGGTGATTACGGAGACGCGGTCGATCACGACATACTGCAGCACGTGTCGCACAACCTCGACAATGCGGCATCGGCGTCGCTTTCACCTGGACTTACACGGGACGACATCGAAGACGCGCTTCACAAGGGAGCACTCAACAAGTCTCCCGGGCCAGAGGGACTGCCGCCCGAGTTTTATCGGACTTCCCGCGATCTAATGATGCCCCGATGTATCACCGAGAACTGATGATCCCCGATTCCCACGTGCCACTTGGATTCATGGAAGGTGTCCTCATACCGGCGCACAAGCCTTCCAGAGGTCGGAGGGTCGAGGCCTACAGGCCAATTACATTGCTAAACTCGGACTATACAATCTTCGCCCGACTTCTCGCCGGCCGCATAAAGAAGGTCCTGCCACCACTCCCATCCCCCGAGCAAACGACACAGGGCGGAGTGACCAACATGCAAACGGCAACCAGCGAATGCAGGGATCTAATAGCCATCGCCCCATCGAGCTGCTCTGATCTCCATTGATTTCGCCTACGCATTCGACAGAGTTCACCACAAGTTCCTTCTGTCAGTTATGGCCCGCATGGGCTTCCCGCCTGACTTTCTAGACATCTTTCAGCACCTTTTCCGCGGAGCTGCATCCCGTGTACTGGTGAACGGACGGATTGCGGGGCCCTTTCCGATCCGACGGTCAGTTTGCCAAGGATGCCCACTCTCCATGATCCTTTACTCGATCGCACTAGAACCACTTGCCGGAGAGTGGAAAAACAGGCTCTCGGGCATGTCATGGAGGCATCACACCTTTCACTGCAGGATATATGCTGATGACGTTCTATTACTTGTCCGATCTGGTGAGGCGGTACGCTCGGTGATACAATGGATCAATCGCTATGGATTGGCAGCGGGCAGCCACATGAATGTGGCCAAGTCGGCAGCGATGCCCATTGGGAGAGGTCTACAGGAGGGCGCTTTAGCCCTACTCCCACAAGTCAACAAGGTCCGGTTTTTGGGCATAACATTTAGACAGCACCGCACAGCTGTTATGAACTATTAACGATTACTACAGGCGATACGCACAGAAGTTCGCCGTAACCTACTTCGACGGATGGACTTCCTACAGCGTGTGGAATACCTAAACTTTCACATGGCGACTAAGATGATCCAAATGGCTCAGGTTCTACCAATATCGACAGCGATGGCAGACAGACTGCAGGCAGCGTTTGGATATTACGTTATCTGAACTCCTTTTCAAAGTCTGCTACGAAACACTCACCCTCCCTCTGCGTGAAGGCGGCCTGGGCTTACAAATGTACGAGCGAGAGCTACTGCGGTAGACTTGTGCACAGTGGTGAAATTATGGACCCATCAAGATGCTTCCCTTACGGGACGTCTGTTAGAGGAATTGGGTTGAGTTGTTGGGGGGGAAGAGACCAAATAGCTAGGTCATCGGTGTCATCGGATTGGGGAAGGATGGGAAAGGAAGTCGGCCGTGCCCTTTCAAAGGAACCATCCGGGCATTTCCCTGAAGCGATTTAGGGAAATCACGGAAAACCTTAATCAGGATGGCCGGACGCGGCATTGAACCGTCGTCCTCCGGAATGCGAGTGCAGTGTGTTAACCACTGCGCCACCTCGCTCGGTTAGAGGAATTGCTGCCCCCGTCTCTTCTGCCACCTGTTACGATTGCGCACATTACTCCCCCAGTCTCGCACTTCTCGGCATTTATTCTTGAGTATAGTTACTTACACCCAGACCTTCCCAACACTCGCACTCCCAAGGTGAGAGACATTTACAGTTTTTTGCTAAGGTCCATCCCTCCCAATGTGATTCATAGGAAAAGTCCGACCACCCTATGGCCTGCAGTAGAGACATCAGTCCAGAAGCCGTTCCTCCCCACGCGGGTACGAGGCACGTGGTGCCAGGTTGTGAACGGGAAAGTTGTAACACGACAAAGGTTCAAAATGGTTCAAATGGCTCTGAGCACTTTGGGACTCAACTGCTGTGGTCATAAGTCCCCTAGAACTTAGAACGACTTAAACCTAAGCTAAGGACATCTCACACATCCATGCCCGAGGCAGGATTCGAACCTGCGACCGTAGTAGTCGTGCGGTTCCAGACTGTAGCGCCTTTAACCGCTCGGCCACTCCGGCCGGCCACGACAAAGGCTGCGTGCTATTGGGATGACGAATTCCCCCCTTTGCCCACATTGCCACCTCGTGGATACTGACGGACACCGTTTAACATGTGCTGCTAGTGCAGAACATCCTCGCCTGCTACCTACGTATCGCGCCTCGCACAATTGAGCCGCGGCTCCTTCTTTGTCCAGAGGATACTTATTTCCCGCCTGCGAAGACTCACGCTCTCACACGATGTAAAGGCATGTCCACATACTACCTCTTTCGAGATGATGAGAATATGGTACTTAATTACTGGCAATTTCTCCAGGACAATGATAGCACGCTTGAGCGTATACCCCGATACCAACAGCTATTTGCGAACTATTTGCGCAGTGCCTTCGATAACCCCCCTCACAGCTGGGGAATACCGCGCAGAGGATGACCGCCGTTATGGAGCTCCACACGCTGCGAAATGTTTATCAACTTGGAACATGGAATCTGTACGCACATGGGCCATGCACATGGAACGACGTGCAAGACCTGCTTACATTATTGTTTCTCTATTATCTATTATTATACGATTAGTTTCAAATAAATTCCATTTCACAGTTTCGAAGGTGCTCTTGTTCTGTTGTTGCTATGGATGTAAATTCTAATTTTGCTTGTCGAAACTGACAGACACCTTTTTCCTAAAAAAAGTGGTCAGTGCGGTGGAATGTCACGACTAGGGGCCCGAGTTCGATTCCCGGCTGGGGCAGGAGATTTTAAAAAAAAAAAAATTCGGCTAACGCCTCCCGTAACGCGGTAACTTCGAGTTCGAGTCCTGGACCGACATACACACACATACACATACAAAAGAAATGGTAGAGCACTTTCCCGCGAAAGGCAAAGGCGCACGGTTTTAATCTGTCAGGTAGTTTCATATCAGCTCACACTCCACTGCAGAGTGAAAATTTCATTCTGGAAACTTCGTGCTAAATTTGTAGGCATGGAGCTCGAGAATAAATTGGTGTTGCGAATAGTAAAATTTCTGAAGTAGCACGAATTATTCCCCTGTGAGTCGCAAAATTTTTAATGGAGCCGAACGAAGAGTACGGAGACACTATCGCACGCTACCAGTGTGTTCTAAAACGCAGCGCATAAAAACGGGAGTTTCCCGATGCTCATACCTCGGCTTCTATTGATGATTCAAAGGTAGGCTCAAATGTTTTGGATAACTCTTGGGTTTCGTACCATTTGTATACCCAATGGAAGGATGGTCTTCCTGTAACTATCCTGCAGTACAGGGTGAAGGTTTGAATATTACATGCTTCCTTCAACTTAGGCAAATGGAGCAAACCGGTTGCTTCTTTTTGTAGTGTATGTAGCCAATGGCGCGCCTTAAGGGTGTTATGGAGGCACCATTTAGTTCATGGTCAGTTCCTGAGAAAACACGAAAAACTTCGATTTTCAGTAGTACGAAAACTGAACCGCTGATTCCAAGACGACTACGCGCAGTAAACAGTTGAAATTTTTACTATGTATGTCTAATATCTTAGTCCATTCCCGAGGTACAGCCGGCCTCGGTGGCCGTGCGGTTCTAGGCGCTCCAGTCCGGAGCCGTGCTGCTGCTACGGTCGCAGGTTCAAATCCTGCCTCGGGCATGGGTGTGTGTGATGTCCTTAGGTTAGTTAGGTTTAAGTAGTTCTAAGTTCTAGGGGACTGATGACCACAGCAGTTGAGTCCCATAGTGCTCATAGCCAACCCGAGGTACAGAGGTCCAAGGTTACCCTACCTGTACACGCTTAAAGGCGAAAACGTAGTTAAGAAAGTGCATAGCATGGAGAAATATGCTGTGGAGTGTGTCCGTTACCATAAGAATGGTTCTGACAGCCCATGTCGTAGTAGTGAAGCACATGTAAAATTTTTGTGCACGTAAACTCTAGTCTGAGGTGGAAAATTAGTTGTGCGTTACTTCACTTTCACATAAGTAATCAAAATTTTCCTGACACTAGTCCTTTTCATTCAAGTGAAATGCTCTGCTGTGGCAGGGAAAAGAAGGGAAGCAACGGGAAAAGGATCCCATCAGAGCACAAAAAAGGCAAATATGCTCGTCATCATCAAAACACTCTAACTGAAAAGTGGAGTGCCAACTGCCACACTCTACCTTCCTGAGCACCTTGAAATATTTTCCTGTAAATTTGGCATGCGAACATTTTCGCGCTTTTTATACTAGAGAGAAGGACACCATGGCAGAGAGAAAGAGATGGAAAAATAATAAGTACTGAAGATGATAGGCATTGGTTGTGGTATAAAAATGGTTCAATTGACTCTAAGCACTATGGGACTTAACATCTGAGGTCATCAGTCCCCTAGAGTTAGAACTACTTAAACCTAACTAACCTAAGGGCATCACACACATCCATGCCCGAGACAGGATTCGAATCTGTGACCGTAGCAGCAGCGCGGTTCGAGACTGAAGCGCCTACAACAACTCGGCGACAACGGCCGGCTAGGTTGTGGTATAGAAAGAGGGAAGGTGACAATGGCAGTGTGAGAGAAAGAGAGAGATACTGGCAATGGAACATAGCTGACAATGAGAGAACAAAAGAGTGGAGACAGTGCCAGTGGGAGAGGCATAAAGAGAAGGAGAAAGTAGAACTGAGTGAAAGTCGGTGATAATGTGAGACAGAGTCTATGACAATGAAAACGGGGAAAAGAGAGAGGGTGCCAATGAGAAGATTCAGCAGTACTGCGAAGGAATGAGTGAGGTAGTGGCAGTAAGACAGAACAAGACGAAGACAGCGACAATCAGAGGAGACTCGTAGTAGGACAGAACGAAGCAGGCTGTGGCTGTCTGACAGAATACTGTGCCAGTTGGAGAGACGCAAAGAGATAATGAGTTGGGCGGTATGAGTAAGTGAGAATGAGCAAGTGGGTTTGGATGGAGTAGTGTGTGTGAACGCTGTGGGAGTGCAAAGTGAATTCCTTGTTAAAAAAGGCACAAATATATTCGCATGCCACAACTTTTGAGAAACTTTTTAAAGGTGCTGTGGAAGGTAGGATGGTTGGTTCCCGACTTTTTAGTCAGAGTTTTTTTTATTTATTTATTTATTTTTTAAACAGATGCATATTCGCTATTCGCCTCTTTTGTGCTCCGACAGGAGTATTTTTCCGCTGGTACATATAATACTGCAAAGTACGTCATGTGGCAAGCCTCGAATGATTCATCCGTTTAAAACCCGCTATTGTTGAAATTATGAAGGCAAAAGGAGTGCAGGAACGAAAATAAGAACATCAAGAAGCCATTGCAGACTTTGAATTTTAAGTGGACTGACTGCACACTGCCCACAGTAAGACACTGCAAAGTGAGAAACAACTAATTTCTCATTTGATGGGAACGTGCGTAAAAAGAAAATCGTATTATGGGAGGGATTAATTCTGAGATAAAATACCCTCCATTTTCCTAAGAAGAAAACAGGAGGTTTGAGGAATTCATTGTGGTCATGAAAAACTTACAAGAGTTTCCTAAACATTTTGAGGAGACTGCCAACCTTAATCTGTTTTGGATACCGTTTGTCGTTTCAGTTGAAAGGGCCACCGTGCATGTGCAGATATAACTGAGTGATCTGCAATGTCATTCCCGTTTTATTTTCAAATTCTTTTATGTTAAAGTTGTCCAGGATATCAATTATATATTGTTTTCCTCGGGTAGCGTTTCTACGTCTCCATAATGAGTTTACAAAAGAGCTAAAATATTTCATCATCATACGAGTGTGAAAGACCTTTTTCTATTAAATGAAAATGATATGATCGTATGGCATTGTTGGCCGGGTTGTCCCATCCCGGTTCGGCCGCCAAGGGCAAGTCTTACTTCATTCGGCGCCACATTGGGCGATTTATGGCCTATGATAAGGATGAAAGGATGATCAGGACAACACAACTCCCCGTTCGCGAGCGAAAAAAATCTCCGACACGACCGGGAATCGAACCCGGCCGCAGTGCACGGGAGAAAAGCACGTTACCCCCCAGCTAAGCAGGCGGACACCTTTACTCGGTTGTTTTTTGTTTGTTGTGGTCTTCAGTCCCGAGACTGGTTTGATGCAGCTCTCCATGCTACTCTATCCTGTGCAAGCTTCTTCATCTCCCAGTACCTACTGCAACCTACATCCTTCAGAATCTGCTTAGTGTATTCATCTCTTGGTCTCCCCCTACGATTTTTACCCTCCACGCTGCCCTCCAATACTAAATTGCTGATCCCTTGATGCATCCCTTGATGCCTCAGAACATGTCCTACCAACCGATCCCTTCTTCTGGTCAAGTTGTGCCACAAACTTCTCTTCTCCCCAATCCTATTCAATACTTCCTCATTAGTTATGTGATCTACCCATCTAATCTTCAGCATTCTTCTGTAGCACCACATTTCGAAAGCTTCTATTCTCTTCTTGCCCAAACTATTTACCGTCCATGTTTCACTTCCATACATGGCTACACTCCATACAAATACTTTCAGAAATGACTTCCTGACACTTAAATCTATACTCGACGTTAACAAATTTCTCTTCTTCAGAAACGTTTTCCTTGCCATTGCCAGTCTACATTTTATATCCTCTCTACTTCGACCATAATCAGTTATTTTGCTCACCAAATAGCAAAACTCCTTTACTACTTTAAGTGTCTCATTTCCTAATCTAATTCCCTCAGCATCACCCGACTTAATTCCACTACATTCCATTATCCTCGTTTTGCTCTTGTTGATGTTCATCTTATATCCTCCCTTCAAGATACCATCCATTCCATTCAACTGCTCTTCCAAGTCCTTAGCTGTCTCTGACAGAATTAAAATGTCATCGGCAAACCTCAAGGTTTTTATTTCTTCTCCATGGATTTTAATACCTACTCCGAAATTTTCTTTTGTTTCCTTTACTGCTTGCTCAATATACAGATTGAATAACATCGGAGAGAGGCTACAACCCTGTCTTACTCCCTTCCCCACCGCTGCTTCCCTTTCATGTCCCTCGACTCTTATAACAGCCATCTGGTTTCTGTACAAATTGTAAATAGCCTTTCGCTCCCTGTATTTTACCCCTGCCACCTTTAGAATTTGAAAGAGAGTATTCCAGTCAACATTGTCAAAAGCTTTCCCTACGTCTACAAATGCTAGAAACGTAGGTTTGCCTTTCCTTAATCTTTCTTCTAAGATAAGTCGTAAGGTCAGTATTGCCTCACGTGTTCCAGTATTACTCGGTTATGAAACCAAATAAAGCACAATCACACGGAAACCTCAACGCGAAAATCTGCAAAATTGTCCTCATTTGTCCATATGCCGAAAGTCTGTAAATATAAATATAATAACGCGTTTAGAGCGCCAAAAATAATTAAATAGTACCGAAAATTTGTTTTGTTTGTGGTCTATGTTGTGGAATATACCCTGATCAGCCAGAACATTATGACAACCGACCTACTATCGATATAAACCCGTCCAGGCGATAGCAGCGTCACCTGGAGAGACATGACTGCTGGTCAGACACACGCACGGTGCATGTAGTGTCACTGAGCGTGCTGTCCGTGTGTAGAATGGAGAAGGTGCGCCATCTGTCTTGAGTTCGACCGAGGACAGATTGTGATGGCCTAGAGGCTCGACAGGAACATTTCGGAAACTGCACGACTTGTTGGATGTTCGAGGAGTGCCGTGGTGAGAGTCTACAACACATGGTGAAGCCAAGGTAGTCCTGGAAAATAATCCCCAAACAATGTTCGTGCTGGCTAAAAAGTGCGAGCATTTTTAATCGATGTTAGGCATCCCAACATGACGGCTATACCCTCCTCTGGGGGCCTGTCACGAGAGCGGGGTATTACAGATGGAACTCTGACTGGATACATTGCTGGAATGCAAACAGCAGTAGACGTTGCACACTAAATTGAGTTCTGTGGCATATCATTTACCGACATGGAAAATGTTCAAGGGAAACCTTTAAGGAAGTGCAGTTCCTGAGGAAGAACCGAGTAGTGCTCCTACGAGCCGTGAAGTGTACAGTCAAGATGAATGGTGAAGCAGTCCTGATACAGTTTTCCGTTGAGTTCCTTTCCATATGAAGTCACCACAACAGTTCGAGTCATATTTCGCCTTTGAATTAGCCTCATAACCATTATCTCTCTTTGATGACGACGGAATAATGCAAAAGACCAGATAACCGGGCCACTTTAAGCTATTCAATCCAGTCAGTGTTGAGATCACAAGCAGTACAGTCTTCGTCCTTGACGGCGGCTTCCCTTTACACCGCTTCGTGTGGAATACAGATGAAGTATTTTCCTCCGTCACTGAACAGAACGTGAATTACGTCAAAAAATACACTGGGCCCAAATCACTGTAATGCTTGATTGCTACCCTGAGGTCGGAGCTGAGAAAAGCATAAAATCTGCTGAAAATGCTCCAAGAGCACGCGCTATGTCATCCGCTACCGTTTTATTTAATGAAAGAATGACATCAGCTATGACGAAAGAACGTTTCTTATTAAATGGACTTAATAAGAACCGTCTTATCTCAATGTTGACAGAAAAATTATGTAGTGAAGGGTATCAGGTCAACCAGACTCTCTGGGATGCAGACTCCTTGAATATTGGCGCAACCGTGGAAAAGTCGAGGCAGTCAGGAACCTCTTCATTGTGGGGGAAGATATCGATTTGTTGGCCGTGCTGACTCACCACACAGCTGGTAGTAGTGAATAGGAAGAACCTGTTAGGAATATCTTTCTTATGAAACCTGGAAAAGGCAGCAAGACACATCCATTTACACTCTCAAAAGTTCTAAGCTCTCTGAAAAAGTTAAGAAACATATATTATTTCTTCACGCCTTCAGTGGCTGTGACACCAACTCTACATTTTTTCGTCAGGGCACACTAAAATTTATAGACACATTTCAAAAGAACGCGAGCCTCTAACACGTCTCCTCAGACTTCACGGATCACAAAGCCACTCCTGATAAGGTGGATAACGAAAAATAACGTGTTCCGTTTGGCATTTTTGCCTTCCACCGAAGCCGCCACTCGCCAGCATTCCCTCAAGGTCTACTTGCAGGTTCACATCTGGGGGAACAATCAGCTGGATCCACTGAACTGGGGATGGAAGACCACAAAAAAGGGTCTGATCCCCATTGGAACCACCATCACCCCAGAAAATTCTCAACACAACATCCTGCATGTGCAGGAAGGGATGTCAAGCAACTTGTTCCTGTAGCAAAGAGTTCATATAGTGTTTCACTACATACAGCAATTGCAAGGGGCTTTCCTGCCTTAATTGTCCAACAGAAGATGACACCTTCCTTGATTCGACGCAGATCGACGATTAGATTAACATCAGTGAGGAAGAAATCGATGTATATCCCATGCCAGAGGAGGAAAAAGAACTGGACTACGCTTCCTCCCCAGGACCATCTACCCCGAAACGCAGTAAAATATAAAAAAGAAATAAATTGGCAGTAATTACTGCACAATAACTGAGTAATAAATGTTTGTAAAACAATCTATCTCTCATCAGTTTTACATCGTAATTACAATATATTTCCATTAATAAAACATTTCATTTGATATGTCGTTCTTTTCATTTTTAAATCGTTTATTACCATTTTGGACTGCTAACTCTGCCACTGGATCTGCAGCTGTCTGTCTCCAGTTTTAAAACAAAAACAATTCATCATACAACGTCTCTCCTGCCAAATACGCAAAGCGCCTACTTAAGGATGACATTTATTGTATATGCCTAGACCCTGTGTGAATTAACCTGGTCTAAGGATATGCCATGAGAGTTTGTTTGCAATGACTAAGGATGTCAAAGTGCATGTTGTGCAGTTAAGCATCCTATGCGTTTCTGTTATATGCGTTACTCGTTGCATTCTGTTTGCAGTATGTGATGTCCAAGACAGCTGGTGTTTTAAAAATGAGTCAGCGTCATTCTCTTTGTCTAAAAACTTATTTTCTTCATCCTTTCTTTAGGGTGTTAAATGATTTACTTTGATTCTTGTATTACGTTTTAAATGTACGTTTCAGTTGATCTCTGTAGGCCACACAATTATACAAGGTCCAGAACACAGAACTCTCTTACTGGATACGTGAGTCAAGCCTCTGCGCACTGTGCATATGCAGCGAGTACATTTCTGTGCTGGGTTTTTACGTCGTTAACATTCCAAATGTATTCGTGAGACTGCGAGCCCTCGGCTAGGGAGACAGTGATGCCTGTATGGAAGGAATTCGCACGGACTAGTGATCATGTTCATATAAAGTGGAAGCCTTTGCAGGCACTGCTCCCTCCACAACAACTGTTTGAATCGTAATTGTGTTTGGACGCTGCTAAGTGTGTGTCACAGGAATTCTTGCTTGGTTGTGAAATTTCTTGCTATTATTTTCATCTGGTCCTGTAAGTTTTGGTGTGTTCATTGCTCGACGTAAACATTCTGTATACCGTTATAACTGTTTAAATGACAATACTGATTAGGCTGACATTTAAATCACTTTTCTGTCACAGTATGTTTTGTAGTATAAATTTTCTTATTACAGCTTTGCTTTGTAGTTATTTAGAACTGCCGTTCTGTGTAACTAACTTAGGACAAAAATGATTTTGTCTGAAATTTTTAAACAACAATTGTGTTGAAAGGCGCTGAATATAAATAAATTCTAAGAAAATTAAACATGACAGGACTCAAACCCAGAGACTTCTGGCTATAAATCTAGGACTTTGGATTCTGCCAGTATAGTTGCTGCATGTGAAATTGGGGTGGGAATGAGAGCAGATGTAGGCTGATAGGACAATTGGCCAGATGTGTAAGTAGACCTGGATAATTAGAGAGATATCTACCTTGTCCCAGAAGACTCATTTTCTACCACTGGAGAGAGATGTGATTGCTATATTTGTTGAAATGATTTGTTGTTAACAACAATTGTGTTCCTATGCATCATACTTATCTGAAGATAACTTTTCGATACTGTGGAAATCAGGAATCTGACTGGATAAATGCGATTTTTCTGTGGAAAGTAAAAGTATTACAGCTGATAGAATTGTGTACTGCTTTTGTTTCAGGCAAAGTGGGGATCACGCTCAACATTGACTGGGCAGAGCCAGCGACAAATTCCGCGGAAGACATCGCAGCCGCCGAAAGATCACTCCAGTTCACTGTAAGTCCTGCCGTACTGCACAGATACACGCATCATTTGGTGTGCTGCGCTGGTGCGTGGAGCCTTTAGATCTCTTCCCTTTAACTACACACTTCGCAAACGAAAAATGCTGGTATGATAATTTAAAACTGTTGTTCATAATTTTTACATTTCTTGCAACTCACAACGATTAAATAACAATTGAGACGTAGTGTCAGGGCTACATTTAGGATAGCCTATGATGTAGGCCCTAACAGGGGAAATTTTGCGATGACTAAAGCGCAAATACAGCAGATGAGATTAATGTCTATACAAATATCAATATTTCAGTTTATAAAATAGGGTATTATAACTAGAACTATACTTATTTATTGTCAAATGGAAGGTAACTATGGAATGTATTAATGAAGCTAATTTTAGCTACATGTAATCTAAATTCAATACTTCTCCAAATAATCAACCTCAAAAGTAAAGTCTTCAGTAATCTTATTAGCTAATTTCTTTGTTCCTACATTTCATACTAATGAATCCACTTGCAATATCTACACATCTTAGTTGTCTTTAAAAATTCGTTTTTAATACTGAATGCAGCCAAATCGTTGAGACTGTCTAGATTCCGTTAACCATTCTTTTGAAACTCTTACCCACATTACCAACTAAAGTTCCACGCGTTCGACCGGTCGCCTCTGGGAATTCGATAAGAGTCAGTGCTTGGTTTGAAAGGTAACTGGTGACTTAATTCGTATCAGCTGTCCTCTGGAAAATCCACATCAATAAAAACACACAAAACAATGACGCCCACGCCTTTACCGGTTATAAGGGGGTCAACGCCACCGAATTAAAACCATGACACTTGATTATTTAAATTAATTGTGATTCTGGCACCTATGGGGATGGGCCTATGTAGCATTTGCGTAAATGTGGCCTAGCATAGAGTTATCTCTCAGGATATCCCGGCGTGACTGATTAATGCTCTGCTTGCGGGTGTTATTGTTTTCATTTAATTCACAATATTTCGAGGACCGACCCAATCGGCTTCTTCACTTTCTGCAAGCTTTTATGCGTAGTTGCTGTCTAAACTCCAACCAGACTGTGAACAATTATTTATTCCATTTGTTATGGAAGTCATACTGCCTGTGGGCGACTTTCACTTCTTGTTTCCATTATGGGGAGGCTTTGGTTTTTGCACTTCGTTTATTACGCTTTGGAGGAACGAAATGGGTGTTTGTAACCGTACCTATGACCGTATGGTTCTAGAAGATTTATTTTATACCGCCTGAGGCAATACTGACCTTACGACTTACCTTAGAAGATAGATTAAGGAAAGACAAACCTACGTTTCTAGCATTCGTAGACTTGGAGAAAGCTTTTGACAATGTTGACTGGAATACTCTCTTTCAAATTCTGAAGGTGGCAGGGGTAAAATACAGGGAGCGAAAGGCTATTTACAATTTGTACAGAAACCAAATGGCAGTTATAGGAGTCGAGGGGTATGAAAGGGAAGCAGTGGTTGGGAAAAGAGTGAGAGAGGGTTGTAGCCTCTCCCCGATGTTATTCAATCTGTATATTGAGCAAGTAGTAAAGGAAACAAAAGAAAAATTCGGACTAGGTATTAAAATCCATGGAGAAGAAATAAAAACTTTGAGGTTCGCCGATGAGATAGTAATTCTGTCAGAGACAACAAAGAACTTGGAAGAGCAGTTGAACAGAATGGACAGTGTCTTGGGGAGCAAAATAACTGATGCTGGTGGAAGTAAAGAGGACATAAAATGCAGACTGCCAATGGCAAGGAAAGCGTTTCTTAACAAGAGAAATTCGTTAACATCGAAAAAGTGTCAGGAAGTCGTTTGTGAAAGTATTTGTGTGGAGTGTAGCCATGTATGGAAGTGAAACATGGACGATAAATAGTTTGGACAAGAAGAGAATAGAAGCTTTCGAAATGTGGTGCTACAGAAGAATGCTGAAGATTAGCTGGGTAGATCACGTAACTAATGAGGATGTATTGAACAGAATTGGGGAGCAGAGGAGTTCGTGGCACAACTTGACTAGAAGAAGGGATCGGTTGGTAGGACATGATCTGGGGCATCAAGGGATCACCAATTTAGTATTGGAGGGCAGCGTGAAGGGTAAAAAACGTAGAGGGAGACCAAGAGATGAATACACTAAGCAGATTCAGAACGATGTAGGTTGTAGTAAGTACTGGGAGATGAAGAAGCTTGCACAGGATAGAGTAGCATGGAGAGCTGCATCAAACCAATGTGAGCAACGCCTTTGCAACTATATATATATATATATATATATATATATATATATATATACTCCTGGAAATTGAAATAAGAACACCGTGAATTCATTGTCCCAGGAAGGGGAAACTTTATTGACACCTTCCTGGGGTCAGATACATCACATGATCACACTGACAGAACCACAGGCACATAGACACAGGCAACAGAGCATGCACAATGTCGGCACTAGTACAGTGCATATCCACCTTTCGCAGCAATGCAGGCTGCTATTCTCCCACGGAGACGATCGTAGAGATGCTGGATGTAGTCCTGTGGAACGGCTTGCCATGCCATTTCCAGCTGGCGCCTCAGTTGGACCAGCGTTCGTGCTGGACGTGCAGACCGCGTGAGACGACGCTTCATCCAGTCCCAAACATGCTCAATGGGGGACAGATCCGGAGATCTTGCTGGCCAGGGTAGTTCACTTACACCTTCTAGAGCACGTTGGGTGGCACGGGATACATGCGGACGTGCATTGTCCTGTTGGAACAGCAAGTTCCCTTGCCGGTCTAGGAATGGTAGAACGGTGGGTTCGATGACGGTTTGGATGTACCGTGCACTATTCAGTGTCCCCTCGACGATCACCAGTGGTGTACGGCCAGTGTAGGAGATCGCTCCCCACACCATGATGCCGGGTGTTGGCCCGGTGTGCCTCGGTCGTATGCAGTCCTGATTGTGGCGCTCACCTGCACGGCGCCAAACACGCATACGACCATCATTGGCACCAAGGCAGAAGCGACTCTCATCGCTGAAGACGACACGTCTCCATTCGTCCCTCCATTCACGCCTGTCGCGACACCACTGGAGACGGGCTGCACGATGTTGGGGCGTGAGCGGAAGACGGCCTAACGGTGTGCGGGACCGTAGCCCAGCTTGATGGAGACGGTTGCGAATGGTCCTCGCCGATACCCCAGGAGCAACAGTGTCCCTAATTTGCTGGGAAGTGGCGGTGCGGTCCCCTACGGCACTGCGTAGGATCCTACGGTCTTGGCGTGCATCCGTGCGTCGCTGCGGTCCGGTCTCAGGTCGACGGGCACGTGCACCTTCCGCCGACCACTGGTGACAACATCGATGTACTGTGGAGACCTCACGCCCCACGTGTTGAGCAATTCGGCGGTACGTCCACCCTGCCTCCCGCGTGCCCACTATACGCCCTCGCTCAAAGTCCGTCAACTGCACATACGGTTCACGTCCACGCTGTCGCGGCATGCTACCAGTGTTAAAGACTGCGATGGAGCTCCGTATGCCACGGCAAACTGGCTGACACTGACGGCGGCGGTGCACAAATGCTGCGCGGCTAGCGCCATTCGACGGCCAACACCGCGGTTCCTGGTGTGTCCGCTGTGCCGTGCGTGTGATCATTGCTTGTACAGCCCTCTCGCAGTGTCCGGAGCAAGTATGGTGGGTCTGACACACCGGTGTCAATGTGTTCTTTTTTCCATTTCCAGGAGTGTATATATATAGCAAGGACTAATTTTGGTTGCCACTTTTAATTGAGGAAGAGCAGCATAAGCTTCTTTGCCAGCGCCTGTGATTTCGTTCCAAGGTCGTCCACATGTTTATAGAAGAACAAGTGTTGGTCCGAAAGTACCTCCTTAATTCGGCTATCATCGAAATTTCGCATTTGCACAGCGGTTTTGGCCCCTTCGTATTTTAATTCATGATTATATTCGATGCAGTGCAGTCGCTTTGCTTGGTTGCTTTAGTAAGATGTGTTGCTTATGTTCCTTTCAGCTTGTTTGGATGCCAGCCTACTGATATTTTTGGAGGTAGTCAGCAAAAGGCACCGAGTCTTGGTTTTCCTTTTTCTTTCTCAATCTCAGTCTCCTTCTCAGACGGTGTTTTTGACTACGACGCCCGTTAAGTTTGACGATCTGAACGCCCATCCCTTCGGAAGACTATTTGTCGGTGTTGTAATCCACCGGTGAGGCGTTCTCGGTCGAGAATGTAGGAGCTCTAGCGACCGGAGTATTTAGCATAGATTTCTTTGTGACAGATGGTGACGGCTCGATGCCCAGAGATAAATATGACTATACAGAATTCAAAGTGAGAAACTATTCCTGAAAGTAATCAAGAAATATATATACGCATTAAGTTAAAATAAATGAATACAATGAATCTGAAATCATGAACATAGCGTAGTTTAGAAGGTGATATCATTGCCATGAGCAGAACTAGAAGTACTCGAAACTATCCAAGTCATTAACAAGCCTGCTTTGTGCTGTAATACAGAAGTTATCCTTCTATAGTGACGGACACCTTGCAATCAAATATTGAAATGGCGGACATGTTGTAATTCAAACACTTAAAAATGTCTCACTGCGGATGGCGTAGAAATATAGTAAATATTTTAAATATTCGTGGTAATATTACATGTTCCAGACAAATAAATGTGCGAGGGATGGAAGGAGATGAGATGGGCAGCAAGGCCAACTTCCGCACTGGCACGAACTGCGTCTGGAAAGTGACGAGCTCAGTTGAGGTTATTTGTACATTAATTAACGAAGAATACTATTACTACCGAAATAATATAACTGCAAAATAAATATTAATGTGATTGATACGTCGAATTTCTGACAGTTGATACGCAAGACCACTTTCGACAATTTTTATTCTGTTACTGTATTTACTTTCCGTGTCAGCTAGCACAGAGTAACCTTACTCACACAACTGTGTTGTGTAATATGGAGCCACGACTTTTAACGACTTCTTCACGTAAATGTCAGATTCACGCTTTACTTTTGCTACCCGAACAATCAGTTTATAGCTGCAGCTGGAGACATTTCTCTCAAATGCCCCTCTTCTGCGACCATTTGTTTCAATACGTTTACTTAAATATTTTTCATACAAGTCCAACTTAGAGCGCTGTACTCGTTGCATCATTTCCTTGTGCAAAGTTGCTCGTATAGCATAACGCGCAGCGCACTAGCTTACGAAACATGGAAGTGAACCACTTTGGAAGGAATCCGCGCAGTGGATTAACGGCCGTAGGGTGGTACGTTCGTCGGCCTACATGTGGATTCTAGGCGGTTTTCCACACTCGTGTAGGGAAATGCTTTGCTTTTTCCCAAATTTCACCTCAGAGAATGCGATACGCAAACAGTTAACACAATAATAACAGAACAATGTTTACACGATTCATAGAAGATTGCGCACATGTCTTCCCTGACTTAGATTACCTTCACGACTGTGGGGATGGGCATCCGGCCACAACTTTAAATAACGAAATAAAGTTTACCAAATCCAGAAAAGGCGGACCCCTTACTAGATACAATAGACGCTAGCGAAAAGTAAGAAGTATTATATCGATGTGGTTACTGACCCATTTAAAAAAATGTAACTCCATCTTGGGTTCAGGTGCGAGGGGCAGTGGCTGACCGATGAAACATAATAATACTGTACCGAGAGTCGTTATTTTGATATCGTTTTATTGGGCAACCAGATTAGCCGTTCCAATCACGTCATCTTCAGGCCTGTCGCACGAATGACATCAGGTACCACTCGTGCATGTAGAGGACATGAAAATCTGGTACCTTGTCTTGTACATGAACGAATGGTGTCATTCATGCGACAGGCCTAATAAAATAACATCAAAGTAACGGCTCAGGTTACCTTCCATTAGCAAAGTGGGTGCACTCAGCGACTGTTATGTGGTTTATAAATTATAGAGCGCAGCAATCAGTTGTCCCTTTTTTGCAGGTTTATTACGCAAATCCAGATTTAGGCTAGTGTCTAGCCATTTGAATTCAAAGAACTGTGACCGACAGGGAACTAACATGCATCGAGATTAGAAAATAGTGTATTGAAAATGGCTAGACACTAGCCGAAATCTGAATTTGTGTAACAAAACCTGGAAAAAAAGGCCACCGATTCCTGCGCTCTATAATTTATAAAAGTAAAGGCTGTTGGTACAGTATTATTGTATTCATTTAACAAATGTTTACGGATGTCTAAGGTTTTTCTGGATCCTAAATGAAGAACCACCTGGGTATGATGACTTATTAAAACCGAAGTAATTTCATAAGCTGTAAATAAACTAAGTATACGGCGCTGTCCTGAGTGTCACCCAGAGTAAGGACCTCAAACGTTAATAGCCGCTCGTATCTACAACTTGTCACGAAGATAACTGACGCATACAGGAAACAAATATAATTACTACGACTCGCTAAAGTGTAACCTTTAGTGTTATTCAGCAAGGCGAGCAGGTTACCTGCGTGTAACAGGAACTAATCTGGTCACGTCACTAGGTACAGTCACGATCCATTTAAAAGTACAACGTGTTGTCACCTCGCAGTGCGAGTGCAAAAAACGATCGCGGAAAGTACTTTTGCGGGAGGTCGCAACAGTTTGCTGTTATCGGCACCGACGTAGCACATGACTGAGACATTGTCAGGAGCAGTTCATTGACGGTATAGGTAATTGTGCTATTAGATAGAATTCTGCGATGTCAATAATACAATACAATAAACACCATCCTTCAAACACTCGACTGCTGCTGTCGCACAGCACTGGACTATCAGGTTAGCAAAGAAGATCTTTTGTCCAAAATTCTCTTGCCATTTCATCTGTGTCAATCTATTACTTAGTCGACAAATCCGCCCTTTATATTTTAAATTATGCCGCTGAATCTACACTGATCAGCCAAAACATTACGACCAGTGCCCACCGCCACGTCGGATGCCGCCTCATTGCGCTGCTGACATATGACGCGGTGACAAAAGTATGTAAGAGGACACGGACAGGGGATCACCCTAGTGAAGATACGGGCTGAAAAATGGGGAAATCCACTGAGATAAGCGACTCTGACAAAGAACGGATTATTATTATGCAGAGCCTGTGAACGGTTATCTGGAAAACGGCGAAACTGGTCGAATGTTCACGTGCTACTGTCGTGAGCCCTAGGGAAAGAGGTAGAAGGACAGTGAAACTACCTCTAGGCGCTGAATTGTTGAACGTCCACGACTCTTTACAGAACGTCGGGCTCGGAGGCCTGTATTCCCTGTAAAGTAGGATAGATGGTGATCTGTGGCAGCTCTTCCGAAAGCGCACAATGCTGGCGCACGCACAAGTGCTTTAGAGCACATTGTTAGTCGTACATTGTTGAACGTGGAGCTCCGCAACAGACCATCCCTACTTTGACCCAACGGCATCGTCAATTACGATTGCAGTGCTCGCTGGACCACGGGGATTCGACCGTCGATCAATTGAAACGTGTCGCCTCTTCGGGTGAATCACATTTTTGCAGCATTAGGTCGGTGGTCGCCTCCACAAACGCCGTCCTCCAGGTGGACGGCGGCTCGAAACGTGGAGCGCGCTACCGACGCAGGCTGGCGGCAGCAGTACCGTGCTCTGGGAGACGTTCTCCTGCGCTCGCAGGGCTGCTGCGGTGTTAATCGGAGACACGCTGACCGCTGCGAACCACCTGCATCCCTTCACGCTTCGTGTCTTCCCCGACTGCGATGTCATCTTTCATCAGTTTAATTGTCCGTGTCTCGGAGCCAGAACCGTGTGGTAGTGGTTTGAGGAGCATTGTAGAGAACGCACGTTGATGTCTCGGCGACCAAATTTGCTCGATGTAAATCCGCCGGAATCCATCTGGGTCGCTATCGGGCGCCATCACCGCGTACGTAAATCACCGGCCCGTTATTTACGCGAATTACACGAGTCGTGTGTAGACATCTAATGCCACGTACCTCCACAAAACTGTCAACAAAGTGTCGGATCCCTGACATGCAGAACCGGTAATGTATTTGCTCCAAAGCAATTGGCCACAATGTTTCGGCTTACGAGTGTGTATCTTTTTATTATGTCACACATTCGTCCACTGACAGCCAACCATCCCTCCATGTGTGGCGAGAAGAATGAAATGAAAAATGCGGGGGAAAGAATGTAGTTTCAAAAGCGGGAGAATGAATGTACACTCCTGGTAATGGAAAAAAGAACACATTGACACCGGTGTGTCAGACCCACTATACTTCCTCCGGACACTGCGAGAGGGCTGTACAAGCAATGATCACACGCACGGCACAGCGGACACACCAGGAACCGCGGTGTTGGCCGTCGAATGGCGCTAGCTGCGCAGCATTTGTGCACCGCCGCCGTCAGTGTCAGCCAGTTTGCCGTGGCATACGGAGCTCCATCGCAATCTTTAACACTGGTAGCATGCCGCGACAGCGTGGACGTGAACCGTATGTGCAGTTGACGGACTTTGAGCGAGGGCGTATAGTGGGCATGCGGGAGGCCGGGTGGACGTACCGCCGAATTGCTCAACACGTGGGGCGTGAGGTCTCCACAGTACATCGATGTTGTCGCCAGTGGTCGGCGGAAGGTGCACGTGCCCGTCGACCTGGGACCGGACCGCAGCGACGCACGGATGCACGCCAGGACCGTAGGATCCTACGCAGTGCCGTAGGGGACCGCACCGCCACTTCCCAGCAAATTAGGGACACTGTTGCTCCTGGGGTATCGGCGAGGACCATTCGCAACCGTCTCCATCAAGCTGGGCTACGGTCCCGCACACCGTTAGGCCGTCTTCCGCTCACGCCCCAACATCGTGCAGCCCGCCTCCAGTGGTGTCGCGACAGGCGTGAATGGAGGGACGAATGGAGACGTGTCGTCTTCAGCGATGAGAGTCGCTTCTGCCTTGGTGCCAATGATGGTCGTATGCGTGTTTGGCGCCGTGCAGGTGAGCGCCACAATCAGGACTGCATACGACCGAGGCACACAGGGCCAACACCCGGCATCATGGTGTGGGGAGCGATCTCCTACACTGGCCGTAGACCACTGGTGATCGTCGAGGGGACACTGAATAGTGCACGGTACATCCAAACCGTCATCGAACCCATCGTTCTACCATTCCTAGACCGGCAAGGGAACTTGCTGTTCCAACAGGACAATGCATGTCCGCATGTATCCCGTGCCACCCAACGTGCTCTAGAAGGTGTAAGTCAACTACCCTGGCCAGCAAGATCTCCGGATCTGCCCCCATTGAGCATGTTTGGGACTGGATGAAGCGTCGTCTCACGCGGTCTGCACGTCCAGCACGAACGCTGGTCCAACTGAGGCGCCAGGTGGAAATGGCATGGCAAGCCGTTCCACAGGACTATATCCAGCATCTCTACGATCGTCTCCATGGGAGAATAGCAGCCTGCATTGCTGCGAAAGGTGGATATACACTGTACTAGTGCCGACATTGTGCATGCTCTGTTGCCTGTGTCTATGTGCCTGTGGTTCTGTCAGTGTGATCATATGATGTATCTGACCCCAGGAATGTGTCAATAAAGTTTCCCCTTCCTGGGACAATGAATTCACGGTGTTCTTATTTCAATTTCCAGGAGTGTAGTTTCAAAAAGAGCATAATGCAGTTGTTGTTTTGTCCGCTCCAGCAGATGACTACTCAGCGCGGCTCACAGCCGTGCGGAGGACGCGGGTTCGAGTCTCTGTGTTGCCAGGATTTTTCCTTCGTGGGAGGATTGGAACTGGGTGCAATCGACCTTGTAATGCTAATTAATCAGTCTCATAATGGTAATTGAGGAGATACAATATCTAGTAGTGCAGCTCCAGTTCACAACTAACGACGACCGGTGTGCTCGTCCAACGCCGCTCCATTCCGCATCCAGTGACGCCATTGGCGGAGGATGGCCCTGCGATCTGTCGGTGCCTGTGGGCCCGATAGATCTTGTGGGCAGAGTTCGCGTTTAACATCAGATGTTTTACGAAAAAGAATGAAGCTTCAGAATTAAACCGACCAGTAGTCGATTTAGACGAACTATGGAGTCATACGCAATTCGTGTGAATAAGTGGCAGTGTGCTAAGACTACTGTGAAACAACAGTGCCGGTCAACGTTTCATTGTTGTGAATGAAGAGCTTAGTTTCGTGTTCATTTCTTCTATATATAACAGGAAAGCTTCGGACTATCACGTAGAAATGGTCAGAAAAAAATTGCAATACGTAAAGGCTGGGGAAACTATGCTTTGCGCACTAATTAAGGAGCACCAGATTTCTCCTCTTTATTCTGCCAAAAAAACTGTAAGAAAGTGGGTTCCGTCCTATCGATGCCACACCATTTAGACCTGCATCCTATACTAGTGGTCTGGAATCTTGCAAGGAATAAGATATCTTGTCGTAACAGGTCAAGCAACCCGCGCTCTAACCCGAAAAGCTAATGGCTGATGCTTTTGCCGCTAATAAATGAATGTCCCGTGTCACCTTGCTTTGTGAAAGCCTTTGAACGTAATGCTACTTCGACGACTTGCCTGTCAATTTCGATGCTTTAATATTCAAGCAGCATTTCAATTACAGTCACAAGGCCGACTGGACCTTCTTCCAGACCTCTCCAGGAGAAAAACTTGAGTTGGTCATTAGGAATCAAACACGGAACCTCGACGTTACCAGACGACGTGTTGAGTTTCCTTATGCTGCTGTAACATTACCTACGGTGAAATTAGACGACTAGAAAGGTCGTAAATCGAGACAAAAAAGTGTGATGACAACTGGAGGAGAGAAATTTTTAACAAACGAGCGAACTGAAAACTTAACGAAATCTGTCAGTGTAAATTCGAACCAAGAGTGGGCATTATCATCCGTCACTGAAACAGCAGACGACCAATCATCAGAGATAACTATGGAATATAGCGACATCACTGGGAAAGAGAGTTTTACAGACACAGCGAGCGAAGTGTCTTGAGCAGCCAAGAAGAGTTGTGGTAAACGTCTTATTTGTGTTCTCTTTGACAATATGCACTCGACTCAGTTGTGCGTAAAGATGCGTAACGTTTGACAGCACTCCACTTCTAACAATACTGGAGTGTACGGTGTCGCTACGTCACTTCCTGTTTCTCTGGTGCAAACACGGCGATGCTATCACCATGGCCAGCAAACGAGTTGCGTTGCTGATTAACAGAGGACGTAGTATGTTTGGATAACGCTTAAACGCGCAGTTGGACACATTAACCGCAACGTGACGAGTTAGCATTCTAGGAAGGTTATCGTGAAGGAAAGCAGGAGCGTCTACATGGAAGGTGAAGGTTGTGTTGCTAGTGTGCTGTCTGTGCATACTGAGTGAAACACACTCCTAATCGAATTAACTGGTACTGTTCTTTACACACTGGCCTCCTATTTGACAGAAATCGTGATAGAATTCGTCCTCTTCCTTTTTGTCCTTTTCTCCTGCGCACTGAGTCGCTCGCAGCCTTTCCGACGCCACACTTTGACTTGCTCGCCTGACTACTTACTTTAGGTGTAGCTTATTTGCTGCTGCAGGACGTTTAACCGGGCGCTGTTTCAGTATCTTTGGAGTGGACATGGCTGATATACGCTGATGATCCCAAAAATTATGACCACTGCTCACCGCAAGATTGATTGGCATCTGGCGGCGCAGCGAACACTTGCCGCCGTAAGGAAAACATACTGGAGTCCAAAACTCTTCATAAATTCACTGTAGCTCCATTCATTGACATATGGTCACGACACACTACAGATACGTAGAAAAACTCATAAAGTTTTGTTCGGCTGAAGCCGCACTTCAGGTTTCTGCCGTCAGAGCGCTCGAGAGCGCAGTGAGACAAAATGGCGACAGGAGCCGAGAAAGCGTATGTCGTGCTTGAAATGCACTCACATCAGTCAGTCATAACAGTGCAACGACACTTCAGGACGAAGTTCGACAAAGATCCACCAACTGCTAACTCCATTCGGCGATGGTATGCGCAGTTTAAAGCTTCTGGATGCCTCTGTAAGGGGAAATCAACGGGTCGGCCTGCAGTGAGCGAAGAAACGGTAGAACGCGTGCGGGCAAGTTTCATGCGTAGCCCGAACAAAATTGGCTCATGCCACAACTGGAGACCGACAGCGCCGACTTCATCTTTCAACAGGATGGTGCTCCACCGCACTTCCATCATGATGTTCGGCATTTCTTAAACAGGAGATTGGAAAACCGATGGTTCAGTCGTGGTGGAGATCATGATCAGCAATTCATGTCATGGCCTCCACGCTCTCCCGACTTAACCCCATGCGATTTCTTTCTGTGGGGTTATGTGAAAGATTCAGTGTTTAAACCTCCTCTACCAAGAAACGTGCCAGAACTGCGAGCTCGCATCAACTTTGCTTTCGAACTCATTGATGGGGACATGCTGCGCCGAGTGTGGGAGGAACTTGATTATCGGCTTGATGTCTGCCGAATCACTAAAGGGGCACATATCGAACATATGTGAATGCCTAAAAAAACTTTTTGAGTTTTTGTATGTGTGTGCAAAGCATTTTGAAAATATCTCAAATAATAAAGTTATTGTAGAGCTGTGAAATCGCTTCAATCATTTGTAATAACCCTGTACAAAAAGAACTGCTACAGTATAGTACAGACGGTAAATGAAAGAAATAGACGATGCTACGAACAGAAATGACACTTTTATTCAAAGACGATAATTACACTGAAGCCGTCGACATTTTTCATGGACCCTGGACACTACGAAAAGCGGAACATAGTTGTTAACAGGGTGCGTGACCACCACGGATGGCAGCGCCTGCTTCCATGCTGGCTACAGGTTCAAATGGCTCTGAGCACTATGGGACTTAACATCTGAGGTCATCAGTCCCCTAGAACTTAGAACGACTTAAACCTAACTAACCTAAGGACATCACACACATACATGCCCGAGGCAGGATTCGAACCTGCGATCGGAAGAGTCGCGCGGTTCCCGACTGAAGCGCCTAGAACCGCTCGGCCACCGTGGCCGGCGTTGGCCACAGGGTTGGAGAGGATCCAGCAGCGCGGCTAGCAACTGCCGGACGGTGGATAGTGCACGTGGGAGTGCTGCGCTAGATCTGCCCGAAGCATCCCACTTGTGCTCGATAGGGTTGACTGAGCGAGGTGGCGCAGTGGTCAGCACACGGGACTCGCGTTCTGGAGGACGACCCTTCAAACCCACGTCTGGCCATCCTGATACAGGTTTTCCGTGATTCTCCTAAATAGCTTCAGGCAAATGTCGGGATGGTTCCTTTGAAAGGGCACTGCCATCTCCCTTCCCCATCCTTCCCTAATGCGCTGGCACCGATGACCTTGCTGTTTGGTCCCCTCCTCCACCCCACCACCACCCCAAATCAACCAACCAACCAACCTCAATGGGATTTAAGTTGGGCGAAACGGGCAGGCCAGTCCATTCGCCGAGTATTCTTTTGTTCGCATATCTTCTCCACCTGCCCTATTGGATGCGGTGGCGCATTGCTATCCATAATGAGCCGTGGAAAAATTTGCTGTTTTGAAGGGCGCGCCGCAGCGCATAGTGTAAAGCAGTCGCCCTCCGTTTCTGGCGGTGGCGCCGCTGTGGCAATCGCAGCTTTGGTGTCTCCCTCTGGTGGGAAAGAGGAAAGGTTTCTTGTTCACGTGCATTTAAGGGGCGCTATGAGCTCACTAGGGGGTCAGAGTCGGAGGCAGTTGGTCAGGCAGGATAGTCTGTCAGTCTGGGCGAATCTGGTCAGTTGGCCAGCCAAGTTAGTCTGGGTCTGTCTCTCGTCCGCATTGGTGAGGCCGAGTCGGTCAGTCGGCGTGGGTCTGGGGGCAGTCTGTCAGTCTCGGCGAGTCGGTCAGTTGGTCAGCCGGGTCACTGTGGGGCAGTCAGTGTCTGTCTGTCGTCCGGAGTGCTAGTATGTGATAGGCCACCAGTCTGTTCGAGTCTGTTCAGGCAATGGACATTGGCGGTTGGATTGATCGGTAGGTCGGTCTCTTCCTGGGGCAGGGATGTCTGGTAGCCTGAGGGCATGTTTCCTCTGCAGGGGTGGGTCCGACCGAGTGATCGCTTAGTCAATGTCAGTCTGCCGTCTGGAGTGCCAGGATGTCTGTCTTTCGGATCGACCTTTAAGGCCGGTTGGATCGATGGGTTGGTCGGTCGTGCACTGAGACACAAGATGCCTTGCCGTCTCGAGCTTCGGCGCATGCGAGGTCGCCACGTGAGTCCAGTGGGCCACGCCGTCTAGAGAGGAGTAGTGGCTTCGCGGCCGACCCGAGAGCAACAGCAGCAACCCACGACATTAGTCTGGTCGGTGCGAGCTGCGACGCCGTGAGACAGGAGATCGGCGCGCCTTCCTGCGTCCGTTGAAGCGGCTGGCAGCTGACGGTTCGGGAGAGCGTTTAGTGGGTGCTGCGCCAGGTCTTTGCCAGAAATGGCAGTTATTAGAAGTTAAATGATTAGTGATATGTTGTTTCAGTTACTTGTTAAATTCTACTTGTCCTCTTGGTCAGTCTCTCGTCACCAGCTTGCTCGTCTGTCTCCCGTCCGCATTTGTTAGGCAGTTAATGTCTGTCTGTCTGTCTGTCTTTCTGCCTGTCGGGCTGCCATACGTTAATAGCTGCCTCTGTCATGTTTGTCGGATTCGGTATTAACCAATTTATTGCTTAAAAGCCGAATTCTTGAAATATGTTTTTATCTTGCCTATCATCTTGCGAGGTGCTATATGTGTAATGTAGAGCATGTTGTACATTTTACTCGTATGTAAGTCTGCATTTTATGGGTTTTATTTAAATAGTCATTTTAGGTTATAAGGTTGTCACCCTTCCACTGCAAGAGCCCTTTTAAAAAAATGCACTTTCGGTGGCAAATAATTTGAGTGTTGTACCATTTCCATCCCTCTTACGGGGTGCATAGTTTACGTGTTTGTGTGAGTTGTTAAATTTTTTTTGTTTAAAGTAATCTGGTGTGTTGCAGATTTGCACCAGTGTATTCTTTCAGAGGTTGTTGTGAGCGGTCATGACTAGGGCCGTGTTGAAAGGTAGCAGGCAATCTTCTCAGCACGAAGGCTCATACTGTTAATATTGTTCTTTCTGCCTCTAAATAAAATTGTAACTTGATATTTCGAGGGTGCTTTTATGCTTATAATTTTAAATCTGTTTTTGAAAAAGCATTTAGGAATAAAATTCACATTTGTTCAAAGTAATTTCATTTTCCATCAGTTACTTCCTGGCAACTACTTCCACGCTCACATAGTGTGATTAAATGTGTTAATGTTCTTGATGAATCGCTAGTAAGTAAAGTAAATTCTTTAAGAAAAGACTTCGAAAGTAAATTTACCGTTCACATAAAAATGAAATCAGGTCCGAATGCAGCCCCGAGACGACAAAAGAGTACTCGATCTCCATTATAGCAGAACACGCAACTCTACTCACAGTTTGTCCAGTCTCCTTATGTTCTTGTCGCAATTGCAAACAGTGCTGCCATTGTGCAAGTGTCAGCGGAAAATAATGTACTGGTTGTCGGGCAGTCGCCGTAGCACTGTGGAATGCGAGACCGCGTGCCTTGCACTTCTGTGGTTGCAGTTGCATCCAGCGTTCGGCGTGGATCCTTTCTTGAATTTCCACAATGTAGCTGCTATCTGCTGTTGTACTTGTCCACCTCCTCTCCTTCCGGCAGCAGTGTCTGTGGTTCAGAAGCCGCACACCACGCAAATATGTTGTGAGCAATACGAAACTCCTAGATTGCACAAGGCACACTTCGGACATTTCCAGATTGCCGGTGGTTCTTCCCTGTGTGAGGTCATCCAGATATCGCTTATGGGGCGTGTTGTAATGAACACCACAGCAGTGCATCACAACTAATCGCTGTTCGACGCACGCTGTCTTTTCCCGTTCCTCTGACTGGCTCATTTTCCGGAGCCAGTCACATTTGGGGTCACAGTCACCCTGGTTCAAATGGCTCCGAGCACTATGGGATCTAACATCTGAGGTCGTCAGTCCCCTAGAACTTAGAACTACTTAAACCTAACTAACCTAAGGACATCACACCCATCCATGCCCGAGGCAGTATTCGAAACTGCTACCGTAGCGGTCGCCCGGTTCCAGACTGAAGCGCCTAGAACCGCTCGGCCACACAGGCCGGCCAGAGTCACCCTGATCTCACACCATTTGGCGTAGAGCTTTCTCTGCAAGACTTGGAGAATCTTTGGAGACGTGCTCCCGCACGTCCATTCATTATCTAGTAGTTAAAATGTTTATGATTCTCATCCTTAAGTTTTGAAGACGGGAACCGGATGGAGAAAGATTCTAGCGACGGTATGGACCGCAGATTGTTATGGCCTGACGATGGGAACCAAAGTCTCAGAAATGGAAATGTGGCTTCCTGTTTGCATGCTACTGTCTTAAGTATCTATGGAAAGTGGGCGACAAGGAATAGGACGTCCACATCTCATCCGAAAACATGGAGATCGAAGGCTTGTTTGCTCTGAAAAGCAGGATGGGCGGCGATCTCTGGCAGGTCTGACAACAGAGTGCAGTGATACTGCAGGCACAAGTGTTTCTGAGCACAGCGTTCAGCGCACATGTTGAAAACAAATCTTCGCAACAGACGCCCACTACATGTTCCCATGTTGACCCAACAGCATTGTAAACTACGATTGCGGTGGGTGTTGTATCATCAAGATTGGACTACGGATAAATGGGAAAGTATCACCTAGTCGAAAGAATCAGGTCTCTTGTTACATCAGATCGTAGGTCGTGACCAGGTACGATATCCATCCGAACGGCTTCTCGTAACATGCAAGCCCTCGCGGACGCTGGGCTCTGAGCAGAGCGGCTTCTCGTAACGCGCATGGAGTTGCGGACGCTGGGATGTGGGGGTTGTACTGTGCAGTGGAGAACCACCATCTGGGATTCCGTGGGGTCTGCGGTAATAACCGAAGGCACCATGACAGCTGTGGGGCCGGCCAGGATGGCCGAGCGGTTCTAGGCGCTACAGTCTGGAGCCGCGCGACCGCTACGGTCGCAGGTTCGAATCCTGCCTCGAGCATGGGTGTGTGTGATGTCCTTAGGTTAGTTATGTTTAAGTAGTTCTAAGTTCTAGGGGACTGATGACCTCAGAAGTTAACTGCCCTGAGCCCTGACATGGTGAAGCTCAGCACTGGATATGTGTCTCATCAAATTTGGATTTTCAGGATGTTGCAATGTCGGTCATTGAAAGTTCTGGACTGAGGAACTCAGGCTATGTATTCGTAAAACAGGGTTCGCACAGCAACTTCAGCAGACGCACGTTCCTACATGAAGTTTATTTAAACCAAAACATCAAGAAGAGACCAAGGTGAGGAGTCAGAAGTGGATTAGGTTTTATCATTTATCTTTGGTGTTGACACTGAAGGAATATCGGACAGAGTAACATAAATAGCATTAAAATATATACATTGGAAATATTGATATTTATTTATCTATTCTTCATTTAACAGATTTTTGGCTGCACGCCTCATCTTACATAGGACCTGGATCCACAGCTGCAAAAAATTACAAAACACTCTCAGTTTCTATCTGTAGTTCTGGTTCATTTATGTACATATGGGAAACTACTATCAGAACAACTATAATTACCAATACAAATGTGAAAAAATGCGGATGGTGTAACCGTTAAACAACTACAAAAATAAATCGAAACCATCTGGGAGACTGAACAAGTAACAGAAGAGTGTAAAATAGCGCATATTCTTCCGTTACATAAAAGGGGGGCAAAACAGGCGTAACCACTTGCCGTGGGATATCTCTCCTCTCAGTGGCGTACCGGTGTAAAAACCTGCTCAACAGATTAGAAAATCAAGTGGAGGAGAATACCAGGTTTAGAAGAGTAAGATCTTGTGTCGAAAATGTATTAAACCTAAAGCTCTTAATCATGTATCAGAACCTTCGAGTCCAAAATCTTTATGTAGATTTTAAATAAGCCTGTGACTCCATCGATAGAGGTACCGTGTTGAGTGTCCTAGAACCACTTGGAGCTGACAATAAAGCAATGGCAATAATCAAGTAAACTTTCAGTAATATAATTTCCAAATTTAAAATTTTAGGTGAAATATTAAAATCTTACGAATTAAAACAGCCGTGAAGCAGGAGGATGGACTGTCTTCATTGTTATTCAATTGCGTACTGGATACAGTAGAACGAGAATGGAGAGAAAGAACAGAGGAAGAGGCAATAAATGAAGTGAATCTTTGGAGAAAGAGAGGCAATCTTGAAACTGACTGCTTACTTCTGCTGAAGATTTATCTGTTTTAGCAGAGAACCGAAAAGGTGCAACGCAACAGATAAACATTCTCCAAGAGGTAGCAGAAATCACTGGATTACAAATTTTGTTTGAGAAAACTGCATGCATGACGAACCGTAAAGGAAACATATGAACCAAAATATGGAAAAATTAAGTTTCAGAATTTAAATACTCGGGAGAGAAAATCCAGCTGAATGCGCTGGACAAATCAGCTAACATAAAAAGAGTCATAAAAATGGAAACGACATACCACTTAACAATGAACATGTGCAATAAAAACTTATTGTCCGTTAGTACAAAACTGAGACATTACATTATGGTTATTAAACTGGGAGTCTTTCTGGTGCCAAAAGTCCTCACTACAATCAGGGCGAAAGAGGTAAATAACTTATACGGGAAAGAAGAAGAATAACTGGAAAAATTTCGGATGCAAAGCATGGTACTGGGATTATGAAATCTAGTAGCAACAAGGGGGTGAATGAAAAAGCTGGAAGACATTTTAAATCCACTAAAAAAGACTGAAGACAAAGAGGCTGACGAAAAGAATACTCAACTTCTGTCGCAAAAATCCAGAAACCAAAGTTCGTGGTTTATAGAAGTTAAGAAAGATCTACAGATGTCGGGAATAACAGTCAAAGAAATAGAAATCAGGCATGAATTCAGGGAAATGGCATAAAGTGTTAAGGGCTTTCAAAAGAAAATACAAAAGAAGGCAGACGGAATGAACACAGGGAAGAAGAGAAGAAGAGAGAGGGCAGAATGAAGAATTACCTTTAAAAAAAAGAGAGAGAGAGAAATGAATATAAAGTCGTAAATCAGCTGTTTCATGTAGCAATGAGTTGGCCAAATTCGAATAATAATAATAAAAGACATTAAAAATAACAACAAAGAGAATCAAAACGGATACAGAAATTAGCGAGCACAGGGTTGTCGTAGCGAGACTGAATAGTGTAACACTCAGATACTCAGAAAATAAACAAAAAATATACCTATTCAAAAAAGCACATAAAAATTCACTCGACGCTTTCCTAAGAGACAATCTCCTTCCCTTCCAAATTAACAACACGCCAGTAAGTGTAAAGCGAATGTGGCTTGAATTTAAAAAAAAAAAGAAAAAAGAAAAATAGCCGGCCTGAGTGGCCGTGCGATTCTAGGCGCTACAGTCTGGAATCGCGAGACCGCTACGGTTGCAGGTTCGAATCCTGCCTCGGGCATGGATGTGTGTGATGTCCTTAGGTTAGTTAGGTTTAAGTAGTTCTAAGTTCTAGGGGACTGATGACCTCAGAAGTTGAGTCCCATAGTGCTTAGAGCCATTTGAACCATTTTTTTAAAAATACTATCGACAGCGATTGAGAGATTTATACCAAATAAATTAACAAACGACAGAGATAATCCCCCTTGGTACATAATACGGGTCTGAACACTGTTGCGGAAACAAAGAGAAAACCGTGCAAAATTTAAACGAACGTAAAATATCCGAAATTGGCAATCTTTTACAAAAGTTCGAAAATTAGCGCGGACTTCAATGCGAGATGCTTCTACAACAAAACCTTGTCTCGAACACTGGCAGAATATTCAAAGAGATTCTGGTCTTGTGTAAAATATGCTAGGGACAAGACAGTCAATCCCTTCTCTGCGCGTTAACAATGGATTTCCTATCGATGACAGTGCTGCTAAAGGACTAGTAAACCATTTATCTTGAATATGTCGATCAATATCTGACAACGTAACTACTTCAAGAGTCTGTGCATTGAACGTTATATCCCACATTTCTGTTTTCAGAATTTCTAAGTCTTTAACAAGACACACATATAGCTTTCGATCTAGACGCTCATATAAAAAAAGAAACTCTGACTAAGGAATGGGTGTTATAAGAATGATGGGCATTACTCACCTGTCTGAAGGACCATGTAAGGGCGGAGGGAAAATGAAATAATCAGTAGGCTCTGTTTGGTTTCTGACACAGTCCTAAATTCTCACTTATACGCCACTGATACGGTTATTTTACATCTAAGTTCAAATGGCATCCAATGGGCAATCTACATCTATCAAGGCTGTAGAGTATCAGTATCTTAATTCAGTATAAAAGGTTTGGTCTTTTTTTCGCAATCTAAAATAGTGCTAAGGACATCAAACATCTAGCATGAACTGTTAGTAGAGGTTGTGATGCCGTGACTGAAGCCATAACATTCAGCCAGATGCGTTGTACAATGCAGAAGTGCCTGAGGAAGAAGGCCAAGAAGCAAAGAACGATAATATTTTACAAAACAATGGCGATTCCGGCTCTGTTATACGGAATCGTAAAGTGGACGCTCATAAATCCGTTCTTTGAAACTGGATTCCTTTTTCGGTGAAAAGTAGAGATGCGGAAGGAATTTAAGTATGCAACGTACTGAGGAAGGTAAGGGAGGTCATGGAACTATCTTACACATATGTGTTTCACATATGTTGACAAAATTGAGGTATCTACCGACAGATGGCAGATGGAAGACTAATGAAAATATGAGCACCGGAACAGGATGATTAGGAAAGCGTTGAAAGGACGTGATGAAATAGAGAAGAGAAAGATTCACGCATATTTAATAAGAAAACTATAAAAAGATTCCTATGAAAGAAAGTAACACAGAATTTCAAGTAGCTGGTGCCACAATATGCTACAGTTTGAGACTTCAGAACAGTGATTTTGGTTTCCAGATATTGTATTCAGGTGAAATGAAGTTTAAATCCATGTCCGCCCATCCTGATCTAGATTACTTTTCGATTTGCTTCAGTAATTTCAGGTGGATGTCAGGATGATTGCTTCAGCAAGGCTGTGGCTCACTACTTTCTGCAGCCTTGTCCAACGGAACCAGTGTTCAATCCCTGCTGAATTCGATTATCGTGACGGCAGAGTGAGTGTGCTACGTGTACACATATTTTGTGTGACATCAAAACTGCTTCCTTAATTGCTAGGACCTAGAGACTGGCAAAAAAAGAGGTCCTGGTTATACTGTATTCTCATAACACGCGAGCTAATTACATATGTCTGTCGCCGGCCGAAGTGGCCGTGCGGTTAAAGGCGCTGCAGTCTCGAACCGCAAGACCGCTACGGTCGCAGGTTCGAATCCTGCCTCGGGCATGGTTGTTTGTGATGTCCTTAGGTTAGTTAGGTTTAACTAGTTCTAAGTTCTAGGGGACTAATGACCTCAGCAGTTGAGTCCCATAGTGCTCAGAGCCATTTGAACCATATGTCTGTCTTTTGTTTATCTTTGTGGTTGCTTTAATACTTTTAGACTCTCATTTATATTGACCAAAGGAAATATTGCATTTATATCCATTGCCCATCGAGACAGTCTAGTGTGTGTATTGTGGATGAGGGAGGGGGGGGGGGACCTACCAAGTTCAGCACCAATGTTAAAGTGGTTCCTTATATTAACTAAACTCGTTTAAAATATTAATGAGGGAGTTAGTAGCCATCGTGTATGAAGTCTGCGACGGTAGAAAAATGAAAAAATAACATAAATGCTGCTTCTAAATGGTTTGTTTTCTTACCTCTTGAGCCACCACGTGTGACTCTATGAATTCTTGATTAATATACTGAAGTTAGTGGAATTTTGTGATCTGGCTAGGATAAAGTCTACGTGACAACCCAACGCATTTGCCGCGTCTACTCTGAAAATATTGTCGCAGAGCTCACGTGAAGGGTGGTGGGAAATGATGTCCACAACTCACGGGCACTCCTCAAGTCACCGTACGACACGCTTCTTTTTTTTTAAAAAAAGTTGTCATTCTTCCTCACAGGGATGTACACTAATTCCAAATGCAGTGTTATTCAGTGAACTCTGCATAAACTATAACTCTCATACTTTCTGAATTCCTTTCTAAACATATATTTTTCAGTGAAGCAGAGGTGACGCACTTTCTGTTTGTTGTTTCAAAACTTAATATTTTCGACATCAAACAGTATACAGTGTGTTAACTGTAATTTTGGCCAATTGCTAGAGCAGACTTTAGGGAGCAGAAGAAGCAAGCATGACCTCCACAAAGACCGCCACGGGTTCAGGAGCGATGTAGGGGAAGAGGTAACAAGCTACGGTTGCTTCCCACACAGCAGGCACATTAAACTGTGCTCCATGCTTCCACAAAAGCCAAACTAACGCACAGAGGTAAAAATCGCTTAAATATTGTTCGCAATAAAAACTGAAGTCATATTATTTATTGACATATTTAACAAAGGTCCCAACTGCAAGTATTAAATACAGTTACGACACGGGAAGGAAAAAAGTATGAAATACAGTGAAGTACAAAACAGAAACACGGCAGTCAAAAATGGCTATCTTACACAGTACTCTCAGCAAAATAACAGTGGCTGCAACCAGAAACAAATGAGCAACGGCCGGAGCCTTCTGACTTCTGGCGATTCTGGTCTCGGGAGCTGATCGGCAACTTACAGTTAACACACACTAGGTTTGTTGGAACACGTGAGGCAATACTGACCTTACGACTTTCCTTAGAAGAAAGATTAAGGAAAGGCAAACCTACGTTTCTAGCATTTGTAGCCTTAGAGAAAGCTTTTGACAATGTTGACTGGAATACTCTCTTTCAAATTCTAAAGGTGGCAGGTGTAAAATACAGGGAGCGAAAGGCTATGGTTCAAATGGCTCTGAGCACTATGGGACTATGTGGGACTATGTGGTCATCAGTCGCCTAGAACCTTAGGACATCACACACATCCATGCCCGAGGCAGGATTCGAACCTGCGACCGTAGCGGTCACGCGGTTCCAGACTGAAGCGCCTAGAATCGGGGAGTCAAAGGCTATTTACAGTTTGTACAGAAACCAATTATGGCAGTTATAAGAGTCGAGGGGTATGAAAGGGAAGCAGTGGTTGGGAAGGGAGTGAGACAGGGTTGTAGCCTCTCCCCGATGTTATTTAATCTCTATATTGAGCAAGCAGTAAAGGAAACAAAAGAAAAATTCATAGTAGATATTAAAATCCATGGAGAAGAAATAAAAACTTTGAGGTTCGCCGATGACATTGTAATTCTGTCAGAGACAGCAAAGGACTTGGAAGAGCAGTTTAACGGAATAGACAGTGTCTTGAAAGGAGGATATAAGATGAACATCAACAAAAGCAAAACGATGATAATGGAATGTAGTCGAATGAAGTTGGGTGTTGCTGAGGGAATTAGATTAGGAAATGAGATACTTAAAGTAGTGAAGAAGTTTTGCTATTTGGGGAGCAAAATAACTGATGATGGTCGAAGTAGAGAGGATATAAAATGTAGACTGGCAAAGGAAAGGAAAGTGTTTGTGAAGAAGAGAAATTTGTTAACATCGAGTATAGATTTAAGTGTCAGGAAGTCGTTTGTGAAAGTATTTGTATGGAATGTAGCTATGTATGGAAGTGAAACATGGACGATAAATAGTTTGGACAAGAAGAGAATAGAAGCTTTCGAAATGTGGTGTTACAGAAGAATGCTGAAGATTAGATGGGTAGATCACATAACTAACGAGGAGGTATTGAATAGAATTGGGGAGAAGAGGAGCTTGTGGCACAACTTGACTAGAAGAAGGGATCGGTTGGTAGGACATGTTCTGAGGCATCAAGGGATCACCAGTTTAGCATTGGAGGGCAGCGTGGAGGGTAAAAATCGTAGAGGGAAACCAAGAGATGAATACACTAAACAGATTCAGAAAGATGTAGCTTGCAGTAGGTACTGGGAGATGGAGAAGCTTGCACAGGATAGAGTAGCATGGAGAGCTGCATCAAACCAGTCTCAGGACTGAAGACCACAACAACAACAACGTTTGTCATAGCTACATCGGCCAAAGACTATTTCAGGAAAGGAGTGAGTCTCGCTGACACACGTCTTCGTTTCCCGTTTCAGGCCGGGATATGGGCGCACCCAATCTACACGAAACAAGGAGACTACCCAGAGGTGGTCCGCGCCAGGGTCGACGCCAACAGCAAGGCGGAGGGCCGTCTGCGGACCCGTCTGCCGCCGCTCACACCGGAGGACATCAACTACATCCGTGGTGAGACATCGAGGGCCCCTTTCTGTTGCAATAACTACAAGTATGCGTTCAGTGCCCCGACGCAAGTCAATCGGCCCACAGATCGCTGTCTTATCAGTCCCCCTGTTAAAGACACCTGGAGACCATAGCTTCCTTCAAATCGGTCACACAAATTCTACAAGATCGACCACGTTTCCTTAGTCGCTCCGGAATCCATCCCCTCACCAATTTTGAACAACTGTTATCATCCCTTCTAAATGGCCATACCACAATACCCTCTACTAAAGTTACGTTGTAGTTTGCTATCAGGTCCCGGCGAAGTGCAGCAGCAATAAGCAGGTAAATAAAACGGCAGTAGATGCAAACCTTTATTATGTGTTCACTATATTGGTGCGGATTGGTCACCATTTAGAGATACTTTTTCCGTAAATGTTCGTGGCTGTTTGGTGATGTACTATAGTAGTGTGTCTATGTTCGTTCTGCAACACTTTGAAGACGTACATACGCAACGAGGACGCTTACTGCACCGCACCGTACCCATCTGAGTCATCGCGCTCTGGCCGTTGTCCAAGGTCAGCCAGCCGACAAGATGTGTCATTTACGTACACTCACACACACACACATACGCACACATACACAAACACACGCACACACACACAATGTGGTGTCACCGCCAGACACCACACTTGCTAGGTGGTAGCCTTTAAATCGGCCGCGGTCCGTTAGTATACGTCGGACCCGCGTGTCGCCACTATCAGTGATTGCAGACCGAGCGCCGCCACACGGCAGGTCTAGTCTAGAGAGTCTCCCTAGCACTCGCCCCAGTCATACAGCCGACTTTTCTGGCGATGGTTTACTGTCTACATACGCTCTCATTTGCAGAGACGACAGTTTATCGTAGCCTTCAGCTACGTCATTTGCTACGACCTAGCAAGGCGCCATATTCAGTTACCATGTCTTCTGAACAGATAATATTGTGAATCATGTACCGTCAAGAGCTACGTTCGTCATTAATGGATTATAGTTAAGTATCAAACTAATTACATCCGCTTTCCGATTTCTAATTCCTTGTCATGTTCCAGACCTCACGTCAGTATAGTTCTTCCCTCCGCACGACAGCCTGCGTGAGCTAAAACGCGTGCATTTCGGCCTAGTAACACGGTGTTGGCTCTTCTGCCAACACAACACACATTGTTTACAATTACAGTTCGCTTTATGATCAAATATACTTTGATTTATTTCTTTAAAGGACACACACACACACACACACACACACACACAATGTTTACAATTACAAATTACAGTTTTCTCGGTGATCTGTACACACACACACACACACACACACACACACACATACACACACACACACAATGTTTACAATTACAGTTTTCTCTCTGTGTGTGTACAAGAGGTTAAAATTTGCATAATTTCTTACTAATTATCAGTTCAAGTATTAAAAGGGTCGCTTTAGGCCGGTTGAGGTGGAAAAGAATCACCTTGCGTGTGTCGTTTTTCCAGTGTGTTGTGCAAGTGTAGGTTAGTTCGATTTGTGTTCCACGGAAATAGGTCGATCGGTCAACCACTAACAAAGTTCGGTTTAAGTACCACGGAGATGGTTCGTTATGTGTACGAAGTCCTGTGTACCACGATTGATAAAGTCTGTCGCTATCCTTCGACTTTACTAGAAGAGTGGCGGCGGCAAGGGGAACTGGAGAGAAATGTAGCAGCCAAGATTCCTCACCCCTTGCAGTAATGGGAACTAAATCAAAAAGGTAGCAGGTAAGAGCTCGCTGCGAGCTCGCAAATTTTGGAAATGAAAGACGTACCACCAATATCTGAATCTGAGAAACTGCACTTTACGTATTCTGAAAAATTGACCAGTTTGCAGTGTATCCTTTGTCAAAGACTGTCTTCTGTTTGCTAATACTGACATAAACGCCAATTTTAAGTTTCGAAGGGCGTGGATCGACCATTTTTATTTTATTATACGCCTCCGCTGGCTGCATTTTAATTGTCCTGTGTTTCGTGTGATTATATTGCTTTACGAATCCTTGTACAGTATTAATCAATTTGTTGGAGCCCTGAGCAGTAAATTTTCTGAACATAAGACTCTTGAGAGTTCTGCTGAAACGTTCAGCTACGGAGCTTTCATATTTGAAAAAGTGGACTAATGATTAATTCTGAGATGTTGCATTAACTTTTTGAAACTAGTATTGTAGAATTATTTTCCAAGATCAGTTTGTAAGTGTACTCGAACCCGCCTGCTTTCTGTGTAATTTTTTTTAGCGCGTTTGCAACTGCAACACCGCCTTTAGTCTTCAGAGCAGCAACCCATGCGTATTTGGAATAAACACCAACCACTGTTAATAAATATGTATATCCACAATTCCATTTCGAATATGCAATCATGTCAATTAAGTATGCTTGATGGAGGTTGCCAAATCCTTTTGTGATAACTGCCCACATAGGACACGTTCAACAGGCAGGACGATGAAGCTCATCAGCAATCGCAGCTTGCATCTCTCTTTAACTTGATGCTTATTGAAAACATCTGGCCAAGCCTAGTTCAACGCCATTGGCTACTCAACAAAATAGGACCACTACTGTTGCTAATAACGTCTCTACTCAGGTATTAGGGGAAATGGAATTAATGATGGACGACAAAATGAAAGAATCGCAAAGGCAATTACAATCTGTTCGGGAGGAAAACAAAGAAATGTGGTAGGAAAGCAAACAAATTCAGGAGAAAATCAAAACTAAATTGAACACGTTAACAGATACTGTCAATAATTTGCGATCCGAGCTTACTGAGATGTTCGGTGAAAAACATGATCAGCTCAGAGAGGTGTGTAAAGTCAAACGCGAAGAAATCGAAACGGAAACCCAAGAATTTCGGACCCTCGTTGACAAAAAAAAAAAAAAAAAAAAAAAAAAAAAAAAAAAAAAATTCAAGCAAATAACTGAACTGATTAGTAAAGCTGTTGAGAAAACACAGGCGCAAAATGATGAGATCATTAAAATCAATAACACAAGCAAGAAGGACAAAAATTGATGAGTATAATGGTTAACGGCGTACGGATGTAGTGCAACGAATTGAACAATGAAGTAGAAAAAATCCGTAACATAACTACTGGCAGTGACGAAAAGTCAGTCGCATTTAGTAAAGAGAATTTGCGTAACGAAATTAATGCTGTGAGTTCAGAACTCACTTAAATCACAAATTTAATTGGAATATCTACAACTAGTGACAGAAGACTACTAGTGGTCCACAGCAATAAGGGGCAAACGATACGAAAATTGTCAAGAAAAAAATTGGTGATATGAAAACGTGCTTATTTTTCGTAAGTCAAGTTAAAGTGCCACCTCCAGCATGTGACTAGATGAGAAGAAACGCCGATTCCAAGAACTATCCCACTGAAGATGCATTAAAGAATAATGCAAGACACGTCTAAAGGAAATAAAATACACTGAAGCAAGAAAAGACAGTTTTTGTTTATAAAACGAATATCTCTTTGCAATGTTCGCTCGAAAACTCGTTGAAACGGATCTGCGTTCACTGATAACAGAAATTCCTGTCAATTTTAGAGCTTCATAGGCACGTTGAACAGCCCGCGTTGATATACCAACAAATCCATCTGTACATTGAGCAAATAGTACAGGCAAAAAAGGAGATATTCCATAGGTCAACATTAGCGCGGTCGTGTTATTCATGAATTTTGGCTTATACAGATTTCATTACTGATTATAAACTTTGCTTATATCTTCATAAAAAATGAGTGACTAAGAATGTAAAAATTGGCCGATTCACTTTCTTTCTTGGTTAAAACTACTTCAAATCATTTCAAAATGATTTCATTGGTCTTATCAGTCCTCCACAGACGTTCGTTAATACACTTCCGAATTTTCTTCTAATAAATTTTTAAATTTTGTAACACATCTTTCACTCGTGGTATATAAAGGAAACGTTGTGAACCGCGTTTCTTGTATTATTCGTAAGTGATCGACCGTAATATGTAGCAAAACTTTTGACCGTAATCAAATGTTGGCTAATAATTCAAATACTATTATCAACTTGGCTAATAGAGCAGACTTTCCAGTTCCGCAAACATAGTCATGGATATAGACTAACTGATTTAAAATATCACAACATTTCGTACGTTTAGAATAAAATATTCTTTCTTTCTTTAAAATTACAATTATTAAATCTCAGCCTAACTGCTCACCTCTGCCTCCCTCGTTGACATGCAATAAACAAAATAAACACTAGTATGTAATTTGATTTACTAATTCGACCTTAGTACACTGAAGGCATTATTTATAAATGACACGAACTCACCTAACGTCACTCAGCTCTCCACGAACTTAGTTCGCCGTAACGCTTGTGACACTACAAAAAATGATTCAAATGGCTCTGAGCACTATGTGACTTAACTGCTGAGGTCATCAGTCCCCTAGAACTTACAACTACTTAAACCTAACTGACCTAAGGACATCACACACATCCACGCCCGAGGCAGGATTCGAAACTGCGACCGTAGCGGTCGCGCGATTCCAGACTGTAGCGCCTAGAACAGCTTGGCCACTCCGTCCGGCTGTCACACTACACTCTCCCTCTCATTAGCTACCAATACGTTCTCTTCTGCCTGCATCATTTTTCTGGTTTATTCATTTCAGATGTCGTCTAATCTTCAGACTCCAGTACTTCGTCTGTGCTAATACATTTCCATGGATAGCAATTGACGCTTTTCTCCCTTTTTTATTTTTCAAACTTCTGCCTCATACACGGACACACTTTCTACTTTTGTGTTGTATATAACCTTTCTAGTTTTCTTTGTGATGTTATTACTCTCAGGGAACGAGTTCAATTGCCGGGCGTTGTGGCCGAGCGGTTCTAGGCAATACAGTCTGGAACCGAGCGACCGCTACGCTCGCAGGTTCGAATCCTGCCTCGGGTATGGATGTATGTGATGTCCTTAGGTTGTTAGGTTTAAGTAGTGCTACGTTCTAGGGGACTGATGACCTCAGATGTTAAGTCCCATAGTGCTCAGAGCCATTTGAAACATCTTAACCGAGTTCAACTGTTAAATAACACGTTTCGCTTGTCTAATCTTATTTTTAATCTCTTCTATATTCTTTTTATTCACAGATACATTTACACCTAGATATCTAAAAGAAAAACAACAGTAAGTGCTGAAATTCCTAGGTTTTAAATCATGCTGTTCATGACAACCCACTATTGTTTACTTATTTTTTTTGTGTTTACTTTTAAACCTCACTTATCCTGTGTTTCAAACAGATTCATCCACATTTAGCTTCAGTTGGCACTATCTTTGGCAGTTATCACCTATTCACCAGCAAATAGGAGAAAGTATAGTTTATCTTCTACCAATGACATTTGCGTCAACCTACAATTTATTGCTACTTATGTAGAATATTTCTTCCATATTAATTTTGAGCAAGGAGGCAGTGGACAGCCCTTTTGAAGCCCTTTGCTATTTTGTAACAGTTAACATATTGACCTGTTTCACAGGTATGGTGTTTCCAGTTTATAAGGCCCTCGTAAATTAATATTGCGTATTTATACAAAATCCAACAGCCTTGCTGCAGTGGTGTCGTGTACATAGTTCCGCGTAGTCAGCGCGTACACAACTTTCCCACTAGAGCGCGCCCTGCTAAGCACAACAGCACGGGCGCAGCGCTCGTCCGTCTCCGCACTACGAGATGGCGGTGCCTTAGAGACGGACCAAATTCTGCTTTCGCCGATCCGCGTATTAATATGTAACGCAGCCAATGAGACTGCTGCTAACGTAGAACATTTTCTCCTCGCGAATCACACTCGCACAGTGATACCTGAACACGTGAGGTATTATAACGAGTGTACAGACCTCTGATCAGTCAGTCTGCATTTGTCTGCACCAGTCTGTACCAGTCTGCATTTGTCTGTACCAGTCGTTAGTCAAGTTTCAGTCTGTGCCTAATAAGATTATCATATTCTTGTACATAGCCATGAAGATAAATGAATAGACACTTTGTCAAGTATCAGAGATATGTGAGAATAAGATTAACGTACCAAGGCCAAAGAAACTTCAGATTGTCAATTGTAAACAGCATCCAGAATCAAGTTACGTAATGTCTATGCTTTTTATTATTTTAATAAATGTGTGTGAAAATTAATCGAGTTCCGTTTAAAGTTTGTCACCGTCAGTCTGCTACTCTAAGCGTGCAAGTGGCATTTCTATCGTCTGACCTAACGGCAGAAGATAAACACGCCACGATAGGACCACGAGACGTATTGCTGACTTGCCGCTCTAACGAAGTACGAGAGTGCCTACTTCGTTAGAGTGACAAGTCAAATAATCTGACGGTGTGTGTACCGAAGGTCTTAGAGTATGCACACCACAAGTGGCAATACCGGCTCCAATAAAATCACTGAAATTGAACGCTGTAGGGTTTGTCTAGCAGACCGCCTCGGTCTGGCGAGCGCTGTTGGCAGTTGGGGCCCACTCGGCCTTTGTGAGGCCAACTGAGGAGCTGCCCGACTGAGAAGTAGCGGCTGCGGTCACCAAAACTGACAGAGGCCAGCAGAACGGCGTGCTGACCGCGTGCCCCTCTTCTTCCGCATCCTGTGACTCCTACTGGACGAGGGTGATACGGCGGTCGTGCGGCACCGTTGGACCTTCCGAGGCTTGTTCGCACAGAGTTTAGATTTTATTTATTGAAATAAAATTATTTGTCACGCTCAGCTACAACTTATTAATCAGACTTTAATATTACTTGATACTGTACCATGTTGTTTGTTGTATAACGTTGTACTCTCAGCTGTGGAGTACCCCCTTACTTAACAGTTTGCCACAGAACCAGCTTCACATGTGACTAGTAACTACTGCTCATTCTTGTGCTGACTGTGAAGGATATACTGTACTGTCTTTCTTAAAGTAGGGTAAGAAATAACTCTTGTATCATTACGAAACACCATTGATAATGTTATTACTATTCCTAGCATCAGAGTAGCGGATTCATGAGCGTTTATACGTGTTTTCACAAAACTGACCATGGAAATAAAGTGTGTATGAAGTGGATGACATTGCGATGGCATAATCCTTCGAAGAGGACCCACAAAATTTCTGTATGCATCGATGCGAACGGCGGACTTGACGTATGCAGGAAGTCTTCACACTTCATCTACAGCGGAATAAAACACCTTTGAGAAAGCCTATTGGAATTTGGTCGTTGGCCAATTGCAAATCGCCGAGTAATCTCATTAAAACTGTCTTCTGATGAACCCACTTCCATTTGTGACGGTGTCACTAACAGTCGTAATGATAGGACTAACTCACCATCTAGAAAAGTTAAAACGACCTGTGGTGAAATTAAAAGCAACGGTGGTAACATTAAGAGTGCAATGGGAATTCCACTGTTAATCGCAGAGGAGAGGGCGGATAGGTGGAAAGAGGACACTCAAGTCCTCTATGAGGGGTAAGACTTGTCTGATGTGATAGAACAACAAACAGGAGTCGATGCAGAAGAGATAGAGGATCCAGTCTTAGAATTTAGAAGAGCTTTGGAAGACTTAAGATCAAATATGGCAGATGGGACAGATAACGTTCCACCAGAATTTCTAAAATGATTTGGAGAAGGGTCAACAAAACGACTGTTCGCTTTGATGTGTAGAATGTTTGAGTCTGGCGACATTAAATCTGACTTTCGGAGGAATGTCATTCACCCAATTCTGACGCCTGAAACAGCTGACAAGTGCGGAAATTACCGCACAATCAGCTTCACAGCTCATGCATCCAAGTTTCTGACAAGAATAATACATAGAAGAAGGAAATTGAGGAGGTGTTAGATGACGATCAGTTTGGCTTCAGGAAAGGTGAAATGAAATGGCGTGTGACGAGGGCCTCCCGTCGCGTAGACCGCTCGCCTGGTGCAGGTCTTTCGATTTGACGCCATTTCGCCGACTTGCGCGTCGATGGGGATGAAGTGATGACGATTAGGACAACACAACACCCAGTCCCTGAGCGGAGAAAATCTCCTACCCCCGCCGGTAGCTGAGTGGTCAGCGCGACAGACTGTCAATCCTAAGGGCCCGGGTTCGATTCGGGAAAGGTAAAAGTACCAGAGAGGCAGTTCTGGCGTTGCGGTTGATAATGGAAGCTACGCTAAAGAAAAATCAAGACACGTTCCTTGGATTTGTCGGACTGGAAAATGCGTTCGACAATGCCAAATGGTGCAAGATGTTCGAAATCCTGAGAAGAATAAGGGTAAGGTGTGGGGAAAAACGAGTAATGTACAATATGTTCAAGAACCAAGGGGGAATAATAAGAGTGAAAAACCAGGAACGAAATACATGGACTAAAAACGGTGCAAGACAGGGATGTAGTATTTCGCTCCTGCTGTTCAATTTATGCATCGAAAAAGCAATAGCGAAAATAAAAGATACGTTGAAGAGCGGGATTAAAATCCAAGATGAAAGGATCTCAGTGTTAAGATTCGTAGACAACATTACTATCCTCAGTGAAAGTGAAGAAAAATTACAGGACACGTTGAACGAAACGAACAGTCTAATGGGTAAAGAATGTGGATTGCCAGGAAATCGAAGAAAGGCGAAAGTAATGAGAAGCAACAGAAATTTGAACAGCGAGAAGCTTAACTTCAGAATCGGTGATAACGAATTAGATGAAGTTAAGGAATTCTGCTATCTAGGCAGAAAAATAACCCATGACAGACGGATCAAAAAGGACATCAGAACCAGACTAGCACTGGCAAAAAGGGCGTTCCTGTCACGAGAAGTCTACTAGTATCAAACATATACCTCAATTTGAGAAACGAATTTCTGAGAACGTACACGTGGAGCACAGCATTGAATGGTGGTGAAAATGAGCTAAGGGAAAACCGGAACAGAAGAGAATGAAGCATTTGAGATGAGGTCCTACAGACGTATGTTGAAAATTAGGTGGACTGATAAGTTAAGGAATGAGGACGTTCTGTGTAGAATAAGAGAGGAAAGGAGTGTGTGGAAAACACTGTCAAGAAGAAGGGACAGGAGGCTAGGACTATTGTTAAGGCACCAGGGAAAAACTTCCATGGTACTAGACGGAGCTGTAGAGCGGAAAAACTGTAGGGGAAGACAGAGATTGAAACACACCCAACAAATAATTGATTACAAGTGCTACTCTGAGATGAAGAACTTGTCACAGGAGAGAAATTCGTTGAGGACAACATCAAACCAGTCAGAAGACAGATGACTCAAAAAAAAAAAAAAAAATCTTACATCGCTGGGAGTGGGGCGAAGAAAACCCACATGACATTTCAGAGACAGATTTTAAAGAATGGTTCTCTGTAAATGACTGATGTGATTTGATAGACAACCGGTTAACTGAGCAAATTGAGTTACGTCGTCGTCTTGTAGGTCCCCTTCTCTAAACTTCCCTCATTACTAGAAGAGGTTTCTTTGGCTATAAGGATGGCCATCGAAAGACAACTTTTAGTGCCCCATCTCGGCTGTTTTTGACAAGTATTCACTTTACATCTTGCACGATAATTTGGGCCTTATATGCCATTTTAAAGCGCAGTCTACGAAGAAACAAAGCGAAGGTGCGTGAAGTATAGTTTTAGCTTGCTGACGTACAAAAATGATGTTTCACAATGGACAGATTAAAATAATTGTACTTACATGTATGAATGTGTTGAACAATTATATAGGATGAGTCAAAAAGAACTTTACAAATTTGGAATGATATAGATTTATTGAGCAATTTACAGAATCGTTAGATGTGTTATTTTGTAGCAAAGAACCTAAAATTTCATATAAAACTTTCAAGCGTCATTTTGGTTTGATGCGACTAGCATTTGTGATGTGGTAAACATCCCACCGGTAATCAATTTCTTCTCACATTCGATGCAGCTTATTGGGCGTAACTTGTGAAGTGGCAGCATAGATTCAGTTTTTCAGGTCAACTAATTTGTTTGGTAGGGGAGAAAGATACACACGTTCTTTAACGATACCCCGAGAAAGAAATCCAGTGGTGTCAAGTCTGGGAAGCGAAGTGGCCGTCCAACTGTCATTTCACGGCCAATCCACCGGCGTGGGAAACGATTGTCGAGGAAACATTAAACTTCCGTGAGAAAATGATGTGGTGCACCATCTTACCGGCAGTGAACCAGCCCATCTCAGTCATCGATTTGTGGAATTAAAAAGATTCCAAGCATATCCAGATACACTATACCAGTTACAGTTTACTCCATGAAGGAAAAAGCACAATAAACTCTCAATTTGCTAAGAGCACAAAACATATTAACTTTGGAGCTGTTATTAACATGTTCGAGGGTTGCATATGAATTTTCGCTGCCCTATATTTACGCTGAACAGTTGTTGCAGGGTTACTTTCATGAAACCAAAATACACAGTGAGTACGCTCCGCACAAGTGAAAGTAGCCGTTTTAACTGCGCACTATGCTGGCGCTGATGGTGGGGGAATGGAGCGCAGACGCCCTACGCGAATCAAACTTGAGGCTGTTTACTGCAAAATGACACGACTACCGATTCTATAAGTTAGCTCAATACATTTCTGTAACATTCTACATTTGTAAAGTCCTTTTTGACTCACGCTGTACTGTTACTGAACGGAGGATGTAGCCAGCCAGGAAGCGAGCACATATCGCGCAAGCCTTAGAATGAAAACCGGAAAATTTATCACGTGCAGTAACAATCAGTTCCATTCCTAATGCCACGTTTTAGGACACCATATGAGTTCCCTTTCGTTGTCTGAAGCCAACTGTAAGTTCTGCCCACGCTGAAAACAGTTACGAGAAAGGTACAGCAATATGAATCAGTTTGTCCATAAATCGACGCATGAGTTAGAGACGTAACGTACTATATGCTATTAGAAGCATATTAAAAGATAGAAATCGTAAAAAAAAGAAACGAAATCTAGAGAACAGCGTGCCAAGACATGAAATGAGTCTGCAGAATACGGTGAAATCCATTCAAAGGGAGGAGGAAGTCTTTATTACATTTTTGATGTAAAATAATGAGAAACATAATCTGCCATATGGTACATAATTAGTAACATACCTGTGAATACATAACTACATATACGTGACAATGTTTATTTTAGCTACCAAGCGACATTCTGAAGATAGTTTACATACAGAGTCTGAAGAGTTGTTGTAATACATGACTCGCCATGTGGCACATAAAAATAATTTTCTTGTCGCTTTTTCTTTACATATCGTTACATTTCCATTTTGATTACATATAGAGGCCTATAACATGGTTTTAGTTACGAAGATAGCTATCACTGCACACAGTTAGCCTTCTGGTTTTAATTCTAACAGTTGCACTCTATGTGTTCACATTCTGATCCGCTATGCCTGCTGTTTAATGACGGGGTAGTTATACGTCACATCGACACCAGTAAGAACAATTTTAGCCTTTCCGTTGTAAAATATTAGTTTTGTATGTCAGTAAGCCAACTTATACCTTTTGTATCTTTGCTGTATTTGTTTCCAGATGCAAAGTGATTGGTAAGGCCGAAATTGGCCATTCGCGCAAGATATAATAAAGTGAATACTTGTCGAAAATAGTCGAGGTGCAAAACTTCAAGATGTCTTTTAACAAATATGCGGCTGTGATACCCTCCATGTTCTAGTTGTCAGGTGACACACCTTGTAAACAGCCATTACGTGAAACATGGATCAGGAAGGGTCACGTTTCTTAAACACCAAGGTCCCCGGACGTTACCCCTTTAGATATTTGTTTGTTAGGATGGTTGAAAGGCGAGGAGAACAAAGTAAACACAAACTAAAAATAGCTCGTTCGGATTATGAATAGTGCTGCTCTCGTAAAAGAACGCGACGACGGCCACACGTTCGGATTATGAATAGTGCTGCTCTCGTAAAAGAACGCGACGACGACCACAGAAAAGCTACACACTGTGTCAAGGGAATTCGAAAGTACACTGAAATCGTGGGTGGAATTTATGAAAAACAACTTCGAACTTAATCATTTCTTTTTTTAACACATTCTGTGAGTATCTATTTGTTGTACATTCCGACAGCAGTATCCGGATACCGAGTAATACTGTACACATGCTATATGGGATATTTTGTTCAAATTAGTCTCTAATGACACATAAAATGTTTACTATGCCTCTTGAAACACCCTCTATAGAGGTAGAAGAACAAAGGGAGAAAGTCAAAATAACCCTTGTTGCCACTAAGAAAAAAAAAAAGAATTTACATAGATGATAAATGTCGACCTCCACATACAGAAAATAAGAAAAATGAAGAAAATTTTTAAAAATATCGTATTCTAAGAAAAAGGCCAGTTCAAATACGTTTGGCCATAGTCAACAGTAGACTAAGCAAGCAAATTTTAGGAGTATGACCAAGGCAAACAGAGGGCTTAGAAAAAAAAAAAACATTACATAAATGGATTTAACAGAACACATGACATAAAATAAAATTATGTTTAGAGCTTCGATATAAAATTTGAAGGTTTGCATAAGGACAGAAAAAAGTTCAGATTACAGGGGAAAAAAGTGAAATGGTAAGGAGCTACTTTTTTTATCTGAACACAGCTATAGGAAATGGATAGTGGGAAAACGGATGTCGATTTGTAATAGGTACGGGATCCGGTATCAGAATTTGACAAGCCTTTGGAAGACGTGCTCCACAATAAAGCACAAGCAACAGATAATTTTTTTTTCGGAATTTCTAAAATCATTGCGGAGACTGGTAACCAAGCAGTTAGTCTAGTCAATTTGCAGAATCTATGAGGTCTAGACATACTGTCGGATTTTCGGAAGAATATCATTCATACGATTTTGAATATAGCAAAGGCAGGCAAACGCAGATCGCGTAATCAGCTTAATTGTTTGTGCATAGGGTGAGGATCGAAGAAGAAATGACGGAAGTGAAAAGAAAGGTTCAGGAGCGGTACTGAAATTAAGATTGGAAGTATATAAATGCTAAAATGTTACGCCTATAGTAACTTAACGACACCGGAAGTAGTTTGGGCTATGACCCATTTTCTTTAGCTCGAATTTGAAATAACCGTTTTCGATCGCTTTCGTTGTGAACAAATGTGATACACACTGCGACCTGAGTTTCTCCATATGCAGGATTAATCACAAAATTCTCAGCTGCCTTAATAAGACGGTCTTGTGTCACAATTGTTTACGTCATACGGCGCGCATTGGGATCATCGGTAAGCCTGAAAAACTGTAAAAGATGCAGTGTTACGTCCTTTGCGTGTTGGCACCATTTTCAGGCTCCTCTTTCTGATTTACTACGCACAAGCAGAACACCGTAACGGCGGCCGCATCTCCTAGCACTTAACCCTAGGCAAAGCGCATAATAGGAGGAAAAAGGAACTTCGAAGATCTTTCCGAAAACGTAAAGTTTTTAAAATTGGCGTTTTGCGAATGGCATGTGGTCGGGGACGATCGCAGTGTACTGAGGGCTGTCCATTATGGTTACGAAGTTTATTTAAAAAGAATGTTCACAGTTCTGTGTATCCACTCCTGGAATGTCTTGACATTCGAACTGATAAATACCAGGATATTGTGTTTGTCTACTTCAAAGCTGTCCAGTTTCTTTCGTATCAAGTTATCTGATCTGTGGGCTATTTCTGTCATTTTTTGTGTACTATCAGTCCTTTCAATCGTGTGGTGGGTGTGTACCATCTGTTTGTTGTTGTTGATGCTCTATGACTATGTTCTGTGTGACTGTGTTTGGATGTTGATGATATTGTTTGTTATCGTATTTTTCTTGTCTCTTTAACCTCAAAAAGAGTAGAATATAGACTGATGAGCCAAAACGTTATGATCACTGTGCACAGCGAGGCAGGATGCCATCTGGTGGAGTTAGCGGTCACTTGACTCTGTGAGGAACGAATGTCAAACCATTCTAGCGCTGATACGAGTCGGAAATGGGGAAATCCACTGGGATATGCAACTTTGACATAGAGCAGATTGTTATGACCCGGCGCCGGATAATGAGCATCTCGGAAACATCGAAGCTGGTCGACTGTTGGCGTAGTGCCGTAAAAGTGGTTTAAATGGCTCTGAGCACTATGGGACTTAACTTGTAAGGTCATCAGTCCCCTAGAACTTAGAACTACTTAAACCTAACTAACCTAAGGACATCACACACATCCATGCCCGAGGCAGGATTCGAACCTGCGACCGTAGCGGTCGCGCGGTTCCAGCGCCTGTAGCCGCTTGGCCGCCCCGGGCGGCGTGGTGCCGTTGTGAACAGCTATGCAGAGTGGCCGAAGGACTGTAACGCCACAAGTAGACAACACGGTGCTAGGCGTCCACGTGTCTTCAGATAATATGGAGGCCAGCGCTTTCCCTTATGTAGCGCAACATAGGCGGCGATTTGTGAAAGAGAATGCAGTGCTGGTGTAGGAACACATGTTTCCAGAGCACATCGTTCAACGTACATTGCTGAACATACGGTACAGCAGCGGACGATTCCTACGTTTCCGCATGTTGGCTCAACGACATCGTTCATTACAACTGCAGTTGTCACGGGATCATCGAGATTGGACTGTGGATCAGTCGAAACGTAAGGCATAGGTGAACCATGTTCCTTGTTGCGCCACATCGACAATCAAGACCGGATAAGCCGTCATCCAGACAAATGGCTGCTCGAAACATTGACCATGCCACGGGTGCAGGCCACTGGGTGTAGTGGAAGCTGTGGAGGACATTCATCTGGGCTTCCATCGGTCCAGTGGTAGTAATCGAAGACACCATTACAGGTGTGGACTACAACATCGTCGCGGACTATCCATCCCTTCACACTTCCAAGACGGCGATGGCATCTCACATCAGACTGTCCATCTTACTAGTTCAGAACCGTTTGGTAGTGAATTCAGATTGATGCCTTGGCCAGCAAATTTGGCTGATCTGTAACCGATGGAAAAAAAAAATGTTCAAATGTGTGTGAAATCTTATGGGACTTAACTGCTAAGGTCATCAGTCCCTAAGCTTACACACTACTCAACCTAAATTATCCTAAGGACAAACACACACACCCATGCCAGAAGGAGGACTCGAACCGCCGCCGGGACCAGCCGCTCAGTCCAGGACTGCAGCCCTTCAGGCCGCTCGGCTAATCCCGCGCGGCAATGGAAAACATTTGGGACGCTGTAGGGCGCCTGATCCGCGTATGCAAGCCACAGGCCATTACGGTATTCGAGTGACCTCTGCAGAGACACCCGCCGCCATCTATCTTCTGAAACCTACGGAAGACTTGCCGAATCCTTGACACAGAATCGCTACTGTACGGCATTCCCGAGCTGTGCCAAACTCCTTTAAGCGGGTGGTCATAATGTTTTGGCTTACCAGTGCATGTAGGCCTAGTGGGCTGGTACAATGGCCAGTATTGCGAGCTTAACGTAAGGTCTGCGGTGTGCCAGGTACGGCCGACTTCCTGTCGCTGAACCACTACACGACGTGGATGGTGTCCGCCGGCGAGAGCGGCAGCGTGCCGTCCAAGGTGCGCGACTCGGGGGCCGTGACGTCACCCGCCACCGACTTCCCGCTCTCTCTGGGGTCCACGTGGCTCAGGGTAAGCGCCTCACCCAGCCATCGCTGCATCACTGCTAATCTACACCTGCGTGACTGCTCTGAAATTCACTCTCAAGTGCCTGACAGACGGTTCATCGAACCGCCTGCAGACTATTTCTCTATCGTTGCATTCTCTAAGAGCGTGTGGGAAAAATGAACACTTCCGTACGAGCCCCGATTTCTATTATTTTATTATGATGATCATTCCCTCCTATTTAGAACGGGTTCCATGTAATACTTTCGTATTTCATTTGACGCGCTTGCTTTTCTAAGGTGTACCCCCTATACCTGCAGTCTCTAAACTACGACACGCGGCCTGCGGTTCTCAGCCTTATTTTACGATGATACACTTCTAACAACTAGCTGTAGAATCTAAATATGTCAATTAACGTATTTTTGTTGCTCAGTAACAAACAAAAGTACTTACGTAGATTAATATTTGAAGATATGTTCAATTTTAACTCACGTTGATGAATTCGGCTGTAAGCTAAGAAAAGTTTAACGCTTACGTCAAAAGCAGAGTGGTATGTAGCGCGGCCGCTGCGAGGTTAATAGACGTGCGAGGATTAATACTGGGCGACTCAAAAAGAAGGAACAGAATTCAAATATTTATTGCTTCCGAGCAACAAAAGCTATAAACACATTTCCAACATTCCAGGAAAGAGAAAATTTAAAATTTTTATGCATTCAATGTGAGCACCATGTATTCAGGACAAATATCAAAACGGTGGTTGATTTCCTGCCACACAAGAAGCAGCTGGTCTTTCGTTATCGAATTCACAGTTCAACAATGCGATGTCACAGACTATCAGAAGTGTCAGGCCCAATGGGGGGGGGGGGAGGGGGGGATAAAAACGCTTTGTTTTACGTAACCCCACGGATAAAAGTCAGAAGGTGTGAGATCTGGAGACGTCGGAGGTCACCGGCGATGAAGTTCACCTTCTGCTCCTCCTCTTCCAATCCAAAGTTCCGACGTTACCTGGTTGACACCACACCAGGACGTTGCATTTAAAGAGGAGGAGCCGATGACCTCCGAGGTCTCCAGATATCACACCTTCTGCTTTTATCCGTGGGGTTACCGTGTTTACCGCATTTTATCCCCTCTATGCGTTACACTCTCGAAAGTCTGCGACATGGCATCGTTGAAGCAGTGAATTAGAGAACGAGAAGCCAGTTGTGTGGCAGGAAATGAGCCACCGTTTTGATATTTGTCGTGCAACAAATGGTACTCACACTGAATTCATAACAATTTCAACTTTTCTCTTTCCAGGAACGTTGGAATAGTATTTCTATCATTTGTAGTTTGAAAGCAATAAATGTTTGAAATCTGTTTCTTCTTTTTGAATTGCTCTATACTTTATTGTTTGTCTTTCAGTGCTGACATTTCAAGAGCGTGTGCAAGTAGCACCGATCATCCGATATGGCATGAAAGTCAAACTGAAGTAAGGCGGATTCGAGATTGCTCATTACAGAGGCGATCATCTTCATATATGGTCCAAGTTTCTATGAAATAATATGAAATCAAATTAACGCTGTTTAATACAATGCAGTGAGCAAAGGAAAAATGGCATTTAAAACATTTGTGATCGGGCTTCATATTGGAATTACTGTTATTGGTTAATATTAATAATTTATATAGGTTGCCAATTAATAGTAATGTCGGTAGGGGAAGGTGTAGTAAAGTAGCTGCCTATGTTTTGATCTGAAGAGCGCTTCTGACTGTGAAGAAGTGGTCACGCTACCACTGTTGACAGTGATGTTCACAGGGGAAGTTTCTTTCGTTATTTCTTAGCAGGACCTCTTTGGTTTTGTTTCATTGCTCGTCTACTAGTCCTGTTACAGCACCCGTATGGAGAGAAATTATTTTTTGACAATATTGGTGTTTAAACAACGTATTTTGCCTAAAAATACAATTCATTTCAGTCTCATAGTTTCTTCTGTGAACCGATGGGGCAAAGTGGCCACACTACTGGTCGGGAGAAGTGGCCAAAAAGAGTGAGTCACTTCCACAAAACACGCGTAATACAACAGATAAAACTGACTTCTAAACACTTTTATACACAAAACTATCATCCGCCATTCTGCCCCTTTGTAACAATTTTCAGTTAATAAAATTATATTACGTAAAAACGTTTCTGTTCTGTTATATTAAGCCTAATACGAAAGTCCCTTTGAAAACAGTCTGCTGTAGCCTCTTGGTGTTGTTTTAGACAGAAAGTCGTGAAGCTGCTTACAAAATGCACCTGGAAACCAGAAAAAAGGACATGGGATCCTGTTGTGATGCCACTGACCATAGTACCCGCTTAGGTACGGAAAATTTGCCACTGTGTGGTTCCTCAGCAAAATGCTTGTAGTTCCAGTATATTATTTTGCTTTCACTTAAAAATAATTGGTATAATATCTTACACTGAAGTGCCGAAGAAACTGGTATAGGCATCCGTATTTAAATATAGAGTTATGGGTAAAATATTCCGGAGGTAAAATAGTCCCCCATTCGGATCTCCGGGCGGGAACTACGCAGGAGGACGCTGTTATCAGGAGAAAGAAAACTGGCGTTAATACGGATCGGAGCGTGGAATGTCAGGTCCCTTAATCGGACAGCTAGGTTAGAACATTTAAAAAGGGAAATGGATAGGTTAAAGTTAGATATAGTGGAATTTAGTGAAGTTCGGTGGCAGGAGGAACAAGACTTTTGGTCAGGTGAATGCAGGGCTATAAATACAAAATCAAATAGGGGTAACGCAGGAGTAGGTTTAATAATGAATAAAAAATAGGAATGCGGGTACGCTACTTCAAACAGCATAGTGAACGCATTATTGTGGCCAAGATAGATATGAAGCCCACGCCTACTACAGTAGTACAAGTTTATATGCCAATTAGCTCCGCAGGTGACGAAGAGATTTATGAAATTTATGATGAGATAAAAGAAATTATTCAGATGGTGAAGAGAGACGAAAATTTAGTAGTCATGGGTGACTGAAACTCGACGTAGGAAAAGGAAGAGAAGGAAACGTAGTAGGTGAATAAGGATTGGGGCTAAGAAATGAAAGAGGAAGCCGCCTGGTACAATTTTGCACAAAGCACAACTTAATCATAGCTAACACTTGATTCAAGAATCATAAAAGAATGTTGTGTACATGGAAGAAGCCTGGAGATACTGGAAGGTATCAGATAGATTATATAATGGTAAGACAGAGATTTAGGAATCAGGTTTTAAATTGTAAGACATTTCCAGGGGCAGATGTGGACTCTGACCACAATCTATTGGTTATGAACTGTAGATTAAAACTGAAGAAACTGCAAAATGATGGGAATTTGAGGAGATGGGACCTGGATAAACTGACAGAACCAGAGGTTGTAGAGAGCTTCAGGGAAAGCATTAGGGAACGATTGACAAGAATGGGGGAAGGAAATACAGTAGAAGAAGAATGGTAGCTTTGAGAGACGAAATAGTGAAGGTAGCAGAGGATCAAGTAGGTAAAAAGAACAAGGGCTAATAGAAATACTTGGGTGACAGATGAGATATTGAATTTAATTGATGAAAGGAGAAAATACAAATATGCAGTAAATGAAGCAGGCAAAAAGGAATACAAACGTCTCAAAAATGAGATCGACAGGAAGTGCAAAATGGCTAAGCAGGGATGGCTAGAGGACAAATGTAAGGATGTAGGGGCGCATATTACTAGGGGTTAGATAGATACTGCCTACAGGAAAATTGAAGAGATCTTCGGAAAAAGAGAACGACTTGCATGAATAGCAAGAGCTCAGATGGAAATCCAGTAATAAGCAAAGAATGGAAAGCAGAAAGGTGGAAGCAGTATATAGAGGGTCTATACAAGGGCGATGTTCTTGTGGACACTATTATAGAAATGGAAGAGAATGTAGATGAAGATGAAGTAGGAGATATGATATTGCGTAAAGAGTTTGACAGAGCACTGAAAGACCGAAGACGAAACAAGGCCCCGGGAGTAGACAACATCCCATTAGAACTATTGACAGCCTTGGGAGAGCCAGGCCTAACAAACCACTACCATCTGGTGAGCAAGATGTATGAGACAGTTGAAATTCCCTCAGACTTCACGTAGAATATAATAATTCCAGTCCCAAAAATATCAGGTGTTGAAAGATGTGAAAATCACCGAACTATCAGTTTAATAAGACACTAATACGAATTCTTTACATACGAATGGAAAACTGGTAGAAGCCAACCTCGGGGAAGATCAGTTTGGTTTCTGCAGAAATGTTGGAACTCGTGAGGCAATACTGACCCCACGACGTATCTTAGCAAATAGATTAAGGAAAGGCAAACCTACGTTTCTAGCATTTGTAGACTTAGGGAAAGCTTTTGACAATATTGACTATAATACTCTCTTTCAAATTCTGTAGGTGGCAGGGGTAAAATACAGGGAGCGAAAGGCTATTTACAGATTGTACACTAACCAAATGGCAGTTATAAGAGTCGAGGAGCATGAAAGGGAAGCCGTGGTTGGGAAGTGAATGAGACAGGGTTCTAGCCTTTATTCAATCTGTATATTGAGCAAGCAGTAAAGGAAACAAAATAAAAATTCGGAGTAGGATTTAAAATCCATGGAGATGAAATAAAAACCCTGAGGTTCGCCGATGACATTGTAATTCTGTCAGAGACAGCAAAGGACCTGGAGGAGCAGCTGAACGGAATGGACAGTGTCTTGAAAGGAGGATATAAGATGAACATTAACAGAAGCAAAACGAGGATAATGGAATGTAGTCGAATTAAGTCGGGTGATGCTGAGGGAATTAGATTAGGAAATGAGACAATTAAAGTAGTGAAGAAGTTTTGCTATTTGGGGAGCAAACTAAATGATGATGGTCGAAGTAGAGAGGATATAAAATGTAGACTGGCAATGGCAAGGAAAGCGTTTCTGAATAAGAGAAATTTGTTAACATCGAGTATAGATTTAAGTATCAGGAAGTCGTTTCTGAAAATATTTGCATGGAGTGTAGCCACGTATGGAAGTGAAACATGGACGATAAATAGTTTGGACAAGAAGAGAATAGAAGCTTTCGAAATGTGGTGCTACAGAAGAATGCTGAAGATTAGATGGGTAGATCACATAACTAATGAGGAGGTATTGAATAGAATTGGAGAGAAAAGAAATTTGTGGCACAAGTTGACTAGAAGAAGGGATCGGTTGGTAGGGCATATTCTGAGGCATCAAGCGATAACCAATTTAGTATTGGAGGGCTGCGTGGAGGGTAAAAATCGTAGAGGGAGACCAATAGATGAATACACTAAACAGATTCAGAAGGTTGTAAGTTGCAGTAGGTACTGGGAGATGAAGAAGCTTGCACAGGATACAGTAGCATGGAGAGCTGCATCAAACCAGTCTCTGGACTGAAGACCACAACAATAACAACATGTAAACACGTAGAGTACTGCGCATAGGTCGACATCGCCTATATAAGGCAACAAGTGCCTTGCACAGTTGTTAGCTCGGCGACTGCTGCTACAAAGACAGTTTATCAAGAAAAAAAATGGTTCAAATGGCTCTGAGCACTATGGGACTCAACATCTTAGGTCATAAGTCCCCTAGAACTTAGAACTACTTAAACCTAACTAACCTAAGGACATCACACACACCCATGCCCGAGGCAGGATTCGAACCTGCGACCGTAGCAGTCCCGCGGTTCCGGACTGCAGCGCCAGAACCGCTAGACCACCGCGGCCGGCGTTTATCAAGATTCAAGTCAGTTTGAACATGGTGGTATAGTCGGCACAGGAGCGATGGGAAACAGCATCTCCGAGGTAGTGATGAAGTGGGGATTTTCCCGTAAGACCATTTCACGAGTGTACCGTGAATATGAAGAATCCTGTAAAACATCGACATCGCTGAGGCCGGAAAAAAAAAAAAAAAAAAAAAAAAAAAAAAAAAAAAAAAAGATCGTGCAAGTACGAGACCAATGATGATTGAAGAGAATCGATCAACGTGAGAGAAGCGCAACCCTACCGCAAATTGCTGCAGATTTCAATGCTAGACCATCAACAAGTGTCACCGTGCGAACCATTCAACGAAACATCATCGATATGGGCTTTCGGAGCCGAAGGACCACTCGTGTACCCTTGACGACTGCACAACACAAAGCTTTATTATGCCTCGCCTGTGCCGACCCCACCGACACTGAAGTGTTAATGACTGGAAATATGTTGTTGTGTCCAGTCGCATGTGTCTCGTTTCAAACTGTATTGAGCGGATGGACGTGTACGGATATGGAGACAGCTTCATGAATCCATCGACCCTGAATGTCAGCAGCGGACTGTTCAAGCTGGTGGAGGCTCTTTAATGGTCTGTGGCATGTGCAGTTGGGGTGCTATGGGACACCTGATACGTCGAGATACGACTCTGACAGGTGGCACGTACGTAAGCATCCTGTCTGATCAACTGCATCCATTCATGTCCATTGTGCATTCCGACGGTCTTGGGAAATTCCAGGAGGACAATGCGATACCCCACACGTCCAGAACTACTACAGAATGGCCCCAGGAATACTCTTCTGAGTTTAAACACTTCTGCTGTCCACCAAACTCCCCAGACATGAACATTATTGAGCAATCTGGGATGCCTTGCAACGTGCTGTTCAGAAGAGATCTCCACCCCCTCGTACTCTTAAGGATTTATGCTACGGATTTATAGACAGCCCTGTAGGATTCATGGCGTCAGTTCCATCCAGCACTACTGCAGACATTAGTCGAGTCCATGCAACTTCATGTTGCGGCAGTTATGCGTGCCCGCGAGGGCCCTACACGATAATAGGTAGCTGTACCAGTTTCTTTGACTCTTCAATGTATAACATACAGATTCGAAATATGTAAATGAAAAGCTTCTATCAATAACCAAGGTTTGGTGAAAACTGAACTTCTATTGCACTTGCACTCCAACTCCCCCCCCCCTCCCCCCTCGCCCCTCCCCATTTCTTATGCAGCCCGATGTGTCGCCCTACAGTGTCTCAGTATCGACTCCTAAGCAAAAAAGTTTGACGGCCACTGCCTTATAGCCTAATCCGCACTTAGAAGTCAGCGACGTATAATAAATCCATGGAATAATGTAATAAAACGCACAGTAGCGAAATAAAAACAGTTAACAGAACGTTACTTCCATTGTCACGCGTTTGAAATTACACATAGGAAACAAATTAAATTGCTTACGATGGCGTATCGAATATCAGGAGGTTTGAACACAGGTAACACAGAAATATTTCTTAACTTTACTTTCCACTCAAGGGCATAGGTCATGTATTCAATCTTTACATTTCGTACACAGAACATGTCTTATTTTCCATCTTCCTTACACAGCTGACATAACCAATTCACTATATCCCTTTTTTTCATATTAAAGTTTTCATCTATCTGTCCCTTTTTATAGGTTTGTGCGCAAGTTTATTCTTTTTTGCCATTTATTTGGCTTTTATTTCCTTTCTATAAGCAATTTGATGTTAATTCTATTGTAGGTTTAGGTCGTTTTGTATTTTTCTTGATAACTGATGCTATACAGAGGATGGGAAATAAACGGTTCAAGCAAGCCTTTATTTGTTGACATAATGTTGACAACTATTACAATAGTGTGTTCTGGTTCACATTCGTGAGACATTGTAGAAGGTTCAGACTGATCACTGAGTGTTGCAACGGTAGGTGACCTTCCAGATTTTCAGGTTGTTGCTTCTGTTCCATCAGCCGATTTTCGTCTGACTGATCAACAGTATTACGGTAGTAGCTACAAGTTCTTTGACGACATTTCTATCACATGGCCAGAAGCGCGGTGCCTGAAAATCGTTTAGTGCTATGTACAACTGACTAGTGTAGTTGCTGTGGAATCTTTCGACAGCAATGGTGGTTACTGTCTGTTAAAACTTAGTTTTGATATCATGGATAGAGGAAAGGCGTTCTTGTGTATGTAAGTATCTACCAAGTAGTCTCACAACATTCTAGTTTTTCATTCATAGGCAACGGTGACGTTAAGTTTTCAACAAAACAGTCAGCAATCATAAGAGAGAAACTTCCCCATTTCATTTCAGGAACAGCAGTCATGATCTAGTCCGAGTATTCTTATATTTCCCCACCAGTTCTATATTAGATGAAATTTACAATCTTCGAATCTTACACCAGACCACCCTCCACTTCAAGCTTCATAATACTCTCTTAGAAGTTTGAAAACATCGTTGAAGGATTAATTTCAGACCTAGATTATGTCTTTTATCAACAACTGTCGAAAAGACATGCTGATAGGGTAAAGTTTACTTGTCGCTGAACAAAGGAAATCACCATTGTAATATAGTGTCGTAAATAATCGTAAATCGTAAATCGTAAATAACTAACAAAAAGCTTTATGCAGTACTTGAAGGTTCCACCAACATATATCGTGTCAGACTGACTAATTATTCTGAGGTTTCAGCTTCACCGAATATTACAAGCTCTTGTCAGCATCATTATGTAACAACAAATTCGCCCCATCTGCAGTTCTCACAGTTAATGTGTTCAGAACATGAACCCCCTGGGTACTTGTAAGTCATTTCGATGGAATATTCCGACTATTTACTGTCCACGTTTCACTTGACTACACTCCGTACAAATACTTTCAGAAACGAGTTCCTGACATTAAAATCTATACTCGATGTTAACAAATTTTTCTTCTTCACAAACGCTTTCCTTGCCATTGCCAGTCTACATTTTATATCCTCTCTACTTCGACCATCATCAGTTATTTTGCTCCCCAAATAGCAAAACTCCTTTACTACTTTAAGTGTCTCATTTCCTAATCTAATTCCCTCAGCATCACCCGACTTAATTCGACTACATTCCATTATCCTCGTTTTGCTTTTGCTGATGTTCATCTTATATCCTCCTTTCAAGACACTGTCCATTCCGTTCAACTGCTCTTCCTAGTCCTTTGCTGTCTCTGACAGAATTACAATGACATCGGCGAACCTCAAAGTTTTTATTTCTTCTCCATGGGTTTTAATACCTACTCCGAATTTTTATTTTGTTTCCTTTACTGCTTTCTCAACATACAGATTGAATAACATCGGGGATAGGCTACAACCCTGTCTCACTCCCTTCCCAACCACTGCTTCCCTTTCATACCCCTCGACTCCTATAACTGCCATTTGGTTTCTGTACAAATTGTAAATAGCCTTTCGCTCCCTGTATTTTACCCCTGCCACCTTCAGAATTTGAAAGAGAGTATTCCAATCAACATTGTCAAAAGCTTTCTCCAAGTCTACAAATGCTAGAAACATAGGTTTGCCTTTCCTTAATCTTTCTTCTAAGATAAGTCGTAAGGTCAGTATTGCCTCACGTGTTCCAACATTTCTACGGAATCCAAACTGATCTTCCGCGAGGTCGGTTTCTACTAGTTTTTCCATTCGCCTGCGAAGAATTCGCGTTAGTATTTTGCAGCTGTGGCTTATTAAACTGATAGTTCGGTAATTTACACATCTGTCAACACCTGCTTTCTTTGGGATTGCAATTATTATATTCTTCTTGAAGTGTGAGGGTATTTCGCCTGTCTCATACATCTTGCTCACCAGATGGTAGAGTTTTGTCAGGACTGGCTCTCCCAAGGCTGTCAGTAGTTCTGATGGAATGTTGTCTACTCCGGGGGCCTTGTTTCGACTGAGGTGTTTCAGTGCTCTGTCAAACTCTTCACGCAGTATCATATCTCCCATTTCATCTTCATCTACCTCGTCTTTCATTTCCATAATATTGTCCTCAAGTAAGTCGCCCTTGTATAGACCCTCTATATACTTCTTCCACCTTTCTGCTTTCCCTTCTTTGCTTAGAATTGGGATTCCATGAAAGCTCTTGATATTCCTGCAAGTGGTTTTCCTTTCTCCAAAGGTCTCTTTAATTTTCCTGTAAGCAGTATCTATCTTACCCCTAGTGAGATAAGCCTCTACATCCTTACATTTGTTCTCTAGCCATCCTTGCTTAGCCATTTTGCACTTCCTGTCGATCTCATTTTTGAGACGTTTGTATTCCTTTTTGGCTGCTTCATTTACTGCATTTTTATATTTTCTCCTTTCATCAATTAAATTCAATATTTCTTCTGTTACCCAAGGGTTTCTACTAGCCCTCATCTTTTTACCTATTTGATCCTCTGCTGCCTTCACTATTTCATCCCTCAAAGCTACCCATTCTTCTTCTACTGTATTTCTTTCCCCCAGTCCTGTCAATTGTTCCCTTATGCTCTCCCTGAAACTCTGTACAACCTCTGGTTCTTTCAGTTTATCCAGGTCCCGTCTCCTTAAATTCCCACCTTTTTGCAGTTTCTTCAGTTGTAATCTACAGTTCATAACCAATAGATTGTGGTCAGAGTCCACATCTGCCCCTGGATATGTCTTACAATTTAAAACCTGGTTCCTAAATCTCTGTCGTATCTGCCCTTAAAAACTCATATGCGAGATTTTCATATTCTCTCGCCCATTATGTGCTAACTATTAGTCTTACAGAAAAAAAATCAACTGGATCTTTTTGTAGGAAATGTAATTTAGTTAAATTTTATACAGTGATATGTTTTCGCCTGATGCTGTAGTTTTCGAGTTATTCAAGAAAAATGTGCAAAAGTACCTTCAAAGGCACCCACACTCAGCCCCCAACAATCAGGATTTCCAGTATGTTGTTCATGGCACTCCCTGCAAAAATTCTTCGAAAGAAAAATGTTGACAAGATAATTAGAGGAAGTTCCGCACGCTCCACACTGCGAAATGTTTCCAGTAGAAAGGACAGCAGCAACTCCATCCGATTGTCACGGGAGGGGAGAGCGAGAACGAGAGGGAGGACCAAGGCGTGGCCTTTAGTGGATGACGACAGTGAGGCTGCATTTATTACTTGAGCCCAAACGAGGAATATTAGCATAAAGATGAATCATAGCACTGCCTGTTTTTGTAATCGTACATGGGTGGCATCGTTGGGCTTTGAAATACGTCCTCACTATCAAGGATGCCTTCTGTCCGCTGTCAAGCTCTCCTCTACCTTCCAAAAGCACAGTTATGCGTCTGCGATAGCCGTTGGTTGATCCTTCAGGTGTTTCAATTTACAACAGCCTCAGATTTGTGTCTAAAAATTGATTCTTGAAAATGTTGTATGGTTACACTAGGAACATTCATAATAGTGACATGTAGACATGGAGATCCTCCAACAACAATCTACGAATTGGTATTGTTTCTTCACGGAGAGTACTTTAAAAACCAGTATTCTCTGGTGGCTTCATGCGACTCTGCTTCATGTCAGGTAGATGTTCATCTGACTTGGTCCTATCTTACTACAGGGTCATGATGTCATCCCTAGGTTCCGGTAGCATTTTCTCTGATTCTCCAATTCTTTTGGAAAGCGTACCTCGCCGCGGACACTCAGAATGAATTATTATTCGTGGACGTCACAACGGCAGTGGAAAACAGTGAGTGTAGGTTTATTATACGGATGCTGCGAGACATTACACGAGCACTGTAATCCACAGGTTGTGCCGGTGGGGCTGAGGAAGACTCTGAACTGGCTGTCAGTGAACTATCCCGGGTACCCAATAATCGTCACAGAAAACGGCTGCAGCGACGACGGCTCTACGCTGGATGACAAACAGCGCGTAGCCTACATCAGGGTAAGTCCATCTGGCCCGCAGCGCGCCTAAGCTGCGCGAGCGAACGAAGGTATAAAAAATGTCGCAAACTTGTGAGACTGTAATAACACATTACAAGTTCTTTACTACAACAGGTAAAGGTGGAAACGAAGCTTACTAGTAGTGTCAGATTTAAATTACTTCCTACGCATAAATGCATACCAACTTTGTAAGATGTCTTTTGAATTTCCATTGCCTGCTTGACTGTGTGTGTGTGTGTGTGTGTGTGTGTTTCGAATTGGTGTTCCACATTTCAGTGGGACCCCCATGCGAAGCACTCTTGTCATATGCAGCAAGAAGAAAGGCTGAGGATACTTACAAGACCACGTGCCAATTGGATTTATTTATTTATTTATTTGTATTTAGGTTACGTGAAGCTCAGAGTTCAGGCTCGCTTCCCTGCCAGAGAAAAATTCTAAAGAAAAGCTGCTGTTCCATGAGTATTTCCGTGAAGCGCAAAATACACGAGGATGAAAAAATTTATTTCTAACGCTCTGTTTTTAATTTAAACAATCTTTCATAAAAGAGTCCTAATTAAAGATTTATATTTGCAACGAAAACTAAATATTTGTATGCGATATGTAATTAGCAATAAGAAGACGCGCATTTTTCATAAAAATGACACATATTGTTACTCAGCATATATTAGATGAATTTTATGTTTAAATGACGTAGGTAACCTAAATGAAAAGAAAAATAAACAAGAAAGTAATGATCGAAACGAGTTTCCAACCAGCGATTACTGGTCTCGAACGTTACTGATTTTTTCCAGCTTAATGTATTTTAAGCTTCAGGCAAATGTTAGAAAAACATGCATCGCTGTTTAAAAATTAGCGTCAGCTGGGAACCGATCTCAGGACCCAAACATGGCAAAAGATCATTCTATCACACAGTCACGCTCCTAGTCGAGAAAATCGCCCTAATTTAAAGGTATTTAAGATGGTCTTAAAACTTCATTGTCGATTTCCTTCAGAGTTTTTGTGAGTTGCTTCGAACAGATTTCAGGAACTGATATTTCAATTGTGAATTTCACTTACCTTAAATATAAAAAATTACAAAAATCCGATTGCCTTGCGGCCTCCTTGTGAAATAAACCGTAATTCCTCTTGGTCCTCTCTTTTTATAGGACACAGATACAACATTAGCTACAATTTCTGTAAATGAAACAATATGCTTACTTCTAGCGTATCGGAAGGAGCTTAGGAAAAATATTTTAAGGGGACCACAACCTGCCAATCGAACCCATGTTAATTTAGGCAAGTATTTGACTCATTTCTGAAAAAACTATTTAATGCAATAATATTTTTACTGTATGTTACATGATGCTAATAGAGTCAACTGTACTAAAATCTACTTTATCCATTTTATAGTTTTTAAGAAATACTTTTTTAAAATTTACTAACAAAAAATATTAAGTTTTATCTGCAGAAAATATTTTTTTGTGAGCTTCCTAATGGTGGAATATTAATGAACTTCGCAGGGGAGCTTCTGTAAAGTTTGGAAGGTAGGAGACGAGGTACTGGCAGAAGTAAAGCTGTGAGTACCGGGCGTGAGTCGTGCTTCGGTAGCTCAGTTGGTAGAGCACTTGCCCGCGAAAGGCAAAGGTCCCGAGTTCGAGTCTCGGTCGGGCACACAGTTTTAATCTGCCAGGAAGTTTCATATCAGCGCACACTCCGCTGCAGAGTGAAAATCTCATTCGGGATTAATGAACTTAGTTCCAGAGGTGGCTTTCTATCTTATGCAGAGTCTCTGAAAATTTCATTCATTTATCTATGATATTTTCTGATATAATGTGGTATATGTACTGAAAATTTTATTTTGCGGGAAATTGAGTTCAAATAAAAACTTTTGAAATTTGTTACTTACAGTTAATTAATACTGTCCCGCTGCATATGATGGCCCTTCTTTGGCCTCTAGCAGGTCTTCCAGCTCCTTTTTCACCTTCCTGAGTGTTTGTCTTACTTTCTTGACCGTATTAGATGCAGACCTGTCTGCATCGGCTATCCTCATTTTATCGCAGTGTTGCAGCCCACCAGCATTAATTCCCAGCTTTTCCAGTACCCAACACTTTCCATTATTACCACAATTGAATGTAATAACAGCATCATGAACTCCTAGTTTCACTGTATGCATTCCTACAAATACAGTTTTTGGAAGGCGGTTCCAAATTCTGCTGGTGAAACATTCGTTTGGGTTCTGTGTCTGCCCTTGCAGACATTTCCTAGAAGGTCAGGATGAGCCAAGTCTGTGAAAATAGGTTTAACTGCTGTAATAACAGCAGGAGGAAGAGAATTCTGGTGAGAATAAGATTCTCCAGTTGCCTGAGCCCTATTGTATTTGCACCACGAATTTTCTCCTGATGGACACAATCCATGACATGGCTTTTCATCAGTAGAGGACTTATGGAAGAATATGGCCCAAACATCTCTCTTCATTGCCTCCATATTTTCTTTATTTCTCCGAATTGGCTGCCCATAGTATACCTGCAAGTTTTTTATTTCAGGTTTAGTTAACCGACCCTGTCCGGTCAACAATTTTCCATCTTCTAATTTTTTTCCTCTCATATAAACAGTTAGTTTTCTCAGCCTTGTTCCCAAACGTTTTTGAACCTGGCCTACACATTCTATTTTGCTAATAATGGCATCTCCATATGGTTTAGAGTTAACCACATTGTTGTATGCCTTCCTGTCATCATAGCCCAAATAATTAGTGTACTGTACGCCACTTGTTTTTACAGAGCGATGAAATATTTGTTGCACTCCATGAATTTCCATACGACCCTTGTTCCTCTAAAATTAGCCACACAGTTGTGTTCTTTATCTCCACATCTAACACTTTACCAGTGTCTATACTCGTGGCACTCACTACTCCATTCAGAGAAATATGTCCTCTTTTCTGCCAACTTCCATCAAGTGCAACTGCAATGTCCGAACATCCATCATTTTCTTCCACTGTTTCCCTAGCAGCCAGTTTCATGCTTTCCTCACAGACCTCACGTACAACTTTCTCTAAAATTGTAGTCATTTTTTCAAATTTATTTGGTGGTTGATGTAAGTTCATCACTGAACAAAATGTTCTTCCTGCAGTCATGCCTTTGCCAATCTACTATCGATTTCATAAGGGCCACTTGCATCTGTTTTTGAAGAACTCATAAATGAAATCACAGCTGAGCATTTAGTGCAAATTAAATCCAAAGCAATTGCTAGGCCTTTTCTCCCACTGACACTCTCACAAATTTTCATACTGTGTGACTCACCACACTGTCTACATTGTACAAATTTAGAAATTACATCTCATAATATTCTCAGATTTGTAATAACGTTACTGCACCCCTTGCCACTTACAGGAAATTCGTTGTAACTCTCTTGAAATGGTGAGAGCTTCTTTGATAACGCACTTGTTGAAGAATTACAATTTGAAACATCGTTGCCAGCTGACATAACCTCTTGTACAGAAAGCTTTCTAAACTTGTTTCCTCTAAATTGTCGTTTCTTGAAAATGCCTTTACGTTTCGTCATCTTCAATAAAGACAACAAAACACACTTAAACAAGCACTGCAAACGTAAGTATATAAACTACTCGCAATCACACTTGCACAAAACTAATCGCGTGTTTGAAAGTGTGTTGTTTACAAACAGCAGAAACAAAAGAATACCGACCGTTGCATTCCAAGGATAACCAAGACACTCGGGAGTAAAAAAAAATCCCTGACGCGCAATGTAGGGGATATAAAGATCTAAAATATATGCAGAAAAGTGGGTGATAGAATAGTGGGCGTGGTACATAAATACACTTGGTAGGAAAATGCTCTTTAAATGCTCGAAAAAAATTTTTTTCAGGGTACTTAAATAAAACCTTAATCTATCGAAATATGATGAAAACCGAAAATCGATTTTTTTCGACCTGAACCACGGTCTGGTCCCTTTAAATGCATGTTCGTCCACATGTTTAAGCGAGCAGACTTTGAGGAAGCGAGTAAAAGATAAGAGGCTTAATACAACGACAGTCGTAGTGTGAAAGCCTCATTAGGCCGTGCAGCAGTAGCCGATTGCAGTCGCCTTCCATTCCAGTTTTGGCACAGCACACGGGTGTTTTTGCGAAAAGTTCCAACGCCACCATTTATAAGCTTACTTCACTGAACTCGTATTTTCAAGACCTTTCTAATTCCATGTAAATGTACATAGTTCCATTAAAAAGAAGAATACAGACATTTTGCAATATTTAGGTTGCTACAGAAGTTAAGAGTATCACACATGCAACTAAAGTACGTGTTGCTCCGCATATTGCGGCAGAGGAAAATAAAACTGGCATGGAAAAATGTCAGGCATAAAAAGGTAGGCAAACCAAATTACATCAGCTCTCCCAGTCAAATGCTGTATGTTGGGTTGCCTATCTTAAGGTGCATGAAGTATTTTTACGGGCTACTTTTATTTCTTGCGTGCTGTATGATTTGCCCAAAACATTGTTTTGAACTGTTGACAAAATGAAAGTGCTGCTACATGTTCCGCAGCTCAGTCTGTATATATGAAACCAACGTGGACATGAAGCTGTTACCATGGAGAATCACCAAGTGAATGTGGCGCCGCTAGTAGCTGACAGTGGCCTCTTTTGGTGGCTAATCCGCCAGTCGCCTCTTCAGTGCGTGCCTGACTTGGCTGATCCTCTGCAAACGTGGAGGCTTTGCCTGTTACAAGGTCCATCACCAAAGCAGCGTGATCCAGGAGGGGATGGGACGGGCCAACTGCAGCTCTATAAAATCAGTCGTCACTCCTGATGCACAGCGATTGCACCAATACGGAAGATGATAAAGTTGATAAAGTGAAGGCTGAAACACTCACTTCTGTCTTCCTAAATTATCCTGAGCTTCACAACTTCGTTTCCATGCTGAACTGCAAATGGCAAATGTAGGTATAGAGGAGTGTGAACTTGAAAATCAGCTGTAGTGTCTTATTAGATGAAAGTGTGCAGGACCTGAAGGCGTATCTATTAGTTTCTGCAATGTGTGCCAGTAGTCGTCAATGGATGAGAACAGTTTATTGTATATTAAAGTACTTGAAAGGGAACTGTATTGTTCTGAATGAATTCAATGCCCTGGCAGTGGTTGCCAAATGAAACTCAACTGGCCTCTTGGTAAGCAGAGTGGAGGCTGAATAAAATGATTAATTTAAAATACTAAGCCCTGGAAGCAAATACACAATACAATATTTATCTGTGGGATTCACAAGACGACTGTATAAAAACTAATCTCACTAGACAAAATTAATCAGCCATAAAGAAATCATATCAATGATTATTTAATACCGTTTAAGTCCATCCCTGGGCTTGATAACCACTTGGATTCGGTTAGGAAATGCGTCCACAAGGTTGTGCTGCTATGTCACATCCACTAGCTAAGGATTGGATAGCGCAATTTCACAAAACTGCGGGAACACTGATGTTGGCGTTCACCTGTTGTTCAAACTTGTCCCACAAATTTTCTGTGGGGTTCAAGTCAGGAGCCTTAGCAGGATGTTCTCTGTGAGAGGTGTGGATGGGCCTTCATCCACTGCCTTCAGCAATTCCTGTCGGGTTCGGAAGCGATTTTGACTCACAAGCCGTGAAACAAGTTTTCGGTACCTCTCAGTCAGCATATTTTTCCGACCACAATTCTGACGTCGCATTTCGTGGCCATGTGTGTTACACCGCTGCTTGTAAGCAAGTTGACCAGTCTGCTACGCGACGCAACAAACTTCACATAACGTATGGCCATGGGAGCGGCCAAACACGATTGCTCCTTTTTTGCCATTCTGTCCGTTCTTTCATTTTCCCATTTTTACGTACAAGTCCGCTTGAAGTTTGAACGTCTCACGGATCGCTACTGACTCGTGCTAAAGTAGAGGCAGTGGAGGCGCGGTTAAGCACAGGGCTCGATCGCTGCGCCGTCTGTAAGGACTTAACTAATCATCTGTGCGTGAACAGTGAGGTGGTTTTCTAGTCCGGTGAGCTTACAAGACATACCAGTGGGTAGACCATCTCTCGAAGTTTTTAAGTGACATTATGGGTGCTCAATGCGGAGACCGCTTGTGTCACAGCAAATGTCAACACGATAGTCAAATTCTTGCCGTACACGTCGCAACACGTCATGATCTGTATCAACGTTCGCATTAATTATCCTTCCTTGCAACTCTTAAAAACTGACAGCGGAGGCAAGAACACATGAAATATGACATGACGCCATAACAACAAATCACATGGAGTTAAATCATGTGGCAAAAATGGCTCTGAGCACTATGGGACTTAACATCTGAGGTCATCAGTCCCCTAGAACTTAGAACTACTTAAACCTAACTAACCTAAGGACATCACAGATATCCATGCCCGAGGCAAGATTCGAACCCATGACCGTAGCGGTCGCGCGTTTCCAGACTGAAGCGCCTAGAACCGCTCGGCCACAACAGCCGGCAAATCATGTGACAATCGGGCCACCGAAGAAGAGTAGAGTCATGATGGGGAGCAAGTCTAGTCCAACGCCGAGGCAGTTAGGCACTGCTGTAGTCACAGACGTCTGAAAGAAAATATGGTGGAACACCAGCTTGCCGCAAAATGAAGTCTTCACCGTCGTGTTGTTAAGTGTGCCATCAGTCACCGCTACACCATGTTCAGTTACAAGAAACCAGCCTCAGTTTTCTCTGCAAAGAAAGATGGTCCATAATTTTTTGAGGAGAACTTGGCACAGAAGACGTTAACTTTAGGAGAATCACGAATGTGTTCCACAATCTCATGTGGATGTTCTGCGCCCTCGCATGTTATGACGGTTCATTTTTGCCGGAAAATGAAATTTAGCTTCGGCATTGAAAACCAGCTTCCATGAACACCGCCTTCCTCCAGTAGTTGCTGCCAGTGTTAACAATGTTCACTGTCCCGAGTAGACAGAGCATGTAACAATTGCGATCGGTACGGCTTCACGCGCGCCCAGTCACGCCTAACCTGTGGTGCTGCGCTCTAGAAATACGCCACGGTGAAACATGGAGAGACTGATAAGCGTCATTTTTCTTCATAACTTGTGGTTTTTGCGCAATCGTCTTCCGAAACCTTGGAGGTATTAACGAATAATTCCGTAATACATTATTATATTTCTAGTGTAAATAGGTCAGATGGTTCAAATGGCTCTGAGCACTATGGAACTTAAGATCTGCGGTCATCAGTCCCCTAGAACTTAGAACTACTTAAACCTAACTAACCTAACGACATCACAAACATCCGTGCCCGAGGCAGGATTCGAACCTGCGACCGTAGCGGTCGCGCGGTTCCAGACTGAAGCGCCTCGTCAAGATCTACATAAAAGAGTAATTGAAAAAGTAGCCACGCATTTGACTACAATAGTAATATTACCACTGGTTTGTCTTACAGTCCAAAGAAAACTTGAAACATTTGTATGCGGTCTAGGCGCTTCAGTCTGGAACCGCTCCGGTCGCAGGTTCGAATCCTGCCTCGGGCATGGATGTGTGTGATGTCCGTAGGTTAGTTAGGTTTAAGTAGTTCTAAGTTCTAGGGGACTGATGACCACAGATGTTAAGTCCCATAGTGCTCAGAGCTATTTGAACCATTTTTGCAACATTTGTGCCTCATTAGCTGTCCCCAGAGATATTGACTAGCTTCAAATCCCTCATTTTTCACATATTCTGTTTAGCTTTGCAAAACCATTGTTACTGGTATCTTTGAAAACATTTCGACCTTTTTTTTTGCATTCATAGTTTTCTCAGCATTCATTTCGATATATGGTTTTATACTGGAAGTAAGACTATTTCAGTCACTAATTTAAATATCTGCAGTGAATCACATAACGTTCTTTATATATTGAAGCGCCAAAGAAACTGGTATAGGTATGAACATTCAAATACAGAGATATGTAAACAGGCGGAATACGATGCTGCGGTCGGCAACAACAAGTGTCTGGCACAGTTGTTGGATCGGTTACTGCTCCTACAATGGCAGGTTATCAAGTTTTAAGTGAGTTTGAACGTAGTGTTATGGTCGGCGCACGAGTTTTGCGATACAGCATCTCCGAGGCAGCGACGAAGTGGCCATTTTCCCGTACGACCATTTCACGAGTGTACCGTGAATACTAGAAACCCGGTAAAACATAAAATCCCCAACATCGCTGCGGCCGGGAACAGATCCTGAATGAACGGGACCAACGACGACTGAAGAGAATCGTTCAATGTGACAGAAGTGCAACCCTTCCGCAAATTCCTCCAGATTTCAATGCCGAGCCATCAACAAATGTCAGCGTACGAACCATTCATCATCGCTATCGACTTTCGGAGCCGAAGGCCCACTCGCGTACCCTGGGCCGTCAACACGGACTTTGGACTGTTGATGACTGGAAACATGTTGCCTGGTCGGACGAGTCTCGTTTCAAATTCTATCGAGCGGATGGATATGTACGGGTATGAAGACAAACTCATGAATCCATTGATCCTGACTGTCAGCAGCGGACTGTTCAAGCTGGTGGAGGCTCTGTAATGGGGCATGTGCAGTTGGAGTGCGATGGGACACCTGATACGTCGAGATACGACTCTGACAGGTTACACGTACGTAAGCATCCCATCTGATTACCTGCATCCTGTCATGTCCATTGTGTATTCCGAAGGACTTGGGCAATTCCAGCAGGACGATGCGACTCCCCACTCGTCCAATATTACTACCGTGTGGCTCCAGGAACACCCTTCTGAGTTTAAACACTTCCGCTGGCCATAAAACTCCTCAGACATTAACATTATATTACGGATTAATGGTGAGCTCTGCACAATTCTTTGTGTCCGTTCCCTCCAGCACTACTTCAGATATTAGTCGAGTCCATGCCACGTCGTGTTTCGGCACTTCTGAGTGCTCACGGGGACCCTACACAATATTAGGCAAGAGTACCAGTTTCTTTGGCTGTTCAGTGCAGTACCATGTGGAGATACTTGCTTATTGATAGTCTCATTATTTATGGGCATAATCATAAATTAGAGTAAAATTCATGGACATACTGTGGATACTGAAATTCTCCTACTTCTAAAATTTAACCTATGTCTGAATCATCTGGCTATGTTAATTACCTCAAACCAGTCCACAGACAGACATGACATATAAGAATATGGTATCTATTACATCATTGCCCAGGTGTAGAGGTTATTAACATTATGGAGAGGGGAGAGGAGTGAAGAGACTGTGGGCAGTGTGTGGGAGGGAGGTAGGAGGAGTGAGAGAGGGTCTGATCAGGAGTGGGGAAGAGAGGCGGATGTGGGAGAACTTACAGGTTAGACTTCATCCACAATGCGCAAAGATTCTCCTGGACTTGTTTCCAAGGCTACTCTTTATTCAATTAGTTGGCCACCTGCCAAAGTCTGAGGAACGGGCTGGAGAGTGATCTTGGTCTAAACAACACTTTTCTCTCCTACATAAGTCGATTCTATTAAACACTGGTACACTGGTAAATTTTCGTCGTACATCGTCACAGGCGATGAAGCAGGCTTCGAACCGGAAACAAAACGGCGATCCATGGAGTGGCGTCACACTACGTCTCCTCTGAAGAAAAAGTTCAAAGCCGCTCCCTTATCCGGTCTTCTGGGACTCTTGAGAGGTTGTTCCGTTCGATGTCCTCCCTCATAGAGCAACGATCAACTATGAAGTGTATTGTGTTACCGAAGACAATTTTATAAACAAATTCAGCGTTTTCATCGCTACAAAAACGCAAACATGCTTCTCCTTCTACATGACAAGGCAAGGCCTCACACAAGTCTGCTCAGCCGTTAACGGTCCAACGGAATTCTGTGAGCGCCTCTAGCTCACAAAACTTTATTGGTCTATTTTTCCTCATCCACTCCCACTCCAGGTCTCGCACCTTCCGACTTCCATCTGTTTGGCCAAATGAAGGATGAATTCACCGGAAAGCGGTATGCAGATTGTTCAGTACCTGGGACATGGTGTGCCAGGAAGTGTTGTCCTAGTTGCTGCAGATACGTCTCCAAATCTTCTGTTTCTTCGTTGAAGGCGCGAAATGTCGGCACCGTCGGTTTAGCAGCGGCTACTGCTGCTGGCTGTTGTTGTTGTTGTTGTTGTTGTTGTTGTAGCTGCAGCATCTGGAGCATCAGCTGTTGCAGTCTAGCCAATTGCTGGCTTTGGCTCTGCTGCTGTTGAACCTGGGCATAATAACATTCAAGAGATCAGCAACAGCGGGTGGTGCGTTGCCTGGCTGTGGCATATTGGGAAGCCCGGCACGTATTTCAGGTGGGATCGACATGGTACACAAGAAATAAAAATGTTAGCAAAAAAATTAGCAATAAACTAGAACACAACTTAATGTTACGAAGACTATAGCAATACACTATGGGATAGAAGCTAGAAAATGAAAGAAGGCAAAACACACAAAAGCAAAATCGGCACGTCAGTGCGATGTGTCGCAATCCCTGCGAAAAATTTTTGACCTAAGCAACGACGGCAAAACAAGCAATGCGCTACTGGCAAATAGTAGAAAAACTTCTCGAATCCCATATTCATCGCCATTTTCTACTGTATACTTAGTGGATAAGCAGAGCAAAAGTGTGGGTCCAATTCGAGGAAGTTTTCCAGAATGTGAGTGTGGTGTCACCGCCAGGCACCACCCTTGCTAGGTGGTAGCCTTTAAATCGGCCGCGGTCCGTTAGTATACGTCGGACCCAAGTGTCGCCACTATCAGTGATTGCAGACCAAGCAATGTCTGGGGAGTATACAGTCTACCCTGTATTTTCTGTATTGTGGAAACGTTACGCAGCTCACTAGAAATTGGAAATTTGTGGTAAGTTCCTGTGGGACCAAACTGCTGAGGTCATCGGTCACTAGGCTTACACACTACTTAATATAACTTAAACTAACTTACGCTGAGGACAACACAGACACCCATGCCCGAAGGAGGACTCGAACCTCCGACGGGGGGAGCCGCGAGAACTGTGGCAAGGTGCCTCTCACCGCACGGCTGCCTCGCGTGGGGCACACCTCATGTTTGTGGCTTTATGTAATCACAATATATCTTATTGCTATACTTTTACCTGTTCCTTTTTTTTTAAATTAGGAGTGGTAGCCCTGTCAACGTTCCTCAGTTTTCGAATTAATCAGGAACACCCTGTTAATACGAGTGCAGTTATCACCCTCTGCGATCGGCACTGAACCCTACATTAATTTAAATCGGAATGGCTTTTAATTTTACCTCTGCCCTTCCCCTTCCCCCACGAAGCTGCTCAAGCTCTTTAACAGACCGCTGCCTGAAATATGAGTACTACTAGCAGGGAGGTGCTACAAGCCTTGAAAAGCAGCACATTTGGTTGCTGTAGTTAAATCGGCCCCTGTTGGCGTTAAGAGCTTTGTAAAAGAGAGAACGTGAGCATTTCTACACTGCCTGTAGGAAAATCCTACCATCGCCAGAACAGTATCAGTTTGTTTGTCTATGTCATCATACTTCCCTCAAGATTAATAGAAGATAAGAAGTATTCTGCAATGTAAGCCAACATTCGTGCATGAGTAGAACATTCCTCGACACATCTTGATCAAACTAACGCCACAATAAATACGAAAGTCACATTAAGGACTAAAAACCTTTACAAAGTCTTTTACATACTTAGAGGCCTGTTTTTACAAATATAGATCACGTATCCTTACAGCAGGAACCATGGCGGCAGCTGCCTGTAGTAATTTGGAGAAACTGTGGAAAACTTACACCAAGATGGTCAGATGAAGATCAGAATCTTCAAGTTCACGAGTACGTGGCCAATTTGTTTAGCTTCTTTTGTTTCACGTCTCCGTTACAGATGTATTTTCCTAACACAGTCTTCAAAAAAGTTATTTTATACTGTACGAGGCGAGTGCTACGCTGTTCATTCATTTCTCAACATAAGTCCCTATAGATGCTGCCAATTCAGATTCTGATCTCGACGGTGATGTCTGGTTTCCATTTTTTGTGACGTAAGTTCGCTTGCTTTTTTTTTTTTTTTGTCTGAAAAACTGGATGAGCATCTCTTCGTAATAAGTGACGCGTAGAGTTCAGAAACAGGATAATATGTTAGAATGATCCGCTGCAGAGTTTTGGTGTAAGGTTCTCCAGTAAAAATTTTATGGTGCCAAGGATATTGTGAAATGACAGCAATGTTTTATCATTATTTACGTATGCGACATTTCTTTACCAAGCACCCACTCTGTTACGTAAATAATCTTTCACTGCGTCGAATCTATTGCAATATGTGCTTCTTACTGCCTTTTTAAAGAAGTTTGATTTAGAAATATGTGTAAACAGCTGCCCTTTCCCCAATGAATTTGCATTCAATTAATAATACGAATTACGATTGCTGATGTGAGGGAAGCAGAAACTGGTAGTCTGAAATTTTCGTATTTCGAAATGCGTCATTGAGAGCTAAATGCTAGATCAAACAGCAGAGTGAAAAAAGTGACGAAGACGGGATTCGATCCCACAACCTTTCGGTTTTCAGTCCCTCACTCTGCCTATAAAAAATACACCAGATGCAAATTAAATTACGCTTGGCTGCGTTGGACAACGCACTGCTGTTCTTGAGTAATGGCAGCTGTTCGCTAGGTGGCAATGAAATCGTTTTCACAACTTAACTTTTATTCATCATAATTTAGACAATTAGCACGTAATATTTATAAGCTGTATACAGAGTGTGTAGGGATTGGGAACAGGTACCATGGGCACAGGCATGTACATACAAATTATCTCCTATCACGATTTGTTATGTAATGTTTAATAAAATGTATTTTCTTGTTATGTCCAACAAATAACTTTTTTACCGTTGAAAAAGAGAAATAGAATAGCATAAACTATTTAGACCTCAGTATCAAAAAAGTTCATGCAAAACTTAAGTTTATGATTTACGAAAAAACAACATGTACGAACATGATAATAAATGAAAGTACTCGCTACCCTCTTAAAGTATAAAAGTCCCTAGTTTGTCTTCAGGGTAAGTAGACTTTCAAGCAGATAACTTATACTAGAAAATAAACAAGAAATTACATTTAAAAAACTCAGAGCACAGGCAAAATAGTATAAAAAATAAAAAGTATATCTCCATGACACACCGATGACAAGTGTCAGGTAACACTGAGAGATATTTTCGGAAATCAAATATCTCACTTGTATTCGATACCTCTAACAAATTAGCATTCAAACTATTACATGAAATAGGAGATAATGCCAATAAATATAACCACACAGGTGTTCACAAATTATGATGTGGGAATTCACAAAAAAAAAAAAAAAAAACACAAAAAAATTAAAAAGTTGTTATATTAACCTAAGTATGTTGTTAAATTAACTTAATTATGTCATGTATTGGAAAATTTGACTCGTTCCACATCATTACGAAATATCGTATTCATGATCCATGGAACTTGTATTAATCTAATCTAATCTAATCTAATCTTATATTGAACAGACAAGCCATTCATTTATTACCAGCTTTAGGGAGCTTACTGAAAACCATAACACCCTTACCTTTGGTGACCACTTAAGAGAATCCAAACACATTGTGGATAACATGCAGCATAACCTAAAAATTTAATGCTATGCCCCTGAAGTGAAAATGCAGACATTATTGAAAAGTTTCATGGAAAAGACAAGTAAATGATGTTCTTAATGATCAGTTGGATAAAACTTTCTTCAACCTTTTTGAAGATGTACTCTAGTATGATACTTTTCATTAGCACAGATAGTTTTGTGCTTTCCCCTCTATCAGATGTTAGTACTTTATATCCATATATGTTGAAATTCCTCACTTTGATTGCCTATAAACCACTAATATTTGTGTAAAATTTACATATGTAACAAATAGAAATGGAATAAAATGTGACATGTACATCTCCACATTTTCATTTATAATATTGCTGATGTATGGGACCCATTTACTATAATATTGGTATGTATTTGATCCATTTCCTAGGAATGTATCTTAATAGATGATAACCACAACAGAGTATGATATATATGACCTTTCAGAAAGAGACCTTACTTTCTAAAATATTATTCTTTTCTACTTCTCATATTGTGTACCTTAACATCTCCCATCAGTCATAAAAAATCTTTTCTTTGTGTTATAATATGTCTCCTGACACACAGGAAGATTTATAACAGAAATACAGACTTACGAAACTTCACTATAATACATCCATGTTTACATTTATGTTTCATGTCACATCAGCTAGATATAACATATGTATAAGTAATACTTCTGGTGGTTATGCAGATATGGTGCATGAAACCACTTATTTGCTCTTCACCTTGAACAGTTAATCATGGTTTTATCCACCACCCACCACAACATATATCTTTATGGTCAGTGATTATTTCACATGAGTTTGCCTATTTTAAAAATGTTACATTTTGAATTCATCTATGTAACTTGGGCACAGTTGCCACATAATCATATTAATTGTGTCAATTGGTAGGAAATAAGATAAATTTAAATAAATTTTATCCCATGTACTGGTTTTATCTATGTATCTATCAACATGTAGCTACGTTTTCTCACATCTGTAGTACACAAGTCTTAAAACATAGCCAAATTTTACTTACCTCTTTGTCCTTGTAAGACCCAATGTCACAAGTACCTTTGTTATAGAATATGATATTAGCAAAGCGTATTCTTTATTTAATATATACAATCCACTTTTTGTGCTCATACTACTTTTAGGTAGTAAGTTTATATATTTTGTCGTAAGATACCATATGATCAGCATGATGTAAGCAGTGAGAACTCTTATTCTCAGTGTTGTATTGTCCACTCCTTTTGTTGATATTTGTTTTTGTCACAAATAACTACACAAGTGATGCGTTGTTTTAAGTGCATTGCTTTAAGTTATTTTACCATATTATATTGTATATACTTCATGATGTGTCCATTTCCATGCCTTGTACGTCACCATACAGTTTTTACTTGTGTTTTTGGTGCTTTTCTTCATGATAACCTATCTACATGGTTCTCCTTTGAGCATGAAGTAAGCTTTGTTTGTATTTCAGTATAATAAGTACTTAACTTAGCTTTCTATTGAAAGGTATGTTTATATCTTTCTTGCCATGTCATGAAACCTTTCTGACTTTGCTATGCCATTCTATAAAAATATTCGTTCACATACATGTAGACAAGATATGTCATGAAGTTATATTATGATCCACCCCAATGTGTTCTATATAATTGTTGTGTGTATTATTATATTACAATCATTCCACATTCCCAGTTTAAAGATCTGTGGAGACTCCATATCTTAAATTATTGCACATTTATGTTTTTAATTTGTAGATAGTTTTTGCTCTTAAATGATGTGACATGTATGTTGGTACTTTAATTGCACTCCTGCAGGTACCCATTTCAAAAATAATATACACTCCAAGTTGTCACCTTGATGAGACCCTTATTCTTAAATTTTTGCCCCTCTATGCTCTTACCTTAAAAACAGCAGTGTTCCTACCTACATTACTTAAATAATACATACTTTATGTTTTGTTGTTATAGGTCACATACTCCTACTGATGTGACAGTTACTCTGATAGCATATCTATATATTTTTTATGATGAGGTACAACTTGTTTCACACCTATATATGCATAGCCCTCCACAACAGAATATTACTTGTTCACTTCTATAGTAATTCCTTTGATTTCAAATCTGTTCAAGGAAAGGGTAGATTTATACTTGTCATGTTGAATTGCACTTACTTTAAACTTCACCAGGGTACTATATAATATATTCATTCTGTACTATTATACATTGACAATGTGAATAATTGTACCTCAATGCCTTAATGTTCTATAATGGATGGTTTAGACATACTTTATAGATTGATGGTATTTACTGAATCTATGAACTGGAAATTCCAGTTTTCCAGAATCCATGCTACATGTAGCCAATATTTACCCCCTATCACCCACCCACACAACTATACTTCAATATTTCATTATTTCTAAAAATATATGATAGGTAAATATTCTACAGAGAGCGCAACTTGAACCCACACAGTACCCCCCACCCCCCACCCTCCCACACCTTTCCTGTTGCTCCTGTACACTACAACTGGCAGTTGCCTGTGCTCGTTTCATATTTGCTCTGTGACCCAGAACATCCTGAACATAATTTTCAACATAAACAAATAAATACAGAACATTTCAGCTGTATGACGATTATAACCAATATAGTTTAGAGGAACCACTGTTTTCAGTTTAATTATTCAGTGTAGTTATTCATTTTGATTATATGTGTTGGGGTTGGAATGTGGAGCCCAGCCTTTTGTGAACTGAGCGGTACTAATTACGCCATTATTCCTTCTTTTCAGTGTTACTTGTCTGAACTGCTGAAGGCCATTAATGAGGACGGAATTGACGTATTTGGCTACATAGTATGGTCACTCATCGACAACTTCGAGTGGCAAGCAAGTTACACGTAAGTTGCAGTTTTCTACAAAACCTTTTTTTTTTTTTTTTTACAAAAATTCGTCTTCTGCAACAAGAACGAAACGCTCGTAATGATTTTGTTGTTATAAATTAAAAAAAGTAAAACTGGACACGAAATATAATAATGCAGTGATTGTGTTGTTTTAAAATTAACTCCACAGGTAAAATGTGATAAATTTCGGATTTTCATCTTCATGGACATGGTGCGGTATAAAATGATGTACTAACTTATTTAAATCGACATAGACAGAATGTACAAAGTAAAACTGAGCCGAAAAATACTTCATGCTCCTTAACAAAGGCAACCCAACATATATCATTTCTCCCAGATGCGGATGTCTGCCTTTAGGTGCATGAAATATTTTCCAGGCCACTTCTATTTTGTCCACTCCATACATTTCATAAGCTGCTGTACAGTGCTTAGTGGAAGATACATTCTGCCCCATTCTGTTGGCGTAGAAAAATGACTTTCTATGAACCTAGGTCTGTGCACAAATTTCTCTTGCCTCATTCGTTCAACCACTACGTGAGCTCGAAGCTAGAGGTAGTGGATGTGCTGCACGCTCTTCCCCAAGTAGGTGTCATGTACTGGTAGCTTTTGTTTGTTCTGCACCGTTATTTGGTTTTCTCCTAAAAATGATTCTGAAGCGTTTCGTCGCTTACTCCTGAAATATAAATCAATTAATATCACATGTTTCTCAGCTGAGTAGTAGACTATAGCAAACGGTAATGGCGAGTGCAGACATATGACTAGATGCATGTGTGTCTAGCTCTTTTCAATCACCATTCGCCTCATTGTTCATGCTAAACATCTACAAAATACTGAAACTCTAGATCAATATATTAAATGAATACTTTCTGTAGTAATGGACGAGTCTTTATTAAAGATGGGGAAAGTTTTTCTGCTCTCACAATAGACACTTACCACATTGTAAATGTATTCTGAACCATACTTTATTTCTGTTGCAGGAGCAAATTTGGACTGTACTATGTAGACTTCAACGACTCAGAGTTGCCGAGGACTGCGAAGTCTTCTGTTACTTTTCTCAAAGGGGTCATTGCAGCCAACGCCTTGTCGAGCCAATATTTTGCTACTGATACAGACCAGAAAAACTCAACTTGTAAGTCAATAAACTTCTCTTTCTCTTTCTCTTTCTCTTTCTCTTTCTCTTTCTCTCTCTCTCTCTTCATGGTAGATGATAACTTCCTTCCTCGCCAGTAACAAATAGAGTGCCACTTAACAAAAAGTACATAACATACACAAATCATATTTTCTGTCCACGAAGGACAGAGTTCTCTTTTATTTTCAGTGCATTACGTAGTCATTTTAGTCCAGTGGTGGCTCTAAGTCAATTCTAAACTTTCCAGGTTCTCATATAATGAGTAGGTGCGATAGAATGTGAGCTAAACCGGTTGCAGTATTACATTGCAACTCACCTCTTCTTCTTTTGTCGCCATGATCCGTTTTTCTGTTGGTTGGTTGGTTGTTTCGGGGAAGGAGACCAAACAGCGAGGTCATCGGTCTCATCGGATTAGGGAAGGACGGGGAAGGAAGTCGGCCGTGCCCTTTGAAAGCAACCATCCCGGCATTTGCCTGGAGCGATTTAGGGAAATCACGGAAAACCTAAATCAGGATGGCCGGACGCGGGATTGAACCGTCGTCCTCCCGAATGCGAGTCCAGTGCCTAACCACTGCGCCACCTCGCTCGGTCGTTTTTCTGTTTTGCTTCGTATTCGAAATGAGTTCACTGAAAATGACATAATGTTTCAGGCTGCTATCAACTTTAGTTCTTCTTCTGAAGTCTTCATTTGACTATCACAGTCGTTGCTTATATGCATCTCTCCTATTTTTTCAGACTAATTGCTATTCCATGACTGTAACTTTTGTTAGATTTGGGATTTGACCTGCGTTACTTAGTATCTGAAAGACATTGACTGAAGGCTTTACGTAAATTGTCCTTGAAGTTACACCTGATATAATGAAAGAGCCCATCCCAAGGTTATCCACCTTGTTTGTTTACAAATCTGATTACCTATACAACTTCTCAACGTGTGAGGTAAGGTGAGCTCACTGCTCAACCATCCTGATCTAATATCACTAGACATAGTATTAGGTACCCCACTTAAGGAGCATGCTGGTCGTTTTGGAGCGTGCGGATGGTGTACAGCTGGTACCAGGTGCTCTTGTAACCCTCCATCTCTGACGTAAGGCGTGGAGTGAAGCAGTGTGTATATGCTAGTTGGTTGTATGGGATCAGCACACAACTATGGGTCGATATAAGGACATGATAGCATCACAGCAAGGAGACGTCTTCATTGGAAGCGCCCATGATCAGACCTGCCCAGATAGCCGTGCATATTGATGTGCTGCTCCTGGGACATGGAGGTTCGCTAGTCCCAGGCTGAACCTCCACAATAGATTCACAACAAGGGTCGGTATTCAAGCGACTCAGGGTGTGTTTTTTTGCCGGTTTCCGACATCCCAAGAGGTGAATACTGGGCTGGTACCAAAGTCCCGCCTCAGTTACACGATTTGCAAACGTTAAGAGAATTGCGCTCACTCTGGAGCGTAGAACTTCTCTCCCATGGTGTGTGGGGCTGAGAAGAGAAATGGAATGAGCTAACTTCCCAGCTGAAACTAATTAAATTAGTAGAAAAGCGTGAACACTCCGGAGCAATTCAGGGCATCAGTCTACAACAGCAATGCGGAACCAAGGATAATACCCTCAGAAATGGCATTGCACATTAATACATGTGCTGGAAAAAATTTCTTGGATATCAATACATACATATAGACAAACCAAGAGCTAAACCAAATCGGTAAAGACCTACAGGACAACATAGTCTTCTGAGATCCCTTCTGTGAACAGGAGAGAAACGAGATCAGGTAAACTATAGAAACTGGAAAATAAGCAGGAATGACTGGAATATTCCCAGTACTTATAAAATACCTAGGGAAGCAGGGAAGGACTTGGTTGACACACTTTTATAGAGATCACTGACTAATTTCCTGCTCAATTTAAAATTTCTCTCCCATTGGCAATCCTCAAACCAGGGAAGCCACTGGAAGATACTTCTAACTATTTCCCAATCATATCGCTCAATGTCAGCTTCAAAATACTTTAATGCCTCATTCTGAAAAGAATCAGATAATAGAAATCAGGCTAGCTTCAGGAGTGAGTGAATCTGCTGTAAGTGGTGCTGCTGTGAGTTGGTGTTGGCTGTAACACCCACACAAAGGATGGCTTTAAAGACAGCATTGAACATAGAAGATGCTGATCATACACCATTAAAATGGACTTCCACAAGGATCTCCACTGGCCTCAGTAGTACACCAGTGACGTGCCAGACACAAATGGCAGAACATGCATTTCTCAAAGTGTACGAAGCCTCAGTACAAATAATGCAGCAAGAAATAAAGTCCAGCAATCAGTGTCAACAAGGATGAGTCTCTCTGAACTAAAAGACAGACGATGGAGTCAGAGCCGCTACTAGGCGGTGTCTGCATAGTGTCTCATAGGAATGAGGTTCCAAGTGTGAGTTGGTTGTGAAGCTGTTGCCGGCTGTCGTATATCAAGGTGGGAAGCTTGTGGTACAGAGCCGCCAGAGGCATGGCTCAGTGGGCGTGCTCCATTGCGTCCACCGGATCCTGCGTGACAGCTGTCGGCATCTGACAGACACTTGCAATTCAGCTGCTAACTTCGTCGCCCATGCGCTGCTACTGAGACATGATACCACATTATACTTTGCAGATGTTTAGAGTCAATATTATAAAAGATGAAGATTCCTGAAAGCAACTAAGACAGAAGCATGTGCGTTACAATTATATAAGTAATAGCTAACCAACAGGTTGTCATAAGGTTTTGCCATAACAGTGTGACACACATTTTCCCCCCCATAAGCACCCTGGCATTACACTAGGCTATCCATTAGTTACGAGAAGCAGCTGAAAAATACGAGCCAGAAAGTCAAGACTCGGGGAGAGGGGGGGGGAGGGGGTTGATGCGTCATCCATCCTGAGCACTGGAAAGGGCACAATTGGAAAGGGATTATGGCACTACTGCATTTAAAGGGACACTTTTCTCAAGGTAACGAATATGCACTGTGGGTTCTGGATTTAAAGGGCCACTAATAAGACTTCTGGGAAAACAGCCTCCCCCACATCTGAGGCAGTTGTGTGACATGCCACCCCCACCACCACCACCATGGGCACCATTGCCACTTCTCAGGCAATTGCATGTGATGGTCACCGAACTATAGTACTGGTACCCCTCTCCTGGCATGTGGCCAGGTTATCACAACACTGTGAGAGTTATAGACAAGGTAACGAGGTCAGGGCCCGCGTGAGCCCATAAGAAGCTGGCTCTCCACTATCCACCCAGCCCCATTTTCATTTTAGAGCAATTCAACATTTGTGTTCCGTATCCCGCAGTGCAAGGATCAGGTTTCTTTTTCTTTGTAAATAATAACAGGCATATAACAAAATTCTGTTTCATTACGAAGAATTTTGTTACAGTATTTTTTTACAGTCTAATAGAAAACTCAGAGGCAAGCAGAGATATAAAAGAGCGATACTATTTACATTGCAGCATCGGTATATTACTACATTTCCCATTGGTTATTTACATACCTTTTCTTTATCCAGTTCAGAATTTTTATATACACATACAATAAATGGGAAATGAGACTAAGTGGTATGACTAACAGTAGGTGAAGAATAAACAACACTCACACAGATGTGACCATGGTGCGCAATTTATGTAAATGTGAGAACAGGATGGGGCCAATCACATCCTCACAGATAAACTGTTTGTTGTCATTGCGTGACACACTAGCTTTTACCTGTGATATAGTATATACTACATGGTCTCACAATCGAAACGCTACTTGGCATACCAAGTGTTGAGGACATTCACCTCATCTTTCATCAGGTCAATAACCTTACTCTTTTGATGTGTAACTTCATACAGTTTATCATCTGCATGTCTAGACATGTGTAACATCATGTAGTTTATCATCTGCATGTCTAGACATGTCATATGAGTTATTACTTGATATGGATCACAGCCTTTCAATCATTCAGTGAAAGTGTCTGCATCCATGTAAAGTAATATCGAATCAGTGAGGTTTCCCAAATTAACAGTGGAGGTGGTAGATGTGTTATTTGGAAAGGTCCACTACACACATACCGATACAGACAAGCTTTGTGAATCGCATCACGACCTTAGCCATCTCAGGAGCGACTCATCCTTGATGGTGGATAGTGGCCAACTTAAAATTTGGCCTGGCGATATAACATAGAGCGCCATGACGCCCACCCGAATGTTAAACTAAATGATTTCACGATGATTTCTCAAATCTTGTATAGTTTTCTTAGAAACTGAACTGCTCATTAACTAGAAAAATTCCTTTCAAAATCACATGCCGCAAGACGCTTTTCAGAAGTGACATCTTTATACGCCTTTCACCAGCGTGACTGTTTGAAGGAGATGCCGCGCATGACCCTAATAAGTTTTATCCCCAAAGTGAGGCACTGCTGCAGGTTTCTGTAAATTATGATTTTTTTCTTTTTATCCTCCTGTGTCGTCATGAACGTGGGGATGGGCCCAGTGCATGGGACTAATAACTCCAGATATAGGGGCAAGTCAATATGCACATCGTGTAGGCAAAGTAGGATATATCATGTCTGCTTTCACAAATGTTCATTACCAGAATACGCAGCCGCATCTTTGAATGCAGCCGCATCTTTGAATTCACCAGCATCGCGATTTTTCCTTATCTGACAGCCATCAGAAACTTCCAATCGGCAGAGATTGCTGCATGAGATACCTCTATAGGTTGTTTTACATCCAATTACAGGATGTAACTAACTCGTCACAGGGTTTGTACACATCCTCGCTTATGGATTATTCACTTTCGCATACTTGTGCAGATACTGGCAAAGTTCCCTGTGAATCCCATGTTCGAAAATGCACACCATCTAAACATAGTTCAATACTGAACTCATGTTCTCTTTAATGCTGCATCTTACGAAAGTGCAATAAAAGGCAGGATCCGGAGTATATGTGTCTATGCATACATTCTGAAATTCCTTGAAAATGTGCGCAAACAGGTGTATATCTGTTTCTATGCGTACTCGAGTGTATTCCCCTAAAGCAGGTACGTCGAACACCTGTCAAACATTAACCACATGTCTATACTTCTCACCCATTATGCCAGTCTCTGTAAATTTACTGGAGAATGTGGCTATCTCTGGCAATGTGGTTTTCATCTAGCCTCTCCTTCAAATCTAGGTGAAAATAGGGAAAGAACACCTATGTTGTCACAGACTGAAACTTTGCAGCATTAGGATTCGCAGCTCTAGGGATATGCATGCCCTCCTGTTATACTGTCTCAGAAAGTATTTTAAGAGATGGAAGCGTAAAAGTTAGTGAATCCAGGAAGCATAAAAGTTAGTGAATCCAGGAAGTGGCGAGTGATTTTGAATGTGAGACATTTGGGGATAGAACTGTATTTTTTTGACGTTATCAGGCAGGACACTAACCTCATCAACTAACCTTATCAACTCTCAAATCGATGTCACCCAAGTGCTCGACAAGGAAGTGAGCATAATACCTGCTCAGATTATGAAAGGAAGTGGGTATGTGCAATGACAGCTGGTATTTTAAGTTTCATGCATTGTGTTCTGCACCATAGAACTTCGCCATCAGATTACAGTGATCATTATGTGGAGTCTGCTTTTCTATCCACCGGTAGCTCGTAAATATGACAATCAACTGCCTGCTTGTATAAGGCATCATTCTCCCATGATTCGGTCATGGGAATGTTGTTGTGGTAAATCACATCAACATGCCACGTAAAATTTTCGAGATCAGTGAGCAATCATCTCGGAGAATTTGAATTGGTTAAGACTCGAGTCATATGAACATACAGCTTGTTGTATTTGTCGTTCTGTGAACAACAATGAGGAACACTAGGGTCACCTTCACAGTGTACCACAGCAATAACGCCTTTGTTTTGCATATTGTGCTTACCATACTCACCATCATAATCATAATCATCATCATCATCTTCTTCTTCTTCTTCTTTTTCTGCTTTGCATTTATCTACATCCCCGCCATAAACATAAACTGAATAGTCTGCGTTCAGCCTCTCAAACTTGAGCAGGTTCTGGAGTTTAAATGGGAATGAGATGTCGCTGAAGTTACAATCCTCGCAGATACTAGACGTCTGGTGTGTAGTTGTAAGACCAGCATTGTTCTTGTAATTTCTGTTGTAAGGCAGAGGCGACAGGCAAAGAAAATTCGTTATCCTATTCAAGATTCTGGACATAATACAAGTGCGTTTAGCGGCAATATCTTTTGGAGGAGGGATAAAACTGAATCCCCTAGTAACGAATCGTGGACACGTGATAGACATCAAGGAAGAGTACATGTCTGAGTGCCTTACTGGCCTTGTCGGAAAAATAGCCCAGCATGACATTCAAGGTGGAATTTCTAAATCACTCTGTAATTGAGCCACCGTGTCACCCCGAAATATCACAATAGTTTTCCCGTAACTGTAGACAATGGGTTATTGCTCATCTCCTTTACTACCTTCTGTGCGGGAAGGGGGGGGGGGATGGAAGGTGCTTGAGTTTGCAACATAGGACCACAATGCGGAGTGCCGCTGCTCATTGATGTTTCTTGGGAACGCACTTTCCAAGACAGGCAGCTACGCATTAAGAAAAGTCTTAGAGTCTTGGTAGCCTGCACTACAGTGAGCTTGCAAGATCAGATTCCCGACGCAATGGTAATTTATGTATAAGGTTACTACGTCATCCATATCAGCTTCTTCAACCACCAGGCCTAACACAGATGACATGGATTTTGTGTATGGGTACTATATTTTATTTGGAAAGAAATTTTTCTCCTGAAGCCAACATCTTATTAAAGTTATGTAATAGGCATCAAAGTTCTGTATCGAGACAGCTACTAACTAACTTGCCATTTTGGGGTGATAGAATCAAAGGCCGCAGCACTCTTCTGTGGTCCACTGCAAAACATGATTGGAATTTTGAGCATGAAAGACGTGCTTTATTGCCTTGCTGTTAGACATACGTTTTGGCAGTAGCAGTATCAAAGTTTGATAAAATGTATACCGCAATGCGAATTGAAGTGCAAGGTTAAAATGTCATCCATATCAGCTTCTCCAAGCATCATGCCGTAATCATTAAAAAAAAAAAGATCTACCTCACCCAAAATCATTGGTAGAGCATACTGGGAATTAAATTTTAGCATGCTCCAAATTAGTACGGGATGCTCATCACCAGTCATGGATCAACTGGAGACGTTCCTTTTGTGACACGGTTCGCTGGTGTGAAACATTGTGAAACTTGGTATGTATAAATTATGCAAACTTGAGGCCAAATGACGAAAGGAGAAAGAACATCGAATATTAGTACCTTCTAAATCGTGAACTGCAAGCAAAAGTAGATAACAGGTAGATCGAACACACAGTTTAAAAAATACAGCTTCAGGAAAGTGATCTAGAAGATAAAATCGTCACATGCAAGGTTTGTGACCACAACCCAAATGATAAGTAGAGCATTTAGCACCTTACAACATATATAAAGAAAACATATGAACAGAAGTATAATGGGTGATCCAGAAATGTTGCAGCAAACTTAGAGGGCGACTCGAGGAACAATTCGAGGATAGGGACCAATGTCCAGAAACGTTATCTATCGACGCTGTAGAGCTTCTCACTAGGCCGCCCTTCGGCAGCAAACGTGACTTTGTGCACTGACGGACAATAGGCGGGACATCTCGCAATGTTGTTTGTTACTTAGTGATCGTGACTTCTGGCACAGTCACCATTGGAGAACTTATAGCTAGCTGCTGTTTAGAACGGCCATGCATCATATGACACACGAGTGCCTTAGTGGGTCATGATTTCGGACACAAATTTCCATCCACAGTTTATTTTTCTCCTGGGACCCTCTAAAATCTCCACTGTTTTTCGGTACAAAGGAGATGGAAACCCGTGTCCGAAGCCGTCATCTCCCAAGGCAATGCTGCATAATCATAGGAGACGGGGCCTTTCTGCACAGCATCTTCTCCACTGGCGACTACACCAATCGGTCGGAATCATCGAATAAGGAACAACATTGCGAGACAGTCCGCCTAAGGTCCATCAGCATACGAAGTCACGTTCGCTGCCGAAGGGGTGGCCTATTGGGAGGCGCTGGGGCTCATAACTTGCACGCCCTGTAGCGCCGTTGCACGACTTTTCCGGACAGGGGTTGCTATCTTCGATTTGTTCCTGAAGACACCCTCTAGAACCCCTCGAAGTATGTCGCAACATTTCTCGGTCACCCTGGATATGTACTATCCTGTCTGCAGGTGGGAATGAATATCTTAGCTGGAATGTAGGTAAAAGATCATTTCCAGAAGTTGGTTGGAGCAAGACCATCTGTGGTACAAAAAAGGGGAAAGCTGTTTCACTATTGTACGTATATTGATCACACCAAAGTATTAATATCTTGTCACAACCAGTACCCGGAGAAGTAATAGCAGACACGATAAAAATCATGCCAAGACTGGGAGACCGGGAGTAGACAGTATCCCCAATAATTTTACAAAACTTTCTGGTTAGTCATCGGAGGAAGAAGAAGTGCCGGAGACACTTGTATACTGCTAATCAAACCGGAATAATCGCACCTGTCCCAAGAAAAACATAATAACAGATTTCAGGTTAACAACGTTGTTACGTGTAGACTCGAAAACATACCTAGTGACACAGCAGCAAGATTACAATGAACCATTCCAAACATCTTCGGACCGAAAAGGAGGCGTAGCAGACAAAACAAAAGTATCTTAGTTGTAATTTTTTACTTAAAAGAGACACGGCCTTCTTATGACATCGCCAGGCATAAACCTAGGGCTATTGAACATCGCTTTAGAGAAAACCTTCCATAAAGTCAGCCATCAGTGCCTAAGGGGTGTTTCATCATTTCAGATTTTCACGGCAGGTTTTGATTTGATTTGATTTTAACAGGGAAGCTAAAACAGCTTAGGTCTAACCCGCCACTGCCCGCACCGAAACTAAGTTTATTGTGCGGTATCTCTCCCTGTATATCTAGTAAAGCCAACCAATGCCCTTAAATTGTGAAAGGAGTCCCTTTACCATTTTTTTTTGTTAGACATAATTTCTTCAGGTCTAGTTGTCTCGAAGATTCTGTATCATTTACTCTCCAACGCCATGCATTCGAAGATTAGGTGTGATGCAGTTTCTTCACCCTCATCACAGATCCTACATTTAGGATCCTCTTCCGTTATACGCATTGTGTGTAGGTGGTTTCATTTTAAATTCCCATGGCCGGTCATCAGTCCAGTCATGAGTTTGATCTCTTTCCTCTTCATTCCCAGGATTACAGAGCTTCTTTTAAAACATGGCTTGGGCATTATTATCTTATCATGTTTTTGTTTATGGACCTTGGTCCAATATCCTGCTGCTGTTTCCTAAGGCAATTCCGTAGTTCTAACGTGATCATATCCTTGGTGATTGTCAGGACAGGTTCCTGTTGAATAAATTGAGTTGTAGCCCCCGTCCTAGCCAATCTGTTGGCTTGTTCATTGCCACAGATCCCTGAGTGACCAGGGACCCACACTGGGTTTACCCTATTGCTTCCCCCTAGCTCCACCAGAGTCCTGTGGCATTCTGAAACAATCTTAGAACTTGTTGCATAAGCTGACAGGGCTTCCTGGTTGTCTGAATAGATGTAGATGCTATGGTCCTTGTAGCACCTACGCATATTCTCCTCCACACGTGTCCTGATTGCAGTAATTTCAGCTTGGAATACAGAGGCCACTTTTCCTAGACACATCAGTGAACCAAACAGTGTCCCTCATACGGTGTCGAACTGTTTTTTCCCACTGCTCCCTGCTTCCAATTATTATATTCTAAGGCTTGTCGAAGCAGTTGGGAGTTATTATATAGTCGGCAGGCATTTCCCCAGCCATTCCTATATTTACCTCACCCACTGTGTTGGTGTATGATTCTGGATATCCGAATGAGACCCAGTTTTTGCCACTTTTAAGTCTATGTCCCCCAGCTGCTGCTTCCATCTTGATCCAAAGGTGTAGTGGAGGCATGTTCAGCATATCTTCGATTCCAGCGGTTGGTGTGCTGCTAATTCCGCCTGTTATGGCTAAGCAGGCCAATCTCTGCACCTTAGCAAGCTTCTTAGCTGCATCCCGCTGTTCTACCTTCTTCCACCACACTACAGTCTGACCACTGTGGTGTATATCCAGTGCATACCCCTGGGGCTTAGGCCCCAGTTTCTGCCACAAGCCCTTCTAGTACTCACTAGAGTACTTTTTGTTTTGGGGCAGATATTCTTAATGTGAGGGGTCCATTTTAGCTTCTCATCTAAGGTTACCCCTAGATATTTCACTCTCCCCTTCACAGGTAGAGTTTCATCGAAGAGCTTTAGATTCCAACTTGAATGTTGAATATGTCTCTTCGTAAATGGCACGAATTTCGCACATTATCCAATCCTCCATGTGCCATATTTCTGTCAATAAATTTGCCAAGTATTACTATGACAAGGACATCTGCATATTCTTGGCAGAATCATTGTCTGGCATTTAATTCCTTCTCCACATTCCCAATGAGTTGGTGGAGAGCTGACTTGCATGATTTACCTGCCTGATATGCGTGTTGGTTTGAATGTAGAGGGGTCCTACTTAGCCTCCTCTCCCCAACATATACATTAACCAGTTTTTCCAATGTTTTGAGGATGAAGGAGGACAGAGTTATTGGTCTCATATCCTTAGCCTTGGTATGATCAGTTCTCCCTAGCTTTGGAATGAAGACAACCTTCACTGCCCTCCAAGCATTGGGAATGATTCCTACTGCTAGGCTAACCCTGAATAACCTGCATAGGACTCTTATGAGCTACTCTCCTGCCTGTTTCAAGAGAGCTGGAAAAATTCAATCTGGGCCAGGTGACTTGAACGGTTGGAATGTTCCCACCCACTGGATTTTATTAAAGTTCACACACTCCTTGGCCGATTCCCAGTCCTCTCTTTGAGTGCCTGAGAACCTTTGTCTCTCCGGAATCACATTCTGGACTGTATTGTCTAGCAGAGCATATTGAGGAAAGTGAGTTTTAAGGAGCAGTTCCAGTGTCTCATGTGCTGTCTTTGTATATTCCCCATCCTCCATCCTCAACGTACCTCCTGGATTTGTTGGTACTCTGTTGAGAATGGCTTGTTCAGCTGTGCTCTCCACTTCCTCACGCAATGCCTTCCAGGATTCCTTCTTTGTTTGTCTGACTGCAAGATTGTAGTTGACAAGGGCCTCACGATATTTAGCCCATTGTCCTTTACGTCTTGCAATATTAAACAGTGTTCGTACCAGTTTTCTTTGCATTTGTAAGTTGTTATTCCACCAAGGCACACTCCTAATTGTGCACTTCTTGGTGATTGTGCAGTTGTCCTGATATGAGGTCATTATGGCAGAGGTAAAAGCCTCTGCTACTTCCTCAAATTCTACTGGATTCCCTATTGGGGTTTTAATTTCCGATAAGCCTAAATCAAGGTCCCTCCTATATGTCTCCCAGTCTGTTTTCCTGGTATTCCTATAGGTCATGGTCCTTCTGATTCCCATTTCAACCTTGAATTTAATGTACATGTGGTCTGATGGGGATGGCTCCAGCACCACATGCCATTGTTTGACATAGCTGCCCATCATCATGGAACTAAAGGTTATGTCAATTACTTCTTCCCATCTGCTGTTCCTATTCAGGAGCGCTAAGTTGTTAGCTAAAAGGAATTCAAGAAGGTACTCATCTCTACTGCTGGTGTCCTTGCTGCCCCACACTAGGTTGTGGGCATTGGCGCCGTATCCCACCAGCAGTTGGTCACTAGCCGATGGCAAGTGTCTACCAGTCTCCTCACCTCCAAGGGAGGAAGAGAGCTGTCTTCGTAAGGGAGGTATGCTGAGACCAAAACAATTTCCCTCGTGATACCTCTCATTGCTGCATTTTAATGGTCACTGAGTCCCTGGAGCAGAAATCCTTCATTGGCATGAAAGACATTCCATTTCTTACATAGATGCATGTTCTGGAGTTTCTTAGATTTCTAGCATAAATCAACTTACCTCCAGTGCCACCAAGGCCCGGTACACCCCCCTTTATATAAATAGGGTTCTTGTATCTGGGCCGCGTCCACTTCCTGCCTCCCCAGGCAACGGCAGAGGCCCCTTTACGGTGCTGAAAATTAATCTGCAGCACATCCAGTCTCTGTCTTGTCGCCATCTTTGAGGTCTTTGAGAACCTACGAGAACCCTAAAACAGTTTCAGGTCCCACTCCCACATCGCCTTCAGGGATTTCTCTGCGACCTCCACTATCAGGGTTTGTGCTTCTGGTGCAATCTTCTGGTTGATCACTCTCCAATCTTCTGTCAAGACGTTTGGATTCTGGGCCCCTATTTTCCTGAACAGTGTCTTAGGAGAGACTTCCTTAAGGATCTTTGGTACTTGCAGCATTAAGAAGCTCCGCTACCATCTTAACCAGCAGCTTCGCATGTTCCCACGGGGATATCAGGGCACCTGGTCCCTGAGCCATTCCACCGTGTGCACCCACTCACAGGCAAAAATGATGGCACTACAGCCTAGATAGACCCCCTACGAGTTGGGTCCTGGGCCAGCGTATCCCCCCCCCCCCAAATCTTTTCAAAGAGACCCAACTGTACCAACTCCTCCTGCTGCGGGGTGATGGCCACCAGTGGATAACCTTCCTGGATAACTGCCATCCTAAAAACCGAGACTGCAGTACTATAGGTGTGTATCCCTATTTCTTGCCTCAGTTATTTTCTGGACTCGCTAATCCAGGTAGGATGGAGTCTTTGATTCCTCCCTTATCCGCTTTCTACTTGTCTTTGACGTAATGGGGGTCTGCTTATCTCCTTCAACCTGAGACAGTTTCTTCCTGGGGGTCCAAGGTTCAAGTCCCGGTAATTCCCTCCACTTGTCTTTAGGAAGCCATTCTTTCCCTTCCTTTTTCCTTTGTTCCCTGATTAGTTTCCTCCTCTGGGCCCCAGACAAGCCCTTGATCTTAATCTGCTCTAACTTCTCAGTTACAGTTCCAACTTCTGGCTCAGGTCTAGACCCAGATTCAGCGGTGGGAATGCCGTCTATCAGTACTGACCCCGATGTTTGGTTATCTGAGATCTCCGTTTGCCCCTCAATTTGTTTTTCTATGTTTTCTTTAATCGTGTCCATATTGGTCTCACGAGATTTGGGGATCTACACGGTCCACACCAGGAATACCCCATGCAGTGTAAGGCTACTTACTCAGGGAGGTCGCCCAGTATCCCTGAGGCTCCATTTGCGACACATCATACATCACATCACATCATATATCATACACCCCTCGGCACGGATCGCATCACACCTTGGGTTGGGTCATGGAATTGGGTAGGACTAGGAGTGGACAGGGAAGATGGGACGTTGTGGGGCACTCTCAGTCTGATCCATCGGCTGAGGCCATTCCGGCAGTAGGTCCTCTACCTGCGGCACAGCCCTCAGCTTCACGCGGGTTCGCAAGCCTCTCCTCGCGCACAGACAGTGCTGCGTCCAGGTGGTGTCCCCCGGTGAGGAACAGCAGCTTTACTACTAACAAAGAAATTCCAATTTTTTTCCTCCAAAGAAGTGGTAGAAAAATTAGCACGTGCTTCGATAGCGAATAGTACAAGGATATTGAATATTCTTCAACAAACTGAACACGTCAACCCACTGACTCCAAAACGTTGTATTTTACACCAATCATACCACTGACAGAAAATATATCGCTCACAGAAAAAAAATGTAGCGGTGGTGTCGCTGCCGTATTGCTAGTTATTCTACGCATTCTACTGTCCCTGTTTACACATATCGCTAAAACTAATGTCGCACTACACTAATTTTGTTGCGCTCTATCGAATGTGCTGCTAAAATCTCGCTTTAAAAATGATTTTGTTTTAACTGGAACCAGACCAAAGCTTTCCGTTCACAATGGTCCTCATATGAAAGATGTGATGAGCAGGATTTGTTTGAAATGTTTGGGCTGACTCCAGCTACACATTGAAAAATCTGTATTTCCAATACCTGCAAAACAACGGAGAAAATAGGGTGACGACTCTGAGGCGGGACACCCTATACGTAATCTCAAAGCTTCTGTACCAGTGATAGACTTCTGTACGACTGCTTTGGAACGAGTTCGTAAGGTCGGTTTATTGAGATAACTATAGGAAAGTGTAACTTATTTGTATGGAAGACATCGTACATAACACTTATACGCCTTGAGTACTGCTCGAATGTTCGGAACCGCCACTGGACTGGTTTAAAGGAAGACAACGAAGCAATTCGGAGGATTTACTGCCGGTAGTTTCGATAAAGAAGCGAATATTATGTAAATGCTCCATAAACTGAAATGGGAATCCCGGGAAAGAAGAAGACGTTATTCTCGGGGAACACTATTGAGACAGTTGAGAGAATTGGCATTTGAAACAGGCTGCACTTCGATCTTAGCGACAGCACCGTATACCTCGCTTAAGAGCAGCAAAGGCTATATAAGAAATATCTGGGCTGACACAGAAGAATATAGGCAATTGTTTTTCCCCCTTTCATTTTTTTCAGACTTCTGACTGGTTTGAGGCGACCCGCCGCGATTTCCTCACCTGAACCAAATTTTTAATCTCAGAGTAGCACTTGAAATCTACTACCTCAATTGTTTGCTGGACGTGATTCGACCTCTGTTTTCCCCTACAGTTTTTTCCCCTTTACTTCGCACTAGTATCATGGAAGTTATTCCCTGATGTACTAACAGATGTCCTATCATCCCGTCCCTCCTTCTCGTCAGTGTTTTCCATACATTCCTTTCCTCGCAAATTCTGCGGAGGACCTCCTCATCCTCATTCCTTAGCTTATCAGTCCATCTTATTTTTTAACATTAGTCTGTAGGTCCACATCTCAAATGCTCCGTTTCTCTTCTGTTTTGATTTTATCACAGTCCGTGTTTTACTAGCATACGATGCTGTGCTCAAAACGTATATTCTCGGAAATTTGTTCCTCCAATTAATGTCTATGTTTCGTACTAGTAGATTTGTCTTGGGAAAGGAACGCCCTTTTTCCCATTGCTAGTTTGCTTTTATGTCCTTCCTCGGTCCATCATAGATTATTTTGCTATCTATGTATCAGAATTCCTTAACTTTGTGAGTTTCTCGCTGTTCTCATTTCTGATACTTCTCATTAGTTCTACATTTCATCGAGCAACTCGCAATCCATATTCTTAACTCATTTGACTGTTCATTCCATTCAACACATCCTATAATTCTTCTTCGCTTTCAATGAGGATAGCAATGTCCTTTCACTTTTAATTTTAATTCCACTCTTTCTTTTATTGCCGTCATTACTTCTTCCATGTATGGATTGAACAGCAGGGACGTAAGACTACATGCTTGTCTTACACCCTTTTTAATCCGAGCGTTCTTTGTCTCCCAGTCTTATTGTTCCCTCTTGGTTCTTGTACATATTGTTAATTACCCGTCTTTACCTATAGCTTACCCCTACCTTTGTCAGAATTTTAAAAATTCGCATTATTACACACTGTAGAACGTTTTTGCCGGGTCTTTCTTCCGAAAGTCTGAAGGTACACACCAAGTTGAATAGTCGTTGTGTTGCCACTTCCCGCAATGATTTCAGAAATTGCGATGGAATGTTATCTCTCCCTTCTGCCTCATTTCATCTTAAGTCATCCAAATCTCTTTTTGAATTCTACTACAGGATCCCCTGTCTCCTCCCTACTGACTCCTGTTTCTTCTTCTGTCACGTCATCAGGGAGGTTTTCCCCCACACAGAGGCCTTCAGTGTTCTCTTTCCATCTATCTGCTGCCTCCTCTGTTTTTAACAGTGGAATTCCCATTGCAGTTTTAATGTTACCCCCCCCCCCTTGCTTTTAATTTCACCGAAGGTTGTTTTGACTTTTTTTATATGCTGAGACAATCCTACCAACAATCATTTCATTTTCGATTTCGTCACATTTTTCCCGTAGCCATTTTGCCATAGCTTCCCTGTACTTCCTATTTATTTAATCCCTAAGTGACTTGTATTTCCGAATTTACCTGAACAATTTTGTACTTTCTTGTTTTGTCGATTAACTAAAGTATTTCTTCCTTCGCAGTTACCTTCCTTCTAACTATGATTTTCTTCCACGTTTCCATGATTGCCCTTTTTAGAGCTGTTCACGGCTCTTCACATGAGCTGCCTTCTGAGCTACCCATTATCGCAGGGAACTTCAAACATACATCGTCACTCGTTAGTGATTCTGTATCCCACTAATTGGCCCATTGATTCTTCCTGACTAGTCTCTTGACCTTCAGCCTATTCTTCATCACTATTAAATTGGGATCTGAGTCTATATCTGTCCCTGACTAAGACTTGCAATCAAATATCTGATTTCGGAATCTCTGCCGTACCGTGATGTAATCTAACTGGAGTCTTCCAGTATCTCCCGGTCTTTTCCAAGTATACCTTCTCCCATAGCTCCATTAGTGAGTGGAACACGAACAGATTTTAAATGACAGTAGTGGCAGAAGTTCCGTCTTCATTACTATATCTAAGTAATGAGTCCTTTCTACATTAACTGACATTTTTTCGTAATGGCAATAGTGTTTTCTTTTTTAACTATGCTCTGTCTTTTGACTGGAATACAAAGCAGTCTTAATGCCTGGAGTAGAAGTCTGGATACTTTGTATCAAGTAGTTATACTCCAGAATGAGACTTTCACTCTGCAGCGGAGTGTGCGCTGATATGAAACTTCCTCGCAGATTAAAACTGTGTGCCCGACCGTGACTCGAACTCGGGACCTTTGCCTTTCGCGGGCAAGTGCTCTACCAACTGAGCTACCGAAGCACGACTCACGCCCGGTACTCACAGCTTTACTTCTGCCAGTACCTCGTCTCCTACCTTCCAAACTTTACAGAAGCTCTCCTGCGAACCTTGCAGAACTAGCACTCCTGAAAGAAAGGATATTGCGGAGACATGGCTTAGCCACAGCCTGGGGGATGTTTCAGGAGTGCTAGTTCTGCAAGGTTCGCAGGAGAGCTTCTGTAAAGTTTGGAAGGTAGGAGACGAGGTACTGGCAGAAGTAAAGCTGTGAGTACCGGGCGTGAGTCGTGCTTCGGTAGCTCAGTTGGTAGAGCACTTGCCCGCGAAAGGCAAAGGTCCCGAGTTCGAGTCACGGTCGGGCACACAGTTTTAATCTGCCAGGAAGTTTCATATCAGCGCACACTCCGCTGCAGAGTGAAAATCTCATTCTGGAAACATCCCCCAGGCTGTGGCTAAGCCATGTCTCCGCAATATCCTTTCTTTCAGGAGTGCTAGTTCTGCAAGGTTCGCAGGAGAGCTTCTGTAAAGTTTGGAAGGTAGGAGACGAGGTACTGGCAGAAGTAAAGCTGTGAGTACCGGGCGTGAGTCGTGCTTCGGTAGCTCAGTTGGTAGAGCACTTGCCCGCGAAAGGCAAAGGTCCCGAGTTCGAGTCACGGTCGGGCACACAGTTTTAATCTGCCAGGAAGTTTCATATCAGCGCACACTCCGCTGCAGAGTGAAAATCTCATTCTGGAAACATCCCCCAGGCTGTGGCTAAGCCATGTCTCCGCAATATCCTTTCTTTCAGGAGTGCTAGTTCTGCAAGGTTCGCAGGAGAGCTTCTGTAAAGTTTGGAAGGTAGGAGACGAGGTACTGGCAGAAGTAAAGCTGTGAGTACCGGGCGTGAGTCGTGCTTCGGTAGCTCAGTTGGTAGAGCACTTGCCCGCGAAAGGCAAAGGTCCCGAGTTCGAGTCACGGTCGGGCACACAGTTTTAATCTGCCAGGAAGTTTCATATCAGCGCACACTCCGTTGCAGAGTGAAAATCTCATTCTGGAAACATCCCCCAGGCTGTGGCTAAGCCATGTCTCCGCAATATCCTTTCTTTCAGGAGTGCTAGTTCTGCAAGGTTCGCAGGAGAGCTTCTGTAAAGTTTGGAAGGTAGGAGACGAGGTACTGGCAGAAGTAAAGCTGTGAGTACCGGGCGTGAGTCGTGCTTCGGTAGCTCAGTTGGTAGAGCACTTGCCCGCGAAAGGCAAAGGTCCCGAGTTCGAGTCACGATCGCGCACATAGTTTTAATCTGCCAGGAAGTTTCATATCAGCGCACACTCCGCTGCAGAGTGAAAATCTCATTCTGGAAACATTCCCCAGGCTGTGGCTAAGCCATGTCTCCGCAATATCCTTTCTTTCAGGAGTGCTAGTTCTGCAAGGTTCGCAGGAGATCTTCTGTAAAGTTTGGAAGGTAGGAGACGAGGTACTGGCAGAAGTAAAGCTGTGAGTACCGGGCGTGAGTCGTGTTTCGGTAGCTCAGTTGGTAGAGCACTTGCCCGCGAAAGGCAAAGGTCCCGAGTTCGAGTCACGGTCGGGCACACAGTTTTAATCTGCCAGGAAGTTTCATATCAGCGCACACTCCGCTGCAGAGTGAAAATCTCATTCTGGAAACATCCCCCAGGCTGTGGCTAAGCCATGTCTCCGCAATATCCTTTCTTTCAGGAGTGCTAGTTCTGCAAGGTTCGCAGGAGAGCTTCTGTAAAGTTTGGAAGGTAGGAGACGAGGTACTGGCAGAAGTAAAGCTGTGAGTACCGGGCGTGAGTCGTGCTTCGGTAGCTCAGTTGGTAGAGCACTTGCCCGCGAAAGGCAAAGGTCCCGAGTTCGAGTCACGGTCGGGCACACAGTTTTAATCTGCCAGGAAGTTTCATATTAGCGCACACTCCGCTGCAGAGTGTAAATCTCATTCTGGAAACATCCCCCAGGCTGTGGCTAAGCCATGTCTCCGCAATATCCTTTCTTTCAGGAGTGCTAGTTCTGCAAGGTTCGCAGGAGAGCTTCTGTAAAGTTTGGAAGGTAGGAGACGAGGTACTGGCAGAAGTAAAGCTGTGAGTACCGGGTGTGAGTCGTGCTTCGGTAGCTCAGTTGGTAGAGCACTTGCCCGCGAAAGGCAAAGGTCCCGAGTTCGAGTCACGGTCGGGCACACAGTTTTAATCTGCCAGGAAGTTTCATATCAGCGCACACTCCGCTGCAGAGTGAAAATCTCATTCTGGAAACATCCCCCAGGCTGTGGCTAAGCCATGTCTCCGCAATATCCTTTCTTTCAGGGGTGCTAGTTCTGCAAGGTTCGCAGGAGAGCTTCTGTAAAGTTTGGAAGGTAGGAGACGAGGTACTGGCAGAAGTAAAGCTGTGAGTACCGGGCGTGAGTCGTGCTTCGGTAGCTCAGTTGGTAGAGCACTTGCCCGCGAAAGGCAATGGTCCCGAGTGCGAGTCACGGTCGGGCACACAGTTTTAATCTGCCAGGAAGTTTCATAATAGCGCACACTCCGCTGCAGAGTGAAAATCTCATTCTGGAAACATCCCCCAGGCTGTGGCTAAGCCATGTCTCCGCAATATCCTTTCTTTCAGGAGTGCTAGTTCTGCAAGGTTCGCAGGAGAGCTTCTGTAAAGTTCGGAAGGTAGGAGACGAGGTACTGGCAGAAGAAAAGCTGTGAGTACCGGGCGTGAGTCGTGCTTCGGTAGCTCAGTTGGTAGAGCACTTGCCCGCGAAAGGCAAAGGTCCCGAGTTCGAGTCACGGTCGGGCACACAGTTTTAATCTGCCAGGAAGTTTCAAGTAGTTATACTCTTGACGGGATGGAGGAAATGTATGATATGCATTCAGTTTCACTTGGTACTCAACTTTAAGGGCTGGGTGGGTGGTGTGATGTGCTAATATCTAAGCCTGTACTTTGCTCTACTTAATTACTATGTGTGTTCCGTGTTTTGATGTCACTGTTAATAAATGTTGATTGAAGGGCTATAGCAACAGTCTAATTTAGGGCCGCTCTATCGAATGACCACGTAAAATGATTCTGCTCGTAGAGTAAAACAGTGCAGCAGTTTCCGCCACGTTACAGGCGCGATAAGCAGCACGTGTCTGAGCTGCCTGCAGCTACAAATTGCGAGTATACACTGATGAGTCAGAACGTTACGACCACTGTGCGCCGCGACGTTGGATGCCGCCTGGTGGCGCTTCGGGCACGTGATGCGGTAGCAAAAGTATGCAAGCGGAGCAGACGCGGACGGCGGATCACGGTAGCGAAGATATAGGCTGCAAACGAGGAAATCCTTTGACTTTGAAAAAAGAGAAGATCAGTATTACGTAGAGCCTGTAAGCGAGTATCTCGAAAATGGCGAAGGTGGTAGGATGTTCACGTGCTGCTCTCCTGAGCACACGCGGGTGGGACAGTGAAACTACGCGTAGTCGCTGAATGGTTGGACGTCCACGACTCTTCACAGAACCTGGGGTTCGGAGGCCTGAATGGTCTGTAAAGTAGGGCAGATGGTGGCCTGTGGTATCTCTGCCGAAAGAGCACGATGCTGATGCACGCACAAGTGTTTTGGAGCTCACAGTTCATCGTACATTGTTGAACATGAAGCTCAGGAGCAGATCGTGACTACACCTTCACATGTTGACCCAATGACATCGTTAATTACGACTGCAGTGGGCACGGCCCATCGGGAAACGACCGTCGATCAATGGAAACGTGTCGGCTCTTTGGCTGAATCACATTTTTGCTACACCAGGTCGATGGTCGTCTGGTCGCCTCCACAAACTGCCATCGAGGTGAACGGCAGCTCGAAACGTGCGTCGCGCGACGGACTCAGGCTGATAGCAACGGTATTATACTATGGGAGACATTCTGCTGCGCTTGCATGGGACCTGTAGTATTAATCGAAGACACGCAGACAGGTGCTAGCACGTGTGTTCCTTCATTCTTCATGTGTTGCCCGATAGCGATATCATGTTTCCGCAGTATAATTCTCTGTGTGTCTGAGAAAGAACTGTACGGTAATGGTTCGAGAAGCAGTATAGTGAACTGACGTTGATGTCTCGGCGACCAAATTCACTTGATGTAAATGCTATGGAATCCCTCTATGTCACTGCTGGGCGCCATCATCGCGTACGCAAATCAGCGGCCCGTTATTTACGCTTATTACATGGTATGTATGTAGACAGCTAATGCCACATACCTCCACATGCCTACAACAAACTGGCGGATTGCTGATGCGCAGAATCAGTAAGGTATTTCGTTCCAAAGACCGCCAAACAAGCTATTAAGCAGGTGGTCAAAATGTTTTTCGGCTCATCAGTCTGTACTGAAAAACCTGAAGGCTACTTCATGAGAGCCATGCTATTTCTGTCTGTGCTGGATGTGTGCCGTCATTTTTAAGACAACTGCGGAGTCTGGAACAAGAATGACGAGACTGTAGGTGTAAAAGGCGGAGGGTAAGGAACCTGTTTCTTGCTGGCCCGGGAAGACGTTACTGTGTCCTGTATTGTTATCGGGACCAGAACACTGACCGTGGTGTGGTGTCGTCCACCTGCTGCCGGAGATGTAGCGTGTATGGCAGGCGCTCTCTGTGTATAACGGGCAGAAGCGTCGGTGGTGGCCTGGCTGTTTTCACACCCGGCACGCCAGATCAGCATGCTGAGTCGACAGCTGCCTCGCTATCGACACCGCGCGGTCGGTGCCGCCTGCATTGTGGTAGGTCGCGGCCAACGGCTGGAGAGCAGAGATGACGAGCGTCAGCAGGGTGTTCGGCCTCGAGACCTGCGCGATCAGGCAGCGATCCTCGGGTTGCGACGGTGGCGACTGCAGCAGCGGTCGTCTCTGGTCTCCTCCCAGCATTGTTAAATAAAAGTTCATTCGTCCCCTATGGTTGCGGTGATTGCTCGCACTGAACATTTAGCGATGTCGTGTGTATGTGTGTGTGTGTGTGTGTGTGTTTTCCTGGGTCTACTAGGTGCAGTCTTATGGAGACGTCATACATTAAAAATACAGGATAGGTATTCTGTTCCATAGCAGAAATTGTTTTCTCGGAACATGGTTGTATTTGTTAAAATACCATACGCCCAAGTTGTACATCGGTGTGTTTTGTTAAAGTAATGGGCTGGAGTAGTGATTAGACATTTGATGTCATATACGAGGGCAGTTCAATAAGTAATGCAACACATTTTTTTTTCGGCCAATTTTTGTTGAAAAAACCGGAAATTTCTTGTGGAATATTTTCAAACATTCCCGCTTCATCTCGTATAGTTTCATTGACTTCCGACAGGTGGCAGCGCTGTACGGAGCTGTTAAAATGGCGTCTGTAACGGATGTGCGTCGCAAACAACGGGCAGTGATCGAGTTTCTTTTGGCGGAAAACCAGGGCATCTCAGATATTCATAGGCGCTTGCAGAATGTCTACGGTGATCTGGCAGTGGACAAAAGCACGGTGAGTCGTTGGGCAAAGCGTGTGTCATCATCGCCGCAAGGTCAAGCAAGACTGTCTGATCTCCCGCGTGCGGGCCGGCCGTGCACAGCTGTGACTCCTGCAATGGCGGAGCGTGCGAACAACTCGTTAAGAGATGATCGACGGATCACCCTCAAACAACTCAGTGCTCAACTTGACATCTCTGTTGGTAGTGCTGTCACAATTGTTCACCAGTTGGGATATTCAAAGGTTTGTTCCCGCTGGGTCCCTCGTTGTCTAACCGAACACCATAAAGAGCAAAGGAGAACCATCTGTGCGGAATTGCTTGCTCGTCATGTGGCTGAGGGTGACAATTTCTTGTCAAAGATTGTTACAGGCGATGAAACATGGGTTCATCACTTCGAACCTGAAACAAAACGGCAATCAATGGAGTGGCGCCACACCCACTCCCCTACCAAGAAAAAGTTTAAAGCCATACCCTCAGCCGGTAAAGTCACGGTTACAGTCTTCTGGGACGCTGAAGGGGTTATTCTGTTCAATGTCCTTCCCCATGGTCAGCCGATCAACTCTGAAGTGTATTGTGCTACTCTTCAGAAATTGAAGAAACGACTTCAGCGTGTTCGTAGGCACAAAAATCTGAACGAACTTCTTCTTCTTCATGACAACGCAAGACCTCACACAAGTCTTCGCACCCGAGAGGAGCTCACAAAACTTCAGTGGACTGTTCTTCCTCATGCACCCTACAGCCCCGATCTCGCAGCGTCGGATTTCCATATGTTTGGCCCAATGAAGGACGCAATCCGTGGGAGGCACTACGCGGATGATGAAGAAGTTATTGATGCAGTACGACGTTGGCTCCGACATCGACCAGTGGAATGGTACCGTGCAGGCATACAGGCTCTCATTTCAAGGTGGCGTAAGGCCGTAGCATTGAATGGAGATTACGTTGAAAAATAGTGTTGTGTAGCTAAAAGATTGGGGAATAACCTGGTGTATTTCAATGCTGAATAAAACAACCCCTGTTTCAGAAAAAAAAGTGTTGCATTACTTATTGAACTGCCCTCGTATTTACACATATCTTACACTGTAAGGATGAGTATTTGTAATGCCATTATTTTATAATAGTTAAGTCACATACTGTATGATCAAAGTGCAATACGTTGTATTTTATGCCGCTGTTTTCTACGTAGGATGACCTTGTTATATCCTCTCACTACAAAGTCTAGACCCAGAATGACAGAACTACAGTAATAATAGGGGATTTTGGGGGAGGGGGAGGACCTTGTTCTCATTGGCTCTGGAAGGCGAGGCACCTTGTTATCTCGAGTACAACTCTCGCACTGGTGGGTATCCTCACCACTTGGTACCAGTATCGGTACTGTGGTCCGGTGACCTTCAAACACGGCTGCCCGAGGTGCAGCTGCGGTCGTGGTGGACGCACGTCACGGGCCGCATCGCGTGGCTGGCCGCGATGCAGTGGAGGAGGGGGTTCCCGGAACCCACAATGCATCTCAGCGACCTTGATATAAGCATGCCTCTAAATCCAGAACTCACATTAGTTTGCGTCCCTTTAAAACACATCCCTTTAAATCATGGGATGGGCCTTTAAATCATGCGCCTTTAAATCCAAAAGTCTCACTGACCTACTATTTACATTATTATTGCAATTAATGTAGTAAAATATTTTATATTTTCACTGCTGTTATATCCATTGGCACCTGTGTCACTTTTTTTCCTATTTTGGTATAAGAGAGTCCTCGTCTCAGGTGCTTTCTTACAGAGTAGTGATTTGGTTATAATTTATTCGATTTGTTACCTCAATTATCTTTACTTATGTGAAAATAATTTTAAAACAGCGATAAACGAGTAACGTGCAATCATGGAAACAACTGTAATGGTGTGAAAATACTCTGATGTGGTGGCCGTCACTTTCCATACTGCTGTGTGTTACTGTTTATGTACAGTGCAGATATTTTCAGTGCAATAAAGATAGAAAGAGAAATGGGGATAAGGAATCAAACGAAATACAATGTTTTTAACGTGCAAACGGTGTCACTGGTCCCTTGTACCAAAATACTCAAAACGTATCCTCGGAGAACCTCCAGTCTTTTCAGTGGAGAGGCGGTTGGGCGATTATACAGCACGCAGTCCTGCCCTCTGCCTGCACATGCTTGCTGCTCTGTCCACTTCCAATAAACGTTACTTGACTTGGCAACTGCAATGACCTCGTGGCCGATTTTATGTGAAATAAAATCTTTCTTCATTTTATACTGTTCCACATCTTGTGACCCTCATGAAATACATTACCTGAAGAAGAAAAAATGTGGAACACCGAGAAAGGACAGAGGAAACGATGTGAAGCTTCGAGAGTAGATGATTTTATTTTAATGCTTACAAAATCGAGTCAGATTTAGGAAAAGCCCACTTATCACTATGGCGTTACACCTCATCTGGTCTAGATGCATGCACAGATTCGTTTGGGAAGGGGTTCCGCGAGGGGACTCCAAAGGGGGAGCTGACCACGATACGATAACATTCTACGAGTCGGGGCGTGGAATGTCGGAAGTTTGAACGTCGTAGGGAAGCTAGAAAATCTGAAAAGAGAAATGTAAAGGTTAAAGGTAGATGTAGTGGGGGTCAGTGAAGTGCAATGGTAAGAAGACAAGGATTTCTATCCAGATGAGTATAGGTTAATATGAACAGCAGTATAAAATGGTGGAGTAGGATTCATTACAAGTAGGAAGGCAGGGCAGAGAATGTGTTACTGTGAAGAAAAATTTTGTTTAGTATTTTACTTTCGGATTTATACAGAACTTCTTTCTTCCGTGGCAAACTGGTCCGCAACTTTCGAGACTGGCCTTCTATATTCTAGATAATGGCATAGGGACGCCGTCACACAAGTCCCATTGGAGACGTAGATGGTTCATAGAGACAAGAGCCATGTGTAGATGAGCTCTGTCCTGCGCTACGATAATGTGGCATGAGAGATAACACACACACGAGGGCGCAGGATGTCTGTACGTACTACCAGTTGTGACCTGTAGTCTAGTCAAAGGCTCCCTGCACCATGACGGTAGGCCTCTCTGAAACACTGGAGAAATGGGACCTCTGCCCAGATTGCAGCGATAGTCACCTATGGTGGTCATCCAGGGTAGTTGCACCATTGCTGTTGACCACTGGACACAGTACCATGCCATTAATCAGCAGTCCATGTTGCCCAGTAGCGTCACCACTCTGCTTGCAGCCACTGTTAGTGGCAACCTGTGCATGAGACGGTAGTTCTCTAGGCGTCTGCTGCTACTCTCTGGCCAATGGTGCAGGACGTGAAAGACTGTTACAAGGAATTCACTACTTATTCTCGAGTGGCAGGGTTACAATGTGCTTGGTGCAGAATGTCGGAATCCTCGCTTATGGCAGTCAGACGTGGTCTACCCGAAACATGACGACAAGTCTGCCTGCCCTCACGTTCCAACAAAACGCAACACCGGGCCACTGTCACATCCGAATGCCCCACAAATCTGCATTCGACCAGCTGGCCAAATGCAAATCCACACTGAGTTTCAGACTCTGTCAGGTGCTGATGACGCTGTCTCACACAACTGCGCAGCACCTATGTGTCCCTCACAGTGATCATTCAACATCTGAGGCTGCTCACGAGCCTTTTATACCCTAGGAGGAACGGTAACACTAAATACGAACATCACTCATGCACTGTGGTGGCCTTTCTGTCACGGAGAATTTCATCTCCAATCATTTACATACCAGCCGATGCGATGGTGCGTATGTGTATGAAGCTACGTTGACAGCCGACCATGTGTTCTGGGTGCTTCACTTTTTTTTTTGACAGGCAGTGTATATTTCGGCAAATTCGATATTCTAGTCATTTACTTATGAGATCACGCACTTCTTCGTCAACAGTTGTGTTTTTTTAGCAATTATTAGAATTCCTTCTGTCTGTTCACACTAAAATTTCATAATTGTACTTAATATTGATAGTTTTACAGTCCAAAATTTTGCCTATAAGAAAATATTGACGAACTTTAGTGATCGCGTTTGAATTATTCAGAGTTGGTGCTCAAAATAAGCATAAATAACTTTCATATTTTATCTTGTATTGGACTTAGCGTGACTTTTCGTCATACGGATTGCATTGAGATTGGGTTTTTTGAATGTCTTCTGTGCATGAAGAAACCAAGCCGTAAACTCAATAACCTATATTTCCCATCTGAAGTTTGTGTTTCCTGGTTTGTATCTTCCTTTTTGAGCACACATAGTATATTTGTATCGCACCTAGGATGAGAATATCTTTGTTAGGATCAGGGAGTAGATCAGTATCGTTTGTTACGTGCTAATATCAGCACAAGATCGTATTGTACCTACTTGTTGCATTTGTAGATCACTTTCATGCTAAAAAAGTAGTTTTGATGAGTGACATGTTTTTTATATAGTTTATGAACTGACCCTTCTAGCAAAAAAAACTTCCATCTATCATTTAATGCCAGTAATAGAGAATTTAAGAATCGCTAGAAAAGAAGAAAAATTGCTGCCAAACATGCATTCTTTTGTAACTTGACTGAGTTTTTATTAATTTTACTTTCTCATATTTGCTAGTATATTCTAGTTACAACACCTAGAACTGTATAAATAAATGTTGACAGTTGTCTGTTTTAGGAAATCACATTTGCCAAATAGCCAAAACAGTTACATTAATAGCATAATATGAAATCAGAAGCAACTGATTCTCCTGACCACAAAGGAACATAGCCGCTTTCCCATACAGCATATGCTTGCAAAAATCAACAATGCTATGTGGTTCCTACAGAATTACCAGTATTAGTACTCGCAGCAAGTTTGTGTTGTTAGTTGCATTTTTGTAACCTTTTACCGGATTGTAAACTTCAGCTTTATACCAATCTGTGGAAATCCTCCTCTATTCCGTCATCGACAGTATTGTAGTTGCACGTTCTGCCTTACTCTGGTGAAAGTGTCTACTTATTTAAGTACTAAATGTAGGCATTCCGCATATGAGAATTAAAAATATTTATTGTGATTTCAGTTTCAAGATTTAGTAATTTTCAGGCGAAGTGAAACGTTAAAACAAAGTCTACTGAGTTTAATAGTGACGTTATGGAACGTAGTTCCAAGTAGTCTGAATGCAAATGTATTGAGATTTTCACATTTCTATTGGTCTTTTGATCTCACTCTTTTGAAAACTGACGTGGCTTACAATCGTGTTGACCAATATTCCGCGGTACAGAAGATTATTTGGAGATTTAATAATGGGCTCAGAAATTCAGCTACGTTCCATAAATATGCGTAGCTACATTCTTCAGTGTCAGAAAAAATTTGTGTGTGAGCAGCATTATTAATCTGTACAAGGTGAGAGGCATCATTTTTCGAACTCAAATGATTTTTGACTCATTTTCCCTCACCTAAACTAATAGTGAGCGGTGGCTTGAATCGTTGCATATACGCGGGCGAGCAAATAATGCAAAATGATTAATAATTGCTGCTTGAATAACTAAAAAAATTGATTGGAAAGAGTAACAGAAAGAAACTGGAAGGTAATTTTTAAATCGGTACACATATCCTGGGTGAATTTCAACTGGTACTAATATCAACAGCCGCCCGCGGTGGCCGTGCGGTTCTAGGCACTGCAGTCCGGAACCGCGTGACCGCTACGGTCGCAGGCTCGAATCCTGCCTCGGGCGTGGATGTGTGTGATATTCTTAGGTTATTTAGGTTTAAGTAGTTCTACATTCTAGGGGACTAATGACCTAAGATGTTAAGTCCCATAGTGCTCAGAGCCATTTGATCCATTTTTGAACTAATATCAACAGACCTTCAATGTCAATACATTTATGATCATTATACAGATTTTTGAGTTACGTAATGTTTAACATTAGTTCTATTATGTGTAGTGCTGATTATGACAATGCAGATACAGGATCGCTCCCTCGCTGCTCGCGCAAATTCCTCTTGTCTGCTTCGAACCTCCTGATGCAGGATTCTCGGCGAGGGCGAAATGATGAACAGACGTGTGTGACTGATGTAAATACATTATCTTTGCCAGAAAACAACTCGTTACTTCACCTTTGGATATATATATATATATATATATATATATATATATATATATATATATATATATATATATATATATATAAAAGAACGAAGGAAGAAAGAAAAATAATAATAATATGATTCATCACAGGCTCTCGAAACAAAGACCAAAGCGATTCCTTAACTTCGCTGTTCATCGGAATACAGGATTCGCCTTTGATTTTTTTCTGAGTTATTTTTATGGCACCACGATAGTAAATTTGACAAGAATTTACAGAGTAAAATCACATTGACTGTGGAGATTTTTGTGCTGTTGCATCCGCTAGCATGGTTCGCCGCCTGGGGAATAACGTCGTTGTCTTTGGTAACCGGCGCCGTCGAAGCAAGAGGTATACGACGTTTACGCCCAGTGGTATGTTATTCACACGGCCACAACAACAACACTCAATTTCCTACACTGTATGTATTTTTTCTCTGTAAGATCTTATCAGATTTACAAAATATTAATGTCACTGAATTTTTCTGTTATCCCGTCGCAAGAATATATTAGTGTCATTTAAAATGCAAAAACGACGCCTGAACTGGGTGATTAGTTGAAATGGTTCAAACGGCTCTAAGCACTATGGGACCTAACATCTGAGGTCATCAGTCCCCTAGACTTAGAAGTACTTAAACCTAACTAACCTGAGGGCATCACACACATCCATGCCCGACAGCATTCGAACCTGCGACCGTAGCAGCAGCGCGGTTCCAGACTGAAGTGACTAGAACCGCTCGGCCACAACGATCGCCGGTGACTAGTGAGACAGCCATAAACGCCTTGCTCTTTCTTTCGTGATTCTATAATGCGAGTGAGAGAAGAATTGAAGTATCTCAAACTATTTAAAATTTATTGCAGGGGAGAAAATTCTATAGCACTCCCAAGCTTAGTAGGTTATTAAGATTAAGCCCGAAGTTTAGTCATGTACGGTTCGTAACTGTGCAAAGACCCTTGGCGTGCTGTGGGGTTCACCTGAACAACGTAACTGCAAATGTGTTTCCTATTGCCTGTCTTTGATGCCTCGAAGCTGAGTAATGGATTTTTTTGTGTTTTTGTAGGCTACGTCTCGCCGGATGAGCAGAAAAGTAAGTCTGTTCCAAGAAGTCATCGGAAGGTATCAGTTCCTCAGCAGGGACGAACAACACACCAGCGAACAAATGAAATGCGAGCCAGAAATCGGGGCCGACAGGGTAAGCGTGCAATTTTCAGCTTACAAAAAGTAGCTTTTGGTAATGTTTGTGTTATTTCATCATTTGATTTGGAAGGTACAAAATTTGTGGAATTGTAGATGTGTAAGCGACAATGCACTCCACAGGACTTCTTTTGGGAAAATTTCAGTCTGTTGAAGGCTAACTCAACACCTCAGGTTCTAAAGCTTTTCTAATTTTTCATGCGGCAAGGGTCTTACCACGCCTGATGTAGGAGTCTCTTCCAGTTCTTCCCGTCAAGTGCACTGTTTATCCATTCATCGTAGCTGCGTCCTCCCGGATGATTCGCCACCTAGTTCTGGATCTTCCCCCTTTCTCTCATTCCCTCTTTCGATCTAGGGGTAGCGTCTTTAATTAGTAATCAGAACGTGTTCGATCCCAGATTCGAACCTCGCTACCTATTAGATTTTTAACGGAAATCAACAATGGCGGCAGAAGACTTCTGGCATGAGAAGTCACCCATCATTCAGCGAACGACCTTGTCAAAGATGGCGCAGGAGCGCACAGAGATTCAGAGCGCTCACATGTCCTCTGGGAAACTGCCCCTAAAAGACAGAGAATCGGCGATGATCAAGGGCATGAGGATGCAAAAGGCAATAGAAACCACTTCATTAAGGACACATAATGTTTATCCGCAGGACATGTGTAATTTAAAAAGTGTTGTGACGATCTCTCCATCGGCAAAAGATTCCGGACTAGTTCCCCATTAGGTTCTCCGGGACGGGACTGCCAAGGGGGAGGTGACCATGTGAAAAAGATTGAATAATTAACGAAAGGGCACTATTCTACGAACTGTGGCGTGGAATATGAGAAGTTTGAACGTGATAGGGAAGCTAGAAAATCTCAAAAGGGAAATGTTAATTCTCAGTCTAGATGCAATGAGGTTCAGTGAAGTGAAATGCAAAAAGACAAGCATTTCTGGTCAGATGTGTATAGGGTAATATCTACAGCGGCAGAAAATGATATAACGGGAGTAACCAGACTACGATTCGTTATGAATAGGAAGGTAGTACAGAGTGTGTTTTACTGTGGACAGTCTACTGATAGAGTTGTTCTCATCAGGATCGACAGCAAATCAACACCGACAACGATAGTTCAGCTATACATGTCAAAGTCGCAAGCTGAATGTGAAGAGACAGAGAAAGTGTATGAGGAGGATAGTGAAGGGTAATGGGTACGCACAGGGTGATGAGTATCGAATAGTCACAGTGGACTGGAATGTGGTTGCAGTAGAAGGAGTAGAAGAAAGAGTTACGGGAGAATATGGACTTGGTACTAGGAATGAGAGAGGAGGGAGTTCTGCAAAAAAATTGAGCGAGTGATAGCGAATGCTCTGTTCAAGAATCACAACACCAGAGGGTATACTTGGAAGAGACAGAGAGATATGGGAAGATTTCAGTTGCATTACATCATGGTCAGGCAGAGATTCGAAATCAGATATTTGATTGTAAAGCGTACAAAGGAGCAGATATAGACTCAGATCACAATTTAGTAAAAATGAAGAGTAGGCTGAAATTTAAGGGACTAGTCAGGAAGAATTAATGCGCAAAGAAGAGGGATACCGAAGTACTAAGGAATGAAGAAGTATGCTTGAAGTTCTCTGAGGCTATAAATACTGACATAAGGAACCGCTCAATGGGCACTACAGTTGAAGAGGAATGGGCACCTCTAAAAACGGCAACCACAGAAGTAGGAAAGAAAAACATGCGTACAAAGAAGATAACTGCGAAGAAACCATGGGTAACAGAAGAAATATTTCAGTTGATAAATGAAAGAAGGAAATACAAAAATGTTCAAGGAAACCGAGGAATACAGGGACGGAAGAAGAAACAGGAGTCTATATAGGAGAGGCAGGTGATACCCAGTATTAGAATGAGAATTTAAAAGAGCTGTGGAAGACTTAAAATCAGATAGCGCAGAAGTGATAGATAACATTCCATCAGAAGTGCTTGGATTAAAAATAGTGTAAGACAGCACCTCAAAGAAGCAGTGACGGAAATTTAGAAAAAAGATTCAAGAATGGAATCAAAATTCAAGGTAAAGGATATAAATGATAAGATTCGCTGATGATATTCCTATCATCAGTGGAGGTGAAGAAGAATTACATGATCTGCTGCTTGACATACACATTCTAATGAGTACAGCATGTGGATAGAGAAATCGAAGGAAGACAAAAGTAATGAGAAGCAATAGAAATGAGAACAGTGAGAAAGTAAACACGACGATTGGTGGTGACTTAGGCAGGAAAATAACCCATGACGGACGGAGCAAGGAGGACGTAAAAATCAGACTAGCACTTGTGAAAATGGCAATCCTGGCCAAAACAAATCTACTAGTATCAAACGTAGTCCTTAATTTGAGGAAGAAATTTCTGAGAATGTACGTTTGGAGCACAGAATTGTATGGTAGTGAAACATTGACAATCGAAACATTTGAGATGTGGTGTTACAGACGAATGTCGAAAATTAGGTGGACTGATGAGCTAATAAATGAGGAGGTTCTCCGCAGAATCGATGAGTAAAAGAATATATGGGAAACACTGACAAGAGGAAAGAACAGAATGGTAGGACACAAGTTCAGACATCAGCTGTAGAGGGCAGAAACTGTAGAGGAGGACAGAGATTGGAATACATCCAGCAAATAATTGAGGACGTAGGTTGGAAGTGCTATTCCGAGATGAAGTAGTTGGCACAGGAGAAGAATTCGTGGCGGGACGCATCAAACCAGTCAGAAGACTGATGTGTAAAAAAAGAAAATGATATTCTGTATGGTCCATTCTCTTAGGTGACGAGCGCAGCTCAGCCTTTTCTTCTTTTGTGCTTCAACGACTTTGCAGTGTTTGTCCAACTCCTGTAGTTCATCATTTTATCTTATCCTGAATTCCATGTCTTTGTCGTCCATTCTAGAGCCAAAAACTTTGTTTAGAGTTTTCCTTTAGAAATTTAACAGCACTTTTTCATCTTTCTTTCTAAATACCAATGCTTTTTTTCGGCCTAATGTTACCTGTGTAATAGTTGGCTAATACATGCGACTTTATAAGGTATGTATCTGCTGTTTTCCTTTAGAAGCTGATACAACTAAAAATCGTTTTGTTATCTGATGCTAACATGCGTCTGGTTCTATATCTATTCTGTTGTATTTATTAAAAAGATTCCCTAAGTAACTGAAGCGATCAGCTGTCTTGAAATCCATCTACTATCAAAGATGCATCACTTCAGATTATTTTAGTTATGACCAATCAATCCGTCTTCATTCAGACGTAACTCCTTTTTGTCAGCGAATTTGTAATAATTTTGCATCATTCTGATTAATTATATTCTGGATCCACTTATTAAAGCAACATCATCTGCCTAGGCAAGTCGAGTTGGATCCCTTGTGGATCAGTGTTGGTAAATTCTCTGTAGGTGTACTGTAACACGACGTTAAATAAAATAGGTGAAATAGTTTTCCCTTGTCTCAGTCTAGTACAGACACTAAAATTTTCAATTTCTCCTACAGGTGTCTTTATATGACATATTTTTCGTCTATACGCATTTTAACTAATCTTTGGGTATTTCAGATTCGCTCGCTACGTTAAGAAGTATCTGTCGTCATAGGTCTTTTTGAAATCTATAATTGGTATGCGGACAGCTCAAATGAATTCCTTGCCCACCTGGCAATCGGATTTTGGTAGTTTTTTGTATTTAAGCTACGTGACGTTTAGAACCCTGATATCAGACTCCCAGAGTATCTCCACGCAACTCTCAAACAATCTCTAGTTAGAGCAGTGTGGTACGACACGAGGTCGTACCTAGGAATAAAGGCTACACAAAATAAAGCGAAGACTTTCACCACATTGTACGAAATGCCAACTAATTGAAACCTTGGCACATATTTTTACGAGAATCAGAGTTGAACATGGACCAGGAAAAATTTAGCAATTGTCAACAGAACCAATGAGAACGCCATGACAGTACAAAAAATCACAAAAACCGGATTGGAAACTATTCCCAGACGCGAAAAACAACAGTTACGTTTGGTTCATCGTAAGTTTTACCTACTACGTTCTATTAATGAAATGCCCATCACTCCAAGTATATATATATATAGTTCATCAAGGAACATCAAAGAATAAATGAAGATATAAGAAGTGGTACAATAACAAGAAGTGGTACAATAACTGCGTTGCCAACACAATTTAATGAAAATTAAAAATCTTCATTTTGGAAAAACTGCTGCAGTATCTTTTTATGTGTAACATTGTGGTACCCTATCATTTACAATATTTGTATGTGTATTCTATTATCATGTAATGAATCTGCATTTTTTTCAATATAAGTTTGAAAAAAAGAACTGGGTAGTGTCGGAGAATGATAGTTGAGTAATGAAGGGATCGCTGGTTCGAATCTCGCTGTAATCTTTTTTTTTTTCGTTTTATTGTTTTCGCTCAGTTCGGCTACCTAGATTATTTAAATACAAAATTCATAAAACACTTGCTAATTAACACATATCTTATCATCATTCCTTTTATGAAAAATCCACATTTTCTTCTTTCTAATTACATATCACACACAGTGCACATATTAACTCTTAATTAAAGATAGTTCGTAAAAGACTGTTAAGAGAGACTGTTTAATTTAAAACCATTTGAAATTTATTAACACTCTTTTATAAAATAACAACAATTCAGAATTTATATTTGCAATGAAAACTGGAATTTTGTGGGCCTTACGTAATGAGACACAAGAAGACATTCATTTTTCATAAAAAATGATGATTAGATGTGTATTAATTAGCATATATGCAATGAATTTTATTTGTAAGTGATGTATGTATTCGAACTGAACGGGAAAAAAGAAAAGGAAAGACCACAGATAGATTCGAACCAGCGATCCGTTCATTACTTGACTATCATTCCCCGATGCTACCAAGTTAATCACACAGCCCTTTGTGGACATTACCTTAACTTTAGTGAATTAAGTACCATGGAAATCTTAAAAATTTATTTTCTAGAGAATGTTCAAGAGCTGCTGTGAAATGCTTTGCCACATTTAATTTGAGTTCTAAAGTTCACTTACCATAAATATTAAAAAAAAATTGAAAAAATGAAATTGCTGGGTGATCTCCTTGTTTGAGTGCTAAATGATAACATTTAGTTTTATGTTGCTATCCACAGAGGAAGGTGGGAGATTAAACCGACTTTGACGCAAAATATGTATTTAATACATTTATTTATTGAGAGTAAAAGAAATCATTGGAAACACTACATCAAGCTTCCAGTGCCGTTTTAGATGCTTCGTACAGTCACATCCTAAAGAGTTAAAACTGTTCGTATTCCGCTTGAGAAAGAGTGACTTTAATATAAGTCCGAAGCGGCTACAGAGAGTCGGTGGTGGGAGCCAGAAATGGGTTTTCGTGGGTGGGATTCGAGCCGGTAATGGGAGCGGGTGCCCGAGTCGATGCCAGTTAGGGCTGAGGTTCAGGGGGAGGGTCTGACCGTGAGAGGTAAGAAAGGGAAACCAGGGCAAATAATCGTCACAGCATTTTTTTATTTGTCTTATGAACCATAGCTACATATCATCACACTCTCGTCTTTTCTGTTACAGGACATCAAGCTGCAGTTCGGAATTCTGGAACTCGATCACGGGCGTCTTAGCGTATTCTAAAAGGAGACTGCAGAAGAAGTTGCTTTGTTTCGACAGACGTATTTCATGTCTGTTACGTAACACTGTTTCAAGAACTGTAATCAAGACAGTTCCATCCTCACAAACCAGAACATGTAACGAATGTCCGTATGTTGTTAAAACTACTGTTTTCGAATTGAAACTATTTCAGAACGGCCTTCTGAACTCTGATGAGTACATAGTCACTATTTTCAAATTGTCTGGAAAATTAAAGCACCTCTTGCAACCTATAACTATACTTTTTATTACAATTTCGTACAATGCTGGATATAACATATGTTAACCAAAGTCAATTACTGCACGTCGTCCAATATAAACAAGTACACTGTCCGATTAGGTCTTATGCGCTGCCTGTAAGGTAATGGGATTAAAATAATTGCAGATATCATCGAGGTGAAGAAAGACAACGTTAAGTTACGGGCAGAAAAACGGTCGCCTCCAGTTAATGAAGCACCCTCTGCACTCTAATTGTTGATATCACTCGGCAAACTCACGACTGAGTACCGGTACTGTTATAGTGTCAAACTCCTTCCACATTTCAATAAAAACACGCGCCAGATCTATATATGAAGGTAATATCTGTTCCCGAAAGAATAGATAACATTGGTGACCGTGCAGCTTCTCTAGAATGAAATGATAATTAATTCGACAGCCTATCTGCAAACCAGCGTTGATATATATCATTGGGGACACGGTGAAAATGTGTGCCCCGACCGGGACTCGAACCCGAGATCTCCTGCTTACATGGCAGACGCTCTATCCATCTGGCGTCTGCCATGTAAGCAGGAGATCCCGGGTTCGAGTCCCGCTAGGGGCACACATTTTCAACATGTATCCAATGATGTATATCAACGCCCGTTTGCAGCTAGGCTGTCGATTTAACTATCATTTCACAGACCAGAACCATCGACACACATCTGTTCCAGTGTCAAACCAGAAATGGACACAATTATATTTACTGTATGCAGCGATGCCTGTAACCCTGAGCTAGTTGACAACATTTCACGTAAGAAAGAAAGATCTTGGTCTACTTTTATGTCCACTCAGTAGTATCAGTCGTAATTAAAATTAGCTGGTATACTTTCTCGTGTTTAGGAAAGTCATCGAACGAATTAGCCAAAACTTTCAAATCTTGCAAATGTAAAACTTCATTTTACGTAAGACGTACCGCAGCTCATATCTTGTTCAACAGCAGGGATAAAGCAGATTTATTAAATAATTGTGGTGTTTATCAAATCACGTGCACTGGGTGTAACAAACTGTATAATGCTCAAACAGGCAGCGCCATAGCAGTTACACCGACTGAAAATGGACATGGCTGGAGATTACTCGAGGCAGACTCCAATTTACTGAACATGCTCTGAGTAAAGGTATCTGATACAAATTGGACACGGAAGTGCAAGAAACTTAGCCTATTAGAAGCATATCAGAGGAATAAGATTAAGCATGTAGATCAATACCCCCACCTGGAACCTTTTAGGTCACGACGTTGTAGACAAAAATATTTGAAACAGTTGCGCTCACACTTTTCTTTCACTTTTATTCAGTCGGTCAGCCAGCTGCGCCATCAGTGAGCCTCTAGTGTAGAGGCCCAGCGACCAAAAGTAAATTTTGACAAGCCGAGATTACAGCACCGAATTAAAAAAAAAAAGAGAAATAGTTGGGGTACAATTTACACAGAAATTTACAAGGCTAGTGAAAACGCATTTTAGAAGAAAATTTCAAGAAGAAGATTTCAACTTGAGCCTCCAGGACCATTTTTATCTAAATTTTTTCAATGTTATTCTAAATACAGTTGTCTTAACTGTAGAATATGTTGCCATAGACAACATTTGGTCTCACCTGTAACTATCTAAGGCTAGTCTATTATGTACTGTCAAAGGATGTAGGAAACATGGCGTCTTTTTAAAGTGTGGACATTAATAAGCGGGATTTGAAAGAGGAGCAATTTTAATAATATATTTCTAAATATAATGGTAGCCCCATGCTTTCTGTCTGTTACTGTTGACCAATAATAGCAGTCATTCAACGTCCTTGCAGGAGTTAAGAGTTGTTTGAGAACGTCAGTAGACCAAGAGCGGCTTTTGGGTTACCTATGATCGCAGAGTTAGCCCGCTCATTAGATTATACATGGGTTATAAAAGACTTCTCATCTAAAATGAGCTATAAGGAAGGTATTATTTTGTAAATTACTGCATTTATAAAAACTACAAATTTTAAAAGTAATTCTTAAAAAAGATGTAGTTTGTTTTTTTGCTTTGAAATTATCTGACTACTATATCTAAAAAAAAGTCGGGTATGGGCCTAAAACACTCACCTGAGGCCCAAAAATCCTAGGTCCTGCGTTGCTTGTATTACAATAAAATTGTCGCATATCTTACTTTATTTCCCCTTACAAACTTCAGTATCACATTCATACAACTTCTGTATTTTAATTTTGTGTGTTTCCATAATGTACTGTGTTTGATAATATCCATCTCGTAAACTGTAATTTGGATGCATATCACAAGTGATGAGTGCTCAATTTGGCATTTCTGACTTGATGATGCAACCAAAGACCAGTGGGCGAGACGTTTAGAACCATAGAGATTCATTGTTTGGTAGACACAAAGACTGCAGACTGTTAACGGTCTCTGCTCATAGCTAGTTACTGGCAAGCTGCATCGCCTCTAACCGAAAACAAGGACCTATCCTTGTTTTGCTATGATACTGGTTTCTTACACAAAAGTCATAACAGAATCACGGCCTGAGCGTGAAGTTATGAGGCTGTCCGCCCCGTGGTGGCTCCGTCATTCTGCTGTGTCGAAGCTTTAGCGCCTCTGGTGGCCCTGTCTGGGCACTGGTTGAAGCAACCCGCATCCACATCATGACCGTAGTACCTGCAGCATCAGCAGGCAGCCCTTGCATAACTTGCTCTGCCAGTCCGACATTACTCGTTTGTCTCGCTCTTGGAATAACCGACTAAGGTGTCTTAGTTTTCCACAGCCGCGCCAGGCGAATTGTTTGCGGCGCAACAATATACTGCAATCCAAAAAATATCCCAGGTTTTGTTTTAAACATTAGCGCGGAGTTTTTGTTTTCTAAAACAAAAAACAACACTGATTGAGGTAATGAAAGTTTGTTTGAGTGTAGCATAATGTATAATACACGAACGTTAGTTTACTTTAAAAAATCAACATTACAATATTTTGTTTACTTCCCACGGGCGTTTTTGCAGGTTCTTCTAGATATTGAATGAACCAAACTTTCACACAACGTGGGCTCATAAAATCTGGTAACACACGTGAACTATCTTCTCTACCAGCTCAATTTTAGGTACGAAGCAATACTGGCGTAGCTCTTTTGATATTACCGACCGGAAGTACTCAACAGAGTTCATGTAATGTGAGTCTGATGGCTACCATAATCTCTGGATTATTCAATCGTTGCTGTGCAACCCTTGATCGATGGCATCTGTCACTGTCATCTTGAAAAATTAGTAGTACAATGTTTGCAGTGCTGAAATGGTACCTAGCTGTGTTCATTACTTCCTTTCAAACATTTTACAGTATGAAGTACCATTGATGATACCTGTACATAGTTTTATCCTTCCATTCCCTTTGGAACAAAAGCATCCCACACGATACCACTTTAGATAATGTTTTGACTAGAATAACACACTAATTGTTCGGTTTCTCTCTTGTCTCAGCTTAGTTTAAACGGAACTCCTCAGCAGAATAGAAGGAGTGATCCATGAGGAAACTCTTCACTTTCGATTGGAAAGTGTGTGCATTTAACGAAGTGCGATCCAAACGCGGATTTTATTTCTGCCTAGTATGAACTGTGTGAAAGCTGCTATGTCTTGGGATAAGCTGATATGTTAACAAGAAGCTACAGTAAAGATGATATATATTGATAGGCCAATTTCAGAATACCCAGACTAGTGAACAGGGGTCGGCAAGATGTTCGTTAACTTATACCACTTATTGTCCGAACTGCCCGTTTCTGAGCCAAAAATACCCTTTGAGAATGGGAAGATTTACCCCAAAATATAATACCATACGATATAAGCGAATGGAAATAAGTAAAGTAGATCAATTTTTGTGTCGAACGATCAGTTACTTCAGATACCATTCGAATTGTAAACATAGCAGCAGTAAGTCTTTGAACAAGATCCTGAACGTGGACTTTCCACTACAGTTTACTATGTATCTGAACACCTAGAAATTTGAACTGTTCAGTTTCACTAATCATATGCCAATTCTATGAAATTAAAACGTCGGGTTTTGTTGAATTGTGTGTTAGAAACTGTAAAGACTGAGTATTGCTATGATTTAGCGTTAGTTTTCTACAGGCCAAGTACTTATGCCATGAACTGCACTATTTCAAATAGTATCAATGTTGCACAAAACATACTTTATTACCAAGCTAGTATCATCAGCGAACAGAAATATTTTAGACTCACATGTAGTACTAGAGGGCGTATCATGTATATAAATAAGGAACAGGAATGGCCCTAACACTGATCCCTGGGGTAGCCCCCACTTGACCATACCCCATGCAGACCCCACATCATAGGCATTCTCAATGCTGTGAACAATGACCTTTAGCTGTCTGTTGTTAATGTAGGAGGTGAACCAATTTTGAACTACTTCCTGTATTCGATAATGGTCCAACTACCGAAAAAATATTTTGTGATCAACACAATCGAACTCCTTAGTTAAATCCAACAACACGACTAGCGTTCGAAATCTTTTGTTTAATTCATTCATTACCTCGCAGAGAAAACAGAATGTAGCATTCTGAGTTGTTAAACTACTTTTAAAACCGAACTGTATATTTGATAGCAAATTATTTGATATAAAATGATATATTATCCTTACAAACACCATTTTCAATAACTTTAGCAAACACTGATGACGTAGAAATAGGTATAAAATTGTCTACATTATCCCTTTCTCCCATTTTATAAAGCGGCTTTACTACTGAGTACTTTAATTGTTCAGGACTCTGACCTTTCTTAAAGGAAAAATTACAAAAATGGCTAAGTACAGGGGTAAAATGTGTAGCACAGACTTAAATATTCTTCTAGGTGCTCCATCAGGTCAATGAGAGTCCTTAGTCTTAAGTGATTTAATTACCGACTCAGTCTCTCCTTTGTTAGTATCACAGAGGAGTATTTCAGACATCAGTCTCAGAAAGGTATTTTCCAAGAGATAGATGACTCCAGTAGAAACTAAGTTTTTGTTTAATTCAACAGCAGTGCTCAGAAAGTGAATGTCAAATACTGTACATATATCTGACTTATCAGTAACAGAAATATTTTTACTATGAACTGACTTTATATCGTGATCTTGTGCTGCTGACCAGACAGTTCCTTCACAACTGACCATATGGTTTTAATTTTATCCTGTGAATTAGCTATTCTGTTTGCATACCACATACTCTTTGCCTTCCTAATAATATTTTAAGCACCTTACAACGCTGGTTGTAATGGCAAACTGTAGGTCAATTGTGACTGCTTCTGACATTTTGATATATTTCCCACAGTGTTCTATATGATATCCTTAACCTCTATATGATATCCTTACCTATATGATATCCTTACCACACAGGCTGCCTTTTACTGCTTGTGTCTTGTTTAGAACGTTATAATGGAAAGGAACTTTCAAAGATCATGAGAAACGTTGACTACCGTAATTTGAGATCAGGTTTATTTCATAACTGTTGTTGTTGTTGTGGTCTTCAGTCCTGAGACTGGTTTGATGCAGCTCTCCATGCTACCCTATCCTGTGCAAGTATCTTCATCTCCCAGTACCTACTCCAACCTACATCCTTCTGAATCTGTTTAGTGTATTCATCTCTTGGTCTCGCTCTATGATTTTTACCCTCCACGCTGCCCTCCAATGCTAAATTTGTGACCCCTTCATGCCCTACCAACCAGTCCCTTCTTCTCGTCAAGTTGTGCCACAAACTCCTCTTCTCCCCAATTCTATTCAATACCTCCTCATTAGTTATGTGATCTACCCATCGAATCTACAGCATTCTTCTGTAGCACCACATTTCGAAAGCTTCTATTCTCCTCCTGTCCAAACTATTTATTGTCCATGTTTCACTTCCATACATGGCTACACTCCCTACAAATACTTTCAGAAACGACTTCCTGATACTTAAATCTATACTCGATGTTAACAAATTTCTCTTCTTCAGAAACGTTTTCCTTGCCATTGCCAGTCTACAATTTATATCCTCTCTACTTCGACCATCATCGGTTATTTTGCTCCCCAAATAGCAAAACTCCTTTACTACTTTAAGTGTCTCATTTCCTAATCTAATTCCCTCAGCATCACCCGACTTAATTCGACTACATTCCATTATCCTCGTTTTGCTTTTGTTGATGTTCATCTCATATCCTCCTTTCAAGACACTGTCCATTCCGTTCAACTGCTCTTCCAAGTCCTTTGTTGTCTCTGACAGAATTACAATGTCGTCGGGAAACCTCAAAGTTTTTATTTCTTCTCGATGGATTTTAATACCTACTCCGAATTTTTCTTTTGTTTCCTTTATTGCTTCCTCAATATACAGATTGAATAACATTGGGGAGAGGCTACAACCCTGTCTCACTCCCTTCCCAACCACTGCTTCCCTTTCATGCCCCTCCACTCTTATAACCGCCATCTGGTTTCTGTACAAATTGTAAATAGCCTTTCGCTCCCTGTATTTTACCCCTGCCACCTTTAGAATTTCAAAGAGAGTTTTCCAGTCAACATTGTCAAAAGCTTTCTCTAAGTCTACAAATGCCAGAAACGTAGGTTTGCCTTTCCTTCATCTTTCTTCTAAGATAAGTCGTAGGGTCAGTATTGCCTCACGTGTTCCAACATTTCTACGGAATCCAAACTGATCTTCCCCGAGGTCGGCTTCTACTAGTTTTTCGATTCGTCTGTAAAGAATTCGCGTTAGTATTTTGCAGCTGTGACTTATTAAACTTATAGTTCGGTAACTTTCACAATTGTCAACACCTGCTTTCTTTGAGATTGGAATTATTATATTCTTCTTGATTTCTGAGGGTACTTCGCCTGTCTCATACATCTTGATCACCAGATGGTGGAGTTTTGTCAGGACTGGCTGGCCCAAGGCCGTCAGTAGTTCCAATGGAATGTTTTCTACTCATGGGTTCTTGTTTCGACTCAGGTCTTTCAGTGCTCTGTCAAACTCTTCACGTAGTATCGTATCTCCCATTTCATCTTCATCTACATTCTCTTCCATTTCTATAATATTGTCCTCAAGTGCATCGCCCTTGTATAGACCCTCTATATACTCCTTCCACCTTTCTGCTTTCCCTTCTTTGTTTAGGACTGGGTTTCTATCCGAGCTCTTGATATTCATACAAGTGGTTCTCTTTTCTCCAAAGGTCTCTTTAATTTTCCTGTAGGCAGTATCTATCTTACCCCTGGAGAGATACGCCTCTACATCCTTACATTTGTCCTCTAGCCATCCCTGCTTAGCCATTTCGTACTTCCTGTCGATCTCATTTTTGAGACGTTTGTATTCCTTTTTGCCTGATTCATTTACTGCGTTTTTGTTTTCTCCTTTCATCAATTAAATTCAATATTTCTTCTGTTACCCAAGGATTTCTAGTAGCCCTCATCTTTTTACCTACTTGATCCTTTGCTGCCTTCACTACTTCATCCCTCAGAGCTACCCATTCTTCTTCTACTGTACTTCTTTCCCCCACTGCTGTCAATTGTTCCCTTATGCTCTCCCTGAAACTCTGTACAACCTCTGGTTCCTTCAGTTTATCCAGGTCCCATCTCCTTAAATTCCCACCTTTTTGCAATTTCTTCAATTTTAATCTGCAGTTCATAACCAATTGATTGTGGTCAGAGTCCACATCTGCCCCTGGAAATGTCTTACAATTTAAAACTTGGTTCCTAAATCTCTGTCTTACCATTATATAATCTATCTGATACCTTTTAGTATCTCCAGAGTTCTTCCATGTATACAACCTTCTTTCATGATTCTTAAACCAAGTGTTAGTTATCATTAAGTTATGCGGTGTGCAAAATTCTACCAGACGGCTTCCTCTTTCATTTATCTCCTCCAATCCATATTCACCCACTATGTTTCCTTCTCTCCCTTTTCCTACTCTCGAATTCCAGTCACCCATGACTATTAAATTTTCGTCTCCCTTCACTATCTGAATAATTTCTTTTATCTCATCATACATTTCGTCAATTTCTTCATCATCTGCAGAGCTAGTTGGCATATAAACTTGTACCACTGTAGTAGGCATGGGCTTCGTGTCTATCTTGGCCACAATAATGCGTTCACTGTGCTGTTTGCAGTAGCATACCCGCACTTCTATTTTTTTATTCATTATTAAACCTACTCCTGCATTACCCCTATTTGATTTTGTATTTATAACCCTGTATTCACCTGACCAAAAGTCTTGTTCCTCCTGCCACCGAACTTCCCTGATTCCCACTATATCTAACTTTAACCTATCCATTTCCCTTTTTAAATTTTCTAACGTACCTGCTCGATTAAGGGATCTGACATTCCACGCTCCGATCCGTAGAACGCCAGTTTTCTTTCTCCTGATAACAACGTCCTCTTGAGTAGTCCCCGCCCGGAGATCCGAATGGGGGACTATTTTACCTCCGGAATATTTTACCCAAGATGACATCATCATTTAACCATACAGTAAAGCTGCATGCTCCCGGGAAAAATTACGACTGTAGTTTCCCCTTGCTTTCAGCCGTTCGCAGTACCAGCACAGCAAGGCCGTTTTGGTTATTGTTACAAGGCCAGATCAGTCAATCATCCAGACTGTTGCCCCTCCACCTACTGAAAAGGCTGCTGCCCCTCTTCAGGAGCCACACGTCTGTCTGGCCTCTCAACAGATACCCCTCCGTTGTGGTTGCACCTACGGTACGGCCATCTGTATCGTTGAGGCACGCAAGCCTTCCCACCAGCGGCAAGGTCCTCGGTTCATTGGAGGGGGGGGGGGGGGGGGTAACAGAAAGAAAAACGCAGCGAGGCGAACAGAAATGCACTAATTACACTGAGGTAACCACGAACTATGTTGGTCCCGTGACATTACAAAAAGCGGGTCGTGATTCTTAATAGGGTGCGTGATCACCACGAAGTGCGGTGAAAACTGTACAGCTTGCTGCCATGCTGGGTAGAAGGCTGACACGGAGTCCTTGTGGCAGGGCGTTCCATTCCTCCGTCAGTGCAGTTCACAACTGCTGGATGGTCGGTGCTGCACGTGGACGCGCTGCTGCAGTACGTCCTCGAGGGGACTGAAGTCGGGGCAACGGCCAGGCCACTCATTTCGCTGAATACCCTCTTGTTCCAAGAGCCGTTCCAAGTGCGCTGTTCCAAGGCCCTGGCAGAGGATTCATCGAACCACCTTCACAGTAATTCTCTATTATTCCAATCTCGAATAGCGCGCACGGAGAAAATGAACAACTATATTTTTCTGTGCGAGTTCTGATTTCCATTATTTTATTGTGATGATCGTTTCTCCCTACGTAGTTCGGCGTCAACAAAATATTTTCCCATTCGGAGGAGAAAGTTGGTAACTGAAATTTCTTGGGAAGATCCTGCCGAAACGAAAATGTTTTAACGATGTACACCCCAAATCCTGTATCAAGTCAGTGACACTGTGTCCCCTATTTCGTGATAATACAAAACGTTCCGTTCTTCTTTGAACTTTGTTGACGTACTCCGCTAAACCTGCCTGGTAAGGATCCCAGATCAGGCAGCAGTACTCCAAGAAAGGTCGAACAAGTGTGGTGTAGGCAGTCTCTTTCGTAGATCTGTTACATTTTCTAAGCATTCTGCCAATAATACGTAGTATTTGGTTTGCCTTTTCCGCAACATTTTCTATGTTTTCTTTACAATATAAGTTGTTCGGTAATTGCTGTTTGATTCGGACGCGCATTGTCACCCACAAAAATGGAGTCAGGACCTAATTCAACCCTAAATAGATGCATGTGGGGAAGGAGTACAGTGTCACAATGACTGCTGAGTGTACCGTGTTCAAAGATGTGGAGGTGATTACGCCCATGCAATATAATACGTTCCTACAGCATAACGCCTGGACCACTACAACGACCATGCTCCGTCGTAGTGTTATCCTGGATTATTACAGGCTTGGAAACAGCGTCATCACGGACTATTGGCAACGTACTATTAGAAGTGGTTTTATGATCTGTGGCTCACTTTTGCAAGGATGTTGGACATGTCGTGATATTACATAATTGCTGCATGAAGCCATTTACATACTTACAAGATCTAGTTTGACAAGGATTAAGTAAGTGATCGGCTGGGCTTAGATTGTAGGAATGATCGGTGTAACAAAAAACTCGTGGCGAGTTTCCCAGGGAAATGTAATGCGACCGCATCTGTTCCCTATATACATAAATGACGTGACAGTAGTGTAAATATCAGTCTGAAACTATTAGATATCAACAGTGTAGTGAATGGGAAAGTGTCGCCTTAGAGTGGCTGTAGGAGGTACGGGATGGCTTGCATAGAATTATTATTTGATGTGATCAGTGGAAGGCTGCTTTACATATGGAAAAATGAAAGTAAATGAATAAGAAACTTGGTGGCGTGTTGCTTGACACAGCAGCATCTATAAAAATATCTAAGTGTAACGAAATGAAATGGAAAGAACATGTAAGATCGGATGTCGGGAAGGTGAATGGCTGACTTTGGCTTATTGGCAGATTTTTATGAAAGTGGAGATCGGATTAAACGGAAACATCGATGCACTTCAGGGGTGTGCTGTTAGGTTTGGTGTTGGTACATTCGATAATCACGTATGAGGCTGCTCCACAGACTCAAATGGGAATGCCTGGAGGGAAGGAGACGTTATTTACACAAAACACTGTTCAGAAAATTTAGAGAATGTCATTTGCGACACACTGCAGAATGATCCTACTGCCACCAACATCTCGTATAAGAACATTAATGACCAGATTAGAGGAATCAGGGCTCACACAGAAGTGTATAGACCGGTGTCGGCCATGGCGTGCAAAACTACGCGCATGCACAGTGCTGTGCATGGGTGCATCTCAAGGCTCGATCCGTCTCGGCAAAACCAGTACGTCAAGGCACTTCTCGATCCTTCTCGGAAATACTCGGTAGAGCGCGACACTTCTTTTAGCAGTGCGATGCAACTCCCTTTCTTATGAGATATGGTGCTGCAATTTTCGGACAGCATGAATTTCTTCAGTTTGGCAGAATCGTAATGTCAGTGTTGTTTATTCTTTGCTATTTGTTCATGGCGTAAAGGCGGTCCACAGTCCCAGCGGCTGTTTACACAAACCACGGGCAGCACAGTAATCTATCGTCACAAGCCTTTAAAAATTAATAAGTATCACAGAAGAGAAGGATGGGAACTAACAATACGTATTATGCAGTCACATTATCGATGGGTATCGGAAATTTGCTATGAAACCGCATTACAACACCGTGGGAATTAAATATTTAGTTGACGTTGAAAGAGCCAAACATTACAATGGTTGACAGACGATTTGTAAGGAGTTCGTTCTTTTGTTCAGCAGATGCTAATAAACTTAAACATGGTCCGTAGCGTACTGTAATATGATTTTTATTTAATCGTGCGATTAGTTACCATGTGGTTATAAGAAATTTGTGCAATAATGTTTCATCCTAATGTAAGATGCGAGCCGGCCGGAGTGGCCGAGCGGTCCTAGGCGCTTCAGTCTGGAACCACGCGACCGCTACGGCAGCAGGTTCGAATCTTGATTAGCACACTGGACTCGCATTCGGAAGGACGACGGTTCAATCCCGCGTCCGGCCATCCTGATTTAGGTTTTCCGTGATTTCCCTAAATCACTCCAGGCAAATGCCGGGATGGTTCCTTTGAAAGGGCACGGGCGATTTCCTTCCCCATCCTTCCCTAACCCGAGCTTGTGCTCCGTCTCTAATGACCTCGTTGTCGATGGGACGTTAAAGACTAATCTCCTCCTCCTCGAATCTTGCCTCGGGAATTGATGTGTGTGATGTCCTTAGGATGGTTGGGTTTAAGTAGTTCTAAGTTCTAGGGAACTGATGTTAAGTCCCATAGTGCTCAGCGCCATTTGAACCATAGCCTTTCGCTCCCTACTGTTCCTTTGCTCCGAAACTATTTTAGCAAGCAATGACAAAAGAATGTTTCTAACAGCCACAGCTGGTGACTAGAGACAGGTGCCTTCGTTATCATGTTTGGTGACTAGTCGTTAACTATTTACTAGCATGGTGAAAACATGCCAAGAATGCTGACTCCTAAGTTCACTTTATAGGCGTTATTTACCCTCCGTTCTTGTCAGTTTGTGGATGTTGCATCATAGAATAAAGTCATTACTTTTCGTCATTATACTTGTAGTATTTCTCTGTTTTTTCCATTACCTATAACAAAGTGAAAGAAAAGATTTTCCACAGTAGGCTGTATAGTTATCCTTTATTCGTTGTGCTCTTGGCCAATTTACACTCTAAGTCATTTTGCAGCACTTATTCATAAGCAATACGCTATATGCCCTACAAGTTGTGACATTCCATATGTTTATCCATACGTGGAATCGGACTCGGCATGAACAGCAGCACCGCAGTTAGCAATGGCTAAGACCAGTGGGGGAGACGTTTAGAACCATAGAGATTCATTGTTTGGTAGACACAAAGACTGCAGACTGTTAACGGTCTCTGCTCATAGCTAGTTACTGGCAAGCTGCATCGCCTCTAACCGAAAACAAGGAATATTTATAAGGGCCTGACCTATCCTTGTTTTGCTATGATACTGGTTTCTTACACAAAAGTCATAACAGAATCACGGCCTGAGCGTGAAGTTATGAGGCTGTCCGCCCCGTGGTGGCTCCGTCATTCTGCTGTGTCGAAGCTTTAGCGCCTCTGGTGGCCCTGTCTGGGCACTGGTTGAAGCAACCCGCATCCACATCATGACCGTAGTACCTGCAGCATCAGCAGACAGCCCTTGCATAACTTGCTCTGCCAGTCCGACATTACTCGTTTGTCTCGCTCTTGGAATAACCGACTAAGGTGTCTTAGTTTTCCACAGCCGCGCCAGGCGAATTGTTTGCGGCGCAACAATATACTGCAATCCAAAAAATATCCCAGGTTTTGTTTTAAACGTTAGCGCGGAGTTTTTTTTTCTAAAAAAAATAACAACACTGATTGAGGTAATGAAAGTTTGTTTGAGTGTAGCATAATGTATATATAGTACACGAACGTTAGTTTACTTTAAAAAATCAACATTACAATATTTTGTTTACTTCCCACGGGCGTTTTTGGAGGTTCTTCTAGATATTGAATGAACCAAACTTTCACACAACGTGGGCTCGTAAAATCTGGTAACACACGTGAACTATGTGTGTGATGTCCTTAGGTTAGTTAGGTTTAAGTAGTTCTAAGTTCTAGGGGACTGATGACCTCAGAGCCATTACCATTTGTAAAGATGTGTAAAGTGTTATTTGTACATGGCGATGTATGCAGACAATGTAGTGCTTTTCCATACTGGTTTTACAGGTGCTTAACAATGACAGGTAGTGGAAATTAGCTAATCGCACGATTAAATAATAATCACATTACAGCCTACTACGGACCATGTTTACTTTTACTTTGTCCTAAATTTGCAGCCATGGAACACTTGATGAAATTAGTTGTACGAATTGTAAATTTGCTGAAGTTACGCCGCGCTTTATTATCCTGTCTGTTGCAACAGTTTTTAATGGAAGTGAATGTAGAATGCGAAGACGTTGTATGTTAATGCGAACTATGTCGTTTAAATGAAGGAACATGCATGGAATGTAGAATGAAATTTACAGCGGAGTGTGCGCTCATTTGAAACTTCCTCGCAGGTTAAAACTGTGTGTCGGACCGAGACTCGAACTCGCGACCTGCGGGTGCTTGGGTAGCTCAGATGGTTGCCGGCACGGTAGCTCAGCCTGTTCGGTCAGAGGGTCAGCTGCCCTCTGTAATAAAAAAACTGAGTTAATCGATCAACAACGAACTTAAACGGATGTCTTACGACGTCCGCCCCGAGCAGATGCACCGAACAAAAGAGAACAAATTGAGATTTAACAAAAAAAAAAAAAAGTTGGTAGAGCACTTGCCCGCGAAAGGCAAAGGTCCCGAGTTCGAGTCTCGGTCCGGCACACAGTTTTAATATGCCAGGAAGTTTCATGCATGGAATGATTTTTCGAATGAAGAATCGCTGTTGTTGAATTTCGGAAGGAAAAAGAAAACTAGACATGATAGTTAGAATGTCTGGAATGGATATAACACCTCGCACTTTAGTAGTCATTACTGCGCAATGCCCACATTAAGATGTTGCAAGATGAGAAACAACTTGTTTCTGATTTCAAGTGGACGAATTTAGCAAGAAAATCACATTTCGGAAAGGAAGACTTCCACCAAAGAACATGCGTTCACCTTTGTAAGCTCACTGCACTTAAAGAAAACACAAGTGTTGAGGAATTCGTTGTATAATTGAAAGAAGAACAAGAATAATTTTCTAAACGTTTTGAAGTCACTGTTACTATTACGCATGTTTTTTAGCTGTTTCCGAGACTGTTTGCCGTTTCAGTTGTGGATGCCTCCATGTACGCGCTGGCAGAACTGATAGACCTGTAATGTAATTCCCATTTAAAGGCAAATCTTCTATGTGAAAAATGCCCAGGATTCTCCTTTGTTTTCCTGAAGAAGGGTTTCCACGAATCTATAACGAGGTCGTAAACATGATACAATGTTTCGCTCAACATATGTGCCTATTTTGAAACTGTACAAGTCACGGGTACGTGGCAGTCTGAGTGATTAATATCTGCGAATTGTCTGTGTCTGTCTGTATGCCCACGCTATGTACCAGATATAAATTTTTATTATGTTTTCAATGCTCCAAAAGTAAGAAATAATAAAAACATGTTTTGTTTGTCCTCTATGTTGTTGCGAAGCATGAAATACAATACCCCTGCTGTTTGTCATCTTTTCGCTCTTCCCACACAGACAGGGTTGTGTGGTATTGGGGTAAGTGTGCATTCATATGATGCAGAATTCTTAGCAGTACCTGATATAGATAATTGCTTTTCTCTCGTTCCATTTGCGAGTGTAACAGGAAAGGGAATGACTAACAGCGGTACAAGGTACCCTCCGTCATGTACCATATGCTGGAATATGTAAGTGGAAGTAGATGTAGATGTATCATCTTAGGATTTTTCTGATGTATTTTTGAGAACCCATGAAGAATGTGAATTAGGACGGTTGGATGGTAATTAGAGCTTCACTTCTCCCGATTACAAGGCAAATCAACTGAAAACAATGGAACCTCATGTGGTTTACCCCTTGCGTACAAAACTCTATTGTTTGTACATTATTGAAAAGAAGATATTTCATGTACAAAAGCTGGCAGTTAAGTGAAAGCACATGAGCATTAATTTATTACGTTACCTGGCCCGTAAATGACATCTTTGACATTGTGGTGGTAGTGCAAGTTAAAAGGTAAGAAGCTGAACAATAAATAAATAAATATAAATGGCACAAATAGTAAAAACACAATAACACTAAACTGGAAAACAGTGCCTACTTATCAGTTTAGGTTAAATAACAAACCCAATGAAGTAAAATTAGTACTTGAAGACGCTAGTTCAAGTGGTATTAAACATGGAAAATGATACAGAAACCAGTTAAACGATGAATTAACAGTTATAACCACAGAATATGCGGAGTACATGAGCGGTACCAGCAAGATAAAAAGGAAAGGAATAAATACAGAAAATGGAAGAATATGAGGGAACACATGGTAAATGTCATCTTTGACAGTGTGGTGGTACTGCAGTTTAAAAGGTAAAAGGTCAATCAATGAATAAATGTAGAGGGAGCAAATGGGAAAAACATTAACACTAGTCTCAGAATCCATGCGTATACAACAGTTTATATAAAATAAACACCCCCAATAAAATGAAATTAGTAGATGATGAGACAACTTCAAGAGATATTAAACACGGAAAGTGACACAGAAGTCAATTAAAATAAAAAATTAAGAATTGTAACAACATAATACTGGGAGTAATTAAACAATTTCAGTAAAATAAAAGAAATCAATAAATACAGGAAAATGGAGGAATATAAAGGAACAGGTAGTGTGAGAATTAGTGGAAAACTGAGAGGAGTATGCAAAGTTTAAAAGAGGGAAAGTGTTAAGCTTTCCTCTGTAAGATTAGATTAGGGCGGTGGGCTAGATGTTTGTTGATTCGAAGGGCTTCCAGCAGATTGAATTTTTTGCCTTTGTTTGGTAACTGGCTGATAGCTGTGGCATTCACTCATTACTTGCTCAGCAGATGTGGAGTCAGAATTCTGCAACTCCAGCTGAATTCATGTTCAGCAGCATAGATGCAATGCCTTTGCCTGATTGAGCAACATAAAACTTATCACAGTCATAATTTCACATGACTCACTGTTGGCCAGTAATTGGGTCTTATCTTTGCTGCTGAGAATACAGTTAAATGTGGTGTTCATCACCTAGTAGGAAATCCTACAGTTTCAGTGTTTTATTACAATCTTTGGTGCCTCTTCTAGATATGGTATTGTGCACCACTTCCTGCAGACAATGGAAAGGGTCTAGAGGAGAGGTACGATTTTCAGTTTTTTACATCCTGTGAAAGATGTGTCCAGTCAAGACAGGATTGTAGCTAATGGATGAGACAATAAATTTTGTTGATCTAACTCTGCTTTGAAATCTTCTTTGTACATGGAAGCAGTTATAAGATGGTGTACCATTGAGTGGAAAGCTGCATGTTCGTGTGTTATCAGCTGTCATGAACAAGAAGGTATTACTGCATCTGTGGTTGTAGTTTTTCTATTCACTTTGAAACAAAATGCCTGTGTATTGATATCAGTGGTGAGATACAGGATGTTAATGTATTTGTTGCCAAGCTCCATTGTCAATGGAATATTTTTATGTTGACTGTTTAGGTTTCACAAGGATGTGTTTATCTGTCTTGCAGTGCCAGTATATATACAGCACATCATCTACATATCAGAGCCAGTATTTAATATTTGCACTCAAAGGTTCTTTCTTCAAAAACGTTTAAAGTGATCTATGGATATTTCAACTAAATGTGGGCTAAGAATTCAAATTAAATCATTGTATTTCAAACTCAGTGGATATTTAAATAAAATATAAGTTCTATCCGCCTGACACAGTGATGAATTAGTATCCTTTGATGTCTGCAGTTTGTTTTCAAACACTCCAGTAGGCGAGCGCAGTGGTATTACGACACGGTTTAAGTATAGCTCTAATGTCAATTCTGTGGAAGTGGATGCGATGAGACTGGCCACTCAAACATGGTTAGCGCAAAACAACTTTCACTTTAAGGGACCCTGTATAAAAAGTTACATTGAATAGCTATGGGTTCCCTTCTTTCTCAACTTTTAGTTGAAATATCCAAGGAAAAAAGAACGTTTGGGTGCAGATATTAAATACTAGTTCTGATCTGTAATTAGATGCTGTACTGTATATGTGGACTGGCGCTACAAAACAGATCAACAAATTTTTGCGTACCTTTACAGTCAACATGAAAATATTCCGTTTACAGTGGAGATTGCCAACAAATCCATAAACTTTCTAGATTTCACCGCTGATATCAGTATACTGACACATTATTTCAAAATGTATAGAAAAACTACTACAGACACACTTGCTCACAACATCCAGTAATACACAAACTTGTAGCTTTTCACTCTGAGGTACACCGCATCATATCTGTTCTCACGTCCAAAGAAGATTTCAGAGTTCGATACAATAAAATTTACTCTCTTATCCAATGCGTACCACCCTGTCCTCATTGACCATATCTTGCATAGGAAACAAAAACTGATAATTATACTCCTCCACTATGCCCCATCTGCTGTCCTTTCCGCTGCCTACAGGAAGTGGTTACAGTCCCATATCTAGGAAAGGTATCACAGATTAGAGCAAAAACACTGAAATCCTGCAACTGTAGGATTCCCTGCTATGTGAAGAACATCACGGCGCCTGTCTTTGTATTTTCAATATCAAAGGTAAGATCCTATTACTAGCCAACAGTAGGGTATAGAAAAGATTTATTCTGATTGTGATCAGTTTTATATTAGTCAGTCAGGCGGAGATATAGCATTTGGGCTGGCTTAACATGAACGGAGCCGGAAATTGCTGAATTCTGACTCCACATTTGCTGAGCACGTACTGAGTGAAGGCCACAGTCCCATGTCCCTTCACTTAGCAAACAAAGGCAAAAAACTCAGTCTGTTGGAAATCAACAAACATTTAGCTCAGAGCCGTGAACTAATCGTAAATGACCAAACACAGCTTAATACTTCCCCTCGTCTCAACTTTACATAGTCCTCTCAGTTTTCCATTACTTCCCACACTGTCTGTTTCTTCATATTCTTTCATTTTCCTGTATTTACTGATTTCTTTAATTTATTGAGATTGTCTTTGTACTCCATATATTCCTTTTATGCAATTGTGAGTTCTTTCTTTTAATTAGTTTCTATATACTTCCCGTGTTTAAAACCTGTTAAAGTATCCTTATCACTTCCTGATTTTATTTTATTCATAAAAATGGTTCAAATGGCTCTGAGCACTATGGGACTTAACATCTGAGGTCATCAGTCCCCTAGAACTTAGAACTACTTAAACCTAACTAAGCTAAGGACATCACACACATCCATGCCCGAGGCAGGATTCGAACCTGCGACTGTAGCAGTCGCGCGGTTCCGGACTGAAGCACCTAGAATCGCTCGGCCAAACCAGCCGGCTTTATTTTATTTTATTGGGTTTGTTTGTTGATGTATACCCTTATGTAGGCAAGGTTTTCCAGTTTAGTGTTAACGTACTTCCTGATTTTGCTTCCTTTATATTTATTTCTTCTTTAACTTTTTGCCTTTCAATTGCACTATCGCCACGCTGTGAAAAATGTCCTTTGCTGTGTGTTTGTGCCTCAGTCTAGAAGTCGTTTACAAACATTGTAACTTCTTTAGCGACAACAGTCACTTGAAGTCTGTTGTGGATTGGCAAGAGAGCCAAGCCGGTATGAGAGGAAGCCGAAAGGCACGCGTTTTAGCTCACGCAGGCTGGCGTGAGGTCTGGGACAGGTCAAGGAAATTAGACTAGCAAAAAACGTACGTAGCTGCTGGAATACTTAACTTTAATCCATAAATGGTGAACATCGCTCTTGACGGTACATGTTTTACAGCATCAATAGTAACTGGTAATGGCGCCTTGCTAGGTCGTAGCAAATGACGTAGCTGAAGGCTATGCTAACTATCGTCTCGGCAAATGAGAGCGTATTTTGTCAGTGAACCATCGCTAGCAAAGTCGGCTGTACAACTGGGGCGAATGCTAGGAAGTCTCTCTAGACCTGCCGTGTGGCGGCGCTCGGTCTGCAATCACTGATAGTGGCGACACGCGGGTCCGACGTATACTAACGGACCTCGGCCGATTAAAAGGCTACCACCTAGCAAGTGTGGTGTCTGGCGGTGACACCACAAAGTCTGCTGATGGCCTTGGTTAACACAACGAATGAGTCCTGTAGAACATAAGCGGTATAGTGTTTCTCACTTATTATAGTGCTGTTCTACCGAGAACTGACGGAAGAATCAGTTAACATTACAAAAGCATGTGTTACACTCTTCATTCATTTGTCTACAGGTTAATGATTGCAATAAAGTGAAAACAGCCAAATGTGTGTGAATTCCTAAGGGACCAAACTGCTGAGGTCATCGGTCCCTAGACTTACACACTATTTAAACTGACTTACGCTAATGAACAAGACATACACCCACGCCCGAGGGAGGACTCGAACTTCCGGCGGGAGGGGCCGCGCAATCCGTGCATGGCGCCTTAAACAGCGCGGTCACTCCGCGCGGCAAAACAGCAACCAGCCGCTGTTAATAATGCCATTTATTAACGGTGGCTGACTGGTGTTTTCATTTTTTATAAGAATTAAAATATACTTTTTCATGCCCATTGTTTCACCATGTCACTTTTCAGCAAAGGAGCACACAAATAGTACGCACATTCCCAGAATGAATTTTGATTATGCAGTGGAGTGGTTTCTGATGTAACACTTCCGCAGATTAAAACTGTGTGCCGGACCAGGATTAGAACCTGGGACCTTTTCCTCTAGCATATAAGTACTCTACAGACTGCGCTATCAGAGCACGACCCTACTTCACAGCTTTACTTCCGGCAGTACCTCATCCGCTGGATTCAAAATTTAACCGAAGTTCTCCTGCTAAACTTGAGTTACTAATACTCACGGAAGAATGGAGTGCAAGTTCCGCAAATTATGCAGGAGAACTTCGGCGAAGTTTGGAATGCCGCGGACGAGGTACTGGCGGAAGTAAAGCTGTCAAGTAGGGTCGTGAGTCGTGCTCGGCAAGTTCAGTTGCTAAAGCACATGCATACAGAAGGCAAGGTTCGCAGGTTCGGCACACAGTTTTAATCTTCCAGAAAGTTTTATACACGCTTTATTTCGTAGTGTAAAAAATTTCTTCTAGATGTTTAATTAATTTTCCACCGGCACACCCTTGACACGCTACACTTATAATCAACTAACGTCAGGATCAAGACTGTTACGGCGTAAAGTCAGGCGCCGGCACGCCGGTCGGAAACGAGAGAGCAGAGAGGGCTGTGAAGAAGACGTCAGCCAATCGCACGCTGCCCGACCCCTCTCCAGCACGACAACGCGATGGCAACGGCCTCTATGCGATGAGGACATAAGCGTCGCGCAGACTGGTCGAGGCACACTTCCACTGCAGCATCGAGATTAGACACTTCAAGACCGGCGACTTAGGAACTGTGTATACTGAACGACATTGTTTATTTTGTATGTCGCCCATTGCTGGCAAACACATGTATTTGTCAAAGTTAAGTATTGTCATTTATTTTCTGTAATATAACTCATTAATACGATTTACTAGTATTGTTGTCTAGCGATCCGAGAAAGCGGGTGTCCTAGGCACCCCACATTTGACGTGTAGGCAGGATACAACAAAGACAGTGATGTTTGCCAATCATTTTGTGTACTTCAGTTTCCCTTCGCTTGTTTGAAAACTTGCGTCTGTTTCCGTCCATGACGGGTGACATGTTGGGCTTAGAAAAATGAATAAGATGCCACCTGTCCCATACCTTCGGTGTAAGGTATTCCACAAAAAAATTATACTGTGGAAGAATGTTGTGACATGAGAGTGGGTTTTATTATTAGTTACGCAAGATAAGTTTTTTTCTAAATCCCTATGTTGTGAAATCTAGTTATTCCTAGACTGTATAAAATGTATTGCTTAACAGCTACATTTTAGGGACCTTTTTAAATACATCATCATCGTCATCAGCATCGTCTTCCTTGCAAGTACTAGGCCTCTTGACCTGTTATGGTCTTGCCATCGTTTCATTGGTCGAAACAGCGGTCTTAGATCGCTGAGGTGGTAGTGTAGCATGGCTCTTCGGATATTTTTTAAGCTCATTCGTTGTTGATATTTTCTCCAGTTGTTTTACTAATCCCTATAGGTAGTTTGCTGCAAAAATGTATTTCTTGGTATATTACGATTTTTTGTGTCTTATGCTCAAACTGTCGTGTTGAAATTCAGTTCAGTCTAGATCTTGTTCCATAGTCACGAATCATGCTGTTTGCCAAGTACTTATCAAAAGTTTTACGTGCATAACTTATTGACAAATGTACTGACACAGCATACATCTCCAATATATTAAACAGATCTTCACAGCAAGCCCAGTTATTTGGTTATTATTCTTACACGCCCTTTCTCTAGTTTGTATTAGAGATGGGCAAAACTGTTCTTTTCAGAGATTGGATCAGAACTGTTCACTCCCTGAAATGAATTAGCTCTTTTTCATGACTCACCACTCATTTACAATAGAAAATAAATGGAAGGCACATTGCCCTTTAAACTTGGTTTATTCCAGTACTATACCTGTATTTTGATCTTATTTGATCCTATTTTGAAGTAACACAGATAATGAGTAAGAATTTTGTATTGTTTATTGAAATTTCCACGATATGACAAAGTTTTGGATTATTGATTTATTTTGCACTATCGTGGGTTTTTGGGTGATCGGAAAATGTTGTAACTTGAGATTTACATTAACAATATATTTGGCTATAATGTATTAAAATTTCATTAACCTCATACAAATACATCGCAAGCCATATATTTTTAAAGTGAACGTTTCCTTCCGAAGACGCCTAAAATCGCAAAATCCGTACCAGAATAAGAAAAAAAAAATATAAATTTGACTGTAAAACGAAAGTGCTGCATATAGCCTTACGCAGAATAAAACAAGGAAAATATTGGTGTATCACATTTTGCGATACGTTTATCGGTTCGCTCGTAATTAAAGCGTAAATTCGAGTGTCCATAATAAAAATCCTATAGTAAGAGGAGTCGTCAGGAACCTAATCTGATCAGTTTAAACAAAGAAAAATAAAATAAAAACAATTGATGTATACATAACATAATAATGTAATATACATAGCGGTATTACTACGAAGAACAATATCCAGTAGAGACGAACTCCGATGCAGAGGCGCTGAGTCGAGCAGGTCGAGCCGCGAGCTGTATTACTGCATGAGCTGAGACCGCAGAGACCAGAGTGACACCTGAGTCGCTTTTCTCAACGCTCTGGCTAGAGTCGAGACTGTGGGGCGAGCGTTGAGCGGGCGAGTTCCGAGGGTGCGGGGGAGCGGTGAACTCACCCGCTCCGAGACAAATCGTCCGTTCCCTTGCGAGCAGGTTGTTGCAAGTAGTTCCTATGTTATCCGCTAGGTGGCTCTCTGTCCTCTTGCTCGCATCAACTGCCCAGAGGGCAGGACGTGCGACTGAAACGATCGCCGACAGAGTGCGATGCGAAGTTACGCAGCGCCAGACACTGCAGGCGGCAGACGACGCACAGAGACGGCACGGCATATGTGAAACACAAAATCCAATGGGGCACTGCACAATGCAGGCAGCCAAGGTAGAAGCAGGGCAGAGGCCGGCGCTGGCTGTGTTGTGTGGCGTGCACTGTGCTCTGACCAGCAGAGGCGCTGCTGATACGCTCCGTCTCTCTCTCTCTCTCTCTCTCTCTCTCTCTCTCTCTCTCTCTGCCGTGTGAAACGTTTGGAGCTACCGTTCTTTTTTTCTGAATCACTGATTGTTCACTCCTTTGAAAGATGCAACTCTATGCATTAGTTCAAGAGCGGATCCCCCATCTGTAGTTTGTATTAGTATTTTGTGGCTTTGTTTCCCAGAAAAGAATTCCATAGATAGGCGTTGAGTGTTCTTAGGAATAGAATGTAACTGAAAGACATTGCCTGTTACACACACACTGATGACTGGCCACTAAGAGCATGAGTTCAGCTCACAATAAGCATTCTTTTCTAGAAATTTTGCCATATTACCAGTGTCAGTTTCTCTCTTCAACCTAAAATTCATCGCTTTTGTTTCCTTAATGCTCAGGGTAAGTTCTCTGCATATTCACCAATAGTAAAATTCCTTAACTGTTTCATTTACTTCCTCTTCAAGGAGCTATAGTACTCTTTTAGTGATCGTAATGTTAATGTTATCGGAAAAGAGGATTTTTTCCCCATGATTTACACTGTCGGGAAAGTCACCGATTTATATAAGTTACAGTATTTATACTATTAATATGTCGTAAGAAAATACTATATGTATTTTTTAGTTCTTGTACGTTTACTACAATTTAGCCTTATTTTAGGTTTGTTACCTCTTCTCTTTACACCCTATCTGCTAGGTATGATCAGATCCAGTCATTAGTTACGTTCCGTCCATAGTTTAGGAGCTAGCTTAACACATCAGACGTCAACGAAATGAATAAAATATCAAGACACTAGATAAGATTAGATTCAGTTATCGTTCCACAGAAACAAAAAATGAGATGATTCTCATGGGTGTGGAACATGTCAGAAAGTATAACATAAAACATTTGAATGTAATACTTAGTAGCCTGATCATTTGTCAGGAGATTGTCGAAATAGGTGAACACAATGCGGTAAACTGGAACAGCTAATGTTTACAGATTTAATACGCTGTCAGAGTAAAACGTTGTTATGCACCACTAACAAATTTCTCATAAACAAAATACCTAATGTTGATTGTTGTGAGCAAGTGTTGTCAAAACTGAAATCTAAGACCCGTTTGTACTTAAGCTGGCTTAACATCTCTGTTAAGATATTCACCTACAGAGTAGAAGGAGTTGCCTATCAAAAAGTCTTTCAAACTCTGTTTAAACCGCGCTTTATCTGAAATCCAGTTTTTGATGGTTGCTGGCAATTTATTGAAAATGTGTGTTCTGAATATTTAAACCCTTTTTGGACCAAGGTAAGTAATGTTAGGTCTTTATTTAGATTGTTCTTATTCCCAGTATTGATACTATGTATTGAGCTATTGGTTGGAAATGAAGATGTATTACTTGCCACAAATTTCGTCATGGAAAAAATTTACTGAGAAGCAGTGGTTAGAATACAAAGTTCCTTGAACATGTTTCTACGTGATGTTCTTGAATTCACACCACAAATGATTCTTATCACACGCTTTTACACCCTAAAAACTTTTGTGCGGTTTGATGAGTTGACCCAAAATATGATCCCATATGACATAGAGTGAAAGTAAGCAACTTTTTTTATGTTTATATATCCTACATCTGACATCATTCTTACTACAAATACAGACATGTTTAGGCAGTTAAGCAATTCTGTGGTATGCCCTTCCCAACTGTATTTATAATCGAGTTGCAATCCCAGAAATTTGGCACTATCAACCTCTTCGATCTGCATGTCTTCATATGTTATACAACTGCTGGTAGAAAGTCTCTTACAGGTTCTGAATTACATATAGTGGGTGTTCTCAAAGTTTAATGACAGTGAATTAGTTTTAAACCACTTATTATGTAACTGAAAATTTGATTAGCAGCTATTTCTAAATCTGTACTTGACTTTCTACTTACTGCAATGTTTGTATCATCTGCAAATAAAACAAACTTAGCATCTTGAAACGTAACAGATGAGAGGTCATTAATGTACAGGAGGAAAAGCAATGGACCCAAGATGGAACATTGAGGAACACCACCTGTAATTAAGTCCCAGTCAGATGAAGACTGACTGCTTACTACACAGGTATTTCGAAAACGACAGCCTTTGTTTCCTGTGAGCTAGATAAGACTCAAACCATTTTGCAGCAATGCTGGTGACACCATAATATTCTAATTTACTTAAGAGAATGCTATGGTTCACACAGTCCAAGCCTTTTGACAGGTCACAGAAAATGCCAGTAGCCTTCTGTAATGGTAAGCGCCTGGAATAATATCTTAAAATTTCGACATTAACTAAAGTCTCAGGAAGCAAGTAGGATTCTTATATGCAGACCAGTGTCAACCTCTAGTATCCGAAATACTGGATTTGAAGTATTTATCCGTTGATTATGATGTGGAGCATATTTCCAAATAATCTCCTGTAGTCACGATGTTGTCTTATTTTAAGGTGTTCAATTTCGATATAATAGTAATAATCTAGGAAAGTAGGATGCATATTCTGCGTAATAAACGATGATGTGTGGGCCATGATCCACGTTGCAGCGTTGTTTTTTGCTAGTGGATACCTCAGTTTTTGTGGCTGTATGATTTCTAAAAGATCTACGCTATGACGCGTCGTGCGGTCTTATCACCGACAATCTTTGAAGAAGAAATGTTGTAATTTCTTCTGCATGTCCGCACGTGAGCCTATGAGTTAGTGTATCTTCTCTTCTGCATGCCTCACAGTTGGGCGTCGGATGAAGGCCTAGCTTATGTAGCTTGTCATTCGCTGCTACTTTATCGTTGACTGTTAGAAACAGTCGGCTACAACGCGTGACGATAACACGTCGCTGTGCACATTCCGGCATGCTTTACTCCATGTTATATGTGGAAATTTGTCTTCGAGACGATTCCTGTGGTTTGTTGTCATAAGAAGGTTATAACGTTTCCTATTGGTCAGACTGCCGGTATCGACGATGTTGTGTCGGATGTAGCTCAGTTCCATGTGTTACATGTCGCAATAAAACGGAATGCCGGTGATGTCAGCGGGTGGGTCAAGGCTATGAGGCTTCCATCGCTGGATGAGGTTTGTGATGGTACTGGTCCTCCGGATACGAACGTCCTTCCTCATGCGATTTAGGAGAAGGATGACACATTTTTTGTGTACCTTAATGAGGTTAAGGCCACCTTTGGTCGTAGGTAAAGTTAATGCATCAAATTGAACTCTTAAAATGTGTCCTCTAAAAAGAAACCAGCATAACGCTTGTTGGATACTCTTTGGTAGATGGTCGGATATAGGAAGAATTTGCGCCAAATTATTCATCTTGCTTGTACTGGCGATTCCTATGGTCTTAACTTTCTGTATTATGTTCAAATCACGGTAGGAGTGGAGTGTCAAAGCAGCACGTAATTTTTTAAGCATTTGTGACTTCTTCGTCAGGAATTTGTCTGGGATGGCCTCAAAGGTAACACCGAGAGTTTTGTGACAATCCTTTACATTGCACCAGGTAACATGGGATACATCTCTGATACCGCCTCCGATGGGAAAACCTGTGGTTTTAGTTCTATTTAATATTGCTCCTGAAAGAAACGTGAACGCTTGTAAAAGAGTTTCTGCTGACATAAGTTGTTGTGACGATGAAACAGCTACGTATATATCGTTAGCATCCGCAATACATGTGATTGTAACAGAATCGATGCTAAGCCCGATCCCACAGTGCACTAAGTGGTGCAGCAGCGGCCTCGCACTGCACTGTGTTGGTAATTACCTAAAACCTTGTGCATAGCGGTTAGCATCCGAAGCTTAATCGATCTGGTAACGATTTTGAAATCGGCGTTCAGGAGTGTGAGGGGTTGCATGTTTTCTACCTTTCTGCTGGTACCTTTTTTCGGTAAGGGCAAGATGATACCTTCCTTGAATGCCTTGGGTATTACTTCCAGGTGCCAGATTTCATTCTTTATCTCGAGGAGTGTCGGACCGAGGATGTTCCAGCAGTGCTGGTAAAACTCAGCGCTGAGACCGTCGGATCCTGGTGATTTCCCTTTCTTTGCACTGTGGACAGCTAGTAGGATTTCGTCCTCCGTGGAAACAGATTCCAGATGCGCATTATTTTCGTGTGACAAGCGACAGTTCAAAGTCCTCAGAAAATTGTCGCACAAGTGATCACCAAGTGGTTGCTTCTTGTAAAGTTGACTATAATAGTCGTAGACTTGCGAGATTATGCCACGTTGCTTCGTGATGGCATTCTCGGAGTCATCAACGACGACTTCAATTTCGCCGTTCTCAGAATATGGTACAGAGAGGCCCGTTCTTCGGTGGCAACGTCTTGTGGGCGGGCTCGCACGATGATTCGTTCCATTCGTTCGCGTTGGATCGCCGTGATTTTCGCTTTACATCGTTTGATCTTGACGTCGATATCGAGAGAAGGATTGGTAGTGTGACTGTACAGTTCTCTCAAACAGCGATAATAAAATTCCGTAGTTTGGTTTCTGCCAAAAGCTTTTTTGTCGGGCGTATGGCATGAAGGTGAGGCGTAATTTGGGCTTGACACACTGAATCCACCACTGTAGAACGCTAGCGTAACGACGTCGGTGCCGCTGGAGCTGTTGCCATGTTATGTTCACTTCCTCTTCAAGTTGGGCATTCTGCAGAAGGCTAACATTCAATTTTCAGTACCCTTTGCCGCGGTAGATTTGCTGACGTAGGTTAAGGTAACACTGATATGCGCAATGGTCGGATATGTTGACCCGAGCTATGCCACAGTTCTCAATGTGACGCTGGAGGGCATCGGACACAGAGATCCTATCCAGCCGACTGTCAGAATGACTGGTTACCGTGCAGTTTCTCCCACGTATCGTGAAGACGCAAGCCATGAATTAAATGCTGAAGTTCTACACACCTGTTCGTGTTAGGAGTTTGGTGTCTGTTCTTAAGCACACAACCGAAGTCACCGCCAAGATTCAGATGTGCACGATAAGCGCTAAGGAGCATGGGAACCTCGTTTTTACACTACTGGCCATTAAAATTGCTACACCAAGAAGAAATCCAGATGATAAATGGGTATTCATTGGACAAATATATTATACTAGAACTGACATGTGATTACATTTTCACGCAATTTGGGTGCATAGATCCTGAGAAATCAGTACCCACAACAACCACCTCTGGCCGTAATAACGACCTTGATACGCCTGGGCATTGAATCAAACAGAGTTTGGTTGGCGTGTACAGGTACAGCTGTCCATGCAGCTTCAACACGATACCACAGTTCATCAAGAGTGGTGACTGGCGTATTGTGACGACGCAGTTGCTTGGCCACCATTGACCAGACGTTTTCAATTGGTGAGAGATCTGGAGAATGTGCTGGCCAGGGCAGCAGTCGAACATTTTCTGTATCCAGAAAGGCCCGTACAGGACCTGCAACATGCGGTCGTGCATTATCCTGCTGAAATGTAGGGTTTTGCAGGGATCGAATGAAGGGTAGAGCGACGGGTCGTGACACATCTGAATTGTAACGTCCACTGTTCAAAGTGCCGTCAATGCGAACAAGAGGTGACCGAGATGTGAAACCAATGGCACCCCTTACCATTACGCCGGCTGATACGCCAGTATGGCGATGACGAATACACGCTTCCAATGTGTGTTCACCGCGATGTCGCGAAACACGGATGTAACCATCATGATGCTGTAAACAGAACCTGCTTTCATCCGAAAAAATGACGTTTTGCCATTCGTGCACCCAGGTTCGTCGTTGACTACACCATTGCAAGCACTCGTGTCTGTGATGCAGCGTCAAGGGTAATCACAGCCTTGGTCTCAGAACTGATACTCCATGCTGCTGCAAACGTCGTCGAACTGTTCGTGCAGATGGTTGCTGTCTTGCAAACGTCTCCATCTGTTGACTCAGGGATTGAGACGTGGCTGCACGATCAGTTACAGCCATTCGGATAAGATGCCTGTCATCTCGGCTGCTAGTGATACGAGGCCGTTGGGATCCAGCACTGCGTTCCGTATTACCCTCCCGAACCCACCGATCCCATATTGTGCTAACAGTCATTGGATCTCGACCAACGCGAGCAGCAATGTCGCGATACGATTAACCGCAATCGCGATAGGCTACAATCCGACCTCTATCAAATTCGGAATCGTGATGGTGCGCATTTCTCCCCCTTACACGAGGCATCACAACAACGTTTCACCAGGCAACGCCGGCCAACTGCTGTTTGTGTATGAGAAATGGGTTGGAAACTTTCCTCGTGTCAGCACGTTGTAGGTGTCGCCACCGGCGCCAACGTTGTGTGAATGCTCTGAAAAGGTAATGATTTGCATATCAGTGCATCTTCTTCCTGCTGGTCAAATTTCGCGTCTGTAGCACATCTTCGTGGTGTAGCAATTTTAATGGACAGTAGTGTACTAAACGTTGAACGTTTTCTCTTATGGCTGCTACCTGAGAGGGCGTACACGTTAACAATCTGCATACCATTCACTCGAAGAGAAATGCCACGACCACTAGGCAGCCGTTGCACGTCCGCAAAGGGCATAGCGTCGCGCAAAAGTATGGCAGTGCCGACAGCATCCAGTATATCGATGTTATCAATAAGTAGATAAGGCAGTGACTACCTCCTGCAGCAGGGCAATGTCAACGCTGGTACCATACAAGACATCAGTTAGCAAACGAAGTTTCACCGCACATAGTGCTAAAGAACTTGCCCCCTTTCTATCAGCAATTTATCGTAGATCGCTGGAAGAACGTAAAGTACCTAGCGACTGGAAGAAAGCGCAGGTCGTTCCCATTTTCAAGAAGGGTCATAAATCAGATGCGAATAATTATAGGCCTATTTCGCTTACGTCAATCTGTTGTAGAATAATGGAACATGTTTTGTGTTCTCGTATTATGACGTTCTTAGATAATACAAATCTCCTTCATCATAACCAACATGGATTCCGCAAACAGAGATCATGTGAAACTCAGCTCGCCCTATTTGCCCAAGAAATTCACAGTGCCGTAGACACTGGCGAGCAGATTGCAAAATCTGCAGATGTAGAGGTAATTTCGGGAGTACCGCAAGGAAGCGTGATAGGACCTTTATTGTTTATATACCCGTGTGAAACTAAAGCTAAAACCCCAAAATTTCAACAAAAGGACACCATTAATCCCCAAATTTGACACCAGTAAAATCCAACCATCATTATTAGCAGACGAATTTGACAAAACAAGTGCACAAAATTGGGAACAACTCAAACACAAGATTATCAAAACAGCTCAAGATCAAATTCCTTTACGAAAACACAAGAAACATGCTTGGTGGAATGAAAACTGTGATCATGCAATCAAAGCCAGACAAGAGACATTTAAAGCATGGAATAGCAACAAGACAGAAGACACATATGATACATTCCTGACAACTAGAAAAGACACTTCAAAACTAATTAGACAAACAAAAAGACAATATGAGAATAGTCAACTCTTAGAAATTGAAGAAGATTTTCAGAAATACAATACCAGAAATTTTTATAAAACTTTTAAAACCAAAATAAAGGGGTACCAACCCCAGAATCTTTGCTTCAAGAAGGAAAATGGACAGTTGGCTCTTAACAACCAAGAAAATTGCAAAGAACTTTCTAAATATTTTAAGAATCTTCTAAATTGCCCCGAGCCCACAGAAAGATTTCCACCAAAAATTCCCCAACAATGCAATCCAGTTTCACTTGCACCAAATGAAGAGGAAATCATTAAAGAAATTCATAGGTTGAAAAACAACAAAGCATCTGGTGAAGATGGAATTGTTGCAGAACTTTTAAAGGCAGCTGGTCCAAAAACCGTTAAAGAAATTACTTCAATCATGCAAAACATTTGGCAAACTGAAAAAAATCCTGATGAATGGAAAACCGCCTTGATTCACCCACTTCATAAGAAGGGAGACAAAACTGATGTTAATAATTACAGAGGAATTTCTCTTCTTCCAGTCACATACAAAATCCTCTCTCAATGTCTTCTGAACCGAGCACAACAACAACTTGAATGGAAAATTGGCGAATATCAAGCAGGTTTCAGGCCAAATAGATCTTGCCCAGAACAGATTTTAGTCCTCAAACTAATTCTCAGACATCAAAAAATTTACAATAAAAAACTAGTTTGTACCTTTGTAGATTTTAGAAAGGCTTATGACTCAGTGGATCGTGAATCTCTTTTCCAAATTGTGAAAGAACAAGGCCTGGATCCTAAAACCACGGCAATTATCAGAGACACGCTAACTGGTACAAAATCAAAAGTAAAGTTCAGAGGAGAAATTTCAGAACCCTTTGAAATAAAAACAGGCGTGAGGCAAGGTGATGGACTCTCTCCGTTGCTATTTAACTGCGTTCTAGAAAAAGTAATACAAGAGTGGCGCGAACGAAAATTGGAGTTCAAAATTGACCAACCAGTGAAATTAGGACGAACAAATATTCGAATAGACTGTTTGGCCTTTGCAGACGACTTGGTTATTCTAACGCAGGACATCCAAATTGCTCAGAAACAAATAGAAATTCTTAAAGAAACAGCAGAAAGAGTAGGTCTCCAAATCTCATTTGAAAAAACACAGTATATGACTAGCAACAAACTGGCACCCAAACTTTTGGAAACTAAGTATGGAAAAATCAAAAGAGTTTCGCAATTCAAATATTTAGGTGAAACAATCTCAGAGACTGGTCTAGAAAAAATTGGAAATGAAATTCGTTGTCAAAAGATGGAGACAGCTTTTAGACTTACAAAAGACATCTACAACAAAAAATGTCTCTCGAGGTACTCTAAATTGAGACATTACAACACGGTCATAAAACCAGAGTGCCTTTATGGGGCTGAAACACTAATTTTAAACAGAAAAAAGGACATTCAAGAAATCCAAAAAAGAGAAAGAAAAGTAATCAGAAAAATTCTAGGTCCAAAATATACTGAAGAAGGAACATACAGGCTAAGAGCAAATAGTGAAATTCAACAATACACCAGCATATATTCGGATATGAAAAAACGCAGATTAAAATTTTATGGACATATTAAAAGAATGGATGCTACCAGACTAACTAAACAAGTAGTGGAATTCTACGAAAATCGAAGTAAATCTAAATTTGAGACAATAAAATGGATTGCTGCTATAAAAGAGGACATGAAAGAGGCAGATATAAAACAAGATGAAATTCAAGACAGAAAATTATTTAGGCAAAAAATTCATGACTGGGTAGTTGGTCAAGCTGAAAAACCAAAGAAAACTGGAACCACATGGTCTGATGAAAGGAAAAGAGCTCATTCCGAGAGAATGAAAACAATTTGGGCAGAGAGAAAGTCTAAAAGAAAATAACTGAATGCCCCGTGATTGTACTTCGCGTGGTCCAGTAGGGCCCAAACGTGAATAATAATAAATGACTTAGTTGACAACATCGGTAGCTCCGTGAGGCTATTTGCAGATGACACGGTTGTCTACAAGAAAGTAGCAACATCAGAAGACTCGTACGTACTCCAGGAAGACCTGCAGAGGATTAATGCATGGTGCGACAGCTGGCAGCTTTCCCTAAACGTAGATAAATGTAATATAATGCGCATACATAGGGGCAGAAATCCATTCCAGTACGATTATGCCATAGGTGGTAAATCATTGGAAGCGGTAACGACCGTAAAATACTTAGGAGTTACTATCCGGAGCGATCTGAAGTGGAATGATCACATAAAACAAATAGTGGGAAAAGCAGGCGCCAGGTTGAGATTCATAGGAAGAATTCTAAGAAAATGTGACTCATCGACGAAAGAAGTAGCTTACAAAACGCTTGTTCGTCCGATTCTTGAGTATTTCTCATCAGTATGGGACCCTTACCAGGTTGGATTAATAGAAGAGATAGACATGATCCAGCGAAAAGCAGCGCGATTCGTCATGGGGACATTTAGTCAGCGCGAGAGCGTTACGGAGATGCTGAACAAGCTCCAGTGGCGGACACTTCAAGAAAGGCGTTACGCAATACGGAGAGGTTTATTATCGAAATTACGAGAGAGCACATTCCGGGAAGAGATGGGCAACATATTACTACCGCCCACATATATCTCGCGTAATGATCACAACGAAAAGATCCGAGAAATTAGAGCAAATACGGAGACTTACAAGCAGTCGTTCTTCCCACGCACAATTCGTGAATGGAACAGGGAAGGGGGGATCAGATAGTGGTACAATAAGTACCCTCCGCCACACACCGTAAGGTGGCTCGCGGAGTATAGATGTAGATGTAGTGGCTCATACGGCGAATTATTGGGATCATCGTTGTCGACAGCTTCAAACCGAGCTCGTTTTGCAAAGTCTGGAGTATGAGGCGATACGTCAAAGCCGTAACGTGTCAGGGAGTGGCACTGTCATGCGCCAGCGCCGCTGCTGCTGCTGCACCTCCTCGTCCTGCCGCCAGCGCGGCTCACTGCCCGCCAGCGCCGGCCCCGCCTCTCAGCGTGGCCGCACCGGGGCTGCGACTGACGTCATCGAGTTCCTGCGGGAGCGCTGCGGCGGCTGCTCGCTGCTCTGCTCGCTCTCCCTCCTAGCCGGAACAGTGCTCTGTTCCCTCTCTGCGCTCAGTAGTGCCTTCAGGTGTTTGGTTTGTTGACGAATGCGTTCTTGCCTCGCGGTGTTCTCGCAGCGCACTGAGCGAGAAGACTCAGGTTCAGTATCGCTGCCACTTTCTGACACGGATAACGTTAGCAAATCATCCGATTTTTCCTCTTTGCCGCTACTCCCATTCCTTCTCCTTCAACGTCCTTTCTTCGTTTCTGCTGCAGTCTCTGCCGATAGGTGTGGTTCGGGCAAACTGATCTGCACGTGTTCCTGCGCCTCACAGGGCTCAGTTTCAGAGGAGGCCGGCGCATCGTCGGTGTCCAGCGGTGACTGTCCCGGCGCGGATGGCGGGGCCCAAGTTCCGTCCGTCCTACCAGCAATGTCTTTGTCACTGCTTTCCACCTGAACTGGCTTTGTTAAGGTGTTCCGGCTGCAGAGGTTGTAGTACAGTTCCCGCGGCTACCTCACTCAATAACGGAACAAGCCTTTCAATACCGTCTGCAGGACGTTCTCGTGGAAGCTGAACTGGACGTCGACGTGGGCAGTATATCCGCAGATGTTCTGTTGAATGGCAGATCGAACACGTAGCAGGTGGACCAATGTACGTTACCTGGGAGCGACAGCCACCAATGGCAACATACGAAGGTACATGCTTTTCTAAGTCTATACGTACACCTCTAACGTCGTTGTTAGCTTGGTAACTGTGATGTCGTTAGTTATACAACCATACCGCCACGTGAGAGGTCGATCCGCCAGATGCAATTCTCTCGATAAACGGAACTGAAGAACGGCTGTGCTAGCCAAAGACTACACAGCCAGTAGCAGTACATATGCTCGCCGCTAGGCCACTTCATGTGCAGCAGGGGTGTAGTGCAGTTGTGCCAGTCTACAGTTCGTAGCCGCGATCAGTGGTCAGCCAGCGCGATCGTCTGCAGCTCAGGAGTCATTGCTGTCATCGAGTCTTTGTAGCTCCGTTGGAAGTTAGTCTTCAAATTCACGGGATTCGACATTCAAGATTACGATTAATTCGTCACTGCAAGATTTGCGACTTGTAAATTATGTCATTCTACAGACGCTTAGTCTAGTCGCGTTTTCTATTCTTGTCAACCAACTGGTCATGGACTACAGCAAAGTTAAGTAATAAATACTTCGTTATTTTGTACTCCTGCTAATTAATTGTGTTTTCCTGTTGTAGCTACCAAGAAGTCTTGGCATAGTAGAACCCACGTTTCCATCTCCTTGGCTACCTCATATTTACCACCTCACGTTCATGGACTCGATTATGGTGGAAGATCGAGAGCCATCAAATGGCGACGCGCCTGGCTCTGGTCCTTCTTGCATGGCTTCGAGATGCTTCCTGTTATATGGAATCAAGCAATTTTACATATGCGAAGGTTTCCCAGCCAATGTTTTTGTGTGTGCCAAAAATATTTTCTGAACGTTTCCAGTTTATTCGTGCTTGGATTCTGTTCGTGTGTCTTTTGTTTGACTGTGACTTTTTGAAAGTGTCTTTGTATGCATCACTTCGTATACATTTGAGCAAGTGTGCTTATCGGTTTTTCCAGTCATATGCGGTGTTCGCTTGTGTTCTAGTGTTCTATTTCTTTCCACTTCTGTATATTCAGCATGCCTTTGCTTGCTGTTACCACGGCTGCTACGCAGGCAATGCCAAATGTGCCGCTTGCCGCACATGCGCCCCCGCAGCACACAGTCGCTGTGGGCCAGTTCTGCCAGTTTCAGCTGCAGCAGGCGACTCAGCTGACGCAAACCGTATCGGAGTTGGTGCGCGCAGCGACCACGGCCCCGCAAGCCGGCGGGCCAACCGCTACCCTGCCTGCATCAGTTCCACTCTTCCGAGCGTTCAAATCAAATGGTTCTAAGCCCTACGGTACTTAACATCTGAGGTCACCAGTCACCTATACTTAGAACTACGTAAACATAACCTAGCGACATCACACACATCGATGCCCGAGGCACGATTCGAACCTGCGACCGTAGCAGCGAAGTGGTTCCGGACTGAAGCGCCTAGAACCGCTCGGTCACAGCGGCCAGCTCCGGGCCTTCGACGAGTGGCGCCAACAGTAGGACGACTGAGTGGCGCTGCCAGTATGCCGTCCATACCGCCGCATCCGGAATACGAGGCACAGTGCTCGCCAACTATTTTCGAGCGACGGCAGGTACGGAAGTGTTTCGCGTCATCGCGAAGCTCTTCCCTACCAATACGCCGCATAAAGTCCCTCACACAGACATTTTGCAGGCCCTTGACGCCTATTATGCAGCCCGCATACAGGTTGCGGCCGCGCGGCATTAGGCGCTGCAGTCATGGACCGTGCGGCTGGTCCCGCCGAGGTTCGAGTTCTCCCTCGGGCATGGGTGTGTGTGTTTGTCGTTAGGATAATTTAGGTTAATTAGTGTGTAAGCTTAGGGACGGATGAGCTTTCCAGTTAAGTCCCATAAGATCTCACACACATTTGAACGCAGCAGCTCGGTTTAAATTTTTTCTCTGTGGCAAAGCATCCCATCAGACTCTCAAACAGTAAATCGCTGAGCTCCAGGGGTTGACACGCGAGTGAAATTTTCTTTGCTCGTGAGGAGAATAATACAATGGTAGCACGATTCGTGACGCCGTCACACAAAACATTCAAAGTGCGAAACTTCGCGACCAAATTCTCCGTCACCCCGACCCTACGTTAATGCTAGTTGTGCAAATTCTTGAGGCACAAGATTCCACGGATTTGGCGAATGATAATTTTGGACCGCACGGTGTTTGTGCAGTCGGCGATGTTTTCAATTTCACCGCTGCTACCACCAGGAAACAGCCTCAGCGCACGGCCCGGCGTATTTCCTAAGCCGCCGCACCTAGGCGTAAATGGCTCTCACGTGCTACGGAGACCCGCTCGTCTCGGTCAGCCGGCGATTTCAGTTCCCACAGCAGGAACAAAAATAAGTCTTGTCCTCGTTGCTTTAATGCTCATTCTCGCACTAATTGTCCTTGTCGCAATGAGACTTGCTTTACATGCGGCAAACTGGGCCATATTGCCACGGTCTGCTTGCAGGCTTCTAGGTCGCCGCCGCATGCTCACATTCCCCGTAAGAATACACGTAAGTCGTGTAACCAGGTTAACATTATAACAGGCACCGACACCTTTCCCCGGTTCACAGCCTACAGTGTTAGTGCGAACTGTGAACGTGGTCGCCGAGCACAGACGGCTACTAATGTTCGAGGCCGACCGAGACGTAGACGTCGAGTTACCGCTTGTTCCCAAAACACACCGCATGTGTTTCACACAGTGTTTCAGACTCCAGTAACGTGTCCACACGCACACAGGACAATGACGTCAAGTTGCCACTCATTTCCAGTGTCTCTGCAGTGTGCCATAGTACTAAAAAATTGTACATTTGCCTAACCGTTTGTGATAAAGCTGTTCTACTTCAGCTGGACGCAGGCGCTACCGTCTCATTGCTCAATTATTCTACATATCTGTACTTACGTTGTCCTAATTTAGAGAAATCTCAAACAGTGCTGACTACCTACAATGGAGACGAGATTAAAACTTTTGGTTCTTGTGTTTTCCCTGCTACGTATCTCAATGTGACAAAGTCTGTTCTGTTTCATATTGTCCGTTCTAAGTCGCGTGCAAACATTTTTGGTATGGGCTTATTTAATATTCTCAACCTGTCTATCCACAATCAGGGTTTGCAAGTGAACTCAGTGAGTTTTGAACGTAGTGTTACGTCGTTGTGCGACGAATTTGCAGATTTGTTTAGTGAAGGTTTAGGTCTGGCCATTAATTTCGTTACACATGTCACATTGAAGGAAAATGCTCAACCACGCCTTTTCCGTGCCCGCAATGTGCCGTACGCACTGCGTGACCGAGTAGCAGACGAGTAAAAACTTTGGCAAGCAAATGGCGTGTTAGCTACCATTTCTGCTTCCCAGCGGGCTTCACCGTTAGTTGTCGTGAAGTAACCGACGGGTAGATTGCGTTTATGTGCAGATTTCAAGGCAACAGTAAATCCGCAGACTGTGATACTTACCCGTTGGCACGACCGGAAGAACTTCTGGGCAAGTTAGGTGCTGGTCGCTGTTTTTTCCAAAATCGACTTACGCAATGCCTACCTGCAAATTCCGTTGGATGACGTGTCCCAACAGGTATTCGTGCATGGGTTTGTTTAAATTTTTGTTGCTACCGTTCGGTAGCGCATCTTCTCCTGCAATATTTCAGCGACACGTTGAACAGCTCACAGCTACAGTGCCGCGTTGTGGCAACTATCTCGACGATATCGTGAGTGAGGTCGTACCGCTGAAGAACATTTCTCTAATCTTCGCGCCCTGTTGCAAGTGCTTTTACAAGTTGGCCTTAAGTGTAATAAGGACAAGTGTGTATTTTTCAAGACTGAACTTGAGTACTTAAGCCATGTCATTAACTCTCAAGGTATTCACCCGTCGCAGTCTCATCTCCATGCTATCAAACAGCTTAAAACGCCCACAAATTGTGTGCGAACTTCAGTCGGTCCTTGGAAAGATAATATATTATCTCAAATTTATTCCAAACGCAGCTCAAGTCGCGGCTGCCTTGCATCGACTTCGTCGAAAGAATGTGCCTTTCTTCCGATTGTGACATTGCTTTCCGCTCGGCTGAGTGATCGATGCTTAACGCTGTTCGACGTGTCCAAAACCGGTTGTCTTAGCGACAGACGCGTCCTCGTTTGGAATGGGTCCTGTTCTCTGCCATGGGATTGGCAATGCAGATTGCTTTCGCCTCCGAACTCCTGACGAAGACACAGTGTAATTACTCTACCATTGAGAAAGAAGCTCTTGCAATTATGTATGGAGTTACGAAGTTTCACCAATACCTTTATGGACGGAAGTTTTACTTGGTTACAGATCACAAGCCTTTACAGTCATTATTCCATCCGGCCAAGCCTATCCCTAACCGCACCACTCAGAAACTACAACGTTGGACTCTGCTCTTGTCTAATCATCAGTACGAGTTAATCTTCAGGCCGACATCAAAGCATGCCAACGCAGACACGCTTTCCCATCTTCCCTTGAGTCCTTATTCTGATTTTGATTCGTCTGAAGCTTCCTGTTGCTATATCGACGTTCAGGATACCGATTCGCTCGAACAGTTTCCACTGGATTACAGAAGGATCGCGCAGGCCGCAGCTTCCGATCCTCGTCTTCAGATTTTGTCTGGGTACGTTCGTACTGGTTGGCCTCCTACCTTAAAGCAGATAGTCAGCCCTGTTGTTCGTCGTTACTTCGCCCGTCGCGATGATCTTTCAGTTCAACGTGGCGTTATTTTACTTCGAGCTGATACAGACACTTACCCTGTGGTGATTCCACAGGTTCTTGAACAGCACGTGTTAAAGCTACTTCATCAGGGCCATTGGGGTGTTGTTCGCACCAAGGAACTCGCTCCGAGACATTGTACTTGAATCGGTTTAGACTATGACATTGAACAGATGACCTCCAAGTGTAGATTTTGTGCTGAACATCAGTCTAGTCTCCCGTCACGACTTCAAGATTGGCCAAAAGCCTCGGGCCCTTGGCGACGTGTCCATCTTGACTTTTCTGGACCTTTCTGGGATACAAGATGGTTTATCGTCGTCGATGCGTACAGCAAATTCCCGCTTGTCATTCCTATGCCTTCCACGACGACTAGATCGACGCTTCGGTCTCTTCGGTCCATCTTTTGCCTTGCAGGTCTCCCAGAACTGTTAGTTAGTGACAATGGCCCAGAGTTCGTTTCGCAGGAGTTCTAAAACTTCTGTCGCGCCAGTGGCATCCGTCACCTCACGAACGCTCCTTTCCATCCCCAGTTTAACGGAGAAGCGGAACGCTTCGTCCGTACCTTCAAAGAACACGTGGCTCGTTTACGTCCTCACCTCACCCGCGAGCAAGCGCTCCTGCTGTTCCTGTCAACGAACCGCTCTCAACCGCGAGACGGACTTCAATGCGAGATGCCTTTAATAGGTTCCACAACGAAACATTGTCTCGAAATTTGGTAGAAAATCCTAAGAAATTCTGGTCGTATGTAAAGTACACAAGCGGCAAGACGTAGTCAATACCGTCGCTGTGCAGTGCCGATGGTACTGTTACCGACGACTGTGCCGCTAAAGCGGAGTTATTGAACGCAGTTTTCCGAAATTCCTTCACCAGGGAAGACGAATGGAATATTCCAGAATTTGAAACACGAACAGCTGCTAGCATGAGTTTCTTAGAAGTAGATACCTTAGGGGTTGCGAAGCAACTCAAATCGCTTGATACGGGCAAGTCTTCAGGTCCAGATTGTATACCGATTAGGTTCCTTTCAGATTACGCTGATACAATAGCTCGCTACTTAGCAATCATATACAACCGCTCGCTCACCGATAGATCTGTACCTACTGACTGGAAAATGGCGCAGGTCGCACCGGTGTTTAAGAAGGGTAGTAGGAGTAATACATCTAACTACAGACCTATATCATTGACGTCGGTTTGCAGTAGGGTTTTGGAGCATATACTGTATTCAAACATTATGAATCACCTCGAACGGAACGATCTATTGATACGTAATCAGCATGGTTACAGAAAACATCGTTCTTGTGCAACGCAGCTAGCTCTTTATTCGCACGAACTAATGGCCGCTATCGACAGGGGACCTGAAGTTGATTCCGTATTTCTAGATTTCCGGAAAGCTTTTGACATCGTTCCTCACAAGCGGCTTCTAATCAAACTGCGGGCCTATGGGGTATCGTCTCGGTTGTGCGACTGGATTCGTGATTTCCTGTCAGGAAGGTCGCAGTTCGTAGTAATAGACGGCAAATCATCGAGTAAAACTGAAGTGATATAAGGTGTTCCCCAGGGAAGCGTCCTGGGACCTCTGCTGTTCCTGATCTATATAAATGACCTGGGTGACAATCTGAGCAGTTCTCTTAGGTTGTTCGCAGATGATGCTGTAATTTACCGTCTAGTAAGGTCATCCGAAGACCAGTATCAGTTGCAAAGCGATTTAGAAAAGATTGCTGTACGGGGTGGCAGGTGGCAGTTGACGCTAAATAACGAAAAGTGTGAGGTGATCCACATGAGTTCCAAAAGAAATCCGTTGGAATTCGATTACTCGATAAATAGTACAATTCTCAACGCTGTCAATTCAACTAAGTACCTGGGTGTTAAAATTACAAACAACTTCAGTTGGAAAGACTACATAGATAATATTGTGGGGAAGGCGAGCCAAAGGTCGCGTTTCATTGGCAGGACACTTAGAAGATGCAACAAGTCCACTAAAGAGACAGCTTGCACTACACTAGTTCGTCCTCTGTTAGAATGTTGCTGCGCGATGTGGGACCCTTACTAGGTGGGATTGACGGAGGACATCGAAAGGGTGCAAAAAGGGGCAGCTCCTTTTGTATTATCACGTAATAGGGGAGAGAGTGTGGCAGATATGATACGCGAATTGGGATGGAAGTCATTACAGCAAAGGCGTTTTTCGTCGGGGCGAGATCTATTTACGAAATTTCAGTCACCAACTTTCTCTTCCGAATGCGAAAATATTTTGTTGAGTCCAACGTACATAGGTAGGAATGATCATCAAAATAAAATAAGAGAAATCAGAGCTCGAAGAGAAAGGTTTAGGTGTTCGTTTTTCCCGCGCACTGTTCGGGAGTGGAATGGTAGAGAGATAGTATAATTGTGGTTCGATGAACCCTCTGCCAAGCACTTAAATGTGAATTGCAGAGTAATCGTGTAGATGTAGATGGTTCATCGCCAGCTGAGCTTCTCCATGGTCGTCGCCGCCGCACCATTCTGCAGCTGCTGCATCCCCCTACGCACCTTACGCCTTCGCTTCCTGCGCAGCCTCGTTTCCGCGCAGGCGACGTTGTCTTCTTTAGAAACTACTCTAGTTCACGGCGTTGGCGAAGGTTGTATCATCCGGCCGACGAGGTCTGTGACGTTCCTTCTTCGGGACCCCCAAGGCTGCGCTCTCGTCCTGGGCCTTCTCCTGCCGCTGCTTGTCTGTTCGCCGCGTCGCAGACGGCCGGAGGACATCCGCCCTAACGTGGCGTGCCTCGTCGCTCTGGGTCTGCCGACCTAGAAACCGTGGATTGGGTACCGCCAGTCGCCGGGCCGCCGCCGCTGGAGCCGCCGCCGCCCACGTCTCCCGAGGTCACTACCCCGACGGGTGCGACGGATTCACTGGCGCCCACGGACAGCCCGATGGCGCACCCACGTGTTGTGTACGCCGCGGCTGTGGGTGGACCGCTGCCTTCTTCCGCACACTTCCCTCGTTCACGTGTGGAGCGCAGGGCACCGGCCGGGAGGCAGACCGGGGCCAGAGTCGAGGGCCAGAGCACCCCCGGTCCCATCACTAACGGTCTCACCCTAACCTTCTCCCCGTCGTCGTCGTAGTCACTGTAACACACATTGTTCGACGGAGGTGCGTCGTTTTGGGGGGGGGGGGAGGGGTATGATGTCGTGTCATACGACCACACTACCGCCTGAGAGTCGATCCGCCAGATGCGATTCTCTCGATAAACGGAACTGAAGAACGGCTGTGCTAGCCAAAGAGTACACAGCCAGTCGCAGTACTTATGCTCGCCGCGAGGCGCCGCTAGGCCACTTCATGTGCAACAGGAGAGTAGTGCATTTGTGCCAGTCTACAATCCGTAGCCGCGATCAGTGGTCAGCCAGCGCTTTTCCAAGTTAGTCTTCAAATTCACCGGATTCGACATTCGAGATTACGAGAGATTAATTCGCCACTGCAAGATTTGTGTCTTGTAAATTATGTCATTCTACAGACGCTTACTCTAGTCGCATCTTCTATAATTGTGAACCAACTGATCGTGAACTACAGCAAAGTTTACTAATAAATACTTCCTTATTTTGTACTCCTACTAATTAATTGTGTTTTCCTGTTGTAGCTACCAAGCAGTCTTGGCATAGTAGAACCTAAGTTTCCACCTCCTTGCCTACCTCATATTTACCACCTCATGTTGATGGACTCGATTATGGTGCAACATCGAGAGCCATCAGTAACGATATGGACTTGACGATTTTTCGTTGGTAACCGACAAAACAACGCTGTACAGAGACAGAACGTGCAATGACCTCATTAGGACACTTAGGTGGCACGTCAAATACCCTGACAGTTCTCACTGTGTATCCCGAAGGCACGATCTGGACATTACTAATACTACAATCAGTATGACGAAATTGTCTAATGCCAGCATGCTCCTCAACGAATTTCTCGTAAGCGTCACTCAAAATAAATTTGACAAATAACGAGTGTTGCACAAAGTCCAAATGAATCGTGTCGATTATATCTTCAGGCAATTTCAAATCCTCAAAAATCCACTTGTGATTCTCAAACGCCGTCGTCGGAATGCAGCGCGATCGAAAACACACTGAACGCTGTTGGCTCAGGTAATTGTCGACATCGTGCTTACAACAGTTATAAAGAAAAGAGAAGTAAGCAACGCTCCCACACGCTGCTCGGCTCCCCACCACTGTTACCCGCTAAGGAAGAGGCGCAAAGCGCGAACTGCCCACAGAACAGGTTGAACGTATCGTCTCTCGAGGTGGTATGAGTTGCGGTCGACAAAGACACCGTCGATACCGCAAGCTGCACCTCTTACCCCTAACGATTCCAAGCTATTTAGCAGAATCTCAACATCAACAGTATCAAAAGCCTTGGACAGATCTAAGAACGAGCGTGTAAAATACTCGTCCTTCTGAAAAGCGCCAAGTATCACATTCACAAATTTTAATATGATTGATTCTGTACTTCTACCAAATCAGAGCCTAAACTGTGACTTATTTCAAGGGTTGTATTAACACAGTTAATTCGTTATCCCAAATTTCATTCGCTAATCACGGAAGCTGAAAAAATGAATTAAAATTTGTGCCGGGGCCCGTAGAAATACTGACCATTTCAACACCGCAGCACTATGGCTGTCAGCCTTGCACCAGCTACTAACTTAATTCATTTCTTCAGCTTCCGGCATTATCGTAATAAATGTGGGACTGAAATGTCTCAGGAAAAATTTAATTATTTGCACCAAAGGGAGCATATAAAACGCAATAAATTGTAGCAATGAGAAAAAGAAGAGACGACATCTATAATTGAATACGTTTCCTAAGATCACATGAGGTGGGAAAGAACTGACTATACAACTGTTTATTTACGATTCGCGAGAAATTCATTTACTGTAGAATAAAGTTTCTCTTTTAGAACAAGAAACATATAATAAGTAGCAGAAAACATGACATATTTCAGAAAGACGTCGTGGATGTAGACAACGATTTTATGATTTGTATAATACAGCCAACTGGTAGCAAGATTTTAGTTTAACCTCGTTTCGACACCTGTCATTGCTATCTCATCAGAAAATCCAGACAGTTACATGTAGTAACAGATGAACAGATTTACGAGCGAAACGCTCTCGTCATGCAAAATACTTCACAAAAAATATTTTCTTATGAAGTATTTTGTGTGACGGGAGCATTTTGCCCGAAAATATGTTCATCTGTTACTACATGTAACTGTCAGTATTTTCTGATGAAGGCGCCAATAGTAGGCGTCGAACTCAGGTGAAAGTAAAATGTTGCTGCAACCGGTTGGCTGTATTATTCAAACGATATTCTTCTACGGATGCTGTCTCACACCCATGTTCAAAAGTGCAAGCTTCTAGAATGAGATTTTCACTCTGCAGCGGAGTGTGCGCTGATATGAAACTTCCTGGCAGATTAAAACTGTGTGCCCGACCGAGACTCGAACTCAGGACCTTTGTCTTTCACGGGCAAGTGCTCTACCAACTGAGCTACCGAAGCACGACTCAGACCGGCTCCTCACAGCTGTACTTCTGCCAGTATCTCGTCTGCTACCTTCCAAACTTCTGCAACGTTCGCAGGAGAGGTTCTGTAATGTTTGGAAGGTAGGAGACGAGATACTGGCAGAAGTAAAGCTGTGAGGAGCCGGTCTGAGTCGTGCTTCGGTAGCTCAGTTGATGCCGGCACGGTAGCTCAGCGTGTTCGGTCAGAGGGTTAGGTGCCCTCTGTAATAAAAAAAACTGAGTGAATGGATCAATAACGAACTTCAAAGGGCGTCTGGGGACGTCCGCCAGGAACAATTGCAACGAACTGTAACGAACAAAGTGAGGTTAAATAAAAAAAAAAAAAAATTCTCCCTCGAGTGAAAAATTAAAAAAAAAAAAGTTGGTAGAGCACTTGCCCGCGAAAGGCAAAGGTCCCGAGTTCGAGTCTCGGTCGGGCACACAGTTTTAATCTGCCAGGAAGTTTGCAAGCTTCTGTTTTTATCTGTCAGACTTTTATTTCTTTTCTATATTTTTAAATCAAGAAAACAGCTATATTTTGTACAATAGTATCATACAGTCTTTTCTTTATAAGATTTTTAAAAAATGTTTTAAAGTTTGCATTTATAAATATTTTGTCTCAATTCATATTCTGTAAAACTCTTGGCTGAAGAACGGAATTTGTACCGGTTGCAGGCCACCCTCCACCGTTATGGTGCGAGGAGGATGAAATAAGAATAAGGGGAAAATATCACCCCGCTCGGATTAGAGGCTCTGATACGTACTCCAGTTTACAAAGCTGCTATTGTCTCAGTTCATCGTATTATTCATTTGTGCCCACAAGACTTGCAGGGAATAGCGCTGGCAAGCTGTGAGAATAAGTACGGCAGCATGTCTGACCTCAACAATGGCGTTGCTTGCTCTGTGTTTAGTGCAGTATTCCGTCAGATGTATCGTTAGTGTGCTGTCTTAGTAAACGGTTGTACGGGTCGGCCGCGAGACTTCAGCTTTGAAATAATTCGTCTCCGGATGATAAGAAAGTTTTCTTAAATAGTGCTTGTTCACGCGAAATGGTCCAAGGTTTAATTAAATTGGCAACCAGAAAGTTTAGTTAAGGACAGTGGAATGTAGGATACTGTGAATTGGTTTATAAAGGAGAAGTATGTTGCAACATACCCTCGTATGAGACATTTAAATTCAGTTTACCGTTCCGTAATCATCCCGCTTTAGGACAAGGGGGAAAGAGACGGCGAACAATTAGTCTAACGGCATGGAGGTTATAAGTGCCTACGAATATAAGACAAAATTCGGCGATAATTGCTCCGCAGATAGTGATATATCGCGATACAAGAACACCTTGTGTTCAGCATCAGCCGTATCTTATGGAAAATCAATTAAACTGCCAACAGTCTGGTAGCAACCGTCGAACGCTACCGTATCAAAGCTCTCGTATAAAGGAAACGGCTAATAAGCATTATCTGATGAGTCATTAGCACTTGAGCCATCAATACTTCTGAAACAGTAAGCAGGAAAGCGGTGCTCCATATGAACGACTTCCTGCCAATATACACCATCTCCACTGATAATACCCACTTCTCTCTTGTAACTGCGGCATATCTACGTACTTGTTTGTAGCTTATCTCGTTAATGACTTTACTCTTATGAAACATTCAATGATAATAGATAACATCACGTGGAGTATTGTTGCGTAACATGTTTATTAAATTAAAACACAGGCGAGGTATATATTATAACTGTTTCTAAGTGCGACACGGTCACTGGTGTGGAACAATGTTGAGTCTGGTGGTCGCTCTCTCGGCCGTGTTGGCCACTGGTTTGGCACAGACCGCCACTAACAGATTCCCTGACGGTTTCATGTTGGGCGCCGCCACGGCTGCCTATCAGATAGAAGGGGCCTGGAACGAGGATGGTGAGTCAGCAGAAAATAACAGAAGTAGTCTTTGTATTCGAGATCTGTATGAGATCTTAGGCTTAATATTTACTCCAATAACACTGCTCACGAGGAGAACACGACAAGTGCCATAACCCGATTTCCCAGAAACTTCGCGCAGTGGAAGACGAGTCAAAATAAGCGAACATATGTAGCAGAGGCTTACGCATAAGTATTCTATCTTTACCGAGAAAACCGACGGTCAAAGGTTTCAAAGTATTTCGTATGCCTCTTAGTGAATAAACAGTTCATCTAAAGTGGTGGTACAGTGGCTATAGTTGCGGGCTCTCACTTTTGCGTCCCGTATTCGAAACCCTTGTATTATTTTTATTTTTCATTTTTCTCCCCACGTCTGTAGAAATCACTACATGAATGTTTTCCAATGTATACTGGAACAACATTGTCGTTACTCGTCTGCTAATGTTATATCTGGTGAATGAATTAATATATGAACGGAAAAACTTTTTTAAATTGTTTTCGGTAAAATTCCTGTAGTGTATCTTGAATCATACTCAGGGCAAGCGTCAGTTTTCGGAAAAGTGATCCATTACGCGTGGCTCGTCTTGAAATTATTGCCAACGCTTGAAATCTTCAGTAATGATGTTGACGATGTTCTTTTCCTGAGATAGTTTCATAGGAAGAACTGTCACTGTGACACACCTGCCTAAGCTCGATGGTTGGGGTGTCTGGAATATCCATGTTTCAAATGTTTTCAGTATCATGTAAGGGAATGCAGCAAACCTCCGTGGAGAATAAACATAACAATACAATAGAAGAATTAACGACTATTATAAAAATATGAGGATTTAAGAAGACTGTAACCCCTGAAAATACTATACATACATTTGTTGTATAAAAATGTATGACGCTTGTTGTGAATTTCTGTTGCAATTTTACAGTTAATATAGCTCTGTCATATCACCTAACTTGATCGGAAAAATTCGTGTAGTAACCTCCTACAAAAACCGGTAGATAAATGAAAGTAAAATAAAGTAAAATAAATGAAAACAATAACTGGGTTTCGAACACGGGACGCAAAACGTGAGAAGGTGTATGCCTAGCCACTACGCCACCAATTAGGCTGAGCTAATCAAATGCCAAAAGGCACCTAAATTAAAACGAAAATATAGACAGTTGTTTTCTCAGAAATGGTCGAATATCCAGGGATAAGCTAAGACAGGTGTTCGCTTATTTGACCTCCTCTTCCAATGTGGAAAGTGTCCGGGAAATCGGGTTATAGCATTTGTCTGCTCTCCTCGTCAGTTTATTTTATGCTACGGTGAAATGCATTGACGGGCCAAAACATTATGGCCACCTGCTTGGAAGCATGTTGACCCACATTCGGAACGCAATACAGTAGCGATTCTGCGTCTCATAGATCCGACAAGTCCGTAGTAGGTATACAAAGGTACGTAGCACCAGATCTACGCACAGATCACGGAAACCCGATAAATAACGGATAAGTGGTTCAAATTGCTCTGAGCACTATGGGACTTAACTTCTGAGGTCATCAGTCCCCTAGAACTTAGAACTACTTAAACCTAACTAACCTAAGGACATCACACACATCCATTCCCGAGGCAGGATTCGAACCTGCGACCGTAGCGGTCGCGTGGTTCCAGACTGAAGCGCCTAGGACCGCTCGGGCACTCCGGCCGGCTCACATCTTACATTAAGATAAAACATTATTGCACAAATTTCTTACAACCACATGGTAACTAATCGCACGATTAAATAAAAATCATATTACAGTATGCTACGGACAATGTTTAAGTTTATTAGCATCTGCTGAACAAAAGAACGAACTCCTTACAAATCGTCTGTCAACCATTGTAATGTTTGGCTCTTTCAACGTCAACTAAATATTTAATTCCCACGGTGTTGTAATGCGGTTTCATAGCAAATTTCCGAGACCCATCGATATTGCTACTGTAACGCCTAGAACCGCTCGGCCACCCCGGCTGGCTAACGGACAAGTGGTTTGTGGGCCCTTAAATGGAGCCCGGGAAGCGTCCCGGATGAATTCCACTGAGTTCACATCAGGCGAATTTTGTGGACGTGTCTTCAACGTGAGTTCGCTGTCACGCTTCTCAAACCAATGCAAGGCTACTTTGGCCTTGTACATGGACAGTTATCCTTCTGAAAGTTGGCATCACTGTTGGGGAAGACACCAAGCATGTAGCATGCAGGTGTTCCGCAGTAATGTTCACGTCCTCCACAACTGCCACGACGCCTTCGATTAATACCTCAGGTCCAATTGAAGCCCAGGTGTATGTCTCGCATACCATAATACTGCCCCCATAGGTCTGACCCTATAGCACTGAGCATGTTTTGAGTAGCTTTTTGCAGGCAGAATCAGCAACCTGGTGCATCAAGATTAACGAATCACGTGACCAGGTTCCACGTTTCCATTGACCCACAGCCAATGGGAATACATAGCGGACGTCTCGTGCAGAGCTGCTTGTTCAACACTGTGCACTAAATGGTTTTCTCTGAAACACTTATTCTTGAGCTAACATCGTACTCTGTCGTCAGACTTGCCACAGATCGCCAACTAACTCGCTTTCTAGAGTCGACCTCCATGTCTAGGATGAGGTGTGGGCACCCACTATCTTGTCGACTAGCGGTTTCACGGCCCTACCGCTTTCCATAGTAGATACGCACGATAATAGACACCAGTCAAATTTAAGCGTTTCCGAGATGCGCGTCGCCAAGTGCCAGACTATAACAATCTGCGCTTTGCGAAAGCCGCTTACACAGTGTGTCCCAGAACCGTTAGGACTGCGGCTGTGAAAAATAAAACTCACGGATTATGTTCACGATATTGCTGTATCTGAATTTAAAAAAAAGCTGAAAAGTGTTTTGAAACAGTCACAGTAGTCATATTTTGGAATTGCATTTATAGTCGAGACAGTGTAAGAAGATCCATGGCAGATAGTAACACTGTTGCCAGGTTTCAGCTGTGGGAGAGACAATAGCCTTCTACAGAACTGCGGAAACACTGAGTCGTTTACAGAATCGCGTTACGTGACTGGTTGACGTAGGCGCGTGAAGCCGCAGCGCCCAGCCCACTGCAATTGTCAGCTACTTTTTTACGCCGTCTCGACCATAGCGCTGCAGTACACATTACTTATATGTCGTCAGTTGCGCTGTAACGGTGTCCTTTCATTTCTAACTTCAATCTCGGGAAACAACCAGAAGTGAGCTGGGGCCAAATCCGGCGAATACGGCGGTTGGTTCAGTTCAGGACTTCAATCCGTTTCTAGCCAAAACTAGTGCACGGTCTTCGCTTTGTGGGCTGGTGCGTCGTTGTGGACGAGCGAGCAGGAACCTGCCTCTCGGTATTTGGCTCGAATTCCACTAATTCTCGTCCACAAATGATGGAGGCTGCCGAGATAGTACTCAGGATTAACGGTTAGCCCTTCTGGTGTAAGGACCTTCTGAATGATTCCTTTGCTTTCGAAGGAAAGTCTCGGCGTTGTCATGACACAAATCTTCTGAAAGTGCAGATTCTTTGGTTTCGGATTGTATGGGACTGACCACGCTGCACTCTGCCACTTTGTACGAGGTTCGTCGCCAGTTACCATCCATTTAGTATCACTGCAAAAGTGTTGGACGCTGCCACGTTTTTCAGTGCCCGAAAGTGCATGCAGCCCTAACTGCGCAAATCCTCGATCAAAATTCCGCGCACAGTAGTTTTCGATATTGTTGACAGCTCATCGACGAGTGCAGATGCAATTATTTCGGCAATTTTTTTGGACATTTTCGTTCGCGCGACTTGTTCGCGGCTTTGATACTCGTGGCGTGTCCTTGATGACCTCCTTACCGTCACGATTTAGAGCACATCACCGAAAAGCATTTGTGCGACTTAAACAATCACTACCATAAACACACTCATCATATCAGACGTTCCAGTGTCTGATTTTTCTAAGTAAATACGCAGCATGGGCTAGCCGCGCGGTTAGGGGCGTCTTGTAACGGTCCGCGCGGCTTTTCCCGTCGGAGGTTTGAGTCCTCCCTCGGGCATGGGCGTGTGTGTTGTCCTTAGCGTAAGTTCGCTTAAGTTAGATTAAGAAGTGTGTAAGCTTGGGGACCGATGACCTAAGCAGTTTCGACACATAAGATCTTACCACAAATTTACAAATTCTAAGTTAATACAAAACACGAGGCTGCCTTGACGCTCCACCGCCGTTTTCCGACAGGTGTCGGACACCTGCTGTTACATTCGCAGCCAGGCTTCCGGCTGCAGCAGTGTTATTACTTTGGCCTTCTACACAGCTGTTGTTGAAACTTCAAAGATGCCCAATTCGAAACGAGACGGCATATCAGTTTGGAATTTCACACAGGCACTCCTTGCGGACCTGGAACACACCGTGTACGTCAGTCGGTTTTCAGATTTGCACTCTGTATCGTCTCCAGGACAATTCCCAACTGTCCTCTGCTCCTCTTACATACATGCCTTGCTGGATTACGTGTCCACAGCGCCACCAAGTGGCGTTTAATCTATCGGTGGAATGCGCTCATAATGATTTGGCTTATCAGTGCAGGTACTTTATGAATTTGTCCAGAAGTAAAATTTTTATGTGTTTGTAGGTAAAGGAGAAAGCATCCAGGATCATTTTTACCATAACCATCCGCTACTCGGCCTAAACAGCACAGGGGATGTCGCTTGCGATTCTTACCACAAGTATAAGGAAGACGTGCAGATGCTGAAGGGTATAAACGTGAGTATTATATAGGAGTATGTAATCGAAATGTGCAATTTGCAAGTCTTGCTAATATTAGTGATCGCAAGGTGATATTCGCTTTCAGTATACTTTTATTTCCTTTCTGAATACGATATCATGGATTTCACTCCCTCATAACTAAATGACTTACTTGTCACATAGTATCTGGTGAATATGAACGGCTTTATACATATCGTAAGCAAAACATATCATCGAAATAGACTGAAACATTCTCATCAAAGGGAGCCAAAGCTCTGACCCATAATCATGTTAAACTTATGTATTAGAGGGGCTCCAGACCTAATTCCGAAAGATTCTGATCATCAACGTATAATAGTTGCGAAATTTAAAACATTCCCGCCGTATAGATCGTTCCGTGTGGTTTCGAGCGAACTGCCTGTTGTCTGTAACTACCTGCTGCGATATTTCGGAGCATAGTTTTCTGACCATCTTCAGGTATATATGGCGAAAAATTACACAGAGTTCCCTTGTTTAAAGCACTGCCAACGCATGCGTGGTGTGTCCAGTTGTCACTGCGCATGCGTTGCATGAGCCCTGTGCTGCTGCTACAGGCCAGAGTGCTACTCCATGCCGTGAGCTCATAACCACCCACTACGCTTCCGGATGATGAGGATTTAGATGGGCCTTATGCCTAAAGTTCCCTGTTGCTAAATGAAGTCCGTGAACTGTATGTGCAGTTATTACCCAGTCGCTTATGCTCTGTACTTGCAGCAATGGCGACATCAACTAAAAACTCAGTTAAGATTAAAATAATATAAAATTTGGGTGCATGGAATTACAGTAGACAGTTAAATTTGGAAAACGTTATGAGTTTAGTTAATGAATTAAAGAAAACCAACGGTCTACAGCTCACTGCGTGAGCAAAATTACTGTCATTGTAATCACTGTCTGTTAATGTAGAAAGACTTACGTAAGAATGTTTGGTTTTTTTACAACGCGAAAAACAGCACTAAACTGCTGAATATGTCTCTAGCGTGATTTCAGATGGATACATCACACTAAACAAATACCTTTCAGTTAGGTAGCAACTAATGGAAATCAATTAGTAATAACCAAAGAACAACAAAATCTCATTACTAGTAAACAGTTACGTAAATACAAAATTTTTGTGACGTCACACACTGTAATGCTTACTGTCTTTAATTTTACTCAAAAAGTTATTTATTACTGAATGCTAGCATTTACTTAAAATTTATCGTAACGATATAGCATCATTCAATAATAACTTTCCTGTTAAGTAATTTGTAAAGTCAAACTTCGATTGCAAAAGAACGGCAAAGTTCATAATACGATTTCACTGACTCACTGGTTTCTTGTAATTTCAGCTTTTAATACTATTCATTAATATTTTCCGCTAAATACTGTGTGCAGATATTACTGTTATTAGGTCAATACATTAACGCACATTTCTGGTTGCAGTTGCGTAAAAATGAAAAAACAAAAAAAATATTTTACCGAATTTTCAAATTACTGTTGACTAGACTGAAGAACTTGCCATTATTATTATTTTGCAAATTATTGAAATTTTAATTACTGTTATTTCTTTAATAAAATAACCAATCATTAGGAGTCTCTCGAATCATCAGTAATGGATAGGACGGACCCTAGTTAGGTATTTTGTCTTAGATAAAGATGAAGGTCAACACTTTGGTATGACTCGTTATTATTTAAACACAAAATGAAATACGAAGCTGTCTTACAAACAAATCTGACCAAGCAGTTAGTTCGACCTTCCTTCAGGTTGAAGTGTCATCGGCGCAATGTAAGGCATTGTTCGTTGAAAATTTGTGGCACAGACTCTTCTTCTTGTAGGTCCGTAATAAATAAAATTTGGACCGCAGTACTCCTCGAGTTAATTTGCATACTCTTGAAGAAATTATGCTATGCCCATTTAATGCCATATACTCCGACCGTACACAACAAATGCACGCCGAGTCATTACATAGTTTAGCACCACTACTTTACGACAATTTCTCAAAAAAAAGAAAGAAAAAAAAGAACAACTCCCGGTGCGCTTCGCATCCAGCGATAATGCAACTGCCAAAACTGGCAATTCACTGTACTCTTCTGACAAGATCGTATCGCCCTGACTAAGCCAGCGCGTCTACTTACAACCGGTATTTATTTAAATTTACAATGAGGGAACATTTCATTTCACCATACAAACATTAGTACACTCATATACAAACTCTGATTTAAAGAAAATTGCATCGAAAAATAAAAATTTGGTAGTCCACAAAGTTGTTGTGTTACAAGCTCGTATCACCGATATCACATCCACCACCACACACAGTGAAAACGCTCGACGATGCCGGCTAGACAGAGAATAAAGTTTTTCTGTGCCAGAATTCAATGCAGTATCTAACTGGAAACTGTCGTCACGATTGATTAGGGCCTCAGACAATTTCATTTCCATTGATTCATTGAAGAAAAAATGTTTAAATGTGTGTGGATTCCTAAGGGACCAAACTGGTGAGGTCATGAGCCACGAGAATTACACACTGCTTAAACCAACTTGGGCTAAGAACAACACACGGACACACCCACGCGCGAGGGAGGACTCGAACCTCCGGCGGAAGGGACCACGCAGACCAGACGTGGCACCTCAAACCGCGCGTCCACTGCGCGCGGCGATTCATTGACGAAGGAGCTCTAGCAGTCTGAAGTACTGACCACAATTTTTGTTTGATTTTGTTTCATGTAATGATCAGAAGAAGTACAGATTTCGGCGATTGCAGATTTGCTGCATTGGAGGAGGCCAGTATCTCGCTGGTATTTTACGATGCGCCCTTGAACAGTCCACGTCGTTTGCCCTATATAAGATTCACGCACTCTCATAGAATCCTATAAACACCTGCAATATACAGCTCTAAGTTTTTTTAACCAGCCTCAGAAGTGCCGAGAATTTTATGTCGTGGAAGGATCGCTTTCACGGAAACATTTGCAATATATGGAAGGTAAGCTGTCGGCTTGAACGACTCATCGTCTTCCCTGCTCTGCCGTTTACATGTCTGTAGCAGTCTTCACCGAGCCCGTATCATCTCAGATACCGATAACTTGCAAGCTGGATCCGAACGCCTCCAAACTGTGTTCCAGAGCGATGGGTATTCGTCTCATCAGACACAGAGAGCGCCGAAATATACTCGCGTCATCGTGTCAACTTACAGATATCCAGCATTTCGCCCAAAATTTGGTTCAATTGGCTCTGAGCGCTATGGGACTCAACTTCTGAGGTCATTAGTCCCCTAGAACTTAGAACTAGTTAAACCTAATCAACCTAAGGACATCACACATATCCATGCCCGATGTAGGATTCGAACCTGCGACCGTAGCGGTCTCGCGGTTCCAGGCTCCAGCGCCTAGAACCGCACGGCCACTTCGGCCGAGGTCTAAAATTTCACGCAACAAATAACTGCGTTTACTTGTGTGTTAGAACGATTGCAGAGCTGTTTCCAGAATATTATGCTAAAATGTGTAGTCTCTGTGCGCTAATAAAAACAGACGTGTCCCCAGGGCTTATACGGGGTTTTGTGTTAAGCAGTATGAACACGTCAGAGAAATGCTCGTAGATGGCAGCACTAACAACATAATGCCCTAACATAAGTGAAAATTACAGTTTGAGGAAGCGTGTAGAATCACCCTAGTCGCCACGCGGGTTAGCACGTTGCTTCCGGAGGCGAGCCGGTAGCTGATCAAACCCCCCGGCGGGTTAACTACAAGTTGGACGTGGATTCTAGGCGACTTCCCGCATCCTATTAGGTAAATTTCGGACTGGTACCAGCGTCGTTACTCACTTACACGATTCACAGACGTTCAGAAAAACGTTCGCACATTTCCGCCCCCCATTAACGCTAACGTTGTCAAATCCAGGAATTAACATGCCGACCGAATGAATATACGGGATAAAGGCCAGGAAAAAGAAAGGGGAGGCACGTAACGTAGCTTTTGCAACAGAACACCCACGGCTGTTAGGATGTACAGGAAAAATGCTGAGACTTTCCCGTAAGCAGATCACTTCAGGCAAACTCACTGAACGTCTTGACTAAACTACTCGTGCTGAAAACGATAGCTGAGACTCAGTGATACCTCTACACTCCAGTGGATTTAAAATAGTTTACTGCGATTTTCCATTTGCTACTTTTTTTGGGTCACCAGTCTACTGACTGGTTTGATGTAGCCCGCCACGAATTCCTCTCCTGCGCCAACCTGTTCATCTCAGAGTAGCACTTGCAACCTACGTCCTCAATTATTTGCTGGATGTATTCCAATCTCTCTTCCTCTATAGTTTTTGCCTTCTACAGCTCCCTGTAGTACCATGGAAGTCATTCCCTCATGTCTTAACAGATGTCCTATCATCCTGTCCCTTCTCCTTATCAGTGTTTTCCACATATTCCTTTCCTCTCCGATTCTGCACAGAAAGTCCTCATTCCTTACCTTATCAGTACACCTAATTTTCAACATTCGTCTGTAGCACCCCATCTCAAATGCTTCGATTCTCTTCTCTTCCATTTTTCCCCAGTCCTTGTTTCACTACCATAAAATGCTATACTCCAGACGTTCATTCTCAGAAATTTCTTCCTCAAATTGAGGCCGATATTTGATACTAGTAGACTTCTCTTGGCCAGGAATGCCCTTTTTGCCATTGCTAGTCTACTTTTGATGTCCTCCTTGATTCGTCCGTCACTCGCTATTTTACTGCCTAAGCAGAAGAATTCCTTAACTTCATCTATTTCGTGAACATCGATTCTGATATTAAGTTTCTCGCTGTTCTCATTTCCTACTTCTCAATACCTTTGTCTTTCTTCAATTTACTCTCAATCCATATCCTGTACTCATTAGACTGTTCATTCCGTTTTGCAGATCATGTAATTCTTCTTCACTTTCACTCAGGATAACAATGTCATCAGCGAATCTTATCATTGATATCATTTCACCTCGAATTTTAATTCCACTACTGAACCTTACTTTTATTTCTATTATTGCTTCCTCGATAAACAGATCGAACAGAAGGCGCGAAAGACTACATCCCTCTCTTACACCCTTTTTAATACGAGCACTTCGTTCCTGGTCGTCCACTTTTATTATTCCTTCTTGTCTGTTATACATATTGTGTACGACCCGTCCCTCCCTGTAGCTTGCCCCTACTTTTTTCAAAATTTCGAGCACCTTGCACCATTTTACATTGTCGAACGTTTTGTCCGGATCGACAAAACCTATGAACGTGTCTTGATTTTTCTTTAGTCTTGCTTCCATTATTAACCGCAACGTCAGAATTGCCTCCCTCGCGCTTTTACCTTTCCTAAAGCCTAACTGATCGTCATCAAGCGCATCCTCAATTTTCTTTTCCATTCTTCTGTATATTATTCTAGTCAGCAACTTGAATGCATGAGCTGTTAAGCTGATTGTGCGATATTTCTCGCACTTGTCAGCTCTTGCAGTCATCGGAATTGTGTGGATGATGGTTTTTTTTCCGAAGGTCAAATCGTATGTCACCAGTTATACATTCTACACACCAACGCGAATAGCCGTTTTGTTGCAACTCCCCTTAACGATTTTAGACGTTCTGATGTAAAGTTATCTATCCCTTCTCCTTTACTTGATCTCCAAAGCTCTTCTAAATTCTGATTCTAATACAGGGTCCCCTGTCTCTTCTATCATGCCAGTCAAATCTTCCCCCTCATATAGGGATTCTGTGTATTCTTTCCACCTATCCGCTCCATTGTCTGTATTTACCAGTGGAATTCCCATTGCACTATTAAAGTCATCACCCTTACTTTTAATGTCACTGAAGGTTGTTTTGACTTTCCTGTATGCTGAGTCAGACCTAGCGACAATCATTTCTCCTTAGATGTCTTCACATTTTTCATGCAGCCATTTGGCTTAGCTTCTGTGTACTTCCTATTTATCTCATTCCTCAGTGACTTGTATTTCTGTATTCCTGAGTCTCCCGGAACATTTTCTTACTTCCTCCTTTCATCCATCAATTGAATTATTTCATCTGTAACTCATGGTTTCTTTGCAGTTACCTAATTTGTGCCTATGTTTTCCTTCCCAACTTCTCTTATCGCCCTTTTTAGGGATGTCCATTCATCTTCAACTGTACTACTTACTGAGCTCTTCCTTATTGGTCTATCTGTAGGCTTAGAGAACTTCAAACGTATCTCGTCATTCCTTAGTACTTCTGTATCCCACTTCTTTGCGTGTTGATTCTTCCTGGCTAATGTGTTAAACTTCAGCCTACTGAAACGTCCCCTTAAAAAAATTATACAAGACTGTGCTTAAACTGACACACAATATTTTTAGCGCAACGCAATCTGACTTTCAAAAATCCCTACAAAAGAATGGCCCTGACTAACATTAACCTATACGTTTCACAAATCACTTACCTCACCAAAAATCTTCGTTACTCGAACTACTGCAATACAGCGAGTGCCACTACTGCCAGCTTAATAATCATAATATATATAGCAGTTCATGGCATCAAGTATTACAAATTACAAAACTCCGCCATCTCTCTCCCCACATCCACCACTGCTGGCGGCTCACCTCCAACTGCGCAATGCTACGCGCTGTTCACATCCAGCTGCCCAACACTACAATGGCTGACAACAATGCAAACTGGCCACAGACTGCACACAGCACAGCCAGTGATTTTCATACAGAGCGCTACGTAACGTTGCCAATAAGAAAACATAAACAGCCTACTTACATAGCCCCCATGCTCCCCACAAAAAATTTTACAAATTGTTTTGGGCAGTGGCCAATAATGATTTGATAAAATTTTTCATAATTACAATAACAAAGATATCAAATGCACACACTTATTAATGCAATGTTGGTCAAAAGCTGAAATTTTCTCACAGTCCATAAAGACAGTCCTGATCATTCATCACAGTAAAACTGCCGTTTCTTTTCTCAAAGTCTGAGCAATAAATACAATGCACACGGAAGTAGTGGATTTCCATGCAGTCTTGAAGAAGTAGTGTTGTCCTTGCAACGGAAAGACAGTGCTGACTCTTGACATGCTGAGAGGTAATAGGCCACAACAGAGCAAACCCACAGCAGAGTCATTTGACGTTTTGAAGAATATTGGTAGGTAGGTCATCACAGAGCAGACCCACTGTAGTCCTGGTAGAGAGTACGGTATTGGTGGGCACCAGAGGTGCAGACCCACTGCAGTCCTTGTAGAAATAATGGTACTGGTGAGTCAGCAAATGTGTAGACCCACTGTAGTCCTTGTAAAAATAATGGTATTGGTGGGTCATCAAAGGTGTAGACCCAGTGTAGTCCTTGCAGAGATGGCCAGCAGCCATCTGCTGCGACTGTGCAGGTGCACAATCACCATCGAAGAGTCTTGCAGAGAAGATAGCAAGTCCATAAACCACCACCTGTACACTCACAAACTTTTTGGAATTGTCCTTAGAACCAGCAATGCTGTTATCCAGTCCCTTGCTGAACTAGTAACACACGTGCAAACACTAACAGTCCCAACTTCTCACATATTGTGCATTACTATGACCAACAGAAATGTGTGCAGTGAAATGAATGCTTACAAGTTACTTAGTTTGATGAACTGGTGTCAATTACAATTTTATAACATGGGAATACAATTACAAAGATACAAAATACATCATTAAAAACATAACAATACAGATAACATTTGTAGTAATACAGGCTTTACAAAAGAATAGAAATAACATATACATCAGTGTTAGAGGAATTATGACATGAGTACATACATAAAATCACAATAACTTTTGAAACATCAACTTTACACATGAGCATTAAAACAAAACAGAATAAATAATGTCTAAGCATATTTACAAGGTAAATAACATATTATTAATGCCAATTATATTTGAGGATAACAGTATTCCTCATCATAGTGAATGTGGCTTAGTATTAGAAGAAGAAGAAATTCTATGAAACTACACAGAGACAGGAAGAAAACAAATACATAAGGTTACACAAACACATAGTGGGATAACACAAAAGGAAAGGACAGGGTTTGTTTTCAGTGTAACATTTGGTACTGCAGTCCAACCCAAACTTCATTCCATAGATCTTTCGTCTTATTTCAACATTTGTTTCCACCAAAAAAATCCTATTCAAGCATGCTTTCTGTATTTATATGTTCACATATTTCTTACCTCATTATTTATTTTCCCTTATCTTACTTCATCATTTATTTCCAAGAAAATCCTACCTAAACCTGTTGTCCCTAAACCCTACTTTTTTGGTTCATATCCTCTTTCAAAAATACTGTTTTGGCCAAACCATTTTCTTATAGATTCTCAATGCATTTCTTCCAATCCATCATTGTTAGTTTCTTATATAGTCTACCCCCTCTTAAGCTAACTTAAATCTACTGAGCTCAGATGCTAAACTAAGGGACGAGGCAATGCAGCAGCACAAAACAATTACACAAACATCAATGACAAAAAATTCAAATTGGCAAAGCAATTGCAATATTACAACTAATATAAGGCACTGTGCAGCAAACAATAAAAATAAATCCGTAGTAAAACTGGCTTAACAGCGTAATAAAAAGTCAAATTCAGTAACATTATGCCTGGTAAACAGCAGCAGCGAATGAAATAACTTATATCTAAACATGACATAGCTCAAGCAGAAAAAAATATTACACTAAAGACAACAATGCAGACAAGGGAAATGTATATTCACATCTTAATGTCTATGTAATTAAATTGGTGCACCACAAGAAGTTATTCTACAAAAAAAATTACCAAGTAGTTGAAAAGAAAATTCCGTATGCAATTCCTGTGAAGGGAAATGTCTTTGTGCTCACCCATTTTTGGGAAATGTATTACAAAATTAGTATTTACTTGATCTGTAGACATAAAATATTTATATTAGTACATCTATAAAATTCTATTTTAACCAATGCTGCAGTGCAGCTAAAAACTAGATATTAAAAAAAATGAAAATATGTACAAAGGAAGGCATGAAACATCATTCATTAGCCATATGGCATTTCATAAGGTAGTAAAAATCTCTGAACTATAAAGACAGTAGTCATAATCAGGTGTATAGACATAAAATATTCTCATCATTTCATTAGGCATTTCAGTAAATCATAAATTAAGAGCTCCACAGTGTAATCATATGTTTTCAAGTTTGAGCGTGTCGTATTTGGGATGCTTTCTAGAAAGGAATGTCAATAGCGAGGATAAGGGCCTCCCTTTTTTTTTCTACCGGTGCCTCTGAAAACGCACACACTAATGGCTTTTTCTCCAGGCGTCTGACGCAGCTGGGTGCCCGCGACACATTACGTGCAGGTGGTCACTTAACTTTCTTACAGAAATATTTATAACAGCAGTTTCCGCTACAGAAACAGTCTCATATACAAAATTTCACAGGTCGAGAATTTGCGTTGCAAATGTGTAGAAACAAAATCTTATGAATATAACAGTGTCCAAAAAATTTTCGCCGGCATTGTGATACATTCACGCATTTACACACATTTCATAACTCTTAAAGTACGATTCTTGGTTTCCAACATCCTTTTTCACAAGGCAGAGTCCCTAACCACTGTTCATTACTCCTTACCTTATTACACATATATATATTCGTCGACACGTTAATCTTGCGACGACACTTCAATATTTCATCATAATAAATACATAGCATAATCAAATTCCTCATATAGCATCAGCTGATTGATCATAAACATACCGCAACAGCATAATACACATAGTCATCGTAATAATAACATCATAACACCTCAGTCAACTCTCAAAATCGTCGTAGCTTCCTCTAATAATTAAAAAAAAATTCTCTGCTCATGTCAAAAGTGTCGTCTACCTCAAACATACTTTAAAACTCGTGATCCCATACCAAATATATCATTCAAAGCTCTCATAATATCACAATGGGTCCAAAAAAATATGAACATTTCTCAAAGTACAGACAAAATACAATTTCGTAAGTGTGATGTTATCCAACGGTGTAATTACGTAAACATCTGTCACTGCTGTAGTAAAAAAGTTTGTCTCTCTCAGTTAAATGATCACATAGCTATGTAATTTATGTGTTAGAGGAATATGGTACCGATGTGTAAAGTTGTGTAAGCAAATACCATATTAGCTAGGGCTCCTTGTGCTTGCCAAACACATGATACACAAAGCAAGCATGTACCCCCCTGAGGATTAATGTAATTATACCCTCAGGTGTTACAGATTACAGCAATGGAATGAAATGTATCATGGAAAACTTTCTTTGTAATTCAAAAATCTTTAAAAATAAATGTTTTAAGTATAAAATTAATCACTGAAATGCGTGTCCTGTAGCATTAAATGTGCATCTTGTTGTAAGATTACCTCTGTGGAAGTGTCGTAGTTATTTTCCTCCGAAAGCTAAGTTCTGCATAAGCCAATGTACTTACCTCATGATAAACAAAAGTGAAATGCTTTGCGTAGAGATATCTTAGTTATTACGCTTATTGTTGTGATGATGAAAGTACTGTACTGTAACCTATTGTTGTGCTACGGAAAATGCTGTCTCCTTGTAGCTATACCACAAAAGTTACTACTAAAATATGTTTTACTTTCCAGAATAATTCAGAAAAACTGTGCAGATATAAAACAGATACACCGCAAAAGCAACATTGTAAATTGTCACTCATTAGTAACGTCGTGATATAATCGTGTAGCTGTCACATAAACTAACCACTGTATCCTCTGGTATCTCTCAGAAAGTACTTTATTTCAGAATGTATTTTCAAGTAAACCAAAATGTTGCATTAAAATCTCATTAGCAGTACTGGTAAATGTTCTAAGTATGTGAGCCTTATAGTCGTTACGTAATCGTGCAACTAACAAGCAAGAATGTACACACACAATAACACTGTGTCGTCTGTTCACAATAACAATGCATTCGTAATTTCTGTTTAAATAAGTTCTCTTGGTTCTTGACTGGATATTTAATTTCAAACATTGTTGCATGGTAACAGTTTCTAAGTCTGACAATGCATTCTAGAAATGTGAAGTGAAACGTTTTATGGCAAAGAGAAAGTTAAAAAGCAGATTATCTTTCAATAAACGGTTTTACATGTGAAATGTGGTTACTTTGAACATTAGTTAATTCATTACACGGTGGCGCTAACACACTACTTTCGTCTTCACTGTCGTGTCTCAGTTTACTTTGGAGCCTAGTATTACGTTTTTCACACGCCATTATTGTGACAATATTTCACACGGTAACACAGAAAAGCACAATTTGAAGAGCAACAATAAGAGAACACATTAACATAGCACTGAAAATAATATCTCGTTAATTGCAAGCGCAGCTGCAAAATACTTGGTGCAAATCTACATGCATATCACAACTGTTTTACTGTGCAACAATGAAACACTGCAACTACAAAGGAGATTCTCTCTACAATTACGTGCTAGCAATAAACAAAAGCTACACTAATTACACAAACTGCAAGAAAAAATCAGAAGATTCCAGTGAGGTATCCTCGGCTAAGGGTCGACATATGAAACGTCCCCTTAGAAAAATTATACAAGACTGTGCTCAAAGTGACACACAATATCTTTAGCGCAACGCAATCTGACTTTCAAAAATCCCTACAAAAGAATGGCCCTGACTAACATTAACCTATACGTTTCACAAATCACTTACCTCACCAAAAATCTTCGTTACTCGAACTACTGCAATACAGCGAGCGTCACTACTGCCAGCTTAATAATCATAATATATATAGCAGTTCATGCCATCCAGTATTAAAAATTACAAAACTCCGCCATCTCTCTCCCCACATCCACCACTGCTGGCGGCTCACCTCCAACTGCGCAATGCTACGCGCTGTTCACATCCAGCTGCCCAACACTACAATGGCTGACAACAATGCAAACTGGCCACAGACTGCACACAGCACAGCCAGTGATTTTCATACAGAGCGCTACGTAACGTTGCCAATAAGAAAACATAAACAGCCTACTTACACTACTATTCGTCACTACTGTGTTGTGATCTGAGTCTATATCTGCTCCTGGGTACGCCTTACAATCCAGTATCTGATTTCGGAATCTCTGTCTGACCATGATGTAATTTATTTGAAATCTTCCCGTATCAAGCGTTCCTTTTCAAGTATACCCCCTCCTTTTGTGATTCCTGAACAGAGTATTCGCTATTACTAGCTGAAGTTTATTACAGAAGTCAATTAATCTTTCTCCTCTCTCATTCCTTGTGCCAAGCCGACATTCGCCTGTAACTTTTTCTTCTTCTCCTTCCCCTAGAACTGCATTCCAGTACACCACGACTATTAGATTTTCATATCCTTTTGCGTATTGTATTATACTTCTAATATTCTCATATACTTTCTCTATCTCTTCATCTTCAGCTTGCGACGTCGGCACGTATACGTGAACTATCGTTGTCGGTGTTGGTTTCCTGTCGATTCTGATAAAAACAACCGTATCACTGAACTGTTCACAGTAACACACTCTCTCCCCTACCTTCCTATACGTAACGAATCCTACTCCCGTTATCCCATTTTTTGCTGCCGTTTATATTACCCGTACTGACTGACCTGACCAGATATCCTTCCACTTCACTTCACTGACCCCTACTATATCGACATTGAGCCTTTTCATTTCCCTTTTCATGTTTTCTAGTTTCCCTACCACGTCCAAGCTCCTGCCATTCCACGTCCCGACTCGTAGAACGTTATCCTTCCGTTGATTATTCAATCTTTTTCTCATGGTAACCTCCTCCTTGGAAATCCTCTCCCGGAGATCCGAATGGGGGACTATTCCGAAATCTTTTGCTAAAGGAGAGATCATCGTGACACTTCTTCAATTACAGGCCACACACACATGTCTAGTGGATACACGTTACGTGTCTTTAATGCAATGGTTTACATTGCCTTCTGCGTCTTCATGCCGTTGATCTTTGTTGATTCTTCCGCATTCAGGGCCTGTTCCCCACCCCTAGGACAAAAGAATGCCGTGAATCTCTGTCTGATCCTGCGCCCTCTTTGGCAAGTCCTTTAGCAGAATGAGGGTGACTTCTTGTGTCGGAAGTCACTATGCTACGCTAATCCCTCACGTGCATATACCTACTGTATCCCGCTCTGTCAAGGAACTGTACTTTTTTAAATCTCGTTGACCCTACAGCGTTTATCCTTTAATAATCAATACAATGCCGGGTTAAATAATATAACTCAGAGCGTATTTCATACCTTTATTTCATAACAGTTACCAGATCTCATGGAGGCGGTTCAGCAAAAAAGTTCGTTGAAGTTTGTCCGTTCTCTGTTAGTGCCCATTTGCACTTTTCTTAAAACGCGCAAGAAAGCATCAGAAAAAGCTGTGTGTGTGTGTGTGTGTGTGTGTGTGTGTGTGTGTCTACACTCGTCTCACAGACAGCCGTCAGTACAGAACGCCTGCAGAGGAAGCTCTGATCGCCTCGCGTCTTAGCAGGAAGTCAACAGTTCATTTCTCCGCTGTTCCTGCATTTCACGCCGTGGCACTGAGCAGCACGAGTAGAAGAAAACGTTCATTACGGGTTAGCATACGGGGTTGAAGTGGAAGCCTTAAATTTCTCCGAACTATTACGATGAAAATACGGAATTTCATTAAATGTAAATATTCGATTGCGTGTCTCTAGAAACATTGTCTTTGCTGTGTATTAGACATGCTATTCCTGTTTATCGAGGACCTGTGCTTCAAACTCTGTCAAATAAGCACGTTTTTGGTACGTAAAGATCCTCACTGCCAGCACCATTTATCTTTGAGGCGTCTACAGCTTGAACCTGTGACCTTTAAATTCTATTTTACTTTTAATTTCCTGCACTGTTGTCTGATATCTACACTATTTGAACATAGAGCATATTCAGATTAATGCTGTATCGGGTTTGCTTTTGTTGTGATAATCTTTTCTCCTGATGTCAAAAACAGACAGCTTCAGTTAGTAATGTCCAATTAAATCACTCTCGTGTCCTTTGCACTATCTTGCCATATTCTGCTGTCATTATTGTCGAAACCACTTTGTCAGATCACCGCGGTAACTTTGAATGCACAGATGCGGACATCGTCACTGCCTGAAAGTGCACATGTGAGTGAACGCTTCGATTTGTATCGGCAACATTCGTAGAATATCGCGCACGGGACGAGATTTTTTGGTGGTCGCATAAGCTGAGCAGAAGAGGTGGTGAATGAAGCTACTGGCGCAGGGGTCCGAGGTCAGCAGCCGCTGCGGGCGGTTTAGTTGGCTGTTTTGGGGGAGGGGACCAAACAGCTAAGGTCGTCGGTGCCATCGGGTTAGGGAAGGATGGGGGAGGAAGTCGGCCGCGCCCTTTGAAAAGAACCATCCTGGCACTTGCCTGAAGCCGTTTATGGAAACCACAGAAAAGCCTAAATCAGGACGGCGTCTGAACCGTCGTCCTCCCGAATGCGAGTCCACACCTCACTCGGTGTGGGTGGCTGACATAGGCCCTAAGGGGTCAGTGAAACAGAGTTGTCGGGCATCATATTTATTGGGATTAATTTACAGCACTGATCGTCTTCTCCAGCGCAGCGGCAGGCGTGCTGATTCGCACACTCGAGTGTGAGAAGGAATGCGTCGTCAGCCGCGTCCGTTGTGCAGGTCAGGACCCAACAGCGAGTAGTGCGGGTGGCCAGGCTGCGAACCTGCAGGCGCCAGCGTGCGATAGCTCACTGACAGCTGGTGCGGCCCGCCCCGAGAGGGACGTGCGCTTCAGTGGGTGCCGACAGCGTACCGTGGCGGTGGGCGCCGTGGAGGCGGGTGCACAGGACCCAAACCAGCAGCACAGCGTACTGACAGAGAGGCGGTACTGCCAGGTAGGCGGTGCGAAGGTGTCTCGCCTGACAGGTTGTAGGCGGTTTTTAACCGTCAGCCCTTCACCAGTGGAAGGCGACAAAGCAGCAGTGGCAGCTTGCAGCAGTTAAGTCCCACTACAGTCGGCTGGCTGTGGCCCCGGAGATGAAGATAAGGCTTCAGAATCGGTGGTGGGGTAAGACTGGGAGAGTGGATCACTTGCTTCAATGTGGGAGAGATGGAGCACAGTTAAATTTAGCTTCAAGGCATGTTGAAAAATCCTACTGAACATTGCCGCAGTCTCAGGTTATGCTTATTTGTCGGAAGATTCGTTTGTGCATGGTGCAGGGAATCGCAATTGAATCTCAATGTAGACAAGTGTAATGTGCTGCGAATACATAGATAGAAAGATCCCTTATAATTTAGCTACAAAATAGCACGTCAGCAACTGGAAGCAGTTAATTCCATAAATTATCTGGGAGTAGGCATTAGGAGTGATTTAAAATGGAATGATCATATAAAGTTGATCGTCGGAAAAGCAGATGCCACGCTGAGATTCATTGGAAGAATCCTAAGGAAATGCAATCTGAAAACAAAGGAAGTAGGTTACAGTACGCTTGTTCGCCCACTGCTTGAATACTGCTCACCGGTGTGGGATCCGTACCAGATAGGGTTGATAGAAGAGATAGAGAAGATCCGACGGAGAGCAGTGCGCTCGTTACAGGATCATTTAGTAATCGCGAAAGCGTTACGGAGATGATAGATAAACTCCAGTGGAAGACTGCAGGAGAGACGCTCAGTACGGGCTTTTATTGAAGTTTCGAGAACATACCTTCACCGAGGAGTCAAGCAGTATATTGCTCCCTCCTACGTATATTTCGCGAAGAGACCATCAGGATAAAATCAGAGAGATTAGAGCCCACACAGAGGCATACCGACAATTCTTTTTTCCACGAATAATACGAGATTGGAATAGAAGGGAGAACCGAAGAGGTACTCAAGGTACCCTCCGCCACACACCGTCATGTGGCTAGCGGAGTATGGATGTAGATGTAGACGTAGATGTCAGCAAAATGAAGAGCAGAATCTCACGCAGAGGGCAACTGATCCCAAGCACGTCAAAAGAGCAGAGTCATCTGCAAAAGTCAAATTCCTACATAACTTCGGACTCCACCACTTCTAAACCTATAAGATTAACACCTAAAAACTACTACCCCTAAGCTAACACAGACCAAACTTATGGGAGAACTACTATTCCGTCTATTGATAAAACCACGACTTTAAAGAAGGCAGCAGCTGTATTCAGAGTGTTAAACTCTGCTCAAAATATTGAAACTGTAGAGAAAAAGGAGAATAACAAAATGGAGGAAACAGAAAAAGCACAAAAAGATCACTAAATGGAAATACTAGTGAACAAAAAAAAAGACTGAAGAAACTAAAAAACAAAAGTGCTGCAAGTTGCTCACCATTTTCATCAGATGCATGCATTGTAGAAAATTACAAAAATAACGTTGATGCGTGGGGTGAAATGAACGTGCTGGGTGTGGTGAAATCCATTACACGAAAGTAATAGTAATGACGACTGGATTCAGTGTGCTTCCTGGTCTGGTTGCTCTGGTCAGATTGCTCACGTGAATGCTGCTCGACTTTTGCTAATTAATGCAACTGCTGTGGCTAGCGAAAGACAGGCTAATGTTCGAGCAGAACCAACACCTCATTACAAAAGTCTATATTCAATCAAGTTTTATAATAAACTGATAAAATTGTTTTAAAGTGACACATTTAATCTTATTATTCTGTATTCATTACCACGCACTACAGATAAAAATTTGTTATTTTAATTGATTCTTTTTATTCATGCATACCTATTATCATATCGTCCATCTCTCTCAGTACTTTGGTCCGTCTCGCCCACACATCTATGGATGAGATGCACCACTCATGTAGATGTTCATTTTATCATATCTTATTTTGGCAGTGTCTCAGTAAGGTGGTATGTTGTACATAACTTTATATGACACTCGGTACGAACACACTGCCAGAATTCAAAAAAAAAGTTTTAGAAAAGAAACAAATTTTATGCTGAAGAAGAAAAGCAGCTGCGCTCGGAGCTTACATGTTATGTTTCCGTGGTGGAAGGTTCGCGGACTGACGCATTATCAGCTTCAACAATGTGCCGTTTGTGTTTCTTGATTACAGCTCGGCTTCATGTGGCAATGTGTTACGAGCGGCGCCCTGCCTCCTGCAACTCTTTGCGTGTCTCAGACACATAGTATGAGCCGGATCTGATTCTCTGCCGAACGTCCGCCGCTCGTGGTCTCGCGGTAGCGTTCTCGCTTCCCGAGCACGGGGTCCCGGGTTCGATTCCCGGCGGGGTCAGGGATTTTCACCTGCCTCGAGATGACTGGGTGTTTGTGTTGTCCTCATCATTTCATCATCATCCAGGAAAGTGGCGAATTTGGACTGAGCAAAGATTGGGTAATTGTACGGGCGCTGATAACCACGCAGTTGAGCGCCCCACAAACCAAACATCATCATCATCATCTCTGCCGTTCCGCCAACTAATAACTTCAAAAATTTATGTGCGCACTCGGAAATTGAATTTGCTATGCAACTCTGTGTACGATGTATTTGGTCAGGAGATCCCATCTGGGGAGTTAGCCACCTCGTGCCAGTTTTTTTTTCTTTTTTCCTTTTTTACTTGCGAGTCGATGAGGATGAAGTGGTGATTCAGGCAACGTATACGCCCCGTCCCTAGAGGAGAAAATGGACGACTCGGCCGGTATTCGTACCCTCGCCTTCGTTATAAAAGTCACCAAAGCTAACGACACGGAACAGACTTGCCTTTGGTTCCATGCAACATGAAGCCGGAAGGTGAGGGTAACGAGTTTAGGCATACGCAATTCTAAATGTTGTGTTCTCTTTGCCGTTTTTATGTCGTCTCGCTGTCTCTGTAGAGCTGTACCCTGGGAAGCAAGGAGACGGTGTTTGTTGGTGGCCGGTTTCCTCGTTCTGTAACACAAACTGCACGCAATTAATAACTGTGTTCTATATTCATAAAGAAAGAGCTACTTAAGCCAAGTTTCCATGTTCTGTGGAACAAGCTCTCTTCTGTAAAGTCCATATAGCCTCAATGCTGTAAAGTCTGCTATGGTCACTATAAAGTTGCTATGTGCTGCCCGTCTCTGTGCCAGAGGCTAAGTCTGTGGCTGCATCTTGGTGACACGCTGCAACTCCACATCGCACAGACTCGAACTAACTGAAACAGGCTCGAACTGACTGACTGACTAACTGGCTAAAACTCGAACCAACTGCCCAACTAACTGACCCTTTGGTCCGTGGCGGCGATCCTAAATACTGGCGGCTGAGAGGGCGTTGCCTCTGTCGATACTCTCGTAACCTCTATGCCGCATGGAGTGCTGGCGCCAGCGTACGCCAGCACACTGGAGACACTTGTTGTAGACGAAAAGCATCTGTTGTTCGTCTTTTTCTTTTCACATTGGACACTTCAGGATTACGCTATTTCAACTGGGTTTTTCCTATTTCTTGAGCCTGGGCTTTAACTTTAGCACAGTATTCCCACATTTGTTTGCTATAGTGTTCCTTCCTCGCTTCAGTCCACGTTTTGCCAGTTTTTAGTTTTCGCTTGGAACCAAGGTGCTCCTGGAGTTTATGGATATCCTCAGTTTATCGAATGCAATCAATAGATATCAAATGCTTCACATCCTTAATGATGTGTGCCTATTCTTCCTTCTTCCGTAGTACAAATTGCAATAGCAATGGAGTGTTTCTTATATATGCGATGATGCGGCTCGAATACTGCTCAGACGGGCTTGAAGTTATATGTTACAATATAAACTTTACAGATAATAGTTTCCACTCGTATGTGGAATACATCTACATCTATACTCCGCAAACAATCTTACGGTGTGTCCTCCGGTGTTGTCCTCAATTCTTGAGATCTTTTTCTAATTCGGTGAACCAGACATCTTTGATTTTATTGTTGAGAAAGTGACGGAAAATCCGATTGATCAACCTTGTAGCACTCATACCGATAATGTGGCTATAGAAAACTATGGTCCCTGTGATCGTTTCTACGTGTGTATAGAGTTCATGTTTGTATAGTCTCCTGAATCCGCCATTTTCTTTGATCTGACCTAGGAACTACCTCAAGATTTGTCCTTCAAATTTCTCGATCAGAATTTTTTTATCATAACTTGGCAGCCTGTGCAGTAATGTTACACCTCGGCATTAACACTGTCCTTTTCTTGTAGATACTTTTAGTTAGTTGATGTGCTGTTTAAATTTTTACGACCCGTGATGCGAAGGCTTCTTTTTCAGAGTAGTTTCGCCAGACTCACTCTTCTACGCAACTGAACCTCTCCATCCCTTTACCGTTCCCTTCTTTTACCTCCAATATTCTGGGTAGTGACGTTATGGTCGTAACAAATTCAGTTTTCTCGAAGGAGATCTCAAGTCCCACCTATGCTGCCTGTGTATCCAGTCCATTGATTTACGCTGCAGCTGTATATAACGAACCGCAGAAAACATTCAAGGTCATCTGCAAAGACCAGGTAGATCAACCTCAAATTTATGTTCCTCGGCCGACCCTGAGTCCATTTTTAACACATTTGTCACTCATTGTCTCCGGCCACGCGTGGATCTTTTCTTGAGTACACAGCTGAATAGAAGGGGCGAGACTCCGACTCCGGAACTGATCTCAAAAAGCTTCTGAAATCTCTTCCATGAACTTCTCTTTGGGGGTGGTTTCGGTAAGAGTCTGTCAGATGATAATCCGTGTTTTATTATATAAGCCGAATCGTTTGAGGTTTTTGGTAGGAGTAGTTCGCTCAATTGAATCAAAATCCTTTTTGAAGTCTACGAAGGTAACAACGAATTTCTCAAAAGTGCATCGTGTGTTCAGCTCATGAACCGTTTTCCTGTCGTAGCCTGAAGCGCTTTTGAAAGAAGCTTCTAGATTATTAAGAGAAGAGAGATGCCACGATATATGCTTACATCAGTTCAGTCTTCTTTCCAGTGAAGTGGGTGGACCAATGCGGAGAACTACTCAGACGTAAGTTCCTCAGTTTCTCAGATGTATCGGATTATCAAAGGTAGTTCCCTGCTATCCTCCAAATTTCAGCAGTTATTGAGTCTTCACCTGATACTTTTGAGTTCTTTAGATTCATTAATTTCTTCTTATGTAGGAGGTAACGAGTCAGAACGGTTGGGTTCGCTTTCTTCGAACTTGAAACTTGGTTTCGGAGCCTCGCAACTGTAGAAGCAATCGAAATTATGTGCCAGAATATGGTAATCATCTTTATTATTGCAGGCAACTTTAACATCGGGCCTCTGAGGTGTAGACTTGGGGAATTGTACTTGCAGAAGTTAAGAATTAACTCGCAGTTTCGATGCATGCATGTCGGACGGAACATTGCTTCGTACTATACACACTGAAGAGCCAAGGAAACTGGTACACCTGCCTGATATCGTGTAGGGCCCCCGCCAGCATGCAGAAGTGCCTCAACACGACGTGCCATGGATTCGACTAATGTCTGATGTAGCGCTAGAGGGAATTGACACCATGAAGCCTGCAGGGTTTTCCATAAATCCATAAGAGGGGTGCAGATCACTTCTGAACAGCACTTTGCAAGGCATCCCGGATATGCTCAATAAGCTTCATATCTGGGGAGTTTGGTGGCCAGCGAAAGTGTTTAAACTCAGAAGAGTGTTCCTGAAGCCACTCTGTAGTAATTCTGGACGAGTGGGGTGTCGCATTGCCCTGCTGGAATTGCCCAAGTCTGTCGAAATCCACAATGGACATGAATGGATGCAGGTGATCAGACAGGATGCTTACGTACGTATCTAGATGTATCAGGGGTCCCATATCACTCCAACTGCACACTCCCCGCGCCATTACAGAGCCTCCACCAGCTTGAACGGTCCCCTGCTGACATGCAGGGTCCATGTATTGACGAGATTGTCTCCATATCTGTAAACGTCTATCGCTCGATACAGTCTGTTTGTCCGAACAAGTAACGTGTTTCCAGTCATCAACAGACCAATGTCGGTGTTGATGGGCCCAGGCGAGGCGTAAAACTTTGTGTCGTGCGGTCATCAAGGATACACGAGTGGGCCTTCGGCTCCGAAAGCCAAAATTGATGATGTTTCGTCGGATGCTTCTCATGCTGAAACTTGTTGATGGCCCAGCATTGAAATCTGCAGCTATTTGCAGAAGAATTGGACTTCTGCCACGTTGAACGATTCTCTTCAGTCGTCGTTGGTTCCGTTCTTGCAGGATCTTGCTCCAGCCGCAGTGATGTCGGAGATTCGATGTTTTACCAGATTGCCGATATTCACGATACAACTCGTGAAACTGTCGTACGGGAAAATCCCCACTTCATCGTTGCTTCAGAGATGCTGTGTCCCACCGCTCATGCGTCGGATATGACGCCATATTCAAACTCACTCAAATCTTGATAACCTGCCATTGTAGCAGCAGTAACCGATCTATCAACCGCGCCAGACACTTGTTGTCTTATATACGAGTTGCCGACCCTGGATGTTTACATATATCTGTATTTGAATACGCATGCCTAGGCCAGTTTCTTTGGCGCTTCAGTGTAGTACAACACAGACACTACACTACAGTACTGCATTCCGTAGGAAGGTGATGTGACGAGTGAAGGCAGTGTCTCACTCTGTGCGGGAATCACGGGATTATAATGCGAGCATAAGAGTGTGAAGACATCACAACAAACGGAGATTTGGGCCGCTCCTGGAAACGTGCTTGGATCGCTGAAGTGGTTAAGGTAGTCGCTCGCGACAAGTGGGAGATCCGGTTTCGAGTTCCGATGAACCATAATGGATTTGCTTGCTACTCAGGTGCCATGCAGTAAGCAGACCACGTTCCAAGTCAATGAGCTCTTCTGATCGACTTACTCTGCCGTCACTGCTTTTCTACTGACAACACAATACTCCCCGCCTCTTTTTGTTATTGACATGTTCACTCCTCGTGACAATCAGCGGTCAATTCCGCATTATATAGTGATCTCCGGTCACTTTAGATCAGATATCGTATCTATTGCTATACTGGGACATACTGTGTGACAACCACACGGAAGCATCATAACATCTATTCCGAAGGAAGTTTCTGAAACAGAAGCCAAATTTCAGTTCACATGGTGTTAGGAATTACGTGTGGAGGCAGCAAAAATGTTTATATTGTGTGATGTGGCGACAACTGACGACGTATATAAGCTTTCTATAGCTCGACTGCTTCTGGAATCGGAAATGAGTGAATGTCATTTTATGGATTTCCTCCTCATTGTCTGCAACATTTTTATCCGCATTCGTTTGTTTTCACGAGAGTGAGGAAGCCGATAACCCCATCATTGAGCGTCCATAAGCTCTAAACACACACTCAGACACACACACACTGCTTCTAGAAACAGTACCAACTGAATATCAGTTCTAGATAAGTTGCAAAATTTCTTTTCTATCTGTCGATCGATATACCAGTTAGATGACGAGGAAGAATATAAGAACTTTCAAGGAACATGCAGACGTATCATTATTCTTTACTGGTTTATAATATTGAACAATAAATAAGAAATTATGTTGATTAGGCTTTCAAATTTAAAAAAAACAACAGGTGAACTGTTGTAATGTATACACGTATGATGTTGTTGTCACTCGCTGTTTACACACTGTGATGCAACAGGCGGACGTGTACCGCTTCTCGATATCCTGGCCACGTGTCCTTCCAACTGGAGATCTTGACGTCATCAACCAGGCTGGCATCGACTACTACAACAACCTCATCAACGAGCTGCTCGCCAATGGAATTCAGCCTTTGGTGAGTCGGGGTAAAGAGTTTTCATTTCAAACAGGATCATCTAGAAGGGTATGCATTTGAAGCTTGCAGTTCAGCAATTCTAGCTTTGAATTTTGCAATACATTTCTTTCTTTCTTGTGTGTGTCTATCTCTTCATGGTAACATAACTGATAAAACCGTCATTTTCTACAGTCTGGCCCACACATTCGACTCGTAACAGTACTCTGCGTGTTTTCCTGTCTACTCATCAACTCTACTGCTAAATTAACCAATTCGGATGGCTAGTCCCATGAGCTCATTTCTTATTGAATCGGTGTTATATGGTTTTGGCCACCAGTTCATGAGTCAGCTACTAACGTTATAAATTTTGGTAGCAAAAGGAGAAAGGGGTGAGTGCCAATTAGACTATCTTTATGGTGCCCCTGCGGAAAGATGGGAAATAAAACTGATGACGTTGTTGGTGAGAATCTTGCCGGCCAGTGTGGCCGAGCGGTTCTAGGCGCTTCAGTCTGGAACCGTGCGACCACTACGATTGCAGGTTCGAATCCTGCCTCGGGCAGGGGGCTGATGACCTCAGATGTTAAGTGCCATAGTGCTCAGAGCGCTTTGAACCATTTTTTGAGAATCTGTATTAACATTTAGTCCTTTCACATATTTACATCTTCAGCTGTATCCCGGTTCCGACAATATGCGAGGTGCCACTAAAATTTCCCCAAAAATGTGAACATTTGCTTCACATCTTAAATTTAACCCTCTCCTTCAACGTAGTCCCCTCGCACCTGTATGCAACACAAATTTCTTTTTTCAGGAAATTCTCTTCTTGCTATTGACAGTATGCATTATTTATCCTCTCTACTTCGGCCGTCATCAGGTATTTTGGTGCCCAAATAGCAACACTCATCTACCACATTTAGTGTCTCACTTCCTAATCTAATTCACTCAGCATCACGTGAGTTAATTCGTCTACATTTCATTAGCGCAAACTCTTTTCAAGAACTGATCTTCCAAGTCCGTGGCCCTCTCTGACGTATGATAATGTCAACGGCAAACCTCCAAATTTTAATTCTTCTCCCTGCAGATTAACGCCCTTTCCAAATAGCCCATGGTTTCCTTTACTGCTTGTACAATGTACAGATGGAATAACATCGGGGATAGGCTGCAATCCTGTCTTACTGTCCTTTTAGTGTCCTTCAATTCTTGCAAGTTTTATTTAAGCTCTCGTTCCCTCTATTTTATCGCTGCTCCCAGACTGCAGAGAAGTGTAATCTCCTGAATTTGGTGGTGTGTTGGCTGTAGGTGACTATGTACCACTGGGACCTGCCGCAGGCGCTGCAGTACCTCGGGGGCTGGCCCAACGAGCTGATGGTCGACTACTTTGTGGAGTACGCCAGGATACTATTCGAAAACTTTGGGGACAGGGTGAGTCCCAGTCAAGCTCAACTTTCTTATTGGAGTATTTTTTTCGAACATTAGGAAAACATCTCCATTCACAGGTGAAATGGTGGATCACGTTCAACGAACCAGCCGTTTTCGTGAGTTGGTATGCGGCCATAGGCATGGCTCCCTCACAGAACGCCTCCGGAATCGGCGACTACCTGTCCCCACACACTGCTCAAGGCGCACGCACGCGTCTGGCACCTGTACGACGAGCAGTACAGAGCGACACAGAACGGTGAGTGTTCTATTGCACCTTCATTAGTCGCTTAATCACGGATACTGATCACTTCCATTGTAGTCTGTTTTCTGTACACTGAGGTGATAAAAGTCGAGATATTCACATATACAGATGGCAGTAAGATCGCATACACAAGGTATAACGGGGCAGCGCATTGGCCGAACTGTCATTTGTACTCGAGTGATTCGTGTGGAAATGTTTCCGACGCCAGATTTCGCCGCACTCTTGACACTGTAGATCTCGAAATACTGAATTCCCTAACGAGAATTAACAGAGATTAAACGAGAGATGATAGTTGGAGCTAGACGCATGAGACATTCCAGTTCGGAAATCGTTAGGGAATTCAATATTCCGCAGTGGCGAACGGCCTTCACTTAAGGACCGAGAGCAGCGGTGTTTGTGTAGTGTTGTCAGTGCTAACAGACAAGCAGCACTGCGCGAAACAACTGCAGAAAGCAATTTGAGACTACGACGAACGTATCCGTTAGGACAGTGTGGCGAAATCTGGCGTTAACGGGCTATGTAAGCAGACGACCTCTGGTAACAGGATGAAACTGCCTGCAGCGCCACTCCTGGGGTCGTGACCGTATCGGTTGGACCCTCGACGAGTGGGCCTGGTCAGACGAGTCCCGATTTCAGTTGGTAAGAGCTGATTGAACGTTTAGAGCGTGGTACAGACCCCACGAAGCCATGGACCCAAGTTGTCAACAAGGCACTGTGCAAGTTGATGGTGGCCCCAAAATCGTATGGACTGTGTTTACATGGAGTGGACTGCGTCCTCTGTTCCAACAGAACCTATCATTGACTGGAAATGTTTGTGTTCGGCTCCCTGGAGACCACGAGTGGACTTGATGTTCCAAAAAACGATGGTCTTTTTATGGATGACAGTGCGCCATGCCACCGGGCTACAGTTGTGCGCGATTGGTTTGAAGAACATTCTGGACAGTTAGAGAGAGTGGTTCGACCACCCAGATCGTCTGACATGAATACCACTGAAAATTTGTGGGACATAATCGAGAGGTCAGTTCGTACACAAAATCCTGCACCGACAACACTTTCGCAACTGTGGACGGCTATAGAGGCAGCGTGGCTCAGCGTTTCTGCAGGGGACTTCCAGCGACATGTTGGGTCCACGCCAGGTCGAGCTGCTACACTATGCCGGGGAAAAGGAGGTCCGTCAAGATATTGGGAGACACCCCACGACTTTTGTCGCCTCAGTGTATCTCTGCACATCTTCCATTTTTATATACTTAGTGCTATTCCCTTGATTTTGTACACGTTTATACTAATGTGGACAACTTTCATTAACTCACGATTAAACAACCACAGAATGAAGTTAAAGTTCGCACTACCTAAACAAGCTGCATCGGTGCGATTGAGCAAACTTGGTGGTCAAAGAATGGTACCCGAAACTCTGTAACTCTTTTCAGACTCCTTATTAGAACGGGAATTATTACTCCGTATAACAGTCTATAATCGAATCCAGTAGCAGGCAACCAGGTTTCAGTACCACCTCGCGAGGATGAGGTCAACAGTCATCACTAGGCGAATGATACGTCAGCGGAGCTCGCGGTCGCTTCTAGGTTGCGCGACCAGTAACGTGGAGCCGTACTTGTCCTGAGCTGCTTTCACGTACAAACATCGATTCATTCTCTGACGAAATCGATGTCGCTATCCGGGTGAGACACAAGACTTCATATGTATACGAGAGCTCAAAAACTTTTATTTCACTGTGTAAATAACGGAAACAACGAGATAAAGGTCCGTATGCTACAAGTCCGCACTCGGACGAACTCACAACAGAAACTACATAAGCAAATTTATGGAAACTATATTTTGTCACAATTTAATCGTGTCAGGCAGAAAACACTTTGAGGATGTATTTGACAGCGCGAGGTACATGAAACACTATCTGGTACCATGTGAAAGCAATCACAAAGAAAAGTTGGGTCAGTTACTAAAATTACCTCCACGAGTTATCAGAAAAGCTAGAGAAATATTATTTAAGCAAATATATTGCAGAAGAAGCACTGTAAGAAACTGTTTGATACCACAAGACACACGTGGTCGGAATCACTAAGAGGTATCGACTAATTCAAGGAATAAGAAACCATGTAACATCAAAATAATGGAAGGCACTATTCAAATAAACTGCACTCTGAAAAGAATGGAGAATCATAAATTATTCCCTAACTAGCCTCGACATTCTAACAGCTATGGATCTCTATGTTGACTCTCAGTGCAGCCAAAAAACGTACTGGATGGACCTACTGTGACCAGTCCCAAGAAGCCCGTGTTTTCTCGAGATTTCTCGCTCCACACACATCCCGCCAAAACCCAATGGACACAGAAAAAAAAAGTGACCAATGCCAACTACTGCAACTTAAGCCGCTAGACCTCTTTGCTGTGTTATCTCCGTGTCTATTCACGGAGCTAAGGTTTTCGAGTTTATATTCTTTGCAAACCGATGGCCTTATGAAAGTTGCTAGGTCATCGCTGTAGCTACAGTCTCAAAAAGAGAAAAGGAGCACGCTAAACATGTCATTAACCTACACGTGTCGGTAATTTTTCTCATTATTGCCCATATTTTACTCTTTTAAGCCAAAGAGAGACTTAATATCGCTCGTCTTGTGAAACGGGTCGGCCCTATACTCTGCTCATACATTTTCCTCTCTTGAAGGCTACCGGTAACAGGAGCTCAGACATTCGTACTTGTCGTACATATGACAGAATCACAAACCCACACGAATTTTATAGGAAAAGTTTTTACTTTCCTATAGCTTGCTTTAAATCTGTTCGTCGTGTACTTGATTTTTACTCTAATGGGAACTTCAGTATGAATTGAGTTACAAATTGTTGGAAGACCTCTCGTATGACATACAAACGTGACTAGCCGCAAAATGCAATCGTAACATGTGTGAAATTACCTCCACAGCAGATTTGTAGACCTTGTAGTGTTTCGTAGCATATAACTCTAATCAGTTATGTGAGAAATCGGTAATCTAAATTCAGTTCCTTGCTATACTTCTCACAACAGATGGATGATTCTGTTAAGTTTTTGATAGCTGGGAAGACCATGAGAAGTGCTGAAACGCAGTCACGCTTTCGGCACACAAACCAAATCAGATGTGATATAATCGGTTAGAGCATAGACATCTTAGACTATAGCATTGTTGTTAATTAATTAAATGTGCAACTCGGGATACCCTTGGTCTCTCTGAATAATCAAAATAGTGTCTCTCCCGGAAATTAATGTCTGCATGATGAATTATCCGTCCCCACGCATAGCAATACGGAAATGTCGGACTCCGGGTACGCCTGGTGGGCACACGCTATTCGTATACGGGCATGCTGTTAGAAACAAGCTCAATAACTATGCGACTTATGATGCTTAATAGCAATTTGTAAAGTAGTAGGTCACCCGTGATCTAGGGATACCAGCACGGTAGCTCAGCGTGTTCGGTCAGAGAGCTGGTTGGTCTCCGTAATAAAAGAAAAACTGAGTGAAGGGTCAAGAAAACGAACTTCAACGGATGTCATATGACGTCCGCTAAGACCAAATATTACAAATCTGTCCCGGGTTTAAAACTCGCCACCGCTTAAATTTTGATTAATAATCAGCATTGGCGGTCGAAGACATCTGGCATAAGAAGTTATCCTCATTCTGCCATTCACCTATGCACTTGGAGTGGGAAACTGCCCCTAAAGGCGGAAGAATCAACAAAGATCAACGGCATGAGGATGCAAAAGGCAATAGGAAGCACTGCATTAAAGACACATAACGTGCATCCACAGGACATGTGGCCTGTAACTGAAGAAGTGTCATGATGATCTCTCCGTTTGCAAAAGATTCTGGAATACTCCCCCATTCGTATTTCCGGGAGGGGACTGCCACGGGGGAGGTGACCATGAGAAAAAAATTGAATAATCAACAAAAGGGTAACGTTCTACGAGTCGGGACGTGGAAAGTCAGAACCTTGAATGTGGTAGGGAAGCTAGAAAATCTGAGAAAGGAAATGCAAGGGCTCAATCTAGATATAGTAGGGGTCAGTAAAGTGAAATGGAAAGAAGACCACGATTTCTGGACAGATGAGTGCAGGGTAATGTCAACAACAGCAGAAAATGACATAACTGGAGTAGGATTCGTTATGAATAGGAAGGTAGGGCAGAGAGTGTGTTACTGTGAACAGTTCAGTGATAGGGTTGTTCTTATCTGAATCGACGGCAAACCAACATCGACAACGATAGTTCAGGTATACATGCCGATGTCACAAGCTGAAAATGAAGAGAGAGAGAAAGTATATGAGGATATTAAAAGTCTTATACAATACGCAAAGGGAGATGAAAATCTAATAGTCATGGGGGACTGGAATGCAGTTGTTGGAGAAGGAGTAGAAGAAAATGTAACTGGAGAATATGGCCTTGGGACAAGGAATGAAAGAGAAGAAAGACTAATTGAGTTCTGTAATAAATTTCAGCTAGTAATAGCGAATACAAGGATCACAAGAGGAGGAGGTATACTTGGAAAAGGCCGAGTGATACGGGAAGATTTCAGTCAGATGGCCAGACAGAGATTCTGTAATCAGATACTGGATTGTAAGGCGTATCCAGGAGCAGATATAGACTCAGATCAAAATGCAGTAGTGATGAAGTGTAGGCTGAAGTTTAAGAGATCAGTCACGAAGAATCAGTACGCAAAGAAGTGGTATACGGAAGTGCTAAGCAACAACGAGACACTCTTGAAGTTCCCTAAGGCTGTAGATACAGCAATAAGGTATAGCTCAGCAGGCAGTACAGGTGAAGAGGAATGGACATCTCTAAAAAGGGTCATCACAGAAGTTGGGAAGGAAAACATAGGTGCGAAGAAGGTAATCGCGAAGAAACCATGGGTAACAGAAGAAATACTTCAGCTGATCGATGAAAGAAGGAAGTACAAAAATGTCCAGGGAAATACAGGGATACAAGAAATGAAAGTCGCTGAGGAAATAAATAAATAGGAAGCACAGGGAAGCTAAAACGAAATGGCCACATGCAAAATATGAAGAAGACGAAAAAGAAATGATTGTGGGAAGGACTGACTCAGCATATAGGAAAGCCAAAAGAACCTTCGGTGAAATTAAAAGCAAGGTTGGTAATATTAAGAGTGCAACGGGAATTGCACTGCTAAATGCAGAGGAGAGAGCGGATACGTGGCCAGAGTAAACTGAAGCCTTCTGTCAGGCGGAAGATTTGTCTGACGTAACAGAAGAAGAAACAGGATTCGATTTAGAAGAGATAGGGTATCAAGTATTAGAACCAGCATTACGATAGCTTTGGTGGATTTAAGATCAAATAAGACAGAGGAACAGACAACATTCCATCAAAATTTCGACAATCGTTGGGGAAGTGGAAACAAAACGACTATTACGTTGGTATGTCGAATGCATTTGTTTGGCAATATAACGTCTGACTTTCGGAAAAATATCATCCATACGTTTCCGAAGACTGCAAGAGCTGACAAGTGCGAGAATTATCGCACAATCACCTTAACAGCTCATGCATCCAAGTTGCTGACGAGAATAATACACGAAAGAATGGAAAAGAAAATTGAGTAGTTTTGGTTTAGGAAATGTAAAGGCACCAGAAAAGCATTTATGACGTTGCAGTTGCTAATGGACGCAAGACTAAACAAAAATCAAGACACTTTCATTTGATTTGTGGACCTTGAAAAAGCGTTCGGTAATGGGAAATGGTGAAAGATGTTCGAAATTACGAGAAAAGTAGGGGTATGCTACAGGGAGAGACGAGTAATATACAACATGTACAGGCACAAGAGGGGTAATAAGAGTGGACGACTAAGAACGAAGTGCTCAGATTAAAATGGGTGTAAGACAGGGACGTACTCTTTTACCCCTACTGTTCAGTCTGAACATCGAAGAAGCAATGATAGAAATAAAAGTAAGGTTCGCGAGTGGAATCAAAATTCAAGGTGAAAGGATGTCAGTGACACGATACGCTGATGACAATGCTACCCTCAGTGAAAGTGAAAAAGAATTGCGTGATCTGCTGAATGGAATGAACAGTCTAATGAGTGCAGATTATGGACTGAGAGTAAATCGAAGAAAGGCGAAGGTAATGAGAATTGGCAGGAATTAGGAAAACGAGAAACTTAACATAAGGATTAACGGCCCCGAAGAAGATGAAGTTAAAGAATTCTACTACCTATTCAGTAAAATAAGCAATGGCGCAAGGAGCAAGGGAATATGAATAGAAAACTAGCACTGGCAAAAAGGGCGTTCCTGTCCAACAGAAGTCTCCTACTATGGAACATACGCCGTAATTTGAGGAAGAAATTTCTGAGAATGTACGTTTGAAGCACAGAAGTGTATGGTAGTGAAACATGGACTGCGGCAAAACCGGAAGAGAAGGGAATCGAAGCATTTGAGATGTGGTGCTACAAACGAATGCTGAAAATAAGGTGGAGTGATAAGGTAAGTAATGAGGAGTTTCTGCGCCGAATCCGAAAGGAAAGGAAAGGAATATGTGGAAAACAGTGACAAGGAGAAGGGACAGAATGATAGGACATCTGTTAAGACACCAGGGAATGACATCCGTGGTACTACAGGGAGGTGCAGGCGGTAAAAGCTGTAGAGGAAGACAGTGATTGCAATATTTCCAGCAAATAATTGAGGACATAGGTTGCAAGTGCTACTCTGAGATGAAGAGGTTGGGACAGGAGAGGAATTCGTGGCGGGCCGCATCAAACCAGTCAGAAGACTGATGCCGAAAAAAAAAAGAAAAGTACTGCAAGCAGAGCTGGTTTGCGATCCAAGGGACCCAAGCGGCTACTTGGGGGGCGAAGCTCAGAGCTGCACCAGAGGCGCCCCAGTGCAAATTTACATACAATTTGTACCGTAATCAGCAGCCAAAATCCCCACGTGTGAACGTATACAATAATGCTGGTAGAAGCACAAACTTTGCATTAAACACGAATTCGCAAACGAGCCGAGAGAGAGAAACTGGGAATTTGTTGCTACGAGCCGCCACTCATATCTTTACCAAAAATTATCCTGGTTAGTGAAAAGTATTTAGAGCATGGGAATGTTTTCACGAAAGATGTCTAAGAACCCTAAATCCAGTCAATAAACGACAGTACATAACTGTATTGAATGCCTGCCGAATGTCAAATACGATGAAATACTGAACTGAGTCTCATGAAATCTTTCGTTGTCAAGGATAGTAATTGCCTTTAAATCTGTTGACTTCGTACCACTAAGAACAACACATCAAAGGCTAGAAAAATTTCAGTATAATAATCTTATCCATGGAAAAAAATGCCTGTACATGTACTGAAATCAGGTGGGAATCATACTTGACTTTATCGATAGTATATTTCTATTTCGTATCACACACAAATTTGAGTTTTCCTTTCCAGTTTCATACACAATACAGTTGACTTTATTTGTCGATTATCAGCTACTTTCATGGCAAATTTTTCAAAATTTAGCTACTTACTGGCAAATTTTCTTCAGAAGTAACACACAAGTTAAGCAAGTAAACAGCGTCTTCTGTTTAACACATCAATATAAAATTAGATGATTTTTTTTTATTTGTGTTCAGTTTTTCTGATCGAAAGAGAAATAATTTTTAAATTATAGAATTAAAAATTCCCATTGTTAAATTAAGAAAACAAAACAAGTTTTGCATTTTTGTTCTTTACAACCAGTTTAATAGACAACATAGTTTTATAGAAACTAGAAAATACAAGAAGTCTAGTTATTCCAGTTATCTTTAAAAGTTTTTAATAATCTTAGGAACTGCTATAGATGAAGATGAAATACATGTTAATAATTTACGCTAGATATGATTCAGAAATATATTTCTACTACAGAGGAATCTCCGTCTAAACTTTATTTGTAAGAAAAAACAGCCCATTTCCACGATCACAGGAGGTGGATGTATAAGGAGCGATAAAAAAGTTTCCGTTGGAAGGCGACGCTAACCCATTTCCTACATGTCAGTGCATATATGCACGCAACGGAATGGCTCTGGGTTACCTATAGCTGCAATAACACCCTTAAACGGAAACTTGCTGTTTATGTTTTTAAAGGTCTTCCCAAGAGTCCAAGCGAAGGAAAGTAATATCTCAGGGATTGGGGGAGTACGATATAGCACTTGTGAGGAAAAATGTTCTCGAACCAGCCCAGGAACAGCATATCTCGCATGAAACCAGTCATAAGACTGAGGACTCAAAAAAAAGAAGCTTTAAGGAAATGTTCCACATTTTAGTTCTTACATCTGTATTTGCAGGCATTACAACATAACTTTTTTTACTCCTTTCCCTACGCCTCTACTCTTTTTTTCCATACTCTTCTCGTTGATAACTCAGAGAATCCTGTACTAGTCCTTGAGGTTCTGCTTGCAGCTTTCACCATTTCTATCGGATTCGATGATATTTCTTGGTTTATGCCTTAGGCCCACTTTTTGTCTACCATTACTTCTTCTGCATTGAAATTATGAGGCAATCTGTTTCGTTCTACGCTGTCAAAACCAAGTTTTCTTACGTCCGACATGAATAAACTGGACATCATCTCTTCAAATGTAAGAATATTCTCTACCAATTCGTTTCAGCCTCGTTGCAAAATAATTTACTGCGGACAAACATGTTTACATCCACGTTTGATTTTTACTTTTATCTTCAATACACTCCTTAATTGTCGGTTTAGGTACATTTTATATGCGTGGACATTCATTTAATCCATGATCCCAATTTAGGTGTATTGTTACAGCTACATGCTTTTTGTCTGCGCTCCACTTTCCATAATGCCTTTCTGTGGCCATATTGTAATGCAAATCAACTATGGACTGATAATGCTAACCATTTCCTAAACCCTACTATACCGGCATGTTTCGTAAATTGTATCTGTACAACACCGGAAGCCTATAGCGGCACATTATAGGCAAAATCATTTCCTCTTTACAAGTTTTCTACTAACGAATCACAATGAATACAGATTCGTGACACTTTGGAAAGTAACGTAATTTCATGCATATTCACCCATAAATAAAACATTGCGTGGGCCCTTACCTTATAACAGTAATTCTCTTCACTATGTACACAAAAGCATTACATGAAAAAACAAACTAAATCAACGCTTTAGACAATTTGTTCCTCATCATCCGAAACTGACTTGTGATAGTATGACTCCAAGAAGCTCGTAGTTCATGCAGACCTTACTAAGTATCGGATGGCACAAATCAAGAGACGGTACAATACAGGCAGTTCTCACCTAAATGACGATATTATTGTTGCGCCACCAGATACAGGCAGACCCACATAACCAGCCAAGAGGTGTGCAAACCAACCGCTGACGTAATTTTGGAACCGGGGCCTGCATTTATTGTGCTGGCCTGCAGTGGGGCATTCTACAGTTGGTGGTGTACTAGACTGACAAATGCTTTAGCGCATCGTAACGATTCCACTACCGACTACATGATGGAATGCTGCCTCTTGTGATAACACACCCTCCGAGTGCGAGTGTCATGGATTCTACAAGTCATAGATCGGTTTCCAAAGGTATAGATGCCGAAGCACAGGTCAAGTATTTCCCGCAAATTAGGAGACGGTGGTTTGTGCGTATGCATCTGGTCTGTATTCCAGTGGGTACAGTCCAGGCAAATTTGTTGGCGAAGAATCAATGAGAGTTCACTACTATACCTCTCAAAAAACTGTGGCGCGATTCTGAGCTTGCAACACGGACAGTTATCTTGTTGGAAAAGTCATCGCCGTAGGGGGAGACTTCAAGTATGAAGCGTTGAAGGCGATCCGCAACAATGTTCGTGTCGTTCACTGGTGTCATGATGCCCTGGATTAGCACCACAGATCCTGTGGAATCCGAAGTCAGCGCGACCCCAGACCCCACAGCGAAATCTGCGCTCACCGGCCTGCATCCGTGGCACGGTGATGCATGTTACAAGCAGCAATTCGCCTGGATGAGGGCGTGTAGGGACCCAACCATCTGCCTGGTGTAGCGAGAAATGCGATTCATTAGACCAGGCGACACGTTTCTATCGATCCACGGCGAAAGCTCAGCGATGCTATGGCCACTGCAATCGTAATAGACGTCGATGGGTCGACACGGGAACACGTAGAGACCACGTGCTGTGCAGCTCCATGTTCAACAGTGGCGTCTGAATGGTGTGCTCCGAAACAGTTTTGCTGCACCAGCATTGTCCTCTGTCGTCAGATCTGCCACAGATCGCTGCCTATCATGGATTACATAGCGGGCTATCCTCCGACTGCTACGTTTTGTGATGAGAGGGGGCGTCCAAAACCAAATATCTTTCTCATTATTTCACCAAACTTCAGTTACTTTCCACAGGTGCTCACGACAGTAGTAGGCGAAAAGCCGACCAGATTGGACGTTTAAGTGATTCTCGTTTCCAGCTGCAGCACCACAACAATGTGCCCTTCACCAAAACCACTTGTATCAGTGGATTTCTGTCCCGGCAATGACTATCAATTCTTTTCTGTTCTGCTTATATTCTCTCCTCCTGCGTCACGTGCGCGCAACACCACCAGGAGGCGTTCATGCTCGCTGTGGCCTGTGGTTATAATGTTTTGGCCCGCCAGTGTTCATGATGCAAGCTCAGCCGGTAATAGCGTCTCTTCGGCGCTGTACATTCGACCGGAGAATTTCCGTGCGGGTCATCGACCGAATGTGTGACTAAGCGACTACAGCCCAATCGAGCATCGTCAACTAGGCAAAGACAGTAGCCAGCTAGCCCTTGTGTGGTTCTGGATTTCGAACTGGATCTGCCAGCACGAGACCTGCCAGTGGGTGCCTTCTCCCAGGGGTCCTCGGTTCTACTCGAGGCGCCTGCACGTTTCTGTCAGCCGCCACGGGCCACGTACTACCGTGTACACCAGCCCAGCCACACAGCCTCACTGCACTGTGAGGCTGACACGCGACTTGCGCTAGATAGGGCGCCGCCGTCACCAGTCGCTGTCCATTAGCTGCGGTCGGTAGTTGCGTCGCAGCTGTCGGCCTCCTGAATGGATAAGTGAATAGAGATCATGTTGTGGAGTTCTCATTCTTCTCTGCGCTCGCTGCAGTTCTACGCACCCTCTGGAGGCAGAAATAGCCATCCTGCAACACTAACTTTGCTGACCTCCGGCTGTACAACACTGGCGCCAACGATTAATGATGGTCTGTTCCAGGGTCGCAGTAATGGAGAACTGCACGGATCGTAAGACAAAAACGTTCTTCACTTTCAGAATGACTCTCGTAATACTACTCAGCTTTCAAGTTAAATATTTCATATTTTGTAGAACAGAATAACACTCGGTACAAACGGGCTCTCAACTCTTTTTGTAAGTTAGCTCCCAAGTGAATTCATAATGTTGTTGCTATTCACTCACATTTACGTTTCTCCCTACATCTACATAACATACTATGCAAGCCACTATACGGTGTAGCGGAAGGCATCTCTCGCCACTTCTAGTATTTCCGTTCACTGTTCGATTCGCAGATCGCCCGAGAGAGAAAAGTTTGTTCGTATGCCTGCGATAGAGTCCAAATTTCTCTTACCTTGTCTAAAATTCTGCGTGGTGTCTGTTTGTTCTAAGTCGTGTCTCCCTACCACTTTCGCGCAACGACGCTCTGAGCGTGTTTTTTAGGGAATTGACTAGTTTGAACCTGGGACCTGTTGCTGGTAAGGAGACGCCAGACCACACATGACATGTAGAGTTCACTCCCTGTAAAAGAATCTTAATACTAACTAAATTTAGTGGAAGGGGTTCAAGGCTTTCCTATTTTTAGTTAGCTGGTAAAATAGCGTCGAAAAAGCAGTTAAGTTTACCATTGGAAATTTTATTCTACTCACAAAACGTTTATAAATTGCACTATTGATAAAAGGAAATGTTTTAATACAGGATGATAAAAACCAACTGCGTTCAACAAAAATTTGAACGAATATTCCCTGATTGGGTTTCCAAGTTCTACAATGGATCGAAGGATGACCTATGCCATATCACATCTATAATCTAGGTTTAAATTAAGTTTCACAAAAGAGAAAACTATCACAATGGTCTACAGTGACCCTCAATTATCTTTAATTACTTATCTAACTTGTCGTAAATGACAGTGCCTGATGTGGCTTCTCAATAATTATATAACAGAAAAATCATCGCATTTCAGATTTTAACTTACGTAGCAAACGTGAATACCATGAGCTTCAATTGACGATCGACACTAGTATTACGTAAAAAGGGGATGTAACAGATGAGACTTCTGCAGTTCTGAGTGAAGCCTTATGCGCTCAAAAATGCGGCATCGCGTGTGTTCATTACCTTGTCGGTGTTCGTCAGGGGGCGGCGTCCGGCGCAGCTCTATCCAGCTCGCCGTCTCGGAAGCAACTCTCTCCTAACTTCTCCTTACTACAATTTACCGAAGTTGGTTTAAAAAAAAACTATCTGGCTGTGTTTTCATCTGACCAGTCAGGGTCTCAATGTTAACCTTAAGCTCCGCCTACAAAAATTCTGTCTATGCAATGAGAAACGTTATACTTTTCGTTGTGGGGCAATGTTTTTAAAGTTTGCAACGCGAAAAAGTCTCACACTAAAACCTGCAGCTGGTGTGTCCCTTTTAGTGTTATCGTAAGATCTATACAGTTCTTCTGGAGGGCTCTAGCTTTTAACATTGGCTGGGGGGTGGTCCTGGTGGTTAGCTGGCGACGTGGGTGTCCGTCCCTTATCGTAGGGCCTTCTAGCTTAACACGGTTCTGCTCTCGGCTTCTTTTCTCGTTTCTCCTCTCGGAACTGCGCCTGTCTCACGGTGGGAAGGTATGACATGCATTTAGGCGTTCTTGTGTTAGTCTGTGGTATTCCATTAGCTCACTCGTTACTCGTATTACTTTGGTTAATTTTATGTCACGATTTATTTGGAGCTATGTGACATACTACTGGATTTGCTTATCATGTCAGGGTTTTCATGGAAGGTGTTGGATTTGCCTGACACCTTACATATCACCACCCTTCGAACTTAATTTTTGCACTGAAGTTAGGCAATGATTGAATCGTTGTCTAAGACAGTCAAAAATTATTCCTTTATCTAAATTTTGTTGCCTACTGTTCAGCCACGTTATTCTGGTTCTATGCTAGTTTGTATTACTAATTTATATTTTTATATTCTTCCACGTTATTCTCAAAAATATGTTTATATTCACAAGAGAAGAATATTTTTATTCTATTATAATTATTATTTTTTAATTATTTTCTTTCTTTATTTAAGTGTGAAGTTTGTTTTTTAAGAAGTTTGTTATCGAAAGTGAGGAGTCTTTCACATCGATTTTCTTAGAAATATTGGTTTTTATAAATGCAGTAATTAAGTAAAATCTATTCCTACTTTTCCGACATTTAGAACAAGCTGCCATTCATCACACCAAATAAAAATTCTAAGTCAGCTTGTATCCTCCTAAGTTATCGAAAGACAATACTTTTTCGTAAACTACAGCGTCATCAGCAAACAGTCGCAGATTGCTGCTCACCCTACGTCCGATGATTTATGTATACAGAGAACACTTCTATGGAGCACTCCCGCGAGATTCTTGTCTCTAATGAACACTCATTGCCCAGGACAACGATTTGGGTTCGATTACTCAAGAAGTCGTCGAGCCAATCACATATCTGGGAACCAATTCCGTATGCTAAGACCTTCATTAACGGTCTCCAGTGGGACACTGTGTCAGACCCCTCACGAAAATCTAGGAATACTGAATTTGCCATTGCCCCTCACCTATGGTTCAGGAGGTACCGAATGAGGAAAGAGGAAGCTGAGTCTCGCATGAGCGATGCTTTCTAAATCCGAGCTGGTTCGTGAACAAAAGCTTTTCTCCTTCAAGGAAACGTGATTAATAGTTCTTCAGCAAACCGTTGTTAAGGGTATTGATCTGGAATTTTGTGGGTCTGGTTTCTTACCCTTATTGTATAATTGCACGTGAACTGACCTTAATGTTACATATATATTTTACAGGTAGCGTGGGTATCACACTTAACATTGAAGGTCTTGAGCCGGCTACTAATTCGACAGAAGATGCAGAAGCTAGCGACAGAGCCCGTCAGTTCCAGGTGCGTACAATAACTCTGACATCCCGAAGTTTCATCGATACAAGCCTGTAAAAGCCTTCTGCTGAAGTTTTAATTACATCTGAGAGTACTGAAATGTGTACTCTGTTAAGCCTGAAATGTAGTATTTTGAGAAGTCGTGTTATTTTGAACTTAGTAGGTCATAGTTTGTGAGAGCAGAAAAAATTATTTCTTACAAGTTTAGCCGTTCAGAGTTTATACAGGGTGGCTAAAGTAAAATTGGCCAGGAAAATATTGCATTAACTTTAAGACAGGCAACCCAACTTACATCATCCGTATCAAGGGCAGGAAATGTAAGTTATGTTACTTATCTTAACCTCTTAACCTCTGAGAGTAAAAAAATTTACAAGAAATTTTTCTTTTCGTGTTTTCCAAGAAACCAGTTCATAAGCGTGACAAAAATGCAGTATAAATATGTTTTTGATGATTCACTAATTTACAGGGTGGTCCTAAACTATATGTCAAAAATGTAAAGGCCTAAATAAGCAGATTTCGTACAGGAACGTCTGTGCGGTAGTGACACAGCTCTAGCTTTTAGAGCAGTATGAAAAACAAGAAACTGAAAAGTCATCTAAAGACAAATGACATCAGAAATTTGTCAACAGTTTACAACAGGCGCTCGAAAGAGCGGCTACCCATAGCAATGCACGATTCTCAGCGACGGCGCAAAATTCAGTCAGAAAAGGCGTCAGGCATGTCGATAATATGTCCAGCAGCAACAGGCACGCGGGTGACGAGATCTTCTTCAGATGTGATAGGACTCTCGTACACCACGCTTTTCATATCACCCCACAAGAAAAAATCCACGCAGGTTAAGTGGGGGAACGCGGTGACCAGGGAACTGAAGCGTCCTATCCGCAGCTGCCCGTAGACAGCGTACTGCTAATTCCTGACGCTTCGACTGAGCTGGAGCTCCATCGTGCTGGAACCACATTCGTTTGGAAACAGGTAGAGGAACATCGCCCAGAAGTTAAAGTAAGACCTTCTATAGGAAGATGTAAATGTGGCCTGTTAAACCAGTAGGTAGAGTGTACGGTACTACTAAGTTATTGTGCACAATGCCTGCCCAAACATTAACGAAAAACTTTTCTTGGTAGGTGTGTGTACAATTGTGCTATTTGGGTTACCGTGTGCCCACAGGTGAGAATTATGGATGTTCAATTACCTTATCGCGTAAAGGTAGCCTCATCAGTAAACAAAACATCTGCAGGGAAGGTTTCGTTGGCTGCAGTCTGCTGTAGGTACCAACGGGCAAAGTTGAGATGTGGAAGGTAACCGTCGTTGCTTGCACTCTCTGTAGATGGTAATGTTACGGATGCATTCCGTCTTTATGAAAAGTCTTCAAAACTTTTTTATGGCTCCCACGAAACGCACGTCCTACAGCTTTCGAGCTTGTCGATGGCTTATATTCTACTGTGTTTGACACTTTTTCTTTCACTGCAGGAGTTTTGCGATATCTTAAACTGCCAGTTCCACGCCTGGAAGCACAAAACGATCTACTCGTGGGAAGCTTCCGATGAAGACGCTCCAATGTTCGGCGATCCGGATGATTCCCATTCGGGAATCGCTCCCTGTACATCCTTTGAGCAGCTAATCCATTCCCTTGTGCAGCCGCAAACATTAAGTGTATGTCGGACAGATATGCATTGGTGAGACGATGCATGCTGCTCGAGAGCCGTGAATCCAGCAAGCGAAGCGCTTTTACACGCCGCCATCATCAGCGCTCTCTACCGGGTCAAGGCGGGATTACCGCACACACATTCCTAATGTTGTTGTTGTTGTGGTCTTCAGTCCTGAGACTGGTTAGATGCAGCTCTCCATGCTACTCTATCCTGTGCAAGCTTCTTCATCTCCCAGTACCTACTGCAACCTACATCCTTCTGAATTTGCTTAGTGTATTCATCTATTGGTCTCCCTCTACGATTTTTACCCTCCACGCTGCCCTCCAATACTAAATTGGTGATCCCTTGATGCCTCAGAACATGTCCTACCAACCGATCCCTTCTTCTGGTCAAGTTGTGCCACAAACTTCTCTTCTCCCCAATCCTATTCAATACTTCCTCATTAGTTACGTGATCTACCCATCTAATCTTCAGCATTCTTCTGTAGCACCACATTTCAAAAGCTTCTATTCTCTTCTTGTCCAAACTATTTACCGTCCATGTTTCACTTCCACACATGGCTACACTTCATACAAATACTTTCAGAAACGACTTCCTGACACTTAAATCTATACTCAATGTTAACAAATTTTTCTTCTTCAGAAACGCTTTCCTTGTCATTGCCAGTCTACATTTTATATCCTGTTTATTTCGACCATCATCAGTTATTTTGCTCCCCAAATAGCAAAACTCCTTTACTACTTTAAGTGTCTCATTTCCTAATCTAATACCCTCAGCATCACCCGACTTAATTCGACTACATTCCATTATCCTCGTTTTGCTTTTGTTGATGTTCATCTTATATCCTCCCTTCAAGACACCATCCATTCCATCCAACTGCTCTTCCAAGTCCTTTGCTGTCTCTGACAGAATTACAATGTCATCGGCGAACCTCAAAGTTTTTATTTCTTCTCCGTGGATTTTAATACCTACTCCAAATTTTTTGTTTTGTTTCCTTTACTCCTTGCTCAATATAGAGATTGAATAACATCGGGGAGAGGCTACAACCCTGTCTTACTCCCTTCCCAACCACTGCTTCCCTTTCATGTCCCTCGACTCTTATAACTGCCATCTGGTTTCTGTACAAATTGTAAATAGCCTTTCGCTCCCTGTATTTTACCCCTGCCACCTTTAGAATTTGAAAGAGAGTATTCCAGTCAACATTGTCAAAAGCTTTCTCTAAGTCTACAAATGCTAGAAACGTAGGTTTGCCTTTCTTTAATCTTTCTTCTAAGATAAGTCGTAAGGTCAGTATTGCCCCACGTGTTCCAGTATTTCTACGGAATCCAAACTGATCTTCCCCAAGGTCGGCTTCTACAAGTTTTTCCATTCGTCTGTAAAGAATTCGTGTTAGTACTTTGCAGCTGTGGCTTATTAAACTGATAGTTCGGTAATTTTCACATCTGTCAACACCTGCTTTCTTTGGGATTGGAATTATTATATTCTTCTTGAAGTCTGAGGGTATTTCGCCTGTTTCATACATCTTGCTCACCAGATGGTAGAGTTTTGTCAGGACTGGCTCTCCCAAGGCCGTCAGTAGTTCCAATGGAATGTTGTCTACTCCGGGGGCCTTGTTTCTACTCAGGTCTTTCAGTGCTCTGTCAAACTCTTCACGCAGTATCGTATCTCCCATTTCATCTTCATCTACATCCTCTTCCATTTCCATAATATTGTCCTCAAGTGCAACCCCCTTGTATAGACTCTCTATATACTCCTTCCACCTTCCTGCTTTCCCTTCTTTGCTTAGAACTGGGTTTCCATCTGAGCTCTTGATGTTCATACAAGTGGTTCTCTTATCTCCAAAGGTCTCTATAATTTTCCTCTAGGCAGTATCTATCTTACCCCTAGTGAGATAAGCCTCTACATCCTTACATTTGTCCTCTAGCCATCCCTGCTTAGCCATTTTGCACTTCCTGTCGATATCATTTTTGAGACGTTTGTATTCCTTTTTTCCTGCTTCATTTACTGCATTTTTGTATTTTCTCCTCTCATCAATTAAATTCAATATTTCTTCTGTTACCCAAGGCTTTTACTAGCCCTCGTCTTTTGACCTACTTGATCCTCTGCTGCCTTCACTACTTCATCCCTCAGAGCTACCCATTCTTCTTGTACTGTATTTCTTTCCCCCATTCCTGTCAATTGTTCCCTTATGCTCTCCCTGAAACTCTGTTCAACCTCTGGTTTAGTCAGTTTATCCAGGTCCCATCTCCTTAAATTCCCATCTTTTAGCAGTTTTTTCAGTTTTAATCTACAGTTCATAACCAATAGATTGTGGTCAGAGTCCACATCTGCCCCTGGAAATGTCTTACAATTTAAAACCTGGTTCCTAAATCTCTGTCTTACCATTATATAATCTACCTGATACCTTTTAGTATCTCCAGGATTCTTCCATGTATACAACCTTCTATCATGATTCTTAAACCAAGTGTTAGCTATGATTAATTTGTGTTCTGTGCAAAATTCTACCAGGCGACTTCCTCTTTCATTTCTTAGCCCCAATCCATATTCACCTACTACGTTTCCTTCTCTCCCTTTTCCTACACTCGAATTCCAGTCTCCCATGACTATTAAATTTTCGTCTCCCTTCACTATCTGAATAATTTCTTTTATTTCATCATACATTTTGAAACGTCCCCTTTGAACAATTATACACGACTGTGCTTAAACTGACACACAATATTTTTAGCGCAACCCAATCTGACTTTGAAAAATCCCTACAAAAAATGGCCCTGACTAACATTAACCTATACGTTTCACAAATCGCTTACCTCACAAAAATCTTGGTTACTCGAACTACTGCAATACAGCGAGCGCCACTACTGCCAGCTAAATAAAAGATTCAAACTACGGAAGGCACTAACTACTAATAGGGATAGTTAGCAAATGAAAGATTTTAATAGAGAACAAACAATGTATTTACCTTAATATCATCAAAAGTCATAATATATGTAATTTCAAAACTCCGCCATTTCCTTCCACACATCCACCGCTGCTGGCGGCTCACCTCCAACTGTGCAACGCTACGCGCTGTTCACATCCAGCTGCCGCTGCCCAACACTACAATGGCAGACAACAATGCAAACTAGCCACAGACTGCCCACAGCACAGCCAGTGATTTTCGTACAGGGCGCTACGTAACGTTGCCAATAAGAAAACCTAAACAGCCTACTTACATAGCCCCCATGCTCCCCACAAAAATTTTTTACACATTGTGTTGGGCAGTGGGCAATACATATTTCTTAAAATTTTTCACAATCGTAATTACAATAACAAAGAAATCAAATGCACACACTTATTGATACAATGTTGGTCAAAAGCTAAAATTTTCTCACAGTGCATAAAGATAGTCCTGATCATTCATCATAATAGTAATTACAGTTTTTTTCACAAAGTCTGAGCAGTAAAAGACAATGCACACGGAAGTAGTGGATTTCCATGCAGTCTTGAAGAAGTAGTGTTGTCCTTCCAACGGAAAGACAGTGCTGACTCTTGACATGCTGACAGGTAATGGGCCACAACAGAGCAAACCCACAGCAGAGTCATTCGACGTTTTGAAGAATATTGGTAGGTAGGTCATCACAGAGCAGACCCACTGTAGTCCTGGTAGAGATTACGGTATTGGTGGGCCACCAGAGGTGCAGACCCACTGCAGTCCTTGTAGAAATAATGATATTGGTGATTCATCAAAGATGCAGACCCACTGTAGTCCATGTAGAGACGGCCAGCAGCCATGTGTTGCGACTGTGCAGGTGCGCATTCACCATCGAAGAGTCTTGCGGAGAATATAGCAAGTCCATAAACCACCACTTGTGCACTCACAAAGTTTTTGGAATTGTCTTTAGAACCAGCAATGCTGTTATCCAGTCCCTTGCTTTATTATTAACACACGTGCAAACACTAACAGTCCCTACTTCTCACATATTGTCCATATACTATGACCAACAGAAACGTGTGCAGTGAAATGTAACTTACAAGTTACTAATATGATGAACTGGTATCAATTACAATTTTATAACATGAGAATACAATTACAAAGGTACAAAATACATCATTAAAGAACATAACAATACAGATAACATTTGTAGTAATACGAGCTTTACAAAAGAATCGAAATAACATATACATCAGTGTTACAGGAATTATGACATGAATACATGCATAAATGATCAGAATAACTTTTGAAACATAAACTTCACACATGAGCATTAAAACAAAACAGAATAAATAATGTCTAAGCATATTTACAAAGTAAATAACATAGTATTAGAAAAATTCTACAACATAGCTCTCATCAGCTAAACACATAAAGACAGGAAAAACACAAATACACACGGGTACACAAACATATAGAGGGATGACACAAAAGGAAAGGACAGGGTTTGTTTTCAGTGTAACATTTGGTACTGCAGTCCAACCCAAAACTTCATTTCATGGAGCTTTCGTCTTATTTCAACCTTTGCTCCAGCCAAAAAATTCTATCCAAGCCTGCTTTCTGTATTCTGTTCACACATTTCTTACCACATTATTTATTTACCATTATCTTACCTCAACATTTATTTCCAAGAAAATCCTACCTAAACCTGTTGTCCCTAAACCCTACTTTTTTGGTTCATATCCTCTTTCAAAATTCTTTTTTTTTTTTTTTTTGGCCACACCATTTTCTTATAGCTTCTCAATGCATTTCTTCCAATTCATCATAGTTAGTTTCTTATATAATCTACCCCCTCTTAAGCTAACTTAAATCTACTGAGCTCAGATGCATAAACTAAGGGACTAGGCAATATAGCAGCACAAAACAATTAACACGAACAGCAATGACAAAAAAATTCAAATTGGCAAAGTAAGCAACAATATTACAACTAATATGCAATGAGCAGCAAACAAGAAAAATAAATCAGTAATAAACTGGCTTAGCAGAGTAACACAAAGTCAAATTCAGTAACACTATGCCTGGCAAACAGCAGTAACTTATACCTAAACATGACATAGCTCAAGCAGAAAAAATATTACAGTAAAAACAACAATGCAGATAAGGGAAATGTCTATTCACATCTTAATGTCTATGTAATTAAAGTGGTGCACCACAAATTATTCTACAAAAGAAATTACCAAGTACTTGAAAAGAAAATTCTGTATGCAATTCCTGTGAAGGGAAATGTTTTTTTGTGCTCCTTCGTTTTTTTTTAAGTTATTGTTTACTGGATCTGTAGGCATAAAATATCTATATTAGTACATTCATAAAATTTTATTTTATACAATGCTGCAGTGCAGCTAGAAATTAGATATTAAAGAAAATGAGCAAATAAATACATAAAGCAAGCCATATGGCATTTCTCTCAACTAGAAAGACAGTAGTCATAATCAGGTTTATAGACATAAAAATATTTCTCGTCATTTCATTCGGCATTGCAGTAAATATCATAAATTAAGAGCTCCACAGTGTTATCATATTTTCAAGTTTGAGGATGTTGTATTTACGATGCTTTCTACAAAGGAATGTCAACAGCGAGGATAATGGCCTCCCTTTTTTTTCTACCTGTGCCTCTGGAAAGGCACACCCTATTGGCTTTTTCTCCAGGCGTCTGACACAGCTGGGTGCCCACGATGCATTACGTGCAGGTGGTCACTTAACTTTCTTAAGGAAATATTTACGACAGCAGTTTCCGCTACAGTGACAGTCTCATATAAAAATATTTCACAGGTCAAGAATTTGCGTTACAAATCTGTAGAAACAAAATGCTATTGATATAACAGTGTCCAAAAAATTTTCGCCAGCATTGTGATACATTCACACATTTACACACATTTCATAACTCTTAAAGTACGATTCTTGGTTTCCAACAACCTTTTTCACAAACCAGAGTCCCTAAACACTACTCATTATTCCTTACCTTATTCGTCGACACTTCTTCAATATTTCATCATAACAGATATGTAGCTTAATCAAATGACTCATATAGCATCAGCTTATTGATCATAAACATACCGCAACAGCATAATACACATAGTCATCGTAATAATAACATCATAACACCTCAGTCAACTCTCACAATCGTCGTAGCTTCCTCCAATAATTTCAAAACCTAAAAAATTCTCTGCTCATGTCAAAAGTGTCATCTGCCTCAAACGTACTTTAAAAATCGTGATCCCATAGCAAATATATCATTCAAAGCTCTCATAATATCACAATGGGTCCGAAAAAATATGAACAGTTCACAAAGTACAGACAAAATACAACTTCATAAGTGTGAAGTTACTCAACTGTGTAATTGCGTAAACATGTGTCACTGATGTAGTAAAAAAATTTGTCTCTCTCAGTTGAATGATCAGATAGCTGTGTAATTTATGTGTTACAGGAATATGGTACCGATGTGTAAAGTTGTATAAGCAAATACCATATTAGCTAGGGCTCCTTGTGCTTGCCAAACACATGGTACACAAAGTAAGTGTGTACCCCCCTGAGGATTATTGTAATTATACCCTCAGGTGTTACAGATTACAGCAATGGAATGAAATGTATCACGGAAAACTTTCTTTGTAATTCAAAAATCTTTAAAAATAAATGTTTTAAGTACAAAATTAAGCACTCAAATGCGTGTTCTGTAGCGCTAAATGTGCGTCTTGCTGTAAGATAATTCTGTGGAAGTGTCGTAGTTATCGTCCTCTGTAAGCAAAGTTCTGCTGAAGTCAATGTACTTACCTCATCATAAACGAAAGTGAAATGCTTTGCGTATAGATATCGTAGTTGTTACATACATTACCATAATCAAGTAAGTACTACACTGTAACGTATTGTTGTGCTACAAAAGAAGCTTCTCATTGCAGCTATACCAAAAATGTTACTACTAAAAAATGTTTTACTTTCCAGAAGAATTCAGAAAAACTGAGCAGATATAAAGCAGATACAGCACGAAAACAGCATTGTAAATTGTCACTCATTAGTAGCGTCGTGATAAAATTGTGTAGCTGTCACATAAACTAACCACTGTCTCATCTGGTATCTCACAGAAAGTACCTTAAATCCAGAATGTATTTTGAAGTAAACCAAAATGTTGCATTAGAATCTCATTAGCAGTACTGGTAAATGTTCTAAGTATGTGAGTCTTATAGTCGTTACGTAATCGTGCAACTTAACAAGCAAGAATGTACAAATAACAACATTGTGTCGTCTGTTCACTATAACAATGCTTTCGTAATTTCTGTTTAAATAAGTTCTCTTGGTTCTTGACTGGTTATTTAACTTCAAACATTGTTGCCTGGTAACAGTTTCTAAAGCATACTAGTAACGTGAAGTGAAACGTTTTATGACAAAGACAAAGTTAAAAAGCAGATTATCTTTCAATAAACGGTTTTGCATGTGAAATGTGGTGTAAACCTTTACTCTTCCTAGTACGCAGAGTTTCAACTTCAAGGCAATTATCATGTGGTATACGTTGGTAAAGAATACTGGAATTTTTCTCAAGGTTAGCGCCAATGTTATTTTTCTCTGAGCCAGCCGGCGCACGCACGCGGCAGCCTGCGGTGCGAGTCATTGTCTGTTCCTTTGTTGGCGCGCGTCGTTATTGGGATTTGGAGACCTAACTTCTACAAATTCACTGTGACGAGAGGGCCCAGCCTGATGGAATTCAGGCCTGTCGTTTTGTCGGTAGTTTACATAGTTTCTTGTTTGTCGGTCATGTGGTGGAGAATTTCTCCCGGAATCGTAACTGTGCGCTGAACTGTTGTGTCTGAAGTTATTCTGTCTCCCTTGATAGTAATTGTTTTGGTTTCCATATTGTCTGTTCCTATGGTTATCTCTGTCATATTCATAGTTATGGAAGTGCGATCTTTCTCTGTAACTATTACTCTGCCAGTGGTTGTCGTATGGGTGGTGTCTGTTTGTATTGTGAGAATAGCCTTGTCGTATCCAGTTATTATTTCTTTCATCGCGGAATTGCGACGGATGTGACCTGTAGTGATTGTTTTCCTGTTTTCGCATCCCGCGGCTGTCTGTGTCGATTTCTAATTCTTGTAAGAGTCCCTGAAAAGCTTCAATGTCGTCTTTGCAACGCCCTGCCAAAATAATATTTCTTAAATGTTCAGGCAATTTCATTACGCAAATGCGGATGAGTTCTGAAGGGCTGTATGGGTTTGACAGGTACTGATTCTTGTGCAACATGTCTTCAAAATATTTCACAAGACTGGAAAATTCAGATTGTTCAAAGTGTTTCATCATCATGATGCTATGTTTTACTCGGTCTTTTGTAGCTTGAGACCAATATGCTGAGAGGAAGGCATGATAAAATTCTCCTTCACTGTGACAATCGTGAATGACCGATCGCATTCTTACAGCTGGTTCATTCTCCAAGTAGCCACACATAAATTGTAACCTGTGCTCCAATGACCAGTTGGGAGGAAAACAATGAGAAAATTGATGAAGCCGTGCTTGTGGATGAATGTCGTTGCCAGAATTCTTAAACGTTTTGAATTTATGTGTAGTAATGAACAGCTTATAGTCAAAATCATCATGTCGGCGAGTCGCATGTCGGTCATTGTTACGTCGTGTCGGCGGTTCCATCTCAAAATTTGGTGCACATTGCCAATTTCTTTCATAACTTCCGAAATGCCCTGTGTTATTATTTTGTGGCTGTTCCGTATTTCTATGTCCCTCTTCCCGTATTGGGGTGCGAGTGTCCTCTGAAATACGTAATTCTTGTATTACCTGTGTCAGCTGATCTTGTACTTCCCGGATTTCTCTTTTGTACTGTGTATTGCTTTGATTTTGATGTTGTTTGAATTTTCTAATTTGTTCATACTCTTCTGTGTCAGTGAAGGCTACGAGTCTTGTGTCATTCAGATCATCATCTACCTTTGTAGATAAGTTAGTGACCTGATCCGAAAGTTCAGCTACTTTCTCCGATAGTGAACACATTTCCTCAGTGTGTTTTTCTGAACCAAGTTTCAGAGTGTCCATTTGTGTTGAAATCGAATCTACTGTGTCCTTTAAGTTTTCCTGAGTTTTTGCAAGTTGCGTAACCGAATCGGTAGATGCAACTGAGTCAATTTTAGCCCACAAGGTCTCATGATTTTCATGAACAATGGTTTGCAGTTCTTTTATGGCTGCTTCGTGATTCTGTAATGCATTTTCACGCCGCGAAAAAATAGGTTGAAAATGCTCACAAATTTGTGTTTTTACGTCATTACAGACTTTTTGACATTTCGATTTAATGTTATGTAACTCAGTAGTTAAATCTTCACGTATTTGTTCAAGTGTGGTGTCTAACTTCCGAAGATTTTGTTCCATTGTGTCTAACTTTTGAAGATTTTCTTCCATCGTGTCTAACTTTTGAAGATTTTGTTCCATTGTGTCTAACTGTTGCTGTGTTTGTCTCTGGTGTTGTTCCATTGTGTCTAACTTTTGAAGCTTTTGTCCCATTTGTTGCATTAATTGTAATAACAATGCACTGGTGTCTGAAACATGTTCCTCAGTGCTTTTTGGCAGTGAATTTGCACCTTCCACACATCCACCGCTGCTGGCGGCTCACCTCCAACTGCGTAACGCTACGCGCTGTTCACATCCAGCTGCCGCTGCCCAACACTACAATGGCAGACAACAATGCAAACTAGCCACAGACTGCACACAGCACAGCCAGTGATTTTCGTACAGAGCGCTACGTAACGTTGCCAATAAGAAAACCTAAACAGCCTACTTACAATTTCTTCAATTTCTTCGTCATCTGCAGAGCTAGTTGGCATATAAACTTGTACTACTGTAGTAGGTGTGGGCTTCGTATCTATCTTGGCCACAATAATGCGTTCACTATGCTGTTTGTAGTAGCTTACCCGCATTCCTATTTTCCTATTCATTATTAAACCTACTCCTGCATTACCCCTATTTGATTTTGTGTTTATAACCCTGTAGTCACCTGACCAGAAATCTTGTTCCTCCTGCCACCGAACTTCACTAATTCCCACTATATCTAACTTTAACCTGTCCATTTCCCTTTTTAAATTTTCTAACCTACCTGCCCGATTAAGGGATCTGACATTCCACGCTCCGATCCGTAGAACGCCAGTTTTCTTTCTCCTAATAACGACATCCTCTTGAGTAGTCCCCGCCCGGAGATCCGAATGGGGGACTATTTTACCTCCGGAATATTTTACCCAAGAGGACGCCATCATCATTTAATCATACAGTAAAGCTGCATGCCCTCGGGAAAAATTATGGCCGTAGTTTCCCCTTGCTTTCAGCCGTTCGCAGTACCAGCACAGCAAGGCCGTTTTGGTTATTGTTACAAGGCCAGATCAGTCAATCATCCAGACTGTTGCCCTTGCAACTACTGGAAAGGCTGCTGCCCCTCTTCAGGAACCACACGTTTGTCTGGCCTCTCAACAGATACCCCTACGTTGTGGTTGTACCTATGGTACGGCTATCTGTATCGCTGAGGCACGCAAGCCTCCCCACCAACGGCAAGGTCCATGGTTCATGGGGGGGGGGGGGACACATTCCTAAACGACGTTTGTTTCGATCCCCTCTACGTGCCTTTACATTTTTAAGATATAGTTAAGGACCACCCTGTATAAATGGAAGTCCACGTGTTTGGATTTTCAGTCTCATTTACAGTAAAACCCACTACCCTCTGCTTTGTATTTTTTCTCTTTTTGTTACAGCAAAATATTTATCTCATTTAAAACAGTCAACTGCATATGCTAATATACACAGTGAATAGGTTTGATAATGTTAACATTTTCGAATTATATGATTTCCAATACAATTTTTTTTTTGTTGATGTGCTGAAATAACTTCATGAATGTAAAGAAATTAGAATCATACAATAGTTTCTGGAAAGTAATAACTTGCTACTGCCAGTAAAAAAACTTTACTTTTTAGTATAAGCTACAAAACAATTATTTTCCACAATACATATATAAATTTCATATTTTTTGGACGTGGCTCTTGTCTTGTCTACGTTTCCTACATTCTGGAACACTCTTTGCGTGTAGAAATTTCGTTAGATGCATAGCTTTCTCAAACCTTACTTCAGTAACTGGTTGCAAAACGGCTCTTTTCCGCTATTTAGATCTTCTACATCATTTACGTCTTCACTGTCAGAGAAATGCACAGTACAAGAATGTCCTCTTTTCCCAGTAACTAGCAAGACATATTTGTAATGAAATTTAACTTTGCCGACATGTGTTTTGTAGTCAGTCATGGACAGTCTTTTCTGCTTAGCTATTTGATTAACTGTGGTACATCACCCGACAACTGGCAATCACAGGGTATATAAAATGACTAAAAACCCATACCGGCCATTCTTATGTGCGATTGTAACATCTATAATATGACAGAAATGTGTCACAAAGACGAACACCTCCCATGTTCTCATTATAGAGTTTCTCCATCATTGGTTGTGGAACATCTGATTTCTTTTTCTCTTATCTGTAGTATGACCAAGGTCCATGTACGAGGACTCGCAGGAAGTGTGCTATTTCACAGTGAAGAATTAAATTTATGCAGATGTGAACTAATTCTCACCATCTAGAGTAGTTGGAGAGCTTTCGACAAAAACACGGATTCTCAGTTTAATATTTAGGCATAATAATTACTTATAAATCTTTCTGGTTCGTTGAAGAAGCCATTTTCAGCATACCACCAACTCTAAACGAACACGCAATGGCTGTTTGCAAGACGCTGCATTCTAGTGTTAATATTAAGAACAGGAAGGTCCCCACATGTGGACAATCGTTCTATAAGCGAAAAAAATGCGCGTATCTGTGAAGAAACGATGAACGAAGGTCGACATTTGTGGACGGAGAGAACAAAGAGGTTATGGTGAGTGAAATATTCTCCGAGCCGGTTTTACTCGTATTTTGCCCAAACCTGAATGTAGCGAGTGCCAGAGAAGGATGCTGGTCTACTCTGTGTTGCAGATGGGCATTTACGCTCACCCTATCTACAGTGCAGGAGGGGACTATCCGGCTGTGGTGAGAGAGAGGGTGGACGCCAACAGCGCAGCAGAGGGGAGACCGCGGTCCAGGCTGCCGTCCTTCACGCAGGAAGAGGTCCAGTACATCAGGGGTGAGTGCCTCAGTAGGTTCTAAAGTCTCAGGCCTACTACTAGGGCTATACGGAATGTAAGTTCCGTTAATTTATTTAAGAAAAACGCCAGTACATTGACAGATATTTCATTATATGCAACATAAAGATCACATAACTAATGAGGAGGTATTGAACAGAATTGGGAGAAGAGGAGTTTGTGGCACAACTTGACTAGGAGAAGGGATCGGTTGGTAAGGCATGTTCTGAGGCATCAAGGGATCACCAATTTAGTATCCAAGGGCAGCTTGGAGGGTAAAAATCGTAGAGGGAGACCAGAGATGAATACACTAAGCAGATTCAAAAGGATGTAGACTGCAGTAGGTACTGGGAGATGAAGCAGATTGCACAGGATAGAGTAGCATGGAGAGCTGCATCAGACCAGTCTCAGGACCAAAGACCACAACAACAACAAAGCTACAATTGTGAGCTGTTTTTCTCGGCAATTACCTTGTTCATTAAGGCACTTCCCATATCGAGGAAGGAGTTTTTCAGTGGCCTCATTGTAGAATTCTGCCTCCTGTGAGCTAACCATGGTTTGACACACTCCTTTACCAACTCATCTTCAAATTTCTGTGACCATACCCATAGTTTCCCTGAGACATCGTTGGACGATATTGTGACTAATAAGCTCGGTTATTAAAAATTGTTTGTACGATGAGTCCTAAAGTGTGTGGATGGTGCCCAGAATCCGAGGAGCATGGGAGACACATCAAATTTTCTGATGCGGTGCGATGCAGAAGGAGACAAACTCTCCAGACACACTGTGTCAGATGGTGAAACATCGGTTGCAAACGTCAACGTGGGGACAAAATACCAATCTATGGAGTGGGGCCACACTATCTCGCCACGAAATCCTTTAGAGTGCTGCACAAATACTGATGACAGCTTTTTTTAGGACTGAGAGGGAGAACTGCTTGTAGATTTTATGGAAAGGGGCACTGCAATAAATTCCGAAATCGTGCGCATTAACGGTAAGCCCCACACGGCCGCACGACACAAACGTTGCTTAACAGTCCGAACTGAGAATAATCTGATCATCCTTCCGTACGGACACGATTTCTCACACAACGATTTTCAGCTGTTACCAAAGATGAAAAACTAGCTTCTGATCCTCGGTTGGAACGCGAAGACGAGTTAAAGGAGACTGTCATAGCATGTCCTGGTTCACAGGCGGCAGAATTCTACAACGAGGATTCTGAAGAACACGTTCCTCAATGTGACAACTGCCTTATTGTAGATGATGGTGATTGTAGAAGCAACTATGTAGAAAAGCAGCTGACAGTTAGGAGTTGTACAATAAAAATAGAATATTTAAAGTAGGTTAGAAACAATTCGTACCATTCTAATATTTTTTAGCATACGATACTCATGGTTACAACTCCCTTATGCGTGAATCAACTATGTAAAAGCAATACTTCACTTTGCATAATAATCCCTGTGGAATAGTAAAATTCTGGCAAAGGTCGTCACACAGCTATGGAATCTGTGCAATACGTTTATACACCAAATTCAGTAAAAAGTGCAGTGTCACGAAGGGGCGACTTGATTTTAATTAAAATTAGTCCTCGTACAGCACAAAAAGCGATTAAGCAGTCAATGCAATAAAACAGTGTTACATCCAGGAAAAGGGCTTTGATGCTACTGTGGAGAGATCAAATTTAATTGACCAAAAATATATTGATTTAAGTGGTTGCAGGAACAAAAATCTAAATGGTAATTACCGCAGGTGACAATTTCTTTTCATAAATTTTTAAGGGGGAGGGGAGGCGGATACGAAATGATGAATCACCAGGCATGTCATGTTATTTCAGTGACTACAAAATCGAGTGAAACTCAAAAACAAGTAGGCAGTATGAGCACACTTATGAGCGTGACGCTGCACCCCTATGGTATGGATGCATGCACCGAATCGGTTGAGAAGGCTGTCGTAAAGCCTTTATACTCTCTCTTGAGACAAATTGGCACACTATTGTTGCAAGTGATCCTTAATATCCTGTATACAAGGACTCTGGATGGAGTATGGTAGACGTCCGAGCAGCTCCCACACGCGTTCTATCGAGAATGATATGGGCACCTTGCTGGTCACAGAAGTATCTCTGCATGGCACGGACAGTTCATAGAGACCTGTGCCATGTGTGGACGTACATCGTCCTGTTGAAAATGCCACAACGATACTATCACATGAGAGAAAACATGTGAGGATGGAGGATGTCCGCGACGCACCATTGTGTTCTCGTAATCCCTCAGCCACTACCAGTTGTGACTTGATGGCTTGCCGTACCTTGACACTAGGGGTGACACCGCAGTGGCTCTACAAAACAGTTGGAGATTGGGACCTCTCCTCACGTTGCCCCCATACTCGCCAATGATAGTAATACAGGGTGGTGCAGGACCACAGCTGATCGCTGAAGTGCGAGACCGTTCATCAGCCGTCCATGCTCTCTGGTCACAGCGTCACTCCAAATACAGTTGTGGTGTTAACGGCAGCCTACGCACAGGCTGGAAATTGTCTCGTCTGCCTGCTGTTAGTCTCCAACCAATGGTATGGAATGACACAGAATGTTGCAACAACTCCATTACTTTTTCTTGGATAGCAGGTACAGATGGGAAGAGGCTACAATGTGCTTTGTGCACAAGACGGAGATACTTCTGTGTGGTGGGTAGACATGGACGACTAGAAACTTGAGGGCGAATGCACCTGCCCTCATATTCCCATGCAGTCCAAAAAGTGAGCCACAGTCATACTCGAATGCCCTACAAATCTGGATATTCCACTATTGAAGTGTCCAAATGGATACCCACAATGACGCCTGTTTCAAATTCTATCAGATCCTGATAACGCTGTCTCACACGAGTGAGACATTCTGTTCCAATTTTGCCCTACAAGGCGCTCCCGGACGTCCATCATCTCATCCATAGGCAGGAGCAGATGGGCCCTATTGCCCTATTGCACACATTCTGCGCAAGTGCGAACCATTTTTCCGCCCCTGCCCTCGCACGCTTCCTAAGTGCTCTACAGAGCCAACGGCCTATCTGACTGCCCAAGCATCAGCTGTTTGCCCACCGCTGCCAACCTGTGCCTTTGGGCGCCTGAGTTTCCCCCGACTGGAACAGCCCAACTTAAGGTGACAAAAAGCTTGTTCACCCTCAAAATGGCAAGTTAGGCCATCAGCACAAGCTGGCAACACTGTAGGCTCTGGCGGTATAAGGAAAAAGTCCTCCACTCGAGCTGTTAGTGATCGAGTGGTAAATAGCATGCTATGTAAAAAGCATGTTCTGCATCAACATCAGAAGGAGGGATCATTCTTTGGATACGTGTCGAGAACAGAGAAGTAAATCTGTAATTTATTCGTGTCTCTTCCTGTTACATTATAAAGTTGTGTGACTCTCTTGCAGGATCAGCAGACTTTATTGGACTGAATCACTACTCCACAGACTTCGTGACTTCTGGAGTGACTGGTATATCGCCCTCCAAAGCCCGTGATTCCGGCGTCATCACTTCATATAACGAGGTAAGCTGTTACCATTACCATCATTTGTGTAAAAGTGACAACAGTGAGTTTGCTGAAACAGCCGAAATGTTCACCAAAATGTCACACATAACCAGAAGACAATGGACTGTGACAGCAGAGATTTATTGCACACACCCAAATGAGTTTCATTCAGCTCCAAAACTTTCAAATGGTCCTTCAGTTCCATTGAGAACCATTATCCTCCCACCCTTTAGCATCCAAGTTAATTCACCGTAGTTCATTCCAAACTGAATGCGATGATATACACTCCTGGAAATGGAAAAAAGAACACATTGACACCGGTGTGTCAGACCCACCATACTTGCTCCGGACACTGCGAGAGGGCTGTACAAGCAATGATCACACGCACGGCACAGCGGACACACCAGGAACCGCGGTGTGGCCGTCGAATGGCGCTAGCTGCGCAGCATTTGTGCACCGCCGCCGTCAGTGTCAGCCAGTTTGCCGTGGCATACGGAGCTCCATCGCAGTCTTTAACACTGGTAGCATGCCGCGACAGCGTGGACGTGAACCGTATGTGCAGTTGACGGACTTTGAGCGAGGGCGTATAGTGGGCATGCGGGAGGCCGGGTGGACGTACCGCCGAATTGCTCAACACGTGGGGCGTGAGGTCTCCACAGTACATCGATGTTGTCGCCAGTGGTCGGCGGAAGGTGCACGTGCCCGTCGACCTGGGACCGGACCGCAGCGACGCACGGATGCACGCCAAGACCGTAGGATCCTACGCAGTGCCGTAGGGGACCGCACCGCCACTTCCCAGCAAATTAGGGACACTGTTGCTCCTGGGGTATCGGCGAGGACCATTCGCTGGGCTACGGTCCCGCACACCGTTAGGCCGTCTTCCGCTCACGCCCCAACATCGTGCAGCCCGCCTCCAGTGGTGTCGCGACAGGCGTGAATGGAGGGACGAATAGGGACGTGTCGTCTTCAGCGATGAGAGTCGCTTCTGCCTTGGTGCCAATGATGGTCGTATGCGTGTTTGGCGCCGTGCAGGTGAGCGCCACAATCAGGTCTGCATACGACCGAGGCACACAGGGCCAACACCCGGCATCATGGTGTGGGGAGCGATCTCCTACACTGGCCGTACACCACTGGTGATCGTCGAGGGGACACTGAATAGTGCACGGTACATCCAAACCGTCATCGAACCCATCGTTCTACCATTCCTAGACCGGCAAGGGAACTTGCTGTTCCAACAGGACAATGCACGTCCGCATGTATCCCGTGCCACCCAACGTGCTCTAGAAGGTGTAAGTCAACTACCCTGGCCAGCAAGATCTCCGGATCTGTCCCCCATTGAGCATGTTTGGGACTGGATGAAGCGTCGTCTCACGCGGTCTGCACGTCCAGCACGAACGCTGGTCCAACTGAGGCGCCAGGTGGAAATGTCATGGCAAGCCGTTCCACAGGACTACATCCAGCATCTCTACGATCGTCTCCATGGGAGAATAGCAGCCTGCATTGCTGCGAAAGGTGGATATACACTGTACTAGTGCCGACATTGTGCATGCTCTGTTGCCTGTGTCTATGTGCCTGTGGTTCTGTCAGTGTGATCATGTGATGTATCTGACCCCAGGAATGTGTCAATAAAGTTTCCCCTTCCTGGGACAATGAATTCACGGTGTTCTTATTTCAATTTCCAGGAGTGTACTTCAAACGCTCTTCCCTCAACAACTTGTATTGCCAAAAATGCATTGAACTGGAAGGCATTATTTACTCGGGAATACTGTTATCAGTGTAACATTTAAAACTGGTGTTAACATTTATTTTACAGTACCAATATGTAACAGATATGTAGTACAATTTCGTGCTTGTAAACATGCTACAGTGTGGGCATACGCAAACTGCAGTATGCTTGTGCTACGATACTTTAATATGCACTCGTAGATAAAAGTTGCTAATACGAGCATATGAAAGTAATAAGTGCAGAGGAAAATAATGCTATTAGAAAATGACAACATGGTAAGTAACAGGACTGGAGAGAATGATAGTTTTTCACAATCAATGCTATGCTAATTATTACAGTGAAATTAAATTAAAAGCAAAAATGTTAATGGAAAGACGATACATACTGCATGCACACAAAGTAGTTAAACCATATACGACTTTTCAGGAGGGGTAATAGATATTTTAGGAGACGGTGATATAAATTAATTCGTTCAAGAACGTCTAATGCAGTTACAAATTATGAGTATCCGAATATGTTATTTTTGTATAGGTTTTGTAATGGAAACGCTGTGTCTACTTGTAGAGAATACGACAGACGATTTCCTAACCGCAGAATACCAGATTTGGGAGTGTTTACTCCTGTTTTTACCAGACGATGTAAGATTGGCGCTACAGTCTGGAACCGCGCGGCCGCTATGGTCGCAGGTTCGAATCCTGCCTCGGGCATGGATGTGTGTGATGTCCTTAGGTTAGTTAGGTTTTAGTAGTTCTAAGTTGTAGGGTAAGTCCCATAGTGCTCAGAGCCATTTTTTGTAAGTTTGGCGCAGTGTCCAGAAGTCATATTTCATCTGAACGTGCAAACGAACAGAACATCGATGCAGTTTATTATTCAGTTTGTAGACCTTAGTCCTTCAAAAAGAACACGTAGAATTTCTACATGTACCTGAAGCGGTAGGGCACTGTTGGGAAGTGGCAAAGTACTGAGACCACAAAATAAAGAATACTTGAATACGTTCATCTATAGGTTTTGAAGTGTGAATTTGCGACTGTCAAAATTTATGACGTAAACCACCGTATCTTTTGATTGCATTGACCTAGAAGCTTAAACCTTTTACAATGCCAACGGATCGTAGACCGTAGACATGAATTTCGACTTTATACCCCTCTGCATTCCTGAGAAAAGTGTTCTAAACAGACGAACACAGACAGAGGGAGACAACACAAATAAAAAAAATATTTTTATTTTATATTATTACAAATTAACAATTTTATTATTTTTCCTTTCCTTTTACTGCGAAACATTGCTTCCTGCCACATTTCACGATTGTAGGTCTACGAAAATTACCCTATAGGTTTTGCTGAGTGAGTTTGCGAGTATCGAAATATGTGACATAAATTTCCGTATCTTTAGGCTGCATTGATTTAGATGATTAAATATTTTAATCGTCATGGGCCCGTTAGACGTTAACTTCGTCATAAATTTCAACTTCATACGTCTACCCTGTTCCTGCGAAAAACGGTCTTACTAGACGGACAGCAAAGTTCACCTAAGGATTCCACATTCCAGTGCCTGTGTTGTAAGGAATAGACACTGCAGCGACAACAGCCGGTATGAAACGTCTTTGCAGTTGCGAGTACGAGCATCCGTGAGATGTATAAGGGAAATGACGAAAGTGAAAATTTGTGCCACACCGGGACTCGAACCTGGGTTTGCCGCTTTACGCGAGTGGCCGCCTTAACCGCTTTGGATACCCGTGAAAGACTGTTGGCCAGGCCTAGAGTTCCATATGTCGTCGTTCATATGTCGCAGCCTGCACTCGTACGCACAGTACGTAATTCCCGTGCAAGGGAGGACATTTTAATTAGAAGTTGCTGCCTGGTATGAGTGGATAAATATGATATTGCCGTGCCTGTGTTGTTAAGAAGAACGACGCAATATTCCTTCGAACGTGCATGCATGGATGCACCAGCTGATAGTTGTTCTTACTCGCAACTGAGAATACACTAGTGGCCATTAAAATTGCTACACCAAGAAGAAATGCAGATGATAAACGGGTATTCATTGGGCAAATATATTATACTAGAACTGGCATGTGATTATATTTTCACGCAATTTGGGTGTGTAGATCCTGAGAAATCAGTACCGAGAACAACCACCTCTGGCCGTAATAACGGCCTTGATACGCCTGGGTATTTAGTCAAACAGAGCTTGGATGGCGTGTACAGGTACAGCTGCCCATGCAGCTTCAACACGATACCACAGTTCATCAAGAGTATTGTGACGAGCCAGTTGCTCGCCACCATTGACGGGACGTTTTCAATTGGTGAGAGATCTGGAGAAAGCGCTGGCCAGGGCAGCAGTCGAACATTTTCTGTATCCAGACAGGCCCGTTCAGGACCTGTAACATGCGATAGGGCATTATCCTGCTCAAATGTACGGTTTTGGAGGGATCGAAAGAAGGGTAGAGCCACGGGTCGTAACACATCTGAAATGTAACGTTCACTGTTCAAAGTGCCGTCAATGCGAACAAGAGGTGACCGATATGTGAAACCAATGGCACCCCTTACCATTACGCCGGCTGATACGCCAGTATGGCGATGACGAATACACGCTTCCAATGTGCGTTCACCGCAATGTCGCCAAACACGGATGCGATCATCATGATTCCGTAAACAGAATCTGGATTCATCCGAAAAAATGACGTTTTGCCATTCGTGCACCCAGGTTCGTCGTTGAGTACACCATCGCAGGCGCTCCTGTCCGTGATGCAGCGTCAAGGGTAACCGCAGTCATGGTCTCCGAGCTGATAGTCCATGCTGCTGCAAACGTCGTCTCGAACTGGTCGTGCAGATGGTTGCTGTCTTGCAAACGTCCCAGTCTGTTGACTCAGGGACGGATACATGGCTGCACGATCCGTTACTACCATGCGGATAAGATGCCTGTCATCTCGACTGTTAGTGATACGACGCCGTTGGGATACAGCATGGCGTTCCGTATTACCCTCCTGAACCCACCAATTCCATATTCTGCTAGCAATCTCGACCCACCCGAGCAGCAATGTCGCGATACGATAAACAGCAATCGCGATAGGCTACAATCCGACCTTTATGAAAGTCGGAAACGTGATGGTACGCATTTCTCCTCTTTACACGAGGCATCACAACAACGTTTCACCTGGCAAAGCCGGTCAACTGCTGTTCGTGTATGAGAAATCGGTTGGAAACTTTCCTCATGTCAGCACATTGTAGGTGTCGCCACCGGCGCCAACCTAGTGTGAATACTCTGAAAAGCTAATCATTTGCATATCACAGCATCTTCTTCCTGTCGGTTAAATTTCGCGTCTGTAGCACGTCATCTTCGTGGTTTTAATGGCCAGTAGGGTACATTTCATGTATTTCATAACGGCTACAGTCGCCGCAGTGGGTGTTCTCCGAACATGTATGCGTGCATGCGTGCATGCGTGTCCGAAGAAACATTGGATCGTTCTTAACAAAAACAGGCATTGTAATATCATATTTATCCGGCCACACCAGGCAACGACTTTCAATTGAAATGCCTGTCCTGCTCGAGAACCACATAATGCGTGCCAGAGTGCAAGTTGTGACACAGGAATGACGACGTATGGAAGTTTGGGTCTGGCCGTGAGTCGAGCGCGGGTAGCCAAAGCGCTTAAGGCGACCGCACGCCTAGGGTGGGAAATCCGGTTTTGTGTTCCGGTCCGGTACAAATTTTCACGGTCGTCATTCATTCCCTCGCGCAACTGATAGTTGCTCGTATTCGCAACTGCGAAGACATTTCATGTACAAGGATCCCGTTTCTACCGAGTGAGGGAAGGAGCTCTAAAAAAAAAATATGGCTCTGAGCGCTATGGGACTTAACATCTCAGGTCATCAGTCCCCTAGAACTGAGAACTGCTTAAACCTAACTATCCTAAGGACATCACACACATCCATGCCCGAGGCAGGATTCGAACCTGCGACCGTAGCGGTCGCGTTGATCCAGACTGAAGCGCCTAGAACCGCTCGGCCACCAACGGTCGGCGAAGGAGCTCTAAAAATTGGCTGCATTCAGCCCTAGTTTTTGTTGCACGCCAAGGCGTTTTGTCTTCTGAGATCTGACAAACTAAAAGCCATTGCCGGTGTTCGAGGATTTTTCCAAATGTTTGCTATTGTCTATGGATGTGGAAAGTCATATGAATCGGCGGATACCTAGAAACGAACGACCGTGGATGATGATTTTAAGTTTGCCTTGGATTTATGGGGAGGCTTTTGTGTGAGTGTGAGTGTGTGTGTGTGTGTGGGTGTGTGTGTGTGTGTGTGTGTGTGTGTGTGTGTGAGAGAGAGAGAGAGAGAGAGAGAGAGAGAGAGAGAGAGATCTAGGCATAAAGAAAGAGAGGGAGAGAGAACGCTACGAACAGAGCGAGCGCTGGGGACATAGCCTATGAATTAAGCTGATGAAAGAGTGAATTTTCATTACATTCCTACCTCTCTTAAAAAGAAAGTATTACTGGAAAAGTGATAAATACAAGAAACGTCTTCCTTTTCTTTCAGGCAGTTCCTTGGGGATTCCGAAGTTTACTGAACTGGATTGCTAACGAATATCCTGGATATCCGATATTTGTAACAGAGAATGGTCTGAGGAATTCAGGAGGACGGAACGACACTGACAGGATCGACTACTATATCGTACGTAACACTCACTCCCCTGTGTTGCAGTCCGACTTTGGTTTTGACGTCTGCGAGCTCGTTTCAGTTACAAGAACTGTATTTTTTACCTGTAGGGTTTCTTGGGAGCTCTTCTGGAAGCAGTGAACGTTGACGGAGTTCCAGTGATTGGGTACACGACGTGGACTCTTATGGACAACGTGGAATGGAGTTTGGGAACCAGGTGAGTAATCCTGGAAATCTTTGTTCATCAGACACTGTCCTCTAATAAGGTCGGATTGATCGGTGCTCTGAAACGCCAAAACATTTACTGTTATGGAAAGTTATACAATTGTAATGAAGTACTTCTTTCACTAATTTGGGAACAAATAGTAAGGAATATCTTTCTGTTTACAACTTCAGCATACAGCCACAGATAGCACTTGGTATTTTTAGTGTGTTGGTGGGACCATCTGAATTGTAGGAAAAAGCAGTCCTCTTTGAGAAATATAACTGTCTACACATTAAATAATGCCCTGTGGGAAGTGACGAGAGAAGTGGCACGTGTGATCACATTTCTGTCCTCCTCTCATCATAGGAATATTGTGCCTAACTCTAAAATGACAAAATTAATAAATCGAAGACATAAGATCACATTTGAGAATGCTTTATTTAAGGGACAGTATGGTTTGGTCCTAAAACATTAGGATTTCTATATTTTTCTGATAGTTTCTTCAAACGTAATAGAGTCAAGTATTTATTACTGTCAAGAAACGTAGCCTTCCTTGATGTTTAGGGAGGTTGATGTCACCTCGGGACGTGCCGTGTATAGGAAGCCAACTCACACTGATTTGTATCTTCCGGTTGATAGTCTTCAACATCCGTGTCAGCGTGATGGGTATTTCGTTCCTTGCCTCGTAGGGCCCATGTCATCTCACACCCTGAAAGTTTGTCGTCTGAGTTTGCCCACCTCCAAGTCACTGTCTGTCAGTTGTAGTGAAAGACGTGCCTTGCAGTATAGACTAACCATCAATCGGGACAGTGATGACCATAACGAGGCGGTACCAAAGTCCGCAGCCTTTTTATCTTACGCAGCTAGCAGTTCCAGCAGTTCCACTCTAATAAAAAAAGGAAATAACGATGTCTTCCGAATGGGACTGAAACCGGTGGGGACGCACTCTCTCTGGACAAACAACAGAAGGACGAAATTAATGCATTAATGCTACGTCACCCATTGGTTACTAATATTCACTATGACATTCACTTGTGACATTGGTCATTTTTGTTGCATCGTGACGAAACTGTTTAGTGTGTGTGTGTGTGTGTGTGTGAGAGTTGTTCAGCATGTCAAGTGCAATTCCCTTGCACAGTGCTCTGTTGTTGCATTGTGCCTCAGAAACTACAGTAGGTGCACCTATCGAAACGTCAGTGGTTGCCGAAGACGTCACCCTGCTGCAATCCCATTTATCTGAACATTCTTGCATTTGCCTGCAGCGATTTAGGGAAACCGTGGGTATAGCTAAACCTGGATGGCCAAGTGGGGATTGGATCACCCAGTTCAGTGTGTAACCATTACGCTCCACACTCAGGTTTCCGTTTTGTATTACTCGTGTGCATTTCTGTGAGAATTCTACGAACTAGTTTAGCTTAGTCGAAGCATAGTGGGCAACCGGAAACAAAGTGTCACTGGTATAAATCTCTGATTCACTGATTATGCTAGCCGAAACCTGCATTTGTCACCCACCATACCCTAAAATTTATGAGCGGTGTCAGATTTCAAACAGCATCACGTACCGCACAGACACTTGGTGATGCAAATCCTCCCTTTCTGGATAGATGCACAGGTCTGCTATTAGACCGTTCATCTCTTCATAGAAGCAGAATGGAGAATATTTGACGGACACTGGAGTAATTTCTACCGTGCTCCAGGCGAGGTTAGCATGGGTCATCGGTGTTCTCTTAAGACATTATCTCCTTGGAAAGCATCAACTGTAATTTTGGACAGTGCGCAGCTATCAGAAAGAAGTATCAAAAATAAATGTATTAATGTTCACTTAGAACTAAACAAAACATTAAACTGGTTCAAAGATTGACAGCAAATGACACGTGGCAGTCTATTGCCGGACTGGTGCGTCTCATATGACAATGACAGTCATAATTTGACTGATAATCAGTACTACGAGGGCTATCCTGAAGGTAACAGACGTTTTGTTCTGTCGTGACGGTGGTTGGAGCTACAGCCACCATCTTGGTTCCATAACGTTCCTAAACTCAGTACGTATCCAGTGGTGGTAACGTTTGGCCTGTGTGTTCTATTTTGCTTTCTGTGTCATGCTAAAATGTGTGCTGTAATAGAAAATCCCGCCAATTGTGACGTGTGTTCTGTGATAAGGTTTTCGTCGGCAAAAACTGCAGACCACTTGAAATTTATCGCGACCTTCGTTATGGGTACGGAAAAGGAATAACGAGTGAAAGCGGAGTGAGGCAATGGTACACTGAGTTTAAAAATGGCCGTACCAGTGTCCACGATGAAGGTCGCAGTGGTAGGCCTAACCCTGTCGCTGACAAACTGGTGATGAAAATCATCACAAAATTCGTGAAAAATCGTCGTTGCACGGTTATAGAACTTTCGCAACATTTTTCCCAAATTTTGTGGAGTTCAGTGCATGAAACTGTGGCAGAGAAGCGTGGTTACTGCAATTTTTAATTTAGGTAGGTTGCCGAGGCCACAGAGGACTGAGACTGGCTGCAGCACTGACCTTCCTCGAAGACTGCGAGGAAGACAGTAATAAGACTATCGATAGCACAGTAGCTGGGGACGAGACTTGGGTGAAGCATATCAATTGCGTAACAAAAAGGCAATCGATGGAATGGGGACACACAAATTCTTCAAAAAACTAAGGAAGAGCTTGCAAACGCTATTAACAAGAAAAATCAAGGCTACTGTGTTTTGGGACTCTGTCGTAGTGATTCTCCTTGATTTCCTTCAATGTGGCCGAACAGTTAATTGAGAGGGATATTTTCATTCAAACACTGACAAAGTTCAGGCGGTCGATACAAAATAAGTGCACGGGAAAACTTAGTGTAAAAGGGAAGGAAATTTGTGGGAAGTTCCTATGGGATCAAACGGCTGGGGTCACCGGTCCCTAGGCTTGCACGCTACTTAACCTAATTTAAACTAACTTACGCTAAGGACAACACACACACACACCCATGCCCGAGAGAGGATTCGAACCTCCCACGGGGAAGCCGTGAGAACCGTGACAAGGCGCCTGAGACAGCGCGGCTACCCCGTGCGGCTTAGCGCAAAAGTACCCGATTGCTCTGTCAGGATTTTGGATGGGAGGTGTTTGATGATCCAGCACACAGCCCGGATTTGCCACTGAGCGACTACGACTGTTTCCAAGCAATCGAGGTGTTGCTCGCCACACAACACTTCGATACTGACGCCGAACTGCATGACGTGGTAGCAATCGGAGGAGCCAGATTTCCACAGAGATGGTATTGAAAAATTTCTGCCAAGATATGCTAAGCGCCTCAATTTGGAAGGCGATTATGTAGAAAAATTGCTGAAGAGTGTACCTTTAAAATGTGTATAGTAAAATTTCATTCTTCAGGATGGTTAACTTTTTTATTTCAAAACGTCTCTTACTTTCTAGATAGCCCTTGTATCTGAGTTTAATTCCCGTCTTTTCATTAAAATAATTAACAGCTGTAATGAATAACGTCTGATTGCCAAATAAACCCTGCTAATTCTTTTTTTGTGGTGGTTTCGCATGAATTTTTCAGTAGTTCAATTCAGTGCATGATTAGCCAAACTGGATGTCCAGGCCAGTGTTGGAAGGACCGCCTAGGGGCTGACGGCTGCCTCTTCAGTGGCCTGTGTAGACCGCAGCGGCTGTGAGGAAGCACGTACGGGACGCTGGGCCTCGCCCACTGCTCGCCTCGGCTGGCGACGACGACACGTCTTGCTGCCGGTGTCACACAGTACTTTGCGCTCTGTGCGACGTGGGTCCTATGTCGCCGTCATAGAAATACTTAACGTGGCGTGACGAACACCTGAGAAGAAAGTCACGAGTTTTACGAACCAGAGCGTCTGGGGCACACAGATTTCAAAGGCTCCACTTTCCAGGAACTCTATGTGGAGGGCAGAGATAGGAAACATCTTTCCATACCGTCAGATACGGCTGGCCTACTTTGCGAATGTAAATTCTGATCTCCTTTGGCCACCTCTCTGTTACCACCTTAGGTGAGGTGGATGACCCTTGTCTTATAAAATTGGAAGAGGCCTCCTCACTGGTTAATCTAAACAAATTGCATTGCGGGACAAACCGAGTCGAAAGTTTTCGAGAAGTGTATAAGTGGAGAAAAAGGCATTGGCAAGAGTATCGAACAGACTGGAGAGTGTGAGAGAAACGCACAATTATTTGAGAGTTCAAAGCCAGGTTGTGTAGCGACTGGTAAACATTATAAATCTATAGCGTGGAGGCGACACTTGCTGATTGGCCAACACTTTGCAAAGCTTCTGCCACTGGTCCTCTGAAATTCTGTACACTTGCATAAAAAAAGAGACAGGCCACAGAGAACAGTAGACTTCTGCACAGTCCTCAGGAGAGAGCACACGACACTTCGTCATAGTTATCGACAGAGGGAAAACTTCACTTTGGTTCTTTAAGGACAACACTAGGCTTAGGAATTTCAGCTGATTTGTCACAGTCTGCAGCAGATCACTTCAACTTCACTGAGTCTGCTGAGAGCTTGCAGCTTTGGCGAGGAGGGCGCTACAATTCACACGCATTTATCGGCTTATTCTTACGGCAAGGCATATTTCAGAACCCAATACTTTCGTGAGTTCCGCAACCTCATTACGATTCAGTCTGAAATGATAGTTGTGTGTGTAATAATTTCATTCTCTTGGACAATACAGGCAACCACTGTGCAATCACCACAGACATAAATGTTGAAAAGTCATGTGTAGATTCTAGCTTCGTCCCATTCATCTGAATTACCGAATCTTTGCCAAGGTATTCACGTGTTATATTTATAATGATCCATGTTAACAGTTAGGCAACAGCTTCACGACCGTGGATACATCGTTTCCCGTCGGATCACCGAAGTTAAGCGCTATTGCGTGTGGCTGGCACTTGTATGGATGACCATATGGGCCGCCATGCACTGTTGCCATTATTCGGAGTGCACTCAGCCTCGTGATGCCAACTGAGGAGCTACTCGACCGAACAGTAGCGGCTCCGGTCAAGAATACCATCATAACGACCGGCAGAGCGGTGTGCTGACCACACGCCCCTCCTATCCGCATCCTCAGCTGAGGATGAGACGGCGGTCGGACATGCGAAGTAGACTACTTTTCGTGTTGAACTGTCACTTATTTCAGATACTGTTCTAATGGTAAATAAAGCAGCATTTAGTTTCTGAACATGGGCTTTCCACAATAGCTTACTATCTATGCGAACGCTGAGGAACTTGAACTGTTCAGTCTCGCTTATAATATGCCCATTCTGTCTGATCAAAATATCAGTTCTTGTTGAATTGTGAGTTAGAAACTATAGAAACTGAGTCTTGTGGCCTGAAGACGGAGTGCTGCTGCTGCTGTTGCTGCTATGTTAACAGTTGATAGTTTCCTCATTCTCTGCATTGGTAATCCAGTAATAATTTATTTGTGTATGTCAACAGGGAATATTGTAATAAACTGAGATAAAAAAGACCACTGCTTCATTTCGTAATTAGATGAACACTGTGTTTTTTATCTTGTCTGTGTTACAGCACGCAGGTCTCACGTTTGCTAACGCCATCCCGTGTCGTTAATTACCCATTGCACAATACCTTTTTCACTAAATGTATGTGAGTACATGGGGTGCGATCTGGCAAAGGTAGGTCAATCAATGTTGACATTGTGACATCGACAGGGGTGCCGCCACCTGTGTTGAAGGCTCTGCTGTAACCTCAAACGAGTGCATTGTTAATGATTCTGACATCCACAGGTGTGTGTATGTATGTATGTTGAGGACTCCACCGTAACCTCACATTCATGCATAACAGAATGTAAAACTGAAATAGCCTTTTACAAAAACATATATCCATCAACTCTGTACGTATTGATCCTGTAGAAAATACGTTGATGAAAAAACGTTAAAGATTGACATAAACATAGACCCAGACACAGATGATTTAAATAGTCATTGTCTCGCCCTCGTTTCGTAAACAGAAGGAAATGAAATGTTAACATATTGTACAATAAAAAAGTGCTGTCAGCCAGCAACTAGAATGATTTTATAAGGGATGCATATAGTATATGTACATAGCTTTATGTACCAACTGTATGGTTGATGATCTGTGTGTGTGTGTGTGTGTGTGTGTGTGTGTGTGTGTGTGTGTGTCTGTGTGTCAAGTATCAGCAACGCATCTCACCTAATGTAATAAAATTTTACACAGGGCAAAGTTTGGTCTGTACGAGGTGGATTTCAGCAGCCCAAACCTAACGAGAACGCCCAAGGAATCGGCCGGCTTCATAGCAGAAGTCTACGGGAGCAGAGAGCTGCCAGAGCAATACTTTCGGTAGGAAGAGCTCATAGATGAGTCTGTGAGAGAAATAAGTTACATGTTGTATGTTATTTCAGGAACTTCTGAATGTATTGGGTAACTGATTACAAAACCAGCGTCAATACCAGAAGTCTAAGGAAGCAGAGAGCTACCAGATCCGTACTTTCGGTAGAAAAAGTTCATAGATGTATCTATAAGTGAAGAAGGTTTTAAACCATATGTAACTTCAGAAACTACTGAATGGCTGATGTAATTTATTATAAAGTAAGTTTCAATAAATAAATTTATAAAATTAAATCGTTTGTACTTATTCTTCTTGTTAACAGAGACGTAGGTAGAAGTGTACTCCTAAATCGTTGTTATTCTGTCACGCAGATTTGTAGATCGAAATAACTGATATATAGAACATGATTAAATTGACGCAAAACGTCTACTAAATGCTAGATTCTACTCATTAACTGTGTCTAGAGGAACTGAGCAGTGAAAGCCATCAAATTTTTCTGTTCTATTGGCCATAGGGGATGCTCAACGACGCTCAGTGAACGGGCCACAATAGGTGCTCGCATGATTTGATTGTTTACCAGTCTACGTCAAGTAGATTGACAGTGATGACTGGAGCAATGTCGACTTACAAGCTCCGTTAGTGTTAGTGTGGTCACCTGAAAGTTACACATGGCCAACGTAACTTATAAACTTAAATTTCAAAATACCACTATCGCGCCTCATTAATTGTATTTCCTCTTTTTTATTATCCGTGTTTCCCACTCACGTGTCTATACAATGCTGTGTTAGAGAGGTGCACATTGAACAAAGCCTTCCTGAAATCTACGTTAGTATTTGACACAAGTAGACTCGTTTTCTTGAAGCCTTCTTACGTCTCTTCAATCGATGTCTCCGTTGTTCAGTTTCCTTACATACAGATTTTTTTTTTTTTTTGCCTTCTACTACTCGAACATCCCGAATTTTCGTGTTCGACAAACGTCACTTCTTCTTCCTACTGCTGTTAATCATCTATGTCGTCCACAAACTTGGCATTGTAAGTCATGTCCCTTGCACTTTAATGTACCTGCCGAAGACGGCACAAGAAAACACAGTCAGGTACAAAATACTTGAAAACATTTATTAAACATCCTGCTCCGACAGACTTTAAAAAGAATTAATTCTTGAATATTTATCGAACGAAAGGAAACATTCTGACTTTGACTTGAATATTTAACAAACAGCCTGACTTCAACAAGTTAGTTGTGTTATCCTGAGTAAAGCGCATAAGGCTGAAGTCCGGTAACTGTCGTCACATAATGATGAGATGAGATGAAATGGTAATGTTAGTGTTTTGTTGTAGAGTATTGCGTGTGTTTTTATATGATAGATATGATGAATAGAATGTTTGTATCTAGGTGTATGTACATGTTGGGAACGAACTAAGGTGTATCCGCAATGATTCTAAGTGCTTTGTTTTAAAACAATTTTAGTTTGTCCAGGGAGTATCAGCAGCTGTGTCTTAGAACTCACGACCATTCAGTATAGTAGGAAGTACTATGGTCTTTCAAATTAACAGTTTCGCGGTGATTGTCAACCCATTGCCCTTGAGCAGTGGGTATAACTGATGAAGCATTCCCAAACCCCTATTGCATGCACCGCTAAAGTGTAAACTCCAAACTAGTTTGTGATTAATTTTGAGGCCTAAATATTTTACCGATTCACACCAGAGGAGATCCCACCCGTCTAGAAAGAACTGAAGATTGGGAAGTCTCCTCCTGATAGTGAACATGGTAGCGTTGAATTTTTCGGGGTTAATTTGCATCTTCCAAACGTTGCACCATTGAGTAATTTGCTAAAGGTGCCGCGGCAAGCGCATGACGAAAGTGGGGTTTGGGTGGCGGGCATAGATTGTTGTACACAATGGTACCTCTAATACCCAGTAGCATACTATCTATCCAGAGTGACCCATTCCTCAACGGCGATTCAGTGTAGATCCCGTACGCTGCTGGTGGTCATGGAAGCCACCGTAACGGCTGTACGATACGTGAATTCCATCCTCCGACCGATAGTGCAACCATATCGGCAGCATATTGGCGAGGCATTTGTCTTCGTGGACGATAAGTCGCATCCCCATCGTACACATCTTGTGAATGACTTCTTTCAGGATAACATCGCTCGGCTAGAGTGGCCAGCATGTTCTCCAGACAAGAACCCTATCGACCATGCGTGGGATAGATTGAAAAGGGCTGTTTATGGACGACGTGAGACTTCTTTAACTGACAAACAAAACGTGACATTATTACAAACGCGGACTAACAATCACGAGCCTAACCCTGCAATTGTGCTTTACGCTATGCTTGCGAATTTTACCTTGAATTTCATCTTCAAGCGGAGTTAAACAATCTAAATCCCTCCTGGCCGTATAAATGAAATCAGGCCATGAGTGCGGAAAGATCTGTCATCACCGACGTGAGGGCAGTGTGACATGTCCTCTGTCTCCGAGCTCTCGACCGACACTACTTATAATCGCGCTCCCCTGTTTCGCCCTCAGATTGAGCCATCGATATCTGAGTACTTATTTATTCCCAATATTACACAATGCAAAGAACAGCGTTAAGTTGGATACGTTATTTTCATTGTAATGGAGAATCCTGACACACTCCTTACATAGCCTCCCGGTTGCTTTTTTCTGAATTTGAACGGGACTTACGTACAGATAGCACAAAAGCAACTAAAAATTCTTAATTATGAAACATATTAAACATATAGGTTAGCCAGCAAATATTGTTTTTACAAGGAATATCGTGAAGCATTTCTTGCTTACTAAAAATATTCTAATATTTTAACAAAATACATAAAGCTGTAGAAGTTCTATTAATGTTATAAGGATTGTTCGTTATTAGCTCAATTATCTTGAGTCAGTTTTGAGAACCTTTTAAAACAAGTAATTAGGCAAATTTTAATACATGATCAATTTCAACCTGTAAAGTTTAGAAAAGCAACAAGACAAACAAGTAGAGTGTTATTGTTTTGTAAAAAGGGAATGTTCACTGCACAGAAAGTTTTGTATTGTTTTGCACTTCACACACTTGTAGAAGTATGAGAGGAGAAGCAATGTTGTAAACTGTGTGTGGAGTTGTGTTTACTGTCTATATCACTAAAACCTCAACGTAGAGTGTAGTAGAATCATGCAGCGGTGTGTACAGTGTCCATCTCACTGACTCCTTTGCCTGGAGAAACTGCATTTTTTGTGACACAGTGGCTGGTATTTTCAGTGTTCTTTCATTGAGACAGCACTGTGTAATTGTGGCTCTCGAAGGCGCAGCTCAACATTGGTTGCTGATTGCCACTCAAGAACAGGTATCTATTCCAGACATCCTTCATTATGACAGACCTCCTTGGTTGCTGCCATCATTGGAAGTAACACCATTATTGTAGACATCATGTGTTAATGCGCATTTTGTAATTTGTTTATGCCCTGGCAGAACCCAGTTACTCGGTACTCTAAAGATAGAAAATATTTATTGTAACAACTTTACAAAATGTTGCACATATTCCTGTTAACATAAGTGAAAATTTTTAAGTAACTGCACATGTAGTTTATTTGAATGAAAGTTTGTAAATTGTACATGTGAGACACAGATATATTAACATGATTCTAAAATTATTGTACATAAAACTCATACATGTGGCATTATGAGAACTGTTTGGTTACTAATTAAGATATCTGCTCATGAAGCTTAAGGTAAACATATGAAGTACAAATAGAGTGTTGAGTAATTCTGCACAGGCAATGTTTGATTATAATAGAAACATCAAACAAAGTGTGCTCTATTGTACAGTCTTGCACATGAAAGACACAAAAAAAATTCATAATGCCTAAGAAATGCTTTGCATATTTCAGCGTCATATACAAAATGATACAAAAAATATTACATTGCATAACAAGTGCTTTGTATATATTGACATAGGATATGATGCTTGATGCAGCTACATTCAAGAATGCTAAAAAGATATTACTCTGGACAGGCAGCATTTCGTGCATATTGATTAAAAATCTTAAGAATGGCATATATATCACTGTTTTATTTAAGTAACCTTAATGTCTTAATAATCATATATTGAATAATATCGTACTGTTCTAGCAGTTATTTGTATGATCAGAAGTGCACTTTTATTGGGGAATGGAAGTAGTATCCTATCATCACTCTAACTACTGGTACCACAAAACACACAGGAATCTATACTTCACATAAAAAATAAATTTCTACAGGATATGGACTGTAGTAAAGGGGAATGGTATAGTTAGCTTTCTCATTGATGCATTCACTATGGGATTCTGTTCAATATATGTTCTCTCTTGTCTTTTTATCTGAAAAAAATTGTTTAGTCTTTATGATAACTGTAGTATAAATGTTGCATAAAATTCTTTCATATCATGGAGATCATCAGCTCCTGTTATTTGGAAAATTGTTATTAATTCTTATTTTCACATTAATGATTTACGTTGCAGTGGGTGCTGGAACGTTTATTATTGTCATTTTGGTTTCTAAAGGAAGAAATTCGTTAGTCTAAGTTAACAGGTAATAAGTTTTCATCTTTCTGGAGTGGCTGCCTAGTTCAGTTTCATCTGACACTTGTAAAAAGATTATTAGTACAGGAAATATTATTTATATCTTTTAATTAACTCTTTGTGGTTCGCTTTATAAAGGCACATTTGCATGCCGAGCGTGAGTTTCCTCGGAAACGCGAAATATTAATTAAATAAATAATCAGTGACAAATAAATAAAGCCTATGGCACACAACTGCAGCGCTGTGTCGCTGATAAAACAAAAGCACAATTACGTTACTCTTTTGTTTGATTAAGAAATGAGAGAGCTCTGGTAGAAGTGGTGCGAGAAGCACGTATTTTATTCTATTGTCTGGCACACCGCCATATTTCATGTTGTAGAAGAATACTGCGAGTTGCAACCAGACTAGGCACTCGATTCTGTAAAGAATTTATATTTATAAAAGTAAGTAGGATTATGAACTGTAGGCTTATTCATTGAATATATCTGATTTAACTAACTGTGTAACTTTTTTATGTTTAGTAGACAATCACCTCTGTACGACGTATTGGCATGGCTGGCAAATTATTGAAATATTGAGATTTAGATTATGAGTCCGCACCTACCGCAGCAGTCTTTGGAAACGATTTATTTACGAAGTCCGATTATTTCAGTTTTATTTCACGGTCAACTACGAGTAACATTGCCTTTACGAGAAAGCCATTGTCAAGCGTCTGATACCGAATAATTAAACGTCCACGTTCCAGATAAGCAAATATTAATTACAATTACAATCACAATCACCATCATACAGATAGAAAAATTAATATTCAAATAATAATATTTTTTATTTTATTTATTTTATATTGGCGACTGCATGTCGGACTTGTTATTTTGTCATTTGTTACATTGTTCTCTTTGTTTCATGTGAAAAATCAACTTTCTGGACCTGGACGTGAATGTATGAGAGATAACAAAAAATCTGAAGATATTTTCCAATTCTAAAATTTTGCGGGAAGACGCAATGAAACTTCCAGCAAAATAAGGTAAGACGCAGCATCTTTGCATTAGCAGGCTTGACCAGACGTATAATTCAGTGTATTAGTTTTTCAGTAGATTCTGTAGTGTTTCTTTCGTGTATAACAGTTTTCAGTGATAAATTTCATTCTCAGTACTTTTCCTTAAACAATAACGTATGCAACAATACCAATACACGAGAGTACAATATGGCCGACTTCTGTACGATACGTAGTAACATGGCCAGCAGCCATTACCAATAATCTCAAATTCAGTTTATATTTTTAAATTAACAGACAGCCATTGTTGCTACGAGCGATTCATGCTCAACTGCATTTTATTTTAAAATCAGTGTCAAATATTTTCTTGAAACATATATCACGTGTGGCATGGTAATAACTAGAAATCAATACGCAAAAATGGAACAGCAAAGACGTACTATTCAGACGCAATCCGACTCGGACGAGAGACAAATGTTAGAAAATGACTTTACGACAGCAACCGGTAGTGACGATTTATCAAACATTGACGCAAGTGTTGACGGAAATTTTGGCAATAGGCCGTCCACTACAAAAATTTCAAAGTCTCAGTCAGAGCCCATGTTGATGCATGACGTCACGTCTAATGACGCGGCGGGGGCACAGACCTTGCAAACAGTAAACATTGCCGACATGTTACAAATGCTAATGAAACAAAACGCCGAAAACATGGCAACCTTACAGACACAAAATGACGCAATTAAATCTGACCTCATAGCACTCAAGACAGGTAATGACACTTTATGTAAACGTGTGGAACTTATAGAGGCCACACTGACCAAACAGATGACTGAACTCAGTACTAAATTTTCCCAGCTTAATACGAGACAAGAAAAGACTACAACTGACGTAGCACTTTTACAGACACAAGTAAAAAACCTTAATGTCACGTGTGAAGTTCTTACTGAACAAATTCAAACATATCCTTCAGTACATGACAACCTTGAAAAACGAATTACTGACGTACAGAATAAATTTGACAATGTTGAACAACACCTGACTGACATCTTACAATCTGATGCCACAGCTCATTTTCAAAATATTAATAAAGAATTTCATGATTGGGTAGTGAACAAAGACAAACATTTTGATAGATGCTTACGTGAAAATTTACCAACAATTGTGCACGACTCCGTAGCGCAATACATTACTAATAACAAACAGCTGATCAGTGACGCAGTACAATCCGTCACTGCACCCATGAGACAATTCACCGATCGACCACAGTCTGAATGTAACGAAAATATCAGTCAAAATGCACAGTTCAGGAACCAATATACATTCGAGTATGACACACACATACCGCACACGACAAACACACAAGAACAAAACACACCACGACTACAACACATACCACGATGTGCAAACACAAACACAAGCTATTATCATGGTAAACCACAGCAACATTATCGTAATTACTCGCCAGCTGAACATACCAGTAATTACAGTGGAATGAATCCATATCACAATACGAAGGAAGAAGAAAGCTTAATGAAACACAGGCAATTTCAGATTTTTATCCCAGAAAAACGAACCATTCATCCGGTGATTTTTCTTAAATCTTTTAGTAACGCATTTCCACGCACTTGGAGTGACCGGAAAAAGATTTCATATATTGTCGGTTACATCCAAGGCGATGCAGCTGTCTGGGCATACAGTCAAGCTGACGTATGTACCACGTACAGTGAGTTTGAGCGTGCTTTTCTGAACAAATCCTGGTCGCAATCCGTCCAGGAGCGACTCAGAAGACAAATTTTAGAACCTGAAACTTTTAACAGTAAAAATGGCAACTTACGCAGATATTTTGAAAAATACTTGAACATGGGACACTTTTTAGACGAACCAGTCGCAACGCGTGATATACTCCGTGCGTTGAAGGCCAAATTGCCTTTCAACATTAAAGAAAAACTCCTACATATCCCGGATGACGATTCAGATTATTTTTTAACAGCCTTAGATTCGGTTGACATGTTACTTGAAGATCAGCGCTTCGCGCGGCAAAACAGCAGCCACAATGTTTACACTAGTGGTATGCAAAACATGCAGGCTTGCCAACTCAATTCTGGCGCGCCCACAGTTGGATACGCGGTACAGCAAAAACAGCAAACTCACATGCCGTTTCAATACGAAAATCAAAATCAACACGCGTATTCCAATACAAACAATAGTTACAACAGTAATAACACTTCATGCGGCAATCCATACAAAAGGCACCGCGGTAATAACTACAATGGTAACAACGGATACAAAGGCAACAACAAAAACACAAACAGAAATAGAAATAATAATAACTATGAGCCAAGACAGCATCAAGGTTGGACTCGTAACGATCAATACTTCCATTCAAACTCTGCTTTACCACAGTAGCCAGCAGGACAAAATTGGAGCATACCTTACGACCGACAGGTAAGTTATAATGCACAACAGCAACAACAACCGCAAAAGTTTGGAGATCATAATAGGCAATATCCGAATGTGAATATAATAGAAATGACACCTGATGCACAACCTCAATCTGTGTCAGTACCTAGTACAAATGCTAATCCGACAAACTAGAAACAGTCACTTCTATGCCCCAGGTCGTGGCTGAAGAATTCTTGCGGGGCGACTGCAATGTAATCAGTTATTTGACACCACACTTGAACAACAGAATAATGATATGCCGAATAATTCTAAACAAAAATTACCTGTTTTATTTATAAGATACAACCACAATGAGAATATATCAGATGAACTTTTACAAGACAGTACACAATGTCGTTCAAACACAAATGAAATTGTTTTAGCATCTACTACTGGTGTAGTAGGTGGGATTCCAACTACTATTATCCTAGATACAGGTGCAGCTGTGAGCGTTTTGTCTTTTAATTTCTATAAAAAGATGTGTGAATTGGAACCTGTGCCTGAGTTTCCTGCCCAAAACTGTAAAATAACTACTGCACTAGGTAATAAGTCATGTAGGGTTACGAAGCAAGTTTTTGTAAACGTTAAAATAGGTAATGGAACCGTACAATGGCCATTCCTGGTTGTACAAAACCTTGTGACAAACTGCATATTAGGAATAGATATTATGAGCGAGAAGGACTCTATTATAGACTTCTCCAAAGGTAAATGTATTTTAAATGATAAAGGCAATGTAATTATTATTGATTTGGACAGGAGAACTCTAAAGCATGACAAACACTGTACAGGGTACAAGATTCAGTTAGTACTTGACAATGACATTCAAGATATGCAAACACACTCATCTGACACAGAGCTATTGGACTTGAAAACATTGCTTGATCATAAGATAAGTGAAGCTACAGCTCTCAGTGTACATGAACGTATAAAACTACAGGAAGTGTTATCCAAATATTTACAAGTTTTTACCAAACGATTAGGTGTTATCAACACGTATGTGTACAAGATTGAAGTTAAGCCTCACAAAACCTTCTACCACAAGACATATAACGTACCGTTATCTCAATGACCTGCTGTGTGGCAAGAATTAAAACAAATGTTAGACTGGAAGGTCATTGAACCATCCACCTCACCTTATTGTAGTCCTCTACTTGTTGTCAAAAAATCAAATGGAAGCATTAGGTTAGTGTTAGACGCACGAGCAATTAATGAAATAATTTTACCGGTTCACACAAAACCCGAAAATTTAGAAGAGCAATTACAGAAATTTCTAGATGCAAATTATTTTTCCACAATAGATCTCGCTAATTCGTTTTGGCAGGTGGGTATCACTCCTGATTCACGGAAATATACTGCATTTATGTTCGGGGGGCAAACCTATCAGTTTTGTGTTCTACCTTTCGGACTGAATGTCAGCTCTGAGGTATTCATTACAGCCCTGGATACCGTGCTTGGCGACGATTTAGTTGAGACAGTCACACACTATGTAGATGATATACTGATAGCTACACAGTCTTGGAAGGAACACGTTGGCACACTTCAAAGAATTTTAGAAAAATACGCACACCGAGATCTTAGAGCATTTCATGCTAAATAATGTCAAAGTCATATCCATGAAAACATTGCTAAGCATCTCGCAAAACTCTGTTTGCTACAACATAGATAATAAGTAGTATAGAAATTTTCATTACAGCTGTACCAGTGACGCAGTTGAAGACAGAAGAACTTTTCTTTCAACGCCGCGGCACTACCAAGAAGACTGAATATTAAGGTAAAATTTATGATTACGTAGCAGTGAATGATATATTAATTTTTCACGGAACGTTTGTGACTGTAGGTACCACTGACTTGGTATGACACCTGACGAACCGACAGACGTCGTCTATGAAGCGATCTTTTACTTTGAGAAATAGATTAGACGCATATCTCTCAACACGAAAAGCATCTATCAGTAGTCAAGGCCACACAGACACTCTACACACACGCACAAAACGCGAGGAATCGAACATTTTTTCTCTCTTACTATTTTGAATATTTATTGAGTAGTGAAAACGCCTGGTCTTGCCTACTGATGTAATGAATGTTGTGTCTAACCTATCTTAATTTCAGATGACATCATGTGACACAATGTAATAACCTATAGCTATGTAATGATGATGCAAACATGTTTATGTGCAACTGTATTATGTTTATGCTAAGAAAATATGTGACGTGTGTATGTATAATTACTTATTTTTTTTAACTGATGTATCATGTAACTGTTACTATGTAAAAAATTTGAACAAAACGAGTGCCAAAAAGACATTGCATAGTTAACCTCTGTTCACGGACATTAACGAACATTACTAACTCTGCAACTACGCAGAAACCTATGTGAAAGAAATGGTTAATGCCATTCATTATGCAGCATATCTATGTAAACGCGATGAATGATTTCTTTGATTAATAACTACGAACATTTAGGTGAGCTATATTCAGCAAAAAACTGAAAATGTGAAGGGCATAATTCGTGCATCGTCTAGTGACATTACTACAGTACCTAACTTCAAGATGTTAACTGGATTAAATGGACACAAAGTGCCTGTCCAGAAAACAACACGACGGGTGGAAGAATTTTGGTTGGAACTTCAGGGAATGAAATGTTCTCGAAATGTGACGGACACTCTTACCTGGACTGTCCAAAAATCGACGCCAGCTATGTGCCGTTCGAGGTTCTGCAACCAAGCTTCCACGGAATGTAAAAAAAAAAAAAACGAACTGCACGTGGACCAATTACTCGACGGGTCACGTCTGATCTGTAATGAGCAATGCCTTTAGTCACAACGAACTGCATCACAACGACTATAATGGAAATGGGAAATGGACACGCTTATGTATTAATCACGTTGTTATACAAGGATGTTACTGTGATCAAAAAAAAAAAAAACTTTACCACGACGATACTAACCTATAAAAAAAATTATTGTGCAGCAGATGAATATGAACTGTAATAACGACACGATGTGTATAGGTCAACGCACCTGAAACATACGGACATTTTTCTTTGAAGTATTTCAAAACAATACTATGTAACTAAGAACATTCAACAATCTAAGTTGTATTGTATGATAACAAATATTGTAAATTTAAAACTAAGTTACCTGTCATAGAATGTAGTCTTCATATGTAATCTTGGTTGAATATTTTCTTTGTGCAACGACTGAGAAACACGCGCACACAAACAATATGAACTGCAATACTGTGCCGCGTGATCTAACTGTACGATATAACGGCAGTGCCGGAGTCACACAGACGCTTCTGCGCATGCGCGCACTCTATCTGCCAACATAAGAACTTTTACGGCGCACCCGCGTCATTCAAATTTTGTATATAATGTGTATAATGTAAGTCATGTAAATAGTTGTAGATAACTTAGATTTTCTTGTGCCTTTAGGTGAATTGCTCGCCTGCAGGTGTGTCCTTTCGCCTCGCAATTCAGGTGGCAATATAAAGGCACATTTGCATGCCGAGCGTGAGTTTCCTCGGAAACGCGAAATATTAATTAAATAAATAATCAGTGACAAATAAATAAAGCCTATGGCACACAACTGCAGCGCTGTGTCGCTGATAAAACAAAAGCACAATTACGTTACTCTTTTGTTTGATTAAGAAATGAGAGAGCTCTGGTAGAAGTGGTGCGAGAAGCACGTATTTTATTCTATTGTCTGGCACACCGCCATATTTCATGTTGTAGAAGAATACTGCGAGTTGCAACCAGACTAGGCACTCGATTCTGTAAAGAATTTATATTTATAAAAGTAAGTAGGATTATGAACTGTAGGCTTATTCATTGAATATATCTGATTTAACTAACTGTGTAACTTTTTTATGTTTAGTAGACAATCACCTCTGTACGACGTATTGGCATGGCTGGCAAATTATTGAAATATTGAGATTTAGATTATGAGTCCGCACCTACCGCAGCAGTCTTTGGAAACGATTTATTTACGAAGTCCGATTATTTCAGTTTTATTTCACGGTCAACTACGAGTAACATTGCCTTTACGAGAAAGCCATTGTCAAGCGTCTGATACCGAATAATTAAACGTCCACGTTCCAGATAAGCAAATATTAATTACAATTACAATCACAATCACCATCATACAGATAGAAAAATTAATATTCAAATAATAATATTTTTTATTTTATTTATTTTATAGCTTGCTTTCATTTTATTATGATTTACGTCCGACTCTGGTTCTTTCCTTTCTTATTTAATTTCTATTATTATCTGAAAAGATTTCATTAGTGGCGCACACACACATATATACATTATAAATTCTACAGTGCTGTATTTCTCTATATTTACTTGTTGCAGTGAAAAACTATATGAGACAAACCTGAATGTTACCTTGTTCCACGGTTTTAGTATTTCCTTTCTCCATAATCTGCATTGTTAGCATTCCTGGCTTTTTTTTCGAGTTATGCCCTGAACTATTTTCTGTGAGACTATCCTTTGACTCCTTATAAATGTTTGTTTAACCTAGAATAATCGTAAAAATGACGATTTGTTAATAATATAATAATCGAAGTGTCTTCCACAGACATTGTTAGAAAATATTCAGTATTGGAGGCGTCTACAATGGTCCCTCAAGGCATTTTACCTTCATTTACTTACTTTAAAATGGAGGAATTCCTTTGAATCCTCTTGTATTACTTAACACTAATCCTTTTCTGGGAGTGGTGTCATCTTGTTATTTTAATTGTGCTTTCCGCATCTGTTCCTACTGGCAGCTCACACAAATGATAAGTGCTGTTATGCATCAACTTCTGGAGTGTTCTGAAAACTAACATTATGCTTTAGCAAGCGGAAGTTTCTTTACTTAACATGTGGTACTCTGTGAAAAGTAAGCGTTTCATCACTTAGAAAGCGCTGGATTCTTTTATTAAGCGAATGATAAAACAGTGGTATCGTTTATTATTTAAAAGTGGAAGGACAGAGGTATTATTTTCCGTGGAGACAACGGCAACCATTCCCTTTCGCAACGTAGCAAATCTGTTTCTTTCTTAAAAGGAACGCTTCAGTGAGGCCTGTGAAGTAATTTTACGAGCTGTCCGCTGGAGGTACACAAAAAACAGGTGAACTGGTCACAGCGTCCCAAGCTGGGCGACGAACTCCCGCTAATGCTTTTGGCCTTGACCTACCTTGTGGCCAGCTGCGTCACGCTAAAGCGAAAAAATAAACTGCTTCACTATCTCATCGCTGTCTCTCGAAAGCTTATTGTAGCATCGTGTATTAGTGTACAAAATTTAATAGTGTAGTGCCATTGTCGTTTCTACTAAATGTGCTTTTGCTACTGGCTGTGCTAGCCGCGGTGCTATTTCACGGGAATTGTTTCGAGGATCTGGTGACCTTATTTCAACAAATTCACGCTGATTTTGCTGCTTTATATCATCACTGGGTTGCCGATCTTGAGCTGACGGTTGCGGCTGTCTGCTTCGAAAATTGGGAGGAGAATGCTTAGGACTGTTACTCTGAGTAGAAATTGCCCAACCTTGATTTGCATTCCCATGACTATTAGATGGCAAATCACATTAATTGTTGTAGCTATCTGGAGGATAGTTACCACCATTGTCAAAACTACACTGATTTATATTATTATAATGCATGTTGTGGGGAGCATTGTTTCCATGGGAACTGTGACCGTTATAATAATTGTTTCTTCTATTACCCTTGTTTCTAAAATTTTTCTTACAATTATAGTGTCCATTCTGGAAATTTCCATTGCATCATTTTCTTTGGAAATTACCAGATTCGCCATTGAATTGTTGACTGGGCACCCTACCTTCAAAAATGGTTCAAATGGCTCTGAGCACTATGGGACTCAACATCTTAGGTCATAAGTCCCCTAGAACTTAGAACTACTTAAAAAGGACATCACACACACCCATGCCCGAGGCAGGATTCGAACCTGCGACCGTAGCAGTCCCGCGGTTCCGGACTGCAGCGCCAGAACCGCACGGCCACCGCGGCCGGCCCCTACCTTCATCATAATGTGTTTGCTGATGGTTTTGTTGGTCGTAATTGTTGTAGTTGTTAGGACTACTGTTAAAACCTTGCATAGGTGGATTGTTCTGAGCAAACTATGGGTTCTGTGCAAATTGTTGCGAATAGTCATGTTGGAATGCATGGTTTTCGTAATTATAATGGTCATTTGAGTGGCCATTCTTTCCGTATTGTTTCACAGAAGCTTGCATTTGCCTATTATTTCTACTTTTGTTATTATTAGAACCTTGTCTATTGAGGTGATTGTCGTCATCATCTTCCAGTTTTTGCAAAAGACCTGTGAACTCGTCAATGTCGTCATTGCATCTACTAGCTACAATGACATGTTTTATATAAGTGGGCAGTTTTGTTATGATAATACCGATAAGTTCTGCTGGACTGTGCGGATTATCTAAATACTGGTTTCTACGCACCATTTCAAAGCACAACGTTGGGGTTGTAGATTCCGATCTTTTGAGCGGTTTCTGGTTTAATATGCTGGATTTTACGCGTGACTGCGTTGTGGGATACTAGTATGCTGTCGAAAACGTGTGCTGAAATTCTGCCAATGATCGGCATTGTTGCGCTATTGAACGCATTCTAGAAGCCGGCTCATTTTCCAAATAAGAGCACATGAATTCCATCTTGTTTGCAATCGGCCATTCAGGGGTAAAGAATAATCGAACTGATCAAGCCAGGCCCTTGCGTGTATTTCTCTACTAGAAATATTTTAAATTTTCGTACCTGAAGGAAGTGTTTGCAGTCGATCCTATCATCCCTTCTTAGTTCAAAATTGAATCTAATCGATTGGTCTGGTTGTTGCCTATCGTAATGTTCAGGTTGATGGACACTAGTGCAAATGCGTTCTGAATCAGACTGTCCTCTAATATTGTCGCCTATACGGTCGACAGGTATCTGACCTCTGAGGGAATCCGATGGTTGCGTATTTTACAATCTGTTTGAGCTCTAGTAGGCGCTGGTATTTTTTCGCGTTAAGAATGTAATCTATCTTTTACTTCCGCGTTGATGAGCATTTCCCCTTCTTGTACACGTTTCATTTCTAAATTGTGCGTTTGGAAATCTGTCTGTCTTTGAGATTCTTTCTGTTGTTGAGTTTGCACAGTCTCAACAGTGTTAATTTTAGTTTCTAAATTCTGCACTTTGTTCATGTTAGTGTTTTGGTCAGTTCATTCAGAATTGTTTTATTTTCTGTTTGCGATGTCGTGATTTGAATTTCCAAGCCCTCTATCATTGTTTGTGTGTCCTGTGTAGACTTGTTAAACATGTCTACAATGAGTCATTTGTACCAAACTGAACATTGCCGTTATGTGAAGCCGTCTGACGTACTGCTTGTACCTCAGAATGATTTACAGAACCTGAATTTACTGTCTCGGAATTCATCTGTTACATTGTTTGACCCTTGTAATGAGGCAGTAGAAACTTGTGTCTCAATATATGTGCGAATGTTTTCCGCTTCAGTCTCTGAACGCTGGGAATGTTCTGGAGAGTTAATCTCGTCATTAGTTGTGTCTGTATTTGGAAGTTCCCTGAGGTCCATAATGCGACTAGCGGATCTCGTGTTGTGCGCCATCGTTAGTAATAATCAGAAAAGGTATAACAGAAAATTATTACCTATGAATCTACCTTGTTACAAAATCTCTTACGAAACAGAGATAATGTTGCTTGGCTGCTATTAACTACTAAATAACTTGTAAGAAAGGATCTCATAAATTAAGTCTGTTTAAAACTTCAGAAGTCATCATGACCAATAATAGTTTGACGAGTATTAATAATGGTGAAATGCCTGACAACGACATAAGTATCAATAATGGCTGAGGCCCAGATTAACAAATTGTTTCAATTTCAAAGTTACATAAACATTTAATAACCACAGCATATTTATCTGGAGGATGAGGAGGCTTCTTTAACTGAGAAGCAAAACATGGGATTATTGCAGACGCAGACTAGCAATCACGAGCCTAACCCTGTAATTGCGCTTTACGCTATGCTTCCGAAGTTGACCTTGAATTACATCTTCAAACGTAGTTAAGCCGTCTAAGTCTCTCCTGGCCATATAAATGCAATCAGGCCTTGAGTGTGGTGAGATCTACCATCACCGACATGAGGGCAGCGTGACACGTCTTCTGTCTTCGAGCTCTCGACCGACACTGCTTAGAATCGCGCTCCCCTGTTTCGCCCTCATATTTTTACTATCGATATCTGAGTGCTTATTTATTTCCAATACTACACAATGCCAAGAATCGCGTTAAGTAGGCTGTGTTGTTTTCAATGTAATGGAAAGTTCTGACTCGCTCGTTACAACAAACATTATTTATTATAATACGTATTTGATATAATATTCATACATTGTTAATGTGTATTTTTGCACTGACAAGAATAAAGCGTTATTGTTTAAACATTCTCATTCTTTCTTTCTCTACATCAGCCCCACTGCGCTTTCTACAAAATTTTCCAACTAACTGTTTTTAATATATTTTAAATTCAGCTTGTACGTTCAAGCCAAAATCGAGCACTAATAGGCTTAGGTATGGCTTTTGTAAACTCCATTTGAATGGAACCTCTAATTACTGGAGTGATACTAGCAGACTGAGATATAACAAACATATATGCCGTTATACACTAGTCTAGCTCCTCTTCCTCCTCATGAACTTAATGTTCGAACACACACCCAACAACGTTATCGAGAAGTGCTTTAAAATATACGCACCATAGACAGCCTCTCCACAGTGATCCATACTGCAGAGTACAAGCCATACTGATTGACGATGCTTGGTTTCTTTAAATATTACTATATGCAATGTGCTGCGTCTTCAGATGTTAATCTCAATGTATCACCTCCAAAGATGTTGGCGATGGATGCACTGCTGCTGCTTCTGAAGATATCAGAGCTTCAAGGGAATGTGTTGAAGTCTGTTTGTGTGCAGTCTTTGATGTGTTCCATATCACGGAACTGCACAGTTATTTCCTACTGGACACTCTGATTCTACCATAATTTCAAAACGTATGACAGGTGCTCTATTGACGTTAACACACCTGGATCCATTGGCAGTCATTTCATAAGTAGTGTTGAATAGCAGCATTCTGGAATAACTTGACGTGCTTTAGGCATTGAATATAGCTGAAATTCATTGTCTGGAAACAATTCTGTGTGAGTTGAATTTCACTCTAATGGTCAAAAGCTACATCAGGCTGTATGTCTGCATCCTGACTTGATTTCTGCTCCAGCTGAAGTATACAGGGAGAGTCACCTAACTTTACCGCTGGATATATTTCGTAAACCACATCAAATACTGACGAACCTATTCCACAGACCGAACGTGAGGAGAGGGGCTAGTGTAATTGTTTAATACAAACCATACAAAAATGCACGGAAGTATGTTTTTTAACACAAACCTACGTTTTATTAAATGGAACCACGTTAGTTTTGTTAGCACATCTGAACATATAAACAAATACGTAATCAGTGCCGTTTGTTGCATTGTAAAATGTTAATTATATCCGGAGATATTGTAACCTAAAGCTGACGCTTGAAACCTCCGACGTTCAGTTGCGTGTTGTAACAAATACGGGCCACGGTCGGCGAGCAGCATCTGCAGGGACATGTTTACGATGAGGACCGTGTTTACATGTGTGGCTGTAGCGCACTGTTGTGGTTTGGTCTAGCTGTCGCAGTGTCCGCATGTAGCGCTTGCTGCTATTGTTATTCTGCATTCGTCTCCGCACGCAGACTAACTGTAGTACACCGTGTTACCAGACGTCTGTGATAGGGTAGTGTTGTAGGAACTGTGACCATGGTGTATTCGAATTCTGAAAAGGCGGAGATGATACTCATCTATGGCAAGTGTCGACGAAATGCAGCTGAAGCCAGCAGGGTGTATGCAGAACGGTACCCGGACAGAGAGCATCCAACGTGCCGCACATTGCAAAACGTCTACCGCCAACTGTATGCAACAGGTATGGTCGTAGCACGCAAACGGGTCCGTAACAGGCCCGTCACAGGAGAAGCGGGTGCAGTTGGTGTGTTAGCTGTTGTTGCCGTGAATCCACACATGAGTACACGGGACATTGCGAGAGCCGGTGGACGGAGTCAAAGTAGTGTCATGCGCATACTGCATCGTCACCGCTTTCACCAGTTTCATGTGTGGCTACATCAGCAATTACATGGTGATGACTTTAATCACCGAGTGCAATTCTGTCAATGGGCATTAACAGAGAATGCGATGCAGTTCTACCTGTTTACCGATGAATCGGGTTTCACAAACCATGGGGCAGTGAATCTACGGAACATGCATTACTGGTCCGTGGACAATCCTCGCTGGCTCAGACAGGTAGAGCGACAGCGACAGTGGACTGTAAATGCATGGTGCGGAATCATTGGCGACCACCTTATTGGTCCTTACTTCATTGCAGGGGCCCAAACAGCTGCAACATACATCGCGTTTCTACAGAATGATCTGCCAACGTTGCTCGAAAATGTCCCACTGGAAACGCGTCGACCTATGTGGTATCAGCATGATGGTGCACCTACACATTCCGCAATTAACACTAGGTTGACCCTTGACAGGATGTTCGACGGGCGTTTCATAGGACGTGGAGGATGCACAAATTGGCCATCCCGTTCTCCTGATCTTACACCTCTGGACTTCTTTCTGTGGGGTACGTTAAAGGAGAATGTGTACCGTGATGTGCCTACAACCCCAGAGGATATGAAACAACGTATTGTGGCAGCCTGCGGCGACATTACACCAGATGTACTGCGGCGTGTACAACATTCATTACGCCAGAGATTGCCATTGTGTGCAGCAAATGATGGCCACCACATTGAACATCTATTGGCCTGACATGTCGGAACACACTCTATTCCACTCTGTAATTGAAAATGGAAACCACGTGTGTACGTGACCTCACCCCTCATGGTAATGTACATGTGAGTCAGTGAAAAAGACCAATAAAAAGGTGTTAGCATGTGGACGTAATGTGCTGTTCCAGTCTCTTCTGTACCTAAGGTCCATCACCGTTCCCTTTGGATCCCTACGTAATTCGGTGCTCTCCGATACACACGATCGAACAGCGGAGGAGTGGTACTCAAGCGTCAACTTTAGGTTACAGTATCTCCGGATGTAATTAACATTTTACAATGCAACAAACGGCACTGATTACGTATTTGTTTATATGTTCAGATGTGCTAACAAAACTAACGGGGTTCCATTTAAAAAAACGTAGGTTTGTGTTAAAAAACATACTTCCGCGCATTTTTTTATGGTTTGTATTAACCAATTACACTAGCCCCTCTCCTCACGTTCGGTCTGTGCAATCGGTTCGTCAGTATTTGATGTGGTTTACGAAATATATCCAGCGGTAACGTTAGGTGACTCACCCTGTGTATGTCACTGCATCGTATATGTAAAGAAGCTGTCATACTTGGGAGGAATAAGAGAAAACCATGAAAAACATATACATACACTATAAATAATTAAACCTTGGGAGGGAGGAATGGGTTAATACTTACAATCGACTATGTGGCTCCGTAGCAGATAGCAGATTTCTGATGACACTTTCTAATGATAACCACCCACAGAGATCTACAGACGATGAGTTCCGAGTCCATCACTTAGCTACTAAGTATGGGTGCTGTGGATGAGAGGCAGGTGTAGACAACTGTAGTGTCACAAAAACTGGAACAACGATTTTGGGCTGACAGTGTTGCAAGCTGTGCCGTATCACCAGACCTCCCACCTTGGCACAGCATTGTGGAACTTGTCATCACAAGTGATGTCCTGGGAAATCAGGTCACTATGCGGATCATTCTATGGTCTGTGACCTCGGATCGCTATCTTGGACCGCCATCTTGAATTCTAAACATAGAGCCATGCAGACTGTGCCAGTACCTTCAGTTCCACCATCTTGGACTGTCCACCATGCAGCCTGCACTAAGGTCAGCCAAGTGGGGAAAGTCCAAAATCTTGGATCATCATTTTGTGTTCTACACTTAGCACAACTGAACTACTTCCATTGTAGCATCAGAGGAAATTGCAGGAGGACAAGTGGATTAGACCCACTATCTTGGATTACAATATTGGATTCTATCCTTAGCAGAATCGGACTCGCAGAAATCCAGAGGGATTTTTAATTCCAGAGTTTAAAACTCACAGGATAACAACAATTAATGAGCATTCGATTGCTTAAGTGTTAAACTATGCTAAAATCGATAATACAGGCTCCTATATATGTATTAAATGAAACGATTTTGACCCGAAAATACACTTATTTTGATCCAAAATTCGTGGATTCTAACCTAGATTCACTGATTCCGAACGGAAATTGGCATTTTGCAACAGTTTTTCTGTAATAGTGTCAATTTATTACAATTTTCTGTAAGATGTGGCAATGTGCTACAAATTGTCAGCCCCATGTGCCATAAATAGTTTGCAATTCTGCTGCAGCTTCGAGTAATTTGTGACACTGTTCCTCCAACGTAGCAGTGTATTGTTTTCTTTGTTACAATTTTGCTGTAACATGAGGAATAAAGAATGGAGTTTAGGGACTGCCTACACTGAGATCATTGGGGACTTAAGCACATTAATGCAAGAATTAATCAGTAGCGACCTTGTTGAAAGAACCTCGGTGATGTATATCGAAATTATTTATAAATTCCATAGAAACATTTATAATCTGTACCAGGAGATGTCATCTATTATATTTTCGGTCTGAGCAGCATTCGTTAGAAATCTTGTGGAAACGTCTGTTGTAATTGTACAATGTAAACACATAGTGATATATGAATCCTTAGTTTTAAATACGTTTTTTTGGGGGGGGAGGGGGGGGGTACTTCAGCTCCGCACCTGCAGTTTAAGGATACTGTGTGAACGTGTGCTGCCAAATACCCCAGGAAACCTGGAAGAGTTCCTTAGCTAACGAAAGACTTGCCCCACAAAAACCATGTGTCCTTCAGACCACTGCAACTGTCTCTTTCAGTCCGTGTACTTCTCTCCTGAAATCTGTTATATCAGTCTATTTCGACACGAAATTCTCCAATTTGCTGTACGAATGTGCTATAGTGTATATGCCAATTTCCTCTTCTGTTGTTTCGGTTAATTATATTTCTTTGTTTAATTTGATCTCTATGCTGATGTTCATATATAACCACCTCGAATCTTTCTGCCTACCTTTTAGTTGTGCTGTGCATGTATTCCTCCTAAGCCTGTGTTGTAGTTCTAAGCATCAAGGTGGTCTTAAGTGCATTGGTTTCAGGGTCACTACAAGTATCTGTTTCGTCTCATTTCAAATTGCATTCTACATATGTACTCAAGATGCCCTCATACGGCACATACTGGGTCTAGCTTTTCTCATGGATAGACATCCCCTTTCCAGTACCATTCGCAAATGGAGTGAAACGTGAACACCTCTGTGCTTCTGTGTGAGGTTTGATTTCTCCTTTGTGGTTCTTACATGAAATGCGCACTCATACCACTAAATCCCACATGTTTTGGGATTTCATTACAAACGATAAAGTGCTCCGACTACTGGGCTTATGTCTCGTCCCACAAACCTATACTTGGCGCAGGAGAGTTCTTAGTTTCTAAATAGGGACTTGGTGCCAATGGTCTACAGTTGTACGGTGTTGACTGAAGTGTCTACAGCAGTGCGGGTTGCTGAGCAGTTGAACTTGGTCTGGTGGCAGTGGGGTGACTGTCCCCAGAGTTTTAGACTTCGGAAAGCCTAGCTCAGACAACTTGTTTAAACATGCAAGCAGGGTTAGTGGACTGTGAGTTCATAAGGGTTGGGGAAATTGTTTGAACTTAGGGCAACTGAGCTACCACTATTTTAAACTTAGCACAAGTGGCCTAGTTCCATTATGACGTAAGGGAAAGTTGAGTCTGGGATTAGCACTTTGCTCATATCTTTAGGTTAACTGTATTGCGTTTACGTTACCTGGCGACCACGCTCATCACAGTTTCGTAGACGGTCTCAGAACTCTGCCCTTATCGCAGGTCTCTCATATTGGATTGACGTATGACAGGACTGGCCATGAATTCCTAGGTCTTCCATCTTGGATCATCGTTTTTGATTCTGACGTCATAGTGTTGCACTTTCATGTCCACATCCGACGTCTTGGATCACCATCTTGGAGTCTGATGTCATATCAGTATGTCAACACTGTATTCTCAGGTCCACCATCTGGACTGTGATATCATCTCAGGTCAGCCATCTATGAATTTATGCTTTGGATAATTTGGCTAGATCCGCCATCACGGATTTTTTAATTTCCCACTATTTTGTACGTAAATAAATTGGGATATTTAGAATTCTCTGGCATTTTATTCCTACGGAAAATGGGTTACTTCGAATTTGCAGCCATTTTAGATGTAGGACTTTGGGCACTTTTCTTTACTTACTTTCCCGCCATTTTCTACTTAGACCAGTTGGCGAATCTATATCATACTTTATACTGTGTTTGAACGCAATCAGCCCACGTATTATGTTAGCAGTGTGAGCCACATATAGAAGAAATGGTACGGCATAGCGATAAAGACCCCAAAAATGTGTTAAAGAGACCTCAAAACTCGCAATAGTAGTAGAATTAACAACACAGTACCAAGGCCTGTGCCCACAATGAAAAATCGAAACAACAGCCCTGATAGCAGCGCAAGGTAATATATTACAGAAGAATGGTAGCTTTTTCTCTTATGTATCACATATGAATCCAGCCGCTCGTCAGGTTTCAAAGATATGAAAATTTAATTAAATCCCTTCAGAACATAATCGTAAATGACGGTATCGAAACGTATTGGAGTCCTTCAAAATTCATCAGTCAAACTTGAAAAAACTTTCTCCTGCAGCTGGAGAATTACCCGTCAGTTACAAAAAAAGGCTTAAAACAAAGTGCGAAGCCTCTCATTAGTATGGCAGGCCAAGTAACTTTTACTGAATGGTGTATTAAGACTCAAAGTGACTTAGACACTCTTTTCCAACATAGTCACAAAGTCTACGTAAATAACGGTCGGAACGCTCTGCTAATCGAACAATTCCAGGAAGATAAAAATCCGCTCCAAGGCCATGGAGCCGTTTGCGAACCGCACTGTGAACGCCCTCATAGTTGGCCAACCGGTTCCCAACGCCCCCCCCCCCCCCCCCCCAAGATTTTCCTCCTCGATTGCCTGAACATTGTCATCTGTGGTGAATAACGATTACATTGCTTCCCAATCAGCGGGGCCCACGTCTGTGCGGCCTCGGTCAAATTGTTGTCACCATTTTACTACGACTGGAAGTGAGAATGCATTTGGTCCAAATACCGCCCGGTTTTCGCGGTGAATCTGTGTGTAGTTTACGCGTCGTGCCCAAATGACTCGCACTGTCCGCGTATTTCGACCTTGAAGTACGTTTCCGTCAGCTGCGCAGTTTCAGTCCCACGCTGTGATGCCCGCGTTATCTGTAGCGCGCCAGAACTGTGTCTGCAGGAAATGTGGGACGTGTACTCTCTTCTGACAATGCGCCACTCTTGCTGTGGTCTTAGCGTGGAACGACAGGTGTCACTTACTTTCCGAAGTTCACACGTACAAGATCAGAGAACGCTTTGGCAGGCTTAAAGACACAAAATTCAGAATTTTTTTCCAAATACTACATATCTGCTACAAATTCGAGTCACTATTCCAGTTTCAACAGCAACGCCAGAATTTTCGATCTTAAAATGTTTAAAAATCTACCTAACAAACAGTAGAATGGGGTGGCCTTGCTCTCTTCTCTGTGCACCACAGCGTTCCAGTTTATCCGGAGGAAGCCGTGAATCTCTTTTTGAAGCTGACGTAACAGATAAATATTTGCTAAAGGTAAGGGCTAGCAGTTACTCTGCATTTGACTTCTTGCTTAATATCGATGAAGTTAAATAGTGAGTATGGCGTCCTCAAGAAATTTAGACACAACTTCACCCCCCCCCCCCCCCCCCGCTTCCCACACCAACTCTACCGAAGAAGGAAATTAAATATCTTCACGCTGTTAATGTTACTACTGCAGTGACGAACAAGCAATTCGAACAGCTGCCGTGGGCCGCTCAGACTCCAGCATGGATGTTATCGAGTGCCTATGGCCAACAGTTGATCAGAAAAAATAACTTTTATTTCTCCACAACCAATAAATGTGAATGCTACACAATATGACGATTGGTACCATATTCATGTAGACACAACTCGTGAACTGTATGTATGATTTACTTGATTGTATGTAAAAGTTCAGCGCCATATTCATGATGTTCATGGTGGAGTATTAGTTACACTACTGGCCATTAAAATTGCTACACCACGCAGATGACGTCCTACAGGCGCGAAATTGAACTGACAGGAAGAGGATGCTGTGATATGCAAATGAATAGCTTTTCAGAGCATTCACACAAGGTTGGCGCCTACAGCGTTCTGACATGAGGAAAGTTTCCAATCGATTTCTCACACACAAACAGCAGTTGACAGACGTTGCCTGGTCAAACGTTGTTGTGATGCCACGTGTAAGGAGGAGAAATGCGTACCATCACGTTTGCGAGTTTTATAAAGGTCGGATTGTAGCCTATCGCGATTGCGCTTTATCGTATCGCGACGTTGCTGCTCGCTTTGGTCGAGATCCAATGGCTGTTAAAGAATATGGAATCGGTGGGTTCAGGAGGGTAATACGGAACGCCGCGCTGAATCCTGAAGGCCTTGTATCACTAGCAGTCGAGATGACAGGCATCTTATGCGGATAATTGTAACGGATCGTGCAGCCACGTCTCGATCCCTGAGTCAACAGATGGGGACGTTTGCAAGACAACAACCATCTGCACGACGACATTTGCAGCAGCATGGACTATGAGCACGGAGACCATGGGTGCGATTACCCTTGATGCAGCATCAGAGATAGGAGCGCCTGCGAACCTGGGTGCACGGATGGCAAAACGTCATTTTTTCGGATGAGTCCAGGTTCTGTTTACAGCATCATGATGGTCGCATCCGTGTTTGGCGACATTGCGGTGAACGCACATTGGAAGCGTGTATTCGTCATCGCCATGCTGGCGTATCACCCGGCGTAATGGTATGGGGTGCCGTTGGTTTCACTTCTCGGTCACCTCTTGTTCGCATTGACGCCACTTTGAACAGTGGACGTTACATTTCAGATGTGTTACGACCCGTGGCTCTACCCTTTATTCGATCCATGCGAAACCGTACATTTCAGCAGGATAATGCACGACTGCATGTTGCAGGTCCTTTACGGGCCTTTCTGGACACAGAAAATGTTCGACTGCTGCCCTGGTCAGCACATTCTCCAGATCTCTCACCAATTGAAAACACCTGGTCAATGGTGGCCGAGCAACTGCCTCGTCACAATACGCCAGTCACTACTCTTGATGAACTGTGGTATCGTGTTGAATCTGCATGGGCAGCTGTACCTGTACACGCCATCCAAGCTCTGTTTGACTGAATGCCCAGGCGTATCAAGGCCGTTATTACGACCAGAGGTATTTAATCTGGGTACTGATATCTCAAGATCTATGCACGCAAATTGGCAAAAAATGTATCACATGTCAGTTCTAGTATAATATATTTGTCCAATGAATACCCGTTTGTCATCTGCATTTATTCTTGGTGTAGCAATTTTAATGGACAGTAGTGTAATTCGATATATATCTCAGGTAGGTGTGGGTCTTGGCTACTGAGTATGTCAGCTAATTATGAAATCGGCTCCTCCCGGCCGGCAGTAAGAAATCGTGTCGGACTTCCTTTTGCCCGGCGTCGTTCAGCAGCTCCACGCGGCATGGACTGAGTCGTTGGAAGTGACCTGCAGAAGTACTGAGCAATACTGCCTCTATAGCCGTCCACAATTACGAAAGTGCTGCCAGTGCGTGATGTTGTCCGCGAAGTGATCCCTCGATGTGAATGACTGATGTGATATTATTGGATTTCAGACATTTTGCATATGAGAAAAGGACAGCCACCAAGCTGTAGTTTGCAGTGATACTAAGCATGACAACACGAGAGTAAAAAAAAACGAAATCTGTTTATAACGTTCGCCTACACCAAGACGCGAGGCCAGCGTTTAAGAGGTACTTTTAAATACTATGACTCGCTGGGCGCAGATATTTAAAATCATTGCCGCAGCGCTTGATAGCAAGAAGCTGCGAAACAGAAGAAAGAACAATTTAGCATTTGTTAGGAAAATTCTAGAGTCTTTATAGTTAGTTGTACTTCTGGTCGCCGATATGTTAACACGTACTTCATTACCTTTGATGTTTGGTTGCCGACTTGTTAAGACGTGTTGTGTAGCACCGCTACAAGTTTAGTGTGAAAAACCACGACATCATCAAGAAAGAAAACGCTTTTGTAAACTTAGTGACGATAAAAAATACTTACGCGCACGACAGGACATTTAATTTTTACAAAATATCACACATACAAAAGCAGCGATTGTTGGACTGCTCCATGTATGAGAAAAACATAGAAATTTAAGTTTTGTATTCATTGTAAATTTGGTAATGTTTATAGTTTAACGCCTTTCGTCTTTGAGAATATACTTTTCCTCCACTGTACAGAAAATCTATGCTTATTCTTTTCTTTAAATTAACCACAAATAACGTTTATGTTTAAATGAACTTTGTTACAGGTTCGCTCTTCATCGCGGTGTGTCGATTGTATTTGGGAGACCATTAACGTGTTCAATTTACGATCTGACAACTTTTTTTACAAAATTTCACTGTTTTGCATTCATTTCCAATTTTTTTTATTATTCAAATAGGTCCCTTATGTAATTTCATTGAAGAGTCTGATTGCGTGAAAGCAATCCGGGTTAAGAGGTCATTTGAGAAACTATTTTCACGCAATCAATCCGTACGTCTCCTAAACACAATCGAGAACCGACGCATCATCGATCATTCATTAATTTTTCTCTTTTTCCAAGTCGTACCAAGAAACGGCCAAGGAGAACTGCCGTGAGTACGCAATCTAGTGTTAAAAGGTTGCATTCTTTATCTTGTCGGCAAACATTGCCATGAATTATCAACATCAATGTTATATTTGGTTAAATGTGAAAAGCCACAAAAAACCTTTTAACGCTAGATGTGGCGCCCGAACAGGGACCCTAACTAAAAAACTAATTTGTTCTTTTTATTTTCATGCTACCATCTGGAGAAAATTGGAAGCCAAAACCAGTGATAAAAAAAGGACGCATATGCAGAAAATCGCAGCAAGAATCCACAACAGCAATAAATAGCAGCGCGCAAGACAACTAATGTGAGTACGATGTTTCATTACGTTTGAAGCTTTGCGTACCGAGCATTCAGTCGGCTCGTGACATTCACTCTCTACGCTTTTTTCCTTTTCCTCAAGCAATTTAATTTCCAAATTTCTGTTTCCTTTTGCTATTAGATCCGCCTCTATCACATCATTTCGCTTACAATAGTTAGAAATAGTTAGCAAGAATTCCATTGTTGTGCATTTTAGTAAATCACAATGGCCGCCAGTTTCAGTGCTCTATAAGTGTTTTTCATTTATTTTATCTTTCTCGTTGCCATATTGGCATTTTCGTGTGTCAGAGTTTCAATTGTTTATAACGCGCAAGCAATATCTGAGAAATCAGGACGCGAAATCCTTGGCGCACCTGACAAGTGAAAATCATAATTAAAAAAAAAATTATCTTTTCTAGCTCGTGCAGTGTAACTACTTTAAATTTACGATGGCTGATGAGCAACCAAGGCAACTTAGACCGCGCGCGGGTGTAAACAAACCTGAATCTCGTAGTGAGGGAACAACACAGGACGAAGCGACACGTGAGCTGTCGGCGCCACAGACCGCGTCGCAGTCACGTGAATGCTCGCTGTCAGATATACTAAAATTGTTTGCTGATATGAAAACCAGTTTTGAAGCAAACAAGGGTAATCTTGGAACGCAAATCAGTCAGTTAACAAACCAAAGTGACAATCTTGGAACGCAAATCAGTCAGTTAACAAACCAAAGTGACAATCTTGGAACGCAAATCAGTCAGTTAACAAACCAAAGTGACAATCTTGGAACGCAAATCAGTCAGTTAGCAAATCAAAGTGACAGCAGGTTCAGCAGTTTAGAATCAAGGATAGAGGACATCCAAGCACAAATCAAAAATTCGAATGACACCATGGAGGAAAAAATTAAAGCCATTACCACTGCTTACGCAAGCGAGCTAAACGCAAGCGTACACGCAAAAATTGATAGTGTCCTTTCGATGGTGGAATCCGCCGAGACCAATATTGGTAGCAAGTTCATAGATATGCAGGCCCAAATAGATGTGTGTAAATCAACTGCGAGTGACTCTTTGAAACATTACAGTGATGTTTCAAAGAGAGTAGGCCAATTGACAGAAAGTGTCAACCATGTTCGCGAGCGAGTCGAAGACCTTGCTCAGCAAATATCCGATGTCAATATTGACAAAAAGATCGCAGATGTCAACACCGGTATAAGCAATACACTTAATAGGGAATTTGAAGAGTGGATGCAATCCAAAGAACAGTACATTGTCAGTAAGGTACACGCTGAACTAAAGGGTACGGTTAAATCTGCTACAGCAGAAATCTTAACCGCTCCCGGTACTTCTGGTGACACTTTAACCAGTGAATTAGGTGAAATCAGACGAGCATTTAGCCACGATCTTCCGGAATGGAAACGTCAGCTAAGCAATGATATAGATCAACTAAAACGACAAGTTACGGAATTGCAAGGTGACAATCAAAGTGAGTATTCGCTACCGCCAGAACACGATAATCGTCAATATCCCGAGTGTCAGGTACAATTCTCACCAACAGTAAATAATACGCGTGGCGAAACTTCTACGTCACGTAGTCATGCCGATCAACTAACACTCGTTGAACTAATGCGAGACGAGAGTGTGCTAAAACACAGAGTTTTTCAGCCTTTTATACCTGAAAAACGAAATATACATCCCATGGTATTTCTAAAATCATTCACAGGTGCTTTTCCGGAATCATGGAACGACAGGCAGCGGATACAGTTCATCTTAGGCTATGTACACGGTGAAGGATCAATTTGGGGTACAGAAATAATAGACAAATGTCACACCTATGCAGATTTTGAAAAGCATTTTTTGAATAAATTCTGGAGTTCAGGTATACAACAAAGACTCCGAAAAGAGGTTTACAACGCCGAACCTTTCAACACCAAAGGAGGAGGTTTGAGACGTTATTTTGAAAAATATCTATGTAAAATTCAGTATTGGGACACGCCCATTTCAACCAAAGATGTAATCATGATCTTAAAGTCAAAACTTCCTGTGTCAATAAGAGAAAAACTAGTTAATGTGAGTGAAGAAGACCTAGAAGCCTTTCTTTCTGTTCTTGACAATTTGGATATGATCTATGAGGATGTGCGTGCGAGCGCGCGGAATAATTATAATAATGGACCGCCCGCTCCGCAGCAGCACATAACAAACTGTGTCAATGAAATGTCGTACCAACATAACACGGGACAACCAAACGCTCAGCCTTACGGCAATCATAACAGTTTCAACCGCCATAACAAACATCCACACCAGAATAGGTACAATCCGATTTATCAAAACACACAGCAACAATACGGTAATTCACCGATAAATCATAACGGTAATTACCAGTACCAGAACAACAAGACGAATAATGGAAATCGTCACAAGGGAAAGAAATGGAACAATTATAACAGACCACAACAGTACAGTCAGCCGAGTCACTTCACTCCCTCTCAGCAAATAAATTTTTCACAGCCGAAAAATGCGACATTTTCTCAGCAACGCAACCAACAGTTCAGGAACAATAGTCAGGACAATTCGTCGGATGCTTTTCCTGACACCGCCAGTTATAATAGCCAAGGAAATCCGACTATTTTTTACACACAGGCGAACCAAGCACCAAACGCGATGTCAAATAACACGCAATCAACAGATGCACAAGTCGTATGGGATACGAACGCAAATTTTCGACCTGGTAGGTCGCAAAATACTAGTCAAGTAAAAATAACTGACATTTCAGCTGTCCGCCGCTCGTGGTCTCGCGGTAGCGTTCTCGCTACCCGAGCACGGGGTCCCGGGTTCGATTCCCGGCGGGGTCAGGGATTTTCACCTGCCTCGAGATGACTGGGTGTTTGTGTTGTCCTCATCATTTCATCATCATCCAGGAAAGTGGCGAAATTGGACTGAGCAAAGGTTGGGAAATTGTACGGGCGCTGATAACCACGCAGTTGAGCGCCCCACAAACCAAATATCATCATCATCATCATCACATTTCAGCTCCACCCCAGTCGGAAAACCATTAGCAGCTTCTTTAGGCCTCCACGGGGAAGCTGCGGGACCAATAAGCTCTCATATCTTTAACAACTCATGCTAACCTAAGAAAAAAGGCGCATGACAAACACATTAGCAAAGTCTTATCGTATCGTATAAATGAACGAGTGCTATTAAAGACCCACTTCAAACCATCTTTGATTCATCATAAGAATCGCAAGTGGCAGCAATTGTATGAAGGACCATATATTATCTTAAGAAAGCCGCACATTGGTTGCTATCTATTAGCTGACCCTGTATCTGGACGAATAAAAGGATTGTTTCATCACGCAGACTTGAAGAAATACCGAGTCAACCATTGAAAATATCTATTAAGTTAAGCTGCTAAAATAAAATATACACACACTATAAGTTGTCATACTATGTGTGAAGTACCAACGTATGTAAGAGTAGTGCACAGGACTAACACCCTGTCGACCTGCCACAACAAGATAAGTAATTTATATGAGCACCTTAAGTAAAACACATTTATTGTAGGAGAGCAAGATTTGCCTTAGATGTAAGTTAGTTTTAAGTTAATTGAGCCATGAACGGCCACAGCCGAAAGAGCTGACAAATATTATAGTAGGGACGTGCTAAGTGCCACCTGCTACCACTAGTTTTAAGTATAGCAAAGCTCTCTCCTCTTGAATGAAATAAATTAAAATGATCATTCAGACCAGAATGATTGCTCGTAAAAAAAAAAAAAAATAAAAAAAATTATCAAGGTCGCTTACTCTAATGAGGTAAATGTTATGTTATGCATAAGGAGAGTGTGACAACAAATTTTATGAGACCACCTATGAAACGCAGCAGGCAAAAAGCAGCAGCTTAGCATATAAGAATCAAGTAAGTCAATAACGATCCAGGTAGCAGGAAAGAAGTGCGCAACTCAATTATTTTATTATAATATGGAGAAAACCGTATACGCTCATAACAATTTTACAGCACAGTGCAGCTGAAATACAAAGATCATTTATAAATAAATTAGTTTAGTACTAGAAATATCTATTTCAGGTCCTCGAGATACGACGATTTTTTTTTTTAGAAAACCAATTTTAAGATACATGGAACAGAAGATAGTTAACAGACACAGTTCACTGCTAATGCTTGGTTTAAGTAATTTTAGATATGCATAGAAAATTGTTTAGAGAGCTGGATCAGACGACACTGAAACTACTGTATCGATTTAATTATACTATTTGTCATGAAAAACTAAGGTGATAATAATTTATGTTAAGCTCATCATATCATACGTCATTAACACTGTGTCTTCAAATCTCTTCACTCCATAAAAAGCTTTTGTGTTTTCCTCTAACCAGTATCCTTACCATCCTACCTTATCCAGTAGAGAAGTGAATTTTACGAGCTGGTTGCATGATTGATACATACAGGCTATACGAATGGATAGTCGTGACACATTGGTTGTCGACGGGCTATGCTTATTCTCCGCAAATTGCGAGTTCAATTAAGATTTGTTACGTGCAATTGCACGGCAGGGAACACCAAGCTTCCCAATTTCCCTAATGGTAGTTTGAACACGAACTGTTCATCACGTAAACGAAGCCACATTGACTATGTCTTCAAACTAACGACCTAATAGAGAGAAAATAAAAGAGCTGAACTTGCGAAAAGAGTAACTATTGTAAAAAGAAAAGAATAACAAGATTTCGAACAAAGTGTCTAAAGTGCCTTGGGAGCACAAACTACGAACAAGAGACACGCTTTTCGTCAGGCCTTGTAGTAACAGAGACTAAATATTTCTTTGTAAATAATTTTTAGACATGATATGTATACTAAATGTTAACTGTACTTTGTAGTAATAATGCAGTCAGTAATAAATGGACACGTATGTGCTGCTGCGTGTGAACCGACTATAGACAAGTAATTAATGGACACGTATAAAAGTGGTGCGTGTGAACCTTAACATGACGACCAAATAAATGTGAACACGAATTAACAATAACATGTGAACTGAAAAGGTGATAACTCCAAGGACACGCGTGAAATACCGCGTGTGAAGTAATGTTATAAGTACTTGTACCACGAAACCGCGATGTAGAAAGCCGAAGAGTGAAAGTGAATAAGTGTTGTACTTACCACAAACGATACTGTACGCCTTTCCACGGACACATTCTTCGAAATAGCTGCGGGAGTCGCCGCACCTGGCTGCTTCCGTAATCCAGAGTCGATGAAAAACTGTGTAAAAACTCACATCACGGCTAGTAGACACCAAACGCTCTGCTTCTCGCAGAATACTGCTGCTAGCGTTGTGGAACTGTTAAGTTATTATCACGTGATTGTGACCAACGGGCGTAACACAGTGTACGCTGAGCGCTCAACAATCAGTTTTTCTTTGCACAACGAGCGCGGATGCCAAATGTGTTTGAAATGCATTCAAAATAAAATATGATAAAGCAATGAATTAAGCACTCATGTACCTTGTGAAATTATAAATACACTAATCGGAAGAGTCTTAAGCTCGATTTTGACAATTGCTACCGAATTTACTGACCAGGCCGAGTAATGACGAAAACGTGTCTAACCAAATAAAACCAGAAAAATAGATAAATATAAGAACTGAGCATTCCTAAGAGAATGAGACCTTATGTACATAAACAATTGTTATCCTTACCTAATCCAATTTTCTTTTAGACTAAGTTATTAATAAGTAAGCACATTCTAATACAAATTTTTTCTGTATTTTTCATGTACGAAAACATAAATGGAAGCACGGACATGTGTCAAGTGAAATAGAGACCGCCACCATACGGCTCAACATGTTGCAGAACCAATCTTCCAGTTCCTGACCCACGACGTATTTCCAACGCAACATCACGCCCCGACAACTACTCCAACTTCCACAGTGAAAGTGATGCCCTACTTTTCCTCCACTGTGAAAGTGTAATCAATTTCCCCACTCAAGTGCAGTGCTATCATTTATACCCGAAGTTCTACCACTCCCAGTGCAACTCATACCTACCCAAGTGTAGCGAAACATTTTTTTTTTTTTTTTTGCAGGTCATAAAAGCCACAAATAAGTAAAGTGCTACGTATTTACTGCAAGAAATCTTCGACGAAACAACGACAAAAATATTCCTGTAATATGCCATTGTAAAACAAGAATGTCAATCTTTTGTAACATATTTTTTCCACGAGTGCACACAGCACCCAGACTTCCTGCGAAGTCAAGTAATTTATTTCTTTGTTATTTTTTTATATTTATTATGCCATGTATAATGTATCTATGTATGTGTATCTTTATCGTAATTTCATTATCTTTTACCGAGAAATGAACATTTGTTATCCTTGTACAATACATTGGAAAGAGCACAGTTCAATTGTCATGTAGTTACCCTATGGACAAATTACTATCAATTTCAGTCGTACGAATATACTTACCTGATACTCTGTATGTTAACCACTTTGCTTGATGTAATGTGTAAAATCTATTGTAAAGAATTTTTGCAAGTAATACTAACTTGTTTCACGAAAGCAATAATATCACGACTACGCGTGAGTCTCGATGATCCTGACGGAGTCATCGCTCCTCACGCGGGAAGCAATGTGATATTATTGGATTTCAGACATTTTGCATATGAGAAAAGGACAGCCACCAAGCTGTAGTTTGCAGTGATACTAAGCATGACAACACGAGAGTAAAAAAAAACGAAATCTGTTTATAACGTTCGCCTACACCAAGACGCGCGGCCAGCGTTTAAGAGGTACTTTTAAATACTATGACTCGCTGGGCGCAGATATTTAAAATCATTGCCGCAGCGCTTGATAGCAAGAAGCTGCGGAACAGAAGAAAGAACAATTTATCATTTGTTAGGAAAATTCTAGAGTCTTTATAGTTAGTTGTACTTCTGGTCGCCGATATGTTAACATGTACTTCATTACCTTTGATGTTTGGTTGCCGACTTGTTAAGACGTGTTGTGTAGCACCGCTACAAGTTTAGTGTGAAAAACCACGATATCATCAAGAAAGAAAACGCTTTTGTAAACCTAGTGACGATAAAAAATACTTACGCGCACGACAGGACATTTAATTTTTACAAAATATCACACATACAAAGGCAGCGATTGTTAGACTGCTCCATGTATGAGAAAAACATAGAAATTTAAGTTTTGTATTCATTGTAAATTTGGTAATGTTTATAGTTTAACGCCTTTCGTCTTTGAGAATATACTTTTCCTCCACTGTACAGAAAATCTATGCTTATTCTTTTCTTTAAATTAACCACAAATAATGTTTATGTTTAAATGACCTTTGTTACAGGTTCGCTCTTTATCGCGGTGTGTCGATTGTATTTGGGAGACCATTAACGTGTTCAATTTACGATCTGACAACTTTTTTTACAAAATTTCACTGTTTTGCATTCATTTCCAATTTTTTTTTATTATTCAAATAGGTCCCTTATGTAATTTCATTGAAGAGTCTGATTGCGTGAAAGCAATCCGGGTTAAGAGGTCATTTGAGAAACTATTTTCACGCAATCAATCCGTACGTCTCCTAAACACAATCGAGAACCGACGCATCATCGATCATTCATTAATTTTTCTCTTTTTCCAAGTCGTACCAAGAAACGGCCAAGGAGAACTGCCGTGAGTACGCAATCTAGTGTTAAAAGGTTGCATTCTTTATCTTGTCGGCAAAAATTGCCATGAATTATCAACATCAATGTTATATTTGGTTAAATGTGAAAAGCCACAAAAAACCTTTTAACGCTAGACTGATGCTATCCTTGTCGGACAATGTCGGTGGCCAAATCATTCACTTGAATTGTTCAGAGTCTTCTTCAAACCCTGAATGGCTGTAAACCATAGCCGAGCATAACCAGGACCTAGTAAACGATCGGTTCCGTTGGACCAGAGGACCCCTGTCCATTCCGTGTATACACAGCCCACACCATTGTGGGGCCATCAGCTCGCACAGTGGCTTGTTGACAACTTGGGTCGATGACTTCGTGGGGTCTGCGCCACACACGGACCCTACCATCAGCTCTTAGCAACCCAAATCGGGACTCGTCAGTCGAGACCACGGTTTCCTCGTCGCCAATCGATGCAGTGATGGGCCCAGGAGAGGCGCTGCAGGCGACGTCGCGCTGTCAGCAAAGCCACTCGTCTCGGTCGTCTGCTGCCACGGCCCATTAACGCCAGATTTCGCCGCACTGCCGCAATAAATACACTCCTGGAAATTGAAATAAGAACACCGTGAATTCATTGTCCCAGGAAGGGGAAACTTTATTGACACATTCCTGGGGTCAGATACATCACATGATCACACTGACAGAACCACAGGCACATAGACACAGGCAACAGAGCATGCACAATGTCGGCACTAGTACAGTGTATATCCACCTTTCGCAGCAATGCAGGCTGCTATTCTCCCATGGAGACGATCGTAGAGATGCTGGATGTAGTCCTGTGGAACGGCTTGCCATGCCATTTCCACCTGGCGCCTCAGTTGGACCAGCGTTCGTGCTGGACGTGCAGACCGCGTTAGACGACGCTTCATCCAGTCCCAAACATGCTCAATGGGGGACAGATCCGGAGATCTTGCTGGCCAGGGTAGTTGACTTACACCTTCTAGAGCACGTTGGGTGGCACGGGATACATGCGGACGTGCATTGTCCTGTTGGAACAGCAAGTTCCCTTGCCGGTCTAGGAATGGTAGAACGATGGGTTCGATGACGGTTTGGATGTACCGTGCACTATTCAGTGTCCCTTCGACGATCACCAGTGGTGTACGGCCAGTGTAGGAGATCGCTCCCCACACCATGATGCCGGGTGTTGGCCCTGTGTGCCTCGGTCGTATGCAATCCTGATTGTAGCGCTCACCTGCACGGCGCCAAACACGCATACGACCATCATTGGCACCAAGGCAGAAGCGACTCTCATCGCTGAAGACGACACGTCTCCATTCGTCCCTCCATTCACGCCTGTCGCGACACCACTGGAGGCGGGCTGCACGATGTTGGGGCGTGAGCGGAAGACGGCCTAACGGTGTGCGGGACCATAGCCCAGCTTCATGGAGACGGTTGCGAATGGTCCTCGCCGATACTCCAGGAGCAACAGTGTCCCTAATTTGCTGGGAAGTGGCGGTGCGGTCCCCTACGGCACTGCGTAGGATCCTACGGTCTTGGCGTGCATCCGTGCGTCGCTGCGGTCCGGTCCCAGGTCGACGGGCACGTGCACCTTCCGCCGACCACTGGCGACAACATCGATGTACTGTGGAGACCTCACGCCCCACGTGTTGAGCAATTCGGCGGTACGTCCACCCGGCCTCCCGCATGCCCACTATACGCCCTCGCTCAAAGTCCGTCAACTGCACATACGGTTCACGTCCACGCTGTCGCGGCATGCTACCAGTGTTAAAGACTGCGATGGAGCTCCGTATGCCACGGCAAACTGGCTGACACTGACGGCGGCGGTGCACAAATGCTGCGCAGCTAGCGCCATTCGACGGTCAACACCGCGGTTCCTGGTGTGTCCGCTGTGCCGTGCGTGTGATCAATGCTTGTACAGCCCTCTCGCAGTGTCCGGATCAAGTATGGTGGGTCTGACACACCGGTGTCAATGTGTTCTTTTTTCCATTTCCAGGAGTGTACTTTCGTCTTACGTGTCACATTTATTTCTATGGCTATTCCAGGCAGTTTTGCTTGTCTGTTAGCACTGACAACTCTACGCTAATGCCGCTGCTCTCGGTCGCTAAGTAATGCCCGTCGGCCACTGTGTCGTCTTTCGTGGGAGGTAATGCCTGAAATGTGGTGTTGTCGGCACGCTCTTCACACTATGGATTCAGAATATTGAATTCCTTAACACTTTCCGAAATTTAATGTCCAAAGCGTCTAGCTCCAGATATCATTCCGCGTTCAAAGTCTATCAGTTCCCATCGTGCGGCCATAACCACGTTGGACACCTTATCACATGAATCACCTGAGTAAAAATGACAGCTCGGCCACTGCACTGCCCTTTACATACCTCGTGTACGCGATGCTACCACCAACTGCTTATGTGCATATCGTTGTGCCATGACTTGTCACCTCAGTGTATGACGCAGTGTGTCTCAAACAAATGAAGGTAATTTAATTAATTAAACCTCTTGCCTCGTGTGTTGGAACATGGTAGATACTGCCTGACAGTTTGACTACTCTTGTAAGTAGGCTGTTTAGGTTTTTATGTTGGTAACGCCACGTAGCGCTCTGTATGAAAATCACTGGCTGTGCTGTGTGCAGTCTGTGGCTGGTTGGCATTGATGGAATATCCGCTAGTGTAGTGGAGGTGAACAGCGCGTAGCGTTGCGGCGCAGTTGGAGGTGAGCCGCCAGCAGTGGTGGATGTGGGTAGAGAGATGGCAGAATTTTGAGAGCGGACGATCTGGACGTGTGTGCATCAGAAAGAGTAAATTTGTAATACTGGATATCATGAAAATATATATAATAAATTTTTTACACTATTAAGGTAAATACATTGTTTGTTCTCTATCAAAATCTTTCATTTGCTATCTATGCCTATCAGTAGTTAGTGCCTTCAGCAGTTAGAATCCTTTATTTAGCTGGCAGTATTGGCGCTCGCTGTATTGCAGTAGTTCGAGTAACGAAGATTTTTGTGAGGTAAGTGATTCATGAAACGTTACTCTCAGCCATTCTCTTGTAGGGATTGTTGAAAGTAAGATTGCGTTGTGCTAAAAATATCGTGTCAGTTTAGTGATGATCAGAATAAGTAAAGAGAGAAATGTCCGAGTACGTTCAGTTTTGCTCAGCAGTTTGAAAATCAAATAACGTAAGAGGTTTACCAGCACAGTAATTCATAAATTTTTCCAGACGGGACGTTTCACTCTTTTGCATCAATTTCGTATAAATTCACAAATGACACAGAAAAGGGTGGGGAGGGACATGAAAGGGACATCCTAATTACGTTAAGAAGACAAATTACCTTCTGGCTGGCAAAGGCACCGTATAGGTATACAATGATTCATGAAGATATTTGATTAACTCAACAAATGCGTACTTTAGCGAAATTTACAACGTGTACCGATAAGGAATACTCTTTGAAAGTTCAGTTTTGTTCATTCAGTAACAAGACAGGGACCCACGGAATGTCTGGAGGATACTTGATCGGTCACTAGTGAACAACGAAAAATGAAGCCGAGTCCCAGTATCTCATAAGTGAACCAAATCACCCGTGTAATTGGACGATGAATAAGTTTGTAATGTTGTGCTGTGTTTCATAAAAGATAACATGGGGGCTACGGAGTAGATAACAGGACGCAGCATGTCATTCTCAATGGAGAGAAGTCTTCCGAAGTAGGAGTGATTTCAGGTGTGCCGCAGGGGAGTCTCGTAGAACCCTTGCTATTCACAATATATATAAATGACCTTGTGGATAACATCGAAAGTTCAGTGAGGCTTTTTGCGGATGATGCTGTGGTATATCGAGAGGTTGTAACAATGGAAATTCTACGGAAATGCAGGAGGATCTGCAACGAATTGACGCGTAGTGCGGGGTATGGCAACTGAATCTCAATGGAGACAAGTGTAATGTGCTGCGAATACATAGAAAGAAAGATCCTTTACCATTTAGCTACAATATCGCAGGTGAGCAACTGCAAGCAGTTAATTCCGTGAATTATCTTGGAGTAGGTATTAGGAGTGATTTAAAATGGAATGATCATATAAAGTTAATCGTCGGTAAAGCAGATGCCAGACTGAGATTCATTGGAAGAATCCTAAGGAAATGCAATCCAAAAACAAAGGAAGTAGGTTACAGTACACTTGTTCGCTCACTGCTTGAATACTGCTCACCGGTGTGGGATCCGTACCAGATAGTGTTGATAGAAGAGATAGAGAAGATCCAACGGAGAGCAGCGCGCTTCGTTACAGGATCATTTAGTAATCGCGAAAGCGTTACGGAGATGATAGATAAACTCCAGTGGAAGACTCTGCAAGAGAGACGCTCAGTAGCTCGGTACGGACTTTTGTTGAAGTTACGAGAACATACCTTCACCGAAGAGTAAAGCAGTATATTGCTCCCTATTACGTATATCTCGCGAAGAGACCACGAGGATAAAATCAGAGAGATTAGAGCCCACACAGAGGCATACCGACAATCTTTCTTTCCACGAACAATACGAGACTAGAATAGAAGGGAGAACCGATAGAGGTACGCAAAGTACCCTCCATCACAATCCGTCAGGTGGCTTGCGGAGTATGCATGTAGATGTAGATGTAGATGTATGTGAAGCACATGTTGATCGAGAGTAAACAAAGATACAGAAACGGCTGAGTATTTCAACACAAGATTGCACAAGAATCTGAGTATTATGCACAGGATAAATAATTTAATCACTCATTCACGAATTAAATTCAGTTATTGTGATTCCTAATGTTTCACACGTGGACATGGCATCAACACAAATCACAGTTTCCTAAGTCTCCTAACTCACTTAAGGTTAAGGATTTCGGTCTTGTTTTAAGCGCAATTAGTTTCCCTGAAACAATTCTCAAATACGATAGTGAATTTACTTTGATAAACTTAAAGAAAAAGTGCGGTTCCTTTGTGTAATCGAAATCACATTTACCAGTTGACCTGAGCACGAAGCACAACACAAAGGAACTAGTTTAATTACAAAATCACATATACTACAGCGATTAAAACTGCATGTAGCATCATGATGACTCAAGGAAAATTGTTAATCATAATATTAGCGAACTTAAAGAACATTCAAATACCTTCATTGTATCCATCCCAGAATGAATAGCAAACTCTTCTGTCTTACTTAGAGTGCGCCGGAAGTGTGTCAGTTTGAACCGTCCTGTCCTTAAATATCCTCAGCAAGCCAAGCAGCGGGACACGACTCCTCCAAAGAGGCTCGAAGTGCTCTCGCCAGCACAGCGCACCTCTCCTCGACCACCACACCTGTCATGCCGGCACAGCTCACCTCCCCGTCCCTGCACTGCTAGCCCCAACACTGGCAACACTGAGTTAGCAGAATGTGCGTCCCGTAACCGACAAGGAAATAAGTTCGACTCATTCTATCATTGATTCAGGTTCACATATAGGATTGAGAAATACAGGAATAATACTGATACTCTTTAGACAGAGATAAAATGAAGAAACAGACATTCTTCTCCTTTCTCGAGGGCAACAACTATCGCAAAGTAGGGAGAGGCAGTGGAAACATAAAGCTAAGATTAATTATCATGAAAGCGGTTTGATGGATCCCTTTCAAAGAGAGTAGCAATGATTGACGGTGTAGTGGTCACATAGTCTCTGTTTACTAAAGAAATAAATATAAACGACTTAGTTTTGTTAATTTATTTATTTGTGCCATTTCTGTGATGAATACTTCAGACATTCAACAATTTTAAATATACTTTTTGCTCATAATTCACTTCAGCCATATACCAGTCTATAAGTATTTTCTGGAAAAAGTACTGCCCTGGAAGGGAGAAATGAAGTTTGGGACTTAATGACTCATTGACTAGGGTGTCATTAGAGACGATACTGCTCCGGAAGCTGCCTGCTGCCGTAGACTTCCGCTATAAATGCGGCCGAATCCTTGGGCGTTCTCGTTCGGTTTGGACTGCTGAAATCCACCTCGTAGACTCCAAACTTCGCCCTGCATCAAAATATTGTTACATTACAAGTTTTGTTGATACTTGACATACACACACTGCGTAATTCACATAATGGTCTCTGCATCTACGTCTATTGTCTACAAAGCACAACTTTGTGTTGGAGAGGGTATTTCTTATTGCGCCTTGAATAAACATTTCCTTCCGTTCTACTCTCGGACGAAGCGCAGCAAAATCTGTGCCCTCCCTGAAAATAGGGCGATTGGCGATGACATTAATTGGGCACTCAAATTAGTGCATAATGTCAACCGCAAGTACGTACTGTCCACTTCCGGGGCATTTGATAACAGCTGGTAGTCACCGACGTTCGGAAACTACGCGAAATATAGGGTTCAGTCTGTGGGTCCATCTTTTGTGATGTTTCCATAGAGCGGACGGGAAACGCACAGTGAGAGGATTATCGCATACGCTGATTTGTTGGCTGTGGTATCAGCAAACTCAGGAAGAGAACGGGAGACTAAAACCAGTGACATACCACACAATATGGGAAGGTGGCGCCTGGAAAACAATCTCGGTGTTGCTCCCGACAACACAGTCCACGCAGACGATCAGAAGTGTTGTTATGAGAGGTCAAAGAAGTGTTCTGCTGAGACTATCAGGATCTTTCAGCACCATGTCAGTGGAAGTACTGTGCGTAGTGCTCGGAACATATCCGGTAGACCTAACAAACAGTCAGCGTGCTGCGCCATACTGGCTGCAGAGGGGCACAGTGAATGCGATGCAACGTGAGTGGCCAACCGGTGTTAAAGGGTTTAACGTTCATTCCTTTTTCCCCGAAATCCGGAAATGGTTGAAAATGCTCCATACAGACATTAATCTAGAACCAGGCAGCCTTGAAATGCATTTTTACACTAGCTTAGCGCTCGCTGCCTCGCTCGCGCATACTGTGTGGCCTGCAGATTTCTTTTTCTTATTTCATGGAATTTTTATGTTTTTCACAAATTTCAACACCTTCTAAGCTTTTCACGCTAATTAAGGCCAAATAAGCATGATCTTTTCCGAATGTACACTAATGGACATTAAAATTGCTACACCACGAAGATGACGTGCTACATACGCGAAATTTAACCGACAGGAAGATGATGCTGTGATATGCAAATGATTAGCTTTTCAGAGCATTCACACAAGATTGGCGCCGGTGGCGACACCTACAACGTGCTGGCATGAGGAAAGTTTCCAACCGATTTCTCATACACAAACAGCAGTTGACCGGCGTCACCTGGTGAAACGTTGTTGTGATGCCTCGTGTAAGGAGGAGAAATGGGTACCATCACGTTTCAGACATTGATAAAGGTCGGATTGTAGCCTATCCTGATTGCCGTTTATCGTATCGCGACATTGCTGCTCGCGTTGGTCGAGATCGGATGACTGTTGGCAGAATATGGAATCGGTGGGTTCAGGAGGGTAATACGGAACGCCGTGCTGGACCCCAACACCCTCGTATCACTAGCAGTCGAGATGACAGGCATCTTATCCGCATGGATGTAACGGATCGCGCAGCCACGTCTCGATCCCTGAGTCAACAGATGGGGACGTTTGCAAGACAACAACCATCTGCACGAACAGTTCGATGACGTTTGCAGCAGCATGGACTATCAGCTCGGAGACCGTAGCTGCATCACAGACAGGAGCGGCTGCAATGGTGTACTCAACGACGAACCTTGGTGCACGAATGGCAAAACGTCATTTTTTTGGATGAATCCAGGTTCTGTTTACAGCTTCATGATGGTCGCATCCGTGTTTGGCGACATCGCGGTGAACGCACATTGGAAGCGTGTATTCGTCATCGCCATACTGGCGTATCACCCGGCGTGATGGTATGGGGTGCCATTGGTTACACGTCTCGGTCACCTCTTGTTCGCATTGACGGCACTTTTAACAGTGAACGTTACATTTCAGATGTGTTACGACCCGTGGCTCTACCCTTCATTCTATCCCTGCAAAACCCTACATTTCAGCAGGATAATGCCCTACCGCATGTTGCAGGTCCTTTACGGGCCTTTCTGGATACATAAAATGTTCGACTGCTGCCCTGGCCAGCACATTCTTCAGATCTCTCACCAACTGAAAACGTCTGGTCAGTGGTGGCCGAGCAACTGGCTCGTCACAATACACCAGTCACTACTCTTGATGAACTGTGGTACCGGGTTGAAGCTGCATACACGCCATCCAAGCTCTGTTTGACTCAATGCTCAGGCGTATCAAGGCCGTTATTACGGCCAGAGATGGTTGTTCTGGGTACTGATTTCTCAGGATCTATGCACCCAAATTGCGTGCAAATGTAATCACATGTCAGTTCTAGTGTAATATATTTGTCCATTGAATACCCGTTTATCATCTGTATTTCTTCTTGGTGCAGCAATTTTAATGGCCTGTAGTGTATTTCTTACCAAGAAGCGATTCTGATGGCTAGAGTCCAAGGTTTTTGTTAATCATGCCTTTCGCGGTCTTTTGGAGATATTTCCATAGCAACTTTCATTTCATAACAAATTTTTCTATATCTCTGACCGAGATGGGAAATAAATACCAATTTTCATAAATTGTTTTAATGTAGCGAAGTATTTTCTTAAAAATTTTCATACGCTATTCCACTTCCTTAGGGACTGAATTTCCAGAAAGACTGAAATCATATTTTTTTTTTATTTTGTAACCAAGAGTTCCACTATCAGTTGTCATATATGTAGCCTTAAAATCCTGCAGTAGTTCTTTGGTAATTATTTATTTTCATAAAAACTTTCACCCACTATTTGACCGCAGTAGTGGTTGATTTCCAAAAACTCTGAAACGCGTATTTTTTATTTTCTGATTGAGAAACCAAATACCAGTTTTCGACGTTCTAGTTTAAAAAATTTCCTTAATAGCGACATACTTTCAAAAAGCCTTTCATCCCCTATTTCATTACATTAAGAGTGTAATTTCGGACAATCCCTTCTTAATCGATACTTACACTACAAGATTCACACCTTCTTCATCATCATTTATCATTTAAGACTGATTATGCCTTTCAGCGTTCGGTCTGGAGCATAGCCCCCTTATTAAATTCCTACACGATCCCCTATTCAGTGCTAACATTGGTGCCTCTTCTGATGTTAAACCTATTACTTCAAAATCATTCTTAACGGAATCCAGGTACCTTCTCCTTGGTCTGCCCCGACTCCTCCTACCCTATCTACAGAGTTCATTCCCAGTTTTTCTTTGATTTCCTCATTGTGGACACCCTCCTGCCATTGTTCCCATCTACTAGTACCTGCAATCATCCTAGCTACTTTCATATCCGTTACCTCAACCTTGTTGATAAGGTAACCTGACTCCACCCAGCTTTCGCTCCCATACAACAAAGTTGGTCGAAAGATTGAACGGTGCACAGCTAACTTAGTCTTGGTACTGACTTCCTTCTTGCAGAAGAGAGCAGATCGTAGCTGAGCTCTCACTACATTAGCTTTGCTGCACCTCGCTCCCAGTTGTTTCACTATGTTGCCATCCTGTGAGAATATGCATCCTAAGTACTTGAAACCGTCCACCTGTTCTAACTTTGTTCCTCCTATCTGGCGCTCAATCCGTTTATATTTCTTTCCCACTGACATTACTTTCGTTCTGGAGATGCTAATCTTCATACCATAGTCTTTACATTTCTGATATAGCTCTGAAATATTACTTTGCAAACTTTCAATCGAATCTGCCATCGCAACTAAGTCATCCGCATATGCAAGACTGCTTATTTTGTGTTCACATATCTTAATCTCACCCAGCCAGTCTATTGTTTTCAACATATGATCCATAAATAATACGAACAACAGTGGAGACAGGTTGCAGCCTTGTCTTACCCCTGAAACTACTCTGAACCATGAACTCAATTTACCGTCAACTCTAACTGCTGCCTGACTATCCATGTAAAGACCTTTAATTGCTTGCAAAAGTTTGCCTCCTATTCCATAATCTCGTAGAACAGACAATAACTTCCTCCTAGGAACCCGGTCATATGCCTTTTCTAGATCTATAAAGCATAGATATTTCGAACCTTCTTCAAATTTTAAATTTGTATCCTTTGCGATTATGTGTCAGTCAGTCAGTGAGACAGGACATTGCCTTTTCAGGGTTGCCACAAATTTCCCCAAGTGAAATTCCCTGTTATTATTCCGATTTCCAGATAAGTTTTAGCACTTTTCCCTGACGATTTCGAGATCTCAAGGGTGAGTTAAGACGTAAGTTGACAATATGTATTTGCAGTTGCGGTACAAGTGCAGACGAGAAAATATCTAAAAAAAAATTGCAAGTAGATGGCGTTTCCTGATGTGAGCAAAAATTAGTCTTAACATCAAAATGTTTTGTAATGAACTGTTTGTAGACGGAGAAAGCAAGCCAAATGGTATATGTATTCCATTAAGAGTAGGGTGTTATTTCATTTCAGTAAAACGAAATACATTTGTTGAGAAAAATACGCATTTCCTTGGAGTCACAAGACAGACTTGAAATTCTTTCACTGAGTTCAGAAATAAGTTCATAAAAAAGTAGGCCTCTTGGAAAAAGTGTATAAGGCGGGAAAGAATTGTGCAAACCAACACTGTAGGTTACCGCCAGTAAAATGTTGATTGTACTATGTTTGTTATTGTGAGTTATTACCCACTGTGTTGTAGCTATTATTTTACAGGTATTGTGTGATTTTTCTTTCGAGAAGTATATGAGTACATACCATACAAACCGCCAGCGGCTGGCACGATTTTCTTCTTCGTATCAGCCATACTTTCTAACATTTAAACTACTTCTGAAGAGCCAAAATGTACTAGAACAAATAAAATGTCTATAAAATGCCACACTGGATTACGTACTTGCGGTGAGACAGCCGCAGTTCCTGAGATTCCATCGCCCATGGCCTCTGGCCTGCTGAGCAGCACCGCAGCACTGTGGACAAGCCATGAAAATCCGCTGCATTACGCCACACACAGACAGACTCGGCCTGCGGGCAGATCGGTGAGACTAGATCCGACGGACAGGGACTACGCGTTAGTGGGAACCAGGTCAGCAGGCCCGATCCATTACAGGTACTCGCAGAAATGGGCTGCGGTTTTGGTCCGTCGTGGAAATCCACTCGTGTGGCCAGAAATTCACGAGCCACAGACAAAATGTTGATGAAATGAGACAACGGTGATCAATCCATGCAACAGGTAGCTTTTGCAAATACTCTGCGACGAGTAATAACGAGAATAGGTAGCAACTCACCCGTGAAGGTGATTGCTAGGCCGCAGGCAGGAACGTAGAAAAAACAATCACCCTCTCACGACTAAATTTTCAGCCACAGCTTTTGTCAGAAAATGAGAGAACACACATCGACATAACCACTGAGACACAAATCATGCACACGTGACAGCCACCTCCGGCTGCTGCGGCTACAGTCTCTAACAATCAGATCAAAACAAACCACTCCTCATGACTCCCTGCCTCTCATCGGCAGCTGCTAGGCTAGCGGCAAGCTGAGGGGAGTGGTGAGAAGCGGAGAAGCAGTAAGGATGAGAGAGCAGGGAAGCGGCGCATGTTGTCAGCAGCACCCAGCCACCGACGGTGCATGCCACCTCAGTAAACAAACCATTTCATCTACTGGGGCAAAAGCGAAATCTTTCCAGGTTTTCTCAAATTTCCCTGATGTTTCCCTGATTTCCCTGACTTGTTTGAAATTCCCTGATTTTCAGAACCTGTGGCAACCCTGTTTTTATATTGCACACTACACCTGTGGACCCGATGAACTAATTTTGCACATCATAACATCTACGAATCCATAAGGGACCCACACAAATGGTAATATCTAAACAGATCCGTTGACACTACATCACGTATACTATATGCCAAATACGTAGAAACAACACCGTACGGAAGAACAGGACAGGCAGTTACCCGAGATGAACCTTATCCGTGGAAAATAACCGACACGGACCAGAACGAAAGCACTAACTCTGACAATGAGAGTTTACAGTGGAAGCAATATTGGCAGACTGGTGGCTAACATCTGCCAAATAAGGACATACAAAGGACTAACGTCTGTAGACTAACTAGCTATAACCGAGTCGAAGCATGCCCCAAATAGGCACGTTAAACGTGTAACAGCTATAGTATAGAAGCAGTACCACTAGGAACCTAACTGGTATCTGGCCGGCCTGTGTGGCCGAGCGGTTCTAGGCGCTTCAGTCTGGAACCGCACAACCGCTACGGTCGCAGGTTCGAATCCCGCCTCGGGCATGGATGTGTGTGATGTCCTTACGTTAGTTAGGTTTAAGTAGTTCTAAGTTCTAGGGGACTGATGACCTCAGAAGTTAAGTCCCATAGTGATCAGAGCCATATGAACCATTTTGAACTGGTATCTAAACGAAATAGGCCAACCAATACTTTGAACGATACAAGTACTTGCATTAAATTAGAATAGAACAGATTTGGAATAGAATCGTGTAGAAGACAGACTAACGGTAGCGACTCCACGCGCTTTCGGAGACGCTTCCTTACAGTCAGTCAATCACTAGGATTACAAATCAGTATGCCACGCAGAGGTGAGCGGCTCGAAGTGTACCACCGAGGTCCTCGCATTTGGTGGTGGGAACACACATTCTACTCTATTATTTTTCTTTTTTCCTTCCTAATCGAAAAATCTTTGCGTTTAGTCTTCCAATATGTCAATCTACAGTAATTCTTAAATTTTTATTTAATTATAAATCATTACTGTATACTAGGATACAACAAAATCGTCTTTTGTACAATTTTTTTTAAAAACGGTAGTGCAAAAAATAGTCCATTTAGTTACCTAGGTAACGGAGCATCAACAAAGTTAAATGTAAATAATTGTACGTTCAGTACCCCAGTGATCCCTACTTCGCTTATACAGGCTGTAAGAAAAAGGTATGTCCAAACTTTCAGGAAATATTTCGGCCACGTAGAAAAAATAAATATAGTGTATGGACATAATTTCTAATTTAGAGCTCGGTGTCTACAATTCTCCAACACATTAATTACGGGGCATACACAGGAAAAGAACGTATCGCCACAATGTGAAACGCCATTCTAAGTGAAATGTTCAGAATGCCCTCCGTTAGCAAGATACATCAACCCGTCGCCGCACTCAATCCCTTATTCACTGCTGCAGCCGTGGAGAACTGTGCATTGTTTCACAGCCTTTTACAATACGGGCACGAAGACTCTGTACATCTTGTACCGGGCCTCCGTACACAAGAGCTTTCAAATGCCCCCCCACAAGTAAAGGTCTTGTGGTTTTAGGTCCGGAGAATGTGGAGGCCAAGGAATTGGTCCTACTCTACACATACGTCACGGAATGTATTATGTGTAAGCGTACGAATATTAAAACTGAAGTAAGGAGGAGCTCCATTGTGCACGACGTACGTGTGCCACCCTCATGTTCTAGAAGAACAGCTATGGTATTCTCTAAGAAAGCACTGTAGGTTCCTCCGCTGAGTGTGGGTGGAAGAAAATGAGGCCGTAACAAACAGTCAACAATGGCGGCCCAAACGTTGATAGAAAATCTTAGTTGAAGATTACACAACATTATTTCGCGAGGATTCTCCACAGCCTACAATAAGGAATAGGAGTGGACCAAAAATTTAACCTTGTGGGACTTCCTTCGTGATTTCTCCCTGGTCATTAGATTTTTTTCTTCTTCCAACATATTTTGAAATATTCAGCACAGCTTTTTGCTTTCTGTTTGTTAATATTGTTTCAAATCTGTCATTTCCCCCATGATTCATGTGATTATGAAGAGGAGTAGAAAATGAACTAAAGCGTTTCTGGACTCACGTCCATACACATTCTATTCCTCTATGCGTGTTTCCTGAAAGTTTGGCCATAGTTTTCTGTGCACTTTTCATAAATAAAGTACACGTTAGTATTACTGTGGATTGTTTGATGCAACAACAATGCAAATTACGTCCGATGTAGTTGGGAGCTTGAGGAAAAACCACATGTTTTTCTTTTTTCGGGGGTTACTCTGACTTAGAAATGGCGAGAGGTAGAAATGAACCCTGCAGTTTTCTCGAATACTGTGACTTGAAGAAAAGCTCGTACACCAAGATCGAATCTTTACGCTGCTAAAACCCGATAAAAATCCACAGTGCATTAAGTTTGTGCCGAGTTTGTTGTGGGCCGTAGTACAGTTTCACGTTGGGATAATCGTTTTCGTAGTGGTCACATGAGCATAGACGATAATCCAAGAGCCGGAAAACTAAAACCGTCAACAGATGAACGACGTGTGAAACTTGCGGCAGATGCTCTTGAAGGAGATCGCAGTGTGACTTGTGAGGAATTCTTTGAAACTAAGGGAATTCTCCAAACATCAGTATTTCTTCTTATGACAAATTTTTAGAAGACGAGAAAAATTTCTGTGAGATGGATCGCACACTGTTTGACTGCTGATGAGAATCAGAAACGCCTGGTCATTGTAACTTTTCTCAAACAATAATTCGACGGTGAAGGTCAAGGATTCTTGTGTCGAATTGTCACTACTGATGAAACGTCGATTAGAGACTCTGAAACGGAGTTGAAATCACAGTCCAATGAGTGGAACATTCAGGTTCTGTACGTCCGAAAAAATTTCTAAACGCTCAATCGAAGCTCAAGGTTCAAATGGTTCAAATGGCTCTGAGCACTGTGGGACTTAACATCTGAAGTCATCAGTCCCCTAGAACTTAGAACTACTTAAACGTAACTAACCTAAGGACACCCATGCCCGAGGCAGGATTCGAACCTGCGACCGTAACGGTCGCGCGGTTCCAGACTGAAGCACCTAGAACCGCTCGGCCACACCGGCCGGCGGAAGCTCAAGCAAATGATGACTTTTTCTTATGATCACCAAGAAATCATCAAGACAGTTAGTCCCATTTAGAGTAAGTGTCACAGTAGTGTATTATCGTAACTTCATGCAAAACCTTAGCATAACAATGCACAAGACGAGACATAGTTGCTCAAAGCTGAGCCACTCTTTCATCACGAAAATGCTCTCTCGCGTATCAGCATGTTGTAGCCCAAACATACGGATTGGAGGTGTTGCCGCATCCTGCCTACAGCCCGGACAAATTCCCGAAGTTGTTATCTTTCTCTGGAAGAGATTTCTACCACCGTTACCCGAGCCATTCGACAGATGAACAGAAGTGGTGTCCTGGATGGAGTAATAGAGCTTCCGAGGCGCTGGGATTGACTCATAGAGAAGCAAGGAGACAATACTGGACTGTAAAGAGATAATGGAAATAAATGTGTAAGCAAACAAAAAAAAATTATGATTCATTATTTGAGAAATTTCCCGCGTACTTTCTTTCCCGCGTCACGTGGCCGTAACCCCGTCAGGTGGCATTCAATATGGACATAAATTAATGGCGCACTTCCGCGTGTACGGCCGAGTTGTTTCAGTTTTATCGATTTTGCGCATAAAATGGGGTCAAAAACTCGACTGAAAACCCAGAAGTGCACCATTAATTAACCACGCCGGGAAAACTAAAGAGATCACAGTCGTAATAAAGTTTTGGCTCCTCAGTGTGCTTTCAAAAATGTTATTCTTTCATTGTCCCCTTCATTCTAATAGCACACAAGTCGGCAGACATACAGTTAGTGCAAATCTTTTTATTTAGCAGTTTCTAAAGGTTACTCACGTGAAGCCTGAATCCCATTCCAGGACGTCCATGAGAGACCATAATGTGTACCCGATCACTGGAACACCGTCTAGGTTCACCGCTTCCAGGAGGGCTCCCAGAAAATCCTGAAAATAGTAAATTAAAATACTTGTAACCAAAATGAGGTTGCGTACTCAAAAACACGAGTTATACAGCGGCCCAGCACAAGAGTGTTACATACCGCAAAGTAATTTATCCTGGTAACGTCGTTACGGCCACCAAGATCTTTCAGACCATTCTCTGTTATAATAATCGGGTATCCCGGATATTCGTTAGCAATCCAGTTCAATGATCTTCGAAATCCCGAGGAATCTATCTGAAAATAAAATAGATCTTACTTGTACTTATAATTTCTCCATTTAACACTCTTTTTTAAGAGAAGTGTGCATAATGCCAGCAGCAGTTTAATTCTTATACTCACACTCTGTCAACAGTTTTCTCTCTCCCTTTCTCTCTCTCTCTCTCTCTCTCTCTCTCTCTCTCTCTCTCTCTCTCTCTCTCTCTCCCCCTCCCCCTCTCTCTCCCTCTCTCCCTCGCTCTCCCTCTCTCTCCCTCCCTCTCCCTCCCACTGTTAACACACACACACACACACACACACACACACACACACACACACACACACTGCTTATTCTTCATATTTTACTGTGCCTGTTTTAACATATATCCATCAAACGAATATCAGACGAGACTAATTTGGGAGCGCTCTATAGAATGATCACGCAAAATGCTGATTTAAAAATAATTTTGTTTCTAACTGAAACAGATTGACGTTTTCCGTTGACATTGGCTGTTGCATGAAAGACATGACAAGCGATAATTGTTTGGACTTACTCAAACTACATAATTCGAAACCAAAATTGCAAATATCTGCTTCAACACCAGAGAAAATGCGTCTGACAACTCTTAAGAGAGACAATCGGTAGATCCAAAACATCAGAGAGGGGGCTCCCTTGTCTAGTGGTATAGTTTATCGTTTCTTCCTACTATGTATATAATTAAGGCATAGTATCGTATTTTATTAACAAAAAAATGGTTCAAATGGCTCTGAGCACTATGGGACTTAACATCTGAGATCATCAGTCCCCTAGAATTCAGAACCACTTAAACCTAACTAACCTAAGGACATCACACACTTCCATGCCCGAGACAGGATTCGAACCTGCGACCGCAGCGGTCGCGCGGTTCCAGACTTGAAGCGCCTAGAACCGCTCGACCACAGCGGACGGCTTTTATATACGCCTTTTACTGTTTTTATTTTATGGTTTGGCTGTTCATTCCATTTGATAATGCACCACAATATACTTCTCCGTACACTATCTAGCAGCAATGTGCGTTTCGGCAGATTACACTCACTCCCCTTTCATAGTATTGGCTTTCCTTTGAGTGTACAATCTTTTTCCTGAAACCATGGTGTTCCTCACTGAGGAAATGTTCCGACAATACTTTAATTTTGTGTGTAACTTTAGCGTGTATTTTCTACGGTACGTTCAGCAGTGTTACACCTCTGTAGCTTATAGGATGAACACTTTCACTTGTTTGGAACATCGCTTATATTAAGGCATTTTTCACTCAGTTGGTATTCAGCATGTCTCACACGCATGTATTCAGTACACTCATATGAAAGCATCTCTCTTTCACTTACTACGAAGAGTATTTCAGAAGTTCGGTATTGATAATATCGGTACCAGGGCTTTTCTTATTTGTCTTCGGCACAATTTCTAACGGGCCAGTTGGATGTAGCCATGTTAGTTGTAGTCCGCAGAGTGGAGTTTTCTTGTTCAGATGGACTGAACCAAAACTGTGTGTCATGTTGCGCCAATGTATTTTCAGGTACACTATTTATATGTGTAGTGTCTTTCCCGTCTTTTTTAAAATGCTTCTGCATTATCAGAAACCAACGCCACACCCTCAAGGAGTGTGTTGAGTATCACCAGGGTATAAATTGTGCAAAACTGAGGGGCTGTATGTTAATGATACACCTGTCACGGTCATCGGCGATCAGACGGCGCCGAGAGGTCGGTCTGTGCATGGTGATGATGTTGGTTTGTGAGGCACTCAACATCGTGGTCATCAGCGCCAGTCCAATCTTTCCGTTTCCAGTCTCCCCCCTAGCTGAAAGATGATGAAGTGATGAGGGCAACACAAATACCCAGTACTCGGGCGGATAAAATCCCCTACCCGACCGGGAATCGAACGCGAGGCCGTGTGACCCAGAGGCAGCAGCGCTAGCCACTAGACCACGAGCTGCGGACGGATCAGTGCACCCCATGTTTTGACTCTGCAGGCAGTAACTGTGCGTTTAGAGGTGAACAGTGTGTGCAACGTCCATTGTAGGGTACAACCCTGCCCTACCGATGAGTGGTCTTGCGAAAAGCTAGATGGACTGTGGACAGATTGCTGCGCATTTTGGAAACAATGTATCGATGATGTGTCACTTCTTTCAGCTGTCGTCTGCAGATGTTCCCACACCTTGGCACACCACGTTCTGGATTTCCTTGTAGTACAGATACACGTCAAGATGGGCGCATTATTCGGGCATTCACCATATAAAAGTAGTACATTCAACTTCTCCCGCGTACATGTCTGCAGGTAACGAATAGTTAATGTTGAAGCAGGCGTGTATTCTCGCTTGCAAACGACCATAAAGATATCGAATGCTATCCTGCAATAGACGGTCCCAAGCATCTTGCTCCTTTTGTAGCAATTCGGCAATAGGTCTTACACGCCATGAAGAACAAGAAAGTTCCCCCTTTACCATGTTCCGACCGAACATCATTCGGTCGGAAATTCGGGCACATTTTGCACCTTCTAGATCACCGAGGACGTTCGGGAACCATCTGCTTGCAGCAGGACTTAGATCACGTGTGCCTCTGACCAGCCAGTCACCGATACCACGATACCACGAAGCAGGACTATTCTTGTGTCGTGAAGTGTGGAATGGCGATGAGAGTACTTTCTGTTTTTACACAGTGATGGACATAAATGTATATGGCACTGACCTAGTGATCGGCCCATAACACACCAGCCCCATTCCAGGATACGTAGTGGGGGAAGAGGGTGGGGCATCAGTCACAGCTCGCCAACACATTTGGTGTTTCTGCTGGGTGAAATAACGGGTGCCCACTAGACTGCGCAGGCTGTTATCCTCGTGCTACTGCCATTTCATCTACAGGAAGGAGGTGTGCATTTTCAGCAGTACAGTCCGTGCTGCGCAACGACCTTTTCGTGGTGTACAATAACTGCTCATGTCGGCGAGATCGCCACGTCTGTCGCCAATTGAACGTATGTGGAACATGATGAAGGCGGAACTCTCTTGTTCTCCATCGCGAGTAAGAACTACTGCCGAATTGCTACAAAAGGTGCAAGGTGCTTGGGACCGTCTATTGCAGGATGGTATTCCATATCTTTATGATCGTTTGCATGCGAGAATACACGCCTGCTTCGACATTAACCATTCGTTGCGTGCATACATGTACGCGGGAGAAGTTGAATGTACTACTTCTATACGGTGAATGTAGAAGAAATGCCGTAAAAACGGTACAGCGGTATAGGGCTATCTACGCAGATCGCCAATGCCCGACGCGCCTAGCACCTGCACGAATTATTAAGACTCTAGTGCGGACAGGCTGCTTGAACGTCAAAGAGAGGGCAAGTAGGCGACTGCAACTGACAGAGAATACGAAGAAGCTGTTCTGGCTACGAAGCTAATGGCCAATGAGTCCCCACAGTGGTATGAGAAATATTACCAACGGATGTGGAATCAACCACACGAGTGTCTTTCGCATCCTGCATCGGCAGAATTTCCATCCCCATCGTCTGTCACTACGTCAGGTACTCGACGACCGTGAACGCCGTACAAAACCTTCTCGGTGTGTCCTTGAGCAGCAGAGACACCACCCTAAGTTTTTCCAGCATGAGCTCTTTACCGGTGAAACAACGTTTACTAACGGAATTAAGGTAAATTTCCATAACATGCACTACTGGGCAGCCGAAAACCAGTACTGGCTTCGTCAGGTACAAAATCAGCTGCCGTGGAGTGTAAACGTATGTTGCGGTATCACACGAAATGACGTTGTCGGAGCTTCCTTCATGTCAGGCGTTCGACATGGACACGCGTACGCTCACCTTCTGCCGGTTGTTCTACAAGAGGTACCACTGGATATCCGAAGGTGTACGTGCCTGCAACACGACGGCCGTCCAGCTCACTCGTCCCGTGTTGCAACGCACATACTGAGTGACAACTTTGTTGGACGTTGGATAGGATGGAATTCTCTTGTCAAATGTCCTGCCAGGTCGCACGATTTCACTCCTTTCTTGACTCCTTCTTTCTTTGGGGAGCATTCAAGGATGCAGCCCCAACTATGCCAGACGATGCGTGTCGTAGAATACTACATCATCCACCCTTGTCACATCTGTTGATTGTTCTTTCGACCGGCGATTGCCGGCCGCTGTGGTCAAGCTGTTCTAGGAGCTTCAATTCGGAACCACGCGGCTGGTACGGTCGCAGGTTCGAATCCTGTCTCGGGCATGCATGTGTGTGATGTCCTTAGGTTAGTTACGTTTAAGTAATTCTAATCCTAGGGAACTGATGACCTAAGATGTTAAGTCCCATAGTGCTTAGAGCCATTTGAACCATTGGACCGGCGATTGCAAATGTGCCTTTCAGGCCACGGTCAGCAGTTGGAACACATGCTTATATACAGGATAAAGTTATTTTTTGGAAGACAAAATGTGATGTGGGTTGTTACGAAATCATTGTTACTAAATTGTTTACTTCATTTACGTAGGTAAGAAACTGCATCGTAATGTTAAACTCAACAGCCTGTGTTATACGTAGCTAGTAACACTGTCATTACTCTCTTACGTTCAACATGAAATGACGTTTCGTTTTGAATATAATTTATTTTGCGGTTTACAGTTGATCACTGAAGCATTTTTAATGAAATGTTTAGCTCAGCCAATGTATACCATCTGATATAATTTAGAGCAGTGTAGGTAGAGAAAATTGTCCGACAGCATGTATTTTACCTCTAAGAAGCACACAGCCAAGTACAGAAAAAGATAGGTCAAATCTTCCATCTAACATTTAGATATTTAATACAGTAGTTGCTTTTTGTAGCGTGTAAGACCTCTTCATTTTTTAAGAATGAACAGTTGATTTCGCTCTTTCAGCTCACGTAAATCTGGTAAGATACACAAATGTGAAACAGTTTTTCGAAGCCCTTTGTGAAACGCTAGATTCAACATTCTAAATGAACCTGCACCTAGGTCGTAAGTTGGTTTTAGGAGATATAAAGCATTATTCTCGTAGCGCAAGCCTACCACACGGTGCACAACTACGCAACCTGGTCCGAAACGCCTGCTTGGCAGCGTTTGCATCGCGGATGCCATCGTGCTCTCACATTCTGGGACATTTCTCGAATTTTTACGACAGGTTTCAACGCCAACATTAACATACGCTATATCACTGTAACTGTCTTGTCAAGAGCCATCGAACGCAGTTATAAAGAGTATTGATTCAATATCTCCTTCGACACCACCGCTAAAAACGTTAACCAAACAAAAATACACGTGCCCCTCGACGCTCTAACATCTGCCGAAAACCGCATTTTGACATGCGTAACCGATCACGACATAAAAGGGGTGTTGCGTCTTACGTTCATTGGTTGATAGATTTTGGGAGAGGGGACCAAAGAGCGAGGTCATCGGTCCCACAGTGTTAGGGGAGGATGGGAAAGTCCGCCGTGCTCTTTCAAAAGAACCATGCCGGCATTTGCGTGGAGCGATTTAGGAAAATCACGGGAAACCTAAATCAGGATAGCCGGACTCAAGTAACTCACTCTGTGAAACTGAATGCAACCATTCACATGAAACATATATTAATACACGTGATAGGAATTATTCATGTTTGCAACATTTAAAACAGTTTATTACATTTTTGCTTGGTGTGTACAGATACGAGGATCACTCGGAAAGTAAAGAACGTTTTGTTTGACACGTGATCGCATCCCTCCACCACCACCGCCGAAGAACTTTCAACGTTGGTACTCATCTACTTCAATTTGGCGGAAGCTACGGTCAAATGCGGTTGCTTACTACTCAACTGCGCGGCTTTAAAATGTGTGGAAAAATTGACGATCCCGCGAAGTGTGAGGTATGCAGTGTTATCCGCTTTTTAAACGCGCAAAAATACCGACCCATCGAAATTTATAGACAGAGAACTGAGGTTTACGGTAGTGTGATGAAGGAAGCGTGAGTGTGAAAATGGTGTACCATCTTTAATGGCGAGCGGAAGAACGTTCACCACGAAGATCGCTCGGGCCTGCCCTCGGTGGCGAATGACAGACTCAAAGCAAGGACTGAAGCAAATCCAAGAAGATAGGCCTTTCACAATTAGTGGACGGCATTCATTCTTTCCACACATTTGCAAGAAATTTGTTCAACGAGATTGCTAGTGTAAATATGGGCTATAAAAAGTGTGCCAGGCGGTTTCATCGAATTTGTCAGATGATGATGAATTTTTGGATCGCATAGTCACTGGTGACGAGACTTGACTATCACATTTCACACCAGAAACAAATCGCCAATCAATGGACTGGCACATTAGCAATCCCCAACGAAACCGAAAAAAAAACAAGACAAATTTTCAGCACTGGAAACATGATGTCTACGGTATTTTCTGATATTGCGCGTGTCCTGCCCATCGACCACATGCCTAGAGGCGAGGTCACAAATGCAGCGGCCTACTGTCAGCGGCCTGAATGACTTCGCAGCGCCATTAAAACAAGCGGCGCGGAATGCTAACCAGCGGAGTCGTCCTCCATCACGATAACGCACGTCCGCGTGCAGCGGGAGTGACGCAGGACCTGCTTCAGCGGTTTCAGTGGGAATTGTTTCAGTACGCGCCATACAGTCTGGCTTAGCCGAAAGTGATTATCACTTCTTCCCCAAATTGAAGGATTTTTTGAATGGACAACACTACGGAAGTGATGGCGAATTTAAAGGAACCGTTGATCAGTGGTTCAACAAAATGGCGGCAACAGGGTATGCAGAAGGCATAGTATAGCTGGTAAAACGGTACAAGTGTCTAAATTTGAACGGTGAAAAGTAGCTTTGGTATCAAATCGTATGTAAAACACAATTTCGTTTAATTGTATCAAAAATTTCTGTAGAAAAGAACATTCTTTACCTTCCAAATGAACCTCGTACATGCTCAATTTCCTTCCATCAGAACCATCAGCCATATTCCAATAATTATCAAATAATTGTTTTTTATATTTTTTAAATTCAGCTTGTTTGTCGCCCTGCTTGTGTGCATTGATGATATTGACCAAATTGTGACACGCACACACACACACACACACACACACACACACACACACACACACACATAATGTTTACTATACTTCTCGCAGTGTCACTGAACACATTTCTCACATATCCACTTACCCGCTATGTTTGGTCAGCAGCAAAATATATCGCAACTTATAAAAGTGAGAATATGCCCAAAACACTATTTTTTTAACAATACGCTGTGTGTTGTCACTCAGTCCAACAGTTCAAGTGCTGTTTCATCAAACACAGTAACTAATGAGTCACTAATGTGGCTGCTGTTGGTGGTTCTGGCGTTGTTGCTGCTGGAGAAAACGTCAACATTGACTTGGTCTGCCTCGTACTTGTGGCTCTCCATGTACGACAGACTGTTGGAGAAGCGCTAACACTCAATTTGAGTCACCTGAACCTTTCTACGATGCAGTACATTCTCTGTCTCAATTACCACCTCTAACTCTATATCTGATGAAATGGCAACACCGACAAATTGCGAAACATTCTTAATCAAATAAAACATTCTCGTGTAAAGGAACATTGCATTGATGACTAGATGAAATAATGGGTTTATATACATAGAAGATAAATGTTCCTATCATTATGATGTGCCTTTACAAAATAAGTCAACATTTTTGAAATTGTAGGATGAGCGTGTTTCCAACCTCGGAAATTCTACTTTTCGACTTTTAAATTGCGATTCTTTACAGCTGGTCACTGCTTATTTCCGAAGAAAGTGTCAAGCTCATTTCTTGGCTATCATATCAAGATCAGATCCAAGTGTGATTCATGCAGGAAAGAAAAATGGAATATATTTTAACGATTTTCTACAACGGGTATTGACAATGTGCAAAACATATATAATAAGATAACAGCATTTTCTACAAAACCGTTGTTTGTTTATCAGAAATAGACCTCTGACACACCAACATGAGGAAACAGAAAAAAATGGTTCAAATGGCTGTGAGCACTATGAGACTCAACTTCTGAGGTCATTAGTCCCCTAGAACTTAGAACTAGTTAAACCTAACTAACCTAAGGACATCACATACATCCATGCCCGAGGCAGGATTCGAACCTGCGACCGTAGCGGTCATGCGGTTCCAGACTGCAGCGCTTTTAACCTCACGGTCACTTCGGCCGGCTGAGGGAACAGAAGGTCCAAATTTATCGCAAACTGCAGTATGTCTGAATGAAAGGAATAGCAGCCTCATTTCTTCCCAGAAGCAAATTTTCGCAGGAAAGCGTTGTCAGAGGCTCTCACAGTCACACAGCATTCTGGTGCTTCTTCAGGGTGTATACAGGGACAAGGAAAAAAAATTCCCGGATTATTCCCGGATTTCTCCCGGATATCCCGTTTAAAAAATATGCTTTTTCCCGGGCGCCCTACTGTCACTTAGCACAGAAAAAGTTCCCTCGGAACTGTAAAACTTATCAATCCTTTGAATGGTTAACGTTTTATATAATCGCGTAGAACTTCCCGGAAAAAAAAGAAAAGCCGGAGCAGAGAAGTTTTGGAAAGACCTTTGATTTGCAGCAACATATACGCTGCATATTTTCGTATTACGAAAGTATAAATTCGAATTGCACCTTAACACAGCTTGTTAGTTTCCGGAATGTTGCAACCGAGGTTGTGATGTCCTTTTGTAAGCGAGTCATATCTCAAGCCACGAGATCTCGCCAGCCGATGACAGCAGCTATTCAGAGCATAGGACACGTGTTATAGTCAGCCACTAGCAACTAGCAAGATTACTGGTTACATAGCGCGAACACACAAGAGGAAAAGTTAACGGTTTACATTAATGTACACAGTACCGTATATCTACAAGAAAAGCTAAGCTTTCACGTGTAATATTGGTCTTTTTTTGGTGTGATATACTTTAAGATACATCACACAAATGTGCCAGTAAATTTAAAATTGTGACATAAATGCCTCGGCTCGAAATTCTTGAAGTGGCTGGTCCTCAAACTATTCAGTTTCGAACGCTCTGTGATTTAGATATCCATCCCACTTTCACACACGTAACATAATTCATCTTGCGTAAAAAGAAATTTACTTTGAAAGTAACGCTTTTCTAACCACCGTTCGCAATACTGTTAGTTATAGGTTCGATTTACCAGTTGCCAGAGAGCGCCAAAAACGAATTATTGTGCGTGTGCAACTGCAGTGGTGTAGGAAGCCCGCATGTTCGTGTGTATAAAGCACTAAGAGAGCTTACACTACACCATAAAAGATACAGGGCATCAGAGGATACTCCAAAAGGCATCAAAATTTCGTGAATCATACTAAAATGCATAATTCGGCTTGAAGTGCACATTGGTTTTTTCCAGATTCACAATGAAGTAGGTCCCATCTGATATTAAGCTTTTCAGTGTGGTTTTTGGGATGTAAATTTTCTTGGAGTACCAGTACTCTACGATCTCATGTTTGGTTCTTTATTATGGCGTAATGCCATACATGGCAGAAGATGATAACGTGCACTTGAAATTCACCGAACAGTTGGAAGTACCCAAAATTGTTAAATGAAACACTTCGTTTCAAATAAAATGATTGCCTCAGCGGAATTTCTTTAGCAAACTTGCAAAAATAACTTCATTCTTCTGCAAGGCGATTAATGCTTGACTGCCACTAACTTGGAAAGAAAATAAAATCATAAACTGAAATTAATAATATATTTTTGCCCTCTGTAATTATGTGAATGCATTTTAATTCACTTGATAGCTCCCGGCCACAGACATCCGTTTTGTTTTCATTTGACGTGGGAGCTGTACACGAAGAGAAGCAGCGGAATCACTTAACGTAAACACGGGTCACGTGGAGACTAACCCCTTCCCCACTACAACTCAGACAACTCTGTGCAAGCGCGAATCTGGCAGCTAGGGCGCGCGAGAAAAATTTTTCTCGTTTGCATCTGGCTGCTTGCTGCTACTACCGATGCAGCTAACAGCCAAACTTCAAGAAGCGGGAAGCGAGAGAAGGTACTGCTTATACGCGAGTCAAATGCGCATGCGCAACAGACCGCTGGCAACTGGTCAAACGAACCTAATGTGAACAGTTGTGACGTCATGCTCATAGCAAGCAGTTTATTGTTACGAAGAATTACAGTCTGCGCCCTACGGCCTTTAACATATTTTTGCTATCTGTAGACGCTTGTGCGTGCACGGTGTTACGTTGTCGTAAAATGCACATTTCCTTTGCCACTACAGTTTTATTTTTTTCCCTCTCGTTTATATTTTATTGCTGCAGTATCATTCTCCAGTAGCAGCATACAATAACATTCTTTGCTAGAGAATCAATTCTGCAGTCAAAACTACAAAAATGTAACTGAAAGCTAAAACAATGAAAAATTCCCGGAATTCCGAAAAATTCCCGGGTTTTTCCCGGTTTTCTCCCGGATGAAAAAATTCCCGGGTTTTTCCCGGAATTCCCGGTTGTCCCGGGTCGTATACACCCTGTTCTTTCTGAAGATACGGTATGATGGGGGTTTAATATTTGCTGCAGCCATTCCAGTAATTATTGCATTTATGTGCTGACAAATATTGCCCACAAAATCTTTACCCTTCGTAAAAAAAAATAGACGGAGAAACCACACAGCATGTTCAACCCATGGATTTTGCGTTTCTTCCCAACATGTATGCCCTACACCACAACAGGAACATACTTTTTAATTTCTATCACCATCACAAAGGAAATCCAGCTTCATTTAGTTTGTCAAAACGTTGCTCACTAGCTAATGACCAACCATCAAAGGATACCAGCCACACATCAGATAGTCTATATTTAGGATACGAAATTGCAGTGCCTGTGTTATTCTGAATTGCGATGCAAAGTTCCTTTGGACATGCATGCCGAAAGGAACAGGTACTGTGGCGACAACAGCCGGTGTGAAAGACATTAAATGTATTCGCCGTTGCGAATATGGACAACCATCAGCTGTAGAATGGAATGACGACAGTGAAAATTTGTGCCGAACTGGGAACGGAAGCCGGATTTCCTGCATATCGCGAGCCGTCGACTTACCATTTGGATATCCGTGCACGATTCACGGCCACACCCAAACTTCCATGTCGTCAATCAGGTGTTTACAACCTGTACTTGTACAACCATGTACACTCCTGGAAATGGAGAAAAGAACACATTGACACCGGTGTGTCAGACCCACCATACTTGCTCCGGACACTGCGAGAGGGCTGTACAAGCAATGATCACACGCACGGCACAGCGGACACACCAGGAACCGCGGTGTTGGCCGTCGAATGGCGCTAGCTGCGCAGCATTTGTGCACCGCTGCCGTCAGTGTCAGCCAGTTTGCCGTGGCATACGGAGCTCCATCGTAGTCTTTAACACTGGTAGCATGCCGCGACAGCGTGGACGTGAACCGTATGTGCAGTTGACGGACTTTGAGCGAGGGCGTATAGTGGGCATGCGGGAGGCCGGGTGGACGTACCGCCGAATTGCTCAACACGTGGGGCGTGAGGTCTCCACAGTACATCGATGTTATCGCCAGTGGTCGGCGGAAGGTGCACGTGCCCGTCGACCTGGGACCGGACCGCAGCGACGCACGGATGCACGCCAAGACCGTAGGATCCTACGCAGTGCCGTAGGGGACCGCACCGCCACTTCCCAGCAAATTAGGGACACTGTTGCTCCTGGGGTATCGGCGAGGACCATTCGCAACCGTCTCCATGAAGCTGGGCTACGGTCCCGCACACCGTTAGGCCGTCTTCCGCTCACGCCCCAACATCGTGCAGCCCGCCTCCAGTGGTGTCGCGACAGGCGTGAATGGAGGGACGAATGGAGATGTGTCGTCTTCAGCGATGAGAGTCGCTTCTGCCTTGGTGCCAATGATGGTCGTATGCGTGTTTGGCGCCGTGCAGGTGAGCGCCACAATCAGGACTGCATACGACCGAGGCACACAGGGCCAACACCCGGCATCATGGTGTGGGGAGCGATCTCCTACACTAGCCGTACACCACTGGTGATCGTCGAGGGGACACTGAATAGTGCACGGTACATCCAAACCGTCATCGAACCCATCGTTCTACCATTCCTAGACCGGCAAGGGAACTTGCTGTTCCAACAGGACAATGCACGTCCGCATGTATCCCGTGCCACCCAACGTGCTCTAGAAGGTGTAAGTCAACTACCCTGGCCAGCAAGATCTCCGGATCTGTCCCCCATTGAGCATGTTTGGGACTGGATGAAGCGTCGTCTCACGCGGTCTGCACGTCCAGCACGAACGCTGGTCCAACTGAGGCGCCAGGTGGAAATGGCATGGCAAGCCGTTCCACAGGACTACATCCAGCATCTCTACGATCGTCTCCATGGGAGAATAGCAGCCTGCATTGCTGCGAAAGGTGGATATACACTGTACTAGTGCCGACATTGTGCATGCTCTGTTGCCTGTGTCTATGTGCCTGTGGTTCTGTCAGTGTGATCATGTGATGTATCTGCCCCCAGGAATGTGTCAATAAAGTTTCCCCTTCCTGGGACAATGAATTCACGGTGTTCTTATTTCAATTTCCAGGAGTGTATATTCCCACACAGGTGAGACATTTTACCTTAAAATCGCTTGGCCGGCGTCTGCGGGTAAATACGATGTTGCAGCGCCTCTGTTATCCTGAATTACGATTCAGAGTTCATTTGGAAACGCATTCATGAATACGAATCACCCGCCGACACCGAGCAAGCGACATTCAAGTAAAATGTTTCACCCGTGCGGGAACATACATAACGGATGCACTAGTTCAGGTTGTAGACGCATCATCGACGACTTATGGAAGTTTGGGTCATGCCGTGAGCCATGCACAGATAACCATATGGTAAGGCGACCGCTCGCGATGAGCTGTAAATCCGGGTTGCTAAGTACGAGTGGCAGTCGTTTGGACACTAAGTTACGCACATCTGATTCCATTGCTCTCCTGAATGACTGAGTATTTCTTAAACCCCATTTTGGAACTTTGAGACGAAACCGATGGTTCCGCCTTACTGTGTCACATTGTACCTTGTGAAAGTGATTTTATATGTCGCATTAATCATTCTTGTAAGTGCAGTACGGTACAGTAAGCCTCTGGAAAAGGGATGTACGCCAATGTGTCCACCTATTTATTATTTCGTTACGTACCTCCTTTACATTATCTTCATTATGTTGCTATAAACTATAGAATTGTTTTATTGTGGGTTCGTCTGCAGAACAGCTGTAGGACAGAGATGCACGCTTTACTTAGATTTTGGTGAATGTCTAACTCCTGTGGCGAACTGACAAAGACACACCTGTAGAGTCTTCGAGGGTTGGCGGGATCCCTGTCCCATTACCACTCAGGGAAGAGCAGAGTGACCGTTAAGGACGCTTCGGCATCCAGTTCCTGGTCTGGCTAGAGAGCAGGCGGAAGCTTCCTTCACGTAGTTTGCAAAAGTTGAAGAGGATGAGGAATCTTATGATTAATCCATTCTTTTTCGTCTGTGGAATACTTAAGTAAACTGGCGAGTGAAATTCATTGCTAATTTTTTATTTCTGGTCTAATGGTCATTGTCTCCACGCTGCCACGTGAGAAGTTCTGCAAGGAGACTTGACTACCAGCGTCCTAAATTAGGTTCAGACAGGAAATGCGTGTAAAGTTTAATTTTGTAATAAAACCGAAAATGATCCACATGAGTGAGTAAATAAAAGAGCCATTGATTTCCGACTACCAGCTGGAGTTGGGTGCACAAATCATTGAACAAATGATGTTCTTGTGTCTAGGATTTGCATGTGTCTCGTGTAAAGTTTTGATTATGTTCCAACAACGATCGACTAAGGTGAGTTCCAGCATACCGCCTCGACTTCCAAGGTGGTGTTGGTTGCACAGTCATTGCAAAATGATCGTTCTTGTTGAAATTCATATTAGGAGAAAAAAGTGCATGTGAAGAATTTAGTAGGATGTAATAAATTTTATATGTGCCTGATTAGTATTCCAATTGAAGAACTATAATCAATCAGTAAATGATTTTGGTAAAATCAGTGAAAGATAGATCGTGTCTGCCTGTGTGACAAATATCCGCTAACTCTCTTGGTTGCTTGAGCCCTCCCATTCGTTATCAAAAAAATGGTTCAAATGGCTGTGAGCACTATGGGACTTAACATCTGTGGTCATCAGTACCCTAGAACTTAGAACTACTTAAACCTAACCAACCTAAGGACATCACACACATCCGTGCCCGAGGCAGAATTCGAACCTGCGACCGTAGCAGCCGCGCGGTTCCGGACTGGAGCGCCTAGAACCGCTCGGCCACCGCGGCCGGCCACTCGTTATCCTTTGAGCATAAACTGACAATTTGTATTTCACTTAACAGTCAAATGATTATTTTGGTCCGACCTTCTTTTTATGAAATCCCAAGCACTAAATCAAGAAAGACAGAAAGAATGCCGCCCGGTGTGGTCGAGTGGTTCTAGGCGCTTCAGTCTGGGACCACGCGACCGCTACGGTCGCAAGTTCGAATCCTGCCTCGGGCACGGATGTGTGTGATGTCCTTAGGTTAGTTAGGTTTAAGTAGTTCTGACTCCTAGGGGACTGATGACCTCAGAAGTTCAGTCCCATAGTGCTCAGAGCCATTTGAACAGAAAGAGTAAATGTCCTCATTGGAAAGGAAGTGCATACACTCCGACAATGATCTCCCTATGAGCTCGAAGCAAAGAAATAAAGTATAGTTGGACGTAACTAAACTCAAAGATGCAAACGAGAAAAGAACAATAACCGTTTAAACTGTTAAAAAAGTATGATATTTATCTTAGTGTCATCTCATATATTCTACACACACACACTCACATACATAATGCTGTGCCACAGCAACAGCATTGATCATATGTGATGGGAAAAACAGCTGTGGGAAATATGACATATTTTCTCCCAGCACATAAGGGTGATTTAGGGTATATGTGGATGTACATTGACAACCAGTTTCTTTATTCGTCAGTACCTGAAAGTGAGATGGAAGGTGTGATATTATTGGATTTCAGACATTTTGCATATGACAAAAGTACAGCCATCGAGCTGTAGTTTGTAATGATACTAAGCATGACAACGCGAGAGTAAAGAAACGAAATCTGTTTATAACGTGCGCCTATACCAAGACGCGCGGCCAGCGTTTAAAAGGTACTTTTAAATACTATGACTCGCTGGGCGCGGATATTTAAAATCATTGCCGCAGCGCTTGATAGCAAGAAGCTGCGAAACAGAAGAAAGAACAATTTATCATTTGTTAGGAAAATTCTAGAGTCTTTATAGCTGGTTGTACTTCTGGTCGCCGATATGTTAACATGTACTTCATTACCTTTGATGTTTGGTTGCTGACTTGTTAAGACGTGTTGTGTAGCACCGCTACAAGTTTAGTGTGAAAAACCACGTTATCATCAAGAAAGAAAACGCTTTTGTAGACCTAGTGACGATAAAAAATACTTACGCGCACGCCAGGACATTTAATTTTTTACAAAATATCACACATACAAAAGCAGCGATTGTTGGACTGCTCCATGTATGAGAAAAACATAAAAATGTAAGTTTTGTATTCATTGTAAATTTGGTAATGTTTATAGTTTAACGCCTTTCTTCTTTGAGAATATACTTTTCCTCCACTGTACAGAAAATCTATGCTTATTCTTTTCTTTAAATTAACCACAAATAATGTTTATGTTTAAATGAACTTTGTTACAGGTTCGCTCTTTATCGCGGTGTGTCGATTGTATTTGGGAGACCACTAACGTGTTCAATTTACGATCTGACAATTTTTTTTACAAAATTTCACTGTTTTGCATTCATTTCCAATTTTTTTATTATTCAATTAGGTCCCTTAGGTAATTTCATTGAAGAGTCTGATTGCGTGAAAGCAATCCGGGTTAAGAGGTCATTTGAGAAACTATTTTCACGCAATCAATCCGTACGTCTCCTAAACACAATCGAGAACCGACGCATCGTCGATCATTCATTAATTTTTCTCTTTTTCCAAGTCGTACCAAGAAACGGCCAAGGAGAACTGCCGTGAGTACGCAATCTAGTGTTAAAAGGTTGCATTCTTTATCTTGTCGGCAAACATTGCCATGAATTATCAACATCAATGTTATATGTGGTTAAATAAGAAAAGTCACACAAAAAAAACCTTTTAACGCTAGATGTGGCGCCCGAACAGGGACTTGACTAAAAAAAACTAATTTGTTCTTTTTATTTTCATGCTATCATCTGGAGAAAATTGGAAGCCTAAAACAGTGATAAAAAAGGACGTATATGCAGAAAATCGCAGTAAGAATCCACAACAGCAATAAATAGCAGCGTGCAAGACAACTAATGTGAGTACGATTTTTCATTACGTTTCAAGCTTTGCGTACCGAGCATTCAGTCGGCTCGTGACATTCACTCTCTACGTTTTTTTTCCTTTTCCTCAAGCAATTTAATTTCCAAATTTCTGTTTCCTTTTGCTATTAGATCCGCCTCTATCACATCATTTCGCTTACAATAGTTAGAAATAGTTAGCAAGAATTCCATTGTTGTGCATTTTAGTAAATCACAATGGCCGCCAGTTTCAGTGCTCTATAAGTGTTTTTCATTTATTTTATCTCTCTCGTTGCCATATTGGCATTTTCGTGTGTCAGAGTTTCAATTGTTTATAACGCGCAAGCAATATCTGAGAAATCAGGACGCAAAATCCTTGGCGCACCTGACAAGTGAAAATCATAATTAAAAAAAAAATTATCTTTTCTAGCTCGTGCAGTGTAACTACTTTAAATTTACGATGGCTGATGAGCAACCAAGGCAACTTAGATCGCGCGCGGGTGTAAACAAACCTGAATCTCGTAGTGAGGGAACAACATAGGACGAAGCGACACGTGAGCTGTCGGTGCCACAGACCGCGTCGCAGTCACGTGAATGCTCGCTGTCAGATATACTAAAATTGTTTGCTGATATGAAAACCAGTTTTGAAGCGAACATGGGTAATCTTGACACTCGAATGGCACAGTTAACAAACCAAAGTGACAATATTGAAACGCAAATCAGTCAGTTGACAAACCAAAGTGACAATATTGAAACGCAAATCAGTCAGTTAGCAAACCAAAGTGACAGCAGGTTCAACAGTTTAGAATCAAGGGTAGAGGACACTCAAGTGCGAATGAACAATATAAATTCTGTTATTACCGACATCCAAGCACAAATCAAAAAATCGAATGACACCATGGAGGAAAAAATTAAAGCCATTACCACTGCTTACGCAAGCGAGCTAAACGCAACCGTACACGCAAAAATTGATAGTGTTCTTTCGATGGTGGAATCCGCCGAGACCAATATTGGTAGCAAGTTCATAGATATGCAGGCCCAAATAGATGTGTGTAAATCAACTGCGAGTGACTCTTTGAAACATTACAGTGATGTTTCAAAGAGAGTAAGCCAATTGACAGAAAGTGTCAACCACGTTGGCGAGCGAGTCGAAGACCTTGCTCAGCAAATATCCGATGTCAATATTGACAAAAAGATCGCAGATGTCAACACCGGTATAAGCAATACACTTAATAGGGAATTTGAAGAGTGGATGCAATCCAAAGAAAAGTACATTGTCAGCAAGGTACACGCTGAACTAAAGGGTACGGTTAAATCTGCTACAGCAGAAATCTTAACCGCTCCCGGTACTTCTGGTGACACTTTAACCAGTGAATTAGGTGAAATCAGACGAGCATTTAGCCACGATCTTCCGGAATGGAAACGTCAGCTAAGCAATGATATAGATCAACTAAAACGACAAGTTACGGAATTGCAAGGTGACAATCAAAGTGAGTATTCGCTACCGCCAGAACACGATAGTCGTCAATATCCCGCGTGTCAGGTACAATTCTCACCAACAGTAAATAATACGCGTGACGAAACTTCTACGTCATGTAGTCATGCCGATCAACTAACACTCGTTGAACTAATGCGAGACGAGAGTGTGCTAAAACACAGAGTTTTTCAGCCTTTTATGCCTGAAAAACGAAATATACATCCCATGGTATTTCTAAAATCATTCACAGGTGCTTTTCCGGAATCATGGAACGACAGGCAGCGGATACAGTTCATCTTAGGCTATGTACACGGTGAAGGATCAATTTGGGGTACAGAAATAATAGACAAATGTCACACCTATGCAGATTTTGAAAAGCATTTTTTGAATAAATTCTGGAGTTCAGGTATACAACAAAGACTCCGAAAAGATGTTTACAATGCCGAACCTTTCAACACCAAAGGAGGAGGTTTGAGACGTTATTTTGAAAAATATCTACGTAAAATTCAGTATTGGGACACGCCCATTTCAACCAAAGATGTAATCATGATCTTAAAGTCAAAACTTCCTGTGTCAATAAGAGAAAAACTAGTTAATGTGAGTGAAGAAGACCTAGAAGCCTTTCTTTCTGTTCTTGACAATTTGGATATGATCTATGAGGATGTGCGTGCGAGCGCGCGGAATAATTATAATAATGGACCGCCCGCTCCGCAGCAGCACATAACAAACTGTGTCAATGGAATGTCGTACCAACATAACACGGGACAACCAAACGCTCAGTCTCACGGCAATCATAACAGTTTCAACCGCCGTAATGGAAAACAATATAACAAACATCCACACCAGAATAGATACAATCCGATTTATCAAAACACACAGCAACAATACGGTAATTCACCGATAAATCATAACGGTAGTTATCAGTACCAGAACAACAAGACGAATAATGGAAATCGTCACAAGGGAAAGAAATGGAACAATTATAATAATCCACAACAGTACAGTCAGCCGAGTCACTTCACTCCCTCTCAGCAAATAAATTTTTCACAGCCGAAAAATGCGACATTTTCTCACCAACCCAACCAACAGTTCAGGAACAATAGTCAGGACAATTCGTCGGATGCTTTTCCTGACACCGCCGGTTATAATAGCCAAGGAAATCCGACTATTTTTTACACACACGCGAACCAAGCACCAAACGCAATGTCAAATAACACGCAATCAACAGATGCACAAGTCGTATGGGATACGAACGCAAATTTTCGACCTGGTAGGTCGCAAAATACTAGTCAAGTAAAAATAACTGACATTTCAGCTCCACCCCAGTCGGAAAACCATTAGCAGCTTCTTTAGGCCTCCACGGGGAAGCTGCGGAACCAATAAGCTCTCATATCTTTAACCACTCATGCCAACCTAAGAAAAAAGGCGCATGACAAACACATTAGCAAAGTCTTATCGTATCGTATAAATGAACGAGTGCTATTAAAGACCCACTTCAAACCATCTTCGATTCATCATAAGAATCGCAAGTGGCAGCACTTGTATGAAGGACCATATATTATCTTAAGAAAGCCGCACATTGGTTGCTATCTATTAGCTGACCCTGTATCTGGACGAATAAAAGGATTGTTTCATCACGCAGACTTGAAGAAATACCGAGTCAACCATTGAAAATATCTGTTAAGTTAAGCTGCTAAAAGAAAATATACACACACACACTATAGGTTGTCATACTATGTGTGAAGTACCAACGTATGTAAGAGTAGTGCACAGGACTAACACCCTGTCGACCTGCCCCAACAAGATAAGTAATTTATATGAGCACCTTAAGTAAAACACATTTATTGTAGGAGAGCAAGATTTGCCTTAGATGTAAGTTAGTTTTAAGTTAATTGAGCCATGAACGGCCAGAGCCGAAAGAGCTGACATATATTATAGTAGGGACGTGCTAAGTGCCACCTGCTACAACTAGTTTTAAGTATAGCAAAGCTCTCTCCTCTTGAATGAAATAAATTAAAATGATCATTCAGACCAGAATGATTGCTCGTAGGTAAATAAATAAATAAATAAAAATTATCAAGGTTGCTTACTCTAATGAGGTAAATGTTATGTTAAGCATAAGGAGTGTGTGACAACAAATTTTATGAGACCACCTATGAAACGCAGCAGGCAAAAAGCAGCAGCTTAGCATATAAGAATCAAGTAAGTCAATAACGATCCAGGTAGCAGGAAAGAAGTGCGCAACTCAATTATTTTATTATAATACGGAGAAAACCGTATACGCTCATAACAAGATACGATTTTTTTTTTTTAGAAAACAATTTTACGATACATGGAACAGAAGATAGTTAACAGACACAGTTCACTGCTAATGCATGGTTTAAGTAATTTTAGATATGCATAGAAAATTGTTTAGAGAGCTGGATAAGACGACAAGGAAACTACTGTATCGATTTAATTATGCTATTTGTCATGAAAAACTAAGGTGATAATTTATGTTAAGCTCATCATATCATACGTCATTAACACTGTGTCTTCAAATTTCTTCACTCCATAAAAGTCTTTTGTGTTTTCCTCTAACCAGTATCCTTACCATCCTACCTTATCCAGTAGAGAAGTGAATTTTACGGGCTGGTTGCATGATTGGTACATACAGGCTATACGAATGGATAGTCGTGACACATTGGTTGTCGACGGTCTACGCTTATTCTCCGCAAATTGCGAGTTCAATTAAGATTTGTTATGTGCAATTGCACGACAGGGAACACCGAGCTTCCCAGTTTCCCTAATGGTAGTTTGAACACGAACTGTTCATCACGTAAACGAAGCCACATTGACTATGTCTTCAAACTAACGACGTAACAGAGAGAAAATAAAAGAGCTGAACTTGAGAAAAGAGTAACCATTGTAAAAAGAAAAGAATAACAAGATTTCGAACAAAGTGTAAACCTAAAGTGCCTTGGAAGCACAAACTACGAACAAGAGACACGCTTTTCGTCAGGCCTTGTAGTCACAGAGACTAAACATTTCTTTGTAAATAATTTTTAGACATGATATGTATACTAAATGTTAACTGTACTTTGTAGTAATAATGCAGTCAGTAATAAATGGACACGTATGTGCTGCTGCGTGTGAACCGACTATAGACAAGTAATTAATGGACACGTATAAAAGTGGTGCGTGTGAACCTTAACATGACGACCAAATAAATGTGAACACAAATTAATAATAACGTGTGAACTGAAAAGGTGATAACGCCAAGGACACGTGTGAAATACCGCGTGTGAAGTAATGCTGTAAGTACTTGTACCACGAAACCGCGATGTAGAAAGCCGAAGAGTGAAAGTGAATAAGTGTTGTACTTACCACAAACGATACTGTACGCCTTTCCACGGACACATTCTTCGAAACTGCTGCGGGAGTCGCCGCATCTGGCTGCTTCCGTAATCCAGAGTCGATGAAAAACTGTGTAAAAACTCACACCACGGCTAGTAGACACCAAACGCTCTGCTCCTCGCAGAATACTGCTGCTAGCGTTGTGGAACTGTCAAGTTATTATCACGTGATTGTGACCAACGGACGTAACACTGTGTACGCTGAGCGCTCAACAATCAATTTTTCTTTGCACAACGAGCGCGGATGCCAAATGTGTTTGAAATTCATTCAAAATAATATATGATAAAGTAATGAATTAAGCACTCATGTACCTTGTGAAATTATAAAGACACTAATCAGAAGAGTCTTAAGCTCGATTTTGACAATAGCTACCGAATTTACTGACCAGGCCGAGTAATGACGAAAACGTGTCGAACCAAGTAAAACCAGAAAAATAGATATGTGGTGTCACCGCCAGACACCACACTTGCTAGGTGGTAGCTTAAATCGGCCGCGGTCCATTAGTACATGTCGGACCCGCGTGTCGCCGCCATCAGTACTTGCAGACCTAGCGCCACCACATGGCAGGTCTAGAAAGACGGACTGGCACTCGCCCCAGTTGTACGGACGACATTGCTAGCGACTAGACGTACGAGGCCTTCCTCTCATTTGCCGAGAGACAGTTAGAATAGCCTTCAGCTAAGCACATGACTACGACCTAGCAAGGCGCCATTAGCCTTGTGGTGTCACCGCCAGACACCACACTTGCTAGGTGGTAGCTTAAATCGGCCGCGGTCCATTAGTACATGTCGGACCCGCGTGTCGCCGCCATCAGTACTTGCAGACCTAGCGCCACCACATGGCAGGTCTAGAAAGACGGACTGTAATCCAATGTGCTTTGCACGCGTGGGTTCGTATCCCATCCTCACAGTCCGTCTTTCTAGACCTGCCATGTGGTGGCGCTAGGTCTGCAAGTACTGATGGCGGCGACACGCGGGTCCGACATGTACTAATGGACCGCGGCCGATTTAAGCTACCACCTAGCAAGTGTGGTGTCTGGCGGTGACACCACAAGATAAATATGAGAACTAAGCATTCCTAAGAAAATGAGACCTTATGTAGCGGGTAGGTCGGGGAAGAATGCCAGTGTGCACTCGGTGTGCTTGCCGGGGGGTCTCGTCCGTAATGTGGAGGAGGCCCTTCCGGCAGCTATTGAACGCACTGGGTGTGACCGGCTGCAGATAGTAGCACATGTCGGAACGAATGACGCCTGCCGCTTGGGTTCTGAGGCCATCCTTGGTTCCTTCCGGCGGCTGGCTGATTTGGTGAAGACAACCAGCATCGCACGCGAAGTGCAAGCTGAGCTTAATATCTGCAGCATAGTGCCCAGAGTCGATCGCGGTCCTCTGGTTTGGAGCCGTGTGGAGGGTCTAAACCAGAGGCTCAGACGACTCTGCGACTATAATGGTTGCAAATTCATCGACCTCCGTTATTGGGTGGAGAACTGTAGGGCCCCCCTGGACAGGTCAGGCGTGCACTACACACCGGAAGCAGCTGCTAGGGTAGCAGAGTACGTGTGGCGTGCACACGGGGGTTTTTTAGGTTAGAGGGACCCCCCCTTGGGCGAAACGATAAAATACCTGACGGCTTACCAGAGAGGACATTATCATCGTTGATAAAGAACGTCCGTCCTCAGAGACCAAAAACAGGAAAAGTTAACGTAATATTGGTAAACTGCAGGAGTATCCAGGGCAAGGTTCCTGAATTAGTATCTCTTATTGAAGGAAATAGTGCGCATATAGTATTAGGAACGGAAAGTTGGTTAAAACCGGAAGTGAACAGTAACGAAATCCTAGACACAGAATGGAATATATACCGCAAGGATAGGATAAACGCCAATGGTGGAGGAGTATTTATAGCAGTAAAGAATTCAATAATATCCAGTGAAGTTATTAGCGAATGCGAATGTGAAATAATCTGGGTTAAGCTAAGTATCAAAGGTGGGTCAGATATGATAGTCGGATGCTTCTATAGACCACCTGCATCAGCAACCGTAGTAGTTGAGCGCCTCAGAGAGAACCTGCAGAACGTCGTGAAGAAGTTTCGTGATCATACTATTGTAATAGGGGGAGACTTCAATCTACCAGGTATAGAATGGGATAGTCACACAATCAGAACTGGAGCCAGGGACAGAGACTCTTGTGACATTATCCTGACTGCCTTGTCCGAGAATTACTTCGAGCAGATAGTTAGAGAACCACCTCGTGAAGCTAACGTTTTAGACCTCATAGCAACAAATAGACCGGAACTTTTCGACTCCGTGAATGTAGAAGAGGGTATCAGTGATCATAAGTCAGTGGTTGCATCAATGACTACAAGTGTAATAAGAAATGCCAAGAAAGGAAGGAAAATATATTTGCTTAACAAGAGTGATAGGGCACAAATCGCAGAATATCTGAGTGACCACCATCAAACGTTCATTTCTGAGGAAGAGGATGTGGAACAAAAATGGAAAAAATTCAGAAACATCGTCCAGTACGCCTTAGATAAGTTCGTACCGACTAAGGTCCAAAGCGAGGGGAAAGATCCACCGTGGTATAACAATCATGTACGAAAGGTACTACGGAAACAAAGAAAGCTTCATCATAGGTTTAAGAGTAGTCGAATCATAGCTGATAAGGAAAAGCTGAACGAAGCGAAAAAGAGCGTAAAGAGAGCAATGAGAGAAGCATTCAACGAATTCGAACATAAAACATTGGCAAACAATCTAAACAAGAACCCTAAAAAGTTTTGGTCATATGTAAAATCGGTAAGCGGATCTAAATCCCCTATTCAGTCACTCGTTGACCACGATGGCACCGAAACAGAGGACGACCGAAGAAAGGCAGAAATACTGAATTCAGTGTTCCGAAACTTTCACTGCGGAAAATCGTAACACGGTCCCTGACTTCAGCCGTCGCACGGACGCCAAAATGGAAAATATTGAAATAAACGATATCGGAATTGAAAAACAACTGCTATCACTTAGTAGCGGGAAAGCATCCGGACCAGACGAGATACCCTTAAGATTCTACAGTGATTATGCTAAAGAACTTGCCCCCTTTCTATCAGCAATTTATCGTAGATCGCTGGAAGAACGTAAAGTACCTAGCGACTGGAAGAAAGCGCAGGTCGTTCCCATTTTCAAGAAGGGTCATAAATCAGATGCGAATAATTATAGGCCTATATCGCTTACGTCAATCTGTTGTAGAATAATGGAACATGTTTTGTGTTCTCGTATTATGACGTTCTTAGATAATACAAATCTCCTTCATCATAACCAACATGGATTCCGCAAACAGAGATCATGTGAAACTCAGCTCGCCCTATTTGCCCAAGAAATTCACAGTGCCGTAGACACTGGCGAGCAGATTGATGCCGTATTCCTGGACTTCAGGAAGGCATTTGATACGGTTCCGCACTTACGTTTAGTGAAAAAAATACGAGCTTACGGAATATCGGACCAGGTTTGTGATTGGATTCAGGATTTCCTAGAAGAAAGAACACAACATGTCATTCTTAACGGTTCAAAATCTGCAGATGTAGAGGTAATTTCGGGAGTACCGCAAGGAAGCGTGATAGGACCTTTATTGTTTACAATATACATAAATGACTTAGTTGACAACATCGGTAGCTCCGTGAGGCTATTTGCAGATGACACGGTTGTCTACAAGAAAGTAGCAACATCAGAAGACTCGTACGTACTCCAGGAAGACCTGCAGAGGATTAATGCATGGTGCGACAGCTGGCAGCTTTCCCTAAACGTAGATAAATGTAATATAATGCGCATACATAGGGGCAGAAATCCATTCCAGTACGATTATGCCATAGGTGGTAAATCATTGGAAGCGGTAACGACCGTAAAATACTTAGGAGTTACTATCCGGAGCGATCTGAAGTGGAATGATCACATAAAACAAATAGTGGGAAAAGCAAGCGCCAGGTTGAGATTCATAGGAAGAATTCTAAGAAAATGTGACTCATCGACGAAAGAAGTAGCTTACAAAACGCTTGTTCGTCCGATTCTTGAGTATTGCTCATCAGTATGGGACCCTTACCAGGTTGGATTAATAGAAGAGATAGACATGATCCAGCGAAAAGCAGCGCGATTCGTCATGGGGACATTTAGTCAGCGCGAGAGCGTTACGGAGATGCTGAACAAGCTCCAGTGGCGGACACTTCGAGAAAGGCGTTACGCAATACGGAGAGGTTTATTATCGAAATTACGAGAGAGCACATTCCGGGAAGAGATGGGCAACATATTACTACCGCCCACATATATCTCGCGTAATGATCACAACGAAAAGATCCGAGAAATTAGAGCAAATACGGAGACTTACAAGCAGTCGTTCTTCCCACGCACAATTCGTGAATGGAACAGGGAAGGGGGGATCAGATAGTGGTACAATAAGTACCCTCCGCCACACACCGTAAGGTGGCTCGCGGAGTATAGATGTAGATGTAGATGTAGATGTACATAAACAATTGTTATCCTTACCTAATCCAATTTTCTTTTAGACTAAGTTATTAGTAAGTAAGCAAATTCTAATACAATTTTTTTTCTGTATTTTTCATGTACGAAAACATGAATGGAAGCACGGACATGTGTCAAGTGAAATAGAGACCGCCACCATACGGCTCAACATGTTGCAGAACCAATCTTCCAGTTCCTGACCCACGACGTATTTCCAACGCAACATCACACCCCGACAACTACTCCAACTTCCACAGTGAAAGTGATGCCCTACTTTTCCTCCACTGTGAAAGTGTAATCAATTTCCCCACTCAAGTGCAGTGCTATCATTTATACCCGAAGTTCTACCACTCCCAGTGCAACTCATACCTACCCAAGTGTAGTGAAACATTTTTTTTGTTTTGCAGGTCATAAAAGCCACAAATAGGTAAAGTGCTACGTATTTACTGCAAGAAATCTTCGACGAAACAACGACAAAAATATTCCTGTAGTATGTCACTGTAAAACAAGAATGTCAATTTTTTGTAACATTTTTTCCACGAGTGCACACAGCACCCAGACTTCCTGCGAAGTCAAGTAATTTATTTCTTTGTTTTTTTTTTATATTTATTATGCCATGTCTAATGTATCTATGTATGTGTCTCTTTATCTTAATTTCATTATCTTTTACCGAGAAATGAACATTTGTTATCCTTGTACAATACATTAGAAAGGGCACAGTTCAATTGTCATGTAGTTACCCTATGGACAAATTACTATCAATTTCAGTCGTACGAATATACTTACCTGATACTCTGTATGTTAACCACTTTGCTTGATGTAATGTGTAAAATCTATTGTAAAGAATTTTTGCAAGTAATACTAACTTGTTTCACGAAAGCAATAATATCACGACTACGCGTGAGTCGCGATGATCCTGACGGAGTCATCGCTCCTCACGCGGGAAGCAATGTGATATTATTGGATTTCAGACATTTTGCATATGACAAAAGTACAGCCATCGAGCTGTAGTTTGTAATGATACTAAGCATGACAACGCGAGAGTAAAGAAACGAAATCTGTTTATAACGTGCGCCTATACCAAGACGCGCGGCCAGCGTTTAAAAGGTACTTTTAAATACTATGACTCGCTGGGCGCGGATATTTAAAATCATTGCCGTAGCGCTTGATAGCAAGAAGCTGCGAAACAGAAGAAAGAACAATTTATCATTTGTTAGGAAAATTCTAGAGTCTTTATAGTTGGTTGTACTTCTGGTCGCCGATATGTTAACATGTACTTCATTACCTTTGATGTTTGGTTGCTGACTTGTTAAGACGTGTTGTGTAGCACCGCTACAAGTTTAGTGTGAAAAACCACGTTATCATCAAGAAAGAAAACGCTTTTGTAGACCTAGTGACGATAAAAAATACTTACGCGCACGCCAGGACATTTAATTTTTTACAAAATATCACACATACAAAAGCAGCGATTGTTGGACTGCTCCATGTATGAGAAAAACATAAAAATGTAAGTTTTGTATTCATTGTAAATTTGGTAATGTTTATAGTTTAACCCTTTCTTCTTTGAGAATATACTTTTCCTCCACTGTACAGAAAATCTATGCTTATTCTTTTCTTTAAATTAACCACAAATAATGTTTATGTTTAAATGAACTTTGTTACAGGTTCGCTCTTTATCGCGGTGTGTCGATTGTATTTGGGAGACCACTAACGTGTTCAATTTACGATCTGACAATTTTTTTTACAAAATTTCACTGTTTTGCATTCATTTCCAATTTTTTTATTATTCAATTAGGTCCCTTAGGTAATTTCATTGAAGAGTCTGATTGCGTGAAAGCAATCCGGGTTAAGAGGTCATTTGAGAAACTATTTTCACGCAATCAATCCGTACGTCTCCTAAACACAATCTAGAACCGACGCATCGTCGATCATTCATTAATTTTTCTCTTTTTCCAAGTCGTACCAAGAAACGGCCAAGGAGAACTGCCGTGAGTACGCAATCTAGTGTTAAAAGGTTGCATTCTTTATCTTGTCGGCAAACATTGCCATGAATTATCAACATCAATGTTATATGTGGTTAAATAAGAAAAGTCACACAAAAAAAACCTTTTAACGCTAGAAAGGGTAATCGATAGTACTGGAAAGAGGTACCCTCCACCATGCACCACAGAACAGCTCGCATGGCATTCGATTGGATATAGGATATAGCAGCGTAGTTTTCTGCGACCATGGTCAGTTGACATAAGACTTTTCTGTGTATGGCGTTGCACCGTAATGTAAAAACCTATACTGGAGAAACCAACGTATTCGCCATGGTAACAGTGGCCTGGCGGCAGACCAGGAAGAAGACCACTGTAACCGTTGCCAAAACGTTGATGTATGACATGGTAGACGTACATTGCGGTGACAAAATACTTGGAACAGCGATATTCACATACACAGATGGCGGTAGTATCGCATAGACAAGGTATAAGGGCACTTTATTGGTGGAGCCGTCATTCATGTGAAAAGGCTTCCGACGTGATTATGGCCGCATACTTTGAATAAGAATACATTCCATTTCGAGAATCGTTACTGAATTCAATATTGCGCGATTCACAGTGTGAAGCATGTACCGAGGATAACAAATTTCAGGCGTTACCTCTCACCAAGGACAATGCGGTGGCCAACGGCTTTCATTTAATGACGGCAGGCAGCGGCGTTTGCGTAGAGTTGTCAGCACTAACAGACAAGTAGCGCTGCGCGAAATAACTGCAGAAATCAATGTGGGACGTACGACGAGTGTATCCGTTGGTGTTAATGGGCTATGGCAGCAGACGACCGGAGCGAGTGCCTTTGCTAACGGCACAACGTCGGCTGCAACGCTACTCGTGTATTCATGACCATATCTGTCAATGTCAATGAAATTCTCCAAGAGCAATGTAGCTTAAGATGTTCTTTAATTTGAAGGCTACCAGTGTCAGCATTTCACTATGCTGAAAAGGGTGAAACTGTTAGCCTTCAAAATAAAATAACATGTTATGTTACATGGCTGTTGGAGAATTTCATTGACATTGACAATCTATTTTACGTCTAGTAAGGTCATCCGAAGACCAGTATCAGTTGCAAAGCGATTTAGAAAAGAATGCTGTATGGTGTGGCAGGTGGCAGTTGACGCTAAATAACGAAAAGTGTGAGGTGATCCACATGCGTTTCAAAAGAAATCCGTTGCAATTCGATTACTCGATAAATAGTACAATTCTCAAGGCTGTCAATTCAACTAAGTACCTGGGTGTTAAAATTACGAAGAACTTCAGTTGGAAAGACCACATAGATAATATTGTGGGGAAGGCGAGCCAAAGGTCGCGTTTCATTGGCAGGACACTTAGAAGATGCAACAACTCCACTAAAGAGACAGTTTACACTACACTCGTTCGTCCTCTGTTAGAATGTTGCTGCGCGGTGTGGGATCCTTACCAGGTGGGATTGACAGAGGACATCGAAAGAATGCAAAAAAGGGCAGCTCCTTTTGTATTATCACTTAATAGGGGAGAGAGTGTGGCAGATACGATACGCGAGTTGGGATGGAAGCCATTAAAGCAAAGACGCTTTCGTCGCGGCGAGATCTATTTACGAAATTTCAGTCACCAACTTTCTCTTCTGAATGCGAAAATATTTTGTTGAGCTCAACCTACATAGGTAGGAATGATCATCAAAATAAAATAAGAGAAATCAGAGCTCGAACAGAAAGGTTTAGGTGTTCGTTTTTCCCGCGCGCTGTTCGGGAGAGGAATGGTAGAGACATAGTATGATTGTGGTTCGATGAACCCTCTGCCAAGCACTTAAATGTGAATTGCAGAGTAATCATGTAGATGTAGATGTAGATGTAGATGCTTAACCAGCCGATGTCCCGTGTCCATGATAGACGAACAGAGATGGCATGACCATATCTGTTGGACCCTAGACGACTGGCAACCGTGGGCTGGTCACGCGAGTCCCGATTTCCGTCGGTAAGAGCTGACGGCAGGGAAAGAGTGTGACGCGGACGCCACGAAGCAATGAACCCTAGTTGTCATCAAGGCACTGTGCAAGGTGGTGGTGGCTCGACAATGGTGTGAGCCGTGTGGAATGGAATGGGCTGCATCCTCTGGTCCAGCAGAACCGATCACCGAATGCATCCTGGTTATATTTGGCTACTTAGATACCACTTGCATCCATTCATGGACTTCATGTTCCCAAAAAGCGATGGTATTTTTGTGGATGACAATGCGCCATCTCACCGGACTACACTTGTTCGCCGTTCGTTTGAAGAAGATTCTGGATAATTCAAGTGAATGATTTGGCCACTCAAATCTCCCAATATGAATCCCATCGAACGTTAATCGGACATAATCGAGAGGTCACCTCAAGCACAGTGTCTTGCACCAGCAATACTTACGCAGATGTGGAAGTCTATAGCGGCAGCATTTCTGCAGAGGACTTACAACGATTTGTTGAGTCCTTGCCACTTCGAGTTGCTGCACCACACCGGACAAAAGGAGCTCCGACACGATATTTGTCAACTGATTGTACAATGATGACAATGTAATGGAGTCGTCTACAAGAAGGCAGTAGCAAATAGCACGAATACCTGTATGGGAATAGCTGACTGATGATGCAGTTGACCCGAGCATATGTACAATAGTAGGATCAACGTGTAGGTACTAGGTTTGTTTCTAAATAACATATGGGAAAAGAAGAAGATCTACGCTACCCTATCTGGAATACGATGTCATCGTCAGTCCACTCTCGAACAGCATGTGAGGGGAGAGAAAATGAACAATGCTGTTTTCGAAGCCTGAATCTTTCTGCATTCTTGAAGGACCCCACAGTTGTCTGTCGTTGTGGCTGACCCACGCAGCAGCTGCACCAATTTAGGTATGGTCTGATGGATTAAGTGTTGGCAGCTCTGTGACACTGTGAGGAACGTATTATGTAGGTATTTGAAGAAAAAAGACGACGTATTTGTTGTTGTTGTTCTAAGACTCTGATGACCCTTTGGCGCCGGCATCGTTTATCCAGTACAGCGATCATAGTAGTACGTTGAAGGATATTAGACCACATATAAAGACATATATGCGTCCTATATAGAGACATACGTAGACAATATTTGGTATTGGTGAATCGCAGGTATTATGCGTCTGGCTTTCTTGGCGCAGCTCTAGTTTATTAAATGTGCAGAGCAAGGCTTCCTTGGGCATTGCTCTGGGGAACTATGCTGCTATAGTTCTACCATTAAAAACCTACATCTGGTTCAGCAATCATAAAGTAGATTAGGGCACGAACAAAGTCATATAGAGAATCATTTTGACCCACCCAGTACGTTTCTGTGGAACAGGAATTAAAATCGTTAACGATCGTTACAGCCCACACAGTGAACCGCACAGTGACGTGTTTATGTGTAGAGCCTAACCTATGGGAAGGCTGCAGCACCGGTAGGCTGTAGCGATTCGCAGAGGTTTGATAGTTGGTGAGAGTCGGAGCATCTTAATAGGCGAAGAGACCTGCTATTGTTTAGTGCACTAGTAACTAAAAATCACTCGAAACAGTAACAATCGTAAAATATCTGGAGTGACATATGATGTATCTTCTAGAGTGCAGGCTTGTAGAGTATGTGTTTAGATATAGGAGGGCGGTAACAGCAGGATGGTGTAGTGATTTGCAGGGGTTCCAGTGGTTTCTTTCTTTCTCGCTGTGATATCAGTTTTGGATAGGTAGTGACAGTTTGCGGATCGAGACGGCTTTGTATCTGATGGGATTGCGGAATCATGAGAATATCACGAAGCTCTTAAAAATGCATACAATAGCACTTAAAATGCAGGGAGATGAGAAACCACCGCAGGAATTCCATATGTGATCCATATAGCTTCGTTGTGCACGTACTCGACTGCATTCAATGAATCCATATATACCTCCCGCCTGGAAACCTATCCACACTGCTCTGTAACGTTGTTAATGTACAGCCCCGCCCAAAAACAAAACCGAGACACAACCGAGCAATAATGAATGCCAGCTTGAGGACGAAAAGTAACGTGGGTGGCAATGTCGTAATCAGCAGGTTCCGTGAGTGAATGGAAAAATGTTTCCTGACAAGACGCACCAAAGATGCAGTCGACATTTTGCACTTTAAGCAGATATTTTCAGTGCAATGCAGTGAAAGCTAGGTTTTCTTCCACAACGAAACAATATGCTGACAGTGTTTGGAGGAGTGCTAATAAAAGGTATTTTTAATCAACGAGGGAAAGCCCAGGAAACACCTCTATCGGAGACTCGTCTTTATTTTGCAGGCGTTTCGTATTCTTGAAGCAATGTGTGTGTGTGTGTGTTGTGTGTGTGTGTGTGTGTAGTTCTTCATGTTTTAATATCATGTCAGGATATAGTTCTTTCTTTTTTTTTTCAGAGCAGTATGTTAGAACCATATAGAAAAGTAATAACACCGGTGCGCTGTACCGTCAGCGATGGACTGTACAATGGATTGCAGGTATTTGCTTAGATGCCGATATAGAATGATCCATTTGTCTCTAAGAAAGTTGTAGCGAATTGTAGGAAGACATGTAGGGTGCGATGACTGGTAGTTAATTCAAATGTAAATAAATAATTGCATGTAAATAATGCCAATCATACAAACTGTCAACAGATGTTCGTACAGTCATGTTCTGCACGGAAGATGGCATTCCGGTGAACGGGCAACTACACTAACGATGACGTCAGGACACCTACCAAATGGCGTAGAGTTTTCTGGGTATTCCCATATCACCATCGCTGTATACGTAGTCACAGACGGTGCAGTATGGCACAGAGAAAATATGCCACAGAGAAGATGTGGCACAGAGAAGACGCCTATCAGACTCTCTGCGGATGAGGGCCATAGGAAGAATGGAAGCAGTACAGTCGCAGACTGATGTGGCCTGATGGCTTAATGTGAAGCGTTCTGTTGTTTCTCGAATGTGGCGGCAGTTTATAGAGACCGAAACTGTATCCCGAGAACCAGGACAGGGCCGACATTATGTGACATCAGAGAGAGAGAGAGAAAGAGAGAGAGAGAGAGAAAGAGAGAGAGAGAGAGAGAGAGAGCAACGTAAGGACACGACGGTACCGCCTTAGTACTGCACGGCAACTGGCATCCAACCTCGCAGCATCCATTGAAGGTGTCGTATCGAGGCAAACGGTGTACGGGAGGCTTCGGCAGAGTGTATTATACTGTCGGAGACCTGCTGTATGTGTACCTCTGACGCGTCTTCACAGGAGGGAACGCCTAGAGTGGAGTCGTCAACATGCCATTGCGATTTGGTCTGGAGGGTGACTCTGGATGGATTCGCATCTGGAGGGAACGTGGAACAGGATTTAGGTTGAATCGGCAAGGTTTAACTGCTATCAGGATCTTGAAGAGATCTCGGGAGGTCATGTGCAGTTGTTGCGAGGCGTTGTGAGCCCACATTTCTAATCGATGGGCGATAATGCTCGACTTCATAGAGCACGGGTGGTTTTCTTGGAAACGGAAGGTAATGCACGCTTGATATGGCCTGCTCGCTCTCCCGATTTGATTCCTGGGGAGTATGTCTGGGATGCAGCAGCGAGACGGGATGCTTCACGTCAGCACCCACCAAACACTCTCCAAGACTTGCGCGGTGCTCTGCAAGAAGAGTGGGCGCTATTGCCTCAACATGAGACTGATGACCCAATTCACAGCATGCTCCGTCGTTGTCAGGCCTGTATCGCTGTCAGATGTGGTCACGCCCCGTACTGAGCACATTAATCAGTTGTCGGAATGTGTGTGCAAAACCGTTGTTGAAAAAAAAAGAAGTCCGCAGCTCGTGGTCTTGCGGTAGCGTTCTCGCTTCCCGGGCCCGGGTTCCCGGGTTCGATTCCCGGCGGTGTCAGGGATTTTTCTCTGCCTCGTGATGACTGGGTGTTGTATGATGTCCTTAGGTTAGTTAGGTTTAAGTAGTTCTAAGTTCTAGGGGACTGATGACCATAGATGTTAAATCCCATAGTGCTCACAGCCATAGGAACCATTTTTTTTTTTAAAGAAAACATTTTTGTTATCGTTATGAATGTTGCAGTTGTTTACGTTCCGTATTCTTTACATTGTTTCTGATTTATTGTCAGCTGTCTAAATTGTTTTGTGGGAAAATAAGTGCAACCTTCCAACATTTTCATTTGTTGCTTTAATTTTGGACACCAGTGTATTAATCCCCCTCTCGATCTTCCACGTGCTGTAGTCTCAATATTTCGTCGTAATTTCTGTGCATTTAGAAGATGGAACGCGTAAAGCAACGTTGAAATGTTACTGTTGACTCCTTGACGGTACTGAGCTATAATTTCTCGGAAAAAAAGAAGAAAACGAGGCACTTGCAGTGTATAGCAAATCTCTAACTAATCTCAACCTGTCTGCTTCGAGTTTTTCTTTCCTTTTTAAATATTGCTTGCTATTTGACCAGTAAACGGATCTCCGGATCTCCGCTAGTAATTATCCGGCTTCATTCGGCCAGGTTTTACACGGGAGCAAATACTCCAATAAGTTTTGTTAAACGTGCTCTCTGTGTTGTGGCGGTGGCGGGTCTCGGCGGCTTACTCTACATAACCTCTGCCCGTAATCTTACTGCAGCCCTGTGCATACGGGGAGGTGAGAGACCATTGCCTATGCTTTTTTTTTTATCAGGGGTTGCTTGGTGTGACATAGTCAGAAGCGACGAGGCAACAGTCGTGATATCAGTACACAAGCGCTCGGGAGCGATTCTACTATTCTCTTACTGAGTCTCATCTGTTTTGAGTGGCCATTTTCGTTTAGACGTCCGCGCCGAAATTGCCGGTGTTGTGAAAGCTGTCTGCTGTGGAGTTTGGCAACTGAATGGTAAGTATGAGGTTCTGAGGGACTATCCTTATTACAGAAGCCAAAAGATAGCAAATAAATGTAGGAAAAAACAATGACAATAGAGTTTTAGATCAAAGCAGATTTCATAGTGGACGTTCTTGTCAAAGGTCTTGTGGTAAACCGTTCACACTCCCGAGAACTGAAAGAATAGGAAAAGTGTCACCCAAACATTTCAGAACACATTCGTTTATTTGCTCGAGAAAACATATGCTAGCATCATTAGAGAGCATTTAGAACGTAGTAAACTGCGCCTTTTTCTTTTATCCTTTTTATCTTTATTTCTTCCTACGTGCCAAATAACAACGAAAATTATTTTTCTCGTCCAGCAATTCTGACTTTTTCACTGTTGAAATAATTTTTATTAAAACACGTTTATCTATTTATGTTGTTATTTATTCATAATGTATTTTTTTTCTCATCACCCTTCTTTCAGATATCTCGTCTCTCTTGCAGGGAAATACGAGTAGGAAACAAATACGAAGACCTTGTGTAGCTTTTCGGTGTGCCACGAAAGCACAAAATCCATTTCTATAATAGGAGTAAACTCGACCAGAATAGGTTATAGCTTACAGTGTTAGCAGCTGCCGCCATAGTCCCTTGTCTCTGCTCACGCGCAGCGTCCAGCATACTCGGAAATTTATAACTCCACGCTCTGCGTAGTCTGCTCACTGACGTCACAGACACACTCGCAACGTGGTTGGTTGCCTATTTACGCGCAAGCACGAAAGTTGATTGATTTGTTAGAAGAGACCAAACAGCGAGGTCATCGGTCTCATGGGATTAGGGAAGGATGGGAAGGGAAGTCGACTGTGCCCTTTCACAGGAACCATCCCGGCATTTGCCTGAAGTGATTTAGGGAAATCACAGAAAACCTAAATCAGGATGGCCGGACGCGGGATTGAAGCGTCGTCCTCCCGAATGCGAGTCTAGTGTGCTAACCACTGCGCCACCTCATTCGGTCGCAAGCACGAAAAGCGCGTGCTTCGAGTAGTCGATTTTCACCAGAAAGTCTCTTGTTAGCGTGCTCTGCGGTGCAATAACAATACACTGTTCGAAGTACGGAAGCTATTTTTTTGTTTGTTCTTAAAGCGCATAGCTCTCTCTCTCATGTTCTTATCCCGTAAGTAGCAGCGTAAATGCGGGATATTACCGGCGTAAATACCTTTCTATAGAAGCGTTCCCACCGTTATGTTTGCCAAGTGTAAGGGACTGTATTTATCCGTATCTTCTTCAAAAGTGAGGGAAAATCGTTAAACAGCAGCGAAACCTATGTTTACGGTTGTTTTCTTGAAGGGTGGAGGAAAATCGGTAAAGTAGCACCGAAACCGATATTCACGCGCAGCTTCTTAAAAAAAGTCAGTTAAATTACCTCGAAGTCGTGAATAGCGTCATACGTTGTGAAAAATAGCATTGGTTGCATTACTCTGCCAGAAATTTGAGAAAACAGGAGCCAAAACGATTGGATGTAGTACCGTGCTGGAAATCTCTGAATATTATTTGAGTTTGCTTACCGTGCTGGAAATCTATGAATATCATCTGAGTTTGCTTTCTCGAGCGAGGTGCGGTTTACGAATGCCAAATCCCCTTTCAGGATTGCGGTGGTGGGGACTGGACCAGTAGGAGCACACTGCGCCAGTGCGGGAAGGAGACGCAGTTTTGGGTAATAAATTACGACTTTTATGACGACAGTTATCACTTTAAGCTAAAAGCATTTGACCACTAGTTAACTCCTGGGTAAACATGAGCACAAGTGCAATACTCAGAAGCCATCTTGAACATAAATTACGATAATCACAATCACAGTTATTGTCCATTAACTATGTTGTAAATAAACAAAAAAAGGGCAGGTTATTCACATAAGGGACATTAAACTGGGCTGGGCCAAGTGACTGGTTTGTTTACAAAAGGAGAATAATTGGGGCTTCGGGGTAATGTGCGAACTGCCCCACTGTTAAGATTATGATAGTACGTTGTATGAACACAGTTAAATGACTCTTATGATTGCAGTCGGATATGCTGACCCCCACAGTTGTGCTTGGATTATACGCCGCACCAATGACCCTATAGTAATCACTATACATCCAACATACACGACTTTTTGTTTGAGCGAATGCACCTCTTAACTCTCTGCGTGTCGCCACCATAGCAACGACTGTAGTTACTACTTATAAGTTTACATTCAGTGCCTAGCTTCATCAGATATTGTTGCTAAATATTGTAATTTTCACGTATCTGATGACTGCGTCTGAGGGGCGAAACTGGTTAGGGAATCGATTTGTATGCGAGTTGTGGTTTTTTTATATGAATATTGAATATTTCTAGTAATGGTAATAGCTTACTCTAGAAACGGAGGTGATGACGCCAGAGTCGCGGGTTTTGGACGGCGATATACCAGTCACGCCTGACGTCACGTAATCTGTTTGGTAGTGATTCACTCCAATAAAGTCAGCCGATCCTGCAAGAAAGATAATTGCTGTAACTTAATCCACGTTATAACACAAAGAGAGAACAATATAGGACAGAACTGTATCAAGGTAGCTAGTATTATCTCGTGCAGCTGTTATCGGTAAAAATATTACTTTCGACAACTATTACACTTCTAAGTAACACTATCTACTAAACAATGATGTTAATGTAGGGCAGTTATTACTTCTGTTTGCAGTGATGTATATAACTGTTGGTCCTCTTTATTTTTTTTCGTGCAGCCATTAACGTGTAACCACAAATAAAATTCAGATTAAGGACAACCCAAAAGAATTTATTGACGGTCAACTCGTACTCCACTGACGAATTTCTTAACAAAATCAACTGATGCGTATATATCATTAACAATATCAAACAATCTGAGTATTATGAAAATGTGTCTTCTCTACATCTACAGCGTAGTAATATGAGTAACGTAAATAAACGTTATAAATGCCAACTGATTTTCTCTTTGACATGTGGCTACTATAGTCTAAGAACTACAGTATGCACCTCAGAGTATTGTGCCCTTCCATATTCTATGAGAAGTTCGTTATTACCCTTTACATGAAAAAAGCTCATCCATCAGGACCGTTTCACGTGGGATATGTAGAAATTAGATTAGAAAATTTCTATTGCTTTGCAAATATATATTGTATGTTCTTATGTTCTTGTTTGAACGAAAACAGTGTAGCAGTAAGCGTATCCAGAGCCATTTGTTGTGAATTTTCAAAACTAATTCCTGCTCCACCATTATTTTGTTTGCAAATGAAAATTCCAGATGCATCCGGTTTCCAGAGCTTCCTGTAACATTGTACCTTCAATTCGCGACATTTTCTTTTCTCTTTTTACCAGCCAGTGTCAAAAACTACTAAAACGCTAATATGGAAAGTATTAGCGTAGATCTGAACATTACCACCCCGACAGCAATTTGCTGTGAACAAATCTAACACGAAATATACTCTCACTTGAGTATGAGGGGTAATCAAAGAGGTTTAATTACCGTTAGCAAAAAAGCAAGACTCGACAATGACATTTGGTGATAGGTAGACACATATCCAAGACACAATTCTACTGTATTTTCTCGAGAATGGATGACTTGCCGAAGAACTTGATTGTACAAGTCCGCGGTGTAGAGTACGCATTTTGATTGGTCAGGAAACGTTTCACCTTCAAATTCATCTTTGCGTCAGTAAAAATACAGCGGGCATTATAAACCATTTTCACACCATCACCATCTGCACCATGACGGCCTGGACTTAACAGTGATGTCATCAGCCTTATCGGTGACCTCATCACCCTTGTTAGTGTCAGCATAGTCCTTATCAGTGGGAAACCATGCCTGATTTCCTCCTTTTCCCCTCTTCTGCCCACCACCCTATCTGCAACCAATCATAGTCCAATACTAAAAATGAAAGAATCAATCAAAATTCAAGATGGCGGAAGTAACCCATTTCTGTCAGTGTGAAATTGAAAATCCTTTCCACCCACCAACCAAGAAATCCCTAATGAGGGAAATAGCTCAATTTCACTTTATGCCCCAACCCCCTCCTCTTTCCAAACAGTGACAGCGAAGTATTAAAAACAAAACAGCCAATCAGAAATCCAAACTGGGGGAACTAGTTCAATTGTGCTCCACCGCCCACACCCCTCTTCCTCTCCTCCTTCTAACCAATCAGAGCATAATATTAAAATGTTTAAAACTGGCTCAAAGTTGCATTACTTTCGTTATATTTATGTAAAAACACACTGGATAGTGTACTACCTCCCTTCCCTCTTTTCCAATCAGAGCCTAGTATTTTAGTAGTCATTAAAATAAAAGAGCTCAAAAGCATACAAATGACCAGAAGTATTTATAAAAATGAATCCATCATTAGCCACTGACCATCACTGCCCACTGACCAGTCACTTTCCTGTGGCACTCACTTTTCACTGGCAGTCACTGTCCACTGCAATCACTGTCCACAGGCCATAATTTTGCACTGACCGTCATTGTTCATTGACCATCATGGAAGCAATGATATCCATTTTTATGTTTCAGATGGGTAGAAAATGAGCTTCAGAAGATATAAAACAGGCAAAACAAGCTCTTGCTGGAGGTTTATCGTTTAGAAAGTCAGTTGGAAATTTTAAAATACCTCGGAGCACATCCTGAGACATATTAAGTGTGGATATGAACTGGACTTAAGATAAGTCCTACTTTTCGTATCACATACTTATCGTAGAAGACCATGCGCTGGTGGTTACCCTATGAAAACCAATCATATCCATTTTTATGTTTCAGATGCATACAAAATTGACTCCAGAAGATTTTCAGATGCCGAAACAAAGTGTTGTTGAATGTTAATCAATTAGGAGGGCCACTGAAAGTTTTAGAATACCTTCTAGCATACTGAAAATCAGCTTAAGGAGTGGAAATGAACTGGACGAGCTTAGGAAAGGAATATGAACATCACAGTAAAACACCTGGAGCTACAGTGAGTTTAAAGAATCCCCATCCGACTCATTGAGTGAAAATGTAAAACAACATTGATTATAGAGCGTATAGTCATTCCTTAACAGAGGCATTAATGAGACATTAAGTTTCAGATGCGAATCCAGTCGTACGTAATGTTAGATACAAAAGATCTCTCCAGGTTTTAGTAGAGAAAATGTGGTTCAAGAAGCATGCACTTTGACTTTCCATCAAACCCATTTCTCAGAGATTGAGATAGCTATTACGAAAGAAAAGAGATGCCGACGTCAAAACCAATGCATTTATGAAATCAGTAGCTGTAGAAGAAGAAGATAATTATGACAAAGGAAATGATGAAGGTGATTATAAATATGAAGAACAAAATTATGAATGTTATTATTTTCACAATTTGAAGATCGTCCCTAACAAATTACCACCAGATTTTCATCCAAATACATTCGTGGAGCGATTAGTATTTTTGCTAGCTTTGAAAGCAATAGGCAGTAACTGAATTGATACTGAAATACTGTCTACTGAAGCCGAACTTCGAGAAGCATCGATTATTGCTTGAAGTTGTAGGAAAGTAAAGCAAAAGACTGCTAAGTTTCATAGGATAACATTAAATCTTACCTAGACTGGATAAGATGACGAGGGAAATATGTTGTGATTGTTTACTATTTGTCAAAAGGAAGACATAATAATGATGTGAAGGTTACGGATAATATTGAACTCCCACCAAATCTCCAGGAAGATGTAATGGTTTATAAACCAAAAGCAACAGTTGCTTCGTCATCTGAACAGCAGGTGGCTGTAAGAGCTTTTGACAATGCTCGGCCATGTAAAATTTCTTTTCAAAAAGAGAGGGGACTTCTATTCCTTCCGTGTCGATACATCGCTGTTTGCATTTCAGCTATAGTAACAGCATATTTGTCGTAATAAATTCAGTATCCATGAATAGTTTTCACATATAAAATGGGTTGTTAATATAAGCTATTCTACATTGTTAACTGTGAAAAATTAATAACTGGTGTTAAAAGAACGTGATCCAGTGAGGAGGCTTACAACAATTAGACACCCCTACGACCGAAATTTCGTTGTTTACCGATCAATAATTCATTTAAGTAGTATCAACATGCAAGACATGTGTATTTTAATATGTTAGACAGACAATTTAGATACTGAAATACTTGATTTGCTTGCAATGGGCGAGAACTTCCGGTGATTTTTAGACGTGAGAGTAATACTGGTGCATTTTAAGCTGTAAAGTATCTCTACAGTAGTGCCCATATGTGAGCAATCCTTACATATTTAACTGAATTTAATGCTTAGTATCTAAATCGAAGTACCGTCATCTTTTAACTTATAATTTACTTAAGTAGTCCAATAAGAAAGTTGCATATACACTCCTGGAAATGGAAAAAAGAACACATTGACACCGGTGTGTCAGACCCACCATACTTGCTCCGGACACTGCGAGAGGGCTGTACAAGCAATGATCACACGCACGGCACAGCGGACACACCAGGAACCGCGGTGTTGGCCGTCGAATGGCGCTAGCTGCGCAGCATTTGTGCACCGCCGCCGTCAGTGTCAGCCAGTTTGCCGTGGCATACGGAGCTCCATCGCAGTCTTTAACACTGGTAGCATGCCGCGACAGCGTGGACGTGAACCGTGTGTGCAGTTGACGGACTTTGAGCGAGGGCGTATAGTGGGCATGCGGGAGGCCGGATTGCTCAACACGTGGGGCGTGAGGTCTCCACAGTACATCGATGTTGTCGCCAGTGGTCGGCGGAAGGTGCACGTGCCCGTCGACCTGGGTCCGGACCGCAGCGACGCACGGATGCACGCCAAGACCGTAGGATCCTACGCAGTGCCGTAGGGGACCGCACCGCCACTTCCCAGCAAATTAGGGACACTGTTGCTCCTGGGGTATCGGCGAGGACCATTCGCAACCGTCTCCATGAAGCTGGGCTACGGTCCCGCACACCGTTAGGCCGTCTTCCGCTCACGCCCCAACATCGTGCAGCCCGCCTCCAGTGGTGTCGCGACAGGCGTGAATGGAGGGACGAATGGAGACGTGTCGTCTTCAGCGATGAGAATCGCTTCTGCCTTGGTGCCATTGATGGTCGTATGCGTGTTTGGCGCCGTGCAGGTGAGCGCCACAATCAGGACTGCATACGACCGAGGCACACAGGGCCAACACCCGGCATCATGGTGTGGGGAGCGATCTCCTACACTGGCCATACTCCACTGGTGATCGTCGAGGGGACACTGAATAGTGCACGATACATCCAAACCGTCATCGAACCCATCGTTCTACCATTCCTAGACCGGCAAGGGAACTTGCTGTTCCAACAGGACAATGCACGTCCGCATGTATCCCGTGCCACCCAACGTGCTCTAGAAGGTGTAAGTCAACTACCCTGGCCAGCAAGATCTCCGGATCTGTCCCCCATTGAGCATGTTTGGGACTGGATGAAGCGTCGTCTCACGCGGTCTGCACGTCCAGCACGAACGCTGGTCCAACTGAGGCGCCAGGTGGAAATGGCATGGCAAGCCGTTCCACAGGACTACATCCAGCATCTCTACGATCGTCTCCATGGGAGAATAGCAGCCTGCATTGCTGCGAAAGGTGGATATACACTGTACTAGTGCCGACATTGTGCATGCTCTGTTGCCTGTGTCTATGTGCCTGTGGTTCTGTCAGTGTGATCATGTGATGTATCTGACCCCAGGAATGTGTCAATAAAGTTTCCCCTTCCTGGGACAATGGATTCACGGAGTTCTTATTTCAATTTCCAGGAGTGTATTTTGACAAGCTATAAAGACGATTTAGAAGCGTAAATATTTAGTTTGAAGCTCCACAGAGCTTGTAATTGTGGTACACATACCTAACTATCATAGTAAACGTATGCTGCTTAACTTAAAAGCTCTTATCCCTAATGCCTATACATAAGCTGTGCGCATTTTAATAAGTAATATGGACAATTTAGATGCTAGAATATTTAATATGAAGCGTGAGTAGGGTTGCAAAGTGTGTGAAGTCCATTTGTAATAACTAACATCGATCTTATTTTTTCTGTTGATGCTTTACCTTTGCTTCCCCCATAAGTTTGTGATAAATAACGGTAGGAGATGATAGTACACATAATCAGATTCAATACACTTTATGTATTTAGACATTGTTGTGATGTAAACATTTCGCATTGCTGGCGCATTTTTACGTACATTGAAGAATATTGCGACATCTGACAATGATGATGAGGTAAAATAATAGTTACACTATGGTAAAACGTCAAGTAGGTTTCAATCATTTGCCATTATTGGCAGCAATTATATTTTTCTAGTCATACATTATATTCACTCTCTCGCCTGACACATACACTTAAGTTCACAGTCATGTTTTAAAGGTGCCACTCCGGCGGAAACGTGTGTAGTGGAAAATAACATTGCGATTCATGACATAAACATTACTCTTTTCTTCCATTGCTGACAATTTTGCGGACATTTTAGAAAATTGTGACATTTGGGAAGCATCATGGATGTGGAAAAACAATTATTTCAAGGCTCTGTTGTGTGATGCACGAAGTATGGAGCACAGATCGAAGTTTAAACATCTTTACAAGTATAGACATCTGTTGATGACAGTGAGCAGCTGAGACACAAGTCAGCAGTTGATTTTTTTCACATTCTTCAGGGTTTGCAGAACAATATTTAAAGTAAAACTCATTTTCATCCTTTATGTAAAAGTAATTTTTAATTACATCTGATAAGCAAATGTTGATTTTGAACTGTTGGTGTAGGGTATGTTACAATACCCATTGCGGTATTCCATAGAAACTGAGATATAGCTCCCAATGAAATTTGCCGATGCACTGGCGACACAGTATATAAACAATTTTTACGAGTCAAGTAGTTGCCAATGTTTTCGTCATTTTACACATTTCACGTACTTTTTTAAGTGTGTGACGTATTTTTTATAAATAATTCAGGTCGTTCGAATACTTTTGAGCATAGACACGATGGAGCTACACTGTAATTGATTTTAAAGACTGACATCAGTCAGTAGTAAGACTGATGTCACTGATAAGCCCAGACCCTCATGCTACAGACGTAAACGACACGAAAAATGGCTCACAATGCTTGCTGTATTCCTGCTGGAGTCATTCTGGAAATGTCTGCCACACAACGGTTCCTAGATGTGAGGAGAGATGAAGAAGCCACTGGGGTGCTATGTCAGGACAATAAGGTGCGTGAAACAAAATTTGATAGACGAAAGAAGTAGGAAGCGTGATCGCGTGCTGAGCAGAATGAATCATGGTTCAGAAACATCCCCTTGGTCAGCTTCCCGCGACACTTCTTATTGGCAGCTGCACATAACGTCATAAGGAAATATCTTTAATATGCTGCTGTGACGGTTTGCTCCTTAAGAATATAATCTGTTAACACCGCATCGTTACAGTCTCTCTCTGCCAATGATGTCGGCTCTTTTGCATTTTCGGCAGAGGTAAATCCACATGTTTTCACTGCTCCTTCGTTTCAGGGTCGCAGTGATGCAACCACCACTCATCCGTGGTGACGAAGAGGGTAAAGAAATCTGGATTAGCGTGGCAGAGCTGCAACAGTTCCGATGCTGCTACCGAATTTTTGAATGTGTGTAGGCAGTCGGGGAATCAAGCGGATGGCAACCTTTGTCATATGCAAAAAGTCATGAAAGTTGTTGAAAATTGATCAACTGCTGATTTTCAGCTTTTTCACTATCGGTCCGTTTCTGATGTACCAATCTTTGAGGACCAGGCACTCGACTTCGCTTGTGATTCCTTGTTCTTTACTGAAACTTCTCTGCCGTTTCTTCCTAATTGAAAAGGTCAGCGGAAGAACTTAGTAAGGATTACTCTGATCACCGTATCTACTGTATATTCCAATGCACCATACGCTGCGAACAAGTAATACCTCGTGTATCGATAGAGAGGGCTACTACATTAATTATTTTGTCTTATTACATTTATATTCGTTTCTTTGTATTTATGAAAACATACAGTGTGAAAATTAACAAAAGCGACAAACTGCAGTGACTGATTCCTGACCGGAAATGGGGGAAGGAAAGTCCTATGAACATGTGTCCGAAAACGCACGGCGTGCATGCAGCAACAAATCGTCCCAGATCAGAACTGTGTCGGTTTCACGCCACAACAGGTGTTCAAAGTGGTCTCCATCGGATGCAATGCACGCGCTAACACGTCGCATCGTGGTTCAAATGGCTCTGAGCACTATGGGACTTAACTTCTGAGGTCATCAGTCCCATAGGACTCAGAACTAATTAAATCTTAGTAACCTAAGGACATCACACACATCCATGCCCCAGGCAGGATTCGAACCTGCGACCGTAACAGCCGCGCGGTTCCCGACTGAAGCGCTTAGAGCCGCTCGGACACAACGGCCGGCGTGACATCATGGACTGCCACACCCTTTCACACGTTGCGGCCCCTCTCTGAATAGCGTCTCAGGCGTCGTGAATACGCTGTTGAAGGATCTGCACATCAAAAACTGCTGCAGCATACACAGCGATTTTCAGATGCCCATGAGGTAAAAATCTAGAAGTCCGGTTATCTAGCAGGCCACGCTAAAGGGCCTTCACATCTTATCCAATGTCCAGGGAAGTTGATGTTGGGGTGTCGCCGAAATGTAATGCGGAAGTGGGGTGGTACTCCATCATGCAGAAACCACATAACCCGTCGCATTGCCAAAGGCATATTCTCAAGCAGTCCAGGCAGAGTATATGACAAGAAGTCCAGGTACATCCCCCTTCGAGGTGCTGTGTGATAATAACCAGTCCAAGTATGTTGTCGCCAAGAATCCCCGCCCAAACGCTGATGCTGAACCGATACTAATGAAACGCCCCAACCATTCCCCGAGGATTGTCTGTAGCCCACAGATGACGATTATGCAGATTGATGATGCCAGTTGTCGTAACGTTTGCGGCGTCAGTAATGAGAACTGAAGACAGAAATCCCGTGAGTGAGTCTGGTGCAAAATCCATCGACGAAATCCTTCCCGTAGAGGAAATCCGCTGCTGATAATCCTTGCACTCGTTGCAGGTTATACGGATGGTATCGGTTATCAAGCAGGATACACACAATAGTACTTTGGCTTACACCATGTTGGCGAGCCACTTGCCTGGAGCTCGTACTAGGATTCGTCTCAGCATCACGTAGAACTCCGTCCTCCAAATCTGGTGTAGTCTGCCGCCTAGCTGTACGTTCGTCCGTGTGAAAGCGCCAACAATCACACAAACGTCCAAAAAGAGCTTGAAACGTTGTCTGACATGGTTGGTGTCTGTGAGAGTAATTGTTTTGGTGTAGTCATGCTGCCACTCGACCATTTCCATCTGCTTGGCCGTACACAAACACCATTTCGTCTTGTTCCTAACATGAATACCGGACCATTCTGCTGCCTACAGCACGGTGCTTCAATCATACAGCACAATCTTACAGCACAAGGAACAACGGCAAGTAGAGGAATTTTCATTCGTCAGCGTCATCTCCTGTGGCAACGCAGCATTTCCGCGCACGCATTCATAGGACTGGTCCCGGCGGAGGTTCGAGTCCTCCCTCGGGCATGGGTGTGTGTGTTTGTCCTTAGGATAATTTAGGTTAAGTAGTGTGTAAGCTTAGGGACTGATGACCTTAGCAGTTAAGTCCCATATGATTTCACACACATTCGAATATTTTTTTTCATAGAACTTTTTTTTCCCTCCATTTCCAGTCAAAAACGCAGGTTGTAGGTTTCATTAATTTTCACCTCGCATAACACGCAACTAGTCAAAATCCCCTGTTACAGGTTAGCATTTTATTTCGGCGATTCTTTCAGATCACATTTGCTTGACAACATTAGGCCCCTCAGCGCCACCTAGCCAGTGTCTGACATGACCGTGCTCTTTCGCCGTGGAACAGCACTGTGCCGCAGAGGATTCTTTTTTTGAGGTGATAAGTAAATCTTTATGATTATCGCTTGTACGTTGGAGGTAATAGTTACCGAATGTAAAGTACTAACATCAAATCGTTCTGCGACAAGTGAACACCATAATATTTCTGAGTATCATTTTGTAAGGAACTGTGCTTCGTTTCCTGCCTTTCTATAAATCTGACAGAGGTTTCTCCTTTAAGGGGGGTAGGACGTCAAACGGGCCGACACCACGGGACATTTTAATTTCCACTGTCTATACTTTTACAAATAAATTCATAAAACTTTGAAAGCATGATCAGGAATGATTCAGGATTCATACTCATAGCAGTGGAAGCTCAAAAACGTAACAAAATACATTTTTTTACATGTGAAATTTTATCATTCTTTCACTTACTACTGACTGCATTTGTTTCTGTAGGTACACTTTTCTTCCTAAGTAAGAGAGATTCTTCGATGAATTTTGCACAGCATACAAACTATAGTTACATGTGTATGAAACTCTAGAGTTTATTTAATTTATGAAAAAATGAATGAACTGTTACATTTTAAACTTCTTGTCTAGAAAAACTCAAATTTTATAGTTAATTATCTCAATTTTTACCACAGTTTTAATAGATTTGGAAAATTCTAGAGTTCCATACACCTGTAACTACTCCTTGTACGCTGTGCAAAATTCATCGAAGAATATCTCTTACCTAGGAAGAAAAGTGTACCTACAGAAACAAATGCAGCCAGTAGTAAGTGAAAAAATGATGAAATTTCACATGTAAAAAAAAAAGGTATTTTGCTACGTTTTTCAACTTCCACTTCTATGAGTGCGAGTCCTCAATCCTTCCTGGTGATGCTGACAAAGTTTTATGAATTTATTTGTAAAAGTATAGACAGCAGAAATTAAAATGTCCTGTGGTGCCTCTCTTGCTCCAAGTCGGCCCGTTTGACGTCCTACCCGCCTTAAGGAACAAACGGTGGGTTCGCTCTTGAGCCCATGTGGAACATTGTAATTTGCAGAAAGACACAACTACGGCGGCTGTTTTAGCAGTTTATAGAAAGGCGATAAACCCACGTGGAGTCTCGTGTTAGAGTAGAATCTGCTGAGGCACTCACCCCTGATGTACTGGACCTCTTCCTGTGTGAAGGATGGCAACCTCGACCGCGGTCTCCCCTCTGCTGCGCTGTTGGCGTCCACCCTCTCTCTCACCACAGTCGGGTAGTCCCCTTCCGCACTGTAGATGGGGTGAGCATAAATGCCCATCTGCAACACAGAGTAGACCAGTACCTTTCTCTGGGAGGCACTACATATCTGTGCCTAACAAACAGTCGTGCACAAAATGGTTTTTATGTAGTCGACTTAGAAACTATAAACTACAAAGCAGATGGATCAAAACATTCTAGCCACTATCCACAGAGGGACTGAACGCAGCCTAGTGATGTTGAGAGCACGTGATGCGATAGGGAAAGTACACGTATAGGATGTTTCACATTCCTCTTACACACTTGTATAGGTGACTTAATAGATGAAGTTTTACGTAGGAATCCATGTCCGAAAACATCATCTAAGAACGCCAGGAGCGTTAATGTTTTAGGCGCCGGCGCCTGTAAATGTATGTATTCACATGGTGATTCCGTTATGATGTTGAAAACTTTCTACGATGTTGCAGAAGAATAAAATTATCAATTTGAGGTAAAGCTCCCTCCACCGGAAACGAACGAGTCGAAAGTTAAAGCGAAAACCGTTGTGATACCTCTGGAAGTGGCATACATGCACCGGTATTGTTGTTGCTATGTTGGCAGGGCAACTAACTTTCAGAAGTGGTAGTATGGACCAAAAAAAAGGAAAAAAAGTGTCCGTTAAATATGGGCTCTAAGATTCATACGCTAAGAGCATGAGCACTTGTTCAATAGAAGAGACGTGTTGCGTAATAGCGAAGAAGAACGGGTGCTCGTAACTCCTCAGGTATTCATTTTATAGCCAATGTTTACTGGACATTTTTTTCCTTTTTTTAGTCCATAATGCCACCTCTCAGCGTTGCCTACTCTCCAACCTCAGCAACAACAGTACCCGTACTTGTATTACACTGTCAGAGGTATCACAATTGTTTTAGGCTCGTTCGTTTCCGGTAGAGGGATCCTTACCTCAAATTTATACAGTTATCCTTCTCCAGCATCCTAGAAAGTCGGTAGCATTATCACGGAATCACCCTGTACATACAAACATTTACAGCGCCGGCGCCTGTGACTTCGACGGTCTAAGGCGCTGCAGTCATGGACTGTGCGGCTGGTCCCGGCGGAGGTTCGAGTCCTCCCTCGGGCATAGGTGTGTGTGTTTGTCATTAGGATAATTTAGGTTAAGTAGTGTGTAAGCTTAGGGACTGATGACCTTAGCAGTTAAGTCCCATAAGATTTCACACACTTTTTTTTAAAAAAAAACATGCACTGTGGACTCCGGACTTTGGGTGCAATAATATACTATGTGGGAGATTCGCTTGTGTTTGTATCAGACGTGTGGTAGTAATCAAAGGCGCCATAACAGCTGTGGGTTATGTGCAACCCTTCGTGGTTGACGTCTTCTGCTGATAGCGATGGCATATTCCAGCAGGACAACTGTTCATGTCACAAGACTCGAATCGTGCTACAGTGGTTTGAGAAGCATGTTTGTGAACTGGTGTCTGGCCGCAAAATTCGCCTGATGTGGACACAATTGAGCATCTCAGGGACGCCATAAGGCATCAGCTTCGAGCCCACAAATCGCCGACCCGCTTTTGGCAAGTATTGCGTGATTTGTGCGTAGACTTCTGGTGCCATACACTTCCAGAAACCTACTGAGCACTTGTCGAGTCCATGTCGTAAAAGCCGGCCGCTGTGGCCGAGCGGTTCTAGGCGGTTAAGTCTGGAACCGCGCGACCGCTACGGTCGCAGGTTCGAATCCTGCCTCGGGCATGGATGTGATGTCCTTAGGTTAGTCAGGTTTAAGTAGTTCTAAGTTCTAGGGGACTGATGACTTCACATGTTAAGTCCTATAGTGCTCAGAGCCATTTGAACCATTTAAAACATGTCGTAAAATGTCTGCGGTATTGCGTTCCTAAGGCGGAACAACACGCCATTAAGCAAATGGTCACAATGTTTTGATTCGTCAATGTATGTTCACAGTACCACAATTTCTTACTATTGGGCATTTCAGACAACCAATGGTAATTTTCTTGTGTCATTAGACGCAATTAGAATTACAGACAGAATATATACAACCTGTACCGACTTAAGTGTAGGAGCTTTAACTAGCGCGTGTCAGTGCCAGTGTACTTACGTCGAACTGACGCGCTCTCTCGGCAGCTTCTGCGTCCTCCGTCGAATTAGTAAGTGGCTCAAGGCCAAAACTAAATGTGATTCCCACGCTACCTGTAACATTTTGAAAGCAAATGCTTTACTCAGGATTTATAAAAATATTTGTCAGAAAGTTTAGGGATTTATTCGTGATATCAGAACACTGCACTAAGTCCATATGAATATGGGTCTTAAAATCCTTCGTTATGGAGGGATTTATTACCCAAAGCAGAAAAAAAACAATTAGAAAACACATTTACGTGTCTGAAAGGCTTTATTAGGTGTGGCACAAAACTGGTATATTTACCAAATATATTTACAATTACATAAGCTACTCGAAGTCACCACATTTTGCTTCCATGCATCCCCTGAGCTTCCGTTTCATATCTTGCCGTACGCTGTGAAGAACTGCTCGTGTGTTCCACGTTAAATATATTTTGGACACAGCCCCTCAGAACATCCACATGGGATGCAGAAGTTGAATATACCATTCAGTGTAAATATTCCCAATGGAAGAATTCATATGGATTGAAATCCGGCTGTCAGGTAAGTCACGTAGTGGACCCTCCTCGACAAATTCACCTTTTCGGAAACTGCTTATCGAGATAATGGCAAAGTAGTAGTGTACAGTTAAGTGAAGAACCACAGTGCATAAACCACATTTGTTAAATAACGTCAGTAGGAGTATAGTGAGCATTCTGACAGGGATAACGATCTTATGTCGACGTTACTGATACGGACTTTTGGTGTCGGGTTACACACTTGGGCTCCTTGCTTCCCTCGTTGCCTCTCCCCAGGGGGAACCGCCGGGAATCGATCAAGGACACCCAGGGGAATCACCCAGGCAATTGTGTCACGTAAGATAGAAATGGCGGGAGTTTCCGAACGAATATAAGCAGATCATTATTGACGAAAGATCGGTCTGCACCAGACCCACGCAAGTCTCCACCAACAGCCGGGTCTTAGTGTCCAACAGGCACAATATTTCGGTAAGTGGCCACGTTGCCATCATCAAGTGCGCTGACGAACTGAGCGCAGAGGCGCTGGCGCCGGGCTTTTGTCTCCACCCCCCCCCCCCCCCAATCCAGGTGTCCCCAACGCAGTCTGCGCCCAGGCGCGCAGCTTCCAGCATCCGTTCCGTTGGCAGTCTGCGCCCAGGGCCGCGTGCCAGCGGCGTCTTCTCCGTTTCTCTGCCAGCTCTCGAAGTCAGTTTGTAGTGGGATACCTTCTTTCTCCTTTTAATCAGATTCAAAGCGGGTTCCTAGGCCTTGCTAAGGATGTAACCACTATGTCCATTGACAAGCGGTTCCAGAACTCGAAACTCGGTAGATTCTTTAATAACACAGTCCTAATACACTCCTGGAAATTGAAATAAGAACACCGTGAATTCATTGTCCCAGGAAGGGGAAACTTTATTGACACATTCCTGGGGTCACATACATCACATGATCACACTGACAGAACCACAGGCACATAGACACAGGCAACAGAGCATGCACAATGTCGGCACTAGTACAGTGTATATCCACCTTTCGCAGCAATGCAGGCTGCTATTCTCCCATGGAGACGATCGTAGAGATGCTGGATGTAGTCCTGTGAAACGGCTTGCCATGCCATTTCCACCTGGCGCCTCAGTTGGACCAGCGTTCGTGCTGGACGTGCAGACTGCGTGAGACGACGCTTCATCCAGTCCCAAACATGCTCAATGGGGGACAGATCCGGAGATCTTGCTGGCCAGGGTAGTTGACTTACACCTTCTAGAGCACGTTGGGTGGCACGGGATACATGCGGACGTGCATTGTCCTGTTGGAACAGCAAGTTCCCTTGCCGGTCTAGGAATGGTAGAACGATGGGTTCGATGACGGTTTGGATGTACCGTGCACTATTCAGTGTTCCCTCGACGATCACCAGTGGAGTACGGCCAGTGTAGGAGATCGCTCCCCACACCATGATGCCGGGTGTTGGCCCTGTGTGCCTCGGTCGTATGCAGTCCTGATTGTGGCGCTAACCTGCACGGCGCCAAACACGCATACGACCATCATTGGCACCAAGGCAGAAGCGACTCTCATCGCTGAAGACGACACGTCTCCATTCGTCCCTCCATTCACGCCTGTCGCGACACCACTGGAGGCGGGCTGCACGATGTTGGGGCGTGAGCGGAAGACGGCCTAACGGTGTGGGGGACCGTAGCCCAGCTTCATGGAGACGGTTGCGAATGGTCCTCGCCGATACCCCTAATTTGTCCCTAATTTGCTGGGAAGTGGCGGTGCGGTCCCCTACGGCACTGCTTAGGATCCTACGGTCTTGGCGTGCATCCGTGCGTCGCTGCGGTCCGGTCCCAGGTCGACGGGCACGTGCACCTTCCGCCGACCACTGGCGACAACATCGATGTACTGTGGAGACCTCACGCCCCACGTGTTGAGCAATTCGGCGGTACGTCCACCCGGCCTCCCGCATGCCCACTATACGCCCTCGCTCAAAGTCCGTCAACTGCACATACGGTTCACGTCCACGCTGTCGCGGCATGCTACCAGTGTTAAAGACTGCGATGGAGCTCCGTATGCCACGGCAAACTGGCTGACACTGACGGCGGCGGTGCACAAATGCTGCGCAGCTAGCGCCATTCGACGGCGGTTCCTGGTGTGTCCGCTGTGCCGTGCGTGTGATCATTGCTTGTACAGCCCTCTCGCAGTGTCCGGAGCAAGTATGATGGGTCTGACACACCGGTGTCAATGTGTTCTTTTTTCCATTTCCAGGAGTGTATTTTGACATCTGTGTCAGAACCTTGATCTGGTCGTAATTCACTCTGTGTAATTCCGAGAGGCAATGGCCGACTTGTTAGGCTGCTGCGGCGGCAGGATGTATTGTAATATTATGATTCCTCGTAATTGGGAGGGCAGGCAGCTCTGAGTGATGCTGGGACAAGCATTTCTACTTATACTACGATACGCCAAAGTGGTCTGATGAGTGGATACTGACGTAAATAGTTGTTAAATGTTTTCGAGGGTTTAACGCCTACGGGTTAACTTAAGTAAGAACTGAGATTTTATGTTGTAACATAAAGAAGGATGGATGAGACGTTGGACTAAGAATTGAGCTTTGTAGCTCAAGTAACCTAATGCTAAGAGGGAAACGGTATATGTATGTGAAGTCTTTGTTGCAGACCGATCACGCGTTCAGACAAAGAGGGTCAGGTCTTTCCCAAGAGGGGAGGAATGTAATTTCCATCGTGAAGAGAAAATTTGAATGGGTTGAATTCAAATGTTCTTCAAATCCGTGCAGTTATCACTCGTGTAACGCCGTCGCTAATTTCAGGCGTTATGGTGAGATGAGCTGCTCCACGGCAGGCAGGCACAGAGGCGCCGGTACTCGATTTCGTAAACTAGGTTGTTTGCATGCCACAAGGGCTAGGCCTATTCGCGCAATCCTGGCGACGTCGTAGAAAATCGTTGCAACTACGAACCGGCCTCAGACGTGCTTCCACACCATTACAGTCTGATTGTAACACAACCAAGCGCATTATGGCTGCTCCAGGCCCATGCAAGTCTCCACCAAGTTACGGGCCAACGCACAGCCAACGCCGGTTTGGACAGACACCCCTACCAGATCAGTTCACTGGGTTAAGTCGGCACCTGTGGACCTGGAGCAGTACAACGGATGAGCCATCTCCAGGCTCTACAAAAGCAGCGAACTTCCACCTTGGGGGGCAGCAGTTCGCGACCAGGGAGGTACAGTACCACGGCCAACAAACAGCTCCAGGGCGAGCTTCTCTTCTGGTAGCAGCCGATCCCTACGAAAACCCGAGCAGACGTTAATGTCGCTGACACTTCTCGCTCACAACCTCACAGTGCTAACTGGGGCACGTGCTGCTCAGTGACGAAAAGAGTTCCAGCAAAGTAGGAAATGGACGTCACATGTCCAGCACGCTTCAACAGCGCTCCATAGCTGCCGGAGGACCACACGCCTTCTGGGGGCGTGTCCGTGGCATCGCAGGACTTCAGTCACTCTAGCAAAAGACTGAATAAAGGTTTTTGCTTTTCTTAACCACCACTAGCCAGTACCATCGCCTCGACGCGCCGCCATTCCACTGCCTGCAGACCGTTGCGAAAAACTCATCCTGCGTCACTAGGTTTGCATGTGTTCAAACAACAAAAATATCGTACACACTTTTATGAAAGCACGGAGATTTAAATTCCCCTGACATCAGGACACGTTCCTCGAAATCTTCCACAAACAGACTGGTAATAACACGTGACGAAGGGATCCCCAAAGCAACTCCGTCTGTCTACTCATAACTGGTCACAAAACTGAAAGCAAGTGGAAGTCAACGTATGTCAAAATAGGTATGTTAATGCAACATCAAACGAAGCCACAGTTAACTACAGCGAATCAGAAAGGGGAACACGGAGAGACCATATCAAAAGTTACTAAAGTAGCAGAGTTATTAAAACTCAATGCCTCTAATCGACGTAAGGAATCCACTGAACTCTCAAAGTCATGTACACACCGATCTAATAGTGGGTCAATAGAGTAGCAAGGTGTTTTACTACACGGTATATCGAAGCACTAATATTACTGACAATCTGTCAAAGAGGCCTTGTGGATCGTCGGAAGGCCATATGATCTAGTGGGGACAGTACAGCAAGACTTACCACTCCAGACAGTCTCTTGCGACAAATAATCTCAGCCGCAGTAGGGCACTGAAATACGTCCAATGGCGACTAGCGAAGATATGTGCCGGATCAGGGCTTGACGCCAGGTTTACCACTTTCTGTGAGCTGTTGCCTTAGCCGTAAGAGCTACCCGAGCACTCTTCCCGTCTAAGCTACATACGTATTTTCTCTTGTGTCATGCGTACAAACTGCCGCTGAATCAAAAACAGTGTGTGTTGTTTCGGACTTGTCCGAAAGAACAGAGTAACAAGGCGTTTTGCTACACGCTGTATCGAAGTTCTAATGTTACGTACAGTAGGAAAGTTCTTCAGAAAGTTGTTACCCTCCCTCTCGGATCATCACTAAGCTTGCCTTAGCCTGAAGCAGATAGTAGCCACAGCAACTTTCGAATATAATCGGGCTCATCCTATAGAACCTTAGCATTGTCCTTGTCCATGGATAAGATAACAGTATCAGGGTTCACCTTGAGTGAACGCAAAGCACTTGTCTCAGCTGCTGCGATACAAGTCTTGGGCGAGCGTACTCCAGTCAACGCACGGATTGCTTCCGTCCTAACTTCCTCGGCAGAATCAGAAGGCAGTTTAGAAAGAGGCTGTTCGACATTACTTATAAAATTAACAATTGGTAAAAGCTTGGTCGTCGGTCCAAAGAGTAAACTTTTCCGTAGCACGGATAAAACTTTGTCGTCTAAAGCGTTCTCCGTGAGATTCCATTTCGCCAATTTCTTGACACGGCGGCATTGAGACACAAGTGCTTTCTTAGGTATGTATACAATACCTTTGTTGCTTGGTCTCACGGAAGCGATAATTTAAATAGTTTTATATAACGTTTGAATTCACTCCGTTCGAATTTTCGCTTCACGATGAAGGTATAAGAGGTTGGTTGCCCTCCCTTACTTGATGTGTTGGTCAAGGGAAGGCTGACGGTACGTTAGGATGTGTCGTTTATAGGAAGGCTACTTATATTGATTTGCATGTTCAGCTGATAGTTGTCACCCTCCAGCTCAGCTTGAAGGGGTATTTCGTACCCCATCTCACACCCTGACAGTTTGTCAGATGAATTAGCCACCGAGAATTCACCTCTCATCAGAATGGTTACAGTGGAAAACAGTTGAGACGCGCTTTGCGCGTTCGATCAACTGTGAATTGGTTGAGTGACGAAAGTACCGAGGTGGCATCTAACACTACGGCCTTTTTGCCTTACACAAAAAGCAATTCCATCAGGATTTGTCGTAACTTGCGGACACACGGTGTGAAATGTATGTTTTCGCCGTCACCTAAGGTTGGGGGTCTTATGGTGTGTGATCTTGGTGTGCTTAAAGCGTGTCCCTACCGCACCCCTTGCAGCTGTGGCGTGTCATACATCGGTCAGATCATCAGGAGCGTGGAGGACCGATGTGCTGAGCAGCAGTCACACACACAGTTACAACAGGCGAACAAAACTGATGTTGCAGAAAATAATCTTGGCATTGGCCATCCTATGGAACGTAGCGGCACGGAAGTTCTAACATGTACTTAAATGTATTGGAATGGTCTTATTAAGGAAGCAGTTGACATTGAATTATGTGACCATGTAAACAGACACACAAGTTCTTGCTTAAATTCTTCTGGGAACCCTGTTCTCTCTCCGGTCATACTCCAGAGGGACAGAGTTAGTGACACTTATTCATCATTTAATTATTTATATTCACTATCGATGGTCATCTATAGCTGTGTGCTGGAGCTAGTTATTTACAGTGTGTATCTTGTCTTTCTGCGTATACCTCACATACCGAGGTTTTAAATTTCCTTCCTCTATCGTTGCAGTTGTGGCTTGGGAATGATGAGGTGTGCTCCTGTCGAAATGTCGGTGGTTGTCAAAGACTTTCCGAATTTCACCCCTAATTATAGGAGCATAAAGTTTCATGAAAACTAAGAGTCTCGAAAATGGCAGGGAATTCTATACATTATAAGTTATATTCACTGGCGGCTGCTGTGTAAGAGCACATGAACATCCTAACCTTTGACACCTTGTGGTTTTATTGGTTACTTTTCTTTGAACGTAGATGTGGTAATTTCAAACATATTTCACATACGTCTACTGTGCTATGCTACCTTGCTACTCCACTAGACTCCGTGAAACGTGGCATCAGGGTCGCTAGCCATCTTCAGTTGTGCACGTTTTAAGTAACTTTTGCGCATGAGCAACTGGTATACGTAATTGCCTTATGTGTCAGATACACACAGATTTTATAAACAAGGTGCACAGCTAGTCCTTACCACTCAACCACGGATTTACATCGTTGCGTGCACGTTTTAAATAACTTTTGCGCATGAGCTATTGGTATACGTAATTGCCTTATGTGTCAGATACACACAGATTTTATAAACAAGGTGCACAGCTAGTCCTTACCACTCAACTCACTCAACTACGTATTTCCATCGTTGCCACTAGGTGGTAGCACATTGCTGCAGACGTTTCTCCTCATTCGCTTGGCATAGATCCTAACTAGATGGTACCACACTCCTCAGATACCATAATTCATTCCCTACATTGTAACATTAGATTGAACGTCAGTGTATTTTATAGTTATACTGTAAGGAAAATCTATATTGTTGGTTTCTGCATGAGTTATGGTACATCAAGTTTTGGATTTTATCCTTTTTATCCTTTTGTATTCCTAACAGGAGAGTTCATCCCTTTAGTAGGTTTCTTTTATCTGTAGATGATACTACGTGAATTTAATGATTTCCACAAACAGCATTTTGTGTTTGAAGTTGGTTGTTTTGCTGTGCAGGTGACAGCATGAAACAGTGTATCGGCAATTGTATGCAGTCTCAACATGAACTCTGTTGAAACTATTTTAATTGCTCATAGAAAAATAAATTATCAGGACAAGTTAGCCGCAAAGGAACTAAAGCCTCCCACTGGAGAGCCGTTGATTGAGAAAGTGACGAAATCAAGTAAGTGTAGCTACAATCGAACAAGCAACAAAGAAGTGTACAACAAACAAAATGATTGTGTGGGTGCCTGGTAAGAATATCCCATTTTCAGCTAGGAAGGGATATTCTGCAGTTGCGCAAAAAAATAAAAACTCGCACTTACACAAAAATGCGGAACGGAGAGTAGTGAAAGCTTAAACGTCACTTCGTTCTTGCCCAAAATTGTACTTTGTTACGTACAAAACAACAAAACTACACAAAAACAATACTTCCCTTCCTCAGACAAGTTTTGTATATTTATTATTATTTTTCTTTCGTAGTAGCTGCAGTTGTATAAATTTGTTCATAACCATAATTGTTTACAGCAGATGCTATTTTACACTTGCCGCGCGGGATTAGCCGAGCGGTCTCAGGCGCTGCAGTCATGGTCCCGGCGGAGGTTTGAGTCTTCCCTCGGGCATGGGTGTGTGTGTGTGTGTGTGTGTGTGTGTGTGTGTGTGTGTGTTTGTACTTATGATAATTTCGGTTAAGAAGTGTGTAAGCTTAGGGACTGATGATGTTAGCAGTTAAGTCCTATAAGATTTCACACACATTTGAACATTTGAACGTTTCACACACTCAGCTTTATTTGAATCGAAAAATCTGTGATCACCCAAAATGTAAATTCAAGGGCTGCCACTGGCCGTATTTAATAAACGATAAAGTGTAGTTCTTTTCGGTCGTTCTGCTCACGTTGATAGGCTTCCGACCTCAAAGTAACATTCTCGCCAGGCAGTGATCCAGTTTTCCGTGATTACCGGGGCATGCTATCAACATCAAGTCGGACATGTTTGGCACGTCCACGGGTGGAAATGACAAGCTACAGGAAACTGAGTAAGGGAAGGCAGGAAGGAAAAGACCCTCAACTAAGAAAAAACAACTGCAGAAACAGTCTTCCCGAACGTAGGTGGTAACGGCTGAAACATACGTAGGATTCATGTCACTTAAACGCTCTCATAGCCATACTCGTCGGACCTGTGTTGAAAGTCGTAGAGCTAGGCGAAATACTAATAATGGTTACAGCACACTTCGATTTTGAATTTCGTACAATGTGGCGTTGCCAAAGCTGCGAGTCTATTGTTATTATGATTATTAAATCAATTGCATAGTACACGTACTTCTCTGATTGATTGGACATATGCAGTTTCTTGGGTGCTATGCTAATGCTAAGAACTTATACAAACAAATTATTAATATATTAAAACGTATTAAGAGTGTACAAAAGTAAACTAATGACCGTCATTATAACAGGAGAGTGCTTGAAATGGTACGATGAGCCTCGTACCACTAGAAATGTCAATTTAGGTTTTTCAAGAGCATTGACAACACGCAAGTCACACTGGACTTTACTCTTCTGCCTTAATAGCGAGCCCAGGATGAGATGGGAAATGTGTTAATTTATTACGTTTCTCTACCCACTGTTCAATATTCATTCCTGGGCTCACTTCTGAATGACTGGGTGGGTGACTGAATTTGTTTTGAAAGTTCCGTGGGGAAGCAGAGAGTAAACACTTGTTGTAACAGTAATTCCGCAGTCGAGTCGCCCTAGGCAGAAGCTGGCACTCTATACAACACGCTCGTTCTACCCTCCGGCTCCAATTAGGATGCGACCCCTGAAAATAGCGAATAGTCAAACACTCTTGGTCCAGGAGCGTGAGTATAACGAAGATAATACTTTTAGATAGTAGAGGCTTGAGTTATTTCAACATATAGCGCGATGGTTTCTTTCCGATGTATCACTCAACAAAAAGTATTTCACGATTAAGTTTTCATTTCTTTCATTTAATTTCTACGTGCAGATTCCAGTTTAATACGAAGAACTTTGTTCATTACAAAACGCAATCATGATAATATATGGTTCACTGCATTTAGCCACTCATGATAACCTAAATTCCTAATGCATATGCATATTTGTACACAAGGAACACGGGAATCATTATTTCGAATCCATTGTCATTTTTAACACGTTAACCAGTATCAACCCTGCTGCAGGAAAATCCGCAACTCAACATTATACCACAGGTTGAAGATACTGCTTCAGTTGTAAGGATTTGCCGGCCGCGGTGGCCGAGCGGTTCTAGGCGCTTCAGTCCGGAACCGCGCGAGTGCTACGGTCGCAGGCTCGAATCCTGCCTCGGGCATGAATATGTGTTATGTCCTCAGGTTAGTGTGGTTTAAGTAGTTCTAAGTTTTAGGGGACTGATGACCTCAGATGTTACGTCCCATAGTGCTCAGAGCCATTTGAACCATTTTGTAAGGATCTTTTTATTTTCCAATTCTTAAACCACGATCGGTTTTGGACTCTTACACACCCACCGTCATCAGGTGTGGTACTGAAAATAAACAAGAGACCAAAGCTAATAACAAATCTTACACGCTGCAGTACATTTGAGAAAAGAAAAAGTAAGTACTGTACAACATTCTAGAAAACAGTGGTCGGGCAAGGTGCGGTATAACTCAAGTCGATGTCAAAGCGACTCCAGACGATACAACGGACGACTGCCTGGGTAGAGAAATGTGCACTGACACTCAACACCTTGTGGTGCGATGCCGAGCACCGCGATGGACGAGTAGAGGACGCTGGGTACCATCAGCGAGTGCTGACCGCGGAGCAGCGTACACGAATGAGGCAGCGAATAGATAAACTAGATTGGCAAACGAACTGTTAAAGCCGGCCGGATTGGCCGTGCGGTTCTAGGCGCTACAGTCTGGAACCGAGCGACCGCTACGGCCGCAGGTTCGAATCCTGCTTAGGGCATGGATGTGTGTGATGTCCCTAGGTTAGTTAGGTTTAAGTAGTTCTAAGTTCTAGGCGACTGATGACCTCAGAAGTTAAGTCGCATAGTGCTCACAAGGGAACCTCCCCATCGCACCCCCCTCAGATTTAGTTATAAGTTGGCACAGTGGATAGTCCTTGAAAAACTGAACACAGATCAATCGAGAAAACAGGAAGAAGTTGTGTGGAACTATGAAAAAAATAAGCAAAATATACAAACTGAGTAGTCCATGCGCAAGATACGCAACATCAAGGATAGTGTGAGCTCGGGCGCCGTGGTCCCGTGGTTAGCGTGAGCAGCTGCGGAACGAGAGTGAAAAGTTTAATTTTTTTTTTCAGACAATTATTATCTGTCCGTCCGTCCGTCGCGAGGTAACTGCGCCGTAGTATGGTGACGCTACACCTAAACAAACATCGAAACACACGACGTCAGTCGACTACAACGAATTCCTGTGGAGGAATCGGTTGACCTATGGCCCTCCGATCAAATGTTTTCGGTTCCCATTGGAGAGGCACGACCTTTTGTTTATTAACCGCACGGTTTTGCGAAAATAAAGGAAGTAAACTTTTCACTCGAGGGAAGACTTGAACCAAGGACACCTCGTTCCGCAGCTGCTCACGCTAACCACGCGACCACGGCACTCCTGAGCTCACTCCTTGATGTTGCCTATCCTGTACGTAGACTTCTCAGTTTGTATATTTTGCTTATTTTTTTCATAGTTCCACACAACTTCTTCCGGTTTTCTCGAATCATCTGTGTTCAGTTTTTCAAGGCCTATCCACTGTACCAACTTATAACTAAATCTGAGTGGGGTGCGATGGGGAGGTTCCCTTGTCAGAGCCATTTGAACCATTTTTTTTTAACTGCTGGAACATCCCCTTAGAAAAATTTATGAATGATTGTGCTGGTGAGCCCCTTACGTTATTTGATTTTCAAACAGCTGATCAAAACTGAACGTACTCAGACATTTTTCTCTTTACATATTCTGATCATCACTAAACTGACACACAATATTTTTAGCGCAGCGCAATCTGACTTTCAAAAATCCCTACAAAAGAATGGCCCTGACTAACAATAACCTATACCTTTCATGAATCACTTACCTCACAAAAATTTTCGTTACTCGAACTACTGCAATACAGCGAGCGCCAATACTGCCAGCTAAATAAAAGATACTAACTACTGAAGCATTAACTACTGATAGACATAGTCAGCGAATGAAAGATTTTGATAGAGAACAAACAATATATTTACCTTAATAATGTTCAAAAGTCATTATATATATATATATATATATATAGACTGCACACAGCACAGACAGTGATTTTCATACAGAACGCTACGTAGCGTTACCAACATAACCTGAACAGCCTACTTACACTGCCATCTGTTGACTGGAAGAACAATTTGAATTACTGACTACAGCCGCGCGGGATTAGCCGAGCGGTCTCAGGCGCTGCAGTCATGGACTACAGTCCTGGCGGAAGTCCGAGTCCTCCCTCGGGCATGGGTGTGTGTGATTGTGCTTAGGATAATTTAGGGTAAGTAGTGTGTAAGCTTAGGGACTGATGACCTTAGCTGTTAAGTCCCTTAAGATTTCACACATTCGAATATTTTTTTACTGATTACATGCAAAAGGGGAAACGAACATTGCAAGTGTTGTGTCTAGGAATCCTGCATATTCGATTCGCTAGACAAACGAACAAAACGTACTAATGAGTTTTATTACAACGACACAGTTACAATACTTAACTTTGATAAATGTGCCGCAAGCAAAGGGCAACTTACAAAATGACCAGTCTTCTTCAGAATAGACAAACACAAGTCTGTGATAGGTACATTTGCTAATGATAGAGGCTACGGTGCGTCAACTAACCAAGTGCCTAACATTGAAGATGCTGCCAACACTCGGGCGCGGCACTTACGTTGTCTTCACATACGGGCCGATGCTGTCGCGTTGTCGTCCTGAAGGGAGGTCCATTAGCGTACGATTGGCTGACCTCTTCTCACAGCCTTCTCTTTCCTGTCGTTCCCGACTGACGTGTCGGCGCTGACTATATGCCGTAACAGCAGGAAGTTAAAAGTACATTATGACTGAAGGAACACACTGAACAAAGGCAGTAAAGAACTGTCAAATTTTTAATTTAGTGGAGACGCATATGGTGACGTGCGATAACGTGCCACAGTCATGAGTTGAAAGAACGTATATTTTGTGTTAGCAGAAGAGCCAACACCGTGTTACGAGTGGAGGCCGAAATGCACGCGTTTTAGCTCAAGCAGGAGGGAAGAACTACACTGACGTGAGGTCTGGAACATGACAAGGACTGAGAATTCAGAAAGTGGGCGTAATTAGTTTGATACTTAACTTTAATCCATTAATGATGAACGTCGCTCTTGACGGTACATGATTCACAATATTATCTGTTCAGAATACATTCTTGAAGTAATTATAGTAACTGAATATGGCGCCTTGCTAGGTCGTAGCAAATGACGTAGCTGAAGGCTATGCTAAACTGTCGCCTCTGCAAATTCGAGCGTATGTAGACAGTGAACCATTGCTAGCAAAGTCGGCTGTACAATTGGGGCGAGTGGTAGGGAGTCTCTCCAGACTAGACCTGCCGTGTGGCGGCGCTCGGTCTGCAATCACTGACATTGGCGACACGCGGGTCCGACGTATACTAACGGACCGCGGTCGATTTAAAGGCTACCACCTAGCAACTGTGGTATCTGGCGGTGACACCACAGTATACATGTGCCATTCCTATTAAAAAACATCTCGCTACTAAACAAAACTAGAGGTAGCTAAACCTTAAAATCCACACTGTCAAAAACTTCTACACCAATGAATAGCTAGCAGCAATAGCACTAAAGGGACACGTTAAAAGCAGGAGCAATTAAAGAGCTGCTAACTAAAAGCTGGCAACTCAATAAGGCTTACGTATGATGATACGTGAGACAAATTTTACATTGTGGGATGACAGACAACTCTTAATTTAATAAGGACACAGATAATGACGCACGATAACGCGCCTTAGTCATAGGCTATCAAGTTAAAAATATGGAAAGTTCTAGAGCCATTTAAAACAGAAACTGGGTGGATTTTTCTGTCCTCCCTATAGGACGTATAGTAGCTAAGCCTAATTAAGGATCACGTCGCCATATGCGTTTCCACTAAATTTAAAATTTGCATGCCATACTTGGAAAGCAGAGAAAAAATTTTGCTCTGCTTTACGGTTATACATGAACTTTAAGTCGTCGGCTTTCAGTTAAGAGTTTTACTCCAATTCTGTACTGCTTCTGTTCAATGCATTCGTTCACTATCGTAAAGTACTTTAAACGCTTTTCGTGCTACTTTCTTGCAATGTTATTTTTTTCCCCTTTTTCATGTAAGTCACCGGTTCAAATTACGAACGGCCGAGCTAGTTGTTCCAGCGTTGTTCTTCCCATCAACAGATGGCAGCACTTTAGCCAACCTAGTTTACTAGTTTACTTGCTCCTTCGTGTACGCAACTCCACACTCTGCGCTCGCTGGTGATACGCTGCGTCCTGTATTCGCCCACAGCGTCGCTCGGGACCGCACCACAAAGTGTAAGTGTCCTGGTGTCCTTTGAATATTTCTCTACCCACGCAGTCGTCCGTTGTATTGTCTGGTGTCGCGTTGGCGTTGGCGTTGACTTAAGTTTTACCGCATCGAGTCCGATCGCTGTTATATGAAACTTCTTTTTTGGTTGATTGGTTGATTTTGGGGAGGGGACCAAACATGTCATCAGTCCCTTTGGATTTGGTAAGGAGGGGGAGGGAAGTCGGCCGTGCCCGTTCAAAGGAACAATCCCGGCATTTGCCTGAAGCGACTGAGGGAAATCACGGAAAACGTAAATATGGGTGACCGGACACGGGCTTCATCCTCCCGAAAGCGCTTCCAGTATGCTAAACACTGCACCACCTCACTCTGTCTTCTTTCTTTTCTCATTTTATTACCCTACTAAAAACCATTTGTGTGTGTGTTTGTGTGTGTGTGTGTGTGTGTGTGTGTGTGTGTGTGTGTGTGTTTGTGTGTGTGTAACTGGCCGTCAACGGCTCGAAGAAACCATTCCGGGCTATTCACCGTCAGTCACATTCGGTTATGGTACTAACAAATCTATCTTCTTTTTATATTCTTCTTAAAAAAACAAAATTTTGTTTATATTTCAACCTTAAATTATTGATATTTTGAAAAGTATCATTCATTGTAAATGTTGTAGATAAAACAAAAGGAGAGAAAACTGTAAAAGCCGGCCGGTGTGGCCGAGCGGTTCTAGGCCCTTCAGATTGTAACCGCGCGACCGCTACTGTTGCAGGTTCGAATCCTGCCTCAGGCATGGATGTGTGTGATGTTCTTAGGTTAGTTAGGTTTAAGTAGTTCTAAGTTCTAGGGGACTGATGACCTCAGATGTTACGTCCCATAGTGCTCAGATCCATTTGAACCAAAACTGTAAAAAAATGAAAAACGAAAATTGTAAGATGTACGACCTGTTTTAAACATTAGGTAACTGGTCTATAATTTGGCAATAAATAAATAAATAAAATAAGAAAATAAACCGTTTCATCTGTACTACTGCGTGTAAAAGTTATCATCTTCGGTCTCTTGCTTATCTTCAGTAGCATGTAAGAGTCCTAAACCGATCGTGGTTTAAGTATTGCAAAATAAGAAGAATCTTACAACTGAAGCGGTATGTTCAACCTCTACATCAACCATTATTTTGGAACGAGGTCCCTTAATTCATACTGTCCTTGTCCTTGTCGTTGTCCTGACCCATCCATGTCGCATCCGTCTTGAACATGAAGCTAGCCGTGCTTACTACCTGGTACCCTTGTGTACATTATTTCTTCTTCTACTGAGTGTGTTAAGGAACCTTTTAGTTAATTAAATGCCATGAAAGGTTGTTAAGACTAAATTACCGTCTTTTGTGAATTGCGTGCATGCGTTTGAAGCTTTATGTCCCTTCTATAGTGAGTAATGAGGGGAAAGTACATCGTATTAAAATTACCCGCTGTTTAACGGCATTTTGCCCATGCAAGGGAAGCCAAGAGTAATAACGTTTAACGTGGGTATGCCAAGTGTAATATTTATTAGTTCCCAAAAGATGTAAATTGTAAACCTCATATGGCATGTTGCACTTCCCTCCAAAACCTTATGCCAGGTGCAACAAATACGATGGGTTTCTGAAAGTAACAATGGCGCCCACTTCTCCCGACACAAACGCAGGTAACGTGCTCATCTTTTATAAAAATGTCACATAGTCGTCGACCTGGGTGGTTTCTTCTCCGCCGGCCCCGGGCGTTAACGTGCATGCAGTAAGCACTGGCCCGGCCGAAGTGGCCGTGCGGTTCTAGGCGCTGCAGTCTCGAACCGCGAGACCGCTACGGTCGCAGGTTCGAATCCTGCCTCGGGCATGGATATGTGTGATGTCCTTACGTTAGTTAGGTTTAACTAGTTCTAAGTTCTAGGGGACTAATGACCTCAGAAGTTGAGTCCCGTAGTGCTCAGAGCCATTTGAGCCAAGTAAACACTGCGTAATGAAACGGCAAAAGTGAAAAATCTCCCTGCTGCTAGAAATGAAATTGCGAAATATTGGCACTCCACTTGATTTTCTTTTGTTAATGGAATCACAAAATAAAGAAAATGATTCCCAGTGCCAGGGAAGTCACAACAAAATGCTCCACACGGACTCACAATTCACTCGAGATCGCACATATATATTTCCCGAGGCAACTTTTACTAAACTATTCCATCTTCAAGCGAAATTGTACTCCATACATTACATCACTTGTTGCGTTCCCAGAAATAGACCATAGTCTAGTAGTGAGCTGTCGTAACAGTTTTGCGTCTGCCGGCTAAAGGCTTGCTTGTGATTGGTTCTTGGTATACCAATGGCTATCAATAGCAAATGAAATCTGTGATTAGTCAGAATCCTAACTGAACGTTATAGAAATTACTTTTAACAAAATGGTTCAAATGGCTCTGAGCACTATGGGACTTAACATCTGAGGTCATCAGTCCCCTAGAACTTAGAACTACTTAAACCTAACTAAACATCACTCACATCCATGCCCGAGGCAGGATTCGAACCTGCGACCGTAGCGGTCGCACGGTTCCAGACTGAAGCGCTTAGAAGCGCTCTGCCACACCGGGCGGCTTACTTTTAACAAGTTCTCCGTGCAAGTAACGACAGCAGCAGAACTGGAGACGGAGATTAACATTAAATATTAAATATAAATAATAAAATATACGCTTCTTGGCCGCCAAGCTGTCTCTCAATGTTCCGGTACGATTCAGCTTGTATTCGCCCGACCGCTCTTACACTCGGGCGCGCAGTGGGATGGGTAGGTCGAATGACACTAATTTCTTAGTGGGTTCCAGCGACAAAAACCTTTATATACTGTGCATTAGCGCGTAACAACAAAATATAGTAACTTGTAGGCAGAGATGTTGCATAAACGCCACATATTCTTGTGAATAACCATGACAGTCTCATGTTTTTTAATCGTAAATTATTTTCTGTTCTTTGTGATCATCTACTCTTCCAAACTTGAGTTCATCCCACTCCAACGACAAATTTGTACATTAATATTTTTAGAAAGGGAACAAAACTGATTTATAATAATGAGTCCCGCGCCAATTCTTGCACTGTCATTTTGCACTGAGCTTTTGTGTTAATATACCCGAGTTATCCACTCCGTTTCCATGGAATATCGACGACAGGATCACTGCTGAGAAAGCTAGGTTGCAACTATGGAGTCGTTGAATAATACCGAAGTGATTTCTTGCGTTCCTCAAGGCCCTTATCTACATGAACGACTTAGGAGAGAATATGTCTGCAGATGATGTTGTCGTTTACCGTCTAGTAAACTTATCACAAGATCTAAACAAACTGGAAAACGATTTGGAAAATATATCTGAATGGTGCGAAAACTGGCAGCTGCCACTAAATAATGAAAAGTGTGAAGTCATACACATGAGTACTAAAAGGAATCCTTAAACTACGGTTACACGATAAATCAATCAAATCAAAAGGCCGTAAATTGAATTAAGTACCTAGGAATTACAGTTATGAACACATTTAAATTGGAAAGAACACATAGAAAATGTTCTTGGGAGGCTGAACCAAAGACTGCCTTTTATTGGCAGAAAACATAGCGATGAGACTGCCTACACTACGCTTGTTCGTCCTCTCTTGGAGTACTGCTACGCGATCTGGGATCCTTACCAGACAGGATTAATGGAGTACATCGAGAAAATTCAAAGAAGAGCAGTACGTTTTGTATTATCCCGAACTGGGGAGAGAGTGTCACGGACACGATACAGGATTTGCGATGAGCACCGTTAAAACAAACGCGGAAACTTCTCACGAAATTTGAATCACCAACTTTCTTCTCCGAATACGAAAATATTTTATTCACGCCGACCTACATCGGGAGAGAGATAGCGGTGTTCGTTTTTTGCACACGCTGTTCGAAAGTGGAATAATAGAGAAGTATTGTAAAGGTGGTTCGATTAACCCTCTTCCAGACACTTGAGTGCGATTTGCAGGGTATCAATGTAGATGTAGATAGAAATGTATGGAGAGCTACGACCTACCTTCCCCATTGCTGAAAAAGAGGTTCAGAACCTGTACCTCCTGGGTATGATGAGAAATGGACTAACTGGGAGTCAACGACATCTGGATTTGGCAGATCAAAGGTTAATTTGGCATGATCGGGCTACAGTGATCAAGATGATAGTGTAACTGTGGAAAAGACCGGACTGTCCATCATATACTCCAGCGCCGTCTACATCCAGCCTCTTGCACGGAGGTAAATGCATTGGAAGTGTCCACGTTTTAGGTAAAAGAAATATAGTCGTAACTCTGTACAATATGTGCGTCTCTGATACGAGAGTAAGAAAATAAAAGAAATCTGTACACCAGGAAAGTTTTAAATTTCACAATTATGATAATAACGAAAGGCTAAATACTCATTTCAGATCATTAGAAAGTACTCGTGTTAGTAGCCTATAACTGCTGTTTAATTTTATACCTGAAGGTTTGGAGCACCGTGATAGACATGAAGAGTTTTGGACAGATGAAAATAAAGAGTATGTAAGGAAATGCGGAATTCTGCCAAGAGAAGAGACGATCAGACGTGGTTATACGGCAGGCTGAACTACGACAGTGCACCCACCGTTCTGCGTGGCCCTGTACTGCTCGTCGTACAGGTGCCAGAGGCGCGCGTGCGCCTTGAGCATTGCGTGAGTCGCCAAGTAGTCGCCTATTCCAGAAGCGTTCTGTCCGGGAGCAATATTGGCGCTTGCGTACCCTCTCAGGAAGACAGCCGGCTCGTTGAACGTGGTCCACCACTTCACCTGTAGAGACAAATGCTCCTATTAATTTTTTTAAAAATATATTTAAAGGTCACTGACAATACTGGGCGAAATTTAGACTCACCCTGTCCCCAAAGTTTTCGAAAAGTATCCTGGCGTGCTCCACAAAATAATCGACAATCAACTCGTTGGGCCAACCACCGAGGTACTGCAGCGATTGAGGCATGTCCCAGTGATAGATCGTCACCTAAAAGACAGCACATCACAGAGATCGAGGCATGCAACTTCGTGATGCTTCCATCAGAAAAATAACTAGCAACCAATGCTGTACAGTCGCAATGAAGTGATGAGATGTTCAACTGACTCTTTTATTAGAACATGTTACGCGTTTCGGGATTACACCCATCTTCAAACATCACAAACTTCAAGTCCATCCTAACCAAGCAGGCGTACAGCCTTGACAACTCAAAGTGTCGAATAACATATAACTGCGACACAAGCAGTATACGCTCTGCTTCAAGACGCCTGGTTGGTTAGGAAGGAGTTGAAATTTGTGATGCTGAAGATGGATGTAATACCGAAACGCGTAACATGTTCTAATAAAAGTCAATTGAACATCTCATGACTTTATTGCGATTGTACAGCATTGGTTGCCAATTATTAACATAAAAATGATCGCAGGCCTTAGAAGGGATTTTATGTCCTGTATATCATGCGCTTCCATCACAAACGATGCATTCCTTTCTGAACCTTTTCATCAAAAGCTAGTGCCCCGACGCTAGTCGCATTAGAGCAAGCTAGTGAGTCGTTCAGAGGTCCTGCACAGGACGAGCTGCCGCTGCCAGTGGAGCGGTAGGCAGCAGTGGATGCTGTGACAGGCGGTGCCCATGGGAACTTTTGTCAAGATATGACAACCGCACTTGTCTGATGCCTTCGAAACGCCCCATTGATAGGAGGGTCATCGACTTTGCCTGTATCTATATTTCTCGCTTCAGATAGCTATTTGGACAGTCTGCGCAGGCTTATGACGACTTACGCTACGCTCTGGACTTCGTTTCTGGCTAGGCGTTCACTGCGTGAACCACACCGTCATCGACCACATGAACGTTTGCTTCTTCCACAACTGTCTGCATCATCGGCAGTGTGAATGATCATAAACTGTGTTCTAGCAACGCGGACGAGGATATAAAAATACGACAGAGAAATATTTCATTAATAGAGGCACGTATCATTCCTAAAATTATTGAGTATAATGCTGACAATTGAATAAAAACATATTGAAATTTTTGTAGTCCTTAACTTACGAAAGCCTTTCAGAACAAAATGGCTCTGAGCACTATAGGACAACATCTAAGGTCATCAGTCCCCTAGAACTTAGAACTACTTAAACCTAACTAACCTAAGGACATCACACACGTCCATACCCGAGGCATGATTCGAACCTGCGACCGTAGCAGTCGCGCGGTTCCGGACTGAAGCGCCTAGAACCGCTCGATCACATCGGCCGGCTTTCGAAACAGGATCTCAATCTGCTCACTTCGATGTATCGCTTTCAGTTGCTAGACTGTCGAGACAATCGCTCTCGAGAAAGCGGTAGTGTTCATCAAGTTGAGAATTGAAAAACTCCTTTCACCATACATAACGCACCGAAGTACTACCGTAGTTCCTGTTAAGATAAGCCACGGGTGAAACATAAGCCCATTCAGATGGGGACTTATTTGAAAAGTCAACTTTACAAATAGATTAGTAACGATTAGGACAATGTTTCATAGTGGAGTCAGTGCCGCCTCATAACCACACATTCCGCATTCGTACCGCACACGTATCTTTTGTGGACCCATGTTTACTGGTACGCTTCTGCTTCTGTTATCGTATACTTTCAACTATGTCAGTTACTGCTGTTAGCATTATGATATGCCCTGTATAAAAATTTTGCATACCTCTGGCACATCTCGGCATCTCGGCCCTAGTGGCTATTTGTGGGTCTTAAGCCGGGTCTGGAGGTTTGTCACCTGAACGGTGGAAGTGTAGTTGTGAGCGACTAATATCATTAACAGAAGTCGAGTAATAGAATTACGGAGCTAGCATTTATAATAAGAGTTTTTAATTTATAGAGTATGTAGCTCTACATTGCTGAAAACTTAAAGTTTGGGAAAATAGTCATACAAACGTTTCAAAAGATAGACATGTATCTCTTCAACAAAATACATATAAAGTAGCAGCACACTCCTGCTTTGCAAAGGGAAACATTAAGCGCCTATGGATGGACGACTTGTCTGGTGAAGTGAATAAATTATTGAGGGTGTAACTAAATTCCGTTTACAGACTTTGAGGACTTTTAGGGGAGCCATGATGATCAGTTTTAGCACAGGAAATCGTGTACGGAAACGCATCTTTCTCACGCTACACAAAAGTACCACAAAACACTTTGCTCTGTGACTCCTGCTGGTTGTCGTCTGGCTCCACTTACAAGTAAGACTCGATGTAACGACTACCGATGCCAACACAGATACAGTACCTCTGTACCAAGTTCTGGAATACACGATCTCAAATCCCTGGTCGTCCACCATCCGTCGCAGCCATAAACTGCGACAGTAGCTCTTCTTCGGATGCCAAAAGGGTCTCGTAAATCAAGGATTTCGGGTCTACCCATTGCTGCTCAAATCGTCCACATGATCTCGGACTGCACGTTTTGCGCCATCGTGCTGTTCTGAAGCAACTGCTGTGGCACAACTTCCGAGAGCCCATGCAGTATGCTCTCAAAGATTCGCAAGTAGGCGGTATCCGTGAGATGTGGTGGAAGAAGGTCACACGCTTATCGAGGTACCCTACCCAAATGTTCAGACCGTATCGTTCCTGAAACCCGTGAAGCAAGCGCAGCATGCCGGTTTTCGTCAGCGCACACATACTGTTGCGGGAACTGAATCCACCTCCGAAGTCGTCTTCATCCGTGAAAAGGATCTGCCGTCGGAATTCGGGCTCGTCAACACGGCGGAGAAACCAGTTGCAGAAGTGGGCTCGTGACACAAAATCCCGTCGCTGAATTTGCCTATGCTTCCTGAGAGAGGTACGACTGTAACTGCTGCTCACGCAGAACGTGATGACGTTCTTGGTGAGAATCTTGCCGGCCGGTGTGGCCGAGCGGTTCTAGGCGCTTCAGTCTGGAACCGCGCGACCGCTAATGCCGCAGGTTCGAATCCTGCCTCGGGCATGGATGTGTGTGATGTCCTTGGGTTAGTTAGATTTAAGTAGTTCTACGTTCTAGGGGACTGATGACCTCAGAGGTTAAGTACCATGGTCCTCAGAGCCATTTGAACCATTTGAACTGTCTGGTGATCCACATTCAGTCTAGCCACTACGTTCCTGGTACTCGTTGTTGTGTATGGACTACAGTCTCCTCAGACTGGAGTGTGCGACACCGCCGTGGATCACCACAGTCGTTCCTGCTGTTGGTTAATGTGCTCACGTCTGAGGCCCGCTGGTACACTGTAGCAAAGATGGAGTGCGAAACTGTCTGGCATACAACTGACGACCAGCCACGCCATTGCACCGAGCTTCTTCGTACAATGACGTGCCGGCGTGTTCCACGAAAACGTAGTTCACCACGGTTAACAGCTCCACATTAAAAATGAAATTTACTTACAGCTTGAATTCTGCAATGCAATGAATTATTACTACTGTATAATAGTACAGTATGAGCAAAGACCAAAAACACAACAGAAGGTATGACCTACCAGGATACTCTTAAGTTGGTGGTAAGTATAGTTCACAAGGACCACAAATGACATATAATTCATAAACCAAATCCAGAAACTACCTTGGTGGTAACCATACGTTCCAAGAACCATTAAAACACTGTAGTTTGGTGGGATTCATAAGTCCCAGAGTCCTGAATGCTATATTTCACAACAAACAGAAATAAAGCTTTTTTCAACTTCTCGCGGCGTAATGAATAATCCATTAAATTTCGGGCATGCAGCCGCGCAAATAAAATTTCTTCTACTGATATTTCGGCCGCGTATCGTCCGGCCATCTTCAGAGCGAGTCACAAGACTGATGACAAGGTGCCAAGCGCGGCCTTATATGCTCCACCGCGGCGGTACTGCGCATGCGGGTCACAGATGCTGCGCCGCCTGTGGCGAAAGCGTACGGACGTTCGATGTGCTTATCGATGTTTGATCGGCGGCGATGACACGGTGACGACTTCTCTGCAATTTAATTAGTCCAAGAGCCGGATTCCATGCTTTGTCCAAATTGAAACCTTTATCTCTGTTTATTAAATTGTTGGCTAATCGAATTTCTATGGCTTCCTTGAATACAGAATCCCAAAAAGAAGAGGTGGATGTTAAAATCTTCACATCACTGTAATTCATGGAATGACCCGTATCAATGCAGTGTTCGGCCACAGCTGACTTGTCTGGTTGTAATAGGCGTGTGTATCTTCGGTGCTCCACACACCTTTCATGAACGGTGCGTGTTGTTTGACCTATGTATGACTGCTCACAATTTCCGCAAGGAATCTGGTACACACCCGCCTTACGAAGCAATAAATCGTCCTTTACAGAGCCGAGTAAAGCCGCAATCTTCGTGGGGGGCCGGAAGATCACCTTAACACAGTGTTTCTCTAGAATACGGCCTATCTTTGAAGAAAGAGCACCCACATAAGGCAGAAACGCCCTAGATCTGAAGAAATTACTATCTTCTTCCGCATCGTATACCTTCTTTTTAGGTTTTACATCGAATGCTCTACGAATTTGTTGCGGAGAATATCCATTCGATTTAAAAATACTCTTGAGGTATGTTAGCTCTCCTTGTAAATTGTCTTCATCGGATACACAGTGCGCCCGATGCACTAAGGTCTTAAGGACACCCATGCTCTGAGAAGGGTGATGGCAGCTACTGGCATGAAGGTATAGATTTGTATGCGTTGGTTTCCTTGCGGAAATTGTGAGCAGTCATACATAGGTCAAACAACACGCACCGTTCATGAAAGGTGTGTGGAGCACCGAAGATACACACGCCTATTACAACCAGACAAGTCAGCTGTGGCCGAACATTGTATTGATACGGGTCATTCCATGAATTACAGTGATGTGAAGATTTTAACATCCACCTCTTCTTTTTGGGATTCTGTATTCAAGGAAGCCATAGAAATTCGATTAGCCAACAATTTAATAAACAGAGATAAAGGTTTCAATTTGGACAAAGCATGGAATCCGGCTCTTGGACTAATTAAATTGCAGAGAAGTCGTCACCGTGTCATCGCCGCCGATCAAACATCGATAAGCACATCGAACGTCCGTACGCTTTCGCCACAGGCGGCGCAGCATCTGTGACCCGCATGCGCAGTACCGCCGCGGTGGAGCATATAAGGCCGCGCTTGGCACCTTGTCATCAGTCTTGTGACTCGCTCTGAAGATGGCCGGACGATACGCGGCCGAAATATCAGTAGAAGAAATTTTATTTGCGCGGCTGCATGCCCGAAATTTAATGGATTAGAAATAAAGCTGGTGCAGCGGATTGCCAGTAGATGCCAGGAGCGTAAAGAAGTGATAACACACACTCCCTTAAACGATGTAAAGAAATATATTTAGTGGGAAGTATATCCCTCACGGCCCGCGAAAGGGTTAATGTTGTGTCTAGACAAGACAGCCTAGATACAATGAAAGGAAGCCGAAAGGCACGCGCTTAAACTCACGCAAGCTGGCGTGAGGTCTGAAACAGGATACGTAATGAATGCTATAAAGAAAAGTACGTAGCTTCTGGAATACTTAACTTTAATCCACATTTATAGAACATCGCTCTTGATGATACATTAATAGAATCTCAATATGTATACTCGTAATGGCGCCTTGCTAGGTCGCAGCAAATGTAGCTGAAGGTTATGCTACTATCGTCTCGGCAAATGAGAGCGTAGTTGTCAGTGAACCGTTCTTTGCAAAGTCGGCTGTACAACTGGGGCGAGTGCTAGTACGTCTCTCTAGACCTGCCGTGTGGCGGCGCTCGGTCTGCAATTACTGACAGTGGCGACCCGCGGCCGATTTAAAAGCTACCACCTAGCAATTGTGGTGTCTGGCGGTGACACCACAGTTAAATTCGGTAAGTCATTAAAGCCCGACTGGTCCTAAAATTCACCATACTCTGAGGGTAAAAAACAATTAATATACATTTACTTTTCACGTGTGTTGACTACCGTAATTTGAGATCAGGTTTATTTAATAACTAATCATGTATATTTACAGGTGTTTTCGAAGGGCAATGTTTTCAGGAACAGAATGCGACGTTACACGTAAACCCGTTTGACACAGATGAGCCGTAAACATTAAACAGTTATCTGCGAGCAGCATTCCACTGCCAGGGTAACATCGCCGACATTAATAAGCATTGATTGTTTATTTAGGAGGAGAACTGTCCCCAGCTGAATCCAGCAGTCTTCGAACTGAAGACCACAACAACCAAAACTACAATGCTCACTGCCGTAAATGCCACCCTTATTTTTCCGGTCATTTGCGCCGTGGCCGAATGAAATTCTGGAAGAAATGCAAAAAATTTCTTCACTGTGTGCGAGAGTCTTCTGCGGCATAATAACTAAACTCTGTTCGAACAGACCTTGGAAGAGCCAACGGTACCGACCGGCCGCCGTCTCGTCCTCAGCCCGCAGGCGTCACTGGATGCGGATACGGAGGGGCATGAGAGCAGCACACCGCTCTCCCTGCCGTCTGTCAGTTTAGGAGACCGGAGCCGCTACTCCTTAATCGAGTAGCTCCTCAGGTTGCCTCACAAGGGCTGAGTGCTCCCCGCTTGCCAACAGCCCTCCGGCAGACGGGAGCTCACCCATCCAGGTGCTAGCCCAGCCCGACAGCACTTAACCTCGGTGATCCGACTGGAACCGGTGATACCATTGCGGCAAGGCCATTGGTAAAATCCCCAACCCGGATGGGAATCGAACCAGGGACCCCGTGATCCAGAGGTAGCAACGGCGGCATAATAGCCTGGAATATTTTAATTAGTGTAGTAGTTACATTGTCGGATTCTCTAAATTATATCTACAGTGTGAAACCACTGTAGAGGCATATCTTATTGTACCGGTTATTGGAACTTCTTCCCACTGAGTGCGCTTATGGCACGCGGTATCAAATACAGTGTAAACGCCTCTATCCAAGTTAACTGCTCTAATATCTTCCCGATTACTACGAGAGCGATGCATAGGGGATTGTAATATATTCCTAGAATCCCAAATTAAAGTTGCTTCTTGAGCCATTTTAAGTGGACTTTCACGGAATACTCTGCGCCCATCTTCAAGCGTTTGGCAGTTCAGTTTTTCCAGCATCTCCATTACACGGCCCCATAGGTCAAACTGCCCTTCTTTGCGTATGCTCAAATATAAGGAAGGGTGATTGTCCGCTATGACTGATCAGGCGAGCTCAAGAATCTCGTAGTGTCAGAGACTTGCTCGAAGCAGAAATATGCTTATATTAATCGGGCACGTCCTAGGTTCTTCAACTTGGTTGGCCTCATATTGTGACCAGCTATTACTAACACCGTCTCGCCACAGGTCTTTGAAAATTATTGCCTTGAGCGCCTCGCCTAATCCTCTGCTCCATTTCAGAACGGGCGAAGTTAGGGACTCAACACCACAATTGCGCACTATCTGATGAGAAATAACGGAGCACACCTGTGTAACTCGGGACTGACCACTATATGTCAGGAGACTTGGGGCAGTACTAAAAAGAGCGGGGGAGTATACAGTTGTGAGCAGAGAAGCAGTAACAACGAAATGGATCGGTGAGGATAACTCAGCGAGTTCGAACGTGGACTTGGCATTGGATGTCACGTGAGTAACAAATGCCTGAGAGTCATTTCAACCCTTCTAACGCTGTCAGTCGACTGTTGGTGATGTACTTGTGAAGTGGAAACTTGAAGGAACTCCGCAATTCTAAAGAAGGGACTGTACGCTGACCAGCGCAGCGCCATCAAGAAGGCGCCGACCCGCGCGCCAATGGAAAACAGGGTTCAGCGCTCCCTGTGAACGCTGATTTAACCAGCCGTCCGTCGCTGGTCGACCCAGTTTGGTCGCAGTCTTCGAGAGCATCAGAACTGAGTAATAGGAAGACGATACTTAAGTTTGCGTCCTGCGAGTAATAATAGAGAAAAGTCATCGATCGCAGGAGGCACAAGAAGATAAGTTGCTTTTCTTTTTAGAAATAAAGTGTTATATTAATCACCATTTGGTACGTACAAATGATTTTGGATTCCTTTCACCGGCCAGGGCTGACTCCCACAGTAGCCCACACAACAGGAATAATCACAAATAACCAAAACCGGGCACCCATCGTTCACTGACGGACAAGAATCACCGAGCATTGCGGAGGCTCATTGAACAAAATTGCATGAAATGAGCGGAAGAGATCGCTGTGGAGTTACAGAGCGCCACCTGCAGTCCAGCTAGCGCAATCTGCGAAAGAAATTAAAAAGAGTAGCATGCAACGGTGGAGCAGCCCCTCGTAAGCCACACATTTGCGTGGTCAGTGCTAAGCGGCGCTTGAGTGACGTGAAGTGCGACGTCACTCGACGGTGGATGACTGGAAACGACTCATCTGGTGCGATGTATCGCGTTATACCGTGTGGCAATCCGATGGAGAGGTCTGGGTTTGGCGAAAGCCTGGGTAACGCTACGTGCCATCGTACGGAATGCCAACAGTGCACCATGAAGGAGATGATGTTAAGGTATGGGGGTTTCTTAGTTGTTCAGATGTGGTCCTGTTGTTGCGCTTAAGTAAACTCTTAAGTCTAAAAGTACAAAGATGTGTACACATTTCACACCATATTATACTGCTTAAAGTAGTGGGACTGTTCGGAGACCGTGATGATTTGTATCAGCATGACAGAGAAGTTTGTCATAAAACAGTATCTGTGAGGCAGTGGTTGGTGAACAATAACATTCCTGAAATGGACTGGTCTGTCTGGAGTCCCGACCTGAACCCAATGGATCACCTTTGGGATGAGTTAACAACTTCGGCTTTGCTCCAGATTCCAGAGCCCGACACCCTACCGTCTCTGGTTTCGGCTTTTGAGGAAGTAATGTGCTTTTCCTTCAAAGACATTCAGATACCTCACTAAAAGTGTCCTCAGTGGCGTTAAAGCCGTCAAAACGCGAAGACTAGATATATCCTATATTAATATCCAGTAATACGTGTCCAGACACCTTTGATCAAATAGTGTATATTACCATAATAGCCAAGAACATACAGCCACACTTCATCAGAAAAAGCTGATCTGTCTAGGCATCTGAATTGTTCAATTTAAAACAGGACTCACGAAAAAATAGGAAAACATGTGTGGTGTTGTACAGTCTGGGATATGTTGCTCAGATTGCAGAGTGGGTCTGATATAGAATTTATGAGAAGATGGAAAAGTACAGAAACGGGGAAGAAAGGTGAATGTCTTCCAGAATTGCAACCTGTAACTACAGAAGAACGTAGATATAAGAGATGAGTGTAACTATATAGATCATAAAATCTTGCTGGGGAAATTAAAATGTGTGGCATTAAATATCATCCTCTTGCGTGGAAGGAGTCACATCTTAACGTAAAAATCAGAGACTCGTATTAACAAATCATACGATAGGATTAAGATTAAATTCGAAGTGGACAAGCATTAGATGTGGTGTGCTGCAAGCTTCTGTGCTTGACCCAATCCAGTTCTTCGTCTAGAAATGATATACCAGAGACATTCGAGGACTCTTCAAAATCCGTAATACACTATGTGATCAAAAGTATCCGGACATCCCGAAAAACATACGTTTTCATATTAGGTGCATCGTGCTGCCACCTACTGCCAGGTACTCCACATCAGCGACCTCAGTAGTCATTAGACATCGTGAGAGAGCAGAATGGGGCGCCCCGCGGAACTCACGTCTGTTGACTGGCGGAGACCGCCAACAGTTGAAGAGGGTCGTAATGTGTAATAGGCAGACGTCTATCCAGACCATCACACAGGAATTCCAAAATGCATCAGGATCCACTGCAAGTACTACGACAGTTAGACAGGAGGTGGATTTCATGGTCGAGCAGCTGCTCATAAGACACACATCACGCCGGTAAATACCAAGAGACCCGTCGCTTGGTGTAAGGAGCGTAAACATTGGACGATTGAACAGTGGAATAAAGAATCACGGTACACGATGGCAAGGTATGGGTATGGCGAATGCCCCGTGGACGTCACCTGCCAGCGTGTGTAGTGCCAACAGTAGAATTCGGAGGCGGTGGTGTTACGGTGCGGTCGTGTTTTTCTTGGAGGGGTTTTGCACCCCTTGTTGTTTTGCGTGGCACTATCACAGCACAGGCCTACACTGATGTTTTGAGCACCTTCTTGCTTCCCACTGTTGAAGAGCAATTCGGTGATGCCGATTGCATCTTTCAACACGTTCGAGCACCTGTTCATAATGTAAGGCCTGTGACGGATTGGTTGCACGACAATAACCCCTGTAATGGACTAGCCTGCACAGACTCCTGACCTGGATCCTATAGAACACTTGTGGGATGTTTTGCAATGGCCTCACCGACCGACATCGATACCTCTCCTCAGTACAGCACTCCGTGAAGAATGGGCTGCCGTTCCCCAAGAAACCTTCCACCACCTGATTGAACGTATGCCTACGAGATTGGAAGCTTTCATGAAGGCTAAGGGTGGGACAAAACCATATTGAATTCCAGCAATATCGATGGAGGGCGCCACGAACTTGTAAGCCATTTTCAGCCAGGTGTCCATATACTTTTGATCGCGTAGTGTATACGCTGATGACACAAGCATGACTGATAAATCGCCGAAACATATTCACACCAGACGCAGCCTGTAAAATAATGGGACAGGGTTACAAGTCGTACACAGGCAACAGTTTAAGCCTTAATCTTTCTAAAATGCGTATTGTGCAATTGCTAAGACATGAAAATGATTTAAAGGTACCGGAAGCAAAGATCAATGGGCATACTATGGACGAGGCTTAGTGTGTAAAGTTCCTGGGCATCCAGATGGATAATTAAATGAGCTGACACAAACATGTGGATAAGTTAATCAAAAAGTGCTTATTTTACAGAAGTGTGCAGTATTACGTAAGGTTGGAAACAGAACTCTTGTACTAGACTCTTAAAGTTATATTCCAATACTCCCTAAAGGTGTTTGTGATTAATTAGCACGAATTCAGTAGTCCACAACCACAATCCTAGTAATACGCCGGTGTGCAAAACTTAAGGACGAAAGTAAGTTCCACATGACTTCTCACTGCCAAGTAACGCAGCTCAATGAAACTTGGACCGTACGTCGAAGGAACTGCTACAGTGCAATACAGATGGTGACTGACAGAAATACGTAATGAGACGAAGAGAGACTGCACTTTTATTCAAAGGTAGTTATTAGACCAAAGTCACTGCGACTTATGATGGTCCCCTGGGCATCACGAAAGGCAGGACATAGTATAGTGTGTGTCTACCACTGTCGGTAATGCACGCTGTGCAACATCCTCTCATGCTGCACGCAAGGTCGGTATAAAGTTCTTGTGGCAGAGCGTTCCATTCATTACAGTGTTCTTGTGGCAGTGAGTTCCATTCGTTATTGAGTTGTCGTGGCAGTGAATTCCATTCATCAAGGAGTGCGGTTTGTCAACCAGTGGTGCATGTGGACGTAGCGCAATACGTGTCCCCATGGTTGTACGTGCTCGATGGGAACTAGCAGGCCAGTCCATTCGCCGAATACACTCTCGTTGCAAGAGGTCCTTCGCCTGCGCGGCTTGATGCGGTCGCGCTTTCTCGTTGTCAGCTATAAAAATGAAGTCAGGACCGAATACGGCACTGGAAAGATGCGTATGGCGAAGGAGTACAGTGGCACAATAATGTCGACTGGTGGGTGTACCGTATATAAAGATTTGCGACGGTGCCAAAAGCGTATGTACCGTACCAACGGGAAGTGTGGTCATTCTCGGATGAGAGCAGATTCAGGCTGCGTAGTGATTCTGGACGTACCCTCATAGCACGAAACGCACTCAGAAATATTGTCAAACGTCATCGCTTTGATGATTCCGGTGTTACAGGGTGAGGAGGCATAATGTTGCGTGGGTGTACTGACCTTCAGATGTTTGGACACAGTACAGTCACTGATCAAGGTTATTGTGACACTATACGTCTTCCCCGTGTGAGTCTTTTTAGGGGTGTATCTGGCCCTGACTTTATTTTTATGGATGACAATGAGCGACTGCATCGAACATACATACATAGATAAATAATTTGAGGACAGAGTGGGCAGCAATCTGCTGTTGTTTGCTGATAATGCTATGGTGCACGGTAAGATGTCGAAGTTGGGTGACTGTAGGAAGACACAAAACGACTTAGACAAAATTTCCAGTTGTTCTGACGAATGGCAGCTAGCCGTAAATGAGGAAAAATGTAAGTTAATGCGGATGAGCAGGAAGAACAAGCCTGTAATGTTTGCATATAATATTACTAGTATCGTGCTTGACACACTCAAGTCGTGTAAATATCTGGGTGTAGCGTTGGCGACGGAACTGTCTCTCAGTTTCACTGTCACTGAAGCAAGCAGCAAATTGATATTCCCCTACCTCAGATCGGCGTCTGCTCAGTGTCCCTTCACTCTGCAATGTAGATACTTACAAGGTGATGAAAAGGCAGCGTTGATGGAAACAGAACCTAATATCTACAATTACTGAGACCGCGTAAATCTCGTTATCATTGTTCCTGTAAATATTCATAATAAATTTTCGGGTCGAAAACAGAGTCCTGATCTTCATTGAAAGTTCGGAAATCTGGTAAAAGTAGGTTTTATTTTCTTTGCTTAAACATGTGTCATCAGCCCACATTTAGTATGCAAAACTGCTATTGTAAGTTCCCAGTTTATGTCACACGTAAAGCAGCCAGATTTCTCCAAAGTCCATTCCGAGAATAATCACCAAAATATACAGTCACTTTCAATACAAAACGTTGATTTCTTACATAAGTCATTCAGTGAATTTCTTTCACAAAGATTGCTCGCCAAATATATTTTGTAGTAGAACACAGAACATCGCCACGCGGAATTTTCCAAGTCCAATAAGTCACACGGTTATATCTCCCGAAGAAAATATCCCAGGACTCTCAAACTTTTACAAAATGTTCGTAGCAACAAAAGCTACCATTACAAATCCATCTGAACGCAAAGGACATTATTCATTTTACGGACGTACACATTTAACATGACCCTCGCGTCTAAAAAGCTAGTCAACGACTCTCTCAATGCCGTTTCTCACACCGCATATACTACTTGATAGAGCGCGGGAAAGACTTGGCTCTGGTTGGTTGATCAAATGAACAGCAGATTAATGTTTCAAGATCATATTCGTGCCTAAACTTTTCTGAGCCGATCACTACATCAGATTCATTGGCGTCACTTCGACAAGCAAATTATTACTATAATGTTTATTAATTGAAACTAAATGAAAATTAATCTTGAGATAATTATTGTGGCTGCCTTCTTATAAAACGAAGTACGCTTGGACATACATCAGCAATGTGGGTATGAATATCTTTGCCACACTATGATTGCGTAATGCATTACATAAAATTAATCTTGAAATTTAACGTATGTCCCACATGCACACTCTCACTCACTCTCATTTACCCCCACAACGACATAAGACACAAATAACAATTTTGTCTGAACTTAATTCCCTAAGTGTCGGTTTTTGGTACTTTAGGTAATTTTCTCTATTTTTGAAAATACCCCAGCCAGAAAGCTGAGATTCTGCAACCAGCTTCTTTTTAATAACAAAAGGCTACACGTTAAGTTTTATCAAAATTGAATAATATTTAGTATCGTGTATTTAGGTTCTTAGGGGCTTGAATTTTCTGTCGCTGGAACTGACAGAAGTAGCATCTTCCCACGGCCGCGCTAGCGACAGGTGCGAGTGAATCTCGCCGAGATACAAGCGGATGTCACAGCCACCTGCTCCAAAGCTACGGGTCCTTATTGCATTAAAACACTGTTGCGGACTGACTCGCGACGCTACACGTTGCAAAGCGATGTCAGGTGGAACGAGCGTGTGAGAACTGTGTTAGGAAAGACGAATGGTCGACTTCGGTTTATCGGCAGACTTTTAGGAAAGAGTGGCTCACTTGTAAAGGAGACCGCATATAGGAAGCCGGTGCTATATGTTCTTGAGTACTGCTCGAGTTTTTGGAATCCGTAACAGATCGTATTGAAGGAAGAAATCGAAGCAGTTCAGAGATGGGCTGCTGGATTTGTTACCGGTAGGTTCAAGCAACGCATAAGTTTTACGCAGATACTTCGCGAGCTCACATGGGTTCGAATGGTTCAAATGGCTCTGAACACTACGGGACTTAACTTCTAAGGTCATCTGTCCCCTAGAACTTCTTAAACCTAACTAACCTAAGGACATCACACACATCCATGCCCGAGGCAGGATTCGAACCTGCGACCGTAGCGGTCGCGCGGCTCCAGACTGTAGCGCCTAGAACCGCTCGGAGCTCACATGGGGATCCCTGCATGGAAGGCGACGTTCTCTTCGAGAAACACTGTTGAGAAAATTTAGCGAACCGGCACTTGAAGCTGACTGCCGAACGGTTCTACTGAAGCCAACATACGTTGCGCGTAAGGACCACGAAGATAGGACACGAGAAATTAGGGACTTTTTCTCTCGTTCTATTTGCGAGCGGAAGAGGAAAGAAAATGACTAGCAGTGGTACAGGCTACCCTCCGCCACACGCCGTACGGTGGCTTGCCAAGTGTCTACGTACATGTTGATGTACATGTGGAAGGGCGCAGATCGTGGATTCGTAGAACGAGAGGATATCGCCCCGACTTAAACCCCATGGAGTGAGCGTGGGCTGCTCTGGCGAGACGTACTTCAGCGCTCCCTCAGGCACAGGCGACCGTCCAGTAATCGTTAACCGCACTGCTGGAGGAGTGGGACGCCCCAATGAGGTCCTTACCAGACACGTGCCCAGCAAGGGAGCACGTTCCAGAGCATCCACTGCCGTCTGTGGCGATCACAGAGCCTGTCAACAACCGTGGCCCGCCTTTTGCAATGTCGAGGGGACCACCACGAACAACGCTGACTTCAGTGTAATTACCGTCTGTGAATAAAACTGTCATTTCTGCTCGTCTCATTGCAAATTTCCTTCAGTTACTGTCTGCACCAGGCGCGGCTCGTAATTAAAGGCTCTGAGACGGAGCCGCCCTAAGATATATGTTAAAGTAAATTTCGCAAGAACGTATTACATAATTTAAATTGTCAGGACGAATTTCGCATATTTCCCATTCCGATTAAAATGACGACGGTGAACAATTTTGGAACAGTTTGTATCGATAGATGTTTTCCGAACGGTTAGTAGTGTTTAGGCTGCGCCTTGGAACGTCCGTAAGCTGCATGTAGTAGCGGTTTGGGGGCGTGGCTTCTATATAGTACTGCTCTTTATGGGCGACCTGAAGGCTCAGAGCTTGCAGCCTAAGGGTGTCATACCAACCACCACACGTTTTTCACGTTCCACTATCTATGTAATAAAGGAATGTAGAGTGGCCGAAACTTCGTTATCCAACCTCTGTCTCTGCACATCTCTACTACGCTTCGATGCGTCATTAATCGACGTTTAGTATTATTGTTTTGATAATGTTTTACATACTTGTTTTGTTTCTGCCATTGGCTATTTTATCCACATTTAGAATAAGTTAGCAAATATTCCGCCAGAGTGCACTAGACTACAGTAACAATACAGTACTGCCATCTAGCGAGAGTTTCATAAGTGATTACAGGACAAAGCGCGTGAAATTTGTCCCGTTACTTTACTTCCCTTGCTTGCTGATGCTGACTGCTTTTGTTCATACCGTGTGATATTAGCAAGTTTCTTTTTCGGAGTGTATTTTGCAAGATTTTAGTGAGTTTTACTTGCTTGTGAATATCTGCGACATACCGCGAGTGTGAAACCAGCGCAATATGAATTCAGTGTGCAATTTAATAGGTAAAAACTTCGAACACGGCCATAGGATGAAAGTGAAAGAACTTAGTGCACCCAGACTCGATCTAACGATCAATCAAGAACAGAAACAGTGCAAATCTAGGCAACGATACAAACTCAGTTTTAATAGAACAATGTACGATGCAGCTGAGTGGTTGTGTGGCTGTGAAGTGAAAAATGCATTTTTCTGTTTCACCTGTCTTCTTACAAATAGTACTGATAGTGCCTGGACTGAAATTGGTATCACTGACTTAAAGAATTTTCACGCAAAGGCGAAAAACATAATTCCAGCAAAAAACATTTAAATGGTTTCATTGAGTTTTCAATGCTAGGGAAAGTGGACATTATGTGCCAATTAGACAGCGCTTACCGCCGTAACATAAAGATATATAATGAAAATGTATCAAAAAACCGGTATATTCTGGGTAAACTGATAGACTGTATTAAATTTTGCGGCAAATTCGAGCTTGCCTTAAGGGGCCACGACGAAACAGATCCCAAAAACCCAGGAAATTTTCGAGGATTAGTCAGTCTTATGGCAGAACTGGATTGCATCTTGAAGCAGCACATTGAGAAATCAGAAAACCGTGTTTTCTTAGGCCTATCGAAGACAATTCAAAATGAACTCCTTGAATCAATTTATGAGCTATGCTTCAATCTCATCAGGAGTGAACTGTCGAAGGCAAACTTTCTCGCAATAGAAGTTGATGAAACTACTGACTGTGCAAATTTGTCACAATTGGTCCTAATAATTCGCTATGAGCTACTGGGACAAATAAATGAAAGATTTAGGGTCAACAGAAACATCCGATCTCACGCATCGGCTTTGACCCGTGACGTAAGGGTGTTGTGGTGTGTGACGTCATTACGGCGCGGAGTTTGGTTTGTGAGTGTGGCGTGTTTGTAGATGTCGTGTTGTTGTTTGTTGTGCCCTCTGGTGGTATGTTCATGGTTTTCGTTTGTTTGGTGTGTTGGGCTCAGTTTGCTGTTGGTCAGTGGTGAGTGCTGCGTGCGTCTTTTTGAAGCGGAATTTGTATTAGTGAGTTAACGGTTTTGTGTGATGGTTAATGTAATGATGATTGCTGTACGTCGGCTGAGTTTGTTATTAAGTGTATTCGGTTGTGGTTTTTTGTTCAGGAATGGATATGAAAGACCGGATTAATAGTTCTCGGTTGAGGGCTATTTTCGTCTTTATGATACGTATGCGACGTTTTTATATCCGCCATATTTGGTATTCGTATTGGGAGATGTTTTTGAGTTACATAGGTCAAGGGTAGTAAACACCTGAAAAACTGATAGCTCAGTGTTACGACGGTGCTCCTATTAAAGAGTTGCCATAAAAGTGGAGTTCAAACTACAATTAGAGAAATGTACAGGAATGCTCACTTTATTCACTGTTACGCCCATCAGTTAAATTTAATTGTGGAACGTTGTGTGAGGGGCAATAAACAAGTGCGGATCTTCTTTAGCAACTTGGAAGGAATTTCCACCTTTTTTTCCCGGTCTTCTAGCCGTTCAGCCATTCTTGACGAAGTAGTGAAGAAGTGTATTCCTACCTGTCCTCTACATCTACATCTACATCTACATCCATACTCTGCAAGCCACCTGACTGTGTGTGGCGGAGGGTACCTTCAGTACCTCTATCGGTTCTCCCTTCTATTCCAGACTCGTATTGTTCATGGAAAGAAGGATTGTCGGTATGCCTCTGTGTGGGCTCTAATCTCTCTGATTTTATCCTCATGGTCTCTTCGCGAGATATACGTAGGAGGGAGCAATATACTGCTTGACTCTTTGGTGAAGGTATGTTCTCGAAACTTTGACAAAAGCCCGTACCGAGCTACTGAGCGTCTCTCCTGCAGAGTCTTCCACTGGAGTTTATCTATCATCTCCGTAACGCTTTCGCGATTACTAAATGATCCTGTAACGAAGCGCGCTGCTCTCCGTTGGATCTTCTCTATGTCTTGTATCAACCCTATCTGGTACGGATCCCACACTGCTGAGCAGTATTCAAGCAGTGGGCGAACAAGCGTACTGTAACCTACTTCCTTTGTTTTCGGATTGCATTTCCTTGGGATTCTTCCAATGAATCTCAGTCTGGCATCTGCTTTACCGACGATCAACATTATATGATCATTCCATTTTAAATCACTCCTAATGCGTACTCCCAGATAATTTATGGTACTAACTGCTTCCAGTTGCTGACCTGCTATTTTGTAGCTAAATGATAAAGGATCTATCTTTCTGTGCATTCGCAGCACATTACACTCTTCTACATAGAGATTCAATTGCCATTCCCTGCACCATGCGTCAATTCGCTGCAGATCCTCCTGCATTTCAGTACAATTTTCCATTGTTACAACCTCTCGATACACCACAGCATCATCTGCAAAAAGCCTCAGTGAACTTCCGATGTCATCCACCAGGTCATTTATGTATATTGTGAATAGCAACGGTCCTATGACACTCCCCTGCGGCACACCTGAAATCACTCTTACTTCGGAAGACTTCTCTCCATTGAGAATAACATGCTGCGTCCTGTTATCTAGGAACTCCTCAATCCAATCACACAATTGGTCTGATAGTCCATATGCTCTTACTTTGTTCAATAAACGACTGTGGGGAACTGTATCGAACGCCTTGCGGAAGTCAAGAAACACGGCATCTACCTGTGAACCCGTGTCTATGGCTCTCTGAGTCTCGTGGACGAATAGCGCGAGCTGGGTTTCACATGACCGTCTTTTTCGAAACCCATGCTGATTTCTACAGAGTAGATTTCTAGTCTCCAGAAAAGTCATTATACTCGAACACAATACGTGTTCCAAAATTCTACAACTGATCGACGTTAGAGATATAGGTCTATAGTTCTGCACATCTGTTCGACGTCCCTTCTTGAAAACGGGGATGACCTGTGCCCTTTTCCAATCCTTTGGAACGCTACGCTCTTCTAGAGACCTACGGTACACCGCTGCAAGAAGGGGGGCAAGTTCCTTCGCGTACTCTGTGTAAAATTGAACTGGTATCCCATCAGGTCCAGAGGCCTTTCCTCTTTTGAGCGATTTTAATTGTTTCTCTATCCCTCTGTCGTCTGTTTCGATATCTACCATTTTGTCATCTGTGCGACGATCTAGAGAAGGAACTACAGTGCAATCTTCCTCTGTGAAACAACTTTGGGAAAAGACATTTAGTATTTTGGCCTTTAGTCTGTCATCCTCTGTTTCAGTACCATTTTGGTCACAGAGTGTCTGGACATTTTGTTTGAAGTCTGGAAGGATTTGTAAATGGGATGAGTCCTAGGCATTCGATGCCCAATTTATGCTATTACTTCTGCTCTCAAAGTGGCACACAACCAAGGCAGGAAAAGAAATACATATCACCACATAAAAAATGATACTCTAAGTGGATATAACTCACATCTGCACAGTGCAACATTAATTTACTTCTACTCATACTTTAACAACCAGGTGGCTTCGTTTTCATGCACCTCCAAATACTTAAGGCCACTGCTTCGATTGGACGTTAGCAGTGAACAATTTAATAACATATGAATTATGAGTACTATAATTTGCACACCAAGTTAAGATGCATGGTGGATGGTACATGTTGTAGCATTATCATTCTCCTTTTTGTTTAGTCCATTTGTTAATGGTGCATAGGAAGAACGGCTGTTTGCAAAACCAGAGAATTTTTGAGCTCATACAGAGACACGCCAAGAGTTATTCATGAGATGAAGTAATGTGTTGCCTAGCTCTTCTTTGAATGCATACCCCAGAATTTCAACAACACACCTCTCCGTATTTTATATACAATAAACAACATTTATTTGTGTGTAGGGTAAACTGTCATTAACCGCACCAGTTGATCATCTGCACACCTTTCTGTATTTCACCAAAACTTGCTGGGATTGTGATGATATGATTATGCACCAATCAATTACACTTCAGAGATAGGGCCATCTCAGAATGTCCCAGCTCTACTTTTGACAATTTTATCCTGTTAAAAAAAAATGTGATGAGCTCTACTTAATAATATGCACTGGATACATCCACAATCTGATTCAGTATTCAGTAAGGTTGTATTTCATTCAGTAGGCAACAGAATTGAACTGTATCAAATGCCTTCCAGAATTCAATAAACACAGCATCAAATTGTATGGCATCACCTACTATCGAATAGATCTCATGGGCAAATATAATAAGCCAAGCTTCATAAGATTACTGTTTACAGACTCTATGATTATTTCTACAGAGAAAGTCTTTTTTATCCTTCCTCCAAATGATAGCAACACGTGTAAATGAAACTGTTCCAAAAAAACCTACAACTGGTTGACATAATCGCTGTGTGTTTATAATTCTGTGACTGTCTGACAATCTTTCTTGAAAATGAATATCACTGGCAACTGTTTCCAAATATTTGACTGCTCAAGTGACCTACGCTGATAGAAAGGGAGCAAGTTCTTTTGCATCTGTATAAAATCATACAGGCATTTAATTGCATCCAGTTGCCATTAATCTACTGAGCAACTGTCTACCCCACTATGACTAGTGCCAATATGTCATGTCAGTTAATGTGATGATTGACAGAGGGAACTGTATTACTACCTTTCACAGACAAGATCTATTTCAGAATTTTGGCTTTCTGTCTTATCTTCCATTCTGATGGCAGTATGATCTCCAAGTGATGGTATAGATCAGTTGTATTCAAACCTGTGTGCCATGATCACCCGGAGCGTTGTGGGTTTGTTTCATAGTTAGTGGCAAAGAAGTCAGTTGTGAGAAATGTCATTTCTAGTGTCAACCTCTGAGGCCTAGTAGGAATTCCACTTTGAATGTTGGTCAGCCTGTGAAACTAGTCATAGCCTTGAAGACAAACTATTGTGCATTACACTTAGCACCAGCAGTGAGTTGTGTTTCCAACCAGTTATTATTACAGTGACACTGTTATTAAGTTGATAAGGGCAATAAGCTATGGAAACTCGCTATACCATTAGCCTGCACACAAATTACTTGCATTTTGATTTCGTTTTATCAGAACTTCTGCTGTTTGTCTTGGTAGCGGGTGTGGGGTCCTGGGTTGTGCCCTGCTTGTGCTGTTGTTTATTTTCCGCCCCTTTGCCCACACGTGCCGGCTGACCACGTATCTAGTTCCCTCGCGGCTTAGTGTATAATTGGCCTTACAAACATAAGATAATAGATTTGTACTGCTTAGCTGATGTTCATTAGCAGGTTGATTAATTCTACAAATGATGTGATGTAATGAATAATTGTGTTTCTAGTTACTTAAGACTGATGTCAGTCTGTTGTAGATGCCCCACTAGTTCTGGGATTTTTCGTGCCTATTCGTGACCATTGCTGCTCCCGTTTGGGGGTCCATGCCGAGCCTGTATTGGAAACAGCTGAGTGGGTGGGCATCCGCTTCTGGGCATTATTTGTTGAAACCCACGAGGTTGCTTGGTAAGATGAAATTTTATGTTTTATATCCTACATTGTAGGGTGCCTGCTATTTAAGTACTGTGGTTGTATGCCATGGTATCTGATTTGTTGTTGCCTGTACTCTGAATTACTTTTGGTAATACCAACCACTGCAGTAACGAAAGACTACATTTCCTCAAAAAATTTTACGTAATTGTTCTTCAGCTTGATCATAGTTTTTGAGTAAATAATTTTTAATTCATTTCACTAAATGTGTAATATGCTGTAAGTGCCATGGTTTATGAGTGTTTAAATTTTGTAGTACCTTGCTCTAACCTAAATGGTAATTTTAAAAACGTGTTGATGGTTTTATTTGTTATTTGTCTTGTTTAAATATGCCAAATAAATGTTCAGTGCAACTGTCGATGGTGACTGCCAGATGTGTCACTTGGTCCAGTCCTACCACACCACAGTCCGCAGCTCGTGGTCGTGCGGTAGCATTCTCACTTCCCGCACCCGGGTTCGATTCCCGGCGGGGTCAGGGATTTTCTCAGTCCATCAGATGGAATTTTAAATCACGGAGCGTAACCACTGTGTACAAATAGTAAAAAGGAAATTGTTTAGTGACTAGACAGAATTATTGATGATGATGCCAGTGATTACAAGACAATAAACAAGGCCACGGGACTGAAGGGTTTCCTGCAAGACGAAGATTTCCTCTTCTGGTTAAATTTTTTAAATACAGTCATGCCTCATTGTGACATTCTCTTTAATCAACTGCAGCAGAGGAATATTCAGCAGTGAAAACTGTTGAATACGTATCGCACTTTGCAGATTATGTCCAGCAAATTAGGGCCTCACTTGAAACTGAAGCAGGCTCAGACATGGTAATTGGATGTCTCTATAGGCCCCCTGGCTCAGCAGCTGTTGTGGCTGAGCACCTGAAGGATAATTTGGAAAATATTTCGAATAGATTTCCCCACCATGTTATAGTTCTGGGTGGAGATTTTAATTTGCCGGATACAGACTGGGAGACTCAGACGTTCATAACGGGTGGCAGGGACAAAGAATCCAGTGAAATTTTTTTAAGTGCTTTATCTGAAAACTACCTTGAGCAGTTAAACAGAGAACCGACTCGTGGCGATAACATATTAGACCTTCTGGTGACAAACAGACCCGAACTATTTGAAAAAGTAAACGCAGAACAGGGAATCAGTGATCATAAAGTGGTTACGGCATCGATGATTTCAGCCGTAAACAGGAATATTAAAAAGGGTAGGAAGATTTTTCTGTTTAGAAAAAGTGACGAAAAGCAGATTTCAGAGTACCTGTTCGCTCAACACAAAAGTTTTGTCTCAAGTACTGATAGTGTTGAGGATCAGTGGACAAAGTTCAAAACCATCGTACAATATGCGTTAGATGAGTATGTGCCAAGCAAGATCGTAAGAGACGGAAAAGAGCCACCGTGGTTCAACAACCGAGTTAGAAAACTGCTGCGGAAGCAAAGGGAACTTCACAGCAAACATAAACATAGCGAAAGCCTTGCAGACAAACAAAAATTACGCGAAGCGAAATGTAGTGTGAAGAGAGCTATGCGAGAGGCGTTCAATGAATTCGAAAGTAAAATTCTATGTACTGACTTGGCAGAAAATCCTAAGAAATTTTGGTCTTATGTCAAAGCGGTAGGTGGATCAAAACAAAATGTCCAGACACTCTCTGACCAAAATGGTACTGAAACAGAAGATGACAGACTAAAGGCCGAGATACTAAATGTCTTTTTCCAAAGTTGTTTCACAGAGGAAGATTGCACTGTAGTTCCTTCTCTAGATTGTCGCACAGATGACAAAGTGGTAGATATCGAAATAGACGACAGAGGGATAGAGAAACAATTAAAATCGCTCAAAAGAGGAAAGGCCTCTGGACCTGATGGGATACCAGTTCAATTTTACACAGAGTACGCGAAGGAACTTGCCCCCCTTCTTGCAGCGGTGTACCGTAGGTCTCTAGAAGAGCGTAGCGTTCCAAAGGATTGGAAAAGGGCACAGGTCATCCCCGTTTTCAAGAAGGGACGTCGAACAGATGTGCAGAACTATAGACCTATATCTCTAACGTCGATCAGTTGTAGAATTTTGGAACACGTATTGTGTTCGAGTATAATGACTTTTCTGGAGACTAGAAATCTACTCTGTAGAAATCAGCATGGGTTTCGAAAAAGACGGTCATGTGAAACCCAGCTCGCGCTATTCGTCCACGAGACTCAGAGAGCCATAGACACGGGTTCACAGGTAGATGCCGTGTTTCTTGACTTCCGCAAGGCGTTCGATACAGTTCCCCACAGTCGTTTATTGAACAAAGTAAGAGCATATGGACTATCAGACCAATTGTGTGATTGGATTGAGGAGTTCCTAGATAACAGGACGCAGCATGTTATTCTCAATGGAGAGAAGTCTTCCGAAGTAAGAGTAATTTCAGGTGTGCCGCAGGGGAGTGTCATAGGACCGTTGCTATTCACAATATACATAAATGACCTGGTGGATGACATCGGAAGTTCACTGAGGCTTTTTGCAGATGATGCTGTGGTGTATCGAGAGGTTGTAACAATGGAAAATTGTACTGAAATGCAGGAGGATCTGCAGCGAATTGACGCATGGTGCAGGGAATGGCAACTGAATCTCAATGTAAACAAGTGTAATGTGCTGCGAATACACAGAAAGATAGATCCTTTATCATTTAGCTACAAAATAGCAGGTCAGCAACTGGAAGCAGTTAATACCATAAATTATCTGGGAGTACGCATTAGGAGTGATTTAAAATGGAATGATCATATAATGTTGATTGTCGGTAAAGCAGATGCCAGACTGAGATTCATTGGAAGAATCCTAAGGAAATGCAATCCAAAAACAAAGGAAGTAGGTTACAGTACGCTTGTTCGCCCACTGCTTGAATACTGCTCAGCAGTGTGGGATCCGTACCAGATAGGGTTGATACAAGACATAGAGAAGATCCAACGGAGAGCAGCGCGCTTCATTACAGGATCATTTAGTAATCGCGAAAGCATTACGGAGATGATAGATAAACTCCAGTGGAAGACTCTGCAGGAGAGACGCTCAGTAGCTCGGTACGGGCTTTTGTCAAAGTTTCGAGAACATACCTTCACCGAAGAGTCAAGCAGTATATTGCTCCCTCCTACGTATATCTCGCGAAGAGACCATGAGGATAAAATCAGAGAGATTAGAGCCCACACAGAGGCATACCGACAATCCTTCTTTCCACGAACAATACGAGACTGGAATAGAAGGGAGAACCGATAGAGGTACTGAAGGTACCCTCCGCCACACACCGTCAGGTGGCTTGCGGAGTATGGATGTAGATGTAGATGTAGATCACTGGGAACAGGTAGAACCAACTGCAAAACGGGGACGTTTCACAGAATCAAGAATAGTGTGTGCACGAAAGGTTTGCTACCTCATCACAAGTCAGATCAGAGAACGATTCAGTTTCAATGATCATTTATCGATTGCACAGCTATTTGATCCATCGTTGTTTCCAAAACATCAAACTATTTTTCCGGAAAAAGAGCTTAAAATAGCTGTTAATTTGTTCAATTTACAGTCTTCAGATCTACGCCATGAGCTGAACGTGTTGTACAGCCGAAAAGATTTTATGAAGGCGTCAGGTGCTTTGACCTTGTTGAACTTCCTTTACGATAACAATCTGGCTAAAGGTTTTCCTGAAAGTGTAAAACTTCTGCAAATAATAGTAACCTTCCCTATGACGACCGGAGAGGCAGAACGCTGCTTCTCTACGTTAAAGCGAGTGAAAACATTCATGCGCAACACTATGAATGAGGACAGACTTTGTGCGCTTGCAATGTGTTCCGTAGAGAAAGAGTTACTGAATCGGCCAAATTTCGATGAAATGGTCATAGACCATTTTGCTGCGCAGAAGGGGAGACGAGCTGACTTCGTCTATAAACAAATGAACTGATGTAAGCAAAAGTGCATTCATAATTGATAAGGTAATTTCTTTATATTAAGTCCTACTTAGCCTATCAAGTGAAGTGAGTAAAAAAGGGTAGTGTCATGTTTAGCCAGTCATAAACGTGATGACATTTTCCGAAACGAATCACTTTTGGCACTGGTACAGTGTGTTGCGCTACAGCGTCACATTTTGTGTACTTTTAGCACAACAAACCGTACTAAAAATGACGTATTTTGGAGAGATCTTTCTATTTCACATAAATGCATATTTTCATAATACACAATAAATACGAACTGTTCGCTTCTCAAACATGTGAATTAATATGGCAGTTGCACGGATTGCTCATGCCACCCAATCACAGGACAAGACCTGTGACGTCACCAAAACATCACAGTATCGTCATGCGAAATCGTAAATTCGAGCTTTGGAGGTAAACCACAATAAACGCCTTAAGTTTAGAACTGAAACCACCAAAAATTTTAAGCAGCCGCAAAGTTAGCATTCATCGCATTAAAGATCTCTCCGAAACGCGTCTTTTCATATGATTTGCTGCAAAGTGTCAGAAAATGTAATGATCACGTATAAAATCACCAACCAAAGATTTTAACTCGAAGTTAGCTTCTAATGATATTTAATACCTGATTATAGAAGATACAGCACGTAAATTATGGTTAGAGAGTGATCCGCCCACTCCCCTCCCCCTGAATTCTTAGTTGTTTATGTCAGACCAATCTGTCTATGTTGGCTCCGATCGTTAAATGCCACAGCCTTCCCCAGTATAGAAACCACGAGCCGCGCCTGCTCTGCGCTGTACTATAGCAGGTCTTGTGTGGTCCAAGCTTCACCGAGCTATGTTACGTGGAAATGATCATCATGCCGAAGTTACTTTCGTTCTTAAGTTTCGGGCACCAGTGTAGAAATAACTTCCTCTCTTTGTTTCAAAAATGGTGCTTTATATTCTGTTTCAGAAATCTGTAACAGATTGGCAATGAACATCAGGCAGGAAACTGAAAATTTCCAAATCTTAAAAAAACGAAGTACAAGAATGCCTCATGATAACTCCTTTTACATATTTAAGAATACCTGGGCTAAAGAATCTAAATTCCATGTAACTCTAATATTTCTACTAAATATAATGACTTACATAATATAGAAACAGCAGTTGTTTAAAGTTACATAAATGCTATGTTCGAAGTATTAGATTAAAAACAGCAGCGGTATATATACACTACTGGCCATTAAAATTGCTATACCAAGAAGAAATGCAGATGATAAACGGGTATTCATTGGACAAATATATTATACTAGAACTGACATGCGATTACATTTTCACGCTATTTGGGTGCATAGATCCAGAGAAATCAGTACTCAGAACAACCACCTCTGGCTGTAATAACGGCCTTGATATGCCCATTGAGTCAAACAGAGCTAGGATGGCGTGTAGAGGTACAGCTGCCCAAGCAGCTTCACTATACCACAGTTCATCAAGAGTAGTGACTGGCGTATTATGACGAGCCAGTTGCTCACCCACCGTTGACCAGACGTTCTCAATTGGTGAGACATCTGGAAAATGTGCTGACCAGAGCAGCTGTCGAACATTTTCTGTATCCAGAAAGACCCGTACAGGAGCTGCAACAATCGGTCGTGCATTATCCTGCTGAAATGTAGGGTTTCGCAGGGATCGAATGAAGGGTAGAGCCACGGGTCTTAACACATCTGAAATGTAACGTCCACTGTTCAAAGTGCCGTCAATGCGAACAAGATGTGACCGAGACGTGTAATCAATGGCATTCCATACCATCACGCCGGGCGATACGCCAGTATGGCGATGACGAATACACGCTTCCACTGTGCGTTCGCCGCGATGTCGCCAAACACGGATGCGACCATCATGACGCTGTAAACAGAACCTGGATTCATCCGAAAAAATGCCATTAGTGCAGCCAGGTTCGTCGTAGAGTACACCACCGCAGGCGCTTCTGTCTGTGATGCAGCGTCAAGGGTAACCGCAGCCATGGTCTCCAAGCTGATAGTCCATGCTGCCGCGAACGTCGTCGAACTGTTCGTGCAGATGGTTGTTGTCTTGCAAACGTCCCCATCTGTTGACTCAGGGATCGAGACGTGACTGAACGATCCGTTACAGCCATGCGGATAAGATGCCTTTCATCTCGACTGCTAGTGATACGAGGCCGTTGGGATCGAGCACGGCGTTTCGTATTACCCTCCTGAACCCACCGATTCCATATTCTGCTAACAGTCATTGGAAATTGACCAACGCGAGCAGCAATGTCGCGATACGATAAACCGCAGTCGCGATAGGCTACAAATTCGACCTTTATCAAAGTCGGAAACGTGATGGTAAGCATTTCTCCTCCTTACTCGAGGCATCACAACAACGCTTCACCAGACAACGCCGGTCAACTGCTGTTTGTGTATGAGAAATCGTTTGGAAACTTTCCTTATGTCAGCACGTCGTAGGTGTCGCCACTGGTGCCAAACTTGTGTGAATGCTCTGAAAAACTAATAATTTGCATATCACAGCATCTTCTTCCTGTCGGTTAAATTTCGCGTCTGTAGCACGTCATATTCGTGGTGTAGCAATTTTATTGGCCACTAGTGTATAAAAGTTGAATGGGACAACGGGGGCCATAATATGACGTTGGTAAGGGTACCAATATCCGTTTCCTAGTTAGTAACTTTCCTTTGCCGGATATGTCTCCGATGCATTAAAGATCCAGTTGTTCTCAATTTATCATACACATATTTAAATGTACGCCGTGTAGGGTGAGTACGTTGAGGATATATTTCAGCGATAAGTTTCAAACTCTCACTGAATTTTGTTGGCATTCTCTGTAAATGAGAAGCATATCGACTTGTTCTTCGAAGGAATACATCATTCACATTCGCTTGATTCAACGATATCAGTCTTACCGTTCCTATTAGTGTTGTTTGGCGGAACCGTCGAATGGTGTTTACATGTCAATGGCAAATGGATTCGGTGTATCTGACGAATATTTGCTATTTGAACGATATATGCGAGAGAGTTGTCCACATCATTAAATTCGTCTCGACTGCCGCTATCAGAAAATAAGTACCAAACTGTAGCAGCACACTTTCATGTCTCTGAAGCGACTCCACCTAGCAATAAAAAACCAACGTCATATTATGGCCCCCGTTGTCCCCCTCACAAATTTTTCAGCTACTATCATACTTTCGGAGTTATTCTAGGTGGCAATAGTTTGACTAATTACCACAGGTATCAATTCGAGTAGAATAAAAATAGAGCTAGTCATAATTTGCTGTCCGCAGCTCGTGGTCGTGTGGTAGCGTTCTCGCTTCCCGCGCCCAGGTTCCCGCGTTCGATTCCTGGCGGGTTCAGGGATTTTCTCTGCCTCGTGATGACTGGGTGTTGTGTGATGTCCTTAGGTTAGTTAGGTTTAAGTAGTTCTAAGTTCTATGGGACTGATGACCATAGCTGTTAAGTCCCATAGTGCTCAGAACCATTTGAACCATAATTTGTTGTTAATATATTTTACAGAGGTAGCCAGTAGCTTTAGCTTTTACCTAGTACTGTGTACGTTGATCGTTTCTACATTCCTGAAGGCTCTCCTTCATTACGGGATTTACGGAACACGATGTGTGAATGGAACAATGAATTAATGAAATGCACGAACAAGCTTCAAACGATTGCCCTTCTAGACTATCCTGTTTGAAGTGACTCACCAGAGGTTGGATTCCGTTGGCGAGCAGCTCGTTGATGAGGTTGTTATAGTAGTCGATACCAGCCTGGTTGATGACGTCAAGGTCCCCAGTAGGTAGGATGCGTGGCCATGAAATCGAGAATCGGTACACGTCCGCCTATTGGATAACAATGTGTAAAGACCAAGTATCAGCAGCGTCAAATGTTTGTATATGTGCATTAATACAAAGCTCTTGTTTGTTTATTTCTTTCATGTCCTGAAGACTTGCCTGTTAGGCAATAGTAGTCTCTATTGTTTATTAGTATAAATCCAAAAGAGAGTAATGAAATGCCCGTACAGATCTCTGAATGCTCTTAAACTGTTCTTCGTCGTCTGACTCATATACTGTCCGGCAGTGAAAAAAGAAATTTTGCAACTTGTTCCGAAGTGATATTCAGCTGGTAATGATTCTAGGAGCCAACAAACTACAAAACTATGTATAAAAGACACGATGTGTGCAGCTGTTGTCAGGCGATGTATTTTATTTTAACAAGAATGAAATTTTCACTCTGTAGCGGAGTGTGCGCTGATATGAAACTTCCTGGCAGATTCAAACAGTGTGCCGGACCGAGACTCGAACTCGGGACCTTTACCTTTCGCTGGCAAGTGTTCTACCATCTTTATTATTATATTTTAGATTGTATCAGCATGCAACTGGAAATACTGTGTGAATCGATTTTTCGCATCTGTTGTTGGAATTTCGTTCGGAAGAGATGTGATATATCCTTACCGTCTTTATACAGTACGCTCAACAATCACTACGAGCAAGGAGCCATTCATTTACTTTTGACATTGATGAAGTAAGAGGCATAACTAGTTAGAACGACGTCCTTTATCTCTTGTGGCAAATTAGCCACAACCCTTTAATCTTTCCTGTTGGTACAACTTGGACTTTACATTGAGATCATTTATGTGGTTTTGGTACTAACTTTGAGTAAGCAAGCAAGCCGCCGACTGCCAGGACACGCGAACCGCAACGGCTGACGTTTACGCTGCTACTACTCGAGCACGTAACCAGGCTTGCCTATCTTTAACGTCTGTGGATACCAGATCCTCTCGTATGTGTGATCTGGTGAATCCAGTGTTTCGTATACGAACAACATAAAGGCCTTACGGTTCGTGACGCACACAGTCAGATTACATTTCTTCTTCATTCAAAGAAATAGGAGAATGCCCAGAAGACGAACTCTATCGTATGCTTGCTAAAAATATTTCTGTTTTTCCCTGCTGTAGTTTTATTAGATTCTGTGTTTGGTATCTCGATAATTTAATAATCCACAGCTCAAATTTCAGTTTCAGTGACGTACTGTGTGGCCAAAATCTTGTATGTCCCCTCCAATTTTGGGTAACCAAATTTTCTTAACTATCACTCAGGCGAAAATGTGAATTACTCAAGTTAGTCTAGAACTATATATGAAATACAACGTACCATACTTTCGACAATTTACGGTTCTAAGATATAAAATATTGAGTAACACAAATAACAAAAATAACAACTGAACGGTTGATAGATGATGATCTGTTTGACTTCAGAGAAGATATAATTTAATGAAAAATTCATATGCGGAGGTGTCAGTGTCATGAATCCTCCACAGTAACACGTAATATGAAGGTAGCATGAGTTTCCCAGATAATTCACTAATATTCCGAGGGTATGAGCAACCATTTTTTATTATTTCACATATATTTACAGTTTTACATAACTTTGGCACATTGCAAAACGAGATGTAGGAATGCTATATGATCTTCGTTAACAACTTGTTTAATACTGCACTTAATGAGAGTTCACAAAATTATTGCAATAATTTTCTCTTTTTTGAGGATGAATAACTAGTACATGTTTCCTGCTGATTTTTGTTCATTTGTAACTAGTTTTCGGATTATAGGGCCATCTGCAGGTGACAACTAACTAGGCTGTGGAAGAGACACTAGTTCTTCAATAAACAAACATCATAAGCAAAGCTACAATCCTCTTTCAGAGTATGTTGCGCACCAGACTTTTTTTAACTTTGAAATAACACGTTACGCAATGGACAATACGAAGCGCAATACATAATTAAACAACACGATATTACAGTATTACAGGTAATATGGTTATAATGCTAAAGTTCATGACACATTGGTCAAGAAAGTGTCAAAATGAACACTCTTCATTAATGTTGTTCACAAAATAAGTTTTTAACGTCATAAATTGCAATTTACTATATGGACAATAATTAACACAATATTGCAGTATTACAGGTTATATGGTTATGATGTGACAGAATCCACAAATAAGATAACTTTCTCTGTTTATTAGCATCTTAGTCATTAGCTTTAAATTTGAATGTTGGTCATTATGTAAGTATCTAACTTGGTTTCAGTACTGTTTAACGTCACAGACACGATGTAAGTATGAGTTGTAGGGCATATAGAATCTTTACCTTTTCTTTTGTGTTTTCGTTTTTGGTCAGTGTTGGTGAGTGTCCGTTTGTCGAGTGGCTGTGCGACCAAGCAACCAATTGAAGTAAATGCATTAACATTTCAGTGGGCTTGGAATAGTTTTGTAAGTGTGAGTTCCATACTTAACCTTTTCACTGGATTTACATTATTCGACTGTGTTCTCTGTGACTGATTTTGCGCAACTCTACAAACTTTAGCACTTCCGATACCGATACGGAGCCCGAGTCTCAAGGCATGACATTTTCATTTATTACTTCTTTGCTACTAACTGCATTCCAACACATTTTGCAGATAATATCCACATACACTACTGAATGTGCAAAATCGCTTCCCACGAAACTTCTGAAGCGTAGTCTACACATGCTGCCAACAAAATGCCCGTCCACATGTTGTCGATATTGCTTCGGCTACCTTTCGGAAGTTTCATTCAGCCACGCTGCGACAGTTACAGACTCAACAAACGCGGAGTTGAATACAATTACCGAGCGAGGTGGCGCAGTGGTTAGCACACTGGACTCGCATTCGGGAGGACGACGGTTCAATCCCGTCTCCGGCCATCCTGATTTAGGTTTTCCGTGATTTCCCTAAATCGTTTCAGGCAAATGCCGGGATGGTTCCTTTGAAAGGGCACGGCCGATTTCCTTCCCAATCCTTCCCTCACCCGAGCTCGCGCTCCGTCTCTAATGACCTCGTTGTCGACGGGACGTTAAACACTAACCACCACCACCACCACCAATACAATTCTTTGAGCATTTTAATTGAGACTATAAATTGTGTGTAATTACAATTCATGAGTATAGATGCTTGCGTTCATGTACCATGTCACGAGATGAGCAGCCAATTGGGCCAAAAAACTGTTAAGCGTACAAACGCCAGTTGTACAGTCCCCGGTTAGAGGCCGCTTAAGTTCTATTCTCGAAATGGCGCGGAGAACGCGTTGTACGAAAACGTAATAACGCCTAACCGGAGAATAAACGCGGGATAACTAAACTGGTGATACTGGCTGAGTTAGTAAAGTTAACCGGAGAACAAGTTTTGACAATGGCAGGAACAGTTTGTAATTATTCCGTAGAGTTAATGAAAACTAGCTTGTTTGTTAGGACAAGGAAGGAAAGAAACTGCGTCATCACAAAAATTATGTGGAAGAATATGACGGTTCTAAATTTATATAAAAATTTCGTACAACTACTTTTCGATCTCATGCTTGAGCAACTGGAGCGTGTGAGGGAAATGTGAAACTATTTCCCAATATAAAACTCTTTGCTTGTGGTAGGCCTAATAAGCATTTAATATTGGTACTTCGTGAATTATATTCTGTTGTGTTATTTATATAAGTGAGCTAGATACAAGTGGCCATTTGTGCCAAAACAGTCTCGATAACTCGGCGGGTGTTAACAATTGCTGCAATATCTGAAAGGCCTATTTCGTTTTATCTAGCAGGCAGAGACAAAATAGATGTAATCAAATCGAGAAACCACACCAGTCTTGCGTACTATTCGTTTTAACAGCTTTTTCAGTATCAGACAACGACATTTTGCTTTTTCATTTAGCAAAACGTTTGACGAACTTTGATGAGGTAATAGATTTTTTCACAGAAAATAAAGCACGCCTTGTAAAGCTGTAGCAAGAGTAGAGAGAAATAAATGTTGGGACCTAAGGATTGAAGAAATGTGTATTGTCTTGCTTGTCTCTTGTCATTAGTCTTTTTATGTTTCCTGTATTTAATTTTATGTCGCTCAAAACAGAAAGTTATTAGCTAATAGGTGCAAATTTTCTAAAGATTTATTATTCTCCCGAGTGCAAATAATCTCTCACAGTATTAACTGTGAGAGGTTTTTTTTATGGGTGGGAGCAGGAGAGGCAACACAGGAATTTTAATTTCCCCTGTTCTGAATGTAGGTTTGATGGCCTCTGTTACAAAATGTACATGCTTGGTTTGAATCCCACAAAGCGAAATATACTGACGTGCGATAGAAGAATGGTGTGTGAAGAGGCATGCACTACACTTTCGTACACTTACGACCAGATAACATGTCTAACATTTTCTCGAACATAGATGTTTTATATACCATACACTACTGAATGTACAGTCGTAGATAAACGAGCGAGACCCCTCGCCTTTTCGTTATGCTGATCCGCACAACTTTAAAGTCTGCTACACAGCATAACAGGCTAGGCGACGAAGTGCTACCAACATACTATGCACAGGCGTGAAATTGAAAAACTATTCGAACTTCGTCAGACTGTTTTCAATCATGTGTAAGACTATATTAATGCTGATTAGTGTGTTAAACACAACACGTAAACATAAGAAATAAATGAAAGAAGAAACGCTAATTAGCATGAACTTTACTAATAAAAATGAAATTGAACTTATCGAGACAATATAACTGTTTGAGTAAGAAAAAGTACCCCAGATCGTTACGAATTAGCAAAATATTATGCGTATTCGGCTGCGAAATGGTCTGTGTCAACGTTCAGACAGGTCATACAGGATTACCGTTGTTGACCTACCATGAAAGTGTGCAAATTTAGCAATGCATAAAGATTCATAACGACATTCACTTAAAAATCATTCAGTGCCACACGTAAGTCAATCCAATTATTGACAGAAGTGGAAAATGTAGGCAATAATAAGTACGACATTCTACAGGATTTTCATATTTACAGCCACAGAGGGTTCATCGAACCACCTTCGGACTATTTCTCTACCGTCCCACTCTAACATCGTGCGGGAAAAGGATCACTTACATCTTTTCTTACGAGCCCTGAATTACATAATTACTATGGTCATTTCTTCCTGTGTAAGTTCCCGAGGAAACAATGTTCTGGCATTTAGAACAGAAAGTCGTAATGCGCCTCCTTCACGAAGCGATGTCGCATGTACTCACTCCTCCCATCTCGATCCGTCGTTCCGCGTGTCAAGGCTGCCCCCTCTCTACACTGCCATGCGCTTTCACCATGTAATCGTTGCTCTGTGGCCTCCGTCAAACGTCTGTCTGCAATGTCTCTCGCTGGCCATGTATTTTGCTGCACTGCTTATGCGGACGATATCGTCCTCGTCCTTCGTTGCAGGGTTAAAGTCAGGGAATCATTGGCATGGGTGTGCCTTAACGTCTGCAAATCGAGCGGTATGCTCACAGGTGCCGGGCTTCCTGGGGACGGCGCTGCTCCATTGCGTGTAGGTGCTACTATCGATGCTCGATTTCGCGATTGGTCTGCGGCGCATAGTTGTCCTCAACTGGCGGCGCCTACTGACCCACTTAAGAACTGGCTTCTAGATAATCGTTTACGAGCCCTCGATCTTCTGGAACGGACACAATCTGTAAATGTATATTTGGCATCACATATCCCTCACCTGTCACAGACGCTCCCCATTCCGCCACCCGTGGCTCGCTTTGGGTTCATACGTATGCTGCGGCTCGGTGTTCAAGGTGAGGTACCAGACCGTCACCCTCCCACGCTGCACAGGTGGTACAGGCCTGTATCGTATCCCTGTCAGAGCGATAGCCCTTATCGTCAGCTCTCAAATGGTGCTTTGGCGCCGTTGTCTCACGTGAAACACCAGCCTGTAGCTGGAGGTCCTAGCACCACGTTCTCTCTCAGCCCCTATCCAGATTTCACACGTCGCATCGCCCTTCTTTCACTTCTACCATTTTTCCTCGAACTGAACTACGTCCATACTGCAATATTCCCCACACGCTTGATGTCCGTGAAGGCATGCGCTCCTTATCTTGCCACTGACGTCCAGTCTGCGTGGTACCTTGCAGTCAATGGGAAGCGTGTGCGCCAGTCACGCCTTCACGGGACACACTTTGCTGACACACCTGTCTCGTTCTGGACACCGACGAGCGTCACCTGGTGTGCGGATCGGTGACAGGTGTCCGGGTCTTGGTGCGACAGATGCTGGTGTTAATTACCCCTACGACTGCTCATCAGATACCTCCTCACCTGCTCACTCGGGATGCTTCCCACGAATGAAAGCGATCTCCGTGATGTGGCTTGGTGAACAAGCAGTTCAGTACTTGTTTGCTGACGGGGAGAAAAATGCTCTGGAGTTTTGGCACATCCTTAGTGAACGACGTTATGGAGTTGTCCGCAATCCGCAATTTGCGTGTTCCTGCCATGAGAAATGGGTCCTTCCATTTTCCATTCTTAGTATCGATTATTCCTCGTCGTAGGAATGTTATTCTCCACGAAGTGACCGATTGCCACTCCCTCCTCCTCAGGACGTTAGTTGCCTGCTGGGCTCGAAGGTTTAAAATAAAATTTAAAAAGGTAAAAAAAGAAACCATGTCTCATTGACGTCCTCTGTACCTCTACTTCTGTACTCTTCATTCCTTAGGCATTCCTTGGTTGTTTAGGAGGGAAGGAACGTGATAGCCAGGCCTTGGGTTGCGATCCGTGCTCATTCAGTGATTCAGTGATAGACCGGTAATTCGTTGGCCTAGGTTCGAATCCTTCTGGTATCAGCTTCTTTATTTTCGTTTTATTTTACTCGTCTGAATGTTAAACTATTAATTATAATTGATTGATACAATCGTCCTGTCTACGTTCCATGCTGAGAGCGGCTTTGTTCTTACTGTACCGCTCGCATAGTGCTATCTGTGCTGCGACATGGGAGTTCTGGCCACTATGAAACACGCATCATTTAACTTTAAGAAAACTATTTAGTGAAACTTTGATTTTCGCACATCTTACAGTTTGACATGTTTGCTGATGAAGGACTGAATTTCTTTTCGTTATTCGTAATAATTACTGTGCTTTATGAAATTAAGTAAAGCATTGCACAAAATTTTGAAGAGTTTGCAGAGATAAAAACGCATTGCATTAACTTTGCGTATGACTGATTTTAGCCCAAACATTGCTGTGTATGAAATGTTGATAAGACATCGAAATTTTGTTTAAAACTGAGAGCAGATCGATCTCTCATTTAGTTCTGGAGATATATGTTGTTATATCCGTGAGACGATCATGTGTGACGCGCCCATTTCTGTCCCTGTACATCGAGAACCGTCAAATTTTATAAACGGTTCAAGATATCTAAACAAGACAGTTCTCAAAAGATAGCAACCAAAGAAACATGTATATGCATTGATAAATACTCGAGCCTCGTTTTATTCACCGAGATGTGGAAGTAATTCGTCCATGGAACAGGATGTACAAACATGCGAACACTGCTTAAGTTTTCTAAGTGTGGAGGATGATGCATTTTCGGCCAGCAGTAGTCGCACCTATTCTGTAGCCTACTGGTTATTACTGTGGAGTGGCAATTTGTCTATATTGGTGCGATTTCCAGTCATGCCATCATCTTTTTACTCGTAGTGTTGCATAATTGATAATAAAATTTAAATATATTGAACTACTTCAGTTTATACACGTATAATTAATACATTCGATTTAGCCACGATTACTATTCTTGTAAGTCAAAAGGCTGTAGACCACCACATTGCACGGCACTGGTAAAATTTTACATGAGCCACCATTGCACAAATCATTTATTATGTTCACGGTTTGAAATCCATGATAACGTATTCAGAAAGGAAATTATTGATTGCTGAAGATGGATTTCACTTTACGATTTTATGTATTAACAAAAGCCGCAAACTGCATGTTTTGTTTATGGATATATACTCACGTTTATGTCCTTCAGCATTTGCACATCCTCTTTGTACTTGTGGTAAGAATCACAAGCAACATCTCCTGTATCCCCTGATGTGTATTCCGGATGGTTGTGAAAGAAGTTGTCCTGGATACTTTCTCCCTTACCTAGAGAGACACAAAAATTACACTTCTGAAAATCTGTAGAAAGCAGCTTGTGCGGCGTCGTATAAAATAAACTAAACAGTGGTCGTGTAAGGCCGAGGGTGGTTCTAAAAGTAATGATCCTTTCTATCTAATGAACCGCGCGCAATTCTCAATCCACCCGCACGACCGTATCACAGATGACAGTTGCCAGGAAGAGTCAATTACTGTTCATTTGTGCAGTTTCAAAATGTGTCTCAAAATTAACGAACCCGCCAGGTTCGTAGTGTAAGATGATTTCTGAGCACAAAAGGAGCCTGCTCCATCGAAATGTACTGGTGAATAACTGAACTTACGGAATTATGACAATGAAGCTCCAGATCGAAAATATTGCATCATATATTTATGGGGGCCGAATGAATATTAGTGTACTTCTTCACTATAACGCTCGTCTGTATTCTGTTGCGCTGAAGAAGGATTTCCTTCCACAACTCACGTGGGAAATTTTTGCACATCCTCCTTATATACGGACTTGTCTTCTAATTCAAATGTTCAAATGTGTGTGAAATCTTAAGGGACTTAACTGCTAAGGTCATCAGTCCCTAAGCTTACACACTACTTAACCTAAATTATCCTAAGGACAAACACACACACCCATGCCCGAGGGACGACTCGAACCTCCTCCGGGATCAGCCGCACAGTCCATGACGGCTAATCCCGCGCAGCTGTCTTCTAGTGATTAGCATCCTCACTGAAGGGTTTTATAACTTTGCAGCCATTGACAAGGGAAACTCCGCATCGCATCCCACTCTGATTTAGCGGTAAAATAACTCAATGGTAGCCCGTCAAAAACTGAACACAGATCAAGCATGAAAACAGGAAGAAGGTGTACTGAACTGTGGAAAAAGAAGTAAAATAGAAACCGCCAGCGGTTAATGTTCAAGATGCACATCATCGAGTAACTCTCAGACACGGCAGCGCGGTTGTGGGGTCACGGTGTTGGGTTGCAAAGGGGACGATCCGTGTTCATATCTCACTGGTACCCCTTTCTTTCACACAACTGCGAACTTTACGTCTGGTCATTGACGTGTCTGACCTCCTTCTGTAGTCTTGACAATTGTCATACAATACATTGGTGATATAGTATAAGTCATCTAGTATATTGGTGTCGCAAGTAAATGTGATGAATAGTGAGAGCAGGAGAGAGGCCACATAGACCTCTCACAGAAAGGAAAACAACATATAAACGAGTGTGAATTATGCTACGACAAAGGAATTCAAGAGTCAAAACTTCCAAAACGTAACGGAAGAGTCATAACATGTGGTACTTGTGTAGATGTGTAGACCAAATAGGAGGTAGGTACGTCTGGAGGTCCCTTTCTTACCCCTCGGTATTCGAAACGGGCGTTACAGACGGCACAGACACAAACCTGAATGCAGCGAACGGACACGTCGATGACCGGACGGACAGTATAATTGTGTGGAAAAAAGTATATCAGGCATGAGAGTGATTTGAACACGGATCTTCCACTTTGCGGTCCAATAACGTAACCACGCAGCTCTTTCAAATCACTCGACGCTGCACATCTTGAGCTTCACTGCTTCTATTTTACTTATTTTTGCCACCGTTCAGTGCAACTTCTTCCTGTCTTCACGTAAGTTTTTGACGTGCTTTCCACTGGGAAAGCTTGTGGAGCACTACGACAAATGCGTAAATCTCAATGGCAATTACGTAACAGAATAGCTAGGATATCAAAATACGTTACGAAATAAGTCTTATTTCGTTGCCTTGAAAGGCAACCGCTTCGAAGCGAGCGTTTTTCGTACGTCGCGGAACCGCACGCTGCGTAAGTCAGTCGTTGATTCACGGGAAGTCAATAACGAGTCGTCTTCGTCCTCGAGATCGACATTTAGCCAAACGAGGGGAAGTACAGGAATCTGTTACTGCGAGGCCAAAGCTCTGACTGGACCCAGCCGCTCAGACTGCCATGCGCACTTCGTTCCGCCAGTTCCCTCTGAGGCCTGCTATTTGAAACACGGAGGAACTCTCGCCCCGTCCTTCGCCATGTAGCAGCAGTACCCAGACGCCTGCCTCGTGTATTTGCTGCAGACGCACTCCACAGGGAGCCTCTGGCGTGCTGGTGAGACTGCAGCAAGCAGCCAGCACTGCAGCTGCATTCTTACGACTCAGAAACGTGATCATATTGAAGTTAGGTAAAAGCGTGTCCTTTTCTTGTTATCTTTCCCCGTGGGCTTGCCGTGAAATTTTTTCTTTGTTCTCGTTTTCAGTTGCTACGGGAAATGAGGTGGTTGCCATCCGATTCTGTATCATGCATCTGTAAACTGAGGTTCTCTCGCTCACGAGTCTGTTTCTAAGGAATTTGTAAACTCACTTTTTTTGAAAAATTCTATGGTATGATTTTCGGAAGGGAAGTTAAATATTCTGACTTGATATTCGTTCACAGCCAGAATAGCTAACTTGAACATTTCATCCGCTTTTATATTGAACTGGTTTCTCATGCATTTGATCTTCGAGAGTTTATTAGATTACGCCTCATCGTTGACCTATCAATTCTACCAATTGTATTTTGCTTCCATGTTTCAGTGCTTAACATTGGTTTCATGCGAAACGTGTTGCAAATACACTCCTGGAAATTGAAATAAGAACACCGTGAATTCATTGTCCCAGGAAGGGGAAACTTTATTGACACATTCCTGGGGTCAGATACATCACATGATCACACTGACAGAACCACAGGCACATAGACACAGGCAACAGAGCATGCACAATGTCGGCACTAGTACAGTGTATATCCACCTTTCGCAGCAATGCAGGCTGCTATTCTCCCATGGAGACGAACGTAGAGATGCTGGATGTAGTCCTGTGGAACGGCTTGCCATGCCATTTCCACCTGGCGCCTCAGTTGGACCAGCGTTCGTGCTGGACGTGCAGACCGCGTGAGACGGCGCTTCATCCAGTCCCAAACATGCTCAATGGGGGACAGATCCGGAGATCTTGCTGGCCAGGGTAGTTGACTTACACCTTCTAGAGCACGTTGGGTGGCACGGGATACATGCGGACGTGCATTGTCCTGTTGGAACAGCAAGTTCCCTTGCCGGTCTAGGAATGGTAGAACGATGGGTTAGATGACGGTTTGGATGTACCGTGCACTATTCAGTGTCCCCTCGACGATCACCAGTGGTGTACGGCCAGTGTAGGAGATCGCTCCCCACACCATGATGCCAGGTGTTGGCCCTGTGTGCCTCGGTCGTATGCAGTCCTGATTGTGGCGCTCACCTGCAGGGCGCCAAACACGCATAAGACTATCATTGGCACCAAGGCAGAAGCGACTCTCATCGCTGAAGACGACACGTCTCCATTCGTCCCTCCATTCACGCCTGTCGCGACACCACTGGAGGCGGGCTGCACGATGTTGGGGCGTGAGCGGAAGACGGCCTAACGGTGTGCGGGACCGTAGCCCAGCTTCATGGAGACGGTTGCGAATGGTCCTCGCCGATACCCCAGGAGCAACAGTGTCCCTAATTTGCTGGGAAGTGGCGGTGCGGTCCCTTACGGCACTGCGTAGGATCCTACGGTCTTGGCGTGCATTCGTGCGTCGCTGCGGTCCGGTCCCAGGTCGACGGGCACGTGCACCTTCCGCCGACCACTGGCGACAACATCGATGTACTGTGGAGACCTCACGCCCTACGTGTTGAGCAATTCGGCGGTACGTCCACCCGGCCTCCCGCATGCCCACTATACGCCCTCGCTCAAAGTCCGTCAACTGCACATACGGTTCACGTCCACGCTGTCGCGGCATGCTACCAGTGTTAAAGACTGCGATGGAGCTCCGTATGCCACGGCAAACTGGCTGACACTGACGGCGGCGGTGCACAAATGCTGCGCAGCTAGCGCCATTCGACGGCCAACACCGCGGTTCCTGGTGTGTCCGCTGTGCCGTGCGTGTGATCATTGCTTGTACAGCCCTCTCGCAGTGTCCGGAGCAAGTATGGTGGGTCTGACACACCGGTGTCAATGTGTTCTTTTTTCCATTTCCAGGAGTGTACATACGTTGCAGCCGGCCGGTGTGGCCGTGCGGTTCTAGGCGCATCAGTCTGGAACCGCGTAGCCGCTACGGTCGCAGGTTGGAATCCTGCCTCCGGCATGGATGTGTGTGATGTCCTTAGGTTTAAGTAGTTCTAAGTTCGAGGGGACTGATGACCACAGATGTTAAGTCCCATAGTGCTCAGAGCTATTTGAACCATACGTTGCATTTTGCTCACAGACCACATAGCACATGCGTCCCACGCTTGCATTTATTTTTCGAAAGAAATTTCAGAAATAAAGATTAAGCTGACAGTGCTGCAAATCTTTGAGATACGGTAGCGGAGACGACGTCATTTTTCATCATCTCTTTCACCACCCAAGCTCTATTTTATTGATATTACTTTATGTAGGTAGTAGGCGACAAAACAGTTGTCCTTGCACAAATCGGGTCTATTAAGGCACGATTTCTTATACCTCGAGGTTGCATAGTAAGTTCAGGTTTAATATTCAGTTGTGTTAATTCCGACTAATTTCGGCTCCCCCCTTTTTCTCATTGTCCTTTGCGTAAGCTTTGCATGTTTTATTGCTCCGAAGTTCGAGCACGTTATTAATGGACCGTGTTCAGTGTCAGCACCCACGGTCTAGGGGCAAAAAACACATCACGATGCCGGCACGGTAGCTCACCGCATTCGATCAGAGGGTTGGCTGCTCTCCGTAATAAAACAAATAAGAGCAGTATTCAACAATCAACTTGAACAGGTCTCATGTGACGTCCGCCCGTACCAAATGCCAAGAACAATAACGATCAAAATCAAAACATGGATGCAGTGATAAGAGTGTTGTTGTTGTGGTCATCAGTCCAGAGACGGGTTTGAGGCAGCTCTCCATGCTACTCTATCCTGTGCAAGCTTCTTCATCTCCCAGAACCTACTGCAACCTACATACTTCTGAATCTGTTTAGTGTATTCATCTTTTGGTCTCCCTGTACGATTTCTACCCTCCACACTGTGAGTGTGGGGTTGATCTGAGATTCTGTTACTCTACACAACGGATTAATCTGAGATGTACCCTTTACCCTGTGGCTCCTGCAAGATGCAATTTCCACCCCCACACTATTACAGAAGTCAGACGCTCCTAACGTTGTAAAGAGCAATGAATATCTTCTGGAGTCGTCCGCTGTAAGGAAATGACACAAAAATTCACAAAATTTCTTACGTAACTAGTGGGATACTTGGGTACTGGAGTAGTGCTAGTTAGTGGAAGAAAAACATGAAACTAACGAAAGTTATTATTTATTTTGCAAAAATTATGAGAAATCACAATGGCACTTTTAGTTATGAATTGAACAAGTTATATCCTGGTTCTTTTTGGAATGTGAAGTTTCCTCTCAAGGATAGGATTCGCTAATGAAATTTCTATACAAAGTTTAACATTGTTATTGACTTGGCAGAATGGCTGCGAGGCGCACCTACTCAACTTGAATAATTATCCTTTAGAATATTGCTAGGTACGGTCGAGGCTGTCGCATGCGAAATGAAGTGTACTATTCTGAAGGAAATACGGGGCTCGCAAGAGCTGTAGCACACAATACCATAAGCTGCGATGATTGCTGTCTGTGCCGCTGGCTGCTGACAAATAAGATAACTCTCGTTCTATCTGGATTGACCTTCGCCAATCAAACTCTCTCTATGCCTTGGTGAAGGATTCCTATTCACCCCTAGTCTAACTATTGGCGTGGTACACTGGTCAGATAACCAGTCTATCGCGATGCCACTCAAAAATTCGCTCACAGGCGTTTAACTATAACTCTGTCCGTTCACACCGCACAATAAGCGTGTCGGCCAACACAGTGAACAATGCTTAATCGCAAGGACTCAATTAGAGAGTCGCACTTCGATTCGCTCTCGACAGAGGTGCTCTCCCAGTGAAGTACTGAGGAGAGACTTGTTCCTCACTCCAAGAACGACAATGAAACGGCGCCTCTCCACGCTACACGTGAAGGGGTATATCTTTCGGTCTCTTCCATTACTCCTTCAGCTCAAGGTGTCAGAAATATCGTCTGCCAATCAGCATTGCTCTTCTAAAACGGGAGAATGACGTTTCGTTTAAGGCGACCAATCCAGAAATCTGTAGTATCCGCGTTTGGCGTATGCTGTCTCCCTGTGAAAATCTCTGAAACTGCGTGCTATGTGTAAAGAATTTGTAGGCTGGCCGCTCCCACACAATGTAGCGGAATTTGCCTTTAAGCCGAACACGGGGTCGTTCCTCCTTTCCCTCGGGCGAACGCTGTCCGCTCCACAGGCGGCCACTGACCGACGTAGATGGGTTGGGAGCGGCCTCCTGGCGTGTGGTTGCCTCTGTCGAACTAAAAGCTCCTGTGACCGTCGTGTCTGGAATGTATGTGTGTACGCCAGCCTCGAGTATTTCAACCTCGGTGCGCACTTGCGATTTATTAGTTATTTGCATATCGTTTACATGAATTCATACAACATTGATTTTATCTTGAGTGCGGAATCTTGATGTGCAGAATTTGATTGTGAGGGCGGAATATGTAAGCAATGAAGGTCAGGAGACCACGACGCCTTACAATACTACCCTCCAATACTAAATTGGCGATTCCTTGATGCCTCAGAATATGCCCTACCAACCAGTCCCTCCTTCTAGTCAAGTTGTGCCACAAATTTCTCTTCTCTGCAATTCTATTTAATACCTCCTCATTAGTTATGTGATCTACCCATCTAATCTTAAGCATTCTTCTGTAGCACCACATTTCGAAAGCTTCTATTCTCTTCCTGTCCGAACTATTTATCGTCCACGTTTCACTTCCATACATGGCTACACTCCACACAAATATTTTCAGAAACGACTTCCTGACACTTAAATCTATATTCGATGTTAACAAATATCTCTTCTTCAGAAACGCTTTCCTTGCCATTGCCAATCTACATTTTATATCCTCTCTACTTCGACCATCAGTTACTTTGCTGCCCAAATAGCAAAACTCATTTACTATTTTAAGCGTCTCATTTCCTAATCTAATTCCCTCAGCATCACCCGACTTAATTCGACTACATTCCATTATCCTCGTTTTGCTTTTGTTGATGTTCATCTTATATCCTCCTTTCAATACACTATCCATTCCGTTGAGCTGTTCTTCCAAGTCCTTTGCTGTCTCTGACAGAGTTACAATGTCATCGGCGAACCTCAAAGTTTTTATTTCTTCTCCATGTATTTTAATACCTACTCCGAATTTTTCTTTTGTTTCCTTTACTGCTTGCTCTATATACAGATTGAATAACATCGGGGATAGGCTACAACCCTGTCTCACTCCCTTCCCAACCACTGCTTCCCTTTCATGCCACTCGACTCTTATAACTGCTATCTGGTTTCTGTACAAATTGTAAATAGGTTTTCGCTCCCTGTATTTTACCCCTGCCACCTTCAGAATTTGAAAGAGTGTATTCCAGTCAACATCGTCAAAGCTTTCTCTAAGTCTTCAAAGTCTAGAAATGTAGGTTTGCCTAGCTTTAATCTACACTCCTGGAAATGGAAAAAAGAACACATTGACACCGGTGTGTCAGACCCACCATACTTGCTCCGGACACTGCGAGAGGGCTGTACAAGCAATGATCACACGCACGGCACAGCGGACACACCAGGAACCGCGGTGTTGGCCGTCGAATGGCGCTAGCTGCGCAGCATTTGTGCACCGCCGCCGTCAGTGTCTGCCAGTTTGCGTGGCATACGGAGCTCCATCGCAGTCTTTAACACTGGTAGCATGCCGCGACAGCGTGGACGTGAACCGTATGTGCAGTTGACGGACTTTGAGCGAGGGCGTATAGTGGGCATGCGGAAGGCCGGGTGGACGTACCGCCGAATTGCTCAACACGTGGGGCGTGAGGTCTCCACAGTACATCGATGTTGTCGCCAGTGGTCGGCGGAAGGTGCACGTGCCCGTCGACCTGGGACCGGACCGCAGCGACGCACGGATGCACGCCAAGACCGTAGGATCCTACGCAGTGCCGCAGGGGACCGCACCGCCACTTCCCAGCAAATTAGGGACACTGTTGCTCCTGGGGTATCGGCGAGGGCCATTCGCAACCGTCTCCATGAAGCTGGGCTACGGTCCCGCACACCGTTAGGCCGTCTTCCGCTCACGCCCCAACATCGTGCAGCCCGCCTCCAGTGGTGTCGCGACAGGCGTGAATGGAGGGGCGAATGGAGGCGTGTCGTCTTCAGCGATGAGAGTCGCTTCTGCCTTGGTGCCAATGATGGTCGTATGCGTGTTTGGCGCCGTGCAGGTGAGCGCCACAATCAGGACTGCATACGACCGAGGCACACAGGGCCAACACCCGGCATCATGGTGTGGGGAGCGATCTCCTACACTGGCCGTACACCACTGGTGATCGTCGAGGGGACACTGAATAGTGCACGGTACATCCAAACCGTCATCGAACCCATCGTTCTACCATTCCTAGACCGGCAAGGGAACTTGCTGTTCCAACAGGACAATGCACGTCCGCATGTATCCCGTGCCACCCAACGTGCTCTAGAAGGTGTAAGTCAACTACCCTGGCCAGCAAGATCTCCGGATCTGTCCCCCATTGAGCATGTTTGGGACTGGATGAAGCGTCGTCTCACGCGGTCTGCACGTCCAGCACGAACGCTGGTCCAACTGAGGCGCCAGGTGGAAATGGCATGGCAAGCCGTTCCACAGGACTACATCCAGCATCTCTACGATCGTCTCCATGGGAGAATAGCAGCCTGCATTGCTGCGAAAGGTGGATATACACTGTACTAGTGCCGACATTGTGCATGCTCTGTTGCCTGTGTCTATGTGCCTGTGGTTCTGTCAGTGTGATCATGTGATGTATCTGACCCCAGGAATGTGTCAATAAAGTTTCCCCTTCCTGGGACAATGAATTCACGGTGTTCTTATTTCAATTTCCAGGAGTGTATTTTCGAAGGTAAGGGGGGTAGAGTCGTCAATTAACAGTCAAAACGGCCTCGATCCGACGTTCTAAAGCCGCCATTGCTTCAATCTTGAATAGAAATCACCAGTAATGGTGCCATAAGAAGTCAGCCTCATTCAGCCAACGGCCTTGTCAAAGAAGGAGGAGGAGCAGACAGAGATTCAGGGCACTCTCTTGTCCTAGGGGTGGGAAACTGCCCATAAACCACATCATATACTGACGAATCGATTCCACAGACCGAACGTGAGGAGAGGGGCTAGTGTAACTGGTTAATACAAACCATAAATAAATGCACGGAAGTATGTTTTTTAACACAAACCTACGTCTTTTTTAATGGAACCCCGTTAGTTTTGTTTGCACATCTGAACATATAAACAAATATGTAATCAGTGCCGTTTGTTGCATTGTAAAAATTTAATTACATCCGGAGATATTGTAACCTAAAGTTTACGCTTGAGTACCCCTCCTCCGCTGTTCGATCATGTGTGTCGGAGAGCATCGAATTACGTAGGGATCCAAAGGGAACGGTGATGGACCTTAGGTGCAGAAGAGACTGGAACAGCACATTACGTCCACATGCTAACACCTTTTTATTGGTCTTTTTCACTGACGCACATGTACATTACCATGAGGGGTGAGGTACACGTACACACGTTGTTTCCGTTTTCAATTACGGAGTGAAATAGAGTGTGTCCCAACATGTCAGGCCAATAGATGTTTAATGTGGTGGCCATCATTTCCTGCACACAATTGTAATCTCTGGCTTAATGAATGTCGTACACGCCGCAGTACACCTGGTGTAGTGTCGCCGCAGGCTGCCACAATACGTTGTTTCATATCCTCTGGGGTTGTAGGCACATCACGGTACACATTCTCCTTTAACGTACCCCACAGAACGAAGATGTAATTAACATTTTACAATGCAACAAACGGCACTGATTACGTATTTGTTTATACACTCCTGGAAATGGAAAAAAGAACACATTGACACCGGTGTGTCAGACCCACTATACTTGCTCCGGACACTGCGAGAGGGCTGTACAAGCAATGATCACACGCACGGCACAGCGTACACACCAGGAACCGCGGTGTTGGCCGTCGAATGGCGCTAGCTGCGCAGCATTTGTGCACCGCCGCCGTCAGTGTCAGCCAGTTTGCCGTGGCATACGGAGCTCCATCGCAGTCTTTAACACTGGTAGCATGCCGCGACAGCGTGGACGTGAACCGTATGTGCAGTTGACGGACTTTGAGCGAGGGCGTACAGTGGGCATGCGGGAGGGACACTGTTGCTCCTGGGGTATCGGCGAGGACCATTCGCAACCGTCTCCATGAAGCTGGGCTACGGTCCCGCACACCGTTAGGCCGTCTTCCGCTCACGCCCCAACATCGTGCAGCCCGCCTCCAGTGGTGTCGCGGCAGGCGTGAATGGAGGGACGAATGGAGACGTGTCGTCTTCAGCGATGAGAGTCGCTTCTGCCTTGATGCCAATGATGGTCGTATGCGTGTTTGGCGCCGTCCAGGTGAGCGCCACAATCAGGACTGCATACGACCGAGGCACACAGGGCCAACACCCGGCATCATGGTGTGGGGAGCGATGTCCTACACTGACTGTACACCACTGGTGATCGTCGAGGGGACACTGAATAGTGCACTGTACATCCAAACCGTCATCGAACCCATCGTTCTACCATTCCTAGACCGGCAAGGGAACTTGCTGTTCCAACAGGACAATGCACGTCCGCATGTATCCCGTGCCACCCAACGTGCTCTAGAAGGTGTAAGTCAACTACCCTGGCCAGCAAGATCTCCGGATCTGTCCCCCATTGAGCATGTTTGGGACTGGATGAAGCGTCGTCTCACGCGGTCTGCACGTCCAGCCCGAACGCTGGTGCAACTGAGGCGCCAGGTGGAAATGGCATGGCAAGCCGTTCCACAGGACTACATCCAGCATCTTTACGATCGTCTCCATGGGAGAATAGCAGCCTGCATTGCTGCGAAAGGTGGATATACACTGTACTAGTGCCGACATTGTGCATGCTCTGTTGCCTGTGTCTATGTGCCTGTGGTTCTGTCAGTGTGATCATGTGATGTATCTGACCCCAGGAATGTGTCAATAAAGTTTCCCCTTCCTGGAACAATGAATTCACGGTGTTCTTATTTCAATTTCCAGGAGTGTATATAGAAGAATGGGAAAGAAAATTGAGGATCTCTTAAGTGACGATCAGTTCGCTTTAGGAAGGGTAAAGGCACCGGTGAGGCAGTTTTCACATTGCGGTTGATAATGGAAGCAAGACTAAGGAAAAATAGAGACACGTTCATAGGATTTTTCGACCTGGAAAAAGCGTTCGACAATGTCAAATGGTGCATGATGTTTGAAAATCTGAAGAAATAGGGTTAAGCTGTAGGAAAAGACGAGTAATATACGAAGTGCTCGCATTAAAATCGGTGTAAGGCAGAGATGTAGTCTTTCGCTCCTAGTGTTCAATCTACACATCAAAGAACGTATGACAGAAATAAAAAAAGAAGATTCAATACTGGAATTAAAAGTCAAGGGGGAAGGTGATGAATGACGAGAATCGCTAATGACATTGCTATCCTGAATGAAAGTAAAGAAGAATTAGAGGATCTGCTGAATGGAATGAACAGTCTAATGAGTACAGAACATGGACTGACGGTAAAGTGAGTAATGAGAAATTTAACATCAGGGTTGGTGATCACGAAGTAGACGAAGTTAAGGTATAGTGCTTCCTAGGCAGCAAGATAACCAGTGACGAACGGAGCAAGGAGGACATCAAAAGCAGACTAGCTCAAGCAAAACGGGCATTCCTGGCCAAAAGTTGTCTACTAGTATCAAACACGAGTACTGTGGGAAAATCGGAAAAGAAGAGAATCGAAGCATCTGAGATGTAGTACTACATAAGGATGTAGAAAATTAGGTGGACTGATAGGATAACGAATGAGGAAGTTCTCCGCAGAATCGGCGAGGAAAGGAATATACGGAAAACAATGGCAAGAAGCACGGACAGATGGTAGAACATCTGTTAAGACATCAGGGGTTAACTTCCATGATACTAGAGGGAGCTGTAAAGGAAATGACTGTAGAGGAAAACGGAGATTCGAATACATCCAGCAAATAATTGAGGACGTAGTTGCAAGTGCTACTCTGAAATGAAGAGTTTGGCACAGGAGAGGAATTCGCGACGGGCCGCATCAAGCTAGAAGACTGACGATGAAAAAAAAAAAGAAAGAAAGAAAAGTGTCTAGGGGTATATTTCAGGGGATAAACCGTGTTCATAATCTTGTGTGAACATCCAGGTATAGTTTTGAAAGGAGTGGCAAGTTTCAATCCTGAACAAAAATGTATGGACAAATGAAAATATCTTACTTTTAGAATGTCCCTCGCATTATGCCTCTAGTATGCTACAGGTCTGGAATAAACATAGCTTGTGTTACGCGTTGCCGACTCACCGTCCTCATTCCAGGCGCCTTCTACCTGATAGGCAGACGTGGAGGCACCCAGGAAGAAACCGTCCGGGAATCTGTAAGTGGCGGACTGTGCCCAACCAGTGGCCAGCACTGCCGGCAGGACGATCACCAGTGTCCACATTGCTTCTCGTTTCTGACTGTGTGAGACTTATGAACAAGTTTATATACCTGACCTGTGATTTGTTTCGATAAACACGTTACAGAAACAACATTTCACGTAACGTTATCTGTTTGTGTCGAATATTCTTAAGTGTGCACACATTAAAAACGCGATTACGTATAATTACCTAAAGACTCCCGCAACACACAAGTGGTTGTTATCAGTATTGACGGCGTATACTTGCAGAACGTTCTTCACATGCAGGTGAGGAAGTAACGGTCGGTTCTGAGGGGCACAGATTGTTACTGTCTCTGTTGATAACATACGCTACTAGCCATTAAAATTGCTACACCAAGAAGAAATGCAGATGATAAACTGGTATTCATTGGACAAATATATTATACTAGAACTTATATGTGATTACATTTTCACACAATTTGGGTGCATACATCTTGAGAAATCAGTACCCAGAACAACCACCTCTGGCCGTAATAACGGCATTGGGCATTGAGTCAAACAGAGCTTGGATGGCGTGTACAGGTACAGCTGCCCGTGCAGCTTCAATACGATACCACAGTTCATCAAGAGTAGTGACTGGCGTATTGTGACGAGCCAGTTGCTCGGCCACCATTGACCAGACGTTTTCAATTGGTGAGAGATCTGGAGAATGTGCTGGCCAGGGCAGCAGTCGAACATTTTCTGTATCCAGAAAGGCCCGTACAGGACCTGCAACATGCGTTCGTGCATTATCCTGCTGAAATGCGAACAAGATGTGACCGAGACGTGTAACCAATGGCACCCCATACCATCACGCCGGGTGATACGCCAGTATGGCGATGACGAATACACGCTTTCAATGTGCGTTCGCCGCGATGTCGCCAAACACTGATGCGACCATTATGATGTAAACAGAACCTGGATTCATCCGAAAAACTGACGTTTTGCCATTCGTACACCCATGTTCGTCGTTGAGTACACCATCGCAGGCGCTCCTGTCTGTGATGCAGTGTCAAGGGTAACCGCAGCCATGGTCTCCGAGCTGATAGTTCTGCTGCTGCAAACGTCGTCGAACTGTTCGTCCAGATGGTTGTTGTCTTGCAAACGTCCCCATCTGTTGACTCAGGAATCGAGACGTGGGTGCACGATCCGTTACAGTCATGTGGATAAGATGTCTGTCATCTCGACTGCCAGTGATACGAGGCCGTTGGGATCCAGGACGGCGTTCCATATTACCCTCCTGAACCCAACGATTCCATATTCTACTAACAGTCATTGGATCTCGACCAACTCGAGCAGCAATGTCGCGATAGGATAAACCGCAATCACGATAAGCTACAATCCGACCTTTATAAAAGTCGGAAACGTGATAGTAAGCATTTCTCCTCCTTACACGAGGCATCACAACAACGTTTCACTAGGCAACGCCGGTCAACTGCTGTTTGTGTATGAGAAATTTGTTGGAAACTTTCCTCATTTCAGCACGTTGTAGGTGTTGCCACCGGCGCCAACCTTGTGTGAATGCTCTGAAAAGCTAATTATTTGCATATCACAGCATCTTCTTCCTGTCGGTTAAATTCCGCGTCTGTAGATCGTCGTCTTCGTGGTGTAGCAATTTTAATGGCCAGTAGTGTATTTTCCGGTCATGGATGTTAACGTTCTATGACGAGCACTCATATAAATTGCGGAGCAGTATTCAATATACCTATGTGACACAGGAGCTGGAGTTTCACGGTCTCTTGAGCAGTGCCGCATCCTCATGACGCCGAATGGCAGGGGATGACACGGCAGCCGGTCGACATTCCTTCGGACTTCAAGCGCTGGGCGTGGAGCTCGTGTCCTTTTGTATGCTGACTTACACCGCCCGTCCAAAAAGTTCCGAGACTGATTTCAATACTGGCATGTAAGTGCCATCAGCGCAGTGAGTACAGTGGCAGGTTTAACTGACGACAGTAAACAACACACGTGTATTCGACCCGTCAGTTGTGAGCAGGCTGTGTGAAGTAGTGGACTTGCGGCTGAAGTGTGGCAACGTTGTTGTGTTACAAATTGCAATGTAGCAACGAACGCAACATCTGTAAATCAAAATTTCAAAAGGTTCTTAAGAATGTTCTGAAGAAGAGAAAAGTATGTGCAAAGTCCGTCTCGCACATGTAGATTCTATAGTAATGTTCAGAAAAAACGTAACACGCTTAACAACTAGAGATAGGACATTCATATTCACAGTACATGTAAATTAATATGTTCTGCAGAAATGATTAGCATTTGAACCATATCGGGCCGTAGGTTAAAGATGAACATCGATACTGCGGCGCTACACCACCTATCGATAAAATGTGCCTGCGGCTCTCGCTGTCGCTATAAACCGAAGGTAAAGGGTCAGTCTGACTTGAGCAGACGTGCAGGATGCCTGATATACGTATGCGCGAACCGTACAGTGAGTTTGAAGGAGGACGCATTATTGACGTGAGAGAATGTGATGCATCAATCCAGCAAACTGCTCCTAGCGTGGGACGTACATTTCAGCAGTGCCCTCCCCCCAATCTCATCCTAATGTGTAACACTTCGTACACTATCAAGGGTGACAGTCCGTCGCCGTTTATTACGGCATGGGTTACATGCGCGTCGCACATTTCTCCACCTACCTTTGACGAATGTGCAGAAACATGCTAGACCGGAATGGGACAGGTATGGAATCAGATAGGGTTTTCGGACGAATCCAGCTTCTGTTTGTTTGAAAATGACGCCCGCATTTTGGTTTACCGCAGACAGGGAGAGTGGCATCACAGTGACTGCATTCGCAAAAGAGATGCAGCGCCAACTCAAGGACTTGTGGTGTGGGGTGCTATTGGGTATAAGCACAAATCACAGTTGATGCGTGTCCGTGGCCATGCGACCAGTGTGACCTACGTGCATGACACACTGCTGCCCTTTCTGCACAACACTCCAGACGTCGTTTTCCAGCAAGACAACGCACAACCACACGTTGCTGCCTTCTTGGTGTCACAGGATGTCAGTGTTTGACCCGAACCGCCGGATCACAAGACTTGTCGCCGATCGAAAATGTGTGGTATATGGTGAAATGACAGTTGCAGCACTGTGACCCAATGCCAGCCAGCACATATGAACTTTGGAACCAGGTGAATGCACTATGGAAGCCATTTGCGCCTTATACACGTCGATTCCATCATGCATGGAACATTTATCGGTGGCCACGGGGAGCTTTTGCCCACGAGAGAATTGGAGACATGCTGAACGGAGATGACTGAAATAATAATCATTTCTGCAGGACATACTAATGTACATGTCCTATGTATTATGAACGTCCTACCTCTATTCTGTTTTTTCTGAACATGAGTGTACATCTTGAAATAAGTTACGGTAATTTCATACGCCAGAGGCTATATAACCAGTGCTGCAGCAATCTGGTGCGCTAACCGATCAGAGGGATTTACCCTCTGCTATTATTTTCTGTTCGATATCCGACATGAAACGAATTTTCTCATAACCTATTCCTGATTTAATTACATCATCGGAACATCTCTTTCAGGTGATCTGGTAGTTACTGGTGGTTCATGGTCAGTTGTTACAGGATCTGACTTCAGAGTAACTAATTGCATTGTAACTTGAAAGCCAGCCATGGACTATAAAAATACAGAGAGCATGACGCAGAGCTGCTGATTAGCAACAAGCAAAATTAGTTACTCGCTTTATTGAAAAGACAGCTGGTCATTATTTATTCATGTATAAAGGAATCCCAGGAAAAAGGCAATAGTAGTCAGTATTAGGCAGATGAGACTACTAGACTATACGGCTGTTACACAGACTGATATCATTTAGATGAAAGATGTCTTAACTCTCGAACAAAGACGACGACACGTCCACGCCTGCCACGACTTGACTGAAATGAAAAACGTGGTCACTTCTTTTCTGCGAAAAGTCATCACTGCTGAAGGCACTTGGTGGTATCAGTCCGAAACTACCACAAAACGACAAAGTGCATAGTGGATATCCGATGGTTTACCAAGACCAAAGAAAGTGCGAATGTGACGTGCGAGTTGAACGAGTAGAGAACGAGGAGGGAAGGCACAAAATGTTGAACACCTGAGACGTTTATCTCATAATGTTAATTTTTCACTATTTTTATTGACCCACACTTGACGCCTTTTGGACTGACTTGAGAGTCAGTACCTTTTGCAATCGAAATTTTAGATTTTGAGTTATTCGTATTTGTTCCAGTATTTGATCATATCATTGGAGATGATCTAGTATCAATTTTGAGTCAAAATATTTAATGGGATTTTGTAAGACTGTTAAAATGAGAAATTTGTGCCAGGTGTGAACTGATTCAGATACCTTCAGATACATATAGGCAGGCTTTGAACGATCTTGTGTAAGTTGTAAATCAAAATTTTTGCCAGAGAAATTGCTACGGGCACAGTTTTATGTACTGAAAGATATGCTTCGAACGGAGAAGACAGCAAGTGATTTTCTTTTACGAAAAAATTCAGGGCCTTGGTTGATGCGACAGTTTGGTAGCGCGAAGCAACTGAATTCTCATGAGGTGAACGCTAGATCGTTACTGGAACAGTAACGACGACGATCAAAACCGGAAGAGCAGAGGGGGCTGTGAGACGACGTCAGCCAGTAGTACGCCGACTAGGACGACACCAAATCAAGAGAGGCATCTACACGAAGAGGCCGACCAGGGTGGCCGAGCGGTTCTTGGCGCTACAGTCTGGAACCGCGCGAGCGATACGGTCGCAGGCTCGAATCCTTTCTCGGGCATGGATGTGTGATGTCCTTAGGTTAGTTAGGTTTAAGCAGTTCTAAGTTCTAGGGGACTGATTACCTCAGAAGTTAAGTCCCATAGTGCTCAGGGCCATTTGAACCACACACGAAGAGAATAAAAGTGCCGCGCTAGTGGCGGAATAGAAGGTGAGCCGCCATACAAACGCTACAGCAGTGACTTATGAACTGTACTGTCACCCTATATTATGCGTGAGCAGGACACAAAAGCTACGAAGTCTCAACAAACGTTTCGTACGTGGTCCGCTCGTTATGTATATGTAAAGAGTGGGAACTGGAGCACGGGAGCTAATCAGCAGTGAAGTTACGCCGAGTGTACTTTGTTCGATTCCCTGATCTCCGAAACTGACTTCCAATGTTTTCGGCCAGGCAGTTACTTGCAAAAGCACTTTAAAAATTTGCACAGGGTTTCAGAAGAATTGCATTGAGTAGCCACTTCAGAACATTTCTGCGGGAGCGAACTATGCCGACGAACTGAAATTTTCACAGGTGTGCCAGTCTGATTTCTAATGGTTACATCGAGTCGGAAATTTTAATAGCTTTCACTTAACATGTTCAAGTGCGGCACTCTGAACATTTCTGTACACACGCCATTCCGTGCTACAAAAACTGCGTGGCAGCACAACCGCACTTCGGACATTTGACAGCATTCGCATTCTGAAGCGACCAAATATTCTATGAACATTTACTGCTATACGCTGTCGGTCTCGAAGACCTCAACTTTGGCACAGGTTCCTCATCTGGCCTGCCATACACAGTCCCATTAATAATTTGGAAAAATTGATACTCGTTAATCTAAAATTACATGATACACAAATAACTCAAAAACTACAAATCCGACTTCAAAATGGCCCTGGCCCCAAAAGAGTAATGCCCACATAAATCCTCACACCAAATTACGTGTTCGCAGTTTTAATACGGAGCCGATCTCAGTTTCAATTAAAATTTCGAATAACCGCTAATAACTCTCAACCTACTGCTCACAAGACCATGAAACTCCTGCTCCTGAGGTGTTTCGGCACCCTGAAAACTACCCCGCTATCAAAATAGTAGGTCAAATAACGCGATTTAAATAATGGCAAAATATTTTAACCGTGGTTTTGCGTGTTATGGCTAGTTGCCCGGGTTCGGCGTCCGGATTCTATACAGTAACAGCCAAACAGCGCTCGTATCGCCACAGTAGCCATCTTAAAATGGCATTCGCATGAGGGACGTACACACATCAAAAAAAGTTTTGCATCACCCCAGTTCCCAGAACTCCTGAATATAGACGTTGACTATGGATATTGTATCACAGATACAGTCCCTTTGACTGTTCAGAGATGTCACTAAACCATCCCAAAGATGTAAACAACCATGCATGAGCAGCGCCTATTAGACGGAGAGGGTCCGACAGCCGATCAGTTCCAGTCATTTCACCAGGAAAGGGTATACAGCTCGTGTTGTCTGTAGTTCAACCATGTCTAGACGGTCAATACCGCGGTTCGATCGCGTTCGCATCTTTACTTGTGCCAGGAAGGGCTCTTAACAAGGGAAGTGTCCAGGCGTCTCGGAGTGAACCGTTACGATGGTGTTTGGACATGATGGAGATACAAGGAGACAGGAACCATCGATGACTCGCCTTTCTCAGGTCGCCCAAGGGCTACTACTGCAATGGATGACCGCTACCTACGGATTATGGCTGGGAGGGACCCTGACAGCAACGCCACCATGTTGAATAACGCTTTTCGTGCAGCCACAGGACGTCCTGTTACGACTAGAACTGTGTGCAATAGGCTGCATGATGCGCAACTTCACTCCCAAGGTCCATGGCGAGGTCCATCTTTGCAACAATGCAGCGCGGTACAGATGGGCCCAACAACATTCCGAATGGACCGCTCAGGATTGGCATCACGTTCTCTTCACCGTTGAGTGTCGCATACGCCTTCAACCAGACAATCGTCGGAGACGTGTTTGGAGGCAACCCGGCCAGGCTGAACGCTTTAGATACACTGTCCAGCGAGCGCAACAAGGTGGAGGTTCCTGCTGTTTTGGGGTGGCATTATGTGGGACCGACGTACGCTGCTGGTGGTCATGGAAGGCACCGTAATTGCTGTACGATACGTGAATGCCATCCTCCGACCGAAAGTGCAACCATATCGGCAGCATATTGGCGAGGCTTTCGTCTTCATGGACGACAAGTCGCGTCCCCATCGTGCACATCTTGTGAATGACGTCTTTCAGGATAACGACATTGCTCGACTAGAGTGGCCAGCATGTTCTCCAGACATGAACCCTATCGAACATGCCTGGGATTGATTGAAAAGGACTGTTTATGGACGACGTGACCTGCCAACCACTCTGAGGGATCTACATTGAATCGCCGTTGAGGAATGGATCACTCTGGACCAACAGTGCCTTGATGAACTTGTGGATAGTATGCTACTGGATATTAGAGGTACCATTGTGTACAACAATCTGGACCACCACCTCTGAAGGTCTCGCTGTATGGTGGTAGAACGTGCAATGTGTGGTTTTCATGGGCAATAAAAAGGGCGGAAATTATGTTTATGTTGATCTCTATTCCAATTTTCTGTACAGGTTCCGGAACTCTCGGGACCAAGGTGATGCAAAACTTTTTTTGATGTGTGTGTAGTCTAACACAAATTACCATTAGATGAGAACTCATGTACAGTCCATAAATTATCTGTAAAATTGTGCCGTTATCTCACTTTTCCCCTTTTGGAAACTTTTACACCCTCAGTATGTAGGGGTTGTGGTGGAAGGGGCTCCAGTTCAAATTCTGTACCTCCACCTGTGCAACCCACTAGAGGTTCAAATGGTTCAAATGGCTCTGAGCACTATGGGACTTAACATCTGTGGTCATCAGTCCCCTAGAACTTAGAACTACTTAAACCTAACTAACCTAAGGACATCACACACATCCATGCCCGAGGCAGGATTCGAACCTGCGACCGCAGCAGTCGCGCGGTTCCGGACTGAGCGCCTAGAACCGCGAGACCACCGCGGCCGGCTCCACTAGAGGTCTTCATGTATGAGTATATTCATGTATTAGCACCTAAGATCTGTCAGGACTGTTGCAATAGGTTTAAGGCATTACACTGTTATGGAAAGTACGAGAATACAGACTTTTTTATCTTATTGCATAGTCATTCTTTGAATTTTGCATGGCTTTCGAGAAAAATGTCTTGATGTTTCCTATAAAAAGGTCGATGTTGACGGATTCCCTTTTTACTACCTATCATTAAAATTACTAAAACATGAAGTAAGCCGGCCGGAGTGTCCGAGCAGTTCTAGGGGCTACAGGCTGGAGCCGCGCGACCGCTACGCTCGCAGGTTCGAATCCTGCCTCGGGCATGGGTGTGTGTGTGTGTGTGTGTGTGTGTGTGTGTGTGTGTGTGTGTGTGTGATGTCCTTAGGTTAGTTAGCTTTAAGCAGTTCTAAGTTCTAGGGGACTGATGACCTCAGACGTTAAGTCCCATAGTGCTCAGAGCCATTTGAACCATGAAGTAAATGTATGTTCATGGGCGTCCGCAGAAAGTTTTTCGAGGGGGAACAAAGCTCTAAAATTTTCTCTTTTGATATTAAAGAGCAGTTTAATTTACAGACATGTCATGCCATAAGAGCAACATTTTATAAGTCACACGAATAACTTATTATATCCCAGAAAATTGATGGTAATTCACATACTATTTGAATATAATCTCTGCTTCATATTCCGGCGGAGGGACAGGGGGTATAAGAGCCCCCTCTAGCCGTGTCTTGAGCACGCCTATGGCCCAATTATCGCTATTTGCAACGGGCTCCACAATCTGATCACCTGAGATGTTCTCCGTTTGATATAAAAATGGTCTTGTTAAAAATGAAACTTTGTACATGTTGCGCGTCTGTACGTGAAGGTTATCATCGAAGTAATTAGTTCGTTGTACTTTTTAAAGCAGAGTTCTGTTCGTGTCGTTCATATAGAAAAACTGAGACAGCGGATGGTCATAAAATTCACCGCTTTGGCAATTTAAGACCAACGTAAATTTTCTTCATATCTAGTTAACGTTTACAAGGTAAACAGATACGTAATAGGAGACTGAACTGAAACGTCGTCGAATTTTTCTTGAAAATGATCCACAAGATGGGCACCGCTGATCGGTGACGAAGATGAATATGATATTGGACGATGGGCAATTAAAGGTATATGTGTGAAATACCGGACGTCATTGACATAGGTAACGTTCGGGACACTTTATACGAAAAAAATAAGAAATGAAAAACCCTTTCGCGACGTGTTTGCCGGATCCGTTGAATGCTGAAAAAATCAAACGCGAAAATTTCCTGTTATTTGATTTGTCTATATTAGAAATATCTTTCCAATCTTCCTTTTTTATATGGCTTTGGAGGTCACTGTCTGCAATCGTATGAAGTTCGGTTATTACGGAATCATCGTTCGATCATGGTGAACGCATCTGTTTGGTGGCCGCTTGATATTTTGATGACAGGTCTACTGAGATGCTATTACTATTAAGGTTATCAGTGTTACAGATCCATCGCTTTGATTTTTGTCTTTCATTTTCGTTTTTAATGCATTCCCGTAAGACGTACTATTCTAGGACTTGGAATTGAATGTGACCGTTTCATGGATCTAAAAGAAGGATGATTACATATTATAAATTCTCCAACTGAAACACATACAGGGTAACAATTATTGATCTATATGAAATAAAATCGTCATAACTTCTGAATGGTTAGGCCGCGGGGTTTGATTTAGCGACGATGCCCCCTTTCACTTGGATGGCTCCGTCAATAGGCAAAATTGGCGCAATTTGGGGGACTGGGAATCTACATTTCGCGATCGGAAGTCTCTTCACCTTCAGTGGGTGACTGTGTGGTGTGTAACGTCCAGTCGCGGAATAATCGGTGCGATATTCCTTGATGGCACGGTGACTACCGAACGGTACATGAAGGTTTTGGAAAATGATTTTATCCCCATTATCCAAAGTGACCCTGATTTTGCCGAGATGTGGTTCATGCAAGACAGTGATCGACCCCATCGAATTCTGGCTCTGGGGTACCCACCGGCCACTGGCATGGGCCTCGATTGATCGCCATATTTCCGGGATCTGAACACGTGCGACTCCTTCTTGTGGGGCTACATTAAAGTCACGGTCTACACCAATAACCCAAAAACGATTGGTGGGATGAAAACAACCATTTAGGAGGCCATCGACAGCATCGATGTTCTGACACTTCAGCGGGTCATGCACAATTTCATTATTCGTCTGCGCCACATCATCTGCAGTGATGGCGGGCATATCGCACAAGTCTTAACTGAAATCCGATAAATGCAGTTACGTTTACACGTGATTAAAGTGTATGCACGCCACAGTTTGAAACTACCTTACGTTTTTTTCATGTAGTTCAATAATTGTCACGCTGTACATTGTTCGTAATAGTGGCAACACCAATTAGGAGAGATTTGCCAGTCCTGACAGACTCCCATGATGTTATTGATTTTATGTTTCATTGTTTACACTTTGAGCTGCACTGAGTAGTTAAGTAGACAGTGGTTGTGCAAAATTATGCGTCTGCTACCATAATCTACAAATCCTGATTCATATTTATAACGGAAAGTTCGAAAGCCGTGGCTGGCTCCAGTCATGCTTGTTGTTGTTGTTGTGGTCTTCACTCCTGAGACTGGTCTGATGCAGCTCTCCACGCTACTCTATCCTGTGCAAGCTTCTTCATCTCCTAGTACTTACTGCAACCTACATCCTTCTGAATCTGCTTAGTATATTCATCTCTTGGTCTCCCCCTACGATTTTTACCCTCCACGCTGCCCTCCAATACTAAATTGGTGATCCCTTGATGCCTCAGAACATGTCCTACTAACCGATCCCTTCTTCTGGTCAAGTTGTGCCACAAACTTCTCTTCTCCCCAATCCTATTCAATACTTCCTCATTAGTTATGTGATCTACCCATCTAATCTTCAGCATTCTTCTGTAGCACCACATTTCGAAAGCTTCTATTCTCTTCTTGTCCAAACTATTTACCGTCCATGTTTCACTTCCATACATGGCTACACTCCATACAAATACTTTCAGAAATGACTTCCTGACACTTAAATCTATACTCGATGTTAACAAATTTCTCTTCTTCAGAAACGCTTTCCTTGCCATTGCCAGTCTACATTTTATATCCTCTCTACTTCGACCATCATCAGTTATTTTGCTCCCCAAATAGCAAAACTCCTTTACTACTTTAAGTGTCTCATTTCCTAATCTAATTCCCTCAGCATCACCCGACTTAATTCGACTACATTCCATTATCCTCGTTTTGCTTTTGTTGATCATCTTATATCCTCCTTTCAAGACACTGTCCATTCCGTTCAACTGCACTTCCAGGTCCTTTGCTGTCTCTGACAGAATTACAATGTCATCGGCAAACCTCAAGGTTTTTATTTCTTCTCCATGGATTTTAATACCTACTCCGAATTTTTCTTTTGTTTCCTTTACTGCTTGCTCGATATACAGATTGAATAACATCGGCGAGAGGCTACAACCGTCTTACTCCCTTCCCAACCACTGCTTCCCTTTCATGTCCCTCGACTCTTATAACTGCCATCTGGTTTCTGTACAAATTGTAAATAGCCTTTCGCTCCCTGTATTTTACCCCTGCCACCTTTAGAATTTGAAAGAGTGTATTCCAGTCAACATATTCAAAAGCTTTCTCTAAGTCTACAAATGCTAGAAATGTAGGTTTGCCTTTCCTTAATCTTTCTTCTAAGATAAATCGTAAGGTCAGTATTGCCTCACGTGTTCCAGTATTTCTGCGGAATCCAAACTGATCTTCCCCGAGGTCGGCTTCTACTAGTTTTTCCATTCGTCTGTAAAGAATTCGTGTTAGTATTTTGCAGCTGTGACTTATTAAACTGATTGTTCGGTAATTTTCACATCTGTCAACAGCTGCTTTCTTTGGGATTGGAATTATTATATTCTTCTTGAAGTCTGAGGGTATTTCGCCTGTTTCATACATCTTGCTCACCAGATGGTAGAGTTTTGTCAGGACTGGCTCTCCCAAGGCCGTCAGTAGTTCCAATGGAATGCTTGTCTCGTGTTAAACCTCGGTTGCAGTCCTGTGGTTTTATTTCGCCTGTGGTTATCGCGCTAATGTTGCTGTCCTCTCCACGAGTGGCAGTAGCAGCGTCTATCGATGCTAGTACTGCTGTACTATCTGTGGTGTGGCGGATATAGTTTCCTGCTGGGAGGTGTGTGACCTGTCGGTCGGTTGGCGTGGAGCAGCGAGGAAGTCTCCGTCGAGCGTACTGTGCCGGGGCCGCTGGCGGTGTGCGCGTGCGTTTGGAGTGTGAGGTGCTGCTTGCGAGTGCTACGGAGTTCGTCGCCCGCCGAACTTGGTCATGAAAGTTGAGTCCTCACTTAACCTACTATCGAGTATCAACTGTTTACATTTATCCGTTTGATCATGGTTGTCGGTTTTGGGACACTCCCGCGAGCAACAACGTGTGTGTATCCAAGTCGGCTAAGATTCCAGCCGTCTTCCTGTCATTCAAGTTGACCAGCGGCATCTTCTGCCTTCTGGCCGTTGACGTTCCGGTTACCTACCTTGGTCGTTGACGTAATTTTCGGCGGTGTATTTTCCTCGTCTTTTTTTTGTTGTCCAGCGCAGCTGAGGTGTTGTTGGTCGTTGTGTGCGCCAATATTCTGTGTGTCGTTGTATTGAAATCTTGTCGTCGTTTCGCTGGTTGCGTGGAGCGGAACTGATTTTGTTGATTGGTCGGTCGGCTGTCTGTCGGTTGGGTTGCCTGCAGATTAAGAAGTCGTTGGACAGGCTGCCTGTCTCTCCTACACGGGCGTTAGTGTTACAGTACCAGGCCGACCCTTGGAAACTTCTGAACGCCGTTCCTTGTGTGTTACGAAGTAATTCCTTGTCTGGATTTTAGTTATTTGGTTGATGTGTGGCCTTCAGCTGACTATCAGTATCTCTTAAATTAATGTTCTTTTCTTGCCCTTAAGCCATGAGATTGTTATTCTTTACAGATGCCTTCAGGCAGAAGGCCGTATCTTAAAACATTTCATATAAAGGTACGGTCTTCTGCCTTGTAAAACTGAGACTCTTCTTTCTAGGGCTTAAGCCGTTAAAATACTTGGTGATGTGCGGCCTTCAGCCGAGTATCAATATCTCTTAAATTATGTTCTTGCCTTGCTCTTAAGACATAAGATTGTTATGCTTTTTTGTATGGGGCCTTGAGCCGAATTTTGCATGAAATGTTTCAAGATAAGGCTTTTGACTGAAACTCTTCTTATTGCTTAATATGAGGCCTCCAGCCAAGTTCCATTAAGATTAAATTCCTAAGGCCTTCAGCCTCTTTAGATGATGTAGAAAATATTTTTGGGTGAAACGTCCAGAAGAACCTTGTATTTCAATTTCTTGCTGAAGCCTTGTGTCTTGGATTTTGAGTATGGCCTACAGCCGATCTGAAGTTAATCAAAGGAGGCCGACTGAAGTTTTGAGTGTTTTGCATGCTTGTTGTAATATTGTGTGTTGATAAATAAAGTTTGTATGTTGAGAGCAACTGACAGCAACTTATTTTGGCCCCTTTCCACAACCTAATCCACTCTGTCCTGCTAGCCCAGGCATTTGAATTAAATCAAGCGATTTTGTGTTTTTCATCATCCTCTCTTTTTGTATTTTAAAAACCAGTTTCTCCATCTAAAACTCTGATACCGTTCACCATTTCTTTTCATTCTACGGCAATCGTTTCTTTTATCTTTACCTATGTTTCTCTTGTACGTTTTTCCCTAGACTGCTTTCTCTGTCACAGAATTACTTTGTGACAATAACAAGTATTTTAGCATTTTTTTCACCTACTCGTCCCGAATTTCTTGCTAAGGTTTCCCGCTTCACTCATTCACATGATGAGATGTACTCAACATTTGTCGGCAGCTTTCTTTAGCGATATTTTGACTAAATTTTTGCTTCTTATAAAGCAGATTACTTGCAGAATCGTGTGTGTGAAATACGGATCGACTGTGCAGGGATTTTGAAGCTGTGTTTATTTAGAGGGAACTGACACTCGATGCCATAGTTTCTGGTCCTGACACCGAGAAGAAATTGAACGATGAAACTGTAAAGTAAAAAACACTGACGACTTAATTTTTCCTTTTTTCTGATACAATAACGCGATACTTTCCTAATGAATATATTCAGTAAGACTATTGGGGCATTCGTTTTCAATTCTTGAATTATAAACGTTTCAAAGTGGCACTTCTTGAATAACGTTTTATGATGAACTGATGAGCCAGCACATTGTGACACCCTGGTTCATGACTTCGTAACAAGTTGGTCCGCCTTTGGAAAACAGTCGTGGTGCGTTTCCAAAGGTATGTGACGCCAGATGTCTACCCAAAGGTCACGTCCCGCTGGTTTGTGGGTGGGATCTGGTACCCGATGGCATCCCACATATGAGCCATCGGGTTCAGACTAGTGAGTTTTGCTGCCCGGACATCAACGTAAGTTCACTATTATGCTCCTCAAACAACTGTAGTACAATATACAGTTATCGTGCTGGAAGATGCCATCGGCATCGCGGAAAATATCAAGCATGAAGGGACGAAAGTGGTCCGTGGTAATGTCCGCGTTGTCAAACACTGTCGTGGTGCCTTCGGTTACTGCCACAGGTCCCAAGGAAGCCCACGTGAACATTCCCCGCAGTGTAGTACTGTTCCCACAGGTCTGCAACTGTAGCGCAGTGCGAGTTGCGAGCAGCCTCTCGCCTACGTGACGGCGCATCTGGGCGAGAGAATCGGCCTGGTGTAGCAAGAAACGTGACTCATCCGACCAGCCGACTTGTTCGGTTGATCCAAGGTCAAATCCATGGTCACTGAACTCGTAACTGGCGACGTGTTTGGGTCAACATGGGGCACATGGGGATTATTCGCTCCGGAGACCCATATTCGACATGGTGCGCTTAGCGGTGCGCTCCGAGGCACTTGTTTCCACCCAAGCACTGTACTCTGTCGTCAGGTCTGTCTCAGGTCGTCGCTTACACTGCTTCAAAGAGCGGGAAAGCCTCAGACCGAACCTAAGGTTTACAATCTTCAGAGTTTCAGTACGTTGCAAGGAATAACGTGTAGTCCTCGTAATCATTCTTCACATTAAATGAAAGTGGCACTGAACATTAATTTTCAGATCAATTATCACACTGCAATTTCTGTTACAGGCACTGCGCCTATGGATTCCCTTTCCATTCTTTAAATAATTCACCTACTATTTACAATAAAACTCGTAGTAATAATCTTGCCTGTGCAACATACATCACTACATGAGTGCGTTATTCATACAATAGAGTGAGAGCCTGCTGCAGCGGTTTAATGCATTTCTTCAGTAGCGGCAATGGAGTCCAGACGCCCCATTGTGGCACTGCTGTAACCGTGCACGGTTATGACGGTGAGGCCCGTTACAGGGATGGAAAAAAATTTGAAGACGCCAAAAACACGGCACGTAACCATGCCAAATACGCTGTAGGAAACCCGTTGGCATTCAAAACAGCTCCCAGTCGTCTCAGACGTCATATATTAAGGGTGACAAGTTGATTCAAAGCATTCCACACAACGACCTTGTAGAATGCTTACAACTTCACACAGTAGTGACTGTAGCTGTAAATTTTGCTCGTAGGAATGAAATCTGATAGCCTCATACAATCAAACAGTAATGCAGACTGTTGTTGGACAGCTTCACAAACATGCTTGCAAACGTTTCACACATACCTTTTAGATCTAAGGAAATATTCAAGGGAGAACAGCGATTTAAAATATGTTTTGACGCTTGTTGATTCATATTCAAAATTCGCTTGGCCTTACCAGTAAAAAAAGACAACAGAGGTGGTTGCAGATGTCATGGCGAGGACGTGCTTCAGACCTGTACAGCTCGAAAACTTGTAAAACTTGGCCCGACAATGGTGTTAAGTTATACACTGATGAACCAAAATATTATGACCATCTGCTTAATAGCTTGTTTGTCCATCACTGGAACAAAATACATTACTGACCCTGCGTATCAGGGATAAGACAATTTGTTGGTAGGTTTCTGGAGGTATGTGGCATTAGGTGTCCACGCACAGGTCATGCAACTTGTGTGAATAACGAGCCGCTGACTTGTGTACGCTTTGATGGCGCCCTATAGCCACCCAGATGGGTTCGCGCCGAGACATGAACGTGATTCCACTACAATGCTGCACAGACCACTGTAGCACGGTTCTGGCTCCGTCAGGGAAGACATAATCCATGAAGGGATGAAGGTACTTGGCAGCTGTCAGTGTGTCTTCGATTACTGCCCCAGATCCCACGCAAGCACAGGACGACGTCTCGCATAGCATAATACTGGTACTAGAGATGGGGGATCCGCTCTTGAACTAATTCATAGAGTTGAACTTTCAAAGGAGTGAACAATCAGTGATTCAGAAAAAAAGAACGGTAGCTCCAAACGTTTCCCACAGCAGAGAGAGAGAGAGAGAGAGAGAGAGAGAGAGAGAGAGAGAGACGGAGCATATCAGCGGCACCTCTGCTGGTCAGAGCACAGTGCACGCCACACAACACAGCCAGCGCCGGCCTCTGCCCTGCTTCTGCCTCGGCTGCCTGCATCGTGCAGTGAGTGCCTCATTGGAATTTGTGTTTCACATATGCCATGCCGTCCCTGTGCTTCCTCTGCCGTCTGGCGCAGCTTAACTTCGCATCGCACTCTGTCGGCGATCGTTTCAGTCGCACGTCCTGCCCTCTGGGCAGTTGATGCGAGCAACAGGACAGAGAGCCACCTAGCAGATAACATAGGAACTACTTGCAACAACCTTCTCGCAAGGGAACGGACGATTTGTCTCTGAGCGGGTGAGTTCACCGCTTCCCCCACCCTCGGAACTCGCCCGCTCAACGCTCACCCCACTGTCTCGACTCTAGCCAGAGCGTTGAGCAAAGTGACTCAGGTGTCACTCTGGTCTCTGCGGTCTCAGCTCACGCAGTAATACAGCTCGCGGCTCGACCTGCTTGACTCAGCGCCTCTGCATCGGAGTTCGTCCCTACTGGATATTGTTCTTCGTAGTAATACCGCTATGTATATTACATTATTATGTTATGTATACATCAATTGTTTTTATTTAATTTTTATTTGTTTAAACTGATTAGATTAGGTTCCTGATGACTCCTCTTACTATAGGATTTTTATTATGGACACTCGAATTTACGCTTTAATTACGAGCGAACCGATAAACGTATCGCAAAATGTGATACACCAATATTTTCCTTGTTTTATTCTGCATAAGGCTATATGCAGAACTTTCGTTTTACTGTCAAATTTATATTTTTTTTTTCTTATTCTGGTACGGATTTTGCGATTTTAGGCGTCTTCAGAAGGAAACGTTCACTTTAAAAATATATGGCTTGCGATGTATTTGTATGAGGTTAATGAAATTTTAATACATTATAGCCAAATATATTGTTAATGTAAATCTCAAGTTACAACATTTTCCAATCACCCAAAAAACCACGATAGTGCAAAATAAATCAATAATCAAAAACTTCGTCATATCGTGGAAATTTCAATAAACAATACAAAATTCTTACTCATTATCTGTGTTACTTCAAAATAGGATCAAATAAGATCAAAATACAGGTATAGTACTGGAATAAACCAAGTTTAAAGGGCAATGTGCCTTCCATTTATTTTCTATTGTAAATGAGTGGTGAGTCATGAAAAAGAGCTAATTCATTTCTGGGAGTGAACAGTTCTGATCCAATCTCTGAAAAGAACAGTTTTGCCCATCTCTAACTGGTACCACGATCCTGCGTCCGTGGCGCGTTGCACGTTTCGAGCTGGCATTCACGTCGAAGACGGCGTTTGTGAAGACGACCATCGACCTAGTGTAGCAAAAATGCGATTCACCCGACGAGCCGGCACGTTTCTACTGACCGGCGGTCGAATTCTGACGGTACCGTGCCCACTGCAATTGTAACTAACGATGTCGTTGAGTCAACATGTGAACAGGTAAGAGTGGTCTGCTGCGGATCTCCATGTTGAACAATGTACGATGAACGGTGTGCTCCGAAACATTTGTGAGTGCACCGGCATTGTGCTCTGTCCTACTTTACCGAGCAGTCAAGCCTCCGAACTCCAAGTTTTCTAAAGAGTCGTAAACGTCCAACCATTTAGCACCTAGAGGCAGTTTCACTGTGCTACGTCTTTCCGTAGATGCTCACGACAGTAGCACGTGAACATTCGACCACCTGCGCCGTTCTCGAGATACTCGTTCACAGGCTCTGCATAATAATATAAAAATCAGCCCTTTGTCACAGTCGTTAATGTCCATGGATTTCCCCATCTGCAGCCCAGTTCTTCCCTAGGATGATCCCCCGTCCGTGTCTGCTCCGCTTACATATTTTTGTTACTGTGTCACGTGCCCGCAACGCCACCAGGCGGCATCCAACGTCAATGTGGGCAGTGATGTTAATGTTGTAGCTTATCAGTGTATTCATATTAAAACACTTGATCCACACAGACCAACATTCTTTAGGAGTAGTAGGTACATGTACCAAAACTTCAGAGAGCGTTAGAAAAATCATCCCGTCGAAAAAAAAAAATAAATAAATAAATAAAAGCGGAAATACAGCGTGACACAGGATAACGGGAATGTTTGAAATGAGTAGTGACAGCCATGGGCAGGTGGCAGCACTGCGGGTTCGTGACAGTTAGCGAGTAAACAGTCCGCCATTTCAGTAATCATGGATCAGTGGAACGGACAACAGCGTGCGTTAGCCGTAAAAATGTTTTATAAAAACAATGATAGTTTGGCTGTGGCGTAGAGGGAGTTTCAAAGGTTTTATAATTTAGGCCGTCATGATGCCGTTCCGTCGAAACACGTGATAAAATGTTGAATTAATAACTTTGAAGAGACTGGATTTGCCCTCAAGAAGAAACCAACAGGACGACCAAAAAGTGTGTGTTCTCCAGCCAACACTGACGTTGTACGCGAGTCTGTCTTTCGGAGCCCACGGCGTTCAATTAGTAAGTAAGCAGCAGTGGTTGGAATGTCCCAGGAGTGTGTTCACAGAATTCTTCATCTTGATTTAAAATTTCATCCATACAAACTACAAATGGTGCAACAATTGAAGGACAACGATTACCGGTTATGATTAGGATTCTGTCAACAAATAATGACAAAAATAAACAACAATGATGAATTTCAAAACAAGTTGTGGATGTCAGATGAGACACATTTTCATCTCAGAGGTTATGAGCATAAACAGAACTACCGTTACTGGGCAAACACAAATCCTAATGACGTTCATGAGCACCCTTTACACGCTAGTAAAGTGATAGTATGGTGTGGTGTTTCATCACATGGGATTATCGGACAGTATTTTTTGGCAAAGAACAGGGAAATACAATAACTGTCAATGCCGATCGTTACGTGGAGATGTTACGAACTTTCGGTACACCTACATCGAACAACTTTCCAAACGTTAAAGAAGCGTAGTTTCAACAGGACGGAGCGACATGACACACTGCACGGCAATCAGTGGCATATGTGTGGGAATTGTTTGGCAACCCGTGTGATCTCACTATTCGGTGACATTCCATGGCCCCCTAGATCGCCAGATTTATGGGTTTGTGAGTTTTTTCTTGTGGGGCTACCTCAAGAGCAAAGTCAACCCGAGTCGACCAAGAACCCTGGATGAGTTAAAACAGAGAATTCGGGATGCAGTTCACAGTATCCCAGCTGAGGTGTTGCAGCGCTCACTGACGAATCTCAGCAGCAGATTTCACCAATGTATTCGTACGGGAGGACGCCATCTTAAGGACGTAATTTTTTAAAAATGATAAACGCCATCAATGTTTCTTAAATGGCAAAGTTGTAAGGTTTCAATTACTATGAATGCAGTTTCTTTCCTTCATCACTTCTAGTTTTATTGGATTGTGGAAATGTTCCCGTTTTTCTGTGTCATTCTGTATTTGTGATGACCAAAGTGTAGTAGAAAAACCCAAGAAATGGCATTCCAAAGGAAAGTAAAGACAATACAGCAGCAGGAAATTTCTGCACTGTATAACTGCAAGGGATTTAAAGGATGTCTCATTTATCTTGGCCGCTCCAAATAACGTTTTGCCAAAAGCAAAATAAAAAATGTATTAAGCAAACCTTTTTTTAGTTACCATGGGATATAAATAGCATGACTGCCTTTCTTGGAACAGTCTTCGTTATGAAGATATGAGCAACATTGGGTCTTTTTTAAATAGCTTCCTACATCTTTTATTTAATAATCCACTTCACTCAAGACCTGTTCAGAAATGTATCACAGCCATCCATATAAACATAACCTTCTTAAAAAAGTAAGACAAAATTAACTTTGACTGTCCTTTACTAGAACATAGTGTAAGTACCTGTAGTAATGTAACTCGACATGAAATGACAGGGAGCTTGGACCTGGAAGTGGTGAGATACTAATCGTTAATAAGATAACAGTTTTCAGCATCTTTATGTGCCACATGGGCCAAATTAAACGAAGAATTAACCTCAAAGGAACACCAGAGTACATCACAATAAGTTAGCAAAATTTAAATTGCTCTCCTTTGAATATTTCAGAGAATTTTGTTTTCTAATGTATAAGAAAGCCTGAAGCTGCACTCTATGCATTTAACAATTATTTTGGCCACTTGAAAGTTTATATTACGATAACCACAACACAAATAACACTTTACACTGAAAATAGTAAATGGAGCATCGGAAAATCAGCAAACATAAGCAATTATTCACGAGAGCAATCAGAAACGAATTCAAAGCAAATAAAGAGGCAGAAACACATGTACTTACCAATGCTCGATAACCGGCTGCAATTAAGCCCTTGTCCCAAACGGTTGCTTGATTCAGTACAGATTCTAAAACACACACATAGAACATACGTTAGATTTACACAACAAGTAAGTGGCACACGGCACACGGGCCCCTAGCCATGACAGAGTTAATCAGGGCAGACAACTGAGTCCATTTGACTCTCAAGTTCTTAAGGTTAACAGAGTACAGTTTACATAAAACAATTACTGCATGCACATGGGCCTTTAATTCTGACTGACGAACCCAAAGCAAATAACTGGGCCTATTCAACCTGCAAGTACTTAAAGTTAAATGACAATGAAAAGTATTAAAGATACCTAAACATAGAAAATACAAATACTAGTAGCGCAGAAAAAGTCTTTCTAGATCACGTACTGACAAAGCGGAATTAGCTAAAATGCAAGTGCTCTTACGGTTGAATCAATATTTAATACGGGTACATTCTTACTATCGGTATACTGATCCATGTTAAGAGCACGGACCGATGTAATGGCAGCACTTCAAGCCAGACGAGCTTACGGTAAGAACACCAAACGAAAGTCAGCAGTAAAAGCAGATGGGTTTCCACGAACCGTGACGACCCGTGGTGCTCACCGTTTATTATCGCGTCAGGCCTGAGAGAAAAGGACACTGTATGTGGGCACGTTGACCAACCAAGGTAGCATGAAGCAGGTCTACTCGAACTCCAAAGTGCTACCCACTATCGCAGTGGCAGAGGGCGTCGCCCCTCCGCCATCCGAACGTGGCGAGCGGCCTCTGCGGCTGGCAAGTTCAGCCCGCGATCCAGACTGACTCCGTAACTGACAGTCAGTCTCCAGCAAGACCTCTAGTTCGAGCTGGCATGCGCTTAAATCCCGAAAGAGGTGCCGCATGGCTGCCACCTACACGAGATGCCAGAGAAACCGTACCCAGGTAATGGAGCCCAAAGAAGTTCCGCGAGTAAAAGAATAGATTTCAACGAGCCAGAGGAGTGACAGTAAACAAATTACAAAGTAGCAAACAAAGGCTTTGACATTTGATTTTAATTATAAAACGTTTGCAGGGGCAGATGTTAACTTTGAATTTATTTTGTTGGTTGCGAAATGCAGATTAAGACTACAAAAATTACAGAAGGGAAGGAAATTGGTGAGATGGGACCTGGGTAAGGCGAAAGAACGAGGGGTGGTTAAGAGTTTCGAATGGACTATTAGCCAACGACTAACTGATACAGGGATAAGGACCAGAAAACACTACTTGACAAAGGTCATGGGATAGAGATATACACATATACAGGTGGTGCTAGAATCGCGTACACAAGGTATAAAGGGGCAGTGCATTGGCGGAGCTGTTATTTGTACTGAGGTGATTCAAGTGAAAACGTTCCTGACGTTATTGTGGCCGCACGACGGGAACTAACAGCCTTTGAACGCGGAATGGTAGTTGGAGCTAGAAGCATAAGATAATACATTTCGGGAATCGTTCGTAAATTTAGTATTCCGAGGTCACTTACCTCTCAGTACGGACAATGCAGTGACTGACGGCCTTCACTTAACGACCGAGAACAGCGGCGTTGGCGCAGAATTGTCAGTGCTGGCAGACAAGCAACACTGCGTGAAATAGCCGCAGAAATCAATGTGGTGAGATAGCGTTCTCGCTTCCCGCGCCCGGGTTCACGGGTTCGATTCCCGGCGGGGTCAGGGATTTTTTCTGCCTCGTGATGACTGGGCGTTGTGTGATGTCCTTAGGTTAGTTAGGTTTAAGTAGTTCTAAGTTCTAGGGGACTGATGACCATAGATGTTAAGTCCCATAGTGCTCAGAGCCATTTGAACCAAATCAATTTGGCACGCAAGATGAACGTATCTTGCGAAATTCGTCGTTAATGGGCTATGGTAACAAACGACCGATGCGAGTGGCTTTGTGAACAGCACGGCGTCGTCTGCATCGCCTCTCTTGGGCTCATGACTGTAACGGTTGGACGCTAGACGACTGCAAAACCGTGGCCTGGTAGATGTCCCGATTTCAGTTCGGAAGAGCTGACAGTAGGGTTCGGATGTGGCCTCACGAATGACATGGATCCAAGTTGCCTACAAAGCACTGTGCATGTTGCTCCAAGTGGTGTGGGCTGTGTGTACATTAAATGTACTGGGTCCTATGTTCCAAATGAACCCATCATTGACTGAAAATGGTTATGTTCGGCTAGCTGGAGTCTATTTTCAACAATTCGTGGATTTTATGTTCCAAACAACGATATCATCTCACTGAACCACAATTGTTCGCCATTAATTTGAAGAATATGCTGCACAGTTCGCGCGAATGATTTGGCTACCAATCCGAGATGAATCCAATCGAACACTTGTGGGGCATAATCGAGAAGGCAGTTCGTAGAAAACATCCTGCACTGACAACACTTTCGCAGTTATGGACGGCAGCGTGGCAGCGTGGCTCAGTATTTCTTCAGGAGACTTCAGTGACATGTTGAGTCCATGCCACGCCGATTTGCTACACTACGCCGGGCAAAAGAAGGCCCTACACGATAGTAGGAGGTATCCCACGACTTCTGTCGCCTCAGTGTAGAACACGAATGGGTGGGACGGAATCCCAGTGACTCAGCTCTCTACCACAAATGAAACATTCTTTCGTGATAATTAGAATAAATCTTAGTGATGATTAAATTAAGCCCTGCGCAAAATTCTACCACGTGACCTACTCTTTCACTCCTTTCGCCCACTTCCCGTTCTCGCACTATTCTTCCTTCTCTTCCTTCTCCTACTATCGAAATCCAGTTTAGCCATAGCTATTAAAGTTTCGTCTCCCTTAAGTATCTAAATTGTCTCTCATCTCATAGTACATTTTTTCAGTTATTATTGGTGTTTTGGTCTTTAGCTTACTGCTTTTCGCTTTCTTTACAATGCATTTTCTATGATCATTCTGGAAATATGGATACATGATATGTCTCTACAGTTTGCTATCTATACATCAAAAACTGTATTTCCTTACAGAAATGGCGTACAACTTATTTTTGCCTCTTATTTACATTTTCTGCAAACCACAACTTTGCCGTTCGTTGTAAATGGACGTTGAGTCAAAAGAAGCTTGGTAATACATTCAGTTTTGGTAATTTTTTACATTTTTTTAATCCGCTTTTTCTTCGCTGTATTGTTGTTGTTTCCACTTCACCTCATTTCTGTAAAACTTCATAAGAGGAATATTGCTGTAGTTTCATGTGTTCCACACTCAGTACAGTTTCTGTTTATTCGTTTGTTTTCTGTGTGGGTTGTGAGTGTTGCCGAATTCTGCATACAGTGTGTGTGTGTGTGTGTGTGTGTGTGTGTGTGTGTGTGTGTTTGTGTGTGTGTTTGGTGTGTGGTGAGAGAGAGAGAGAGAGAGAGAGAGAGAGAGAGAGACAGTTTAGAAGTTTAGACTGAGGGAGAGGGGCAGAGAGAAAAGTCGTACAGCATAGAAAAAGGAAAAAATACTCTTTAACCACATTAAGCTACAAACAGAGAAAGCAAAAATAATTGCTTACAATAGCTACTGCAGAAGTTGGCAACGCAAACTAAATTATAATACATCCCTTCAATCTCTCCAACGTATGCGAATCTATTTGTCATATAAACTTATCTAGGTAATTAGTGTTGGTTATTGTCTATTTTCTACATATACATCTACATTTATACTCCGCAAGCCACCCAACGGTGTGTGGCGGAGGGCACTTTACGTGCCACTGTCATTACCTCCCTTTCCTGTTCCAGTCGCGTATGGTTCGCGGGAAGAACGACTGTCTAAAAGCCTCTGTGCGCGCTCTAATCTCTCTAATTTTACATTCGTGATCTCCTCGGGAGGTATAAGTAGGGGGAAGCAATATATTCGATACCTCATCCAGAAACGCACCCTCTCGAAACCTGGCGAGCAAGCTACACCGCGAAGCAGAGCGCCTCTCTTGCAGAGTCCGCCACTTGAGTTTGTTAAACATCTGCGTAACGCTATCACGGTTACCAATTAACCCTGTGACGAAACGCGCCGCTCTTCTTTGAATCTTCTCTATCTCCTCCGTCAACCCGATCTGGTACGGATCCCACACTGATGAGCAATACTCAAGTATAGGTCGAACGAGCGTTTTGTAAGCCACCTCCTTTGTTGATGGACTACATTTCCTAAGGACTCTCCCAATGAATCTCAACCTGGTACCCGCCTTACCAACAATTAATTTTATATGATCATTCCACTTCAAATCGTTCCGCACGCATACTCCCAGATATTTTACAGAAGTAACTGCTACCAGTGTTTGTTCCGCTATCATATAATCATACAATAAAGGATCCTTCTTTCTATGTATTCGCAATACATTACATTTCTCTATGTTAAGGGTCAGTTGCCACTCCCTGCACCAAGTGCCTATCCGCTGCAGATCTTCCTGCATTTCGCTACAATTTTCTAATGCTGCAACTTCTCTGTATACTACAGCATCATCCGCGAAAAGCCGCATGGAACTTCCGACACTATCTACTAGGTCATTTATATATATTGTGAAAAGCAATGGTCCCATAACACTCCCCTGTGGCACACCAGAGGTTACTTTAACGTCTGTAGACGTCTCTCCGTTGATAACAACATGCTGCGTTCTGTTTGCTAAAAACTCTTCAATCCAGCCACACAGCTGGTCTGATATTCCGTAGGCTCTTACTTTGTTTATCAGGCGACAGTGCGGAACTGTATCGAACGCCTTCCGGAAGTCAAGAAAAATAGCATCTACCTGGGAGCCTGTATCTAATATTTTCTGGGTCTCATGAACAAATAAAGCGAGTTGGGTCTCACACGATCGCTGTTTCCGGAATCCATGTTGATTCCTACATAGTAGATTCTGAGTTTCCAAAAACGACATGATATTCGAGCAAAAAACATGTTCTAAAATTCTACAACAGATCGACGTCAGAGATATAGGTCTATAGTTTTGCGCATCTGCTCGACGACCCTTCTTGAAGACTGGGACTACCTGTGCTCATTTCCAATCATTTGGAACCTTCCGTTCCTCTAGAGACTTGCGGTACACGGCTGTTAGAAGGGGGGCAAGTTCTTTCGCGTACTCTGTGTAGAATCGAATTGGTATCCCGTCAGGTCCAGTGGACTTTCCTCTGTTGAGTGATTCCAGTTGCTTTTCTATTCCTTGGACATTTATTTCGATGTCAGCCATTTTTTCGTTTGTGCGAGGATTTAGAGAAGGAACTGCAGTGCGGTCTTCCTCTGTGAAACAGCTTTGGAAAAAGGTGTTTAGTATTTCAGCTTTACGCTTGTCATCCTCTGTTTCAATGCCATCATCATCCCGGAGTGTCTGGATATGCTGTTTCGAGCCACTTACTGATTTAACGTAAGACCAGAACTTCCTAGGATTTTCTGTCAAGTCGGTACATAGAATTTTACTTTCGAATTCACCGAACGCTTCACGCATAGCCCTCCTTACGCTAACTTTGACATCGTTTAGCTTCTGTTTGTCTGAGAGGTTTTGGCTGCGTTTAAACTTGCAGTGAAGCTCTCTTTGCTTTCGCAGTAGTTTCCTAACTTTGTTGTTGTACCACGGTGGGTTTTTCCCGTCCCTCACAGTTTTACTCGGCACGTACCTGTCTAAAACGCATTTTACGATTGCCTTGAACTTTTTCCATAAACACTCAACATTTTGACTACAATACTGCGTTCACTGTGTTGTTCCTAGAAGATTATCGACATTGTTGTTTTCTTATTCATTATTAGACCTATTCCTGCATTACCCATATCTGATTTTTTGTTTGTTTGTAAGCCTATACTCACTTGGCCAAAAGTCCTTTTCTTCCTGACACTTCAACACTTACCACTGTACCTTCAGCTATCCATTCTCTTTTTTAAAATCTCTAGCCTACCTAAGCGATTGAGGAATCTCACATTCCACACACCGATCCCTAAACTGACAGCTTTGCTTTTGCTGATGAGAACATCCTCTGTATAGTCCCCTTCCGGAGATCCTAAAGAGGATATATTTTACCTCCAGATTTTACCCAAGAGAATACCATCATCATTTAACCATACAGCACAGCTTCATACCCTCGAGAAACATAACGGCTGTAGTATCCTCTTGCGTTCAGCCGTTCACAGTACCAGCGTAGTTAAGCCAATTGGGTAACTTTACGATACCAGATCAGTCTACCACCCACACTCTTTCCGTTGCAACTATTAAAAAGTCCTGTTGGAGACCCATAGGTTAGTCCGGCAACTCAACAGATACCCCTCCGCTGTGGTTGCACCTACTCTACGGCTATCTCCATCGTTGAGGCCAGGCCCGGCGGTTCATTTTTGTCTGAGTGGATATGTCCAAAGAGCAGTCGACGTTCCCGCTCCCCTCGCATAGGAATAGTAAATAGCAGAAAAATTCACAAAAAAGGAGACTTCTACAAGTATAACTACAATATAATTCTAAATTGTTATTAAAATACTATCTGTTTAACGAATGCTATTCATTTAAAAAAAATCACTTCCTGAGTGCAAAAAAAACTGACCTGCAATTTCCGTTTTACGTAATAAATGTGAGTAACAAATCATCTAAACTTAGTTTGTTGTAATCTCGCAGTAAACATGCTAAACAACGGTGTGATGGAGTCCATCTTGCAAAACTGTTGACCTTAAGTAAGTTTCAGTTGTTATAAAAAAGGAAAACTACGTTCATCAGAACATGATGATCCGGGAACGGTAATAGGCAAGTGAGAAAGGCGCTAAACTCCGGAATTAATTCTCTTCACTATTTATATTTTTTTCAAAACACTGCACGCCTTGCCTCAAGCTTTTTGCTTGCTCATTTGGCTTCTACAAAAGTTGCAAAAGCATGTCGCTATTGCCCATCAACCTCTCTCTACCTAAAACCTTTTTTGTCACATTTTACAATTTCAACGAAATCTGTAGGTTGACCGAGAAAGAAGTTTTCCAACGATTTACGCTAATTCTCAGAATTATTGACGGATGGACTCTCGAAGCACGCAATGAAACGATCGAAAACTTTGAAATATGATTTTCCAAAAGTTTTTTTTTTTAGTTCCAGTTGCCACCTCCCTGGTGATTTTTATATCTATATAGTTGCGTCAAAATTCTGCTGCACCGGAGAATCGACTAGCCGGGACAAGACGAACGTTGTCTGAAGAAAAATAAATTCGCTATTTTTTTGTATTGTACAGTTAGTGAGCAACTTGTCAAATAACAAGCGCTTAATAATCTGAAAGACGGTTCTAATTGTTCGTCTACGGTAAGCGCTCAGAATAAGCATCCAATTTCCATTAAATTAAGAAAAATACGAAAAGAAAGTATAGTGCCTCTCTGTGCTACGTCTTCTCACTGCTTATTTTACGTCAGTTGCTTTGAACATATATTTTTATAAATTCGCGTGTCGGCACATTGATAGAATGTTGGCGGAGCTCCTGTCTGATTCAGAACGGATACAACTGCTCACGGTGATAGGCAAATGTCTCGTAGTTTGAATACGGCGCTCTCCCACTTGGGACCGTAGCGTTCCCAAAGATGCTCCTGCAGCTACACCAGTATGTTAGGTTAGTAACACCGTGATGATGCTGTCCCGCTTTCTAATGGCTGCACTACCGCTTCGGAGAGCATTACTGCCAAAGTAGGAGAGAACTCGTGCCAAGACGTAAGTGCGCCATTGTAGGTGCAGTTAATACAAATGCTCCACGAACGTTTTCTCCGAGTACACATATTTCCTCAAATTCAACCTGAATTTTTTGAGTGGGTACAGCTACAACATCAAAATCCGTCCCCGGCTGAGGCACTCGAGCCTCAACGGCGTCATGCACACGGCAGTAGTGACATGCGCTCTGCTTACTGCGCCATCCTTGTACGTTCTGTAACGGCAGCAAAGAGTACGGTACACCGTTCCGGAATTTATTCCCACTGAATACACGAAATGTATTAGACGTAACGATTATCGTCAACATTCTAATTACCCGGCCAAACTGTCGAAAAAGAATAAAATTATTAACTGTTATATAAAGCAGCTACTAGCAGTTAGCAATGTATCGAACTTTTTTTTAAAAAAAAAGTCTTTTTATCCCAACTCTGAAGGAGATGGTGGGCGGTAGGAAAGAATAGCTCTTTTCAGCCATAGCTATAGTTTGTGCTGTTGTTACACCATTCATTTAGGACTATTCGGTGATTATTTAATTTTATAGTATTTTTAGCTGCATATAGATGGATAACTGAGAGCAAGATATAGTTCATTAAGTTTCCTTCATTCCGTAGTCTCAAAACGGCTACGAGTGCATAAAATGATATACGTGGCCATCTTCTATTACTAGAGTCGCCTTTCAAGTTCGTGTAAACGATTTTTCTTGCGACGTAAATTTGTTATCGCTTTAAAATTTGTCATTTACTATCGCCAAAACAATGGCATAGTAGAAATCGACTTCGTAGAAACAGCGTTGTGCAAAGATGCACATAATTTTTTATCACTTCCTTAAAAACGTAACACAACCACAACGCTCAGTGTACTGTAATTAATCACATACAGAAAAGGTTGTTTATCTTTGGTGCGCAGAACTTCGTTGCGTTCATGCGTACGACAGCAATGAATTTCATGAATGTCAACCAAAATCAGGTGTTCTTCTAGAACACATCGACGTTGTGCGCGGCATGATAGGAGAACACCGACTTGTGACCGACCATCCGTAAGCGGATCCTCCTCTAGGTATGTCAGACCACGCAGTACATTCGATTTAGGCACTAGGACCGAGGCTCAAAAGCAGGTTAACCGGTCTCAAAAATGTATATCAAGGACACGAAAAATCCATATACAACACAGTAAAAGGAGGCAAAATCTGGATAGTTTTGCGCAGGCCGGAAACTAAGCAACACTACCATGCTGACATGTTTCAAGATCAACGGAAAGCAACCAAACTTCTTCGTCTGCGTAGCGCTTCCAAGAAAATGATCACTTGATGCTTGTTGTACGACAGTTTTTTTGCACAAGTAATTGATTCCATCAGGAAAAAACCATCGAAAACTTCGCGTCATTCTTCCTCATGATGATGTCACTTGTCACACAGCTCATCAAGCTGTGGATAATGTGACGGAGATGAACATAGAATTAATGTCACATTGCCAGTATTCGCTCATTTCATCGCATAACGCCTTCTTTTTCATCGGTAAAGGTAAACAGAAATTGTGTGGACAGCTACTTTCATCATTTCAGTGAATTGCTGAATTTCTTCTTTAATTGTGGTTTCTGAGGTATCTACATGTTGGAAATGTCGTTTCAGGACCGATTCGAACGAACGCATACAAGAGATTGTAAATTAGCGAGAAATAATGAAACGATTTGCACCAAAGCTATGTTTCCCTTACATTATTTTTGTAAAATATTTCAAGGTGACCCACTTATTAGTTATTTGGCTTTACGATAGTTTACTGAGAATACTTGTACGTGATGGTTCATATCTTCCCCATAGGCGAAGTGGCTCGCTTTTCCCATATTTGCTAACTGTTTTTTGGTTCACCCGTTTTTGGAAAAATCATCATCTCATGTCATTCATATTACTGCAAATTTTGGCGTTATGAACACTGACGGTAGTATTGATATCTTATATTCAGGGGCAACGCCAAGTATATATTTATATTTACATTTATTTACCGTGACCATTTTGTGACTACAAGGTATTTGCGTTACCTACAAATGTTGCCAAGGGTCAACACCTATGGGCTCAAAGTTAACGCAGGAAACTGAGGTAGCTAGCTATGTGTCCCATGGTAAAGAACATCTTTACTGGAATAGAGGAAATCTTCGGAGAAGGGACAAATGGTTCAAAGGGCTCTGACCACTATGGGACTTAACTTCTGAGGACATCAGTTGCCGAGAACTTAGAACTAATTAAACCTAACTAACCTAAGGACATCACACACATCCATGCCCGAGACAGGATTCGAACTTGCGACCGTAGCGGTCGCCCTCGAGGGAACAGCACTAAAGTCCCATAAATAACACTTTGGGCTAGTTTGAGAACTATGAGTTCGATTAACATGGTAGAATTTTGTAAACTTAGTCTGATGAAAGAATTAATGGAATCCTACTGGAGTAATATTAAAGATATTATTTTGTCTTTGCCTTATTCCCTAACTTTCTCTTCCTTCCCTATCCTCAGATAAGCGATTTCCTACCTGAACAGAAATTCTCCTGTCACCATGACAGTGGTAGGCGTTTCTGCAGAAATTTTCCCATAAAAGATGGGCAGATGGGATGCCTACAGACAAGTATTTACTAGTGTTTTAACGTTATTTAGACATAATCTTCAACACAAATGAATGACATCAGAGCGCCATTCCACTCTCAACTTTTCTTGACGCCAGAGTGGTGGTGTCACGATGTCAGTGGCAGCCTGACCAGAGCACATGTGATCTTAACACTGATGCAAACAGCTAGTTCTCAGTTAACTTATAGCAATGCTGCTTATAACTGTATCGTCTGTTCTGTTATGAGTCTTCATTCCACATGCATTCATCCACACTACTTCCAAAACCAAAACAGTTGGGTGGGGGAGGAGGAACAGTATGTTTCTGATTGGTTCAGAGAGAGTAGGTGGGGGCGAGTGATGAGCTTAGCACTTAAATTGTTAGCAATGGTTATCTGCAAAGAAGTCCATAGATTTCCTCTGGTAAGCATGAGTAGTAGGGCAACTCTGCATTGCTGCCATATTTATTCAAGGTGGCGGTTCCAAGATGGCGTCCATAAATGTAGCGATGTCACACTGATGTCATGGCGGGAAATTTAAATTTTTGTGGGAAAATAGGTCAACTGGGTTACTTTGACTAAGCTAATTCCCCCATCCCCCACTCTCCCATCTGGAAACTGGTGGGAAAGAGACTCAGTCTGTGGTGGGCTGTCAGATAAGATGGACATAAGTATTTTGTATGCAGTGGGGTATTATTTAAACATTTTCAGTTGCCTTTCATTGAACACTAGACAGTAGCTCCATCCAGTGTGTTCACCTTGATGTCTGGAGACCAACTGGTTCACAACACCACCACCGCCATAGGGCATTGTTGATCCTCCCCCAGTCTCCCACACCCCACCTGGAAATTGGCAGAATAAAGGACTCAGTCTGCACTGAACTGCTGGATAGGAGAGATGTAAGTCTTTATTCTTTTCTGTGCAGTGCAGAATTTGTTTATTTAAACAATTTGAGTTACCACTGATCGACCACTAGACAGGAGGTCCATCCAGTTTCGTCAGTAACTGCTAGATGTGGAATGGATATTTCCACTGTCAGTCTAGCACTGGAGAGTTGCTCCACTCATCCTATCCAGTAGCCCTATATAGGAAGGATGGGTGCTAGTGGTAACAGTACAGTAATCTATCACTTAAGTATAGGGATCAGTCTCCTGCCAGTCTACAAGTGAACACCTGCTTGAAGCCAATAGGCCTACATCAGAAATAATTACAGGACAGCAACCTATCACTGAAGTACAGGGGAGGAGCCTCCTCATGATCTAGAAGTGAATAGCTACTGCTGGGAGGAACATAAGACTGAGTGATAATAATATTGCATCAACCCACTATCCCACTGCGTCTCTTTTTTGCAGGTGATAAAACTGGGACTTAAATGGTAGAATTGCGCAAAAATTGAGAAACATAAAACAGAAAACAAAGGGTTGGCGATGCTAATAAAATACACAGGCAGCAGACAGGTAAAATAATAGACAGACAATTAAAAAAACACGGTGACAGTCTGGTTTCTGTTCGCAAGAGGTATAAAAATCACACCTAGCAATGGCATGATTTCTGTTGCAACACTCTGACAAAGATGCACGATACTAAACACTCACTTAAAACACTGCTCTAAAACGTTGGTACAAATATGACACACCACAGCCGAGGGCAGATGGGGAGAACCTGGACAGATGATGGGAAAGAAAACGAAGTGGGGGGAGGGGGTAGGAGCCGACAGAGGACGAGAAGTCATAAGAGGGGGGGGGGGGGGCTGGGCAGACGCGAGAGGGAGGAGGGAAAGGCAGAGGGGAGGAATGGAAAAGGACTCAGGGGGGGAGGGGGGGGAGAGTTTAGGCAGGGAAAAAACAGGATGGACGGGGGGAAGAGGGAAACCAGGGAAAGGACAGAGGAAAGGAGGGGGAGGTGATGATCAGAGTTGATAGGAGGGATAAATGGAGGGAGAGAGAGCACAATCTGGGAGGAGGAGTTGACAGAAGCCACATTGGGAAAGTAGATGAACAGTGTAGAGATGGAGGGTAGGAGGGGGACACAACAGTGCAGGTGCGGCAGAAGGCGGGAGTTGGAGAGGAGAGTAGCCACCAGGGAATGAGGGGGATCAGGTGTAGAGTATGCAAACATGTTCGAGGAATAGGAGCAGATGGGGGAAGGGGATCAGGTCATAGAGGATCCATGAGGGATGGCGCTCAAGAATCACTGTGTCTCTTTTTTTTTCTTCTTTATTGAGTTTCGATTCCCCCCCCCCTCCCCCCCGCAAGGGGGCGGACTGGCAACAGCTTAGTATGAAGCTCTTCAGCCTACATAATTTGTTTTAAATAGAGGAAGATAATAAACAATAAAGAACAGACGATAAAATCGGAGACTTAAACGGTAACATAGGGGAAAAAATCATGGCACTTAAAAAATAGAAACAAAGGGATGATGAGGCTAATAAAATACATATGAAGCAGACAGGTAAAATAATAGACAGAGAATTAAAAAACATGGCGACAGTCTAGTTTCTGTTCGCAAGAGACATAAAATTCACACCCAGCGACAGCATGATTTCTGTTCGCAACACTTTGGAAAGACGAACAATACGAAGGGGGGAAAGGAGCCGATGGAGGACAAGGACCCATAAGAGGGGGCGAGGGGTGCTGGGCAGACGCAACAGGGAGTGGGGAAGGCAGCGGAGGGGAGTACAAAAGCACTCGGAGGGGGAGGGAGGTAGGGAGAGGGAAGGTGGGGAGAAAAACAGGATGGAAGGGGGGGGAAGAGGGAGCTCAGAGAAAGGACAGAGGAAAGGAGGGGGGTGAGGATCAGAGTTGATAGGAGGGATAAATGGAAGGAGAGAGTGCATCATCTGGGAGGGGGAGTTGATGGAAGCCAGCTTGGGATAGGAGTGAAGGGTGTAGGGAGGACACAACAGTGAAGGCGTGGCAGAGGGTGGGGGTTGAAGAGGAGAGGAGCAACCAGGGGGTGAGGGGGATCAAGGCGGCGGGAGGTATAGAGTATGCAGAGATGTTCGAGGAATAAGAGCAGATGGGCGAAAGGAATGAGGTCATAAAGGATCCGTGTGGGGGATGGGAGGCGTATACGGAAGGTGAGGTGGAATGCATGACGCTCAAGGATCTGGAGGGACTTACAGAATTCGGGGAGGGGGGCAGATATCCAGGTGGGACTGGCATAACAGAGGATGGGACTGATTAAGGATTTGTAGGTGTGGAGGATGGTAGAGAAGTGCAACCCCCGTGTCCAGCCAGAGAGGAGTTTGAGGAGTCGGAGGCGGTTGTGGGCTTTGGATTGGATGGAGCGGAGATGAGGGATCCAGGTGAGGTGACGGTCAATGGTGAAGCCACGGTAGGTGAGGCTGGGGGAGAGGTGGACAGGAAGGTCGCAGATGGTAAGGGAGAAATCCAGGAGCCGGAAGTAGCGAGTGGTACAACCTACGATTATTGCCTGAGTCTTGGAAGGATTGATTTTGAGGAGCCATCTGTTACACCATGCGACAAAAAGGTCAAGGTGATTCTGGAGAAGGCGTTGGGACCTTTGGAGGGTAGGAGCGAGGGCGAGGAATGCGGTGTCATCGCTGCGTCTCTACGATCCTGCGCCTATATGCACGACACCTGTAGCAACATTATTTGGTAACGAAACACACTAATACCTATTTACGAGTCCCAAGTTGCAGCCTAGCCAACAGAAACGTGGGAAATATATCGTATGACATTTTTTTACAAACTTAATGATCATTATCTTACCTGAACATGGTATCTCAAGACTAAAATGAAAACAGACCAGCCACCTCCAGTAGCCTGCATCTACCATTCGGTATTGTGTATCTGAAGACCCGGCAAGCCAACTGCCCCGAGCAGTCCTCCCGCCAGCCACAGTACATTGCGCCCAACTCGGGCTAACTGCAGCCCCATCCCTGACACAGACTCCTCAATTTAAAAATTCCGAAACGGTGATGTTTTTTGTCAATACACCTCGAATTTCTCACGTAAATTGTAGAGTCCTCCCGTTTATACGAGTTATTTTCGAAGATAGAAGAAACTGGACCCTATACATGTTTTCACGTCGATAATAGTACCGTTACTTCTTGTGAAAGTCCTGTACAACGCTGTGGCATAGACCAGATTTCCTCTAAATATTCCCTCGTCAGGACGAAAAATATCTCCTCTTACCTATGAAGTCTTGCATCACAGAGCTAGAATATTAAACTCGTATTTGGCACATGACAGAGTGCTAACAGCATGCTGTACCTCTTGTCACAGGACGCCTCCTCACTTTCCAACTCTCCCTTAAAGTAACCTTATGCTTCGCCCATACGAACACTCTTAAGTGCACAGAGCACTTGTATATGTCAGGTTTATACTACGCATCACTTTGAAAATTCCATAATATAGCTGATTTTAATACGACGATCATCTCGCCCTGTGTACGTTCCGTTAAAAAATCTCACTGCAATGAGGAAACACCTGATCACTTTCGAACTCTCTCTTAAAGTAAGAAATGTCTCATCACATCTCTCTAGATAACGGCACAGAGAAGTTGTAAAAATTGGGTTTATATTACATGTCACTTTACAAATTCGATAACATAGCTGATTTTATTACGATTATCATCTCGCCCTACGTACGTTCCATTAAAAGATCTCACTGCAGCGAGAAAACGCTTGATTAACTCTCCAACTCTCGAATCATATCCGTGGTACTCTCACCGTCACGTCCACCAGCCAAGCGGTACGTCACCGATATCAAGTTGATAGGCTAATTAATTAATTTGATCATGAGAGCCCCTGTGTATGCCGAGTAATTTTTTTCTGCAGTCGGATTACACCCGCAGGTGACCATTACACACACTTCTGTGACGTCTCTGGAGGCTTCACACAGACTAGGTAAACACGTCCTCTGATACCAAAGTGGATCGTAAACGTTGTCAAATAGCTGAAGACATTTGCGTTCTGTCTCTCAGCTGTCTTGCCATGCTGGTGGAAGTAAGTCACTTACAACTCTGGCATATTGCGCCTGAACAAATCCTGCTGACACCTGTCGGTCTATTGGAGGGGCGGGCATTAGACCTCTTCACCTTCTTCACCACCCCTGGGTTGCAAGTGAACAGCAGTGAATGGGGCGCGAACCACTGACCGCGTGTCATTGCTGTATCACTCACCTTGCCGCACAGCTGTTAATGATTCCAGACTCCCAAAAGTGGTCCTATCCTTCCCAGAAGGACTGCGCGATTAAATGTTGCAGGGGTAAATACTGCGATGTTGACAATACGCTCCCACTCATCCCTCCTGCAAACCAAAACGTTCTGAGATGTGTTTTCGAAATATCCTGAAATGGCTGACACAGTGAGCAATGACAAAATACCAGTATACTGACCTCTACATACCAAACGTGTACGAGTCTGGAGACCTAGGTTTCCCTCAGAATACAATACAGGGTTTATAAATGAATATCGGGGTTTTAACGCTTTATAATATTCCCAGAATGAGATTTTCACTCTGCAGCGGAGTGTGCGCTGATATGAAACTTCCTGGCAGTTTAAAACTGTGTGCCCGACCGAGACTCGAACTCGGGACCTTTGCCTTTGCCTTTGCCTTTGCCTTTGCAAAGGTCCCGAGTTCGAGTCTCGGTCGGGCACACAGTTTTAATCGGCCAGGAAGTTTCATATCAGCGCACACTCCGCTGCAGAGTGAAAATCTCATTCTGCAAACATCCCCCAGGCTGTGGCTAAGCCATGTCTCCGCTATATCCTTTCTTTCAGGAGTGCTAGTTCTGCAAGTTTCGCAGGAGAGCTTCTGTAAAGTTTGGAAGGTAGGAGACGAGATACTGGCAGAAGTACAGCTATGAGTACCGGGCGTGAGTCGTGCTTCGGTAGCTCAGATGGTAGAGCACTTGCCCGCGAAAGGCAAAGGTCCCGAGTTCGAGTCTCGGTCGGGCACACAGTTTTAATCGGCCAGGAAGTTTCATATCAGCGCACACTCCGCTGCAGAGTGAAAATCTCATTCTGGAAACATCCCCCAGGCTGTGGCTAAGCCATGTCTCCGCTATATCCTTTCTTTCAGGAGTGCTAGTTCTGCAAGTTTCGCAGGAGAGCTTCTGTAAAGTTTGGAAGGTAGGAGACGAGATACTGGCAGAAGTACAGCTGTGAGTACCGGGCGTGAGTCGTGCTTCGTTAGCTCAGATGGTAGAGCACTTGCCCGCGAAAGGCAAAGGTCCCGAGTTCGAGTCTCGGTCGGGCACACAGTTTTAATCGGCCAGGAAGTTTCATATCAGCGCACACTCCGCTGCAGAGTGAAAATCTCATTCTGGAAACATCCCCCAGGCTGTGGCTAAGCCATGTCTCCGCTATATCCTTTCTTTCAGGAGTGCTAGTTCTGCAAGTTTCGCAGGAGAGCTTCTGTAAAGTTTGGAAGGTAGGAGACGAGATACTGGCAGAAGTACAGCTGTGAGTACCGGGCGTGAGTCGTGCTTCGGTAGCTCAGCTGGTAGAGCACTTGCCCGCGAAAGGCAAAGGTCCCGAGTTCGAGTCTCGGTCGGGCACACAGTTTTAATCTGCCAGGAAGCTTTATAATATTTATTATATTAAACTTACAGTTATAAATGATATGTCAAATGAAAGAGCAACTCCGTTTTACCGAGAACCTTACAAATGTTCAATGTGAGCACCATTTGTCACACGGCAGACATCAAGTCTATAGCCGAGTTCTTCCCAAACGTTGATAAGTGTGTCTTCACTGATTGTAGCAACAGCTGCTTCAATCCGCTTTCTTAATTCAGGGAGGTCTGCTGGTAGCGGAGGCACGTACACAAGATCCTCGATGAAGTCCCAAAGGAAAAAATCGCACGGCGTTAGGTCGGGTGAACGTGGAGGCCACGCAAAGCGAGTCCAGTAATTGGGCCCCTTGCGGGCTGTCCAGCGCTCGGGTACTGACAAGTTCAACCGACCGCGTACTTCGCTGTGCCAGTGAGGTGGCGCACCATCTTGTTGGAAAATGAAGTTCTCTGACTCCTCTTCTTCCAACTGAGGGAAGAGCCGTTGCTCTAGTGTGTCAAGGTAAGAAGTGCCAGTTACAGTAGGTTTACGAAAAATGAAAGGCCCATAAACTCGGCTATAGACTTGATGTGTGCCGTGTGACAAACGGTGCTCACATTGAACATTTGTAAGGTTCAAATGGCTCTGAGCACTATGGGACTCAACATCTTAGGTCATAAGTCCCCTAGAACTTAGAACTACTTAAACCTAACTAACCTAAGGACACCACACACACCCGTGCCCGAGGCAGGATTCGAACCTGCGACCGTAGCAGTCCCGCGGTTCCGGACTGCAGCGCCAGAACCGCACGGCCTCCGCGGCCGGCACATTTGTAAGGTTCTTGGTAAAACTGTCTGAGTTGCTCTTTCATTTGACATATCATTTATAAGTTTAATGTAATAAATATTATAAATCGTTAAAACCCCGATATTCATTTATAAACACCCTGTATTATAGAGGCGTTCCTATTGCCTCCCTCCTAATTAGTGGGCGTATGATTCAAGAACTCAAATGGGAATCCCTGGAGGGAAAACACTACTGAGAACTGGCATTTGAAACAGACCGCAGAAGGATTTTACTGCCGCCAATGTACCTTTTGCATTAGGACACCAAAGATACGGGAAATTTGCGGTCACGGGGATTCGTATAGGTAGTCCTGTTTCCTCACTGTATTTGCGAGTGGGATAAGAAAGGGGATGGCTAGTAGTGCTACATGATACCCTCCGCCACACACTGTACGATGATGGCCTGCGAAGTAAGAATATAGACGTAAATTTAGTCTACTTATTAAAATGTCAGTCCATCCATTCATAGGCACACAAAAGTCACCGAAGAATGTTGTCTCTTATTTCCCAAGAAAATAAAAGATTGTCTCTCTGTAGAAATCTTCGTATTAGCCCCTAATTATCTTATTGCAGTCACTTCGCGAGACGTATGTCATAGGTTGTAATATTTTTATCTCCAATACTAAACGGTATAGAGCTCACCCCTCACCTCTCAACTCAACCAGTCGTCACAGTATCACTTACCTGCCATATTCTCACGAATCTTCGAGTCTTAGATATGTAGCATTTGAAAACACCTGATTTCGACGAGTAAGAGATATCCCCACCCCAGCCAAGTTACAGACACACGCTTATTCTCTTCAAATCCCATCACACTTCCACAGAACTGATCCATTAGTTAGACGACCGTGTAGTCCTCCGTCTGTCACTGACTACGTAGAGAACTATCACAACGAAAATAATAGCACACTAACGTACAAGAAGAAATTCATAACTGTTGGGTCTTGTACCGCAAGTAAACAAGGAAGAGGACGTTGTTATCGGTGGCCAGTATCCTCTTTCTATAACACTAATGCACACGTGGATTAATACTGTTCTTTATTTACTTGAACTGGAAACATTCATGTAGCTTGGATAGAGTCTATGTTTTGTGGTACAAGCTCGACAGTAATACTCCTCCTGCAGACTAATGCGACAGTAATAGTCCTCCTGCAGACTAATGTAATGTCAACATCGGTAATCTTGCTATTACAGACTTCAGTTTCTCACTGCTACTAAAGTACAATTCTGGCTGAGGTAAACTAGTCCGCTAAAGTCACTAAACCGGTAGCTATGTACTGTCATAGCCTGTGATGAACTAAACCCGCTCTGTGAGTAAACTGGATGATTAAGTGAGGCCTTCCGACCAGCGGCGGCGGCGTAAATACGTGCTGTCGAGAGGACATTGGCAGCGTGTTGGTCGTGGGTGTGTCTCTGGCCTCTCTTGTGGTAGGTGCACTTGGTTCAGCACTTCATCTTTGCCAACCAGTTTGCTCGCAACATCTTACACCAACACATTCCTCCCCCCCCCCCCCCTCCCAATCCTCCGAAATACCTCACCGTTCTTGTAGTGTAGGGAGGATGCGAAAGATAATTGGGGGGGGGGGGGGTGAGGCAGGACGGTGGACATAGAGATGAGCCGGGAGCCCTGAGTGTGGTGGACGGCATACTCCGAACTGTACCTCGCCATCTGGCTTGTGTGACGCAATCCTCTGTAAACCCGCTGCCTGGTCACACATCCAGGCCTGAGGTCACGTCCATCGCGTCGGCGCGTGGGTATGGTGGGGGAGTGAGGGCTCGTCGTCCATCCACTCCCGCTGGGGTGCCCTGGTGGAATCAGCGGGCGGCTGCAAAGGCCTCACGGTCCCCTCAGCCCGTGAATCTGGGGGAAGAAAAGTAGCAGAATTACGGGGCATATGACATGCACGAATTTGGTTCTGATGGCGGCGCTGTAAACCATCGGGACCTCCAATCGAGGACATAAAAGAGCCAATGCGTTCCTGGATAGCGCCTCTTTCACAGCGCCCATGCTTGCCACGAACCCTGAAAAGAACAAGATCGCGCAGGACGCAAAATGATACTTGCGGACCACTGGCGGCGCCGGATGCTGCTGTGGGTGTAGCAGCGTCGAATGGCGGCCGTCATGCAGAAGTCCCGCCGGCGATGGTCCGTTTCGTGGGTGGAAGAGATAGGAGGCGAGAAAGAGTTGCAGCGCTTGTTCCCACGAGTGGATGGTGCTAAGCTTGGCCATCTGTTGTTTAAAGGTCCTTAAGGAGCATTCTGTTTCTCCGTTGGACTGGGGTGAAACGCAGCACTTATTAGATGTTGAATGCCATTTCATTCACAAGACTGTTCAAAATCACATGAAGTGAACTGTGGTCCGTTGTCTGACACAAGAACCTCTGGCAAACCTTCTAAGGAAAATATGGAGGACAACGCTTGAATGGTGCTACATGATGCAGTAAAAGACATAGGTACCGTAAATGGGAACTTGCTAAATGAGACTACTACTATGAGCCAACGAGTGTTCCAAAATGGTCCTGCAAACTCTATGTGCACCCGTTGCCATGGGGATGGAGTCTCAGGCCAACCTAAGAATTGTAGCGGGGAGGATTGGTTTTCTGCGCATGCGCGACACTGTCATGTCATTTGTTTCGTATGGGCGTCCATGCCCTGCCAAGCACAGTGCCGTCGCGCTAACTGTTTAGTGTGAACAATTTCCCAATATCCTTGGCGGAGTAATCGCAAAACATCCTTTTGCAATACTTCAGTAATCATCACACGCGGTTGTCCACTGTCATTTTGAAGTACAATCACACCCTGCTGAACTGAAGGGTTATGCCGACGTGCAAAATATCGACGCACAACTGAGTTCTGGATACTATTCAATGAACGAGACCTAGACGTGCGAATGTAATGTGACAAAATCGTGAGATCTGGGTCTGCTTCCGTGGCCTGTGCAATTTTTCTGTAGTGCAAGAGGAAAGATTCCAGCAATTCAGAGTATTGCGCATCGATATGGCAACAAGATACGGGAGATGCATCAAAATCAGAGTCTGGGCCAATTGGAAGGCGAATAGGGCGCTTGCACTGCCATGCTTTGCCGCAGGTCTGCGCACTATTTCATACTGGTACCGTGGAAGCAACATAGTCCAACGTTGCAATTTTTGAGAAGTTCGTGTGGGAACCGGCTTTGAAGGATGAAACAAGGGCTGCAAAGGCTGGTGATTTGTCACTAAAAAGAACTGGCGACTATTCAAATAGTGACGGAATTTTGTCACACTACACAGTAGCATGAGCTTTTTCAATTTGTGAATAATTGCACTGAGTTTGAGTTAACAACTTTCAGCCAAAGCAATAGGTTTGTCTTGTCCACCAATTCTGTGCGAAAGTACAGTCACTTAGAAAAACATTTTTGAGTTCCTGAAGTGCGTCTTGACACATTTTTGCGACGCAAGCGATGCAATGGAGTCGCCATCTGAGCGGCGTTCGGAATGAAACGAATGCAGTATCTCATCTTGCCCAGGACTGACTGCAGCTCAGACATATTGCGAGGAACAGGCAAGTCACGGATTGCAAGCAGATGAGATTGGAGGGGGTGCACACCCTGGCTATTTATCACGCGACCTAACTATTGTAGTTCTGTCTAAAAAAAAGTCACGCTTTTCGAGACGACACGTCAGTCCTGCATCTGACAACACTCGAAAAGGAGTACGCAAATTGGCAGTGTGTTCCTCTGGCGTACGACCTAAGACGACAATCTCGTCAAGGCAGTTCGAATAGACCGACACTTGAGCAGTCAGCTGCCCCAAGTATTTTTGAAAAATGGCGGATGCCGAAGCACTGCCGAAGGACAAACGCAAATACTTGAACAGTCCCAAGAGTGTATTTACAACAAACGTTTTCTATGATTCTTCATCCAATGGCATTTGCAAATAGGCATCACGCAAAAGTAACGTCCTGCACTACGCTTGTCCATGAGTTCCTCAGGGCGAGCTAACAGATGTCAACTACTGTCTGTGTGTGTTGACTGTAGACTTGAAGTCAACACAAATGCGAATGCGACCAGAAGGCTGAGGCAACAAACGGCAGGACTTGCCCACTGACTGGCTGGAAAGGGAGCAATTACACTATTACCTTGCAGTTATTTCAATTCAGTGGCGACTTTGTCTCTTAAAGAAATTGGCATGGGGCGGGCCCAGAAAACTTAGGCTGTGCATAGTCTTTAAATATGACATGCGCTACAAAGTTACTAGTTTTTCCCATTTCTTCTGAAAATAGTCCAGGAAATTCTTTAAGCAAGCTAGCTAAATTGTCTTTTGGTTCAAAAACAGACACTGAAAGTACATTGTCTCGGATGCTAAGTCCAAACAAATCAAAGGCATCTTAACCTAATATGTTCTCACTGTCTCTTGATTCAGCACAGTAAAATTCACTGTCCTAGTGTGAGATTTGTAAGTGGCAGGCAAACTACACTGTCCAAGCACTGGAATTTCCTGTACGTTGTAAGCAGTGAGGGGCTTGCTAGATTTAGAAAGGCGTGGTGAGCCTAACTGTTCATACGTTGCACGATTGAGCAAAGTTACTGAGACACCTGTGTCTAACAGAAATTTCACACGGGGGCCAGCATTCGTCGTGAGACAAATACTTTGTCAGAACGTCGTTGCACAGCACTAGAGCGAGAAGGAGGCACAACCTTATTCTTACTTTTGTCAGAACCTGTTGTAGGATTTGAAAACACAGCATTCACTGCATGTGCTTGAGCCTGTCTTTGCTGGGAGCTGACAAAATTGGCGTTTTTGTGCCGTTCAAACAAACCAGTGATGTTATTTTATTTCAATAAAACGAAGTACTTTTGCTGACCAAAACACGCAACAAGCCTATTAAGGACACGGCCTACATTACGGTAGTCCATCCATTCTGGTTAATGACTGCGCGGCATGGGATCCGCACTAGATAGGATTGACGGAGAACATCGAAAAATAGGCTTGTTGCATTTCCTAAGACTTCCGCAGTCTCTAGTTTGGCCTTTCCTTACCCTGTGTAAGTGATCGTTGCAATTTGATTTACTCGTAATTGTTGAATTCACAGCCTTCAGACATGTGAGATTTATTATTTCAACGAAATTTATTCGTTTTTTTTAGCACTCTTCGTGAATGACAACACTCTTTCCATGCCATACCTATGTCTAACGAGTACCGTGAAGAAAGCATAACCGTCTGATATTTAACTACACATAAACTAACAGCGTTCATACAAGGACTTAGTAACTACACTCAAACACAGATACATTTACAACATTGATCAGCTGAGACACATTCACAGTTGTTCAGCACTTAATTACGCACAGACTGCGGTTCCAAACCGGCTGTGAGAACTTAAATGATTTTCTTTGCCATTCTTGTGGCAGTTGAATGGCCCTCAAGTTTTTGCAAACGTTCACTACTGAGATGTCGTTTTTAAAATTTTAAAATATGACATTTACTATCGTCAAAACAATGGCGTTTTAGAAAGTGATCAAGCAGTTCTTTTTTTTTCGCACAAAGCGTTCGGCTTAAGCTGAAATCACAGGGTGTATCGAAAAGAATCATCCGATTTGGCATGTCTCTATTTCTGAAACTGTTTTTTGAAGAACGAGAAACTCAAGAAGTTTCTTATCATGCCTTCTAATGGGTGTTTAATATGCCCCCCTTCAGATGAACGGCATTTGTCAATGCGGTATTCTGATTCTTCCCACACTGCCGCGAACACGTCTTGAGTTACAGCTTCTACATCTGCTGTTAGGCGATGTCTCAGTTCATTCATTGTTGTTGGTAACGGGGGCACATAAACAGAGTCTTTTATAAACCGCCACGAGAAATAATCATATACAGTCTGGTTCGGTGACTTTGGAGGCCAGTAATGTAAGGCTGAATCATTTGGCCCAGTGCGACCGATCCATCGTTCAGTAATCCTTTGATTTAAAAATTCCCGCACTTCCAGATTCCAGTGTACGCTGCCTAATCCTACTGGTAAATGAAGTCATTCGAATCAGTCTCCAACTGTGGGAAAAGAAATTTTCAAGCATATCGAGATACGTGCTTCCTGTAACAGTGTTCTCGGCATACAAAAATGGCCCATACACCTTTTCCTGTGAAACTGTACAAAAGACGTTAGTCATGCTGTACAACAGTATGTGGTTGTTCTTGATCCCATATCTCACATTATGACGGTTGACCTTTCCATTCAAATGGAGTGTTGCCTCGTCACTAAACACTAAGCGTGGAAGAAAACTGTCGTCCTTCATCTTGCCAAGAACGAGGTTACAGAACTCCGCACGTTGTTGTTGTTGTTTGTCAGCTTGACAAAGAGCTTGCAGTAGCTGAATTTTGTATGGTTTCATACGTAAACGTAGACGCAACACACGCCAGACGGACGTCGGGGGCATGTTGAGCTGCCAAGCTGCACGGCGAACGGGACTACTTGTGAAACAATTGCGTTCGACATCGATGTCAGTCACTAGGGGACGGACGGGCGATTTGACTTTACACAAACAATCTGTTTCTCGGAATTGTTCATGCCATCGTCTAATGGCTCTGTGCTGTAGGAAGATCCACACCATACCTAGTACGAAAGTCACGCTGAACATTTATTACTGACCCGCGCTGCGCAGAACGCAGAACACAAAACGCTTTCTCTTGTCTCGAGACCATTTTTAGTAGAACTGCGCACACTACTGCTACCTAGTGGGAACCATGTAAAAATTCGAGAGTCTGCTCTTTCCAATAGTACGTTGTTCACGCACTTATCTCAAATAAGATAATAGTTATGATTTTTTTTAAATTGGATGATTATTTTTGATACACCCTGTACACGACACCTCACAGACATAGAGATGAACAAAACAACCAATCACATCCAATGATCCCAACCATAAATTAGAAAGCGTTAAAATTTCTGGGTACAATGATGGACGAACAGAATAGAAGTTGTAATGAAAATGAGACTACAAAATCCTAAAAGAGCCTACTACTCCATACCAGAACTTCTAGGGTCTAAACTACTGACAAGGAAAACTAAAATGAGGCCACATAACGCAATCATCAGACCTGCGGAGCAGGAACATGGAATTTAACTAAAATGGAAGAACATAAGTTACAAGTATTTGAAAACAAAATTTGTAGGAAAGTCTTTAGTCCATACTATGAATAATGAATCTCGAAGCTGTTAGACGAGAGACAAAACATAAATTTACATGCTATCACAACAAGCAACAGCGGGCAGGCCATCTGATGAGAATGAAAGAGGATCAAGTGGAATGGTTTCAAGAATATTCATTGAGACGTTATTTGGTAAGAGACCATGGGGGAGACCCAGGAGAACACGGTAAATGAAATCAAAACAATTGTAAGACGTCGCGGTCTCCTGACCTTCAATGCTTACATGTTCCGCCCTCACAATCATATCCCGCACATCAAGACGCTTCATTCGAACCCAAACTCGATAACAATAAGTTGTATGAATTCATGTAAACGATATGCAATTGACAAGTGAGCGCACCGTGGTTGAAATACTCGAGGGTGGCGTGCACACATACATTCCAGACACTGCGGTCACATAAGCTGTTAGTGCGGGAGAGAGGCCGCACAACGGGACGCCAGGCCGTTCAGAGGACGAGCCAGCCCATGTCGGCCGGTGACCGCCCTTAGCGGACAGCGTGGGCCCGAGTGGAAAGCGTGGGGGGAGGGGGGGGGGGGGGAACAAGCCCATGTTGGGCATAAAAGCAAATTCCGCTACATTGTGTGGGAGCGGCCAGCCTACGCATTCTTTACACATAGCATGCAGTTTCAGAGATTTTCACAGGGAGACAGCAAACGCCAAAAGCCAAGGCTATAGGTTTCCGGATTGGTCGCCTTAAACGAAACGTCATTCTCCCGTTTTAGAAGAGCAATGCTGATTGGCAGACGATAATTCTGACGCCTTGAGCTGAAGGAATAATGGAGGAGACCGAAAGATATACCCCTTCACGTCTGGCATGGAGAGGGGCCATTCCGTTGTCGCTCTAGGAGCTAGAACACGTAACGAGAGCGTGCGCGCTCATACATATACTCGAAAGAGCGAGGAACAAGTCTCTCCTCAGTACTTCACTGGGAGAGCACCTCTGTCGAGAGCGAATCAAAGGGCGACTCAATATACAGTACGTGCGATTAAGCGTTGTTCACTGTGTTGGCCGACACACTTATTGTGCAGTGTGAATGGACAGAGTTATAGTTAACACCTGCGAGCGAATTTTGAGTGGCATCGCGGTGGACTGGTTATCTGACCGGTGTACCACGCCAATAGTTAGACTAGGGGCGAATAGGAATCCTTGATTTCATCAAGGCATAGGGAGTTTGATTGGCGAAGGTCAATCCAGATAGAACGAGAGCTATCTTATTTGTCAGCAGCGAGCGGCGCAGACAGCAGTCATCGCAGCTTATGGTATTTTGCGCTACAGCTATTGCGAGCCCCATATTTCCTCCACAACAGTACACTTCACTGCATTTCACACGCGACAGCCTCGACCGTACCTAGCAATATTCTAAAGGATAATTATTCAAGTTGTGTAGGCGTGTCTCTCAGCCATTCTGCCAAGGCAACAAGCATCTTAAACTTTTTATAGAAATTTCATTAGTGAATCCTATCCTTGAGATGTAACTTCACATTCCGAAAAGAACCAGGATGTAACTTGTTCAACTCATAACTAAAAGTGCCATTGTGATTTCTCTGAATTTTGCAAAGTAAATAGTAACTTTCGTTAGTTTCATATTTTTCTTACACCAACTAGCACTACTCCAGTACCCAAGTATCCCACTAGTTACGTAAGAAATTTTGTGAATTTTTGTGTCATTTCCTTACAGCGGACGACTCCAGAAGATATTTATTGCTGAACGTTTTTCAGGCATTTCTCTTTAGAACGTTAGGAGATAGGGTTGTGGTGTGTTGAAAGAATTTCCATGTTAACGAGAGCACAAGCCATAAGGTTACGTGAGAGACAGCAAGTAGACAAGATGGGGGCAGAATCAACCAGCTAGACAGCAAGTAAACGAGCTTATTGGGAATAGGACAGGTGAACCTGAAAATAGGACAGCCGGTGAATCAGATAATAGGACAGTTGGGGAGCTGCAGAAACAGCGGGCTCAGTTAGACTGGGATAAAATTGAGACAGATCAGACAGATGGGAATCGAAGGGATGAGAACATTGAATTTGCAGAATATGAAATTCCAGGTAAGGCACATTCTGAGCCAGAAATAGACACCCCACGCAGGAAATGGCAAAGATTAGAAGCGAAACGAGCACAGGAAACGGGTTTTTTGCCGAATATTCAGAGACAGAATACGCGTCAATACAGTCAATGAACCGGCAGTTAGCTAACGTTCGAAGAGAAGTAGACAGTGTGGAAGAGGGGGCAGAATACGCGTCGATACAGTCAATGAACCGGCAGTTAGCTAACGTTCAAAGAGTAGACGGTGAGGAAGAGGGGGAACATTTAGAATACGTCGAACCTATCGTACACATTCTAAATATGCCCCAACAGCAGACACAGAATTTTTCGGAGTTACGAGCGCCACGAAAAGATTCCGTAACAGACGCAACTGTACCTGCAAACACTAGACATACACAACAGAGAGGGCAGAATGCGGAGTTGTTTGCGCCACGTAATGATTCAATGATAAACGCAACTAGTCTTCAACACAGACAGCACGGGTTATTGCAGTTATCAAACTTAGAAACGCCGCAGCATAGCCCAGTAAACGACGTAACTGACCAAGTAGAAAACAATAGATCGAGAATACATAGATCAGCAGAAGGTAGTGTTACGGGACAGGACGCGATCATGGAGATGTTACAAAAAATGAAACAGGATAATCGGGAATTGAAACAGGATAATCAGGAATTGAAACAGGATAATCAGGCTATTAAGACACAGATCAAACAGGATAATCTGAACTTGAGACAAGAGATTAAGACACAGCTCCAACAGGTTAAAATCCAGATGGAAGAAGGGATCGCCAGAATTGATAGTCAGATCACTCAGATAAACAAAGACGCGAAAGAATCTAGAGAACGAATTCAGGTACTAACACAAGGCCAGCAGCAATTACGCACTGACGTGGACAAGGTCCAATTGGACATCGTAAACGTTGACAAAATGGTGGAACGTTTTACGAAAAAAGCCACTCGAACAGCAATACAAACTTCGGAAGAACAAGCAATTCAAAGCAAGGTCGCAAAGGTTGCACTGAAAAAATATGATCAGCGGATCAATAAAATAAAACTTAAAAACAAAGATCAGTTTGAAAAGCTTCGAACAGAGTTGATACAAAGTATCGAAGAAAAGATCGAGACCGATTACACCTGTAGCGAAACAACTGACGCGTCAAGCATTAATTCAGTACACGAACACGCGCCCTCTAAGAAAGTTCGAGTAGAACCAAGGCTAGACGTAACACTCGCGCAGAAATCGAAACAGAAAACCCCGATTAAAGTAATACATGACATGCCGCAGGACCAGGCAAAGTATCTAGAAAAACGGAACACATACATTCAGCCGATACCAATCGAAAGACAGGTAATTGAACCAATAAATCCAATGACACAACATAATAGCAGCACAGGTACTACACCACGAACGACGAGAGTAGAAACACACGAACAACACTTTTGTTCACCAATGATACGATATGACGCGGATATGAGTCAGGAAATTGATAATAGGCAGACAGGCAGTAGATTACCAGAGAATAAACACGACGACACAAGCAGTGGCAGATTATCTGAGTCCATGAATAAGCCACAAACCGGATTTATGAGTAGATACGATACAGACCACTTCCTTATAGTTAGAATCTTTCAACATTTCAAGGAAGAAGACGGTAGCTTGCATGCACGCACATTCATCGACCAGTTTCAAGTAGGCTTACCAAACCACTGGAGCGTAGCTCACAAACTTGTCTTCATTTGTGCACCCATGTCAGGGACAGTAGCAGAGGTGATGCAAAAGATCGCGGCTACCTGTACGTCTTACCTACAGTTCAGAACAGCATTTCTCGAAAGATATTGGTCGAAGGAGGCGCAAAACGAAATTAAATACGAGTTACTTCAGACGACACCATATGAAAACTCAGGAGAGAAAAGTGTGGTAGAATTCTTTGGTACAATGGACAAAAATAATCAATGCCTAGACAAACCATACCGGTAAAGTATCAACAGCCAACAGTAGGATAAAATGAAAATACCGAAGAATTCAAAGAGGTTGTAAGGGAACTTGAATTTATGTTTAAAGAGGACGAGGTGAAAGAAAAAAGAAAGGAAAGGGAACAGCAAAAGGAGAGGACTAGGAACGAACATTCCAATAATAATAATAATAATAATCATCATCATCATAATCCTAACACCAATAATTTCAGGTAATTTAACACGCAAGGACAGTGGCACAATGGAGACAATTGGCATCGAAACGATAACCAGAATAATTGGTACCGAAATAGGAACGGCAAAGGACAGTCATACAGTGGCGGATATGGATTTAGGAATCAAAATGCCAACGGTCAAGGGTACTTTGAAAGAGGTCACGATGTTAGAAACAGCAACTGGCGAGACCAGAGCGCGAATAATTACCGAGGAAATTGTGGTCCACAGAGACAAGAACAACATACACTCCTGGAAATTGAAATAAGAACACCGTGAATTCATTGTCCCAGGAAGGGGAAACTTTATTGACACATTCCTGGGGTCAGATACATCACATGATCACACTGACAGAACCACAGGCAAATAGACACAGGCAACAGAGCATGCACAATGTCGGCACTAGTACAGTGTATATCCACCTTTCGCAGCAATGCAGGCTGCTATTCTCACATGGAGACGATCGTAGAGAGGCTGGATGTAGTCCTGTGGAACGGCTTGCCATGCCATTTTCACCTGGCGCCTCAGTTGGACCAGCGTTCGTGCTGGACGTGCAGACCGCGTGAGACGACGCTTCATCCAGTCCCAAACATGCTCAATGGGGGACAGATCCGGAGATCTTGCTGGCCAGGGTAGTTGACTTACAACTTCTAGAGCACGTTGGGTGGCACGGGATACGTGCGGACGTGCATTGTCCTGTTGGAACAGCAAGTTCCCTTGCCGGTCTAGGAATGGTAGAACGATGGGTTCGATGACGGTTTGGATGTACCGTGCACTATTCAGTGTCCCCTCGACGATCACCAGTGGTGTACGGCCAGTGTAGGAGATCGCTCCCCACACCATGATGCCGGGTGTTGGCCCTGTGTGCCTCGGTCGTATGCAGTCCTGATTGTGGCGCTCACCTGCACGGCGCCAAACACGCATACGACCATCATTGGCACCAAGGCAGAAGCGACTCTCATCGCTGAAGACGACACGTCTCCATTCGTCCCTCCATTCACGCCTGTCGCGACACCACTGGAGGCGGGCTGCACGATGTTGGGGCGTGAGCGGAAGACTGCCTAACGGTGTGCGGGACCGTAGCCCAGCTTCATGGAGAAGGTTGCGAATGGTCCTCGCCGATACCCCAGGAGCAACAGTGTCCCTAATTTGCTGGGAAGTGGCGGTGCGGTCCCCTACGGCACTGCGTAGGATCCTACGGTCTTGGCGTGCATCCGTGCGTCGCTGCGGTCCGGTCCCAGGTCGACGGGCACGTGCACCTTCCGCCGACCACTGGCGACAACATCGATGTACTGTGGAGACCTCACGCCCCACGTGTTGAGCAATTCGGCGGTACTTCCACCCGGCCTCCCGCATGCCCACTATACGCCCTCGCTCAAAGTCCGTCAACTGCACATACGGTTCACGTCCACGCTGTCGCGGCATGCTACCAGTGTTAAAGACTGCGATGGAGCTCCGTATGCCACGGCAAACTGGCTGACACTGACGGCGGCGGTGCACAAATGCTGCGCAGCTAGCGCCATTCGACGGCCAACACCGCGGTTCCTGGTGTGTCCGCTGTGCCGTGCGTGTGATCATTGCTTGTACAGCCCTCTCGCAGTGTCCGGAGCAAGTATGGTGGGTCTGACACACCGGTGTCAATGTGTTCTTTTTTCCATTTCCAGGAGTGTAGCAAAGAGAAACCAGATGTAGAAGTTAGGCCACCGAACACTGCAAAACGTAAAGATTGAAGTGAAAATTTGCGGAAGTTGTTAGGCAAACTAACGTCCACCCTATTTTATACTATCCACTAAATAAAAGTTAAATAATAGATTAACAAAATAACACATTAAATAAAAAAAAGAGAGACACAATACACACTAACAATATCTTGTAGTATCAAATACACTGCAACATGCACACGAACAATAAATGGTACACAACAATTAAAAGAATGAAGAAGTGGTAGGACATAATTAGAATAAAGAAATATATGTATCTAATAATTTTTGCCACTATCAGAAAATTTTTGCATTATATAAAATCAGTTTTTTTTGTAAATAACAAATATATGTAAAACAAAAATTGTAAATATTTCTACGTGTCAGAGGGACATCGTCACCGACACCACTAGATGCTTCGAGATAGCGACGGAGAGGGTACAGACATATTGAGAAAGCACTTAGGGCAATAACAACAACATGAAGACCAAAGCCACACTGGAAATGCAGGTTGCAACCAGGTTGGACTTCGGGAGGACAACACGCAGCACAGACATTTCATATGTCACGACACTGCTACACAACGGAAGAGCGTGGGGAGAATCATAATACAACGAGACGACAATGAAGGTACAAACTCACCAAGTAACAGTTGGAAATGCAGTCAGATCCTACAAATCCTATATCACTCCTACACTAAAATTCACATATTCCTAGCCCAAGAAGAACAGAAGAATGCAAGAAAGAAGAGAAGAACAGAAGATGCAAGATGAAGAAGGGCAGAAGACAGCGAGATACCTTTCTCTCCTATCCTACAAAGCAAATTGCTACAAACGTCTTTCAAGCGAACGGCAAACGGAATATTAAGGAGTACGAACCAACTTTATCTAGAAATAGATTCAGCAAAATGAACAGTATTCTCCCTACCACATCATCAAATTGCCACACCCAACCAGGTGTGAAGTACCAAGACGTCACAGCACAATATTGGGTGACGATCGTCAGTAGTCAACTACAGTCATCGAACTGCCATACCGTCCCAGGTGTAACAGCAAAGGATTACCAAGACATCACTGTTTATGCAGTAAACCACAGTCATCATCATCATCAATTAAAAGTACCACTCCATGATGACAAAGTCAACAAGTAAGACCGGCATCGCATGCAAGAGTGCTTCTCTCATGATTTGTGACACCCACACAAATGAGTCGACGCCTTCCACTATTTCAGTGGGGATGGTCGAGCACAGAAACTTACGCAACACAAAACAAAAAAATTTTTTTTTTATAAAATACGAATGTAGAATTACGAAAATGATATATTTGTAAAAATATTTTTTTTCCTTTTTCGAAAAGTAATCATTTTATTATGTATGTAAAGCCCACAATTTATACACTCCTGGAAATTGAAATAAGAACACCGTGAATTCATTGTCCCAGGAAGGGGAAACTTTATTGACACATTCCTGGGGTCAGATACATCACATGATCACACTGACAGAACCACAGGCACATAGACACAGGCAACAGAGCATGCGCAATGTCGGCACTAGTACAGTGTATATCCACCTTTCGCAGCAATGCAGGCTGCTATTCTCCCATGGAGACGATCGTAGAGATGCTGGATGTAGTCCTGTGGAACGGCTTGCCATGCCATTTCCACCTGGCGCCTCAGTTGGACCAGCGTTCGTGCTGGACGTGCAGACCGCGTGAGACGACGCTTCATCCAGTCCCAAACATGCTCAATGGGGGACAGATCCGGAGATCTTGCTGGCCAGGGTAGTTGACTTACATCTTCTAGAGCACGTTGGGTGGCACGGGATACATGCGGACGTGCATTGTCCTGTTGGAACAGCAAGTTCCCTTGCCGGTCTAGGAATGGTAGAACGATGGGTTCGATGACGGTTTGGATGTACCGTGCACTATTCAGTGTCCCCTCGACGATCACCAGTGGTGTACGGCCAGTGTAGGAGATCGCTCCCCACACCATGATGCCGGGTGTTGGCCCTGTGTGCCTCGGTCGTATGCAGTCCTGATTGTGGCGCTCACCTGCACGGCGCCAAACACGCATACGACCATCATTGGCACCAAGGCAGAAGCGACTCTCATCGCTGAAGACGACACGTCTCCATTCGTCCCTCCATTCACGCCTGTCGCGACACCACTGGAGGCGGGCTGCACGATGTTGGGGCGTGAGCGGAAGACGGCCTAACGGTGTGCGGGACCGTAGCCCAGCTTCATGGACACGGTTGCGAATGGTCCTCGCCGATACCCCAGGAGCAACAGTGTCCCTAATTTGCTGGGAAGTGGCGGTGCGGTCCCCTACGGCACTGCGTTGGATCCTACGGTCTTGGCGTGCATCCGTGGGTCGCTGCTGTCCGGTCCCAGGTCGACGGGCACGTGCACCTTCCGCCGACCACTGGCGACAACATCGATGTACTGTGGAGACCTCACGCCCCACGTCTTGAGCAATTCGGCGGTACGTCCACCCGGCCTCCCGCATGCCCACTATACGCCCTCGCTCAAAGTCCGTCAACTGCACATACGGTTCACGTCCACGCTGTCGCGGCATGCTACCAGTGTTAAAGACTGCGATGGAGCTCCGTATGCCACGGCAAACTGGCTGACACTGACGGCGGCGGTGCACAAATGCTGCGCAGCTAGCGCCATTCGACGGCCAACACCGCGGTTCCTGGTGTGTCCGCTGTGCCGTGCGTGTGATCATTGCTTGTACAGCCCTCTCGCAGTGTCCGGAGCAAGTATGGTGGGTCTGACACACCGGTGTCAATGTGTTCTTTTTTCCATTTCCAGGAGTGTAGATACCTTAAACCTGTTGTAAAGAAACTTAGTTAGTATATTTATATAATCTCATAAACTCATGAAAAGTCTATTTATTTCTTTTATATATAAAATTAGAAAAGGATTTGTGCAGGATTTTTCTTCTTTAAGTAACGTTCAAAAACTCCTTTTTGGAGTAATAATATTAATACCGAGGATAGAATTAAGAGGAACCGCTTCTTTATTCTTACAAAAAAAAAAAAAACACATGAAGAGAGAGATAATGCCTAAATAAACAAAACAAAGTAATACAACAGAGATTTTGCGAACATTTACGCAAGCTTAATTAAAGAAAAAATATAACCACACTAAAACATGATACACTGTACACTTACGAGTTTAGAAAAATTAATATTGGAAAAACAAATTTTTGGAAATGAAAAAGAAAAACAGAGAAACGTACTGGCAACGACCGGTGACCGCCCGTAGCGGGCAGCGGGGTCCCGAGTGGAAAGGGGGGGGGGGGGGGACAACCCCGTGTTCGGCTTAAAAGCAAATTCCGCTACATTGTGTAGGAGCGGCCAGCCTACGTATTCTTTACACGTAGCACGCAGTTTCAGAGATTTTAACAGGAAAACAGCAAACGCCAGAAGCCAAGGCTATAGGTTTCCGGATTGGTCGCCTTAAACGAAACGTCATTCTCCCGTTTTAGAAGAGCAATGCTGATTGGCAGACGATAATTCTGACGCCTTGAGCTGAAGGAATAATGGAGGAGACCGAAAGATATATCACTTCACGTCTGGCGTGGAGAGGGGCCGTTCCGTTGTCGCTCTTGGAGCGAGAACACGTAACGAGAGCGTGCGCGCTCGTACGTGTACTCAAAGAGTGAGGAACAAGTCTCTCCTCAGTATTTCACTGGGAGAGCACCTCTGTCGAGAGCGAATCAAAGGGCGACTCAATATAGAGTGCTTGCGATTAAGCGTTGTTCACTGTGTTGGCCGACACATTTATTGTGCAGTGTGAATGGACAGAGTTATAGTTAAAACACCTGCGAGCGAATTTTGAGTGGCGTCGCGGTGGACTTGTTATCTGACAGGTGTACCACGCCAATAGTTAGACTAGGGGCGAATAGGAATCCTTGACTTCATCAAGGCATAGGGAGACTTTGATTGGCGAAGGTCAATCCAGATAGAACGAGAGTTATCTTATTTGTCAGCAGCGAGCGGCGCAGACAGCAGTCATCGCAGCTTATGGTATTCTGCGCTACCTCTATTGTGAGCCCCATATTTCCTCCACAACAGTATACTTCACTACATTCCACACGCGACAGCCTCGACTGTACTTAGCAACATTCTAAAGGATAATTATTCAAGTTGAGTTGCCTGCCTCTCAGCCATTCTGCCAAGGCAACAAGCATCTTAAACTTTTTATAGAAATTTCATTAGCGAATCCTATCCTTGAGATGTAACTTCACATTCCGAAAAGAACCAGGATGTAACTTGTTCAATTCATAACTAAAAGTGCCATTGTGATTTCTCAGAATTTTGCAAACTAAATAGTAACTTTCATTAGTTTCATGCTTTTCTTACACTAACTAGCACTACTCCAGTACCCAAGTATCCCACTAGTTACGTAAGAAATTTTGTGAATTTTTGTGTCATTTCCTTACAGCGGACGACTCCAGAAGATATTTATTGCTGAAAGTTTTTCAGGCATTTCTCTTTAGAACGTTAGGAGCGTCTGTCTGACTTCTGTAGTATTGTGGGGGTGGAAATTGCATCTTGCAGGATCCACAGGGTAAAGGGTACATCTCGGATTAATCCGTTGCGCAGAATTACAAAATAACAGATCGACCCTACACGCTCAGACAGTATACAACAAACTGAGTGTAAATAATTGTGAGGAAGTAGCACAGGACAGAAGCATTTGGAGGCAACGTATGAGATTAGCACAGGAGCTTAGAGTCCCTTAGAAATCAAGAAGAAGAAGAAATTCAACGAAGTAGTACAGTGATAAAATGGAAATACCTGTTTATGATTTTCTTAAAAACCTGACACAACAACAAGGTTAAAGAACTCACTCAGTGCACAAAAAATAGTGTTTGCTTTTGGCGTGCAGAATTTCATTGTGGCTGTGCTTACGTCAGCACTAAATTTTGTGATGGTCAACAAAAATCGGTTGTAGTTCCATAAACATGGATCTTACGCAGAGGACTGGAATATGACTTTCCACGTAACAGGTTTCCTCAGGCATCTCACATACTGCCTTACATTCGATTTTGACAATATTACCGAAGCTAAAAATGGGCTTGTGGCAGATGCTGTATGGAAATGCTCAAAAAATTCGACCAAGGACATACAAAATCGACATGTGTTGCATCCGACAGTAATTCTACGGGCGCATATTAAAACATTATTGAGTTCTCCCTGGACAGAGTGGAAGTAGACGCAGGTGAGTGCGCAATACCTACATTGGAATGTTAACACGTTATAGCATAAATTGCGGGCACACCATATTCAATTGCCGCACACCGCCGGAGCTGGACAACCAGAACGACCTCACTTGGAGGAGAGCATAACATCATTCTGTTGGCCATGCTCAATGAAGCATCAGTGCCGAAATAGGACGCAATAATCCTGTAACAGCACACTTATGCTGGACAAACAAACAGACTGAAGGCATGCAACGAAGAGCTGTGACTCTGTGGTGCAGAACAGAGCGCTGAAGGTCTCAGAAATCTAGGGCATATTCAGTCGTCCCAACTGGACGTCCTCGGTGTCGCCCAACAAGCACAAATACAGTGACTTGTACAGCGCAGGGGCGCCGACTTATAAAAAATATTGGGGGTGCCCATACTGGGGGTCTTTCCCCGGGAAATTTTCTAAATTTTAGATGAAAAATAGTGAGTTTTAAAGTTTTTTTAAGCATTTTAGTCATATTATCAACATTAGAACCCCGAAAACTCGACTCTTGGTAACTCGACACTCCGGTTTACTCGACAAGCCTAACACATTTTTTGGATTTGAAAAAAGAAACAAAACATAAACACGCACGGTATTTTCGTAAAAAGCTAATTTAATTTACAGTAATAATCATGCTTATAGACTATTACGGACAGGGACTATATAGCCCTAAAAAGACTGAAATTATATTTAAATAAATCCTAAACTATCATTAAAAGAATAAAACATAAAAATCGCTGTCGCACAGTAATAGCACTTTGATTAATAAGTGAAATAGCTAATTTAAGCTTACTTTAAATAAGGCTCAGGGTTGATTAAATAAAAAAAATATCTCAAAGTTAATGCTTTAATACACTTAATACAGTATGCCTAATACTTTCAGTCAAAAAGTATGTAAATAGCGGGTTTTAATTGGGTCTTACTCCCTATAAATATTGAAGTATTTGAAAATAACTAATACAGTACTATAGTAAAGTAGAAATACAGTACTAAACTAGTACTAATATTTCGAAACTGAATATTTAACATTATGTATGTATTTAATTCTATATTTTATAAAGATTTTTAATATTGCTCTAAATGCCATTATTAGGGCTACAGTGTATTTAGAAAGGTGCAAATGTCGACCGTCTGACTGGATTACCGAATATGGAGTCGTTGATGACTGGTCGGATATCCAATTCATCCAAAACATCTCGGTGGGCATGAAGAACAGCCAAGTTGATCGGAGATATGACTTCGGACGTCTAAGAACGCTAAATGACCGTTCTGCTGTTGCTGTCGTGATTGGAACTACTTGGAGAAGCTAAATACACATAACATTTTTCCAACTGCAGGCTCTTTTGTAATGTACTTTCTTGCATCACGCATGTTTTTTAAGATCATTTGTTTTTTTTTTTATTAGCGATATCGGCTAACATATTCCAGTGTAAGCGCAGTCTCTTAATGCCTAGGTCATTTTTTAAACATTCAGTTGATTTTTCCAAATTTGTTTCACCTCTGTTTACTAAAAGCAAGCACTCTTGTTCAGCTGCAATGACCCGTGTGAGTCCAGTTGAAGCAAAGCGCTCAATAATGCAAGACTGCACCCTTTCATAAACTCCGATGTAAATAGCTTTGTAGTATTCCTTTGGGGTTTTGAAAGTGTGTGGTGAGATGGCTTGGTTGTTTTCATATTTCTTTGGTATACTTGGATTTCGAGAACGCGAAGGATCATCAACTAGTGAAGGTTTTTCTTTTAAACACAGTTCGCAAAAGTGCTCAGAACTATCACGCCTTCCATTCAACGTACAGATCAAGCCCTCATATATTTTTTCCAGATCAGCAACACTTAGATGAGGGCTTGAATTTTTTCGTTATCATCCTCTACTAGGTTCATTGCATGGCAATAAAGACGTAAAAAGAAATATCTTGAATTATAACAGTGACTCATTATAGCCTGCACATTTGTAACCTGCCTCTGTTTTGTCCACTGCAGAAAATCTTTCAAAGAACTCTAGAAGTTCTTCAAAGTGTTTCAGTATTCCATGGAGTCGGGGAAAGGGGTCATTGACCAGCTTGGTCGTTGGCTCTCTCACAGCGTATGTTTCTAAAAAGTCTCATCCTTTTGTTGGATTGCCTTACGGTGTTTATTAAGTCCTTGGCTACAGCCATAATACCCCTCATAGACACAAGATTGCGGAGACTGTCTACAACTGCCAAGATTAAACTGTGAGCAGTGCAGTGCACATAACGTACTTTTGGTTGTATATCCAAAACTAAAATTTTTAGTCCTTTGAACTTACCTCTAATATTCGAAGCACCATCATAGCACTGTCCTCTTAAGTTATCCACTGGGAAATCAAGAGGAGCATAAACGTTTTTTAAAATAGTAAACAGTTTGTGATTCAGTGTTGGGGGTCTCGTATAAGCAAATAAAATCTTCGTTAATGCTTATGGAATCATTGACAGTACGAATACAAAATGACACTTGTTCGTGAATCGAAGACTCACTTGTTTCGTCAACCATAATAGAAAATGTTCAGCTTCTTGATTGAAGCCGATACCTTTCTCAACACAGACTTTCCTAGTAGATCAATGATCTCATTTTGAATATAGTGGGATGTCCACTTATACCCCGAAAGCCCTAGCCAATCTTTAAACTCAAGTATGTCATTCTTTCGGAGTTCCAACAACTGAAAAAAATTTGAGTTTACATCTTCGTGCCCTCTAATTGCCAGTCCTTGTCGGCATAGGAATTGCACGATGGTAAAAATTGTCTCGAGAGCTAAACGGTCTTTCTTCGTATCACTATGTAACTGTTCATTCAACTGGGAGGCCACACTTCGCTTAGGGATAGAATTCAGTTTCAGAACACCTACTTTATTCGTAAACGCATTTTCATGAAGACGGAATTTTTCCAAAGCCGTTTTCCAGTTAGAAAACCCTACAGAAGTAAATGCATCTTCTTTTTTTGAAGGAAATTGTAATAGATTTTTAGCATCTGCCTCTTTGCAGGTTTTGCAAAAAAACTCTTTCGGTAGATGTTTCATATTCTAGCCATGTATATTTGATCAACCAAGACTTCTGAAATGATCTTCCCTTACCAGATTATCCAGGTTTTGGCTGTGAACGGCTCTTGCCTGAAGACGGCGAAGCAATTGACGACACAGTAATTGTTGGAGGTTGACTTGCAGTATCATCAGCTTCCAAGCGCGCATTTTTGGTAACAAATTTATCCATTGCAAACTTAATTCACAATACACTAAGAGACTAAAGTAAACGAATAAAATGTAGTCATATAAAATAGTCCACCAGACACTAAAGTCGGAACACTGAACACGTCTGCAGCATGCACTGAACGGAACTATCCACACTGAATAACTGCGACAGCAGGGTGGGCTTCACACAGCCGAGGCGTCGTGATGTCTCGAAGCGTCAAGGCGACGCGAGACGGAGGGTTCCAGGTGCTCCTGCTCCAGTCCTTTTGATGTCGCCGTGGTCTCGGCGCTGGCCCGGTTGCGCCAGACTTTACCCGAAGGTTCGCGCACCGGGACACATACTAAGGGTGCCCGCAGCATGGTAACGCTGTCATGATTCACACCACTCGTTTTCAGTTAAACTGCTTACTACCATAATAATTATTTGTTTTAACTCATTACTGAATGTATTTTAAAAGGTAACTATCGTCAAACAAGAGAAATAAAAAATACCAACATAATTTTGTGATTTTACAAAGCATAATACAAATAATAATTTTTGAGGGGGCTCGGGCCTCCTCAGACCCCATGGAGTCGGCGCCTGTGGTACAGCGAGATTCTCAGTGCTGCAGCTAACCAATTCTGAGGCGGAACCAGTCTGTGGTCTTTTGAGATGAGTGCGATCTGCGATGCCACTGCCAACTAGATACAAAGGACTGTGCAGCCAAGAGACACTGCTGCCTCATCCTCACCCCTGCCAATGGGAAAACATCGGTGCCTTCGAACACTAGGCCACTGCAGGGCTCACTGAAGGTCCCTTGCAAGCTGATCAATCACCATCGTTCCAGGGGAGGCTACAACTGACTCACACCTACAAGCAAACTCTGGCGTCGTAGATCATTCTCTTGCACAGAGGCTGTTACATAAATTTATATGGCTAGGGCCTACTTCGTGCAGAGGTGGTGACCACCTTTTCCAAGCATTCTCTCCGATGTCCACGAGAACGCCCTGAAAATCTGCTAGCAGAGCTTCAGGTCACTGGGCAGCGGTGACTGTGTTTAGGGCGTTACCGCTCTATCATCTCGTCCATGAACTGCAGCCACCGCGCTGACACTGCGGCATACGCAGGCGTCAGCAAATACCGGCTGGCAGGCGATCAGCTGGTTCACGAGGCTACCAACAAACTGGACAAGATGAAGCTGTACTTGCCGTTAATAAACGTGCAAACTAACGCTTCCTGATCTCTGACAGAGAGAACATTGCCAACTGGAATTACACGGAATGGATTACGACCATACTAAGGTTCTGCAACAGACCTTGCGGGACTATTGTTGCTTTGTTGAACTGGGGAAGCGGCCAAACGGCGAGGTCATCGGTCCCATAGGATTAGGGAAGGATGAGGAAGGAAGTCCGCCATGCCCTTTCAGAGGAACCATCCCAGAATTTGTCTGAAACGATTTAGGGAAATCAGGACGGACGGATGCGGGTTTGAACAGGCGTCCTCCAGAATACGAGTCCAGTGTGTTACCCACTGCGCCACCTCGCACGGTGTGGGACTATGTCTTTAAAGAAGCCATCGAACTGATTATCAGTCGTGATAGCGGCTGCATCTACATCTATATCTACATACATACTCCGCAATCCACCATACAGTGCGTGGCGGACGGTACCTCGTACCACAACTAGCATCTTCTCTCCCTGTTCCATGCCCAAACAGAACGAGGGAAAAATGACTGCCTATATGCCTCTGTACGAGCCCTAATCTCTCTTATCTTATCTTTGTGGTCTTTCCACGAAATGTAAGTTGGCGGCAGTAAAATTGTACTGCAGTCAGCTTCAAATGCTGGTTCTCTAAATTTCCTCAGTAGCGATTCACGAAAAGAATACCTCCTTTCCTCTAGAGACTCCCACCCGAGTTCCTGAAGCATTTCCGTAACACTCGCGTGATGATGAAACCTACCAGTAACAAATCTAGCAGCCCGCCTCTGAATTGCTTCTATGTCCTCCCTCAATCCGCCCTGATAGGGATCCCAAACGCTCGAGCAGTAGTCAAGAATAGGTCGTATTAGTGTTTTATAAGCGGTTTCCTTTACAGATGAACGACATCTTCCCACAATTCTACCAATGAACCGAAGACGACTATCCACCTTCCCCACAACTGCCATTACATGCTTGTCCCACTTCATATCGCTCTGCAATGTTACGCCCAAATATTTAATCGACGTGACTGTGTCAAGTGCTACACTACTGATGGAGTATTCAAACATTACGGGATTCTTTTCCTATTCATCTTCATTAATTTACATTTATCTATATTTGGAGTAAACTGTCATTCTTTGCACCAATCACAAATCCTGTCCAAGTCATCTTGTATCCTCCTACAGTCACTCAACGACATCTTCCCGTACACCACAGCATCATCAGCAAACAGCCGCACATTGCTATCCACCCTATCCAAAAGATCATTTATGGAGATAGAAAATAACAGCGGTCCTACCACACTTCCCTGGGGCACTCCAGATGGTACCCTCACCTCCGAAGAACACTCACCATCGAGGACAACGTACTGGGTTCTATTACTTAAGAAGTCTTCGAGCCACTCACATATTAGGGAACCAATCCCATATGCTCGTACCTTAGTCAGGAGTCTGCAGTGGGGCACCGAGTCAAACGCTTTCCGGAAGTCAAGGAATATGGCATCCGTCTGATACCCTTCATCCATAGTTCGCAAGATATCATGTGAAAAAAGGGCGAGTTGCGTTTCGCAGGAGCGATGCTTTCTAAAGCCGTGCTGATGCATGGTCAGCAACTTCTCTGTCTCAAGGAAATTCATTATATTCGTACTGAGAATATGTTCGAGAATCCTGCAACAAACCGATGTTAAGGATATTGGTCTGTAATTTTGAGGATCCGTCCTTCTACCCTTCTTATATACAGGCGTCACCTGTGCTTTTTTCCAGTCGCTCGGGACTTTACCTTGGGCAAGAGATTCGTGATGAATGCTAGCTAAGTAAGGAGCCAATGCGGTAGAGTACTCTCTGTAAAACCGAATTGGAATCCCATTAGGACCTGGCGATTTATTTATTTTCAACCCATTCAGCTGCTTCAAAACCCCAGGGATGTCTATCACTATGTCCTTCATACGGGAAACTGTACGAGACTCAAACGGCGGTATGTTTGTACGATCCTCCTGCGTGAAAGATTTCTCAAATGCTAAATCCTTAGTAAGATCTGAGAACCAACAGTTACTCAAATCAAAAAGGGAAGGAGATTCCCCACAAAGAACTGACTTCGGGCAGGTGCTGAAAGCATGCGTACCTTTGCGTGAACCTAGGATGGAGCAGGTTTTCCGTGGGAGAAGTGTAGGAGGCGGTGCTGGGCGCGGACAACGGTTAGAACGGCGTATTGGAGGCAAGTGAAGGAGGAGTGAACTTCGCCGCGCTGGGGCCCAAGTGGCCAGTTCATCAGCGCACTTCATGATGGCAACGCGGTTGCTCGCCGAAATATTGTGCTCATTGGACACAGAGATGAGGCCATACACCTGTGAATTACTTCACCAGTTTCAGTTACCTGTAATTGTAATCACTAGGTATTGAGTTGAATCGACAACTCTTAAATTTGTCTTACTTGTTGTGTAACCGAAATATAAAGGATTTTTTTAGTTTTCGTCTACACCTACATCTACATGATTACTCTGGTATAGGACTCATCGAACCGCCTTTAAGCTAGTTTTCTAACCTTCCACTCTCGAACAGGGTGCGGGGAAAATGAGCACTTAAATCTTCTCGTGTCAGTTCTCTTATTTTGTTATGACGATAATTTCTCCCTGTGTAGATGCCCGCCAACGGAATATCTGCACCCTCTGACGAGAAAGATAGTGTTTGACATGTCATGAAATGGTACTGCAGCAGCATGATTGCCATTCAATTCGTGTATCATATCCGTGACACTGTCCCCCCTATTTTGCGATACTACAAAACGAGCTGCCCTGTTTTGAACTTTTCCGATGTCCTCCGTCGATCCCCAACTGCACACGCCCCACACCAATACAGAGCCTCCACCAGCTTGAACAGTCCCCTGCTGACATGCAGAGTCCATGGATGCATCAGCTTATCTCCAAACCCATACACGTCCATCCGCTCGACGCAATTTGAAACGAGACTCGTCCGACCAGAAAACATGTTTTCCAGTTATTAACAGTTCAGTGTCGAGGTTGACGGGCCCTGGCGTGGCGTAAAGCTTTATGTCCTGCAGTCATCAAGGGTACACGAGTGGACCTTCGGCTCCGAAAGCCCATATCGATGATGTTTCATTGAATGGTTCGCACGCAGACTCTTGTAGACGGCCCAGCATTGAAATCTGCTGCAATTTGCGGAAGGGTTGCACTTCCGTCGGGTTGAACGATTGTCTTCAGTCGCCGTTGGTCCCGTTCTTGCAGGATTTCTTTCCGGTCTCAGCAATGTCGGAGATTTGATGTTTTACCGCATTCCTATATTCACGGTGCACTCGTGATATAGTCCCATTTCATTGCTACCTCGGAGATGCTGTGTCCCAATGGTAGTGCACCGACTATAACACCACCTTCAAACTCACTCAAATCTTGAGAATCTGCCATTGTAGCAGCATAACCCGTCTAACAACTGCGCCAGACACTTGTTATCTCACACAGGCGTTGCCGACCGCAGCGCCGTATTCTGCTTGTTTACATATCTCTGTATTTGCATACGGATTCCTATACCTATTTCCATGGCGCTTCAGTGTATATGACGTGCTAAGTATGGAGCTATTGTATCAGCATAGTCTGAAAGGAGCATGATTGGTATACAAACTGGACCAGAGGACTTGTCCTTTTTAAAGCACTTAAGTTGCTTGGCTACACGGAGGATTTCTACTAAGTTACCCACGTTGACAGTTGTTTTTGGTCCGAATTCTGGAGTATTTACTTTGTCTTCCTTTGTGAAGAAATTTCTGAAAACTTTGTTTAGTAAATCTGCTTTAATCTCAACAGTAAGATCGCCGTTGCTATCGCTGAGTGAAGGAATATGGAGTATCCCCAATTTTTATTAATTGTCGTCAATTGCCACCCTTTTCACCATACAGGTACACTGCAGTGAAGAAGATCCAGCGCCCGCATCTCGTGGTCGTGCGGTAGCGTTCTCGCTTCCCACGCCCGGGTTCCCGGGTTCGATTCCCGGCGGGGTCAGGGATTTTCTCTGCCTCGTGATGGCTGGGTGTTGTGTGCTGTCCTTAGGTTAGTTAGGTTTAAGTGGTTCTAAGTTCTAGGGGACTGATGACCATAGATGTTAAGTCCCATAGTGCTCAGAGCCATTTGAAGATCCAGCAAGAACGGGACCAACGACGACTAAAGAGAATCGTTCAACGTAACAAAAGTGCAACCCTTCCGCTAATTGCTGCAGATTTCAGTGCTGGGCCATCAACAAGTGTCAGCGTGAGAAGCACTTAACGAAATATCGATATAGGCTTTCGGAGCCTAAGGCCCACTCGTGTACCCTTGATGACCGAACGCAACAAAGCTTTAGCCTCGCCTCGGCCGGTCAACACGGACATTGGACTGTTGATGACTGGAAACATGTTGCCTGGTGGGACGAGTCTCGTCCCAAATTGTATCGAGAGAATGGGCGTGTACGGGTACGCAGACAGCCTCATGAATCCATGGACCCTGCGTGACAGCAGGGAACTCTTCAAGTTGGTGGAGGCTCTGTAATGGTGTGGGGCGTGTGCAGTTAGACGATATAGGAGCACTGATACCTCTAGATCTTTCAGCGACCACACCGGCACCGAAACGGAAGATAACAGAGAGAAAGCCGAAATACTGAATTCGGTTTTCAAAAAATGATTCAAATGGCTTTCAGCACTATGGGATTTAACTGCTGTGGTCATCAGTCCCCTAGAACTTAGAACTACTTAAACCTAACTAACCTAAAGACATCACACACATCCATGCCCGAGGCAGGATTCGAACCTGCGACCGTAGCAGTCGCGCGGTTCCAGACTGTAGCGCCTACAACCGCTCGGCCACTCCGGCCGGCGAAATTTGTTTTTCCGAAATTGTTTCACCGCGGAAGATCGTAACAGTGTCCCTCCACTCAATCGTCGTAAGAACGTCTAAATGGCAATTATTGAGATAACCGATCGCGGAAGTGAAAGGCAACTACAGTCGCTTGGTAGCGGAAAGGCGTCTGGGCCAGATGAGATACCTATAAGATTCTATAAAGATTATGAGAAAGAAGTTGCTCTCCTTCTAACAGTAATTTATCGTAGATTGCTTGAGCAACGAAAGGTACCTAACGACTGAAAAAAAGCACAGGTCATTCCCGTTTTTAAGAAAGGCCGTAAGACAGATCCACACAATTTTAGACCTATATCGTTGACGTCTGTCTGTTGTAGAATTATGGAACATAATCCGGAGTACCACAGGAAAGTGTGATAGGACCGTCGCTGTTTACAATATTTATAAACGATCTAGTAGAAAGCGCCGGATGCTCTTTAAGGCTATTCGCAGATGATGCAGTTGTCTATACCAACGTAGCAGCGCCAGAAGACAGTAAGAATTTGCAGAACGAGCTGCAGAAAATTGATGTTTGTGCAGGCTCTGGCAGTTGACCCTGAACGTAAATAAATGTAACATATTGCATAAGAATAGAAATCCACTACTGTACAGCTACACTATTGATTACAAACAGATGGAGACAGCGTCTGCCGTAAAAGATCTAGGTGTGACTATCCAGAGCAACCTTAAGTGGAATGACCACATAAAACAGATAGCGGGAAAAGCAGACACCAGACTCAGATTCATCGGAAGAATCTTAAGAAAATGTAGCCGGCCGGAGTGGGCGAGCGGTTCCAGGCGCTTCAGTCTGGAACCGCGCGACGACTACTGTCGCATGTTCGAATCCTGCCTCGGGCATGGATGTCCTTAGGTTAGTTAGGTTTAAGTAGTTCTAAGTTATAGGGGACTGATGACCTCAGATGTTAAGTCCCATAGTGCTCAGAGCCATTTGAACCATTTTTTAGGGAAATGTAACTCATTCATAAAAGAAGTGGCTCATAAGGCGCTTGTTCGCCCGATCCTTGAGTATTGTTCATCTATCTGGGTTCCTTATCAGGTAGGACTGATAGAGGAGATAGAGAAGATTCAACAAAGAGCGGCGTGTTTCGTCACGGGATCGTTTGGCTGGCGAGAGAGCGTTACGGAGCTGCTAAAAGAACTCCACTGGCAGACGTTATAAGAGAGGCGTTGCGCGTCACGGAGAGATTTACTATCGAAATTTCGAAACAGCACTTTTCAGGAGGAGTCGGACAACATATTACTTCCCCCTACATACATCTCGCGTATTGACCATGAGAAGGAAATTCGAGAACTTAGAGCCAGTACAGAGGCTTACCGACAATCATTCTTCCCACGCACTATTCGCGAGTGGAAAAGGGTTGGAGGGATCAGATAGTGGTACCGAAAGTAACCTCCACCACACACCATTAGGTGGCTTGCGGAGTATGATGTAGATGTAGATTCTGACATGTGATACGTATGTAGGCATCCTAATTACCTGCATCCATTCATGTCCATTGTGCATTCCTATCGACTTGGGCAATTCCAGCAGGATAATGCGACACCCCACACGTCCGAAATTGCTACAGAGTGACTCCAGGAAAACTCTTCTGAGTTGGCCACCAAACTCCCTAGGCATGAACATTATTGAGCATATTTGGAATGCATTGCAACATGCTGTTCAGAAGAGATTTCTACCCACTCATATTCTTATCGATTTATGGACAGCCCTGCAGGATTCATCGTGTCAGTTCCCTCCAGCACTACTTCAGACATTAGTCGAGCCCGTGCCACGTCGTGTTGCAGCACTTCTGCGTGGTCGTGAGGGTCCTACACAATACTTGGTAGGTGTTGCAATTTCTTTGCCTCTTCAGTGTATCTGTCTAAATCATTTTGCAATTACTTTTGATCGTCTGGTGATTTTACTAGATGATAAACGATAGCATCATCTGCAAACAATTTAAGAGGGCTTCTCAAATGGTCTCCTAAATCATTTATATGGATTTACCATTCCTTGTACACCCCAGAAATCATTTAGGTTTCCTTAGACGACTTTCTGTGAATTACTACGAACTGTGACCTGTTTGGCAAGAAATCATGAATACATTCACTCATCTGAGGTGATACTCCATAGGCACGAAATTCGTTAGGAAGCTGTTTGTGAGGAACGGTGTCAAAGCCCCAGGGAAATGTAGAAATATGGAATCAACTGGAGATTCCAGTCGACAACGCTGCTTACTTTGCGTGAATGAGGAGCGAGCTGCATTCCACAAAAATAATATCGTCTGATGTTCTCTGGCAGGGCGTTGTATTGCTTAGTTAATGCGACTATTTCTTTTCTAGTACTGTACAGTAAGATTATTAACTTTGAACGTCTGTATTTGTCGAAATATTGGTCGTACTGAGATAACCTGTTGATATGATCGATTAGGTACGTGAATATGGATTGGGGCTAAGAAATGAAAGAGGAAGCCGTCTGTTAGAATTTTGCACAGAGCATAACTTAATCATAGCTAACACTTGGTTCAAGAATCATGAAAGAAGGTTACATGGAAGAACCTTGGAGATACTAAAAGGTTTCAGATAGATTATACAATGGTACGACAGAGATTTAGGAACCAGGTTTTAAATTGTAAGACATTTTCAGGGGCAGATGTAGACTCTGACCACAATCTATTGGTTATGAACTGTAGATTAAAACTGAAGAAACTGCAAAAAGGCGGTAATTTAAGGAGATGGGACCTGGATAAACTGACTAAACCAGAGGTTGTACAGAGTTTCATGGGGAGCATAAGGGAACAATTGACAGGGATGGGGGAAAGAAATACAGTAGAAGACGAATGGGTAGCTTTGAGGGATGAAATAGTGAAGGCAGCAGGGGATCAAGTAGGTAAATAGACAAGGACTAGTAGGAAACCTTGGATAACAGAAGAGATAAAGACTTTAACTGATGAAAGGAGAAAACACAAAATTGCAGTAAATGAAGCAGGCAAAAAGGAATACAAACGTCTCAAAAATGAGATTAACAGGAAGTGCAAAATGGCTAAGCAGGGATGGCTAGAGGACAAATGTAAGGATGTAGAGGCTTATCTCACTAGGGTTAAGATAGATACTGCCTACAGGAAAATTAAAGAGACCTTAAGAGAACCACTTGCATGAATATCAAGACCTCAAATCTAAACCCTGTTCTAAGCAAAGAAGGGAAAGCAGAAAGGTGGAAGGAGTATATAGAGGGTCTATACAGGGGCAATGTTCTTGAGGACAATATTATGGAAATGGAAGAGGAGGTAGATGAAGATGAAATGGGAGATATGATACTGCGTGAAGAGTTTGACAGAGCACTGAAAGACCTGAGTTGCAAAAAAGCTCCGGGAGTAGACAACATTCCATTAGAACTACTGACAGCCTTGGGAGAGCCAGTCCTGACAAAACTCTACCATCTGGTGAGCAAGATGTATGAGACAGGCGAAATACCCTCAGACTTCAAGAAGAATATAATAATTCCAATCCCAAAGAAAGCAGGTGTTGACAGATGTGAAAATTACCGAACTATCAGTTTAATAAATCACAGCTGCAAAATACTAACGCGAATTCTTTACAGACGAATGGAAAAACTGGTAGAAGCCGACCTCGGGGAAGATCAGTTTGGATTCCGTAGAAATGTTGGAACACGCAAGGCAGTACTGACCCTACGAGTTACCTTAGAAGAAAGATTCAGGAAAGGCAAACTTACGTTTCTAGCATCTGTAGTCTTAGAGAAAACTTTTGACAATGTTGACTGGAATACTCTCTTTCAAATTCTGAAGGTGGCAGGGGTAAAATACAGGGAGCGAAAGGCTATTTACAATTTGTACAGAAACCGCAGTTATAAGAGTCGAGGGACATGAAAGGGAAGCAGTGGTTAGGAAGGGAGTGAGACAGGGTTGTAGCCTCTCCCCGATGCAATTCAATCTGTATATTGGGCAAGCAGTAAAGGTTACAAAAGAAAAGTTCGGAGTAGGCATTAAAATCCATGGAGAAGAAATGAAAACTTTGAGGTTCGCCGACGACATTGTAATTCTGTCAGAGACAGCCAAGGACTTGGAAGAGCAGTTGAACGGAATGGACAGCGTCTTGAAAGGAGGGTATAAGATGAACATCAACAAAAACAAAACGAGGATAATGGAATGTAGTCGAATTAAGTCGGGTGATGCTGAGGGAATTAGATTAGGAAATGAGACACTTAAAGTAGTAAAGGAGGTTTGCTATTTGGGGAGCAAAATAGCTGATGATTGTCGAAGTAGAGAGGATATAAAATGTAGACTGGCAATGGCAAGGAAAGCGTTTGTGAAGAAGAGAAATTTGTTAACATCGAGTATAGATTTAAGTGTCAGGAAGTCGTTTCTGAAAGTATTTGTATGGAGTGTAGCCATGTATGGAAGTGAAACATGGACGATAAATAGTTTGGACAAGAAGAGAATAGAAGCTTTCGAAGTGTGGTGCTACAGAAGAATGCTGAAGATTAGATGGGTAGATCACATAACTAATGAGGAGGTATTGAACAGAATTGGGGAGAACAGGAGTTTGTGGTACAACTTGACAAGAAGAAGGGATCGGTTGGTTGGGCATATTCTGAGGCATCAAGGGATCAAATGGTTCAAATGGCTCTGAGCACTATGGGACTCAACTGCTGAGGTCATTAGTCCCCTAGAACTTGGAACTAGTTAAACCTAACTAACCTAAGGACATCACAAACAGCCATGCCCGAGGCAGGATTCGAACCTGCGACCGTAGCGGTCTTGCGGTTCCAGACTGCAGCGCCTTTAACCGCACGGCCACTTCGGCCGGCATCAAGGGATCATCAATTTAGTATTGGAGGGCAGCGTGGAGGGTAAAAATCGTAGAGGGAGACCAAGAGATGAATATACTAAGCAGATTCAGAAGGATGTAGGCTGCAGTAGGTACTGGGAGATGAAGGAGCTTGCACAGGATAGAGTAGCATGGAGAGCTGCATCAAACCAGTCTCAGGACTGAAGACCACAACAACAACAATTAGCTCCCAAGAAAAGTGTTTGCTTTTCAGGTGTCAAAGGTAAAACTTAATAGCTTGAACTGTTTTTATTTTATGCTCCACGCAGTTTTGAAAAATCGTTTCTGGAAAAAAATCTAATGTTTAGGGAAAACTTTTATATGTGTCATTAGTTTAGTTTGCATAAAAACTACATGTTATTATATATTTTTGATGTCACTAAACACAAATTTGAAGATAGATTTTCAAAATTCAAAATGGATAGTCCAATATGGCTAACCAAAACTTATGTTTTAACAAATTTTGATCAAAATTTGACCAAAAAAGTGTTTGCGTCACGTTTAGTTCGCAATTTCAGGGCCGCTTACCAACTATTTCTCTAGCTCGAATTGTTCCTGAAGGAGAATTCCCTCGTTCTTCTTGGCGAGAAAAGCTAATCTGGCTGAGCAGGGCGGTGTTCGTCAACGTTTTCGGCGAATATACGTGCACGCACAGTGCAGTAGAAATCATTCGGTGAACGTGCGTCACTTCACAAATCTTCTATCTGGTCCGGGCGCCTCTGGCTAAGGGCGTCACACTGCTTCGAACAATGGGCTGTTGAAACTTTTGTAGAGCACGGATTAAAAATCCTTTTCGTCTCAACATTCTAGACGCATATACCTTTCAAAAATGCAATAAAAATCGAATTTTCGACCATTTTGTATGAGAACCTGACCTTATGGAAGCAAGTGAAAATGGTGGCCGGGATACGTAATTTAGTTGGCCCTCCGGCCAGAACTTTTGCTGCTCACGTTTCGGGTGGTATGACCCGCTGTGTAAATAAAGGAGAATTTACGTCTAAGTCTTGTATGGCTGATTAAGAATGTTATGGAAGTTGTTACTTATGGTGCCTGTATATAGCTATTGTTATGTTCATCTTAGTCAAATTGTCGTGAAACTAAGAAGCTTGTCTACTGGCGATCGGCTGCATAGCACAAGCATCTGGTGTCGTAAGAGTACTGGACCACGTTCATGTAAACTGCTGTTTCTCTTTCGCAAATGGTGCTCTGACACAAGCTGAAAAGAAACATCAAAATTCTACAGTTTCTTCGTCAGTCACACTGCTTAAAGCTTAAGCCAGGTACACAATCTGATAAAAAGTATCTGGACATTAAGTAGCCGACGTTAATATGTCGCGTGTCCAGGTTTCACCTTTATGATGGCCTGAACTCTGCTGCAGACACTTCCTGTGTTGTGTCTGAATGTCTGTAGAGGAAATGCATACCACTCATCCACAAGAGCCGAAACTGGAAAAGTTAGTGATGTTGAACGCTCGGTCTGGAGTGAAGTCCACGTTCTGACACATCCCAGCAGTAGCGTTCCACTGGGTTCAGGATGAGAATCAGGGCAGGTCAATCCACTTCAGGAATGGTGCTGTTCATAAACCATTGCCTCAGAGATACTACCTTGGGCTCCATTGTCGTTCTGATGAAACCATCGCATTCAAACAGTTTCTCTACTACACTCAGTACACTATAGTGTAAAATGTGTTGATGTCCTCCTGCATTCAACTTTGACTTACGTGCAATAAGGAGACCACATCCTGACGACAAAAAACATCCGCATGCCACAGCACAACTTTCTCCATATGTAGCTGTTAACACTGGACACAACGGCAGGTACCATTCTCTGGGTATTCGCCAAACGCCACCTTTTCATTGGATTACTACAGGATATAGCGTGATACATCAGATTACTCGTTTCCAGTCATCCGCTCTACAGTTGCTTCTCTTTTTACACCACCTCAAGCATCGCTTAGTACTAACTACTAGCATACGCTGGCACCAGCACACCTTGCAGCATAGAGATTACGAGTGTATCGGTAGAGCCAACAGCAAGACTCGCTGGAAGCAGGCCGCCAACGCCATGTCAGCCGCCAGAATTTAGGATCGGAGGCCCAGTTTAGCCAATTAGTTAGTCAGTTAGTTCGAGCCTGTTACGCCAGTTAGTTAGAGTCCATACCCCACGGAGTTCCAGCTTGTCACCAAGATAGAGCAGCAGACTTAGCTTCTAGCACAGAGACAAGCAGCACATACTAACCTTATAGTGAACACAGCGGACTTCAACAGCATTGAGGCTACGTGGACTATACAGAAGAGAGCTTGAACCACAGCACATGGGAACTTAAAGTTTTTTATGAATAAAGCATTCGGTTATTAATTGTGTGCAGTTTGTGTATTAGAATGAGGATACTGGCCCCCAACCAACATCTTCTCCTTATTTCTCAAGGTACAGCTACAGAGACAACGAGACGATATAAAAGCTGCTAAAAAGAATACAACAAAATGTGTGGCTTATGAACTGTGACTCGACAGTTGAACCTCATTCCTTTTAACTCCATACACCTAGTCATTATGGTAGCTAGACAGCTGCTGCCAATTTGGAATTCACGTGTGATTCCTTCCACTGGTTTCACAGCAGTATTTGCAGCTACCCCCCGCAGTGCTCAATGGTTCGTACCCGTCAGTGTAAGAAGTCTGCCTGGCCTTGGTTCCCTCGCTTTTCTACTTCACAGTCACATCATCAACCATCGACTTGGACAGCTTTAGAAGGTTTGAAATGTCCCTTATGGTTTTGTTACGCAGATGACATCCAAGGACCAGTCCACGTTCGAGGTCACAGTTCTCCTCACCGACGAGATCTGGTGTTTCTGCTTCTCTGCTGACAACACAGAGCTCTGCTCCACGTCTGCTTTTGTGCTGGTGGACCTGCCTCTCATGACATCTAGTGGTCAATTCTGCATCGCATAGGGATGTCCGTATACTTTAGATCAGATTAGTTTTTGTATCAAATCTCACTGGACAGTCTGTTTCGCTGTACTAAATTTTTATTAAACCAGCTTCTAAAATTAAAAAAATGTGTATGGATGGGTGCGGGGAGGAGGTAAAATGCCACCCTTAAATGTGAGAGGAAGGAAGCATTTCAATTACCACTGACGCTGAGCCAGTTTCTCTAGTTGTGACTATAGTTGGACAATGGTAATAGTGAATTCTCAACCATAACATCGTCGCAACTTAGTAGTATAGGTCTCCACCATTCACAAGTACGAAGCCTAGAGAAGCTAGAAAATTTCAGCCGCCGTTAATGCAAGTTCACATAACAATTTCGCTGCTCCATATGACGAGATACTCAATTTCCTCAGAGGTTGTTGCTTCAGAGAGTCTTTGGATCCTGCGTTGCTCTCGTACTAAATTTTAAAATAAAACAGAGTATAGCACTTTTCTGGTCTTATATCGTGACTGGTTATCAAGTACATAGATCGAATATACATTGGCCATCTGGCAGCCTCCGAAATTCAATAGTGCCCGCTGACTTCGTGGCTCATGCGCAATTTCCTTTTGTACAAAACAAAACAATCGAATGCATTGTTAAATGTAAGATTTACAAAATAACAATTAAAGTCATGAGATGATTTTTGTTATTTACATCCAAAAATGGGCCACATATTGCCCTACATGTTCTAATATTCAATTTGGAAAAGTTTACTTAATTATATATATACAATTTCACTGAATTTATAGTAGAACAATTTAAATTACATTGTAGTTAATTTATAAACAAATCATTTATAATAAAATATTATCAACAGTATTTCGGTTTGCTCTCAAGTAGAGCAATCATTTTAAATGATCATAATCAATAAATATCGCACCTTTGCAGAAATAAGGTAGAGGTAAATTTTCAAGAATATGTGTTGCAACACGACTGCACGGTTCATATCACGAAATTTCAAAGTTTGATTATTAACAAACGACTTACTCCCCTTAGTTGCTAATATAAATCGGGTAGTATATTAATGTGAAATTTAATCTGAGATAATAAATTCATCTGTAGCAATTTTTAAAGGGCAGTTTACTACTGGAACTGGGTATAGACGTAACAGTGTAAAGTCCAGAAAGTTAAAAATTCGAACTAAAGTGACCTCTTCAGAGAATGTCGACATGATAAGAAATTTCAAATAGGGATGGGAAGGTAGTCCGACTTCAGGGGCATGCCAGACGTTTCAGGATCGGTACGACTCTTGGTGCTCGGCCAAAGGAAGTGATTTCACACTCGAACAGAATGCTGCCAAATAAAACAGAATGTTCCGCAAAATGTAAGCGTACTTTTAGGTTCCAGTAGAAACCTGACAATGTCTAGAAACACCCAACAAAATTTTTGAAACTTTCATTTTTGATGGGATTGCTACGGCTTTCGCCGTTCGAGTGGAAACGAGGTCTTGCTTGAGCAACACGCGGAGGACAGACCGCCGTGACAGCAACGCCATCTGTGAGCCCGAGCGAGAACTCGTCTGGCCGGTCTCCCGCGTCCCGCCAGAGATAATCTGCGCTGTATCTAAACGTTAAGACGGCGTGTCGCAATCGGCTGACGCGCCAAGTGTCGATTGGATAGGCAAGCGGAAGCTTAGCGGGACCTGCCTATGGACGGCAGGCGGCTTACGGTGTGTGTGTATGTGTCTCGTGTGTGAGTGCGCGAAGTCCGGAAGCAGTGCAGCGGTACACGTCAGCCGAAAATTTTCTCTTTTCTCAATACCAGGTAACTATTACGTTTCCTGTAAATAATAAAGTAACAGTACGCAGGCTGAATGTAATACTTATTATTCACACTTATTAAAATGTGCGCCACTATGCCGTAGTCGAATGTATTTCTTGTAGAAACCGACGTTTCGTCCCCATCAGCGTAGGACATCTCCAAGGGTGAAGATACGCACCCTGGCTCGCCGCTCACTGTGGTAAAAATTCGTTTAAGTATGCACCACAGCAGAGGCGTGACGTCGGACGTCTTCCGAACTAGAATGCAATTGACCGTTGTCGGGTTGCTGTCGTCCGTTATTGCAATTGCCGTGCGATGGAAGACTGGCACTCATCGCCTTCAACACCGGAATCTAGATACCGTCCAGCCTTGCACCCTCCTCCTTCCTATCAACCTTATTGGCGTGTTTAGTAATGTCTACAGCCTTTCGTTGTATCCGCTTGAGTCTTATGAAATCAAATCCGGTGGGCTGCTGGCAGGAAAGCGAGTCGACAACAGCTGGTACCTCTGACTAGAATCCGTCCATCATAAGAATAAACCTGATGTAAACAAATACACAGGCGATGATTGGTTAGAGGCCGCAGCACAAGTACACTGGTGTTGTTACACTCTTGGAAGTAGGCCCTACTTACGTATTAGATATACTCCTACCAAGTAACGTTAAATGAAACCTTAAGATATTCAAAGATATTAACAGCCATCAACGTTTTTCTTAATCACGCTTTGGCTATGTAGTTTTTATTTCAAAAATCGTGTACAGTCACACTGCACTGCCGTGCTCTGATCGGTGCGCTGTTAATACGCAATACGAAAATGGCTGAGGCTGCTTTCTGTTCCGTAATGAAACATGCCTGTGGAACACGGTTATAAAGTGCCGTGAAATAGGTTATGTTTTTAATAAATTTATAGAAATAATCGGCTTTGAAGTTTTCCAAGGAAATGTGTTAGATATAGTTGAGACGCACATGCACTTTGGATGTATAGCGGAACCGGTACTGTAGTAGTTTAGTAACATACTGTAGTTCATGGTTTGGTGGTACAAGTCTCGCTTCAGTCTCACTTTTTTTCCTAGTTCAATTTGAAATACCTACATCTCGTAACTGTAAAAAAACCAAATACTCTTTATTTGGATGTGTGTATTGTTTTAACCACAGAAGTAGGATGTAGATAAGTTGCGTAGAAACTTGAAAAACAATCATTTTCACGGCATCGAGCACACCATACAAATACTGCATTTTTACATTTGCCATTGTACCATTAGTCGGCCGGTGTGGCCGAGCCGTTCTAGGCGCTACAGTCTGGAACCGTGCGACCGCTACGGTCGCAGGTTCGAATCCTGCCTCGGGCATGGATGTGTGTGATGTCCTTAGGTTAGTTAGGTTTAAGTAGTTCTAAGTTCTAGGGGACTGATGACCTCAGAAGTTAAGTCCCATAGTGCTCAGAGCCATTTTTGAACCACTGTACCATTACAATATGAACCCAACAGAACTGATCTGCAGCCAAGTTAAGGGATTTGGCCTCAGAAATAAAAAGACTGTTAAGTTGCCATACGTACCGGAACTAACGCACCCAGCTTTTTCCACGCCACTGCCGAACAGGTGATGAAAGAAAAGGAGAAAATGCGGCATCTGGGTGGCTTCGTGGATTCTGCTGTTGATCGACTCGTTATAAAGACAGCAGATTGCAGTTCCAGAACTGAAATGTATTTCTCGGATTCGGATAAGAGGGAGCTAAGACATCACCAAACGACTGACTGTATTTAATACCTTCAGTGGCTTCAGTGAAATACCTGCAGTGTGCTCCTGCATCACACATAGCTCGCTCAGAAAAATTACCCTGTGTTTAACTGGGAACCTTCATCACTCTTGTTTGTAATTAGAATGCTGAAAACGAGAGCATTTCATGCTTTCCGTCTGGTCACCTAAGAAGCGCGCGGTAGTACTGAAGTTTTGCCGAATATTAATCATTCCCTTTAAAAATTAAATGACATTCGAAGCTATGTTGTTTCTTTGCTCGTCTCTTTTTTACGTCTTAACTACAACTGCTCACGTCATTGCAGGTTAATTGAACCGCGGGCTGGTCTGTCCTGTCCAAGTGTAATTCGCCGGTGAAGCTGTTGTCCCGCATTATCACTCCGTCCAAGTGGGTGTAACATATCATAAAACGTATCCCTATGATCGTACTTGACTGTACCGGCCACAGCTTGGCTTCCGCTCCACGTGAAACGAAATCCAATGAGATTCAAGCAAGCGCGGAAGAATACATGGCGTAATCTTCACATCAGAGTTATTCTAATGATGAACAGAGTATAACCCCTTACAGTTAGTTGCCATTATGTTCCTTTAGTTTTTTTTCGACAGTTCATTTTGTAGTTCCCATTTACACACCTCCACAACTATGTGGCATCCTGCAAATTCCTGCGTCCTTGGCTGACCTTAGGTGACGCTGCATCTTTTGATGTACGAGGTGCATTCAAGTTCTAAGGCCTCCGATTTTTTTTCTAATGAACTACTCGCCCGAAATCGATGAAACTGGCGTTACTTCTCGACGTAATCGCCCTGCATATGTACACATTTTTCACAACGCTGACGCCATGATTCCATGTCAGCGGCGAAGGCTTCTTTAGGAGTCTGTTTGACCACTGGAAAATCGCTGAGGCAATAGCAGCACAGCTGGTGAATGTGCGGCCACGGAGAGTGTCTTTCATTGTTGGGAAAGCCAAAAGTCACTATCAGCCAGGTCAAGTGAGTAGGGAGCATGAGGAATCACTTCAAAATTGTTATCACGAAGAAACTGTTGCGTAACCTTAGCTCAATTGCGGGTGCGTTGTCTTGGTGAAACAGCAGACGCGCAGCCCTTCCCGGACGTTTTTGTTGTAGTGCAGGAAGGAATTTGTTCTTCAAAACATTTTCGTAGGATGCACCTGTTACCGTAGTGCCCTTTGGAACGCAATGGGTAAGGATTATGCCCTCGCTGTCCCAGAACTTGGACACCATCATTTTTTCAGCACTGGCGGTTACCCGAAATTTTTTTGGTGGCAGTGAATCTGTGTGCTTCCATTGAGCTGACTGGCGCTTTGTTTCTGGATTGAAAAATGGCATCCACGTCTCATCCATTGTCACAACCGACGAAAAGAAAGTCCCATTCATGCTGTCGTTGCACGTCAACATTGCTTGGCAACATGCCACACGGGCAGCCATGTGGTCGTCCGTCAGCATTTGTGGCACCCACCTGGATGACACTTTTCGCGTTTTCAGGTCGTCATGCAGGACTGTGTGCACAGAACCCACAGAAATGCCAACTCTGGAGGCGATCTGTTCAACAGTCATTCGGCGATCCCCCAAAACAATTCTCTCCACTTTCTCGATCATGTCGTCAGACCGGCTTGTGCGAGCCCAAGGTTGTTTTGGTTTGTTGTCACACGATGTTCTGCCTTCATTAAACTGTCGCACCCACAAACGCACTTTCGACACATCCATAACTCCATCACCACATGGTTCCTTCAACTGTCGATGAATTTCAATTGGTTTGACACCACGCAAATTCAGAAAACGAATGATTGCATGCTGTTCAAGTAAGGAAAACGTCGCCATTTTAAGTATTTAAAACAGTTCTCATTCTCGCCGCTGGCGGTAAAATTCCATCTGCCGTACGGTGCTGCCATCTCTGGGACGTATTGACAATGAACGCGGCCTCATTTTAAAACAATGCACATGTTTCTATCTCTTTCCAGCCCAGAGAAAAAAAATCGGAGGCCTTAGAACTTGAATGCACCTCATATTTATAAACTATAACAACATTTCGCTTCTCCAATATCTTCCCTGTATGATGAGTGACGTGTTTAATGTCGTGGGTACTACAGTAGAAAAATGTTCAAATGTGTGTGAAATCGTATGGGACTTAACTGCCAAGGTCATCAGTCCCTAAGCTTACACACTACTTAACCTAAATTATCCTAAGGACAAAATCACACACCCATGCCCGAGGGAGGACTCGAACCTCCGCCAGTACCATACTACAGGAGAAAAGCTGGAAAAACTACTGGAAGGACGCAAGGGTAACTGTCGGAGAACCAGATAGGTTGGCTGTTGATTTCCAGCCAGGAGACCGTCAGATTCGTGGTGATAAGATTCTCTTCCGGGCTGCCACCGCAGAAAAATAATTTTCGTGTAGGCTTTGCTTCCTTGCGCAGGGTTCAGAGTGGAGTTATGTTCTCTGGTGGTAAGATACTGAACAACCTCTCGTCAAACATAAGGCAAGAAATTCGAAATACCTTTCAGCTCAAAACAAAAAGACAAGCGTATTTCACTAGCCACTGATTCTAAAAATTATCTGAATATTTAGATTCAAAGATTGCGAAGAAGTAATTTGATTGATTTGATACCGCCTGCAGCTGTCATGTTTCCCTTATTTTAAGAGAGATTGTCAGCTGGATGCAGTATTAAATAATTCAAACAATATGTCGCAGCTCTGGACGCAATTTCAGTGTAAAACAGCTAGCAGTGTTGTTACGACGCCTTATGTTGTATAAATAGACTCGATGAAACTTCCAGGCACATTAAAACTGTGTGCCGGACGGAGACTCGAACTCGGGACCTTTGCCTTTCGCGAGCAAGTGCTCTAATGGTAGAGTTCGAGTCTCGGTCCGGTACACAGGTTTAATCTGCCAATAAGTTGCAGATCAGAGCATACCCCGCTGCAGAGTGAAAATTTCATTCTGGAAAAATTCCCTGCCTGTGACTAAGCAATGTCTCCGCAATATCCTTTCTTCCAGGAGTGCTAGTCTTGCAAGTTTCGCAGGAGAGCTTCAGTGATGTTTGGAAGGTAGGAGACGAGGTACAGCCGAAAGCAAAGCTGTGAAGACGTTTACAGCGTCGTGCTTGGATAGCTCAGTCAGTAGAGCACTTGCCTGCAAAAGGCTCCCAAGTTCGCATCTCAGTCCGGCACCCACTTTTAATATGCCAGAAAGTTTCATATTAGTGCACATTCCTCTGCAGAGTGAGAATTTCTTTCTGATATAGACTCAGTATTTATAAATGTAATAAGTGAATATTGATCTACTACAAGCAGATAAACAGCAGTTACATAATATAACTGAGGGAACAGTAGCTTTTTTGCAAGTTTAGATGGTGTAAGTTAAGGTGACCATATATTCTAGACTCAAATTCGGGACATTAACATATTTCTTAGGCCCAAACCCAGGACCCATTCAAAATTTTGCAAAATAGGCTATATTTATTTATTTATTATATGAGAATAAGGTTTCATGAAATGTAATAAATACAAAATATCAATTAAATTTGTTACAAAGAAAAGCACATTTTATTATTACCTTCTAAGTTGAATGAGTGTGATCAGAGCAACTGTATTTATCACTGCTGTGAATTTTCTTTATCAAGTCTGTATTTTTGAACAACATATAAAAAAACTCGACACAAGTCTCATCATAATTTATTCTACTTACTAACATTGCTTTCATGGTTTCTACAGCCAACTGTGTTTTGTCACTTGTCCATATATTGTTCATGTGGGAAAATACCCTTTCAGTAGCAGCATTAGTGCCAGGAAGGCAGAAAAGAAACCCCACTAGCTTGAGTACATTTGAGAATGGCACATGATTCTGGCTGAAATGAGAAATCATCTCAAACAATCTTTGACCTGGAACAGTGTTGTTAGCAGTCCATTCAATGATTTTCTCAGTGGTTACAAACTGTTTGACACTGACATACTCATCATACATTACATTTTCTGCAAACTGAACATATGGCACAGTTTCGCTAACTGGAGGCTGGGGTTCGAATGGCTCTGAGCACTATGGGACTTAACATCTGTGGTCATCAGTCCCCTAGAACTTAGAACTACTTAAACCTAACTAACCTAAGGACATCACACACATCCATGCCCGAGGCAGGATTCGAACCTGCGACCGTAGCAGTCGCGCGGTTCTGGACTGAGCGCCTAGAACCACTAGACCACCGCGGCCGGCCCGCTAACTGGAGAAGAAGTTCTTTCAATGTCATCCCATACAGGTATTTGATTCAAGGTAACCCAATTGTAGCAGTCCAAGTTCTGGGAACTTTTTTCAGTCCACTTTTTTAAGTAGGGTAGAGCAGTTTCATAGGAAAATAATACAGCACCATGAAAACTCTTTACCTCTGCTGGAAGCAGACCTCCCTCTGTTTCAAGAGTTTCAAGAATTGTTTTAACTCTTGAGGGAAGGAACTGGTCTTCAATTTTGGACTGCAATGTAGTTTTCCACTTACTAATACCATCAGCCACTTCAAATATAGTGACTGTCTGCCCTTCAACTTTTTTAACTGTTTCATGAAATAATGAAGCCTGACTGTGAACAAAGTATAGCCATACTTCAGACAAAGGGTTTTGAAAGAAGTTTTGAAGTAACAATGGACACTTTTTTCAGACTGGAGGTATTATTTTAGCGGTTTAAACATTTTGATGGCTCGTTATCAGCAGGCAACAGTCTTGTTTGAGCATAACTCAAAATCATTGCAAAATCTGTTTCAACAAAGCTGCAAAAGTCCTTCAGAGTTTCAACTCTCACAGTGTATGATTTGAAATACAGAAATATTTTGGAAACTAGCATTTCTGTATCAACAGGTAAAATATCAGTAGCTGCTCGAACAGTAGTATGCAGTATATGAGCAGCACAACCAACCCCTATCAGTCTATGACCGAGTTCCACTTGTAGTTTAGTAAAAACATTATTCTGACCTTTTCTTTCAGGACCTCCAAAATTGCAATTAGTGTTGTCAGCACACAGTCCAACAACATTTTTATTCTAGGCTGTTTTTTCTGAGGCAGTCTGTTAAATATCCACTCACAATAGTAGATGTTTCCCCAGGCAACGATTTTAATTGTAATAACCTTACTTTTACACCAGTTTTGTAATCAAAATATCTGACGAGGATAGGAAAGACCTTAATTTCTTTGTGGTTAGATGCATCAGTCAGAAGTGAAATAAATGTCACTTTTTCTAAATCACGTCGCAATCTATCTAATGCATGAGGAGCTTACACATTCACAATTATTGCCTCTGTTTTTGTACGTGCACAAGCGAATTTAGGCTTTAATGTCGCTTGAAGAAGCTTCGATGTACAGTCCATAGATCTGAAACTATGATTGTGCTGAATTGTATGATACGCCCTCAGTTGCAACTAACCTCTCCTCCTGACCACAAAGTTTCTCGGATGTACAAAATTACTTTAATGTTGCACTAGACGCCGCTGCAGAGACTGCTCTTTTATGTTTGTCACATTTTAAATGTAGTTGTATATCACCACGCCCACTGTGACTATGTGAGAAACTAGAAGCACATGTGTTGCACCTCACTTTTCCTTTTGAGTCCGAAGAACTAATGTCACTGATGAATGGAAATCCTTTCTGCAATTGTTCATTGAAGGAGCACTTGCGCTTCTTTGAACTCATTCTTGCGAAGAAGTATTGTTATTGTTATTGACGAGGAAAAACAACTAAACTTATCAAACGTAATATACCGTAACATGACGTAACACAAAATTCAATCTGATGTAATATGGCGCACACAGATGACAAATGGTAGTATTCTAGTGACCAGAATACACTGCGTTGGCGACGCCAAAGTCAACGAGAGCGTATATCACTGTTCGTCCGTTCGAGTTACTTTGTATTTCGTCTGCATGTTTGCCATAAAACATCCTCTGCCTCTTCCATGGCTATCAGAAAATATGCAGATTTCTTCCTTCTTGCGTTCGAGTTACGGTTAGAACCGTTTCGACCTCGCGAATGCGTTCGATTGCGACTTTTTCCCAGTTGCCGTTGTCTCTGACTGCCCATTAGCTGTTCGAGCTGCGGCCAACACGTGTTTGCACAGTAGAAACAGTTTGATAAAGGTTTCGACAATTTGTCGTACCATCTTGTCAAACAATTTCCCACCATAACTAAAACTAATAATAAAATATACCGATACAGGTGAAATGAATGTCTAATTCGGGACAAATTGCGTCATTATTGTTAATTTCGGGACAAAGAAGTGGCCCGAATTACCTTTGAAAAAATTCGGGACAGACACACAAAAATCGGGACTATCCCGAAAAAAACGGGACGGATGGTCACCTTATGTAAGTGTGAAAAGCATTAAGCAGTGTGGTGGTAGTTTATTGTTACGCGGTCTACAGGTTAAATTTTGATGATTTCCTTTCATTTGTTAATGTATACGTTGATTCGTTCCGCATTTTTCAATGTCCCCATGTTACCATGGTATCCGTGGAACGATTCTACGATAGACTGTAAAGACATGCCATAGAGATAGGTAAACTCGCAAGGAGGGGGTGTGTGAAAGTGAATGTTTCACCTATATCTACGTTTACATCTAAGCGGTTATTCTGTAATTCACAATTAAGTGCCTGACAGAGGGTTCATCGAACCGTCTTTAAGCTACTTCTCCACTGTTCCACTCTCGAACCGCGCGGGAAAAACGAACACTTAAATCTTTCTGCGTGAGCTCTGATCTCTCTTGTTTTATTATGATCACAATTCCTCCCTGTCAGTGTGGGTGCCAACAAATATATTCACACTCTGCGGAGAAAGTTAGTGATTAAAATTTTATGAGAAGGCCCTGCCGCAGCGTAAAATGCGTTTCTTTTAATGACTGCCACCCTAATTCCCGTATCATATCCGTGGTACTCTTTTCCGTATTTCGGTACAATACAAAACGAGCTGTCCTTCTGTGAAGTTTTTCGACGTCCTCCGTCAGTCCCGTCTGACGCGGAACTCACACCGCACAGCAGTACTCCAGAAGAGGGCGCATAAGCGTAGTGTAAGCAGTCTCCCTAGTGGATCTGATACGTTTTCTAGGTATTCGGCCACTACATCACAGACTTCGGTTTGCTTTTCCCACAACGTTATCTATGTGATCGTTCCATTTTAAGTTATTTGTAATTTTAGTCCCTAAATCCCAAGCATGTTAGAAAATTTAAAAAGGAAAATGGATAGGTTAAAGTTCTGTGGCAGGAGGAACAGGTCTTTTGGTCAGGTGAATACAAGGTAATAAACACAAAATTAAATAGGAATAATGCATGATTAGGTATAATAATAAACGAAAAATAGTAATACTGATAAGCTACTATTAAGAGCTTAGTGAACGCATTATTGTAGCCGAGACAGACGCGTAGCTCACACCCATCACAGTAGTACAAGTTCATATGTCAGTTAGCTCCGCAGATGATGAAGAGATTGAAGAAATGTATGATGGGATGAAAGAAATTAATCAAATAGCTAAGGAAGATGAAAATTTAATAGTTATGGGTGACTCGAAATCGATAGTAGATAGAGAAGGGGGGGAGGGGGGGTAGCAAGTGAATACGGACTGAGGGAAAGGAATGAAAGAGGAGGGAGCCGCCTCGTAGAATTTTGCACAGAGAATAATTTAATCATAGCTAATACTTGGTTTAAGTATCATGAAAGAAGGTTGTGTCCATGGAAGGAAATTTGAGATACCGGAGGATTTCAGATTGATTATATAATGGTAAGACAGAGATTTCGGAACCAGATTTTAAACTGTAAGACATTTTCAGGGGCAGATTTGGACTCTGACCACGATTCAATGGTTATGAACTGTAGATTAAAACTAAAAAACGTGCAAAAAGTTAGGAATTTAAGGAGACGGGACCTGGATGAACTGAAAGGACCAGAGGTTTAGAGAGTTTCAGATGGAGCATTAGGAAACGATTGACAAGAATAAGGGAAAGGAAGACAGTAGAAGAAAAATGGGTAGTTTTGAGAGACAGTAGAAGATCAAGTAGGTAAAGAGACGAGGGCTTGTGGAAATCCTTGGGAAACGCAAGAGATGATGAATTTCATTTATGAAAACAGAAAATATAAAATTGCAGTAAATGAAGCAGACGAAAGGGAATACAAACGTCTAGAATATGAGATGGACGTGAAATGCAAAATGCCTAAGCAGGAATGAGTGGAGGACAAACGCAAGGATTGAGAAGTATACATCACTAGGGGAATGTTAGATACCGCCTAAAGGAAACTTAAAGAGGCCTTTGGAGAAAAGAGGACCAGCTATATGAATAACTAGAGCTCAGACGGAAAACCAGCCAAGAAGGGTGGAAGGAATATATAGAGGGTCTATACAAGAGCGATGTATTTGAAGGCAATGTTATGGAAACAGAAAAAGACGTAGATGTAGATTACATGGGAGATACGGTACTGCGTGACAGATACGTTACAACTACTGATAGCCTCTGGAGTGCCAGCCATAAGAAAACTCTTCCATCTAGTGAGCAAAACATATGAGAAGTATTCTTCAAGAAGAATACAATAATTCCAATACTAAAGAAAGCAGGCGCTGACAGGTGTGATAATTCCCCAACTATCGCTTTATTAAGCCACGGATGCAAAATACTAACATTATTACTTTACAGAAGAACGGAAAAACTTGTAAAAGCCGACCTCGCGGAAGATCAGTTTTGATTCCGGAGAAATATAGGAACATGCAAGGCAATACTGACCCTACGACTTCTCATAGAAGATAGTTTAAGAAAAGAAAAACTTACATTTATAGCATTTGTAGACTTAGAGAAAATTTTTGACATTTTTCACTGGGATACTCTCCTTCAAATTCTAAAGGTGGCAGAGGTAAGATATCAGAGTCGAGGGACATGAAGCGGAAGCAGTTTTTGAGAAGGGAGTGAGACAGAGTTGTAGCCTATTCCCGATATTATTCGATCTGTATATTGACCAAGCAGTGAAAGAAACAAAAGGATTTGGATTAAGAATTAAAGCCCAGGTAGAAGAAATAAAAACTTCGAGGTTTGGCGACGACAGAATTACGTCAGAGATAGCAAAGGACATGGAAGAGCAGTTGAACGGAATGGGCAGAGTCTTGAAAGCAGGACATAAGATGAACATCAACGAAAGCAAAACAAGAATAACGGAATGAAGTCGAATTACATCTACATCTACATCTACATCCATACTCCGCAAGCCACCTGACGGTGTGTGGCGGAGGGTACCTTGAGTACCTCTATGGGCTCTCCCTTCTATTCCAGTCTCGTATTGTTCGTGGAAAGAAAGATTGTCGGTATGCCTCTGTGTGGGCTATAATCTCTCTGATTTTATCCTCGTGGTCTCTCCGCGAGATATACGTAGGAGGGAGCAATATACTGCTTGACTCCTCGGTGAAGGTATGTTCTCGAAACTTCAACAAAAGCCCGTACCGAGCTACGGAGCGTTTCTCTTGCAGAGTCTTCCACTGGAGTTTATCTATCATTTCCGCAACGCTTTTGTGATTACTAAATGATCCTGTAACGAAGCGCGCTGCTCTCCTTTGGATCTTCTCTATCTCTTCTATGGACCTTATTTGGTACGCATCCCACACTGGTGAGCAGTATTCAAGCAGAGGGCGAAAACGTGTACTGTAACCTACTTCCTTTGTTTTCGGACTGCATTTCCTTAGGATTCTTCCAGTGAATCTCAGTCTGGCGTCTGCTTTACCGACGATTAATTTTATATGGTCATTCCATTTTAAATCACTCCTAATGCCTACTCCCAGATAATTTATGGAATTAACTGCTTCCAGTTACTGACCTGCTATATTGTAGTTAAATGATAAAGGATCTTTCTATCTATGTATTCGCAACACATTACACTTGTCTGCATTGAGATTCAATTGCCATTCCCTTCACCATGCGTCAATTCGTTGCAGATCCTTCTGCATTTCAGAAAAATTTCCGTTGTTACAACCTCTCGATATACTACAGCATCATCCGCAAAAAGCCTCAGTGAACTCCCGATGTTATCCACAAGGTCATTTATATATATTGTGAATAGCAACGGTCCTACGACACTCCCCTACGGTACACCTGAAATCGCTCTTACTTCGGAGGAGCAAATGGACTGTCAGACCAGTTGTGTGATTGAGAATGACATGCTGCGTTCTGTTATCTAGGAACTCTTCAATCCAATCACGCAACTGGTCTGATAGTCCATATGCTCTTACTTTGTTCTTTAAACGACTGTGGGGAACTGTATCAAACGCCTTGCGGAAGTCAAGAAACACGGTGTCTACCAGGAAACCCGTGACTATGGCCCTCTGAATCTCGTGGACGAATAGTGAGAGCTGAGTTTCACAGGATCGTCTTTTTCGAAACCCATGCTGATTCCTACAGAGCATATTTTTAGTGCCCAGAAAAGTCATTATGCTCGAACATAATACGTGTTCCAAAATTCTACGGCTGATCGACGTTAGAGATATAGGTCTATAGTTCTGCACATCTCTTCGACGTCCCTTCTTGAAAACTGGGATGACCTGTGCCCTTTTCCAATCTTTTGGAACGCTACGCTCTTCTAGAGACCTACGGTACACCGCTGCAAGAAGGGGGTCAAGTTCCTTCGCGTACCCTGTGTAAAATCGAACTGGTATCCCATCAGGTCCAGCGGCCTTTCCTCTTTTGAGCGATTTCAATTTTCTATCCCTCGTTATCTCTTTCGATATCTACCATTTTGTCATCTGGGCGACAATCTAGAGAAGGAACTACAGAGCAGTCTTCCTCTGTGAAAGAGCTCTGGAAAAAGACATTTAGTATTTCGGCCTTTAGTCTGTCATCCTCTGTTTCAGTACCTTTTTGGTCACAGAGTGTCTCGACATTTTGTTTTGATCCACCTACCGCTTTGACATAAGACCAAAATTTCTTAGGATTTTCTGCCAAGTCAGTATATAGAACTTTACTTTCGAATTCGTTGAACGCCTCTCGCATAGCCCTCCTCACACTAAATTTCGCTTCGTGTAATTTTTGCTTGTCTGCAAGGCTTTGGCTATGTTTATATTTGCTGTGAAGTTCCCTTTGCTTCCGTAGTAGTTTTCTAACTCGGTTGTTGTAGCACGGTGGCTCTTTTCCATCTCTGACGACCTTGCTTGGCACATACTCATCTAATGCATATTGTACGATGGTTTTGAACTTTGTCCACTGATCCTCAACACTATCTGTACTTGAGATAAAACTTTTGTGTTGAGCCGAAACAGAAAAATCTTCCTACCGTTTTTTAATATTTCTGTTTACGGCTGAAATCACCGATTCTGTAACCGCTTTATCAGGTGCTACTGAGGGAATTAAGATTAGGAAACGAAGCACTTAAAATAGTAGATGAGATTTGCTATTTGGGCAGCAAAATAACAGGTGATGGTTGAAGTACAGAGGATAAGGAATGTAGACTGGCACTGGCGAGAAAATCATTTCTCAAGAAGAGAAATTTGTTAATGTCGAGTATAGATTTAAGGATCAGGAAGTGTTTGTATGAAGTGTTTGTATGAAGTGTAGCCATGTATGAAAGTGAAACATGGACGATAAATCAGTTTAGACAAGAAGAGAATAGAAGATTTCGAAATGTGGTGTTACAGAAGACTGCTGAAGATTAGATGGGTAAATCACGTAACTAATTAGGGGGTATTTAATAGAATTGGGGAGAAAAGGAGTTTGTGGCACGACCTGAATAGAAGAACAGATCGGTTGGTAGGACACATTCTGAGACATCAAGGTTTAGTGCTTTAGTGCTGGAGGGAAGCACGATGAGGAGTTGGGGGGTGGGGGTTAAAAATCGTTTATGGAGACCAAGACATGAAGACAGTAAGCAGATTCAGAAGGATGTAGGTTGCGGTAGTTACTCGTAGATGAAGAGAATTGCACAGGATAGAGTAGCATGGAGACTGCATAAAATCAGTCTTCGGACTGAAGACCACAACAACAACACCAACAAGCATTTACTTGAGTTTACGACCTTGAAACTTGTGTGATTTATCGTGCAACTGAAATTTAGCGGATTCCTTTTAGTACTCATGTTGATGACTTCACACTTTTTATTATTTCAAATTGCTACTTTTTGCAGCACATAGGCATCTTGTCTACATCATTTTGCAACTAGTTTTGATTATCTAAATAGTTTACAAGACGGTAAATGACAGTATCATCTGAAAACATTCTAAGAGGGCTGCTCGGATTGTCTCATTACGTCATTTATGTAGATCAGGAACAACAGAGGACCTCTAACACTTACTTGAGGAACGCCAGATGTTACTCCTGTTTTACTCGATGACTTTCCGTCAGATATTAAGAACGTTGACCTTTCTGACAGGAAATTATGAATCCAGTCACACAACTGATTCGATACTCCGTAGGCACGCTTTCTAGTTAGAGGTCACTTGTGTCAAAAGGTCCGCTGCTCGTGGTCTCGCGGTAGCGTTCTCGCTTCCCGAGCAGGGGGTCCTGGGTTCGGTTCCCGGCGGGGTCGGGGATTTTTCCTGCCTCGAGATGACTGGGTGTCTGCCTCGAGATGACTGGGTGTTGTTGTGTCGTCTTCATCATCATCATTCATCCCCATCACGGTAGGAGGAAGGCAATGGCAAACAACCTCCACTAGGACCTTGCCTAGTAAAGCAGTGCGGGTCTCCCGCATCGTTCCCCTACGCTCTGTAAAGAAGCATGGGACTTCATTATTCATTATTTGTGTCAAAAGCCTTCTGGAAACATAAAAATATGGAACCAGTTTGACGTCCAGTGTCGATAGCAGTTATTACGTCGTGAGAATAAAGAGCTAATTGTGTTTCACAGGAACGATATTTTCTGAATCTGTGATGGCTATTTGTCGAGAAATCGTTTTCTTCGTGGTGTTTCATAATGTTCGAGTACAGCATAAGTATCCAAATCTTTCTGCAAATCGTCGTTGTGTGATGTGGGTCTGTAATTCAGCGGATTACCACTGTTTCATTTCGTAGGTATTGGTGTGACTTGTGCAACTCTGCAGTCGTTGGGTACGGATCTTTTTCCAGCGAACAGTTGTATATAATTGTTAAGTTTGGAGCTTTTGTATCACTATAATCTGAAAGGAACCTGACTGTTATACAATTTGGACCGAAGGCTTTGCCTTACTTTCGTGTTTTAAGTTGCTTTGCAACGCCGAGGATGTGTACATCTAAGTTACTCATGTTGGCAGTTGTAGTTGGTTCGACTTCTGAAATATTTATTTCGTCTTCTTTTGTGAACCAATTTCAAAAAGTCATGTTTAGTAACTCTGCTTTAGTCATCAAGAGCATCAGCATGGTTATCGCGCAGTGAAGCTATTGATTGCGTCTTGCCATTGGAGTATCTTACGTACTACCAGAATCTTTCTGGTATTTTCTGCTAGATTTCGACGCAGAGTTACGTTATGGAAATTATTAAAAACTTTTTGCATTGGATTTCGTGCTAAATTTCGAGCTTCTGTAAAACTTCGCCAATCTTGGGAACCTTTTTTTTTTAATTTGACATGATTTTTCGTTGCTTGTGCAATAGTGTTCTAACGTGTTTTGTGTATCATGGGGGATCCGTACTATCACTTATTAATTTAGTTGGTGTATAGCTCAACTGCCGTCGATGCTATTTCTTTGAATTTAAACGGCATCTGGTCTTCTCTTACGTAGACTGGAAGGAGTGAAGACTGTCTCTTAGGAAGGAATCTAGCGAAATTTTATTTGGTTTTTAAATAGATGTATTTGGCGTTTATTTTTGGTGGGTTTGGATCCGCTATTCGGTTTAGCTACAACAACCTTGTGGTCACTTATCCCTGTATCTGTCACGATCCTCCCTACTTGGTCAGGATTATTTATTGGAAAGAGGTCAAGTGTGTTTCCGCAACAATTTGTACTTCGAGTGGGCTCCTGAACTACTTGTTCAAAATAGGCATTAGTGCGATTTCGGACGACGTTCTATACCTACCGCCAACAATATACATGTATCCAGAATGAGATTTTCACTCTGCAGCGGAGTGTGCGCTGATATGAAACTTCCTGGCAGATTAAAACTGTGTGCCCGACCGAGACTCGAACTCGGGACCTTTGCCTTTCGCGGGCAAGTGCTCTACCAACTGAGCTACCGAAGCAATCAATTATTAATTTATTTGGGTTGTCAAGAACACCCTTTACCCGTACTAACTCACAGGAATTTTTGTCAAGAATATCCTTTACCCATACTAACTCACAGGAATTATGTACTGCAGTTTCACTACAAGGTAAACTACTTCTGCCAGGAATGTATAGTTGCTAGATTATTTTTGATGCTGAAGAAGATTTTCCAGCGTGGGGAATTTACATGGAGCATAGTAGAAACCGACAACGGACAGCTGCGTTCGACATGTGATGTCACGCCTATGTGGGCAGCATGCGGAAACGAATTGTCTCTTCAGTTGACCAGGGTGAGAGTCAGACGTTCATGAAAGCTACAGTCCCCTTTAATACTTTCTCCTCTGATGCTGACGATACGTTGCATTTCTTCGAAAAATTCGTTCGACCACTAAACTGTAATATTTTAATAAGTATAACTTTTCCGGTCAGGAACGCTTACAATTTCCAATAATTATTATTGTTAATGTATACAACAGAGTTTCAGGTAAGAGTATTTAATTAAGGTAAAACCCGGATAGCTACTTAAATTTTTCTCATAATATAAGTGAACGGCCCGACAAAAAAGTTTCACACCCAGAAGACATTGTCGGATGTCTATGCAATTTCGTATACGTACGTACCATCGTCGTGTATGAAAACGATGAGAGTTACCGTTCTCTGTGACTGGTAGAACGGTCACAAGAGTGCATTGGTGTTGTTCGTGCTTAGTGTTGTTACCAGATGCGATGGCGCGAACAGCGCCAGATGCTCTGAAGGACATGGAGATTCTGTGTATTCGTATGAGATAGCGTTATCAGCATCTGGCAAAGTTTGAAAGGGACCTCATTATGGGTCTATATTTGGCCGACTGGTCGGATAGTACTAAAGGTTTGAGCCGGATTCGGATGTGACAGAGGCCCGATGCTGGACTGCATGACATACTCGCCGTCGATGTTCCGGTCGATTAAATGTGACCACAAGAGAGGACTTCCGTGTCCTGCACCAAGCCCATCAAAACCCCTACTACAGCTACATCTGCATGGATAGTCTGCCAGTCAGACTTAATTACCTCGCAGAGGGTTCGTCGAACGACCTTCACAATAATTCTCTATGATTCCACTTTCGAACAGCGCGAGGAAGAAACGAACATCTGTATCTTTCGGTGCGAGCTCTAATTTCCCTTCTTTTATTATGACGATAGTTTCTTCCCATGTAGGTCGGCGTTAACAAAATATTTTCGCATTCGGAGGAGGAAGTTGGTGATTGAAATTTCGTAAGAAGATACCGCCGCAACGAGAAACTCCTTTGTTTTAAAGATGACCACCCTAAATCCTGTATCAAGTCCGTGATACTTTCTCCCAATTTATCGATAATACAAAACGTGAACTTTCTGGATGTACTCCGTTAATCCTATCTGGTAAGGATCTCTCACAGCGCAGCAGAACACCAAAAAGAGGACGGACAAGCGTAGTGTACGCAGTCTCTTAGTAGATCTGTTGCGGCATCTAAGCGTTCCGCCAATAAATTGCAGTCTTTGGTTCGCATTCCCCACAACATTTTCAATGTATTCATTGCAATTTATGTTTTTCGTATATATCCTAGGTATTTATTTGAATTTACGGCCTTACGATTTGACTGATATATCGTGTAACAAAAGTTTAACGGATTCCTTTTGGCACTCACATGGGTGACCTCACACCATCCTTTACAGTTAACTGCAAATTTTCGCACCATACAGATATCTTTTCTAAACCTTTTTGCAATTTGTTTTGATCTTTTGATACCTTACGATAAATGACAGTCATCTGCAAACAAGCTAAGACGGCTGCTCAGATCGTCTTCTAAATTGTTGATATAGACAAGGAACAGCAGAGGGCCTATAACACTACCTTGGGAAATGTCAGAAATCACTTCTGTTTTACTCGATGACACAGTAGTGCGTCATGGACATTCTGCGTCCACATTTGTACCTCTGCTGTGACAATACCGTGGTGCCATTTCTGAACAGGACAGTTCTCGTCCACACACGGCACGTGTCTCCACGATGTAAACATTCTCCTGCGATCAGCAAGATCCTCACGTGTGTCCCCGTCATAACACGTGTGGAACCAGCCTTGACGCCGACTCCGTACCAGTGTCAGTACCCAGAATATCGGACCAGTTACGACAGTTGCAGGCCAATTGGCCTCAGGAGAGATACAACGGCATTTCCAGAGAGGGTGCAACCACACATTGGTAAGTTGGCTCATAGTGCCAAGTCCTTCGTAAGTGTGTCTCGATTTTGTAATAATCACTGAAATAACATAATATAACCTCACAACAAGCGACGTTTCAGTTACTTTCCTATTCCCCTTTAGGTGCTTCACTTTGTTTTGTTGACCGCTGAATTCACTGAATACACCATTCTCTGATTTGAGCTCCTACATATTAATCGTTGTAAAAAGGAAAAGTGCGAGTACAAAAGCTTTAACTGCGTCCTCTCAGCTGCACATGGGAGAAGAGTACGTAAGAGTTCGCACTTGAAATTTTTCAGTAGTGGACAGAGAGAGCGTCCTGTAGCCTCATAGTCCGTACTTTACTCCGTACCCAATTATCACCAAACCCACGTCTCCACCATGGGAAATTTTTTTTCCGGTTTGGTTTTCTGAAGATATATGAGTAATTTTCTATGAAGAACGAGGTTTTTTTATTATAGAAGATGGTGTTTTCTTTTTACATCTTTCCTTCTGTTTTCCTTCTCATTATCGTGTTTCTGTTTGAGAGCATTCTTCAGCAGTGATGAGCAGCGGACTTCCGATTTTACACCTCTCCGCTTCCCTCTGTCAAGTAACGACAAATTTGGCAAAGGGTTGAGGGTCGTGTCCGTTTGCACACTTTCAGGGTCGATCCATTTCAATGGACAATGGCCTCCAGTCGTCTTATTATTCTTGAGGATATCAACTGCAGTTTGGTCTGTTATATGAGAAGGAGCAAAGTACTCCGGCGGTTTCTCTAAAACCTTTGAAGCGCGTGTCGGGAGGAGTCCTGCGATGTCGACGCGGCCTACTTCTTACCCCATCCGTGCTGATTCACTAATGACCTCGCAGTCGACGGGACGTCGTGCTAGTCTTAACTTTTTTGTCAGACCGTTCAGTCTTACACATCAGTTTTTTATCTTACACGAATACCCGTTAAAGGGGAGTAAAAGTGCCCGAAAATAAATTCAACCTGAATGTCAAACAGAGTCTGGCTACAAGTGAACCGTCTTTACAGAAACTCCCGCACTTCTTTCCCCGCACATTTCTGACTGCTGTCATTTTTGGCGTTTTTCGTATTCCTTAGAACACAGCATTTGATGTAGGCCTCCACGCTAGTCGAAATGTGCAAGCCTCGTGATCTATGCGTAACCACTGCAACCTGTATCCGTTCGATCATACTGTGCTCGCGTCTTGCTCCGTAAATACGTACATGAAAGCTCCAATAGAGGCACAACGGCTTGCTATACACCGAGATGACAAAAACCACGGGATCCTCCTAATATCGTGTCCGATCTTTTTTGCCCGGTGTAGTGCAGAAACTCGACGCCGCATGGACTCAAAAAGTCGTTGGAAGCCCCCTGCTGCATCCATAGCCATGCATAATTGCGAAATTGTTGCCAGTGCATGAACTGACCTCTCAATTATGTCCCGTAAACGCTCGATCGGATTTATGTCGGGCGATCTGGGTAGCCAAATCATTCGCTCGAATTGTTCTGTATGTTCTTCAAACCAATTGCGAACAGATCTGGTCTAGTGTCATAGCGCATTGTCATCCAAAAAAATTCCATTGTTGTTAGGAAACATGAGTGGCTGCAAATGGTTTCCAAGTAGCAAATCATAACCATTTCCAGTCAATAATCGGTTCAGTTGGACCAGTAGAACCAGCCCATTGTATGTAAACAAAGGCGATACCATTAGGTAGCCACCACCAGCTTGCATAGATCCTAGTTAACAACTAGGGTCCATGGCTTCGTAGGGTGTGCGTCAGATTCGTAATCTACTATCAGCTCTTATCGACTGAAATCTCGACTCATCGTTTAGGGTCGAACAGATATAGTCACGAACTCAGGAGAGGCGCTGCAGGCGATTTCGTGCTGTTAACAAATGCACACGCATCGGTCGTCTCCTGCTACATCCCAGTAACGCCAAATTTCGCCGCACTGTCTCAATGTGTACGTTCGTTGTGTGTGCAGCATTGATTTCTGCGGTTATTTCACGCAGTGCTGCACTGACAACTCTACGCAAACGTCCCTGGTCTCGGTCGTTAAGTGTAGGCCGTCGGCCACTACGTTGTCCGTGGGGAGAGGTAACGCCCGAAATTTTGTATTCTCGGCATTCTCTTGACACTGTGGATCTCGGAATGTTGAATTTCGTAACGGTTTCGGAAGTGGAATATCCCGTGCGTCTAGTTCAACTACCATTCAACGTTCAAAGTGTGTTAATACCCGTCGTGCGGCCATAGTCACGTCGGAAACCGTTCAGCATGAATCACCTTAGTAGAAATGACAGCTTTGCTAGTGAATTGCCCATGTGTTCCTTATGCACGATACTACCGTCATTTGTATACGTGCATTTCGATATCCCATGATTTTTGTCGTCTCAGTGTACTGAAATGTTAATACTTGACGCTATACATCGCTGCATTGAAGTTGCAGTTCTTTCCTGCATATAATCCGAAGTTCAATTACTCTCGGAGTATTTATAGATTTCCGAAGAGTAATTACCTTCGTCTACACATTAAAATAAAACTGTTCAACAAATTAAATTTTAGAATGAAATTTTCACTCTGCAGCGCAGTGTGCGCTGATATGAAACTTCCTGGCAGATTAATACTGTGTGCCGGACCGAGACTCGAACTCGAGACCTTTCCCTTTCGCGGGCAAGTGCTCTACCAACTGAGCTACCCAAGCACGACTCACGCCCCGTCCTACAGCGAGCACTTAACCGCGAAAGGCAAAGGTCCCGATTTCGAGTCTCGGTCAGGCACACAGTTTTAATCTGCCACGAAGTTTCAAATTAAATTTTAGTTCGGCAGGTACACTGCAATGATTTGATCGAAACATCTTCTAGCTACCAATGAGAACGAAGAAAAGAGGTGTAATGCAGTTTAGATATACTCTGCAAACAACATTACACACAGTGCGCCGTGTTGCTTCTGTCTGCTCTTATATTTCAAATCAAATTCTACATTAATCATAATAAGAGCTTTCGTATGACGCAACATCAGGTATAGCGTTAGTCGTTCAGTTATGCGAGCAGAAGACTGACAAATGCAACGTTTAGTTTCGTACCATCTGCGCAGTGATGGTGGCGTCCCGACACTCAACTGCGACCGCAGCAGTAGCTCCCTGCTGTCGCTGCACACACAGCGCCGGCCGGGTACTTTAACTCCGCCCAGCGCTTCCGGATATTGCATGGCGTCGCAAATATTCCGTCTATTCTATTTTTCATTGTAAATTAGCACAAGACAGAACCCCTTACGCGAGATTTTGTCTGGCTGCCCCGCAATATACTTAATGCATTCTCCTACCGTTATCATTTATAAGGGGTGTAAAATTAATAGTACTTACGGTCGCCATAGTGGAACCGTTGCAACGGATGTAGTACCTGATTTGCTATTTTATATTTCCCACAGCATTTTAAGCTCTTCACGCTGACACAAGCTTTTCTACGTCCCTGTCATCGTTGTTTCGTTGAATGGAAACAACAATAAGACTTGAGATGCGGCATTTCGGAAATTTCTGACCCATTAGAACGGGTCGATGCTTAAATTACTTGGAATTCCTTGAATTACATATCTAGCAGAAACTATCAAGTGAATTAGATATTTAGCAGAAACTATAACAGTAGGCAGTACTTCAAGTTTCTGTCACGTGGTTCTACATCTATATCTACATTTATACTCCTCAAGCCACCCAACGGTGTGTGGCGGAGGGCACTTTACGTGCCACTGTCATTACCTCCCTTTCCTGTTCCAGTCGTGTACGGTTCGAGAGAAGAACGACTGCCGCAAAGCCTCCGTGCGCGCTCGAATCTCTCTAATTTTACATTTGTGATCTCCTCTGGAGGTATAAGAAGGGGGAAGCAATATATTCGATACCTTATCCAGAAACGCACCCTCTCGAAACCTGGACATCAAGCTACACCGCGATGCAGAACGCCTCTCTTGCAGAGTCTGCCACTTGAGTTTGCTAAACATCTCCGTAATGCTATCACGCTTACCAAATAACCCTGTGACGAAGCGCGCCGCTATTCTTTGGATCTTCTCTATCTCCTCTGTCAACCCGACCTGGTACGGATCCCACACTGATGAGCAATACTCAAGTGTAGGTCGAACGAGTGTTTAGTAAGACACCTCCTTTGTTGAAGAACTACATTTTCTAAGGACTCTCCCAATTAATGTCAACCTGGCACCCGCCTTACCAACAATTATTTTTATATGATGATTCCACTTCAAATCGTTCCGTACGCATACTCCCAGAGATTTTTCAGAAGTAACTGCTACCAGTGTTTGTTCCGCTATCATATAACCATAAAATAAAGGATCCTTCTATCTGTGTATTCGCAATACATTACATTTGTCTATGTTAAGGGTCAGTTGCCACTCCCTGCACCAAGTGCCTATCCGCTGCAGATCTTCCTGCATTTCGCTGCAATTTTCTAATGCTACAACTTCTCTGTATACTACAGCATCATCCGGGAAAAGCCGCATGGATGGTTCAAATGGCTCTGAGTACTATGCTACTTAACTTCTGAGGTCATCAGTCGCCTAGAACTGAGAACTAATTAAACCTAACTAACCTAAGGACATCACACACATCCAAGCCCGAGGCAGGATTCGAACCTGCGACCGTTGAGCATCTACTAGGTCATTTATATGTATTGTGAAAAGCAATGGTCCCATAACACTCCCCTGTGGCACGCCAGAGGTTACTTTAACGTCTGTAGACGTCTCTCCATTCAGAACAACATGCTGTCTTCTGTTTGCTAAAGACTCTTCAATCTAGCCACACAGCTGGTCTGATATTCCGTAGGCTCTTACTTTGTTTATCAGGCGACAGTGCGGAACTGTATCGAACGCCTTCCGGAAGTCAAGGAAAATGGCATCTACCTGGGAGCCTGTATTTAATATTTTCCGGGTCTCATCAACAAATAAAGCGAATTGGGTCTCACACGATCGCTGTTTTGGGAATACATATTGATTCTGGGTTTCCAGAAATGACATGATACGTGAGCAAAAAACATGTTCTAAAATTCTACAACAGATCGATGTCAGAGATATAGGCCTATAGTTTTGCGCATCTGCTCGAAAACCCTTCTTGAAAACTGGGACTACCTGTGCTCTTTTCCAGTCATTTGGAACCTTCCGTTCCTCTATAGACTTGCGTTACACGGCTGATAGAAGGGGGGCAAGTTCTTTCGCGTACTCTGTGTAGAATCGAATTGGTATCCCGTCAAGTCCAATGGACTTTCCTCTGTTGAGTGATTTCAGTTGCTTTTCTATTCCTTGGACGCTTATTTCGATGTCAGCCATTTTTTCGTTCGTGCGGTGATTCAGAGAAGGAACTGCAGTGCGGTCTTCGTCTGTGAAACAGCTTTGGAAAAAGGTGTTTAGTATTTCAGCTTTACGCGTGTCATCCTCTGTTTCAATGCCATCATCATCCCAGAGTGTCTGGATATGCTGTTTCGATCCACTTACTGATTTAACGTAAGACCAGAACTTCCTAGGATTTTCTGTCAAGTCGGTACATAGAATTTTACTTTCGAATTCACTGAACGTTTCACGCATAGCCCTCCTTACGCTAACTTTGACATTGTTTAGCTTCCGTTTGTCTGAGAGGTTTTGGCTGCGTTTAAACTTGCAGTGAAGCTCTCTTTGCTTTCGCAGTAGTTTCCTAACTTTGTTGCTGAACCCGTCACAGTTTTACTCGGTACGTACCTGTCCAAAACGCATTTTACGATTGCCTTGAACTTTTTCCATAAACACTCAACATTGTCAGTGTCGGAACAGAAATTTTCTGTTTGATCTGTTAGGTGGTCTGAAATCTGCCTCCTATTACTCTTGCTAAGCAGATAAACCTTCCTCCTTTTTTTTATAATCCTAATTACTTCCTTATTCAGGGATGCTGCAACGGCCTTATGATCACTGATTCCCTGTCCTGCGCTTACAGAGTCGAAAAGTTCGGGTCTGTTTGTTATCAGTAGGTCCAAGATGTTATCTCCACGAGTCAGTTCTCTGTTTAATTGCTCAAGGTAATTTTCGGATAGTGCACTCAGTATAATGTCACTCGATGCTCTGTCCCTACCACCCGTGCTAAATACCTGAGCGTCCGTCTATATCTGGTAAATTGAAATCTCCACCTAAGACTATAACATGCTGAGGAAATTTATGTGAAATATATTCTAGATTTTCTCTCAGTTATTCTGCCACTAATGCTGCTGAGTCGGGAGGTCGGTGAAAGGAGCCAATTATTAACCTAGCCCGGTTGTTGAGTATAACCTCCACCCATAATAATTCACAGGAACTATCCACTTCTACTTCGCTACAGGATAAACAACTACTAACAGCGACAAACACGCCACCACCGGTTGCATGCAATCTATCCTTTGTAAACAATGTCTGTGCCTTTGTAAAAATTTCGGCAGAATTTATCTCTGGCTTCAGCCAGCTTTCCGTACCTATAACGATTTCAGCTTCTGTGATTTCTATCAGCGCTTGAAGTTCCGGCACTTTACCGACGCAGCTTCGACAGTTTGCAATTACAATAGCGACTGCTGCTTGGTCCCCCGCATGCCCTGTCTTTGCCCCGCACCATTTGAGGCTGTTGCCCTTTCTGTACTTGCCCGAGGCCATCTAACCTACAAAACCGCCCAGTCCACGCCACACAACCCCTGCCACCCGTGTAGCCGCCTGTTGGGTGTAGTTGACTGCTGACCTATCCAGCGGAACCCGAAACCCCACCACCCTATGGCGCAAGTCGAGGAATCTGCAGCCCACACGGTCGCATAACCGTCTCAGCTTCTGATTCAGACCCTCCACTCGGCTCTGTACCAAAGGTCCGCAGTCAGTCCTGTCGACGAAGCTGCAGATGGTGAGCTCTGCTTTCATCCCGCTAGCGAGACTGGCAGTCTTCACCAAATAAGATAGCCGCCGGAAGCCGGATTTCCTCCGATCCATAGCGACACACATCATTGGTGCCGACATGAGCGACCACCTGCAGACGGGTGCACCCTGTACCCTTCATGGCATCCGGAAGGACCCTTTCCACATCTGGAATGACTCCCCCCGGTATGCACACGGAGTGCACATTGGTTTTCTTCGCCTCCCTTGCAGCCATATCGCTAAGGGGCCCCATTACGCGCCTGACGTTGGAGCTCCCAACTACCAGTAAGCCCATCTTCTACGACCGCCCGGATCTTGCAGACTGGGCGGCAACCTCTGGAACAGGAGAAGCAGCCATGTCTGGCCGAATATCAGTATCAGCCTGAGACAGAGCCTGAAACCGGTTCGTCAGACAAACTGAAGAGGCCTTCCGTTGAGCCCTCCGGAATGTCTTTCGCCCCCTGCCACACCTCGAGACGACCTCCCACTCTACCACGGGTACACATCAGATCTAGGAGCTGGCCTTTCGGTGGGTCTCTAAGTTGCCGATAATGATAACTTCAGAAAAGGATGAGACGAATCCTGTAAGCATATCTTTTTACCGGTATTAAAATGTGAGACGAAACGTGTAAGCATATTTTACGGTATTAAAAGGTGTCTGTGTGAAAACCATGCTACGTATTGATCTCGATCTTAGTACACCTTTGACGAAAGGTAATCGTCAAAGGTGTACTAAGATCGAGATCAGTTTTTCCTGTTTTTAACTAGAGTGGAAGCTACTAACCACCTCAAAATACGCCTCTGTGAGTCTGGGGTAACGACTGAAACCCACGCACGGGGTGCCTGGCATAACTAAACCGAGACTGCTTCCACCTATCCAGTCGGAGAAATCTTCACGTTAAACATCGCGGTCACACCAGAGTGTGTCCGTAGCTGCGGTTCGCTATTTTTGAAGCATTGCAGCATATAAAGTGTAAACTTCCTGGGTTGTAAGACCGAAGGAAACATGACGCGGAGTAACAACCCAGAAGATTTTAACTTTGGTGACAACGGCCACGAAAGCCTACAGACTTACATACATCGCAACATTTGCTAGAAATGAGCCGGTTAACTAATACGTGCTGCATTAGCGCCGTTGTTGGACCAGTACCAACAGCATTTATTTTTGGATGGGTCAGACAAGAAGGATCCTGCTTTCATCCTCTGTGACGAATTACTACAGATCCTGACCATATTCGGAGTGGCATGTGACGTGTTTCCTCCCGCCGTCTCTGCAAGGCGCTAGGTAGGCGACAGCCTTCTTGAATGGCGGGCTGCTGGTGGATTTCTCTAAGGTAAAGACTTCATTCTAACTGGCGTATCCAGCAGTTTCAATACCTGCTATACAAGTAGCAACTAAAACATTGATTTAACTGTAACACAAACTTTAGCTAACTATGGTGTGACTGATGACAATTTCCTTTACGAATATGTTATTAATATGGCAACCACATAGCTTGGTGGATCTATGTGGTGACAATAGTTCTAATGATACCCAAAGAAAAATAAACCTGTCAGTTGCAGGTACAATGGTTATTAGCTTGACTAAGGGAGCGTATACAGGGTGTTACAAAAAGGTACGGCCAAACTTTCAGGAAACATTCCTCACACACAAATAAAGAAAACATGTTATGTGGACATGTGTCCGGAAACGCTTACTTTCCATGTTAGAGCTCATTTTAGTTTCGTCAGTATGTACTGTACTTCCTCGATTTCATACGGGATACTCTACATGTGCTGCTAGAACATGTGCTTTTACAAGTACGACACAACATGTGGTTCATGCACGATGGAGCTCCTGCACATTTCAGTCGAAGTGTTCGTACGCTTCTCAACAACCGATTCGGTGACCGATGGATTGGTAGAGGTGGACCAATTCCATGGCCTCCACGCTCTCCTGAACTCAACCCTCTTGACTTTCATTTATGGGGGGCAATTGAAAGCTCTTGTCTACGCAACCCCGGTACCAAATGTAGAGACTCTTCGTGCTCGTATTGTGGACGGCTGTTATACAATACGCCATTCTCCAGGGCTGCATCAGCTCATCAGGGATTCCATGCGACGGTGCGTGGATGCATGTATCCTCGCTAACGGAGGACATTTTGAACATTTCCTGTAGCAAAGTGTTTGAAGTCACGCTGGTACGTTCTGTTGCAGCGTGTTTCCATTCCATGATTAATGTGATTTGAAGAGAAGTAATAAAATGAGGTCTAACATGGAAAGGTAGCGTTTCCGGAGACATGTCCACATAACATATTTTCTTTCTTTGTATGTGAGGAATGTTTCCTGTAAGTTTGGCCGTACCTTTTTGTAACACCCTGTAGAGAGCGCACGCAATAGATAACGAATTTTTTGATTTCTGAAATGAGAATGGCAATCTAGAGACCAGTTCTTTTTTATGATTCCCACACATTAACACTCTCAACCAAAAACGTTGAAAATCAATTGTGAACCTTTACAGTCAGCATTTTTCAAATAATGAATGATAATCATACAATGTCATATTAGAACCTAATACTAAAGCATGTGATTACTTGAATTGATAACTCAGAGCGCCGAGTTTTGGCAAAAAGGATAAGGTTCCTTATTAACTCTGTCCAATTGTAACATTGGTCAACAAACACATGTAGCAGAGGCTCGTGTCCAAACCGTATCATGTTCTTGTTGTATTTCTATATACTGCGTGCTACGTTTTTGTATTACTGAAATGATTATGGTCATTCACGGTCTGGTTCCATAACTTTGAAATAATTACAATAGTTTGAAATGAAACAGAGGTTCACATGGCTCTGAGCACTATGGGACTTAACATATGAGGTCATCAGCCCCCTAGAACTTAGAACTACTTAAACCTAACTAGCCTAAGGACATCACACACATCCATGCCCGAGGCTGGATTCGAACCTGCGACCGTAGCGGTCACGCGGTTCCAGACTGAAGTGCCTAGAACCGCACGGCCACACCGGCCTGCCGAAAGGGAGGACTTCATAGCACCGAGCGAATTTCTCAACTCCATCTGTATGCAAACGGATACTGATATTTTTTATTTATTACTTTTCAATAATGACACGAAAGCTAAATTTCGTGTGTAACATTCAGAGTGTTCATTTCCTCCGGCATCCGCCTCTGTCACGATCTAATCTAAACAGTCATTACCACAATTAGTCGGAGGTGATATTATGAAATGGAATTGTGAACAACACCGGAGCCCAGCATTCTTTGCCAGAGGTGCGGTGGTTAACGTTAAAATTTTTGACTAGGGAGAGAACTGAACAGGAGACCTTCAAATTACTTATCAAGAATCAAATAACCAGACCGCTAGAACCCACAATAACAATGCAGAGACACAAAGATTTTCCGCCGATCGACTCATACTGAAGTTGGAGTTTGAGTCCACTACTTACGCGTTTATTTCCTAAATTGCATATCGTCTTCTAAAAGTACCATTCTGATGGAACCACAGAGATAATTTACTTCACTTTCTAACCCGCCAGTAATAGGGAAACCATCGAAAAATATTTTCACGGAAGAGGTCTTGTTTCTCTGTTCTGATCAGCAGGATCTATGCGCGAGAGTTTCCTGTTAAAATGCACGCCTGCAACAACCACCGGCCACACAATCCGGCGTCCAAACAGGTGACCGCAGCACTTTGCTCGTTGCGGCTATGATCTGCACCGCACGTTGCACTTACATTGGCAAACGTAAAGTTATTTATTATTGTGGTCTGATTTTTCACGCGAAATATCTTCGGTAAACCACCTGCACACAATGCAGTAACAACAACAGTGTGATGATTGCTCATACAGGATATGACACGAGTAATATTCACCTATGTAATCTACCATCATCAACAAATGGGCAGACACATAACGAAACCCAGTTAAGATGGTATTCTGCGCTACAGTTCAGTCAATAAAATAGTGCGTTGACAAAAAAACTGAAACATACATCGACAGAAGCAAGCATCAACAAATGTGAAATTCTGCAAGGTTTTGGCCTCAAGATTCACAGGGTACTGCATCAAGGTACCGAGAAAACTTATGAGCAAGAAGGTTTCTTAAGATTTGTGGCAAACAAGTTTTATTGCAAAGTTATGTGTCACTGCCACGACTCACACACACACATACACACATAGGCGCGCGATCTCAGGAAGTAACCTGGATGTTAACAACACTTTGAACTTCTCGCGCCATTCTTCAAATAAACACACAACAAAATGAATGAAATTTGTACGGCGGTAATAACATGGTAGATGGCAACTGAAACATTGTGTTTTTGTGAGAAAATAAATAAAATACACGTTAATCATCGAAACAACAGTTAACACACAAAAATAATAACTGATAAATCATATGATGGTCATCCACATGTGAGTATAGGTAAAGGCTTACACTGTCTTCGTAACACGAATGTTTTCCACGTTATTGTGTTTTCGTTTTCGGTACTTTACACTGAGGTGATGCAGGTCCGCAGCTCGTGGTCGTGCGGTAGCGTTCTCGCTTCCCACGCCCGGGTTCCCGGGTTCGATTCCCGGCGGGGTCAGGGATTTTCTCTGCCTCGTGATGACTGGGTGTTGTGTGCTGTCCTTAGGTTAGTTAGGTTTAAGTAGTTCTAAGTTCTAGGGGACTGATGACCAAAGATGTTAAGTCCCATAGTGCTCAGAGCCATTTGAACCATTTGAACTGAGGTGACAAATGTCACGGGGTACCTCCTATGACCGTGTCGGGCCTCCTTTTGACCGGCCTAGTGCAGTAGCACGACGTGGTGTGGACTCAAAATGTCGTTGGAAGTCCGCTGCAGAAATACTGTGCCACGCCGCCTCTACAACCGTCCATAAATGCGGGGGCCGAACCGCACAATAACCCTAGGATCGGTGTGGGGCGGCGGTGGCGTGAGTGGACTGCTGTAGCCCGTTGTGCGGTTGTGTACAACTGCGGGCTACGGCGGGGAAGAAGCCTCTGCGTCGTTTCTAGGTCCCCAGTTCGATACAATACAATACAAGCTGAAATTTCAGTGTCCCACAATTACTTTCAGATTGAACAATAACAAAATCCCATTGAAGATATCAAAAGTTATGAAAAGTGTTTGGGTAAAGAAAAACTAAACAAACTATGCCTTGCGCAAGGCACAATATCTATCCAATTTTTCACAGCAAACACGGAAACAGACATGACAATCAACATCCAATAGTCAATTAAAATCATTTACATTTTCTACAGTCGTTCATTGTATGAAGTGCAAGGTAGAAAAAAAAACATTACATCGAACTTTTTCTAGATTTTAATTTAGCAAAATCTTTCGAAACAGAATCTGAATCCACTGGGAAAATTTGAGAAACCCCAGAATCATTTTTCAGAAAGTTGTGACCAAAACTACGTCTTTATCAAACTCACTCTTGAAATCTCTTTCATCATTAGCTACAGATGTAACCAAAATCAGGAGGATTCATAAACATAGCAAAGTATTAGGGGGGAAAAAAACTTTTTCTTTAACTATAAGATTATAAGTACTGCTGAGAGCTTCCATTAGGAAGATACCCAGTAAGGTAAAACCCCCATCGTTTGGAGAAAAATGATCTCGAGTAGACAGGTATCTGATGTAATAGTAACGTTTCAAACACATTTATACTAATATAATATTAGGTACTGAAGTCAGTGGCGGCTTGTAACCACACACTGGCAATTATTTCGCAAGTGCCTCGTTCACTGGTCTACGTCTACTGGAACGTTTCCGCTGCTATGTCAGTTTTCGCGGATAATTATGGTACAATCTGTATCGCATACAATTTTGTTTGCTATGTCAATAAAAGGAAACATTGCTTGAAAAAAAGATCCTCAAGCTGTATTATGCTTAGCACAGAAAGACGAAAATAATGTTATAATTTCTGTTCTGGAAGATGGGCAGCCAAACATACGTAAAAGCGCGCTATATACATGTTGGTGTATGTCTGTATATTTCCGTAACATGGGCTGCGTTTTAAGTTTTAACACTACATCTTATTGTTGAGACGTGACATTATTACTGTGTTAAAATTTTACCCTTGGTGTTGTTAAAACAAAGGCAGTGACCTTTGAACGAAAAAGTATTGTCAAAAAAATTGAAATCCCAGTTCGAATGTTCATTGGATGTATTTTGTAATTACAATGGAGGCTCACATTGCTTACTTTGCCGTCCGCTGCTCGTGGTCGTGCGGTAGCGTTCTCGCTTCCCGCGCCCGGGTTCCCGGGTTCGATTCCCGGCGGGGTCAGGGATTTTCTCTGCCTCGTGATGACTGGGTGTTGTGTGGTGTCCTTAGGTTAGCTGGGTTTAGTAGTTCTAAGTTCTAGGGGACTGATGACCAAAGATGTTAAGTCCCATAATGCTCAGAGCCATTTGACCATTTTTTGGCTTACATTGCCTTTAATCGCTTCGAACGACATTTATAATCACAACACTACACGATACTGTTTTTCTGTCGATACGATAGTGATAATGGCATCAGCGGATTAATATGTTCTCCAGTGTCTAGTTTAATTGGAAGATTCCTCGGACGAGTATCGATCGATTCGAAATATCGAGACAACACGTCGGATGTATCTAGTGTTGACTGGGTCACACTGCTTCGAGTCACAGCGAGACATGTGTCCAACTGACGCAAATACAGCAGTAAATCGTACGGTGTGGAATGTGCTCCTACTTCATTCAAGAAATCTAAAGAAAAATTCATCGAACTGCACAGATCTTATGTTTTTTTCTGACAGATAAGAAGTATATAATTATCCCAATAACAAAGGTGGTTGTGTACTGGGCGCTTGCCGCTTCTCCTTATTGGGGTGACAAATAGCCGATTCTACAAGGTTATTCTAATTCAGGCACGCAGCCACTGCTCAGGGTGATAATATTAGTTGCGACAAGTAACGCGTCGAAGTATACCTACCAATGGGCAGTTAACAACAGCCAAGAACAACAACCATTCGTACGAAGGCAAAGAGAATTCTTTGAAGCTGTTAAATGTGCGACACTATTTGCAAGTAGGTCACGTGTCCAATGCTTTTAATCGCAGTTTTGTCCTGCATAAAATTTCCAGCTACGAAGCCACCAGTAAAACAACCCTACGTAAATAAAGAAATTCATAGGAAACATATGCTGACCTTTCACTCAAAAATATTACTTTATGCTTTAAAATGCGTCATTAACCATTATTTTATCATATAGACTCGTTCAGAGATTATTTTATAAATTTATTTACTAGCAAGACTAACCAGATAGCAGCATTACGTATTCTCATCAAAGAAACTATTTCAGTTAATTCTCTGTTCGTCAAAAAACGATCGGTATTGCTTTCTCTCTTAAATAACAGAAACAGTGCTTCTTTATTTATCGGGTAAGCCAGTAATATTTGAAATTTAGTTCTTTTGGCGTACCATATTAGAGGAGAGAAATGAAGGTAAAGGAAGACATGACAACTTGAAATTAACGGTTGATATATTATTCAAACACTCTTAGATGATATATACAGCTTCAACAAGACGTAATTCCATCATTTAATCAGTTACGCTACTACAGAGATGGTCTCTCTTTCGTGTGCGGCAGGCGAATCAGGTTGAATAACAGTTAACACATGAAAGAAAAGGTTTATAATATTCTCTGACATTTATTTCGGCTTTCTGTAATACTACTGTCATTGTCACATGCCCTTTTTAACACCACACTTTACACTGTACATCATTCCATAGTTATCGAATTACCAGGGGACGGCACAATTGCCCCTGCAGAATTCAGCTAACTGTTTCTGACATCGACTGGAACTGACTTTTCACAATGTCAGACACTGGTAATTGTTCGGAAGTTCATTCTACGACATTGTACTAATAGTTACAGTATACAGAATAATAGTTCATTAAGTTTATAAATGAACAAGTTCAAAAATGCTTCAAATGGGTCTAAGCACTATGGGACTTAACATCTGCGGTCATCAGTCCACTAGAACTTAGAACTACTGAAATCTAACTAACCTAAGGACATCACACACATCCATACCCGAGGCAGGATTCGAACCTGCGACCGTAGCGGTCGCGCGGTTCCAGGCTGAAGCGCCTAGAACCGCTCGGTCACAGCGGCCGGAAATGAACAAGTATTATTATTATTATTATTATTATTATTATTCGCGAATACTTGCAGCCTGGTATATGTTACATTTGCTAGGGACGAAAGTTATTAAGCTTCCCCTGAACAGCACGTCGCAAGGCAATCCAGATATGCTCATTAATGTTCATGTCTGTGGCGTTTGGCGGCCAGCACAAGTGTTTAAACTCAGAAGTATTCCTGGAGCCACTCTGTAGCAATTCAATGCGTGTGGGGTGTCGCACTGTCCTGATGCAATTTCTCGTCGGAATGCACAATGGACATGAATGGATGCAGGTGATCAGACAAGATGCGTACGTATGTGTCACCTGTCAGAGTCGTATCTAGACATATCAGGGGTCCCATATCATTCCAACTGCACACGCCCCATTCCATTACAGAGCCTCCACCAGCTTGAACAGTCCCCAAGTGACATGGAGGCTCCATGGATTCATGAGGTTGTCTCCATACCCGTACACGTCCACCCGCTCCATACAATTTGAAACGAGACTCATCCGACCAGGCAACATGTCTCCAGTCATCAGCAGTCCAATGTCGGTGTTGACGGGCCCAGGTGAGGCGTAAAGCTTTGTGTGGTGCAGTCATCAAGGGTACACGAGTGGGCCTTCGACTCCGAAAGGCCATATCGATGAGGTTTCGTTGAATGGTTCCCATGCTGACATCTGTTAATGGCCCAGCACTGAAATCTGCAGCAATTAGCGGAAGAGTTGCACTTTTGTTACGTTGAACGATTCTCTTCAGTCGTCGTTGGTTCCGTTCTTGCATGATCTTTTTTCGGGTCCAGCGATGGCGGAGATTTGATGTTTTAACGGATTCCTGAAATGCATGGTACATTCGTGAAATGGTCCTAGGGGAAAATCCCCACTTCATCGCTACCTCGGAGATGTTGTGTCCCTTCGCTCGTGCGCCGACTATAACACCACGTTCAAGCTCACTTAAATCTTGATAACCAGCCATTGTAGCAGCAGTAACAGATCTAACAACTGCGCGAGACACTTGTTTACATAGGTGTTGGGGGGGTGGGGGCTTATGGGCGCTCAACATCGAGGTCATCAGCGCTACATAGGTGTTGCCGGCAGCAGCGCCGTATTCTGCCTGTTTACATAATTCTGTATTTGAATACGATGACGATACCAGTTTCTTTGGCGCTTCATTGTATTATGTGTTTTGTTGGAGCAAAAGCTTTTGACGCAGCAAAATAACAAGGAAGTTTGAAGTCTTCTTGCGGCAAAGGCGTAGCATCCGGAAACGGGTTTTCGCCTCTAAAGAACTCTTTACCGGAAGAACGTTATCAGTAACGAGAATATGACGCACCGGTTGTCCGTATGTGTGATGTATTTAATTTAAAAACACAACGTGTTTCGGAAAGACATGATTCAATTATAATTATAGCATGCCACAATACTGTTAAGAACTTAACAATGGGGTCATAGTCCGCATTTCGTGGTCGTGCGGTAGCGTTCTCGCTTCCCACGCCCGGGTTCCCGGGTTCGATTCCGGCGGGGTCAGGGATTTTCTCTGCCTCGTGATGACTGGCTGTCGTGTGATGTCCTTAGGTTTAAGTAGTTCTAAGTTGTAGGGGACTGATGACCATAGATGTTAAGTCCCATAGTGCTCAGAGCCATTTGAACCATTTTTGAATGGGGTCATATCTTTCCAAAACATGGCGTGTTTTTAAATTAAGTAAAGCACGCATGCGGACAATTGGTGCTTCGCATTTTTCGAACTGACACCGTAATACAGACGTGCTGTGGCTTCACAACAGATTTCTTGTAATACTCTCCCGTCGCCGTTGCAGCCATATTCCCGTGAGTGCATTGTAAGGAATCGTTCAACAGAAAAATAATCACAAATGGGAAACATCGTCTGTCCCTACTTCCAACAAGGTACTTCGACTGGCAATCGTCGTTGCTGACAATAGCATATATCTCTGGCGTGAACCAGCTGAACACACTGAAATTCTGGTTCACAAAGTATTTAAAAGTGATTGGATACAGTTGCTAGAGAGAGCGAGAGTCCACATGTAGACCAACACCCGCTGTAGGTTCCTTACCTGACTTGGACGCGAGGAACGGATTGTAGGCGGCAGCACAGCAACGTCGCGAGCTGCGGCGGCGTCGGCAGCGGTGAACGACGAAAAAAAATCGCGACGCTGTTGCTAGAATCAATATTATGAAGATTGCGGCTTAATATGCAGAGGGATGCATGACATTTTCTGCTAGCCAACATTTGGTTGACATTGCCATTTGTCTGTATCCGACAACATACTAAAACTGCCGACCTGTTCTAACGGCATTTCTACTAATGATGCGCCATCTGTGTCCTAGACAAAACGACTCTCCACCGAGATCCAACTCGAACAACGCGCAGGCAGAAAGATGAGTTGCGCTCGCAGTTTTGTTAGCTCGGTTTCCAAACAATCCGGAGACTGCACAAGTCGCTAGCACCATCGTCTCCCAATAGATTGGCGAGGGTCCAATGTTATTTCGGTTCAGCAACTCTTGCACCTCTGGGGATGTTACTGAAAGTTCTTCTCAGCCAGTCCAAAGAGATATAAAATTCGGCCATAAAATCTCACTGAATCCGCACTAATTAACAGATCAAAATTTATATTAGATGTGTACATTCCCTTAAAATTCATTTTAGAAGGAAATATCTTGATATGTGAGGTGCAACTAGTGGTACTGAGCAGAACTGGAGAGAAAAGAAATGTATGCCACAAAAAAATCGACTGACAGTAGAGATCGTTTGATAGTACGCATCCCTGAGCATCAACGTATCATCAGTTAGGTAACTGAGGAAAGTGTGTGGCATAAAATGGTCGAATCCAGTAAGCAGGTACAACTGAATGCTGACAAGCTGACGATCCAACGCGACAGTTGGACAGAATTTGGCACGACGCTCCTGAGGAGGACACCCAACAACGCTTATCAATCAATGCCAAGCCAAATAACTGCTTGCATGAGGGCCAGAGGTGGACCAACACATGGTTGACTTCTCAATTTGTGAAGCTCTTTCTCTTGAATATGTCATCCAGATTTTCTGAAATTGTAATCATTTGTTTGTCGACACATGTACGTCACATCTACTGATTTCTGACCCATTATGGTAGTTCCTTCGTTGTACGTCGGTTTTCTGTTTTCATTCTTTTTGTCTTCAGAGTATATAAACATGCACAGTCTTCTAATCACTGATGCATCTTCTCCTATCGAGTGTAGAATCGTACCTCTGTTCACAAAGTGTTAAATATTTTCTCAGTCTCCTACTCACAACCACAAATTTATGTTAGAAATGAAAATATTCGTCCTTATTGTAACGGATTACCACAGGCTTGGATTTTTTGGTCAAAAATCGCCGATCATGGCACAGACAACCCGCAACCGGATAATCGGGAGTTCGCTGTACTCAAACGCACTGGATAACGGGAATTATTTGCCAGAACGCGGCATGCTGAAAGCAAAAATGAAGGAAAATCGTAACTGGTAGCAGGCAATGTTATTTGGAGATCAGAAACATCAAACGTTTTAAGAGCTAAATCTCACATTTGTCAGGAGCATCAGAAAAACGGATCCCTTTTGGTCCATGAATTATAATATATATTCAAAAAACTAAGAACGTACTAATCGTATTGTGGTGCAGTTCTTCTTGTTGTCTCCGTGCTTACTAAGAAAATGGGATGAGAAGTTCCGCCTTATGCATGACACCTTTTTCTCTTTTGTTTCACCCATACATGTTTCAGCACTTTTGTGCTATCGTCATTGGGTTCTACTTTTATTTTTAACTGTAAAGTTGTTTTTAACATATTAACATTTGTGTCGTTTACAACATTATGTAAAAGTTGCATTTATAACTTAATTAGCGAAAAGTGGGTGTATTCATAAGTAACATACCTTACATGATGTTATTGTCCACTTATTTTGGTAGCTGTTCTGCTATACAATATACAACTTGTCATCTGCAAACAGCAAAACGCAATTTATTTTTTGTTCGTTATGCATTTACGAACGGAAATAAGACTGTATCACGTTTTCTTGTGGTACGTTTTCCTGTGTTGCTGGAGAAGTAAATAGGCTTACTTCTTTGCCTGTGTTCGCGTGGCAATGCAGTTTTCCCGATTACCCAAAACAAAGGCGGAGTTTTCGCTGCCATTACGTGTTGTTGTGGCTGTGTGGCGTTCATTTGTTTTGTAGCGTGTTCTGCTGGGTGAGGCGCGCGAGTTTGGATTGTATTAGTGGTGTGTGGTTTGTGTGGGTTTGCGTGTGTGTGATGAGTACTGGGGCAGAGAGAGAGAGAGAGAGAGAGAGAGAGAGAGAGAGTGAAAGAAAGAAAGAAAAGAGAGAGAGAGGATTTTTGTGTGTGTGTGTGTATATGGGTGAAACAAAAGAAAAAAAGGTGTCTTGCATAAGGCGGAACTTCTCATCCCAAGAACGTACTTTGATACCAGTGAATTATGCTGCCCACCTCTGACAAGAAAGTTCGGTGAATAGTCCTCCAACATTAACGTAGATGAACTATGAACTGTAGTTCCCTAACTGTCCTTCGAAATAGTCACCTCCCATAACTATGCACCGCTGATCTCTGCGATACGTGTCCTGGAAACTTTGTACGAAGTCTTCCTTTGGGATGGTGTTCAAAAGCCGCGTGTCGTTTCGCTGGATGTCAGGAATATCGTCAAATCTCTTTCCTTTCAAAGCGAGTTTGAGTCGAGGGAATAGGAAGAAGTCTGGAGAATTGAGATCCGGCGAGTATGTTGGCTGTTCGTGTTGCACCAGTCCCCTGTTTGGCCAGCAACTGTTTGACGGTATTGACTGTGAGTGGGCGAGCGCTGTCGTGAACAAAAATCCAGGAACCTTGTTGTGCGTACTGGGGTCGTGCCCTGCGTAGATGTTGCATAAACGGGTCAGAATTTCAACATACCGGGCAACGTTCAACGTCGTTCCCTCAGGTAGAAATTCCTTCTGGATAATGCCTTGACGGCCGAGGTGGCCGAGCGGTTCTAGGCGCTTCAGTCTGGAACCGCGCGACCGCTACGGTCGCAGGTTCGAATCCTGCCTCGGGCATGGATGTGTGTGATTTCCTTAGGTTAGTTAGGCTTAAGTAGTTCTAACAAGGGAACCTCCCCATCGCACCCCCCTCAGATTTAGTTATAAGTTGGCACAGTGGATAGGCCTTGAAAAACTGAACACAGATCAATCGAGAAAACAGGAAGAAGTTGTGTGGAACTATGTAAAAAATAAGCAAAACATACAAACCGAGTAGTCCATGTGCAACATAGGCAACATCAAGGAGTACATGCGTTCAGGCGCGCCGTGGTCTCGTGGTTAGCGTGAGCAGTTGCAGAACGGAGGGTCCTTGGTTCAAATCTTCCCTCAAGTGAAAATTTTAATTTTTGATTTTCAGATAATTATGTGACGCACATGCCGTCACCAGTGTCATATAGAATATATCAGACGTGTTTTCCTGCGGAGGAATCGGTTGACTTATTACCTTGCTATCAAATGTTATCGGTTCCCATTGGAGAGGCACGTCCTTCCGTGTACTAATCGCACGGTCGCAAAACACAGGCACGAAACTTGTTACAGTGAACAGAGACGTCAATGAACGAACGGACAGATCATAGCTTTGCGAAAAAAAAATTTTTTTTTGACTCGAGGAAAGGCTTGAACCTAGGATTTCTCATTCCGCAGCTGCTCACGCTAACCACGGGACCACGGCGCTCCTAAGCCTACGCTCTCCATGGAGTTGCTTATCATGCGCATGGCCTACTTAGTTTGTATATTTTCCTTATTTTTTTCATAGTTCCACACAACTTCTTCCTGTTTTCTCGATTGATCTGTGTTCAGTTTTTCAAGGCCTATCCACTGTGCCAGCTTATAACTAAATATGAGGGGGGTGCGATGGGGAGGTTCCCTTGTAAGTTCTAGGGGACTGGTGACAGATGTTAAGTCCCTAAGTGCTCAGAGCCATTTGACCCAATTGATAACGCCTTGACTATCGAAAAATGTGATGAACATCGTTTTGATGCGTGATTTTTCGGCTCTGACCTTTTCCGACGAGGTGATGTCGGAGAACGCCATTTCACGCTTTGTCGTTTCGTTTCAGGGTCGTACCGGAGACACCAGGTCTCATCCTCTGTGACAATACGGTGCAAGAAATTGGGTGTCGCATCCACCGTTAGGACAAAATCCTGTGACAAGACCACAACACGTTTTCCTCTTCCCTAACTCCCGGATAAGGATTTGCCTCACGGCTTCACGGTTCATCTGCCGTTCATCCGCTATCATGCACACAGTTTCCTCACTTTCTCAGTTACTTTCGTCACTGCCGGCGGTCGGCAGTCGTCCGCTACGGGACTTGTCAGAAACACTTTCCCGGTCTCCTCGAAAACTGGCGAACCACTCGTACACACACTTCATGGACAGTGCTTGATCACCAAAAACACGTACCAGCATTGCATGTGTTTCTTTCGGTGTCTTGCTAAGCTTAAACCGAACTTCGAATTGATCCTTTGCTCGTTCATTTTTCTGTTCTCAGTTCAAAACGAACGGACGAAACAAGCGCTTCGTCCAGCAGGTCTACCACGGAACACACACGATGCCCAACTGAACCACGGTGGGGGCAGGTCGTCAACACCGGCCGCTACGCAGGTGCAACGTTGTGAGTCGCCAGGGTTGCCCGATAGTCCTGACTTCATTCACCGAAATTTATTGTCAGAGGTTGCACATATCCAAAAAACTAAGAATGTACTCTGGTACCAGAGAATTATGCTCCCCACCTATGCCAAAAATAATGGGGCAAATTAGAAATGAAATGGTTCAAATGGCTCTGAGCACTATGGGACTTAACATCTGAGGTCATCAGTCCCCTAGACGTAGAACTACTTAAACCTAACTAACCTAAGGACATCACACACATCCATGCCCGAGGCAGGACTCGAACCTGCGACCGTAGCAGCAAGAAATGAAATAATGTATTACGAGTGTTCTAATTGCCATACCAAGAAACTGAAGGGTTCTAGGAGCCTATGTGAGAATTTTTGCTTCAAGTGTCGTTACTTCAGAGACACGAAGTTTTATTTGTGACAGTACGAATACGTAAATGCGGCAGTAATATTTTAAGTAGTAGAACTGTAGACAACAAAAACCATTCCTTACATCTTAATTTTTTTGTAAAAGGATAAGAAAATTAAATTCAAGAAAAAAATCTGAGTGCTAAATTAAGTTTTTTACACAGTTCAGTTCTTGCAATCAACAGTTGTAATACTTGCTGTAAAAGCTCCCACTGCTGTTGGCGAAGACGCCGGCCGTGGTGGCCAAGCGGTTAAAGGCGCTACAGTCTGGAACCGCGCGGCCGCTACGGTCGCAGGTTCGAATCCTGCCTCGGGCATGGATGTGTGTGATGTCCTTAGGTTAGTTAGGTTTAAATAGTTCTAAGTTCTAGGGGACTGATGACCTTTTAAGTTAAGTCCCATAGTGCTCAGAGCCATTTTTTTGTTGGCGAAGAAATGGAAACGTTTTGGAACTGATAAACATGGCTGGTCTTTCGGATGAAGTACAGCATGACGTACATCATCCTTTTGAATATTTAGACATTTTTCCTTTCATCTATTCGAGGGTAAGAATGTTTAATAGCTGGATCAGTTGGATGAGTTTGAGACACTTCGATAATACTGCAGTTGGAGATGTCTGAACATCTTAAAACTCAACGAAGTCAGTTGTATGCATTGCAATTATATGGAATGAGTTCATAGCTGCCGCTGAATCTACAATCTTGGGTAAATTTTGCGGAACAAAGGCCTAGCTTACCTTTCTCCGTTTCTCTATAGTTGCAAAATCTCTTTCGCAGCTCAAAAAGCCATAGCCACTCATCAAAAACTTCTGTGTTATCTCTTCAAACCATCACAGGCAACTGGAGAGCTATAGATATGACTGTCTGTTCTGTTGAACGTTTTTGATAGAAAGACACCACTAGCGGTGAAGCAGCTGGCACATGTATAATAATACAGGGCTATTACAAATGATTGAAGCGATTTCATAAATTCACTGTAGCTCCATTCATTGACATATGGTCACAACACACTACAGATACGTAGAAAAACTCATAAAGTTTTGTTCGGCTGAAGCCGCACTTCAGGTTTCTGCCGCCAGAGCGCTCGAGAGCGCAGTGAGACAAAATGGCGACAGGAGCCGAGAAAGCGTATGTCGTGCTTGAAATGCACTCACATCAGTCAGTCATAACAGTGCAACGACACTTCAGGCGAAGTTCAACAAAGATCCACCAACTGCTAACTCCATTCGGCGATGGTATGCGCAGTTTAAAGCTTCTGGATGCCTCTGTAAGGGGAAATCAACGGGTCGGCCTGCAGTGAGCGAAGAAACGGTTGAATGCGTGCGGGCAAGTTTCACGCGTAGCCCGCGGAAAATTGGCTCATGCCACAACTGGAGACCGACAGCACTGACTTCATCTTTCAACAGGATGGTGCTCCACCGCACTTCCATCATGATGTTCGGCATTTCTTAAACAGGAGATTGGAAAACCGATGCATCGGTCATGGTGTAGATCATGATCAGCAATTCATGTCATGGCCTCCACGCTCTCCCGACTTAACCCCATGCGATTTCTTTCTGTGCGGTTATGTGAAAGATTCAGTGTTTAAACCTCCTCTACCAAGAAACGTGCCAGAACTGCGAGCTCATATCAACGATGCTTTCGAACTCATTGATGGGGACATGCTGCGCCGAGTGTGGGAGGAACTTGATTATCGGCTTGATGTCTGCCGAATCACTAAAAGGGCACATATCGAACATTTGTGAATGCCTAAAAAAACTTTTTGAGTTTTTGTATGTGTGTGCAAAGTATTTTGAAGATATCTCAAATAATAAAGTTATTGTAGAGCTGTGAAATCGCTTCAATCATTTGTAATAACCCTGTATTTTGGGGCGAAAGGAATTGAAAGGAAATAATAACTTGCAGCCGCTCGGGGAATCGAGACAATGTAAATTTGCGCCAGATCGGGGTGCTCCATTTCTCTAGAACGGTTGTCTTAACCACCACATTCTTTTCTCTCTTCATTTTCTTCGTAACTGTTCTGGGAACTGAGTATGGACGGACATTACATGACACTCCTGCAAGTTCATCGTTGATCACTTCACTCAGTTTCTTCATTACAGAGGGCAGCCAACCGTCTGACCAGACACGCTGAGATACTGTGACGGCAACCACCTCGGCCATCCGGACACGCTTTGCGTCAGAGCCATATTCGTAAATTCCCATTGGCCAGTAACTCATTCCTTCCAGATTTTTGATTTCGGTAGAAGTTCGGACGATGGTTATGCATCCTCACTGAATCTTTATCACCAAACAGCAGTCGCGCCCACAGAATTAAAGAGATGTGTGCAGTCTGCTCTTCCTGACAGTCAGACAATACAGGCACCACTCGCGATGACGCAGTTGGGACAGATACATGATTAATTGGGGCAAAACGAATAGAAAGGAAACGGGATGGGAAGGAGATAGGAAGGAAATAATGACTTCCAGCCGCACAGGGTTAATGGCGGTGGCCGCTGCGGTAAGGCGAGCGGGAAGTTCGGAATTTTGGTCTGACTGAAAGTGTATCCGGATGGTTGCGGCGGTTAAGGCAACGGTTGTACAGAAACGGAACAAGGGCGTTGAAGTCCCGGTCCGCCACAAATTCTCAGCTCTCGCTGTTCGCAATGCCCTGTGCGGCTGGAATTCAATACATCCTCCCTACCTCTTTTCCATCCTATTTGTTTCTTTTCCATTCCTTTCACCCCAAAATATTCATCTTACTGGAGACTACCTTGACCCATGGCACTTGGAACTTCAGTAAGAAGCACTGCGTACAAGGAGACAGTACGACCTTCCCCTCACCGATTTTATCCATACTGTCAGGGTGTGTAGATCAGCCGGCCGGGGTGGCCGAGCGGTTCTAGGCGCTACATTCGAACGCGCGACCGCTATGGTCGCAGGTTCGAATCCTGCCTCGGGCGTGGCTGTGTGTGATGGCCTTAGGTTAGTTAGGTTTAAGTAGTTCTAAGTTCTAGGGGACTGATGACCTCAGATGTTAAGTGCCATTGTGCTCAGAGCCATTTGAACCATTTTTTTGTGTAGACCACGACAAGGACTCCAACATATATACACAAAAAGACGCAAGCCGAGCGATGTGGCGCAGTGGTTAGCACCCTGGACTCGCATGCGGGAGGATGACGATTCAAACCCGCGTCCGGCCATCCTGATTTTCCGTGGTTTCCCTAAATCACTTCAGGCAAATGCTGGGATGGTTCCTGTGAAAGGGCACGGCCCTTCTCCATACTTCCCTAATCCGATGGGAGCGCTCACCTCGCAATTTGGTCCCCTCCCTACCCAGATCAACCAATCAATCATAGACGCAACTTTCAACCGTTTATGAGAAAATCGAGTTTGAAAATTAAAGGCGTGCACGTGCTGTAAGCTTTGTAGGACCGCTAGTCTTCACGAGATTCGCAGCTGAGCGAGTAAGTACTAATTTTCAGATCTGCGAGATCCGTCCGTGATTGGTTATTTTGCTTAACTTCATCTACTTTGTGACCATGAATCCTGATGTTAAGTTTCTCGCTGTTCTCATTTCTGCTACTTCTCATTACCTTCGTCTTTGTTCGATTTACTCGGAATCCATATTCTCTACTCATAAAATTGTTCATTCCATTCAATATGTTATGTAATTCTTCTTCACTTTCACTTAGGATAGCAATGTCATCAGTGAATCGTACCATTTATAGCCTTTCATCTTGAACTGTAATTCCAATCCCGGACTTAGAAACATGGAAAACAATAATAATCGCGAGATACAGGAGATGCAAGGAACGCCAATTTTTTTCCATGTCCATGATTTTTTTCAATGTATGTATTGCAAAATTAGCTTGGTTTACGTTCTGGGTCGTGCCACGCATATCGAAGCATAGCACCGAATATTGGTTCAGATGTCTCACAAAAAGTGGTAATATCGGCAGCGAGATTCGATCCGGAGACCTGGCGCTTACGAAACTAAGCGCTTGCTCGTTCGGCTGCAGACTCGTCAGATGTTACCCACCATACAAGGTGTGTGAGAATGCCTAAAATTTTCTCGAAAACGGTTGAGAGTTGCATCTTCCTAATCACACATGCTGAAGTCCTGGTCTTGGCTTAAACACCGTGTCAGTACGAATCATATCGGTGAGGGGAAGTTCGTAAGCTTTCCTTGCTAGCAGAAAGAACATGCGTCATCTCGCAATGAATATTTCATACATTCTTCTCCACGATTTGATGCTTGGAACAAGTATAGGGACGTGCAACAGAGTACCCAGGACACAACTGCAATGCGATCGCATTTTGTGAAGATAAAATGGTATGTAGAACGTTTAACACTTCCACTCTTTATCGAGCGTGGCGGTTGACTGTAGCACACTGGCCGTCCTGATTCAGGTTTTCCACGATTTTCCTAAGTCGCTTCAGGCAAATACCGAGATTGTTTCTTTGAAAGGGCACGGCCAGCTTCGTTCCCCATCCTCCCCTAATCCGATGGGACCGATGATCTCGCTGTTTGTTCCCCTCCGCCAAATCAACCAGCGAATCCGACAAGCAAAACCAGACTATTCTGGCTTCAGGAACCTGTGGAATTTCCAGTCACGAAAGTGGCGACACTCGCGGTGCACAGGACATGACAGGTCTGCTCGGCTCGAGTGCACCAGCAGGCGCGGCTGTGTCGTAACGGACTGTATACAGTGGCAGCGAGGACCCAGTAGACCAGGCGTGTGACGTCACGGGTCATGCGGCTCGCGCGCGCGCGCGCGTTGCGACAGAGCTGGGCCGCTTCCTCGCGGCGCCCGCCGGCTGCAGGCGGGTTAACCGACGCGGAAGCGGTCCGCGATAAGCAGGAGGCGCGCTCGACACGGCAGCCACGCACTGCACTCCGCACACTCTGCACTCGCCGCCCTGCTGACCGCCGCGAGCTGCGCTGTTCCACTCGCAGGTGAGTCCTCACGCGGCGCCGCCTGCTGCCGACGCTTTCTAGACTGCCGGTCAGGGCGCTGGGCGAAAGGCTGACAATTTCGTTCATCATGTTACATCTTTCGTGTGACATTCATTATTTAAATAATGTAATCTGCAACACTTACTTATTTTATGATGCTTAGGACAACGTGTTTCGAGAATTTACTCTGATTTTCGAGTGAATTTGTGCATTTGTGTACATGAATATGTTTCGTAGAGGGAGACCAAGAGATGAATACACTAAACAGATTCAGAAGGATGTAGGCTGCAGTAGGTACTGGGAGATGAAGAAGCTTGCACAGTATAGAGTAGCATGGAGAGCTGCATCAAACCAGTCTCAGGACTGAAGACCACAACAACAACAACAATATGTTTCGTGATGTTTGCATGTATGGTTTTCTGCCTCTCTTGCGTCCTTTTGAAGTTTAGACTGTAATCGGAAAATCGGACTAATTGAAAGAGTATTTTTAAATGCTAATGTTAGAAATGGGTTCAAAATGGTTCAAATGGCTCTGAGCACTATGGGACTTAACTTCTGAGGTCATTAGTCCCCTAGGACTTAGAAGTACTTAAACCTAACTAACCTAAGGACATCACACACATCCACGCCCGAGGCAGGACTCGAACCTGCGACCTCAGCAGCAGCACGGTTTCGGACTGAAGCGCCTAGAACCGCTCGCCCACAGTGGCCGGCTACGTAGGACAAACTGTCAGGAATTTTAAAATTATACACACTGAAAACATCAACTGTTACACACATAACCAGTTTACAAAATCAGCAATAGCAACACACATAAAAAACTGGACAGCTATTCGGAAAAGTAGAAGAAGACCTTAAGATACTCCACCACTCCCAAAAATCTGATAAAATGGATTTGATGGAGGAGCTTGAAATTTTTGTATGCTACAAAAAGCAAGGAGAAGAAAATTCTCAAAGACTAACTAGACAGTGTATCAGTTAATTTCTTCAAATGTTTCTTCTGCATATGACGACTGTAATAAGTTTCATATAAACAGGGCTACTACAAATGATTGAAACGATTTCATAAATTCACTGTAGCTCCATTCATTGACATATGGTCACGACACACTACAGATACGTAGAAAAACTCATAAAGTTTTGTTCGGCTGAAGCCGCACTTCAGGTTTCTGCCGCCAGAGCGCTCGAGACCGCAGTGAGATAAAATGGCGACAGGAGCCGAGAAAGCGTATGTCGTGCTTGAAATGCACTCACATCAGTCAGTCATAACAGTGCAACGACACTTCAGGACGAAGTTCAACAAAGATCCACCAACTGCTAACTCCATTCGGCGATGGTATGCGCAGTTTAAAGCTTCTGGATGCCTCTGTAAGGGGAAATCAACGGGTCGGCCTGCAGTGAGCGAAGAAACGGTTGAACGCGTGCGGGCAAGTTTCACGCGAAGCCCGCGGAAGTCGACGAATAAAGCAAGCAGGAAGCTAAACGTACCACAGCCGACGGTTTGGAAAATCTTACGGAAAAGGCTACACCCGATAACAAAGTCAAACACTTCGATTTTTCGGCGCGGTTGCCACAGCTCACGGAAGAGGATGCGTTCAGTGCGAAACTTGTTTTCAGTGATGAAACAACATTTTTTCTTAATGGTGAAGTGAACAGACACAATGTGCAAACCTGGGCGGTAGAGAATCCTCACGCATTCGTGCAGCAAATTCGCAATTCACCAAAAGTTAACGTGTTTTGTGCAATCTCACGGTTTAAAGTTTACGGCCCCTTTTTCTTCTGCGAAAAAAACGTTACACGTGTATCTGGACATGCTGGAAAATTGGCTCATGCTACAACTGGAGACCGACAGCGCCGACTTCATCTTTCAACTGGATGGTGCTCCACCGCACTTCCACCATGATGTTCGGCATTTCTTAAACAGGAGATTGGAAAACCGATGGATCGGTCGTGGTGGAGATCATGATCAGCAATTCATGTCATGGCCTCCACGCTCTCCCGACTTAACACCATGCGATTTCTTTCTGTGCGGTTATGTGAAAGATTCAGTGTTTAAACCTCCTCTACCAAGAAACGTGCCAGAACTGCGAGCTCGCATCAACGATGCTTTCGAACTCATTGATGGGGACATGCTGCGCCGGGTGTGGGAGGAACTTGATTATCGGCTTGATGTCTACCGAATCACTAAAGGGGCACATATCGAACATTTGTGAATTCCTAAAAAAACTTTTTGAGTTTTTGTATGTGTGTGCAAAGCATTGTGAAAATATCTCAAATAATAAAGTTATTGTAGAGCTGTGAAATCGCTTCAATCATTTGTAATAACCCTGTATGTACATTTCCTCATTAGGAAAAAAATGTAATCGATAATTTAGTAGTCAGTAGTGGAAAAATAATGTAATCCAAAAACGCTCTAACAACTCTGGCTGTGTACAAACTCTTTGTGAAATCATAACGTCGTAATGTCTTTGCAGCATATTTTGTAAACGAACATTGTAAGTGATGATTCGCGTGTATGTTGTATTTTGTGTAATGGAGGAAGCACAATACCTGTAAGGAGACAAAAAATACAGTATGAGATTTTCACTCTGCAGCGGAGTGTGCGCTGATACGAAACTTCCTGGCAGATTAAAACTGTGTGCCCGACCTTTGCCTTTCACGGGCAAGTGCTCTACCATCTGAGCCACCGAAGCACGACTCACGGCCGGTACTCACAGCTTTACTTCTGCCAGTATCTCGTCTCCTACCTTCCAAACTTTACAGAAGCTCTCCTGCGAACCTTGCAGAGCTTCTGTGAAGTTTGGAAGGTAGGAGGCGAGGTACTGGGAGAAGTAAAACTGTGAGGACGGAGCGTGAGTCCTTCGTTAGCTCAGTTGGTAGAGCACTTGCCCGCGAAAGGCAAAGGTCTCGAGTTCCAGTCTCGGTCGGGCACACAGTTTTAATCTGCGAGGAAGTTTCAAAAAATGTAGTTTCTAACATTAGCATTTAAAAATACTGACATATATTTCGTCCGATTTTCCGACTGCAGTCTAACTTCAAAAAGACTCAAGAGACGCAGAAAATCACATAATTTGCAAACATCACCAAACATATGCTTAGAAACGAACGCACAATGAGAATAAATTGTCGAAGCGCTTTGTGCTAAGCACTAAAAGTAAGTAACTCTTTCAGTTTTCATTATTTAAATCATAAAATACGCAGTCACCTATGTCCATATTACACGATGCAGCAGAGGCCCCTTTCACGAATCGCACACAGGCGGACGTGGAACAGCGAATGGGAGTTCTCTCTGGTGTAAACGCCATGCTTGCTCGCACAAACGGCATTCTGTCTCGCGCAGATCGCATTCGCAGTTGTTCGCTAGTTTTTCGCTGGTTGTCGGTCTTCCGGCGAGCCACCAAAGAAGTTCCCTTCCGTTCGCTCCAGTGTAAATACTGCTTCGGGTACAAGCCAATGGTGTTAGACACAAGTGAATCGAGTGACCACTGTTTGCCAATGCGCTTTGGCGCGGTATAAAGGCGGCTCAAGCTGTACGCCTGTGCAGCATCGTCCCAGGCTTACATGACTAACTACAGAGCGCTGTGTAGTAAACGTCGCCCGATTACACGATACAAGCAGAGGTATTCTTGGTGCGAATCCGCATGCGTCGACGAGAACAAATAAAAGAACATTGAAATAAACTGGGTGGCTATAACTGAAGTGCACCTACTCGCAGAGGTCCTGTGTGGGCTGTAATTAACGTGTAGCAGCGAAACTAGGCAGACATTCTAAAGCGTTGACATGGCGCCGATTTAAGCAGAAAAAAATTCCAATTTTCGCTATCAGTTGCAAATCTGGCGCTGCACAGCATATCCTCGACGTCCCCAGATCTCATATTGAATGAATTGTAAAAGTGACAGTTAATAATAAAATCAACATTACGCCTTTTACTTGTTTGACCTTTTCTGCCAAAATCACGTTCCTAATCCATTACATATCAATACATTTCTATATGGCATTCTTGTATTCGCAGCTCCTGATTTATACCTGCTGGTCAAAACTGGAAATCATTTTTTTCAGCTTAAATCGGATCTACATTAACACATTAGAATGTCTACCAAGTTTCACTGGCGTATGTTAACTGCAGCCCATGCTGGACCTCAGTGCGAAGATGCACTTTTAATTATGACCACCTGGTAGCAGAAGTTTGTGCCTACACAATCGTTTTTTATTTGCAAATGGAATCGGAAACCCAACGTCTAGCGTCTGGTTGTGTTCGAGTATAATGACTTTTCTGGAGACTAGAAATCTACTCTGTAGGATTCAGCATGGGTTTCGAAAAAGACGGTTATGTGAAACCCAGCTCGCGCTATTCGTCCACGAGACTCAGAGGGCCATAGACACAGGTTCACAGGTAGATGCCGTGTTTCTTGACTTCCGCAAGGCGTTCGATACAGTTCCCCACAGTCGTTTATTGAACAAAGTAAGAGCATATGGGCTATCAGACCAATTGTGTGATTGGATTGAGGAGTTCCTAGATAACAGGACGCAGCATGTTATTCTCAATGGAGAGAAGTCTTCCGAAGTAAGAGTAATTTCAGGTGTGCTGCAGGGGAGTGTCATAGGACCGTTGCTATTCACAATATACATAAATGACCTGGTGGATGACATCGGAAGTTCACTGAGGCTTTTTGCAGATGATGCTGTGGTGTATCGAGAGGTTGTAACAATGGAAAATTGTACTGAAATGCAGGAGGATCTGCAGCGAATTGACGCATGGTGCAGGGAATGGCAATTGAATCTCAATGTAGACAAGTGTAATGTGCTGCGAATACACAGAAAGATAGATCCTTTATCATTTAGCTACAAAATAGCAGGTCAGCAACTGGAAGCAGTTAATACCATAAATTATCTGGGAGTACGCATTAGGAGTGATTTAAAATGGAATGATCATATAATGTTGATTGTCGGTAAAGCAGATGCCAGACTGAGATTCATTGGAAGAATCCTAAGGAAATGCAATCCGAAAACAAAGGAAGTAGGTTACAGTACGCTTGTTCGCCCACTGCTTGAATACTGCTCAGCAGTGTGGGATCCGTACCAGATAGGGTTGATACAAGACATAGAGAAGATCCAACGGAGAGCAGCGCGCTTCGTTACAGGATCATTTAGTAATCGCGAAAGCGTTACGGAGATGATAGATAAACTCCAGTGGAAGACTCTGCAGGAGAGACGCTCAGTAGCTCGGTACGGGCTTTTGTCAAAGTTTCGAGAACATACCTTCACCGAAGAGTCAAGTAGTATATTGCTCCATCCTACGTATATCTCGCGAAGAGACCATGAGGATAAAATCAGAGAGATTAGAGCCCACACAGAGGCATACCGACAATCCTTCTTTCCACGAACAATACGAGACTGGAATAGAAGGGAGAACCGATAGAGGTACTGAAGGTACCCTCCGCCACACACCGTCAGGTGGCTTGCGGAGTATGGATGTAGATGTAGATGTAGATGGTATATCTTCATTGCCCGCTAGCCAGCCCTTGCATGCTGCAGATCCATATGCTGCACAATCGGCTACCCTCAACGCTTCACAAATTTCAACTCCAATCGCAAGCAGCTCAGCCAGCGAACCAAATTCATCACAATAACAAAAAAAAAAAAAAAAAAAATAGATGTTTCAGACTCATTCTAATGACTCACGTCACTCTATGAATTCTCCGAGTGAAGCAAAATTGTGCATTCGTAATACAGACTTAAGGACGTTACCAGCTTGTTGATTTGACAGTTGTTACTTTTTTAGAACTACTGACGGCCTTGGGAGAGCCAGTCCTGACAAAACTCTACCATCTGGTGAGCAAGATGTGTGAGACAGGCGAAATACCCTCAGACTTCAAGAAGAATATAATAATCCCAATCCCAAAGAAAGCAGGTGTTGACAGATGTGAAAATTAACCGAACTATCAGTTTAATAAATCACAGCTGCAAAATACTAACGCAAATTCTTTACAGGCGAATGGAAAAACTGGTAGAAGCCGACCTCGGGGAAGACCAGTTTGGATTCCGTAAAAATATTGGAACACGTGAGGCAATACTGACCCTATGACTTATCTAAGAAGCTAGATTAAGGAAAGGCAAACCTACGTTTCTAGCATTTGTAGACATAGACAAAGCTTTTGACAATGTTGACTGGAATACTCTCTTTCAAATTCTGAAGGTGGCAGGGTTAAATACAGGGAGCGAAAGGCTATTTACAATTAGTACAGAAACCAGATGGCAGTTATAAGAGTCAAGGGGCATGAAAGGGAAGCAGTGGTTGGGAAAGGAGTGAGACAGGGTTGTAGCCTCTCCCCGATGTTATTCAATCTTCATATTGAGCAATCAGTAAAGGAAACAAAAGAAAAATTCGGAGTAGGTATTAAAATCCATCGAGAAGAAATAAAAACTTTGAGGTTCGCCGATGACATTGTAATTCTGTCAGAGACAGCAAAGGACTTGGCAGTTGAACGGAATGGACAGTGTCTTGAAAGGAGGATATAAGATGAACATCAACAAAAGCAAAACGAAGATAATAGAATGTAGTCGAATTAAGTCGGGTGATGCTGAGGGAATTAGATTAGGAAATGAGACACTTAAAGTAGTAAAGGAGTTTTGCTACTTGGGGAGCAAAATAACTGATGATGGTCAAAGTAGAGAGGATATAAAATGTACACTGGCAATGGCAAGGAAAGCGTTTGTGAAGAAGAGAAATGTGTTAACATCGAGTATAGATTTAAGTGTAAGGAAGTCGTTTCTGAAAATATTTGTATGGAGTGTAGCCACGTATGGAAGTGAAACGTGGACGATAAATAGTTTGGACAAGAAGAGAATAGAAGCTTTCGAAATGTGGTGCTACAGAAGAATGCTGAAGATTAGATGAGTAGATCACATAACTAATGAGGAGGTATTGAATAGAATTGAGGAGAAGAGGAGTTTGTGGCACAACTTGACAAGAAGGGACCGGTTTGCAGGACATGTTCTGAGGCATCAAGGGATCACAAATTTAGCATTGTAGGGCAATGTGGAGGCTAAAAATTGTAGAGGGAGACCAAGAGATGAATACACTAAGCAGATTCAGAAGGATGTAGGTTGCAGTAAGTACTGGGAGATGAAGAAGCTTGTACAGGATAGGGTAGCATGGAGAGCTGCATCAAACCAGTCTCAGGAGTGAAGACCACAACAACACTTTTTTCTTAATGTAAAGTTCGCTGCAGTTACGGATTCGCCATTATGATTACACGTTTTGTGAGATAAATGAAATACTTTCACTGTTCCTGGCTTGTTCTTTGTAATTTTTGTTCCTGATAGCAAGCCTTATATGTCAAGTGGTCTTGAACCGCCGGCCGGTGTGGCCGTGCGGTTCTAGGCGCTTCAGTCTGGAACCGCGTGACCGCTACGGTCGCAGGTTCGAATCCTACCTCGGGCATGGCTGTTTGTGATGTCCTTAGTTAGGTTTAAGTAGTTCTAAGTTCTAGGGGACTGAGGACCACAGATGTTAAGTCCCATAGTGCTCAGAGCCATTTGAACCATTTTTTGGCCGTGTATCTGCCTTTAAGCCAGGGATTAACAACTCACTGATTTTGAGGCTGAGCGCTCGTGGATGCTCAGGCTTTTGCTCGCGAGCAGAGCAGCTGGGGCTCAATCGGGAGGATCAGTACTGATAGCAGCAATGTCAAGAGGTCACTGTGTAACACCGACAATATCTTCGGGCATTTCAAATTGCACTGCGAGGAATCTTATTTTTTTGCACAGACAGATAATCCAGTAAAGTGTTTAGCGTGTCATAAGACACTAAACACCTTCAGAAAGCTCAATTTACAAAGGCACTACAAGCCTTACCATGTCAAATTATACGGATACGAAAATTTGAGGGGTCTGAGCGCGTACAAAGGCGCATTAAAAGGAAGCTTTCTCATGAGGAGGAAAATGAGGATGTAATATCAAGTACCTTTGCAGGTCAGAAGAGTTATAAACTTGCACTGCTTTTAGCAAAGTTGTTGCGCCCATTTACAGATGGGGATTTGTTAAAACGATAATCGGTAGTTGTTGCAGCTGCATTTTTAACCGCATTTGAGATATACCATTTTCGCTTGGGATACATTGAATGTGTTCGCAATTTGCAAATATGGACAACCATGGGCAGTATAACGGAATGACGACAGTGAAAATCTGTGCTGGCGCGGGATTCGAACCCGGATTTCCCGCTTATTTCGAGCCGCCTCCTTACCATTTCGCTATCCGAGCACAACTCAGGCCAGCCCCAAACTTCCGTACGTCGTCAAACCGTGCGTCTACATCCTACACTCGTACATCCATTACGTTTATTCCTGTACAGCTGAGACATTTTACTTGAAAGTCGCTTATCCGGTGTTGGTGGATAAATACGATATTCCTGTGCCTGTATCATACACAAATACGATGCAAAGTTTCTTCGGACATGCATCGTATTTCTGAAAAATACATGCACTGCAATATTATATTTTCGCTTGGTGTCATCATCAAACACGACAATCGTGCGCCCCACATCGGTTATGACAGACGTTCAGAGCCAGCTTGCTGTATCTGTATAAAGAGTTGGTTGCATATTCTTTAGCACTCTATAGAAGTGTATATATATGACAGACGCACCAGTGGATGTGGTTTTCTTAGCGGGGTTGAAGAATGCAGAATATGTGGGTCTGTCATGATTTTATTAGTTTGTGATGATGATGATTTGGTTTGTGGGGCGCTCAAGAGCTTGGTTATCAGTGCGCAGACAAATTCCTAATCGCTCCTCTTTCCACTCTCGGTATTTTCCTGTGTGGTGATGAAATGATGAGGACATAACAAACAACCAGTCCCTCGGCAGAGAAAATCCACGATCTGGCCAGGTATCGAACCCAGGACCCCTCGATATAGAGGCAGCAACGCTAACCACTAGACCACGAGCTGTGGACTTTTGTTAGTTTGTGTATCTACAGACAAGCAGTAGTCATGATGGAGAATGAATGAGGAACTGTAGCGCAACTGAAGTGGAAAATGAAAAATGCTCCAGTGCCCAGTTCGCACTGGTCCTGCTGCTTGAAGTAACTGATCTGCAAAGCTATGGGGAATATAAAGATAGTCTGTATACACGTCCTCACACAGCTCCCCACCTTGTTCCTTATGACGATGGAGTGGGTACAGTAGTCGCTGCAGTGCGCATGCGCGGAGCTAAGTCAATATTGCTTTTGATTAATTGGCGAGGAGAAGTGACAACAGCGTTTCGGTTCGCTAGGAATGTTCGGCAGCGCTTCCGAAATGCTTACAGAATAATGTTGTGACTCTCCTTCGAAAGCAAAACCGTTCGGTGGGTTCGCGTACCGAACCGATCGGCAGAAGGGCGGAAAGCTACAGAATAGGGCCCCAGGCCTCCGCTCACCGTCTGCTCGTGGAGCACGCTCGGTGTGAAGCCCTGCCTTTAGGTGGCGTTCGCACGGGCGGCGGGGCTGTGCCCAGCCGGCAGCAGTCGGAGTGTTCTAACGTTTGTGGCGCGAGCCCGCTGAGGCATGCTTCACTCACTGCAGTCAACGTTTCACACATCTACTGTCCATTTTCTATCAAAAGTGACACCGCGCTATTTTATTTTACTTTATTTATTTATTTTAAAGAAAGAAGAAGTACCATCACATTCACGTTCCATGGGAAAGAACTGCATGTATTGTAATGGTAGAGGCAAATTTTTTCATAGTTTTGGAGCAACAGGGAATTATGGAGCAATATTTTCTTCCATCTTTTAATTACTATTTCAGATAAAGTGATGAAATCGAAAGGTGAACATCTCAGGAAAAAACCTTTGCCAAAGTGAAATCACAACGCAGTTTCACTTGGCCTTGGTTTCACTACACGAATTTCATAAAAGATGTTTTAATTCCAAGAACTGCACATAGTTTCTTGTCAGTGGAAACAGATCCAATAAGCCAAACGGAATTACTTAAAAAAATTTCGTTTTCAATGTGTATGCAGCACAAGATGAAGATCATTCTGAGAGGTGATTATTAGCTCTAACTGATGAACCATCGCTATTGCCAAGTGCCACATCATTAAGTAAATATTCCAGAATTCGAATGAAGAACAGTTCCCAACATGAGTAACTTAGCAGATATCCCCAGTACACCAAAGCAGGGCTTTCGGTCCAGATTGTATACCAATCAATTTCCTTGCAGAGTACGCTGACAGAGTAGCTCCATACTTTGCACTCGCTCCTAGAAATATCCGTACTCAACGACTGCAAAGTTGCACAAGACAAACCAATACCCAAGAATTACACACACATATCACTAACGACGATTTGCAGTTAGGAATTTGGAATATATAGTGTGTTCGAAAATTATGAATCACCTCGAAGAAAACTGTTTATTGACAAATAGCCAACATGTATTCATAAAATATCGTTCTTGTGAAACAAGACTAGCTATTTATTCTCGTGAAGTAGTGAATGTTATCGACAGGGAACGTCAAGTTGACACCATCCCTCACAAGTGACCTCTAACCTTGCGTGTCTATGGGGTATCCTCTCAGTTGTGTGACTGGATTCGTGATTTCCTGTCAGAAAGATCACAGTTCATAGTAATCGACGGAAAGTCGTCGACTAAAACAGAAGTTCAAAAAATGGTTCAAATGGCTCTGAGCACTATGGGACTTAACATCTATGGCCATCAGTCCCCTAGAACTTAGAACTACTTAAACCTAACTAACCTAAGGACAGCACACAACACCCAGTCATCACGAGGCAGAGAAAATCCCTGACCCCGCCGGGAATCGAACCCGGGAAACAGAAGTAATATCTGGCGTTCTCCAAGGAAGTGTTATAGGCTCTCTGTTGTTCCTGATCTACATAAACAATATGTGTATGATGCAAAAAGTGGCCATTGACTTTAACTCGTGAAACGTGTGAAGTCATCCACATTAGCACTAAAAAGAATGCGCTAAATTTCAGCTCTATGATAAATCATACAACTACAAACGCTATAAACTAAATGTTTAGGCTCTACAATTACGAATAACTGAAATTGGAATGATCGCATAGATAATAGGTCTTCTAAAGAGACAACGTGCACTAAGTTTGTCCACCCTCTTCTAGAATATTGCTGTGATCCGCATGAGATAGATTGACGGAGGACATTGAAAAAGTTCAGAAAAGGGCAACTCGTTTCGTATTACTGCGAAATAAGGGAGAGACTGGCACGGGTATACGGTACTACACAAACAGGGGTGGCAGGCAGAGGCGTTTTTCGCTGCGGCAGGACCTTCTCGTGAAATTTCAGTCAGCAACTTTCACCTCAGAGTTGGCTCGGAGCACTATGGGACTTAACACCTGTGGTCATCAGTCCCCTAGAACTTAGAACTGCTTGAACCTAACTAACCTAAGGACATCACACACATCCATGCCCGAGGCAGGATTCGAACCTGCGACCGTAGCAGTCGCACGGTTCCGGACTGAGCGCCTAGAACCGCAAGACCACCGCGACGGGCTCACCTCAGAGTGTCAAAATATTGTGTTGGTGCCCACTTACATAGGGAGAAATGATCGTTATAATAAAATAAGGGGAAGTAGAGCTCGTACGGAAAGATGTAAGTATTCGTTTTTCCCTCGCGCTCTTCGAAGGTGGAACAGTGGACAAGTAGCTTAAAGGTGGTTCGATGAACTCTCCGCCAGGCACTTAATTGTGAATTGCAGAGTAATCATGTATTTGTAGATGCAGATTAAGAAAAAATGAAAGAAAACTTGACAAAGAAAGTAACACAATGACGACAAATTAACTTTGATGAAGGCAGCCAAGAGGCCATCCGAGATGACGACACTTGCTACTATCTGAAGAGTGTCAGGAATGCAATAAACGCAAAGACAAGTACCTATAAAACTTACGATGCAAGCGCATCTGTATAATGAATGGGACGTAATGAGTTCTGTGGAAAGTTTTCCTACAAAACATGACTGTGCACTAATTCGGCTTACTTTATCGTGACAAACATTTTTCCTTCTGCTTTTGTACTCCTATAAAATTTGTTGTATTTTGAAATTTTTCTTTAGTGTTCTGCAGCAGATACTGAAGCGTACTACCGTTTGTTATATAACGCGAATAACCTTTACCAGAGAAGTTTTTTAGTTCTTCATGTAAGGAAACAAAATTCCTAAATTTTGGTCAGTATTCCTGTAATGATTCCATAACCTGCTTCTTCTGTTTTTCGAAACTCGATGAGGTACTGCGCTGTCAGAACAATGCCAGCGCAATGACACAGACTGGTTGCCAGAGAACAGCTGCCGGCTGCACCTGTGTATCTACGACCGTGTCTGTCGGCTATCCGAGAGTGGGAATTTTCTCTTCAGTGCTGATCAGCCAGGGAATGAGAAGTAAAAACAACATGCAGTAGAAACAAAGCCGAAGACACGCACTTCGCGCCGTTTAAGCTGGTTTGAGCTGCAGTAGGATACAACACCACATCTGCATCGATGAATAGTAATTCTTTTACGTGGCGTGCAGTATTTGATGCCACGCTGGACCCTCCCATTACTCTTTCTGTTAAAATATAGAAATCGAAATGGTAACACATTGGAGAAAGTACAATTTAAATATTACGGAACGTGAGATCATGTAATCCATGGAAAAGTCCATTAACAACGAAGTCCTACTTCGCTTTGATTTCATGATATAAATTTTCTAAAAGAAATATCACTGCTAAGAACTGTGCACGGTTCTATGGAAGTGGAGATAAGATACTTACTTGCAGCTTGTGGTACTGTATTCTCTCAGAAATACGAAAGCTAAAATGTCGAAAAGGACAACTTTGTGTATTAATCTCTTAAAAAAAAAACAACTATGATTTTGTCATGTCGTAACACAGGATAGAGGGGAGACAGAAAGTTTGAAGTCAGTCTGAAATTTCCGAGCGGTGAGGAGCAAATGCAGAAAGACAAATTCCCAATGAAGGCAGATTGGTGACTTGTGTCAACGCCAAAAATTGTCGCAGGGCACCTACGAGAGGCGCGGATTTTGGGGACACAACAGGATACTTGCTGCGGAGACTCGTCCAATTCAGGCGTCTTATTAACACTATTTATTTGTGGACTAACTTCTATACTGAAAGCTAATTCTAAAAATTAGGAAAAGCAAACGAAGCAATCGTTTGCGCAACGGAAGTCAGTGTTCTGACGTCACGGGGGTGGGTGCTAAGTCACCAGCACGTTAAGTACAAACCTGAGAGCAGTACTCCGAGTGAGGAAAACAGGCGTGTCGGAGCCTACCGAGGCTGGCCACGGGCGACACGGAGGGGGCGCCCCAGCGAGCTGACTGAGAACTCCCTGGGAATACAAAGACACGTGTGTAAAGAATCGTGGCGGCGCACTCCCTTCCTATAGTCGACCCACCGATCCACCGGCACTTAACAAGCTTCAGCCAATCCGGTGAGTCGCTCTGCACCTCCAGGGCGCCTCTACCCAACCTCATTTAGATCGCTCCCCTACTCCTTCTTGGTAGGTAGCCTTCCTTTTGGATTTTACATTAACAAACTCCAAGCTTGGCTGACAGCTAAACGTAATTTCCACTCCTATTATGGGAAGCGACAACGGTGTTTGCCGTCGCTTGGCCTCGCCCCCCGTCCTTTTGTGAATGAGGGGCTGCTGTAGTAGCGCTCTGATCTGTGTGAACCCACTGACGTTGCATTTCTCAGGAGCAAGTACCAAGCTTGCTCCCTCTGCTAAGTCATGCCTTTTCGTGGCCATCTTCAACAATGGCGTCGTACAAAACCGTCCACGTGGTAGACAGAGTTATCAGTTAATTCTCTGAAATGAAACCTCTCCTCTGGGACAGCTGCCCACAACGTCTGCAATTTGCAGGGCTCTAGTGTTACTATTTAGCTGCGGTAACCTAAACGCTACCACTTTTGCCTATGGTAGGTGGCACGTACGTAAGGATCCTGATTGAATTGCATCCATTCATGTCCATTATGCATTTCGACGGACTTGGGCAATTCCAGCAGGACAATGCGACACCCTAAAGGTCCAGAATTATACTGTGTCTTTGATTTACTACCTTGGAGTGCCGTTGATGGTACCCAGCAGCCTTAAGCGTAACAACGTGCAAGTCATCAGATCGTCAATACATGTCAACTTGTATTTCTGTCGAAGCTGCAAAGAGAAACATGCTTTATTTCCAGTGACTAGTTTCTGGCACGACGTCCATTATCAAACCATCGCCTCCATCATAAGTATTGAAATACACTGAAGAGCCAAAGAAATTGGTATATCAGTCTCCCGCGAGCACGAGAAGTGCGCCAACACGACGTGGCATGGACTCGACAAACGTCTGAAGTAGTGCTGGACGGAACTGACACCATGAATCCTGCAGCGCTGTCTATAAATCCTAAGAGTACGAGGGGGTGAAGATCTCTTCCGAACGGCACGTTGCAAGGCATCCAGATATGCTCAATAATGTTCATGTCTGGGGAGTTTGGTGGCCAGTGGGTTTAAACTCGGAAGAGTGTTCCTGGAGCCACTCTGTAGAAATTCTGGACCTTTAGGGTGTCGCATTGTCCTGCTGGAATTGCCCAAGTCCGTCGAAATGCATAATGGACATGAATGGATGCAATTCAATCAGGATCCTTACGTACGTGCCACCTACCATAGTCGTATCTAGACGTCGCATATGACTCCAACTGCCCACACCCCACACCATTATAAAGCCTCCACCAGCTTGAACAGTCCCCTGCTGACATGTGCGGACCATGCATTCATGAGTTTGTCTCCAATAGAATACATTTCAATTTCAGTTTTATTATGCCAAATGTATTTTTGTGATGGCTATACAGTCAACGCATGTTAACATTCTGTCACTGGAGACTAATGTATAGAATTCAGAACTTACAATTACCATATTAAAGTGGATGTCAAGAATGACCCTAACTGATGCCAAATTTAAGTTTTTTGAATTTAAGTCCAGTGATAAATCATTAGTGATAACACTCTCTTCACATTAGCATTCTGGCCGGGATAAGAGAAGTAAAAGTGATCTATTTCCAGCAGTTCGGAGCATTGCTCTTCCGACACACGGCTTTTGAAGAACAGTACCCACTTTTTGATAGCTAACAAACCAATGAACTCTACATTTGACTTATTTTCTTTCATGGAAGACTTTAATTTCATGACCTGATCAAACAAAATGCTTTCATTTAATTCACAATTGCTTTGCTTACTATGCCGTTTAAAGAATATTCTACCTTACCCATGCAGTTGTTGTCAGAAGAAGTAACCAGGCAAAACGTTGCATTTGTGCAGAGACTCACTCCATTCCTTGAGATAGTCAATAGCTGTTTCATAACATGATATGTATTCATCTTGGAACTTCAGATATCGCGCTTTTGGAAGATCAGCTAGCAAATCCTTCATTTTTGTACTAATAAAAGCGGGATTCTGACTTTCTGTTAAAGCGTCATTTACTTCAGTGTAACGCCGTCCTAAACTCATTTGATTCAGTGCAAGATTACTCTCAGGAGGTTTGTGAATGGTGACGGTGGTAACTGTACCTTCCAGAGAATAAATTGCAGCAGCCACTGCTTTGCAGTGTATCCTAAGAATATATATTTTTTAAACTGGGTTTTATATTTAATTAAAATGGTAGCCTGCTTTTCGATCGGCGCTGTTTTTTTCTAATCTTTGCATATCCTTTCAGTTGGATTTGGTTAGACGGCTTAAACCATGTTTCAGAAATACAAGCTGCTGGTGTTTGATTGCTGCTAAGTTCCCTATGTCCAGATTGCTGATCGTGCATTACACTGAAGAACTTTAAAGGCTACTGTCAGATTTGCATAAGTCATCACCAGTGTTCCGCATAACAATTACCGTTTGCACACCTTGATTTTTAGGGAAAAAAGTTAGCATTACGAAAGGGCAAAAGCTGTTAATCGCACCATCTCGATTGTGGTGAGATGTGATTAGAGCAGTGGGAGGATATGAACTGTTCTGTATACAACTCTCAGAGTCCTGAAATTCACATAACGTAACAGAATGAAAGTGACCTCCCCTAGTAGCCGCACACGTTAGGACGCCGGTTTCGGGGTTCGCGGAAGCGCACCGGCGGATTAACGACGAGGGCTGGTGTGGCAGCCAGCCTAGATGTGCCTGTTAGGTGGTTTTCCTCATATCACTATGTGAATAGCAGGCTGGTACCCACGTCCCACATCAGGTGCACTATTCGTAAACTTTTCGAAAAAGTTCACGCACTTTCGCATGGGATAACACTAGAAACGGACAGATGACATGAATACCGTGCAATTTGTAGAGGGTTGCGGAAGGGGTGAAGACAGAAAAGGCATCCGGCTACTCTCTGCCGCAAACATTATCAAATCCAGACTAATGTGCCGACGCGACGGTCTGAAGATGATAATAACGTCAGCGAAAAGAAGAAAGATATCGGAATAGCCGAGCTAGTACGGACCGCGAGTGAATGTTTTATTTTTGTAAGATCTATGAGCTGGAATCGATATAAACGGGCCCTGTGGCATACGTCACAACACGTGACACTACAGGTTTTAAGAGTTACAGCGACAGTCTCCTGAAGCGAATTACAGTTTCAGACTTCGTAGTAGCGCATTTAAATACACTCGACATTTCGAAAACACATTATTTTATGGGTACTTTTCCATTGACATAGTGGTCTCCCTGGGTCTTTGACATAGGCAAGCAGTCAGACAAGGCAGGTAGCGCCACGCCACAACTTCGTTGCTGGACCCCTATTTCCCACGGGCCCCGAGGGCTGTGGTAGGCTCTGCGCCGCGTGGTCAACAGTCACGTACATGAAAACATTATGGCAAACTACGCACTGCGTGTTTTGATATGCGAATCTGTACATATCAAAACGTCTTATTGGAGAGGTAAATTGTTCACATTTCGTAAACTATAGCCCCAAAGGCAAAGAGACATTTTCGTAACTTCCTTCATTCATCTTTATTGCAAATGCGAATTTAAAATTCAGTAATTCTTAAATGACAATATTTCGACTGTGTAAGTGCCCTTGAGTCATTTAAATTGTAGATGGAAAGAGTGATAATGAATCAAAGACATCTGAAATATGTAGTTGTTCCAAGTTCTATTTTCAGTTACCAAAACCTCATAAGGAATTTCTCAGCAGTTTCGTAATTCGTAATTAAGGAATCAGTACAAAAATTAGTGTTAACGTTACAGAATCTACTGACTAAAAATAGCTACTATTTCTATCTCCAAACACACACACACACACACACACACACACACACACACACACAACAAAGAGAGAGAGTGAGAGAGAGAGAGGGGGAGGGAGGGGGGAGAATGAGAAGAAATAAAACCAAAAAATAAATATGTAATTTACATCGTGTTGCGTGGGTCATACAGTGGAAATCTACAGTCCACAGAACAATTTAGCATTTTCTCAATCCTTTATACAGTTATTTATATGGTAGTTGCGTTTCTTCCTCTCTTGGTAAAATTGTTCAACAAAATATTTGGTCAGAAAAGCAGTCATCTCCAACCTGCATCAAGGACGTGGCTACTTTGTCAGTAAATCTAAAAAAAATATAGCTCTGAATGTTGTGGCACTTTACCTACACAAGTACCCTTCTTAGATTACCTTGTTATAAAAATAAAATTTCATGCTCCTTCAGAGTTTTCTGTAGTGTTAAATAGACAACTGTTACACAAGCAGCCACATCATCTACAGAATACGTCAACCCTCCTCCATCCTTTACCATCATCAGTTCATCGCCCTGCTTCGTTTCATTTGTAATGAGAAATACGTTACAATATTCGCATTGGTTTTTTTAGTAGCTTGGTGTGCCTGTTACGTAACTAAATAATGGGTAGGTATTCTCATCTATTCCATAAACATAATTTTTCATCTTCTTCTACGTTTAAGTATTCTGGTATTGCCGCATCTATTAACTCCTGAATTTCCGTAGGAGCAGCAGAAATATCAGTGATGTTAATAACAACATAAACTACTTTTAACTGCAGTACAGGGGAAAATATCCTCTGTGCCCTCCTCCGCCCCCTCCGCCTAAGCTTGTGGTATTTGCTGAACCTGTCGTCCGCACTCTCTGTATTTTTCCAAACAGAAAATCAGGGCTGTTTTTCTCAGCCAGCCGGTTGCCACTAAAGTCAAAGCAGCAGTTGTGCTTTTCAAAGCAAAATGTTTTTTCTAGTAAGTTTTCTTACATTACTCAAATCGTCCCATAACATAATGATGATAACAAGTGCTGTAAGAAATTCTGCATGTGATGAGAATTATTCGTTACAGGTTCTTGGAACATATTCCTTAACCTCTGACTCTTAAGTAATGTTTTCACGTTTACAGTATCCCACCAACGATTTATTATTTTCATGATTGTGAACAGACTGTAGTGCCTAGAACCGCGCGGCCACACCGGCCGGCCCCCGTTTTCAGTTCCTTTTTTTTAAAGAAATTTGTCCAAAGCGACAACTGTCTTATCACTACAAAAGACGCAATACTAGTTTGATATCTCGGCTTTCGACTGAATTAGGAAATAGGGACTTTAATGTTAACGAAATGCCATACTTCTACAGGTCCTCTTTTTCTACCATCTGTAGCTCTGTTAGTGCTACGACAGATGCCAAGCCTCCCTTCAGACTGCCACTGTCAGGAAAATACCGTTCTGATTGAACCAGCTGTTGTCGATACACTTCAAAAGATGAACAGTATCCACAAAACGGTACACTGGGCGATTTGTACAAGTCTCTACAGGATGGATAAATATACTTGATTTTCACATCTGGAGTAGTAGAAAATTTAGATATTAGTATCCTCTGCTACAATCCCAACCACCATAAGTCCAACTGCTTCTAATTTAAGGATTACAGTTTTAATTTATGAAAACAGAACATCAGCCTGAATAGGATTTGTTGGCACAATAAATACCACGTCTTTGTAAGGCTAATCCTTGCTCTGAGTTATAAAAACTTAGGCAATGATTGGATACGAAAATTTTGTCAGTGTTAAAGGTACATCCTACAATGTTTCCACCTTTGTAGTGCAATACAATGTTGTGAGACTAGGGTCTCCCGTCGGGTAGACCGTTCGCCGGGTGCAAGTCTTTCGATTTGACGCCACTTCGGCGACTTCCGCGTCGATGGGGATGAAATGATTATGATTAAGACAACACAACACCCAGCCCCTGAGCGGAGAAAATCTCCGACCCAGCCGAGAATCGAACCCGGGCCTTTAGGATCAACATTCCGCCGCGCTGACCACTCAGCTACCGGGAGCGAACACCTTTGTAGTGAAGAAAGGGCTTCAAATGAATTTCATCAAACAACAGGAGCACCGGTTTTGCAACTGAAGCTAAAGTCCTTACTTTATTTGTGATGTAACTCAAAAACTGATCCGTCTCCAGATCAGTGTTGGGTTTTGTTAAGAGTTTCGTACAAAGCTTTGAGAGACTGTTAGGACGTAGCATAGAAAAACTACCATTGCTTCTCACAAATTTGTAATCACGTGGGCCGATAGAATTTACTAACTCCACATTTTCATATGATCTTCAACGAACTGAATTCTTGCACTTAAAAAATAAAACCTGTACCTTCAAAAAATTAATTTTTAGTTTAGTTACCTGGCAACTTTTCTAATGTTTCCCAACATTTGTTCAATTAAAGACAAAATGTTGTCAACAGTAGCCTCAGTACCATTATACAGCCGGCCGGTGTGGCCGTGCGGTTCTCCGCGCTTCAGTCTGGAACCGCGTGACCGCTACGGTCGCGGTTTCGAATCCTGCCTCGGGCATGGATGTGTGTGATGTCCTTAGGTTAGTTAGGTTTAAGTAGTTCTAAGTTCTAGGGGACTGATGACCACAGATGTTAAGTCCCATAGTGCTCAGAGCCATTTGAACCATTATACAGATAATAAATTTTCTTAAGAGGATCACTTACCACATGCGTGTTGTTCCCTCAATTGGCAAATTTCATGTTTCCAGTGCAGTTCACTTCAGCGCCATTAACGAACACACTGAGAAATAAATCATTTCTTACTACAGAGTAACAGGCAACTATTGGGTAAGAATTATGGTTTAGTAACACTAGGCTCACGCTGTGCGAATTGTTTACCACTATCCAGCCACTATGCTTTTCACATTAACATTGTGAAACGACATCGTATCAATCAATTTTCGCTTGTGTGCCTATGCTTTCACGGGATACAGCTTGGAGGGTGCTATTATCTAAATGCTTCCTGCGACTTTTAGGACGCTTTCTTAAAACATGGTTCAAATGGCTCTGAGCACTATGGGACTTAACAGCTGAGGTCATCAGTCCCCTAGAACTTAGAACTACTTAAACCTAACTAAAGTAAGGACATCACACACAACCATGCCCGAGGCAGGATTTGAACCTGCGACCGTAACGGTCGCGCGGTTCCAGACTGAAGCGCCTAGAACCAGTAGGACACTCCGGTCGGCACGCTTTCTTACTGATGTTTGATGGGAATCGTGGCGAATTTGAGGGGATAGCGTCTGAAAATGAGAAACTAAACATCAAAGAGATCTCTCGCTGTGCATATAAAATCTACTCTTATGGCACTGTATGTTACTTACGTGTTACACTGTATTTCCTTAGCTGAGCTTTCTCAAGCGCCAAACATCCATTAGTGCTGCCAACAGTGTACCAGTTTTCGGGCCAGACATACTAGTACTGCTCAAAACGTCATCTTCATTGAAATCAAATTTACGCATCTAAAAATAAGCATACAATTCAATTTTAAAACTGTAGTGAAAACTATACAAGTACTAGATTATAAATATATTCGTGTGTTTATCGTATTTAGTTCAGTTGGACTGCGTTTTAAGTAACTATGATGTACTAATCAACCAAAACACACTGATAATTTTACAAATCTTTAACATATTGCAGCGTGTCAGCAACTGTGAAATGTACAGAAAATAAACAATTTTTTCAGCCTTCAGTTGCAAGTAATTTTACTCGTTTACCTAGGTTTCGATTGCAGTGATGGAATCTTCTTCAGAGCAAAAAATTAAATTATTTTGAGAGCCAAACACTGTGACATGGCCAGTGTTTGGCTCTCAAAATAATTTAATTTTTTGTTCTGAAGAAGATTCCATTACTGGAATCGAAACCTAGGTAAACGAGTAAAATTACCTGCAACTGAAGGCTGAAAAAATTGTTTATTTTCTGTACACTGATAATTACCACAGAGAGTTTACTGCATAGTGTGAACCGCCGATAGCAATTTACGTCTCAGATTCTTACGAAATAAAATACCCTCACTTTAGTACCATTATCGTATTTGCCTCTGTAGTTTGGCATACAGTGCCTTTGCGGCATTTTAATGAAGTGTGTTCAGGTACGCAACACTAACGAAGCAGACTTCCATTCAGTACGAGCATAGCAAACAATATGGAGTCAATGGACGTTTCAAGCCATGCAGTTTCCGTCTGACAACGCCACCGACTTCAAACCTTTATTGGTGATGTAATAGCCTCCATGGTCCTTGTTCCAAGGTGGTGTTGCAATGCAAGTATAAAGCTGTCATGCCATAGGAACATCTTTGGGCTCTCCGCTAAGCGAGCATTGTGAAGTCATGTCTTCAAGCGTATTTGGCAAAATTGTGTACTGAAATGGAAAATTCTATGGCAATTATGGCATTGTGGAACTGAGTGGACGTATGTAGCAAAGAGGCAACGAATAGGAATAAACACGATACATCCAAGAGAATCGTGTTAATCTCAACCATATACAAAGAAGAGACCAACTAGACAAAGAAATTGACAACAAGAATAAAAACACACACTCTATTCCTTTCTCTATGTTCCAAAATGCGCCGCACGGATTGGCCGCGCGGTTGAGGCGCCATGTTACGAATCGGGGCCGCGCGGGATTAGCCGAGCGGTCTAGGCGCTGCAGTCATGGACTGTGCGGCTGGTCCCGTCGGAGGTTCGAGTCCTCCCTAAGGCATGGGTGTGTGTGTTGTCTTTAGCGTAAGTTAGTTACAGTAGCGTGTATGTCGAGGAACCGATGACCTCAGCAGTTTGGTCCTATAGGAATTAACACACATTTTGAACATCTAAAATGCACAGTCGATTTTTAGTAGGTTGTTGTCACTGCAGACCCCTTCCGTTCAGTGGGGAGCACCGCTGATGGGTAATGTGGAACTACTGGAATACTGTCAGCAACCATGCATGTGTAGGTAAAGCAACGCGCGGCTGGACCATTTCTGTCTTGTCCTACGACGGTACCCTTTTCCCATAGGTACTCAGTCAGGCAGGCAGGTATGATGGGCACCGCAAACCTAGCTAGAATGAGAGAGTAGCGGGGGAGGAGGGGGGGATGAGGAAGGACGACCTCAGCATCCTCTCGGAGATGGTGAAACGTTGATGAGGCGTCCAGTGTCTCCATGAGAGGAGGACTGTGTTGAAAACCACCGAGTAGTGTGTTCTTGTCGACGGGAGGTCCTCTTGCGGAGCGGCATGTCCTTCATCTGGATCCTGAAGCAACCATGCTGGTTTCAACCTTTGGCAGAAACTATGGAGGACTTACCACTCTGTAATATTTTGAATGCTTGTCCACCGCAGTGTAGAAATCTATGTGGTACGGGATAAGGCGGTTGTAAGTTGCGTGGATAGTGTCATCATGAAGCATGACACGCCCACAATCCCTTAACGTTTTATGTATGAACATTCAGTGCATGCCACGAATCTGAGGAGGAGTTGCAGGTATGCAATATGCTGTTTTACCTGTGTTACCAATGCCAGTAACTTTCTGTCGTCCAGAGATAGAAACGGAATCATGAAATCTACAAGGAGAAACAGGCATTCGCTCTAAAAAATTTCCACCAATGATGACTGAAGATCCTCTTTGTAAGTTGTTCGCACGCCAACCACCACTATGGCAGCTCTTCCATCCACTGTGTGGAATGGCACATGAGAGCAGCCTTAAGAGTGCAGTGCCAGTTACTTTGGGGGTGGTATGGCGTTGTTGTAAACCGTTGGGCGCTGCACTATTCTAGCGTAACCGCAAGGGCCGGAACGAAGATGCGGAACGCAAGAGCAGAGAAGTCGGTGAGGAAACGTCGGCCGACGGTGCGCGGAACTGGACCACGCCGCGCCTACCTGTAGAACGGCACATGGGAGAAGTGAATATAAACGCCGCTCCTCCTAGCCTTGGCCGCTCAGGCCGGCCCAGTCTGCCACGGGCATTTCTGCTACCCTATCAGATTGTCGTGATCCGTATTAAGTGCTTACCCGGACTTTCTGTATAGCAAGAACTTTACTGTTTTCATGTCGCCTCTCGCTAGCGACATTCGCTGTTATCAAAGTTAAGCATTGTCAATTTGGTTTCTAGAAATAAAACTATGAATGTTAGTTGTTCGAATTGTTGTATAGCATTCAGAGAACGCAACATCCTTTAGGTACTCTATAAACAACAAGTGAGCAAGACCCCACATGCACAATTTGCATAGCTCAGCGAACAGATGTGATTAAAATTGCCAACCGTGGTTATCGATGTAAGGCAGCCGAAGCCTGCAATCCACATCTGTAGGAAAGCTAGAGCAGTGTTTCAGTTTTCATATCTAGCTTTTACCCAGTGGATTACTCTATCTATGGCTGACAGAATTTAACGGAAACCATTTAATTCCGGCGGTTAGCATGCGTGTTGTAACCTTCCGTTAGGGTGTTTCATATTTGCCCCGCGGTAAAGTTTGGCGGCCGACCTCGCTGTGTTAACAGCTGACGCATGTATTTGTCCACTTCCTACATTCGGCTTCAACGTTGGACCACACGAACCGCTCCATGATCAGTTTGATGGTCGGTCGGATGGCGGGGCGCAACAATCTATGCAAATTGCAAAAAGTTACCAAGCGCAAATTTTGAGGCACGAGAGGACGCGTTGTGAAGTATTCCAGTACTGGCGCACGACCGTGCCAGGAACCGGTACTTGCCACACAGTCAAGCCAGTGATGCCATCTTCCAAGAGGGCTGCCACCTGTTGGTCAGCCATTTGTGCCTCCGCCTTTGCACCAAATTCTATTGTGGCACTCAGCTGATAAAGCGAGACAGAAAGTCGACGACTGCATAGTCGGCACAGTTAACATGGCAAATATCCGTCGTTAATTACCCGAAGTTGTCTAGATTATGCAAACCGCGAGGAGTGTATTCCTCACTGGGGATCTATAGTGGTGTACATCTACATCTACATCTACACGGCTACTCTGCAATTCACACTTAAGTGCCTGGCAGAGGGTTCGTCGAACCATTTTCATACTACTTCTCTACCATTCCACTCTCGAATGGCGCGTGGGAAAAAGAAACACCTAAATCTTTCCGCTCGAGCTCTGATTTCGCTTATTTTATTATGATGATCATTTCTTCCTACGTAGGTGGGTGTCAACAAAATATTTTCGCATTCGGAAGAGAATGTAGGTGACTGAAATTTCGTAAATAGATCCCGCCGCAAAGAAAACCGCGTATCGTATCAGTGACACTCTCACCCCTATTCTGCGATAACACGAAACGAGCTGCGCTCCTTTGCACTTTTTCGATATCCTCCGTCAACCCCCACCTGGTAAGGATCCCATACCGCGCAGCAATATTTTAGCAGAGGACGGAGAAGTGTAATGTAGGCTGTCTCTGTACTGGGTTTGTCGCATCTTCTAAGTGTTCTGCCAACAAAGTGCAGTCTTTGTTTCGCCTTTCCCACAATTTATCTATGTGGTCTTTCCAATTTAAGTTGCTCGTAATTGTAATTCCTAGGAATTTAGTCGAAATGACAGCCCTTAGATTTGTGCGATTTATCGTATATCCAAAATTTATCGGATTTCTTTTAGTATTCATGTGGATGACCTCGCACTTTTCTTCGTTTAGTGCCAATTGCCGCTTTTCGCACAATTATTGAACCACACGAAAAAAGTAAATTAGTTACAAACTACGGCGTGCACACTCTTTGTTCAACATTTAAACGTCACTACAGATATTCAGATTTAGGTTATGACATCATTAGCGATGATGTGGCACAGAGGAATAGCGAAATTCTGCATGACCCGCTGAATTGTCGGAACATTGTCGATGATATCCTGAACGGCTGTTTTCAGCTCAGCAAAGGTTTTCTAGTTGTTGCTGTACACCTTACCTTTAATATGATGATGATGAAGTCCCATACTCCGTGACAGAACGTAGGGGAACGATGCGGGAGACCTGCACCGCCTTACTAGGCAAGGTCCTAGTGGAGGTGATTTTCCATTGCCTTCCTCTGACCGTAATGGGGATGAATGATGATGATGAATACAGCCCCACAAAAAGGAGTCGCATGTGTTCAGATCTGGAGAACGTGGCGCCCAATGGACGCCCATGCCAGTGACATCTAGGTACCCCAGGGAGAGGTTCAGATGGTTCCCGAAGTGCTGCTCCAGGACAAATGAAAGTGGGCTTCGTTGTTAAACCGAACTATACAACTTTTACTAATTCACATCATGCTCCACGGCGGCCAACCACGCAGTTTGAACGTCCTAACGCAAACCGATTTTTTTTCATACAATTGAATAATTGTCACCCTGTACCAATGAAGATTGTTAACGGGCGTCCTTCAAGGCCTCGCGGAAATGCTTAACGGCTTCATACAGAGCCAGTAGCTCCCGATCATACGCTGACCACATTTGTTTCCGAAAAAAGAATCGAATGACTGTTGTTGGCCATCTATCCTTTATTGTAACGCTGGACCGATCGTGGTTTCGCTGGCATCCGCCGTTACTGACAGCTGTACTGGCGGTAACAGGCGCACCGAGGTAACAGCGCTGGCGAGTCAATCTGCGACTACGTCAGATGCTTGTTACGTCTCCGAGGTCCATTGCAGGGGCTGCTTACCACGGGCATTCTTACCAGCTAAGGTACTGGTCAGCGATGCTCGAATCTTCGCTGCGTGCGGAACATGACGCCGATAAACGTCTGTAATTTCTAGCAAACTCCATAGCTCACGAAACACTAATGGTATTGGCGCAGTTTGATGAGGTCGGTACATTCTGTAGTGCAGCAAATGCCATCTCGCCTCACAGAATCGCGTGAAAATGTAATCTCCTGTCTGCATAGCTGGTAGTTGGCATTTTTATAACATCTCCGATTGTCTGAAGCATTCTGCAAATCAGTCGCAAGTACTCTTCGTGCTGTTCAAGCTATGAGGGAAAATCAGGACGTTGTTCAAATACGGACCCTATCGATGAAACGCTGCAAAGTTTGGGTGGCGTTTTTAAACCGAAATGGCATGTACAGGAATTGATATAGGGCGAAAGGAGTAATTGTGGCAGTTTCTGACGTCATTGGAATCTGTAGGTATGTCTTTTCACAGTCACTGACTATTGAAGCACCAGCTTGTAAATGGGCAAAGTCGTGAATGTAGGGAATCGGATATCAGTAAGGCACCGTTCGAGACTTCAGTGCACGGTAAACCCGCACATTCTGCAAGTGCCGCTCTTTCTACGCAAAACGTGGATGAAGGAAGCCCAAGCGTTGTCTGACGGTTGCGCAACACCCGAATTCAACAAATCTCGAATAGCTGCTTTAATATCGTGTAGCCTGGTTGGCACCAGACGTCGCCGATTGTCGAAGACAGGAAGACCTACTGAGGTAAGACAGGGAGTTGTAGCGAGGTACTGATTCTGTGTGCGGTGTTGCCCGTAAAGCAACGTATTGTAGGAATACGGTAAGCCCCAGACAGAGCACTGACAACACTGGGGGAGAACGGCGTACACCGCTAACGTCACTCTCCCTGTCACTGACCTTTATTGGCTCCAAAATGACGTCTTCAGGCCCGTGACTGGGACGAGAAGGGAAGGGAGACTGAATGGGTCCGTAGTCTTTATGATGGACACTAATAATTCCAACTGATCAGTACATTCGTATATGTTTCGACCCACATTCCTGCATATCCATATTACACCTTCTCTCCCCCTTGTGTTTATAGCATCCAGTCACATCTAGGTCTCAGTTAGTCGCTCGTACATGTAAATAAATTTTTATCTTCCCCGCTTTTATCCAACAAATTTCGTGAAAATCCAGAGTTTCACCCGCTAAATTTGAACGTGTCACCTTTACGACTACATAAATCTGCTCCAGCGTCGCCAGATGTGACTTTAGAGAATGGGAAGTGTCCTGCAGTTCTTTGGTTAATGAGGCGTAGGTATCTGTCGACGTAGATACAGAAGTTTTGCCGACAATGCCAGGCGGTGAATCTCCGCTATTGCTTTGTTAAAGTTTACCGTTCGTCAAATCGGAGCGCAAGTGGAGGTATTGCAAAAGGTTCGCGCATAATCAGTGGCTCATTGACGCCAGCCAACAGACGTTGGTAGTGCTATATAGAGTTAATTGGGGTGTCGTTTGCTGTGTAGACGAGAATATGAGGTGTGTGATTGAGCTGCTGTTTTTGTGGACGGCACTACGGACCTCCAGTCGGAAGGAGAACACCGATTTCTATTTCTGTCAAGAACATATAATCTGTCCTCGGAAAACTCAGTAAAACCGGTTTAGCTCACACGTTTAAGATGTAGACCTGCTTGCATCGTGCGCGACTGGAGGTCGCGACCGGCGTTTGTATATAAGCAAAGTGTAAAACGTTTGTGAGTGTTTCCTCCGAAACATGAATGGAACCAACACCCGCATGCCCTCTCTCAGCTGTAGTTGCAACGCGAGTCATGTTGGCCGTGTGGCAGTCTGCTACGCACAGTTGATCGCTAGGATTTCTGAGAGACGGCTGTTGTTTACAGACTGTAGCAAAATTCTGTTCCTTCTGACGTTTTCGTCTCACTTCGTCTACAAGTCGCTGTGACAGGGTGCATAATGGCATTCGCCATTGTTGTTGGCCTCTTCGTAACATTGGTGTCGATGCGGCAGTGCAAAAATTCGACGCAATTTGCTGTCTAGCGTGTCGCCCTGTTTAAATCAAGGGAACTTGCACTTGAGGAGGTAATTGACTTAAACATATAGCCCACAATGCATTGTCCACTAATTTTTGTTGATGTTTCCAGAACTGGGAAGGTGTTCTGCCATCCAGCTTCTCAGAATGAGTAGCCTGTTGTACTTGTTGCTCCGGAGATTTGGACAACCGTGGCAGTATCACCATTTTTGCTGTTTCAAATTTGTGTGTCATCAGAGGTGATTGAATCACGTCGCCGGTGAGAGACGTGTAGTCATCAACATTTCACAACACGGCAGGAAACATTGACATGTCGGCGAGATCGTGGGTAGTCAGAACTGTGCTGTAGCAAACCGAGTCTGTGTATATTCAGGATGAAATAGTGGCAATTTAGGTAACGAACTCTGAGAGCGCCAGCGTACGAAACCCCGTTGTTCATGCACCGTGCTGGAGAAAATTGGGATGCTTTCCGTGTAACCCAACGGATCAGGTTCCACACGAGTGAAGAAATGGATTCCTCTGCTTAGTTTCCGGTGTACAAATACAGTGGAAAACATACAGCACATTGTCTTGGTGGTGAAAATTCACGCAAAAATATAGGTCAGTCACTGAACACACTTTTGCAGCGAGGATTAATCACTTTCGTTTTCCACGTCGCAAATTGTGTGCTTTGTGTTACGTTCTGTATTACGTATGTAGTGGTAAGTTAGTGTGCTTGTCCACGATCACCAATGTGGTAAATTCTCCGCCAACAGGAATGAACAGTAACGTTCACGGGAGGTTACCTGAAATTATACCGCTTTATTTACATAAATACGATACACCAAGAGACACACTTTATCCTCGATCATAAACAAACAACAGACTAACTAGACAAAGAGATTGGCAAAAAAGATTAAAAACAGACACTTTTTCTCTGTGATCTAAAATGCAGAATCGACCTTTTGTAGGTGTGTGTCCTTAATACATATTAAGAAACCTGAAGGGATTCGATTACTATGACGCAGTTACACATTGGAAGGACTTTCACTTCACCGTTTTCAATTTATATTTTTGTGAAGTTTCATATGTCGGTTTATAAATATGCAGACTTCATTTTTGCAAAGATATCTTCTTTAGATAATGCTGTATCATCACCACGAATAATCCTGCACCTATTAGTTCGAAAATTGGCGATGAAATCTCCACATTTTTCTGCCGAAAGACATTAAGCAATCTTAATCTGTTTGTAGGCTGCCCAGTTTTGGCTTCAGTTTTATATCTGTTTCCGCCAGTAGCTGAAATGTTAGCAACTAGCTGCTACCTGAGTACCTGGCGTTGCCCGGGTATTTCAATTCTGTTAGTCAGACATCTCCTTCCCTCCTCCCTGGCCATCTCATCTGCCCCCTCCCTCACTGTTCATCTCCTTCTTCCCCTTCTCTCTTCCAACCCACACTCTCTGTAGATACCTTCAGCGGCATATGTGGATACTGCGTGCTAAATGTGTTGTGAATGGAGTTAGTATCAAAGAAGTAATAAATTCAAACATCACGCAGGATGCGGCGCTTTTCTACGCATCTTATCTTTAAAATGTGTCGCGAATACAGTTGTAAAGAAGTAATAAAACGTTTTGCCTCATGTGACAATTTTGCTGCACGATCAGCGAAAATGTAGTAAACGAACATTTTTTGACTTTCATCATATTGTGAGGATTGCACGAGAGAAAAATATTCGTAAAGGTTTGACATTACGTGTAAAATTTGATGCAAGTCCCTTCAGTGCTCTCGTACTCAAATATTGGGTACTGCGCACAGTAGCTATACATAATACTTAACAGCGGGCACGTTAAGCAACAAATAGCGTGGAATTACGGATTTCAAAAACATTGAAGGTTGTATAAGCATGGTGTTCATTACTTTGAATTGTATCAAGCAGCACATATCAGCCAAGAGAACCAACTTCACAAATATGATAAACTCCAAAAATCAAAGAGCAAATAAGTTTTTCAAAAAGTAAAATTTTTCCCTAATTCGCATAATATTCTTCAGATCGATAAGTATGTTGTACTACACTCTTTCTAAAGCAGCTTATGTTCTTCCTCAGGATTCAAGCTGCCCCCTCACCAAAGTTAATCGAAATCGGTTAACGGCGTTACTAATAATAAATCTACACATTATGCATGAAGCGGAATTTTTCCTCGCATCTTACGTTGGTGTTTATGACGTAGTATATCCTGAACTGAGTGACGTAAAATGAATAATTGTACAGGTATATTCAGTAGTATATCTGCACCTTGCCAATACAGTTAGCAATGAAGAAGAGATAAATTTAAACGCCATTCCTGATGCGAAGCCGGCCGGAGTGGCCGAGCGGTTCTAGGCGCTACAGTATGGTACCGCGAGACCGCTACGGTCCCAGGTTCGAATCCTGCCTCGGGCATGGATGTGTGTGATGTCCTTAGGTTGGTTAGGTTTAAGTAGTTCTAAGTTCTAGGGGACTGATGACCTTAGAAGTTAAGCCCCATCGTGCTCAGAGCCATTTTGAACCTGATGCGAAAATGAACAGTGAAAATTTAGTAAGAGATAAACTTTTTTCCTTTCATCATTATATTGAGACTCTTAGCGAGAAAAAGTTTCGTAAAGGTTTGAAATTACTTTTAAAGGTTGTCGCAAGTCACGAACTGCTCTCGTTCTTAAACAGTGGATAAATAAAATATGGATATCCGCGCGTCGGGACCTACACTTCTTTTCCACCGCCAACCTTACCCTTTGATAGGTGGGTGGTTCTTATTCCCACAGAGATTCTTTCCAGACAGTTAGTGATACGTGTACCAAGGATGGTTAAAATCGATCCGATGGTTTCAGAGGAGACGTGGGACATACATACATTCCCGCACATACATACATACATTTTTATACTACGAATGGATATATATTTTTTCATGATCCTATTTTGATAAAATATTGCCTATACGGTGCCTCTAGCTACACTGAAGTTCCCAGCGAAAACCCCCTAAAATCTGCCTAGTAATGTTGGAGATTAGCGCCCTCAGACAAAAAAGAAAGTTTTAGTAAAACTTTATATATTTCTTCTGTGATCCGATTTTGGTGAACTAGAGCCTATACCGTGCGCCAAACTATGCTCAAGTTACCTGTGAAAACCCCACGAAAAGAAGTCTAAGTTTGGAGATCTGCATGTTCAGAGACAAACAGAAAGATCCGGCAGTTTTACAGATTTATTATTAATATGTCGTAAGTTGTTGTTACTTTGTTTAAACAGCATTCTTCTGAGGGTTATTGGATGTTTCTTCCCCATATTATCGTTTTCTGCCGGCCGGGATGACCGAGCGGTTCTAGGCGCTACAGTATGGAACCGCGCGACCGCTACGGTCGCAGGTTCGAATCCTGCCTCGAGCATGGATGTGTGTGATGTCCTTAGGTCAGGTTTAAGTAGTTCTAAGCTCTAGGGGACTGCTGACCTCAGAAAAGTCCCATAGTGCTCAGAGCCATTTGAACCATTTTCTCCCTCTTCATGTCAATAAATATGTGCACCCATATCTGTTAATTGATATTTGTTGCAGTGACCCAGATCTGGAGTCACATGCAATCAAGAAACCGAGCAAAGTGTGACGGTGAATGGTCCAGTGCATGCCCAGAGGTGTCAGTGATCCAGCGTTGATGATGATGTTTGGTTTGTGGGGCGCTCAACTGCGTGGTTATCAGCGCCCGTACAATTACCCAATCTTTGCTCAGTCCAATTTCGCCACTTTCCTGGATGATGATGAAATGATGAGGACAACACAAACACCCAGTCATCTCGAGGCAGGTGAAAGTCCCTGACCCCGCCGGGAATCGAACCCGGGACCCCGTGCTCGGGAAGCGAGAACGCTACCGCGAGACCACGAGCGGCGGACTGATCCAGCGTTATCTGTAAATATATTTATTTGTCGGGAAAAGTTTATAAGCGTACAGCTTCCTCAGAGCTGTAGGAGGAGGCCTGCAGTCCAGCGCCACGACTGCAGGTCACGGAGGAATTTTCACCTGCCTCGAGATGACTGGGTGTTTGTCCTGTCCTCATCATTTCATCGTCATTCATGAAAGTGGCATCTTTGGTCTGAGCAAAGGTTGGGAATTTGTACGGGCGCTGATAACCGTGCAGTTGAGCGCCCCACAAACCAAAGATCATCATCATCATCGTCATCATCATCATGACTGCAGGTGGTGCTGACGCCGGAATTGGGTGAGACAGGCGCGGCCCTACGGACATAATGTAGCGACCGCGAACGGTCACCACCTCAGCGCCCCGAAGACAATCCGGTCGTGCGCTTAGATAGTCTGCCGACTGCGGTCCAAGATGCCAGTTGTCGCGCAAAGAGGACCTGGCCACCCATCACGGATCGACCAATAGTGCAGCAGATGCTCACGACTCGGCAAGGAGGCTTTATGGACCCTCCTCGCCTGGTCAGTGCAAAGATGGCAGTTTGTAGATCAGCTGCGACTCCCAAGGGGAAGGCCTCAGACACGGCCAACCGATTCGGCTCAAATTTGGCAGGTCGCTTGAGTACAACCTAAAACGAAGGACTCTAAGATATTTTTGGTCAACACCCCCGCAATTTTGAGGAAATCACCCCTAAAGGTTACGATGAGCAATCGATTATTCAAAATTAGGGGGATCGATAGATAATTGTAAATAGAGCATTTTTCATCATCAGGTATGGGGTCCGTAAACGCAAACTTTTCCAGAAATCGAGGTAAGAAACTTTTACAACTGCCGCTTTTGTACCCACATGGTAAACACATCTCGCCGCCATCATCGATAGAGCAACGGCCAAGGTAACTGGCTGGGAATCTGAAAACCCGGGTTCGAATCTCAAAGAAACCTCGCTGATGTTATCCTTTTCGTTTGTATTTTTCCATATCTCAGTTGATAGGGATAGGAGGGTTAATAAGGTAAGTAAATCAATAAGGAATGATAATAATAAGGTAAGCAAACTCCGAGTAAGAGTGCTGCGAATTCCTCACGAGGGATCACAGATAGCCAACCGCGCGACACTTGTTTACAGCGAGGCACGGGACAGAATGCACGTGGGGAGAGTTATGTTGTCCCGGTTGCCTCTTCGACATATCATAGTTGTGAATCTGGAAGAGTGAAGGTGTCCAGCACGAGCCTTATAGAAGTCAATCGGAAAGAGTTGTTGTCATTAAGCTGCCGCGAACCTCGCGGATACGTGTAGTGATTTTTCCACCGTTAATGCGCCGAATGAAATACGTTTTGTGAATGAATACAGTGTTCTTCTGTAAGTAACATATGACGAGTACTGTATGTAGTTTGTAGTAATTAGCTCGTCCGTTTATGCCGTAGTAACTAGTTATTGTTTGTTGTGTCGTATCTTTCAGGTGCATAATCTGAATAATGAAGGATGTACACCCTTCGAGGAGCGCTGTAAGATGGCAAGCGGGAAGTTACCGACGCTGTGATTTGGTTTGTAAAAGTGTTGCAAGACAGATGCATTATCAATGCACAACCGGAAGCAGGCAGTTCTGTTTCTCGGCGTTCCAGATTGATAGGAGCCGCAGCTGTAAGAGGTTCTTACCTCGATTTCTGGAAACGTATGCGTTTTTGGACCCCAGACCTGATGATGAAAAATGCTCTATTTACAATTATCTGTCGATTCCGCCAATTTTGAGTCGATTGCTCGTCATAACCTTTAGGGGCGATTTTCTCAAAAACGCGGGTGTGTTGACCCAAAATATCTTAGATTCCTTCGTTTTAGGTTGTACACAAGCGACCTGCCAAATTTGAGCCGAATCGGCTGGCCGTGTCTGAGGCCTTCCTCTTGTCCGTAGTAGCGGAGGGCTGGTGCTCCCCAGTCTTCTGACCAGCGGTGACTCAGTTGGCAGCAATGGCAGACCACGACTGTCGTATGCACCCAGTTTGGTTATCTCGGTGTTGATGGCATGAAGCAGGTAGCAGGCTGACCGTCGTCGAAAAACTCATTGTGCTGAAATTCATTAGACTGTCTTTCTTTCTGGTTCTTCGACATGGGCAGAATGGCAGGACAACAGAATGTGTCTTGTGCCTCGAAAGCTGCATTACTTATAGTGGGCGAGCCCCCGCCTATGACGTGGTGGCTATGAGTGCGTAAGCGTATTTGTCCCCATTTATCGACTCCTGCCTCGCTGTGATAGTTTCAATATTGATTGTAAGCCGCCGAGCTCGGTCCTTCTGTCGACTTTTGGCTCTGTGGCGGCGCTCGGACACAGACTCACATAGTGTTACCTCACAGTCCCTTGCTAAGTAGTACAGAAGTAGTCGCATTTCTGTTCACCCAGTTCAGAGGTCTGTTGTATTGGTTCAAAGGGTTCAAATAGCTCTGAGCACTATGGGACTTAACATCTGAGGTCATCAGTCCCTTAGAACTTACAACTGCTTAAACCTAACTAACCTAAGGACATCACATACATCCATGCCCGAGGCAGGATTCGAACCTGCGACCGTAGCGATCGTACGGTTCCGGACTGAAGCGCCTAGAACCGCTCGGCCACAACGGCCGGCTGTTGTATTGGTGTTCTATGTCATGTTGACATAACGACTGCCACAGCAATTCTGGCCTAACCTACCCCGTTCTGAGCTCACTTGATGGAGCTTCAACTCTTAACCTGAAACATCGGTATCTCAGATCCATCGTTCACGTTTAACGTCGAGTATGGTAGCACTGCAAAAAACCACGGTCTCTCTTTTTCAGTATCTTCGTTTTAATACATCCCATGCGTGAAGCAACGTTCAACAGTAAGCTTGACTGTGTTAGAATAGCGATAAAGTATATTATTTAAAAGTGAGCGCGAAATTGGGTGCTGTCTGACTACACGTTTCTCGTTATGTGTTATAATTAGGTACGTTTCAAGTAACAAAATATTTTGCTTTCAATTGCTTTTTCGGATTTTCGTGTTGTGTAGCATTTTATTATAAGGATGAATTTTATTATTTATTAACTATATCATGGAGGGGTTTTATAAGAAGAATAAGATGACTGCAGTTGATCTTATTTTTGAAGCTTGGCTGTAAAACCAATTACGTGACATACGTGGCGAAGAAAATGACAACGACGACGACATTTTTGATGATTCTGATGTTGATTCTGTGGTAGCTAACAGTCACCATGAAACAGTGATATTGGTGAAAAATTTATTTATTGGAAGAAGCGCCTGGTGTGATCTGTACAACAAATAATTACTCACGGCAAATACAGTACTTTTATGGCGATGGGAATTTCGAGTGGTAACGTCCAGAGTCTATTAGAGGAAGAAAGACATTAGGCACAACACTCTGAAAGGAGGAATGCCTGGGCTAAAATAAAAAATCGCATTTTGGCGCATATGCCTACTAAATCTCAAATATGAGCGGATTTATTTAATGACGACATGCTATGTGTATACCAAGTGATGGACTGGAAAAGAAGAAGACACCTATGAAATGTTATTGTTGTGGTCTTCAGTTCTGAGACTGGTTTGATGCAGCTATCCTGTGCAAGCTTCTTCATTTCCCAGTACCTACTGCAACCTACATCCTTCTGAATCTGCTTGGTGTATTCATCTCTTTGTCTCCCTCTACGATTTTTACCCTCCACGCTGCCCGCCAATACTAAATTGATGATCCCTTGATGCCTCAGAACATGTCCTAACAACCGAGCCCTTCTTCTAATCAAGTTGTGCCACAAACTTCTCTTCTTCCCAATCATATTCAATACTTCCTCATTAGTTATGTGATCGACCCATCTAATTTTCAGCATTCTTCTGTAGCACCACATTTCGAAAGCTTCTATTCTCTTCTTGTCCAAACTATTTATCGTCCATGTTTCACTTCCATACATGGCTACACTCCATACAATACTTTCAGAAACGACTTCCTGACGCTTAAATCTATACTCGATGTTAATAAATTTCTCTTCTTCAGAAACGCTTTCCTTGCCATTGCCAGTCTACATTTTATATCCTCTCTACTTTGACCATCATCAGTTATTTTGCTCCCCAAATAGCAAAACTCCTTTACTACTTTAAGTGTCTCATTTCCTAATCTTATTCCCTCAGCATCGCCTGACTTAATTCGACTACATTCCATTATCCTCGTTTTGCTTTTGTTGATGTTCATCTTATATCCTCCTTTCAAGACACTATCCATTCCGTTCAACTGCTCTTCCAAGTCCTAAAGCTGTCTCTGACAGAATTACAATGTCATCGGCGAACCTCAAAGTTTTTATTTCTTCTCCATGGATTTTAATTCCTACTCCAAATTTTGCTACTCAATATGAAGATTGAATAACATCGGGGAGAGGCTACAACCCTGTCTCACTCCCTTCCCAACCACTGCCTCCCTTTCATGCCACTCGACTCTTATAACTGCCATCTGGTTTCTGTACAAATTGTAAATAGCTTTTCGCTCCTTCTATTTTACCTCTGCCACCTTCAGAATTTAAAAGAGAATATTCCAGTCAACATTGCCAAAAGCTTTCTCTAAGTCTACAAATGCTAGAAATCTAGGTTTGCCTTTCCTTAATCTAGCTTCCAAGATAAGTCGTAGGGTCCGTATTGTCTCACGTGTTTCGATATTTCTACGGAATCCAAACTGATCTTCGCCGAGGTCGGCTTCTACTAGTTTTTCCATTCGTCTGTAAAGAATTCGCGTTAGTATTTTGCAGCCGTAACTTATTAAACTGATAGTTCGGTAATTGTCACGTCTGTCAACACTTGCTTTCCTTGGGATTGGAATTATTATATTCTTCTTGAAGTCTGAGGGTATTTCACCTGTCTCATACATCTTGCTCACCAGATGGTAGAGTTTTGTCAGGACTGGCTCTCCCAAGGCTGTCAGTAGTTCTAACGGAATGTTGTCTAGTCCCAGGGCCTTGTTTCGACTCAGGTCTTTCAGTGCTCTGTCAAATTCTTCACACAGTATCATATCTCCCATTTCATCTTCATCTAAATCCTCTTCCATTTCCATAATATTGTCCTCAAGTACATCACCCTTGTATAGACCATCTATAAACTCCTTCCACCTTTCTGCTTTCCCTTCTTTGCTTAGAACTGGGTTACCATCTGAACTCCTGATATTCATACAAGTAGTTTTCTTTTCTGCAAAGGTCTCTTTTAATTTTGCTGTAGGCAGTATCGATCTTACCCCTAGTGAGATAAGCCTCTGCATCCTAACATTTGTCCTCTAGCCATGCGTGCTTAGCCATTTTGCACTTCCTGTCGATCTCATTTTTGAGATGTTTGTATTCCATTTTGCCTGCTTCATTTACTGCATTTTTATATTTTCTCCTTTCATCAATTAAGTTCAATATTTCTTCTATCATCCAAGGATTTCTACTAGCCCTCGTCTTTTTACCTACTTGACCCTCTGCTGCCTTCAGTACTTCATTCCTCAAAGCTACCGATTCTTCTTCTACTGTATTTATTTCCCCCATTCCTGTCAATTGTTCCCTTATGTTCTCCCTGAAACTCTGTACAACCTCTAATTCTTTCAGTTTATCCAGGTCCCATCTCCTTAAATTATCACCTTTTTGTAGTTTCTTCAGTTTTAATCTACAGTTCATAACCAATAGATTGTGGTCAGAGTTCACATCTGCCCCTGGAAATGTCTTACAATTTAAAACCTGGTTCCTAAATATCTGTCTTACCATTATATAATCTATCTGAAACCTGTCAGTATCTCCAGGCTTCTTCCATGTATACAACCTTCTCTTATGATTCTTGAACCAAGTGTTAGCTATGATTAAGTTGTGCTCTGTGCAAAATTCTACCAGGCGGCTTCCTCTTTCATTTCTTGCCCCCAATCCATATTCACCTACTACGTTTCCTTCTCTCCCTTTTCCTACTGACGAATTCCAGTCACCCATGACTATTAAATGTTCGTCTCCCTCCACTATCTGAATAATTGCTTTTATCTCATCATAAATTTCTTCAATTTCTTCGTCATCTGCAGAACTAGTTGGCATATAAACTTGTACTATTGTGGTAGGCGTGGGCTTCGTATCTATCTTGGCCACAATATGCTGTTTGTAGTAGCTTACCCGCATTCCTATTTTCCTATTCATTATTAAACCTGCTCCTGCGTTACACCTATTTGATTTTGTGTTTATAACCCTGTAGTCACCTGTCCAAAAGTCTTGTTCCTCCTGCCACCGAATTCACTAATTCCCACTATATCTAACTTTAACCTATCCATTTCCATTTTTAAATTTTCTAACCCACCTGCCCGATTAAGGGATCTGACATTCCACGCTCCTATCCGTAGAACGCCAATTTTCTTTCTCCTGACAACGACATCCTCTTGAGTAGTCCCCGCCCGGAGGTCCGAATGGGGGACTATTTTACCTCCGGAATATTTTACCCAAGAGGACGCCATCATCATTTAGCCATACAGTAAAGCTGCATGCCCTCGGGAAAAACTACGACTGTAGTTTCCCCTTGGTTTCAGCCGTAAGCAGTACCCCAACAGCAAGGCCGTTTTGGTTAGTGTTACAAGGCCAGATCAGTCAATCATCGAGACTGTTGCCCCTGCACCTACTGAAAAGGCTGCTGCCCCTCTTTAGGAACCACACGTTTGTCTGGCTTCTCAACAGATACCCCTCCGTTGTGGTTGCACCTACGGTACGGCTATCTGTATCGCTAAGGCACGCAAGCCTCCCCACCAACGGTAAGGTCCATGGTTCAGTGGGGGGGGGGGGGGGGGGTATGAAATATCCTGCGTCAAAGAAAAGCAAAACGGCGTACAAGTGCACCATATATGCTAAGCCAGATTGCCTGGAATGTAGTACGAAGATGTGCGTCGACAGTGCAAAAGTTCTGAGAATTAATATTTTCAGTTCATTTGATTATTACCTTCGTTTACATTTTCTACAATCTTTCATTTATATTCATGAATGTCGTGAGTGGTGTAATAATAGTAACAGTCTTTTCAAGACTCGTACTAAGTGACTACACGTACTCATGATGATTCGAGTTCATTTTGATAAATTTAATCAAAAAAGCCTTTGTAAGCGCTGGGTGGTGTTGCATCTACTTGTAATATGAAATAGTTGACTATTCACTTAATTTTTGACAGTGGATGTGAAGTTGTGCGAAAAAAAGCATATGAGGTCTACTAGACCACGTATTTCTAGTTGCGCACATTAAAGAGATGTTTTGGGTTAAGTGTTAACAAACATTTCAAACCTGCAGTATAGAATTATTATGTTATGTAACAGTGTTATCTTTGCTAGGAAAGGTGTTGCTTCCTGCTGGAGTTACAACTGTGGTCACTCTAATGTCCAAGTCTTTACGGCTACCACAGTCTTGTGAAGTAGGTTGTCCATTGCAATTTCTATCTACTGAATTACCACGCAAGTTACTGCCAATTCTACCACATCTACAGTGTAGTCTATATTTGCAGCATAGGCCATACCTACATCTACTAGACATTTCTATTACCTGCCTCAATATGTTTCAGTTTATTTGGCACATCTGGGTGAGAAGTTCGTACCTGTTGTGATGACAATGATCGTTGTCTTGATTTCAGTCTCTGAATGATGTTCTTCTGAGATTGCGGGGTGATTAATGCGTGTGACAGATGACATTCCACCTCCATCCAATAATTATGAGCACAGTGATCCCGGAAGCAAATGTGGGTGCTACCCAACTGATACTGATCTGCAATTAGCACTGTTGCGTCATGTGTAGTTCGTTGTTGTGCCACGTTAGCAGCGCCATAGGCTACCCCTGGACTGTATGAGCATGAATGTCTTCATTGGTTTCCATTTTAATTATAGTTGCTGAGGGTTAACTGTCAGAGACTTTGCTTTAAGCAAGCCATTTGTTACCTGTTTCTCTGCTGCCATCATTCTCACAAATTTTTGTGAAGGTGATGTATTCTAGAATAGTATCTCACTTGAGCAACAATAACATCCTCAGCAAATCACAGTTTTTTCTTCAGAAGTGCTGCTCTACTGAGAATGGCATTTTCATGTTCATTCATCATATTTTACAAACTTTAAAAACTAAAATAGCGCCGGTTGGTATTTTCTGCGACCTGTGTGGGACATTTCACTGTGCGAATCACAGTATTCTCCTAGATAAAATGAAATTTTATGGGACTGATGATATAGTCAACCAGTGGATAATACATCTAAGTAAAAACGTGTAGAAAGCTATACTTAGTAATTCAACAAATGTAGCCCGACGACGTTATTCTGACTAGGGAGAAATCACGCATTTGGTTAGCCAAGAATCAGTCTAGGTCTACTACTGTTACTGAAATAAGTAAATGATCTACCGTCTAATACACAGCAAGCAGAATTAGTTCGTTTTGCACATGACGTTGCAGTGTCGCAACTAAAATTTTTTATCATTTTCCCAGTGATGTAAAATGTCTGACAGACAGAAAGGTAAAATTTGAAAACAAATTGAAAAAGTTTCTCCTTGACAACTCCTTCTATTCCATAGAAAAATTTCTATTATTGTAATGTGTGAAGGGTAGAAATTAGACAACTCACATCTGTATATTAAAAAGAATTTTCCTATAAATGTTCAGCATTTAACCATATTTACAAATTGATTTAAATTGACTTACATTGTGAATTTAAAATTACTCTTCCTACACCGCTATGATTTACTGTGCAAAATCATCCATGGAACATGGAACTAACTAAGTAACTAGCTGCAATCACGAACTTAGGAAAACGACCTATATATATATATATATATATATATATATATATATATATATATATATATATATATATAATCTCTGCAACAGCACCTCGTTTTCTCTCTCCTGGAATGATCAGCTTCTGCACCAGTTGGTGACGTATTACAATTTGGAGGAAGTTGTTCTTTAAGGTTTAAAATACAACTCTGTTAGTTACTTGGCCGTATTGCGGATAGCTTTTAGCACAAGTTTTCGTAGCTTTTCATACCTAAGGGACAACTGTTGTAAGTAAATAAGATCAAACAGCAATCTGCTTTTAGTGAGAAAAGGAGATTACAGAATGAGATTTTCACTCTGCAGCGGAGTATGCGCTGATATGAAACTTCCTGGCAGATTAAAACTGTGTGCCCGACCGAGACTCGAACTCGGGACCTTTACCTTTCGCGGGCAAGTGCTCTACCATCTGAGCTACCGAAGCACGACTCACGCCCGGTACTCACAGCTTTACTTCTGCCAGTATCTCGTCTCCTACCTTCCAAACTTTACAGAAGCTCTCCTGCGAACCTTGCAGAGCTTCTGTGAAGTTTGGAAGGTAGGAGGCGAGGTACTGGGAGAAATAAAACTGTGAGGACGGGGCGTGAGTCCTTGGTTAGCTCAGTTGGTAGAGCACTTGCCCGTGAAAGGCAAAGGTCTCGAGTTCGAGTCTCGGTCCGGCATACAGTTTTAATCTGCCAGGAAGTTTCATATCAACGCACACTCCGCTGCAGAGTGAAAATCTCATTCTGGAAACATCCCCCAGGCTGTGGCTAAGCCATGTCTCCGCTATATCCTTTCTTTCAGGAGTGCTAGTTCTGCAAGGTTCGCAGGAGAGCTTCTGTAAAGTTTGGAAGGTAGGAGACGAGATACTGGCAGAAGTAAAGCTGTGAGTACTGGGCGTGAGTCGTGCTTCGGTAGCTCAGATGGTAGAGCACTTGCCCGCGAAAGGCAAAGATCCCGAGTTCGTATCTCGGTCGGACACACAGTTTTAATCTGCCAGGAAGTTTCATATCAGCGCACACTCCGCTGCAGAGTGAAAATCTCATTCTGGAAACATCCCCACAGTTTTAATCTGCCAGGAAGTTTCAGAAAAGGAGATTGCTTAGCACACAAACTTCCTTAAAACTACACGTCCTGCTACATGAAAATTGGTCAGTGGAGTTCAGCACCACACTATTACACAAGAACATAACCTAATTAAATTCTGTCGATTGATAGACGGTGACGACAATGAAGTTCACCTCCTTTTCCAAAAACATAATATTTCTATTCTTCACTTCCAGAAAATTTGTATACGTAAATGTTTGACAACTCTTACACATTCTTTACTCGGTTTTATCACTAAAATATCAATTTTCATTAAATGTAACAACATATTCTGAGCGACTGCCTAGCAACACGTCCTCTTTCCACAAGATACAGATTAAGAGTCCTCTTTTTTTAAAATAAACCAATTGTCTTTTTTTTAGAGTCCATACTCAAACATTCTCTTATACAGTCGTTGCGGGGATTGCGCGCTAAAGAGTTTCTTGCTGTCCAGCTGCGCTTTACTTCACTTCAAGTACTTTTTGAATCACATTTACATTTACGGTATTTACATACATTACTGAGCTTCTCAGAATAAAATCAGGCACAAATTAGTTACAGAAAAAAGCACTGAGGCACACATAACATTACATACTCACCTAGAAGAATGTGCCATCCGCCTACACTGTATGGCTGTTATGCCAAGTCCTGCCATTATATCAAATTTTGAAACTGTTTACTTGTTTCCACAGGAACTGTGCACTTAAAACTAACTATGAATACACATTTTAGAAAATTTTCTGAAGGCCTTTCTGATACACTAGAGGTTAGCGTGTATAATGCCTCACAAGAATAGTTAAGCACCCAGAGGGTATGAGGGATGTCTTCGTAACTTCGTATCCGTACACATGATGATCAGGTATGTAAATGATCAGATATGTCAAGTTTGTTTGTGTGGCCATCCTCCGCAGCAAGCATATAAATACTTGTTTTGCAAATCAAACTGCCTTTTCCTGCCGCTAGTTACTTTATTTATCCCAGACGCGTTTCGCCTTCTCCTGTTCTAAGGCATCGTCAGTGGGATCTATAACGATACAGTTTTGTTAGTTTTAGATTATTAGACAGTTCACTTCGCGATGTTTTTGTGAAAGAGTAATTATTTACGATTTGCTGATCTGCGTTTCCTCGCATCAGGTCGCACTACAACTTTTACCCTGCCATATAGTCACATCTTTGTGTTCTCGCCTTCCACACACCGATCACCATGTTTCTCACACTTTTTTGTGGTGGACTATTGTTCTTTTGTCATTCGATACAACTATTTCGTCGTACATTGTTTTTCAAAACCTAAATATTGCGACTCTATTACGTGTTTCATCTTCTTTTGTATGTTTACCTATTTGTTACCAACATAACGAAGTATATGTTCGAGACTAACTTCTGTTTATACCGTGTGCGTGTATGAGTGAGAGAGAGAGGGGGATAGAGGCGACGAGTTTTTTGCTTTCTTGTTTTTTTTTGGCGGGGGGAGGGCGGGTGTACTAGCTGTTAGCGAGTGGTTGAAAACTTTGGTTACAGCTGATTTGACTTTTCGTTTCAATATTCTGTGGAGGGGTTCATGGATGAGTGAGTGTAATGATGTTGGGTTCTATTATTATTACACTACTGGTCATTAAAATTGCTACACCACGAAGATAACGTGCTACAGACGCAAAAATTTAACCGACATGAAGGAGATGCTGTGATATACAAATGATTAACTTTTCAGAACATTCACACAAGGTTGGCGCCGGTGGCGACACCTACAAGGTGCTGACATGAGGAAAGTATCCAACCGATTTCTCATACACAAACAGCAATGTAGCGGCGTTGCCTGGTGAAACGTTGTTGAGATGCCTCGTGTAAGGAGGAGAAATCCGTACCATCACGTTTCCGACTTTGATAAAGGTTGGATTGTAGCTTATCGCGATTGCGGTTTATCGTATCGTGACATTGCTCCTCGCGTTGGTCGAGATCCAATGACTGTTAGCAGAATATGGAGTCGGTGGGTTCAGGATGGTAATACGGAACGCCGTGCTGGATCCCAACGGCCTCATATCACTAGCAGCCGAGATGACAGGCATCTTATCCGCATGGCTGTAACGGATCTTGCTGCCACGTCTCGATCCCTGAGTCGACAGATGGGGACGTTTGCAAGACAACAACCATCTGCACGAACAGTTCGACGACGTTTGCAGCAGCATGGACTATCAGCTCGGAGACCATGGCTGCGGTCACCCTTGACGCTGCGTCACAGACAGGAGCGCCTACGATGGTGTACTCAACGACGAACCTGGGTGCACGAATAGCAAAACGTCATTTTTCGGAAGAATCCCGGTTCTGTTTACAGCATCATGATGGTCGCATCCGTGTTTGGCGACATCGGGGTGAACTCATATTGGAAGTGTGTATTCGTCATCGCCATACTGGCGTATCACCCGGCGTGATGGTATGGGGTGCCATTGATTACACGCCTCGGTCACTTGTTCCCATTGACGGCACTTTGAACAGTGGACGTTACATTTCAGATGTGTTACGACCCGTGGCTCTACCCTTCATTCGATCCCTGCGAATCAAAATGGTTCAAATGGCTCTGAGCACTATGGGACTCAACTGCTGTGGTCATAAGTCCCCTAGAACTTAGAACTACTTAAACCTAACTAACCTAAGGACAGCACACAACACCCAGCCATCACGAGGCAGAGAAAATCCCTGACCCCGCCGGGAATCGAACCCGGGAACCCGGGCGTGGGAAGCGAGAACGCTACCGCACGACAACGAGATGCGGGCCCCTGCGAATCCCTACATTTCAGCAGAATAATACACGACCGCATGTTGCAGGTCCTGTACGGGCCTTTCCGGATACAGAAAATGTTCGACTGCTGCCCTGGCCAGCACATTCTCCAGATCTCTCAGCAATTGAAAACGTCTGGTCAATGGTGGCCGAGCAATTGGCTCGTCACAATACGCGAGTCACTACTGTGGTATTGTGTTGAAGCTGCAGGGGCAGCTGTACCTGCACATGCTATCCAAGCTCTGTTTGACTCAATGCCCAGGTGTATGGAGGCCGTTATTACGGCCAGAGCTGATTGTAATGGGTACTGATTTCTCACGATCTATGCACCCAAATTGCGTGAAAATGTAATCACATGTCAGTTGTAGTATAATATATTTGTCCAATGAATACCCGTTTATCATCTGCATTTCTTCTTGGTGTAGCAGTTTTAATGGCCAGTAGTGTATATTGGACAGTATTATTATATTAATACTTTTTGCGAACGTTATTCTATTATTTTATCTATTAGTGTAAATAAGGAATTTCTTGGGATGTGTTCTTGGTCATTGAAGAGGATTTTCCCCTCTGCTTCGGTTTCCTGTATTCAGTGACGGTGTTGGCGACGGGAGATGCGACAACTGACCTCGTGCCCACGGCGAGCTCCGTGTAACAGCGTCACCGCTCGGGGACAGACACTGTACCATGGGATGTACGTGATCAGTCAAAATTTTCATATAATGCGTACCAGTGATGCGACCTTGCACGGTAACCACGGAGCCCGTGGAATACCGTGATATGGCTGTCCAAATCATCACCGAACCCCCGCCATGTTTCAGTCTTGAGACTTAAATGCGGCCATAAGTTGGAAACAGTGAAACGAGACCCATCCGACCAAATGACGCTCTTCCGTTGTTGCACAGTTCAGGTTTCGTGGCTTCGGCACCACGATTTTCGTGTTACGGATAGATGCATCGCTGATGAGTGGTTTTGGAATTCCAACTCGCCCCATGCAATTCCCTGCTTACGGAGCTCCCTTCGCGGTGTTGTTTCGGTGCTGACAGAGGTTGCAAGTGCGACATTCAGATCTGTCGTCCGCTTACTGTTATCATAATCCTCTTCGATGCCTATCTATCACGATCACAAAACACGCACTTTCGTCTGCGTTGTGAGTTAGCAGATGAGGTTTTTCCTTTATTCCTGTATGCAGTATAAGTCTTCTATCGGTACCTCTTGAAACCCGAACTCTTCGGCTATCTTGGTTACGGTAGCACCCATCACATTATTACCAAAAATTTTTCCTCTTTCGAATTCACTTTTCTTCGTTTTTTCCAACTCAACGAATTTGCACATGGCTGTTTAATATGATCAGTGTGGGGTTTGACGACGTCTGGCTGCAATACAGGCCTGACGACGATAGGGCGTGCTGTGAATGGCGTGCTCAGTCTCAGGTCGGGGTGGTGCAGCTCGTCTGTCTAGTGCACCCCAGATGTGCTGTGTGCGATTCAACTTGGGAGAGAGAGCAGTCCACGCACTGCGTGCAATGTCTTTCGTTTCCAAGGAAAGACCGACAACCTGTGCTCTGCGGGGTCGAGCATTATCGTCCATCAGTACGAAGTCTGGACCCACAGCTCCTGGCAATAGCCGCACATCAAGTCCCAAGATCTCGTCACGATATCTGACAGCACTTAAGCCTTCCTGACTGATCCACATAATTTCATGCAGAGATGATCAACATAATCCCTGCTCGCTCCATTAGCGACCTTCCTCAAAAATGGTTCAAATGGCTCTGAGCACTATGGGACTTAATATCTATGGTCATCAGTCCCCTAGAACTTAGAACTACTTAAACATAACTAACCTAAGGACAGCACACAACACCCAGTCATCACTAGGCAGAGAAAATCCCTGACCCCGCCGGGAATCGAACCCGGGAACCGGGGCGTGGGAAGCGAGAACGCTACCGCACGACCACGAGCTGCGGACGACCTTCCTCGATATCGGTCTCTTTACATAATGGTTTGGGTCCCGAAATCGTGTTGCACGTTCCCTCCAGATGTGAATCCGTCTAGAATCACTCCCCAGACCAAATCGGGACTCAGCTGTGAAGAGAACATTGGCCCACTGTTCGACAGTCCAGGTGGCATGTGAACGATTCAACTCTAGACGTTCCCTTCTGTGAAGACGCGTCGTAGGTATACATACAGCACGTCTCCGACAATAAAGGCCACTACACCGAAGCCTTCTGCACGCCGTTCACCTCGATACAACACGTCCAGTGGATGCTAAGAGGTCAGATACCAACTGCTGTGCAGTACTAAGAGACCGAAACTTTATTCCGAAGACCAGAACAGGACCGACCACGTTTGACATCAGGCAGAGAGGACCGTTATTTGGCTGTAAGGAGACGGCGGTAGCGCCTATCAATCGCCGCCGCATCCGAGAATCAACACAACGATTCACATTGACCTGTGGGGCCACATCAGTTTGCGAACGTCCTGATTCTATTCTTCCTGTGGCAATCCATCGCAGAGAGCCTGGTGGGCGTCTTCTCCGCGCCGTACTGCACCGTCTTTGACTGTGTGCACAGTGGCTGTGGATGCGGGACTACGCGGCAAACACTACCCGGTTTGGTAGGCGCCCTTACGTCACCGTTGGTGTGATAGTCTGTTGACCGGAATGCCATCTCCCGTGCAGAATGCGATCATACGGATATCTATTGACAGCGTGTATCACTGTATTGTGAATTAGACACAGGACGCGGAAATAGCGGTTTATTGCTTTAATTTCGGACACCAGTGTATTTTCAAGCTTGCGTTCGTCACCGCGTTTTCATCTTCTTGTCCAACTCTTGTATGATGTGCGTCGGTTGGGACCGAACCAGATAAAAGGAATCATTGTTTAAAAATAAGTTCTCTGGAAACTGAAGAGAGAGCATCGCTTGCGTTGGGGGAAGTGGCCTTTCCCGGAAGAACGCCACAACAGCCGTGCAGGAACACAAGTATCAGTTTCCCGTCTAACAGTGCAGTGCAGCCTTCGGTGATTTACAAAGATCCCGTTTCTGTGCGTGTCTTGCATTATTTTTATTTATTTATTTGGATAATCGTTTTGGAGAATAAGGTAAATCAACTGTAGCTCTCGTTCTTTGTGTTTGATTTTCTTTGCCCTCAGACTTCTTCCTTGGTCCACTCCTCCTTCCATTTGCTGACATCTTTCTTTCCTAAACTCCCGTCTTTTCTCTTGCTTCTCAAAAAAATGTCATTTCCGTTCTAATTCCGGTGTTTTTCATAACTTTTTTATTGATTTTGTAGCTGTTTATTAAGCTGAAGTTCCGCTTGGTTAGTCTGTAATAATCCATTATGTACGAGGGCAGTTCAATAAGTAATGCAACACATTTTTTTTCTCGGCCAATTTTGGTTGAAAAAACCGGAAATTTCTTGTGGAATATTTTCAAACATTCCCGCTTCGTCTCGTATAGTTTGACTTCCGACAGGTGGCAGCGCTGTACGGAGCTGTTAAAATGGCGTCTGTAACGGATGTGCGTTGCAAACAACGGGCAGTGATCGAGTTTCTTTTGGCGGAAAACCAGGGCATCTCAGACATTCATAGGCGCTTGCAGAAAGTCTACGGTGATCTGGCAGTGGACAAAAGCACGGTGAGTCGTTGGGCAGAGCGTGTGTCATCATCGCCGCAAGGTCAAGCAAGACTGTCTGATTTCCCGCGTGCGGGCCGGCCGTGCACAGCTGTGACTCCTGCAATGGCGGAGCGTGCGAACACACTCGTTCGAGATGATCGACGGATCACCATCAAACAACTCAGTGCTCAACTTGACATCTCTGTTGGTAGTGCTGTCACAATTGTTCACCAGTTGGGATATTCAAAGGTTTGTTCCCGCTGGGTCCCTCGTTGTCTAACCGAACACCATAAAGAGCAAAGGAGAACCATCTGTGCGGAATTGATTGCTCGTCAAGTGGCTGAGGGTGACAATTCCTTGTCAAAGATTGTTACAGGCGATGAAACATGGGTTCATCACTTCGAGCCTGAAACAAAACGGCAATCAATGGAGTGGAGCCACACCCACTCCCCTACCAAGAATAAGTTTGAAGCCATACCCTCAGCCGGTAAAGTCATGGTTACAGTCTTGTGGGACGCTGAAGGGGTTATTCTGTTCGATGTCCTTCCCCATGGTCAAACGATCAACTCTGAAGTGTATTGTGCTACTCTTCAGAAATTGAAGAAACGACTTCAGCGTGTTCGTAGGCACAAAAATCTGAACGAACTTCTCCTTCTTCATGACAACGCAAGACCTCACACAAGTCTTCGCACCCGAGAGGAGCTCACAAAACTTCAGTGGACTGTTCTTCCTCATGCACCCTACAGCCCCGATCTCGCACCGTCGGATTTCCATATGTTTGGCCCAATGAAGGACGCAATCCGTGGGAGGCACTACGCGGATGATGAAGAAGTTATTGATGCAGTACGACGTTGGCTCCGACATCGACCAGTGGAATGGTACCGTGTGGGCATACAGGCCCTCATTTCAAGGTGGCGTAAGGCCGTAGCATTGAATGGAGATTACGTTGAAAAATAGCGTTGTGTAGCTAAAAGATTGGGGAATAACCTGGTGTATTTCAATGCTGAATAAAACAGCCCCAGTTTCAGAAAAAAAATGTGTTGCATTACTTATTGAACTGCCCTCGTATATGCCTCCATGAAACTGTGGTTTTCCCTTCCTCTTTTATTACATAAATTACCTTAAACATTTTTTTTTAAAAACTGTCTTTAACATTAATTTTTGTTTAACATTACTGTCACTTTTAGATCCCAGTATATTCCTTAGAATTCTTCTTTCAACTTTGTCCAGCTTTGCAAGATCTCCTAATCTTGGTAGTTTGTTTCTGCTGCGTACATTGTTTCAGGCCTTACCGCTGTCTGATAGTGTCGTAGTTTTGTGCTGTAGAAGAAGCCTTTTTGTTAAGTTTTTTTTTTGTCAGATGGAATGCTCTATCCGTTTTATGTACCCTATTTCCTATTGCTGTTTTTTGTGTTGCTAGTTATTCATTCTTGTAGGTATTTAAAATAATTTATTTTTGATATTGTGTTGTTATAAATTTAAATATTTTGTGGGCGGGTCCGATTGACATTTGTCATGAACTGTGTTTTCTGTGTTTTTTAAGTGATACTTCAGTCCTATTTTGGTTGCTTGGTTTTTTGTAATTCTGTGGTTTGTTCTTTGGCACTATCTAGTCAGGTAGTAATTAAAGCCATCTCGTCTGCGAAAGCTAAGCAATCTATGGTGAAGTTATTTAGATTTCTTGTTCGTGAAAACCCTTGGTGTTGATAGATTTGCTCGATTCTCTAACTACTTTCTTTAACGCAATTAAAAATAGTGGCCAACCATCTCCTTTTCTTATACCTGACTTTATTTGAAAATATTTTAACTGGTTCCCCATAAGTTTTACTTCCGGTGCTGCGTTTGTTAAAGTTCCTTTAATTATTTCAGATGTTTTTAATCTATTCCTGATTCCTTTATAATGCTGATTAGTGCATTTCTTTCAACTGAGTCGTAGACTTTTTTAGAATCTACAAGTATCACAAGTTTCTGATTTTTCCGCGTATCTATTACATTCATTACATTTAATATTTGCTCTGCACAAGACCTCCTGTGATGACAGTCTTTGCCACTTTGTGCATTAAAATTTCCAAGTAGTATTACGGCGTTTTACAGTTGGATGTGGTCCATAAAGTTTGACTAAGCTTGCCAAAAATTTTCTGTTTGTTCTTCAGTGTTTTTTTTCTCATTTTTTGATGAATATGTATTTAAAATAGTGTAATTTTGCTTGCTGACTTAAACCTTTGTGTGGAAAGTCTGTCATTAATGAATTTAATTTCTGTTATAGAGTCTAACATGTTTTTGTTTACAATGACATCTGTTCCAAATTGAGACACAGCCTCCATAACTCTTTTCCTGGCTTTCCATTAAATATCCTGCATCCTTCTCAATCGAAGGGATGTGCATCAGCAAATCTTGCTCCTGCAGTGCTGCTATTATTATGCTTTTTCCTTTTAGAGAGTTCATGAAAGCTGTAAGTTTTCCTGTTTTTAAGAGTGAACTTGCACTCAGATTGGCTTGGTAACTTAAGTTGCTGTGATTTTATGTTTTTTTCGTTTAATGCTGAAGTGTATTCGCGATCTGCGAATGCGATTATACATTAGCAGTACCATTTGCTAGAAAGATATGACAAATTTTGCCAGTCCAGGACTCGAACCAGGACTCCCCACTTATCGCGACTCGTCGCTTTAGCCACCTATTTTTGCCACTTTCACCCTAACCAACTTTTTTTGTTTTATTTATTTATTCGAGCCGAGATCTCTTGTTTACCGGGAAGGTGCAGTAACCATTAAGCCATCTTTTTTTGTTGTTTTTATTTTTTTTAACAGAAACTAAATAAGTCTTCTTTTCGTAACAAACTGTCCAATATCCATAAGATAGAATAAAACAAAATCAAACACTTCTGAAATTTATATTGACTTGTCTTACTAACAAAAAATTTGTGCCAACTTAATTAAAATGATACAAACTTTGTAGCGACTCGCTTTAGTGTTGTGCGCCAACCAAAAATCACCTCTTCATTATGGCAAAGTGTGAAGTAAGAAATTCTGAAACAAAGCTTTGTATTTCAGACTCTTTTTAAGATTATGATGCTGTTCCATTATATACTGTTTATACTCGTCTATACTCGCATGTTTAGTCGTAATTGCAAAATATGCGAACTGGCCGATAATCCAAGTGTAGCTATTGTTCTTTGTTTCAGAAAAGAAATGTCAGCCTGGTCGAAGCACTGCTTTAAGTGTTATAGCAGATTCTGTAGTCCTACTTATTGTTGCGGCTTTTTTTCTAGTCCAGTTCCATATGTGGAACTGGTCTCGGCAGATTAGGATGTGTACCAAGGTATGGCAATGATCGCAGTACGGGCTTGTGCAGTTTTTCTCCTGTGGTGACCTTGTTTACAATGTCATTCCATGTTGACACTATTTTGGAGTGGAAGATAGGATTGTTAATATTTTTCCAGACGTTTCTCCAGTTGACCGCTGGATATTTCGCTTCCACGGTGTTCTGCTTATGGCGTCTCGTGAGGTGGTAATAGGTCTTTCTGGTGTAAAGCTGCTGTGGAATATTTGAAGATAGCTCATTTCCAGGTAGTAAGTCCGGACGTTGTCGATTTGAGCACTGATGCGACCAACATCGACTGGAGCCTTTTTGCTCGTTGGGGCTAACCTGTTGAATAACGTTTTTGTATTGTCGGATGGGGTGTCTGCAGTATTTTGCGGATACGGTCCATATATATGGTAGTGCATTGTTTCTGGATGTCTTTGATGCTCAAACCACCAGCGGTGCTGGTTAATACTATGGTTGGCATGGTGACTTTAAAGATATTTCCGCTCCAGATGAACCAATACGCTGCAGATAAAATCTTGCGCGCTATATCCTTAGGTACTGGTAACACTGCTGCGATGTGATATGTTTTGCTTAGACCATGCCTGTTAATAAATAGAGCTCTATGTATTCGATTTAGCGTTCTAGTTTTGTGTTCACGGAGAGTAGCCCTGAATATATTGAGTTTATGGTCCCAGTTGGCAACTGTCATCTCTCTTGGATTGGATATTAAAATCGTACCTAACTGGTGCATCTTCTCTGTCCTTCGTAGCTATGTTATTTGAATGTTCTCCATATGGGGTCCGACAGGTAAAATTTTCGAGCTGTGTTCATTGGGTTTGGCTCCAGAAGAAATGATATAAGCATGGATTATTTGTTGAACGATTTCAATTTCTGATTGCGTGTTAACTATTACACTGATATCATCAGCATGAGCGTGACACACGGTTTTTGTACCCAACAGCAGTAGACTTTGTAACCTGTGATGCAGGTGTAACAGTAATGGTTCTACGGCGATTGCGTACAGTGTCATAGAAAGGGGGCAGCCTTGTCTGACTGCTCAATAGGGACTGGTGGACTTAGTTGGTATTAATTCTGACTCGAGAGGAAGTTCCGACTATACATTTGCGTATGATCTGAATGAAATGAGCACTGAACACAGTCCGTTGCATTACGGTTAATAGAAAAGTGGTGGTTGATGCGGTCAAATGGCTTGTCAAAGTCTAAAAACATGAGACCTACGTTGCATTTACATAGCCACCACAAATTTATATTTTCCCTATATTCACATAATGCATTTGACATAGATCTTCCTGTGACAGTACTCACTTGATAAGGGCCAAGTACCTTTGGCAGTACCGACTTCAGTCTACTATTTATGAGTCGGGTGAAGATTTTATGGTCGGAATTGAGTAGAGTCATGACTACGTGTTTGTTTTGGGATCAGGACAATCAGTCCTTCCGTAAACTGAGATGGCATCTGCACGTCTCCCAATAATTCATTGCATATTTTGGTGAACTCCGGTCCTATGACGTTCCAAAAACAAGAATAAAACTCTAAGGGTAAGCCATTTATCCAGCCTTTTTTCTTTGTAGGCGAATCTTTGGTTATGGTAAATAATACTTCATCGGTTATGTTGGCTACAAGCTCGACGTTGTCAGTCGGATTGACTTTGGGTTGAATGTGAGATAAAAGCAGCTCACTTGCCGTCGAATCATTTGCCGACTCGACGAAAAATCTGAAGAATGTTGCACCACGTAGTTTTTTATTGTGACATGTTGATCGTTTTCGTTCCCTTGTTCATCATTGAGAGTATGGTGTAACTTTTGTTTACCTCTCTTGGGTTCCCGGGTCATGTGATATAAGGACGTATTCTCCTGTGTCGGTTCAGTCTCCCCCACTAGAGATAGTCATACCACCGCTATGATTATTGCTTTAGTGCGTTTTATTCGAGACCTATTTGGTACTAATCCGATGGGGTCTTCATATAGTTCGCAGAGGATTGAAAAGTGATACTCCAAGGTCTGTTTTCGCCAATACGCTTTCATGCGACCATGTCCTGCGACGCATGTTTTTATCTGCGGTTTTGCAGGCTGTAGCCACTACATGATACGTATCGGATATCTGGATTGCGTCCGAAGACATCGCTGCCATATATCATGGATCTCTTGTTTCAGTTCTGCGTCCTCCAAAGTAACACGTTTAGCTGCCATACGCCTCTTCCAAGGAATATTTTTTGTTTAGTGTGTTGCACGGTTATATGAAATGCGCAGTGATCCGAGAAGTTAAGGGGCCAAATTTCGCAATCAGTTACATTATGGATAAAGCCTTTCGTTATATGCAGCCTGTCTAGTCTGCTTGCCGAATTACTGGATACGTACCTATATCCTCGGGTGTGCGGATGAAGATGGCACCAAGTATTTATCATATCTAGTCCAGTAGTTAACAACAACAGCTTCTCGTAAAAGTTGAAGTTCGGAGCTTGACCTTCTGGACGCAATACGCAGCTAAAGTCCCCAACCAAAATTATGTTGCCGGCCGTGGTGTCCGAGCGGTTGTAGGCGCTACAGTCAGGAACCACGCGACCGCTACTGTCGCAGGTTCGAATCCTGCCTCGGGCATGGATGTGTGTGATGTCCTTAGGTTAGTTAGGTTTAAGTAGTTCTAAGTTCTAGGGGACTGCTGACCTTAGAAGTTAAGTCGCATAGTGCTCAGAGTCATTTGAACCATTTTTGAGAATCTGTTATTAATGGGACAATTTCGCCCAGGAACAGGTTTCCCGCTGGATCCGGAAGGAGCATATACATTAACAAGAAGTAGATAATATAGTTTTGCAGTAATTCCTCGTCGAGATTCCGGTATGGTTTACGCTTGTGCATGGTATGCCGTGTTTGAATAATATTCCCGTTCCGCATTCATTGTCTGTGTTCAAGATTGCCTCATATTCGTACACATCCGCTATTTTCGTCGTAACTATCTCTTGTACCATCGCTAAGTCAATATCGGCGGCGTTTAAGTAGTCCTTCAGAGATTATAACTTTACGTCAGAAACCACTGTGATTAGATTGAGCGCGGCAATTTTATACCCCTGCGTCATTCGGTAGTACTACTAATTGCATTCAGTGTCATCAGAGTTTCTTAGGTGCACGTTGGTCAACCGTTTACTTCGGTGCTTCAATTGGAGGGGCCATGTTCATATGTACGTCCTCATTCGTGTTTGGGATGCCTGTTTTTCCGACGTCTACCGCGTCATGCTTTCGGGTTCGATCTATTTCCAGAATTTTTTTGGTAGGTGAGAGTTTTTGCTGCTGTCTGATGTTGTCTTTCTCAGTGTTCTTCAAATCTTCTAAGAGGGTGGTGTTTCGAGCCAAACTGGCACCCGTGCTCTTAGTGGATGACGGTTTCAATAGAGAAATCGGTTCACTGTGAGTTTGACAGAGCACTGAAAGACCTAAGTCGAAACAAGGATCCGGGAGTAGACAACATTCCATTAGAACTACTGACAGCCTTGGGAGAGACAGGCCTGACAAAACTTTACCGTCTGGTGAGCAAGATATATGAGACAGGCGAAATACCAACAGACTTCAAGAAGAATATAATAATTGCAATCCCAAAGAAAGCAGGTGTGGACAGATGTGAAAATTACCGAACTATCAGTTTAATAAGCCACGAGTGCAAAATATTGACGCGAATTCTTTACAGACGAATGGAAAAACTGATAGAAGCCGACTTCGGGGAAGATCAGTTTGGATTCCGTAGAAATGTTGGAACACGTGAGGCAATACTGACCCTACGACTTATCTTAGAAAATAGATTAAGGAAAGGCAAACCTCAGTTTCTAGCATTTGTAGACTTAGAGAAAGCTTTTGGCAATGTTGACTGGAATATTCTCTTTCAAATTCTGAAGGTGGCAGGGGTAAAATACAGGGAGCGAAAGGCTATTTACAATTTGTACAGAAACCAGATGGCAATTATAAGAGTCGAGGGACATGAAAGGGAGGCAGTGGTTGGGAATGGAGTGAGACATGTTTGTAGCCTCTCCCCGATGCTGTTCAATCTGTATATTGAGGAAGCAGTAAAGGAAACAAAACAAAAATTCGGAGTAGGTATTAAAATCCATGGAGAAGAAATGAAAACTTTGAGGTTCGTCGATGACATTGTAATATTGTCAGAGACAGCAAAGGACTTGGAAGAGCAGCTGAATGGAATGGACAGTGTCTTGAAAGAAGGATATAAGATGAACATCAAGAAATGCAAAACGAGGATAATGGAATGTAGTCGAGTTAATTCGGGTGGGTGATGCTGAGGGAACTAGATTAGGAAATGAGACACTTAAAGTAGTAAAGGAGTTTTGCTATTTGGGGAGCAAAATAACCGATGGAAGTGAAACATGGACGATAAATAGTTTGGAGAAGAAGAGAATAGAAGCCTTCGAAATGTGTTGCTACAGAAGAATGCGGTAGATGGGTAGATCACATAACTAATGAGGGGGTATAGAATAGAATTGGAGAATTTGTGGCGCAACTTGACTAGAAGAAGGGATCGGTTAGTAGGGCATATTCTGAGGCATCAAGGGATCACCAATTTAGTATTGGAGGGCAATGTGGAGGGTAAAAATCGTAGAGGGAGACCAAGAGATGAATACACTAAACAGATTCAGAAGGATGTAGGTTGCAGTAAGTACTGGGAGGTGAAGAAGCTTGCACTGGATAGAGTAGCATGGAGAGCTGCATCAAACCACTCAGGACTGAAGACCACAACAAGACCATAAGGTTTCTCACTCAGAGTTGGCTCTTGCATAATGTCATTCTCAACTGCGGAGGAATCGGAGAATTTCCGGTGTTTCCCAATATCTTTCAGGGTCTGCTGTGTTGAAACCGTTACAGCTGTCACGATTTCCTCAGGTTCGGGTGGTCTCCCTTCTGTTGTGGCGGTGATAGCACTCTGGGCTTCTTGTCGGTTTACATGGTTGTCCGTGTTCACATCAGGGCTTGGGGTCAGGACGGCCGCGGGCAGCCGTAGCTTAAATCGCTGGCAGCGCAGTCTTAGCCGGCGGTCGCGGCGCCTCGCCTGCCGGCAGCTGAGCCAGTCGCCGCTGTAAACACTCGGCGCGGACGTGGCCGGGAGAGTTGCACGCCGCGCACGTCCTCGGCTGCCCGTCGTATGCCTCGGTAACCACAGACGCTGATGTACGACGGTACATGCTTGTGCAAGTCGATCTTTAATTGTCTCACTCCGCTGAGAACTTGGACTTTGCGTGCGTGGAACCACCGTTCGGCAACATCACTGAGAACTTTCCCGTACGGCGCTATCACTGCTTTTATCTGTTCCGCTGGGACTTGGAATGGCAGTTCGAATATCCCGATTGTCCGTATTCCAAATCCTGCATGTTTTATGATGACTTCGCCTACGCTTCCGTCACAATGTTTAAAGTTGATAATTCCTCCGTAAGACTCAACTACTTTGTCACATAAGTTAGCATCCTTCAGTTTGACAAAAACAACGCTGCTCATTATAGAAAGATGCATTCCAGTGACATCCTCTGAATCAAGTTTCACTTCGTATTCTACGCAATCCTAGTTTTCGTGTAGCTTGGGTCGGGCGTAATTACGATCAAACGATAAGTATCTTTTCTGTTCAACGGGGCCATGACGGATCTTATTTAGAATTTCAATAAGCGTAGAATTTCTGCGACGCTGCAAGAAGCACCGCGACTTACCACGCCGAAGTACAGCAGACCGCGGCGCACGAAACCCAGCCCACATCCGCACAGCACGGCTGACGCGGCGAGACTGCCCCTTCGGCTATCGCAGCACGCCTCCACGACCGGTCGAAACCTTCAAGGAGACAAATGTTTTCTAGCCCGACGAGGCATGGATACATCACTGACGGTTACGTCGTCTGTGTTTATACAGGGTCGATATCTGCACCATACATCTCTGAAGGAACAGACACTCAGGATTACAGCTGTGGTAAACGTTGCGAAATATATTCGCATTCTGCAACTATGCATTGACGTCAGCTGTTTGAAACACATAAAAATTTGTGCATGAGCAGGACTCGAACCCGCATTTTCCGCTTATCGCGAGCACGAGAGTTGCGAGTGTGTGATACATGGAAGCTTGGGTCGTTCCTGGATACGAGCTCGAACAGCTGAGGTGTAGGTCTGCCTTCGTCAGTCTGTTCACATACTTGCCACAGAGTTTGCGCTCGGGGTTGTTTGTGTGCTTCAGTCGTCTTCGCGTACTATATTTCCTTTCCAAGAAGAATGGCCTAGCCGGCCGAAGTGGCCGAGCGGTTCTAGGCGCTTCAGTCTGGAACCGCGTGACAGCTACGGTCGCAGGTTCGAATCCTGCCTCGGGCATGGATGTGTGTGATGCCCTTAGGTTAGTTAGGTTTAAGTAGTTCTAAGTTCTAGGGGACTGATGACCTCAGAACTTAAGTCCCATAGTGCTCAGAGCCATTTGAACCATTTTGAACCAAGAATGGCCTACTCTTATCGCAAATCGACACTGACGATCGATTTGCGAGTGCATATGGACGTCTGAAAGCACATGAAATGAAACAGTTTCTCACAAGGGAACCTCCCCATCGCACCCCCCTCAGATTTAGTTATAAGGTGGCACAGTGTATAGGCCTTGAAAAACTGAACACAGATCAATCGAGAAAACAGGAAGAAGTTGTGTGGAAGTATGAAAAAAATAAGCAAAATATAAAAACTGATTAGTCCATGTGCAGGGTAGGCAACATCAAGGATGTAGCGAGCTCAGGAGCGCCATGGTCCCGTGGTTAGCGTGAGCAGCTGCGGATGGAGGGGTCCTTGGTTCAAGTCTTCCGTTGAGTGAAAAGTTTAATTTTTTATTTTCAGACAATTATCAAAGTTCAGGCACTCACACATAATAAACTTCGCTTTCCAAAATTCCAGGACATGTTCAGATTTGCTTGGACATATGCAGGATTTGACGGTCTACACACGGAAAAATTTGAATACGTTAATAACATACTATTTTTTGATCTCATTTTGTTATGTATTGTTCGTTCACTTTGTTCGTGGCGGACGTCCGGTGACACTCGTTTAGGTTGTTCGTTGATCTGTTCACTCAGTTTTTTATTACAGAGAGTAGCTAAACCCTCTGACCGAACATGCTGAGCTACCGTGCCGGCTAGTGAAACTGTTGCATTCATTTGTTGCAGTTTATGTGACAAACTCTCATGTTTTCATCACTTTTTTGGGAGTGATTATCACATCCACAATAAAACCTAAATCGGGCAATGTAGAATAATCTTTTTACCCATTCACCAAATGCACAAGTTAGGTGGGTCGACAACATATTCCTTTCATGTGACGCACATGCCGTCACCAGTGTCGTATAGAATATATCAGACGTTTTTTCCTGCGGAGGAATCGGCTGACCTATGACCCTGCGATCAAATGCTTTCGGTTGCCATTGGAGAGTTACGTCCTTTCGTCTACTAATCGCACGGTTTGGCGGCGCGGTCGCAAAACACAGACACTAAACTTATTACAGAGAACAGAGACGTCAATGAACGAACGGACAGATCATAACTTTGCGAAAATAAACTTTTCACTCGAGGGAAGACTTGTACGAAGGACCCTTGGCTCCGCAGCTGCTCACGCTATCCACGGGACCACGGCGCTACTAAGCTCACTCTCTCCTTGATGTTGCCTATCTTGCGCATGGACTACTCAGTTTGTATTTGTTGCTTATTTTTTTCATAGTTCCACACAACTCGTTCCTGTTTTCTCGATTGATCGGTGTACAGTTTTTCAAGGCCTATCCACTGTGCCAACTTATAATTAAATCTGAGGGGGCTGCGATGGGGAGGTTCCCTTGTCAGAAATGTTCTTTAGACTGACTACAACGACCTTATCGTCATACATCTGTGCCTAGTGAACACTGTAGTATACGTCAAATTAATTAACGATGCAGAGTATGAGAGAATTCTAAACGACACTAGTAGTTGTCTCAAGTTCCAAAATTCAGATGGTAGTATTGGTGACATACCTGTAGACCATGTGGAACATCGACGGTGGGTGATAGGTGTTTTTGAATTCCCATTCGCCGGCCGGTGTGGCCGTGCGGTACTAAGCGCGTCAGTTTGGAACCGCGTGACCGCTACGGTCGCAGGTTCGAATCCTGCCTCGGGCATGGGTGTGTGTGATGTCCTTAGGTTAGTTAGGTTTAAGTAGTTCTAAGTTCTAGGGGACTGATGACCTCAGTAGTTAAGTCCCATAGTGCTCAGAGCCATTTGAACCAATTCCCATTCGAAGCATCCATATCCATAGGTGGCAGTAGGTCTTGATGGGGAAGCACAAAGACAGCACTGGGCACGAGCATGGAGTCGATGACCACCCCCCACCAGCACTTCTCACGACCTTTAGCACAGGTGCAGCCTGAAGGGGCACAGGCATAGACGGTGTTCCTTGCTCAGCTCCCAGATGTACAGTCGTAGTCGGAAAAGATTCAGCAGCGAGAGATGTTGCAGACAGTGGGCTGGAGTCGTTCTGGAGATCCTTGACAAACATCAGGTCAGCTGTTGTCGGTGTAATCGTAACCAATGCACTCCCACGTGACAATTGCGTGATTCTCCACTGCATGGAATCCGAGCGAACATTTCTTTCAGCGACAGCTCGAACACATTTTGTTACAATGGCGCGGCACCAGCCTCTTTATAACTAGGATGGCACATGTTTGATCAATTAAATATGGATCTGCCACACTCCACTGGGGACCGAGTATGTGGTAAAGTGGTCCCAATTCTCAACGTTATGCCTTATCACCTTCCCGAAAGGTCACTGCACAGAAATCCGCGAGTGTGGCAGATCCATATTGAATTGATCAAACATGTGCCATCCTAGTTATATAGAGGCTGGTGCCGCGCCATTGTAACAAAAGGTGTTCGGGCTGTCGCTGAGAAAAAAATGTTCGCTCGGATTGCATGCAGTGGAGAATCACGCAATTGTCACGTGGGAGTGCATTGGCTACGATTACACCGACGACAGCTGACCTGATGTTTGTCAAGCATCTCCAGAACGACTCCAGCCCACTGTCTGCAACATCTCTCGCTGCTGAATCTTTTCAGACTACGACTGTACATCTAGGAGCTGAGGAAGGAACACCGTCTATGCCTGTGCCCCTTCCGGCTGCACCTGTGCTGAAAGGTCGAGGAGTGCTGGTGGGGGATGGTCATCGACTCCATGGTCGTGCCCAGTGCTGTCTTTGTGCTTCACCATCAAGACCTACTGCCACCTATGGATATGGAAGCACGCACACATACACAAGTCGCCAAAGAAACGTAACTAATGTTGGCTTAATCTATTGGACAGCTACTTGCCACATTCTATAGACGATATAATGATCCTTCCTGCCAAGACTATCTCCTGTTGGGCGGTTCAGTGGCGAAAATCATTCCCTTTTCCCATTGGATCGCACTCACCTGTCAGGCCACAACAGCCCTCCCTCCGACGCCCTCGCGCGTTACAGAGGCTCTGCTCGACGATCTGGGCCGACGCACTACTGCGTGGTCCACTTGTACTGGATGGCACAACGGACGCTGAAGTAGCTGTGGTTACTGCTGCAGCAACTCACGACTTAATAACCTCGGATTTGAGCGAAGTCACGCTGTCTGTTGATGAGGAATTTATTAACACTGCTGGTCTTCTTGGTTCAATGAGCGTCTCCATCACTACAGTACCACGGCAGGCGTATAGGATTGGCTCTATAATTATCAACACAACTTCAGTTGCTACACGAAATATTGACCGTGTCGGACAATCGTATTGCTCTCATGCGCGAAGTTCGCTTCAACAATATTCCGGCCATTTATGGACTGTGTCTATCGTACACAGTGCACTGAAGGATGTAGTAGGATAGCGAAACTCATGTGGAAAAGGATCCTGGTAGAAGATGTTGTTTATCTGCCGTCTGCCAGGTGTCTTGTAGTGACCTTCTTTGGTGTTCGGATCATCAAAGTTTATGCTCTGACTGGCTCCAAAAATCGACGAGGACATTCGTGATTTTATTCAGAAGAGATCGCGCCTTTGTTTGTGGGCTGCTATGACCATACCCGTGTTCTAGCGGGTCTCGGGTTCGAACCCGGCCATGGCTTAAATTTTGATTTATAATCAGCATTGGCGGCTGAAGACTTCCGGCATGAGAAGTCACCCTCCTTCTGCCAACGGCCTTCTCGTAGAGGAAGGAGCAGCAGACTGAGTCTCTTGCCGTAGGGGTGGAAAACATCCCCTAAGGGCGGGGGAATCAGCAATGATCAACGGCATGTGGATGCAGAAGGCAATGAAAACCATAGCATTAAAGACACTAACGTGTATCCGCAGGACAATTGGCCTGTAATTGAAAGAGTGTCATGATAATTTCTCAATTGGTAAACGATTCCGGAATAGTCCTCTACTCGGATCTCCAGGAGAGGACTGCCAAGAGGGAGGTGGTCATGAGAAAAAGATTGAATAATCAACGATAACGTTCTACGAGTCGGGGCGTGGAATGCCGGTAGCTTGAACGTGGCAGGGAAACTATAAAATCTGAAAAGGAAAATGCGAAGGCTCAGTTCAGATATAGTAGGGGTCAGTGAAGTGAAATGTAAATAAGACAAGGATTTCTGGTCAAATGAGTATAGAGTAATATCAACAGCAACAGAAAATAAGAGTAGGATTTGTTACCATAGGAAGGCAGGACAGAGAGTGTGTTCCTGTGAACGGTTCAGTGATAGGGCTGTTCCTATCAGAATCGACAGCAAACCAGATCGACAACGGTAGTTCAGGTATCCACGCCGACATCACAAGTTGAAGATGAAGAGTTAGAGAAGGTATATGAGGATATTGAAACGGTAATACAGTAGTTGAAGGCAAATGAAGATCTAATAGTCATGGGGGACTGGAATGCAGTTGTAGGGGAAGGAGTAGAAGAAAAGGTTACAGGAGAATATGGGCTTGGGACAAGGGAAGAGAGCGGAGAAAGACGAATTGAGTTGTGTAGTAAATTTCAGCTAGTAATAGCGAATACTCTGTTTAAAAATCACAAGAGGACGAGGTACACTTGGAAAAGGCCGGGTGATACGGGAATATTTGTTAGATTACATCAAGGTCAGACAGAGATTCCGAAATCAGGTACTGGATTGTAAGGCATACCCAGGAGCAGATAGAGACTCAGAGCACTATATAGTAGTGATGATGAATAGGCTGAAATTTAAGACATTAGTGAGGAAGAATGAATATGCAAAGAATCGGGATACGGCAGTTCTAAGGAGTGACGAAACAGGATTGAAGTTATCTAAGGCTGTAGATACAGCAATAAAGAATAGCTCAGTAGACAGTACATGTGAAGAGGAATGGTCATCTCTAAAAAGGGCCATCACAGAAGCTGGAAAGCAAATCACAGGTACAAAGAAGGTATCGGCGAAGAAATATTTCAGTTGATCGATGAAAGAAAGAAGTACAAATATGTTCCGGGAAACTCAGGAATACAAAAATACAAGTCGCTGAGGAATGAAATAAACAGGAAGTGCACAGAAGCTAAGACGAAATGGCTGCATGAAAAATATGAAGAAATCGAGAACAAATGATTGTCGGTAGGACAGAATCAGCATACAGGAAAGTCAAAACAACCTTCGGTGACATTAAAAGCAAGGGTTGTAACATTAAAAGTGCAATGGGAATTCCACTATTAAATGAAGAGGAGAGAGCGGATAGCTGGAAAGCCTCATATGGGGGAAGATTTATCTGATGTGCTAGAAAAAGAAACAGGAATCGATTTAGAAGAGATAGGGGATCCAGTATTAGAATCAGAATTTAAAAGATCTTTGGAGGGCTTAAGATCAAATAAGGCTGAACGGATAGATAACATTCCATCAGAATTTCTACGATCATTAGGGGAAGAGGCAACAAAACGACTATTGACTTTGGTGTGTAGAATGTATGAGTCTGGCGAAATACCATCTGACTTTCAGAAAGATATCATCCATACAGTTCCGAAGATTGCGAGAGCTGACAAGTGCGAGAATAATCGCACAAACACCTTAACAGCTCATGCATCCAAGTTGCTGACGAGAATAATATACAGAAGAATGGAAAAGAAAATTGAGGATGTGCTAGATATCAGTTTGGCTTTAGAAAAGGTAAAGGCACGAGAGAGGCAATTCTAATGTTGCGGTTGATAATGGAAGCAAAACTAAAGAAAAATCAAGACATGTTCATAGCATTTGTTGACATGGAATACGCGTCCGACAATGTAAAATTATGTTCGAAATTCTGAGAAAAATAGGGGTAAGTTGCAGGGAGAGATGGGTAATATACAGCATGTACAAGAGGCAAGAGAGAATAATAAGAGTGGACGACCAAGAACGAGGTGCTCGGATTAAAAAGCGTGTAAGACAGGGACGTACTCTTTCGCCCCTACTGATCAATCTGTACATCGATGAAGCAATGATGGAAAAAAAAGAAAGGTTGAGGAGTGGAATTAAAATTGAAAGTGAAAGGATATCAATGATATGATTCGCTGACAACATGAGTACAGAACATGGATTGAGAGTAAATCGAAGAAAGACGAAAGTAATGAGAAGTACCAGAAATGAGAACAGCGAGAAGCTTAACATCAGGGTTGATGGCCACGAAGTAGATGAAGTTAAGTAATTCTGTTACGTAGGCAGTAAAATAACCATTAACGGATGGAGCAAGGAGGATTTCAAAAACAGACTAGGAATGGTAAAAAGAGCATTACTGGCCAAGAGAAGTCTACTAGTATCGAACATAGGCCTTAATTTGAAGAAGAAATTTCTGATAATGTACGTCTTTAGTACAGCATTGTACGGTAGTGAAACATGGACTGTGGGAAAACCGGAACAAAAGAGAATCTAAGCATTTGAGATGTGGTACTACAAGCGAATGTTGAAAATTAGGTGGACTGATAAGGTAAGGAATGAGGAGGTTCTGCGCAGAATCGGAGAGGGAATATGTGGAAAACACTGATAAGGAGAAGGGATAGGATGGTAGGACATCTGTTAAGACATGAGCGAAGACGGCCATGGTACTAGAGGGAGCTGTAGAGGGCAAAAACTGTAGAGGAAGGCAGGTACTGGAATACATCCAGCAAATGATGGAGGACGTAGGTTGCAAGTTCAACTCTGAGATGAAGAGGAATTCGTGGCGGGGCGCGTCAAGGCAGTCAGAAGACTGATGACCCAAAAAATAAACGGACATTTTGTTCTTGCAGGAGACAACCGTGTGATACCTCAGGAGGATTAATTTCCCCATTATACCCTATGCCAGAAACTACAACTTCTGGCGTAGGATTCGTACAAACCGATTGGCGAGTCGCCTTTATCGTGTCTACGTTTCCCACATTCTCACGGCTGAGACCACTGACGCTGAATTGTGGTCGACGGCCTTCTCTGATCATATCACATACCCATGCATCGGAACAGTAGAGAGTATGGCCCGGTCGAAGCGTATGGAAGTTGTATGTCGGACGTCTTCAGGATCCGGAGTGCAGGCAGTTAATAACGGTGATATGGACCACCTGTGAAAGATGGCTCCCGACATACCCTTCAATGCTTCGGTGGTCGCTCGAATATGCTGAGCTCCTTTGCTTCGTGCGATTATACAATATGGTGTCAATAAGACGTATTGGCATCAAAATATGATGGAATTTTATTTCACACTGCTCCTGGAGCTCTCTGGCCAAGCATTGCCTTCTGATCGACAGATTGAACTTCGGAGGGCAAAGACGAAGATTATTTCGCTTATGCGTCGCAGCTTTGAGAGAGCAAAGGTATGTGTGGGATGTCAGAATCAGGTCTGTGGAGAAACCCCATCAATACACAACACTGTCAGAAAGAAGCAATGACGGATTAAGAAGTCATCAAGTCTTTGCCTGGCGTTATTACAGGACTGCTGTTGAGACATAGCTGTAGTTACAGCTGATGACTTCAACAGCACTCTCCACAAGAGAGTGATAAACATATCACTGGACCCTGATGATATCCCGCTGGAATGGTATCACGCCTCCCGCGACATAACATCTCCTTATTGGCTTGCTGTGTACCAAGAACTGATGTCTCCTGATGTTCCACTCCCTACTGACTTTTCCTGCTCGTAAGCCATATGGAGATTGACGGGGTTGAGCATTATCAGCCATCCTTGATTCTTAGTTGTTATTCCAAGATTTTCATCTTGCTTCTTGTAGTCTGTCTCAAGCACATCATGCATCAACTAATATAATGTTACTTAAAATCCGTCTTGATTGCAAATTTTTTATTCATTGCAATTGATTGCTGTTATCCCATAAGACATTATGTCTGTTTTTTCAAACATCAACTAATATCTTTGGATCAAACTTGGCTTGGTGGGGACAGTAAAATACAGACAGCTCTCAGGGACTATCAAGATGGTATCGTCCTCGCAGCGACCTGCCACTTTTGAGGCGCCTTGGCGTTGGTGGACTTTGACCACGCCTTTGATGTGGTGAGCCATGAGCATCTTGCAGAAGTGATGTGATTGATGGCCTTCCCCTGTGAAATTATACATACCATTATGTGTCTCCTATGAGGTGCCTCATCACAGATGCTGATCAACGTACATGCAGCGGGCCCCGTTATTACTTCTTGATTGGTCCGGCAAGGATGTCCATTGTTGATGATCCTCTTTGTCATTGCCCTTGTGCCACTACTGTGCGGATTGCGGAGGCGATTAACTGGGATAACGATGACGGACATACATTTTTCTGTCGGACATACAGAGATGACCTGTTCTTTTTGGCTCAGTCAAGGGCTGAGGTGCATTTAGCACTAGAATGGATCACTCTCTATGGAACTGCTGCGGGCAATCATACGAATTTGACAAAGTCTGTTGCTTTGAACATTGGCAAGGGTCTTCCAGAAGAGTCCATTGCGGTCGATGGACATGCTCAAATGTTTGGGAAGTACCTTCACATGCGACTTAAAGAGAACAGCAACAGCTAATTATAAACGCTTCCTTCAAATGATCTGCATGAGCGTCTTTGGTAATCTGCTGCGAGCAGCGACTGATTTTGTCAACTCCAATCTGGCGTCTAGGGTACCGCATTTGGCCCATACCTTACCAGTGCTGAAGGAGATGGCACACACGTTGCTGGCAGCGTGTCGCTATTTCCTGAGCGCAGGTCTCACCTTTAAAGTCCAATACGACTTAGTCTTCCCCCTTAGGAAGGAGGCCACGGTCTCGTCAACGCACGTGTTAGAGCAGCTGCCCTCTGTCTCTGCTGGATGGTTAAATTGTGGATCTTTAAGGTGCCATTCACGATATCGTCAGTATTACGGCAGTTTTTTGGATGTTTCCATGGATCCTTCCCACAATTGGACTGTGCCAGGTATGAGAAGGTAAATTCTAGTTTGATGCTTGTTCTGGAACGCGATCTGTGCAATAGGATATGGAGTATTTTTCGAGAAGGTGTTTGTCGGAAGTTCCTCTTTCCAGAATGCCACCCACAGCAATTTCTATTTCTCTTTCACAGCTCAAGAACTTTTTCATCGAATATAGCTAAGTCCTTGTAGACCATTCTCGAACCAGGACTCCTACTGTATGTGACGTTTATCGTTTAATCATGGGAGCTCACACCTTGAACATGTTGGAGAGGTGGCACCATGAGCTCGCATGGGCTGTGGTGTGAAGTTCTGTGCACCATGTCCTCCTCGCCATGGCGGCTCGTGCGACCTGGAATCTGGTTTTCAATGAGAAACACGTGACGAGACTGCATATCCAGGCCATTAATGTCACAGTTTCTCCGCTTTGTCCTCAGTGCCTCATGTTTGACGCGGATAAACATCGACTCGTGTGTTGACCTTCCACAGAAGTATGGTTATTGCTACGGGAAATATTTGCTTTTGTTCTTCGTGCTGCTCTACTTGCTGTTGTGTTGTAGTCGTTCTGTTCCCAGATGAGTTCTTTTTCCCACGAACGAAGACAAAGGCAGTGAATTCGATCAAAAGACAGTCAATTCCATTATTTGTTTCAAGACGGCAGCAAGAGCGTCCTTGACTTTTGAGTGTTTCTCCAAGATCATCACATCTCTTTGAGGTGCCATTCGCGATATCGTCAGTATTATGCCAGTTTTTGGGTCATGTTTCCATGGATCCTTTCCACAATTGGAGTGTGCCATGTATGAAGAGGTGAATTCTAGTTTGATGATTGTTCTGGGACTCGACCTGTGTAATAGAATTATGGAGTACTTTTCGAGGATATGTGATCGAATCAAACCTGGGATTTGGCAATCATTGTAAGACCTACTTATCTGTCGTTGGTCTACGGTCGGCGTTTTATTTCGTTTCGAAAGGAGTGCAGTTCTATGTTACTTTTTGTTGGTGTTATTTTGATGATGTTCTTGATTGAAAAAATGGCTTTGAGCACTATGGGACTTGCCGCAGCATGAGGTGGTATGGACTCGACTAATGTCAGAAGTAGTGCTGGAGGGAATTGAGAGCATGGATCCTTCAGGCCTCTCCATAAATCCGTGAGAGTACGAGCAGGTGGAGATCTCTTCTGAACAGCACGTTGCAAGGCATCCCAGATATGCTCATTCCTGTTCGCTGGAGGCCAGCGGAAATGTTTAAACTCAGAAGAGTGTTCCTGGAGCCACTCTGTAGCAATTCTCGTCGTGTGGAGTGTCTCGTTACCCTGCTGGCGTTGCCCAAGTCAGTCGGAGTACACAATGGACACGAATGGATGCAGGTGATCAGACAGGGTGCTTACGTACATGTCACCTGTCAAAGTCGTATCTAGATGCATCAGGGATCCCATATCACTCCAATTGAACAAGGCACACACCATTACAGAGCCTCCACCAGCTTGAACAGTCCCCTACTGACGCGCAGGGTCCAAAGATTCATGAGGTTGTCTCCCTACCCGCACTCGTCCATCCGCTCGATATAATTTGAAACGAGACTCGCCTGACCAGGTAAAATGTTTCCAGTTATCAACAGTCCATCGCCGGTTTTGATGGGCCGAGGCGAGGTGTAAAACTTTGTGTCGTGCAGTCATCAGCACTACACGAGATGGCTTCGGCTCCGAAAGCCCATATCGATGATGTTTCGTTGAACAGTTCGCACGCTGACGCTTGTTGATGGCCGAGCATTGAAATCTGCAGCAGTTTGCAGAAGGGTAGCACTTCTGTAACGTTGAATGATTCTCTTCAGTCGTCGTTGGTCCCGTTCTTTCAGGGCCTTTTTCCGGCCGCAGCGATGTCGGAGATTTGATGTTATACCAGATTCCCGATATTCGCGGTACATTCGTGAAATAGTCGTACGGGAAAATCCCCACTTCATCGCTAACTCGGAAATGCTGTGTCCCATCGCTTGTGCGCCGTCTGCAACACCACGTGCAAACTCATTTAAATCTTGATCACCTGCCTTTATAGCAGCAGTAGCCGATCAAACAACTGCGCCAGACACTTGTTGTCTTATATACGTGTTGCCGACCGCAGCGCCGTATTCTGCCTGTTTACATGTGTCTGTGTTTGAATATGCACGCCTATACCAGTTTGTTTGACGCTTCAGTGTGTATCTTAATTTTGTCCATTGTTGTCAGTTTTGGTTCCTGTATTACTTTCGAAAAATAAAAACCAGAGTGCCCTCATTCCCAAATAGTGATTTTTTTTTCAATGCACAATATATTTCGATCCGTGGAGGCTCATCTTGATGTGCTTCATCAGTCTACAACACCTTTCAATTTTAGGTTACTACTGATCCTGTCAAAATAATATAGCTATAGGTGTATTGGAAAATGGCACGTTGTGACTACAATTTTTACAAAACTTCGATAGCTCTGAAAAATTACACAGTGTTTCGAGTAAGTTTTGTAAAAATTGTAGTGAAAATGTGCCACTTTGTTATATATCTATGTACCCTTAACAGACCAGTTGTGACCTACTGTCGTTGTTTTTGTTGTTGTTGTTGTTGTTGTTGTAACCTAAAACTGAAAAATGATGTAGACTGATCAAGCACCAGAAGATGAGTCCCCAGGGCTCGAAACGCTTCGTGCACTGGAATAAAAAATAACAATATTCAGCTGCTTCTATATAAGGATTTTATGCAACCTGTAACGCCTTCAAAACTCACGCAAGATTTTCATATTCTCTCGCTCGCTACGCGAGAGCCAGTAGCGCCACAGAAAAATTGAAATGCATCTTTTTGCAGGAAACGGAATGTAGTTAAATTTTGTTCTGGGATACATTTTCGCTGGAAGCCACAGTTTTTAAGTTATCGAAGAAAAACGCATCAGAAAGTCACCTTTGTACGTTTTTCTTGAATAATTCGAAAGCTACGGCCTCTAGCAAAAACTCATGCCAGTACCGAATTCAACTACATTAAATTGCCTACAAAAAGCTCCTGTTCATTTTTTTGTAGGAGTAATAGTTTGCGCATATTGAGGGAGAGAATATAAAATCTTGTGCATGGTATTTGAACATGATGCGAGTTGCATGAGTCCCATAGATAGGGGCAGCTGAATCACTCTGTGTATTGTAAGCAGTAACGGCGCTGGCACACTTCTTTGGCGTATTCCCGAAATTTCCACTATCGATTTTGTGTCGCTGAGAGATACATGTTGAGTTCTATCTGCTACAATGTCCCGAATCCAGTCACAAATGTGGTCTAGCATCGGTTTTGTTCACTAATCGACAGTGCGGAACTGTACCAAATGCCTTCTAGAAGCCAAGGAACACGGTATCACGCTGAGCTGTGGGTCTCGTGGACGAAAAGTGCGAGCTGAGTGTCGAAAGATCTCTGTTTGCGGTATCCATGTTGATTGTGACAGAGGACCTAATTTTGAAGCCTGCATGCCTCAGGGAGCAGAGCTGGCATCCGAGTAGACCACGGCTTATGCAGCGGCACAGATACTCGTGAGTCTGCCAGCTTGTGATGACGTGCTCGCTGCCTCCAGGAGCCGAGCCATGACCAAGAGGCTGGAGCTGGAGTGGCGCGTGCCGGTGCCGCAGCCGCTGGTGGAGGGATGCCTGCTGGACCGCTGGAGCGAGGAAAAGGACGCCCCCAAGCTGGAGCCGCGCTGCTTCTTCAGGGTCGACGACTGCGGCTTCTTCATCCACTGGAGGAGCAAAGGCCACGTGAGTACCGCGTAGCTGTGATATCGTAACTACCTCATCCTGCGCTTAGCAGAGACCAATGGTCGAAAATTAGTATTCGAATTATAGTGGTTAGCAAGAAAACGACTTTTGCGTGGCGCAAATTATTTTTTTATTTGTTTAAGCACCCAGATTTTTTGATGTTTTATTTATTTACTTATTTTTTATCAAGACATCCTCAGTGGCTGTCCTAGAATATCATTTTTCGTATTGAAAATGTAATGGTGTTGGATGTGTAGACGTCGCTTCTGCCCCAGACTGGCGTGTTGTGTTGTGTCAGTACTACGGCAAGCACGGAGTCGGGAGAACTGAATCAGTAATAATATTATTTGTGCTGGAAGTCTCCAGTATAGCGATTGATGACAGCGTTTCGGCGGCGTGCGTGGTTACCCAGGCAGTGGTTGCTACCTCAGCGAAACTCCTAGCTGTGTGCTGGGCTCACTGCGGTGCGTGTGTACGCAAGGCTGTAATGCTTGCTTCAGTGGAAGGCTGTGGCCAGTGTTGGTGCAAGGTAGGCGCTTCCGAAGGTCAGCAGGCTTACGCCACAGTGGCCGTGAATGGTAGGCCTGGGCCAGTGCCGAACCCAGGACCCTCGGAATCGCCTGGAGTGCCGGATGGAGGTACCCTAGAAGAGGTCTACCTTGGTGGCACTGGTTCGAGACCCGTAACCATCAGGTCAAGAGGCAACGTGTACACTGCCAGAAGAAATGCAACGTCCTCCAGGACCAAGTTATTTCATAGGCGGTGGAACGGTAGAGAGACAGCTTGGAGGTGGTTCATTGAACCCTCTACCAGGCACTTTATTGTGAATAGCAGAGTGATCACTTAGATGTAGATGCAGACAGGCAAGTGAGTTGAGAGGTATTTGATCACTGTAGAAGTATATGGTAAAAATTCAGGTCAAATGAAACACGCATGTCACTGTAAAGGCTGCCCAAACAGTCGCACCAATACACATGTACACCCCCCCCCCCCACCCCTCCCCCCCGCTCTGGCGGCAAAGAAGGCGTGTATTCTCACATGCGAACTGGCATCCTGCGATAGGCTGTCCCACGTATCTTACACCATCTTTTGCAATTCGGCAATGATTCTTACAGGCCCTGAAGACGGGCACTATCCTGTTGAAAAAATACATCATATTCCGTCGAAGAAACGGCAGTAGCACGGGAGTAATACCCTATCCAATATATTGGCCACTGGTTACTTTATCCTGCAGAAGACCAAATGTGGCCGCGAGCTGTAATCGGCTGCTCGCAACATGAAGCCCAGGGTGGAAGCTGTGGGCGAATGCACTCTAGAATGGGAAGCCCACCAGACCTACGCCATAAACGTGTATCTGCATCACATGCGGCCAGAACCCACTCTCCTCGCTGAAGGTAACAGAGTGTCATATTACTCTCCAGTCAAGTCGCAACACCAACGTAGCCATGCAAGGCGGTGTCAAGGTGTCAGTGGTTCTGCGGCCAGCGGCGCACATGATCTTAATCATGTTGCAAGCAGGCGCTTCCCAATAGTCCTTGATGACACAGTTCGTGCAACATATGCTCGATCCCGTCCCTGCATGACTGTGGGTCGCCCATGGGTGCTCACACAATACGTCGATCTTGACCTACACGAACATCCAGAGCGTGGCCTACCAATGTGTGGGAATGTTCCGCAGGACGGAACTGAAAGCAGCGACACACCGGCGACACATTGTGCCCGACATGTGCAGCAGTCTATTCATACGTCCATCCGGCTTCCTGCGGGACCACAGCGTGATCCCACTCAAATGGCTGAAGCGGTTCTAGGCGCTACAGTCTGGAACTTCGCGACCGCTGCGGTCGCAGGTTCGAATCCTTCCTCGGGCATGGATGTGTGTGATGTCCTTAGCTTAGTTAGGTTTAAGTAGTTCTAAGTTCTAGGGGACTGATGACATCAGAAGTTAAGTCCCTTAGTGCTCAGGGCCATTTTTTTTTGTGTGAGGCTGTTCAGCAGGAGTACGTACTTTTCGATGGGGCAAGATTGTACCCCAGAACGAATGCTGCACATACTGTTTACCTCAGGACGCAACACAGTTACTGGCTGCAGAGTCAAAACACAGATAGGCCTCCTCGGCGCCATTTCATCGCCGACAACCGTGACTAATACAAGTAAATCGCCAACGCTACAGCCTCTCAGTATGCACGTATTGTACCCTGGTGCCACTGAACGCAGTCACTGACAGAGTTGCATTTTTTTCGTGCATGTATTTACGTGAATAAAATGTAATTACACATATCATAAACGGAAAATGTACTCACATAATAAGACTGATCAAAATAAAAATTAAAGCAATTACAGCCTTCAGTCGCAAAAATTAAGTCTTTTGACCTGGTTTCGGCGCTTCTGTGAGTGCCTTCATCAGAAATAAAATATTCAGACTGACATGTCACGTATAACATAAATATCAAGCGATAAAACTTAAGTCACAAAATTTCTTAAAAAAAATACATGGAAGGCAAGCCTCTGCTCACACAAGTCAAGGCACAGGTAGGCTGTGCGATTTTTCAGGGGTCATACATAGGGTGATCATAGGGTGATTTTTTCCATCGTGTACAAACTCTAGGGATTGATCGATGAGAGGAACCTTAAAGGCCGAATGAACTTAGACCATTTATTCAATCATACTTTGTTACAGAAACTGCTGTCTAATACGCGCTGTAGTCTACTATGCAGCCACAGTTACAGTATGTGTTGGAAATGGTTTCCATGTGCCTCAACGCATGCGTAAACGCGCCGTAGCATGTTCTGTCGCACACATTCACATCGGTCAGCCTGCATCTGAACAGTGTCAAAGGGGATGCTAGTCCACCGTCTCCACGCCTGGAATTGGCTCTGCATACACGACACTCTTGAGATGGCCCCATAGCCAGGAATCGCACGGGCTGAGATCCGCTGAAGGAGCAGGCCATGCAACTGAACCCCCACGTCCGATCCGTTGGCCGAGGAAGAAACGATTGAGATGCATCCGGGCGTTAACGGCGAAGTGGGCCGCAGCACCGTCACGTAGCGGCCACATAACCCTTCGAATCATCAACGGCGCTTCTTCCAGCAAGAGAGGCAAAGTCACCCGCAAGAAACGCCGACAGTCCCGCCTGTTAGGTGACGTGGAAGGAAGACTGGTCCCAAAATACGGTCGCCAGTTATCCCGGCTCACACTTTCCGACTCCACCGATGCTGATGATTCACTGTCACCATACCATGGGGGTTCTGCATACTGTCTTGCAGGTGACTTTTATCAAAGTTGAAGATACCACACCGCCTAAAGGTGGCCTCATCTGCGAATACGATGGATCACGAAAATCACGAAATCGTGGTTGCCTGGTGAAGAAACCAGTGCCAAACTTCACCCAATGTAGAAAGTCTGTCGCTAGTAAGCCATACACACGCTGTAAGTGTTAATGGTAGTAACAATGGTCATGGAGAATATTCCACGTGGTCCTCTGGCTTACCCTATTCTGGCGGGCCAGCTGCCTGGTACTGACACGGTAGTTGCCTTCCACAGTGTCAATCACATTTTCCTTCAGGTCTGGTGTCCGAACATTTCGGGTGCGTCCTTCATGATTTCCTGCTTCCTGAAACGATCCTGTCTCAGACAAACGGCGAAACACTGTTGGAAACATTAGACGCTATGCTTGAAGTCGACGGGAATAGGTCTCCCGATACAATCTTGCTGCCCGCCGCCCATTGCCATTTGCCTTTCCCTAAGTAAACACCATGTCGGCAAGCTCTCGATTGGAATGCGGAACCATTGCGTACAACGCTGTGTCACGTCCACTACAAGATGAGCCAGCAAGAGAAGTGAATCGAACATAACGTTACCAAGGAGAGGACACTAGGGCATGACGTATGAGGAACAGTACCATCCTCCACGAGGAAACCAGGCACACTGTAGATATGGCTGCATGGTACACGGCAGCCTCTGCAACAAAATACGATTGAATAAATGGTCTCTAGCATGGAAACCATGCATTTCCGGACATAGATTCATTAGACTTATTTTGTTCCGTGTCCTCTCATCTATCAATCCGTAGAGTTTGTACACGCTGGAAAATGTCGTAATGTATAACGTTCTATTGGTCACAGAGATGAGGGGTCAAGTGTTTTGAATACTCCTTGGTCTACCTGTCGGAAGAAGGTGATGTGTTTGCAGAAGTGCCAACACCTTGTATTTACAGGAGGCCGAAATGCACGCTAAGCTCACGCAGGATGGCGTGAGGTCTGGAACAGGTCAATGTAATTTAATGTAGCAAATAAAGTACGGAGTTGAAGTAATACTTAACTTTATTCCATAATTGGAATACATCGGTCTGATTGTTCATGCTTCCTTAGATACATAGCAAAGGATAAATGGCGCCTTGCTAGGTCGTAGCAATTCACGTAGCTGAAGGCTATGCTAACTATCGTCTCGGCAATTGAGAGCGTCTTTGTCAGTGAACCATTGCTCGCTAAGTCGGCTATACAACTGGGACGAGTGCTAGTTCGTCTCTCTAGACCTGCCGTGTGGCGGCGCTCGGTCAGCAATTACTGACAGTGGCGACACGCGGGTCCGTCGAATACTAGCGGACCGCGGCCGATTTAAAAGCTACCACCTAGCAAGTGTGGTGTCTGGCGGTGACACCACAGAAGGGACATACTATAGCTGTCCTTACAGTACGAAGTCAAAATTTATACACTATGCACTTCCTCCAGCCCAGGCAAATTGAGCAAATCGGTTGGTTCTTTCGTATTAGATGTGGTGCAGAGTCGACCTTAGACGGCTTATAATAGCACCATTTATTCAAGGGTGGTTCCTGAAATGCGGCGAAAACAACTTTTTAGAAATTTTTTTACCGTGGCCGCCATTATTTAAATAGCTAACCATAGCAAAAAACTCAAATTTTAACTGTATACTCTTTAGAGCCGGCCGGGGTGGCCGAGCGGTTCTAGGCGCTACAGTCTGGAACCCCGCGACCGCTACGGTCGCAGATTCGAATCCTGCCTCGTGCATGGATGTGTGTGATGTCCTTAGGTTAGTTAGGTTTAAGCAGTTCTAAGTCCTAGGGGACTGATGACCTCAGAAGTTAAGTAACATAGTGCTCAGAGCCATTTAAACCATCTGAACTCTTTAGAAATTTATGTATAAATAGCATTTTCCTGTTTTCGACAGTCTTTAACCGTTATCAAGATACACCCGAAAAATTATGATTTTTGGTTACCAAAAGTACCAGTTGTATGGACTGACATGCTAATAATTTCTGTTCGTGGCAAATCGTCGAATTTTTTATTATTTTTTCTTGTTATAATGTTCTCGGGGAACCTTAATTGAAGTGTAAACGTAGTTTCAACTGACGTAGAAAAATTATGTTTCAGCACGAAATTCTGTTGTTGTGGTCTTCAGTCCTGAGACTGGTTTGATGCAGCTCTCCACGCTACTCTATCCTGTGCAAGCTTCTTCATCTCCTAGTACTTACTGCAACCTACATCCTTCTGAATCTGCTTAGTGTATTCATCTCTTGGTCTCCCTCTACGATTTTTACCCTCCACGCTGTCCTCCAACACTAAATTGGTGATCCCTTGATGCCTCAGAACATGTCGTACCTACCGATCCCTTCTTCTGGTCAAGTTGTACCACAAACTTCTCTTCTCCCCAATTCTATTCAATACCTCCTCACTAGTTCCGTGATCCACCCATCTAATCTTCAGCATTCTTCTGTAGCACCACATTTCGAAAGCTTCTATTCTCTTCTTGTCCAAACTATTTATCGTCCATGTTTCACTTCCATACATGGCTACACTCCATACAAATACTTTCAGAAACGACTTCCTGACACTTAAATCTATGCTCGATGCTAACAAATTTCTCTTCTTCAGAAATGCTTTCCTTGCCATTGCCAGTCTACATTTTATATCCTCTCTACTTCGACCATCATCAGTTATTTTGCTCCCAAAATAGCAAAACTCCTTTACTACTTTAAGTGTCTCACTTCCTAATCTAATTCCCTCAGCAACAGCCGACTTATTTAGACTACATTCCATTATCCTTGTTTTGATTTTGTTGATGTTCATCCCTCCTTTCAAGACACTGCCCATTCCGTTCAATTGCCGTTCCAAGTCCTTTGCTGTCTCTGACAGAACTACAACGTCATCGACGAACCTCAAAGTTTTTATTTCTTCTCCATGGATTTTAATACCTACTCCGAAATTTTCTTTTGTTTCATTTACTACTTGCTCAATATACAGATTGAATAGCATCGGGGATAGGCTACAACCCTGTCTCACTCCCTTCCCAACCACTGCTTCCCTTTCATGCCTCTCGACTCTTATAACTGCCATCTGCTTTCCGTACAAATTGTAAATAGCCTTTCGCTCCGTGTGTTTTACCTCTACCACCTTCAGAATTTCAAAGAGACTATTCCAGTCAACATTGTCAAAAGCTTTCTCTAAGTCTACAAATGCTAGAAACGTAGGTTTGCCTTTCCTTAATCTTTCTTCTAAGATTAGTCGTAGGGTCAGTATTGCCTCACGTGTTCCAATATTTCTCCGGAATCCAAACTGATCTTCCCCGAAGTCAGATTCTACCAGTTTTTCCATTCGTCTGTAAAGAATTCGCGTTAGTATTTTGCAGCTGTGACTTATTAAACTGATAGTTCGGTAATTTTCACATCTGTCAACACCTGCTTTCTTTGGGAGTGGAATTATTATATTCTTCTTGAAGTCTGAGGGAATTTCGCCTGTCTCACATATCTTGCTCACCAGATGGTAGAGGTTTGTCAGGACTGGCTCTCCCAAGGCTGTCAGTTCTAATGGAATGTTGTCTACTCTCGGGGCCATGTTTCGACTTAGGTCTTTCAGTGCTCTGTCAAACTCTTCACGCAGTATCATATCTCCCATTTCATCTTCATCTACATCCTCTTCCATTTCCATAATATTGTCCTCAAGAACATCGCCCCTGTATAGACCCTCTATATACTCCTTCCACTTTTCTGCTTTCCCTTCTTTGCTTAGAACTGGGTTTCGATTTGAGGTCTTGATATTCATGCAAGTGGTTCTCTTTTCTCCAAAGGTCTCTTTAATTTTTCTGTGGGCAGTATCTATCTTACCCCTCGTGAGATAAGTCTCTACATCCTTACATTTGTCCTCTAGCCAAGCGTGCTTAGCCATTTTGCACTTCCTGTCGATCTCATTTTTGAGATGTTTGTATTCCTTTTTGCCTGCTTCACTTACTGCATTTTTGTATTTTCTCCTTTCATCAATTAAATTCAGTAGCTCTTCTGTTAACCAACTTTCTACTAGCCTTCGTCTTTTTACCTACTTGATCCTCTGCTGCCTTCACTATTTCATTCCTCAAAGCTACCCATTCTTCTTCTACTGTATTTCTTTCTCCCATTCCTGTCAATTGCTCCCTTATGCTCTCCCTGAAACTCTGTACAACCTCTGGTTCTTTCAGTTTATCTGGGTCCCACCTCATTAAATTACCACCTTTTTGCAGTTTCTTCAGTTTTAATCTACAGTTCATAACCAATAGATTGTGGTCAGAGTTCACATCTGCCCCTGGAAATGTCTTACAATTTAAAACCTGGTTCCTAAATCTCTGTCTTACCATTATATAATCTATCTGAAACCCTCTAGTATCTCCAGGGTTCTTCCATGTATACAATCTTCTTTCATTATTCTTGAACCAAGTGTTAGCTATGATTAAGTTATGCTCTTTGCAAAATTCTACCAGGCGGCTTCCTCTTGCATTTCTTAGCCCCAATCCATATTCAGCTACTATGTTTCCTTCTCTTCCTCTTTTTTCTATCGAATTCCAGTCACCCATGACTATTAAATTTTTGTCTCCCTTCACTACCTGAATAATTTCATTTATCTCATTATACATTTCATCCATTTCTTCATCATCTGCTGAGCTAGTTGGTATATAAACTTGTACTACTGTAGTAGGCGTGGGCTTCGTGTCTATTTTGACCACAATAATGCGTTCACTATGCTGTTTGTAGTAGCTTACCCGCATTCCTATTTTTTTAATTCATTGTTAAACCTACTCCTGCATTACCCCTATTTGATTTTGTATTTATAACCCTGTATTCACCTGCCCAAAAGTCTTGTTCCTCCTGTCACCGAACTTCACTAAATCCCACTATATCTAACTTTAACCTATCCATTTCCCTTTTTAAATTTTCTAACCTACCTGCCCGATTAAGGGATCTGACATTCCACGCTCCGATCCGTAGAACGCCACTTTTCTTTCTCTTGATAACTTATTCTATGCACTTGCAAATCGAACACTGCATTTATTTATTTTTTTGTAAGTGTAGCCTGAAAATACGATTCACTCAAGCACTTCCAAATGCTAACAACTTTCGGAGTTGGCATCGGCAGTTTGTAGACACAGAATACTTGCCGCAAAGGAAGAGACACCGACCGGCCACGTGTATCAACACAAAACGCTGAAAGAATTCGCGTTTCGTTCCAATGTAGTCCACGGAACACAACGCACGATGAGGGGGCGACGTGCCACAGAAGGGACAAGATTATCGCCTAACCCTCGAATAGGGGTTACAGAAAAACTTTCATGTGTAATTGAGCCTCTGCATGACTCACCGAAATTTAAAATGTTCTGTCCGGTATCTGCACAAACATTGTCCAAGCCATTTTCTTCAGTGACCTAAGTATTTTAAGACTCATTTATCTGGACTTGCTTAAGCGGTGGCCGATGCCACAATTTTATGCATATTGCACGCCTTACACCCTCCAGCAAATTAGAGCGCCTCCGCAAGGCTCAAGGAACACATTGATGACGTTATGAGGGGTACAATACTAGGGCGACTGGAGGCTGGCCAAACACAGCAGGTCATAGCAAATTGTGATCTCAAGATTATGACAACGATTCCAGCAGACAGGAAACGTGTCCAGGCGCTACAGTACGGGACGTCCACAGTGTGCAACGCCACAAGAAGACTGTACAGGTGCGCACATATTTATAAATCAACATCTTGCAAACAGTTGGACTGGACGTACTGCACATGACGTCGCCGCATTTTGGTGGTGGTATGGTACTATGGGACCAAACTGCTGAGGTCATCGGTCCCTAAACTTGCGCACTGCTTAACCTAACTTAAGCTAACGACAACCCACACACCCATGCCCGAGGGAGGACTCGAACCTCCGACGGGGAGAGCCGCGCGAACCGTGTCAAGGCGCCTAAGACCGCGCGGCTACACCATTTTGCTCTCGGCCACCTAGAACTAGGACTCGACATACATCGATTTCTTTTTATGGGGTTACGTGAAAGACCTTTGCAAATACAATTCCAGATTTCAAAACCAGCATTTGTAGCAGAAATAAGTTGACAGAGGAGCAGGAGTGTAAGATCTGTGCTCTTCAGGTGCAGTTACAAAACGCAAAGGAGGAACCAGGCAGGGTGCAGCGGGTTAAGGACGCGGGGGAATAGGAACTGGCAGTTGGTAAGAAGGTATGTAGGAGGAGGAGATATTCAAACAGTACTTGGCGTATAACCAATAGTTTTGACCAACTGTCAGAGTTTAGTGGAGCCTCTTGTAGCTGTCGGTGTACGAAACGTGCAGTAATCCACAGCAGTTACGGAGCCCAAGTCAGCTGCAAATTCTACGAGAAAGAAGAAGGTTCTGCTGCTAGGTAGTTCGCATGGCGGAGGTGCGTGCCAGCAGTTGCAGTAACTGTTGGGGAGAGAGTACCAGGTCACCAGCATTGTGGAACCTAGTGCAGGGTTGGCTGAGGTGACTGTTAACATAGGGGAGTTATGTAGGAATTTTGCGAAAGAGGACCAGGTAGTGATCGTGGGTGGAGTTGGGAATAGTCTTGATAGGGACTGGGAGTATAATCTAGGTGGTGACCTGGTAAAGATAGCTACTCAAACTGCTGGCTCTAATGTGCACGTCGTGCAACTGTTTCAGCGTCATGATCGGCCTCATCATAATGCTGCTGTTAGGCGTGTTCACGTGGGGCTGGAGGAGGCGTTTGGTGGCGGAGGGCATGGTTCACACTGAAGTGGTGCCAGTTGAGTCTATCAATAGATCTGGTTTCACTAGGCGTGGCCTGCACCTCAATAGGTATGGGAAGGGGTGGCTGGCAAAAATTACAGGTGACAGTGTGGCTGGCGGTGGTGCGGTCACTCTGGGAAAATTCCTGTAGTAGTAGTTGATGTTAGAGCTGCACCTTTTTAGACTGTAGTCAGCTGATAGGTATGCCTGCTTAAAGAAAGTCGCTCTAATAAAGGAATCGCCTTCAAGGGAATCAGGTATCCAATTAGTGAATAGCATATTTCATCAAAATATAAGAGGTGTTAGAGAAAAAGGCAGTGAACTGCTTACAGATATTTACATTATACGTATATCAGAGCACCACTTACATAATTTGGTAGTTCAGAGGCTTCCTTTACCAGGATACAGATTAGCTGGCTGTTTTTCAAGTTCTTTGCAGAGTGGGGGAGTTGGCATGTACGTAAAAAACAGTATTCCATTCGAGTCCATCACGGCACTGCACTTAACAGGTATTTGAATGTTGTGGAGGGGCAGTTGAATTTAGTGAAACTAAACTTCTAATAGTTGTCGTTTATAGGTCCCCTATTAGAGCATTTCTGCTCAAACTGGTTAGCTTTATAGAATGTACCAAAAATTAGTGATATGTGGCAACCTCAATATTAATTTTTGTATGTGATCGTGCAAGAAGAAGAATATTGGAAGATCTCCTAAACTGATATGATCTGATGCAGTCAGTGTTTTTTCAATCAGGATGCAGGGGAATAGTATCACAGCGACGGACAATATTTTTATTCAATCTTCGTAACTAGATGGACATTCTATTAGTAAAACGGTGAATGGATTTTCAGATCGTCATGGACAAATTTTAACACTAATAGGTTTTTGTACTCAAACAAATGTTATGCATAACTGCAAACTATGTAGAAAAGCTAATCCAACGGCAATAGTCTTTTAAATCTCGTTAAGGAACAAGAGTGGCGGGATGTTTGCAGTGCCGATAACATAGATGACAAATATAATGCTTTCCGCGACACATTTATCATGCTCTTTGAAAGTCGCTTTCCATTAGAACGTTCTAAACAGGATGCTAGCAGTAAAACGCAGCCTGGGTGGCTGACTAGTCTGATGAGGATGCCTTGTAGAACAAAGTGAAAATTATATCAGAACGTTAGAAGTAGTCAGAATCGAGCTACAGTGGCCCATTACAAGCAGTACTGTAAGCTGCTTAAAAATGTTATTACGAAGGCAAAGAGCATGTGGTACACTAATAGAATACCTCATTCGCAGGGTAAAATTAAAACCATATGGTCAGTCGTGAAGTAAGTGTCTGGTCAGCAAAACAAGGTCGACGATATAAAGTCAGTTCGTAGTAAAAATATTTCTATTACAAGTCAGATCTATGTACAGCAGTTAACAATCACTTCCTTAGCATTGCCGATGAATTAAATAAAAAATTCGTTTTTACAGGGAATCATATAACTCTCTTGGAAAACGCCTTTCGGAGACTGATGTCTGAAATACACCTCTGTGATACAGACAAGGGGGAAATTGAGTCAATAATTAAATTACTGCAGACCAGGGACTCTTGTGAATATGATGGAGTACCTAGCAGAATATTTAAGTACTGTGCTGCTCATGTTAGCCCTGTGCTTAGCCATATCTGCAATTTTTCTTTTAAGAACGGACAGTTTCATGAACGATTAAAAACTCAGTAGTAAAGCTGCTTTATGAAAAGGCAGAAATGGACAATGTACACAATTTTAGACCTATTTCTGCGCAATCAGTTTTTGCTAAAGTTACTGAAAATACTGGATATGTAAGGGTAATTGATCATTTCATATCACATAATTTGCTATCAAATGTACAGTTCGGCTTTAGAAGTAGTATAACAATTGAAAAAGTTATATTCTCTTTCCTCTGTTAGGTACTGGATGGATTAAACAAAAAATTTCGAAAGCTAGGAATCTTTCTTGATGTAACTAAGGCGTTTTATTGGGTTGATCACAAAATACTGCTCACAAGTGGTTCACCTCTTACTTTAACAACAGACAGCAAAAGGTTGCTATTCACAGCGTTGAGAATAACTGTGATGTGGGGTCTGAGTGGGGCACGGACAAATGGGGGATGCCCGAGGAGTCAGTATTGGGGCCACTCCTGTTCCTTATTTATACAAATGGTATGCCCTCCAGTATTACAGGAAGTGCTAAAATATTTCTGATCGCTGATGACGCTAGTTTGGTAGTGAAGGATGCTGTGTGCAACATTGGCTCTTTTTCAAATAGTGCAGGTCATGACATAAGTTCATGGCTTGTAGAAAGTAAACTAACGCTAAATCACAGTAAGACAGTATATATATATATATATATATATATATATATATATATATATATATATATATATAGAGAGAGAGAGAGAGAGAGAGAGAGAGAGAGAGAGTTAGAGAGGCTAATGTCAGAATTCACAGATTATTGAACAAGAGCTTCGTGAATTTACGCCACTCATTTCCCGAACCGCCAGTTTCGCAAAATAGGTTACTTTTTGTGTCGATCAGTCACTTACTTCAGATACCGTTCGAACAGTAAAAATGGCAGCATTAAGTCTTCGAGCAAGATACTGAACGTTGGCTTTCCACGACAGTTTGCTATCTACGTGAACACCTGCAAATTTGAACTGTTCAGTTTCACTAATCATATGTGTTAGGAACTGTAAAACCCGAGTCTTACTGTGATTTAGCGTTAGTTTACTTTCTACAAGCCATGAACTTATGTCATGACCTGCACTATTTGAAAAAGAGCCAATGTTGCACACAGCATCCTTCACTATATATATATATATATATATATATATATATATATATATATATATAGAGAGAGAGAGAGAGAGAGAGAGAGAGAGAGAGAGAGAGAGAGGCTAATGTCAGAGTGGCGTAAATTCACGAAGCTCTTGTTCACTAATCTGTGAATTCTGACATTAGCCTCTCTCTCTCTCTCTCTCTCTCTCTCTATATATATATATATATATATATATATACTCCTGGAAATGGAAAAAAGAACACATTGACACCGGTGTGTCAGACCCACCATACTTGCTCCGGACACTGCGAGAGGGATGGATAAGCAATGATCACACGCACGGCACAGCGGACACACCAGGAACCGCGGTGTTGGCCGTCGAATGGCGCTAGCTGCGCAGCATTTGTGCACCGCCGCCGTCAGTGTCAGCCAGTTTGCCGTGGCATACGGAGCTCCATCGCAGTCTTTAACACTGGTAGCATGCCGCGACAGCGTGGACGTGAACCGTATGTGCAGTTGACGGACTTTGAGCGAGGGCGTATAGTGGGCATGCGGGAGGCCGGGTGGACGTACCGCCGAATTGCTCAACACGTGGGGCGTGAGGTCTCCACAGTACATCGATGTTGTCGCCAGTGGTCGGCGGAAGGTGCACGTGCCCGTCGACCTGGGACCGGACCGCAGCGACGCACGGATGCACGCCAAGACCGTAGGATCCTACGCAGTGCCGTAGGGGACCGCACCGCCACTTCCCAGCAAATTAGGGACACTGTTGCTCCTGGGGTATCGGCGAGGACCATTCGCAACCGTCTCCATGAAGCTGGGCTACGGTCCCGCACACCGTTAGGCCGTCTTCCGCTCACGCCCCAACATCGTGCAGCCCGCCTCCAGTGGTGTCGCGACAGGCGTGAATGGAGGGACGAATGGAGACGTGTCGTCTTCAGCGATGAGAGTCGCTTCTGCCTTGGTGCCAATGATGGTCGTATGCGTGTTTGGCGCCGTGCAGGTGAGCGCCACAATCAGGACTGCATACGACCGAGGCACACAGGGCCAACACCCGGCATCATGGTGTGGGGAGCGATCTCCTACACTGGCCGTACACCACTGGTGATCGTCGAGGGGACACTGAATAGTGCACGGTTCATCCAAACCGTCATCAAACCCATCGTTCTACCATTCCTAGACCGGCAAGGGAACTTAACTTGCTGTTCCAACAGGACAATGCACGTCCGTATGTATCCCGTGCCACCCAACGTGCTCTAGAAGGTGCAAGTCAACTACCCTGGCCAGCAAGATCTCTGGATCTGTCCCCCATTGAGCATGTTTGGGACTGGATGAAGCGTCGTCTCACGCGGTCTGCACGTCCAGCACGAACGCTGGTCCAACTGAGGCGCCAGGTGGAAATGGCATGGCAAGCCGTTCCACAGGACTACATCCAGCATCTCTACGATCGTCTGCATGGGAGAATAGCAGCCTGCATTGCTGCGAAATGTGGATATACACTGTACTAGTGCCGACATTGTGCATGCTCTGTTGCCTGTGTCTATGTGCCTGTGGTTCTGTCAGTGTGATCATGTGATGTATCTGACCCCAGGAATGTGTCAATAAAGTTTCCCCTTCCTGGGACAATGAATTCACGGTGTTCTCATTTCAATTTCCAGGAGTATATATATATATATATATATATATATATATAGAGAGAGAGAGAGAGAGAGAGAGTTAGAGAGGATAATGTCAGAATTCAAAGATTAGTGAACAAGAGCTTCGTGAATTTACGCCACTCATTTCCCGGACCGCTAGTTTCGCAAAGTAGGTTACTTTTTGTGTCGATCAATCACTTACTTCAGATACCGTTCGAATATATATATATATATATATATATATATATATGCCACAAGAATTCAAAAATCTTAGCAGTGATCCACGCGCTTTCAAATCGAAACTGAACAGTTTTCTCATGGGTCACTCCTTCTATTCTATCAAGAAGTTCCTTGAGAAATTAAGCTGATTCCTGTGTTATATTGTTGATTGGGTTTACATAAACCTACTGTTCACAAGCATTTTATCTTTAATTACTTTTATGATGTAATTTCATGTACTGACAAGTTCCATGACGTTGAAATTTTCTCCTCAATTTGTTCCTACGGAACTATACATATAAAATAAGAAAAGTATATAAACAGATGTAGGAGAACGACCAGAAACATGTCTTGGACCCACAGGGCAACAGACTTTTCACACAGGCTGCTCACGGGAAATTGCGCCTTCTCTTTGGCGCGCCGGTGGTTTCAGCGTTGTTCTGCATTCAAGGCGGATGTGGCGATTTACAGAAAATTCCGAGAACATAATCCCCAAACTGTTCTCTGTTCCTTTCTCATACACACCGAGCTCCAGAAAGGAACTATCCCAGTTGGCTGGCGCATGAATTCCGGCTCCTGTTTCGAGCATAAAATAAACATGGCTGAGTAACATTACAGTTATCTACACATAACAGATATTACTTACACTCACAGTTATCATACTTCGCGAAGGAAAGCTGCCACTGGGCGCGAAGGATAGGGAAAACCTTTCCAATAAGGCGCCAAAACCTGCCCTTCGTGGTCTCCCAGCAATTAATTCCATTCGACTTTACTTTATGGATCTAAATGCACTAGTTGAAAAGAGAATTAATTCCATTCGACTTTACTTTATGGATCTAAATGCACTAGTTGAAAAGAGAATTACTATTTTCTGCTTTAGCACAGAGGTAACAGGGTGCGAAAATTCAAGGTCTCCACAATAAGGAATCCGGGCGTTGGATTTCTGTATGTTTGCCTCGTTCATCTCATACAGAGCTGGCTCGGGTCATGCTTTACCCGAACAATCCAAAAAAAAATGTAACTCTGGAAAGACGTTTCATTAACCTTTAACTATGCCTGTCAACATTAAACGTTAAACAACATTAAACATAGATATCAATATTAAAAATAGAAGGCATGCAAATACTGTAATAAATTCAAAACATGATTGAAACATTTTCTGCGTTTTCGGTACCACGTGTAAGATGTAATGAATTGAATTTTTGTCAATAACAGCTGAGATGGAAAACTTCAAAACATCAGTTAACATCATTAGATGTTAGTCTTAGTAAGCAATCAGTTACATAAGTGGAATAAGTTGGCTTAGCATTTTTATAGTTTATTTCTTATCAGTTTCTTTTTTAAGGTTATCTTGTTAATAATCGACAGGGATTTCTCGAGTTTAATATCGAAAATGGCTGTTAACCACCTCTTGCATAAGTTTCTGCGGATGCCCATACTTGGACCACGAATTAATATCCGTAAAAGAAAATTCTCCAAGGACGCAAATTCTGGCCTTTGGAGCCTGGCTCATCTTGTCATACCCAGACTTCACGTTGGATACAGTATTAACGCCTGTGTATTGTGTTTCACCAATATCGCTACAGCAGACAGTTTTCTTTTTTTTTTATGAAACCAGATCAACTCATAAACACGTGCCCGCGCACGCTTTGCTCAAGAGTCGTACCGCCTGAACCATAAGTCCCTGATCTCAGTGCACTCACAATTACATAAGGCTTGCTATATCGTTAGAGGTCAGCGAAGATTCATCCCAGCGCTGAAGTAAGCTGCTGGCATTAAAACTGCAACAACAAGAAAGCGGCATGCTACAAACGTCGAACTGGAACGAACTGTATAGCGTGCTTGAATGTTCAAATGACGTGCTTTCCGGAGCAACCGGACAAAGGGGATAGTAGTAACGAGATCTACATTCTATATACACTGAAGCGCTGAAGGAACTGATACAGGCATGCGAATTGAAATACAGAATACGACGCTACGGTCGGCAACGCCTATATAAGACAACAACTGTCTGGCGCAATTGTTAGATCGCTTACTGTTGCTACAATCGTAGGTTAACAAGATTTAAGTTAGTTTGAACGTGAGGTTATAGTCGGCGCACGAGCGATGGGACACAGCATCTCCGAGGTAGCGATGAAGTGCGATTTGCTTGTACGACTATTTCATGAGCGTACCGTGAATATGAGGAATCCAGTAAAACATCAAATCTCCGACATCGCGGCGGCCGGAAAAACATCCTGAAAGAACGGGACCACCGACGACTGAAGAGAATCGTTCAACGTGACAGAAGTGCAGCCCTTCCGCAAATTGCTGCAGATTTCAATGCTGTACCATTCAACGAAACATCATCGCTATGAGCTTTCGGAGCCGAAGGCCCACTCGTGTACTCGATAACTGCACGCCACAAAGCTTTACGCCTCGCCTGGTCCCGTCAACACCGACATTGAACACTTGATAACTGGAAACATGTTGGCTGGTCGGACGAGTCTCATTTCAAATAGTATCGAGCTGATGGACGTGTACGGGTATCGAGACAACCTCACGAATCCACGGACCCTGCGTGTCAGCAGGGGGCTGTTCAAACTGGTGGAGGCTGTGTAATGGTGTGAGTCGTGTGCAGTTGGAGCGATATGAGACTCCTGATACGTCTAGATACGACTCTGACAGGTGACACGTGATCACCTGACAGGTGATCATCTGCATCCATTCATGTCCATTGTGCATTCCGACGGACTTGGTCAATTCCAGCAGGACAGTCCGCCACCTCACACGCCCAGAATTGCTTCAGAATGGCTCCAGGAACACTCTTCTGAGTTTAAACACTTACGCTGGCACTAAACTTCCCAGATATGAAATTTATTGAGCGTATCTGGGATGTCTTGCAGCATCCTTTTCAGAAGAAATCTCCACCCCCTTGTACTCTTACGGATTTATAGACAGCCCTGCAGGATTCATGGTGTCAATCCCCTCCAGCATTACTCCAGACATTAGACGACTCCACGCCACGTCGTGTTGCGGCACTTCCCTGTAATCGCGGGGGCCCTAAACCTTATTAGGCAGATCTAGCAGTTTGTTTGGCTCTTAAATATACATTGGAAGATTACGCAGCAATTTCTGATTCTGAAATCACAGTTGAAAGTTATTTGTAAGAAGACTGTGTTATGTCGCGTATAGGAAGGATAAACTTCTACCAGCACTTGCCGGAAGAGCGGCAGGATCGTGGTGTAAAAGTCTGTGGTTTGTTGTTTGGCGATGCTGCGCGTTGGTAGTGATCTCTCACGACTGTCGTGGAAATGTGTAATCGGTGAGTTCAGGACGGCCGTGCTCGACGCCGTGCGAAACCTCAACGCCTGCACGTGATTTCTGCTTGAGAGAATAACACAGTGTCCATAAAGTCCCGCTATCATTAAAAAAAAAATCATTACGCGGATGATGTTAGACGCTGCAGTTCTTCGTCCTGTGGTAGCAAGAACTGTTAGAGTTTGTCGAGGTGAACATTTCCCCTTCGTGTTTTCTAAGCGAAGAATAATGGGCTTATCACACTATCGTGGATTAGAACTTACATAACATTAAGCTTCCGGCTATCACGGATGTATTCAAGTGTGTTGCACGGATTTTCGGAGCCCTAAATCCTATTGTTGTGGAGATTCACATCTCCAGGAATGAATGTGGAACGTTGCTTCGTCTGAAAATTGCCACTTTTTCGGCCAGTCATTGTCAGCGTCTATTGAGGCCAGCAAGGAACGTGCGAATACTTACTGCAGAGGACATTCGTTTGGCTGTGGCGCTTGGACCTTTTGCACTTTGTATGCAAAATAGCGTAACCGCTTATGAAACACTTTATGGACAGTTGATTTTGCGGTCTGCGGTTTGAATGATGCACGACAAATTAATTTCTGGAGACTACTTTGGAATGCCCCTTGCACTCTGCCTATCTCATTACGGTTGTTTTCGCCAGTGGTGGCAACCCATATTGGCGTCGGTAACTCCGCCGTACCATTGTCACAGATTTGGATTATGCTTACCAGATGACACGTTGTGCCTTCTCCTGGGCTGTCGATGCAATCCAAATCAGATGTGCAGCAAAGGGCAAAGAAAGCAAGCTTGAGAGCATCTAAACGTTTTACAACAAACTACAATTCTCTGTCTCTGACAGTTTCCATGTTATGACTTTTTGAGATGATAGCGGGCCTTTGTGGATACTCTGGGATACTCTGTATATCTGTTCCCTCAGTTACTGGTGAAGTAAAGCCGCCGTCTTGCTCTACGATTCCATATTCGCATGACAATCGTGGGATACCAGGCACCACGAGAAGCAATATCGCGAATCGATAAACCGCTGACACCGTGTATTGTTTGCTCTGCCGTGCAGGATCGTGCAACCACGTCACGTATCTTTACTCAGGAAGTGGGTTTGTTTGCACCAAGACATTTATGCACACGGACAGTGCGACAACATATGGAACACCAGCAACTGTCAGCACGGAGACCAGTGCTGTGTCTTCTCTTGACGCGGCAGCAGAGACAGCCGCGCCGACAGAAGTGCGTTGTAACGAGCCTACACGTGTCTAATTTTGGAGCGGAGTACTGGCGATACGGCTGCAACTAATTGTACCACACGATACACCTTCGCACGGTAGTTGCAGCCAGAAGCGTGGGACATACCATTTCGAAACGGTTAGGTAGCCTAATTCAGTATCAAGAATTAGTGTCAAGAATGTGCCGAGAATACCAAATTTCAGGGATTTTCCCCCGGCACGGACTACGCAATGGCCGACGACTTTCACATAACGACCAAGAGCGGCGGCATTTGCGTAGAGTTGTTGGTGTTACCAGACAAGCAGCACTGCGTGTAAACACGCAGAAATCGATGTGGGTCGTACGACTAACGTACCCGTTAGAACAGCCCGGCGAATTTGGCCTTAATGGGCCGTGGCAGCTGACAACTGACTCGAGTACCTTTGCTAACAGCTCATCGCCTGCAGCGCTCGTCCTGGGCTCGTGACCACATTGTCTGGACGCTAGACGACTAAAAATCCGTGGGCGTGCCAGATGAGTCCCGATTTCAGTTGGTAAGACCTTAAGGGAACAATTGACAGGAATGGGGGAAAGAAATACAGTAGATGAAGAATGGGTAGCTTTGAGGGATGAAGTAGTGAAGGCAGCAGAGGATCAAGTAGGTAAAAAGGCGAGGGCTGCCAGAAATCCTTGGGTAACAGAAGAAATATTGAACTTAATTGATGAAAGGAGAAAACATAAAAATGCAGTAAATGAAGCAGGCAAAAAGGAATACAAACGTATCAAAAATGAGATCGACAGAAAGTGCAAAATCGCTAAGCACGGATGGCTAGAAGGGGAAATGTAAGGATGTAGAGGCTTGTCTCACCAGGGGTAAGATAGATACTGCCTACAGGAAAATTAAAGAGACCTTTGGAGAAAAGAGAACCACTTGTATAAATATTAAGAGCTCAGATGAAAACCCAGTTCTAAGCAAAGAAGGGAAAGCAGAAAGGTCGAAGGAGTATATAGAGGGTCCATACAAGGGCGATGTACTTGAGGACAATATTATGGAAATGGAAGAGGATGTAGATGAAGATGAAATGCGAGATATGATACTGCGTGAAGAGTTTGACAGAGCACTGAAAGACCTGAGTCGAAACAAGGCCCCGGAAGTAGACAACATTCCATTAGAACTACTGACGGCCTTGGGAGAGCCAGTCCTGACAAAACTCTACCATCTGGTGAGCAAGATATATGAGACAGGCGAAATACCCTCAGACTTCAAGAAGAATATGACAGATGTGAAAATTACCGAACTATCAGTTTAATAAGTCACAGCCGCAAAATACTAACGCGAATTCTTTACAGACGAATGGAAAAACTAGTAGAAGCCGACCTCGGGGAAGATCAGTTTGGATTCCGTAGAAATGTTATAACACGTGAGGCAGTACTGACCTTACGGCTTATCTTAGAAGCTAGATTAAGGAAAGGCATTTGTAGACTTAGAGAAAGCTTTTGACAATGTTGACTGGAATACTCTCTTTCAAATTCTGAAGGTAACAGGGATAAAATACAGGAAGCGAAAGACTATTTACAATTTGTAAAGAAACCAGATGGCAGTTATAAGAGTCGAGGGACACGAAAGGGAGACAGTGATTGGGAAGGGAGTGAGACAGGGTTCTAGCCTCTCCCAGATGTTATTCAATCTGTATATTGAGCAAGCAGTAAATGAAACAAAAGAAAAGTTCGGAGTAGGTATTAAAATCCATGGAGAAGAAATAAAAACTTTGAGGTTCGTCGATGACGTTGTAATTCTGTCAGAGACAGCCAAGGACTTGGAAGAGCAGTTGAACGGAATGGGCAGTGTCTTGAAAGGAGGGTATAAGATGAACATCAACAAAATCAAAACAAGGATAATGGAATGTAGTCGAAATAAGTCGGGTGATGCTGAGGGAATTAGATTAGGAAGTGAGACACTTAAAGTAGTAAAGGAGTTTTGCTATTTTGGGAGAAAAATAACTGATGATGGTCGAAGTAGAGAGGATATAAAATGTAGACTGACAATGGCAAGAAAAGCGTTTCTGAAGAAGAGAAATTTGTTAACATCGAGTACAGATTTAAGTGTCAGGAAGTCGTTTCTGAAAGTATTTGTATGGAATGTAGCCATGTATGGAAGTGAAACATGGACGATAAATAGTTTGGACAAGGGAAGAATAGAAGCTTTTGAAATGTGGTGCTACAGAAGAATGCTGAAGATTAGATGGGTATATCACATAAATAATGAGGAGGTATTGAATAGGATTGGGGAGGAGCGAAATTGTGGCAGAACTTGACTAGAAGAAGGGATCAGTTGGTAGGACATGTTCTGAGGCATCAAGGGATCACCAATTTAGTATTGGAGTGCAGCATGGAGGGTAAAAATCATAGAGGGAGACCAAGAGATGAATACACCAAGCAGATTCAAAAGGATGTAGGTTGCAGTAGTTACTGGGAGATGAAGAAGCTTGCACAGGATAGTTTAGCGTGGAGAGCTGCATCAAACCATTCTCAGGACTGAAGACCACAACAACAACAACAACAACAACAAGACCTTATGGTGGGGTTGAAGTGTGACGCAGAGCCCACCAAGCCATGGACCAAAGTGGTCAATAAAGGCACTGTGCAAGCAGGTCGTGGCTCCATAACTCTGTGGTTGTGTTTACATGGAATGGACCGGTCCCTCTCGTCCAACTTAGCCTATTGTGGACTGGAAAGGGTTATGTTCGGCTACTTGGAGACCATTTGCAACCTCTCACAAAAATTCTTTCTTTTTCTCGCCTATTTACAGAGCACTTTCCATTCCCCTCTCGAAAGAAAACTTTAATAATGAGATTAATCTTATTAAAACTGTGGCGGTCAATAATGGTTACGAAACTCGGTTAGTAGATGATATCCTCGGAAAGAAGATTGGCAAGAAGGGTACTACACTTGGTTCTTTCATCAGCGTCCCAGAAGTTTCGGAGAAAAATTCTTCTCAGTTCCATTTTTAGGTCCAGTGCCATACCAGGTTCAAAGGTTGCTTTGGATTAAATGTAAATGTAACATTGCATTTTCTACAAATAATAACTTGAGAAAAAAATGTCATCCATAATTTAAAGTCAACTACTAGCCCTCTGCAGAATTCTGGTGTCTACAAGATTTCATGTGACATTTGCGGTGCCTATTATATTGGCCAAACAGGACGTGCCTTTTCAATTCGCTGTAAAGAACATTTTCTGTGGGAAAACTGTTCGTGTGACCCTAATTCTTCTTTTGCAGATCACCTGTTAATCACAGGGCACCCTCCTAAAGGGGTTGAGAAGTTGGAAATTTTGCATAGGGGGAAAAAAGGGCGTAAACTTGATATTTTGAAGGAGCTGGAAATTTTCAAGCATTTACTTTCGAATGATGGACTTTTTCTCAACGAACAGGTGCAGTTGCGCGGAAGAAGTTATTTCAATGGTATAAAGCCGCTGCTGTAGATGTACCAACTACTTCTTGCACATTCAGAGATACCTTTTCTTTCTACTTTTTACGGCTCATATACGAAAATTAAAAAACTTTTTTGGTTTTTGTAACCTATCTATTATAGCAAGCAGTAATGTCATTTAATGGGTTATTTCGTATATGTCTACTTTATGCAATTATTCTAGAATTTTTGTACTACAGCCAGTCATTCATTAGTTGTATTTTATATCATGCAGTATCCCGCTATTGTAATTACTTCATGTACACCGTTCAGGTGTTCGTTTATTTCCCTCTCTGCAGTTACGAGAGATGTTTACAAAATAGCCTGTTTTACCAACAGCCATCAGATGGCGGTATTGTCTTGAAGTTGCTGTGGTGCACAAGTCACATGATGTTTCAGTTTTTTGTTGACTGTAGCAGAGGACACATGGCAGCCCTTAGTGGCGTGCACCTCTGTTGCATTTATTTTAATTTTGACTATCTGACGCTGTCAGGTATGACCACAGCTTTCGTATTTTTTGGTACGTTATGCTGTAACATTTAGTTTTAGTTTTGTCCGAAGAATGTGTCCCTTGTGACAACGAAACCTAGGTCACAAATTAATTGTGTTCGCGAGTGAAGGCTGTGTTTTTCAAAATTTTGTTTCCATTTGCAACCATTCACGCACTTCATGTTCCCAAACAACGATGGAATTTTTATGGATGACAATGCACCATGTCACTAGGGCACAACTGTTAACTACTGGTTTGGAGAACATTCTGGACAGTTCGAGTGAATGATCTGGTCACCCAGATCGCCCGACATGAATCGCATCGAACATTAATGGAACATACTGGAGAGCTCAGTTCTTGTACAAACTTCGGCACCGGCAACACTTTCGCAGTTATGGATGGCTTCAGATTCACCATGGCTCAATATTTATGATTGTGACTTCCAACGATTTGTTGAGTCCATGCCATGTGAGTTGCTGCACTATGCCGGATAAAACGAGGTCCGACACGACAGTAAGAGGTATTCCAGGACTTTCGTCATCACTGCGGATCTCGCACAACTCCTTCTTGTTGCTGCTATTTTTTGCCGTCCGTGTGCTTTGACTTCAACTGGTGCATCATTTTAGAGGAGTTAAATTTATACCTGACTGCATAGTTTTGAGACACGACTACTGTCCATTATTGACGATTTTGTTTAATGGTGGAATTACAACTGGACTTTGACATCAAGAATAAGCTTAACGTATCGTACTTAAACACTTTCAGGAACCCGGCAACCTCTCTGCCAAATCATAACACGTTTCAACTCCTACAGTGACAATTATAGATCGTTGTTTCCAACCAGTGACTTTTCAAGTGTTCAGTGTTAACGGAGTAGTTCCTCCACCACGCCCTGCTGTCATGTTAATCAATTCTGCGTCTCGTGTCCACCTACAGAATTGTGGCTGTCCTTTTAGTACGTTAGCTGTTCAACAATGTTTCAGGTATAGGCAGAACAGGGTACCGTTAGAGAGTCAAGCGACAATAATGCCGGACACAGGAGTGGCTCAGGTCGTCTTTTCAGACAAGCCTTTGGCCCTGCGAAGAGCCTCACGATGGACGTTGATGGCTCACCCACTGGACACACCTGGCCGTGGGTCGCCGAGATACTGGCACGCTACCACTCGCTAGCCGCTACATTGCATGAACTCTGGCACCTAATCGAAGCAGAATGGAATGACGTGCCGGCATTTGGTAGCCCAGCACAAGCTTTCGCTTGGTGCCAGCCTAGAGCCATTGTTGCTACCAGAGGTGACAGCTCTGTACACTAAATTTAGCACACTTTATAGCTGAAATCGTCAACAAATTTAACCATATATTCCTCCTAGTACACTGTATAAGCACAATAAGTAAAATTTCGTTATGTGTTAGACTTTTCCGTGATTACACTGCTAGCCAACAAAATTGCAACATCGGGAAGGATAAGTCGCTCGATCAGTTGGTGGCGGATTGTTGTCATACACGCAGCCACATATTTTAAGAACCTGTCTCGTCGACGTCTGAGGGAGTGTCCCTAGTCATTATTGCTGTGGATCTCTCCTCGTTGCAAGCAACGGTCGCCCGCTGTACCAAGGCAACCCACGAAGTTTACTTTTACCCCTTCTTCTTTCTTGTTTAAGGTACTGTTTTGTTTACCTAAATCTGCAGGCTTTCGTGACCGTTGTCACTGAGGGTAGAATTTTGTAGTTCGCTGGGCCGCGTCATTTGTTCTACACGATCCACGTTTCGATGTCTTCCCCCGTAATCTTCTTCATGATCTTTTGATGCCGACGGTCAACTGAACACTGTCAAGGACCAGAGTCGTATTCACTTATAAAAGAGAGTTTTCCTGCGCTTAACCTAAAGAATTAAGGCTAATGGTTAAAATTCTTCCGGCTACTATTGGTGGGCCGTCGTCGTTGGATAGAAACCGAAACAGGTAGAGCACGAGGGCAGGAACGAACGTTGTCATGCCACAGAGGGGCTTCTTGGCCGTTGTATGTATTCCTACCGCACAGTGGCAGATCGTACATACGGGTATTATTTTTAAAGGTCCGTCATGATCACAGAAATATTACAGTCCACTATTGCCGGTTTCGGCTACTGCCATCTTCAGATCATAAAATATTCTATGTAGTTATCAACGTCAGAATATATACACGCAAGTACATAGGAACGTACCTACAGCTTTTGCATGGGGGGGGGGGGCGCAACACTATCATTTAGGAAGGTAAACCTGTCTTCGCCCACCACATAAATAGGTTTTGCTGTTAACGCCTATAGAGTCAATCAAGCAGAAATTAAAAAACCCACAAATACGTTAGCATCCATATTACATGCGGGTAAAACTGTAGAGAAACACTAATTGATGCAAGCGTCTTTAAATAAAACATATGTATTGTAGATGTTGAGGTATTAATTTATGAAAAAGCAGTTAATTGTAAGCTAACATTGGAGGTAATTATATATTTTTGAATACCATTATTAATCATTTATATTAAGCAATAATATTATTATATTAGTCCTTGTATTTAAATTGTGACACTTTGGCATTTTGCTGTAACTTCAGGTCGTAAGTTAATTTAAGAATAAACATTAATTACTTTAATTGAAAGTATTATATTTAGCCTTTTACGTGTTGCTGCTAACTTACTAATAATTTCTTCACAATCTAGTTGCACCGCCAGAACACGATGAACACTCACTACAGCAAGACCAGTAAGTCTTTCACCTCCCATTTTATTCCTTATGTAAGTTTTTATCCTCTCCATAGTCGAGAAACATCTTCCAGGGGTCGCCGTTGACACTGGGAGTGTGGCTAATATGATAAGAAGCTTTTTTTATCGAAGGGAAAAACAGTTCATCACACTGAGCAATAACTTTTATTGCAGTGACAGCTTTTTCCTCTGCAGATTTCCAGTGATTGTTTCATATCTCGTATTCACTCAGAATTGTTGTGCCTGCATTCTCACGAACAAATATCTTAAGATTTTCTTTTGTCCTGGAGTCATTATTGGTTTTCTCAGGCAGAAGCATCTGAATTCCTTCGATTGTTTATTCATGTGATTTAAAACGAGCATCAAGTTCTGTGATCACTTGTTCATAAAAGGGTAAAATACATTTCGAAGATAATATATTCCAGCAGTTTCTGCTGCGCTGTGTTTGCCTTCCAGTCGTGCTCGGAACAGTTATGTCTCTTGAGCTCATCTGCTTTGCTGCTCGAAAGGGACTGAGAACTCACTTTCATTCCGAATATTTTGTAGAGTAGTTTTAACTGTTTTCGCATAACTGCAAGTGTTCATCAGGTCAACATTGACCTTCTGCATTGCTTTATTCAGGTTCGCTGTATATGAAAAAACTTTTCGTAATGTAACAAGCGACATGATAAATTGGCTATTTTCCATGGCAGTCTGCAGTTGGTATGCTTCAGTGGCCACATCCCTACTAGCAGGCCTTAAGTGTCGCGCGTACTACAGGAAGCATTTCTGCAAATCTCTCAACAGCCACATGCTTTTCGATGCACCGCTTCTCACAAAGGGAGATTAGCGTTGAATGAGATGAGTCAGTTTGATCTGAAAGGTTGTCCCGAAGTGGAGATTGTCGAAAAAAGTTTCTATTTATTGTTCCAATACAGTTCCGTATCATAGGCATTCCTCACTAATGCGCAAGAACTAAATTAAGAACATGTGCCACAGAATGCACAAATTGCGCTCTCGGATATTGTTCTGCAATTATTGTTCTCGCGCCTCGTAACCGGCCGCTCATTACTGCAGCGCCATCAAAGCCTCGCCCTACCAATGTGTCCATGTCCAAGTTATAAGTGTTATGATCGCGTTTGCCAATGCTTGCGCTGAAACATCTTCCACGTAGATAAAGTCAAGAAAATCCTCCCTGATAATCGAATTTCCAGATGAGCAGTCTACATATCGTAAACATAACGCAAGTTGTTCGTGGCGTGATGTGTCTTTTGCGGAATTCCGCTACGGTTGGCAAGATTGCACTCACTTCCGTTGCACAGATAGTGAGGGTGGGGGTAGACACCCCGCCGCAGGGCACAGCTATTTTTTGCAGCCTCATTCCTCCATGGCTTGTCACTACGTCAACCAACCGCATTGCGTGACTATTTTCTGGCACGGGGTTTAAAAAGCGGGTATTCTTCTAATATTGGCGTTTTTTGCGTAATTCGGGGGGGGGGGGTCCAGGGAGTCCGGACCCCCTGCCCCCACCCCCTTATATACGTCCGTGGAAGTACATAGTTTTGTGATCTAAACGGGCCTTTTAAAATACAGTCCCACGATATGATCGCGGACTCATTTACACTGATAAGAGTGTATATAGGCGAAACGGTAAGGCACCTCTAAAAGAAAGTACGATATTAAAGAATACGAACACCACACGCCTCTAAAAGTAATTGAGAAATCAGCTGTAGCGGAATTTCAGGAGAGCTGCGGCCAATGTGCTGATGTCAGCAATGTACAGGTGTCGGAATAAATAGGGAACATGGCGAGAAATGCGTACTTGAATACAGCTGAGGATGTTAGCCGAACCTGCAGGTTGCTCTGTTGTATTCGACCACGGACGGCAGCTGTGCAGTGCTCTCAGTACGTCGCGAGTGTCAGCCGTGGCCAGAACAGCGTTTGGTGGAGTTCTGAGTGCATTAAATCGGACCAGAGTAAACTGGAACGTGCCCAAATTGTTGGTGTTCGTGTGGTGGGCCCTTCAGTAAACAAGGTACCCGAAGTGTTTGGTGTTTCAAGTGGCCCAGTATCGAATATTTATACCGCATACAGGGAAAGCGGGAAAACATCATCTACTAAGTCACAATGCGAACGGAAGTGTGTTCAGTGATCGTGACAGACTGTCATTAAAGAGGACTGTAGCGAAAAATAAGGGGACGACAGCTGCAAAAGTCACTGCAGAGCTGAATGTTGCAGTCGTGAATCCTGTGAGAACCAAAATAACATGGAGCTCTATAGACAGGGATTTGCTGGGCAAACTAGAATTGCAAATACCGTTCGTCAGTAATGCAGCTGTCCGAAACCATAAAACCTGGACTATCGATCAATGAAAGAATATCAGTTGAATTCCTTCACACTGTTTCCAAGTTTACGCCTCAAGAATAACACATGTCGAGATTCAGTGATGTTTTGGGCAGTCATGTTGCGGTATTCCACGGACCCCGTGGCTACTCTGCAAGTCCTGACCGAGTTTACGTTCCAAGAGTGAAAGATGTCCGGCATTAGGTGATGATTTTTGCAGCCGTATCGTGGTATTCCATGGGCCCGATGGTTACTGTGCAAGGTCGCATTACTGTCTACATCTACATCTACATTTATACTCCGCAAGCCAACCAACGGTGTGCCACTGTCATTACCTCCCTTTCCTGTTCCAGTCGCGTATGGTTCGCGGGAAGAACGACTGCCGGAAAGCCTCCGTGCACGCTCGAATCTCTCTAACTTTACATTCGTCATCTCCTCGGGAGGTATAAGTAGGGAGAAGCAATATATTCGATACCTCATACAGAAACGCACCCTCTCGAAACCTGGACAGCAAGCTACACCGCGATGCAGAGCGCCTCTCTTGCAGAGTCTGCCACTTGAGTTTGTTAAACATCTCCGTAACGCTATCACGCTTACCAGATAACCCTGTGACGAAACGCGCCGCTCTTCTTTGGATCTTCTCTCTCCCCTCTGTCGCCGGCCGCGGTGGTCTAGCGGTTCTGGCGCTGCAGTCCGGAATCGCGGGACTGCTACGGTCGCAGGTTCGAATCCTGCCTGGGGCATGGGTGTGTGTGATGTCCTTAGGTTAGTTAGGTTTAAGTAGTTCTAAGTTCTAGGGGACTTATGACCTAAGATGTTGAGTCCCACAGTGCTCAGAGCCATTTGAACCTCTGTCAACCCGACCTGGTACGGATCCCACACTGATGAGCAATACTCAAGTATAGGTCGAACGAGTGTTTTGTAAGCCACCTCCTTTGTTGATGGACTACATTGTCTAAGGACTCTCGCAATGAATCTCAACCTGGCATCCACCTTACCAACAATTAACTTTATATGATCATTCCACTTCAAATCGTTCCGGACGCATACTCCCAGTATTTTACAGAAGTAACTGCTACCAGTGTTTGTTCTGCTATCATATAATCATACAATAAAGGATTCTTCTTTCTATGTATTCGCAATACATTACATTTGTCTATGTTAAGGGTTAGTTGCCACTCCCTGCACCAAGTGCCTATCCGCTGCAGATTTTCCTGCGTTTCGCTGCAATTTTTCTAATGCTGCAGCTTCTCTGTATGTTACAGCATCATCCGCGAAAAGCCGCATCGAACTTCCGACACTGTCTACAAGGTAATTTATATATATTGTGAAAAGCAATGGTCCCATAACACTCCCCTGTGGCACGCCAGAGGTTACTTTAAAGTCTGTAGACCTCTCACCATTGAGAACAGCATGGTGTGTTCTGTTTGCTAAAAACTCTTCAATCCAGCCACACAGCTGGTCGGATATTCCGTAGGCTCTTACTTTGTTCATCAGGCGACAGCGCGGAACTGTATCGAACGCCTTCCGGAAGTCAAGGAAAATGGCATCTACCTGGGAGCCTGTATGTAATATTTTCTGGGTCTTATGAACAAATAAAGCGAGTTGGGTCTGGCTGGTTCAAATGGCTCTGAGCACTATGCGACTTAACTTCTGAGGTCATCAGTCGCCTAGAACTCAGAACTAGTTAAACCTAACTAACCTAAGGACATCACACACATCCATGGCCGAGGCAGGATTCGAACTTGCGACCGTAGCGGTCACGCGGTTCCAGACTGACGAGTTGGGTCTCACACGATCGCTGTTTCCGAAATCCATGTTGATTCCTTCAGAGTAGATTCTGGGTTTCCAGAAATGACATGATACGCGAGCAAAAAACATGTTCTATAATTCTACAAAAGATCGATGTCAGAGATATAGGTCTATAGTTTTTCGCATCTGTCAGGGATTAAGTGACAATTGTGGCTGATCGAGTACATCCCAACGTACCGTGTCTGTTCCCCAATGGTGATGCTGTGCTACATGGCATCTGTTCACACACGTCGCATCGTCCAGGCCTGGTTTTGTGGGCACGAGGATGAAGTGCCGCATGTCTCCTTGCCACCACAGTCACCACATCTCAATGTTACATGGTCTTTATGGTCTACTTTGGAGAGTAGTGCTCATGACAGCTATCCAAATCCATCATCAACACCTAAAGTTTTATTCTTTTGCATATGCTATAATACAGGGCCTCTATTTATCCGCCGGCCGAGGTGACCGAGCGGTTCTATGCGCTACAGTCTGGAACCGCGCGCCCGCTACGGTCGCAGGTTCGAGCCCTGCCTCGGGCATAGATGTGTGTGATGTCCTTAGGTTAATTAGGTTTAAGTAGTTCTAAGTTCTAGGGGACTGACAACCTCAGAAACTAAGTCTCATAGTGCTCAGAGCCATGTGAACCATTTTGTATTTATCCATTCCCAGACGAATGGAAGCTGTTTTCAATGCCAACAGTTTACCCTTACCTTATGAAACAAGATAATGTGTTTTTTTGTGTTTCCATATTTTTATCCACCTCCTGTACGTATGCTGACCAAGAATATCGATGTTTGTAGAAGGAAAGTCCGAGAAGCGATCGAGATTTCGAAGAACGAATATAACTTCATTAGAGAAGAGGATACAGGCTTCTGCCTCCGTGGCTTCCCGCCGTCAACGAAGTAGTGCACGACGCGTGAGGAATAGAACAAACGCCAGGAAGCCGCTGCTGACGAACAGAATGGGAAATCCGGAACTTCCATGTGTGGGCGGCGGCCGAGCGCGTCGCGCGCCTCGTCCAAGCGTAGCTACAGCTGTGGAAATGTAGGCGCAACGGATGTAGCAGGCCTTACTTGTTAATCGTGTTCGTCGTGATTTCGCGCTGGGCGTGCAGCGCAGTAACGGTCTACGTGCTCAGACTGTCCGTTGTTTCGTGCAGATGGGACTCGTGGCGGAGAGCTCAAACTTTTGCGTTGTCGGGTAGTTTTTCTTCGCAGAGCTGTCGTGCCGAGTTCTGAAAGCACTCGCGGACGAGTGGCATCCCAGACACTTTGTGGATCGTTTTAGCAGCAAACCGAGAAGTCACTTTCAGTGCACGTTTTAAGGCGCAGTTCAGTACTGTCTGCAGCACCTGTAGGCTCCACTCTGCTTTGTTTCTCATACAGCAGCAGCAAATTCCAGTATTAGCAACACCTCAGTTTCAAATTCACTGAGGTGACAGAAGTCACGGGATACCTTCTAATATCGTGCTGGGCCTCCTTTTGTCCGACGCAATGCGGCAACGACGTGCCACGGACTCACGAAGCCGGATGTCCCCTGCAGAAATATTGAGCCGTGCCGCCTCTACAGACGTCCATAATTGCGAAAGTGTTGCCGCTGCGGAATTTTGTGCACGAACTAACCCCTCGCTTGTGTCACGTAAACGTTCAATGCGATTCGTGTCGGGCGATCAGTTTTGTATCCCGCCTGGAAGGCGGATGTAGGAAGCTATGAGGAGCAGGTGAGGTGGTTTTACTACATCACAACACAATAACTTGAATACATAACGGGAATACCTAACTTTGCAGTGAGATGAGCACGTAGGTGCGAAGCTGTACATCAATCAAATCTAACATCGGCTAGAAGTTACAAAGCCAAAATCTGTAGTGGCTCGCCCACTGCGAAATAGAAACTAAGTTGCCCGGTCGTCGGCTCGGAATCGAATGGGCTGAATCCGGAGCGGCGCTCGTAGAGCTGCACGGCGCCGGCTAGAGGGCGCCGTCGTCGGTGTCGTAGTGCCAACCTAACAACTTGTACCTACGCGTCGTAGCTATCGATACCACAATCATGGTGGCCAAATCATCTCCTAGTAATATCCAGAATGTTGTTCAAACCAATCGTGAACAATCGTGACCTGGTGACAGGGTGCATTGTCGTCCACAAAAATTTCAACGCCGTTTGGGAGCATCAAGTCTACGAATGGCTGCAAATGGTCTCAAAGTCCCCGAACATAACCATTTCGAATCATCGACCCACTCAGTGGCACGTGAACACAGCCCACACCATTACATAGCCGCCACCAGCTTGCATAGTGCTTCGGTGACAGCCTGGATCCACGCCTTCGTGGGATCTGCACCACAGTCGAGCCCTACCGTCAGATCTTACAGCTGAAATCGGGACTTATCTGACCCGGCCGCGGTTTTCCAGTCGGTCCAACCGATACGGTCATGAGCCAAGGAGAGGCGCTGCAGGCGAAGTCGCGTCGTCAGCAAAGGCACTCGCGTCGCTCGTCTACTACCGTAGCCCATTAACGCCAAATTTCTGCGCACTGTCTTAACTATACGTTTGTGGTACATCCCACATTGATTTCTACGGTTATTTCACGCAGTGATGCTTGTCTACTAGCACTGACAACTCTGCGCAAACGCCGCCGGTTTCGGTTGTTCAGCGAAGGCGCTGTCCGTGATGAGAGGTAACGTCTGAAATTTGGTATTCTCGGCACATTCTTGACACTGAGGATCTCGGAATGCTAAATTCCCTAGGTAGTTAACCCACGACATGTAATGCACATCGTTGTTGTGGACATATCTGATGGAGCACAACGAACTGTGGTTGCGAGTATGGCGTGGAACGTCGCGTACCAGGTTCTTTAAAAGCTTCAACATGTCGGCAAGGATGGTTAAGACTTTCTGAAGTTCGGAGTTTTACGTCAAGGATCTGCTCTCCGTGGCAATGTCACTTTCATTAGACGAAGCTACGGTGACGTGGTGACTGGGATGACAATCGCTGTCATCCTTCAGTTCACTAGTTTGTCGAAATTTTCTATCTTCTGAGACAGACAGCCGTTGCCTAGCTGACTCCAGTTTCTCGCAGCTCTGATTTCGTGTGCTGATTTCGCTGCCTGCTGGCTGCTCGCTTCTACGACTCACAGCCGTTCCAACTAGCAACGTGGCCTCCACCGCATATTCGAATTTTGGTTTTCCCCTGCACTGCAGTTGTTGTTGCCTGCACAATCACCCATTTTGCGTGCATGCCGGAAAGTAGTGATAGTTGACTGTGTTCCTAACGTTTATAGCGCTCTGCTGGTTCTCTTCTGGTGATATATATTGCCCATATCCTCTTGAGGTAAGAGAGGTTTCTTTCTCGAGAGAGTGAGAGCCAGCGAGGAAATGAAGCGGCATGATTTTCTTCGTCTTTGCATGTATTACTTGCTTTCAAATAATTAAAGTCGACGCTCGTTTAGATCATCCTGATAACCAGCTTCTTGTAGCGCTCGTTATGCTGAACGTAGATCGAATGTCGAATATGCAGCCCTGTGAGTGAGTTTTATGCTATACTGTAGTCAATATCCTCAAAGGGATATTGTAGATGTCATTTCCAGCCTGGCGAACTTCCAGGTGTGATTGATTGCCGAGAATGACAACCAGGTGTGTTCGAATAGGTCGACGGAGGTTCAGGCTTCTGCGGAGGTTGAATCACTGTTTCTGAGCGAGATCTCTTTGGTACCTTGTTGTGATGAGGATAAGACTACAGTACTGCTTCGATAGCTTTTTACCAGTGGTTCCGGGGCGGTGTCGTTTTCTTGGTTACCATGTTGCGGAGTTTGTCTCTGAGACGGCTTCGAAGCAGTTTCTTGTGTGTACCTCTGCACCTGTAACATATCTGGATTATTATCTGCCGCGTCGAACAACGTTATAACAGACTTGATCTTTTACCAGTGCCTGCTTCTTCCGTTACAGACTCTTTTTTCAGTTGAGATAAGAGTCTGCGCCATGTATCACTTATGATTGATAGTCTCAGTTTCCATGCCCTCAGACGTTGATATTGCTGCTTCTGCTAGAGGTGGATTTGCCGTAAGTGTTGAAACGGTGTGTTTACTCGGAAGTGTGATAGGTGCCGTCGGAGTATCTGTCCAATTTTGGGTGATGAGATACAATGACTGTTAGCAGCATATGGAATCGGTGGGTTCAGGAGGGTAATACGGAACTCCGTGCTGGATCCCAACGGCCTCGTATCACTAGCAGTAAGGATGACAGGCATCTTATCCACATGGCTGCAACGGATCTTGCTGCCACGTCTCGATCCCTGAGTCAACAGATGGGGACGTTTACAAAACAACAACCATCTACACGAACTGTTCGACGACGTTTGCAGCAGCATGGACTATCAGCCATACTGGCGTATCACCCGGCGTGATGGTATGGGGTGCCATTGGTTACACGTCTCGGTCACCTCTTGTTGGCATTGACGGCACTTGGAACAGTGGACGTTACATTTCAGATGTGTTACGACCTGTGGCTCTACCCTTCATTCGATCCCTGCGAAACCCTACATTTCAGCAGGATAACGCACGACCGCAGGTTGCAGGTCCTGCACGGGCCTTTCTGGATACAGAAAATTTTTGACTGCTGCCCTGGCCAGCACATTATCCAGATCTCTTACCAACTGAAAACGTCTGGTCAATGGTGGCCGAGCAACTGGCTCGTCACAATACGCCAGTCACTACTCTTGATGAACTGTGGTATCGTGTTGAAGCTGCATGGGCAACTGTACCTGTACACGCCATCCAAGTTCTGTTTGACTCAATGCCCAGGCGTATCAAAGCCGTTATTACGGCCAGAGGTGGTTGTTCTGGGTACTGATTTCTCAGGATCTATGCAACCAAATTACGTGAAAATGTAATCACATGTCAGTTGTAGTATAATATATTTGTCCAATGAATACCCGCTAATCATCTGCATTTCTTCTTGGCGTAGCAATTTTAATGGCCAATAGTGTACTTGTGATCCGACAATGTGCACATCTGAATACTTTACCCAATAACTCGTCAATGGGAGAGGTCCAGAAAGATGAGCATAATGTAAACATGTGATTGTTGAAACTAAAGGCTACACTTCACTACATCCACGCACATTTTAAAAAGTGGATGTTTGTTGCTCATATCCTCCTACACCACAGGATCAATTTCAACCAAACTTGTTTAACATATTTGCTGCTATCTGGAATAAACACTGTGGAGGTAGGAGGCAGTGACCATGTATTTGAGGACGAGGTGATAATGTGGAGAGATGAGAGGGACAAGTGCTCAGGGGACAATGGAAGGAGGAGATTGACACAGGAAGGGAGAGGAGGGGATGGAGAGAGGGGGAAGGGGAAATTGACAGAAATGGAAGAGGAGAGCATGGACAGAGGGAGGGGAGATGAGGAGCTGGACAGAGAGAAGGGGAGTAAATGGACGGAGAGCAGAAAGAGTAGGACAGAAAAGGGAGGGGGTTTGGAGAGTAGGTGGAGGAAGTGGGGATGGTGGGCATGGGCGTTGGGGGGGGGCGGTTCGGGGACAGGAGGAGTAGAACAGGGAGAGCGTGAAGAGGATATGCACAAGGTGAGGGAGGCGAAGGGATAGAAAGAGGAGAAGATGCGGATGAAGTGAAGGGCGTGGCGAGAAGCAGATGTGCACAGTGAGAGTGAGAGGCAATGCCAAGTGCTCAGCTAGTAATGTTACAAAACTGGTAATTTGTATATTGCAAATAGATCTAAAAATATTCACTGTGCAAAAATGATTGAGAGAAAGCCATCCAAAAGCGAAAGGTAGTGAAAAATATTTAACTACTGGTATGTGTTATATACTAGAGGTAGGAGAGACACTCGCACTTGCAGGCGCGATTCCCCCTAGAAGCTGACGATTGTAAACGTACATTTAACAACCAGTATGAAAGAACTGGCAGTACAAACGACTATCACGCAAGTGCGAGGAAGCAGAAAAAGAAACCACGAAAAAAGCAAAAAGCAAAAAGCGAAAAAGCAGATCAGAAAATACTTCGAGTAACGCTTTGTTATGGGTCTCACTTCCTTCGTTTAACAACTGTTGTGGGTATTTTATTAAATCGGGTAAAAATTTCAAGCTCTTCAAATGTATCCAAATAGTATCCTTCTGGAAAATACTGTAACAACAGATGTCTAGATACTGATATAGGCAACGTACTTTAGGTCTAAATTTTTGTCTAAAATGAGAATCAAAAGCTGTTTTATTGCTAGCTCTGTTACAATGTTGTCCGCCTCTGTTGCTGAATGGTCGGCGTAGATGGCGGCCATGCGGAGGATACGGGTTCGTTTCCCGTTATTTCCATGGAGTTTTCTTTGGCGGGAAGCCTGGTGCGAGTTACCCTCAGCCAATTAATGCCAATTGAGAAGCTACTTGATGTTTGAAACTTTCCCGGCTTACTGATTGTTCCATAAAAACACGGGATAACTGCTGTATGTCAGTAACATCTTGCCACGATATTTCGGCACAAAGTCTTTTTCTTCAGGTGAGTAGAAGTACTTCTACAGCTGTACTCACCTGAAGATGGCCAAAAGACTTTGCGCCGAAATATCGTGGCAAGATGTTACTGACTTACGGCAGTTCTCCCGTGTTTTTATGGAACGAGAAGCTACTTGCTTTAGCAGTAGCGGGTCAAGGTCTGTAAAGCCGGCAAAACGGCCGTGAGAACTGTTTGTTGATCCCATGCCCTTACGTACCGCATCCGCATGCGCGTGACGCCGCATGGCGAAGGGCTTTAAGGTGTGCAAAGAAATATGATTGGTTGCAGCTGTAGTGATGCAAGTGTCTGGGACGTGTTTAGGTTAAAAAAAGAAAAGTATAGGACTGGAACGCAGTACGGCCGAGCATCTGGTCTGCCACATTAGACGTTTGCATAGACGTTGCTGCTCCACAGTCGGCGCTCTCGTAACATACTCAACAGGTTCGCAAAATTTTGAGCCTCGGTGCCTCGAAAACGCCTCACAAGTTGTTCGTTCTAGAACAGCATCTAAGTATGTACTACAGTCATGCGAAACATGAACAAACTCGGCGAATCTTTGTACGCACCCTACCTCTGTGAGTAATACAAAGGGCAGGAATACACCCAAGGAATAGTCACGGAGAGTTTTGAGCGACCGAGGGGGATACAGCCGCCCTCGCACGGGACGTGACAGTGAACGTGGACACAGAACTGGTCTGTTTTCATGACGTCACAACGTGGAATTTCTCACTGCAAAGCATTCCCGAGAGTGAAAGCAGACTCACACACGTGGGATGTTTTGTTTCGTTGACAGGAACGTGGCCAATGAGATGCAAGGCCGAAAGATAAACAGCACGCAGCGTCAACATCAGGAGTCTTTGTAACATCACCAGATGCTTCAGACTTCAGTACAAGAGAAAATATATTCTGTGGTCTTAGTTTTCCTCCAGTTTCAAACACTTACCTTAAAGAGATATGGTAATTTTCCCTATTTAATAGTCAGTATTTCCCAAACCTATCCTCTAAATTGCCTGTAAATTTTCAAGAAGCAAATATGTTCTCTTTTTCTACACAGCCAGTAATTACGAAGATCAATAAAGGCATCAGGGATGTCTTTAAGAGCAAAGTGTGTCTCTCTGAACAACTTTTTTCCATCAGTGAAAACTTGCTATGATCGCAACCGTAACAAAAAGTTGTAGAAAATTATGAATACGTTGTGAATTGACATTTCTTAGACTTTGACCTTTAAACGATGTTTTAAGATTAACTACATCCCAACCATTGAATTATTATTGTTATAAACGCGCCAGTACTTCCCCAGTTTTCAGTTCCTTTCCTTGAGCTTAACTGTTTCAAAGCAAACAACTGTCTTGTGAAAAATGTGCCATTCTGCCGAATGTAGTGAACTGGGAGGGCATGCGCCACGTCTTTGTAAAACGGACTACGCTCTGGCGCTGGTTGCACAGAACAATTTTTTCTCGATCACACTGAGACTTTACATCTCAGAAATGAAATTTGCTCTTTACAGGATTTAATTTTGTCTTCATTTCTGGATAACTTTTCTAAAAATTTGTCCAAAATACGTTCGATACAGAAAAAAGTCGTCTCAACAGGAGCCTCAGCTACATCATTAATGTGCACAAATATTTCCTTCACACAATACTTACTGCATAGGCAACTTCATCTTCCGAGCATACCTAAACCCAGCATTATTAACGAGGGCACTTGAGCATTAAATTATCATTTATAACAAGGTAATACAAGATCCTTAGATTAAAATCATTCAGCAACGCGAAGTTCAATTGCTTTGTGACGGGGCGGGGCGGTCGTCTGCGTTTCTGTTAACGATATCGGTCAGCCCACCTACCTCGATAGGATTCTTGCCGATGTCCCTTCACTCTGTGGTAGCAGATACGTGCTAGGTAGTGTAAAGCAGCTTTGATGAAACCACCACTTAATAATTACCATACAGAGGCCGCGTAACTGTAGTTGAAAGTCAGTTCCTGAAAGTTCGTGATTAAGAAATCGGGCGTTCGGAATCTTCAGTCTACTTGCAGAAAAGCGTTTAAAATTAGATTAACTCTGCTTTTTATTCATATTTAAACACATTAAATGGCTTTCAAGTCCGTATTTAATATGGTAAAACGTTATCATTCAAAGTTCACTGTCCGTATAACATGTATTCACTCGTAAAGCAGCCAGAATTTTAGTAAGTCCGACCCGACTAATTTTCACGTTCTACCAGTCACAGACCCACAACTATTCGCGAGTTAAACATTCGGTCGTTCCAATGGTCTTCTTCTTCGTAAGAGGTGCTCGCCAAAATATTCCGTAGATAGCACGAAACACGCCACGCGGAGTTGTTACTACGCTCTTATCTCTCGAACTATTTAATTTAGAAACACCAAACTTTCATTAAAAAGTTCATAGCTCCAGTCGTTTCAGTCACGATATGTTCGAACCGAAATTAGCTCACTATTTTCTCATCTTACAGAGTATTTTTAAGGAACGATCTGACATCGTGTTATCCGTAGGCCGGCTAGCAAGCGATTCTTTTTGACGTACTCTCCTACGTGCTCATTCCTCTTTTCGCACGGAAACAGCTTAATTCTGATTGGCTGTTGATCTAAACGACCCATCAGAACATTCCTTCCACATCATTCTCGCGACAAATCTTGCCTTATCCAATCACTAATTTGATAGTAATTAATGTCAGCAAAACTTCAAATTCTTGTATTTTGTTTAATCAAAATAAAGGAAGTGTGAGATATTCTTCAAATTGGTAAATAAACTTATTCCGCCTCTAACTTTCATTCTGGCTACTTTTACACAAAAGTAAGCACACATCAACCTACGTCACCTGAATCGTGGTTGCAACATAACTTTCCCATGGTTCGTTTGTACAAGGTTTTATGTAAAATGAAATACTAAATTTTAACGTATGTCCCACATACACTGTCTCAATCATTCTCACGAACTTACATGGCAAAATATAATCAATAATTTTGACCAATTTTTGTATTACGTAATGCACAGCGACGAAAGTTTTAAAAAGAAAATTCTAATTAATTGATTTTTATGTGCTGATAACTTTCGAATGGCTTCAAATGATAATGAAAGTCAATCTGTTATTGTTCCTAACTTGGTTTTAAAAAACAAGCGTAGATTTTTGGGGTTTTAGGCAATTCTCTTTATCTCCAAAATTATAATAAATAAAAATCTGAAATTTTGGCAGTATCATTCCATTAATAACAAGAGGCTGTGTACCAAATTTGAACAAAATCGGATAATACATAATATGGATTATTTAGATTCGTAGAGGGTATGAATCTTCTTATCGACTAGATGTTAGGCTATGCACTACTCGTGGCAGGCAGCGTCAGCTGTGCTGTGAGCAAAGCGAAAGAAAGAAACATAGCCATCCTGCAGCCACCTTACTAGAGGGCTGCGTGACTTACTGTAACGAATGTCATCTCGTAATAACTTTCTGCGTTACACTTAGTTTGTTTATAATGCCCAATCACTGCGCATTCCATAAATGTTTAGCGTAGTTTAAAATTCCTAAAAAATTATTGAATGATATCGTCCAATCGCTGTTGCACTCAAGAACGGCTAACTCGAGCAGCTTGTTTTCTAAACGCTCCCGACGATTATCTGGATATTCTTGAACAGCTGTCTGTTTTGAAGACAAATACAAAGGGCAGTTCGACCGGATGGCATCTGTAAGTAATGAGGTAAGTGCGAAATTAATCTGGAAATTCTTTGCACTGTCCTGGTCTTATTGTTATGTATCATACACTGGTGCTGTATCGCATCAGCATCGTAACAAACTTAACCCTTTCATGATCCGCGGGACATATGTGCCCCACCACACTTTTTCGTGCTTCACGACCAAGGGGACAATAGAAACCCACATCTGTAGTGTGCTGCGGTATACTGGAAGCCTTCGCTATTACTTGAAACCATTACAGACTTCTTCCAGCCAAACAGCTGCATTCTGCTGGAAGTTGTTCGATGCAGTGCACTTGTTTGATCGCTTCTGTGAAAGTTTTTGCATGTTTTTCCACTTTTCTTTTGTAAATATGCAAGGTAAGCAGAATAAAGGTATTTATTGTGTTTCTTATCATTTATTTGTAAATATCAGGTGGTATTTCAGTGTAATATGTATTTCAGTGACTTGGTAAACAGTTTTGTTTTTGACTGCATGAAATATCAATCACATGGCCAGTGGGACATATTTACCCACATATTATTTATAATTTCGTTCAACATTCGGCAGTTTGGCCTTATTTCTTTCTCTGTGCGATGCTACATCACTTGGCTCGGTAAAGTATTCCTACAATAATAATAATAATAATAACAATTTGTTGCACAATACAGTGTGCTAGCCCAATTGCAGACCTCATTTCCGTTTTATTTTTAGAAATGTCACGTCTGAAAGATGAAGAACTTCTTGAGTATTACTTTTCACTTCCTGATAATGAAGAATTTTCCGAGGAAGAAGGTGATGATGAAGCTGCAGTTGAACTCCCCCATCTTGATGCGTCCAATAGTGCATCTATAGATACTGCACCGCCTAGGACATTGGCTGAGCCACCTAGCTATGGTCGTCACAACAATGGTGACAGTGATAGAATGAAGATAGCAGAAAATGGTGGTATTGCGAGTGCAGTAAAAGAAGGTGTCGCCGAAATTACCAATGACACTGCTAATGAAGTTATTGTGTGTGCAGAACAAGAGAACGGGGCCGAACATGCCAATGAAACTGAAACAGAGTGGACTGACGACGTAACTTATTTTGAAAACTTATCAGCATCTCTTCATGGAAGTTCAGATATAAAGTTCGATTTTGGACACAATGATAAAGAAGTAGATTATTTTTTATAATTTTTACTGATGATTGTTTGTTCTGGAAGATCAAAGATGAGACTAACCTCCATGCAACTCAAACATGTGACAACATTACTAGAGGTAAAAAGGTAAGACAGGCCAGCTGCAATTGGAAAGACTGACGTTGAAGAAATAAAATATTTTATTGCCATTCATATTCTAATGGGAATACATAGGCTGCCTGAGCTGAGTCACTATATGTCCACCGACCCACTTTTAAGGTGTAAGTGCAATTTCTCAACTGGTGAGTAAAACCAGGTTCAAAAAACTGCCTGAAAACATTCATTGCAATGACAATACTACAGCAGTACCAAGAGGTGAAGCTGGCTATGATCGACTACACAAATTATGCCCATTACTTGACGCTATCAATAACAATTTGAAAGAAGTATATACTCCATCACGTATCATGGCTGTTGTAAAAGTATGGTCCCATTCAAAGGGCGTTCTTCTATAAAGCAGTACCTTCCAACGAAGCCTATAAAACGAGGTTACAAAATTTGGTGTCTTGGAGGTTCAAAAACAGGCTTCCCAGTTTGAGGTGTATACTGGAAAGAAGCACACCCATCGTCCAGTTTGGGAGAAAATGTTGTGCTCCATCTTGCTGAGTAATACATGCAGTCTCACCGACTAATTGTGTTCGATAACTTCTTCACGTCGTATAATCTGTTGAAGTCACTAAATGAAAGAGGACTTTTTGGAGTTGGAACAGTGAGAACAAACGGGAAGGAACTTCCAGGAATGATGAAGAAACAAGACAAATTTCAACGGGGGCAGCGAATGTTCAAAAGAAAGGGATGTGTCTCAGCAATAAAATGGCAAGACAGCAAGACTGTGACAATACAATACTAAGTACTTATCATAGCCCAAAAGATGTAACGTTTGTCAATAGGAAAAACAGAGATGATACTTCATCAGTTGCAGAGTATAATACATTTATGGGAGGTGTGATTGCTTTAATGAGATGCGTGAGAGATATGCAATTGGAAGCCGATCTCTAAAGTGGTGGCATCGTCTTTTCTTTTCCGTAATTGACCTGGCGATTGTTAACAGTTTCATAATGTGGATCTGTAAGCAGGGAGGAGGGCACAACCAGTTATCCTTTCGCTTATCAGACAAATAAGAGCAGGTCATGAAATCAAAAGAAGAGGAAGACCAAATTTTCTAAGAAGAAACATGCCGGACGTCAAGAGTGTCCCAGTCGAAGTTTGCCTTCAAGCTGGAAAAAGTTTCCCAGTAAAAGATACAAGGAAACGCTGTAGGTTCTGCAGCACATATCAGAAGGAAGTACGAACCAATATGATGTGCATACACTGCAAAGTTCCTCTATGTGCACATCCGTGCTTTGAAAAATTTCGTAGAGAATATATGTTCCTGATATCGGCATTGGTAAAATCAACATCAAACATCATTTGCAATATAATCCTTGTATGTTTATAAACTGCTCACAGAAGTTAATTATTTTTTGTAAAAGTTGGAGCTGAAATTAAATATTCTCTTTTATGCTCTGTTTTTATTCAAACCTATGCAATACTCCCACCTAATGACCAATGGGACATATAAGTCCCACTCAAAATATTAAAAAAACTGGTCGAAGCAATCACACATTTGTTATACATTTCACTTTAGATGCTATTCCTTAAGAAAAATACAAAACAAAAATTTAAGAAACTGATTAAAAAATAATTCGGTCATGAAAGGGTTAAAGAATATTTCAGTTATGAAGCATACATCTTAGTGTTAAAGATTTGTTGCAAACTGAACAAAGACTCAAGAGAACTGCGCAGGGAGAGGTTACATAATTATTTGTCATAGTTAATTATCAGTGTTTCCCGTTTGCTGTAATTACGTTATTAGAAAAAAGTAACGATGTATTAAGCATGATAAATGTGTAGATAGTTGCGACTGATTGTTTCTTGGGAATCCAGTCTCTTCTGTGGACTGTCGCGATCCATTTTCGCCTTAAATTTTCATCCGACTGGAACGGCTAAAATTTAATTATCATCATAATTTTATTAGTATTTTTATATAATTATAATCATAATTTTCTCTACAATTAGGATTACAACACTCGCAAGTCGTTTTAAATATAATACTCGGTTGCATGTATGACAACCGGAACAGACGAGATTTCCGCCACGAATGTAAAGAACGCACACGATTCAGCTTGCCTCAGGCAGTACCTGTGACGCCACGAATCTCTCAGGCACACTAGGTGGCCTTGGCCCGGAACGCCACGGCATGAGAGTCACTTCGTAATGGCTACTGTACACTCTCTGCCATTGTTAACAGCGGCCACACACAAAACACTCGTCGACCGACTTCTGCCGACCTTACCCGATCCAGAACTAAGGATCCCTAGCATAGCTACATCATCTCCGTAAGCAATCGTCGAAGATGAGGGCAGAAAACCGCGAAGAAGACGGCGGACATGTAGATCAAATTGTTATGCGTATTTAAAAATTTGCTTAATCAGTTTTTTTGAGTCATTGTGGTTACATGCGGTTTACTTCCCAAATACGCGGGAATTGCTGTAATTATTGCTGTTAACATTATTATACAAACACAGCTCTTTTTTCACTTCGTCCGTTAAATTGAACATTTGGTCTCTCGTCCACACGCTAGCCAAGTTGTTCTGTCTATAAAATGCACTGCACAGAACTGCGAGTGATCAGCCAGTGTGGCCGAGCGGTACTAGGCACTTCAGTCTGGAACCGCGCGACCGCTACGTCGCAGGTTCGAATCGAATACTGCCTCGGGCATGGATGTGTGTGACGTCCTTAGGTTAGTTAGGTTTAAGTAGTTCTAAGTTCTAGGGGACTGATGACCTCAGATGTTAAGTCCCATAGTGCTCAGAGCCATTTGAACCATTTTTGATCAGCCAGTGACCTTGCAGCTATTTTGCAATTCATTCGTACACATCCGTGACACGTTCACGAACTCGAACAAACTCACTCCTGAATGGAGGGCGCTTTCATTTCTACACGACATCGAGTATTACAGTACTTACTATTAAATTAATAAGAACATTATAACAAGGTGAGTAAAAATATATTTGCTGTGTGTGAACCAACACCCTTTAATTCACAATTCGCTCTACAACTGGCACATACTTGTACAAAACGCATTAAATGTAAGAAAGCCGCGCGGGGTAACTGCGTGGTCTTAGGAGTCTTGTCACGGTCCGCGTGGTCTCCTCCCCCCCCCCCCCCTTGCCCCCCGTCGGGCATGGGTGTGTGTGTCGTCCTTAGCTTAATTTAGTTTAAGTTAGATTAAGTAGTGTGTAAGCTTAGGGACCGATGACCGCAGCAGTTTCGCCCCATAAGGTCTTACCACAAATTTCCAAATGTAAGAAGCCATTAACCAACGATATGCTTTTCTAGCATTTTATTATAACAAATCCCACAAAATACGACGCATTTTCGAGTGATCCTGAATGTGTCGGTGGTTCTAAACAGTATATACTCATAGCAGGTAAGTTGTGGTATAAAAACCACCAAATAAGGGCTTCAGCTACAAACGATATAATCAAGTATGGCATCTCCCTAAGTTCTGCCTGTGATGTGGAAAGTGGTGTTGCATCTCATTGACCACGTTCCTCTCCACGATGCAAAAATCCAACGTGTCCGATTCTGTTTTTCACGCAAGAGATATCCCCGCTACGTGAAATTCCGCGCTGGACGTCACAAAATTAGACCACCTCCACGTTGACGTTAGCTGTCTCAGCCTCTTGTGTGAAGACGGTTTGGGAAAGGTCACTGCCGATTTCCTGTCCCAAATTTTTCAGTCCCAGCTCATACTGAACTGTAATAACGTCGTCGTAAACAGGAAGTTAAACCACAAACTTCCTTCCTTAGGGAAAGCCTTGCTATAATCGCGAGACTTCCGTAAGGAGTCGGTTTACTACGGCTGTTGTTGGACATTTCATGAGAATGGACCCAAAGGAAACGACCTACTTGATTCTGACCTCAGACCGATACACAGATAGAGCAAATGCACTGTCCAGCTTTTGGGAACAAAAGGAGCAATGTCATAGAACTGCACAGAGGCGTCCACAGAAATTTTACGAAAAGAGAAAACTTTAAAAATTGCAAATTTTGAGATAACTGAGTCGGTGTGTTTGAAAACTTGGCGTCCCCAATAATTAAATTTGATAAGAAGTACACAAAGCTCTTATTACTTCAAACGCCTGATAGCTATCCAAGTAGTATTTTAAGAGAGACTGCTTTCATATCTGTACAGGAACTATAATTCAATAGCGTATGCAAAGTATTTGTGTTATAATATGGATATGTATGACACCTTTTTGATACAACGATCTGAAACTACATCTTCGTACAGTTCCAGGGTATTCAGTGAGTCATGAAATGAAGCTGAAAAATATTCACAAGAACTTTATTAAAGTTCCTATAGTGTAAGTGGAAACTGAAAAATTAAAAATCTCCTCCAGAAGAAAAGCAGAACAAATGAACAAATACTTTTGTATATCAATTAAAATAACCGACGGAATTTGGCAAATTAATACTCCTCGAAGTGGATAAACTGGAAATAAACTGTATGAAAGGTTTACTCAACTTTGCATATCTTCATATATAACTTCATATCTGATGACGTTAATAGTTTTATTCAACTGCTTTCATACTTTCCATTTCATAATGTTGATTGTCGTTGCTGAAATTGAGCAAAAAATGTTTTGAAAGCTGTATTTTTGAGTTAGTAAGGTAAAGTGCAGCTTAGAGTCGGTATACTACTAACGCAACGTGGGAAACACCCCAAAGTCACCGTCAAATTGGCCAGTATAACTGAGCTTCGACAGTTGAACCAATACAGTTCTCGTCTGAACTTTATCACATTATCGTACAGCTGCACCAACTGGACTGCACTTGGCGCTGGGTTTTTGAGAAGGTTCAAATGGGTCTGAGCACTATGGGACTTAACATCTGAGGTCATCAGTCCCATAGAGCTTAAACCTAACCAACCTAAGGACATCACACACATCCATGCCCGAGGCAGGATTCCAACCTGCGACCGTAGCAGTCGCACAGTTCCGGAGTAAAGCGCCTAGAACCGCTCGGCCACCGCGGCCGGCTTTTTGAGAAGGTCTCAGTTCATGGTGATAAACCGTTGCTGGAAGTTCATGAAGTATTGTAATAAAGAAGAAGCTGTATCCTGACTCCAGGAAGAGGCAAATGCCCTATGTTGCGCCCCCTCCCCCTCGTCATCGCCCTTATGGATAAAACGTCACCAAAAAAATCTACTGCTGTACTGCGACACTATTGATAGAGAGCTGGAAACAGTATCTACCGTAAAATATCTAGGAGTAACTCTCCAGAGCGAGCTTAAGGGGAATGACCACGTAAAACAAATAGTGGGAAAAGCAGATTCCAGATTCAGATTCATAGAAAGAATTTTAGGAAATGTGACTCTGCCACGAAGGAAGTGGATTATAAGGCTCTTGTTCGACCGACCCTTAAGTACTGCTTATCTTTTTGCGATCCCTACCGGGTAGGACTGATGGAAGAGATAGAGAAGATCAAACGAAGAGCGGTGCGTTTCGTCACGGGATTGTTTAGCCGGTACGACAGCACAACGGAGATGCTCAACAAACTCTGTAGGCAGGCGTTACAAGGGAGGCCTTGTGCATCACGGAGAGATCTACTATTGAAATTTCTAGAAAGGAATTTCCGGAAAGAGTCAGGCAACATATTACTGCCCCTCACATACGTCTCGCGTAATGACCACAAGGAGAAAATTTGAGAAATTACAGCCAATACAGAGACTTACAGACAATCATTCTTCCCGAGCGCTATTCGCGAGTGGAACAGGGTTGAAGGGCTCAGTTGGTGGTACAAAAGTACCCTCCACCTCACACCATTAGGTGATGTAGATCTATATGAATGTCTATCAAACTGCAACAAGCAGAGTGACCCTTCCTGTGAATCAGACGTAATCAATCGTAATACCACTTTGTTAGCAGTAACTATTCAGGCCAACAAATTGAAATATTTTTCTGCATTTGTTTCTGAGTTGGTGGAGTTATGTAATTTTGAGATGCAGAATTCAAAGCTGCATGGAGTTATGTAATTTTGAGATGCAGAATTCAAAGCTGCACCCGGATTTTCTTTCTTTCTTTCTTTTTTTTCTTTTTTTTTTTTTTTCAAGTCATCAATCTTCTGACCTGTTAATGTGGCCCGCCACGCATTTTTGTCTTGTGGCAACCTCTTCATCTCAGAGTCACACTTATTTTGTGGATTTATTCCAACATCTCTCCCCCAACAACTTTTACCATCTACAGCTCCCTATAGAACCATGGAAGTAATTCCAATACGCATCCTATCATAATGCGACCCTACCTCGTCAGTATTTTCCATTTATTTGTGTCCTCTCCTGTTCTCTAGAGAACCTCCTCATTTCTTATTTTATTGGTTCACCTACTTGTAATTTTCGACATCCTTCTGTCTCAAACGTTTCGACTCTGTTCTTTTCCTGTTCTCCTACAGTGCATGATTTACTTCCATTCTAGGCTGCGCTCCAAATGTAAATTTTCAGACATTTCTTCCTCAAATTAAGGCTGATGTTTGATAGTAGTAGACTTTTTTAGACCAGGAACTCGTGTGCTAGTTTTCTTTTTATGTCCACTTTGTCTGTCGTGCGTTCTGTTGTTTTCAAGGCAACAGAATTCCTTCACGTCGGGTGCTTCGTGGTCCACAATTTTTATATTAAATTTATCACTATCCTCATTTCTGCTATTCCTCGTTGCTTTCGTCTTTCTTCAGTCTATCCTTAATACATATTCTGTATTCAGTACACTGTTCATTGTGTTCAATATGTCCTGTAATTACTTCTCGCTTCCACAAACAATAGCAATGTTATCAAAGGATATTATTAATATTCTTTCACATGCAGTTTCAATGTCACTCCTGAACCATCTTTTTTCCCGTCATTGCTTCTTCAATGTTTAGACTGAACAGTAGTGGGGAAGAGTGCATCCCTGTCTGACATCCTTTTTAATTACAGCACATTTTTCTCCATCACTTCACATTTAGGAGATATAAAATAATGGTAGACTCTTACACATAGCCCTAAAATTACTGAAATACTTACATGAATCATCAAAACTATCATTTTATACAAGAAATCTCATATGCCATCAACCCCTAGCAATCATAATTCGAAGTGTTAATGTTTCACGAAATATAATGTCAGTTTCTTTGGATAACTGGGATAAGAGTGGTTTCCTTTTGTAACAAGCCACATCTGTTCCATTAAACAAAAACGAATGGCTCTTCGTTGCATCGTTCCAGCGTTCTTGATAGCGATCTTCCATGGGTAGAATGTCTTGTTGGAAACTTTCAAACTGTTATTGCTAACAACAAGCAACTTTAGCTCTGAAAAAAATCAAGGTATGAACCTAAAACGTGTGTTTCTGACGACAGTCTATACAGCATTTTTTGTAGTTATCCAATACTTCGGTCACTATATAAATATAATTTCTTCTCTCCTACTGCCCAAAAAACCGCGAATAATTCCTTTGAAAGAAATTCAAGCATATAATTCGACATTTGTGATTATAGCATCAAAAGTCTTATCAATCAACTAGTTTATTATTTGTGGTCTGATAAACACACCTTCTTTCAACTTGGACTCACTGATCATAGGCAGAACTGTAAATGATTGCCCCTGTTTATGAAGAGCCTTTACAAAATTCTTCACCATACCTATCTTAATACGAAGTGGAGGCAGCATGACTTTACCTGGCACAACTATGCATTCGTCGTTAATGTTTTTCTTTCCTCGAGTACAAATTTGTCTCATAGAATATTCCGTGATAATTTAGTGGTTTTTATGTTTCGGCTGTTCCACTAACAAAATACATGTAATTTTTCTGACCGGCACCTCGAAACCCTCGCGTGATACCACGCTGCTGATGCTACATTTGATTCAAATACCAAAAATACATTGGAATTGATATATCACATACAAATTGCAAATATTTGTTGGGCCTTATTGTGCGCACAAGATGAACCCAAATTCTGGAGCTCTTTGTGCGATACTTTCTGAGTGTTTTGGTATATGGGACACGGGGACTTCGGTGGCTCGTCAGATACTCTTACAAGGGACAATCGAAAAGTTTCCGTTCGAGGGCGGTGCTGCAGCGTATACGCAACTAGCGCGAGTCCGATTCGGGTGTACGAGCACCGACATGTAGGCAAGGGAGTACTGTGGCATTCGTGGCTTACCGACATACGTGCGGAAAATGCCGAAACGTAAACTGTGGAGACGTCTTTATCAAATGCGTCGAAAAAGAACCAACGTGTTGTTATTCACATTTTCTTGGCCGTCAAAGGACAAACACCGGTAGATACCGATTAATGAAGAACGTTTATGAGGCAGCATGTCTATTGAAAACCACCGACGTGGGATGGTGCACCGAGCTCCATCCTGGTCGCGATTTGCCACAAGACGCTGGCCATTGTGTGAGGCCAGCTCCTCATCCATTACGGACACCAAGCGGGTGGGTGACAATGCGATTAAAAAAAAAAAACTTGAGTGGTCGTGCAACACATTATCCGGCAGGAGAAAGGCTACTGTAAGGTCTGCGACCAGTGTTGAGCGTTGAATGCCGAACAAAAATCAAACCGGATGGCTGTTTGCCTGAAGCACCTGATGAGTTACGGTGTTGAAGGCAACACGTTGTTTGGGTGCTTGGCTGCAGGCGACGAAATCTGTTGACATCATCAGAAACCAGGGTCGAAAGCATCGACAATGCAATGGAGCCGTCCATCGCCCCTTGGTTTCAACAAGTTCCAGAGCCAGCCACCTGTTGGGAAGATGATTCTCACCCTCTTCTTTGATTACCTGGGTACACTGCTTATTGAATGTAAGTAACCCGTCGTTTCCACCACTGGGGGGAACGGTACTGCGCAACGCTGGAGACATTACAACGCGCAAGTAAGGCGAAACGTTCGGGAACACTGCGGCAGCGGGTGCTGCTGCATCACGATAATGCACGTCCCCATGACGCAACACAGAAATTACGCTACTTAATGTGGTAGACAATGGAGTACCCGCCCCATGGCCCTCATCTCTCCCCGTGTGATCACCACGCCTTCGGTCCCTTAAAAAAAAGGCCGCCTCCTGTCGGACGAGAATGTGTAGCAGGCAGTTACGGACTTCTACGCGCAGCAGGACACGGTGTTTTAACAAAAGGATAACTTCAACATGGTGCGTCGGTGATCTTCCTCAATGCTCACGGCGATTTTGCCGAACTGGCATACCGATTCTAGATTTCGATCGGAAACATTTTTGCCCCAATTTTATGATGGTGCCTGTATTACACTGGAAATATCTTCACAACAGTGCAAATGTCAACGGTTTGCGCTATGTGCTTTGTTCGAAGACGACAAACTTGTTCTATTCGCCCACCTCATTCGGTGTACCCCAACTGTACAATACTCTTTTGTTTGCACATACTTCCAAAGAAGTAATTTCATAATATAAAAAGCTAGTGTTACACTATTAATTCACTTCCCGGCGCCAATCACACAACACACTATCGGGTGGCAACAGGATCATGACTTCATTAAAAGACGCCAACATAACTAGAATAATTTCTTTCTTCGCATAAGCCACGAATTTCATAGCAACGGTGGGTGTGCAAATGATGAGAATTGCATTTCTAGTGAGAAGTAGAACGACCACTAGAGTACATTAGTGTTGTTCATATTCAGTGTTGTTACCGAGCCTAGTAGGGTCTATAGGGGTGTGAACAGTGTTAGATGTTGAGTGATCATTGTGGAGGACACGGAAATGCCGCCTACTCGTGTGAGACGGCGTTATCAGCATCTGACAAATGGCTCTGAGTACTATGGGACTTAACTGCTAAGGTCATCAGTCCCCTAGAACTTAGAACTACTTAAGCCTAACTAACCTAAGGACATCACACACATCCATGCCCGAGGCAGGATTCTAACCTGCGACCGAGTGGTCGAGCGGTTCCAGACTGAAGCGCCTCGAACCGCTCGGCCACGTCGGCCGGCCCTAACGAGAGGTCCCATTCTTCCAAAACCTGTATGTCCATCTTGTCAGAAATGATTTCTGGACTCGGCTGTTCAGTGCATAACGTCAAATCAAACACCTTTCAGCCATCTAATTTCCAAACCTTTTTTTTATTGGCCTACAAGTTTCGGCGATATATATATTACTCCATCTTCAGGCCCTCTGACCGTCGTGTAGGAAGATTCCAACCTCGGTTCGGATCAAAATAGGGGCCAGCATTCAAAGACTGGGATCTGCAGATTTTTGCTTGACACAATGGTCACCTCAAACATCATCTGCCGACCCAACTGGAAATTAAACCGTTGAAAGGTATAGGTTGACTCTTACATAGAAGATTACAGCAACCAGCCACTTTTTAATATGCTATTTATTTATCTAAACAGCGCCGTTACCGGTTTCGAACCGACATGTTCATCTTGAGATGGCTAGTTCACGTTTAACATTAGATTTCACCTTTTGTTTCCCCACCTGACGAAATTTCGTTGGGGGTGGTGGTGAAGATGAAGAATCCGCGCCATTGCGTTCATCGGCTGATGACCTTAGAAGTTAAATCCCATAGTGCTCAGAGCCATTTGAACCATTTTTTTGTCTGTGACAGTGAGTGGCAACATAAATACCTGTATGCAGCGTATAACGTAAGATACTAACTATGTACAATTGTACTGGTTGACCATTGTGTTTCTGAGTCATCTCGTCCAGAGTTGCGCTTTCTACAAATAATATGACGGTTGTACTGCCTTTTTGCGAATGCATAATATCGTATTTAGACTTAACGCGTTCGCTTCGTTTAAAAGTATCATCGAAGGTCACTGTAACATTTGTGGTTTGCTTTACATGTTGGTTTAACAAGATCACAGACAGTTCTCGTGTTTAAAATTACATTTCAGCAATCACGTTTCTTTGGTGGCTTACATTATTCTCAAGTGTTCTTCTATACACAGGCGTCCGTTTTTCAACACACTGCGCTGCGCTCATAACAATATTTTCTCGTTTACTTTAGGTTTCTTTGCCTCGTGTGGGATGCAAACCATTTTGCTTTGTTTTTGTGTATATGGAAGCATATGTCACTTCCTGTGTGTATGTGTGTGTGTGTGTGTGTGTGTCTGTGTGTGTGTGTGTGTGTGGTCTGAAACTACATTTTTAAGTACTAGAAATTAATTTAAATACGCAAGATTGTCATTTAACAGCTGCAAAAAGTAATAATGGGGAGTCGGTATTTTCTGTGGCACTTCCTATATAGATAATTGTTTTGTCGTGAATGTGGATACCGAAACAATGAATTTAATATTATCCATTACGGATGAGCGGTAACGGTTGTTATGTTTTTAATATAGTAGTTAGTAGCATTCAGCCGTAGTTTTTGTCCTACACATAACTCAACGTTAGAATGCTAAGAAGTATACCAACACAACTGCGGCGTTCGACATTGAGTTGTGTGCTGAACAAAAATTACGACTGAATGCTGCTAATTATAACGGACGACCGAAACAATGAATTTATCAGAAGGAAAATAAAAAGGAGTGGTTTCACTAAAGAATGTAGTCACTCTTTGGAAGATAACAAATAACCGTTTTTCTATTTATGCTCTGCAGCAGTATACAAGCCAAGATGTTTTACGGGGCATGTTGTTGTTGTGGTCTTCAGTCCTGAGACTGGTTTGATGCAGCTCTCCATGCTACTCTATCCTGCGCAAGCTTCTTCATCTCCCAGTACCTACTGCAACCTACATCCTTCTGAATCTGCTTAGTGTATTGATCTCTTGGTCTCCCTCTACGATTTTTACCCTCCACGCTGCCCTCCAATGCTAAATTTGTGATCCCTCGATGCCTCAGAACATGTCCTACCAACCGATCCCTTCTTCTAGTCAAGTTGTGCCACAAACTTCTCTTCTCCCCAATCCTATTCAATACCTCCTCATTAGTTACGTGATCTACCCACCTTATCTTCAGCATTCTTCTGTAGCACCACATTTCGAAAGCTTCTATTCTCTTCTTGTCCAAACTAGTTATCGTCCATGTCTCACTTCCATACATGGCTACACTCCATACAAATACTTTCAGAAACGACTTCCTGACACCTAAATCTATATTCGATGTAAACAAATTTCTCTTCTTGAGAAACGCTTTCCTTGCCATTGCCAGTCTACATTTTATATCCTCTTTACTTCGACCATCATCGGTTATTTTACTCCCTAAATAGCAAAACTCCTTTACTACTTTAAGTGTCTCATTTCCTAATCTAATTCCCTCAGCATCACCCGACTTAATTTGACTACATTCCATTATCCTCGTTTTGCTTTTGTTGATGTTCATCTTATATTCTCCTTTCAAGACACTGTCCATTCCGTTCAACTGCTCTTCCACCGTACGCCCACGCTCTAATGTCTAGCTGCGTCGGAGGTTCAAACAAAAATAAAATAAACTTCTCGAAGACCATTGCACTTAGTTACATTTCAGTTACTCCAAAAAAAGAAATAAGTCCCACTCCTGGCATTGGCTCTGCCTAACGTACGTTGTAACTAATTATGCAAATAGCTGTAACACATCTATGATCAGCAAACATAAATTATTTTCTTAGCGGAAAAAGCGCCTTCAGTTCACTCCGTCTAATACAGTATTTACAAAAAAAAAGGTGAAAGATTTGCGATAACGACTTTTGTACTTTATGAGAGCACAAACGTCTGCTCCAAATGAGGTCTAGTTTTTCAAAAACAGTTGAAAATTTCCCATTGGGGAACTATACACGGCTCCAGTTATAAAAGTGCCATTATTTAGTTTAAGCTCACATGCACATGCTTCTATATGTTGCCGTACGCAAAAAATTTTTGTTTCCAAATTTTTCACACTGTGACTGATTTTAACACATATGGCAATTTCTCCTTTCTCCACAGTGTCTCGACTTACATGTGCTGAAAGCTTATATCCAGCTACATTTCCCATTTCCATACCTGTGACTATATGATGTTCAGATAGGCATAGTACATCTATTCCACCCTCAGTTTCTAAATCTACTTTGTTTTTTAATTCCCTGTTATTCTGATACAATATATTAACATTATTTTTCACTGTGCTTTTATGTGAATCTTGTGACATACTAACATTATTCTTCACTGTACTGTTATGAGAATCATGTGATATTTTCACATCTGTAGTACCTGCCTGTCTGAACTTCTCATTAAGATTAATTTGAATCAATGTAGGATGATTGGACACTGATCTTAGCCTAAAAAAGTACTCCCTTGAGTTTCAGTGCCCCCCCCTCCCTTTAAAGATTTTGCTATCATCCCAGCTAGTTTACCCTTCCCTTTCTTACTGAGATGCAGGCCATGTCTTGTGAAGTCCCATCTACCATCAACAGGAACCAAACCTATGCCTGACAAAGTAGCCGCCTGAAGCAGCTGGTCTAATTCCATATTGACCCTCCTGACAGAGCTGTTCAACTGGGGCGGGTCGTACCGCATGAAAGCAGGAACCAAGCCAACATTTATATGGTTCATTCCAGACAAAACTCCAGTGGAAGCATCCAGGGTCGTTGTTGTTGATGTGGTCTTCAGTCCTGAGACTGGTTTGATGCAGCTCTCCATGCTACTCTATCCTGTGCAAGCTGCTTCTTCTCCCAGTACCTACTGCAACCTACATCCTTCTGAATCTGCTTGGTGTATTCATCTCTTGGTCTCCCTCTACGATTTTTACCCTCCACGCTGCCCTCCAATGCTAAATTGGTGATCCCTTGATGCCTCAGAACATGTCCTACCAATCGATCCCTTCTTCTAGTCAAGTTGTGCCACAAACTTCTCTTCTCCCCAACACTATTCAATACCTCCTCATTAGTTATGTGATTTACCCATCTAATCTTCAGCATTCTTCTGTAGCACCACATTTCGAAAGCTTCTATTCTCTTCTTGTCTAAGCTATTTATCGTCCATGTTTCACTTCCATACATGGCTTCACTCCATACAAATACTTTCAGAAACGGCTTCCTGACACTTAAATCTATGCTAGATGTTAACAAATTTCTCTTCTTCAGAAACGCTTTCCTTGCCATTGCCAGTCTATATTTTATATCCTCTCTACTTCGACCATCATCAGTTATTTTGCTCCCCAAACAGCAAAACTCCATTACTACTTTAAGTGTCTCATTTCCTAATCTAATACCCTCAGCATCTCCCGACTTAATTCGACTACATTCCAATACCCTCCTTTTCCTTTTGTTGGTGTTCATCTTATATCCAGCGTCACCCCGACTAAAAAAAGCCAAGGCCATCCACACAAGGGCAGGAAAGGTTATGCTGACGTTCTTCTTTGACTACGATGGCCCCTTTCTGATTCACTTCCTGCAGCCCGTGACAACAGTGAATGCTCGGAGTTTCTCGCAAACCTTGACCACCCTTCGCCAAGCGATCAAATCAAAACGACAAGGCAATCTCACCCGTGGGATCGTTCTGCTCCACGACAATGCAAATCCTCGTAAGGCCAACACAGTCGTGGCACTCCTGTAGAAATTCAAGTGGGAGGTTCTCGGCTACCCTCCATACGGTCCGGACTTCTCTCCCTGTGATTGCGCCATTTTTGGTCCCTAAAAAGACTCTGAGTGGCAAACGATTCACCTTGGACGGCAACGTCCAGCTGTGCTTGCGGACCTGGTTAACATTTCAGCCCCGGGAATTTTATGAGACAGCCATTCATCGCCTTGTGTCACAGTGGGACAAGTGTCTTAACAGCCAGGCTCAATACTTCTAACATACAGGTATTGGTTTATGTAATTATGCCTCCAACTTGTTTCCTTTTGCACGCTCCTTATACGTACGCCGTACTGTAGGCATCGTACACACTATGCGCCTCCCGAGGCTCCCTGAAACAGAAAAGGGCCTCCCCTGCGTCTTACCAATTTACCCGCCTGCCCACACGAGGTTCCTAATGCAAGCCTGTGCAGTGACGCTCGACTCGCAGATAAACTGGTTCGAATCCTGGTGGTGAATGAAATTTTCACTGCCGGTAATGGTCTGCAAGAAGAGAAGAGGTGGTGGCGTATAGCTCCTGGTCATTAGTCTTTGCTCCAGTGTCATGGATTCAATTCAAAATTTTTCTGCAGTGCCTCATGAAGTGACACTGCTGATGGAGATCCGTCCGGCGGATGGCGACTTTAAGCCTGGCGGCGCCGTTTGTGCTATTCTATAATAGTAGGTTACGTACCGGCACCATGTTTCTCCCGCTCCCTTCTCTCATTATCATCATCACACATCACATACAAAACACTACATTACACAAGCATCCATTACCCTCACCTATGGTCTAAAAGTAAACATACAACCCAACTCTCAAATATCCATAAGGAAAGAGGCCAGTGTGTCCGGAGGAAGAACATCCAATAGGCGGCTGAACCCTCCCTTTTGATATCCCAGCCAACAGTGCCGTAAGACATTAACACTTTTTACCTCTCTTTATTTAGCCTACTGGAATAGCTCATGGTTTGTAATTAGCTTGTCATAATCCATTACCTAAGGGTAAGTTAAAGACTCACTGTACTGTCTGCTGCTCGTGGTCTCGGGGTAGCGTTCTCGTTTCCCGGCGGGGTCAGGGATTTTTTCTGCCTCGAGATGACTGGGTGTTGTTCTGTCGTCTTCATCATCATCATTCATCCCCATCACGGTCGGAGGAAGGCAATGGCAAATCACCTCCACTAAATAGCACCTTGCCTAGTAAAGCGGTGCGGGTCTCCAGCATCGTTCCCCTACGCTCTGTAAAGAAGCATGGGACTTCGCTTCACTCGTGTCCCACTACATCGTCCTCAGATCCGAGATGTCGTTATTTGTGTTCATTCTTTCTTATATGCATCACTCTGCTTCATAGGTATGGAAGCGGCAGTGTGCGTACCTAATATGTTCCAGATGGTTCAAACAGCTCTGAGCAGATGGCTCTAAGCACTATGGGACTTGACTTCTGAGGTCATCAGTCCCCTAGAACTTAGAACTACTTAAACCTTACTAACCAAATGACATCACAGACATCCATGCCCGAGGCAGGATTCGAACCTGCGACCGTAGCGTTCGCGCGGTTCCAGACTGTAGCGCCTAGAACCGCTCGGTCACCCCGGCCGGCAATATGTTCCAGAGCGCCACGCATAAAAACTGGATTTTTCGGATCTCATACCTACGGTTATATTGGCGAGAAAAAGATGGGGTCATATACACTCCTGGAAATGGAAAAAAGAACACATTGACACCGGTGTGTCAGACCCACCATACTTGCTCCGGACACTGCGAGAGGGCTGTACAAGCAATGATCACACGCACGGCACAGCGGACACACCAGGAACCGCGGTGTTGGCCGTCGAATGGCGCTAGCTGCGCAGCATTTGTGCACCGCCGCCGTCAGTGTCAGCCAGTTTGCCGTGGCATACGGAGCTCCATCGCAGTCTTTAACACTGGTAGCATGCCGCGACAGCGTGGACGTGAACCGTATGTGCAGTTGACGGACTTTGAGCGAGGGCGTATAGTGGGCATGCGGGAGGCCGGGTGGACGTACCGCCGAATTGCTCAACACGTGGGGCGTGAGGTCTCCACAGTACATCGATGTTGTCGCCAGTGGTCGGCGGAAGGTGCACGTGCCCGTCGACCTGGGACCGGACCGCAGCGACGCACGGATGCACGCCAAGGCCGTAGGATCCTACGCAGTGCCGTAGGGGACCGCACCGCCACTTCCCAGCAGATTAGGGACACTGTTGCTCCTGGGGTATCGGCGAGGACCATTCGCAACCGTCTCCATGAAGCTGGGCTACGGTCCCGCACACCGTTAGGCCGTCTTCCGCTCACGCCCCAACATCGTGCAGCCCGCCTCCAGTGGTGTCGCGACAGGCGTGAATGGAGGGACGAATGGAGACGTGTCGTCTTCAGCGATGAGAGTCGCTTCTGCCTTGGTGCCAATGATGGTCGTATGCGTGTTTGGCGCTGTGCAGGTGAGCGCCACAATCAGGACTGCATACGACCGAGGCACACAGGGCCAACACCCGGCATCATGGTGTGGGGAGCGATCTCCTACACTGGCCGTACACCACTGGTGATCGTCGAGGGGACACTGAATAGTGCACGGTACATCCAAACCGTCATCGAACCCATCGTTCTACCATTCCTAGACCGGCAAGGGAACTTGCTGTTCCAACAGGACAATGCACGTCCGCATGTATCCCGTGCCACCCAACGTGCTCTTGAAGGTGTAAGTCAACTACCCTGGCCAGCAAGATCTCCGGATCTGTCCCCCATTGAGCATGTTTGGGACTGGATGAAGCGTCGTCTCACACGGTCTGCACGTCCAGCACGATCGCTGGTCCAATTGAGGCGCCAGGTGGAAATGGCATGGCAAGCCGTTCCACAGGACTACATCCAGCATCTCTACGATCGTCTCCATGGGAGAATAGCAGCCTGCATTGCTGCGAAAGGTGGATATACACTGTACTAGTGCCGACATTGTGCATGCTCTGTTGCCTGTGTCTATGTGCCTGTGGTTCTGTCAGTGTGATCATGTGATGTATCTGACCCCAGGAATGTGTCAATAAAGTTTCCCCTTCCTGGGACAATGAATTCACGGTGTTCTTATTTCAATTTCCAGGGTTGTATTTTGGATCGCCTTTGGTCTAGGGACCGTTTATGCGCCCAACAGATGGATCGTTGTCATTATCCTACAATACATGAGCAAAGTATGAATATTTCGCGCTTCCTCTTGTTAAGGCAAATGGAGCAAATTAGTTGGTTCCTTTTGCATTTGATGTGGTCTGTGATGGCTTGATGGGACCTACGGAGGCACCGTTAGTTCATGGGCGGTTCCCCGGAAAATCCCAAGAAAGAGTTGTCCCCGGCGGACCCAAACACAGCCGAGGATTCCAAGACGACTGTGCACATAAAACGGCTGAACTTTTTACGATGTGTTCTTAAGATTCCGATCTCGAACTGCCTTGAAAATTTTCTCCATATCTTTATCCGTTTCCGAGATACGGATATTCGAATTTATCCTACTTGTACACACAAAATACCCACGTAAAATCCGGCTTGAGGCGAAAACGTAGTTCATAAAGTGTCGTAGCACGGAGAAATATGCTGTAAAGTCATCTGGTCACAAGACTTGGATGAAACTAGTCAACTGTGAAATAAAAAGAAACCAAGTTAGTTTCTGAAACGGTGTCAGCAAGAAAGACCATGACTACTGCGTTTTGGATCTCTAAGGGGCGATTGTTGCTGATTTCCTTGAACGTGGCACAACAATTAACTCAGAGAGGTATTGCCAAGCACTGATAAGGTTACAAAATTAGGGCAGGGGACACAAAACAAGAGCCGGGGGATACTTAGCGCGATTTTTTTCTTTTTTTTTTCCACGAAACGCACGTCGAAACACGGCCAATTCCGCTCCTACAGGGTTTTGAATGGGAGGTGTTTGATCACTCACCACACAGCCCTGATTTACCACCGAACGACTACCACCTCATCCCAGCAGTGAAGATACGACTCGCGACACAACGCCTTGATGCTGACGCCGAACTGCATGCCAGTGAAAACTGTCGTTGCAATCGCCGGAGGAATATTCTTAGAGAGGCGGTACAGTAAAACTTGTGGCGCGGTATGGCAAGTGCTTCAGTTCGAATGACGATTGTGTACAAAAATAGCTTAAGAGTGTACATTTAAAATGTATATAATGAAATGTGGTTTGACCATAGTGTTAATTTTTTATTTCAAAACGTCTATTACTTTCTGGCTAGCCCTCGTACGTTTCGGTACATAGGACATTCCAAACTATGCATACGAGGCCAGTTCAAAAAATTTCGGAACTGTGTCCACAAAATTTTTCTAGGCTTACCTTTTACTTATTGTGCATGGTGTCCTTCAGAACACTCTCCTCCACAATTGATACACCACTTCCAAAGCCGTTTCCATTTCCGGAAACAGTCTTGGTACGTCTCTTAAATGATCGTGCGAAGGGCCGTCTGCGAATTTTCTTTCATCTCGTATGTCATTGCAAATCTTCGTCGTTTCAATGAGGAGGGGAGGAGGGAGGTTCAACTTTAGCAATAAAAAAATGTGCGCAGGGGCCAGAACTGGAGAGTACGGAGGATAAGGTAACGGAGTGATTTGGTTTTTTTGCCCAGCAGTCGCGTACCAAAAGGGTGCAGGTGCATTATCTTGATGCAAGACCCATGAATTGTCTCGCCACTATTCAGCTCGTTTCCTTCTGAAATTTTGTCGCAGGCTTCGCGACTTTTCCCGACAGTACCATCGGTTAACAGTTTGTCCCTGAGGCACGAATTCATGTTGAACTAATTCTTCAAAGTCGAAGAAAACTATCAGCGTGGCTTCCATATTTGACCTGTCTCGACGTGTGTGTGCTTTTTTTGAGAACCTTTCCCGACCCATTGTGAAGACTGAACCTTGGTCTCAACATCATAAACGTAGACCCACGTCTCATCTCCAGTTGTGATTCTCTTAAGGAACATCTCGTTCTCATTTGCGGCCGGCCGCTATGACCGAGTGGTTCTAGGCGCATCAGTCCGGAACCGCGCTGCTCCTACGGTCGCAGGTTCGAATCCTGTCTCGGGCATGGATGTGTGTGTTGTCTGTAGGTTAGTTATGTTTAAGTAGTTCTAAGTCTAGGGGACTGATGACCTCAGATGTTAAGTCCCCTAGTGCTTAGAGCCATTTGAACCATCTCATTCGCGTGTTCCAAAAGCTCTTCACGGACTGCAAGGCGAACGTCATTCTGGTCTTGACTCGTGAGCCGTTGGACGAACGTGGCTGCAACACGATGCATTCCAAGATGCTGTGCTAGGATTTCATGACATGATCCAACTGAAGAGTTACACTCTTCTGCAGCCTCTCGAACAGTCGGACTTCGAATGCTCCGCACAATTACGTTGACGTTCTGACATGAGCATCGACGGTAGATGTCGATGGGCGTCCTGTACTTGGGTCATCTTTAACTTCCGACTTCCTATTTTTAAGCCATATGAATCATTCGAAACATCGACTACGGCTTAATCACTCATCACCGTAGGCGTTCTCCGTCATTTCGTGTGTCTCTGTAAAGGTTTTCTTGAGTTTCACGCAAAATGTAATGCAGACGCTTTGGTTCTCTAACTCTGCCATCTCAAAATTTGTAAACTAGGCTACACAACGTTCTACTCAATACACCACTAAACAATAACTAATAGACATACAACAATGGAACTTCCAGTAGTTGTACGTTAAACGCAGGCGGGAGCAGGGATGCCAACTGCATTTCGCACCAACACACCATTGGCGCGAAATTACGAATGTTCCGGCATTTACTTTTTAACAGAAGTCGTATAACAAGAATTAAACATTGACAAAAAACTACCATCCATCGAACAAAAATCTCAAATTAGTACAGCCTAAGCCATTTTAATAATCGTTATTTTCGCAATAGGCATTTCTAAATACACCGACAAGACAGACGTAACCATCTTTGTAACGTTCTCATGTAACGTATTTTCTTTAAATGAAAAATCAATACTGAATTTATGTCTGAAATTTTACAGAGCTATGGAAATTTTGTAATTATAAATTTCGACATGGGAAAAGTGTTTGGAATGATGAAAAATTAGATTCTAAATCGTACCAGTAAAGAACAAAACCCACTAGCTGATAATTACATAGTCGTAATTTTTGCAACAACAATTTTAACCCGTCAGTACACGCAGGCAGTCTGTCAGACCAAGGAGAATATTTTCACATTAATGCAATGTCTGAAAGTTGTTTCCAAGAAGCTATCTTCTCAGTACCTTTAAGTGAGTGTAATAGGAGTCGTTTGGTATGGTGTATCTGGTATTTCAACAATAGCACTTTCGGTTAGCTCACAACAAAGACGCCTAGGGTCTCACAGACCAGCCGCGTGCACTGGTGTCAGTTTATTGTTAGCTCCGCCAAGGTTATCCACGCGCGCACATATTTGCGGTATCTGCTTAGTTTAGTGGTAGAACAGATTTTTTCGTGCTTTGTACCTTATTTTAGTATGTTATAAGGGTTGTAACTGCATCATGGCTTATTCTTACGAGGCACAGGAGGAGAGAATTAGGAACTTGATTGAAGAAGTAATGGCTGAAAGTGACGCTGGTGATTCTGAAGATGGAGAAATCGACTTGGAAGAAATCCACGACCCAGAGGGGGAAAGTGATTCCGGCACCGAACAAAAAACCTCGAGTGATGAATCAGAAGACAGTGATTCTGGTGCTGGCAGTGATGTGTTTGTCGTGAAAGACGGAACAGTATGGAACTCGCGTGCTCCGCCAAAGAACTCCCGCACTCGTTGTCATAACATCATAACTCATTTACCAGTTGTGAAAAGTGCTGCGAAACGTGCTACAAATCCTCTACAGTGCTGAGAACTGTTTTATCATGAAAACATTATACACATACTCGTTGACTGCGCATTCAGAGTATCCAGGGAAACTTTTCGAGGGAAAGAGATGCACAACCAACTAATAAAGCTGAAATAAAGGCCTCATTGGGATTATTGTACTACGCTGGTGTAATACGCGCCCTTCGACTAAGTCTTACAACATTTGTGGCGAACAGATGGCACAGGAGTTGAAATATTTCATCTCACAATGTGCATAAACGGATTTCGTTTTCTCCTTCGATGCCTCAGATTCGACGATAAACAAACGAGAATGGAAAGGGAGAAAACATATCACATGGCGGCGATAAGACAGGTGTTCAGTCTAATTGTTGAAAACTTTCAGAAGGCTTGTACAGTTTCTGAATACGTGACAGCTGATGAAAAGCTAGAAGCATTCCGTGGAAGATGTAGATTCCGACAGTACATGCCAAATAAGCCAAACAAGTATGGAGTAAAGATTTTTGCAGCAGTGGATGCCAGAATGTTTTACACACTCAACATGGAGGTGTATGTTGGGCAACAGCCTGAAGGCCCTTACATACAGGACAACAGACCAGTAGAACTGGTATACAGAACTGGTATACAATACAATACAACTTGTTCAGAGACTTTGCCAACCTATCCTGAATACAGGCCGCGACATAACTTTGGACAATTATTTTACAAGTTACGAGCTTGCAAACACATTGATTAAGAAGAAGACGACCAACGTTGGTACCCTGAGGAAGAACAAGAGACAAGTCCCATGAGAATTTATTAACACTGAAAACCGACAAGAAAAGTCATCTATGTTTGGGTTTCAGAAAAATTGCACCTTAGTCTCTTATGTGCCGAAACGAAATAGAGTGGTATTACTACTGTCAACGATGCACCACACTGGAAATATTGACGAAAACACAGGGAATGATAAAAAACCAGAAATTGTCACTTTCTATAACCTTACTAAGGGTGGAGTTGACGTTGTAGACCGAATGAGTGCAAAATATAATGTAGCTAGAAACACAAGAAGATGGCCAATGGTTGTTTTTTATAGCATCATGAACACAGCTGCAATAAATGCTGCTATTATTTTCAACTCAAATCAGAAAGAACAACTGAGGAGAAGAGTTTTTGAAGCAGCTTTCTTTTGCGCTTCTGCATGATCATCTTCAGCAAAGAGTAATGTCAAAAATATTGCCAAGGAAGATAACTGAGAGAATTGGAGAGCTTTGCAGTGTGAAAATTTATGAATTGGAATCAACTGCAACTTCACGAGGACAGTGTGTGGACTGCAAAAGCAAAAACAGAAAAACAAGATATATTTGTAAGAACTGCAAGAAATACATTTGCCTTGAACGTTCTGTTACAGTGTGCCAAGACTGTATCGACAAAATACCTGATTGAATACATGCATTATTTTGATAACAGCAAAATTTTACGTATATCCGTTTGTGTAAATATTTTTGACCAAAATATTAAATTTATCCCTTAAATATATTTACTAAACTGATTTTTTAATGATATTACTTCATTTAATAATGCTTCTCTCCATAATATACATCTAAATGCAAATTCAGAAAGATAGAAACTGCAAGGGTCTGTGAGACCAGCTGCGTGTACTGCTGTCCTGTTTCGAGGTTCGTGCACCGCCGGGTTATGTGCACCATCAACTTTCTCAGTCTAATGTAGTTTTTTTGAACGAAAGATCAAATTTTACAGTTCCATGGAAATTTTGTACTTAGAAATTTCGACAGTATAAAAGTGTTTGAAATTATGAAAAATTATATTCTTAATGGTATTGGTAATGAATATGATAAGGTAATGAAAGTGGAAGAAACGTATTCTGTTTCCAAATCGCAAAAACATTCTTCACTTATATTATCTTTATTATAGACATGGCATCTGAATATATATTTTAAGAGACTAAAGCCAGGTTCAGACCCGCAACAGAAGTGTCGCTTTAGCTAGTTGCAAACTGCAGTTGCATGTGTAACTCAGAACTTTTAGTGACATAACTGAAGAGACACAACTTTTGTCATCCCACAAAAAGTTCCAACTTGGTTGAACTTTCTTGCGCCACTTTCGTTCTGTCGCTGCTACCTGGTGACTGTAATTCAAAACACGACCATTCTGCCGAAATTATTGTGTTTTCATTTTACCACTGAAATAAAATGAAAACAGTAGTCGTCAGGCACTCTTTCACAGCTTCTGGGACTACAAGAACAACAACCTATGTTTGGTTTTCTGCAGCTGTGTGTGTGTGTGGGGGGGGGGGGGGGGGGGGGAGGGAAAGACGAAGATAAAATATTTGTAAACCCAGGACGTTTCCTCACAAACTCAAAGGAGTTTTTAATGATTAAATAAATAAACTTAATATGTGTAAGTAAAATAAGCACTGTATAAATTGTGGATTATATGAAGGAAATAGCTCCGTAGTGAGATGTGGTAGCTGTTAAACTAAAAATTATTTACTCGAAATGCTTATAACAACGAAAACAATAAGATTCCAAAATCTTTTCAGAATGGCTTGCCTGCAGATTATATTCACATGCCAGCTATTGGCTATTTTGCCATTGCAAACAGCATTTTCGTCTGCGAGTGTCATTTCTTTTATAAATGTGTTTGTGGCCCCCGATTTAGCCATGTGCAAAATCTATTTTCGGATATAACATTTTGGTTTCGTCTTCCTTATATTTTACTCTTGACACAGCTCCAAAGTTATAACCTGCACTATAACATTCATTCCCGCCCATATGATTTCAGTTAATGCCGTATCGAAAGCCATGCTACTACGTAGATTTTGTGGCGTCCTCTGTGAACAGCATCTCACGATGCCACTACAAAAGCCATAAGTTGTGGCGCCACATTATTGGCGTGTGAACCGGCTTAATTTATTGTTGTCATGCATGACACCCATTACTCGAAAATAGTTATCAACAAAACCGATTAACTATCGACTCGGAAGACTTACTCTGAAGAAGTACTGGCAACTGATTTGTGATTGTTGATAAGCTCTGGCAGCAGAGCAAAAATGTTCCAAGTAACCAAGTTGCAGTAGATGAAAAATGAAAATTCACAGGGCCATATGGATTCAGCATGCATATAAGTACCGTAGTAACATGGAAGCAAATCGAACATACGAATTTAAAGCTTTTGAACTTTATTTCTGTGCTTGCACCACATTCGTCAGAGTATGGTATGATAGAAATTGTTCCGTTTCGGCTTAAATTGTGTCTGTTGTTGATACGATTGACGTAGGCTGCTGGAGTGCAGTGGTAAATTTTGATTCCCACAAAAATTATGCAGTCTGTGGCTGGTCTTTGGGTGTGGGGGGCTGTTGTTCACGGGGGTCGGGGTACTGAATGTGTTTTTAGGGTTGTGGAGGGGAGGTCGAAGGCTGAATTAGTGGGGTTAATTGAGGAGTATGTAGAGCCCGGGTCCACAATAGTTTCTGATGCTTTTTCTTCTTATAGGGGGTTGGGTGACAGGGGATTTAATCATTTAGTAGTGAACCACAGTCTAGAATTTAAGAATTATGATACTGGGGCTTGCACTAACACAATTAAGAGGATGTGGGGGGCGGTTAAGTCAGTTCTTGGGAGGGGGAAGAGGCGCTCTTCCAACGTTCAGTCTCATTTAGATGAGTACTGTTGGCGGAAGAGTGTCCCAGAGGCCTATTGCATTTTTCGGGTTTTTTTAAGGGCTGTGGGTAAAATGTATAGGCCAAAAGTGGTTAGTTAGGGTGCATTTGTGTGTGATTGTGGTGGCCAATCTAGTTTCTGGGGCTGGAACTTTTTTGAGGTAAGTTCCATTTTTTTTTGTTTTTGATGTATGTTTTGTGTCAACAGAACTACACATTGATCTGTAGCGTAGCACTGAATACGAGGTTAGGTTGGGAGTTTCTTTTTTGGCGGGGGGGGGGGGTCAGGGGGGGGGGCGCAGCCCCCCCCCCCTGCCTGGCCTCGAGTACCACTTGTTTATTATTACCTTTGTTTGCTATCAATGTTAGCAGATTGTTCTTGTGAAACCTTTGTGTCGTTTATGGTCAGGTCAACGGAATTGTTCGATCGTAATTTATGTGATCGCAAGCTGTTGTAGATGTATGTAGGTGTAAGGGAAGTGTTGGTTTTTTAGGTTGGTGTTGGGGGATGTGATCGGTAGGTTCTGTTGAGCTATATAGGTCAATGGAAGTGTTCGATCGTAATTTATGTGATCGGGAGCTGTTGTAGATGTATGTAGGTGTAAGGGAAGTGTTGGTTTTTTAGTTTTGTATTGGGGGATGTGATCGGTAGGTTCTGTTGAGCTATATAGGTCAAGGGAAGTGTCCGATTCTGGATAGGAATGTGTTTTTTTGTATTTGGTCAGTTTTGTAATGTTGATTTATTTCGTTGTATTGCGTGGTTTTGTATGGCGGTCGGTGGCTACATTTGTGTATATTTAGTTTGTCCCCACCCAAAAACCCCTAATTTCCCACGCTTGTCCCGTTAGAGTCATTAGGCTTTTTGTGAAACTTGTGTATTTCAGTGTTTATAATACGTATGCGATGTTTTTATATCCGCCATATTGGAATTGTTGTTTAAGGTCGTTTCCGCTACATTTGTGACGTCATGGGTCAAAGCCGATGGGTAAGATCGGACGCTTCTGTATTTCCCCCGACCCCCGTGAACAACAGCCCCCCACACCCAAAGACCAGCCACAGACTTCCCCCTCCCATACTTCCTTTTACCAAACTGCGACTCGTCCACCTCCACAAGCACCCCATGCCAACCCAACTTACCCCTGTACTTAATAAATTCCGAACACACTTCACGACAAAAGGAATACCAGTCTAAAACAGTCCTCTCACTCACACCAGTCTCAAACGCGCAAAAACTCTGTGGGCATCTATAACAAAAATAATATGTAATAAGCACAATCTCACGCATGCCCAATCTAGACTTCTCGAACCAGGTACCACGCCTTATAGAACGCCATACGCCATCTTTCCGGCAACACCACATGCATCCGTCGCTGGTCCGAGAGGCCGGAACTTTAACCAATTTCATCGCCTCAAGGCAAAGAGAACACTTAACAACTTCGGCGATTAAACCGAATAGTTGTAAGAACTTGATAAGTTCTAACGCTGTGTCGCCCATCATCGCCCTCAACCGAACACTATTAAGGCGGTCTTTCATATCCATTCCTAAACAAAAAACCACAACCAAATACACTCAATAACAAACTCACCCGACGTACAGCAATGAGCATTAAATTAAAACAGACGAAAACCATGAACACACCACCAGAGAGCACCACAAACAAAAACAAGACATCTACAAACACGCCACAATCGCAAAACAAACTCCGCGCCGTAATGACGTCACACGCCACAACACGCTTACGTCACGGGTCAAAGCCGACGAGTAAGATCGAAGGTTTCTGTTGACCCGGGTCGGGGTACTGAATGTGTTTTTAGGGTTGTGGAGGGGAGGTCGAAGGCTGAATTAGTGGGGTTAATTGAGGAGTATGTAGAGCCCGGGTCCACAATAGTTTCTGATGCTTTTTCTTCTTATAGGGGGTTGGGTGACAGGGGATTTAATCATTTAGTAGTGAACCACAGTCTAGAATTTAAGAATTATGATACTGAGGCTTGCACTAACACAATTGAGAGGATGTGGGGGGCGGTTAAGTCAGTTCTTGGGAGGGGGAAGAGGCGCTCTTCCAACCTTCAGTCTCATTTAGATGAGTACTGTTGGCGGAAGAGTGTCCCAGAGGCCTATTGCATTTTTCGGGTTTTTTTAAGGGCTGTGGGTAAAATGTATAGGCCGAAAGTGGTTAGTTAGGGTGCATTTGTGTGTGATTGTGGTGGCCAATCTAGTTTCTGGGGCTGGAACTTTTTTGAGGTAAGTTCCATTTTTTTTTGTTTTTGATGTATGTTTTGTGTCAACAGTAATTTATGTGATCGCAAGCTGTTGTAGATGTATGTAGGTGTAAGGGAAGTGTTGGTTTTTTAGGTTGGTGTTGGGGGATGTGATCGGTAGGTTCTGTTGAGCTATATAGGTCAATGGAAGTGTTCGATCGTAATTTATGTGATCGGGAGCTGTTGTAGATGTATGTAGGTGTAAGGGAAGTGTTGGTTTTTTAGTTTTGTATTGGGGGATGTGATCGGTAGGTTCTGTTGAGCTATATAGGTCAAGGGAAGTGTCCGATTCTGGATAGGAATGTGTTTTTTTGTATTTGGTCAGTTTTGTAATGTTGATTTATTTCGTTGTATTGCGTGGTTTTGTATGGCGGTCGGTGGCTACATTTGTGTATATTTAGTTTGTCCCCACCCAAAAACCCCTAATTTCCCACGCTTGTCCCGTTAGAGTCATTAGGCTTTTTGTGAAACTTGTGTATTTCAGTGTTTATAATACGTATGCGATGTTTTTATATCCGCCATATTGGAATTGTTGTTTATGGTCGTTTCCGCTACATTTGTGACGTCATGGGTCAAAGCCGATGGGTAAGATCGGACGCTTCTGTATTTCCCTATACATGGTCTTCATGAGTACTAGGAATAGCGATGGAGATTTGTGTGTTGAAATTTTAAATGTAGCCGTGTGAAACGAATTAAATGATCTATGATGCTTGAATGAATGAATGAAATTTTACTGTCGTTTAGCTATTACAGCAATTGACAAAGTCAAGTTACGTCAATACAAGTTATACAGCATATATACATGGATTAAAGATCAATATGTGATATAGGTTTTACATAAAATACAATATTTAAAATGAGATAATATGAAAACATTGCATCATAACTGATTCAGTTAAAAAAATTATGCTGCACTCTCCAAATCGGAACCACTATGATATTTTACAGTCGTAAAATTCCTGAAGTGAGTAGTATGGATTTGCAGCTAACCAACTGAACAATTTGTCTTTAAATAAATCAAATGGAGCTTCTACCCATTCTAGTGGCAAATTATTAAACATCTTCATACCCACCACTTCATAGCTGTTCAATGACTTGGATTGCTACTATTTCTGGTTCCATGAGAGTGTACATCTCTTCTACACTGGTATTCTGGTAAGTTGCTCTTTATATGCAGCAGGGCAGTGTAAATATACATGTTTATAACATTTAATATTTTTAAGTTGATAAACAGTGGTTTGCAGTGGGCCAGTTTATCACTGTTTGTGATAATTCGAATTACTTTCTTCTGAAGTACCAAAATGTCCTGAAGGTGTGAGCTATTGCCCCATATTAAAAGCCCATAAGATATAATACTTTGAAAAAAAGCAAAGTAGGCTGATCTTACATAGGCCGCAGGTAATGGTTTATTAAATTCTTTAACAAATACACCACTCTAGACAGCCTTGCACTAATGTATTTAATATGTGGCTCCCGAGTCAATTTACTATCTATAACCATACCGAAGAACTTAACACTATTCTTGAAGTCTTCTACTGGCAGATCTCTCATTAAGCAGGAACCCATTAGCTCGGAACCAGACTGATGCCTGTGATATTGTGTCGTTTGCCACAGTTTGGAGCCTGCATAGAGAATGGAGTGAGTATTTATATAGGATGGTAGATCGTTTGTCATTATGATAAATAGCAGAGGTCCTAATACTGAGCCTTGTGGCACACCGCACTTAACTTCAGCTAGCTGTGATCTCTGTTTACCAATACAAACAATTTGTCTACGGTTGCTGAGGAGAGATTCAAAAATGTTGTCAACTTCACTGTTTGCGATTCCGTAATAAACTAGTTTGTTGAGGAGTGAAATATGCTCCACAGAATCGAAGGCTTTGCTAAGATCACAAAAGGTAGCCTGAGCAAAATTTTTTTCCTTCATAAGCATTAAGCACTTTTTTAATCAGGGAGTCAATGGCATGGACTGTGGATTTGCCCTTCCTAAAGCCAAATTGTACTGCAGTAATAATGTTATTACATGTCAGATAATCACACAACTGGGAGTTGATGATGGATTCCAAAACTTTAAATAAAATAGGTGTCAGGGAAATTGGGCGATAGCTAGATGGGCAATTTTTGTCTCCTTTCTTGTAAATGGGCACTACCCTAGATAATTTTAATACTTCTGGGAATACTCCTTCAATTAGACATCTATTTATATATTTAGTAAGAGGATATACTATGTAGCCAATTATTTTTTTTAACATATTACAAGAAATACCATATATATCTTCACTATCAGAGGGTCTAAAGTTATTTACAAAAGTTAAAACAACATCTGGTGTGACGTCTGTTAAAAGGAATTTATTGTTCAGGGTGTAGTCTACATTATGGTATTTAATGAGATCAGCAACAGTCTCTTGTGGCCTCACAATGCTTTCCCTAATTTGGTTAACAGATTTTATACAGTAGTTATTAAATTTATCTGCTGAAATTACTACCTCAACTTTCTGGTTGCTTTTGGCCACTGAATTTATTATAGTCCATGCTTTTCTGCATTTATTTTTTGATGACTCAATGCTGACTAGGTTATGTTGTTTTTTGGCCTCATTTAAAGCATACTTATATTCCTTTTGTGCTCTTGAGTTCCTTTGTTTAGCCATATCAGTTTTCGGAAGTCTATAAGAATCTCTATACAACAACAACCTTCTTTTCATATTGGCTAGTTGAGCGGTATACCATGGATTCTTATCCCTATGTCTATTACTGTTACTTTTAGGGTTAACTGTACATTTGTATTGAGTGCAGTTGGTCTTGAATATATTTAAGAAATAATGAAAAAATCTATCAAACAATGTATTGGCAGAGCCCTGAGCATTACTGTTAAACAGATGTGATCAGTCGTAATTACTGAGTGAGACCATGAAATTAGACTATTTTTCTTGTGTTATTGGTCTTGTGATGACTATTTTAGGCTCTTTAAACTCCTTATACTCCATGTTCGGCCTATCTGTACCTATTTTTACCCAAACTGAGTCATGGCCTGAGAAATCGAAGACAGCTGCATCTGAAGACAGTAACTCTCTATTGAAATTTGTAAGTATGTTGTCAAGACAAGCGGACTGTCTTGTGGGTTTGCAGTTCGTAAAAATGAAGTTGAATTGTCGTAACAGGTTTTTAAATTCATTTACAGTGTGCACATCTTTGTTTACATCAAATGCAGCATTGATGTCACCACCAATCACAATACTATATTTCTTCCACTGAGGAATAAGAAAGAAATTTAGTAAAGTCTCAAGTTTTTCTAAAAATATTAATGGACTTCCATCTGGTGATCTATAAAGAGATACAATAGCAATTTTTAAATGATCCAGATATACACCTGTGGCTTTAAAATGTATCTCACTGCACAAAAATCCTAGATCTAGTTCATTACTACAATTTATTAATCCCTTCTTAATGTAAATTGATACACCCCCATGAATATGTTGCTCTCTGCTAAAACTGTTTGCTAAGTGGAAATCATCTAGTACATGGAAAGATATTTCATTTCCTTTACACCAGTGCTCACTTAAGCATAATGCATCAAATAAGTTCTCATTTGCAAATTCGTTTAAAATTATGTGTTTTCCACTTATACTTTCAATATTTAGATAACCTATCTTGAAAGACAAAGTTGATGAGTGGTTTTTGTTAATGGGGCATTCATCATTACTGCTATATTTCTCTCTAGTGTTACTGACATTTATTATATTATTCTTATCTTTAATCTGGTCATCCAGTGTGAATCTGGGCAAAGCTGTTAGTCTCAGCCCTTCTTTGCTACCTCTAAAAAAGAGTTTTCCTTAAATCTAAGTGGTATTGACTTAGAGCTCTCGATTTTTGTTATACCTAACTCATTGGCTAGTTTTATGATTTCATTACTCACATACTTCTTTCCGAGTTGATTCAGATGGAGGCCATGAACAGTGTGAAATCTTGTACCTAAGTTAGTTATGTTTACAAAACAGACATTTTTAAAGTATTTACAAATTTTCTTCATTTACTCTTGTCACTTCAACATTCACACACGACCAGGATGGAAGATCATGCCGAAATGGTATTGAAAAGATGAGGATTTTTGTATTACCAACTGTAACTGTAACCAACTGTCTCTGAGGGAGCAGTTTAAATACTTCAGGTGTCATGCTGTTTCATGTCTTTTGAATGAAAGCATTATCATGGCTTTCCCCATAAAATTGGACCGTAGGTCAATATCGACATAAGTGGTTGACTTCACTCACCTCCATTCATGTTCCACATCGTTAAGCTAGTTGAGATGCGATATCTACATAATATGCACTAAAATAATCGTTGAAGGTTTGTGTAATACAGCTTTTCAGAATTTTAATTTGCGTTTTTATAACAAAAATTGCATTTCATATGGCGCAATTGTAGACACTGGGGAATGCTTCAGTTGAAATTATTACCACAACGCATAACCCACATTCTCATTCGTTGGCATATCAAATTGTCACCTCCCAACTTATTCTAGACCTCTTGCTACATTGTAGATTAATCTGTCATCACAAATATGATGTTGAGGAGATTGTGGAGGGGAAAGGGGCAGCACTTTCACTTGCGGTGGCAGTGGAGGGTGCACTGTTTTGAAACTTTCTAGGAGATTAAATGTGTGGTGGACAAGGGCTCAATCTCAGAACCTTACTTACTGTTTTCCCCAAAGAAAGGCAATGGATGAGAAGTATTTTCCTTGACAACTCCCCAGAATGTGCTATCGCCAATGCTCATTGGGCTTATCAGTCTATTTGAATTGTCTGTTTACTATACACTGAAAGTAACAGTGTATAGGTGTTCTGGGAACCAAGAAATAGGCAGAATCCCTCAAGACCTACTTTATGAGTGTCCCCTTGCACCATGATATGGGCACCCATGGAATTCCAATTGATTACAGTTACATTCCCCTCTTCTGCATCACCTGGAGTGTGGCAACCTATGTTGCATGTTTCATACATGAATCTCATAAGTTTGGATATGTGGTTTGGAAGGCCACATATGAACAATGTTACTAAGGCAAAACAGAACCATGTGGAGCACCATAGCTTGTATTGGGTGTATTTTTTCTGCAATTTGTAACTTTAGAGTTCTCAATTTCAACTTTCATTTATAGGAAGTTCTCTAGTCTAATATCTGAGTTCCTCAAAAAAGAAAATATTGCATTTGTGGAGTTTCATTGTGTCGGATTTTGTTTCTCCTCTTTTAAATGGCGATTCCATTTTTGCTAAATTTTAACTGGTCATGATATGTTTCCACTACAGGTGATGTATTTATGGTATCAATGATAAGCTCATGTGTGTACTGTGAATACATTTAGTACTTAATACTGATTATAACAAAAACCAGTTTCAGTGAAATTGTGAGTTACACAATCACAATACAAGACGGAAAAATAATGTCTATGTGTACATTTCCTCTTTGTCAAATTTTATAGGGGGCTTCTGTGTTTTTGTGTAGGGACCCATAATAATCTTTCATACGGTATAAACTAAAAACTAGAGACTCCCTTTAAATGCAGAAGAAGGTTAGTAACATAGATTATTAGCCATTCTTGCTGTAAATTATCTATTTATCCAAATTTCTGTTGATTGTAACAATGTTAATTGTAAACAGGTCCTTATTCTTGTGGAACACAGATAGGTCTAATCTGTTTTATCATAAATATCAGTGTGGCAAAATACATGACGTATGGGCTACAATTACACACAAACAAATCCTTATAACAAAAGACCTTGACATTTTATGTTGTTACGCAAATACCCAATCAACAGAGACACACTGCGAGCCATTGACGCATGTTGCAGGGAATGGCAACTGAATCTCAATGTAGACAAGTGTAATGTGCTGCAGATACACAGAAAGATAGATCCTTTATCATTTAGCTACAAAATAGCAGGTCAGCAACTGGAAGCAGTTAATACCATAAATTATCTGGGAGTACGCATTAGGAGTGATTTAAAATGGAATTATCATATAATGTTGATTGTCGGTAAAGCAGATGCCAGACTGAGATTCATTGAAAGAATCCTAAGGAAATGCAATCCGAAAACAAAGGAAGTAGGTTACAGTACGCTTGTTCGCCCACTGCTTGAATACTGCTCAGCAGTGTGGGATCCGTACCAGATAGGGTTGATACAAGACATAGAGAAGATCCAACGGAGAGCAGCGCGCTTCGTTACAGGATCATTTAGTAATCGCGAAAGCGTTACGGAGATGATAGATAAACTCCAGTAGAAGACTCTGCAGGAGAGACGCTCAGTAGCTCGGTACGGGCTTTTGTCAAAGTTTCGAGAACATACCTTCACCGAAGAGTCAAGCAGTATATTGCTCCCTCCTACGTATATCTCGCGAAGAGACCATGAGGATAAAATCAGAGAGATTAGAGCCCACACAGAGGCATACCGACAATCCTTCTTTCCACGAACAATACGAGACTGGAATAGAAGGGAGAACCGATAGAGGTACTGAAGGTACCCTCCGCCACACACCGTCAGGTGGCTTGCGGAGTATGGATGTAGATGTAGATGTAGATGTATCCTCACCATTTAATGAACAGCACTGAGTCGAACGGCACCTGCATGCCAGTGATAGGACACACCTGTCGCAACTTGTCGACAAACTATGCAGTTCAACAGATGCCTCCCAGCGCCATCTTTCAGCAGGATGTTGCCACCACCCCCCACCTCTCCCCCCCCCAAACCACCCCCTCCTCCACTAGTGTGGAGATGTTACCACATTTCTCCATGAGACGTTACCACATTTCCCACATGAAAAGTTTCCTCAGTATTGGAACGGTTAATGGGGGGGTGGGGGGGGGGGGGGTCTCATTGCCTGGCCTGGTCTCCTGACTCTGCTGGATTCAGTGTGTGGGGGTTTATCAGGGACATTGTTTACAGAACAAGACTTTGAGATCTGGCAGATTTGAGACAATGGGTCTACGCTGCAGTCGAGGCCAGAACACCCATCATACTTCTGAACATGGGAAGTGGAGTACCATTCTGATATCTGTTGAGCTAGAAATAGTGCCCACATTGAATTGTACCAACAAGCTTAAAATGTTTGAGCTACTGTTTACAATGTGGGACAAATAAATTTATAAACCTTAATAAGTACTGAAATATAAACAAAAGTTTTTGTATGCCTCTCTCCAGGACACCCTGTAGGTGCTGTGTTAACACCTGTTTAATGTAACTGAGATAAAAGTATCTTTCTTTTCAAGCATAATGTGTTAAATCTAGTTTGAGGAAGCACAGATAGTTAATAGTCATTTAATGATGGGTAACTGTGAATACAGCTTATAGTTGACATTTTACTTTGTTAAATGTACCATAAAATGCTACATGTATCTGATAGTTTATTCGGGATTGGTAGATCATGAAAAATGAATGAATAAACCAAGTTCAGATTCTTTTTCTGTGAAAAATATTTGTTACTATATTGCTGTGCAAATACAAGTCATTATGTGGTCTGGGCTTAGAATTTCTGAAGAACTGTTCAAGTGTTTGTAGAGTTACACTGTGATGGCTGCAAAGCAAGGTAATCATCACACATCATGCAGATACTTGGCAAGAGAGAGAACTTTATGGACATTGGCTATGCCCTGCTGTATCCTGGTTGTTCTGGTGCAAGTGAATATATGGGTCACATGTATATCCCACCCTATTTCCTACCTAATTCGTGTTGAGTCATGCCTCCTTCAGTCATTCCCCACTCTTACATGGAAAGGGAATACTGAGTCTAATAGTTGTCATTTGTGTGTGTCAGTTCGCTGAACCTGGGAAATGGGCAACTTTTTTGTCTTTATTTCATCATAGTTCTACTTAAAACCACTCTTGCCTACATAGATATTCTGGAACAACTGATAGAATATAGGACCTTAAAGAACAAAAAGTCAGTAGTAACATTTGTGGACTTCATGAAGGCATATGAACCTGTCATTAAACAGACTCCTGGAAGAGCCCTGAAAAACAGAGGACTAGACAGCAGTACACAAGACTTGATAACAGAAATTCTGACAGCCACAAAGGCATGGATAACATTCAGAGGAGCACTACTGGAAGAGTTTGAGAAGAAGACTGGTGTCGAACTGGTAAATGGGTTGCCTTCAGTTTTGTTCAACATAATACCGAATGAAGTAATCAGACAGTGCGGAGCAATAAGCGATGTAATGGGAATATCAGAGAAATATTTTACAGACAACATCTCAGTAGCAAGTGAGAGGGAAGGAGCCACAAAGAAACAATTGGACAACTCAATGCAAACTTTCAGTAAGGTGGAACTGAGGATCACCTACAACAAGACAAAGTCACTGTATACTGGAAAACACCAAAAAGCATTGTGAAAAAGGTTGAAAGCTTTATAAGTTCTGAGAGTATGAAAAATAAAAGGTCGGCCTTCTGCCCAACCAGAAGTTATACAACAAAAAGAATATATCTATAGGTGCAAGGATCAGACACTACAAGGCAATGTTGAGGAATATATGCAGCTTAATGATAACATTAGGAAGATATGATGCATAACAACTGGAGAAAGAAGAGAGAAAAATACTGAGGAAAATACTGGGCTGTAAAGGAGATAATGAGAGATGGATGCAAAGACACAGGAAAAAACTGCACCAGTGCATGAGGACAATATCAGGAGGAATCAGACCAAAGGGGCAAGATTTGTGGGACATGTGTGATCAAGATGACTATGGACAGAATAATGAAAAGAGCATGGGAAACAAAGGTGAAGACAAGGAACCAAGTGGGTTGTTGAACTCTGGAACAATTGGTCTGAGGTAGGGATCCACGTCGTCAGGAAAGAAATTAGGGAAGCAAGTACACAATGCCAGAGATCAACAGCAGCGAAAGGTACAGAGAAAGGATAGAGAGACACCAGTGCACAATCCAAGAGAATAGGATACCGAAGGTCAAGGAATGAGAGTGGGAAGGAAGAAGATTAAGGATGAAGAGGTTCTGGGGTGAGAAGGAAAAATATGTTCATGTGATCCTGAGGCTGTAATGGAAGTAGTAGTAGTAGTAGTAGTAGTAGTAGAAGAAGAAGAAGAAGGCTCGTATGGTTATTGGCCTACAAACTAAGTCCAACATAATATCAGTGTCATCCTGTCTTTTACTCTTGCCAGTGTTCTCCTCATGTTCCTCTCCTTGCTGATTGTATGAACAATGTCCCCATTTCTTACCTTATTAGTCCACCAAATTTTCGACAGCCTCCTATAACATCACTTCTCAAATACTTTGATCATTTTTTTCCTGGTTTTTGCGTGTTCCATGACTCACTTCCATGCAATGCTGTATTCTTGCTCAGATTAAGGCTGATATTTGGTTACGAGTAGACTCCTTTTGGTCAGGAATGCTGTCTTTGTTTCTGGTAGTCTGCTTTTTATGTCCTTACATCATCCACCATGTGTTATTTTGCTTCCCAAGGTAAGAGGATTCTTCCACTTAATCTACTTTGCAATCACCTTTATGAAGGTAAGTTTATTGCTATTCTCATTTCAGCTACTTCTCATTACTTTCATCTTTCTTTGGTCTATCCTTAGTCTGTATTCTGTACTCATTATAAGTTCATTGCATTCAGCAGGTCCTGTAATTCTTTCTCACTTTTGCTGAGGATAGCAAAAATCATCAGCAAATCTTGTCATTGATATCTTTACACCCTGAATTTTAATTCCACTCTGTTCCTGTCATTGCTTCTTTTATGTATAGGTCAAATAGTAGTGGTGAAAGACTTGATCCCTGTCCCACACCCTTTTTAATCTGAGCATTTCATTCTTGGTCGTCCATTCTTATTTTTTTTAATGCATTGTATATTATGCATCTTGTCCTGCAGCTTACACTGACTTTCTGAGAATTCCAGACATCTTGCAACATTTTACATTATTCAATGCTTTTTTTAGGTTGAAAAAATCTATGAACATGCCTTGATATGTCTTCAGTCTTGCTTCCATATCAAGTGCATGCAATGTGAGAACTAGCTCTCTAGTGCCTTCACCTTTCATACAGCCAAACTAATCATCAACCAACAGTTCCTCAATTTTATTTTCCATTCTTTTGTACATTATTCTTCAGAGCAACTTTGATGTGTGAGCTACTACACTACATGTACTATAGTTTTCACACTTAACTTCACTTGCTAACTTTGAGATTGTGTGGATGATATTTTTTGGAGGGACAACCTCAAAACAGTCCCTGGTTTCATCATCCTCCTTGCAGACAAAGGTTCCACCACTGTCATGATGAATTGCAGAGACTACTTGACCAGAAGGCTTCTGCCTGCTTTCATACTTCTTATGACCTCTGTCACAGTGATTTCATCCCAGAATTTCAACATAACCTCCAATCCCTACTGAAATCTTTAGGCATCCCAAAATCTCTCCCCAGAGTTCATCTCCCTCCTCCCTTCAGCAACCCTCCTCACACCCACTTTCTATATACTTCCCAAAATGCCAAAAATCCTGGGTACACCGAGTAGTTAGTTATTGTGCTTGTTCATCAACACCTCCAAACCAATTTTCTGAAGCCTAATTTCTCATATCAAAGATACAAAACACTTCCTTTACAGACTCTTGACCATTCCCACCCAATTCTCTCATTTCCATGACCTTGCCAGCTCTCCTAATCTCCTTCCAACACCACACCCAGTTCCTCATTCCGAACTATATCCTCGTACACAACTACTTCTGCATAGGGCAGGGCATGTAAAAATAATCTGCAACACAGCTATTGGCACCTGCATGACACCCTCCTTTGCCAACCTGTTTATGGAAAATCTAGATGAAGCCTTCCTAGCCTACCAAAACCTAAACCCCTTGTCTGGTTAAGGTTCAGTGATGATATATTCATGATCTGAACTCAGGATCAAAACACCCTGACCTCATTCCTCCACAACCACAACACCTTCTCTCCCATTGACTTCACTTGGTCATCCTCAATCCACTGTGCCACCTACCTGGACATTGACCTCCATCTCTGTGATGGTTCCATCCACACCTTTGTTTATATTAATGCAACTAACCACCAAGAGTACATGCATTTAGACAGCTGTGATCTCTCCCACACAAAAAATCACTCCCAGACAGGCTGGCCAACCTTGGACCGTAAATATACAGTGACAAGAACTGCCTTTCTGAGTATGCTGAAGCTCTTACAAGGGCCTTCACAGACTGTCCTTACCACCCAGACCTAGTTCTGCAAACAGATTTCTTGTGCCATATCCTTACATGCTTCGAATCCACTCAATGACCCCTCCCCCTCTCTCCCCCCAAGAATGAGCTGCAAAGGAGTGCCCCCCTTGTCATCCATTATCATCCCAGACTGGAGCAACTGAACCATATACTTCATCATATCATCATGCCCAGAAATGAGGGACACCCTACTCAAGAATCACCCCTTCCTTAAGTGGAATTCAGTCACCCACTCAACTTGCTCAAGGCCCTGGTCTATCTCTAGGCCAGTCCCATTCCCAACCCTTTGCTTATGGGGTCATCCCAGTGGAAGACTCAGGTGCAAAACATGCCTAATTCAACAACCCTGCACATCCTGTACCAGTCCTGCCACAATATTATCCTATCCCATCTGAGGTGGGGCCACCTGGAAAAGCAGCCATGTGGTAGGCTGCAATTGCCGCTTATAATTTTATATGGGCATTACCATCAACCAGCTGTCCACCAGAATGAATAGGCGCCACCAAACTGTGACCAAGAACAAAGTTGACCACCCAGTGTCACAACATACTGCTGAACACAACATGTTTGAGTTCAGTTGCTGCTTCACAACCTATGGTATCTGGAGCCTCTTTAGCACCAGCATTTTTAAACTAAGTAGACAGCAGTTATCCTTGCCACAAATCCTTCACCCCTGTAATCCTCCTGGCTTCAGTCTCTGCTAACCCTCTGCACTGCACCCTCTACACAACATTTTTCCCCTTCCTCTGCCCTGTCACACCCTCCCAATCCACACTTCCATATCATCTCCATCAAGCACCACACCTCATCGGCCGTGGTACCTATGTATTGCACACCAAGCCCATAAACCTGCCACTCTTGCTTCCTGCGTATCTGTTCCCTCCCTTCAGGGTGCTAGATACCTGTCCCATACCTGCTCTCCTGCTTCTAATCCTGTTCTCCCCCTACTTATCTACACAACCCCCACCCCAGTCCATGCACAGTTGTGTGTATGGGGTGGGGATGGGGGTGTGTGCACATCCCTGTGCCTGACAATGGCTCAATATTTCTTCTGTTCAAAGAGTTGTCTCCATTACTCATAAATGATTCATATCTGTATATTCTGCTATCACTTTCGTACATGTATAACAAATATACACTGATATTTGAACAGTATCATTTCCTAACTAAAATTTTCTCTGACCAGAAACTAGTCAATACTGGTGACTCATAGAGATTCCTGTGCTCCCAGCACCCCTGCAAGGAGTGCCAAGTTGTACTGTGGGCATGCTACATCATTCTTGCCTACTGTATAAGTTAAATCAGTTTCTCTTGCATAATTTTCTCTGGAGCTTTAGATATACCGGGGGAACACTGACTGACCTGACAGTATTTGCACCATCTCTCCTACCATTTTGTGTATGGAGATTGCATTAGATGTTTTCAATGACTCTGGGAAGTGCCCAGTTTGCAAATAATCAACTGTTTATTTAAAGGAATTGTATTATTATGGACAAATTTCTTCAAAATTATGATAAACTAGTTTTCTTATTGCTTTCACAACTCCACCTCTGGTGTCAGAGCTAATAAAGCTTGTCTTGGAACAATAGTTAGTTTTATACTTCATAGATGCAGATTTCATTTTAAAAGTCATTGTTAGCATATTTTCTGCAATACCGACAAAGAAATAATTAAACATCATAGCTGCTGCTGAAGGATTACTGACGTCATTGTTGTTTAATGTAATTGTAAAATTTTCACTGTGTCGCTATTTTCCCCATTTTGTGTTTCTATATGCTTCCACATGACTTTTATATTGTTTGATGGGCTATTTATGTAGTCATTTTTTATCAGACGTAATCTTGTTTAGTAAGTAAATTTCATAGCAAGAATGCAGCTCTGGCGATGATGATATATGATAATCAAAGCCATGGTGAAGGATATGGTTCAGCTGCTCCAGTCTGGTGTGATTCTGGGTGATAAGGGGGGATTGGTCAGTTTAGAAAAGTAGTACAGAAGTTTATATTTTCCTTTTAGGATGGCCTTACCCCTGATGTGAACTTGTAATTAGAACAAGCAATATTAGTAACAACACACTTGTTATGGAAAATAACAATTCAATATAAATATCATAAAGTCTCTAATAAACAGTAATTTTCTTCGTTTACACGTATATTCCGCAAATGTTTTTTTTTAAATTGTTCTCTGTACAGATGGCTAGTAAAAAGGTAAATATTCGCCTCACTGAAAAGCTTGCAAGTGGTTTTGGTGGTGGTGGTGGTGGTGGTGTAGTGGAGGCACTGAATCCTAAACCACATAACTGCAATGTTGTGTTGTAGTTATCTTCACTCACAGCTTGTGATACAAGCTTGTACTTGAAGTGGACATCATTTTAATGGAGATAATTACTTTGTTGTGCAAATTATATATTTTCATGAGACCTCCCTGCTCACACATTTAGTGAGAAAACTCTGTTAAATTCTATACATTTCACACTTCCATTTTGTTATTTATTGGAAAAGAGCTCTAGTGTACTCATGAATGGCTTTAAGTTACCCCCTGGAGAGCAATAGTGGCAGCTATCAGAATTACTTCAGTATGTTTTATTACCACTTGTTCAGATACTTTTTGAACATGTCATGTTCAATAAAAACTGCTATTTTTCCATGACTGGTATGAGCTGTAGAATTGCGATCACACATGTATCAATGACAAAAGCTGTGTTATGACTGTTTTAAGCTAGTTGTGTAAAATACAATATACTGTTATATAATGCAGTTCATTTTTAGTAGAATTTCCTTAGCCAAGACTGAACATTGTCCTGATGTATTGAAACATGAAAAGCTTCAGCATAAAAGATGGAGTGTATCTTGCGATGATAAATGGCTTGATTCTCATTGTGTTTAATAGTAATCCTACCTTGTTTTGCAGAACTGCTTTCATCACATTTTGAATTACTTTTTACAATTTCTGTTGCAGCATGGAAACGTCATAGAATTGTCCCAAGTTAGTGACATCAGAGCTGGTGGCCTTCCAAAGGTTTGTAAAACATGAGTAACATTTAGAAACCACAGTTTAATCTGAAAATTCTAATTGTATGCAGTAGCCTTATACTCAAATAGTTAAAGAGGCTACAGCTAAGTGAAACAGGACCAAGAGCAGCCTCTTACTGCTAAAAAGGAATTTTAAGCTTTCACAAAAACTTTTTCATATCCTTTCTCTGTTCAAAATAGGTGCAAAAATTTGTTTGGAAATTAATGGACCTATTGACTGCCCTTGCATTTAAAAAATAAGTGGATTGTCCTTTGAGGATATGAGAGACAAGAGTTTTGAACAGTGGAAGCTCTAGGTTGGAGTATCAACAATATAAGGAAAAGGTAGATTGCTACTCACCGTAGAGAGACCATTGACTTGCAGACAGGCGCAATGAAAAGACACTTACACGTTAGCTTTTGGCCAAAGCCTTCTTCAGAAAAGGAAGAGCACACACACACACACACACACACACACACACACACACACACACACAGAGAGAGAGAGAGAGAGAGAGAGAGAGAGAGGCCTGCAACTCAGCATGTGACCTTTCCATTGAGTAGCAATCTATCTTTTCCTTACATTGTAGACATTGGTTTTGGTTCGTCTATATTTCTGCAACTGTATTATCAGTTTTACTTTCAGCTTGGATATAATTTGACTGTATGTCAGTGTTCTGTGTTCACCATATGCTGCTCCAGATTCAGGGTCTCATAATAGCCATTGTATGGCTGAAACTGGTTGTATTTAAATGCCTTTTTCTGCTATTGTGTCTAAAAGAAATAAAAAAGATTTTGTGCTTGTGTATCAGTGCTTACAATTTCTTTGTTTCTGAGTCACTTCGTTAATACGAAGTAACAAACTCATCTCCAGTATTCTTATCATCTTATCTTACCATCCTTATACCCAAGTCTGACTGATGTAAAACAGTATAGATGTAAAGGATTTTCTTTACATCTTTCCAAAAGCAAAGATTGATTTCTTACATATCTATATGTTGTTTTCTATGATGGCATTAAATCTGTTTACAGATATGTTTTTACATTAATTTTTAAACAACTTTACCTGCTCTATAATTTTCACATTGGCCACTCATTTTCAGTCCTTCATGATAATTTTGCTAATATACCACTAACCCTTGGTTTTGGATGACTTATTGATATTTTTGTGATATATGTTTCTAGTAAGGCTGTAGAGGCTTATCTCACTAGGGGTAAGATAGATACTGCCTACAGGAAAATTAAAGAGACCTTTGGAGATAAGAGAACCACTTGTATGAATATCAAGAGCTCAGATGGAAACCCAGTTCTAAGCAAAGAAGGGAAAGCAGAAAGGTGGAAGGAGTATATAGAGGGTCTATACAAGGGCGATGTACTTGAGGACAATATTATGGAAATGGAAGAGGATGTAGATGAAGATGAAATGGGCGATACAATACTGCGTGAAGAGTTTGACAGAGCACTGAAAGACCTGAGTCGAAACAAGGCCCCCGGAGTAGACAACATTCCATTGGAACTACTGACGGCCTTGGGAGAGCCAGTCCTGACAAAACTCTACCATCTGGTGAGCAAGATGTATGAGACAGGTGAAATACCCTCAGACTTCAAGAAGAATATAATAATTCCAATCCCAAAGAAAGCAGGTGTTGACAGATGTGAAAATTACCGAACTATCAGTTTAATAAGCCACAGCTGCAAAATACTAACACGAATTCTTTACAGACAAATGGAAAAACTAGTAGAAGCCAACCTCGGGGAAGATCAGTTTGGATTCCGTAGAAATACTGGAACACGTGAGGCAATACTGACCTTACGACTTATCTTAGAAGAAAGATTAAGGAAAGGCAAACCTACGTTTCTAGCATTTGTAGACTTAGAGAAAGCTTTTGACAATGTTGACTGGAATATTCTCTTTCAAATTCTAAAGGTGGCAGGGGTAAAATACAGGGAGTGAAAGGCTATTTACAATTTGTACAGAACCAGATGGCAGTTATAAGAGTCGAGGCACATGAAAGGGAAGCAGCGGTGGGGAAGGGAGTAAGACAGGGTTGTAGCCTCTCCCCGATGCTATTCAATCTGTATATTGAGCAAGCAGTAAAGGAAACAAAAGAAAATTTCGGAGTAGGTATTAAAATCCATGGAGAAGAAATAAAAACTTTGAGGTTTGCCGATGACATTGTAATTCTGTCAGAGACAGCAAAGGACTTGGAAGAGCAGTTGAATGGAATGGATGGTATCTTGAAGGGAGGATATAAGATGAACATCAACAAAAGCAAAACGAGGATAATTGAATGTAGTGGAATTAAGTCGGGTGATGCTGAGGGAATTAGATTAGGAAATGAGACACTTAAAGTAGTAAAGGAGTTTTGCTATTTGGGGAGCAAAATAACTGATGATGGTCGAAGTAGAGAGGATATAAAATGTAGACTGGCAATGGCAAGGAAAGCGTTTCTGAAGAAGAGAAATTTATTAACATTGAGTATAGATTTAAGTGTCAGGAAGTCATTTCTGAAAGTATTTGTATGGAGTGTAGCCATGTATGGAAGTGAAACATGGACGGTAAATAGTTTGGACAAGAAGAGAATAGAAGCTTTCGATATGTGGTGCTACAGAAGAATGCTGAAGATTAGATGGGTAGATCACATAACTAATGAGGAAGCATTGAATAGGATTGGGGAGAAGAGAAGTTTGTGGCACAACTTTACCAGAAGAAGGGATTGGTTGGTAGGACATGTTCTGAGGCATCAAGGGATCACCAATTTAGTATTGGAGGGCAGCATGGAGGGTAAAAATTGTAGGGGAAGACCAAGAGATGAATACACTAAGCAGATTCTGAAGGATGTAGGTTGCAGTAGGTACTGGGAGATGAAGAAGCTTGCACAGGATAGAGTAGCATGGAGAGCTGCATCAAACCAGTCTCAGGACTGAAGACCACAACAACAACAACATGTTTCTAGTGTACTATTAAGCTGTATTACTAACTCATGGAAGAAACTAAGTTGTCTTCAGCAAGGGGAAAATGTGTATAAAACAGCTATGTAACCTTAAATGCATTTAATCACATGAGCATTAAGAAGTTAGAATACTGTTCTCATTCTTGGTGTCTTCAAAGAGATATGTGATTTAACTGACTAGCAAACATTATTCAGCATCTTGGAGGATTTGGTATTTGACAGTGTAACAAAAATCATTCAACAGATCCTGACAAACATCATCTCAGTGGTAAAGTTACTCATAGTAGTCTGTAACACAATGATCAGACAATTGGATGAGCTGTCCTAGTCCTCTTCTGCATTGTCTTGGAGAATGGTGCAACAATCTGGGAAACAGCTCTGTAAGTCGAGAGATTAAGAGAGATACACCTTTGATAGAAAGGAAGGACCTAGATGCTAAGGTTTTAGCCCTTACTGATGATATTGTGCTATTAGTTCAAAATGAAGATGTTAAAATCTGCTGGACAATTTGCATAGCTTTGCTGAGAAAAAATGGCCTGAAAGTGCCTTATGAAAAGACTGACTCCACAGAACATAAACATCAGAGAATTATGTTTAGCAACAATGCAAAGGAAAGATAAGCACGTGGAAAGGTTCAGATATCTGTAAAAATTGATCCAATTTAATGGCCTAGATAGACAGAGCCAGAGTCAGTAATTAGATCTGGCATACAAACTAATCCAGAATGTTGTACCTCTTCAGGGCTGCCAGAATTTTTTGATGATGAGTTGAATGGAATGGATAGTGTCTTGAAAATATGTTTTATGTTGAACACCTACAGAAGTGAAACAAGGTTGATGGAGTGTAGTCCAAATTATATTAGAAGATGCTGAGGGAATAACATTAGAAAATGAGACATTAAAAGTAATTAACATGTTTTGCTATTTGGGTAGCAAAATAACCAAGGATGACCAGAGTAAAGAGGAAAGAAAATGCAGACTGGCAGTTGCAAGAAAAGTGTTTCTGAAACAAATTAAATTTGTTTACACCAAATATAATGTAAACTCTTATGACATATTTTCTGAAAGTCTGGATTGTAGCCTTATGTGAGTAATAAACAGCACAGACAAGAGGAGATTTGGTTGGTTGGTTGGTTTGGGGAATGAGACCAGACAGCGTGGTCATCGGTCTTATCGTATCAGGGAAGGATTGGGAAGGAAGTCGGCCGTGCCCTTTCAGAGGAACCATCCCAGCATTTGCCAGGAGTCATTTAGAGAAATCACGGAAAACCTAAATCAGGATGGCCGGATGCGGGATTGAACCGTCGTCCTCCCGAATGCGAGTCCAGTGTCTAACCACTGCGCCACCCCGCTCGGTACAAGAGGAGAAATGAAGCTTGTGAACTATGGTGCTACTAAAGAATGCTGAAGAGTAAATAGTTAAATCAAACTTTATGAAGAAGTATTGGTGCTTTTTGCCTAATATAAATTTCAGAATGAGATTTTCACTCTGCAGCGGAGTGTGTGCTGATATGAAACTTCTTGGCAGATTAAAACAGTGTACTGGACCGAGACTCAAACTCTGGACCTTTGCCTTTCACAGGCAAGTGGTCTACCGACTTAGCTACCCAAGCATGACTCACGACCCATCCTCACAGCTTTAATTCCGCCAGAACCTCACCTCCTACCTTCCAAACTTCACAGAAGCTCTTCTGCGAACCTTGCATAACTAGCACTCCTGAAAGGAAGGTTTGCAGAACAGCTTCTGTGAAGTTTGGAAGGTAGGAGATGAGATACTGGCAGAATTAAAGCTGTGAGGCCAGGTCGTGAGTCGTGCTTGGGTAGTTCAGTCGGTAGAGCACTTGCCCGTGAAAGGCAAAGGTCCCTAGTTCTAGTCTCGGTCCAGCACACTGTTTTAATCTGCCAGGAAGTTTAATATAAATTTCACTTGCCCCCTTAGATACACTTCCTCAGGGAAAGATGATTAGATATGTTTGTGTTCTTCTGACTCCACACACATATATGTAGATACCGACCTATGTAAAGACAGACATATATTTAATCAGCACTTGCCCGTGAAAGGCAAAGGTCCCCAGTTCTAGTCTCGGTCCAGCACACTGTTTTAATCTGCCAGGAAGTTTAACGTAAATTTCACTTGCCCCCTTAGATACATTTCCTCAGGAAAAGATGATTAGATATGTTTGTGTTCTTCTGACTACACACACATATATATATAGATACAGACCTATGTAAAGACAGAGATATATTTAATCAGAAAAATGTAAAGAAATGGCAGTGGTGCAATAATTAATTGTTTTTTACCTTGAGAAATGTTTAGTGCTGCAAGTCAAAGTGATACTAGGTCACAGACACCAGCACAGTACTTGGAAACATGTATGCAGATAACACTTCTGGATATAAGCAAAATCAGATGTAAAATGCAACCACTGCTTATGTTGTTAGTGAATATAACAAAATGCATGTTGGTAATAAATAAACCTTTTCTCTTCTGGTAATAGATTAGTAATAATCATCTTTTTAGTAATTGCAAGAATTATTATTACTATTATTATTATTATTATTATTATTTATATTATTACTGCCCAGGGTTGAGCATAATGTGTAGGCAGGCAGCAGAGGAAGGTGAAGGGACATTTGGCCTGATACCCACAGAGCCTCTACAAAATGATATGAACTCTCATCAATATGGTTTCCTTGGCTACCAAACAATGTGCGTTCTTGTTTCAGACAAGTCTTGACTTATGTCAGTAGTGCTGCAGTAGTAGTTGAAAATGGCAGTTATTATTCTTTCTTCTGCCGATTGCTAGATTTAGTCTGTGACAGAGATTCTCAATGTTCAAAGCATTAGTGCCAATCAAAATTCAACATTAGCTGTGTCAGGTGTATTGGCTGAAGGTTACAAGCAAACAGATTGTGCATCATTTGTGTAGGCAATTTTCTGTAGGTCTATGACTGTCCCTATCAAAGAGGGCCATAGACAAATATGCCTCATCAGTGAAGACTTGTGAAGTTGGTGCAGCAGTGCGTGATGGAGAATATTTGCTCCGTGGTTATGGATATTAGCAGCCATTTTTCACAGATACTGCAATTGCTGTGGTGTGAATAGTTGCTAAACATCTTTTGCTCAAGGTGTTTGCTGGGTAGTTGCTGAAAAACATACCTGAATACAAAATGAATTGCTTAGGAGCAGCATTGACATTTTTTGCAACAGTACCATGATGACAGTGACAAGTTTCTCAACAGGATCCTCATGGGCAATGAGATCTGCATTGCCCATTGTACTCTGGACAACAACAGTTTTAAAAGAGTTTAGCTGAGAGCTGTTTGATCATTGGCTGTACAGATCTGATGTTGCTTCCAGCAATTTCTGTCTTTCCTTGCACTTCAAGAAATTCCTGTCCTCTGGACACCACTTTCATAATGAGAAAAACTGAATACAACTGTCGCACACTGGTTCCATTCCCACGAGCCAGATTTATACGACACAGGAATACAAACATTATGGTGAAGAATAATTCAGTCATTGCTGTATTTATTGTCAGTAAAGTGTTCCATGTAACAAGGTTTTCTTTTCTTTTTTTTTAAAAAAAAAAAGACAAAATACCCAGTGAAACTCAATTTGTGGATGACCATGACCCTTGTCGTCCATTCTTATTTTTTTAATGCATTGTATATTATGCATCTTGTCCTGCAGCTTACACTGACTTTCTGAGAATTCCAGACATCTTGCAACATTTTACATTATTCAATGCTTTTTTTAGGTTGAAAAAATCTATGAACATGCCTTGATATTTCTTCAGTCTTGCTTCCATATCAAGTGCATGCAATGTGAGAACTAGCTCTCTAGTGCCTTCACCTTTCATACAGCCAAACTAATCATCAACCAACATTTCCTCAATTTTATTTTCCATTCTTTTGTACATGACCAAAGTTAGTGATGGGAACAATTGAATGAAAGCAATTGATTCATTCAGTTGTTGGAAAACAATCAGTTAATTCTGTTGTAGTTATACGTATCAGTTGAATTCATTCATTGTATACTGCATTGTGTACTTCAAAACGCTTTTGCCTGCACTAGCATTGTATGCTCTCATCAGATCTGCCACAGATCACCACATAATCTGCTTTACAGAGTGAGAAAGCCTTTGATGTCCACATTATTTGATGATGTGTTGATGTCCAGTTTCTTGTCACCTACTTGTGGGTCCCCCTCCCTTCAACCACTTTCTATAATGCTCAAACAATAGCATGTGAAGAGCCAACCACCTTTGCTGTTTCCAGTATGCTCACTTCCAGGTGCCACATCATAGCAATCTATCTTTTTGTCAATGGATTTCCCAATTTGAGGCCTGTATTGTTGCTGATATGTTTTCCCATTCAGCTCCACTCCACTTATATGCTTTTCTTACTGTGCCACATGCCTGCAATGCCTCCAGGCTGCATTCAATCTCATAATGGGCAGTAGTCATAATTTTTTGGGTGATTGGTGTATATATTTGTAGGATCAGAGATTCACACAACTGTTCTCAATTGCAGGCACTGTTGCTTACAGTTGTAGATTTTCTTTCCATATCATGTTGCAACATGTATAATACGACATTGTGAAACAATTACATGTCTCATTTTGCATATAGATTGACATGTATGTCCCTTTTCTGTCTCAAAGGATCAGAAACTGCTTTCACAATTACGTGGAAAACATGGTGATGATGTGGAAGAAAAGTCACTAACTATATGCAGTGGTACAGATTATGTCAACATAAACTACCAGCATGTAATATGTCCAGATACTGATACCGCCAAGGTAAGTAATTCTTAACAGTTTTGTTATTAGTTTTATCCATTTACCTAGTATGACAAAAAATTTAGAGACAAATTCTCTCAATTTTTCTCTAAATCAGTTGAGCTAAATTTACTGAAACGAAAGGGATAGAGTCAGTGGGAATGAAATCAGTGAAAGTACAAAATGATTCAAAATAATGACATCCAGTATTGTTGAAGCTCCAGTCTCATGAATATTTGACAGTTTTGTGTCAAGGAAGAAGACATAAATTCCTGTTGGTGTTATGGCATCTTCCCAATGTTTCTGCTACAGGTGTAGAATTTGATTCCAGATTTCCATTTGTTTCTGTCTTGATCGTATTTTGAAGTAATGACCTTCTCTCTTCTACCAATCTGTCATCACATTCTTTCATATCTGTTGGTATATTCTGAATATTACACTGTCTAGCTGTGTGAGTGAAGCTACTGGCTGCTGGGGCTGGTTCAGTATTGCACTTATACAGGCAAGGCAGCACCATCTGGAATCCTGCAGATGGTGGCTGAAATAACACAAGATTTTGAGTCAGGCAGCCTGTGGCAACTGTCACTTGTGGAGCACAGTGCTATCTTGTGGTGCCTAATTTGAAATGGCCGCTGCTACTTCCCTGCAAATATCAATCATCCATGTATGCTGTGCTCAAGGACCAAAGCTTGTCCCATGCCATAATGTGGGTGTACCCCTGATCTCAATTAAAACTGTTGAAGATTATTCTGATATTGGCTCTTACCTTTGTGATCAAGTTCCCATATGAAGATTCATGGTACAACATCCTCATTGTTTCACACCATATTTTGTGTCTGTTCTCTTGACTGTTCAGTCACATGTGACTTCTCAGCCTCCTCCTACCTCGTGTGATATGTGTGCTTGACACAATTTTCAGTGACAGTGCAAACTATTTGTCCTGTGTAGGGCTGCCAGTGGCTGCACAATCTGCCTCCTTGTTTACACATCATTTTAACACTCCTCCAGGAGGTTCAAAATGCTGCTGCCTTGCGTATGTACACAGAACACTGTGTCAGACCCCAGTCAGTAGAAAGATGAGTATTCCATGCACTATAAAATCCCAAAATATGCATGCATTCATGTACTATCGAACAACTGTATGTGCATGATCAAGTGAAAACTACATTAAAACATGCACTATCATTTTTATTGCCAATTTATTAATTCACTTCCCTTTTTGCACAGTTATCAACTTAGAAACATTTCAAAATTTTTTCTGTGGTGGTATCAGTCAAAATATTTTTGTAGGCAGAAATGACCTTCCTACATCACAAATCTGAATGGACATATTTGTGACGGTGTCAGGTCAAATTCTTCTTTCATTCTTTCACCACAAAATACCTTCTTCACTGAACAAAAGAATCTATTGTCTGGGTTATTGTTTATGACGCTGTCCCATTTGTTCCTTGTGTCTATTCCCACTTTCTCATGGACATGACTAATGATTACTCAGTGGCATTAGTCAGTCAGTCAGTCAGACAGTAGCTGCCTGTCAATAAACGCCAGCTACACGGAAGTACCAGATTTTTTGACATTTTATGAGTTTCTAACTAGAAGCAAATTATATTGTTCATCTTTGTGCTTTGGTAGTTAAGTTTTTTTAATTTCTGCATGTTACTTTGATATTTAATGGACATAGTTCTCACATTTTTGTTTGTGTCAGAAAGTAAACTGATTACAAGTTCGTAATCAGGAGCGAATGATTTAAACACGTTTATTGCATTTTCATCAGTGTTCCACAGTGCATGTCGATAGTCCTGTGTTTGTCTGTGTAGTGTAGTTTTCCACCATATTTCCATCTTTAGCATGGATAGGGACTGTGATTGCTGCGTGCAGATGTGAGCTCTCATCCTCAGACTATGCTGGCATTAGTTACAAAGCCTGAGGCTGCAGTGGATGGGCATCATTGGTGTGGGCCAGCCGTGGGAATTCAATGGATGTCCAGCACGATCCAGAGTCTGCCAATTGGCCTGCACCAGTAGCCATCCAGTTACTCATCCCAGTTACTGCTTGCACTGAGGTTGACCCCTCACCCGTGGTCGAGTTGGAGGTCGCCTCGGGGAGTGGCAGGCTGTGAAAGACTTGCCGGGCGGCTGAATGTAAGGCGTCCTGGGTTATTCTGACAAACAGGTTCTAGATGCTGTCTGTGGCAGACACTGTCCCTCAGCCAGATGCAATCGCTTGTCTTTGACTTGTGTCAGAGGAAACCATTCAGCCTGCAATATCCAGGCAGTCGTAGAGGGTGAGGTCATTGGAAGTTGGCAGTTCCAATGTTAGGTGTGTTATGGGTCCCCCTTAGGAACATGGCTGCCAAGAAGGAGAAGAAAGCCAATGTGCACTCTGTTGCATACCGGTTGGAGTCATTGCAGATGTGGAATGGGTTTTTCTTGATGCTGTGAAGAGCAAAGGAGAGCAGTCAACTGCAGGTGGTGGCTCACATCAGTGTCACTTTGAATTGGGTGAGATTATCTCTGGTTTTGAGTGTCTACCAGAAGTGGTAAAGGATGTCAGTTTGTTTGCGAGATGAAACCCAGAGCTCACCATTTCAAGCATAGTTGACAGGACCGATTGCGGACCTCTGGTATAGAGCCAACTGGAAGATCTGAATCAGAGGCTCAGATGGTTCTGCGACGATATAGGCTGCAGATTCTTTGACTTTCACTGTAAGATGGTGGGGTTTCAGGTTTCAGTAAATAGGTCAGGAGTCATTACATGCAGGAGGTGGCTACATGGGTAGCATGGCTGTGTGGCATGGACTGTCTGATTTTTCAGGTTGGAGGGTCTCAGGAAAACAAAAAAGGGGCTTCATTCTCAAAGGGTGAAGGTTGAACACAGGAAGATCGTAGGTCTAGGAACAATCTGTATAACAGTTGTAAATTGTCGTAGCTGGCACTGATACTCAAATTGTTTGAGGCACTGAAAGCTAGCTAAAGCCGGAGGTAAGTTCAGCTGAAATATTTATGAAAGAGCTAATGGAGTTTAGAAAGGATAGGATTAATACATGTGGCATGTTTGTCGCTGTTAGCAGTAGTTTATCTTGTAGTGAAATTGAAATAGATAGTTCCTGAGAGTTAGTATGGGCGCAGGTCATTCTTGGCAACCAGAATAAAATAGTAATTTGATTCTTTTACTGACCTCTCAACTTAGATCATACAAATGCTGCAAGGTTCAAAGAAAACATGAGCCTGTTTTCAAACACGTACTCCACTCGTGCAATTATAGTTGGTGGTGACATCAATTTATCCTCAATAAATTGGTGGAAATACATGTTTAAATCAGGAACTACACATAAAACATCATCCAAAATTGTGCTAAATGCATTTTCTGAAAAGTATTTTGAGCAGTTAGTTCATGAGCCCACTGGAGTAGTAAATGGTTGCAAAAACATACTTGACCTCTTATATAATAATCCTGAGATGATGATATGCATCAAAATAGATACAGGGGCTAGTGAACATGGTTGTTGTTGCAAGACTGAATGCTTTAACTCCCAAATCCACCAAAAATAAATAAAAAATATATCTATTCAAAAAGAAGCAGATAAAAATTCACTTCACACCTCCCTGAGAGACAATCTCTGCTCCTTTCAAATTGACAATGTAAGAGTTGACCATATGTGGCTTGAATTCAAAAAAATAGCAACAGCAACTGAGAAATTTATACCAAATAAATTAACAAAAGACAGAGCTGATGCCCCATGGCACACAAAACAGGCCGAACACCACTGCAGAAACAAAAAAAAAACAAAAAAAAAAAGTATGCCAAATTTAAACAAAGGCAAAATCCCCAAGATTGGCAATATTTTGCTGAAGCTCGAAATTTAGTGTGGACTTCAGTGTGAGATGCTTGCAGTAGTTTCCATAATGAAACTTTGTCACGAAAGCAGCCTGAAAATCCAAAGAGATTCTGGTTGTATGTACAGTATGCTAGCAGCAAAATGCAATCAGTGCTTTCCCTGCATTATAGCAGTGGAAAAACTATCAATGACAGAGCTGCTAAAGCAGAATTACTCTACACAGCCTTCTGAAATTTCTTCAGCAAAGAAGACGAAGTAAATATTCCAGAATTGGAATCGAGAACATCTGCCAACTTAGAAGTAGATATCCTTAGAGCAGCAAAGCAACTCAAATCATTTAATAAAAGCAAGTCTTCCAGTCCATATTTTATACCAATTAGGTTCCTTTCAGAGTATGCTGATGCAATAGTGCTGTACTTATTAATCACGTACAACTGCTCGCTCAACAAAAGACCCATACCCAAAGACTGGAAAGCTGCATAGGTCACACCAACAGTCAAGAAAGGCAGTAGGGGTAATCCACTAAATACGGGCCCATATCATTAACATTGATATGCAGCTGGATTTTGGAACACATATGTTTGAACATTAAGAATTATCTCAAAGAGAATCGTCGATTGACACACAGTCAGCATGGATTTAGAAAACATCACTCTTGCAAAACACAGCTAGCTCTTTATTTACATGAAATGCTGAGTGCTATTGACTAGGGATTTCAAATTGATTCTGTATTTCTAGATTTCCAGAAAAGGCTTTTGACACCATACTTCACAAGAAGCTTCTAATTAAACTGCGTACTTATGAAATATCATCTCAGTTATGCGACTGGATTCATGATATCCCATCAGAGAGGCCATAGTTCATAGTAGTTGATGGAAGGTCATTGATGGAAAGTCATCAAGTAAAACAGAAGTGATTTCTGGCATTCCCCAAGGTAGTGTTGTAGGTTCTCTGCTGTTCCTTGTCTATATCAACAATTTTAGGAGACATTCTGAGCAGCTGTCTTAGGTTGTTTGCAGATGATACTGTCACTTGTTGTCTAGTAAAGTCCTCAGAAAATCAAAATAAATTGCAAAAAAATTAGAAAAGTTATCTGTATGGTGGGAAAATTGGCAATTAACCCTAAATAATGAAAAGAGTGAGATCATCCACAAGAGTTCTAAAAGGGATCCATTAAAATTTGGTTACACGATAAATCATACAAATCTAAAGGCCATAAATTCAACTATATATCTAGAAATTACAATTCTGATCAACTTAAATTGGAAAGATCACACAGAAAATGTTGTGGAGAAGGCAAACCAAAGATGGCATTTTATTGGCAGAACACTCAGAAGGTGCAACAGATCCAGTAAAGAGACTGCCTACTCTACGTTTGTCCATCCTGTTTAGGAATACTGTTGTACAGTGTGGAATCCATATAGGATTAACGGAGAACATTGAGAAAGTTCAAAGAAGTGTAACACGTTTTGTGTTATTGAGAAATAGGGGAGAGAGTGTCATGGAAATGATACAGGATTTGGGGTTCACATCATGAAAACAAAGCCTTTTGCAGCAGGAAATCACCAACTTTGTCCTCCTAATGTGAAAATATTATGTTTAGGATGACCTACATAGGGAGAAATGATCATCATAATAAAATAGGGAAATCAAAGCCAGCACGGAAAGATAGAGGTCTTCATTTTTCCTGTGTGCTGTTGGAGAGTGAAATAACAGAGAATTATTGTGAAGGTGGTTCGATGACCCCTCTGCCAGGTACTTAAGTGTGATTTGAAGAGTATCCATGTAGTTGTAGGTGAATGTCTGGAATTCGTAGGTGAATGTCTGGAATTCTTCAGCAATTGACATTGAGTCTACTGGTAGCAGACAGTGGCTTCTGATTTTGTTATTGTACAGGGCAATTTTGAGAAGTTTGTCTTAATGTTAATTAAATCCTATTGCATAGTTTTGCATTCAAATGCATCTCTGATACATACAGGAAAAATGTAGCCTTCAGTGTGTAGGGAGCAGCATCGCTTAACAGCAAAATAACTCTGTTTTTATTTATGTTATCTGGTCTCAGACACCTAAAATGTAAGCAGTATTTTCTCAGAAAATGACTTATAAAACTAGAGATTTAAATGAGAGTAAAGCAGTTATTTAAAATTTTATTCAATTACAATATTCGATTAAAACTTAGACAATCTATCATCAAACAAACTAGTAGTTGTGGAGTTATTTGCATGTTGCAGTACTTTACAACACACTAGATGGGTTTGACCAAGTCCATCTTCAGTTAATTTTCCTATAATTACATTAGCAACATAGTGCTCCATAGGATCAGTTGTTTCATTTACAGATGTATATATGTTTGAGGTTCCAAGTCCTCACGAATTTTATACAATACCTGGTTGGTATAATAACAAGTATTTTTATGTATGTGAAAATAGTTTTCATTTATTTTTACACAAAATTAAATTTATTTTGGCAAATACATTACATAGACCTACCTGACAATAAGATCTTAGAACATAATGTTTCCTCAATAATGAGGGACAAGGGACATCTTTTGTTATATACTCCTCCAAAAAAGCCTTAATAGTTGGGCTTCTCGTGCAAAAGCATCACACAAATTCACATAAAAATTATTTTTCAGTGTCATATGTGTGGGAGTAGTAATAAATGCCTGGATTTGGTGTGCTGCAGAATATTTTGTTTTTCACATTCTTGCCATAGGTGACATATATGCAACATGCTGTTCAACTTGAAATTTTTAGTACATTTTACCTGAAATTATAAAGGATCTACCAGTTCCATGGATATGATTAAAAAAACAACTAGCATTCTTATTTAATTAATTATACAAAATAAATTTTGTAATGTTTACAAAAAACAAGTGCCATAGAAAATTTTCGAGAAAAGAATGTCGTACCTTTTTACTGCAACAATTACAAAATGCATCACCTCGATCTGATCTACTAAATCCCTCCCTTTTATTCTCTGTGCAAAGAGTACACTTCTGGGACTTTTAATTGGATGCATATTAGAAGCACATCAACACATGCAAACATTTACCATTTGCAAGGTTCTCTCTCTCTCTCTCTCTCTCTCTCTCTCTCTCTCTCTCTCTCTCTCTCTCTTTCACACACACACACACACACACACACACACACACACACACACGCTGAGAAGACAGTTCAGTGAATGATTTCAGTTTTAGAGGAATCAAAGTTGTTAGTAAGATTTGTTGAAATTCCACAACACTGCTCTGCAGCTGTGTCATTGTTGCCTCAGCTGCGGTCCCTAACTTAGAAGGCTAAATTTCCATTGTCATGAAATCAACAATTTGCCAATGGTTGTTGTGGATGAATAAATCTGCATACAGGTGTTGGTAAAATTCTGGGGAAGCAGCCTCTTGTGAGATTCTTAGCTTCCCTGTCCCTCCCCTCTTTTCTTTCTTCATTCCCGATTCCTAAAACAAAAACAAGAATTATAAAAACTGAAAACAGGTGTCTACTCAAAACTGTTAAAATATGCATTTAATATGGAAATAATATATTTAAAAAGAAAGATGATGAGACTTACCAAACAAAAGCGCTGGCAGGTCGATAGACACACAGACAAACACAAACATACACACAAAATCTAGCTTTCGCAACCAATGGTTGCCTCGTCAGGAAAGAGGGAAGGAGAGGGAAAGACAAAAGGATTTGGGTTTTAAGGGAGAGGGTAAGGAGTCATTCCAATCCCGGGAGCGGAAAGACTTACCTTAGGGGGAAAAAAGGAGGGAAAAAAGGACAGGTATACACTCGCACACACACACATATCCATCCTCATATACACAGACACAAGCAGACATTTGTCTGCTTGTGTCTGTGTATATGAGGATGGATATGTGTGTGTGTGCGAGTGTATACCTGTCCTTTTTTCCCTCCTTTTTTCCCCCTAAGGTAAGTCTTTCCGCTCCCGGGATTGGAATGACTCCTTACCCTCTCCCTTAAAACCCAAATCCTTTTGTCTTTCCCTCTCCTTCCCTCTTTCCTGACGAGGCAACCATTGGTTGCGAAAGCTAGATTTTGTGTGTATGTTTGTGTTTGTCTGTGTGTCTATCGACCTGCCAGCGCTTTTGTTTGGTAAGTCTCATCATCTTTCTTTTTAAATATATTTTTCCCGCGTGGAACGTTTCCCTCTATTATATTCATATCATTAATATGGAAATAATGTATATTATATGCACAATTAAACTAAAAATGCCTTGTGTATGAATTATGCATGTTTTTAAGCCCCAGAAAGATAAAAATGTACACAGAAGAAGTATATTTATTTGGAATCAGAAATTAAGAAAATGGGTGAGCCCTAAGTTTGAGCTGTGTTCAATGAGCCATTAAAAACATGCATTTGCATGGAATTCTCATCTTCATGATGGCAGATGTAGGTATCAGAAACTTGAGAATTTTATTCAAAATTATGCAACTTAAAAACAAAGATGATTTTATTTGGGCATTCTAAAGACTGACACATACCAGAAACCCCACATGAGTGAAACAAATAATCAGCATTGCATTTTTTTTTATCTGACTGTACCCAGTTTGTGTGCCCAGGCACTCACTTCATATTGAGGTATTGCATTTAGGACAGCTTCACAATATATCCTTGTTATTTGCCCAGGTAGCTCAAATCATAATGACCAATTACTTTGTCATTATACTACTGTCTCTCCCACTCAGCTCTTCTCATTCTGGGACCGATGACCATAGCAGTCTGGTCCCTTCAATCCCTGAAACCAACCATCTTCTCATTCTATCAGTAGTTTATCATACAGGACTGGAGCAATGAAGGATACGTCGTGGATGGAAAAGGCTGCAGGCTGCACCCATTTTTAAGAAAGGTCATAGGACAGATGCAGGTCATTACAGGTCTATATCACTACTGTCAGTCTGTTGTAGAATTATGGAACATGTTTCACACTGATATATTATGTTGGTTCTGGACAGTGAAAGTCTCATCTATAAAAATCAACATGCATGTCATACACAGAGATCTTGAAAAACTCAGCTCATTCTGTTTGTCCTTGAGGTCCAGAGTTTCTTGACTTCAGGAAGGTATTTGATGCAGTTCCTCACAGTCCTTCAGTGAAAAAGATACCAGTGTATTGAGTGTAAGACGAAATTTGTGATTGGATTCAGGATTTCCTTGCAGATAAAACCTAACACATTATGCACTTATAATGCGAGAAAATGAACTGATTTAAAATTACTTTTAGAGGTACGCCAAGGAAGTGTGATAAGGCTGTTACTGTTTACAGTACATATATAAATGATCTAGTGGAAAACAGGGAGAGCTTGCAAAGGCTGTTCACAAATGATGCCATTGTCTATAGGAAGAAAGCAATGCCAGTAGACTGTAATAAATTGTGGGAAGACCAGCAGAATATTTATGGTTACTGCAGGGAATGGCAGTTGACCCTGAAAACAGATGAATGTAACATATTGTGCATAAATAGGCCAAGAAATCCAATTCTGTTTGATTGAACAGTTACTTCTGTAAGAAACCTAGTAGTAGCAGCCATCTAACACACCATAAAGTGAAATGACCACATAAAACAAGTTTTTGGAAAAGCAGATGTCAGGCTGAGAATAATTCGAAGAATATTAAAGATATTAAATTCATCCATGAAATAATACCTTATGGATCATCCATGAAATAATACCTTACGGAACACTTGTCCAATGGATTCTTGAATATTGCTCATCAGCATAGACCCCTTACAAGACTGGGTTAGTGGAATAGATTAAGATGATCTAGCAAAGAATGGTATATTTTGTCATGAGATCCTTTAGTTGGTTCATGAGCCGTACATAGGTGTTCAGCAAACTCCAGTGGCAGAGGTGTCATGCATCTTGGAGAGGTTTAGTTTTAAAATTCTGAGAGAGTCTGTTCTGGAAAGCATTGGGCAGTATGTTGTTCCCACCCACATAAGTCTTACAATATGACCATAGTGAGAAAATCAGATGGAGGTTTGCAAAGTCATTCCTCCCATGCAGCATTGCACATGGATTGGCGAAGGAGGAGGGGAGAGGGCAGATAGTGATACTAGAAGTACAAACACCCACAAACAGTAAAATGGCATTCAGAGTATAGATGAAAATATAGATGTTGACAGACTTTGTTTTTGTGGTCATGTTTCTTGGTTCTATGATCAGGTCATTCAAAAGGTTTCCTTTCAAGGTATAAGGCAACACTCAACTACAGCTGGTTGATGTATGGCCGCACAGGCGCGTGCGCGCTCACACACACACACACACACACACACACACACACACACACACACACACACACACACACACACCTTGCATGCCTGTGCCTCCCCCCCCCCCTCCACCACACGTGCACACACACACACACACACACACACACACACACACACACACGCACGCAGTGGCATGAAGATCTGTTGTTCTTCTTTCTTCAGTAAGTAAACACTCTCACACAGCACCAACACATCTATGCTCCTGTGTCATTGCTTGAAAACTAATAAAGTTGTAAAGCTAATGACCTTAAAATGCTTTGACAGATGTCTTCTCTCTTGTTCATTTGATTAACAGATAGGTACTTGGAACAATTTTAGGCAACAAAGGTGAGACTGTAGATGATAAAAGTGCCGTCCCTGAACATTTGTTTTGAAAACAATATGTAATACTGTTCGCAGAAAATATTTTGGGTCTCCTATCAGGGAAAATACTGGAAGCATAAGCACATGATTCTTGCCTAACATGTGGCTTGTTATATGGTGAGCATGGAGAGAGCTAGGAGGGTTAGCAGGGTGGTGGACAAGCCTCACCTCCTTCTCAAAGTGCAGGCAGCATTCTGGAATTGACACTGCATTTACAATGATGTGATGTGCTGTTATTGTTTCCTAGCTAATGTTGACAGTGGGCAGATAAAATCCGTACCAGCCCAAACTAATTTGGCTTCCAAGATTTTCCTGTTTCCAGAATAGTGCCAAGTTATATTATGATTGTAGTATACAGACCAGCTTGTGGTTTTAACAGGTCATTAAGGTCAGCACCTTACATAAACTCCACACAGTCTAAACTAAATTCTCTGAGGTTCAAAGAACATTATCTTGCAAGTGCTCAATGAAGACTCACTGTCACATTATCCACTGTGCCTATTTAAAGACTAGTGTAAGATTTTATGAAATGTTAATGTTAAGAGCAGTTTTGTTGTTGACATGTTGAATAATTGGTTCTTCGTTCGATTGTTCACATTGTTCTCACACAATATTTTGATGGTGTGACTAGCTGTCTTCTTCAGGTGTTCTCTGAGACTGGTGTCTGGGTGGATGGGTCCAGTATTTATGTCTGTATGGTGCTAGGTGGTGCTCCATTTTCAGTCCATGTCATGTTAAACACATCGTTCATGGTCCGCGACTGCCAGAGTTGTCCTCTCTTGCCACAGGTGCTCCAACTGCCTGTCTGTGTCACAATCTTGATGTCATTGTAGTTATAGACAGTGCTCCACTATTGCTGACTTGGTTGCCTCTCTAAGTCTGTTATGCCTCTGATGTTCTTTATACCTGTTGTCTAGTGTCCTGGTGGTCTGGCTGATGTATGACATCCCACACTGGCATTTGCTAGGATCAAGTGCCTTGTCAGTTTCAGTGCGACGAACAGAATCAAACACCAAGCAAACCTCACAGTGGTAAGGGATAGGGTGTGCAAAATGTGCCATTAAGTACATGTGACATCTGGAGCAACTTCCTTAACTAGTCAAGATGGGACCAGGTTAATGGTGCCTCATATTTCTAGGACAGGTCCGGCCAGAAATTCCGCACGCGTGCGGTGCTCCTGCACACGTGCAACTTCCGGGTCACAGCATGCACGCCGCAGCTGTCAGCGTTCATGTAGTGCATGTTTCTATGCACAGATGTCGCTTTATCCACTTGCTGGGATACTCTGTACCGGCACATTCTAGTGCTCTTTCCAGAGCTTGCAAGACAACCGTGGGAAGGTATTTCATGTATTAAACATTTAAAATACCGTCACAGTCTACTCATTGAGACGTCTACTTTTATGATAACAGTTTGACCCAGTAAGACAAGTAATGCAGTTAACAACTGTGGGTTTTTATATCGGCAGCTTGACTGACGGTAAATACGCGTAATGCTTTTGATGTAGTATTTAAGAAAGAGAGCGCTTAGTGACTTCCAGTGAACCTTATTCACGATTTCAAATAACATTAAACTAATGCAAGGTTTCCTATAACTAATTCTCGGTACCCTCAGTTACACCCACATAATTTCTGTCTCACTGACCTCTGAACAGAATGATAACCGCAGACCTCTCGATGATCACTTGTTATTTCAATACCATTATTGTTATGTCTTTCATCAGTTCCGTCTGAAATCTGCATAATAACTGACAGTTAGATGAATGTTATGTTTTATTGACTATAGCTGAGTGTAGCCCTTCACACATTAAAAAAAAACCCTAAATGTAAGTATACATTAGAACAATCTGTTTAATGACCAATTTTCCTGATAATAATGTAACATGGAGCAGGATGAGGCAATAATGCACAGTTAGTAAACAATAATTTTTAATTATGAAAGGAATAAATCCAAACATGTTTATCACTGGTCATGAGAAATGATATAGTTAATATCGGGCACAAAAGCGCGGCTCATTGACAAACGCAAGCAGTTGCGAAGATTTTCATCACTTATGCATGATCGAAACCTTGATTTATTCATTTTCATCACCGAGAAAAATCTTTCACAAACATATGTCGACCCGAACATGGACATAACTCTCACGGCTTCTCGGTGCAGGTGTGGAAATTCTTGTTGTGAAAAATTTTCGTAGAATTCTTTTGTATTTCGCACTGCAAAGAACTTGTCCTTCAGTCTTGTATTGCATTGTAAGTCAATCAGTTCCATCTGTAGATCATTCAGAGCATCTTCAACTGACGACGAGAACGGTGGAGCAAAGAGACGAATGACAGGAGACAAACTCGTAACACCTGCAGATCATGCTCGAAATTGTTTCTTAATTTTTACAATTATTGACACGTATTCTTGAAATCTAGCACTTCCATGGACCAGTCCAAGAATTGGGAAATGTGCAGTGTTTTCTGTCGAAAGCTGGCTCTCCCAAAGTGCAAGCTTCCTTTCAAAGACATTTACTTTTTCCAACATGTCTGAAATTAAATTATTTTCACCTTGCAAACTGACATTCAGGCTGTTCATGTGAGATGTAATGTCCATGAGAAATGCAAGGTCTGATATCCAACAAAGGTCTTCTAACATAGGTTCACTTTTTCCCTTCTCATGTAAGAATGTTACTATGACAAAATGTAAATAAAAAAATATTTTCAGCATTTTACCTCGACTGAGCCAGCATACTTCGGTATAGTAAGGTATGTCGCCGTACTCTGCTCCTACTTCCTCCAAGAACCGCCGAAACTGGCGATGCATAAGCCAATGTGTCTTCAGATAGTTTACAGTACGCACAACAGTTTGCATGACATTTGCTAACATTACTGATTTTGCACAAAGTGCCTCTCGATGCAGAATGCAGTGAATTCCATACAATGTCTCATCTGTGCGCCCTAGCTTTTTGTGCATCTATGTTATGAGTCCTGTCTGATGGCCTTGCATTGATGGTGCTCCATCTGTGGTCACTGTGACTAACCGATTCCAGTCCATACCGACACCATCAATCGCTTGCTCGACAGCTTGTAGTAAGTCCGCACCTGTAGCAGTCCCTTTCAAAGGTACTAAGTCCAAAACGTCCTCTGTTACACGAAGTGCGTTATTGACACCTCGTATGTATATCACAACCTGGGCTGCTCTGTAAGATCTGCTGCTTCATCGAGCACAACAGAGAAAGCAACAAAGTCTTTAGCCTTATTTATTAGCTGCCTGTGCACATTGCTGGCCATAGCACTGATATGTCTTGTCACTGTTTGTTTGGATAGACTGATTTCTTGAAACCTGCTAACATTCGTGGGACACACAAGTTCTGCAGCATCAATCAGACACCCTTTCACAAACTCCCCTTCGGAAAAGAGTTTCCCAGATTGTGTAATTCTTAATGTGATTTTAAAACTTGCTCGCAGTGAAGATTTAGTGTGGTTATCATTCTGGAAAATTGAAAACAGTACATTGTACAGCGTACAGCAAAATAGACATAAATGTAACACAAGAAACTAAGAGTTCAAGAAGTATCAGTTACTTTGACATACAGTAAAATCGAGTTAATGTGTCTCATCCATTTTCTTAAGGACATTTAATTTTGCTTGCCGTTCTTCACTGTTGAGTACACTACACTCATCTTTGTGATATGTATTGTAGTGTCCTTCAATTGAAAACTTACGCTGGCTGCCCATAATTCAGTAGCACAGCAAATACTGTGAGTTTTCACCAACGGCTACAAAAATAATTGCAGTTCCCAGTCATTTTTAAACAACTGAGAACATCGATCTCTCGTCCTTTGCTTTTTCTCAGTGCGTGCCATTTCTCAGTACTTCTCTGTTAAGGTTACGGTCACCAGGGGTAAACGAGACTGGGTATGTTGCGCTCTTGCTTGTACCACATAAACAGGGAAACGGAGCCGCCGCCGTTCATTGAGAACACACGTCTAATAACAGATGTCGCTGTCGCTCGTTGTCACACATGTGCAGCACTTCCGCACGTCTGCACATCATGCAGTGTTTGGCCGGCCCTGTTCTAGGAGAATGCAATAGCAAGAAATTAACAGCCTGCCAACTAGGTAAGTTTGATTGCCTCAACAACAAGGCTCATAAAAATGGGGTACTCATATGGTGGTCAACCTCAGTGGTTAGAATTTGACAAGACCACCTTAAATGTTCTCAGAAACAGTCTCAGTTTTGCAATGACACCCAGAAACATGGCTGTTGCTGCCTTCATCAATGTAGTTGAGCAAGCGGCCAACACACTTCCTTCTAGTGTGGCTGAAGAGGTCCAACGAGAGACCCACAGGGTACCTGAAGAAGATGTCTACTTGTGAGGATAAATGTGTACACCACATTTTGACCTCAAAGGACTTCTTACATCTTAGACAGCTACACATTGTGGACTCTGATGTTATGGTCAGTTTCAATGTGATGTTCCTGTTCACCCAGGTTCCACTGAATGGTTCACTCAGTCATATTGGAGAAGAGTTCGATGGGATTCTCCTGGACATGCTCAGGCACATATTGACCTTGAGGTACGTCCTATAATGGGGTCAATTTTATGAGCAAACAGAGTGGGTGCTGATAGGCAGCGCACTATCACAAATGATGGCCGACCTATTTATGGGAAGATGTGAAGAGGGGCACTTATGTCGGCCACATATCAATCCAAATGCTTGTTTAGATATGTGAATGGCACCTTCGTCATACAGCCCCATGACAGGTAGAAGCTCGATGATTTCCTGCAGCATCTGCATTCACACCATCCTAATATAAAATTCACCGTGGGACTGGAGAAGGATGGACTACTCACAGTCCTCGGGTGTAGCGTGTTCCACAAATGCACTCACACTGACTTAAATCTACAAGCCAACAGTTGCCAACATCCAGTATAGAACAATGGAGTGCTCAAAACTCTAGTCCATCGGGTAAAGACAGTTTCAGATCCTGACACTTTGGTGGTTGAAGTAGAAAACTTACAGTCAGTGATCTGCAAAAATGGATACTCTTCCAGAGATATTCAGATGGCACTTCCCCTTCCACTGTGCTAAAGTGTTCAGAAGAAGAACAAGAAGAGACAAAGAAGGTGGCATATCTGCCATATCTGAACTGTCTCTGCCAAAATCAGCAGAATTCTCTTTAAACGTAACATCAAAAGTGCATTTTGTTACCCACTAAAATTGGGTCACTGTAGGGAAATGTAAAGGATGACCAGGGGCTACAGAAGTGAAGTATTTACAACATACCATGCCAGTGTGGGATGTCATACATTGGCCAGATCACCAGGATGGGGGACAGTAGGTATAAAGAACAAGAGAGCCATACCAGACTTAGACATGCAACCAAATCAGCAGTTGTGGAGCATTGTCTAGAACTCAGTCACTGAGTGAACTACAATGACACCAAGATTCACTGAGTGAACTACAGTAACACCAAGACTGTGCCGCAGATCCCGAGATACTGGGATAGTGTCATAAAAGAAGCCATCAGTATCAAGGTAAGGGAGAATCTCACGAACTGTGACACTGGATACAAGCTCAGCAACACCTGGAATCCTGCTCTTGAGTCCCTGAAGACACAATGGAGACAATATCCAGATTCCATGAGAAATAGGAATGGCAGTGGAGACTGATAAAACAGCCCTTGGACAGAGCGCAAACACTATAGACTGGGGATGACACGTCACTAGACAGGCCAAACAGTAATCAACAAAGGACTGAACATCTGACTGTTCACGCAGAGGAGATGAACACCTGGAGTGCCCAGTGGAAAGTACAACACAGGAGACCTGCTCCAACAGGTGAGACTTCACACACAATGTCGAAGGCAGACAGAGGGTGGCCAAACCCACAGCAATGAGTGGGTAGAATGCCTGGTGCAGTGTGGAGATGAAACAAAACAGCAGATGGGGACAACACTAGAGGACAGCCATGCTGGGTGTGGAGAGCAATAAGAGCAGCAGCGGCAAGAGAGGACAATGAGAGCTGCCCTCTTGGTGTGGGCCACAGACGGATCGCCTAACGTGTTGTGGACCAAATATGAAGCCGCGACACCAGAGGACGGCCAAGCATGGTGTGGATGGTGATGAGAGCACCGGCAGCAAGAGAGGACAACTAGAGTAACCTGTGGCAGGTGATGGAGTGCCTGACATGGCTTGGACAGAAAATGGAGTGCTTAGCACCATCCAGACATAAATACTGGACCAGATCCACACAAGGACCAGAGTCAGGGACCACCTAAAGAAGACATTGTGTCACACAGTAAAATTATCATACGAGGATGATGTGAAGAACCAACAGGAGATCATATTACTCTACATGTTACTGTATCACTGAGAAAGCCTGAGGAGTTTTGTTGTTAGTAACAATGTAAAAGATGGGAATGGTTGAAAATATTTATACATATTTGGTAATCAAGTTTATTTGTTTACTGTATTTCAGCCTCAGGTGACACTACAGGTATCATTACCTGGTTTGTCTTACTACCATGTCATCATCAGGGGATTTGAACACGTTACACAGTAACTTGTGTACTGGAGAGCCCCAGAGAGACATTCACATTGTAAATTACTATGTAAAGTATTCAAATCGCGTGGTTGTAATAAGTCCAAATCAGTGTTTTATAACACTTGCATGGCCTGATACTGGAATATATAATTAAAAACTATTTACAAGATGGTCACTGTGTTTTTGTAAGGCAGTAAGATTAGTCTGTGGAAGTTATTTTGGTAAGATATTAGTTGCGTGTTATTCAAATAGTATTAGTTCCATCTTCAGGAGCTGATATGCAGGCATGCAGTTTTCTCTTAAGTTTTCTGATAAAACCAGCCAAGAACTATCTAGAAATTAAAGTCTTCTATTGAAGTTATTTCATTTACATTTTTTCTGGGAGCAGTATATATTTTATAGTAGGGAAAAATTAGAGATCAAAATTGTAACATTGGATTTGTGAAAAATTTTCATTCTAAAATTTCAATATTTTACATTTGTTATGACAACTACAATTTGGAATACAGATATTTCCTGAACAACAAAATTTTGAATGAAACCAAAATATTCTTTTGATAGTAGAGGAGCACAGCTTTGAAATGAGGTATGTCAATTGGAAAACAAACACCTATTAGTGAGGTCAGAGTTTTAAGTAGATATGAATTTAGCTGACTATTGAATTTGGAATACTTCCGTAAATAGTAATAATAAAAAAATCTAAACAGAATATTTACATCATTGTTAAAAGCAAGGTCTAAGTGACTCCCTGAACAGTAATGATTATAAAAAATATATGTTATTAAATTTTTGTCTGATATTTCATTTACTTGCGGTGTAAGTATTAGTTATATAAAATGAAGAAAAATTATTATTTTGTGAGGAGTGATACCCAAGCAAGAGGAGTTATTTAACTTCACTGAGTTTCAAAGTCTGTATGCTGTTATCTACTTAATGCACCACACATCAATCAGCTACATGCAATGATCAGCTTTCCTCATTTTTGTTAATTGTTTCCATCACGTAATTTCAGTTATTGTGATATTTACTTTTAATGACAAATACTGGGTGTTCCGGTAGGAGTGGTCAATATTCAGGGATATGACATAAATGACCATTGAGGCAAAAAAGTCCAGTAAACAAGGGCTCTAAAATGCATAGTTTAAGAGCTGTGAGCACTTGTTCGGCAGAAGAGATGTGTTCCACAGTAGTGAAGATGAACAACTGCTCATAGCTCAAGATGCATACGCTTTAGAGCCCATCTTTACTGGACATTTTTTCTTCTTTTAGTCCATATTACTGCCACTCAGAATATGTGTAACAAAGAGCTTGCAGTAGAATAGATTTATCTCACACTATTGAAGATGAAGTAGTGCTCAGAGTGCTTGTAGCTCTTAAGGTATGCAATTTGGAACTCATGTTTACTAGTCTCTTTAGCTTCAAATGATCATTCCTGTAATATCCCATCTTAGGGCACAATGTATTTGGTCTTTCCAGGCGCACTGACAATTTAACACCTTTGCGTCTCTGGTGTTATATGCGAAGGAATGGATTATAGCATCATTTCACAAGGGGAGACCAGGATGTTTGGATCACGGATTTATTTCAAACTTTGTACACCTTTAGCAGGCCATTAAAACAACGTAATGTTGAAATAGTATAGTGCACTACTCTGGCAATTCTGAGAACACCGCAAGAGAAGTGTATTATGTGACTGATGTCTGTGCGAAGGCGCTGGCCTTAAGAAGTGTGTGGTCAAGTTGAGCTGACACAGTAGCTCAACATGTTCGGTCAGAGGGTTAGCTACCCTCTGTTATAAAAAACTGAATAACAGATCAATGATGAACTTGAACGGATGTCATGGGGTGTCCACACCAAACAAATGCAATGAACAATGATGAACGTAATGAGATCAGTGAAAAAAAAAAAAAATGTGGTTAGCATTCATGCTTTGCAAGAGGGTCGTGGTCCAGGTGACCTTTGGAATCATCATGGCATTCATTATCTGCAGAAGCTGAAGAACATGGAGTCACCTTCATTTTTGCAGTACAAGTGTAAATTCTGTTATATTCAAAAAAATTGGGCCTACGCTATTTGTTCTTGCTACACTAGCAACGTCTCACCACTGCGCAAGCTATCTTCCAAATGGGGCCTGCCTCTGTGCCTGCAACTCAAAGCATCAAGGTGCATAATAATTCCCAGTACCTTACTAGACTGCATGTATAAGGGACTTCACAAATCATGACAAGCGTATGTTTGAGGAAAACTGAGTTTCTTCATTTACTTGTTGATAGTTACAAATGTTTGTTCTAATGACTACTGATGAAAAACTTGTAGATTAAAAGTTATATTTGATTGGGAGTTGAACCATCACCCCATACTTATTTATCTTAGGAAGCTCGAACGCTAACCACATGACCACCATGAATTCTAATGTCCAGCACCTATGCACAGGTACCTAAGCCACATCATAGATCCACAAAACTTCTCTTGAGATTTTCTCAGAATTGTAAGGGTAGTGCACCTTACTGCACGTTATGTTGTTCTAATGGCCTACTAAAGGTGTACTGAGTTTGAATTGTGGCCTCCCCCTTATCAGAATACTTCTGCAGTTTTCCTACACAAGAATCAACACATACTGGTACTCAGCATGTCCCACTATTCCTATGACTGTTTCATTACCTTGCATTTTTCTGAAGACTGTACTGCATGCCAGAGTCCAGGAGGTGAGGGTGCATTTGTAATCTTGCAAGCATCCTCTTGAAATCCTTTTGTTTAGCTCCCATCTTAGTATTACAACACTGTAAATATGTAGCATATCTTTTCCTGTCTGCACCCATCTATTTGTTCCGTTTCTTTGCATGTGGTAGAGCTGATATTTTTGAGGAAAGAGGCTTCTCCAGCCTGGAGATTATGGGCTGCTCTTTCCCTAATAAAGGTATGTGGTGGAGACATAAGTCTGGCTCAAGTGTAAGTGATTTTCCAAGGCTGACAGTTTGGAATTCCTGGCAGGAACGAGCACCTTACAGCAAGTGCTATTATCATTGACATGACACGGCCAGTGAACATGCTTGAATTTTGTTCCTTATTCTAATTGGCCAAAAGGACTAAATGTTAAATAATTTTGTGAAGTGGTTTGGACATTGTGCAATCAGTTCAGTCCTTTTGGGTTTTAGTAGAGTGGTGTAGATGTTTTAATGTTGTAACTACAGTTGGGAGTTAGTGAGCCTTGGTCATTAACAAAGTTATTTTCCATACATGGAAAGACTACAATAGTTGGAAGTATCTTTCTTGTAAATGTGTGCCCATGCATGGATATGGGATTCTGTTTCATTCTGTTATAGTTTTTCTAGGCGATTTTTTGCCTTTTGGTAAGAATGTAAGTGCTCAATAGAAATAGAGCAGTTATGTCAAGGCATGAAGCCATTAGCTAATTGGAGGTATTGCACTGACAATGATGAATTGTCATGGTTTGTTGAAGCCAGTAAATTCCATCTATTCTATATGAAATTAGGTTCTGGTGTTTTTGTGTGACTTTTTTTATCCCTTTGACTTAGAACTGTATTCCTGTTAGTTGTGGTAAACAGCAGGAAATTGCTGAGAGTCAGTGTATAAACAGTTAGCTGTATATACATTCCAGTCCAGTGAGATAACCTGCTATATCCTCACTTCTGAAATATCCTCAATGCATCCAAAAATTTAATTTCATAACCCAAACATTCATGTTTTTGGTTATAAAAGTTAGTGTGGTATTGAATCAAATGCTTTCTGAAAGTCAAGGAGTTCTGCACCTACCTGACTGTCTCGTTCCATGGCTTTTCAGCATGTTATTGTGAAAACATTAGAGTAGGAAAGTTGCTACTCACCATATAGTGGAGATAGGCACAACAAAAAGATTCACACTATTATAGCTTTCGGCCATTAAGGCAGCAGTAGACACAAATACACGCACGCAAACACACACTCCCGGAAACACAAGTTACACATACATCTGCAGTCTCAGACAACTGAAACCACACTGCGAGCAGCAGCACCAGTGCGTGATGGCAGTGGCGACTGAGTGGGGGTAAGGAGGAGGCTGGGGCAGGAAGGGGGAGGGGTAGTATGGTGGGGGTGGTGGACAGTGAAGTGCTGCAGTTTAAATGGAGGGCTGGAGAGGTGTGGAGGTGGGGAAGGAGGGGTGTAAGGAACAGGGAGGGGGCTGAATGGGTGAGGACAGTGACTAACAATTTTGTGTCCTGCCTGAAAGGCGGCGTGTGGGAAGGAGCAGGAGCAGGAAAAATACGTCGGTACTGCACGTAAGTAAAAGTGGTTTACTGGAGCCTGAATATATATACAGAGGCATACATAACTTGTACAGATGAGTACAGTCTCAAGCTGAAGCTAAGTGTCCCAGCCATCTGCTCTTGATCAAATGCAAATGGGCAGAATCTGTTGCGGAGCTCGTAGAGCTCCACAGCACCGGCTAGAAGGCGCTGTCATCGGTGTCTCATGGTAGTGTCAACCTAAGAACTTTTATACCCCATGGCATCATTGCTATCGATGCCACAAACAAAGGTTGAGGCCAGAAGGGTTGCGGGAATGTAGGATGTATTGCAGGGAAAGTTCCCACAGTTCAGAAAAGCTGGTGTTGGTGGGAAGGATCCATATGGCACAGGCTGTGAAGCAGTCATTGAGATGAGAGATATGATGTTTGGCAGTGAGATCAGCAACAGGGTGATCCACTTGTTTTTTGACCACAGTTTGTCGGTGGCCATTCATGTGGACAGACAGCTTGTTGGTTGTCATGCCTACATAGAATGCAGCACAGTGGTTGCAGCTTAGCTTGTAAATCATGACTCAGCATCTCCACTATATGGTGAGTAGCAACTGTCCTTCTCTAATATTGTTACATTCTATCCTGGATTTTCCTTTGTTTGTTATTGTGAAAAAGCACATAGTTGATTTTGCATGATTAAAGTATTCTGAATGTATATGGCTGGGACAAAAGAGGCTATCCTGTCAAACAGTGGAAAATCCAGGATGGAATGTAACAATATTATGAAAAGGAAAGCTGCTACTCACCATATAGTGGAGATGCTGAGTTGCAGATAGGCACAACAAAAAGACTCTCACAATTAAAGCTTTCGGCCATTAAGGACTTTGTCAACAATAGATGACAGTCTCTCAGTCTCTCTCTCTCTCTCTCTCTCTCTCTCTCTCTCTCTCTCTCTCTCTCTCACACACACACACACACACACACACACACAAGCGCATGCACACGTACGCGCGCATGCGCACAAATGCAAATGCAACTGCAACTCACGCACACGACTGTAGTCTCAGGCAATCGAAACCTGCCTGAGACTGCAGTCGTGTGTGCAAGTTGCATTTGTGTGTGTGTGTGTGTGTGTGTGTGTGTGTGTCATCTGTTGTTGACGAAGGCCTTAGTGGACGAAAGCTTTAATTGTGAGAGTCTTTTTGTTGTGCCTATCTGTGACTCAGCATCTCAGCTATATTCTGTTATAGACATTTAATTAAGTTTGGGTTCTGGATATGCTCTGAAATTCTACAACAGATGATGACAATATATCATTGTCCCTGTTCAACTGTAGTTCAGCATGGACTGACCACGGTATTGTCCACAGCATCTGTTTAAAGAGTGGCATAACATTGCTTTACATTTTCAACATCAATATAAAGGACAGGAAAAATAAAGGATACATACATACATTAGAGAATGACGTTATTTTCTTTAGCTGTAGATTACATATTCCTCAAATGATATAAATACTATGTTCTACTTTTACAACTGGATTTTTAAGTGTTCATTTTTATCCCAGGAATTTTGCAATCTCATCATGAAATTGCAGCCAACTCAAATTTTCAGTTATATAAAAATATATTACAAAAAAATCAAAGGTAACAGTCACTAAAATAGGTTTTTATGAAAGGAATGCATTTTAGTATTCAAAAATTTTAGATTTCTTATAATAACAAACATTGTTGAATGAAGGTATTTTCATAATTACATAATGTTCAAGAAAAGCAAAATGTTCTTTGGAAATGAGAGCTTTCAAATAAGATATGTCAATCATAAAACAAACAATTAGCTAGGTGAAACCTTGAAGTACATGTGGTTTCCATGAGCTGTTTGCAGTGCAGCTGTAAGCACAGTGTGATTATGAGGGCCCTACATTACAGGCCATGAATGTTTAACATGATTTTATCATATTTTTATACCATGTGACAATGCCAAAATGACCATATATTTTAATTGACTCTTTTGTTAACTTTAAGAACACAGGTAAGTTTGGTAGCATCTCCTCAGACAGTGTGAATCACACTACTACTTGTACTGGTGATAACATTTCATAATTTATTCATAAATATACACATTCTATTTTAGATCAATCTGAAGATGATCATTACGATTGAAACCATTCATTGAGGAAAACAAATACTTGCGATTGCAGACTTGTTGTTTTTACATTTGGTTTACATGAATTATAAATTTAGAATTTTTCATTAATTAAAATGTTTCTACATAAACTATGTATACTGTTACCATTACCAACATGTAAATTATACACTGAATAATAAGATTCAGAAACACAGTTTGGAAAAGAATTTGGAGCTGTCATGTATATGTGGTATACCATAAATATTAAACATGTGAAAGACAGCAGAGTACAAAAAGACTGGAATTTATGTTAGCAGACGTATTATAGCAAATGGAGTTATTCCATCTTGGTATACTTCAGTAGGTAAAGCAGATGGCAGGATTTGAATCATTGGTGGGATATTGGGAAAAGGCTGTAGGAACACTATCGTCAACAAATAAATTAGTGATCACTTTTGCTACACTCAGCCAAAAATCACGAGTGAACACATTAGCCCATTAGTATGAACAGAAAGATCAAAGAGCATCTCCAAGTTAAGGAAACACTGCATTTACCACATATTAACAAGGTCTACAATGTCACTCACCCCCTCCACCCCTCCCCTCTTCCTCCCCCTGCCCCGCCCGCCAGGGGGCACTGGGGAAAATGGGAATTTGAGCTTCAATATGTGGACTGCTCATATGTGATGGCTAGGTGTGATGGACATGTAAATATAATATGTGACACAGCTGATTGTGGGGAGCAGAGGTTGGAAATTGTGATTTGGGTAGGAGACAGTTGGAGACAAGTGTGATGTAGTTGTTCCCCAAGTGTCACTGTAGTGCCATCTGAAGTTGGTGGTAAATCTGGATGGGCTTAACCCACTTGACAGAGTTTGGTGCATTTGCTGTTTTGGACAATATCTGTTGTGTGTTCCCCTCACTGTAGAATTGGAAAGGGTCCAGAGCAGGGAGGTTGCAGTGGTGGATGGATGAGATCCATGTTAAATGTGACATGATAGTAGTCTGCTGGCACTCTTCGCATGAGAAACTGGGTGTGACCTGTGGTGCAATGCAGAAGGGCACTGCACCTGCAGATATTATACCAGATAGGGAAGCTGTGACTCACCTGGTGGAGTTGAGGGTATGAGTAAGTCTGTTATGATCCTCAGAGGTTTGCTTTAGACTGTTTATGTTGATGAGGGACTAAGGCCTATTTTGAAGGTCATTCATGATTCTAGGAGAACCAGTGGCAATGCTTGAGTCCAAGAATTTTTGTGTCCATTAGGGCAGCCTTTAAACTATTGTCCCATCACTCAGTCGTGCAGTTTCTTGTCAGGTGGTAGTCTGTGATACAATGGCGATGGAAACCACACAGTTCTGACAGTTCTTTGAAAAGGTTGACTTAAACTGTCACCCTTGGTCTGCAGTTATGTGAAGAGGATACCAAAACATACCAACAGGATCTCGACGAACATACTAATGGTCATTGCAGCAGATATATCCTTGATCAGAACAGCCTTTGCTGACTGTGTACGTCTGTCCCCCACCATGAATGTATATCTGTATATGGGGGAAGAGGGCCAACTACGTCAATGTAGATGTGCATGAATCTCATTATTGATGTTGGAACATATCCTACATTTGTGTGCACATGATATTCAATCTTGCTGCATTGAAAATGTATGTGCACGTGAATTGAGGCACTTGCATCTTTCCTAGCTGAAGGCCATAAAAATCGATCAACTATTTGTTTGTCTGTGGCCTTGACTCCAGGGTGCAGCAGGTTGAGGACACTGTCAAAAGCCATTTATCGAAAGAGAGGCATGATGTAAGGCCTCAGTTTGTTTCTAGATACATCACACCATATACTTGCCATGGTATCATGAACATCCAACAGTTGGAGGCATAGGCTGATGTAGGAGTCATGCAATAACAGTTGAAGTTGTCGATCTGTAGACTGAGCAGTGGCGAGGTCCTTGTAATTCAAAACAGGTGTTAGGTTGCTGATATGAGAAAAATAGTTGGCTATAATTTTATTGGCGCCATGAATGCGGCAGACATCCATTGTAAGTTGCCAGATGTATTTGATGTGTCTGAATTGGCATGGAGAGCACTTGTCACTGATCTTTTGGAATGCCGACATGATGGTTTTGTGGTCAGTGTAAACAGTAACAGTGGGCAGAAATGTTAGATACTCTCATAAATTGCTAAAAGCTCCCTGTCATAAGTGCTCCGATGTGTTTGGCTGGGTTGCACTTTTTTGGAAAAGAGACTCAGAGGTTGCCAGTGTCCATTCACTTTTTGACGTAGTGCTGATAGCATACTGACTGACATTAACAGTCGAAGCTCAGTGTACCCTAGGAGTGGCATGAGTGAGCACCATAGCATCAGCAAGGCTTTCTTACAAGTCATTGAAAGTTTCTATCTCTGGTGTCCAATAGAGGGGGTGTTTGCCTGTTTTGTTGTGGCCAGCCAGTGCATTTGTGTTGCAGCGGTTCCAGGGAAGTGGGATCAATAAAAATTAACCATGCTGAGGAAACACTTCAGTTTTTGGTAATTCTGCAGCCATGGCCAGGCACAAAGAGTAGCCAACATCCCAGGTAAGGGTGTGAAGCCATGTGCCGACACTTTACAACTGATGAAGCAGGTTCACTGATGAAGCACTTGTTGAGAGTACCGTATTTACTCGAATCTAAGCCGCACTCGAATCTAAGCCGCACCTGAAAAATGAGACTCGAAATAAAGGAAAAAATAATTTCCTGAATCTAAGCCACAGCTGAAATTTGAGACTCGAAATTCAAGGGGAGAGAAAAGTTTTAGGCCGCACCTCCAAATCTAAACAAAGTTGGTCCATTGTAATATGAGACACAATTCAAGTCGAATGAATGACGATACAGCTACAGTAGTTTGGTTCGAGCCGTAAGCTTAGCAGTTAAGCTTTACCAGGTAGCCATTGCTATGCGTCAGGCGCTCCGTCCTTATTTATGTGGGTACCCTTCGTTTTTCACGTGCTTCGTCTGGTTTGAATTGATTGCTTATTTTTCTTTGATCTGATAATTGCCGTTCTCTTTGTTATAGGTGTTTTCGTCACTCTAAGCTGAAAATTCGTTACTGTACTGTGTCATGCATTGTTTGTCGCATTCCGATAATGAATGTTCACGACCTGTCGGCTGTCGCCGCTCGCGGCATGGTTTGCTTTTGTGCGTGCTACCGCCGCTTACAGTTAAAAAAAAAAGAGAGTGATTGTCTCAGTAGCGAAACAATGGCAAGAGACTGCTATTTGTTGTTATTTACACTGCTGCTTTCTTTGATAATGATCAACAAGAACCAAATAATAAACTGCGTATGATAGAAGATGTTCTGAACGAGAGTTTAGCGAAAATTTTTCTCCGTTTGAAAATCTTTGCAGACGCCTCTTTAGTACATTATTTTCTGCACAGAAATTAGAGTCATCTTAGATTTAAAAATCTAGTCAATTGCCGTGCTTCATTTATGACTTTATCACTATTAGGCATAAGAATAATACGAATATGAACATGACATATGTTTACACTTCCGCGTTTGTGTTGTCTCACTCTAGTTTCGTAGTTTATTAGGCAGACAGGATTTAAATGAGATAGCAGCAAACACGAAAGAATACATGGCAAAATGTTTATATTCATATTATTCTTATGGTGAAGAGAATACTGCATGTGATTCAGAATTCGTAAAAGTTCCCATTAGCAACCATCTCTTCTCACAGGTAGAAAAAATATCAGAACGTAGAATTGGCCATACTGACAAACATCGCAAACGGTCTTGCCAGTCAGATTTTCATAGTACATTGAAAAACTGCTACATTCGAAGATGAACAATACGGAATATGTATTTACTTCGTTGGATAATGTATGAAAATGCAGTGGTCAAAATTCGGGGCGGAGAAAAAAGCTCGTCTTCCACCTTTTTTTGAAATTTATTTACTGACGCAGAGATTTTGGCACCAGTATTTATCTTTGTGCCTGTAAAGCATGCCTGTGTAGCGCTACATATATTCGATGGCAGAAGTTAGTTGTGGCGGCACCTACCAACATATTTCAGAACTTCCGCTTACTTTGCACTCGATTCTAAGCCGCAGGCGGTTTTTTGGATTACAAAAACCGGAAAAAAAGTGTGGCTTAGATTCGGGTAAATACGGTAATTTCATAGTCAGTTAACCTCTGTCACTCTGCCTTTAGGTATGTCATTGATTTCCTTTGGAATCTGCTTATATGCTTTTTGGCAGTGCAACACACTAAAAATGGTCACGCTCACCAGAATACTGGTTAAATCCTGGATGTTTGATATTGGTATCTGGGACTGTTTGGGCATTCACCACATGATAATCATCACAGGGATGCTCTGAACCATTCTTCGTGCATACTAGATGGAATGGTGAGCACCAAGGACTGTGTGAATGGTGTGTGATTCAGACATGTAACACCTCTTTGAAAATAATTTTGGTCTCATGGAAACAGGTAGACCATGGGTGGTACAAATACCATGTTACATTGTGTGTGTGTGTGTGTGTGTGTGTGTGTGTGTGTGTGTGTGTGTTTGTTTGTTTGGTGACACCTCATGGCTTCACCATTTGCTGTGTATCTTAAGCATTTCCAATGTTTTGCAGGCCACTTATGGTTCACATACTATGACCTTCAGAATACCTTCAAACACACTATTTTCTGTACATAGCCTAGTAATTTTGTGCTTGACAGTCATGTAATCATCTTCAGTGTTACTAGCTCTGAAACAAACTTGTGATGGTAGAACTCTCACTGGCCCATTTCATTGTCCAGTACAGAAGTGTTTTAAGTTATCCACCCTGTGAGAGTTGTGTGTTATCAAATGAGCCTTTACACCAAGAATAGTGCAACCATTGATGGAATGCATCAGGCAAGCATTCTGTAAATATACAGTTGAAGCAGCCTGTGGAGAAAGTCATCATCATCAGTTATCTGCTATATTAGCAGGTCCTTTGCCTCTCTATTTTCTGCAATCCATTGCTTCCTTCTTAAGGCTGCTGTATGTTGTACCTTCCATCATGTCATCCAGTATCTGGAATCTCTTCCTTCCTCGCTTCCTTTTCCCTTCTACATAACCTTCTAAAACTGTTTTTATCAGTCCGTCATTCTTTCTTAATATATGCCCAATCCAATTTCTTTTTCTTCTCTGTATTACATCTAGTAACTGTCTTTTCTCTCCCACTCTTCTCAGTACCTCTTCATTTTTTACTCTGTCCATCTAACTTATTCTTTCCATCTTTCGCCATGTCCAGATCTCAAAAGCCTCCAGCCTTTCTCTGTCTTTTTTCCTCATAGTCCATGTTTCAGCGCCATATAGAAGAACACTCCATACAAGACATTTTATGAGTCTCTTTCTGAGTTCTCTGCCCAGACCGCTGCAGAAGATTCTCCTTTTCTTATAAAACGCCTCTTTTGCCATTGCTATCCTTGTTTTAATTTCTGTGGTGCACTTCCAGTCGGTGTCTATCCTGCTTCCAAGATAATTAAAATTTTGCACCTGTTCTAGTGTTTCTCCATTCAGCATAATATTTATTTCCTTATTTCCTCCTAGTGCCAATACTTTTGTTTTATTTGTGTTAATTTTCATTCCATATTTTTTTCTGTTAGTTGCAATGGTGTCCACCAAATCCTGTAATTCTTTTTCCCCTGTGGCTAGAAGGACCATGTCATCAGCAAATCTCAAACACCCTACTCTTCTTCCTCCAATTTTTACTCCTTTGTCATCTAATGAACATTGGTCAATCATATTTCCCAAGTAGAGGTTGAAAAGAGTAGGTGATAAACAGCATCCTTGTCTTACTCCTTTTCCTAGTCTGATCAAGTTTGTACTTTCTCCTCTCACTTTAACTGAAACTTTTTGATTAAGATATAATGAGTTTATAAGTCTTCTGGTTTTCCAGTCCACTCTCTTTTCCCTCATTATAGTCGCCACCTTGTCCCAAATCACATTGTCAAATGCCTTTTCTAGATCAATGAAGCACATATATAGGTCTCTTCTTTTTCATTAAACCTTTCTCCCAAGATTCATAGGAGCCCTATTGCATCTCTGGTACCCGTATTCCATCTAAAGCCAAACCGCTCCTCGCCAAGATTCTCCTCCATTACTTTTTCAAGTCTTTTATTAATTATTCTTAACATCACTTTGGCTGCATGTGAAATGAGACTGTTTGTCCTGTGCTCGCTGCATTTCTTGGTTCCTTGTTTTTTCGGTAATGGAATCATTACTGTTGTCAGAAAGTCTCTTATTCCATCATGGTTCAAGCATTTTCGTATTTCTCCCGGTATTGTATCTGTACCTACTGCTTTGCCATTTTTCATTGCAGCTATGGCAGACTTTACTTCTTCCATTATGATGGTCGGTCCTTTCTCGTCATCACTTACACTGTTGTGTGATTCAAGTTCCAGAGTTTCTGGTTTGCTATTTGTGTCATATAGCTCTTTTATATATTCTTGCCATCTCTGGAGGACATCGTCACGATCTTTATGCAACACCTCTTCGTCTTTACTCAAAATTTCCATAGTAGCACTTCCTGCTCTGTTTTGTTCCCATGTCATAGTCTTTACTCTATTGTATCGTAAGTCATATCTTCCCTTCCTGTCCAGTTCTTCAATTTCATCACATTCATCTTTTAGCCTGCTGAGAAAGTGTGTGACCAAAATTGGTTGTGCATTGTCAGTTAACATGCAAGGACCCATGTAAGTCTGATGTGAAACACCAAAGTCTTGTGACGATACATGAATTTAACGGAATTGTTGGCTGCCATTAAAGGCATCGTACTGAGTTGCTTGACATCAGGATAGTATGTGGCCAGCAGTGTGCTGACGTCTGTGCCCATGTAGATTAAAAACACCAAGCCTGAAGAATAGTCAGTGACTGACTGTCTCAGTGACGACGTAGAGTGTAGTTATGCTGGGGGCGACAGTGTTCGTATCGTACTACAGCTGGCAGTAGAATGTGTAAATCTATGTGGCTTGTGTATCTAAAAGCATCACAGGTCCTCTGGGGTAGGCACTATACATGATTGTCACTATCTGTTGCTCCTAAACCAGATTGCGTTTGGCCTTTGGGTATGAACATGGTTTCATGCACTTCATAACTTTATGATCAAAATGTCTGTGAAACCAGAAAATGCCTGCCCGAATTAGCTCATAACTACAAGACTCAAGAATAAGCATGTGGTATGTATGCGCGCTGTCTGCAGCTATGGTTTGTGGTTACAATGTCTCTAACTGCTTAGCCAATTTATTGACAGTGGCCTGGAGGGTTCGGAGGTCCTTAGGTATACTAACAGTTGTCGAGCAGACGTGGCATCACAGTAAAGCATTGATTCATCAGCCTGGTCCAGCATGGTTTGGCTGTCTTCAGTAGAAACAACATTTGTTGCGATGGCCACTTTGGCACATGAGACGAGTATGGCGTGCACTCTAAGAAACTTGGAGCAGCTTGCATAATAGCTTTCATTCAAGAACAATTAAGGTTAGCTGAATTTGTGATAGCAGTTGCCAGATGTGTAGTAGAAGTGCATCCGAAATGATACATCAATCATTCTGACCAAATGTCTCTGGAATTCAGGTGGTTGTCTTATCATCATACTTCTTATGCTAAGAATCTGCATGAGCATTTGAGGTGTTGGTTTTGTGCAATGTGAGACCAGTGCCATTTTGAGAGTGTTGTAGGCGTGTTGGAGAGAGGCATAAGATAATATCTGACATCAAAGAGGTCACTCATTGTTCGAGGTTTCTGATTTCTAAAGTTAATTGTTCGGGGTCATCACAGACTTGTTGGTGGGCAAAAATATTTTTTGTGATTACAAAACATATATATGATTGGTTGGGCGTACATGGCAGAGCCTGTAATTGTAAACATGATATGGGAGGATCATGAAAGCTGACAGAATGTCTTTTGCTCTTGTGGGTGGTACTGAAGCGGGTTGACCAACCAGCACCAATAGCATGTTCGTGTGGGTTTAATGTAACTTGACAGTGCAGTGTGGCTGTGAGAGGGATTGATCAGTGCTTGCATCAGAGTAACTGGTGATGACAAAACCAGCATGGGTATTAGCACATTGCTCCAAGTTCGTTCAGCGTGTGGTGTGGAATCCTGTGGTTGAAATACAGGAGAAGGCAATTGCAAAACTTCAGTTTCATGTTTAATGTACTGGATGGCACTTTCAATGGCATGCAGTAGATTATTCGTGTTGCCCATAAAGAAATTTATCCATGTGAATCATGGCAAATAACCTATTCGCAAGAACACAATTTCTTCTTCCGGGGCACAAATTATATAGGAATGCTACTGTCTACATATAAAACACATACACACATTATTGGTATGACAATATTCTCTTTTATTAATCAGCCACAAATCACAAACCAAACACATTTGCAAGCCAATGAGCTCAGAAAGATCAAAGAACATCTCACAGTTGAAGAAACGCTGCATTTGACACATATCAATTAGTCAGTTATGTCACTCCCATAAGGCAATCAATATACAAAAGATTTGGGTTGTAAAATATTTGTACAACACAGTTTACTACATTGTTCAAGTGTGTGAAAGCTGTATCAAATAGAACTAACACGGGGTTTTTAAAGTATACAATGAAGGTTTGTTTGACCAGTGGGAATGTAACATGGAGAAGCTGAATACTTCAGGTGGCAGATGCTTGACGATAGATGTCAACTATGCTACAAAAGCCTGCTTGTGATGTTTCAAGAATCAGTATTGAGTGAGGAATGTAGGAATACATTAACCCAATAAGTATCACTTCCATAGGGACTGCCTAGATACCTGTGCAGAGGATTTTTAGTGAACAAGTGACTACAATATGTATGACAGCATGTTTCTGACTTAAATATTTCATTTGCCGTTTTTTTAGGTCTGGTTAGATGGACTGAGGAAAATCACACACAATGTGAAAGCAGACAACATATGCCCAATGATGTGTTTAAAGAAACAGTAAGTTTTTCCAATGCAAAGTACAGATTTTTGCATGCTAACCATTAAAATTTTACTAACTTTCTAATAGCTTTTCTTCAGAATGATTAAGACATAATATGAACACTAATATTCTTTGTTATTTAATTTATTTCACAAGATTAAAACTTGTGGTGTTTTTGTGCTTATTTGTTTGTGTTAGTACTGTAATAAACTGTACTCTCTGCAACAGCTGATTCTTCTGTTATAAAATATGGTGATTTTGCCATTGCTCAAGTAAATATGACTAGTTGTAGGTGTGGGTTTATTAAATAAAAGGAGATGCATTTTGATTCTTTCTCAGAGGTTTCTTATTCACCTCATGTGTGTTTTTGATGTAGCTGCATCATCTTCAGCTGAAAAACCTTCTAACCAGGTGAGCTGGTGACTGACTTCTGAGTTTGAAAACATGTTTACTAATCCATAGAGATTTCAAAAACACATGGAAGGTTTTCAACTGAAATAATGAAGTGGTAGTTTCAGATTCATGTCCAATAATGATGTAATTCACGGGTGCATAGTGTACAGCATCCCATGAAACTGTGCTTACAACAAAAAGTGTCTCTTTTGTGTGCTTTTTGCAACAGGTTGATGATGTTGATGAGAATCAGGGAGACTACAGCAACCCCTTTGTCTTCTGCTTTGACTGGTTTGTGATTCTGTAGAGTTAAATAATGTGTATACCTATTGTCTTCCTCAGGTGCTGCAAATATTGTTGTTATGCGTATTCACTGTCTGGACGTCAGTACACATAGTAATGCAGCTCACAGCACCTGATGAAGATAACTTGGTTGATTGTTGAAACACACTGCATAAAATGGAAATAGCAACTCAGCTGTGCACCCAAAATCACACTGTTAACCAAGCATAGTGAGGAAATCCGAAAGGCCAGAATCACTCACTCACTCACTTTTAACCATTCAGTCGTAATGGAATGATTCGGTGAAGCCTACAATTATAATGAAGCTGTCTTAGAAACAAAGAGTGTAAAGGATTTTTATTTCACCTGTAAATGTTACTAGAGGTCATATGGTGTGGCATCTTTACAACTTATTACAGTCTACTATGGAGACAACCTATGCTGCATGAATTCATCCTAAAGACTTTTTTTCTTATCATTTCATTTCCTCTGCCAAAAAGTATATGTCTCATGCTTCAGCTGGATGCGCCTTCGGTTGCTCGTGAATCCCAAGGGCAAAGTTCCTGTTAGAGTTGTAGCCAAAACTTTTGCATCTGGACAAACAGAGAAGCTGGTCTACAAAGGTCTATCTGAGCTGGGTCTGCCCCACAGAAAAGTAGGTTACCTTATTTGATAATGACATGTTTTAATGCATATTTTTCTATTCTTGAAGGTCAAGTCTTTGCTTACGAATGAGCTCAGTAGAATAAACATTGTATTTGTAATTTTCCAACAATGGAAAATCCAGACTGGAATGTAACAATATTTGTAATTTTTTTAAATTTACAGCATGCTTCAATTGATGCGGCAGATTTCACATTCAACAAGTTTTATGCACTGTACCACAAGATCTGTCCAAGAACTGACATTGAAGAACTTTTCCAATCAATGTGAGTATGGTTCATTGAATTAGTGCTTACAGATAACAGTATTCATACTAATGTCGCACAGTTATTGTCACTAGTACATGTTATCGCAATCTTAAAGTTATCTGGCAGATGCTATTTAAAAAACCTGCAAGCAACAAATTATTTTAGATTTTCATGAATCAACCCTTGAAACAATACAGTTGTGAGACCCTCACAAATCTGCATACGTTGCCGTATTGTTGCCCTTCTCTCATACACATACAGCAACTCTATCAAATCTGTCAGTCAATGCCTTTCTGCCTTGTCCTCATTGTCACTATTTTTATTTATATTATTTACAAAGATTCTTCATAAAAATATGATGTTCTTAATGGTAAGCTTAATTAACATAAAAACATTAAACTTCCTCAGTGTCCAAACAAATGGAACTTTTTTCAAGAAAAGTCATTCCTAGTGTTTTCTCTCTCTCTCCCCCCCCCCCCCCCCCTCTCTCACTCTCCCTCTCTCTGCCTCCCTCCCTCTCTCTCTCTCTCTCTCTCTCTCTCTCTCTCTCTCTCTCTCTCTCTCTCTCACACACACACACACACACACACACACATACACACACTCTCTCTCACACTCTCACTTACTCACTCACTCACTCACCTCTCCCCTCTCAGACCCCCCCCCCCCCCTTGCCACCACCCTCTTTTTCCCCTCAGCATTATTCAAAAACTGGTTCTCTTTTCCCCTTTGAAAACACTTTGTTAATGAGTCTTAAGCAGGTTGACAACATTGATAGGTGCCGCTATAGAAGCATTATCTTAAATCATTTGTACTGAGTGTTGATATAAGCTAATGTCTCAAATCAAATAGTACTACACACACAAAAGAGAAATTTCTATTTCCTTATTTCTGGTCATGTATATCATATGTTTCTTATATTTCACTCATATATATCAACATGTATATTGATAAATTCCTTAAAATACTTCCTTTACATAACTTACTACATTGTATATTTACCAACACGTTTGCCCCTGCCATGATTGATCACTGGCATCAGACCTTGTAATGTTATATATATAGTATGGCTGAAGAGTATGGAGCTACACAGAAATCAGAACCTGGAAACAACACTGCTGCCGCTTGGAGCCCCATATTGCCAAATAAACATTCCCAAATAATACCACACTAGTGAAACTTCTGATGTCTTGTTTATAAATAGACTGCACCAATTGTTTCAACTAGACTGCACACCATATGTCACATTAGAGGAACCATACTTCATAGTCCTAAGTGTTTCCTGGGTTTTGGGTATGCTGACTGATATGCCTCATCAGGCATGTGTAACAAATTGTTATTGTTCCGATGTAATGACAAGTGCCAGCACAATGATGGTGAACGGAAGTTATTGAAAATCAGAATGTTCTTGAGTTCACATCACAGGTAATTGTCATTACACATTTTTAGATCCGAAAAACTTTTGCTTGGGTGCATGAGTTACCCTAAAAGGTAATCCTGCAGGGTATTATGGAATGAAAGTAAGCAAAATATGGTAGCTTTTTTTTAATTTTTAATATCAACTATGTCTCACAACATTCATAGTGTAAAAAGAAATTGGTTTAGGTGCCTCAGGGGTTCTGTTATATGCTTCTGGTTGAACGTATTATCAAGCAGTAATTCTTTGTCTGGTTGTTTGGTATTGTAGCCATATATTGGTGCAAAACCTCTTAAAAATTATGAACTGTATAAAGTGTGTTTTTTCAAAGTTTAGTGACAAAGAATTGTCTGGGAACCATTATGTCTAGGAATGATATCCGTGAAAATTTCATTGGCCGATCTTTGTAAGGCTTTATGTGATTTGTTGTTTATTGCAATATTTGTATCATCTGCAAACAGAACAAACTAGACAGTGCCACTGATGAAAGGACACTGATATGAACAGGAAAAAGTGAAGGCCCTAATATCGAATATTTTAGAACATCAAATGTAATTCATTCCCAGGTGGATGTTGGCTGATAGCTTAATACATGTCTCTTTCCTTTTTTAACACTCTTTGTTTCCTGTCAGGGTTATAGGAGTTGAACCATTTTGTTGCATTTCCTACTACACAATAATATTCTAATTTACTTGAAAGTATATTGTGATTTACACAGTCAAATGCCTTTGATAGATCACTAAATATACAAGTGGTCTGTAATTTATTGTGTAACAAATTAAGTAAATTCTCATTGTGTGTGAAGACAGGTTTCTCAATATCAGAACCCTTGAGCAATATGAACTGTGACTGTGACAATATATTATGCTACCAGATGATTAAAAAGCCAACTATATACTACCTTTTTTTTTAAATCTTGAGAATTCTCAAGAAAGTGAAACTTAACACTTTACGGTCTGGGACTTTGTATGACATTCTAGCACATCAGACTGGGGTTTTTTGTCATTTTTCAAAAAAAAAAGAGTAATTCAGGAGTGGTTACAGATAAATCATTGCAGTTTTTTCTGTTTTACTACTGTACTTTAAACTTTAAAATGAAATACCACATCATAGTTACTAACTTCACTTAAATTTGCTCTGATATCAAAAGTTTGTAGCTGAAACGAGGAAAATAAGAGTTTTCTGGTAGGATTTATTGTAGGTAGAAAGGATATTGCACTTGTTTATGTTTTATAAAAACAACTGAAAGGTATTTATTAAAAAATCACAATACACAGCTAAATTACATTACTATTTTTTTTTATAAATTATTTCTACACATAATTGGCTTTCATGTGAAATAGTTAAAGCATTCTGGGATGCACAGCACAACATCACACATTGGATAATAGTCCACCATAGAGAGAGGTTGAAAGTAATTACCATTCCAAAATTTGCGATCTATTGCACACGTTTCCTGTTGAAATGTCATTTCAATATCATTGTGAAGCTATTCCTTTGTATATAAATACGTCATATGTACAGCTGGATAAACTGTATTATCATTAGAAGTCAAAATATATTACATGAAATATACATAGCAAACATGTACAAGCAGCCTACTATTTTTTACATGTTTCAACATACCACAAAGTCGAAATTCTAGTAAATATGTTATAATTATCGGCAATATCTCTGTCATCTTCAGGATTGTCACAAAATGCTCCTTCAGACTCTGAATCATTGAATAGAACATCCAAAAATTCTTCATGTGTAAGCGATATCAGTATATGACATCTTGCCGGCACTGATTACATGTGGATGTGTCAGAATGTGGAGACACAAACATTTCTCTTGTTGGTGCTGCTATCTAGTGGATTTTTTGCATAACTAAACCATCAAGCCGCATAACTAAACACACAAACTACGAGTATAACCTGTAGTTTTTTTTCTATGTATTTTGTTATGTCACTGTGGGCATAGCATCTCGCTTGTCAGCAAAGCTTAGTGCAGGGCCTGCGAGCATAGCTCGCAGCTAGACCGCAAAATGTTAACACATCTATACCGCAAGTAGTTTATTAATTTTAGTTATTAATCTCAAATACTTTGATGCAATAAGGATAGCTAGGCTTTCACAGTGGCTGAGATAAAATTTGTGGAAATAAAATTTCTGCTGATTGCTGAAAATGCTGACGCAGCATGCCAGAATTATGCTGTTTAGTTTCTTCCTCAAACTGAAGTTTTGTTTCAATCCAGGTCTCTCTCAAAATCTTATTTACTTCTGTCCTCCATATCCTAAAAAAGTTCTGCTCTGTAACCTCTGGTACTGTGCTACTCATGACGGGTCCACCCATATTTTTTAAGTTTTCTGCTATTAGCCCAGCCAGTTTATCCTTCCATTTCCTGTTGAGGAGAAATCCATGCCTAGTATAATCCCAGAAATCAACAAGAATTGCGCCAATATGTGATCCTGTAGCCAACATTAGCAGCTTTCCAACACCAAATTGACTCTCCCAACAAAACAGTTCAAATGAGATTGGTCATGTCATCCCAGAAAAGATACAAAGTCAACTTTAGCTTGTCTCAATGCTAATGAAATTTTTACAAGTCACATACTATATTGTACCCAGTCTCTCTGTCAGTACTGCTATCCAGCCCACCCAGCATAACAACTGTGTCTTGCTTGATGAAGTCTTCACATAGTGATAATAAATCCTCTGCCACCTACCTCAGGCCAGTACTACTCCATCCACAGGCCCTGGCCTTATCAGCTTCTGCTGACGATGTCACTGAATGTCTGAATGTGGATGGAGAGTTGAGGGTTTAGCACATCACTCTCCTGGACACTGTCAGTTCTTGTGATCTGGAGTTGCTACTGTTGTGACTCGCCGATCTTTCAAAGTGCAGCCGTGCAGTTACGCGCATCCTCTGCCATGCAGCAGCAGTGCCACCTAAGCGGCCAGCCAGCCAGCGGCCGCTAGACTTGGACTCAGTTATGATTTGACTGTTAAAGTGTACACACGTCTTACTCTGTTTACTTGATCTGTGACTTTCATGTATTGCATCTTCCTCTAAATATATTTGTTCAACTTGAAGTTATAACAATTGGCAACGAGGATGGGATTTTTCTTTTCCATCGTTGACCCACATGTTTCCATGGCTACTTTAGATTACTATTGTAAGGTCTCATAGAACAGCAAATACTTCTCACAAATGTGATTCGTGATTTCGTCACAGCATCAAATGCGGGGCGTTTCTCGTCGTCGTCTCTACCTACTTTTCCTCCTTACAACGAAATGGCGGAAGACTGGTCTGATTACGAAAAATGTCTTCGACAGCACATATTGGCATTTCATGTCACGGATGAACAAACATGTAAGTCTCTGTTCCTTTCATGGATTCCACCTCAAATGTATCGGTTGGTGTCACAATTGGCTCCTTTGAAAGATCCTGCATCTTTGTCCTTTGCTGAAATGTGCTCACTTCTGTCCGTCTATTTTCAAAAGCAAACGCATGTGGTAGCCTCTCGTGTTGCCTTTGATCATTGTCAAAAACAACTGGTTCAATCCTATCACCCTTGGGCTGCTGAGCATCACGGCCTCAGTAGAAAGTGTCAATTTGTTACTGAAGTTCACAAAGAATCCTACGCCGATTCCATGGTACGGGATGCTGTTATCAGATCGACGCCCGACAAAGAAGTTAGGCAACGTGCCCTTCAGTTGTCAAATTCGACTCTAGATGAGTCCTATCCATTGCTCAGTCTTTTGACATTTCTCACGCCGCTGGAGCGCAAATAGAGGCATGGGGTGACGTCGGGGAAATACAACCTTTCGATGTTGACGAAGTGTGTGGCATGTCCCCACCGCCCGACGTGGTCGCAGTACGCTTCCAAGCGCAGCCTCGGCCTAACCGTAAATGAACCTCTAAGAAACTGCAGCAAAACCCACGGCAACTTCCTTTATGTGCGCGGTGTTTTACAAAACATTCACAAGGAGATGTCCACAACATTGGGCCATGTGTCACAAATGCAAAAAAAAAAAAAGGGTCATGTGTCATCCATTTGCAAATCTGACCGCATACGTGATGTTCATAAACATGACGCTGATTCTGATTCTGTGTTGTCTGTCAATTGTACTTCTTCCCTATTGGGGAAGTTATTCCTCACTGTCCAAATACTTGGTCGAGATGTTTGCATGCAGGTGGATACTGATTCCGCTGCTACTATCATCAATTCTCAGACGTATCTTCAGTTGGGTTCTCCAATGCTGTCACCTGTCACTAAGCAATTAGACTTACAATAAACAGCAGATTTCTCTCTTGGGACAATTTGATACTGAGGAATCTTACAAATCTGTCGTTCACACTGTTCCCATATTTGTGGTCGACCATAGTAACATGGAGAATCCTTTTGGTTTCGATACCTTTCGTGGTTTTGGGTTCTCCATAGATGACTCTGTCAATATCGTCTTTGATGCCATTCCATGTGCTCAATTGGATTCCTTGTCGACAACACTTTTGTCCCATTTTTCTCTTGGGTTACGCTGTGCAAATGACTTTGAAGCTCATATCACGCTCAAACCCATGGCTCGGCCTAAGTTTTTTCGGGCTCGGCCTATTCGTGTGGCCCTTCGTGATCAGGTCAAATGGGAGCTGGATCGTCTCACTGCTTCAGGGGCCTTGCTTCCTGTCACTTCCAGTGAGTGGTCCTCTCCTGTCATTGTCGACGCTAAGCCAAATGGTGATATTTGTCTCTGTGGCGATTTCAAAGCCACTGTAAAAGCTCAATGCCTTATCAACACTTACCCTATGCCTCGACCTGAAGAATTGTTCATTAAACTTGCTGGAGGCCAGTATATTTCTAAACTTGACCTGTCAGAAGCTTATCATCAACTTCCTCTCGATGCTGCTTCCCGGCAGTTTCTGGTCCTTAACACGCCTTTCGGCCTCTATCAATACCAATGATTGCCATTTGGGGTTGCCAGCGCCCCTGCTCTCTTTCAGCGATTCTTGGAAGAATTATTGCTTGCTGTCCCTAGGTGTATAAATTACCAGGACAACATTGTTGTCACTGGCTGCACCACTGATGAACATCTTCAAAATCTCCACACACTTTTTCATGTCTTACAGACTGCCGGTCTTAAGTTTAATCTTCAGAAATCACAATTTTTTCAGGCATCTATCACGTACTTGGGGTTTCAACTCTCCCAGGATTGTATTCGTCCACTTCAGCAAACTGTCGCTGTGATCGATGCCCTTCCTCGCCTTCAATCTGTTAAAGGACTGCAGGCCTTCTTGGGGAAAATAGCATACTATCACAAGTTTTTACCGTCTGCTGCTTCAGTGGCTCAGCCGTTGCATCGCCTGTTGCATAAAAACGTGCCTTTTCACTGGCCTGCACCATGCGATGTGGCTTTCCAGAAATTGAAGACTATGCTGAAACAGGCTCCATGCCTGGCTACTTATCAATCTGGCCAACATCTTGTTCTTGCCACGGATGCCTCTCAATAGAGGGTTGGTGCAGTCCTTGCACACCGTTTTTCTGACAACCCATTGCTTATGTCTCCAAAACGCTCACGGATGCCCAACAAAAGTATTCTCAAATTGAAAAAGAAGCTTTGGCCATTATTTATGCTCTTCATAAGTTTGGTGTTTTTCTCTATGGATCCAAATTTCATCTTGTTACGGATCACAAACCACTTGTGTCCTTGTTTCGTCCATCAACATCACTTCCTGACAAGGCTGCACACTGCATCCAGTGTTGGGCTCTTTACTTGTCTCATTTCAATTATGAGATTCATTTCCAGCTGGCGGCTCAACATGCGAATGCTGATGCCTTCGCATGGGTCCTGATCTGACATTCGATAGGGACGAACTTTTGTGTTTCCACCTGGATGTTGCCGAGCAGTCGGTTTTGGACAGGTTCCCCATCACCGGGGACCGGCTGGCAGCTGCTATGGGTTCTGACCCTACCCTCTCCCGGTTTTTACACTGTATTTAGAAGGGTTGGCCAGATCGTCCATCCGCTAAGACTTCTGATCCATTGCGGAACTACTATGCTTTGTGCTACCGCCTCATAGCTAGGGATGGTGTCATCCTCCTTTCCCCTGACAATGCTTTGCCACGTGTTGTGCACTGGGGTGTCTCTCGCACAAAATCTCTGGCACGCAGTCATGTGTACTGGCCCGGCATCAACTCCGAAATCGCACACATGGTCACTGCCTGTGTCCCTTGTGCGTCACAGGCCGCCGCCCCGAAGTCATCTTTGCCATCGTGGCCTTCACCTGAGAAGCCCTGAGAGCGTATTCATGCAGACTTCCCAGGACCATTTTTAGGTACTTATTGGCTTCTTGTTATTGACGCCCACTCTAACTTCCCTTTCATTGTCCGTTGCACGTCGCCTACCACTGCGGCAACCACCCATGCTCTAGCTCGCATTTTCTCTTTGAAAGGCCTTCCCTCTACTCTTGTTACTGATAATGGTCTGCAATTTGCCTCTTCCAAATTTTGCGGATTTTTGTGCCCGTCATGGCGTCATGCATGTCACGGCCCTTCTGTTCCATCCACAGTCAAATGGTGAGCTGAACGGCTGGTCCACACATTTAATGCTCAGATGAGGAAACTCCTGACTTCTGCTTATGATGGTGTGCTTCTACAATTTCTGGGTTCTTACTGTTTCACCCCCATGGGTGACCACAGCCCGGCTGCTCTCTTACATGGCCGACAGCCCCGCACGCTACTTCATCTTCTGCGGCCTTCCACCTTATGGCCGCGGGTGCCTTCACTTGGCCGGTTCATCACCGACGACCTTTTATGGGTATGGGGATATGGCAGGCAGCCAAAATGGAATCCTGGCTGCATCTTACGACACCGTGACCGATGTCTGTGCGAAATCCAGACGGACACGGATGTTGCAGTGCATCATTCAGACCAGTTTCGGCCTTGTGTGCCGGCAAAGCTTGTTCCGGATGCCGCTACACCACCTTCAGCTCTACTTGACGCTTGAGATACTGGAATCTCTCATTACTCACAACGCAGTCCTCTCACCATCATAGCAGTGCCAGCACAAGAAGTGATGCCACCAGGAGACATGCCCATGCAGGAACCAGATGACCAGGATGTGTCAGAGCAACTCTGCTCACCTCCTTCTTCTACGGACATGGACATATCGCCCATGTCTCCTGTTATAACAACCGGACTTGCCGCAATGGGCAGAATGGTGCATGGGGCCCCAGCAGATTCGACGCCCACATCTCCTATCATCTCGATCCGTTATCATCGGGGTCACTTCCGTCCGTACAGGAAGCCTCCTCCTCGAGACTTTACAGCCAGTCAAACAACACCTATGGACATTAGCAATCTACAGGCCACCTCCATCAAGACCTGTGCAAAAAATTCAAAGGGGGAAAAGTGTTGTGACTCATCGATCTTTCAAAGTGCCACCACACAACTTGAAGTTATAACAGCTACTACTCAGTCAAGTAGCTCCTCAGTTCACATCATGAGACTGAGTGCACAGCATTCCAGTCCTCTCCAGGAAAAATCCGTGGCAGTGCCAGGAATCAAACCTGGATCCTTCGCATGGCAGTCAGCCATGCTGACCACTCAGCTATGGAGGCGGATCCAGACCAGCACTACATTTTAAAAAAATGGTGATGTGGTATTCTGTTCCTAGTTCATCCTCCAAAAGCTGGCCTAGCTCTCCAGCATGAGCACAACCTAACAACAAAACTTTCTTTCTCTTTACTGACTTCCTTATGATCATATTTCTCAATTTATAACTGAGAGTTTTTTGTGCCCTGTCTACTCCTATATCTATGCGAGGTTCATCAGTTTCTGACTAAAGCAGCTGGTCAGACATACTTTTCACATTCACACATTCACCACAAAGCTCTCGTAGTTCTTTGTCCCTTGTGTTACCATTTGCCACTTCCCATCTCTCTTTAACCCTTCTTCCTTATTAACCTCTCCCAATCTTACCTGGCCTTGTCTAATTCAGCTTGAAGGGCAGCAATTCTCCTCTCCTATTTCATTCTCATTCTATCTCTTCTGCAAATTCTATCTAATCACTGAAGTGCCTCATTTACTTCCCCATTTCCTACGCCATACAGTCAGCCAATTGGAACAATTCTATGGCAAGACAGGCACTTTTTACTTATGATAAAAATAATATTTTACTAATAATAAATTAGTTAAATTATCAGTAAACAAGAAATCATGTTTCCAAAAATTTGGTCTAGAGGATGCTGTACGTAAACAAAGTGCTTGTGAAAAGTTTCTTAATCAAACAACTTAAAATTTACTCTCCTTTCCAGAAACACAGACTAAATAATGAAGGGCTGTTCTCTACTTAAATTGGTGAAAATAGAAAAGAACGATTAAATGAGATTAGTAAAGCAAAGGAAACCGTTAAAAGTAACCTTAAGAAACACACTAATATCCATATTGAGTACTCTGTACTAAACTTGCTGTTATTGCAATCTGACTAATCTTCTTATTCATTTTGTACTAATACTTGAAACACAGCTTCATTCTATAGCTGTCTTATCCCTAATTTCTGATCAGTTGTCATTGTTTTTTAATTTATAATTGGACACATAAGAAGGAGAACAAGTGAATAAATCATATCATGGGATGTATGAACAAGTGAAAAGTATTGGGTTGGTGCATCAGTTCATAGCGTTTTTTCCAAAAGTTTAATAAACACAGTAGATACAAATGAGAGAGATTTTCGTCATCAATAATGTATTCTCCTTCACTTTTTACAACAATCTGCTAGTACTGGGGTAACTTTTTAGTTCAGTGACTGTAGAAATCACATGGTTTTGAGGTGAAGAACTCCTTGAGGCATGTATGAAGGATGTTTTGATCTGGAAAGGAAGTTCCTTGAATGTTGCTGGGTAAAGAGCAAGAAAGGTGAAAGTCTGAGGGTGGAAGATTAGACGCATAAGGTGGGTATGGAATGACTTCCCAACCCAACTCCTGTACAGTGTTTTTTGTCACTCTAGCAGATGGCAGTTGGGCATTATCTTGGAGTAGCATCACTTCACACAGTCTTCCTGGTTGTTGTTGATGGATTGTGTCTGCAAGACATCTCAGTTGTTGACAGTAAATGTCAGGGGTGATGGTTACAACTTGTGGAAGCAGTTCATAGTGCACTATGTCATCACTGTTCCACAAGATACATAACTTTATCTTTTGTGGATGCATGCAGGTCTTTACATGGGGAGTTACTGCTTTCTTTGGGCTCAACCATTCCTTTCTTTTCCTTACAGTACTATAAAGACAGCATTTCTCAACACCAGTAATAATACAGGATAGGAATGGTCAGCTTTGTTCACGAGACAGTTGATTATGAGTAAGCAGAGGTGTACATAAGGCCACCTGTTAATTTTTGTGATTTTGGCTTAGAGCATGCAATACCCATACACCTGATTTTTGAACCTTCCCTGTTGCTTGCAACTGTCTACAGTGGTGGAATGTTCACAGCTCAACACATCTGCCAGTTCTGAAGTACACTGACATGAATTATTGTGAATTAATATGTTTAAACAGTCTTCATGAAACACCGAAGTTCCTCCTGAATGCAGAGAGTCACTAATGTCAAAATAATCCTACTTAAAATGATCAAAGCATATTTTTGCCATGCTCTGCCCAATGGCATTATCCCCATACATGACACAAATGTTTCTGGCTGCCTCCACTGCTGTCACCCCTGTATTGATCTCAAACAGAGGACTTGTTCCAATTTCTCCACTTACTCCATTTTTAATGTCCACAGCTCCACTCACTACCTGAAATGACAATACATAACCTCAAAAAGCAACAGTGAACTGCAATTAAAAAATGAGAATTAATAAATAAACCCATAGCAACCAAATACTAACATGCAAAACAAAAACACTATGAACCTATGCACAAACCTAATAAAGTAAAGGAGTATGAGTAATGTCACATTGCATCAATGTACCGGTAGTCCATATGATAACAACCAGTCAAAAAAATCTAGTCATCCATAATTATCAGTTGTATGTTGGGAACATATCAGCTGACCAAAGTTAGTGATGGGAACAATTGAATGAAAGCAATTGATTCATTCAGTTGTTGGAAAACAATCAGTTAATTCTGTTGTAGTTATACGTATCAGTTGAATTCATTCATTCTTTTGAGTGAAACTAGTCTGCGGGAGCAACCAAATGAAAACAATTGATTTAGCCAGTTGGACTACTCCTTCATTGTTTCGAATGAAACCAATCTGTTGGAGTCAGTGGGAGCAGTTGAATGAAAAGATTTGACACCGTTGCAGCTTTGCATATTGATTGAATTATTCATTCTTTCTTTTCAAGTGAAAACAATCAATAGTCTTCTGTTGGTTGAACCATTTACTTATTCTTTTAACTGAAACCACTCTTTAGTGTTTTAGCTGACTGAGCTATCCATTCATTCTTGTGAGTGAAACCAGCCTGCAATACTTTAATTAGCTGAACTAAAGCAGTGCTACATTATACTGACAGATGGTGGCCCTAAGTGAAGACATATCTCAGGGGTATGCCAAAGTTAACATAGGTAGTACACATGTTCATTTAGTGATGAACTGAATCCAGTAATTGTTCTTTCCATCATTTAAAATTGGTTCATATACCGTTGTGGATTCAACTGTTCCAGATGCCATTAACGCATAATTAATCAACCTGATGTATCATTGAGGCAGGCCTGGCATCACTTAAATCGCCGATGCCAGACAAAAACTTCAAAAACCCTGGATGTGTGTGTCAAATTGCATTATTTTCCCAGGCACAAAAAGTCTGTAGATGATAAGGTGGGCAATGGCCATGATGTTCCATGGGGAGCAGGAACATGAGAGGGGGAATGTTTTCTTGCTGGCATTTCAGTACTAACAATGCCAGTGGATGCATGCCTCCTACTGATCAGCAGATGTAAATTACACATGAGAGTAGCAAGGTTTTGTGAAAGTGCATTATAGAGACATTCATATTCAGATGTAATACTGATTTGCAACTCAATGAATAGAAGGCAAATGACATTTAAGGCATTCAGTTGTCCAGCAGGCAGGGTGGCATTGCGCTATTCACAGTTGCCCATTGTCAGCAGCTTCACATTGTCTCAGTAACGAAGTATGGAAAATACAGGTTATTCCAAAATTGTCTTTACTACTTTGATCACATATATTTAGGAAATGGGGCTAGTAGAAAAGCGCAGTTTGCGGCACAATGTTCATATGCACCTAAGATTCTAGTAGCCCCTTAGCAGAGTTCAGTGTATCAGGGTGACCACATTATCTAGAGTCAAATTTGGGACACATTAAATAATTGTAATATTATAAAAAAAAGTCCAAATTGAACATAATAAAGGCAAACTGTCACTTTAATTTGTTACAAAAAGTACATTAATTTATATATTAGTACCATCTAAGATGAAGGAATGTAAGCAGGCATACAATATTTATCAGTCATATAAATTTTCATCAGCATGTCTGTATTCTCAAAAGCCTTATGAAAACATTCAAGTTCCATAATAATTCTTTCTAGTCACTAACATTGCTTTCGTATTTCCTACAACAGACTGTGTTTTGTCGCTGTTCCATACACTACTTATTTGGGAAAATACCCTTTCATTAACAGCATACCGATATAGGTGAAATGAACATACATTTCAGGATAAATCATTTCATAATTGTTAAATCCAGGAGTCCCAAATTACTTCTGAAAAAATTCGGAGCAGAGCTAGAAAAATCATGACCACAAAAAACGGGGGGATGGATGATCACCTTAAATGCCTGCCCTGGCTGTAGCACACAAGTTATCTAAGTGATATTCCAGTTCCATGTCCTCATTAAAGTGTGGTGTTGCTACTCTGATGTGAGCTCAGAGTTCATGCAAGTCCCACCCAGTAAAAAAATGTGATGGGGATCTGCAGCACCTGGGTGTTAGATCCGGTCTGTATAAATCATTCCAACCAATATGCCAACTGCTGTAGGGTGGTCAGGCAATAACTAACATGGGCAAATAAGAAAAAAACAGCTTTACGTGTTTGTGAACATTATGCCGCAAACTGGTCCTTTCTGCCTATTTCCATGGTACATTATCAAAGTTATAAACACAATTTTGCAACATACAGTATGCACACAGGAGGGCAGCTAAGTGTGCTTGCCGCTGTGTTTATAACAGACTGAAATGAAGAAACTACCCATATTTAGGTACTAATGAATTTTTAAGTAAGGTATATTACAATCTATTTCCAATCAATAAAAGTTAGATAGGCACAAAAAATTGTTTTTCAGTAAGTAAACCATTAATACAGGATATGTCCATGTTTCACCTTTATGATGGCTTGAACTCCGCACGCTCTAGTCTGGAGTGAAGTTGACATTGCAGTGCAGGTGCTGCATTTGGTTAATGTCGAGACTCTAGGAAAAGAAATCCACTTCAGCAATGTTATTGTCAACAAATCATTGCCTCATTTACTCAGTGCGGATCAGTAATAACTGTTCAGCGTGAATTTTGTACCAGGTGTGGTGTGGATCCTCCTACAGCACAGATCATTAGATGATGGCATGAACAATTCTGAGAAACAGTTTATTGTGTAAGGGAAAATCACTGGGCCATCCCCAAGAGTCTGACACAGACATGGAATGCATCCACTGTAGAAATCCTTTTGCCGTGCAGCTCAACATGCCTCTAATGTCTCTCTGGTGTGTGTTGCATCAACGTTTACACATGAAACCATACAAAATTCAGCTACTCCAAGCTCTTCATGAAGGTGACAAAGAACAACTTGTGGAGTTCTTTAATTTCATTCTTGGCAAGATGGAGGATGGCAGTCTTCTTCCACACTTTTTCCGTGAGGCATCATTCCATTTAAATGGAAAGGTGTACTTCCATAATGTTAGATTATGGGATACGGAACAACCACATGAAGTTGTACAACATCTGAGGGACTCTCCAAAATTTAATGTGTTTTGTGCACTTTCACTGGGGAAGGTGTATAGTCTGTTTTTCTTTGCCGAGAATGCTGTTATAGGAAGCACATATCTTTAGATGCTCGAGAACTTTCTTTTCCTGCAGCCGGAGACTAATTCGAATGACTTCATTTACCAACAGGATGGGGTACCACCACACTGGCATCTGTAATAGTGGGAATTTTAAATCAAAGGATTACTGAATAATGGATCAGTTGTGCTGGACCAAATTATTCAGCCTTACATTGCTGGCCTCCAAGGTCACCGGACCTGACTGTATGTGATTATTTCTTGTGGGGATTTATAAAAGACTCTGTTTTTGTGTCTCTGTTACCAACAACAATGAATGAACTGAGACATTGCATAACATCAGCTGTGGAAGCTGTAACTCAAGATTTGCTTGTTGCAGTGTGGGAATACCACACTGACATATGCTGTGCATCTCAAGGGGGCCGTATTGAACACCTGTGTGTGTGTGGGGGGGGGGGGAAGAAGAAGAAGAAGAAGATTCTTTTTGATACATCCTGTATACAGTAATGTTTAATAAAGAGAACACTCCCCACATTAAAAGACGTCTACAGCCAATTATTTCATCTGATCCTTGTGTTTTCCTGATCAACAGCTTAGAGTAACTTTTCCTTCATTCTTTCAGCTTTCTGCTTGTCTGCATTTTCTATTTGGCATTTTCCCTTTTCTGTAGATGGAGGAATTACATATAAAGCTCTGAAGGCTTGAAATTCAAGGTTCACTTTTCCACTTCTTTGTCTATCAGTTTTGCAGTTGTTATAGTTGATATGATAATTAGTAATGGGGATTAGCAGATTATGAGCTATTTGGTTGTCTCAAGTACTTCAGTACATTGGAAAAATAAGGGTTTTTGCTCAAGTAGGGAAGCACTAAATATATTTTAATATAGCTCTAAATAATGTTTACTTATTATATTCTGTGTTCCTCAACATGAGCAAATAATTGTTAAGCCTTTTACTTCCTTGTTATTCTTGGTGCTATAATTGATAACTTATTATTTTCCAGCACTCAAGGCAAAAGTTACAAGATCAGTATTGAACAGTTGATTACATTTCTCAATGAGAAGCAACGTGATCAAAGACTGAATGAGATCCTGTATCCCCTCTATGACAAAAGGCGTGTGGAGAAGATAATATCATCATATGAGCCAGATGAGCAGACAAGGCTGGAAAGTAAGTAATGCCTCCAGTTCTTAGGAATGTGCATACTAAAAGTAGCTTCAAGCTTCCTCCACATCTCCTCTCTTATAGGCCTTCAGAGGACCACATTTCAATGTTAGTTCCTCATATTCTATTGTTTTCTCTGCAGTTACCTTTAGTAGGATCCCTTCTTCCTTTCACTGTATTGCTTTTTCCTCTCCTCACTCTTATTTTCAACCTGCTTTCTTTCCCCCCTGCCTTGTAATACTTCCATCTGTAACACTTCTTTCTAAAACTGCCCCTAAGCGTCACTCTTTTTTTAGTAAATCTTTCTTTACCTCCTCAATCCAGCTTGTAATCAGCTTCTTTTCCAAAAGTTTTTGAGAATCTGTTGTCATCCAATGCTGCTTGTGTCTGTTGTGTCTGCTTGTGTCTGTGTATGTGCGGATGGATGTGTGTGTGTGTGCGTGTGTGTGTGTGTGTGTGTGTGTGTGTGTGTGTGTGTGTGCAAGCGTATACCTGTCCTTTTTTCCCCCTAAGGTAAGTCTTTCCGCTCCCGGGATTGGAATGACTCCTTACCCTCTCCCTTAAAACCCACATCCCTTCGTCTTTCCCTCTCTTTGCCTCTTTCCTGACGAAGCAATGGTTGGTTGTGAAAGCTTGAATTTTGTGTGTATGTTTGTGTTTGTTTGTGTGTCTATCGACCTGCCAGCACTTTCGTGTGGTAAGTCACATCATCTTTGTTTTTAGCTATATTTTTCCCACATGGAAAGTGCTGGCAGGTCGATAGACACACAAACAAACACAAACATACACACAAAATTCAAGCTTTCACAACCAACCGTTGCTTCGTCAGGAAAGAGGGAAAGAGAGGGAAAGACGAAGGGATGTGGGTTTTAAGGGAGAGGGTAAGGAGTCATTCCAATCCCGGGAGCAGAAAGACTTACCTAAGGGGGAAAAAAGGACAGGTATACACTCACACACACACACACATCCATCCGCACATACACAGACACAAGCAGATATTTGTAAAGGCAAAGAGTTTGGGCAGAGATGTCAGTCGACAGAGAAGTACAGAGGCAAAGATGTTGTTGAAAGACAGGTGAGGTATGAGCGGCGGCAAATTGAAATTAGAAATTAACGGAGATTGAGGCTTGGCGGATAACGAGAAGAGAGGATATACTGAAGGGAAAGTTCCCATCTCCGGAGTTCTGACAGGTTGGTGTTAGTGGGAAGTATCCAGATAACCCGGATGGTGTAACACTGTGCCAAGATGTGCTGGCTGTGCACCAAGGCATGTTTAGCCACTGGGTGATCCTCATTACCAACAAACACTGTCTGCCTGTGTCCATTCATGCGAATGGACAGTTTGTTGCTGGTCATTCCCACATAGAAAGCTTCACAGTGTAGGCAGGTCAGTTGGTAAATCACGTGGGTGCTTTCACACGTGGCTCTGCCTTTGATCGTTTACACCTTCCGGGTTATAGGACTGGAGTAGGTGGTGGTGGGAGGGTGCATGGGACAGGTTTTACACCAGGGGCGGTTACAAGGGTAGGAGCCAGGGGGTAGGGAAGGTGGTTTGGGGATTTCATAGGGATGAACTAAGAGGTTACAAAGGTTAGGTGTATGGCGGAAAGACACTCTTGGTGGAGTGGGGAGGGATATGAAATGCAGGCTGTCAATTATGAAGTCTTTTCTGAAATTATTCATCTGGAGTGTAGCCTTGTTTGTGTTCTCCGTAGGAACACAAGGAAACACACAGCCGCAAAATAGTTAAAATTTATTCAGTCATGGAATGACAGAAACAAGAATACGGTGAAGTAATTTACATATTTCAAACACATTTAACAACTGAGCTATGAAAAAAATGTGTAAGTACGATTTACAGTAATGCATTACAATACGGTCAATGTTGACAACAGTGCTGTCTACAAATACACATGCCATGTGATTTTCTGTCAAGGATGAAGTACCTGAGAATGGACCATTTGCAAAACTAGTAGTGCAAAATACAGAAATTTAAAATGCAGCCAAGTGGTACAATGTCCTTCAAATTTTTTGAGCCTGTTGTGTCCAACAAGTAGAAAATAAACATAAAAGTCAGTTGTCAAAGTCATATTTACTGCACAATAACTAAAGGAGGTCAGACTGATGACTTTTCTTACACCTTGTGGCAATATTTGTTAATGAGCAAAATGCCAAATTGCATTGTGGGGTAGAATCCACATAAAACTATAAGTCCCAATATATTTGGACAGGTAAGTCTGCTCAGAGGTCTGAGGAAGACATGGGTATACCCTTCAGGCTGATGCAGCTTTGCCTACACATAAAATGTAAATGTATATTTTTGCCATGACCTGCATCAATAGTTTCTTTAACATTGAATAATAATGATATAAACCCTTGGGAAGCATGGAAACTCTTATCTGCCTAAATCCGTGCCCAATGATCTGCAGTATGTATGTTTTCATCATGATTGGTAAATTCTGAAATTATAATGTTACACCTCAAATTGTGTTCCCAATCAAATCAGTCAACCAACCTAATGGACACACCAATTGTCCAAGATCAGCTGTCAAAAGATATTTCCTCTATGTCTAAGATATTGGTTACAAAGATAATTATGACAGTACTACATTTTGAAACCACATCATTTGAATATGCCACTTGGTGTTTTCTTAATGTTCAGGGGCACTGGTGTAGCCAGTGTACTACGTTTGAGAGCCTTATATGCTGAGAATCATATTGTGTCTTTCATTTACTTGGCAGCTATCTGACTATTTTGATGTTTTGCAGATGGGGAGAATTTTCTTGAGGAACTCTGAGAAGTTTCTTCAGCTTATTTCCTTCCATCTCTACAACACAAAACCTTAGATAAAAAATATTGTTTATCTACAATGTATGATTCACTTCTACATCTACACACATACTCTGCAAGCCACCATACAGTGCATGACGGAGGGTCCCCTATAATACTGCTAGTCATTTCCTTCCTTTCCTGTTCTGCTCACAAATGGAGCAAGGGAAAATCAACTATCGATATGCTTCTGTATGAGCCCAGATTTCTCTTACCCTGTCTTTGTCTCCTTAGGTGAGATGTATGTTGGTGGCAGTAGGATTGTTTTGCAGTCTGTCACAAATAGTGGTTCTCTATAAACTTTTTCAGTTGTGTTTTGAAAAGAATGTCTTCTTCCTACCAGGGATTTCTATTTGAATTCACAGAGCATTTGTGCAACACAACAACAGCTGATTGAGCGGTACTCAAGAATGGGTCACACAGGTGTTGTGTATGCTGTCTCCCTTATAGATGAGCACACTTTCCTAGAATTATTCCCACTCATCTTCCCTATAACTGACCTTGCATGTTGCCTTTTGTTTTGCAATGTTATGCCAAGATATTTAACTGATGTGATTGTGTCGAAGTGTTGATAGCTGATTTGCTGATGTTGCCAAGCAAACTTCAAGCTATTTACATCAACAATGAACTTCATTCAGCTGATCCATGTTTATTCTTGAAAAATACAGTGAACTCACAAACTGGGTTCATTTTCTGAACTAAGATCAAAATTGACCAGCAGTCAGTGATATTTGTACCACCAGTCCTTACAGAAATTTTTGATCTACATGTGCAACATGCTGTGGAGCTGCACCAAGCAACAAAACAGTTTTGACTGTCTCATCCCTCTGCTGTAGGACACATACCATGTGTCAAAAAACTGCACTGCAATAACATTGATCCATAATGCTCACATATTTTGAGCTTAGAGGAATTTACTTCCAAAGTAATGCCGTGCTCCAATCCTACATTATCAAAAAATTTGTTTCTCCTGCTAAGGCATATGTTTCATATTAAAAGACATCTTTTGGAAAGGACTGTCCTCTTTGTCTGTGCTAGTCTGATTTATATCCTCCCTGTTTAATGCACTATGGTTTATTTTACATCCAAGATATGAAATTTGTTAACCTCAACTTTTATACAGTGCTCAGTTTTAATTTTTAGTTTGTCAGTAATCTCATTTCTGCTGCAGCTCATTACTTTTGTCTTTCTTTGGTTTACTCTCAACTCACAATTTGTGATCAGTAAGTTGTCCATTCCATTTAGCAGGTCCTGTAATGTTTCCTCATTTCCAGAGAAGATAATAGTGTGGCATCAATGGATCTTACATTCCTACCGTTTCAGCTTTAAATTTAATCCAAATTTCCAATCATTCTTTTATTTCCTTCACTGTTCCTTAATACACAGGTTGAACAGTCTAGGAGAAATACAGCATCTCTCCTGTGTTTGGATGCTGTGGTGTTTTCTGCCATTTGTCTCTTCCATGGAGGCTTTACTCCAGTCACTTCTGCATCAACAGCAGGCACATATGGCTGTGTTGGAATGGTTGCCGACTAAGTTGACCCAGGATCTACCATCAGTTGTTCACTTGTTGCCTATTCCTCCTCAACAGTGAATCCGCAGAAGACTGAGATGCTTAAGAGATGCCACTTCACTCACATTTCATTGTGTTCTAGATGGTCTACACAGAGGTTGGTAAGGCTCTTTTCCTATTGTGGATACTCCCTCAGATATGTCACTTACTGTGCCAGTTAGCTCCTCTGCAAGAACCAGCATCACTTACTTTTTATGATTTGTGTAGTTTACTGTCCTCCTGTCACCAGAAGCATACACATGTAGCCACTGCATGTGTTGAGTCCTACCAATGTCGCAAAAAACTGTAGCAGTCTTACTGAGCTTGGGCAGCCGAGTTTCTCGGCCTCAGTCATTAAGTGTTGATACATTGCGGATAAGTCTTAGGAGCCTTACGTGGAAACCATGGTCTGAGATGCAACCCTTCGTTTAGCCCCAGATAAGCAGGTGCATCAATGTGCCCCTCAGTTTCAGTAACATACACTGGAAGAGGTTTTTAATACTGCACACAACTGTCTGAGGTCTCCCATACCTGGGCCACCAATTAGAGGCTTGGAGTGATGTCACAGTTGTTGACAGCATGCAGCCCCAGCGCATGGAGCCTACTGCACTAGGGGCAAGAGGAGGTAGCCACAGTACAAACATGCTAACCAGGCTGACATCAACAAACATGTCATCAGCATCAGAAACAGTGAATGACTTCTTTCATCCCCCTCTTATTTTGTATAGCACAAGTGGGTGGATGGCCTGCACCAGGCAATGGGTCTCCTGGCATAAATGTAAAAGAAGAAAAAAGAGAAAAAAAAGAAAGATCAATCACATAGCTGTCATACGCTAATATCTAGCTCCCCTTCCCACCTGCACTCATCAGGTTTCATTGCATGAATCAATATATGTCGATATTCATATTGTTTTGTTATCATATTTGCCATTGTCTCCAGGCCACAACAAACTTTTCACTGAAGTGCAGGTGATTGATAAGCCATTAATCCTACAAACTAACATGGGGCCACTGTGCCCCTACTCTACTAACAGACATATACCAGGCTAGGATCTCCACTGTTGGCATGCATCAAGCTTCTGTTGGTAACCTATAACAAACAGCAGATACTTTTCTCAGACATTCACAGCTGACATAGTTTACAAGTCAGTTGTCAGGGTTATCTGTTCCGTTACATACTTGGTAGTTTATGATGTGATGTATCAGGTGCCAGACCAAGTGGTTTATCATGAATTGAATTCCTTGCGTTCTGAGTTTTCGGATCTGTTTGGCCCAAGGGGAGATTGTGCAAACAATTTCATGGCACACATCATCCTCAAACCCTCCTCCTGTCTTTGTTTTCTTCAGGAATGGCTGGTGCCATTAGCTTTATGCAACCTGGGTCATTTAACATCAGTGGAAGTGAAGAGATTGATTACCTCAGGTAAGTGGCCTACACCCTTAGTAATTGTAAAGAAGCCATCCAGTTAGCTTCAGCTCTGTGGCAACTTCAACATGACTGTTAATGCACAGGCAGTCATCGACACTTGACCCATCCAGTTAGCTTCAGCTCTGTGGCAACTTCAACATGACTGTCAATGCACAGGCAGTCATCGACACTTGACCCCTGCCTTATCCAGAGGACAGGCTCACAAAGGTGGCTGGGGGCCAATTCTTTTCAAAAACTGACTTGACTGAAGCCTACCTTCAGTTTTCACTGGATGAAGCATCAAAAGAGTTGCTTGTGGTTAATCACCTTTTGGGCTCTATTTGTATGAAAGGCTGATGTTTGGTGTCAGTAGTGTGCCTCCCATCTTTCAACATTTTTTAGATTAGTTTATGATGGTTGCCCCTCATCACATTAACTATCTTTATGATATCACCATGCTGGTGTTACCATGGAAGATCACCTTATTTACTGTTCTATAAGTCACAGTCCTCAAATGTAATCTCATTGAATGTCACTTTTACCAGCTTTCCAAAATTTTTTTGCTTCATGAAATTTCATGGCAAAGCATGTGACCCATGGAACAACATGTCACCACCATTATGGCTTTTCCCCGTCAATCTGACCTATCGGAACTTCAAGAATTCCTCAGCAAAGAGGCATACTGTCACAAGTTTATTTCCAGAGCACTTATTATCACCCACCTCTTACACCTGTTGCTTCAGAAAAGTGCTCCTTTTGTTTGGTCTGCAGCCTGTGAGTATGCCTTTGTGCAGCTTTAAGAATAATCTTTGCTCCATGCCACATCTTGCAACATTTCAACCCTGCAAGTATCTGGTCCTGGCTATGGATGGATCCAAGTAAGGGGCGGGGTTGGTCCTGCTGCATAACCATTCAGATGGTTGGGAACAGCCTATTGCCTTTGCATCAAAAACAGTCAACTCATTTCAGAAACATTATTCTTAGGCAGAAAAGAAGCTCTTCCTATTGTCTATGCCTTAAAAAAATTCCATGTTCTTGTATGGTGCAAAATTTCATTTATTTACCAACCATAAGCCTTCATTTCCCAGTTTAGCCTGTCGGGGTCCTTACCAAACAAAGCTGCTCATCAACATCAGCACTGGGTTCTGTTCTTATCCCAATACAATTATGAGTTTCATTTTCATCCTTATGTCATGACATGTGAACTGGGATGTTCTGTTCCAGCTTCCCATGGGCCCTGCCACTTACTTGAGCAGGAGGAATTGCTTTGGGAATTGCTTTGTTTTCATCTGGATATGGAGGAATAGCACAGGGTTTGATGGCTTATCCATTATCACTGGTTCCCATATTGCTTCTGCATGATGGCAGGTCCGGTGCTCTGACAGATTCTACAATAATATAACATGGGTGGCCCAGGTGTCCTCCAAGCTGGGCATCAGACCAGTTTCAGAATTTTTATGCATTGCACCATCGTCACCATTCTCTTGTCCACAAAAGAGTTTAACCCTGTGTCATGGTTCCAGCAGCTCTGTGATGGGAGGTCTGCCGCTTATTACATCAGGGTCACTGGGGATCTCTCGCACAAAACTATTTGCATGTTGGCATGTGTTTTGACCTGGAATCAAATGAGAGGTGGAACATGTTATGGCCTGTTGCAAGTGCAAGTGCTCACATCAGCAGGAGACACGTGCATTATTTTCCGCCATGGCTGGCCCCTACACAGCAATGGGAGAGAGTCCACACTCATTTGTTGGTCCTTTTTTGGAGTTTCTGCTTATTAGCAATATACACTTTTTCTTGTTTTCCTTATTACATTTGTTGTCTGTCTGTGACAGCAGATGTGATTGTCAAGGCCATGTCAAAGGTATTCTCCATAGAAGGCTTCCCTTGCACCCTGGTTTCAGGCAATGGTTCTCAGTACGTGGTACAATCTTTTAATGACTTTCGTATGGACAATGGCATTTGCCATGTCACAGTGCCTCTCTTCCATCTGCAGTCAAATGGCAAGATGGAATGCCTTGACTGATTGCTTAAAATGCAGATGTGCAAGTATGTAGATGATTTCCCTACTGAAGAGGCTCTCATTTTTTAAGCTCTTACAGAACGGTGCCAGTTGAGGCCAAGAGTGCTGCCAAGCTTCTGCATGGCTGTCAGCCACAGACACTGCTCAGCTTCTTGCTGGTGGGCAAACATCACCCAGTGATGCCAGTTTTGTTGATGTTTGTCTCTGACACACAAGACTGGGCTACAGCATTTGGACAGTACCCTCACTGGATTATGGCCATCATTCAAAGCCAGCACGGTCATTGTGTCTTCACGGTTCACACCAAAGATTGTCTTATGGCATTCCACCAGAACCTGTTGCATCCTGGGGCTGAAGGCCGAACACCTCACCACATTCTTCACACCCCTGGCTGATTCGAGGATCAAGCAGGCCTGGTCGTGTCCACTTACCCTGACAGTTGGGGCTTCATCAGCTTAAACAGGGGCTTTGCTCCCTACAACTGGTGCCAGCACCTCCCACTGCACTGAGAAGATGCTGCTGTCAGTGGGGACAGAAGATGCATCTCCATCACCAGAGCTTCTCCTCTTCGGTTTGCCATTGTTGCTGCCCTTGCCATCGCTCATCATTGTGGATTACAACATCCAGATAGCTCCTACCCCCTTGCTGCCAGTCCTGTGCACCAGTCACTCAGTGTCCAAGAGTGGCAGGGATGCTCTTGCCCCACTCACTTTCATATGTGTGTGCCAGTCCTGGTGGATTGAGGAACTTCTTATGCCTTTGGCTGCTGCCCCTGGCACTACCATGGACACCATGGATGTCTCTTCAGTCATAGCATCTCAGACACCAATGTGTGGTCTTACCCCCACAAGGAAGGAAGTGGCTTGTACCTTGCTGGTTACTAAACCTACTATCTACAGTTGGACCGCTATGGCAAGCATTATGCGCACTGACACACACTGCATGCTCACAGCTACTTGAGGTGGCCACCAGGGGAGCACAGTCACCAGCCACCGTGATCCAGTCCACTGTGTGCATGCAGCACTACACCAGTGACACCCAACATGGATAGGGTCTTTATAAGGATAGGCACAGCTCTTTGCCCAGAACTAGTAGTGCAGAATGAAGTAATTTAAAATACAATTCAGTGGAATAATGTCAAACGTCTTCTTATTTACATGTTTTTACTATTTTTGCTCATCAGTGTGTGGCAGTTGTCATAGCAATGTAAGTGCATGTTCAGGAGTTAAAAATATAATTTGAATTGTGTAGTCAGTGCTACGCAAAGTTTGACACATTTTTGTCAGTCTTGATCAGTCATTAACGGCTGCTGTCAAAGACTATAAACTGTTCACAGCAAATAATGCCTGTGAAATTCCTTTAAACTTTTTCACACTGATTGTAATTGTGTGTGTGTGTGTGTTTTTCTATGGTTGACAGTAAATTTGTTTTCATAAAATTAAAGGATTTTGCTGGAGTATTTCTGGTTGCTAATTTTAGGTAAAGTAGGTAGAGTTTCAATAACATGCAGTTTTGACACACATTTAGGATTTCTGTAAGGTATGCAAAATGTAGCTGTTTAATTGTTATGATAAAGCCAGTTTTATAAAGATTTGCAATTTCACCTGCTGCAAAAAATATTTAATTTTATTGTCTACAATACAGCTACCTCTATATTTTGGTGGTATTGTAATGTTGAGGTGTATGTGTTTCTTGTAGATATCATTTTTGAGCAAACTTCAGCAACAGGTGTTAAACTGACTGACACTTGCTTTTTTGAATTTCATGGTTTCAAGAGGCTATATTAATTTTAGTGACTACTTACAATAAATCTCTGACAAACTGGTAGTGGAGAAGCAGCAGAGGACAATCTCAGACTTTGTCAAAGAAATTACTTTGTCAAAGAAATGTATTTTGTGTACTTTTAGTGATTAGATAAGTCATTGGTGCCACATCGAGTGTGTTCAAGCTGTGAGAAAGGGCCCCTGCTTCCTATGCAAATTGGACAGACATGCAAAAGAAAGCAATGATCTCAAAAAATAAGGATAATTACAATGTCAAAATTTGGAGGGGAAAACATACTATTTGATTCAAAGGTGGGCGTAAGAAAGCTTTTGCCTCTACTTCGCATAAAACATGATATTTTGATATAATTTATTAAAGTCCTACCAGAATATGGTGACACTTTCAAGTGTGTGTCAAGTCAGTTACCATGGTTGTGGTAAGTTATGAAGAGAGAAAGAGGTTTTCATCAATCCTGATGTTTGGAAACCAACAAAAGACAAAACAGTGAAGACAAAATGAATGAAATATAAAGGTAATCTCGGTTATCCTTTACACAAATTGCCAAGAAGTTTCTTGGCAGCTTCAGAGACTTTGTTTATGAGAATTAGTTAGAAACATGCTGGATAATTCCAAAGTATTGGATGCTTCAATGAGCTTGAGGCTGCACTTTCTAGACTCCTGCATCAGTTTTTGTCTAGGAAATCTAGATGCTGTGACTAAGGAATAGGTCCCCCTGCGGGTCCAGGGGTTAGAATAGGCCCAAGGTAACCCTGCATGACTTAAGAGGCAACTAAGTCTCTCACTTTTCAGCCCTACAAGTCCCATTTTATGGTCTGACCTGCCACTTTCCAAAGTCTATAGAACTACGGGCCATTTGGGGAAGAACACCTTACGTGATGCCTAAGTTATCCATAGTGCCCATAGATTCAATCTCCTGAACCTCTTGTCACGGATTTGCATCTCCACCTGCAATTCAGCTACTTAAGCAAGGACACTTTCCAGGGTATGTCATCTTCTTCTCTTGTCTCCTGTCCTCTTTCGCCCTTACAATAATATTGGATTTCTCTGCACCCAATATCCAGCACGGTAGCCAGTCCGTTGTGGTGGGGCCATCATGAAACCATTTGGTGGTAGCCCACTGGAAACACAGGGATTGCACTGCTGATGCCTGAGCTGTAAACTCCCCACATATGCCAAGGAGTAGATGCCTGTCTTCCTGAGGCATCAAGACTCCCCGCAACAGCCATCATGCCAGGTGGCCTTTGCTGTGGCTAGGTGGCGCCCATGGGGAGAGCCCCTGCTCGGAGTGAGTGGCATCAGGGTGGACGACCCGCAATGAAGAGGACTGTCATCTCTTGCTGGTGACCGTACGGCACCAGCAGTCTCTAAGAAGAGCAGGATTGGGTACAATGCTGACAGATATAACCCTAAATCATTTCCCTCTTTCTCTATACAATGGGAGGAACAAAAGACTATAGAAAAAAAAGAGGCATATTCGCCTTGATGTTTAGCCTGTAGCGGAATGGACAGGGTCCTTTCGACTTACAAAGCCTCAATTTATTGTTGACCATCTTGAGGATAAGTCTGGGGAAGTGACAGCGCTGTCGAAGATGAGAAGTGGTGCAGTCTTGCTTGAGACAGCATCACTCGCTGGGTGATATTTCTGTTTCTGTCACTCCCCATAAAAGCCTCAACATGGTCCAGGGGATTATTTTCCATAGCGACCTCCTCTTGCAGTCTGATGACGAGCTCCACACCAGTCTAGAACGGCGGGGTGTTCATTTCTTCCGGCGCATTTACAGGGGATCCAAAGACAACAGAGTTGCTACTGATGCCTTCATCTTGGCCTTTGAAGGTGATTCATTGCCTGGAAAGATCAAGGTGATGGTTTATTGCTGTGACTTAATGTTATACACCCCTCCCCCTATGCAGTGCTTTAATTGCTGGAAATTCTGGCACGTCTTCCCGCTGCACTTCCAGTGCTGCCTGTCAAGACTGCGGACGTCCACTGCATCCAGATATTCCATGTATACCTCGTCCCACTTGTATCAACTGTAGAGAGAACCACTCCCCCTGCTAGCCAGACTACACAGTACTCCAAAAGGAGCAGAAAATCGTGGAGTACAAGACCCTGGACTGGTTGACTTACAAAGAGGCTAAACGTAAATTTGAATGATAACACCCCATTCGGTTGTCGTTCACATGTGCTGCAGCTACATTACCATTGCCGTCACAAGTATCAGTCGTACCACACTCTGTTCCATGAACAGTGGGCCCTCTGGGCTTCCAGAGTACATTCGCACCCTTGGTGGTAGGGGGAAAATCTCCTTCCGTTGTTCCCAAAGTACATACTTCAGGAGCAAGCCCCCCCTCCCCAAATGGAGGGGACATCCGTCCCATCCCTCCAGCCAGAGAAGCAACAGCCTCCTCTGTTGTCTCCACTAATGCCACAGCAGACACTCTACAGTGGCTAAAGAAGCCAAAAGCTAAAAGCTGCTGGCTGAAGAACTTCATGGTCTTCCTCAATGCATGAAGCTATTTCAGAGAAGTCCTCCTATCAAGTTCCTAAAGAGAAGCAAGAGGGCAAGCAAACAAAGAAGTCTGCTAATAAATAGGATCCTCCTGTGGCCCCAACACCACCACTCTCTACCAATTCTGCAGCTGAGGATGAGGTGGAGATCTTAGCATCCCCTGAGGACAGATCTCACTGATGCCTCATCCACAATAGGAATGGATACAAATACTCAATCGGTGGCAGCAGGTCACCCTGAGGCGTAACCTGCCTTCTTGCTTGCTTCATGCCTTCCCAGCCTCATGATAACGTCATCCTCCTATGGAATTTCTGCAGTTTTTTCCACCACGTGACTGAGCTATGGCAACTGTTAAGCTTTACACCTGCTTGCTGCATTGCCCTCCAGGAAACCTGGTTCCCAGGAATGTGGACCCCCTGCCTTCCGTGGCTATAGGGGATATTGAAAGAACCATAGAGACTGTAATAGAGTGTCAGGTGGAGTTTATGTCTATGTCCTGAACTCAGTGTGCAGTGAACCTGTGCCCCTTCAAACCCCTCTTGAAGCTGTGGTTGTCAGTATAAGGATGACACAGGGACTAACTGTTTGCAACATATATCTTTCTTCAGATGGTGCAGTATCCCTGAATGAATTTGGCTGCACTGATTGATGAACTCCGTAAATCTTTCCTACTTTTGGGAGATTTTAATACCCATAACCCCTTGTAGGGTGGCACCATGCTTACTCAGTGTGTATACAACCCGGGACAAGCGGAAAATCTGGGAAAACCTGGGAATTTTTTCATCCGGTAGAAAACCAGGAAAAATCAGGGAAGTTTTCAGAATTCCAGGAATTTTTCATTGTTTTAGCTTTCAGTTAAATTTTTCTAATTTTGACTGGTAAGAATTGATTCTCTACCAAAGTATGTTACTGTATCCTGCTACTGGAGAATGATACTGCAGCAATAAAGTATAAACGAGAGGAACAAAAATTAATATTTGAGTGGCAAAGGAAATGCACCATTTACAACAACAAAACACTGTGCACGCACAAGCGTCTGCAAATAGCAAAAATATGTCAAAGGCCTTAGGGTGAAGACTATGTAACACTTAGTAACAGTAACCTGTTTTCTATGAGCGTGATGTCACAACTGTTTACATTAGGTTCTTTTGACCAGTTGCCAGCGGGCTCATGTGCATGCGCAGTTGACTCACATGTGAGCAGTACCTTCTCCTGCTTCCCACTACTTGAAGTGTGGCTGTTAGTTGTATTGGCAGCAAGCAGCCAGGTTTTAATTTGAAAAATTTTTCTTGCGCTGCCCTAGCTTCCAGTTTCGCGCATCCAGTTCTCTGAGTTGTAGTGGGGAGGGGGTTGGTCTCCTCCTGAACTCTGTTTGCGTTAAGTGATTTCGCTGTTTCCGATTTGTTTACAGCACCCACGTCAAATGAAAATGAAACAGATTTCTGCAGCCGGGAGCTATCAAGTGAATTATAATACTTCCACGTAATTATGGAGGGCAAAAATATATTATTAGTTTCAGTTTTCTGGTTTTATTTGATTTACAAATTATTAGCAGTCAAGCATTAATCACCTTGCAGAACAATGAAGTTATTTTTTTCAGTTTGCTAATGATATTTGGCTTTATTAATCTTTGCACTGAGGCAATCAGTTTATTTGAAACAAAGTGTTTCATTCCACAGTATTGGCTAGTTCCAACTGTTCACTGAATTTCAAGTGCACGTTTTCATCTTCTGCCATGTATGGCATTATGCCATAATAAAGAACCAAATATGAGATAGTGCAATACTGGTACTCCAAGAAAATTTACATCTCAAAAACCACACTGATAAGCTTAGTATCAGATGGGACCTACTTCATTGTGAATCTGAAAAAAACCAATGTGCTCTTCATGCTGAATTATACATTTTAGTATGGCTCACAAAATTCCGGTGCTTTTGGAGTATCCTCTGATGTCTTGTTTCTTTTATGGCGTAGTGTAAGCACTCTTAGTGCTTTATACATACGAAGATGCAGGCTTCCTACACCACTGGAGCTGTGCATGTCCAGTAATGCCTGTTTTCTGGCACTCTCTAGCAAATGCTAAATCGAATCTATTTCTAACAGTCTTGGGATACTATTGCAAACAGTGGTTCATAAAGCGTTACTTTCAAAGTAAATTTCTTTTTATGCAATATGAATTATGTTACATGTTAGAAAGTGGCATGAATTTCTTGAATCACAGAGTGTTTTAAACTGAACACTTTGAGGAACAGCCACTTACAAGAATTTCAAGCTCAGAAGACCAGACATTTATGTCACTAGTTTAAATCTACTGGCACATTTGTGTGACGTATCTTAAAGTATAAGACACGCAAAATAGATCAATATTACATGTGAAAGCTTAGCTTCTCTTGTAGCATATTAATCTTAGAGTCCAATATTATATGTGGAAGCTTAGCTTTTCCTGTAGCTATACTATGTATATTAATGTAAACCATTAAGTTTTCCTCTTTGTGTGTTCGCGCTACGTAACAGTGATCTTGCTATTGTCTGATTATAACACGTGTCCTATGCTCTGAATATTTTCTGTCATCGGCTGGCGAGATCACGTGGTATGAGATATGACTGGCTTACAAAAGGACATTCCAGTCTTGATTTCTACCCTTTGGAAACTAAAGTGCTGTGTTTGGTGCAGTTTGAATTTATACTTTCATGATACGAAAATATGCAGCGAATATGTTGCTGCACATCAAAGGTCTTTCCAAAACTTCTCTCCTTTTTTTTTTAATCAAAAGTCTTTCCAAAACTTGTCTCCCCCGTATATTCCTTTTCCAGACACCAACACCTAGTTACCATCTTTTTTGATTTACAAAAAGCCTATGACATGACCTGGCAACATCATATCCTTGCCATATGAGTCGGGTCTCCGTGGCCCGCTCCCAATTTTTATCCAAAATTTCCTATTGCTCCTTACTTTCTGTGTCCAAGTTGGTGCCTCCCATAGTTCCCCCCATATCAAGGAGAATGGTGTCCCGCAGGGCTCTGTATTGAGTGTATCTCTATTTTTAGTGGCCATTAACGGTCTAGCAGCAGTTGTCGGGCCTTCCATCTCACCTTCTCTGTATGCAGTTGACTAATGCATTTTGTACTACTCCTGCAGTACTGGTATTGCTGAGTGGTGCCTACAGGGAGCCATACACAAGATGCAGTCATGGGCTCTAGCTCACGGCTTCCAGATGTCATCCGCGAAGTCGTGTGTCGTGCACTTCAGTCTGTACCGTACCGTTCATCCAAAAACAGAACTTTACCTTACTGATGATCCATTCCCCGTAGTGGGGACATCGATTCTTAGGACTGGGGTTCGATGCCTGATAGATGTGACTCCCTCATCTTCATCGGCTGAAACGGAAGTGCTGCCAGGACCTCAATGCCCTCTGCTGCCTGAGCAACACCAACTGGGGTGCAGATCGCTCTACACTGCTGCAGCTCTACAGAGGCCTTGTTCAATCGCACCTTGACTATGGGAGTCTGGTTTATGGTTCGGCAGTGCTCTCAGCATTGCGTTTACTCGACCCAGTGCATCACTGCGGCATTTCCCTGGCAACGGGAGCTTTTAGGACGAGTCCCGTGACCAGCGTCCTGGTGGAGGCCGGAGTCCCTCCATTGAAGTTTAGGCGTGCACAACTGCTTGCCAGTTACATTGCACACATTCGTAGTACTCCTGAGCATTCAAATTAGCATCTCCTTTTCCCATCCACGTCGCTTCATCTCCTGCATCTGAGGCCCAGGTCAGGGCTTACGATTGTGGTTCACATCTGATCTCTTCTGTCTGAAGTGGAGTCCTTGCCTTTACCACCTATACTCGAGGTCCATTCACAAACATCTCCATGGTGTACACCTAGACCAAAGCTCCTCCTGGAACTTTCACATGGTCCTAAGAACTCAGTTAACCCCGTGGCTCTCCGCTGTCACTTCCTCTCGATTCCTGACATGTAACGGGACCATGAAGTGGTTTACACCGACACCTCGATGGCTGATGCTCATGTTGGCTATGCGTATGTTCATGGAGGACATGTTGAACAGACTCCTTGCCAGATGGCTGCAGTGTTTTCACTGCAGAGCTGGTGCCCATTTCTTGTGCTCTTGAGCGCATCCGCTCATGCCCTGGGGAGTCGTTTCTTCTCTGTACTGACTCCTTGAGCAGCCTACAAGCTATCGACCGGTGCTACCCCTGCCATCCTTTGGTAGCAACCATCCAAGAGTCCATCTAAGTCCTGGAATGGTCCAGTCATGCCGTGGTGTTTGTGTGGACCCCAGACCAACTCAGAATCCCAGGAAATGAATTTGCCAGTGAAACAGGCTACACGGAAACCGCTTCTGGAGAGTACCGTCCCCCTAACTGACCTACGATCACTATTATGCTGCAAGGTTTTTCAGCTTTGGGAGATTGAATGGCTTAATCTCAATATGTGCAACAAACTGCCTGCCATTAAGGAGATTATGAATGTGTGGAAATCCTCCATGCGGGCCTCTCAGAAGGACTCTGTTGTTCTCTGCCAGCTCTGCACTGGCCATGCGTGGCTAACCCATGGCGACATCCTTCCTTGCGAGGACCCACTTCAGTGCCACTGTGCCTCACATTTGACTGCTGTCCACATCTTCCTGGACTGCCCACTTTTAGCCCCTCTGTGGTAGACTTTTAACCTTACCAGCACCCTACCTTCAGTGTTGGGTGACAATGCCTCAACAGTAGATTTAGTTTTACGTTTTATTTCTTGAGGTGGGTTTTTATCGTACCAGCTAAAGGTGAGCATTTAGCCTTCTCATCGAGGCCGCCACCCTCCCTCCATTTTAACTCTGTCACAATGTCTTTGCATTTGCTTGTCTTGGTGGTCATCTTTTCCCTACATGTGTTCATCTCACCTTGTCTGTATGGGCTGGACATTTCAATGTGTTGCAGAGTGGCTGGCTCATCCTCTTTTATTGTTGTGACCAGCCAGCCCAGACCATCTGCTCTATGGTTTTAATACCTTCTTCTATATTTCCTTGTGGTGTATGTTTTCCCTGATTTTTGTTCATCCTATTTGTTTTCTTTTTAGGTGTGGTTTCCCACTCCTTTCCCCCTTTTACTTCCTCAAATGTACTTTGGGTAGTTTTGTACCTTGAGCCTTGCTTGTGTAAGTTAAAAAGGGACTGATGACTCTGCAGTTTGGTCCCTTTATACCCCAAACCAACCAACCAAGGAACAGGGAGAATGGTTTGATAAAGGCATCAAACAAATCAGATGTAGGTACCAGGACTGATGGTATGCTAGCATGATAACTGGCTACTGCTGGATGCCGCACAGGGAATATCCTCGGTCAGTGCCCAGAAGAACACGTAACAGAGGTTTAAGGGAGAAACAAGAGACATCAATATATATGCCTTAGTTTAGATTTGAGGAACATAATACTCCATTATTGTGTTACAGAGTGCCTTATTTTATCATTCTTTTTTAGAAAGTTTTTTTTAAATGTATTTGTTTTGTAAATTTCTGGATCTTCATCATTACTCTGTGGAAGAACCTTATGTTTTAGAGGAAATCCATAGAATTCCGAAATTAGTATGTCAAAAAAAACATTATAAACACCTAAAATGATTAAAAAATTGCAGATTTTAAATTTCTAGCATTTTTATGTAATCTCCAAGAATTCTTACAAGAGCACTTATTATCTGCACTCATTACTTACATTGCCGATAGTCTCCTTATTATTTTATGTATTTTTTAGTTTTTATTTTGTGACCTTCATTGGACCACTCAAATCAGTTACACAAATGCTTATACAAGTTATTGTTATTCAATAATATGATACAGTTCAATAATAATCCAATAAGACAATTCAGTAGTTCAGTGAATATAATTTATTATTACATGAAGAATGTTTTCCTCTTCTGTGTGCCCAATTCTTCTTCATTATTTCACATATTCTCTTTCTTACTCCACTTGAGATCACTCTTCCTGTAGCCCTTTTAATGACCTTGGTTTGTAGTCTGGTTTATGTGTCTTTCAGTATTCAGGTTTTTCTCTGTTTTGTTTTTTAGATCACCAACTGCAATTTGGAGTTCTTGTATATCTTCCATAATCTCTGTGATCCATTTAATGTTGCTCTTACTATTTCTCAATTTTTCTACTATTTTCTTACTAATACTGTTTTCTAGTATTTTCATAAGATGTCAAAAGAGTGAGATATATTTCTTCCTGATTATATTCATTAGTGGTTCATGTATAGTATTGTATTATATTTGAAGTTATTCTTCAGTGCTCATTTACTTGATAAGTTTGTTTATGCATATCCTAATTATTCTTCTTTCCGTCTTCAGTATTTTGTCAATTTCTGCTGTAGTAGTTGTTTTGAATGTGTATTTAGCTGTGTAAGTTATTTCTGGCATTGTAACTGTTTTATAATGTTTTAATTTTGTATCTATGGATAGCCTTTTTTGATGTATGTTTTTTTGGTAATGTAACTTGCTCTGTTCAATTCTCTTAATTCTATTTTGCCTTGATGGTTTCTCATTTTAATTGTAAGTTACAATTTCATCTAAATGTTTAAATTTATCAACTATTGATTCAGGTCTGAGTTGCCAAAGCTGTATGTAAGTATCTTCTAATTATGCCTGCCTGCAGCTTAATGTGCCTTTTTTGTGGTAGGTAGCACTCTAGCTTTTCCTATGTTGTTGATGTACCTACCTGAAGTTTCCATTGTTTAATTTTATCAACAATTTTTATTTCTTGTTCTCCTTGTACAGAGCAAAAAAATTATTTTGAACTTCAGCTGTGAAGGAGTTGGCAAAAACTTCTTTATTTTTTATTTCTTTTCAGCTTGTGTTTGCATGAAATAAAATCCACTACTTTGTAGTGAACTGATGGCTGCAGTTGAACTTGACATCGTCTGCAAAATTTTCCTAGTGATAACTGATCATAAGTAATGACTGTGGCCCACATTTTTAGGTTTTTATGAAATGTATTTCAACCTTTTATTTTCTTGGAATAGTCCTTTTTAGGTTTAGACAAACTATTTTAGCTTTTTGTAGTCTGTTAATGAAAAATATAATGAAGCCAAATGTTAACATAAAAATGTTTATTATAATTTTGACACATTTATTCTTGTTCTTTGTGGAGAATAAACAATTAACTATTCTTATTTTGGTGCTAGAAAAATGCATAAAAAATTGTGATATTTACCAGTGCCATAATTATTTTTTTAATAATATTTTAATGATAGGTCTTCTACTAAAAAATTCTTTTCCTGCATCACTCACATTAAAACAAACACTTAAGATTTGCACCTATGTGGCCTAACATTACAGTTAACAATAAATTTTATATTATATTTTGGTATTACGTACACAATTAACCACATTTCTAAGTTTTATAAAGTGAAACTTTTTCTCTTGTCTCTCAGAACATTTTTGTAGCCCTAGAAAGATATCTCTACAACACAAGAGGTCAGTGGTACATATTTCATTTAGGCAGTTGCTCGTGATATCACACACAATCCACCTTTGAACATCTTCCCTTGGATGATGGCAAACAACTTTTTCATATCTGGGATTCCTCATAACAATATTCCTTAATTTAGTGAAGCAAGGTGTACCCACTGAACCAGATATTTCCTCCAGATACACCTGCACTTCCAAGTCACATTTATAGCATCTTTCAGTGGTAGAGAAGCAGACTTTGAATTGCAACAGGCAGATGCTGGAAGTGAGCTCATAAAAATACCAGTGATGCAAAATATTTGTTATTCCTTAGGCCCATATTGACTTTTACAATGAAAGCTTATTCATTAGAGTCAAACAGGCCAATGGCCTTGTCTCAGTGGTAACACCGGTTCTTGTTATATCACCAAAGTTAAGCACTGTCAGTCTTGGCTAGCACTTGGATGGGTAACTATCCAGATCTGCCGAGTGCTGTTGGCAAGTGGAGTGTTTTCAGACCTTGTGGCTCCAATTGAAGAGCTACTTGATTGAGAAGTAGCGGCACTGGTCTCGAAAACTGACTACGACTGGGAGAGTGGTGTGTTGACTGCATGCACCCCAGTATCTGCATCCGGTGAGGTCGACATGGTGGCCGGTCAGTACCGTTGAACCTTCAGGGTCTGGTCGGATGGTGTCTGTTTTTGTTAGAGTGAAATGTTTCTTGTACCTCTTGACCTTTGGATAGAGTTTGGCATAATATAAAGCTGCCAAGAGCCAAGTGCACTATCGCGTAAGTATGGGTTCAGGTGCAGTAGGGGGAGGATGTTTGTAGATACCTCCATAAAGGACTGATCATGGATCGGCTCTTCAAGAAATACTTTCTTCTTTCTTAACAAGCAAATGATACTATTAACCTCAGGAGAATTATTTCTGACTTTCTGTGCTAGATAGTTTAGGCCATGGGCAAGTAAGGTGCAGTTGATCATAGTGTCACAGAGTATTTTGACTGTTGTATTCATTTTTATCATATAGGCAGTACAGCCTGTCACAAACAGCAAAAATTTCTCATCTTTATCTTTTCCTGGTCACAGGATGTGTAGGGCATCCCTGACATCTGGGCTACAGTACTGTGATTTGTCTTCTCCAACACTTTACGCAGAGAGTTGTTTTCCTGGTGCCATTGACTCTTATTTCCCAACCACAACATTGGCTACAACTCTACAGAACTGTCAGTCATCTCCTTGACTGAAAGCCAAATATTGTGGTCACCAATGTCTGTTTTAATATCAGCAATAAACTTCTCATTCATGTATTTCAAATGGTATTTGCCCATTGTCAACTCGTATAATGTGGCCACTGATACTCTCCAAGAAACCCTTAAAAGTGGGGTTCAGTAGCACATTCTGTGGCATATTAAGCAACACTAAATACGTGCAAAAATCTAGATTAAACCTGTCCATTGCACTACTTGTCATAGAGGAAATAAGCAGTTGATTCTGTTCTTTGTTCTTCTTCCTAGTGTCACTCATAATGTGAGCTGCAGAATCTTTGTGGTAAAGGAGAAGTGACTTTATATTGTGGCTTATCCAAAATTAAAAAAAAAGAAGAATACTAAGAAGATGGCAGTAACTAAACAATAAGAACGTGGTCATGTAATATGTCAACTTCAATTAAATTGTATGCGCATGTCAGTAAATTAATCTTAAATTTCCATTTGAAAACCTGAGTGATAAAGACTAGGAAGAAGCCTGGGAGATGAAACAAAGGACAAAAGTAACCTGTGTTTATTTATGTGGTTTTTACAGCCATGGCAAAAAGTTACTGAGCCAGCAGATGTGAAATTGGAGTCTTCCACAATACACTTTCAGAAAGGATAAGATTTTGATGATTTCTGTTTAGGTGTGACAAAATTACCCTTAAAATGCATTACTCAGTGTGAGTCAACACATCACACAACGTTACTTAATAACTACAAAAATAAAACGACTTGTGTCTGTGATTTGTTCCTCCAATATACCTCTCTGTTGTTGGACAGCGTTTAAGTAAAGGCTAGCTGGGTTTTCCCAACAAAGTGGTGTGTAGACATATTCTCTGAGTGACAATACTGTGACAATGTGTCATACACAGTGTTGATTTCAGTGTGGGCTATAGTTCTTATACCCTCTGACTACAAAAATAGTAGAATTAAGTGTCACCAATGCCGCATGGTGCAGACACTTTATCAAGTTATAAAGATGAGTGACACCGTGTCATACACATTCATGATTTCAGTGCAGTGTATAAATTTATTTATTATGTGTTTGCTTGAAGTGATCAAATTTAACAGTATTGATTTTTCTTAGTATTAATTCAGAAAACCTATATAAAAATTGTGTTTTTCTCAGGGAGAAAGAATTGTAAGGAAAACGTTCATATATGTAGTATCTGATGAACAAATAATTTATTTACTTTAGGTGCATTGCCCAGGAGATAACTCCATTTGACATCAAAGGAGTGAAAATATCCAAAACAAAGCAAGAGTCTTATCATTAGGTCAACACAAGGAGAGGTCAACAAACACTGAACTGAGCTTCTTGATTAGTTTGTCTGGGTTACCCAATTGGACCCCAAGGAATTTTACACGATCTGCTTCTCAATGCATGATTGTTAACATCTAGTTTTGGTGTTAACAGGTCATTATTGCTCATTTGATATTGCATAATATGAGTTTTTGTGAGTTTAAAGATATGTAGTTAACTGTGAACCACTTTTAGGCCATCTCAGCTATCATCTGAGCTGTGTCTGTTAAGTCTGAGTTTGGAGCTGGATTAATATTCTAATCTAATCCCTTTTAACAATGACAATGTTGGAATTAAAATAATGTTTAACAAACCTCACTTCTGCAGTAAATTGGCTCATGTGAAAGATTTTCAATATGTTGAGAAGCAAAAAGTCAGTTGGTTTCAGAATTAAAAAAAAAAAATTAAGACTGAAATTGATCATTGTGTATATTGCTTAACTTTTCATCGTTGTCCATTACCAGTTTTTCATGTAATTGGCGCTGTTAATCTAGAGCTGTGATGTTACTTGCTTTTTGGAAGAGTGTATTGTACGACTATAAATGAAAGTTACAGGAATTTAGTTTCAGTCTTCTATATGTTAATCAATACCTCTTCAATTCAATCATCACAATAAAACATATCTGGTGTCTACACACATCAGATTACAATTCTCCTCTCTGTACAACACGTTCCCACTAAAGCAGCTTAAGATAAACAAAGATGCTATTTGACATTAATGATAGTGGTTACAGATAAGAAATAACTTTGTTGTGAGTGGTTACAGATAAGAAATAACTTTGTTGTGAAATCAGTGATTTTCTGTTAATACTAATGAAAATAATAGTAATAAAATAATAATAGTATAATTAATGTTGATGTTTTTTTCCAAAAATAAATGTTTTATAATTTTGGAATTACAATATTTGAATGAAAAAGAGTTCATTCACATTGTTGCACAAACTAGCAACATGCTGACACCCATATAAATGTAAAGTAAAGTGAAAAATAATATTACACAAGAAATATTAGTGGATCAGGTAGTGAATTGAATGTTCTTATCATGTAGTGTACTAGAAAATGAAAGTGTACCACAGTTCAATTTTGGAATATATGTGATGTTACATGTTGTAGGGCATGAGCATTTGATGTAGTTGTAATATGTGCCATCTGATAATGAGCTTTACCATTTGAAGGCAGTAATGCCACAACTGAAAGTAATTTAAAGGATCTGGCCACGGTATGAATTATTATTAGAATTGCACTTGCTCATACTGTGCCTTGTTGTGATGTGTCCCAAATTATTTGTTTGAATTTCCACTGTTGGTAAGCAGATTGCATTTTCACCTGCTTAAATATAGTTTATAGTTACATTGAGGTTGATTGAATACACTATTGTTACTTCCATTTTATCACAGACAAATTATCAAAAGATGGCTTGATCCAGTACTTGATGTCAGATGAGAATGCACCTGTCTACTTGGACCAACTGGACTTGTACATGGACATGGACCAGCCATTGTCGCATTACTACATTAACAGCTCCCACAACACATACCTGACCGGCTTCCAGTTTCGTGGCAAATCCTCTGTGGAAATGTACCGCCAAGTGCTGCTTGCTGGTTGCAGGTAGGGTAATTTCACAGAGAACTGTTGCACAATTTGTTTCAGTCACAGTGTATAGTTTGATTTGAAAGCTTTAGTTAAATATATGGTTCAGCATCTATGTGTAACTTGTTTATGCTTTATTTCCACAAAGGAACATTGTGTGAGCACATATTTTAAATTGTCTTGGTCAGTTTATAATTTTGTAAAAGTTTAGCTTTAGTACAAATGTTTCAGCTGTATTTGTGCAAACTGTGAAAAAGAAGCCAAAGGAGCACATCAACCCAGTAATTATCACATTTGCAATTTGTGGCCTACACAACTGCATTTTAACAGTAATTTAACTGATCGACATTCACAGAAGGAAGGGAGGAACATTAAGATTTTAACATCAGTCAACAAAAGGTAGATGAAGCATGTGTGCAGATTGGGAGAACAGTGGTGAAAGTAATCAGTTGTACCCTTTTGAGGGAACTGGGTGGCCAAACGGGAATTTCAACTGCCTTCCTCGCAAAAATGAGTCCAGTGTCTTACATCTGTCTCATATATTAATTCATCATGTAATAGGGACTGCAACTTTATGTAGAGATAATCACAGAGATTGCGTTCCTCAGTTCTTCTGCCTGTTGACTCAATCTTGCCAGTAATTCAGACTGTACCAGATGGCCTCCCATCGTACTCTGTATGTGCTAAGTGGGGAGCTATTCTGGTGAATTGTGTTATTGTGCATTGAATTGTGAGTTGTGGATTGTGATTTATTATTTCATAACATACATAAGCTAAATCATTTGATTCAGGTACATAAGACTGGTCTAAATTGTGGTAAAATTTCACCATAAATGTAGAACAGCTGATGTTAATAAACAGCATAATAATAATATTAATTTTGTTATATATACATACAGTAAAAATATGTAGCTCTTAGTTACCCTGTGCTCAAATTATGTCATCTCCTATGAATTCTTATAATGAATAGCAGCATTTCTCCCACAGAATCTTTCGTAGCCTTGTTTATAGAACCTCTGACTTTGTGTTAAATATGTTTTTGCCCACTAACTTTTTATGTGTTGTCATTCCTGTGTATTGTGGAGTTGCTGCATATAATTTCACTTGGTAAGTGGGTAGTATAAAATTATTTTTATTTCTCATGTTGTATGTGTGGTTAAAACAGTTCTCAAATAATTTTTCGTCTGCTTTGTTGGAAGATTTTAATTTCTTAAACAGTTGAGATTCGAATTTTCCAAAATAATGAGTGATAAGATTCTCTTTGCTCTTCAGTAAAAATGTATCTGATAATTTTCTTCTGCAGTTTGTGCTTTAGTAAGAACAAATGCGATTTATGGAACATAGTACGAGTCCTGTCTGGAAAGTAAGGTCTGATCGGTCAAAAAATGGAAACTGCTGTGAAAATCAAAAATGTTTTATTTGCAACAGTTAGCTACACCTTCCAGGTACTTCTCTACATTGTTGCCACTCTGATTTAGACATTGTCATAGCATTTTACCAACTTTCCAATACCCTTGTCATAGAAGGAAGCTGCCTGTGCTTCCTGGCAATTCTCCACGCTGGTCTACAGCTCACTGTCTGCGCCAGTACATTGTTTTCATAGCTAGCTGTTCATGTGAGCAGAGACGAAACTGAGGGAGAGTCAGTTACGGGTTCTGTTGCGGATGATCATACACATCGCATGGAAAACGCTGCAGGAGCATCTCCATTGCACCTTCAGAGTGCGGCTGAGAATTTTCATGCCGAAGGAAACGTGTGACAGTTATGTTATGTGGGCTGCATAATCTCAGCGAAATCTAATTGTAGGCCTTCATACTTGCAGGAGACACCATTGTTCTAAGTATCTGTACATGCTCACTGTGCACTCAGAACTGAAAAGAGCGACATGATGTGATCGATGGGCATACTAGAGACAGCCCAAAACATCTGTGAAAAAACTTCATTGTATTTTCTCTGTGGTTTCCATTTTGTACCCCATCGGACCTTACTTTCTGAATAGCCCTTGTACTTTACAAGAGAAACATGTGAGACACAGTGAAGTCCATGTTGTGTATAGCATTGAACACATTGTCTGGGCAACAGTAATATGTTTCTTGCCAGCTGACCAGAGAACATAATGTGGCATGTGAATGGTATGGATGCACAATCTCTGAAATCGTGTGCCTTGTGAGTGAAGATACATATCTACTCCCTTTCAGGGGTGATAAAATCACATACATACATAAAGACACTAGGCACAGAGAAATACATGGCACAGAAAAAGCAGTGGTACAGAAAAAGCAACCCGGCAGGCATTAATGAGTAGGTGTGGAAGTGATGAGGGAGTGTCAGAGGCCATAGGGCAGGACCAGTGATGGCGTCTCCATAGTGACATCCTCCTCGAGGTCAGAGACTGTTGGAGATGACAGCTGCACAGGACCCAGCAATGGAGGCGGCGGCAAGCGCAGCATCAGGTGTATCAGGGGCTGCACTGGCGACAGCAGTCCAGGAGTTACGGTGGAGGGAGGTACCCTATACAGCAACCTGCCAAGCAATGACACCTGTTACAGTGCAAACCACACTGTCAACGACACAGGAACAGGCATCTGTGACAATGGAGTGGGGTAGGTGGTGGGCTGTTTGGAACAGACCGTGCTGTGCGAAGTTACAGGAGGTCTGCCTGTCAGGAGTGCAGATGTCGCAGAGGTGCTGGCCCCTGTGACACTCAAACCACCAGCCTAGACAGGTGCACCTGGCTGGAATTGTCACAGAGCTGTCAGTGCCAGCAGACATGGCATCAGATGCAGCAGGTGATGGAGGGTTCATAGTTGGTATCCATGTAGCAGTTCTTCTGGGTTCTTGTCCCCCAAAGGAGTGAAATGGTATGAAATCAAATGGACAGCCTGAAAAAGATACAAATTCTCAAGAAACAAACTGTGGGCTAGTATCAGTAACCACAGTATACCCAAGTCCCTCAGTTGCAGAAATCTTAGACAAGGTCGAAATAGTGGCCACTGTGGGTGTGAACAGACAATGCACCACATAGGGAAACTTGGAAGAGGTGTCCTCAGTGAGCCAATACTGATTTAGGAAGAGTGCAGCAAAATTTTCTTGTAGACACATGGGTGCCGTGGCGTTGTCCAGGGAGGAAAATATGCCTGTGGACCTGCCTGTTGCTTAACACAGTGAGTGCAAGTGGCGATAAGCTACACATTGTCCCCATGTATGCCCAGCCAATACACAAGTTGGCGGGGCAAAGCTTTGGTGTGAGAGGCCCCCAACGACCAAAATGCAGGAGCTGCAGTACATTACAGCATAAGGAAGTAGGGATCACAAGCCAGGAGCAGTGTCCTCAATAGCTAACAAAAGACGCTGTCAAACACAGAAAGGTGGTGCTGGAGGGAGAAGTAATTACACAAGGGATCCGAGGTGTGGACCTGGTGTTTCTCTGGTAAGTTGTGCTGTACAAATGAGAGGACCCATGGTGACAGCTGACACTGCCATGGCATTAGTGAGTGGAAAACCACTGATTGCATTCTACTTCTCAATATCTGAATAGAAACGAAGCAACTCATCTTGATTGAATGCCAAGTCTGGACCAATCGGAAGGCAAGATAAGGCATCAGCATTGGAGTGTTGCTGCTGGCCGGTAATGGGTCTGATAATGATAATGGGAGAGGAAGAGAGCTCACCACTGCAAACGATGTGCTGCCATGTCTGGCACAGAAGCCAAAGCGTTGAAAAGAGCAACCAATGGCTTGCAGTCCACAATTAAATGGAACTTCGAATCATATAAGGAGACGTGAAATTTTTAAGGGCAAACACAACTGCTGACTCCCCCTTTTCATTCTGAGAATACTGCAGGAGTTAACGAGTCTTGGAAGTGTCAGAAATAGGTCATTCAGATCTGTCTGCGTATTTGTGCGCTAACACTGCACCAAGAATGTGATGAGTGACATCTGTAGCCAACACGAGGTACTGACTTGGCTGGAAAGTGGCCAGGCATGGGGCAGATTGAAGCTTGGATTTAAGCAAAATGAACACGCAGTCACAAGAGGGGGACCAGAAAAAAGGCATATTTTTACACAACGGTGCATGCAGTGGCTGAGCAACAGTGAATGCATCCAGTAAAAACTTGTAGTAGTACAACTTTACCTAGAAATGCCTGCAATTCCTTAACAGAGGTCAGCAGCGGCCAAGCGACAATTGCATGAACAGAGCTGCCTCCTGTGTGAGAAACCTCAAAACCTAGGCACTCAATTGACAGCAGAAAAAATTGAGATTTGACAAGATTGCACATGAGACCCATAGACTGCAAAACAGAAAGCAATAATTGGGAGGTTGCTAAGGTGGTGGTCTGTGGAAGAATCCAAAACAACAATATCATCAAGGTAATTGATGCAGCTGGGTACAGAGGCTGTCAGCTGTTCTCAAAAACGCCATGGGCATGCTAGTGACATCAAATGGCAAGCATTGATATTGGTATTGGCTGAAAGGTGTATTGACAATGAGAAGGTGCCTAGCGGCCTCATGCAAGGGGAGCTAGAGGCATGCTTCTGACCGATCAGTCTTGGAAAGTAGTGGCCGCCTGACAATTTTTGTGTGCAACTCATCCCAATGGGGCAAACGGTATGTATCTATAACTGACTGTACGTTAACAGTGACACTGAAGTTGTCGCAGAGGCAAAGTTTACCCATCAGCATCTTAACACCGGCCTGTGGCTAAGCCCATTCACTGGAAGAAGCAGGCCAAGTGACAGTTAGCAACATCAGACAGTCTAATTCGGCCTTGACAGAGTCATGCAGTGTGAAAGGCACCTGCCGTGCCCAGAAAAAATGAGGGCAGGCAGACTCTTTCATGGTAATGTGGGCCTGACATTCAGTAGCACAACTGAGCCAAGGGGAAAACAGAGATGAAAACTCAGAGCAGAGGGATTCCAGTTGCTGACACAGAACTTGATCTGACATTAAATTTACCTCAGTGGCAATGAAGACACCAAAAGTGTTAAATGCATCTGATCCAAACAGGTTTGCGGTAAGGGAATGATCCACAACAAGGAAGGTGAGAGGGTGAACAACAGATTTGTAATAGACAGGAGTGGAGAACTGACATAGGATCACAATCTTCTGTTTATTGTAGCTTACAAACTTCGATGAAACCTGTGTGAGGAGAGGGGAGCCCAAGTCCACATACATTTCTGTGTTTACTAAAGTCACTGCAGATCACGTGTTCACTTGCATTTTAGTGGTTTATTAAACACACGTAAGTCAATAAATAATTTGTTCGGGCAAACAGTCATTGTAGAGATACTGTTTATATCCGTCAGTACTACTGTGTCCACCTTGTTCGAAGAGGAGTTACACATCAAGGCAATGTAGCCTTTCTTTCTATACGTGTTGCAAACTGCCCAATGCTTAGGGCACACAGCATGCTCATGTTGGGTGAGGCAGTATGAGCAAGACAGAAAAGGGGCATGCGGCCAATGCTGTGACACGTCCTTTTACTGCTGTGGCCATAACTGATGCTGCCCCATGCAACGCTGGGTTGAAGGTTGTACTGCTGCAACGGCATTCCCATCATCCTGGACACTTGTAGTGTGCCTAAGAGGGATTGATTGAGCAACTTCTGATACCTCCCCCCCCCCTCCGCCCCTGAAGAAATCTCATTGCCTGTGATCCGTGACACTTCAAAGGACTGTGCTATATTGAGCACATCTGTAAGTGTCATATTCTTGCACTGTAAAGCTTTTTTTGTGGCCTTTCCTATCCAGGGCCAGACAAACAACGAATCATGAACTATGTGATCAGCATATGATTTGTGATGAGTACTAGTGAAAAATTTATGACGGCACCTTAACCATGTAATTTTAGAGCCCAGGCTTCATAAGATTGTTTTCTACATTTCTGACAATTGTAAAATTCTACATGCTTGCAATAACATGTGTTCTGTCACAGTAATAGGTTAGAGAAGCTTGCACAATTCATCAAATTATAAGCTGGCCGGTTCTTGCAGAAGTGCAAGTTTGCATGACAACTGATACTTATGCAGTGACAACAAGGGAAGATAGAAAGCCCTACATTAGTTTACATCATCCATGAGAAAAACCTGGAAATTTTGGTGTAACTGTGTGTTGTAGGAGTCCCAATCTTCAGCTGGTTCATCATCTGGTGGAAAGAGTGACAGTTGCACTGATGGGAGAGTAACCTGTTGCGAACATGCGGATGCCACTTGGTTTAGAGTGGTGGTGACAGCCTGCTGTTGTTCTGAAAAAGCTTGCTGCTTGGCAATGAGATGTTGGGATATTTCTTCCATTGAGACATTCATCAGATGATTTAACAGTGACCATTGAGACATTCATCAGATGATTTAACACTGACATTAACACATGGAGAAAACATAACCCTTACTTATCGCCAAGTTTGCTATAGCAAGAACAAATGTGATTTATCTCATGCCTTACTTTATAGAGGAACACACAAGATACAATGAAGTACAGGGTGTGCGTAGCACTGAACACATTGACTGGACAACTGTAATACTGATTATAAAATAGGCCAAGCACTCGTTTGTGATCACTTAAATAATACTGTTTCTTTGGCGACTCACCAGAGCACACCGGGGCACCAACCCAGGTGGCCTTTATAAGCGGACCTATGAACTGTACAGACGTTCGATCTCTGAGATCATGTGCACCATGAGTGAAGGTGCATCAGTTTCAATGTTCAAGATATGCTGGTCCAGAAAATTGTACTGTATGTAATGACAGATTCAAAATATCTATGGTTTGCTATTTTTGTGTACTCATGTCAGTAGAATTTGCTAGTATTTGCATTGAAAATGCAAAGCTGCTTGGTTTCTTTGACAGGAATTCAGTATGTGTATTCCAACGGAGTTATGTATTCCAGCATAGTTGTCAATGCTCTAGAGACTGTACCGAACAATACAAGAAGTGTATGGATGAGTATTTGCTGCTGGCAGAACAGATCTTCCTAATATGTGAGTGATTGACAAATGCTGCACTGTTGAGTATTTCCACAACTAATGGAATAAGTCACTGTAAGCTGGTGCTCTGCACATCATGATGCTCAGATGTTGATTGGGTCCATATGTTGCTGCTCAGTACCCTCCCATATGTGGTGATGGGTGATGTACTATGTTGGTGCGTAAACCAGGGTCCTGTTTATGTTTAAGATGTTGCAACAGAGTGAGCCACAGTACAATATACTACACTGTGTTTCACTAGCTTCCTGATTTGCTACTACTCTGTTTCATCTTCCATCAAGCACACCAGAAATATGTGCAGTGATTAGAATAGAAGATTTCATAAAATTTTATCCCTTACTTTTCTTGTTAGGTTCCAGGATTGTTGAGAGTTCTAACAGTTTGTTATTGAATGTTGAAAAGTAAAACACTGCTACACAATCCTACTCTCTTATCATGACTATAGATTGTTTCTTGTAAGGAAGGGAAACTTAGGCTCAAAACATATAAACATGCTGTACTTTACAATACACAATGCAGGCTTATACAACTTAGGTTAACAAGTCAATTATTACAGGTCCTTCTCAAGACTAATGAACAGTTAACAAATCGGCTCAGCTCAGACTAATACTAAGAGGCAGCACTTTTATAGACAAACATTTACTTACAAGAAAAACTTTGAAAAAAGTCTTCGTAATGAAATATGTGAAAATTTCTCTCTTTTGTGTACTGCAATAAATTCAACTGTGACAAATAAATTATATCTTTGAGTATGTAGTCAGAGATAACCCTCAACTGCTACAGAGTATTGGTAATTTAATTTGATGTTAATTTTTTTCTCCTAATATTGGTATGAGAAAAATTGATCTCTCTTTCTTTATAATATGATGTAACTAAGATCATATGGAAATATTTTCTTTTATTGTAAAAATATCTCTCCTTAATTCAAAATTTCTGTGACTTTGTTAGCTGGTCATAATATATTGCAATGATAATGAAGCCTCTGATTACCTGCAACTACAGAAAAGAATCACATAAACAAATGTTTGCATTCTAAACAAAACTCATTTCCCAATTAGCAGTGATTTTAATTCTTTTGCTTGCATTATTTATGTAATTATCTTTCTGTCCCCACTTTAACTATGTTAATAGCAAATTATGTGACCAACTTACATGTCACCAACCAAAGATATGAATGCTCTCACTTTTTGTTATGTAATTCATGTTAATTACTTTCCCATATGGATTTTCTCCACCTTTAATAAAATTAACTCATCAGTAATTGGCGACTCTAACTTTCCTTGGCAAAATAGTAGAATTAGTTTTAGTTGATATGTAGTATCAAAATATTTCGATAAGAGACCATAATTGTTACTATCTACTGAAATGAATTATTAACACAAATTCTTTATTTCAATTTACTCTTCTGCAATGCTATTATTTGAACTCTGGATGCTTCAGTACAGTTAAACATAGTTTGTATGCAAGTGCCAGAAAACAGTAAGCGGGGGAATCCTACATGCCACGGTCTATTTGGTCCTTGGAGCAAATCTCTGTTTCTTCAGGTGTTGGCGTTTTGCAACCCACTACAATTCCTGAAATGAAATTTGGCCACTTGTCTTTAATAGTCCTTTAATAGTTAATCAAGTCTCAGTTTTGTTACATGCTGTTCATTTGATAGTTCCTCTTTACTGGGTTTTACATTAAACATTGGTAAGAGCAGGATCAACTCAATTGTGGGAAAAGTCAATATTAACAAGCAAAGTAACTCCAGTTGTAAATGCGCTAGCACCTGTAAATCAAACAATATGCACTCGAGTCAGTACCTTGGTCAAGATAGCACAAGACCACCCAGTTCCCCACTAAACAAGAACAACAACCCAATAACCTGTGGGAGCACTTTCAGCCAACTAGCAAGATGACATGGACAGAATTGAGATAGCTTCTGATACAATTTGTGACACCAGCAACTACAACCATATGAATATTTGGCTACTACAGTTCCTTCCACACAAACCATTAATCATTACTTTGGCCCACAAAATACTATTAGTCAATAAAGATCTCTCTTGTCAGTACTAAACAGTTCATCCTACAGTGGAATCTTATTTGGAAACCACTATCACCCAGTTTAGTTTTGCTGCTGTCATTATTTTGTATCAATGATGTCTACTAACCCAGTACAGTGTTCAAAGGATAGACCATTCTTGCAGCCAGTCAAATACATTTCTGTGTTTGGTACAAATAAAAGAAAGGGAAAGACAGGATGGAATAACAATATGAATAGATTATTACTCACCACATATAGAGTGTGTTGAGCATCCAAACGGCACATTTAAAAATAGACTGTTAGGTTAGCTGTCAGACAAAGTGCATTGTCAGATGTTCGTAATACACATCTTCCATTGGAGTGTGCAGTGATGTGGAAGGACAGGATGGTTGACTGTCCAGTGGCATTTTAGGAGGCTGTGCTGGAAGGGTGGATGAGGGAGAGGAGTGAAGCAGACATGGGGAAAGGAAAATTGAGGTGCGCTTTGGAGGAAGAAGGCATATCTGGGGCTGAATTGGGAATATGGAAGGGTATTTGAGGCATGTGGAGGACAGCGACTAGCAAAGGTTGAGATCAGAGGGCCGGGGGGAGGGGGGGGGGGGGGGGGTTATGACGAGAATGAAGAATATGTTGCACCTGCACACTGCAGAAGTGCTGGTATTGGTGGGGAGAATCCAAATGGCATAGTACATGAAGCAGTTGTTAAAGTCAAGCACATCATTTTGCGTGGCATGCTTTGCAGCTGGGTGGTCCAGCTGTGTCTTGAACACATTTTCGCAGCTGCAGGCAGACGGCTTGTTAGTAGTGATGCCCATATAGAATGCTGTACAGCGGTTGCAGCTAAGTAGGTGAAGCACATTGCCAATTTCACAGATTGCCCCGTCTTTGATGCAGTAGAAAATGCTTGTGTTAGCAGCGATGCGGTCTCCCGGCTTCTCTCTCTTTTGTCAGAATGGCAATATACTAATCACCATTATTAGGTATTAACTCTACTTACATAATACTAATTTTTTATTTCTTCTTTAAACTGGTCTTCTTGCAAATTACTCTAATTATTCACAGGTGCATTGAATTAGACTGTTGGGATGGAACGAGGGATGATGAAGAACCAATAATAACACATGGCAGAGCAGCATGTACAGATATTTTGTTCAAGGTGATTCCAAACTTTTCAAAGATTTTGTTGTAACTAAGTTTGACATTGAAAAGATAAACAAGTTATGTGTTCTTATATTATTTTGTACCTAAGTACATTGTTTATAAATTGCTGTTTCGTATGTGTTGTAACAGTTGAGCTTGGCACATGTTTATCTGTTTATTTGTTTATTTACTGTGCATATAACAATCAGTTTTTGGGCATTGTCATAGCTTTAGTTTATATACATGATGAGATACAAGGTTGTACTATTTGTAATTCTCTTATGATATAAAAGTGGAATACATACCTTAATATCAAAAGTGAGGGTCAGAAGTTATGTTTTATGTTTAAAAGACAAACTTGTTGCTAAGTACACTAACAGTTTTACAAGTGCACATTAAAATTTGATATCTTCTATTGAACATAAGTGTTTCTCTGTTAAAAGGTGCTTCTTTACGGTATTTAAATCAGTTATCTTAAAATAAGATAGTAGTCTATTGTAAAAAAAAAGTCCCTTTTGTATGTTGATTGCATCTGCAGCCTTTTTATTATGTGTGATTCTGTGAAAATTTTCGCTTCCCCGTATGTTGTAGTTATGCATGTTGCTGTTCATTACATTATGTACTGACTATAGTTTCAAAAACATCATTGTCTGCTGGATATACATAGGTAGAGGGTCAGTATCTTATATTTTTTGAAAATTTCATTACAAGGTTCTCTCTTGTTTACCTTAGCTACCATGCATACTGACTCTTTTATAATCTAAAAGGCTTGTCTACATAGACTGCTGATGCAAATTTATCGGTCCAAAAATTTTGCCTTAAGGGATCATGGTTCTAGAATGCTGAGACCTGTTTTAATATGTACATTCTTATACTGACTTTCTTACAAATATAACCTAATGTGCTCCTTCCAACTCAGATGTTTATCCAGTATTAATCCCAAAAAATTGTGTATGTTTATATGGCTGAATGCCAGCAGAAGTGTAAATTGAGCAGCATTTATGTTTAGAGTATAATTAAAAAGGAATTTTGTTGTCATTGTCTTTTCATCATTTACAAGTAGCTTATTTGCAGTAATAAAGAAATATTAAATCGATAGCTTGCTACTTATCACATAGACAAGACACTAAATGGCAGCCAGGCACATTGAAAGAAGACTGTTCGATATTGTCAGCTATTGGGCCAGTCTCATATATCTTCCCACTACCACCTACTCCACTCCCGTCATAGACATCTCCTATCCCATCAAAGTTAGGATTGCCTGTGAAATCAACTATGCGGCCTACCAACTAAGCAGCAACCACTGTGTGGTATTCTACATGGATATGACCACCAACAAGCTGTATGTCTGCATTAATGGTCGTTGCCACCCAGCATGATGTGCTTGACATCAGTGACTGCTTCATGATCCATACCATCTTGATTATTCCCATCAACACCAACTTTGCACAGGTGGGAACTCTCCCTGCAATATATCTTCATTCCTGTACCCCATGGTCTCAGCCATTGCTAGTTCCTGTCCTCCATCTGTCCCTGTCCCTTTCCCTGATTCCACTCCAGTTTCTTACACACAAGTTCTATCTCCTCCCCCCTCCTCACCGCTCCCCCCCCCCCCCCCTGTACAACAGTGGACCTGCATAAAACTTCCCCTTCTCTGCTCCTCTACTGTCATTTCACCCCCACATAGCAGCCAAACATCCTGTCCTCACCACATCCATGCTCACTTCCATAGGCAACACTACAGAATCTTCCCTACCCCCACTACCTTCTCCAGCCAAGATCACTGCTCAACATAGTTGGGCCTCAGCTCCAGATACAACAATGACCACGTATGAAAATGTGTGTGTTCTGTCTACATCGGATGAGGAACTTAGTTCAATAGCTAATAATATCGAGCAGTCTTCTTTCAGTATGTCTGTCTTCCACAGAACACCTCCTCTATGTGGTAAACAGCAATCTATCCATTTCATGTTGTATTCCATCATGGATTTTCCATTGTTTTATTTGCAGTAACGTAAGTTCACTGACTACTGCAATTGATTTCACTACTGTTGACAGCAGCTTGCAAATCTCTGCCCCAGCTGATAATGGATGTTTCATCTGTACAACTTACATCTTTGCAATTTTGTTGTTAAGTGAAATCATTAACATACAGAAGGAATAGAAAATGCTCTAAATACCTTTCTGAGGCATGCCACATTGAAGCATCCTGTAGGTTGATTTCGTCATTACTGACTGTGCATTATTTTAATGAATTAACTTAGCACACTGTTTACAGGCTTTTAAATAGAAGGCAAATAATTTTAAGACTACTCCTTATATCTCATACTCTTCTCATTTATGTGATAGACGGTATGATTCATAGTATTAGAAGTGGCAGAACTCACACATAAAAGACTGTTGTGATTGGCAAGTTTTCGGAGCCAGTGGTTCCTTCTTGAGGCAGAAGGGTTGAAGGGGAAGGAAGAAGAGTGAAGGAAAAGGACTGGAGAGGTCTAGGAAAAGGGGTTGATTTTGGGAAAGTCACCCAGAACCACAGGCCAGTGGAGACACCGTATGGGATGAGAAGGAAAGACTGATTGTTGGGGACTGCATTGGATGAGATTTGAAAACCTGAGAGCTTAAAGGTGGAAGATAGGGTAATGTGCAAGACAGATATTACTACTAAAACTTCATGCATGAGTTAATAAGAGTGAGAAGCTAAGTGCATTATACGTAATAGAGGTGGGAGGAGGGAGTGAAAAATAGATGGGAAAGATAATGAAAGATGTAGGAAACTAAAACAGAGTGAAGCAAAGAGTAGTTACAATGAAGAAAAGTTGTCATGACTTTGGCACATGTTTCACCACACACTCCATGTGGAGTCTTCCACCAGACACCAGCTTCTCAGAACTCTGCAAGTGGGAACTAGCACTAAAACATGTCCTTGGTTCTTGCCACCCACCTGGCCTTAATTTACGTTTATTTCTTCCATCTCAGCTTTTCTTCACTGTAACTACTCTTTGTTTCACTATGTTTTAGTTTTCTTCCTATTTCATTGTCTTTCCCATCTATTTTTCACTGTCCCCTCCCACTTCTATTACGTACAGTGCACTTAGCTTATCACTCTTATTAACTCGTGCTTGATGTTTTAGAAGTAATCTCCGTCTTGCATATGACCCTGTCTTCCCTTCAAGCTCTCAGGATTTGAAATCTTGGCCGATGCGGTCTCCAACAATAAGTCTTTCCTTCTCATCCCATTCAGTAAGTCTCCCCTGACCAATGGTTCTGGGAGACTTTTCCAAAATCTACCCCTTTTCCCAGACCTCTCCAGTCCTTTTCCTTCACCCTTCTTCCTTCCCCTTCAACCCTTCTGCCTGAAGAAGGAGCCACTGGCTCCGAAAGCTTGCCATTCACAACAGTCTTTTAAGTGTGTTTTCTGCCACCTCTTGGTGAGTAGATTATTTTATCCATCCAATTAAATAATTTTATCATTAATTGATTGTTTTCATTGTCATACTATTAGAAGTGTTATTCATACCCAGGAAGTTGCCTTTTACATTGTTTCCATTACCCAGTTTGTTTAATGTCCATGTGTAAAAGTTGCTATTAGCGTTACAGTAGATCTCTCTTTCCTAAGGCTAGGCTGTAAATTATAGAATAGATTATATTTAATGAAATGTGTCTCTGTTAGATTCAATATTACTTTTTGTAGCAGACGGCCAAGTTCTGTAGTTAACAACTATGACTGTAGGCAATGCACACATGTATGTTCAGCTCTTTCCAAAACATTCTGTGGAGCAAGGTGTTATCACATCAGATATAATTTCTGGGCTATTTGTGTGTCAAAGTTGACATTTTATCATCAGATCATTTTGTGTTCTGGAACATTAGAAGTCACTAGTTTCCCGCTGAATCTTTTTCACTTGCTTCGGAACATCTGGAGTCGCATTTTACACATCCTCAAGTCTCATTTAAAGCCAGTTCTTGAAACTTCAATGCTGTTCTTATAACTGTCCTAATTATCAAATAAAATTGCTCCACATCTTTGTACAGAAAAATCAGAAAGTCACCTGTGATTGGATAGTTAATTGTGTAGTTTTTTGTGTCAGTCATTTTTTCCTTTTTATACACTGGCAGAATCTTAAGTGATTTTCAAGAGGTCAGGAAATTTCCATCATAGAGGAAGGTATTTATTTAGTGTGTCAGTGACTTAGTAACCCTCTTCTGCATTTCTTTAGCAGCTTATTTGAAATGTCACCCCAGCTACAAGACATAATAGCTCAATTTTTTTAGATGATTGCTAGGATATCTTTCTCCATAATGCCTTGGATGAGAACCATTGTCTAGTGTATTCTAAAATGAGGGCCCAGTCATATAGTTCAGTTGTGCCAATTGTACTGAAGTTTTGTACAAACTTCTGTCATGCTTCTTCTGGGTCACTTATTATTTCAAGTGCTTTCTTTTCATGTTATGCTGTTTTGTTCACAATGTTTTGTTTTTTTCCACAGTCTTTGTAGATTATGTTCTGGGCTGTTTTACTAACACAACTGGAGTTGGTTATTTGAAAGGCATATTACCAAATTTTAAGTTTAGTAAAGGTGTGTCTGCAATTTTTCATAAGTTCATACTGTGTTAAAAGTATTGTAATTTAGTTCCTTTGAAGCATATGTAACAATATTTCATGGTCTTTTTCAGTTCATTGATTTCAGGAGGGAACTTCTCAGGACTATCATTTAGAGCTTTATTTAGTTCTTTTATTGTAGGACATGTTTAAAGTTTTATTGAATAGCTTATAAAACATCTCCCATTTCTCATTCAGAACAGTTGTTGTCTCTGTATTACATACACTAATCTCTATAGTAAGGGTTCTGTGCTCAGATATGTGGTTTTCTAAAGTTATTAGGTGTGCTGCCTCCTTTCATATCTTTGTGGGAACATGATCAATGCATGTCTGCACATCTGTATAAATTCTTGTTGGTGCTGAGCTGTAATACTCTCATAACTCAACATAATACAAATACTTAATGCTATTATTTAATGATTCTATGTCAATGTCTCCAACAAACAACACAACACATGGTGTTCTTCTCATTTTTTAAGGAAAAAAAAACCTTATAGTCTCCAGTACGTCCTCTAGACAAGTGTTTCTTGACTGCCATGTTGTGACACATTAGTATGTCGTTATTATATGTCAGGTGCATCACAAGATTTTTAATGTCTTAATATCTGACAAAATTATTTTTAAAGCCTTAATGTCATATAAAACACCTATAATAAAAAATTATCACCAAATCATTTCTTGGAGTAGCCCAATTTGCAAGAAATGCCTTACATTCCTATTCAAGAGTCTTATGAAATAAGTTTGTAAAACATACCTCATAATCGTTCCCAAAAAAAAAAAAAAAAACCCTAGGGAAAAAACCAAACATAGGGGTGTCACAAAAGTTTGAAATATACTTTTGTGTGCACCAAAGGAAAACAAGGTTGAGAGATGCAGCTCTAGACAATTAAAAATTCTTCAATGTTGCTTCCATGTGAGCTATACAGGGTCGATATAATCTGGCTGTTTTTCTGTAGTTTTAAATTCATTTCTGCCTCAGGTACCACTTTGGTACTCAGATCATCAACACATTTGATATTTTCACATGCTGTATCATTTCTGTTATAAATACCTAAACTACCACTTTGTGTGTCTTCCTACAGAACAATCTATAAAGAACTATCTATAAAGAAAAGTTTCATTTAGAAACATTCCTAAATGCTCTTCTTTATTTGTTACATACTGGACTTTCAGTTAAGTTATTTTAACTTTGCATCCTAAGGTAGCAGAATCACCACTAGGGATTAATTTTCTGTGCTTTACTCGAAAAAACTATACCCATTGCCTGTGTGATGGAGAATTTTGCTTAAGTCATATTTTACTGTGATGATTCCACTTTTCCTGTCACACAGAATACTTTTTCAATCATAATTTAGGTGCATTCCATGTTGAGTGTAAGCGTCTGCCCAGTTTACCTATATCCACTATTCTACATGTTCCAGCAAAAGTCACATCTATTTCATTTTCATGTTATTTTATATCTCTCCTTATTGACCCAGGAATTGTATGTTAGGTCATACCAATGAGGTAACATTGTATTTACTTTTAAGAATTTTTGCAGATTTGTTAACTAATTTTATGATGTGTGAACTGGAAGTGATTTTTCTGACAGGATGTTATACATGCAATACGGGACACTGCGTTTGTGACATCGGAGTACCCCGTCATCCTGTCTCTTGAGAACCACTGCAGCAAGGCTCAACAGTACAAACTGGCCAGATACTGCAATGACATCCTGGGTGATCTGCTGCTCAAGGAACCACTCCCAGATTTTCCGGTGAGGCCTTCTCCAAGTATTATACTAGTAAAACTAGAAATAATTACCTTTGCTTATGAGAACACAATCAGTTCCACTATAAAAACACAAATGAAGGACAGGCAGTGAAAAGGTCACAAAAATTTTTGAGTGTTTTTCTAAAAAGATGTCATCAAATAGACTGAACAGAATACTGCAGTTTTGTATGAAGTAGTATTTATTTATCTTTTTATCCAGGGACCATCTGACAACAATATAGGATTTGTCATTGTAATCCAATGACAATAAATAGCTCCAAAATATGCATACATGTAGAATATATAAGAATATTTTCATGAGGATAGCACACATGGGCTTTATTGAAGGAACCACCCTGGAATTTGCCTGAAATGAATCGAGAAAATCATCAAAAACTTAAACCACAATGGTCTGACAGTAAAAAAGCCCCAGTCTTCCAAGTATGAGGTCAGTGTCTTTGACAACTGCACATCCTAATTTCATGGGTGGAATATAAAAAAGTAGGTTTGAACTGTATCTTTGTATCTCTCTTCACTGTCACTGCATTTGTGCTAGCTGAATACCTGATTAAATGCCATTTGAGAACCACTAAAGCTAGGCTAATGATACCTACTGGTGAATCCAAGACCACGGATATACTATTATGTCCCTTGCATTCCCTTTCATCTTATCAGAAAACTGACTCCAGGCTTCTAAACATGCTGCTATGCCCCATACTTGTCTCCATGTCCTCCCTTCAGTCCATTGGGAAAAGTGAGTCAGCATTGCTCTCACAATAAGTGACATATTGAACTCAGAAGAATGATAAAACATTAGTATTAAGCACTATAGATTTGGACACATTGTAATGTGACAGGGTGTTGTAGTTGTTCTCTACTCTGGATCCCCAAAGTTATCTTTAATTTTGTAGTGTGAAGTGTGTTTAGTTGCTGATGTATTTTACTATAGTTTTTACATCTTTGGGAATTTATTATGTGATTTTATTCTTCCTTTCTTTTGTTTCCTTGGCACTTATCCCTTCTAGTCCAGGGTTATTGTTACTTAACTTTGTGGTAGGATTCCATGCCATTTATGATACCACAGTCATCAAGGTAACCTAAGGGAGGGTAGTCTTGTGCAAATTCTGTCTGTTCATGCAAATTTTTGTTCTAAGTATTATCATATTTTAACTGCATGTGTATTCTCTGAAGTGTAATTTGGGCACCAGCCCAGCATTTATCAACACTGGTGTGTATGACTTCATACACAAAGGTAAGGAGGTTTGGGCCACAGAGTTGTGTAGCAACTGTTGCCATAGGAGAGTTGGAGAGGAACAGAAATAATTAGTGAAAAAGTCAACACAACAAACAGAATATTTATTTAACTTGTATTTCTCCAAGTGAAAATAAGACTCAATAGAAATAATGCAGCAAGATACAGAATGTCCAGCTATCACAATGTCAACAGGCTCCCTGAAGTAAGCACAAACAAATGAAGTCAGAGCCGTGACTAGGTAGCATCCACGTTGCGTGACATGGTGAAGTGACTCCGAGACACATGGGCTGAGTGGCTGCTGCCGGCCATCCTGTATCACAGCTGCAAAGGGTGCTTGTAGTCCAGAGTTATGAGAGGTGTGCCTCAGTGGGCGTGCACCATTGGGTTCACCACAGATCTTGCACGACCACTATCAGCATCTAAGGTAAACAGCGGTGGCGGCGGGCAGGAGCTGGATGCAGCGAGTGCTGCTGCATCCAGGCACGCATGGAATATGAAGCCATAAAACCTGCAGCAGGATCACACAAGTCACAAGCACAAGCTTGATTTTGGTGGTATCACAGCAATCCTCTGGCCATGCAGGAGAAACATAGAATGTGGAATACGTCGTACAATGGTGCCTCCTCCCAGCACTTCCGTCTGCCATACAATCTGTAAAAGACCGAATTGTTAGTGTCACTTTGCCTGCCTGGGCAGAGTGGGCATCACCCACCATGGTGGGTGCAGCAACTGAAGCAATGTGAGGTGGTGCCAACCATGTAATAACTCCGCCGGCGATGGTCTGTCGCATTCCTGGGAGCAGTAGGAAGACAAGAATTGCAACAAAGCTTGATCCTGTGTGTGGGTGGCATGAAGTTTGTGCATCTGTTCCTTGAATGTTTGTACAAAGTGTTCAGCTTTGTCATTGGATTGCATATGGAGTGGTGCACTCATGATGTGGTCAATGCTAGAGGACTGCAAGCTGTTCAAACTCGGCAGCAACAAACTGAGGGCCATTGTTAGTCACAATCACTTCAGGCAATCCCTCAAGGCAAAAAATTAATGAAAAGGTCTGGATGGTGGAACTAGCTGCAGTAGAGTGCATAGGAACAAAAACAGGAAATTTGGCTGAAAGCTTCAATGAAGATGAGCCAATGAGTATCCCATTAAGGACCCACAAAATCCAAGTGCAAACATTGCCGAGGTGCTTGAGGCTTGGGCCACTCAAAGAACTGCTGAGATGGGGATAACAAATTCAGCACAGGTTTGGCACTGAAAAGTTGACTCTTCAGTTTATGCATATAGACTGTGCCAAGTGCAGTGGCATTGCTCTAATTGCTTGGTGCAAACGATACCCCAGTGACTTTGGTGAAGCAAATGAAGCTTGTCAGGGTGGAAAATCTGAGTAACCACTACACATGACTGGTCATTATCGGTGTGAAGTGAAATGATACCTTGATGAAATACAAGGATGTGTTGATGGGCAAAATATTGGTAAACTTCAGAACTGGGAATGTGCCTGGTTGAACACGGTTAACCAGTGTGGATATGGTGCAACAGAATTTTCAAATCAGGATCCGCTGCTCAGACCTGGGCAATTTTTCTGTGAATAAGTGAAAAGCTATGCAAAATGTCTGTGTCTTGTCCATTAATTGTACCAATGAGGAGCAGAGGTCTCGTCAGATGTGGAATCAGGGCCAGCAGGGAGGTGAGGAAGAGCATCTACTTTGGCATGCTTAGAAGCATGTCAGTACACAGTCTCATATTGGTAACTTAACAAAAGAAGAGCCCACTGTTGCAGCTTATGTGCTGTGTGAATTGAGACTGACTGAGAAGGGCTAAATGAAGATTGCAGAGGTTTATGATCAGTCACCAATTAAAATCTTGTGCCAAAAAAGATACTGAAGAAACTTATTGACACAATAGGTGCTCATTAGATCCTCATTTTCAATTTGTGAATAATTGCATTGAGCTTTGTTCAATAACTTTGCAACAAAGGCAGTAAGCCTGTCAACAGAATCAAATTCATGCAACAAAACTGCACCAATGCTGTAAGAGGTAGCATCCACAACCAAGACAGCATGTTTGGCTCGATCAAAATGAACAAGTTATTGATCACTAAGCAAAGCATCTTTCAACTTCTAGAAAGTGGACTGACACTCTTGCGACCACACGAAAGAAACATTCTTTGTGCACAGGTGATGCAAGGGAGCCACAATTTGTGTGGTGTTAGGAATAAATCAGATGTAATAAATGAGCTTCCCTAACACAGACTGCAATTCCCACACATCGCATGGGAGTAGAAGATGATGGATAGCAAGCAGATGTGATTGCAATGGGTGAGCACCATGGCTGTTAATGATGTGTCCTTAACACTTAAATTCTATCTGAAAAACACACATTTGTCTCTGTTACATTTGAGGCCAGTCACAGATGATGACACATGAAATGTGAAGATTGCTCATGTGTTCTTCAGGAGTGTGACTCAAGATGACAATGTCATCTAAATAATTCAAGCTACAAGGAACATTTGCAGCCAGCTGCATCAGAAAGTGCTGAAAAATGGTAGGTGCAGATGCATTGTCAAATGCCAATCTCAAAAATTTGAAGAGACCCAGATGAATGTTAAATTCAAAGATTTGTTCTGACTGCTCATCCAGAGGGATTTGCAAGTAAGCATCGCATAAATCAGTTCTGGAAAAATAATGACTGGCCCCAATTTATCCATCAATTCTTCTGGGTCTGACAAGGGATAACTGTCAATGACTGTTTGAGGATTCACAGTTTTCTTACAATCAGTCCACAACCGGAATCTGCCAGATGGCTTCTTTAGAATAACAAGAGCGGACACCCACTGACTGGCAGTAACAGATTGTCTGAATGCACTTTCTAGTTAAGCAGTAAGTACCTGAGCCACCTATTCTCAAAGAGCTCTAACGAAACATTGCTGTGCATTGTCATTCATTGTGACATGGCCAGAAAATTATGGGCTTTGCCTAAACCCTTAGAAAACAAATCCTGAAATTCTGCACATAACTTAGCAACTCTGTCCCAAGAATCAAAGGAAGAAACAGAACATACATTGACCTGATTGCTTAAGCCAAACAAATCAAAAGAATTCAGACCAATAATATTAGCACTGTCTAGGAAAGAAAACACTGTAAGTGTTACTGTCTTCATCAAATTTTGGAAAGTTGCAGAAAGGCTACAAGTGTCTAAGACAGGAATGGCTTGGCTGTTATACACTGTCAGCATATGTCGCAATGCGTACAACTTAGGTTTGCCAAGCAATTCATTAGTGCCACAATTGAGAAATGTCACTGAAGCTCCAGTGTGAAGTTGCAAGTGGACTGATTGTGCAACAGTAGTAAGAGAGACTAGTTTCGTTATACAAGGGGCAAGGTCAGCGAGCATGTGCAATATTACCAGGTACAGCTTCACACCTTGTGCTGCCGGATGCGACACATGTTGACTTGAGCACTGTAGCTGCGGTCAGCCGGGTTGCTGTTCATGAGCTGGCTGCGAGACCTGTTTGTCATGGCTATCTACAGACAGACAGGCGCTACCTCAAAACTGTATGCAGCACTTTCACAGGAATCTTGATAATTCAGAGTGTGCAGAACCTATTGCAAAGAAGGGTCTGAGTATTTATGAATCTGTTCTCAAATTTGAGAATCAGCTGCATTGTGTGTAATAGCACCCCAAATCATTGCATAACTGAAGTATTTGCCACAGTCACCTTTGAATCTACACTGTCTAACAAGGCCTTGCAGTTTGGTCACACACTGCCAGTATGTCTGTCCTTGTTTACACAATCTAAAGAATTTGCAACAGGCAACCACCACCTATACCCTGTCTTCATAAGACATTGTAAGCCCTTGCAATAGGTCATCAGATCATACCAGTTCAGAGCAGGACTTGGGAAATAACTTGGCACACAGCCTATAAACAGTCAGTCCCTCCATGGCTATGAAATAAGAATGTGCATCAGTACCTTGTATGTGATATGCTGCAATGTGTTCATTGAACTGTGCAAGGTATTCTGTCCAGTCTTGCTTCGCCTTGTCAAACTCACAAAATGGCAGCACATATACAGGCAGTTGAGGCGGTTGTGCTGCTGTTGGTTCTGGTGTCTTGTGTGAAGTCATCTGCATTGTCATGAAGTGATTCATCACTTCAAGCAGTTGTGCCACTTGTTGAATCTGAAACTGAATAAAGTGGCTGTAGGCAGTGCAGCAGGCGATTGTGGCTTGGTAGCTGTAGTAACAACCAACTTGCGAAGGCAAACAGCAAAAAGTAAAAATAGCCCAGAGAGAGCAGAAAGGGGTACAAAACGAAAACCGTGAAACCTAGAACATAAAGAATACAAGCAAGGGAAACATTGGATACCCAAAACGAAGCAGTTGAAAGAGATGACAGAACAGGGAAAAGTCAACAGGATGATTCGCACACATAGGGACTGCCGCCATTCACCATGATTTGTTGTGTGCGACTGTGTACACAATGGCAATGAGAGGTGGGCTACAGAGTCGCATGGCAACTGTCTTAGGAAAGCTGGATGGGAGCAGGAATGATTAATAAACAAATTAATACAACAAACAGAAGATTTACATGACTTTTATTTCTCCAAGTGAATGAAGACTAATTACAAAAAATGCAGCAAGAAACAGAGTCCGGCTATCGCAATGTCAACAGTGATGAGACTCCCCGTTGTAAGTACAAATGAATTGAGTTGGAATCACGACTGGGTAGCGTCCGAGTAGTGTCAGGTGGAAAAGTGGCTCCAAACAGAGGTCGGCTCAGCGGCTGCCACCAGCAGTCCTGTATCGTGGCAGAAGAGGGTGCTTGTAGTCCAGAGCCCTTGGAGTTGTGGCTCAGTGGGCATGCACTGACTCAGTGGGCATGCACCATTGGGTACCGTATTTACTCGAATCCAAGCCACACTCGAATCTAAGCCGCACCTGAAAAATGAGACTCAAAATCAAGGAAAACAAATTTTCCCGTAGCTAAGCCGCACCTGAAATTTGAGACTCGAAATTCAAGAGGAGAGAAAAGTTTTTGACCGCACCTCCAAATCAAAAGAAAGTTGGTCCATTGTAATATGAGACACAATTTAGGTCGAATGAATGATGATACAGCTATAGTAGTTTGGTTTGAGTCGTAAGCTTAGCAGTTAAGCTTTACCAGGTAGCCATTGCTATGCGTCAGGCACTCCGTCTGAATTTCTATGGGTACCCTTCCTTTTTCACGTGCTTCATCTGGTTTGAATTGATAGCATATTTTTTTTTTGTCTGATGAGTGCCGTTCTCTTTGTTATAGGTGTTTACATCACTCTAAGCTGAAAATGCAGTACTGTACTGTGTCATGCATTGTTTGTCGCATTCTGATAATGAGCGTTTACAACCTGTCGCAGATCGCGGCATGGCTTGAAGAAGAAGAAGAAGAAGAAAAGGAGAGGAATTGTCTCATTAGCGAAACAATGGCAAGAGACTGCTATTTGTTGTTACTTACACTGCTGCTTTCTTTGATAATGATCAACAAGAACTAAATAATAGACTGCGTATAATAGAAGATGTTCTGAACAAGAGTCTAGTGAAAATTTTTCTCCGTTTGAAAATCTTTGCAGGTGCCTCTTTAGTACATTACATTCTGCACATAAATTAGAGTCATCTTAGATTTAAAAATCTAGTCAATTGCTGTGCTTCATTTCTGACTGTATCACTATTAGGCATAAGAATAATACAAATGTAAACATGACATGATATGTATATTCTTCCGCGTTTGCTGTTGTCTCACTCTAGTTTCGTAGTTTATTAGGCAGACAGGATTTAAATGAGATAGCAGCACACACAAAAGAATACATGGCAAAATGTTTATATTCATATTATTATTATGGTGAAGAGAATACAGCATGTGATTCACAATACATAAAAGTTCCTATTACCAACCATCTCTTCTCACAGGTAGGAAAAAATTCAGAACGTAGAGTTGGCCATATTGACAAACATCCCAAACAGTTTTGCCAGCTGGATTTTGTTAGTACATTGAAAAGCTGCTACGTTCGAAGATGAACAGTACGGAATTTGTATTTACTTCATTGGATAATGTATGAAAATGCAGTGATCAAAACTCGGGGCAGAGAAAAAAAAGCTCGTCTTCCACCTTTTTCTTTAAATTTATTTACTGACACAGAGGTTTTGGCAACAGTATCTATCTTTGTGCCTGCAAAGCATGCCTGTGTAGCACTACATATATTCGACGGCAGAAGTTAGTTGTGGCGGCACCTACCAACATTTTTCAGAACTTCCACTTACTTCGCACTCGATTCTAAGCCACAGGCGGTTTTTTGGATTACAAAAACCAGAAAAAAAGTGCGGCTTAGATTCGAGTAAATATGGTACGCCAGATCCCACAAGACTGCTATCGGCATCTAACGGAAATGTGCAGTTATGTTACCAGCTGTCGAACATCTGTGGGGTGGTATCACCATGTGGTACCACATAAATAAGTTTGAGAAACTGCCTTAAAATCACTCTCAGGCTTACCATTGTATCAGATCACAATCATTAATCCACCACACAACTTCACTCTATGTCTGGTTCACCTCCCCATTTGCAAGCTAGTGTGCTATACATTGTGCTGTATGAGAAAGGAAATTTATTATATGATTAGTGAACTTGACAATGCTTCTCAATTGCTAAATATGTATGGGGATCATATATAAATCGTAAACTCTTCCCCCCCCCCCCCCCCATTCTCTCGTCTTCCACCCCTCCTCTCTCTCTGTCCACCATTGTCTCCCCCTCTCTCTGTCCATCTCCTACACCTTTTCTATGTCCATTTGCTCTTACCCTCCCTCCTCTGTTTTCTTACACCTCTCTTTGACCTTGAGCCTCATTTATTGTTATTGCAAATGAAACTTTGATTGTGAATTGAAGTCACTTAAAATGAATAGGTAAATCAGTTGGGACCATTGGTACACAAGTTATGAGAGACACCTCTCCAATAGCTGGATCAGTGAGAACAGTAGCTTGAGTGACAGTATTTCATATACTTTTAGTTTGTGGATGGGTAGGAATATAAAGTTTTGGACAATTCAGATTGCATATCATATTCTGATCAAAAGCTGATAAACCACTCTGTAGTTCATGGCATAGGGTATGTCCCAGTTATTAAGGTTTCTTCCCATTCCATTCATGTATGGAGCATGGAACGAATGATTGTTTTAATGTCTTTGTGATGCAGTAATTATTCTAATATTTTCCTTGCAATCCCTATGTGAGTGATACATAGGGTGTTGTAATATATTCCTAGAGTTATCATTTAATGGTGGTCCTTGAAACATTCCTAGACTTTCTCAAGGTAGTTTGTCTATCTTAAAAAGTATCCCAGTTCAAATTCTTCAGTGTCTCTGTGACACCCTCCCATGGATCAAACAAATCTGTGACCATTCATGCTCGCCTTCTCTTTATATATTTAATACCTCCTGTTAGTCCTATTTGGTGCAGGTCCCACACATTTGAGCAACATTCTAGAATTGGTCACACGAGTGATTTGTAAGCAATCTCCTTTGTAGACTGACTGTATTTCCCCAGTATTCTGTCAATAAACCAAAGTCTACCACCTGCTTTACCCATGACTGAGCCTTTGTGATCATTCCATTTCATATCTCTACAAAGTGTTACACCTAGGTATTTATATGAGTTGGCCAATTCCAACAGAGACTCATTGATGTCTATTTTCTCATTTTGTGAAATGCACAATTTTACATTTCTGAACACTGATGGCAAGTTGCCAATCTTTGCACCACTTACAAACCTTGTCAATATCTGACTGAATATTTATGCAACTTCTTTCAAACAGCACTTCATTACAGATAACTGCATCATCTGCAGGTGTGTGTGACCTATGCCTTTTTCCAAGAACTGGGCATGATTTTTTGTTGGAGGACTCTACAATAGATCATAGTTAAAAGAGGGGCTAATTCAGTCACAAATTCAGTGTAAAATCTGACAGAGATTCCATCAGGCCCTGGAACTCTGTTCAATTTTAATGATTTTAGCTGTTTTTCAATACCACTGACACTAAACTTATTTCATTCATCTTTTCAATAGTGCGTGGATTAAATTGGGGCAATACTCCTGGGTTTTCTTTTGTAAAGGAACATTTGAAAATGGAGTTAAGCATTTCAGCTTTTTCTTTGCTATCCTCAATTTCAGTTCCTGTCTCATTCATTAGGGACTAGACACTAACTTTGTTGCCACTAACAGCTTTTAAATATGACCAGAATTCCGTTGGGTTTTATGAAATATCATTTGACAATATTCTACTTTCTTCTTCCTTACTTCTTTTGTGAACTCTGTAATATCCAGTATTGTACTTTATGCTTTTGGAAAACTAAATTATGCTTTGTTAAGAAACTTGTACTTACTCTGGTACTGCATTAGTCTATTTTTCATGATTGATTAATTCCTTTTGAGATTGCTGATGGTAGTGAACTGGTTCTGTTTTGTATTTTCTCCACAGCATTTTTTTTTAGTAAGGCCACAGCTTGAGCATGCTCTAGGCATTCTGGAAAAATACCCAAACTAAAGTACTTATTTATTATATTTGTTGATTACACTTGTTTGTTGTCCATGCATGCCTTCAGAACAGATTGGAACCTCTTGTATGCCTGCTGAGTTCTTATTTTTTAATTTCTGTGTTGTCTTCCTGCCTTCAAGGTCTGTGGTGAACATCACCATTGTGCTTGCTGTGTTATTCATTGTGAGTGCTACATGTGTTAAGCTTCTCTGCAGTACTTGAGAAATAGTCACTTACAAAATTAGTCAGTTCCTATGGATTTTTGATAACTATTCCCATGTTTGCTATTATACTTATGTCTGCCATTTCCAGTTTCATGTTTAATGACATCCTGTGCTACTTTGCCTTTATTTTCTGCATTATATATTATTTCCTTATTGACATTTTTTTTTGACCGCAAGCAGTGCAGCTCCCCCCCCCCCCCCCCCCCCCCCCACCACTCACACCCTTATATTTCTGTACCTGTGGCAGTAATCCAGGAACTGTCAATTAGTGTGGTGTTTTGGTAAAGAACTGAGATATTGATGTAGTTGAGAGAACTTTCTAATACCCACCGTTACCTTTTTCTTTTTTTTTTTTTTTAGGTGCTGTTGTTGAAATGGCTACTTTCCTAAATGTCTCCTCAAAAATTAATTTGAACAATGTACAGAATTTAGAGAACTTAGCATCAGTATTGTAATCCATGTGCATTTCGTCCCAGGTTTGATTTACCAGTGCCCTAGAAGAAGCATGTATTTTATGTTCCAAAAAGATCCTTTCATAGGCAAACAATTTTTTGGGTTTCACAAGTTTCATGGTCAGTATCTGTATGTACATGATCTAAGAATAATGCTAAACTTTTTGGTACCCTGGTAACAGTGTTGACCATTTGTACCACAAGGAAAGCATTCAAAATCTGTAGGAAATTATTACTAATTTTATCCTCAATAACTGTCTTTGTTTTCATGTCACCACATATCATTATGTTATTTTTTTGGGCTGAGAGAATTTCAGTTAAATTATTGAGGAAAGTGTCCATATTATCATCAGTGAGCAGTAAACACACAGAATGATGAACTTATTATGGAAGTCTAGCTTTGTTAATTCTAAGGTTGCCAATTCAAAATGGTTTTTACACTAATTGTGATTACATCTTCTCTAGTTTTAAGAAGTATGGCACTCCTATTATAAATACATGATACTGCAACCATCAGTGACAACATACTATGAAGCGAATTTAGTATGTAAAACAGACTCTTCAAAGTGTGTGATTGTGTAACTCAGCAGTAAAATTCCCAAGACACAAAATGTCTAGCCTGTGCTTAACTTCAGAAGATAAAGTTATAATAATGCCAATAGATACATTTAAAAGTGAAAATACTAATCTTAGCTTCCCTCCCTCCCTCCCTCCTTACACCCCTCCCTCTCCCTCCCTCCCTCCCCCTCCCTCCCTCCCCCTCCCTCCCTCCCTCAACCTCCCTCTGTCCCTCCTTACACCCCTCCCTCTCCCTCCCTCCCAACACCCTTCCCCCAATGATGACAGCAAGTGGGCCACTTTCATCCTGGGATCTGAGTGACCTACTACTCCTTTCTAACGGTCCCCAACCTATCCCTCTTCCCTCTATGAGGAATGATTAATAGTTCCTAAAGCTGGGATTAAATTTGTCCATCAGAAGACTTCTGCCTTTTGAGAATAAGTACTGGCCATCTATTCTGTCTCTTCATATTGTTACAGTTTACTCAGGCTCAAAAATATAAATTAGTAAGTTCATTATTTTGTAACATGTATGACTTATTTCATTTACGATAAAATTGTGTGAGAAATAGAATTAAAAATAAATTTTTACTTATCTTACTGTTGACTGCGTCAGAACACACTGTCATTGAAGAGTGTACTCCAGCATTTAACTATTTGCTGGATTGTTGGTCTACTACAAGTATTAAATTGACTGGGATTTTCTTTTGAAATAAACAGGTTATTTAGTAATACCAATGTACCATGTGCCTTGTTTATATACAAGCTTAACTCCAACAGAACTGATTAAGGTGCAGATTTTGCCTGCCTGACTGTTCATTGGTTAAGTTGGCCATTGGTTACCATTTATACATTATAATTTTTGAAACTTTACATAATATCACTTTCACATGATAATCAACCTTTTCTTTCAACCACATTTTTAACATTGAAACTGAAACACACTCATTTATTTTTAAATGAAACTGTTTTGTTAAAGTCTGATGTAATAGATCACCTTTTCCTTTCACCACACAATTTTTGCTTAAATACTCAAAATACCACAATTTACAGTTTCATTTTACAGATTGCACAAGAAACTTGGAATCCATTTAGAAATATGTAAACTAACTCGCTCATAATTTATATAATTGTTTGTGAAATGATTTTGCAACAAAGCTCTCTTTTCTTTAACAGTATATAATTTAATGTGTGTAAATCACTCATTAAGGTTGATTCCCCACAGATTTTTCTAGCACATCATAAAATGTGTGTTGATGACAGCTGACAATGTGGTTTCCGTAGGGATGGGAGTGAATCATGGCATCAGTTTTTGAGGTGTTTCATAGTGTTCGGTTAATGAAATGTTGCCCCTCAGGAACACTGTCACCCAGAAGCATGTATGTTCACTTTACCTCATAAATAAATTCCAGTCACTGCTCTTGTAGTTAATCATGTTTGTGATCCAGCCAGTGGTTGGACTTATTCATCTTTTTGCAGTGTGAGGGTGCTGGAAGGGAGCTTTAATCTGTCAAAGCTACCAAATGATGTAAACAATGTAGATTCAACTCTTCTGGATTTTATGTACTTTATTATCCTAACACAGATTCAGTTACAATAGTGGGTGAACAGATCTATCTAACTTCATAGCTCAGTGACAGATTACAACATATATGTGACTTGCTTTGATACCAGCTATAGAGTCCATTCAATCAATCAATGGCATTTTTATTAACCAAGTTTCAACTGTTTTTAATCATTTACATTCTTGCACCTACTTGTTTGTTCCTTGGCCTCCAAGGCATTGTCAAGCTGTGACACCCAAAGAACAAGTGCTCCACCACAGCAGGTGAAGGGGATTACTCGCTGTCATGCATTGGTGATGTCCAGAGCTAACATGACTCACATTTCACCTTCACATTTATAAAACAAGAGTGTTCAAAATGGTTCTGAGCACTATGGGACTCAACTGCTGTGGTCATAAGTCCCCTAGAACTTAGAACTACTTAAACCTAACTAACCTAAGGGCATCACACACATCCATGCCCGAGGCAGGATTCGAAACTGCAACCATAGCGGTCGTGCAGTTCCAGACTGTAGCACCTTTAACCGCTCGGCCACTCCAGCCGGCAAAACAAGAGTGTGCACAGTGGGATGTCCCACACTTAAAAACTATCTAATGCCACATTTTCAACCTGCACAAATATCTTTTGTCAGTCTCAGAGGATAAAAGTGTAACATGTTATCCCATGAACCCCAAGTTACAGTACAGATCCTGCCACTGAGACAAAAGATATAGTATAAACCAACTTATCCAATCAATTAAAAACATCTCAGAGCACTAACAAAACTATTCTTTGCATAACAATAGGTTTCTTTCCTTTATTTGTTATTATGTGTCCTTAAAGTCCCTTAATAGCAAGTTTATTTTCATTTCTATACACAGACAAACATTTGAATATGCAAGTGGTCAAAAATAAACCAAATTGTTACCTGAAACATTAACTCTCTTTGCTGATGGGTACCCATAACACATTTACATTTTATTTTCTTATATTTCATTAGACGTATCATTTGCTTCTTACACTTATCTCTTTTCTCAGATTTGGCGAGCGCTAAGCTCTCTCATGTGGATCAGCACTAAAAAAAACATATTGATATGTTGTAGTTTAATAGGCTCAGTTAAAGGAGGAGGAGTTATATAGGACTCCTTATATATGTTGTTTCCCTTTTGTAAAGAAGAGTACAAGAAGTAGCGTAACTATGCAATCAGGTTGCATCGAGGTTATTAAAATGTAACTGCCTCTCTTTTTCACTCTTAAATTGTTTATCCTGAGAATATGTCTCTCAAAATTATTGAGGTAGACAATGATTATATTCTTTTTTACCATAATGAGTAACATGCTGACATTTCAATACACAGTACTTTCTACAATCCCAAATCTCACATTCGTGGTAAATCAAACATACGCAGAAATGTGAGTGCTATAAAGTGTCAGTGCCAAGTAAGTCTGTTGATCCTTAACTATTTTGGAGAGTACTCTGATGGTATGACTGATCATTACTACACAGCTGCAGCTCTCTCTCTCTCTCTCTCTCTCTCTCTCTCTCTCTCTCATATATAATCACTACACAGCTATATGGTTCAGGTCATTGCTCCTGTGGATTTGCTTGATATAAATGTAGGCCCTCCCTTCCAGCAGTCTTCTTACCCTTTTACTCTCCAATACCTATAGAGAATTGAAGTGAGTACACCATATTTTTGAAACAATATGCAAAGCCTAGTTGACCCTTATCCTTACGCCATACATTGCAGAAATTTCCCCACTACTGATCAACTTTACATGGTTAATCTAAGATACATCACCTGTCTCCTTCATTTAGAACTTATAATCATACTTCTTGAAATGTTATACAGTACTTTCCTGCAAGTGCTGTTTATTGATAACTGTCCACCTAGGACCTATTCAGTACTACTCAATTACTAAATTCAGCCTTCACAGCCACATTCCAAGCATACTAAAAATAATTAGCAAGCATACAGAGGTTGCAGTTTAATGATACTGTCCTCTAATCCTTACACCTTGTGATGCATACCTGCATTATATTTTGGAAGTCTCTGCTTAAGTCCTACTGAGAATAACATAGTTTTCTCTTATACTGTATTTACTCTTTTCCCTAATAATAAATATGATACATCTACTTAAAATCTCATCTGTCTTCCAATTTCAGATTAAAAGACTTGATGTATTTTAATCAGAGCCTTGTTATGGAGTCCGTTCCAATCATTTGTATACTAATGCCATCTCATCAGATATAACTTGTGTCTCTTTATTTTACCTCCACTGCTCATCTGTTAGTCAGTTCATTAGTGCTCTTGCTCCAGAGATAACTACAAGCTTCAATGGGGCCACCAGATAATTTTCTCTCCAGTGTGCTGCCTTATTTATCTTTATATGTTAGTCTGTCACTCCTACTTTCACTTAAGGAATGGTTTCTGTTCCCGTGCTTCCCCATTTTTGTGACATGGCTAACTTATGTAATACCTGTCAGTATATGTCTATGACAGTTATCTGTATGAGTGTTGTGTTGTTGTATGTGTGTCACTGCTTCATTCTATCCTAATGTGCTAGGTTGTAAATGCCCTGATGTCGATAGGAACGTATGATGTGGAAAGAGGGAAGAGAGAATAGGTACTCCTGGTGGAGGAAAAGAAAAATGAAAAGTAAGAAGGAAAGTTTGCTAGGATTGAAGAAGGAATGAAGATAAGAACCCCAAAGACTGAATTTCGCATCCCTCCCCACATCCCACCCTGATGAATCCCTATGCTGATGGGTTCTTCACTGAGATGCCAGAGGATGAAGTGTGGTTGGCATGCTCTACATAACAAACTTTTTTGGCTTCACTTATATTGGCCCTGAAAATTGATCCTAACATACCCCTATTGTAAGCATGGAAAATGTAGTGAAAACCAAATTCATCATTGATCAGGCAGTCCTCATCACAAGTAAGTCAGTGCATTGTAATAATTCTTATAAGCTGTTATTGGCTTATGATATGTAACTTCCCATACAAAAAATCATACAAACCCAACCATACTATTTCATAGCATAGGAAGGTATAAAATTGCAGTTTTGTCTGACATACATAATACATCCTGTACACGTTGACTTAGCATTGTCATATACCTTAACTGTAGTTGGTTTTGTTCATGTTTCTAAATTTATCAGAGAACTTTTGTAAATTTCTCTTTTAAATAATAGTGATCATTCCTCCATCATTATAATAGTTGAAGTTATAATTAAGTTAAAGGTCAAAGAATAGAAAGAGGAAAAGAAACTGTTTCTCCCACGTCAGCCTTTGTCGCATGATGGGTGCATACGATACGACAGCCACTCCACATCCACTGTTGCCACTAAGGGGAGACACCACAGCTTAGAAACAGTGCATGATGACTGCGCAAGCACATCCCAGCACTACCTGCAACTCACTGTCTGTGTTTGTGATTGTTGCCTGGCTATCACTCTCATTCTGTTCTGAGTCTGCATGCTATCCTCTACTTTTATTGAACTGCCTTGTATTTGTCTGTCATGAGACATTCCTAACATTGTGTCTGTGGTTCATGTTGCACTGTGTTAATGTTAAATACACTTGTTCTTGAAGTGGCATCTTGAATTTTTATGCTGTGCGTTACAACATAAATGCGGACAATTGTGCTGATTTTTTCATGTTCATTTCATAACCATGGACCCTACACCTCAGGGCACCTTACTGGATGCATTGATGGAGGTTGTGCTTCATCAATTCGTACAACAGTATTTAGAAGGATGGAAACATCAGGAAGTCTCTTTGTTGATGTTGCTCTCATTGCAGTCAGCTGCAAATCTGCCACTGCTCCCACTGTACAAAGAGTCAGCAAAGGAGTGAGAAGCAAATGAGTAATACCTCCATCAGCATTTTGCAACATTCCAGGTAACACAAAGCATTTTGCCACATTCCAGGTAACACACCGAATCACTGTCAGATCAATAGCTTTTCCTTCTGTAGATCACACCTGGCATGTACCAGTTTTTGTGCTAACTAGTCCCTCTTATGGAAATGGTGTACCTGATCTTTGACACCAGTGCTTCTGCATCCCAGTAGAGTTTTAAAACACATCTCCAGCTGGGATACCACCCTTTCAGTCCACAGCTCACTGCTTAGTGGCATATAACAAGTAAAACATTCTGCTCATTGAACAAATCACAATCATGGTGAAGTGCAAAACTGCTGTGTGGCACTTCATCCTTCTTGTGGTTCAGAGCACAGATTCAAAGAATTGCTTTGAGCTTGATGCCTTTTCAACTTTTGCGTTTGTCATCAGTGAGTCGGTGCACCTGGTTTTGAAGCAAATATTCTTTCAGGAATTGGAAACCGTTAGTAAGGAGCATTTTCTCTGAGGGCTAGGTAAAGCAAATAACTTTACAGTGCACATCATCTTAAAGGAATCGGTGCACCCTCACTTCTTCCATGAAGGGCTAGTGCCCCCACACAGTGGGATGCTGTCAAGACTGAATTAGACAGATTGGAAGCATTAGATGTCAATGAACCCATGTCTGCTAGTGAGTGAGTGATTCTCTTGGTTATTATAAAAAGAAAAGTCAAGGAACGTGCTCCTGTGTGGAGACTTTAAGGTTACAGTCAGTTCTGAGACTGAGATTGACATGTATCCCATTCGGAAACCTGATGAGCTTTTCTCTGCAGTTGTGGGGGGCTGTCATTTTTTGCAGGCTTACTGACAACTACCCCTGGGTGAATAATCACAGAAGGTCTTGGTAATCAACATGCTACATGGGTTATATAGATTCAGATGTGTAGTTTTTGGGGTGGCCAGTGTCCCAACCATTTTTCACAGATTTCTTGAGTAACTGCTACAGAATGTTCCAAGCTGCATTAATTATCTGGATGGCATAGAAGTAACATGGGCCACAACAGCAGAGCACTTAGTCAACTTGCTGTGGCTTTTCCACACCCTCCAATCTGTGAGCTTCAAATGCAACCTCAAGAAATCTCTTTTTTAGCCTTCGGCAGAACACCTGTGATGGTCCTAAGCCCGTGCAGAAATTGTTCATAGCCATCATCACACTTCTGCATTCCCATGATTTTAAAGGAGCCCCAGTCTTTCATGGGGAGGTCACATATTACAGAAAATTCATCCCAAGTATGACGTACATTGCGTACTTACTCTACAGTCTTCAGAAGGGTGTGCCCTTTGTACGGTCAGAGGCATGTGACTGGGCGTTTCATACCATGAAGCAGGCCCTTTTGTTGACACCATGCCTCACCCCATTTCATCTTGTCAAACAGCTGGTGATGGTGGCGATCACCACTGAACATGACCTGTGGGCCTTCCTAGTGAACAGAGATGCGGATGGCTCTGAACACCTGATTGCATTTGGATCAAAAACACTCAATCCTGCACAGAAGAGGTGTTTGCAATTTGAAGAAGCCCTTGTGATTATCTTTGTACTGAAGGAATTCCATATTTTGCTATACACAACAATATTTCACCTAATTACAGATCACATCCTTTTGTTCTCCGTCTTCAATCTTATAGGAGGACTGTCCACTCCTCCAATACTGGGCGCTTTTCCTGAGCAGGTACAATTATGAAATTCACTTTTGCAGTACCTCTCAATATGCTAACGTGGATGCCCTGGGCCTTCTTCCAATGGGCTTTGTCCAGTACTTTGACCAAGATGAGATTTTGCGTTTCTAGTTGAATGATAAGGCCCAACAGGCAGTCAAAACTGTTCCCATTGTGGGGAACCATGAGGCTGTGCCATGGTCAAGAACACCATCTTACAGCAGGTATGCCTAACCTGACTGGCTGAGTTGGAACTCCAAAACATTGTGACATTACTTTCACTTCCACCACTGGCTAGTCCCGATGGATAGAGTTATCCTGCTCACTAGGGATCAGTGGTCTCCCTGGGTTGTCACACTGGAGCCTCTATGCCTGACAATCTTATGGCTCCTGCACTGGGTTTATGAGTGTGTCTTTTTCTAAACTGCACACCGTGCACCATATGTACTAGCCATACATAGACAGGCAGGTCAGACATCCTGTCTGCAATTGCTAGCAGTGTGAATAACAGAAAGCAGCTCCCTGCCAGATGTTCCCTTCTTGGCTACCACCCTCGCACCTGTGGGAGCAGGTTCATGTCTATTTTGTGGCCCCTTCTTGGATACCATCTGGCTGATACTCCAACTATGTGGTACTTGTGTGGTTCTGAAATGCATAGGCTATGGTTATGTCACTGGAATCTTCACCATTGGTGGACTCCTCTCACACGGTGTCAGACAATGAACCACAGTTTCGTTCCCAGGCCTTTGGTGAGTTCTGCTGCTGAAAAGGCATTCGTCACATGCCCTTTGTACCTTTCCATCCTAAGTCGAATGGTGAGGCTGAGAAGTTTATGTGAACATTTAAAATGCAAATGAGGAAGTACATGGCCAGTGCTCCTACAGATGAGGTGCTCACATTATTATTATTAATTTTTTTTTTTTTTTTTTTTTTTTTTTTTTTTTTTTTTTTTTTTTTTTTTTTTTTTCCCAACAAGTTGGTGCTGGTAGGGGAGAAGATTCAGGAAGAGCACCTACATGGTCATCAGCCCTGCACACTCTCTACCTCATTCTGCCAGTGCCTGAGGGGCCATACACTGCATGGTCTCCATGTATCTGTCTGGGTACCTGCTGTGTGTGTGTGTGTGTGTGTGTGTGTGTGTGTGGAGGGAGTGGGGGTTTCGGTGGCCAAGATAAGTGGGTTCCAGTGGTCATCTGGCAGCAAAGGGTATGCCATGTGTTCACTCTGGAGATGTGTGAGGGACTGAACAGTGACAGGCCATCAAAATTCTCTCCTCTGCAGTAAGGCACCCAGCCACCTACACCGTGGCCACTCTGGCAGTTTCTCATTGTGATGGCCTTTTGTTTATTTTTTGACGAACCACCTGCTCCACCTTCTCCTGCTCCTGCTCCTGAGCTGTTCCTGCCCCCAGTTACTCAGCCCTGTTTGACAAACTCAGTCCTGCTCTCATCTCCCTCTGTTTTTATGATGCCTGAGGTGGACCAGACATCAGGTGGAGTTCCAGATGCAGTATCAGCCCCAACAGTATTACCTCCACCACTGCTGTCCCCTTCCTTGCCAGGAGCAGACACAGACATGGCATGGTAACCAGTACCAGTGTCAGAGCATCCACAACTTTGGCCGCACCTTCAGGTGAGGTCCTTCTGGTCATATACTCGTGTTCACAATTAGTAACCCGCTATGGCAGGAAGCTGTCCCACTGTTCTGACAGTATCGACTTGGTTCGGGGAGCTGCAAGTGTGTCCAGCTTGCCACTTCCCCATGGGAGAAGGGAAGTGGAAAACCACCAAGTTACCACCTAGATGCTGGGGACCCGACAGTGCCTCCAATCTTGCATGATAGGTTCTTAAGACATGTCAGCCACTCCTCATCCACTATTGTGTAGCACGGTCACTTGAGGGAGAGACCGCAGCTTAGCAAAAGCTGTGCAGGCACATCCGAGTGCTACCTGCAACTCACCGTGTTTGCATGCGATTGTTGCCTGGCAATCGCTCTCATTCCGTTCTGACTATGTGTGCTATTCACTTTTTATGAACTGTCTTGCATTTATCGGCCACATGGCATTTCTAATACTTTTTTTTTTTTTGTTCATGTTGTACTGTTTGAATATTAAATACACTTATTCTGGAAATGGCATCTCATGTTTTTATGTTGTGGGTTACAATGACCATGTGTCTCTCCAGCCAATAGCATCACATTTCTGCATCTCTCTGTAGCATGCACTTTGGGGAAAACCTAAAGCATTTAATGAAATGTTAGTTTAAAGTATGGTGAGGATATGTAGCACTCTAGTGTTTATTACTGGTGGAATGAAGGAAACACAACAAGTAATAAATTAAGAAGTGAAAGTGACAGTGACAGTTTTCCAAAGATATAAATTTATCTAAGTAGGGTCAGAACCAGAATCAGTGGTACTTATCAAAATGTGGGCTATTACCAGGACATGGAGCACATGGTGTGGGACACAGATAGAGAGCAGAGTGGTGATGCTGCACGGTATTCTCCACCCCTCTCCATCCAGAATGCATCATGCACCCAGCTTCTTACCACTATGATAAGACTGAATCCATAGTTTGTAACCAAACCTGCCAGTTCCACATGTGATCAATTAGCCCTTGTATATCAAATGTCCAAATCACATGTAATCGAACCACTATTAATGTTACGTAACAGGGAAAGGAATGCTTTTCAACTATGAACGTGACAATATTTAGCTGGATGACTTGCTAATATTGCTTAATATGAAACTAATAATGTGGAGAATAATTTCTGTACGATTCTTTACCACGGGCTGCGCTACAGAAAGTGAATCCGTTTAGTGGTCGGAATTACAGTCCCCCTGTAGCTCTACTGTTACCTGCTGGGACTGCCTTAAAAAAAAGAAAAATCTTCATCCCTCTCGCTCTGACTACATGTCACTCCTGAGAAAAATCCAGCTTTTAGTTTGCTCAGTAGAGCACTTTCATTAAAACTCCACAACATTACACTGTTATTATTAATACTAAATCACTCTCCAACACAGATGTTGACATATGTTCCCAAACATAATACTATTTAATAATAACATAGATGAAAGACAGGCAGTTGGCCACTATGTTGTCAGTATCCATGTTCCATGCTGAATTGTGCTACGAAAACGAGTTGATTGTTTTGGCAACGTGAGTGGGTGTTGTTGTTCTGCCAAAATGTGTGTGTCAGTGGCAAATGGTTTGTAAAAATTGTGAACTCCCTCGCTTTGAGTTGTGGACAGATTTTATCACCTCATTTATTGCGAGGAGTTACATATCATATGTGCTCCACTTCTGCTGAGATTTTCACAGTTTATGGAAGTATAAAGCCAAGGTTGCCATATATTGTTGTGTAATTGGTGGAGAACAGCCCTGATCACTGTTTGACTTGCGTCAACTACCAGTGCAAAGTGCAAGGGGTGCTTCTAATTTAAGATGAACAAGGAGTGTTGCATCTGTTATGCTATGCTTTGCTGCTTCAAGAGCTGAAATCATGGCATCGGACCAGTGAACTGGGAAAGTAATTTAACATTCAGAGAAAATGCCATAACTCCTGAACAGTGCATGGCCATTTGATCTGCAAAATGCAGAATGGCTTCTTCTTTTTCAGGCAGAGAAAGTGAGCCTTCGAAAGATATTAAGTCTCCTAAAATGTCCATATATGGTTGTCCAAAAATACACTTGACTTCGTTTAGCACTGTGTCGTATTTATTTAACCATTGCAAATCTTGCACCAAGTGTTGCTTATGTTCTTCTACAGTTAGCAAGAAGATGAGGATAATGTCTAAATGTGTGAAACAGAAAGGTAATCCTTGCAGTACTGCATTTATAAACTGCTGCCAAATTTGTGTGCTGTCTGTGGGTTAGAATAGGCCCAAGGTATCCCTCCTTGTCGTAAGAGGCTACTAAAAGGAGTCTCACATTTTACAGCCCTATGAGTTCAGGTCCTATTCTATGGTTTGATCTGCCACTTTCAAAATTCTACAGAAGTGCGGGCCATATGGGGAAGGATGCCTTATGTGGTGCACGAGTTATCCATAGTGCCCTTAGATTTGATCTCCCAAATCTCTTGACATGGTTTTGCATCTCCACCTGCGATTCAACTATTTGGGCGAGGACACTTTCCGGGTATGTCCTCTTTCACCCCAATGGCTACATTGGATTTCTCTGCACCCAATACCCAGCACAGTATCCAGTCCATTGTGTTGGGACTGTCATGCACCCATTTGGTGTTAGCCCCCTGGCAACACAGGGATCGCACTGCTGATACCTGAGCTGCAAACTCCCCACATATGTCAAGGAGTAGATGCCAGTCTTCCTGGGGCATCAGGATTCCCAGCAATGGCCATCATGCTAGTTGGCCTTTGGTTTGGCTGGGTGTGCCCATGGGGAGAGCCCCTGATCAGAGTGGGTAGCATCAGGGCAGATGACCCACAATGAAGCAGACTAAGTCATCTCTTGCTGGTGACCGTACAGTACCAGCAGCTTCTAAGAAGGGCCAGATTGAATACAATGCCAACAGGTATGACCCTAAATCGTTTCTCTCCCTCGCTATACCATGGGAGGAATGTAGGACTACAGAACAGAGAGAGCTATATTCACCTCGGTATTTAGTCTGTAGCAGAACTGACAGGGACTCCTTTCTACCTATGAAGCCTTAATGTTTCTTTGAACACCTTTAGGATACGTTGTTTGGAGAAGTGACAGTGCTGTCAAAGATGGGAAACGGCACAGTCTTGATTCAGACAGCATCCCCAGTCCAATCCCGAGATTTACTTGCCTATGTCAAGCTGGGTGATATTCCTGTTTCAGTCACTCCCCATAAATGCCTCAACATGATCCAGGGGATCATTTTCCATTGCTATCTCCTCTTGCTGTCTGACGACGAGCTCCGCACCAATTTAGAATGCCAGGGTGTTCATTTCAACTGGAGCATTTACAGGGGATCCAAAGACAACAGGGTTGCTACCAGTGCCTCCATCTTGGCCTTTGAGGGTGATTAATTGCCTGAAAAGGTCAAGGTGATGATTTATGTTAAACCATACATCCCTCCCCCTAGGCGGTGCTTTAAGTGCTGAATGTTCGGGCACATGTCTTCCCGCTGCACTTCCAGCGCCATATATCGAGACTGCGGATGTCCACTGCACACAGATGCTCCATGTGCACCTCCTCTCACTTGCATCAACTGTGGAGAGCACCACTCCCCCTGCTCACCAGACTGACCATTAGTCCAAAAGGAGTGGAAAATCATGGAGTACAAGACCCTGGACCGGTTGATTTACACAGAGGCTTAACGTAAATTTGAAACATTACACCCCATTCAGTTTAGGTAGACATATGCTGCAGCTATGTCACCATCTCCATCCCGAGCGCCATTGGTTCCTCACTCTGTGCCATGAACATTGGGCCCTTCAGACCACCAGAATACATCTGCCTCCTTGATGGTAGGGAGTAAATCTTCCTCTGATGCTCCCAAAAGACCTACTTTGGGGGCAAGGCCTCCCCAAACTCAGGGGCATCGGTCCCCTCCCCCCCTGCCAGAGAAGCGCAGCCTCCTCTGGCTCCTCTCATGCGGAAGGAGTCCCTTTGGACCCTCTCTCCCAAGTTCTCTACTAATGCCACAGCAGACTCTTTCCAGTGGCTCAAGGAGCCAAAAGCTGCTGGACAAAGAGCTTCACAGTCTTCCTCCATGCCTGAAGCTGCTTTGGAGAAATCTTTCCAGCAAGCCCCTAAAGAGAAGTGAGAGATCAAGCAAACTAAGAAGAAATCTGCCAAGAAAAAGGACCCTCTGGTGGCCCCAACACCACCACTCCGTATCAAGTCTGCCACTGAGAATGTGGTGGAGATCTTAATGTCCCCGTGGACCTGTATCTTATGGATGCTTCATCCACCATAGAAATGGCTACAAAAACTCAATTGGTAGCAGCAGATGACCCTGAGGCATAACTTGCCTCCTAGCACACTTCATGTCTTCCCAGCCTCATAACGTCATCCTCCAGTGGAATTGCGTCAGTTTTTTCCACCACCTAGCTGAGCTACGGCAACTTTCAAGCTTTAGACCCACTTTCTGCATTGCCCTTCAGGAAACCTGCTTCCTGGAAATGCAGACCCTTGCGGCTATAGGGGATATTACAATAACCGTAGTGACTACAATAGAGTTTCAGGTGTTGTTTGTGTCTATGTCCTGAACTCAGTATGCAGTGAACCTGTGCCCCTTCAAACCCCTCTTGAAGCTGTGGCTGTCAGGATAAGGACGATGCAGGAAATTACTGTCTGCAATGTATATTTTCCTCCAGATGGTGCAGTACCCCTGAACACATTGGCTGCACTGATTGATCAACTCCGTAAACCTTTACTACTTTTGGGATATTTTAACGCTCATAACCCCTTGTGGGGTGGTACCATTCTTAGTGGCAGAGATCTCAGAAATTTACTGTCACAGCTCAACCTCTACTTCTTAAATACAGGTGCCCCCATACAAATCACTGTGGCACATGGCCACTGATCTCTCAATTTGCAGTCCTGGCCTTCTCCCATCTAGCCACTGGAGAGCACTGGACGACCTGTGTGGTAGTGACCACTCGCCCATCTTCCTGTCACTGCCCCGGCATCAGGCCCATGGACACCTGCCCAGATGGGCTTTAAAAAAGGCAGACTGAGGCAGTTTAACCTCTGCTGTTAACGTTGAATCTCCCCCACAGGCTAAAATTGATGTGGTGGTTGAGCAGGTAACTACAACAATCATTTGTGTGGCGGAAAGTGCGCTCCCTCATTCTTTAGGGTGCTCCTGGTGAAAACAGTCCCTTGGTGGTCGCCGAAAGTCGCTGAGGCAATTAAGGACTGTCAGCAAGCTCTACAGTGGCATAAGTGGCACCCTTCCCTGGAGCACCTCATAACTTTTAAATGGCTCTGTGCCCACGGTGCCAGCTTATCAAAAGATGGAAAAAGGAGTGTTGGGAGAGATATGTCTTGACCATTGCATGCCATAAGTCACCTTCCCAAGCCTGGCAAAGATCAAATTAATTTTTGGGTACCACACTCCAACAGGTGTTCCTGGTGTTCAACATAAATGGCCTGTTGTCAATTGACCCAAACACGATTGCCGATCACTTTGCTGAGCACTGTGCTCATGTCTCTGCGTTGAATTACTCCCCAGCCTTTCACACTCTCAAGCGGCGGATGGAAGGGAAAGTCCTCTCGTTCACTACACGCCTCATTGAACCCTATATCTCCCCATTTACAGAGTGGGAGCTCCTCAGTGACCTTGCACATTGCCCTGACGCAGCTCCTGAGGCAGATTGAATCCACAGTCAGATGATTAAACATCTCTCATCTGACTACGAGCGACATCTCCTTGTCATCTTCAACCGGATTTGGTGCGACGGCATTTTTCCATCGCAGTGGCGGGAGACATCATACCAGTGCTCAAACCTGGCAAAAACCCGCTTGATGTGGGTAGTTATTAGCCCATCAGCCTCACCAATGTTCTTTGTAAACTGCTGGAACATATGGTGTGTCGGCGGTTGGGTTGGGTCCTGGAGTCACGTGGCCTACTGGCTCAGTGCCAGGGCAGTTTCTGCCTGGCTCGCTCTACCACTGATAGTCTTGTGTCCCTCAAGTCTACCATCCTAACAGCCTTTTCCAGCTGCCAACACCATGTTGCCATCTTTATTTATTTATGAAAAGCGTATGACACCACCTTGCTACATCATATCCTTGCCACATTATATAAGTGGGGTCTCCAAGGTGTGCTCCCGATTTTTATCCAGAATTTCCTGTTGCTTTGTAGTTTCCGTGTCCAAGTTGGTGCCTCCATAGTCCACCCCCCCTCCACCCCCCCACCACCCCTCCCCACATCCAGTAGAATGGGGTCCCGCAGGACTCTGTATTGAGTGTATCTCTATTTTTAGTGGGCAATAACGGTCTAGCAGCAGCTGTAGGGCCGCCGTCTCACCCTCTCTGTATGCACACAACTTCTGCATTTCATACTGCTCCATCAGTACTGATGTTGCTGAGCAGCACCTACAGGGAACCATCCACAAGGCACAGACATGGGCTCTAGCCAAAGGCTTCCAGTTTTCGGCCACAAAGTCATGTGTTATACACTTCTGTCGGCATCGTACCATTCATCCAGAACCAGAACTTCACCTTACTGATGTTCCGCTCACTGTAGTGGAGACATATCTATTTTTAGGACTGGTTTTCGATGCCCAATTGACTTGGCTTTTTCACCTTCATCAGCTTAAGTGGAAGTGCTGGCAGCATCTCATTGCCCTCCGCTGCCTGAGCAACACCAACTGGGGTGCAGATCACTCTACACTCCTGCAGCTCTACACAGCCCTTGTTCAATCCTGGCTTGAATGTGTGAGTCTGGTTCATGGTTCGGCAGTTCCCTCAGCATTGCATTTACTCGACCCACTGCACCACTGTGGCGTTAAACTAGTGACAGGAGCTTTTAGGACGAATCCGGTGACCAGCATCCTAGCGGAGGCTGAAGCCCCTCCATTGCAGGTCAAGCATGCACTACTGCTTGCTAGTTATGTTGTACACATTTGTAGTTGTCCTGCGCATCTGAATTACCGTCTCCTTTTCCCACCCACGGCAGTTCATCTCCTACATTGGCGGCCCAGGTGAGGGCTTACAATCACAGTTCGCGTCCGATCCTTTCTACCTGAACTGGAGTCCTTGCCTTTACCACCTTCACTCGAGGTCCATTCACATACACCTCCATGGTGTATACCTAGGCCACAGCTTTGCCTGGACCTTTCACATGGCCCAAAAGACTCAGTTAGCCCTGCAGCTCTCCACTGTCATTTCCTAACAATTCTTGACATGTACTGAGGCCATGAAGAGATTTACACCAACAGCTCAATGGCTGATGGTCACGTCGGCTTCGCTTATGTCCACGGAGGACATATTGAACATCCTTGCCTGATGGCTGGGATGTTTCCACTGCAGAGCTGGTGGCTTTATCTCATGCTGTTGAGCACATCTTTTCGTGCCCTGGGGAGTCGTTTCTTCTTTGCACTGACTCCTTCAGCAGCCTACAAGCCTGCTATCAAACAGTGATACCCTCGTCATCCTTTGGTAGTGACCATCCAGGAGTCCATCTATGCCCTGGAATGGTCCAGTCATTCAGTGGTGTTTGTGTGGACCCCAGGACATGTTGAAATCCCAGGCAATGAACGTACTGACGAGCTCGCCAAACAGGCTACACGGAAAATGCTTGTGGAGATTGGCTTTCCAGTTACTGACCTGCGTTCGTTTTTATGCTGCCAGGTTTTTCAGCTTTGGGAGATGAAATGGCATATTATCAGTATGCACAACAAACTCTGTGCCATTAAGGAGACTACGAATGTGTGGCAGTCCTCCATGTGGGCCTCTCGCAGGGACTCTGTGGTTCCCTGTTGGCTCTGCATTGGCCACACTTGGCCGACCCACAGCTACCTCCTGCGCCGTGAAGACCTGCCTCAGTGTTGATGCAGCACCCAGTTGACAGTGGCCCTTATTCTGGTGCACTGCCCTACTTTGAGTGCCCTGCGATGAAAACTTTGGTTACTAGACTCACTGCCGCTAATTTTATCTAAAAACGCCTCATCGGCTGATTTAGTTTTACATTTTATTTGTGAGGATGGGTTTTATCATTTGATCTAACAGGGTGTATATGACCTGGTACAATTGAGAGATCCAGGAAAAACCCGGGAATCTTTTCACCCGGGAGAAAACCGGGAAAAACCCGGGAATTTTTTAGAATTCTGGGAATTTTTCATTGTTTTAGTTTTCAGTTAAATTTTTGTAATTTTGACTGGTAAGAACCAATACTCTAACAAAGAATATTACTGTATCCCATTACTGCAGAATAATACTGCAGCATTAAAACATGAACCAGAGAGAAAACGAAATAAAACTTAAATTGCACAGGAAATGCGCCATATAAAATAACACAGTGCTCGTAAAAGTGTCTGCCAACAGCAAAATGTCTCAGAGGCTTTCGGAAGACTATGCAATGCTTCATAACAACAAATTGCCTCTGATGAGCTTGACGTCACAACTGTTTAGTTTAGACCCATTTAATCAGTTAGGAGTGGGCTCATGCACACGCACAGTTGAGTCACATATGAGTAGTACCTTCTCCCACATCTGGCTACAGAAATGTGGCTGTTGGCTCTGTAAGCAGCAGTAGCAGTAACCAGCCACATGGTACCCGGAAAAATTTTACTGGCACGCCCAAGCTACCAGATTCATGCGTGCGCAGCAGGCCCTGATCTAGTGGGGGGTGGGGGCGAACCTGGGTATCTGAACCAGGCAGCAATTTTGGTGGCAGGGGGCAAATTCATATTCTTGAGGGAAAAAAACCTTGTTTCACTAAGCAGCTACCACACAGTGCACGTCGGTCTATCGATTATTCATATGATTTTGAAACACACCCCTGCTGATTTTTGGACACATTCTAAGTTGATTTCTGAATGAATTATGAGTTTATTTTTGAATAAAAAATCCTCGTCACATCTAGAAATAAACTTTCCTGCAGACAACATGGGATGGGGCTATGTGAGTTGCGCAGAATAAAGCCAAACCAGTGAATGCCAACTGCTGCTTGTTGATGTGGTTGATTCAGTTTGCGAATGTTCAGCATTGTTATAATTACTAGCAAAATCCATAGATTCAGACTACCAGAGTGGAAATAAATGACTACCAGGAATAACAGGTAAGAAAGATTACATATTATCTTCTCGGTGTCTCCAAGAAAGTGAAATTTTGACAGAAAATATTTGGCCAGATCGCTACTCTAGACAGGGCCAGTTGTAGCCCCTGGCTAGCAGCCGCTTAAGTTCCATTCTGAGAGTAGCGCGGAAAACACAGATTAGATTAGTACTTGTTTCATAGATCGTGAATACGACACTTGGTAATGATGTGGAACATGTCAGGTTAATAAAAGATGTCTATACAAGATACTGCATTACACAAAATATTTCATGACACTTAATTTCTTTTTGTGGGGGTTGGGGAAATTACCCACTTACTATATCCAAAAATTCATCTAATGAGTAGGAGGAGTTGCCATTAAGAAATTCTTTTAATTTCCTTTTAAATGCTATATGGCTATCTGTCAGACTTTTGATGCTATTAGGTAAATGACCAAAGACTTTTGTGGCAGCATAATTTATGCCCTTCTGAGCCACAGTTACGAACACGTAATACGCCTAACCAGAGAATAATCGCTGGATAACTAAACCGGTGACTGTGGCAGGGTTAATAAAGTTCACCAGAGCATGAGTTTTGACAGTGGTAGAAATAGTTACAGAATTAGTGATGACAAGACTTTGTTAGAACGAGGAAGAAGAAGAAATGGGGACATCACACAAATTATGGAAGAATATGACGATTCCAAATTTATACAAAAATTCCGTCCTACTACTTTTCGGTCTCATGCATGAGAAACTGGAGCGTATGAATGAAATGTGAAACTATTTCCTAACATAAAGCCTTTTGCTTGTAGTAGGCTAAATAGGTATTTCGTACTGGTACTAAGTGAATTATATTCTGTCTTATTACAAAAATGATCATTAATGCCAAAACAGTCTCACTTATTTGGTGTGTGTTGCAATTGATGCAATATTAGGAAGGCTTATTTTTTTTTTATCTAGCACACAGTGACAAAATAGATGTAATCAGATCGAGGAAGCGCACCAGTCTTGGGGGTACTATTTGTATTAACAGCTTTTTTGTTATTAGACAACGACATTTCTATTTTTCATGTAGCAAAACGTTTGACGAACTTTGATAAGGTGATAGTTCTTTTGCTGAAAGGAAAGCATGCCATGTAAAACTGTAGCAAGATTAGAGAGAAAAATTGCTAGGACCTAAGGATTGAAGGAATGTGTACTGTCTTGCCTGTCTCTTGTCTTTACTTGTTTTAGGTATCCTATATTTAATTTTATGTCACACAGAAGAGCAAGTTATTAGCTAATAGGCTCTAAAGAGTCCAGATTTTCTGAAGAGTCCTTGTTCTCCTGGCTGCAAATAACCTACCCAGTACTAATTGTAAGGTTCCTTTTAAAAAAAATAAAAAAATAAAATAAGAGTGGCAGGATGTCAAACCTGCTGACTGGGAGCAGGAGAGGCACTACAGGAAATTTTAATTTCCGCTGTCGTGAAATAGTTTGATGATGACATCCATTACAAAATATACACTTTTGAGTTCCACAGAGCTAAATACAGACGTATGGTATAAGAATGCTGTTTGAAGAGGCATGGCACTGCACTGCACATTTAAGACAAAATAATGTGTCTTATATTTCCTTGAAGGTATATGTTTTATGTATCAGACTCTTCAGAAAGATGTGAGCTACTAAATGAACAAATTTTTTTTGAAAAGTCCTGTTTTTATTTTTATTTTTTTTTTTAGTTTTTTTATTTCCCCCCCCCCCCCCCCCTCCCAACAGAGCAGTCTGAGTTATAGTGGTGGGAGGGGGGGGGTCTCCACTTGACCCATGTTTACATTTAGTGATTTTTCTGTTTCCTCTCCGTTTTGTGCTCTCACGTCAAATGAAAACAAGATAGGTTTCTGAGGCTGGGAGCTATCACTGTGAATTCAAATACATTCACGTAATTACGGAAGGCTAAAATATGTTACTAGTTTTAGATTTTATTTTATTTCCACCTTTCTCACAGTCAAGCATTAATCGCCTTGCAGAACAATAAAGTTTTTTTGATCGATTTGCTAAAGAAATTTGGCTTTTCATAAGCTTTCCTTCTGAGGCACTCAATTTATTTGGAACGAAGTGTTTAATTCCACACTGTTGGTTAGTTTCAACTATTCGCTGCATTTCAAGTGCACGTTTTCATCTTCTAGCATGTATGGCATTATGCCATAATAAAGAACCAAACATTAGATAATACAACACTGGTACTCCAAGAAAATTTACGTCCCGAAAACCACACTGAAAAGCTTCATATCAGGTTGAAGCCTACATCATTGGGAATCTGCACATACGAATGTGCACTGTAAGGCGAACTATGCATTTTAGTATGGTTCACGAAATTCCGACACTCTTGGAATATCCTCTGATGTCTTGTTTCTTTTATGACATAATGTAAGGTCTTTTAATGTTTTACACATACGAACATACAGGCTTCCTACGTCACTGTAGCTGTGCGAGCGCGGTAACACCTCTTATCTGGCGCTTTCTCGTAACTGCTGAAATGAAAGTATTTCTAACAGGTCGCAGGAAAATATTGCGAATTGTTGATCGAAAAGCGTTATTTTCAAAGTAAATTTGCCTTTTATGCAAGATGAACAATGTGCGAGAATTTACGATGAATTTATTAAATCAAAGAGTGTTTGCGCTCTTTTAAAAATCAACTCCTTGATGATGAGCCATTTAGAAGAATTTCCAGCCCAGAAGATAAGAGATTTATGTCTGTATTAAAAATTTTACTGTTGTATTTGTGTGATGTATCTTAAAGTGTAATATGCGCTAAACAGATCAACATTATATGTGAAAGCTTAGCTTCTTTTGTAGCTTATTAATCTTTGAGACAACTATTATATGTGAAATCTTTTCTTTTCTTATAGCAACACTATGTATATTAATTTAAACCATTAACTTTTCCTGTTAGTGGAATCCAAATTTATACTTTCATAATACGAAAATATGCAGTGTAGATATTGCTGCATATCAAAGATCTTTCCAAAACATGTTTTTACCCCCTGAGTTTCATTTTCTTAAGTGCTAGGAAATTCTATGGTGCTGTATAAAACCATGTCCATTTAAAGGATAAGTTTTACAGTTCAGAGAGGAAGTATACTGTCACTAAATATGGAAAAAGTGTATTTTCACCTAGGAGAAAATGTATTTTCAACTGGAAGATCTGGGAAAAATCCAGGATTTGATTTTCCTTGTCCATGTATACACCCTGTCTAAGTATTAGCATATGGCCTTTGTCCCTCTGTGTCCTCCACCCTAGTGCTTTAAGGGTGGAGGTTTTAATGTGTTGCAGGGTGGCTGGCTTCTCTTTTTTATTCTCGTGGTCAGCCAGCCAGGTAATCTGTTTTGTTGTTTTAATCTCTTCTACCTGTTTCTTGCGTTTCAGTGATTTTCTTCTCCCCCTTTGTCCATTTGAGTGTTTGTTGCCCTTCTGTCATTCTTGTGGTTTTCCCTTTCTCTCTGTTTTGTGTTGGCAGTCTTGCTTGTTTTATTCTCACCCTTCGGACATTGTTTTAATCGGAACAAGGGACTGATGACCTAGCAGTTTGGTCTCTTCCCCCCCTTTTTTAAACCAACCAACCAACCAACCAACCAAGTTTGTGTGGCATTTTGAAACATGAATGTCATATGCGAACTCTCAAATAAACTAAATGGAATAATGATTGTGGTTTTTGGAATGCCTTCCTCTGCTGAGTATATGCTTTAGCACAGTCCAGCAGACTAAAAGTTGCTGCACAATGTAATGCAGTGTTGTAATATCTTGCAGCAGGAGAAAGGGGTGCCAATACGACACTATCCGGACGGATGCCATCCATATGGTATGGCCATGCACCGTATTTCTTTGACACGAGATGTAAAGGGGAGGGCCATGGACTACTGGATTGATGCATATTTTCCTCTTTCTGCATGATGTCAAATTCTGACTTGCAACAGTTACCAATCTGGAGTCAAACATTGTGATCGATGGGAAACTCGTGGGCTATTCATGATTGTGGTTTTTGGAATGTCTTCCTCTGCTGAATATATGCTTTAACACAGTCCAGCAGACTAAAAGTTGCCTCACCATGTTATGCAGTGTTGTAATATCTTGCAGTAGGAGAAAGCATTTTAGGTAAAATTATTACATCTTTAGTGTAAGTGACTGAAAGTAGCATGGAGGCTGCCACAGAGTATTGCATGAACAGCGCTAGCCATGAGCCATGCTACGTCAGCAAGTACGGCACAATAATAGATGTAGAAATGAATTGTGAAGGGAGGATAGCTGAGCGCAGTGGTAAACTTCCCTGCAGAGTGAAGAATGGTGTAGTAAGCAATTCATTACCACCACGCTTAAGTGAGTTTCTTTGTTATGGGCAACGTGACTAGAGACAAGGTTTTAAGGAAACAAAGAGGCAGTAATGGAGTATAAATGAGGCTGAATTTGAGGACAGCATGCCATTCGAATAGGATTGCTGAGTAGCTGCGCCACGACACCAGTGCACCAATGGACCATGAGACAACTGGGCAGCAGCCTCTGGATTTAACACCAGACTGCATCTGCTGCCGCAGTGGGTCATTCATGGGATTAGTGCAACAATACTGCCAGCCTGATGTCCATGTGTTCTGCCACTGACACTGAGGCCCAGAGAGGGATTCAGGATTGCAATGCCAGCCACCGTCTGCCACCTATCAAAGGGGCACAGGTCAACCCTGCGCACAGCCACTTATGCTACTGTGGAGTGAGGATAAGAGGGGCTGCCACCTGTGGTGTTACTTTATCAGGAAGTGCTGCTGTCACAACTAGCCATGACCTTGCCTTCGCCACAGGGCAGGAGTCCTGACACAGCATCGCCTGACATTGTCCTAGTAGCCAATGCCAGCTGCTCCATCCAGAGCTCACAAGAAGAGGTGTGCCTGCAGTCAACAGCAGAGAGTGTTCTATCCTTTCAGTATGCTGATCCACAGTCTGCAATCTCATTATTGGGGTGAGTTAGGCTATTTTGTTCTCTTGTGGTGGTAATAATTGGATCAAAGTTTCTAGGGCATGATTTTACGAAAGTTATATTTAAGAAATGAGAGGAATCTGTGGATCTGTCACAGTTTATGAGTAATGGTAAAGATGAATGGTTAGTACCTGTACATAGCACTCATTGTGATTTATCTGGGCATTCTGCACCTTGCGCTGAATCAGTAGCAGTACTGCTTTACTTGTAACCATTTTGGTTAGGCAATGTAGAGAGTCCAGGTGGCTCATGATTGGAGAAAAGAAGTAACTTGGTAGAGCACTTCTGTGCATATGGTTTTGTTGTACTGTAATTTTTATCATGCATAGTGGATGCAGAGACAAAATCAGAGAAGCAAGGTGTCATCAGTGAAGAAACAGTGCAGTTGTTAGTGGATCACGTGAGTCAGTTGAGAGTAGGTAATGTGGTTATGTGTAATGAACTAGCAGGAAAGAATTGTGAGACAGAAGTGTTGAAAACACAAACTCTAGTAGCGGATCTGACTGTCTTGAATATTGTTTCTTCTTTCTCTGGTATAGCATCTGAGGGCGTTTTGGCATTTACAGAGGATCCTAAGTCATCAGTGGACAAGGGGGGTTGGTCGGATAAATGGTTGTTACAGATCACAAGATTGCATTTGTCAGGAAATGGAGAATTATTTGTAAGCTGCATAGAAACATTGTGAAATAGAGAAACTTTTGGCCAGTTGAGACAGGTGATGGAACAATGTTACCCAAAACATAATAATGCACAATTTTTTAGAAGACTTTGTGGATAGAGCTATGAAAATGAACATTAACATGTAGGATCTCTAATTAACGGTGGAAGTAAATAAAGTGGCACTGCAGGAGTCTGAGCAACGAGCACTCAAGGTTTTTTTTTAGGGGATTTGACACCGGAAATGTCTTGGAGAGTGTGCACGGGAGCACCTAAGTATCTTCACCAATGGATTAGGTTAGCTTTGGAATATGAAGAAATCAGTAGGATGAGAGGGGTAAGAGAGCACAAACAGGTATTTACATTGAATATAAGTGTTTTAATTGCATTTGAACAGGGCATGTATGGAGATGATGTTACCAATTGCAAAACTCACAGCACAACTGGAATAACAGGGGTTACCAAAAATTTCATGGAAATGGAAGTAGAGGAGGTTTTGGTCAATTGCAAGATTATTGGGATAATAGGAGAGGTAGTCCAGGAAACAAGAAGGGTCTGTGAAACTTGAAAGGTAGCCTCAGGGCCGCTGAAAGGAGTTTTGATAGGAATAACTTCAGTAAGAATGATTGCAGAGGTGGAATGTGCCATAATGGGTGTTGTGGATGGAGGAGAAGTATTGTTTGACGCAGGAGAATATGTGTTAGTAGCCTTGAGAGAATTAGTGGATAAGAGCTGTGGAACCCACCAGGATATGATTTAAGTGGGCTAGGGGATAATGATAGATGACCATTGGGGTCAGTAGTGGTGAATCTTTTGGTTGGGACGACCAAGTTTAGGCAGTGTGTGGAAGTGCTGTCTTATTTAAGCAAGGGATACGGCATGATCCTAGGATTAGATTTTCTGTGTCAGCATCATGCTGTAATTCACCTTTGATGATGTATAGTGAACCTGAGTGAGTAGATATTGTCAATGTTAATCTGTCACAAGGAGTGTCTAGTATATGCGGGGGTCCAGATAAACCACAAGCAATAACATTAAGGCTTGATTCACAAGACGGTGTGTCGAGAGGCACTGAAAAACCACTACGGCAGAATGTGGGACCGAACTTACCAGTAGGTGTGACATAAAAATAAAAACATTGGAGGGTAGTGAAGCATTAGACACAGTGTGTTGTTAGGTGAAATATTATTGTACATGTACAGGAGATGGGTGGTGGAAAAATGGTCCCCATAAGTGTGGATAATTTTGGCACTAAAGATACAAAGTAGTTGAAGGGAATGTTATTAGCTACACTAGCGATTCTGGATGGGTAAGAGTGCCACAAGGAGGTGTGAGTTATAAGGGGTGCAGGACATTGCTAAGGCTGCATTTCATGAGAAGTTGAAGCATTTGAAAGGGGCAAAAAGAGCACAGTTGGAGGGCTTGTTGCGCTAGTATTCCAGGATATGTTTTTTTTCTGAGAGGGCCATTGCCTGCCACACCAGTAACACAACATGATATTCCAACAGAAAATGAAGCACCATTACACTGAAGGCCATATAGAACACCATAGTCACTGAAACCAGTTTTACAAGAGTTCATAGTTCAACACTTAGCTGACAGAATAATAGAAAGAAGCAATAGTGCATGGGACACTGGAATTGTAATCATACTTAAGACATGTCATGACGGTTCCCAGAAGTATTTGTTTTGTTGTGATTGATGAATGGTGGGCTCCATGTGGTTCCCAAGTCGCGCAGCAACTGTAAACCAGAAAATTACCAAATATACAGCAACATGATTTTGTGACTGGTTGCTGCATATATGGTACTTTGTTGTGATTATCACTATTTGAATAGCAAGACTACAACAGTTGTATACCCTATTCTGAATATGACTGAAACCATTGATAATGTAGGTAAAAGCAAATATTTCAATATTTCTCGACATTTGGCGTAAAGAGCAGATACCACCAGTTAGAAGTGCCTCCTAAAGATAGATGAAAAACAGCTTTTTTAGCAAATGGGGGACACTACCAATGTAGGAGGGTGACATGTCACAAGTAAGAATGGTGTAATGACTGATCAGAGGTTTATGCAAGCAGTACAAGATTTTCCAGTACCCTAAACAACTAGAAAGTTACAATATTTCCTCAGTCTGATGAATTATTATAGGAGGTACATTAAGGGATTTGTGGATGTTGCAAGACTACTTACACAATTGTTGAAGAAAGGCATTAAGTTTGTGTGGTCAGAGGAATGTCAGGGAGCATCTGACAAGTTAAAGATGATGTTGACATCCAGTCCAGTTTTGGTGTTTCCAGACTTTCTGAAAGAATTTGTATTGTCATGTGATGTGACAGACTATGCCCTTGGCTGCATTTTTAGCCAGGAGGTTGATGGTTAAGAACATCCTGTTGCTTTTGCATTAAAACAATTGATCACAGCAGAAAGAAATAACTCTACAACAGAGACAGAGATGCTTTGTCTGGTGTACAGAATAACATACTTTCGATGTTATTTGTATCGGAGGAAGTTTAAGGTGATAACAGACTACACAGCTTTAAAGTGGTTGCTAGTTTTGAAGGACCCATCTAATAAATTAATGAGATGGGCATTGAAACTCAGTGAATTTGAATATTAAGTAATCCAGAAGCCAGGAAGGAAACATGCAGATTGGTTAAGCAGGAAGATGGCTGTAATACAAGTACTGGATCACAATCTTGTGGAATGGTGAGCAGCACAGAACACAGACATGGAATGTAGGCAGTATAAGAAACAGCAGCAATTTGGTATGCATGACAGATTACTGTGCAGAGAGACAAAATTAGGACCATGAGTGGTGGTGCCAGCAGGTGGAGAGTGACAAATAGAAGGGTGACAGAGGAGACTGGTGGAAAAGAAGGAAGGATGATATGGATTGCTATGTCAAGAATTTTGTGGATTGTGCATAGAAGGTCAATTTAAGTTGGAAGCAGGTACTATTAGAAAGATTACCAGAAGCAACAGAACCTTTTAGTTTCATTGGGGTGGACACTTTAGGGCCGTTCAGCCAAACACCAGCCAGTAATCATTTTGAGCTGGTGATAATAGATCATTTTTCCCATTAAGTTGAGATGGTGCTAATGGTGAACCAACAGGCAATCAAAGTCACACAGGTGATAGTTAATAGGCAGATATTGAAGTTTGGAGTGCCATAGATAATGATAATGTACCAGGGTATGAACTCCATGTCAGACATAATGAACGAATTGACAGTTGTTGAAAGTGAAGAAATTGACTAGCATACTGCATCCATAAGCTAATGGAAGGACAGAGAGAGTTCATAGAACAGTTGGGAAAATATATAGTTACTATATGGGTTCAAATCATTGAAACTGGGATGCATACCTAGCTTTTGCCTTAAATGCATATAACAGTATGGTACACACTTGCACTGGGTTATCACTTTTCAAGGTAGTGCATGGCAAAAAGATGCCAACACCTTTTCACATGATTGACCAGAAGAGTAGCAGAAAGGGAGAAGCAGACCGCACTATTGCAAGAAAAGTAAAGGAGGTGTGGAACAGGGCACAAAGAGCAAATATAAAAGCTTTGGAGAAACAGGAAGAGGTAGTGAGGTGTGTGCAGATAAGATGGCCCAATTGATGATGGCATCCATATAGCTGAAGGGAAGGACAAAGAAGTTTTTAACACGGTACTAGGGCCTGTACCAGGTAGTTGAAACTACATCACTAGTGAATGTGAAGCTGTAGTTGGCAACAAGGACAACGATTGTGCATGTGGGGCATTTGCGACCATTCAGGGGTGTGCCAACGACTATTCCACAAAAAGTGCTAGTAAAGGCAAGTAAGGACATGAAGAGGAAAATGTGAAATAATGAGCAGTGGGAAAGGGAAGTATGGATACCTTAGACTCGTTATACATTAAGGTCAACAGAGTAGTTGTCTGTATCAGTTTTGTGCAGTTTATTTGTACGTGTAGTGTAGGACATATTGTTGATAGTAGTAGGGATAAACCTATATATCTATTTGTAGTAGTCTTATCAGTAGAACAATGAGGTTTTCAGAGAAGCAGGTTTTTTAGGGGAGGGGAGGTGATATGGATCCTGTCCTCAGATTGTCAGGTGAAGAAGAAGAAGAATGCTAGTTTTGCCAGTACTATACCTCTTCTCGGGGTGGGGTGGGGGGGGGGGGGGTGGAGTAACGGGACTGCAAGTGCATCACATGGATAATGAAGTGTTGTTTTCTGGACAGAGACATGTGTTATTTTCTAGCCATAAGTGGTATTCAAGTTTACTGTGTAATGTGTGGGAGTTATGAAATGAAATCAGGAGACTGGAAGAAGTATTTTCAGGGATGCAAGAATTGGCCATTCATTGTGGGAAGCAGAGAGAGGTCTTAAAGGAACCCTTGAACTTGCTTGGGCCATGCCCTTTCAAAGGAACCATCCCAGTATTTGCCTGAAGTGATTTAGGGGATTCACAGAAAACCTAAATCAGGATGGCCAGATATGGGTTTGAGCCATTGTCCTCCCCGTGATTAAAGGAGCAGATGTAAGAGGTTATTGAAGTGGTTACACATGAGCTTAGTAGAGTCAAAAGGGGATGTATAGGTGCTGGAGGTAGATTATTGAAGACAATCTTTGGGACAGCAGACACAAGTGGTGTAAGCAATTTGAATGAAATGGCAGAAGCTGCAACAGGGTTAACAGAAGTGCATAAAGTGACGGTAGACTGGCATTCAATGCAAATTATGAACTTGAAGAGCTGCTTGCTGAACAACACATACATGCTCCGCCAGTTGACTAAGGAAGTCATGGATTAAGCCAAGACATCAGCTATTACCCAGAACCAGGATTTAGAGGCACTGCAAGCATGTATGCAGATATTAGATGCAAGGTTAACCTCGACAAGGCTACTGCAGTCGCCAGGTGATAGCATCCAGGACACAAGGGTCGAGCTAACAAATTTGCTGGAGGCAGTCCAACAGGTGCTACATGGTCAGTAAGTTCCTGTCTTGCTGTCACTTGAGCAATTTCTGAAGGGATTGAGCAAGTTGCAAGGAGAGTTGCCATCAGAATTACACGTAGTAGTGTAGTCAGATCTTACTGCAGTGGGTGGTAACAGATAGCGCTCAATTATACGTATCAGTAAAAACACCAGTAGGTGAGAAACACTTGGTATTTAGGTGTTACACACTGCACATTTACCCAATGAAGCTCACAGCATTTGGGAAGTTAATGCAAGTAAAGGAAGGAGGAGTGTTACTACTAGCAGAAGATGAGTATCAACAAGTGGAGATGAGTGCGAGTGAGCTTCAGGAATGCTAGAATGGGCTGGTCACCATATGCTCAACTTGCGAGGTTATAATGAGGAGGGGTACATGCATCCTGCAACTATTTAAGGGAAAAATAGGAGAATATCTTTGCCCAAAGGAGGTTATCAAACCAAACCCTTATTTTCAGAGAGCAGCACTCCACTGAGTCTATCTAGAGTACAATGTACGATGACATGGTGGTGATTGCTAGTTGTTGTGAGCAAGGGACTACTAATTAATGGCACTAGGTGTGATACAGTAAGACCTGTATTTCATTTACCAGCAACTATGATAGGAGTTACCCTATTTACAGTGATACAGCCACAGCTGTACTGACCGGATGAACCACTAGAGATCTTATTCAATCAGAATCTTATCTTTGAGAATGATACTTGGGTACCAGGTCTGGACCACTCCTTAAGCCAAATGATAGCAGGCCAAGAAGATCAGATAACTACAGAACAAATGCTACAGCATCATCATCATCATCATAATAACAATCATCATTTTAGACTGATTATGCCTTTCAGCATTCAGTCTGGGGCATAGTCCCCCTTATAAAATTCCTCCATGATCCCCTATTCAGTGCTAACATTGGTGCCTCTTCTGATGTTAAGCCTATTACGTCAAAATCATTCTTAACCGAATCCAGGTACCTTCTCCTTGGTCTACCCCAACTCGTCCTACCCTCTACTGCTGAACCCATGAGTCTCTTGGGTAACCTTGCTTCTCCCATGCGTGTAACATGATCCCACCATCTAAGCCTGTTCGCCCTGACTGCTACATCTATAGAGTTCATTCCCAGTTTTTCTTTGATTTCCTCATTGTGGACACCCTCCTGCCATTGTTCCCATCTACTAGTACCTGCAATCATCCTAGCTACTTTCATATCCGTAACCTCAACCTTACTGATAAGGTAACCTGAATCCACCCAGCTTTTGCTCCCATACAACAAAGTTGGTCAAAAGGTTGAACGGTGCACAGATAATTTAGTCTTGGTACTGACTTCCTTCTTGCAGAAGAGAGTAGATCGTAGCTGAGCACTCACTGCATTAGCTTTGCTACACCTCGCTTCCAGTTCTTTCACTATGTTGCCATCCTGTGAGAATATGCATTCTAAGTACTTGAAACCATCCACCTGTTCTAACTTTGTTACTCCTATTTGGCACTCAATCCGTTTATATCTCTTTCCCACTGATATTACTTTCGTTTTGGAGATGCTAGTCTTCATACCATAGTTCTTACATGCCTGATCCAGCTCTGAAATATTACTTTGCAAACTTTCAGTCAAATCTGCCATCACAACTAAGTCATCCGCATATGCGAGACTGCTTATTTTGTGTTCACATATCTTAATCTCACCAAGCCAGTCTATTGTTTTCAACGTATGATCCATAAATAATATGAACAACAGTGGAGACAGATTGCAACGTTGTCTTACCTCTGAAACTACTATGAACCATGAACTCAATTTACCGTCAACTCTAACTGCTGCCTGACTATCTATGTAAAGACCTTTAACTGCTTGCAAAAGTTTGCCTCCTATTCCATAACCTCATAGAACAGACAATAGCTTCCTGCTAGGAACCTGGTCATATGCCTTTTCTAGATCTATAAAGCATAGATACAATTCCCTGTTCCACTCGTAACACTTCTCCATTATTTGCCATAAGCTAAAGATCTGGTCCTGACAACCTCTAAGAGGCCTAAACCCATACTGATTTTCATCCAATTGGTCCTCAACTAATACTCGCACTTTCCTTTCAACAATACGTGAGAAGATTTTACCCACAACACTGATTAAAGAGATACCTCTGTAGTTGTTACAATCTTTTCTGTTCCCATGTTTAAAGATTGGTGTGATTACTGCTTTCGTCCAGTCTGATGGATCCTTTCCTGACTCCCACACCATTTCAGTTATCCTGTATAGCCGCTTTATTGCACTGCAATCTATTGACCATTTTCTCCACTTCCTCAAATGTGATCCTGTTCCCATCAATATTCCTATCCCATTGTACATTGCTACAGCATATGTTATTATAAATATTATGAATTGGGGGGGGGGGGGGAGGGAATAGAGAGAGTATTTACTGTTAACTATGGTACCTGATGTTTTAGAAGATGTCATTTCAACAAGATTACCAATGGGACCTACATTTGGAAATAAAAGTACAGCAAATTACCATTCAGTGATGAATAGTGGTTTTCTGATTATGACAACTTCTTTCAAGTTCCTTCAGCCTGTGGAACCATTGATGATTTCAGTGAAAATTTGTACTAAAATGATAATTAAGCATTTATGAACATAGGACATGAGAAATTGACTGGTGATTACTATTTAAATAACAAGTCATATAATGGCATTCAGTTTAGAATAAATTTTTAATAAGCTAAAGAGAAACTTACTTTAAACATTTTTTCACACATTATCGTGGCTGACAGTGTTACGTAAACGAGCTTTTGTGCTAAAATTTACAGTTCCTCAGAAACGGACAAATATCTATTGCTTTTTATTTATATGTCATATTTCTTGATATATTGAGACATTTCACATCGAAACTATTCACATTACATGTTTTTAATTATAAATTATAATGAACAGTAATAATATGCATCTACACATACAAACATATAAAACATAAGTGGTATAGGATATAGTACACATTTTGTTTTCACATTGTATCTCATATTTTGTTTCACCACGGTCAGGCTTAAAAAGTGTCTTTGACTGCTTTTGAGTATATCAGATCACTATAGTAATCTTTGGTGCTCTGCTCCAGAACAGGTCACATCATATCACGTGACTTTTACAATTTCACTCAGTCTTTCATTCTCTGGAAAACTTATTCAATTAAATTTGGTCGATGGACACACATAATGTTACAAGCATGTGGAGCATCATCAGAATAGGGACATCAAGTAACAGCAACTTTTTTTAAGTGTTGCAATCCTAGCACCATGGTGATTCTGGTTTTGTTCTGCTTAGTATTTTTGTTTTTGAGTCAACATAGCATGAAGAAACCCAATCCAGGAGTAATACAAGATCCGGTAGATTGGATGCCCAGGGCCAGAAATTGTTGGCAGATCAACTTGTTGATAGGTAGGAATAGACAAGTTGGGGTAACTGTATAGTTAAAGAGTATAGTCATAATCAGATTCCAGTAATGTGTCAGAGTAAGACCCAGGGGAAGAGGTCTTATCCATGGAGGGAGGAAGTGTAGTGGCACTACCAAGTATTTTAGGTAAAAGCATTAAATTTCTAGTGTAAGTGACTTAAAGTAGCATGTAGGCTGCCACCAAGTACTGTAGTAGCAGCGCTGGCCATCAACCACGCTATGTTGTCATGTAGGGTACAATAACAGACGTGCAAGTGAGTTGGAAAGCAAGGATAGCTGACCACAGTGGTAAACTGCCCTGTACAGCAAGGAACGATGTAGTAAGCAGGTTGTTGCCACCAGACTCGAACAAGTCTCTCTGTTATGGGCAACGTGACAAGAGACCAGGTTTTAGAGAAACAAATGGGTAGTAATGGATTATAAATGAGGCTGAATTTGAGGACAGGATGTCATTTTGTTTGGGGTCTTTGTCATCACTGAGTAGTTGCACCACAGTGCCAGAGCACCACCGAACGCTGAGACGACTGGAGCAACGCAATCAGCAGCCTCTGGTTTGAAATCAGACTGTGTCTGCTATCTCACCGGGTCCTTCATGGGGCTTGTTGCCACAGCCCCACCAGCCTGCTTTCCGAGCCTGTTGCCACTGACACTGAGGCAGTGCCTACTGTCCAACTGCCACTGGCATTTGGCTACTCACATGGCAAAATCCACTCGTTTGCATGGCCTCAAATCTTCTGCAGTACCAGCAGATGATGTGCTGTCCTTGTCCAGATGTCAATAGGGCAGTGGAGGAATGACTTCTTGATCTCCAGTAGTACTGCTTTCTGTTGCCACTGCTGTCTCTCTCGGACAGTAATGTGTCAATCCTCTTTGTAAGGTCCTGACTTTAGGTGCTAGATTTTTGTAATCAGTTTGTGTGACCATTGACGATACTAGACTGTGACGTCACAACCAGTATGCCAGTCGAGGTGGAGAACATCATTGAAGGAACTGAATTACTTGGCGTCGATATCACATCATTGCATACAGTAACTGACTCGCTAATTTGGGCAGGAACAACAGCATCTGCAATTCTCTTGGCCAGGTCAGCCACCTGGTCCGAAGGCATCTCCATCTATGGTGCTATAATGGCTGTCACTGGTGGCAGTAGACAACCACTTCACGACATGTGCAGCAGATTATACGGCACTATCCGAGATTGTCCACTTTACTGCACAAATGCCATAAATATTGGAAAGGTTTCTAGTCCCCTATATTTTCCTGGGTTAACAGTTGCCAGAGATATTGTTTCTGTGACATAGAAACCCATTGGATCCAGTTTGATTATAGCAGTAATTACATTTTCCACTTCAGTGCTGTAACTGTGCTCCATCTGGCTAATGACACTGAGTGAATTATCATTGACTGACCTGTCATCTAGTCTGAGGTGTGTGAAATGTCTTTTTGTTATATTCCTAAAGAACAGGAATTCCTTGCCAGGCACTATAGTAAAGAGCTTGGCGATACTCAGTTTACTCAAAAGACAAAATCTCTCCTTCATCTTGAAAATATTTGGTGGTAGTTTGGAAAGAATACACACATCTTCATATAAAAAATTCATGATGGCTCGGTGTAATTCGTTATCAATGACAGTGCCCCTGGCAGCTGGTATGGAAAGCCATTTGGCAGCTGCAGCCTAAAAGTAATTAACACACGCATGTACATAACACAACTGACACAGCACTACACTGCACTGAGAGAGAAGTGCGGCTCAACCACTACAGACTAATTACCGGAAGCTTAGAGGCATTTAAGCAGTCACTGTTATTGCTTTCTATACAGAAATGCAACCAGAAGAAATCTTTATATGTGGTACCATGATATGTGCCCTCTGCCATGTGCTTTCAAATAATTTTCAGGGCATAGAAAGAGATATAAATCAGTTGTACACTGGAAGTTAGTTCTTTAGGCTTAAAAATATACATAATTTCTTTTGAAACTTCTGTCTATTAAAATATTTTAATAAATGGATGTTGGAGCTTAACAATGATTGTGATCTGATCAGGTGTGGCCAAAACAGGATGGTTTTCAATTGAAGCCAAAGTAAGATTCTCTTCTGTTTGGTCATCAGAAAGGGAACAAATGAAAAGGGGAAAATGCATCAATAAAATAATTCCTGTTTCAGATGGTACAGTCACCAATCATTCTGGTGCAGTCATTGCAGCTGACAGCAAAGTCAACAAACCCACATTTTTGAAGCCTGAGAGAAATTTCATTGCATTGCAAAAGAATGTGAAAGCATGGCAAATTTTCAATAACTGATATGTGTATCTTTATAAGTTATAAACATGAAAATGGAAAATACTAGATGGAATACAAATAATTGAAGGAGTAGAGGTAACAAGCCACCATATAACACAGTCTAGGCATTGAGCAGTCAATTCGAACTTAAACAAGACTGAATGCTTCATGAAAACCAGCACTAGTTGTTAACAAGAACATTATTAAGCCCATGACTGGTTTCAGCCTTGGTATCAGGTCATTTTCAACTGGATCTAAAAGTTATGCTGTAGAGAAGGAATGTCAGATCACTTAATAAATTGAACATACAGTTGTGAAATCAGCGTTCTTCGAATATGGATAAACTAATAAGAACATATTTCTTCAATAACGCATGCACTGTGTTCCTGCTGCCTGTGTACGTGCATGCACGCACACACACACGCACACACACACACACACACGCATATATATATATATATATATATATATATATATATATATATATATACACACACACTCACACTCACTCTACATTTTACCAGTGGTGCAACTCAGCTCCTCAAGCTGGAACACTGAGACAGTGCAGTTGTGTGTGTGTGTGTGTGTGTGTGTGTGTGTGTGTGTGTATGTGTGTTATGTACTAGCTGAGGAAGAATGTTGTCCAAAAAATTAACAATGTTTTCAGTCTTATTTATGTTCCTATCTGCTGCCCACTGCCTCATGTTGTGACTTGTTATCGTCCCCCTCCAATTATTTGTTTATAAAAAACTGTATAAATATAAGAGTATCCCTACAAATATGCTGTACATATCAGACCATCATCTGGAAGACACAGAATGGATGCACTTGGATGGATGTAAGTTAGTATCACATTAACGTAGATGTAATATGAGGAAAGGAGTAGAGGCCATATACACAAACACTGGAATGGAGTCCCAGGCCATAGACTTATCACATAGTTTTAACAAAGAAAAGAAAAGTACAATTTTACAAAAGAGTAATTGCTGGCTCAGTTAAAGTATTCAGAGAGAAATTATAGGATGAAAAATGGGAAGTTTATCAAGGACACATAGCAGATGAGAAATTTAATTATTTCCGAAAAATATTCTCACTGCGCTGTGAATCCAGTTTTCTTTTACAAGACAACTGGGGCGTTTTCATTAGAAGTCAAGAATGGCTAGCATCTGGGATCAAAATATCTTGTACTAGAGAGCAGTCCATCCACTTCATATCTTACATGAAAGAGCTTCATTTAATGCAAAGCAGTATCTCTAATCAAGGCTTAAATATGCACTACAAACAGTGCTGCAAAATTCCTCAGCAAATTATCAGAAAGAAAAGGACAGTATATTATGCACAAAAAATTCAAAATTCTGAGAACAAATTAAGAACAGTTTGGAGTCTAAGACAAGAAATGAATAAACTCAGCAAGGAAAATGAAAGTGCATTCCCAGATGACAATAGCAGTGAGACAGATAGTATGAAATGCGAATCATAGGCCACTAAATCCAACAAATTTTTCCTAACGGTATATGAAATCAGGGGAACAAACACTAGTCCATCAAAAGCAGAGCTAATAACATTAAATATACATGCAGTACATACTCCATCACCAGATATCAGTTTTGCCAATTCATCTGTCACAGAGATCACAAATATCTTTATATCACAAAAATGTTTTGACTCTTATGGCTATGATGTGTTAATCAGACAAAGTACTAAATCTTGTGGAGAGTTTAGAGTGACATCCTTGAGTAACCTAAGTAACCAGCCAATGATTCTAATTATATTTTTTGCTGAGTGACTGAAGTGTGCAGTAGTACCACCAATATACAAAGGTGGAGGTAATCTGTAGCTATAGATTGATCTCACTTCTTCATGTGTTCTCAAAAGTAACTTACTACAGAATACTGAACCATCTTCTGAGAATAACCTTTTAACAACTCTGTTTGGCACCCACAAAGTCGTGTTAAAAATAATGCAATGAATAATCTCACAAACTCAATTCCAGTAGAACCAAACAACAAAAATTACCCTGTTGGCAATTTCTGTGGTCCTTCCAGAGCCTTTGATTGTGGAGCTTATAAAATTTTCCAAGGAATCAAAAATGATGTGTCTTTCCTTTGCATGGATGAGTTCATATCTTAACAGTAGAAAAACATTGTATTTCATTAGCAAATGATATAAGGGGATTAAGATTAAATTTGGAGTGGGGAAACATCTGCCACCAGGTTGGTGCTTGGCTCATGATTGTTCTTGCTCTACATAAATGATGTACCATGGACATTGGAGGACTCTTCCAAAACTGCAATGTTTGCTGATTATGAAAGCATACTGAAAAAGTACAAAATGCATCCATATCAGACACAGACAGGAGAATAATGGAACAGGGTTACAACTGCTTCACAGCCAATGGTGTTTAATCCCTAATCCTGTAAAAATTATATTATGCAATTCCAAACAAAATAATGACCTACAGTTAGCATATGTGGAGATCTAGATATAGACAAGCCTCCATGTTTGAAGCACTTGGGCATCCTGATGAACAATAACTGAAGTAGGACCAGCATGTTGACTGGCTTGATGCAGCTCTCCATGCTACTCTATCCTGTGCAAGCTTCTTCATCTCCCAGTACTTACTGCAACCTACATCCTTCTGAGTCTGCTTAGTGTATTCATCTCTTGGTTTCCCTCTACGATGTACCCTCCACACTGCCCTCCAATGCTAAATTTGTGATCCCCTGATGTCTCAGAACATGTCCTACCAACCGGTCTCTTCTTCTTGTCAAGTTGAGCCACAAACTCCTCTTCTCCCCAATTCTATTCAATACCTCCTCATTAGTTATGTGATCTACCCATCTAATCTTCAGCATTCTTCTGTAGCACCACATTTCGAAAGCTTCTATTCTCCTCTTGTCCAAACTATTCATCGTCCATGTTCCACTTCCATACATGGCTACACTCCATACAAATACTTTCAGAAACGACTTCCTGACACTTAAATCTATACTCGATGTTCACAAATTTCTCTTCTTCAGAAACGCTTCCCTTGCCATTGCAAGTCTACATTTTATATCCTCTCTACTTCGACCATCATCAGACATTTTGCTCCCCAAATAGCAAAACTCCTTTACTACTATAAGTGTCTCATTTCCTAATCCAATTCCCTCAGCATCACCTGACTCAATTCAACTACATTCCATTACCCTCATTTTGCTTTTGTTGATGTTCATCTTATATCCTCCTTTCAAGGCACTGTCCACTCCGTTCAACTGCTCTTCCAAGTCCTTTGCTGTCTCTGACAGAACTACTATGTCATCGGTGAACCTCAAAGTTTTTATTTCTTCTCCATGAATTTTGATACCTGCTGTGAATTTTTCTTTTGTTTCCTTTACTGCTTGCTCAATATACAGATTGAATAACATCGGGGACAGGCTACAACCCTGTCTCACTCCCTTCCCAACCACTGCTTCCCTTTCATGCCCCTCAACTCTTATAACTGCCATCTGGTTTATGTACAAATTGTAAATAGCCTTTCGCTCTCTGTATTTTACCCCTGCCTCCTTTAGAATTTGAATCAGAGTATTCCAGTCAACAATGTCAAAGGCTTTCTCCAAGTCTACAAATGCTAGAAACATAGGTTTGCCTTTCCTTAATCTATCTTCCAAGATAAGTCGTATGTCAGTATTGCCTCACGTGTTCCAACATTTCTACGAAAGCCAAACTGATATGCCCTGAGGTCGGCTTCTACCAGTTTTTCCATTCATCTGTAAAGAATCTGTGTTAGTATTTTGCAGCTGTGACTTATTAAATTGATAGTTCAGTAATTTTCACATCTGTGAACACCTGCTTTCTTTGGGATTGGAATTATTATATTCTTCTTGAAGTCTGAGGGTATTTCACCTGTTTCATACATCTTGCTCACCAGATGGTAGAGTTTTGTCAGGACTGGCTCTCCCAAGGCTGTCAGTAGATCTAATGGAATGTTGTCTACTCCCGGGGCCTTGTTTCGACTCAGGTCTTTCAGTGCTCTGTCAAACTCTTGACGCAGTATCGTATCTCCCATTTCATCTTCATCTACATCCTCTTCCATTTCCATAATATTGTCCTCAAGTACATCGCCCTTGTATAGACCCTCTATATACTCCTTCCACCTTTCTGCTTTCCCTTCTTTGCTTAGAACTGGGTTTCCATCTGAGCTCTTGATATTCTTACAAGTGGCTCTCTTTTCTTCAAAAGCCTCTTTAATTTTCCTGTAGGCAGTATCTATCTTACCCCTAGTGAGATAAGCACATTTGTTCCAGCCATCCCTGCTTAGCCATTTTGCACTTCCTGTCGATCTCATTTTTGAGACGTTTGTATTCCTTTTTGTGTGCTTCATTTACTGCATTTTTTTTCTCCTTTCATCAATTAAATTCAATATTTCTTCTGTTACCCAAGGATTTCTACTAGCCCTCGTCTTTTTACCTACTTGTTCCTCTGCTGCCTTCACTACTTCATCTCTCAGAGCTACCCATTCTTCTTCTACTGTATTTCTTTCCCCCATTCCTGTCAATTGTTCCCTTAAGCTCTCCCTGAAACTCTGTACAACCTCTGGTTTAGTCAATTTATCCAGATCCCATCTCCTTAAATTCCCACCGTTTTGCAGTTTCTTTAGTTTTAATCTACAGTTCATAACCAATAGATTGTAGTCAGAGTCCACATCTGACATCTGTCCCTGGAAATGTATTACAATTTAAAACCTGGTTCCTAAATCTCTGTCTTACCATTATATAATCTATCTGATACCTTCTAGTATCTCCAGGATTCTTCCATGTATACAACCATCTTTTATGATTCTTGAACCAAGTGTTAGCTATGATTAAGTTATCCTCTGTGCAAAACTCTACCAGATGGCTTCCTCTGTCATTTCTTACCCCCAATCCATATTCACCTACTATGTTTCCTTCTCTCCCTTTTCCTAATCTCGAATTTCAGTCACCCATGACTATTAAATTTTCGTCTCCCTTCACTACCCGAAAAATTTCTTTTATCTCATCATAAATTTCATGAATTTCATCATCTGCAGAACTAGTTGGCATATAAACTTGTACTACTGTAGTAGGCATGGGCTTCGTGTCTATCTTGGCCATTATAATACGTTCACTATGCTGTTTGTAGTAGCTTACCTGCACTCCTCATTTTTTTATTCATTATTATACCTACTCCTGCATTACCCCTATTTGATTTTGTATTTATTACCCTGTATTCTCCTGACCAAAAGTCTTGTTCCTCCCGCCACTGAACTTCACTAATTCCCACTATATCTAACTTTAACCTATTCATTTCCCTTTTTAAATTTTCTAACCAACCTGCCCAATTAAGGGATCCGACATTCCACGCTCCGATCCATAGACTGCCAGTTTTCTTTCTCCTGATAACGACGTCCACTTGAGTAGTCCCCGCCCAGAGATCTGAATAGGGGCTATTTTACCTCTGAAATATTTTACCCAAGAGGACGCCATCATCATTTAACCATACAGTAAAGCTGCATGCCCTCGGGAAAAATTACAGCTGTAGTTTCCCCTTGCTTTCAGCCTTTCACAATACCAGCATAGCAAGGCCGTTTTGGTTAGTGTTACAAGACCAGATCAGTCAATCATCCAGACTGTGGCCCCTGCAACTACTGTAAAGGCTGCTGCCCCTCTTCAGGAACCACACATTTGCCTGGCCTCTCAACAGATATCCCTCCATTGTGGTTGCACCTACGGCACGGCCATCTGTATCCCCGAGGCACGCAAACCTCCCCACCAATGGCAAGGTCCATGGTTCATGTGGAGAAGCTAACCAAAAAGCTCAGTTTTGCTTTGCACTCCGAAATCTCTCTCCATGTATTGACCAGCAGACAAGATTGCTAACATAGTTTGTGTTCTTTCACTCAGTTCTGTCCTACAACATAATCTTCTGGGGAATTGCAGCTAAGGCCAAAAAACTGTTTATTCTACAGACACATGCACAAAGTCTGTAACAAATTGCCAATGGACATTATGTGGGCAACTGAATATCTCAAAATATTTAAGAACATAGTAAATTAATACTTCATTAGGCAATCAGAATACATAGACTCAAAAATGTAAATACCTCATAACTCTTCTGATAGTAGTCTTCATGAAATTACATAAATACTTTAATGTAATAAATAATAACAGTATCTGAATAGTGTGGGAAGATGAGCAGTGATATTTTTTTGAGTAGCTTTTTTCTTCCTAACACATGAATATAAGGTAATCTATAAGTAATTATCAGTTTGAGTAGATTAGTGCTAATCATGATCTGTTGTTAGTGTACTTTACGGAAGTAGCTACCAGTGGTTGCTTCTGCTTTTTAAAGTATAACTTGACTGAACCTGCTTCCCTGAAGGCTCTCCTGCATGATAGTATTTGCAAACATGATGTGTGATAGAATGAATGAATTAATGAATGAATGCAATTGTTGTATCTTGATCATTTCTAATTTACTCAAGTAAACTTTTATGTTCCTCATTCATCATAATCTATATGATCCACAACAATCTTTGGGCTCATCTTGTGTAGAAATCTTTTTCTTGAATTTCTCAGAGTGTCAGTTTTGACCACCCTGCCATTGAGAGGCGTTTACTAGCATACAGACACTCTGTTTCAATTTCTGCATTGTAGTGTCTTTGTTTAACATTCCTTGAGATGGCTTTTGTCTGATATAAAGTATGTCTGACCATCTTCTGTTGCCTGGTGTTGTTGGTATGTCCTTCACCAGTTTTCAGCTTTATGATTTCCCCATGATTTTTACAGCTTTCAGCTATTTCAGTTATCTCCTACCATTAGGTGACCAGGGGTTGCTTTGATATTTTTTGTTTTCTTCCCAAAGGAAATTTGGAGCCTGTATTTTTTGTGCTTGCTGTTTAACTGTATTTATCTGCTTGGTAGCTGTATTATGTATTCCTATACGGAATCATGGGATTGTCCATGAATGCAAGATGGTTGATCTTGATCATCCAATGTATATTCAGTTGATGAATAGCTCTTTCATGTCCAGTTCTTTTCGCATTTACATGTTGTTGTTGCAGTTGTTGTTGTGATTTTCAGTCCAAAGACTGGTTTGATGCAGCTCTCCGTCCTACTCTATCCTGTGCAAGCCTCATCATCTTTGAGTAACTACTGCAGCTTACATCCCTCTGAATCTGCTTACTGTATTCATCTCTTGGGCTCCCTCTATGATTTTTACCCCCAGCACTTCCCTCCAGTACTAAAGTGCTAAACTGGTGATCCCTTGATGCCTCAGAATGTGTCCTACCAACTGATCCTTTCTTTTAATCAGGTTGTACCACAAATTTCTCTTCTCCCCAATTCTATTCAGTACCTCCTCATTAGTTGCATGATCAACCAATCTAATCTTTAGCATTCTTGTGTAGAACAACATTTCAAAAGCTTCTATTCTCTTCTTGTATAAATTATTTATCGTCCATGTTTCACTTCCATATATGGCTATACTCAATACAAATGCTGTCAGAATGACTTCCTGACAGTTACATCTATACTCGATGTTAACAAATTTCTCTTCTTCAGAAACGCTTTTCTTGTCACTGCCAATCTGCATTTTATATCCTCTCTACTTGGACAATATCTGATATTTTGTGTCCCAAACAGCAAAACTCATTTACTACTTTAAGTGTCTCATTTCCTAATCTAATTCCCTCAGCATCATCTGATTTAATTCGACTACATTCTGTTATCCTCCTTTTGCTTTTGTTTATATTCATCTTATATCCTCGTTTCAAGACTCTGTCCTTTCTGTTCAACAGCTCTTCCAAGTCCTTTGTTGTCTCTGACAGAATTACAATGCCATTAGGGAACCTCAGAGTGTTTATTTCTTTTCCCTAGACCTTAATTCCTACTCCAATTTTTTTCTTTTGTTCCTTTACTGCTTGTTCAGTATACCAATTGAATAACATTAGGGCAGGCTACAACCCTGTCCCACTCTCTTCTCAATCACTGCTTCCCTTTCATGCCCATCAACTGTTATAACTGCCATCTGGTTTCTGTGCAAATTGTAAATAGCCTTTAATTCCCTGTATTTTACACCTGCCACCCTTAGTTCCAGTCAATATTGTCAAAAGTTTTCTCTAAGTCTACAAATGCTGTAAACGTAGGGTTGCCTTTCATTAACCTGTCATCTGTGAGTGGTCATAGGGTCAGTACTGCCTCGCATATTCCCTCATTTCTCCAGAATCCAAACTGATCTTCACTGAGGTTAGCTTCTACCAGTTTTTCATTCTTCTGTAAACAATTAGTGTTAGCATTTTGCAGCCATGAGTTATTAAATTTCACACCTGTCAGCACCTGCTTTCTTTGGAATTAGGATTATTATATTCTTCTAGTAGTCTGAGGGTATTTCACCTGTCTCATACATCTTGCTCACCAGATGGAAGAGATTTGTCATGGCTGACTTTCCCAAGGCTATCAGTAGCTCTAACAGAATGTTGTCTACTCCTGGGGCCTCGTTTCGATGTAAGTCTTTCAGTGCTTTATCCAATTCTTCATACAGTATGATATCTCCATTCTCATCTTCCTCTACATCTTCTTCCATTTCCATAATATTGCACTCAAGTACATCTCCCTTGTATAGCCCGTTTATATACTCTTTCCACATTGCTGCTTTCCCATCTGTGCTTGGAACTGGGTTTCCATCTGAGCTCTTGGTATTCATACAGGTGGTCCTCTTTTCTCCAAAGGTCTCTTCAATTTTCCTGTAGGCAGTAACTAGCTTACCCCTAGTGAGATATGCCTCTACATCCTTACATTTGGCCTCTAGCCATCCCTGCTTAGCCTTTTTGCACTTCCTGTTATTTTCAATTTTTAGACATAGACCCCAATGAACCATGGACCTGGCAGTTGGTGGGGCGGCTTGCGTGCCTCAGCGATACAGATGGCCATACCATAGGTGCAACCACAATGGAGGGGTGTCTGTTGAGAGGCCAGACAAACGTGTGGTTCCTGAAGACGGGCAGCAGCCTTTTCAGTACTTGCAGGGGCAACAGTCTGGATGATTGACTGATCTGGCCTTGTAACACTAACCAAAACAGCCTTGCTGTGCTGGTAGTGCAAACAGCTGAAAGCAAGGGGAAACTAAAGCCGTAATTTTTCGTGAGGGCATGCAGCTTTACTGTATGGTTAAATGATGATGGCATCCTCTTGGCTAAAATATTCCGGAGGTAAAATAGTCTCCAACTCGGATCTCCGGGCGGAGGGGGGGGGGGGGGGGGGGGGGCTACTCAAGAGGGCGTCGATATCAGAAGAAAGAAAACTGGCGTTCTACGGATCGGAGCCTGGAATGTCAGATCCCTTAATCGGGCAGGTAGGTTAGATAATTTAAAAAGGGAAATGGATAGGTTAAAGTTAGATATAGTGGAAATTAGTGAAGTTCAGTGGCAGGAGGGACAAGACTTTTGGTCATGTGAATACAGGGTTATAAATACAAAATCAAATAGGAGTAATGCAGGAGTAGGTTTAATAATGAATAAAAAAGTAGGAGTGCTGGTAAGCTACTACAAACAGCATGGTGAACTCATTATTGTGGCCAAGATAGACATGAAGCCCATGCCTACTGCAGTAGTACAAGTTTATATGCCAACTATCTCTACACATGATGAAGAAATTGAAGAAATGTATGATGAAATAAAAGAAATTATTCAGATTGTGAAGGGAGACAAAAATTTAATAGTCATGGGTGACTGGAATTCAGTAGTAGGAAATGGGAGAGGAGGAAACGTAGTAGGTGAATATTGATTGGGGATAAGAAATGAAAGAGGAAGCCGCCTGGTGCAATTTTGCACAGAGCACAACTTAATCATAGCTAACACTTGGTTCAAGAACCATAAAAGAAGGTTGTATACATGGAAGAAGCCTGGAGATACTGACAGGTTTCAGATAGATTGTATAATGGTAAGACAGAGATTTAGGACCCAGGTTTTAAATTGTAAAACATTTCCAGGGGCAGATGTGGACTCTGACCACAATCGATTGGTTATGAACTGTAGATTAAAACTGAAGAAACTGCAAAAGTGTGAGAATTTAAGGAGATGGGACCTGGATAAACTGACTAAACTAGAGGTTGTACAGAGTTTCAGGGAGAGCATAAGGGAACAATTGACAGGAATTGGGGGAAAGAAATACAGTAGAAGAAGAATGGGTAGCTCTGAGGGATGAAGTAGTGAAGGTGGCAGAGGAACAAGTAGGTAAAAAGACAAGGGCTAGTAGAAATCCTTGGGTAACAGAAGAAATATTGAATTTAATTAATGAAATGAGAAAATATAAAAATGCAGTAAGTGAAGCAGGCAAAAAAGAATACAAACGTCTCAGAAATGAGATTGACAGGAAGTGCAAAATGGCTGAGCAGGAATGGCTAGAGGACAAATGTAAGGATGTAGATGTTTATCTCTCCAGGGGTAAGATAGATACTGCCTACAGGAAAATTAAAGAGAGCTTTGGAGAAAAGAGAGCCACTTGTATGAAAATCAAGAGCTCAGATGGAAACCCAGTTCTAAGCAAAGAAGGGAAAGCAGAAAGGTGGAAGGAGTATATAGAGGGTCTATACAAGGGCAATGTACTTGAGGACAATATTATGGAAATTGAAGAGGATGTAGATGAAGATGAAATGAGAGACGCGATACTGCGTCAAGAGTTTGACAGAGCACTGAAAGACCTGAGTCGAAACAAGGCCCCAGGAGTAGACAACATTCCATTGGAACTAGTGATGGCCTTGGGAGAGCCAGTCCTGACAAAGCTCTACCATCTGGTGAGGAAGAGATATGAGACAGGTGAAATATCCTCAGAAGAATATAATAATTCCAATCCCAAAGAAAGCAGGTGTTGACAGATGTGAAAATTACTGAACTATCAGTTTAAAAAGTTACTGCTTAAAAATACTAAAGCGAATTCTTTACAGACGAATGGAAAAACTGGTAGAAGCCGACCTCGGGGAAGATCAGTTTGGATTCCGCAGAAATGTTGGAATGCGTGAGGCAATCCTGGCCCTACGACTTATCTTAGAAAATAGATTAAAGAAAGGCAAATCTACGTTTCTAGCATTTGTAGACTTGGAGAAAGCCTTTGACATCGTTGACTGGAATACTCTGTTTCAATACCTAGAGATGTCTTAATATTTAAAATATAGTTTCCTAAATCTCTGTCTAACCATTATATAAACAATCTGAAACCTTCCAGTGTCTCCAGGTTTCTTCCACACATACAACCTTCTCTCATCATTTTTACACAAGGTGTTAACTATGATTAAATTATGCTCTGTGCAAAATTCTACCAGGCGGCTTCCTCTTTCATTCCTTTCTCCAAGTCCAGATTCACCAACTACTTTTCCTTCTCTACCTTTTCTTCCTTTTCCCACTGTCGAATTTCAGTCCCCCATGACTATTAAATTTTTAGCTCCCTTAACTGTGTGAATAATTTCTTTTGTCTCATCATACATTTCCTCAATCTCCTCCTCACCTGCGGAGCTAGTTTGCATATAAACTTGTATTATTGTGGTGGGTGTGGGCTTCCTGTCTATCTTAGCTACAACGATTTGTTTACTATGCTGTTCATAGTAGCTTATCCACATTCCTAGTTTTTTACCCATTATTACCCCTATTTGATTTTGTATTTATAACCATGTATTTGCATGACCAGAAGTCCTGTTCCTCCTGCCACCAAACTTCACTAATTCTGTCTATATCTAACTTTAACCTATCCATTTCCCTTTTTAAGTTTTCTAACCTACCTGCCCAATTAAGGGAGCTGACATTCCATGCTCGGATCCGTAGAGTGCCAGTTTTGTTTCTCCTGATAACGACATCTTGCTGAGTAATCTCCACCTGAAGATCTGAATTGGGGACTGTTTTACCTCCAAAATATTTTATGCAAGACATACCATCTTTTTATAACCGTACAGTAGAGATGCATGCCCTTGGGAAAAATTATGACTGTACTTTCCCCTTGCTTTCAGCCATTCACAGTACCAGTGCAGCAATGCCGTTTTGGTTTATGTTACCAGGCTACAAAAAGCCGCTGCCCCTCTTTGTTTACATATGATCTCTTGAAACACACTTGAAGAGAACTAGAGATAGCTTGCTTGACTCTCGTTTTGATCTGAAACTCCTTTGAGAGATCCCCCAGAGGTTCTACCCATGAATGTCTGCATATTAATCTCCTTTCTGTTGGCATCCACTCTGAAAAGTAAAATTGTGCTTCCCTGTTGACTAACTGGTGGGCTAATACAAGATCTTTGTTGACGGCCGGCCACTGGCGGCCGAGTGGTTCTAGGTGCTTCAGTCTGGTACCGCGCGACCACTATGGTCGCAGGTTCGAATCCTGCCTCGGGCATGGATGTGTGTGATGTCCTTAGATTAGTTAGGTTGAAGTAGTTCTAAGTTATAGGGGTCTGATGACCTGAAATGTTAAGTCCCATAGTGCTCAGAGCCACTTGAATTACTCTTTGTGGACACAGTTAAGCAGTACTCTTTTCGGGCTGCAGATCTGCTCTACACATGACCTCCTTTTCCTGAAGATATTTATTTCCTGAAGCTGATAAATCTATATTATTATTGTTGTTATTTTCGATTTTGGCTTCCTATCGCTCAGGTAAATAACTACTTCCAATTAAACTTTCAGTTCTTTCAATAAATCTTCTTTCAGTCAGAGTACTGTTCTTTTTCTCATCTTCTCACCACTTTGCTACACTTTCTAATTTTTTTATGTACAGGCAAAATCTAAAACCTTCTTTTGAAATATGTCTCTGATCAGAATTTCACCTTATTCACTCTTCATCTCTTTTACATCAACCCTGATTTCTTGAAATGACTCACACAAGGTAGATTTGTTCCCACGGAGTTCACAAATTCTCTTGCATATCATATTTTCGTTCATCTGAACCAGATGGCCATGAAATAGCATGCTCCTTTTCCACGTCATTGTACCAGGTGGAAACTTTCCCTATTAACACGTTATAACAGGGAAACTAATACTGTATGGGGATGAGACTTGGCAGCATTAATGTGAATGACATGGGAAAGATAAATAATGCAGAATCAGTTCAATTGAAATACTTATAATGTGCTGCTACTGTATATCATACCATCACACTAGTACCATTACTGCTACAAAATGGGCTAAAATGGCGTCCATCAGTGTCCAGAAGATTCTGAAAGCACAGGATTGCATTCTACACTGCAGAATGAAACATGTCCATAGGTATGCTGGCTACCTCTCTTGGTATGCTGCGCTTCAGATCAGCATGTGTGAATGTTCCCCTAGTAAACCCTGTCCCTTAGGTAGCTCCACAGCCAAAAATGACATGGAGTGAGATCAGGTGATTGTGCCGGCCATGCATTTGGAAATGATCAGCTGATAATTTGATCGCATTCAAACATGTTTTGGAGAAGCAGATGAATTTCACAAGCGATGTGTGGTAGGGCCCTATCTTGCATGAAAACTGTTGAATTCAGTGCATCTGTCTACTGTAGGGCAGGTATGACATGCTGATGAAGTATATTGCCAGTCACACTGCACGTCTTTGGAACTTGAGTGCCAACCTGTTCGAAAAAGAATGGGCCAGTGATGAACATAGCTGTGGAGCCACACCATACAGTGACATGCTCACCATACAAACGGACTTCATGCACAGTGACTGGAGGTGAAGATCCCCACACTCAGAAATTCTGTGTTCGCCTCACCTGTCAGAGAAAATGAGCTTCATCTGTCCACAGGATGGTCCAGGGCCAGCCTTGTCAACTTCAGCCCTTGCGAGAAAGTCTATAGCGAAGTCAACATGATGTTGTGCATCCCGTGTTGAAAGATGTTGTATGGTATGTTTCTTGTATGGATACCATTTGAGAATGGTTTGAAGTGCCTTCGTACAGTGGACCACAGGTTGTTCAGCTGTCATGACACAGCACACGCACTGCCCGACAATCAGGAATTGCATGCAGTGTTGTTTGCCATAGCAACAGCGATTTCATCAACCACCTGTGGTGCAACCATTTGTTGGCCTCTTCCTGGAGCAATGAGCAGTTCTCCAGTTGATTCGAGCTTCTTCATCATCCTCTGCACAACACGTGGAGATAGAGGACCCTTTCAGCCGGCGATATTCTCGAAGTGCAGTTGCAGCATTACTATTGTTTTGATAATAGAGCTTCACCAGTAATGCCGTGCTCCTTTTGTCCAAACTCATGTTGACACTTCAACAAGTGCACTGCAACTGGTCATGCATGTGAGTCTATGAATCACGATGATTGATCATGGCACCTGGCAGCCGTAGTTGGAACTGGACAGTGGCGTTGTGACTCATGGAAATCTTGCTTCCCATATTCTGGACATTAATGCTACCAAGTTTGGTACTCATACTTACAGTAATTAGTTTGCATGTTATAACATGTTAAATAGTGCAAGTTTAATTATAACCACTCAGTATATATTGTCCAGTTTTCTTGTTGAGCCCTTCATTGCACCTATTCCTGTACTTACCCTTGTATTTTGCTGGTCCCATTATTTTCCTGAAGGTTTTCCTCTCTCTCTTTTCCACATTTTCTATTTCCCTTGTCTTAGTCAAATCGAAACATTTGGCTGTGTATGAACATTCTTGTTTTATTGCTGTAATGGAGTGTTGTAACACTGGTTGAGAGGAGATAGATCTCTTATTGTACACGTCTTCGGTCAACTGCAATGCCAGTTCCATTTTCCTTCCTGAATTTATTAGCCTCATCATCAAGACGATTCTTCTGTATTGCTTCACCAAGATATTTAAATTTATTGAATCTTTCAATTTTCCTGTAATCTGTGTCCATGAAATTTATATTTGTTGTGTATTCTGTTTTTATGTAGGATATTGTATGCCCTGCTTTTCGTACAGTTCTTTCCAAAATGTTGATTTGTCTTGTGCTATCCAGACAACATTGTAAGATTGTTGTCAGAGTTCTCTTCTTCTTCTTCTTCTTCTTCTTCATCTTCATCTTCATCTTCTTATTATTTTTATTATCAATATTATTGGTATATGCTTCTTTATGTTACAATACCTTAATAACATACCAGACTGTTGTGCTATCATTTGATTTTTTTTTCCATACTGTTAGCTGGAACCTGGACTACCACTGCCTTCACCAAATGCCCTCAAAAAGAAAATTCTGATCAAAAACAAGAAGCTAAATCCTGATGTGGAAAAGCAGGAGTTGGAACTGTTCTGGCAGGGACAGTTTGTCATTGAAGAAGATGAGGAAGAAGAGGAAGAAGACACGTCTGCCATCAGTGAAGCTAAACTGGTACATAAATAATCCAGACAGTTCTATTATTTAAAATGTAAGACTCATGTACCATGAAATTTTCAGGCGAACAGCTCGATGTCAGTAACTTTGTACCACAATATTTCAGTACTGAGATTTCCGACCGTCTTCAGGTGTATTCTGGTGAAAGTACACTAAGCTCCCAGTGAAGCAAAACAGCTTAAATCACTTAATAAAAGGCAAGGCCTCCAGTCCTGATTGTATACCAGTCAGGTCCCTCTCAGAGTATGCTGATACAATAGCTCCATATTTAGCAATTGTATACAAGCAGTTCCTCATTGAAAGACCCGTACCTAAAAACTGGAAAGTTGCACAAGTCACACCAATACCCAAGAAGGGAAATAGGAGTAATCAGATGAATTACAGACCCATATTGCTAACATTGATTTGCAGTAGGATTTTGGAGCTGACATTTTGTTGAACAGTATGAGTTATCTTGAGGGGAAAAAAAACTATTTATTGACAAACAGCCAATATGGTTTCAGAAAGTATTGTTCTTGTTAAACACAGTTAGCTCTTTATTCTCATAAATTAATGAGTGCTATTGACAGGGAATATAAAATTGATTCCATATTTTTAGATTTCCAGAAGACTTTTCACACCTTATCTTTCAAGTGACTCTAATCAAATTGCATGCCAATGGGCTATTATCTCAGTTGTGTGACTGGACTGAAGATTTCCTGTCAGAAGGTCACATTTCATTGTAACTGTCAGAAAGTAATTGAGTAGAACACAAGTATCATCTGATGTGCCTCAAGTTAGTTTTATAGGTCCCCTGCTGTTCCTGTTTTACATAAATGACTTAAGAGATAATCTTAGTAGCACTCTTTGATTGTTTATAGATGATGCTGTCATTAACCATCTTATAGAGATATCAGATGATCAAAACAAATTGCAAAACTATTTAGACAAGATATGTGTATGGTGCAAAAAGTAGCAGTTGATTCTAAATAATGAAAATTGAGAAGTCATCCTCATGAGTAACAAAAGGAATCGACTAAATTTCAGCTACATGATGAATCACACAAATCTAAAGGCTGTAAATTCAAGTAACTGCTTTGGGACTACAGTTACAAATATCTTAAGTTGGAACGATCACATAGATAATGTTGTGGGGGAAAGCAAACCAAAGGCAGTATTTTGTTGGCAGGACACTGAGAAAATGCAACAAGTGTACTAAAGAGACTGTCTGCACTACAATTGTCCGCCCTCTTCTGGAGTATTGCTGTGCGGTGTGGGATCCGCATCAGATAGGATTGATGGGTGTCATCAAAAAGGTTCACAGAAGGGCAGCTCGTTTTGTACTGCTGCGAAACAGGGGACAGAGCGCAATGAATATGTTGTGTGAATTGGGGTAGCAGTCCTTAAAACAAAGTCATTTTTTATTTTGGCAGAATCTTATCATGAAATTTTGGTCAGCAACTTTCTCCTCAGAGTGTGCAAGTATTTTGTTGACAACCAGCTACATATGGAGAAATGATCATCATAATGAAATAAGAGAAATCAGAGCTCACATTGAAAGATTTAAACATTTGTTTTTCCTGTGCGCTGTTAGAGAGTGGAACAGTTGAGAAGTAGCTTGAAGGTGGTTTGATGAACTCTCTGCCAGGCACTAAATTGTTAATTGCAGATAATCATGTAGATGTAGGTGTAAGACACTACCAGCAATTACTTAGTTTCTCAAATGTTGCACACACATTACTTGAGTGCATGTACTTCTGCTGTAAATCTTTGCATTGCTTCAAGTGCCCTCTGCATCATATCAATTCTCTTCACATGATAAAGTCACAGAACAACATCAGCTACTGAAAGCACAAAGTTTTACAATGACAAGATTCCAAGCTGGAAACTCTATATCACCATTGATAAGTTCCTCAGACAGTCATATTTCTACTGATTCCTTAATGATGGAATTACAGAAGTTTCAAGTACGGATCAAAATTTTCATTTCATTGTAATTCTTCAAATGACCAGTGAAATATAGCATTTGGCAAAAACAGACTAGCTTGTGCGGAGGAGATGAGTACGCCATTGCTGCTCTACTGTGTGCTCCTAAACAGTGTGCATGTGTTGTCCTCTACAAGACCTGCTGTGATCACACAGAACCCTTAAGTCCCCACCAAGTGCAGTTCTGGGTCACTTTTCATGAGTGCCAAAAGCACCAAGATTTTAAATGGAAGATGAAAGACCACCTTAAACTTAGTTCCCTGCCTATTTTTGCCCTCTTCCTTGTTCTGCCATCTGTACATCTGTAGTGCTCTATTTACCTTATGAGATGAATATCCATTTTCAATGGACACAGTTTGAAGGTGTTCCAAATCTACCTGAAGGTTATAAGTATCTGAGATGGTAGGGGATTAGTGAATTGAGATATTTGAGAATGCTCATTGCCATTGCAGTATGGTGGCAACTTGTAGACTTTATATACAGGTCTGTGTTAGGGGTGTGGATACACCAAATGACCAAATGTGCCATCTCTTTTATATCACACTAAGACACCTATGAATGACAAACAACTTTCCAGAGTGAATTTTCATTCTACAGTGGACTGCGCATTGATTTGAAATTGCATGGTAGATTAAAACTATGTAAAGGGCTGGGACTTTAACTTGGAAACTATGAAAAGGCCCCAAGTTCGAGTCCCAATCTGACACACAGTTTTAATTGGCAGACAACCTTCTTTCTCCATCTCCATATTAATGAATTAATATTTTGAAGGATCTCTCAGAGACTGCACAAACCATAAGGCCAAACTATAAATGTGTCATCAAAATGTAACATAACAGTACTTTTGATTTTAAAACTGCTAATCGCACATTCTGGAGCACCAGCAGGATAGACCTCTCCTCCAAGGCAGCAAATCTACTACTGATGAGCACTGTATTTATAATGGTATTTGTTGAATTACAATGAAACAAAAATAACGTCTCATACTTAGAATTTTTGGAATGCCATCATTAAAGAATCATGGAAATGTGACTGTGTGGGTCAGTGGTTTCCAGTTGGATGCCTCATGTATTACTGATGCTGGAAAACTTAGTGCTCTGCAAAGCTGATGTCATTCTCCAATTTTAATTAAATTAAGATAATCGATGTGATATTGATAAACTGAGCTTCTACAACAAAGGGCACTCAGAGAGCTTTACAGCAGAAGCACATTAGCTTAACTACCACTAGCGCAGCAACATCCAAGTACACCACACATGCACAGGTGGGGTCTTAAATAGGGAACCTCAGAGTATTTCCATCAGTACACACAGGAAGACCTGTGTGGGATCTGTACTAAATTGGACTAATGGGGGATATTGAACATATACAGAGAATGGCAGCACGAATTATCACAGGTTTGTTTGGCCCACAGGGAAGTGATACAGGATGCTGAAGAAACTGAACTTGCAGATTCTTGAATATATAAACTATCCCCAGAAAGTTTATTAATGAGGTTTAATGAACAGGCTTGAAATGATGACTGTAGGAATACACTGCAGCTCCATATGTGTTGCTCACATTGGAATAGCGAGGACTAGATTAGAATAATTATGCAGAGGTATTCAAACAATCTTTCTTCCCATTCCGCATATGCAAATGGAGCAGGAAGAAACCCTACTAATTGCTACAATGGAACATATGCTCTGTCATGCAGTTCATGGTGGTTTTTCAGGTTATAGATATAGATGAAGATGGCCAGTAGACTAAGCTCTGAAATATCACACTAGCAAGTTGCTGACATACGATAGTTCACATTACATTTCATGGTACAGTATACAGGGTAAGTCAGGAGGAAAGGTACCTTCTTTGAGGGGTCATAATATTAGTGATTCTGAACAAAAAATTTCATATGGACATATGCACTATTTCGAATGGTTCCGAGATAGAACACATTTAATATCACTTATGTATGTTTTTCTTGAATAACTTGAAAACCACACCCTCCAGTGAAAACATGTCTCAGTGCAAAATTAAACTATATTAAATTTCTTACAAAAAGTCATATTTATTCTTTTCTCTAGAACTAGTGGTTTGTGCAAAGACAATGCGAGAATGTTGAGAGACTCACTCAATTTGCATGCGCTGCAGTTTACGTAGTTCTTGTAGGCCAATTTGAGGTCCCACATCAAACTGATCATCTCTACTCACTACCTCAATATGCTACCTCAAATTGGCTTACAAAAATTACATTAAGCTACACCCTGTATATGCGTGCATCTCATATAAGATTCTTTCTTACCTTCATTTTCATGCAATAAGGTCAGTGGACAAAAGAAGGTGTCACACACATTTAAGTGGATATTTGAGAAAAAGTGAATAATTTCTTACATGGTGTCATTATTAATGGCAATAAAAGGAAGGCATTTTTGATAAGTCATCATGTGCTTGGTATAACTGTTATATAATTGGTTGTCATAAAGTTTTAATTATCACAAAAATTATGTTTTTAATTTGTTTACAAAGCTTTTTTGACCACCTGTTAATGTATTACCTGTTAGCTTTCATCTCAGACTCTTTGGCCATTGTTTCTTTAATGATTTCTCTGACATTTCAACATCTCGAGGGTCTTGCATTCTCAAAGATTCGCCTTGCATTGGTGGTGGTAGACTGGACTGGACTCGTAGCCATGGGTGGGGGTTGTATGCACTCTTTGCACTAACATCTACAGTAAGCATTTCTCTGGTCGGTACCATTGTAGCTTCTACATTGTTACTTGCAATGGTCATTCATTGCAGTGCAGGAATCCAGAATCAGTTTATCTTGAGGCTTGCTACATGTTAAAATTATTATGTTTGTGAACTTTAATGGCTTCCTTGAACAAATGGACATGGTAGTTCTTCTCCACAGCAAGCTCCTATGTGTTTCAGAATTTTATTGATCTCAAGAATAAATTTCTTTTATTTCTGTCAATGTTCACAAAGTATTTGGTCCTTAGACTACCATACCGGTTTCTGTCAGCAATGACCATCTTCAGATCTGTTTTAGAACATGCCCTAATATAATAAAGCCATAGTGGGGTCATCAGAAAATAAGCTTATCATCATCATTGTGTATATTTTGTGACAATGCTACTATATATTTACTATATTAGGACATGTTATAAAATAGTTCTGAAGATAGTCATTGCTGACTGAAACCAGTACTCTAAGGACCATATGTTTTGAAATAATTGACAAATAAAAGAAGTTTATTCTACAATTCCTAGATCTCTGTTTTAATCAATGTCCATGTCGCAGCTTGTGTACGTTGTCCATCTCACATAGTATGTGCGTCATCACAACTGATTTCTCCACCTGTCCGAGTCTGCAATACCATCCACATTTGATGATCCTGATATTGATGAATCGTTAGGTTTCATGAGACTTCATAAGGAGCTGGTGCCATGCTCTCTCCTGGCTGTTTGTGGGGGCCATACCAGTGACATGGAGAGTTTTGTAGTTTATAGCAGGTGTACAGATCTGCCAAGCACATTTTGGCATCTTTTTGCTTCACATGTAACTATAACAAGCCTTGATTTTGATTGACACTACTTCTAAATGATCATAGGATGTTCCCGGGTATGATGCTACACAGGAGAATGGAGACATCCCCAGCCCCGTGAAGTATCCACCATCAACAAATAAGATTCATCCATGGCTCTCATCCATGGTGAACTACACTCAACCAGTCAAATTCCAGGGATTTTATGTTGCTGAGGGTAAGAGATTAAATTTATTGCATAACATTAACATTTATCTTTTCTCTGAATACCACAGTCAAAATAATCATCATCAGCAACAATATCAAGTGTGAAACCATCTCTAGTTTGTTACACACTCAGTATTTAACTCTGTCCATCTTTTCTTTGGCTAACAAATCTTACTTCTTCCTTGTTTTGAGTTATAGTTCTGAGGGGACTTTTCATTCAGTCTTACAATCTGGCCTCAGGAGCCAGAGACTGTGGGCTTGTGTGTGTGTGTGTGTGTGTGTGTGTGTGTGTGTGTGTGTGTGTGTGTGTGTGCGCGTGTGTGTGCCTATGTGCACGTCTGTGCGCGAACATGTCTGCATCTCAAAATCTCCACTTTATGGTGAGCAGCATATCCTTTTCATAATATTACCTTTCTGGCATTCTTGTTATTTGCTACTTCCATAAGTTTGTGTACTTGACCATTTCTTTCTTGAATAAATATGTTTAATTACTTTATGAATATAATAGAGGGGAACATTCCACGTGGGAAAAATATGTCTAAAAACAAAGATGATGTGACTTACCAAACGAAAGTGCTGGCAGGTCGATAGACACACAAAAAACACAAACATACACACAAAATTCAAGCATTCGCAACCAACCATTGCTTCATCAGGAAAGAGGGAAGGAGAGGGAAAGACAAAAGGATGTGGGTTTTAAGGGAGAGGGTAAGGAGTCATTCCAATCCCGGGAGCGGAAAGACTTACCTTAGGGGGAAAAAAAGGAGGAGAAAAGGAAAAAATTTACCTTTTCCCCTGGAGGCTTAGACCCCAACTAGGTATCACAGATGATAGGAAAGACAGAATAATTTAGAAATTTGCGAGGTATTCTAGAATTCAAAGGAAAGATAAAGTATGCCTCATAGCCAAAAAAAAAAAAAAAAAAATCTTTACACATGCAAATTTTTTACAATCTTCTGAAACATTTTCTTCATCGATGTCTTGCTGAACTGCGGTGAAACTGATCGAACAGGAACACGGCACGGAGGACAGGTGTCGCATTGGCATACCGGACAGGAGATGTAACGGATTTGAGAGACCAGAAGGAACCTCAGGAACAGGTACTCAGGATTGTGGCATGAAACAATCAAAATTCGTCTAAGGAATGGTCAACTATTAAAGATTCCTGGAAGAGAAGGGTTAGTCGAATTTCTCCAGATTCATTTTTAACTCAAATATGGACCTGATCCATCCAATCTTCCATCTGAGGAATGGGAAAATCCATTTGTCTTATACTTTCCACACCTAGGTGTCTTAATCGATACTGTAGTTGCACAGATCGAACAGGAGCATGGGACACGGCACGGAGGACAGGCGTCGCATTGGTGTACTGGACAGGAGAGGTAACGGATTTGAGAGACCAGAAGGAACCTCAGGAACAGGTACTCAGGATTGTGGCATGAAACAATCGAAATTCTTCTAAGGAATGGTCAACTATTAAAGATTCCTTGAAGAGAAGGGTTAGTCAAATTTCTCCAGATTCATTTTTAACTCAAATATGGACCTGATCCATCCAATCTTCCATCTGAGGAATGGGAAAATCCATTCGTCTTATACTTTCCACACCTAGGTGTCTTAATCGATACTGTAGTTGCACAATATCACAACTCCAGATCGGAAAACAATTTTGAAAACATGGATAATTTCATCCATCTTCTTGAGTAAGCCAAAAGGTTCTAATCCTGGTTTTAATTAATTTTTTTTTTTCATTGGCTTTTCCAGGTGGAAGTAGATCTGAATCTTTCCTAATTTGGTTTCAAGTACGAATGTGGATAGCATGTCAGAATGTACAAAACTTTATTATTTGAGACAATTTCCAAAAAAAATTATATCTTACTCATACATGATTAAAATGAAATTTTGCTGAAAGAGAACGTTTAATTAAGTCTTGCTGCATGACCTCTCCAGCTGAAATTAATCTTTGTTAGTATTTATTGACGATGAAATTTTTCTCTTTTATACTCCAAATGCCGCATTTTCTCATGAACATATATGAATGCAATATAACAATAAACAAATCCAACTGGAAAATGACACATTATTACAAATTCAATGAAGAACTTTCTTATTAACTCTAATTTTATAAACACACACTAAGCTAGTTAATTAAATTCTCTTGAATAGAATTTAGCTTGCGCAAAAAAAAAAAAAAAAAAAAAAAAAAAAAAAAAAAAAAAAAAAAAAACAGCAAGTCTTTATGTCTGTGGACAGTAGCAATCGATTCTAATTTCCTAACGCGGTTCATTTGTTCTCCTATGAACTCTCAGTTTACAAACACTAACTTCACACACAAGTGCCGTATTCGATCATATAGTTTCAGTAAACTTATTCTCACTGGAGATTAACACTCCCTGAATGTATATTATTTCACATGCACAAGCTTCTTTGGTGATCATCGTGTAGACAGATAATCCGTAAGTCTTCACAGCAGCAATAGCTACAGTTCCACTTATTTTTCTAAATATTCCTATAGTATCACAGAAGCAATCACTTACTGTTCATTAAACTATCACAGATGCTTGGCATGCTGTCATTTAACCTATCACAGTAACTGAGGCATACTGTCCTTTGCACTTCATTTCTTTTTTTTTTTTTTTAAAAAAAACACCCAAATACTTCATACAGACTTTTCGTTTAGTTTGAAACCCTTTCCTTAAAAGTACCTCTTTAGGTCTACATGGGGAAATAATCCTTTTATTCTTCCAGAATGCAGATATGCTAATAAATACACACCAGGATTTGGTATATCAACTATTATATATGGACCTGTATAAATTAGATTCCATTTTCTGATGGTCTTCTTCAACCTTGATGACTTGATGTGTCTTCTTAAAAGAATTTTCTGTCTGATATTGAAAGTCTGAATCCGTTTGATGTTTCTGTCATGGATTTCCTTTCACTGTCTTGCTTTCTCCATAATATTAATGAGAGCATTGCGAATTTTTTTCTTCCCATGACATTTTGGTGTCCTCGAGTTTAAGCAAGTTATTTACCCAAAAGTTTCTTTCATTGTCTCTGAACATCAGTTCATTCAGAGTAAAGTTTGTATAACTATGAGGTAAATTATTATAAATCTGCTCAAACTCGGTCAAATAGTTTATCCAGGTAGTTTGTTTATCATGACAGTAAGTTCTCATAAATCTGTTTAGTTCTCGAAAAACCCGTTCAATTAAATTCCCTTGTGGATGATAGCAAGATGTAAATATCTGTTTTATTCCTAGTTGTGATACTAATTTTCTCCATAAATATCCAGTAAATATCTTCGCATTGTCAGAGATTATAGATTTTGGAATCCCTGCATGAGGAATGTAGTCATTTACAAACTTTACTGTGGCAGCTCTTGCAGTTGCTGATTTTATAGGATATAGTTTAACATGTTTTTTAAACACATCACAGAATCAAATAATGTACTTAACACCACCTCTGGCTCTAGGAAGTGGTCCACAAATATCACATGATATAAGCGATCTTGGTGCTTCAGGTATTACTGAGTGAAGCGCAATTTTATTTCCCTTGTTATCCGGCTTAGTCTTTTGACAGGGAATACATTTCTGTATGACTTTGTGCACTTTTCGCCTTATATTTGGGAAGTAACAATAATATCTAATCTTATTAGCACACTTTACAACACCAACATGACCCCAGGTCAAAAGTGTAAACCACATTAATCGTTCTTCATATTCTTCGGGTATGCAGACACACCACTTTGGATTCTCAGCCTTCCCAGATTTAAAAAATAAAATATTATTCACAAGCCGGTAGTATTCCAAATTGACCGTAGGATTTTGTTGATTGAATTGTCGTATTATAGTATTCCATTGTCGATCCTTCTTCTGAAGCTGAGCCATTGTCTTACATAAATGAATATAATATAACTTGTAATTATTTTCTTGAAGAAGAAGCACTGGAAATTCTGCCTTGTTATTTACATCCAGTTCAGGTGTTATTCCTTCTGGAGATCTTGACAATGCGTCAGCTATAATATTTTCTTTTCCGGCTACATGAATAATTTGAAACTGATATTCTTGCAGCGCCAGCATCCACCTTGACAAGCGAGGATGCAGCAACTTACAAGTTTGAAAAAAGGCTAGTGATTGGTGGTCACAATAAATGGCTATCCTTGAGCCATATACATAATAATTAAACCTTTTCAAAGACCAAATAACTGCTAAAGCTTCCAATTCCGTAGTGGTATATGCTCTTTCATAGGTGGATAAAACTCTGCTAGCAAACGCAATTGGACAAAAGGTTTTTACACCATCGATGTACCTAATTGGAAATAAACAAGATCCTAATCCCACATCTGATGAATCAGTGGCTAAACAGAATCCGACATTCATATCAGGGTGGTATAATAACGGAGCATTTATCAGTTGATCCTTAATTTCACAAAAAGCCTTTTCACAATCATTAGACCATTGCCATGGTACATCTTTTTTCAGGAGTCAGCTTAGTGCTTCTGAGTTCATTGCTTGAGTTTTAATAAATCGACAAAAAAATGAAGCCAAGCTGATAAAGCCGTCTGTTGTCTTCTGTTTCTTGGAGTTGGAAAATTTTTTATCACTCTAATCTACGCTTCTGTTGGAAGAATGCCTTTTGCATTAATCATATGTCCTAAGAATTTAATTCTCTGTAGAGAAAATTGGGATTTTTTTAGATTTGCAGTTATACCAGTTTGTTTGAACACAGCAAAAATCCTCATAATAAGTTGTACATGTTCCTCCCAAGTTTTAGAGGAAATTAATAGCTCGTCCACAAAATTTGTTATTCGACTATGTAGATCTGGTCCTAGGGCATAGTCCAACGCAGAAATAAAAACTCCAGAGCTGATATTGAGACCAAACAGAATGACCTTGAACTGATAGCTTCTCCATCCATATATAAAGCAGTATATTTTCTTGAGTCCTTGTCTAACTGGACTTGCCAGAACGAACTTCTCAAATCAATACTGGTTAAATAGGATACATCTTGAAATTTCTGTATTAACTCATCGACGTTCTTCGGATGTGTGCGCACAGGTACTATAATTTTGTTAATTTCCCTTGCATCTAATACCAATCAAACTTTTCCTCCTGGCTTTGGTACAACAAGCAACGGAGAACAATATGGGCTGTTCGACGGTTCAATAAGATTCCAGTTTAACATTTTTTGTATCTCTTTTTGAACTGGTTGTTTTCATCGCCAGGGAATGGGATAGTGTGTGCGGCAAAATGTCTTATGGGGCTTAATCTGTAATGCGCAAACATATCCTCTAATAATTCCAGGCTTTTCATTGAAAACTGACTCATATTCTGTTAATATATTGAATAATTGTTCCCTCTGACTATCCGTTAGGCAATCTGACTCAGCAATCTTCTGTTCGACTGTTTGTCTGAAATCCTCTACTTGAATTGACTTGATCGGTAGTCGGTACATATTATTATTTTCAGCACAAATCAACTGCACAGCAGCACCACGGAAATATCGCTCATACACTGCCTCCTTTCTCAGTAAGATCAGTGTAACAAATTGATCTTCGATTTTAAAATGCACCTTTCCTTCTACCAAGTCCAACTTGCAATTGCAGGCTTACAAAGTTCCAATGCCAAGAATACAATCTACTAACAACTTTTCCACTACAAGGAATGTGCATTGTTTAGCTACATTTCCCAATTTTATCTCTATAAGCGTTTGTATCTTGACGTTCCGGGATTTTGCTCCCACTGCACCTATAACTCGGCAATTTTGTACTGGTAGGATAGGGATTTTCTTAATTTTACCAATTCTGTGAAACAAAGTTCCGGATACTACATCTGTAGATGAAGCTGTGTCCAATACAACATTGGTTAAAATTCCTCCCACTTCTGTGATGATCTCAGACACAGGAACCCTTTTATCTTCGACTACACAGGCCTCTAAGTCTCTCGTCAATTTATCTGTCATTAATTCACCTTCATTATATCTCAACATTGCCATGGAATTAATTTCGTTTAAAACAGGTTTGCCCCTTTTGTATTCCCCGGCCGACTTTACGGAGCATAAAGCGGCCCTCTTCAGTTTAAATGTCGATTATTATTTCCTCTTGAATCATCTACTACTTCTGTTATGACTGGTTGTTGTTGATGACTGGTTGTGTTATTTGCTTCAAATCGAGGGTCAGAATTTCTGTACGCATTATTATTATTTGAAGACTGCTGGTTCTGATAATCTCTTGCATTTCCAAACATTGGGTTGTATCTGCGACCTGTTCGATTGTCTCTGAATCTGCCCCTCGCAGCACTGTTATTGAAATTTCCATTTCCATTGCAATTGTTTCCGTTGAATCTCTGACTATTCCTAGAATAATAATTATTAAATCCGTTCCCGTTCCGGTTTGCGTTTGGCGCCTCAATCGCTCTCCTCTGCATAACCAGTTGTCTTGGCCAATGTTCGTCTTCCTCGATCATACCTATAGTGTCAAGCGTAGTCATGAAAGAGTCAAGGTCATGCTCATTAATATACAGCATTCTATTTCTGATGCTGGCCAGAAGTTGAGATTTTAATATGCCAATCATGTCTTGTAGAGGCATAGGCTTATCCCAATACCACGATTTGTTTATATATTTCTCAAAGTATTTCTTTAAAGACCCACGTGAAAAGGAAAAAGGTTCCGGGTATAATACCTCCTGCCTTAAACGTTCTTGTACTCCTTCAGACCAGTATTTGGATAAAAATGCTCATTCAAAATCTTCATATGTGTACCAAGTTGATATCATATCAGATGCCCATATAGCTCCTGACCCCTGAATATAACCAGTCACGAAACTATCCTTTTGCCACGCACTCCAATTTTTCGGCAATACTCCCCTAAAACTTCTTGTAAACACTATGGGATGAACATTTTTCTTGTCTGGGTTGTAGATCTGGAATTGACATTGCCTCAGCATTTTCTCCTCAGTATTGCTTTTACAATTACAGTCATTATGACTACCCTCATAGTGTTGTGATTGATGTTGATTGCAAAAACGAGTGTGTGCATTAATGTCCCTGTCTGTACTTGATCAGTTAAATAATGTAGCTTCATTGATAGACCTTGTTACGGGTTCATTTCCTTGCGTGGAACACAAATCTTCTTGAGATAGATTTAAAGATCTCTCAATGTTTTCTTTCCGTTGTTTAAGTTCTTCGCCTAGTTGTTCTCTGGCTTCTCGAAAACCTTTATTAAATAAATTTTCTTCAGAACTCTTGGTCATAGATTGTATAGCTGCTCTGACCGTATGTTCAATATTGTCTGAAGAAATGCTTTGCCTTTCCAAACTTAACTGCGAGAATTTTCCCGCGAGAATGTTTACCTTATGATCAACCTTGTCTTGTCTCTCCTTTATGTTATTTATGGATTTAACCAAATTTTGGATGTTCTTCGGGATCTTGTCTTGTGATTGTCTCAAATCCTGCATATCTGCTGACATCTCATTTACTTGTTGCTTTAATTCATCTTGAAGTTCAACTAATACCAGAATTACCGCCATAGAACATTGCATCTGTTCTTGTGCTTGAACTATCTGTGGGATTGACTCGACCTGCTCTTTAATAGTATCAAGCTTAGTAGCAACATACTTGGTGTAACTTCTTCACATTTTCATTAAATTGCTGAGTGACTTGCTCAATTTGAGCAGCTAATTTTAATTCTGTCTTTTCATTCTGAATTTTCAATTCTTCCACAGTTTTATTTAATTTATCATCAAGTTTCTGAAAACTCTCTACTAATTTATTATTTAATTCCGCTTGATTAGCTTCTAATTGCTCCTGGACTTTCACTTGATTGGCTGCTAATTGTTCATTCATTTCCCTTTTAGTCTCTATTTGCGCTTTAGTTAATTCCCTTTTAGTCTCTATTTGTGCTTTAGTTAATTCCCTTTTAGTCTCTATTTGTGCTTTAGTTAAGTCTGTTACATTTTTGGCTAACAGTGTTAACTGCTGCATGATTACAGTCAATGGGTTTATTTCGTCCTGCTCAGATGACATCGAAACACTTAACCTTTGTTGTGGGGCCTGACTAATGCTGCTGCTAGGCACTACTTCAGTTAAGCTAGCATCTAATGTTTCACTAACCTCAGAAACAGCTGAGGGCTATTGTGATTCGCTCTGCTGTTGCATTGCCATTTTATAAGCCGCCCTAGTAAGAACCATTAATACACAGAACAACAAATATATAAAGTCACTCACATCTGAGTTCATAATGTCACTGACCTAAACTTTGCATAATACTCACTTATAATAAACACTTCCTATCTAAAGTATAACCCAACAGTCACTCAATCAATCTGATTCAGACCGATAGACATTTAAATAGTTATTCTAAATTTCTATCTACAAAAATTTAATTGTATATTGACTGGCCTGAACGATGTTCTCGTAGGTTGTGGCGAAATTGTGACTTCTGGAACAGGCCTCGTCTTCTTTTCTCTCATGCACATGCAACATATATATATATATATATATATATATATATATATATATATATATATATATATATATATTTTTTTTTTTTTTTTTTTTTTTTTTTTTTTTGTGGGATCTAAAATTTAAAAACCTCTCTCACACCGGCCTGATTTAGCTTCACCGATCAGGATAGTAAAAACATGCGTATGTTAAGGGAATTTTCATTCACAAAGCAGGCTTATCACATTCACACAGTTCAATACTGTTCTATCCTTATTAAATTGAGCTTAACTTAAATTCCATAGGGCAGTGAAGCCATTTCGAAGTCTCGGTGCGACGAAAATTGTCAGTCGATCTCCTGAAAACATTTGTAATAATTATTAACTTTCAGTGATCACATGGGGAAGACCGGAGATCTGCTGGTAAGACCGTGTTAGCCTATTTATTTGAAGTAACTGGATATCTTGAGCATACAAAATGGCAGGTTCATCCAGTGTAAATCAGACGTTCCCCACTGATCCCGTGCAACACAGTGTAGTAAGCAGACACTGTCAATAATAATCAGTTAAATAATACGCAAACACACTTACTTTAGTTTAGTTCATGTATTAAATTCCTTCTCATACTGAATCTCATCAAGATGGCGACTAGCTCAACAATACATACATATACATCCTCCTTCTTTCACGACTAATCGGCAAGCATTCCCTCATTCTTTTCATAAGAGAAAACATAGATAGCAGAGAAGCTATTCCATGGAGTAAATAGACGCTCCAAGGAATAATTGGCCTTGAAACAACTTTGCATTGATAATTAGTAAGATAAGAAGAGATATTTCGAGATATGTACTGAGATATAATTTATAAAATTTCTGAAAATATCGCGGAGAGACTGCTGCATGAGACATTATACCCTGTATACAGTCTTTGCCACTTTCTGTTCATCTTCTTTAGTAATGAAGACTGGGGTACATCCTCAATAAAACTTTGTTTCCGATCTTGTATTCAGACACTCTCTTTAAGTTCTTGTCAAAGTTCATTTTCCTTTTCCTTGCCGTTTCAGTAGTGTTCACTATCTCATCTCGCAGTTTTGACTGCAATTCTTGCTCTTCTTCAGCATGTTTTGGCAAACCATGTACCCACTCATTCTCGTCTACCTTATTGAACATTAATTCAGCCGGTGTAAATTCTGTTGACATGTGCAGTAAGTTGTTTACAGTACTCTCGAATACATGCAAATAATCAACCCAACTGTTTTTCCAATGTCCATATTATTGCCATTGCTTCTGTCTTAGTGGTGGTATAAGCTCTTTCACAGTTGCTTAAGGTCCTACTAGCAAATGCTATTGTACGGAATGTTGTGTGCCCTTCAATTTTCCTGACTTGGAATAGGTATGCGCCCAAACCAATATTCAATGTATTTGTCATTAATCCAGATTCCACATTCATGTCAGGATGATACAGTAATTGTGCGTTTACCAAAGATTCTTTGAGTTTCTCAAAGTCTCTCTGACATTCTCTGGTCCATTGCCAGTGTGCATTTTTCCTCAGTAAATTCAATAAATGTTCTGAATTCAAGAATTGGTCAGATACAAATTTGCGGAAAAATGATGCTAGGCCCATAAAATTTTTCGACAGTCCCTTTGTACATGACACCGGGAAATTCTTTATTGCACTGATCTTCTTCATGTGTGGTAAAATACTCTTTTCATCAAATAAATTTTCTAAAAATTTAATCCAATTCAAACCGAAGCGATATTTGTGCAAGTTAGCTGTGATTCCTGATTCTTCAATTTTGTGAGAAATCTTTCCAAAGTTTTGATATAATTATCCCATGTCATCGACGAACTAAGTTAGGTTGCTTCTAAGTTCAGGTCCCAGGGTATAATCTAAAGCTGCAATAAAGACTCCTGCACTTATGTTGAGTCCAAAGGGCAAAACTTTAAATTGATAACTTAGTACAGAATAAATGAATGCAGTGTACTTCCTCGAGCTTCCATGCAGTTTTATTTGCCAGTTCAAGCCCCACAAGTCATTGAATTAATTTGCCGATATTCTCCGGATGTGTTTGCGTTGGTATTATTATAGTATTGATTAGAGGTCCATCCAGTACAAGATAAACTTTTCCTCCCGATTTGGGAACTACCAAAAGAGGGCTACAATATGGACTTGTGGAAGATTCAATCATATCCCAATTTAACATTGTTTGTATCTCTTGATCTACAGCTGCTCATAGCCTCCACTGGACAGGGTAATAACTTTGGCAATATGTCTTGTGTGGTTTGATGCCTATTTTACATACATAGCCACTTATCATGCTAGGTCTTTCATTAAATACATCAATAAATCTAGACAATAATCTGTTAAATTGATCTGTCTGTTCAGAACTCAGCTGGAGCGATTTGTTAATTTTTTGTTGTAAATAACTCATTTACATCTGTTACTTTTTTCCCTTCTAGACACATGCTCGATTCATAGCTTCTTACCAGCTGTATGCAAGCTCCCTCACAATGCTTACCATGTATATTTTCTGTCTGCAAAAGTGCCTCAACATCTCGTGCTTCATTCTCCATTCTCAAAATACGACATGTAAAATCTATGTTTGCATGTGCTTCCCTAAAAAAAATCCAGCCGTAGGGTGCAGTCCACAATTAATTGTTCAGCAATTAGAAATGTGCCCTTATAGGCTCCATTCCCCAAATAAACAATTGTAAGTGGTTGCCTCCTAACGAGCTTGTTCTTGGATACAAAAGCACCTATGAGTTTGCAATTATTAACTGGATATACTGGAAACTTTGCTTCCTGGCTCAATTTGTCAAACAAACTGGCTGAAATCGCATTTGCTGTTGCACCTGTGTCCTGAATGATATTTACTTCATTATTTTCAATTCTGCCCTTAACTGCTGATACCAGAGACAGCCTTTCCTCAACTTTACACCTTGTCTGCTCTGAGAGTAATTCATCTCTTAATAAATGGCCATTGTCGTATCGTAGCATAGCCAAGTTACTATCACTGCCCCTCCAATTCTTTTCGACCCTGGCACTGCAGCTGGTGCAGGTCTTTAGGCATTTGCCTGATTTGTGTTGGTATTCCTGTTTATATCTTTGTGCACTTCTGTTATTACAGGCATGTTCTGACGCCAGTCTGTCACATTCGCAATCAATGGTACATTCATACTTGGTTCTTGTACGTTTACTTGGTTATTGTTCCAGGTTTGATTTCCACTGTTGTGTCTTACATAACACGGGTGATATTTCCTGTCAGGTCTTCCGTTTCTACCTCGGATCTGCCTATAATTTGGTCCATAACCATATTGTCTTTGGTTATTTCCATTCATAATCATCTGTGGTTGCGCTCGCACCTCATTTGCTGTCGCAGACTGCTAGCTGATCATTTGTCTAAAACCATAGAAATTTTTGCATGTCGTTTGTCCATTATTCTCTGCACACTTTTTGTTATCCTCTTGGTTATGATGTATGTGTCTAATGTTGACAAAAATTCTTCAGTGTCATGTTCCAGTATTGTCTTCAACTTTTCTCTGATGGCGGTGGATAATTTTGATTTTAATATCTGGATGATATCATCTTTGCTCATCAGATTATCCCAGTATTTTGCTTTGTTCAGATATTTTTCGAAATATTTACACAATCCTCCAGATATCATTGTAAATGGTTCTGGGTTTAGTACTTCTTTCTTTAGCCTCTCTTTTGCACCCCGTGACCAATACTTCAACAGGAATTGCTTGCTCAAACTCTTCATGTGTAGTGCACGTTTTTATGGCATCATGAACCCACATTTTGATTTCCCTGCTCATATAACCTGCTACATGCTGCATCTTTCAGTACTCTCTCCGAACTCTTGGTAACAAGTCAGTAAAACTCCTTATGAACACTACCGGATGTATTGTCTTCTTTTCCAGACAAAATGTTTGTAACTGATGGTATTTTAGTAGCTTTTCTTCACTACATGTACTCCCTTTGTCATATGTTGCAGTTTGTCCAAAATTATGTGCTTGTCTTCTGCCGACTTCTTGAATGTAAGCAGATCTGTTGTTACTTTTCTAGGCTGGTGGTGACATTTGCCCAAGGATTATTCCATACATCTTCCTGCCTGTTATTCATAGATGACGCTTGACTCAACTCCTTCAACTCATCTGATTTGTGTGAAAAGTCCCTTCTCGCACTATTAAGCTCTTCCGAAAATTTGTTTTGTGTTGCTTTCATTCCTTTAGTTACTATTCCTTCGATCTGAGGGATGTTGATAGTACCAGAATTTATTCCTTCCTCTATTTTCTTCTCAATTACAGTGCTTACTGAAACTTCTTTGTCTTGTATCCACTGGTCTAATTTTGGTTCATAAGCAGCATGTTCCTCATTGATTTTGTGTGCAATGAATTTCTCACACCCTGAAGCAATTGCGGTTACTACTGTTGACATATTATGTAATTTTTTGTCTACTGATTGTTGTTTTTCAGTGACATCATTCATTTATTTTGTCGTCTGTTGTATATCTTCATTCTCAAGTAGCTGTTCTTGCTTCTGTTTCACTTCAGCAACAGTTTTGTTCAAGTCTTGAACTTCCTTGGTAATTGTTTCATCCTTTATAGATAAAGATTGCATTTGTGTGACAAGATCTTCTTGTTGAGTCTTTAAAATTTGAACTTCATTTTATACAGTCTTTAATTCTTCCTTTATTTGTTTCTTCATATTCTTCATCTGTGAAGATATCTCTTTTTGAGTTATCTTTTATTAACTTCTTCCATGTTCTTCATACCTTGCACCATTAATTTTTGAAAATCTATAAGCATTCGGGCAATAGTATCTTCTACTGACCTCGTTGCTACATTTTCTGTTTCACGTGAAGTGCCCACTTCACTCAGAAGTCTGTCCACAGTTATCGTATCTGACTGATCCGATGTTGCAGGTCTTGCATCACCAAGTTCAACTACTACATTCTGCGTTGATTCCGTCTCAAAATATTCTAAATTCTTTTGTTGTTCCATTTTGTAGTGGCTATGGGTTTGAACTATTACACATGCACACAAAAATTGAAAAGTGTACACCCTATATTTGCACAAAAGCACTAGACACCTTAGGTAAACTTTAGACACACGAAATGCAGTAATCTCTAACACCCAAATTACTCACTCTCACAATATGTTAGTAGAAATTTACAGTAATCTCAAATAAATAAATACTATTCTACTTCAAACTACAAGGAAATTATTATCCTTAACCAATGAAAGTCTGCAGTTCTATTAATTCTGTCAGTTTGAGATTGTTATAATGAGGCACAGAAAGAGAATCACCAAAGTTGTTTCTTGATCTTGCCTTTCGATGAGAAGTTATGCTGGCAGGGCTCCGCATTCACAGGATATCATCTCTCTCCAGCAGAAAATATTGGTAGGGGAGGACATGAAACAAATCACACATCTGTTAGTCTTTTATAATAGTAATGCATACACAAATGAAAAAAACTTAACCTATGTAAAATTCAGTAATTATTTAATTCTCATGCCACTTCTAGACATCCTGTCACATAGGGCATCATTGTAACGCCCTCTCACATGAAAGTTAAACTGTTATAATTTTACTGAGATGTAATGATTTGTGAGAGGAGTCATTATTTCACCCTGAACCCAGTTATTGTATGGAGATCTGTGTAGAAAATTTTATTTCAGAGACGAAAAGTAACCTCGATGAACTGCTTTTATTATTATTATTATTATTATTATTATTATTATTATTATTATTATTATTATCATCATCATTATTACTGATTCAAGGAATTTGTTCTTTAGTATTCAGTCTCTTTAAGAAAAGAGTTTAGGTGTGCGAAATGTATAAATAACCAAACAGATCTCACTAGACGACGTTTATGTTCAGGGGATTGTGCATGGTAGACGAGAGATCTGCTGCTGCATGCTGACTGTAAGCTGTACTCTATGTCTCTACCAGTTGTTGAACTGTGTGCTGAATCTGTAGGAATCTTAGTCTACATTAACTCTCCATCAAAGTGGAATTGTTTTAAAGTCTTTAAATTAATGACCATATAGAGTGTGCAGGTTCGAGCTTCCACAGTCCAAAGAAATGTCTCATAGGCATGCACAAATATTTGAAAATGTGAAACCATAAGATGGAGAATAATTTACGCAATACACACCTTGTTTATGCTGCTGAGAAATTGGTTTATTGGCTTATTATTCTCGCACAAAATCAGAAAATGCCTTTCAATTAAAGATGGCGGTCTCACAACAGTGCCTTCTCTCTCAAGCTGTAGTACGTTCGTCCATAGTCATTAAGATCAGAAGCTAGACTATATCTTTTCACAATAGTTAACATCAAACCAAAGCTCTTTTAGTTCAAGGAATAGAGAGAGCGTCAGCAATAATGCTGCTTTCTCACAGTCAGTTGCATTCCAGTACGCTTCAAATAATATATTGTTTGGCCATGCATCTATTACTATTGCATGACACGAACCACTACACCATGAAGCAATTCACATGTGGAGACATCTCTCTGCATTTTTAACAGGCATCCTGTGATGACAAACTGTATTCTGTATAAACATTGCATGTGCAGTGTCGTCGTATTCTGCAGGATAGCAAAAAAGGTAGTTGGATTTCATTTACTAGTTCTTTTAATAGTTCCCCTTCCTCTTCCATCTTGTGGATCAACCTCCGACTACTCTCTGGGACCAAGATCCATCCCCAATTTCTGGCCTGACCACTGCAGATGATGTCATAGTGGACCCTATTGCTATCTCCAATACCTTGGGCCTCTGTTTTTTGGAGATTTTGAGCTCCACCCTCTGTCACTCTGCCTTCCTCCATTGAAAACAAGTGGAGGAGGCTTGGGCAGTACCCTTCTCTTCTCAGAATCATGAGTGTTACTGTGCCACTTTTACTGTGGGGGAGCTAGATCATGCTCTCACTTCATCCCAGTCCTCTGCCCCAGGGACGCACGATGTTCACATTCAGATGCTGTGGCACCTATCTCTTGAAGGCGAGCACTTTCTCCTTCATACGTACAATCGCATCTGGGCAGAGGGCATGTTTCCCAGACGCCGGCATGAAGTCACTGGCATACCCATATCTAAGCCAGGTAAGGACCAACACCTTCCCTCTAGCTACACCCCTCCCCCTCCACCCCCCATTTGTCTCACCAGCTGTGTTTGCATGGTGAAGGAAAGTATGATTGATGCCCAGCTGGTATAGTAGCTTGAGTCTAGCAATTTACTAACCACTGTGCAATGAGGATTTCGAACGTGCATCTTGTCACTTTGGCAACCCACATCCTGTGACCAAGTTTTTTGAGTTGGAGAAAGCCTATGATGCCTGCTGGAGTGCTGATATCCTCATACTCTCTACATGTGGGGCTTCTGAGGCAGCCTGTCCTGTTTCCTTGAGGTATTTTGAAAAGACAGAGTTTCCAAGGTACATGTTGTTTCTGCCTTGTCAGACACCTTTATCCAGGAAAACGGTGTGCCTCAGGGTTCTACCATGAGTGTCATCCTCTTTTCGATCATCATTAACCTTATTGTGGCCTATCTCCCTTTGGCATCTCCAGCTCTCTTTTTGTTGACAGTTTTGTCATCTGTTGCAGTTCTCCACAGAATTATCTCCTTGAGGGGCATCTTCACCATTGTCTTGATTGTCTTTACTCATGTAGCTTCAACAATGGCTTTTACTTTTCCACTGACAAAACCGTTTGTATGAAATTCTGATGGCACAATGGGTGTCTCCCACCATCTTTACATCTTGAGCCTGTTGCTCTTCCATTCATTGAAACTATGAAATTCCTGAGGCTCATGCATGTTAGGAAACTTTTTTGGTCCTCCCACGTGTCTTACCTGACTGCTCTCTCAATATCCTACGTCTCTTCAGCGATATATCTTAGGGAGTGGATTGGACCAGCCTCTTCCATTTGTACTGATCCCTTGTCCATTCAAAACTAGACCATGGGTGTTTGTGTATGCATCTGCACATCCACCCATCTTACAGTGTGTCAATACTACCCACCATTGTGGCATCCATTTGGCCATTGGCACCTTTTACACAAGCCTGTTTGAAAGTCTGTATGCAGCAGCCATCAAACTCCCACTGTCATACCAATGTGATGTTCTCCTTAGGGGATACGAATGCTGTTTGCTGCCATGCCTGGCCACCCATCCTATGCTCCTTCTTTGATGACTCCTTTGACTGCCAGTATAGGGTGCATGACCTCCTCTATTACCTCCTAGAGTTTGCTTCAGCTATTGCTCCTGCATCTTAACTTTATGCTACATGGCACTTTCTCAATGGATGTGAATCCTTCACCACTTTGGCTTTGTGCATCAGCTCATGTTCATGTTGGGCTTCATTTGCTTCCTAAAGGCACTACTCCAGACATGATCTATTGCAGTAAGTTTCTCAACCTTCACATGTAACTTTGCGATAGTACCTTTGTGTACACTGATGGGTCTCAGACTGACCTTGGTGCTGGGTGTACCTTTGCCGTTGTCACCAATGACTTTTGGTATCAGCTTCCAGAACAGTGCTCAGTATTTACAGCACAGGTTTTCATCATGTATCAGGTCACACGGTACATCCAGTGACACAGACTTTTCAATTTTGTCATTTGCTCCGACTCTCTCAGTGCCCTTCAGAGCTTCTGTGTGCTGTACACTGTCCATCCCTTAGTGTAACCAAACCAGGAAAGGTTTTACTTGCTCACTCTTGATGGAACTGCTGTGATTGTTCACGTCAGTCTGATGGGAAACGAGGCCGCTGCTGCTGCTACCATTGCTGCAGCCCTTCTACCTCCTCCCGCCAGGTCTTCCATTCCCTCAGGTGATCTCTGTGTTGCCATCTGTCAAAAGTTGGTGTCACTTTGGCATCACCACTGGTCTTCCCTTCATCAGAACAAGCTCTGTGGAATTAAACCTCTCCCTGCAGCTTGGCCAATCTCCTCTCCTCCCTCTTGCCATCAGGAGGTCATTTTAGCTAGGTTGCATATTGGGCACTGTCTTTTTAGCCGTCGCCATTTGTTAAGTGGTGATCCCCACCACTTTGTGCCCATTGTCATCAACCTTTGATGGTTAGCCCCATTTCATGACGCAATGGACTTCTTTTAACCACTTACATTCTAATCTGTGTTTGCCATATGAGGTATCGGTCATTTTAGCGAATGACAAATGGGCTGTTGACCACGTTTTACTTTTTAACTTTTTATTTGTCATAGTAATATGATGAAGGACAGTCAGTGTTTAGTTCAGAACCTCAATTATGGCCCTTTCTCCAAGAGATGGTCCCTGTTTTTAGCTGTATTTTTTTCCGTCGATTGGGCTTAATGTGTAGTCTCTTTTAACTTCTTTTTCATTTTTGTGTTCTACAGTTCAGACATAGGCGCGTATGGCCTTAGTTCTTTCTGTGCCCTAAAACAAAACAAAAGAAACAGAAACAGCAACATAGGACATGCATCTTGCCATTCTGTCCTGGATATGAGCATAAGACTCAGAATCTGCTTGAGGGATGATGTTCTTGTCAGAAAACCACCTTGATTTTCTCTGATCTTGTAGCCTATAGCCTACTACGTATTGTTTTCCAGCAGATGTTTTATGTTACTAATAACATTAATTTTCCTCAGTTGTTGGCAACAGTTTTATCTCCTTTCTTAGAAAAATGACGAATTAATGTGCCCTTTCAGTCCTCTGGAATTTCTTTTATTAGCCATGTATTCTGCTTTATTCCTTTTAATGCAGTTTTCTGTGCTTGGATAATGATAGTTTTCACTTTTCATTTCAAGAACAATGATTTTGCAGGTACACCATGAGACTCACCTGAACACTTTATTGAAGTTTCATGTCATGTTTTTCTGAAATCACTTTTATTTTGATTGAGGTGGTTTTCATCAAGTAAACATATAACATTTCTGATTCCTGTGTTCTTTCTTGCTAAACCTCCTTAAGTATCAGTGGTGTGTTCCTTGATACAATCACATCAATTAAAAATTTAGGGATTATGTTGCATTGCAGTATGAAATGGAAAGGGCATGTAAGGACAATAGTAGGGAAGATGAATTTACAATTTCAGTTAATTGGGAGAATTCTAGGAAAATGTTGTGTACTATAAAAGAGACCATGTGTAGGCACTGGCAAAATCCATTCTTGTATTCTGTCTGAGTGTTTGGGACCTCTGCCAGATCAGATTGAAGGATGACGTTGAAGCAATTCAGAGGCATGCTACTAGATTTGTTACCGGTAGGTTTGATCAACATGTTAGTATTATGGAGGAGCCTTATGAACTCAAATGGGAATCCCTGGAGGAAACACTATGTTCATTTTGTGAAACACTATTGAGACAACTTAGAGAAGAGGTATTTGCAGTTGACAGCAGTATAAATATACTGCTACCTACATAAATTTCATGTAAGGATTATGAAGACAAATTAAGGCTTCTATAGAAGATGTATAGACAGTTGTTTTTTGCTCATTCCATTTGCGAGTGTAATGGGGAAGGGAATGACTGGTGGAGGCACAAGGTACCCTCTGCCGTGCACTGTGTGGTGGCTTGCTGAGAATGTATATAGCTGTTGAAGGAACTAACAGTTATGAAAGCTAAGTATAATTTTCTTTACTTTAAACATGTCTGTCAGCAGTAACTGGAATGTAACTTCTTTGGACTGACCATTCAGGCAGAATTGTTGTCCAGTTCTTACTTCAGGAGGCAAAATGATTAGTACTGCTGAACATAAATATACATGACACTATCCTAGCTTTAAGATATTTCAGTGGTAAGGAAAATTTAAGAAACCCTAGTTGTTGTCTAGAAATATAGGTCAAATGAAGACAGCAAGTGCTATAGGACAGATGTTGAAAAAAGTTTAGTCTCAGTGATTAAATAAGACAATGATACTGAGATGCAGAAAATAGTTAGTACTATTTCTAATAAAGCCTGGTATTTAAGCTCACAAAAACTCTATGTATGCTTTTGGAACTCATTTACCACTGCTATCATTTTATGGTCCATGGGATTCATTGTAATTAACAGTCAACCTTTCCAGCAAGGATTACAGTTTAGGAATTATGTGGACTGCTGTGAGAGTTGCTGGGCATATTCTGGATGAGAATCTGCTGTGCTCCATGCTTTCTGAGAACATGTATCAAGTAGCATACTCAGCTTCTGAATGGAAGGTGAGACACTTTTTCAGCTTCTGATACTTCCCTATCCACTGTGTGTATTCTCATGATGGGATGTGGCAAGGTAAAACTGTGTTCAGGTCTGGCAGCTGCAGTCAAATCTCTGTCTTTTGTGCACAGTGCATTGTGACCTGCGCAGCTTGCTATATGACAAGGAGTATTTGTTGTAAAATTGCATGAAGAGTAGTAATGAACTGTAAATAGAGCTCAGTATTTACAGGTGCATGTTTCAACTAGCAAAGTGAACTGAAGACCTGGCCAGAATGGCAGCACTATTGTGCTCAAGAAACGAGGTGTTGAGTCAGTAACAATGTACAGTATGATATTCTTAGAAGTGGGGCTCTTTGACCTGCTACATGTTTAATATGCCAATGTCCTGCATATCTCAACAATTTAACATTGATGAACACTGACCCAAACAGGTTTTCAAATCTCGTCCAGTACAGTCCCCAACAATCAGTCTTTCCTTCTCATCCCATCTGGTAAGTCTCCCGTGACCTGCGGTTCTGGGTGACTTTTCCGAAATCTACCTCTCTTCCTAGACCTCTCCAGTCCTGTTTCTCCACCCTTCTTCCTTCCCCTTCAATCCTTCTGTCTGAAGAAGGAGCCACTGGTTCTGAAAGATTGCCTATTTATAACCTCTGTTATGTGTGTGTTCTGCTGCCGTGGATTTTTTATGTATCCAATTACATTATTCTGTCAATAATTGATTGACTTTGTTGTTATATTTGGCCATAATAATTAATTTTTAAACAGTATAAATCATGATAAAAAGGAGGAAGGAGGAAAGTAAAGGAGAATATGGAAATGGTTCACTGTTGTAGCCAGTTGCCGTACAGTTCCATGGGTTAGACTTACATTTTGTGGGTACTGACGTATTTGAATTATGCAGTTAACACGTAAGTCCAGTGATGTAGCTACCATAGGGCTAAGCAGGTAGTGCCCCAGGCCTCCCAAGCTTAAGGGGCCCCCGCCCTCCATCAACGATGTTCGAAAAAGTTATATATTATCTTAGTTGAATCAAGAATCTTTTACTTTTAACTTTTTAGACCTGACCAACAAACCTGGAATAGCATGAACTGAAATCATAAAAATTTCTCCCAACTCCAGAGCAGAAACATAATGGGGTGTGAGGCTCATCCACTTAGATGTGGACCCTGGTGCCATTTGGGTGTTGTTGGTTGAAATCAGAGTTGCCATGGGTGCCAATCTTGGTGAACTAACAGTCATTGGCACTAATTTACTAACAGTGTGTGACCACATTTTAATTTGAAGCCTCTACAATGTATTATTATGGAACACTGTTGCTGCCACATCTCGTGAAAATGATTGGTACTGCATGCAAAATTGCAGGCCATGCAAAGCACTGACCTTTTCTCCCCATGTCGGCCAAGGCCTTGCTCTGCGCAATCCCAGAATCCTCTGCAGCAAAAAGGAGCCATGTTGTAGTGGACACACAATAATATGGCACTAAGTATGGTAACTCAGTTGTTTGTGTAGGGAATTCCCCTAAGCAAACAATCCTTAATCATAGATCCCGATAAAGTGTTGTAACCAGTTGCACTCTGAATTTCTTAAAAGAGGAATAGAAAATGTGGATCTTGGTCTTGGATGGTTTTGTGGATTGTGTTGGTGATCGGTTTGTCATCAATGTAGCAAATAACAGCTCTAGTAGTGACCTGTATGGTTGTATCCATCGGATTCAGATCTTGAGGGAGTTAAAAGATTACCAGATGAGCTGCACTTTCTTTACTTACTCTTTTTCTGAAGTGACATATGCTTTTAACTGGGCTGTTACAGTGAATATTTCTGAAGTCTTCCATATTTTACTTCATTGCCTGAAGGATACAGGGTACTTTTCTGGCCTATTTCTTTCAGGTGCTGTTTATAATTTATATGTTTTACAGATTTTTTGTTGATGTCAAGTAATGCAGCACACTTTCTAAACAAATTAGAAGTCTTTTGAATATTTTTGAACCTACTTAGGGTTATTAAAACAATTACAAGGAAATTGATGCAATTTTTTTTTCCAAAATACTTCCTCGAATTGAGGTACCATTTAATCCAATGTTATAGATTCTAAGAAGACCAAATTTTTACCAGATATGCATGACATAATGGCTGAGGTATTAGACCTATTTAATTCCACATATTATATAAATTACAAGGATAAAGAAATATTAACTCTTATATTTTAATTTTTATATTTTTTTCCTAATAAAAATGTTATTTTTTCTATAATTTAGTTGATTTTTCAGTAAACCTTAGGTCTGCTACATAAGTATGGACTACTGCAAGTTACAGAAAAAAATTAGAGCAATGCTTTATAAACTTTGGGAAATATTTGTACCTGAATTCTGAAAAATGCAACTTGCAGGAAATTGTGAATGAAGATACGAGTCCAAGTAAACTGAAGCATAGTCTTCATCCTGCAGCATTTCTTCACCTTCAAGCTTCCTCTTGGCATTCCTTTTAGCACTTCTTGCTTCTCTGGTAACTTGAAGAGCGAATCTTTCAGCTTCATGCACTCGTTGTCTGTCACATGCAAGCAATTGATCTTCCATATTAGAGCCACATTTTATGCCTAAATTTCTCAGGACTTCTAGCCTTCCTGTCACTCCATCATTGAAACGTATCACTGCATCTAGAGCACCAACTTTAAATGTATTTAGTCGTACAAAGGCATTCTTGGGTAATCTTTCCCATATGCAATGGTTGAAACTTTCATTTGTAGTCTGAGTGCCCCCATGAAGACACTTACCAAGCAAAACAGGGTCACTGAGGTCTCTAAAAATTGGTTTTATTTCATTCATAACAGGCGTAGGAAGAGAATGCTTATGATGGTATATTTGACCACTTTCTTTTGCTTTTTGTAACCACATTAAGATTCTGCTCCTTTGGGGCAAAGTCCATGAACATGGTGGTCATCTGTGGACAACTTATAAAAGTTGGTGGCCCGTACAGCTTTCCTCATTGCTTTAACATCTTTCAGAGGTGCAGTTCATCTAACAGCCAGTCCATAATAACTCTGGAGAAGGTCTATTTCAGTTTCTGTCAATCTGCCTCGGCCAGACAGAGATTTTCCACCAGATAGCAACTTTCCTTTCACTTCTTTTCATAGCTTCCTCAATCTAGCACCCATCCCCTTTTGCACATGTCCACAACACTTCAGTTTTGTTACCAAGGTATCACCATAAACATTGAACTCATTAATTTTATTGAAAACATTCGAGTCTCCATCACCTAGGTACATTGTATATCTAACATTATAAATGGGCACTGACCTCTGAAATATTTTTAGAGCTCCATCACATTCTATACCTCCACTGTAACAATCATAATTCTTAGAACACTGATGTTCAATATGTCCTTCAGTGTTACCATGGCATGGCAGTACTTAGATAAGCACTCAAAATCAACAAGTTTTCCATTCTCCAGAGAAGCAGCACTTACAACACCATACAAGGAACGATGTCCTCTATGTTGCCATGTCCCATCAAGTGCAACAGCAGTATCCCTGGTTTGACTAATATTTACAGTTTCTTCTACTGCACGTTTCATAGATGCTTTAGACACAAACGTCAAGGCACCTAAAAGTATTTTTATGTACTTGTGGAGCCCTCTGGGAGGAGGAAGATCCATCAAACCACAAAACGTTTGAGCAGCCTTTTTCCTATTGCATGCATTGCATACACTAACTTCAAATTCACATCGTATGAATTATGCACAATGTTCAATGTCATTTTCGAGGTACATTTATTGCAGGATCTACACAGAACAACTAATTTTGATGGTAAACCCTTCCTGAAGCTTTGCTGTTCAGTTACTTCCAGGCAGCCTACGCCATCACATTGTTTACATTTCGCCACTTCCTTTATCAAAGAAGATAAGAGGCCCACATCAACAACAACAAATCCACTACAAAAAGTGTCATTGTTAACACAAATATTTGAAGCATCAGGAGGCATGCCGTGTGGGAGTTTCTTCCCTGAAGAACTGATACGTAGGTTACTTTCAACAGTGTGGCTGGCTTTGTTTGTGAACTGGTTACCACAGAATTTCCTTTTATTGAATTTCTTGATGCATGGCATAGTTCGTATTTATTGCACACTAAAAGATATGTATTTCCACAAATATATGTAGTAGTTGAGCAGCAAACATTCAGTAACACATGAACGAACCGCTTCAGCAAAACAAAAGTAAATACTAGCAAAGATAATCATTTACAGACAATAGAAACCTGCACTGTTACCAACATGTACAATGAATCATGTGTATAATTGCTGGAAACAGAAAGTTCACAGTTCTTTTCGAAATAATACTGGTTTCTGTAGCAGAAATAATGGAGCGTGGCAGCATACATGACCGTAACTTTAAAATTTGGTGTATACGAGTCATTTCAATGTGGACAGAGGGTAGGGCAGCTAGGTGCTGCAAGTGGTAGCTATTGGGAGGCGTGGCAGATGTCAGGAGCCACTCTCCATGTTTGCCACTTGCCAGTTCCTCCGGGAAGAGGAGGTGGTTGTAACCTGTGTACAAGAGCAGTAAAAGAAGAGTGACTTTTAACCACTTATTTCTGCAAAACACATCTCTCCTTTATGAATGCTACTGCAGTCCCCTGCCGCTGCTTGTCCGGGTGCTCTGCAAGCGCCTGGCAGTTACTCAGGAACTGGATGCTGCATCTCCACCCTCCACACTTGAAGAAGGTGGCACATGCTTATGTGGCCTACACACACTGGCCAAGGAGGTCCTCAATCCCCTCCTGTAACTGTGGCTCCTTTCTCCTCTCTGAACCATGACAATGGTTGTCGTGTGGTCGAGAAGTGCGCTACCCCTGTCCTGCCATGCCATTAGACCCTGTGGCTCCATTGAAGTGTCGGGAATGCTGGTGTCGTGTCCCAAGTAGACACAGAAGACCCCCAGGCCTTCCCATCTGTGTTGGAAGCTGTCAACAACAGCGAACTCATGACTGATGCTTACAGAGGGGAAGACGTCTCTCCGGCGGCTGTTGTGGTGGTGTTCAGTATGAGCAGGAAATCCACAGCACACTTATACCCAACATTAATACAGTGCCAGGGAATCGAGTAAGCGTGTCCTGTACTCCATGATCCTCTGACCAACTTCTTTCCGAACTCAAATGCTGGAGTATTTGTAGTGTGAAATGTCAGCTGGTGTTGAATTGACATACTTGTAATGACCACACAGGCTTTCCTAATATGAATATGTGAGCCATTCATTTCACCCCCTATTTGCTTATCACATTTGTTATACCAACAGACTGGTCTGTAACAATATTCAGTATGCCTTCTTGTAGTGGTGATGTGACTTCTTACTTCACATAACAAAGTGACGTGATACTTCTTGTTGTAACGGCGACCGGAATGGTCGCGGGGTTGTAGTGACGGAAACCTGGTGGGGCCCGCAGAGCTGCCCACGAACAACAACACAACAGGAGAGGATGGACACTACCAATGGAGGACGTTACGACACAACAAGAACAAACAACAGAGCAACGAACCAAACAAGACAACCACATCCACTAGAAAAGAAACTTGAAAGCCAATACGCTGACTGAGGCGATATGTCCTGAGATGCATGCAATGTTAGACTGCTGGCTGAGCATGAGGCAGGCTCTTAAGTACACTATCGGGGGCGCCGCTATTAGCCACTGGGACCAAGTGTTCCACAGTGGCGCCCTCACAGTAAAAACGGGTCAGGAGGCACGCGCCTCCACAGTTCATGGCGCGATGGTGCAGAGACCTCAATGGGTCTTCGTTATCCATGACGTCTGGCACGGATTCAAATTCCATCGCGCGTGTTACCAGATCCCTCCCCCCTGAAACTTGCGTGTAGGGGTGGAAACGCCCCGGACGGTGCTGAGGTGGGCGGCAGTGGGAAGAGGTACTGGGCGTATCAGCCACAACAGGCAGGGAGGAAGGGACGCCTGAGGTATCCTTGACAACCGATACAGAGTCCAGGGCAGGGGAGGGAGCCGTCTGTCCACCCGGAGGCGGAGAGGGCTGGTGGCTAGCCCCGCAGGGAGATGGCTACCAGGGGCTGGGACGGTGACTCGACGACCACGCCCGTACCCGAAGGAAGTAGGGAAAGAGGTGGCGGCACGAGTCCCAATGCAGCATGAGGGCAGAGCTGATTATGATGGCAGTGCTCCAACCCTTTTGACATCTGCACCAATGTCACTCGCTGTCCATGGGCCGCAACGACTGTGGCGGGTGTCCAACCTGCCTTGCACCTGTACTCGTGGGCCCACATGGCTGGCGAGGGGCATACCACCATGACGGCCAGGAGTGGGGCGGGAGGAGGACGGCATCAGAAAATGGAGCAGAGTGCGAGGCTGTCGCCCATGAAGGAGCTCTGATGGACTGCATCCGTCAATGGGCTTAGTGCGATAGGTGCTCAAAAACAGGGTGAGGGCCGACGTGGTGGGGGACGTGTTGAACACTTTAATCAACTGGTGTTTAAAAGTGCGGAAAAGCCTCTCCGCCGTCCCATTGGATGAAGGGTGGAAAGGGGGTTTATGGATATGTTTGATACCATTGGCCTGACAGAAGTCGTGGAAGGAGGATGCTGTGAATTGGGGACAATTATCAGAGACCAACGTGTGGAGCAGGCCCTCAATGGTGAGAACCTGGGCCAGGGCCGTGAGTGTAGTCTCCATGGCGGTGGATGCCATTCGGACAACATAGGCATATTTGGAGTAGGCATCAACGATGAGTAACCACATGAACCCCAAAAAAGGGCCCGCAAAATCGATGTCGGCGAGGCACAGGCCAGGGTGCAAACGACTGGGGGGGGGGGGGGGGGGGCAGGGGGGCCTCGCCTGGTGATGCACACAGACAGTACACCCACGGACCATGCGCTCAATATCGCCATTGATGCCAGGCCAATACACATGCCGGCGAGCCAAAACTTTCATACAGGACATACCCCAGTGCCCACAGTGTAACAAACTGAGCACCCGAAGCTGCAATTCCGGAAGGATGACGACCTGGTGGGCATCTGACTCCGTGGCCAACAAATGGACATCATCGACCACGGAAAGCCTATGGGACAGGTGGCGCCAGGGGCTAAAATTGGACTGCATCCGACGAGTAACATAGGACGGCCACCTGTGGACCACTTAGTTGAGAACCTGTCGCATGACAGGGTCGCAGTGGGTAGCCACAGCAACATCAGCAGCCATAAGAGGAAGACTGTCCATCGCATCCTGGCGGGCGGAATCAGTGTGAAAGCAGAGGACCTCTTGTTGGTCAAAGGCAGGATCGGGGCCTGCTGGGAGATGTAGTGTCCGCAGTAGCATGCTAAGCGGGGTGCTTATACCGGATTGTGTAAGCATAATTATGTAAAAACAATGTCCAGTGCTGGAGACGTTGAGCCGTCTGCTTGGGAAGGTGAGAGTGGGGCCTGAAAAGTGTAACCGAGGGTTTATGGTCCGTCAGGAGGGTGAACTTTGCCCGCAAGAGATAGGTGTGAAATTTTTGGACGGCGAACACGATTGGCAGGGCCTCCTTTTCAATCTAGGAGTAGTTCCGTTGTGCAGGGGTCAACGTCTTAGAGGCATAAGCGATGGGCTGTTCGGAGCCATCGGCATCCCGATGCGTGGAAGCGGCCCCAATGCCGTATGCCGACACATCAGCTGCCACAACCAAGGGGCGGTCTGGAGAGAATGGAGCAAGGCAAGGGGTGGACTTCAGCATCGCCTTTAAACAGAGAAAAGCCTGGTCACAGGCAGGAGTCCAAACAAAAAGTACCCCTTTGCGATGCAAGTGATTGAGGGGTTGAGCAACAGAGGCAGCCTGTAGCAAGAATTTTAAGTAATAATTAACCTTGCCCAAAAACACCTGAAGTTCAGATAAGTCGGGATGAGGAAGGGCCTCAATGGCCGCAACATTACGACACGAAGGGCAAATGCCATCTTTCCTAAGCCAGTGGCCTAAGTATACCACATCCGGTTGAAAAAAACAACACTTGTCCAGCCGACAGCAGAGACCAGCAGACTGCAGAGCGTGAAATAAGGTGCTGAGGTTTTGTAAATGTTCCTGGTGGGAATGCCCGGTGACTAAGATGTCATTCAGATAATTCACACATGCAGGGATAGGCTGTGTAAGCTTCTCCAGGAATTGCTGGAAAATGGCCGGCGCCGAGGAGACACCAAAGGGAAGGCGCTTGTACTTATACAATCTGAGAGGCGTGTTAATAACCATGATGTTCTGAGATTCGGCATCCAAGGGCAACTGGTGGTATGCCTCAGCCAGGTCGATCTTGGAAAAATACTCTCCCCCGGCAAGCTTGGGAAGAAGATCTTCCTGTCAGGGAATGGGGTACGTGTCAACGAGGGACTGAGCATTAACTGTAGCGCCAAAGTCCCCACACAGCCGAAGGGACCCATTGGGTTTCCGTATGACCACCAGTCATGTCGCCCATGCACTGTAAGTTACAGGTTCCAGCATGCCAGCAGCCTGGAGTCGATCAAGTTCCTGCTTGATCGCTGGCTGTAAGGCCACCGGAAGGGGCCGGGCCTGGAAAAAGCGAGGCTGTGCATCCGGCCATAGGGTGATGTGCACTTGAAAGCCAGAAGCACATCCGAAAAAATGGCTCTGAGCACTATGGGACTTAACTACTTTGGTCATCAGTCTCCTAGAAATTAGAACTACTTAAACCTAACTAACCTAAGGACACCACACACATCCATGCCCGAGGCAGGATTTGAACCCGCGACCGTAGCGGTCGCACAGTTCCAGACTGTAGCCCCTAGAACCGCTCAGCAGCACATCCGAGATCCAGCGCAAATGACAACCCAAAAGTGGAGCACAGATCATCTATGTCCTGGAAGGGAACAGCCATGGAAATGACCTTAACTTTGTTGGAAATTGAAAAGCCAAACAGTTGAAACGCATTCAGGCCAAAAATATTCGAAGTCAACGGATGGTCGACAACAAAGAGGGTAAGGAGCCATGGAACCAGCTCGTACATTGCCTGGACGACGAACTGCCCACAGAGGGGAATGGAACCACCTCCGTAGGTGACCAAATGGCGAGAGGGAGGTGACAGCACAGGAGAGCCCAGCCGCGTATATGTCGCCATATTAATCAGGGATACGGTGGCCCCAGTGACGACCTGAAAACTGAAATCCTCTGTGAAAATTCGGAGTGTGAGGGAAACCTTCCACACTGATGGGTCATCCTGTGGGACGACCAACTGCAGAGCATGGACGGTATCGTGAGGCCCAGGAGGGGCAGGACTGGATCGAGTCGGGTGACTATGACAAACCGATCGGATGTGGCCCTCCCTGTGACACAGTGTGCATGTTTTCCAGCAGTGGGGACAATCAGCCCACGAATGTGCAGTAAAGCACCGTGGGCGACGAGGGGTGACCGAAGGCGCCGATGCCATAGAGACGTCGGACAACGAGGAGTCCTGACGGCGCCAGCCTCTGTTGGCCAGGCCACGTTGCAAGGGCAAAACCCGTTGTGGCACCGCGATTGCCACCACCTGCGGTCGTTAGCTGCTGGAGCAATCTCAAAGGAGTGGGCAATGTGGAGAATCTCTTCCAAGGAGGAGATGTCTAGTTTCAGTGCCGCAGTATGTACCTCAGGATCAGGAGCCAGCTGAACCACCACATCCCGGATCAGGGAGTCCGCATACGAAGCCTGACACTGCTGATTGGTGCACCTAAAATCGCATCGACGGCTGAGACCCTTCAAGTCCATGAGCCAGGAACGATACGATTGACCAGGCTGTTTACAGTACTGGTGGAACTCCAGCCAAGAGGCGGCCACATGGTAGCGTTGGGAATAATAGTTTGTCAGCAAAAGGCAGATCTCCTGGAAAGAGAGAGCCACAGGATCGGACAACAGTGCCAACTTGCGGAGAAGAAAGAACGTGTCCGGAGAGGCCCCAAGACAAAAACAACGACTGCTGCAGGGAGTCGTCCGGGACTTGAAAGGCGATGAAATGTTGTTTCAGCCGATGTAAGTAGGTTTCCAGTCCTCTTTTCGTCATTAAGGTGGGAACGATGGCAGACCCGGGAAAGCATCAGACACCTGAGGACTCAGAAGCTGTTGCGGAAACATGTCCCGGGCATCGACTTTGTCCGTTAGCAACTGCAGTGGCTTTTGTAATATGTCTAACTGAAGCTGCTGCTGCTGCATGAGCTGCTACTGTTGCTCCAGCAGACAGACCAACTTCGCCTCCATACCAAAAACGACTGCTGTTTACCTCATCGCCAAAATGTTGTAACGGCAACTGGAACAGTTGCTGGGTAGTACTGACGGAAATGCGGCGGGTCCCGCGGAGCAGCCCGTGAACAACAATACATTGGGTGAGTACGTACGCGACCAACGGAGGACGTTACAACACAGCAAGAACAGACAACAGAGTAACAAACCAAACAAGACAACCACGTCCACTGGAATAGAAGCATGAAAGTCAATACGCTGTCTGAGGCGGTATGTTCTGAGACGCACGCGATGTTAGACTGCTGGCTGAGCCCGAGGCAGGCTCTTAAGTATGCTATCAGGGGCGCTGCCATTGGCCGCTGGGACCATGTGTTCCATGGTGGCGCCCTCACACTTAAAGCGGTCCAGGAGGCGCCCGCCGCCACAGCTTACAGCGCAATGGTGCAGAGACCTCATTGGGTCTTCGACGTCCATGACGTCTGGCACGGATCCAAATTCAATGGTGTGCGGTACCAGACTTCTCAGTCGTACTGTTTTACTAAGCTTCTGCTGATGCTAACTACCCAGTTTGAGCAAAGTGCTGAAGTCCTGCTTTCCTCCTGACCTGCTAATGTGATGAAATGCTGCCATTTTGTTTCACGCTTGTTGACTCTCCCACAAGGAACACAAAGTGAATGAGGTCTCAAAGTTATGAAATTCTGTGGTCAGCTGCCTGATACAGGGTTTGTATGTAACAGTGCAGTCAGGAGTTTAGACGGGGAGTCGGGGAGAGGTAGAGTGGGTGGGGAAAAGGAGAGAAGTAAAAAAGGTGTTGGTGGAATAAAGGGCTGTGTGGTGCTGGTGTGAGAACAGGGAAAGGGCTGATGGGTGAGGACAACGATGAACAAAAGTTGAGGCCAGGAGGCTTATGGGAATGTAGGATATATTGCAGGGAGAGCTTCCAGTTTCACAATTCAGAAAAGCTGGTGTTGGTGGGTAGGATCCATATGGCACAGGCTGTGAAGCGGTCATTGAAATGAAAAATGTCATGTTGAGCTGTGTGTTGAGCTAGAGGGTGGTCCAGTTGTTTCTTGGCCATAGTTTGTCGGTGGCCATTCACATGGACAGACAGCTTGTTGGTTATCATTCCTACATAGAATGCAGCACAGTGGTTGCAGCTTAGCTTGTAGATCATATGAATGGTTTCACAACTAGTAGCCCTGCCTTTGATGGGAAAGGTGATGTTTGTGACTGGACTGGAGCAGGCAGTAGTCGAAGAATGTATGGGACAGATATTGCATCTAAGTCTGTGACAGGGATATGAGCCATGAGGTAAAGGATAGGGAGAAGGTGTTGTGTGGGGATGGACAAGTATACATGTAGGTTTGGTGAACAGCAAAATACCACTGTGGGAGGGGTGGGAAGGGTAGCGGGCAGCACATTTCTCATTTCAGGGAACAACGAGAGGTAGTCAAAACCCTGGCAGAAAATTTAATTCAGTTGCTGCAATTCTGGGTGGTACTGAGTTATGAGGGGAATGCTCCCCTGTGGCTGGACGGTAAGATTTTGAGAGAGATTGCTCGTTATTGTAGATGCAACGACAATGTGTGGCTAGGCTATATGGAAGGGACTTCTTGGTATGGAACGGATGGCAGCAGTTGAAGTGGAGGCATTGCTTGTGGTTAATAGGTTTGATATGGACAGAGGTACTGATGTATCCATCTTTGGGGTGGCTTGTTGGGCTGCATAGGACCAGATGAAGCAAATAGGTGAGAAGCCATTGTGGTTCTGGAGGAATGTGGATAGGGTGTCCTCACCCTCGATCCAGATTGCAAAGATGACATCAGTGAATCTAAACCAAGTGATGGGTTTAGGATTCTGCGTGTTTAGGAAGGGTACCTCTAGATGGCCCATCAGTAGGTTGGCATAGGATGGTGCCATGCAGGTGCCCATAGCCATACCCTGGATTTGTTTGTAGGTAATGACTTCAAAGGAGAAGTAATTGTGGGTGAGGATATAGTTGGTCATGGCAACCAGGAAGGAGGTTGTTGGTATGGAATCCGTTGAGTGTTGAGAAAGATAGTGTTCAATAGCAGTAAGGGCATGGGCATTAGGGATGTTAGTGTAAATGGAGGTGGCGTCAATAGTGACGAGCAGGGCAGTGTGTGGTAAAGGGACAGGAAATGTGGAGAGTCGGTGGAGGAAAAGGTTGGTATCTTTTATGCAGGAGGGTACGTTCCAGGTAATAGGCTGAAAGTGCTGGTCTCCGAGAGCAGAAATTCCATCTGTGGGAGCACAGGATATGCCACAGTGGGGTGTTTGGGTTTATAGATATTAGGAAGCATGTAGAAGGTAGGGGTGCCAGGAGTGGTAGGGCTGAGGAAAGAGATAGACTCTGTGGAGAGGCTCTATGATGGACCCAAGGATTTGAGTAGAGACTGAAGGTCCTGCTGGATTTATGGATTGGGGTCGCTGTGCCAAGGTTTGTAGATAGCTGTATCTGCAGCTCGCAGAGTCCTTCTGTCAGGTAATCCTTGTGGTTCAAAACAACAGTGGTGGAGCCTGTGTCCTTTGGTAGGATCATAAGGTCAGAATCAGTTTACAAATGGTGGAGTGCAGTTCTTTCTGCAGATTTAAGGTTAGTTTGCATGATGAGGGATTTGGGGTATGAAGGTATGGCAAGGTTTGAAATTAAGAAATTCTGAAAAGTTAACAGGGGGTGATTTTGGGATTGAGGAGTGAACTTAGTCTGGCAGGGTTCAACATTTCTCTTGGGTCGAGTTTGATTGTAGGGTTAGCGGTGAAAAAGTTTTGCCACTGTAGGGACCAGAAGAAGGGGAAAAGTTCTTTAACAAGTCCTGCATAACTGAATTTGGGAGTAGGGCAAAAGGTTAGGGCTTTGGAAGGGACTGATATTTCTGCAGGGCTAAGGCTTTTGGAGGAAAATTTCAAGACTATGTTTCAGGTCTATTTAGGTTCTCGATTCTGTGGTGGTGGGAGAGAGTTTTGGAGGGTGGGGTAAACGTAGTAGGTCTGCTAGACAGGATTTGTCAGCTGTGAGGGGACATGAGGGAGATTTGGAGGTTGTTGTAGAGGTGGTAGACAGTGGTGCTCCAAGATGGTAGTAGGAAGTGAGCAGGTGGAAAGTTTTTTGAGGTGACGTGCATGTTGCTCTAGTTCCTGTAGGGCAAGGGTTTTAGTGTGTGTTATGGGATCCAGTAATTTGTGATTGCATAGAAGAGAATTTTACAGATGGAGAGAAGGTATTGCAAGGGGGTTTGGGCTAGGTTGGTATGTTTTTGCAGGAGTATGTTGGTGAGGGCTAAGAATTGGTGGAATCTGAACAGTTGGAGCTCATTGTGGAAGGAATGGTGGCAGCTGGAGATGGGTAATTTGATGGTGGGACTGGATTCTGGCAAGGGTAAGGAAATTTTTGTGTGTGGACACAGACGGAAGGAGCAAGGATCCATGGTGTTGGAAAAAATGCAAAAAGGAATAATTTGCATCAGGCCAAACTCTGACAGTTGGCACTCATAGCAGGCCGCATCAAATGTAGATTTAATAAAAAAAATGTCATGTGACTAGCTCGTCCTGTCAGGCAGACTGTTTGCCAGATGCAAGTCTTCCGATTTGACGCCACTTTGGTGACTTGCGCGTTGGTGGGGATGAAACGATGATGATTAGGACAACACAACACCCAGTCCCTGAGTGGAGGAAATCTCTGACCCAGCCGGGATTGAACCTGAGCCCCTAGGATGGTACTCACTGATGATTTTGCAAAAACTAAAACCAGAAAAAGATAGTAAAAGAATGTTAATATAAAATTGTCTACTTCAATTTATTGTCTTCCTATACTGTTAACAAAAATCTACAACAAGTGCAATCTACTACACACACAAAAGCATGGCTGCTGCCGCTGTGCTTACCAACAGTTACCTATCATAAATCATAGCTCTAAACAAAATAGGAGTGACTGTTATTGCGCACTGAGCTCACAGCACACACCAGCGCCAGTGTGTTTCTGGCACTAACAACAGCCCTGTACCTCTGCGCCTTTGCAGGTGCGCAAATCCTGACCTCACCGTTCCCAGCGTGCTTTACGGCAAGGGGCCAGTTTTCATGGCAGAGTGAGACTTCTTCATTGTTTATTTTTTACTAGCTTCTGCCTGTGACTTTAGTCTCCTGGAATGGACCCACATTGAAAATTATCCCAAGGGATCCTTTCATCAGTACGAAAGTACCCAACGTCCTACACAGGTTGAACTGCATCTGCGTGCAAAATTTCATACAAATACAGCCAGTAGTTTTTGCATGAAAGTGTACTAAACAAACTAACTTTCACTTGTATAATGCTATTAGCAGTATGATTAAATATAATAATTATAATAATTTACTTTGTAGTATGTAGGTTTACATTACGCCATACAGTGGGCGGTAAGGAGCTGATAATGGAGTTTTGCATCTTTAAAGTATTTAGTTTAGCTTAAATAGGGCCCCAATTTCATTTATGCCCTGGGGCCCTTGGTTACATTGCTATACCACTGCCTAACTCAAGCCTTGATCCTTTACATTTGCTTCCGTGGCTTTTGAGCAGTTATATGCTCTTCTGTGTTAATACACTTATTGCCTTTCTGTATGTGTCTAACTCTGAAGATGTGTTATATGGTTTTCCATGTCAGTAATTGATATTACATATGAGTAAATTAATCTTTTCATACCAAGCATATGGTACAATACTGAAAATGGTTTTAATAAAAGATTATTAATACTGCTCTGTTTCATACATTCAAAAAAATAAGCCTGTTTTTGTTGTATGTATGAAACAGAGCTGCTGTTCGAAGGTACCTGTAAAAAATGCTTGCAACATTTATTGAATTTCCGCAGAAAATTATGCCGCAATGAAAAACCAACTCAAAGTAACAGTGGTAGATTATCTTTCTGGTGTTCATGTTTGTGCCACCTGACAAGACACACAATGCAAGTGTGTGAAGAGGAGCATGCATTTGCCTATGGCTTGACTATTTAATACTTTTTCTCAGTACGTTTAGGCTGTTAGGCCTGAAACCAGAACCTTATTGATAACCAAACTCAGTGCTTATAGGTAGATATTTGGAATGGGCTGCTTTTATCTCCTGTTGCTACCTTTTGGGGATAGAGCCAAGGATGGAACCATTTCAAAGATGGCCACATAACACATTGTTTTTCAACAGACAGAGAAATAGTATCAGTAGTAACATTTTATACCCAGAAACTTTGGTAGCTTTCCCAATTCAGACATTTTTAATTTTTCACTTAACAAGTTTAAAAAAAAAAGCGGTGTGACATGTAAATTGTATCTTCATCACACACACACACACACACACACACACACACACACACACACACATGCTCTCATGCTCGCGTATGTATACTGATACTGTAAGGAGAGAAACACTGATCAGCCAAAACATAGTGAACACTTCCCACTATGAGATCAAATGCCTCCTGGTGATATTGCAGGAATGTGACACAAAACGAGGGAAGTATATGAGAAGAAGAGATACCAGTGGGGAGTGATTCTAGCAATATTAGCTGAAAATCTGAGAATTCACTGACATGCAAGTTTGACAAAGAATAGATCACCCGGAAACAAAACCTCTCAGAAATAGTGAAGATGGTTGGCTGCTTGTGTCCTACTGTTGTGAGCATCTATGAGAAGTGATTGAAGGACAGTGAAGCCATGAGTAGGTGACAAGGTGTTGGACAATCGCACCTCAGCACAGAACATGGAGGTTGACAGTTTACCTGCTCTGTAAAACAGAATCAGTGGTGATTGGCAGCAGATCTGATGGCAGATTGCAGCGCTGATGCAGATACATATCATTTGGAACACACTGCTAAACTCTAATTGCTGAACATGGGGCTCTGCAGCAAACAACCCCTAAGTATTTGCTTGTTGACCCAGTGAAATGTCAGTTAAGATTGAAATGAACTCACAATCATTGAGGTTGGACTGTTGATCAGGTGAAACAAGTAGCCTGATTGGTTCAATCATGTTGTCCGAATATGCTCTAATCCAGGTGAACCGCTGCTTGTAACTTGTACTGCACCACAGGTGCAAGCTTGTGGGAGCACTTCATACTATACTATGGGGTACATTCATCTAGGCTTGCATGGGACCGACCTGTGGTAGTAATGGAAGGCACTGTGGTAGCTGTGCGCTACATGTACATAATTGCAGACCACCTACATCTTTTCATGCGTGATGTATTCACCAATGGCAATAAGTACTTTCAGCAGAATAACTGTTTGTTTCACAAGGCCAGAATCATCCTACAGTGGTTTGAGGCACACTATAGGTAGTTCACATTTTTGTCTTCATCACCAAATTTGCTTGACCATAACCTCATGAAACACATCTGTAGTGTTAACGGATGCCATCTCTGCACCCAAAAACCAGTGGCCTGTATTTATCGGAATTGTGACCTGTGTAGAGAAATCTGTCCCACTTACCTCTAGAAACCTACTGAGGACTTGTTAAATCCATGCCACATAGAACTGCTGTGTATTTCAAAGGTGAAGCAATATGGTATTGAGCAGGTGGTCATAATGTTTGGGCTCATCAGTGTTTGAAGAAATAGGTTTGAGGTTTTGGGTGACACATGTTTATGTTTACTTTTACCATAATGATTGTGCGTGTTCTGCTTAAATAATACTAAGATTGGGGTTGACATTACATTTCCAGAGAACAATATACACTACCATATGTCATCTTTTGAGGAAAGGGATGGCCTTCAGTATGTGGAGTCTCAGGCTATCGAGTTTGTTGATTATAACAAACGGCAGCTGAGCCGCATCTATCCTAAGGGACTGCGTGTCAATTCATCGAACTACATGCCACAGGTACAGTACTGTAGCCTTATGCTCACTGAACTGTGTGAGCTGTTATATTGTAAATCATATCTCTGTGGTAAAATCTGTACTTTGCATTCTTATCCTCTATGCTGTTTATATCTTTTTGCATACGTGTTACATACCCCATGAAACTCTGCTGTTGTGGAACATTAAGATATTAACTACTTCTACAGTGTTTATTTTATAATTGACAGCTTTTAGTTTAAATACTCAGCATGAGATGACATATTCACATTCATTTTTCTTCTTGCTGATGTGTGCTACATGATATTATGTTGACAACACTCAATCTGTTACTGAACGTGGTGAGAACATAACATTCATTGACAACAGCTAAGAATTTTATAGTTGATGTAGTAATAATAAAAGCTTTCAATAAAAGGTCCTGATTGGCAATGGGGCCTGTTAGTCACATCTGTCTTTAACAGGGTGACACATGTGGCCTATAAATGATGTCCCACACTGACACAGGAACTTGTATATTCCTCATCTTCTTAGGCGTAGGTAATCTTTTACGGAATAGCTTTGGCATGTTTAAGTTTTTCTGGATTCAAATGCCTAGCCTTTGCACATACCGGTGGGCCTTCTGTGGTATTGATGCTGTGGACAGTACCGTTGTTGACCCTGAACACCGATGGGGATGATGGACCCGCACCTGATGCAGTATGACTAATCTGCAATGCACATGCTTGTGTGTCCGAGGTCAGTGGGTCAGCAGCTGTGGCAGTGATCCACTGGTAGTCCTTGTCGTAGAGCTCGGTGGGGTACTTGGTAGTGTCGTGGGCACAGCTTCTGTCCGGCAGTAGAAACGTCACGTGACGTTGGTGGCAGGTGTGAGGAAGTGGTGCAGGGGTTGGAGGTGTGGCCGTATGTGACAGCTGAGTGACCTGCTTACAAGCATGTATGAGTTTGGTTTGCACGGTGGCGATGCATAGGCAGAGGGCTTCATTGCTGTCTCGAAGTTCGTCATTGTGTGATCTAAGAGAGAGCACTGCAACAGCAGTTTCAGTTAGCTCACACAATAGAGTGGCGCTCTCAGATGAGAGGGAAGAAATACCTGAACCAGTGGTACGGTCTATTGAGTTGATGGTTAGTGTACCTCGTTGTAGATTGGGTGACAGTGCACGAGCTAAGAGAAAATGTACCCCGAACATGGGTTCGTCCACCTCCGCAATAATGAAAGTCCACTGTAAGGGGGTGTTAATGTCCTGCAGTTTAAGGCTTAAATTAGTTATTACATGACATGGAATCAGGGACTTATTGGCAGCTCGAAGCAGGGGGCAAGGCTGACGCTCAAATTTAATACCTGCGGACAAAGGTATCACACTAACCTCAGCCCCCGTGTTGACTAGAAATGAAAGGGGAGACACTGCATCTTTCACATACAAGTGTCTTGGTGCATGAGGTGAAGAAGTATTAAGTGACAGGCATCTGTGCGGTGAAACGTGGCCTGTAGTGCCTGAATTGGTTCGCATTATTAGTTTGGGATCGCACATGGGGAACGACACTTCTTAGCCACGTTGCCAAAGTGGGAATGGAAATAACACCAACTGGGATGGCGCGTGGCGTCGTTTGTCGTGCTGGCTGAGGTCGAAGTGGTGGTGGAGGAAGGAGGTCTTGTTTGCAGGTTCCTCCAGTGGCGGCATTGTACTAGTACTGGTGTGAGAGGAGTTACAGCGGAGGCTGCCAGGCGGCATTGGGTACACGCGCATGTGTGGAGCGAGTCGTGTGCACTCTGTACCGCACGGTGGAAGCTGCAGTGCAGGTGTGCCAAACTCTCAGACTGGTGTATGCTGGGCAGGCAGAATGTTGTATACCTGGTCTGCGATCTTCAGTTTGGCATCTAGTGGGGCTGAAGTCACATGGAGAAGTTGAATTTGAACTTCCGGAGGAAGTTTGAGCAACCAGATGGACCAAAGTGTAACATCTGGCATGTGATGTGTGTCTATCATGGCGTGGAGATGACACCAGAGCTGCGACGGGGATCGGGAACCAGCGATTCGTGACTGATGAGGCGGATAGCTTCCTCTGTCGATGTGGACAGTCGCTCAAGGATGGTGCATCAGGCGAATGCATATTTGCCTGTAGTGGGAGGTGAAGCCACAATATCACAGATCAGGTCCAGTTCATCATGGAGGTGACATAGTAGGCAAAGGAACTTCGAATTGTCGTCGGCGATGCCATGTAGCTGCAGGACGTGGTCGACCAAGGCAAACCATGTGTGTGTGTGTGTGTGTGTGTGTGTGTGTGTGTGTGTGTGTGTGTGTGTGTGTGGTCCTTGCGAAGGGGTGGTAGCTTCGGCCAATGGATGGGAACGTCTTGACATAACTGTTTATTAGGAACTGTCACTCCCTGTCCACAGTTCTGCAGCCGAATTGGCTCGGGTGTAGTAGCGGTGTACCACCTTCTGACACTGTCAGTGACACGCGGCACGGTAGTTGCAGCTGGCTCGACCTCGGTCGAGAAATCAGCGAATCGTGCGTTCGACAAAGTAACGCCAACAGGCATAGAATGGACCGGCGTGGTAGAGTCAACCGTAGTTGACCGATGTGCGGCGAATGACGGAGTACAGTTTCCGGGCCCCTCCCCTACAGGTGCATTAAAAATGTTAAAGTCACCTAATGTTTGCTGAACACACACGGTAGACACGGCTGGAACATCGTGTGCCGTGCCGCCGGAAACACTCGTAAAGTGGACGCAGGTAGTGTGGGAGGACGGGGGGGGGGGGGGGGGGGGGGGGGGGGGGGCTGGTGCAATCTGTGGGGTTCCAGGATAAACATGAAATTTCCCGTCTTGGGTGTCTGGCTCGATTTGTACCGCCACTGATTCAGGTGGAAAGTTCACACTGGCACTTGGGAAAACCGCAAACATGGTAACTGGGGTTGTCGGCCATTGTTGAACACTCAGAACACGTTGAAAGTTCATGAAAGTCCGTACTCGACATAAAACGTTCGTATTCAAAGTTTTGTGCACAAAAAACATTCTGTTGGTACGGAACACTGCCACACGACTGCTGATTCGCGTACGATAACGGAAAGTTATTGTTCGCACCTGATGCCGGCACACATGGTGGTGGGAATGCAGGAGTACTGTCCTGTTGCGTACTGCTAGTAGGTGTGTTTGGAAACTGCGTTGAACTATTACCAACACATAGTGGATAATAGGGAAACCCTGCCGAAGCATCCATTGGGAAACTTAGTTGGCACATGTGCGGTGTGGTGGGCGGCAAGCAATCCATTGTGTATTGCTCGATGGTACAAAAGTTCATTGTAGCACTCATGAACAAAATTCGGGGTCACCAGTATGGGTTTAGTGTTGTAGGACTGCAGGATCCAATGATGCACACTATACCACATGTAATAAACTCTATTTTATTACTCGGAAGCACACATATACAGTTAAATACAATCTTGTTCACTCTCCACGTGTATAAACTTTCGTGCACGGCCATGGGTTGCCGCAAAGAGCTTAGCAAAACAAAGATATTACACACGACTTGCTCGATAGTCGTCACAAATATAACCATATCTCTTACAAGAATTATTCTGATAACTGCCATGACACTCCTCCATCACTGTCAGTACTTGTGGAAATGAAAATTGCTATATAACAATATTTAACAAGATCATAGTATAAACATATGCAGTCAATATTTTGCTTGAAACATGTGAGGAATACTTAGACCAGCTAGTAAGTCTTTAATCAAGGTAAATGACAAGTCTGGTTATCTGTGAAATCTGGTTCTTTCTTTTACACTCGTGTTATGGCTATTCCCATCTTCTAGGGAATGATTCCTGGCTCCAAAATGCTCATTCCATTTTTATGTTATAATGTCTTGATACAAATGAGATGTTTCAAGTTTTCCTCATTTCCATGAATCGTATGGTTCTTGAAACAATTTTCACAACTTTCATCATTGTGTCTATTCTGCAAAGTTGTACTCCCTATACACCATACATTACTTTTGTTTCTTGTATACACTGAATCCAGAGTGAACCTGCCATGGAAAAAAAAAAAAAAAAAAAAAAAAAAAACTTTCTCCGAAAGTTCATGATTGATAAAAAGCTCATGATTGATGTTCTTGGGTATTTTAGTGTTATACAACAATCTATTTATTTTACATAAATTCCTTCCATTCATAATTATTACCTTCATTTGGTCCAGGTAAATTATTATTTATCTTGTTACAATGAGCTAATTTTAATGTAAATAACATTTCACATGTAAGTAGTAATTTTGATTTCCATGGTGCTAATGTCAACTTTCTCCTGAGTAATTTATTAAAAAAATTATTTTAATTACATTACATTATTGATACTCACTCATCTGCTGCAAATAAAAATTATGGTAATAATGTTACACTTTACAATTTTAAAAATTATGTACTGTTCCAAAATTTGGCATAACTTGTGCAATGGAGACATCATTTTCAAATAATACAAAGCTTTAAATACAAGTTATTGATCAAATTATGTCATGAAAAATGACAATTATTAGCTTATTGTGGTATAACCGCCAAATAATTCTGTTGGATATGATAATTATTCAGCAGGGAACATATAAAATTGTAAAAAACTTTAAATTGATATGCATTGTAAATGAAATTATTAATACTTCATTTGAATGATTTATCATACTGGATGGAAGCAAAAAGTGTCAGAGAATCAGAACTGTCATATACTGTGTGTCTCTCGTAAGACTAGTTTGGCCTGTTTTCTCTGGCATTTCAGCAGATATTTGCAATTTTGGTTTTTCAGAGTGTAGCTGGAGTCACACCAAATGGATACTGCACATCAGTTCTTTCAGGCAACGTCCAGAGTCGATAGAAAGCATCAGTTAGTTTCCCATTTAAAAAAAATTCTTTTTGAGGGAGGATTTTAGTTCTCATTCAATAGAGTGGGCAAAAAAAGTCTCAGGTGATATCCATTTCATGGCTATGTATTAACAGGGATAGTTAAACATAAATAATAACAAGTCTTCCTGCAGCAACTGAACAGCACTGCTGCTTGGCAGTAGCAGTCAGTGCAGGCCAGGGCAGTGCTATTTCTACTGCAGTACTGGTTATTCTTTAAGTTTTGCCATCCCCTGTTAATACATATCAATAAAATGAACACCATAGTAGACTGATTTTGGCTTGCTGTATTGCATGGGCATGTAAAATTTTGCTATATAAATAATTTTGTTTGTAACAGGAAACAAACCAACTTTTTCTGTCATCACTGGGCATCACATGAAAGACGTGGTGAACAGCATTTGTTTGGACTGACCTGAGGTACACTTCTAAAAATGAAGTTGCAAATATCTCCAGAAACATCACAGAAAATGCAGCTGATGACTCTTAGAAGAGACACCCAGTATATAGCAACAATACATAATTTCTGTCAATAAATAATAAAAGAACCGACTCAAAATAAATCTCTTATGCCAAAATAAATCCATCACAATGTCCATTTTCATTATGAATGGAACACACACAAAAATTCAAAATGGTTCAAATGGCTCTGAGCACTATGTGACTTAACTTCTAAGGTCATCAGTCCCCTAGAACTTAGAACTACTTAAACCTAACTAACCTAAGGACATCACACACATCCATGCCCGTGGCAGGATTCGAACCTGCGACTGTAGCGGTCACGCGGTTCCAGACTGTAGCACCTAGAACCGCTTGGCCACCACGGCCAGCTGAACACACACAGCACTGGTGCAATATTGGACCAATGTTGCGTGTCTTTCATCCATAGTGTATAAAATATTCTAGCAAGAACCAATAGAACAGTCAATCCATGTGATGTCCATTTTCATTATACCTGCAATTTAATGCTTTCAGGACTTTTGGAATGCGGGCTGCCAGATGGTGTCGCTGAACTTCCAGACTCCTGACACACCCATGCAGCTGAATGAATCAAAGTTTGAATACAATGCACGTTGTGGCTACCTACTGAAGCCAGATTTTATGCGGAGAGCTGACCGGAGCTTTGATCCATTTGCTGAATCTCCCGTTGATGGTGTGATTGCCGCGCAGTGCCTTGTGAAAGTAAGCATGTACGAGCAGCAATTTCTATTTGCTATTTGGTCTGTCTACATCTACATCTGCTCTCTGCAAATCACTGTGAAGTGCATGACATGGAGTATTTCTGATTGTAGCACTTTTTAGGGCTTCATCACATTCCATTTGCATTTGGAGTAGGACTGGATATACAGATAGGGGCCTGTTGCACACACCTCATTTGTTTCTGACATTTTGGTGTTTATAGTTTTCTTACATTTTTGGGTGCCCTAAGGAGTGAAGATACAATACCACAAAAATGTAATAACTAATGGAATTACTTAAGAGAAACATATCAGGGACTCCGCACTTAAAAGTTAACTTTATGCTGTGAAAAGCAAAACAATCGTTTCTTATTTGTACACCACTCATCTCTTTAAACATTAAGTCCATTAATTTTGTATTCTTGCCTTCGGAGAAAGCAATTGTTTTATACAATTTCAAGGTAAAACTTCAGATTATGCAGAGACTCAAATACTCATGGTGAACTACGGGTTAGCTAATTTTTACTTTCTCAATTTATTATCCAGTTTGGAGGAGATGCTCCCTGTTATAACCAGGAATAACACAATAACCTCTTCAGTCTGGTTTATTAAATCACAAATCACTTTTTAACAATTATGTTAGCCAAGCATCTAGCCAGGCTCACACTCAGAAGTAATGCAGAATTAAAGTTTGGTTATACCAATGTCCGAATGTGCATGGTGGGGTGCAGGTCCCGTAATTATTCCCAAGTCCAGTGAAGTTCAGTCTCTCAAAGTGAAGTCGCAAGATTTTCCGCCGAGCAGCCAGGTAGCCTCGAGTGGTGCGGCGAGTCATCCACAAGCAGCTGGAACACGGCGTACTGCACTTCCCAATGAGAACTGTTGTTTGCGGCGGCGGCCGGGTTTATATAAGGCTTGCTAGTTAATGGATCCATCGGATGGGGTCGCTGTTTTCCAGGGAAAACCAATCGCAATGTTTCCTGGCGTAGCCAATTGCTGTGTGCTGACAAACGCATGCACGCAAAGGCGGCCAGCGATGGTAGCCGCGAGCCGCCCGGAGGAGTGCAGCCAGCGATATATTTCTCAGCCACATAAGGGAGCGTGCATGTGAAGACGGCCAGCGATGGAAACAGTGGGCCGCCCAGAGAAGTGCGGCCAGCGATGTATTTGGCGGCCGCGTACTGGAGCGCGTTGTTCGGTGTTTGTTAGAAGTGGTGTATACCACACTCCCTTAAGCAGGGTCCTTATTCCTTTCTTCACGAATATTACCTTTAACCATTCCTCCTCCTTGTAGGCTATCTTTCTGGGGATTCACTACTCTTTTCCCCTTATTTCATAGGCCCAGTGAGCATGATGTACCTCTCCTTTCCTCTAAAGGGGTCGGGGTCCTCCCTTCCACGGGTCCATCAGAACCTGGCATAAGTTCCCTTCTTTGAGTATTAATAACCCATATAGTGTTTGGGGTCCTCCCTTCCTTGGGTCCACCCAAACCTGGCATGAGGTCCCTTCTTTGGGGACTACTTACCCGTAACTCCCAATATGAAGTACCTCCCCCTCGTTTTCTATTACTTTCCTGAGTACTACAGTACTACTCCCGATTCACTTCACCTCATCTTAAAGCTGCACCCTCGATGAAACTCCAGCTATCTTCTGCTTTTCAACTAGGAGTTCTCCTGTCTATTTTCCTCCCTCCAAAACTCCTTTTCCTTCTTAGCATTGGATTGTCATTTCTATATGAAGATTATAGTAGGACACCATCTCCTAGTCCTTCCTCCCCCATCCACCAGAGCATTCCTACTGTTGTAGGATGTAAATTCTATTATATAGACTGAAAAAAAAAAGGGATCGTGTGATAGGAACTTTGCATATGGACAGAGGAGAGATAGATTTGGTACTCCTAATGGAGAAGTAAGAAAAAGAAATAGAGAGACAGGTAGTTTAGGATTGAAGAAGAAAATAAGACAGTACCCGATAGATGGATTTCCTTACCACCCACAACCCAGGGACACTATCTGCCAACGTACTTCATCATGGTGGCAGAGAGAGATGTTATTTGGCATTCCCTACAGATCAGACTTGCCACAGCTTCACCATTGCTGAAACCCTGAAAACCAATCCTAACAAACTCCTATAAAATGGGATGGAATAGGCAAGTTTATTCACATAAGTCATCATCAATGGTCAGTATAATTTCTGTAGTCAGTCTGTTCATCAGTCAATACTTGATAGAGGTTATATCACTACCCATGATTAATCTCCCCCCTCCAAAAAATTCACATACAAACCCAGTCACTGTTTTTACCATGTGATGGTAAGTAACCTGCCTCTTTGGTCAGTGATCTTACCCTAAAGGAATACTTAGCAGCTTATTAAATAACAGTTAACAGTATTTGATTACACACTTTCACCATTAAGAATGATCATTGTTGTTACTGTGTTTCTTTCTCATGTTTAATTTTTGGCATCTTATACTGCTTAAACATATCAATGTTATTTGTTTTGTGAATCAACCATGAAAACTGCTTTGAAATGTTGTACATATAAAACTTTGTAAGGACCGCTATACTGTGGGAAAAAAAGTGTGTTTCTTTCTTCAAAAATGAGCTATGGTGTTCTTAATTATTACCAAGTTGTCCACTTCAAAGTTAGGTGTCATAGCTTTTTCATTACATTTATGCATCCATTTGTCTGCTGCTCATTGTAAATTTTCTTTTACAACATTGTCTATGTAGTATCCGTGTTGTTATTATCATCGTGTGGCCATTTAAACAATTTCAACAGTGGCTCACCTGTGAATTTACCTTACAGTGTTTTGATGGGAGGTAAACCACTATACGGATGTGGAAGTTCATTGTGTATTACTTGGAACTCTGATATTTTCTATCCCCAAGTTGTATGTCTGTCTGAACAGTACATCCTACATAACCTACTGATTTCTCTCATGATACATTCACAAGAATTAATTTGTGGATGGTATTTGGAGGTAGTAATGTGTGTAACATTTTCCCATGCTAAAACTCTTTAAAGGCTTTACTCGTAAACTGTGGGCCATTATGTGTCAACAGTCTACATGGCTTTTGCACATACAAGAAATATTCCGGCAGCTATCTGAGTTGGTGAAGACTGCCAGTATTGTTAGTGAGATGAAGGCAAAGCTCACCATCTGCAGCATCGTCAACAGGACTGATTGCAGACCTTTGGTACAGAGCTGAGTGGAGGGTCTGAATCAGAGGCTCAGACGGTTCTGTGACCATGTAGTCTGCAGATTCCTCGACTTGCACCATAGGGTGGTGGGGTTTCGGGTTCCGCTAAATAGGTAAGGTGTCCATTACACACAGGAGGCAGCTACACAGATAGCAGGGTTGTGTGATGTGGACTGGGTGGTGTTTTAGGTTAGACAGTCTCAGGAAAGATCAAAAAGGGCTCCAGTCTCAAAGGGTACAGGGCAAAGAAACGACAAGAATCGACCAAGCAACAGTCGATATTGTAGTTGTAAATTGCCGTAGCTGTGTTGGAAAAGTACCAGAGCTTCAAGCACTGATAGAAAGCACTGAAGCTGAAATTGTTATAGGAACAGAAAGCTGGCTTAAGCCGGAGATAAATTCTGCCGAAATTTTTACAGAGGTGCAAAGCTTGTTCAGAAAGGATAGATTGAATAAAGTAGGTGGTGGTGTGTTTGTGTCTGTTGGTAGTAGTTTATCTTGTACTGAAGTTGAAATAGATAGTTCCTGTGTATTACTATGGGTAGAGGCTATACTCAATAGCCATACCAAATTAATAATTGGTTCCTTCTACCCCCCTCCCCGACTCAAATGATATAATAGCTGAACGGTTCAAAGAAAACTTGAATCTCATTACAAATAAGTACCCCACTCATACAGTTATAATTGGTGGAGACTTCAATCTACCCTTGATTTGTTGCTGAAAATACATGTTCAAAGCCGGTGGTAAACAGAAAACATCTTCCAAAATTGTACTAAATGCTTTCTGTGGGAATTACTTTGAACAATTAGTTCATGAGCCCACACGAATTGTAAATGGTTGCAAAAACACACTTGACCTCTTGGCCACAAATAATCCTGATCTAATAGAGAGTGTCATGATGGACACAGTGATTAGTGAACATAAGGTCATTATAGCGAGGCTCAAAACCATATCAACCAAAACCACTAAAAATAAATGCAAAATATATCTATTTAAAACAGCAGATAAAAATTTGTTTGATGCCTTCCTAAGAGAGAGTCTCCCTCCCTTCCTAGCTAATTATGTAAGTGTACATCAGCTACATTCAAGAAAGGAAATAGGAGTAACCCATTGAATTACAGACCCATATCACTGACCTCAATTTGCAGTAGGATTTTGGAGCATGTACTGTACTCGAACATTATGAATCACCTTGAAGAAAATGACTTATTGATACATAACCAACACAAATTTAGAGAATATCATTTTTGTACAACACAGCTACCTCTTTATTCCCATGAAGTAATGAATGTTGTCGACAAGGGATCTCAGATCGATTCCGTATTCCTAGATTTCCAGAAGGCTTTTGATACCCTTCCTCAGAAGCGACTATTAATCAAATTGTGTGCATATGGAATATCGTATCAATTGTGTGACTGGGTTCGTGATTTCCTTTCAGAGTGGTCACAGTTCATAGTGATAGGTGGTAAATCATCGAGTAGAACAGATGTGATAGCTGGCATTCCGCAAGGTAGTGTCATAGGACCTCTGCTGTACCTAATGTATATAAATGATCTAGGTGATAATCTGACCATTAGATTGTTTGCAGATGATGCTGTAATTTACCGTCTAGTAAAATCATCAGACAATCAATTCCAATTACAAAATTATCTAGAGAGAATTTCTGTATGGTGTGAAAAGTGGCAATTGCCACAAAACAAAGAAAAGTGTGAGGTCATCCACATGAGTGCTAAAAGAAATCTGACTAATATTGGGTATACAATAAATCGCACAAAACTAAGGGCTGTCAATTCGACTAAATACCTAGGAATAACAATTACCTGCAACATAAATTGGAAAGACCACATTGATAATATTGTGGGGAAGCTGAAACAAAGACTGTGCTTTGTTGGCAGAATACTTAGAAGGTGTGACAAACCCACTAAAGAGACAGCCTACATTACACTTGTCCGTCCTCTGCTGGAATATTGCTGCGTGGTGTGGGATCCTTACCAGGTAGGATTGACAGAGGACATCGAAAAAGTGCAAAGAAGGGCAGCTCGGTTTGTGTCCATTATAATTATCCGGGCTGTTATGCCGTGGTCAGTTGATGAATTCTGTGGTGATTCCCAACGTTTCGTCTCCGACTGCGGGAGACATCTTCAAGGGGGTCCGTAGCTTGATGGAAGGTCCAACACACACACTGGCTCGCAGTCAGTAGCAAGCCAGTGTGTGTGATGGACCTTCCATCAAGCTACTGACCCCCTTGAAGATGTCTCCCGCAGTCGGAGACGAAACGTTGGGAATCACCACAGAATTCATCAACCGACCACAGCATAACAGCCCGGATAATTATAATGGACATGATATTTCCGGCCGTGAAAGTTTACATTTTAGCTCGGTTTGTGTTATCGTGCAATAGGGGTGACTGTGTCACTGATATGGTACACAAGTTGGGGTGGCAGTCACTGAAACAAAGGCGGTTTTCTTTGTGGCGAGATCTATCCACAGAATTTCAATCACCAACTTTCTCTTCCGAATGCAAAAATATTTTGTTGACACTCACTTACATATCAAAGAAATGCTCATCACAATGCAATAAGAGAAATCAGAGCTCGAACGGAAAGGTTTAGGTGTTCTTTTTCCCCACACGCCATTTGAGAGTGGAATGGTAGAGAAGTAGTATGAAAATGGTTCGATGAACCCTCTGCCTGGCATTTAAGTATGAATTGCAGAGTAACCATGTAGATGTAGATTCCCATAGCCATCTAATCACCATCTCTGTGTTGGCATGCTCAATAGAATAGAATTTAAGATATTTAGAGCAGCACTCCAATAGTACAAATATATGTTTCCCCCCTGTACTCACTGGCAATTGGCCAAAGAAATCAGGAGCCATTAGGTCATGTAAGCCTTTAGGTATTATCATGCATAATTTATGTATAAGTTATGTATATCTATAGCTTGATTGTTGTCTTTCATCCTTTGGCAGGTTTCACATGTACATAGTATAGACAGTACTTTTTTACTCAAATTCTTAAAATAGTAAAATTTTACTGTACGTTGAACACATTTTCGTACCCCAGAGTGTCCATAGCCTTGATGAATAAACGTAATTAAATCAAGTTCTACAAATTTCTGTATACACAGTCTCCAATAGAGTGTAATTATCTGTACTCTACAAAACAAAACATGATTTACCATAATCCATTCTAACATACCAGTATCAATTGTCTCTTCTTGGTCTAAGTTTTCCACTTATCCCCAAAATACGGATTGTCAGTGATTTCCTTCTTTTTGTTCTTAAGGCTAGGTTTCTTACTTCATTATTAGTACAACTTATTGATAAAAAAATTAATGTTGATGGTAACTCCAGGACCTTCCCTTCTTACCAAATCATTCATGCCCAATGACAAGCATGATAACGAGTCAGGAACTACATTTTGTGAACCCATTATATACACAATTTCAATTTTATTTTCCTGCAAAAATAGTATCCAATGTATTAAGCTGCTGGGTAGTAGTCAACATTTCATAATGAATGCTAGTGCTTGGTGATCAGTAGACACTAATATTTTAGATCTCCAAATTGGAGTTCGGAATTTTTTTATACTCCACACTATACCAAGTATTTTTTTGTCTGTTGCTGTGTAGTTAAAAAAAAAAAAAAAACCAACCTCTCCATACTCTGATACTTTGAGGTGTCAGTACTAACTTAAAAGGTCTGTCCATCTGTGGTTCATTGAACCCTCTGCCAGTTGCTTTATTGTGAATAGCAGAGTAATCACGTAGATGTAGATATGGGTGTTTTAAAATGGGTGCCTCTACTAGAGCTACTTTAATCTCATTAAAGGCCTTAGACTCTTTGTCTCCCCAAATCCATTTATTTTTTTCCTTCAGTAAGTTCAGTAACTTAGCATAAGTCATAGGTTGACCTCAAATATATTTTCTATAGAATCCTGCTAGTCTCAGAAATACTTTCAGTTGTTTTGTACTTTTAGGTTCTGGACATTATTTTATGGCTATTATCCTGTCTGGATCTGCTTTTATTCCATTTATGCTCACCAAGTGACCAAAACTCAATTTCAACAGTCTTATAGTGCTTCCATTATCATAGAGCATTTTTAATGTTCCATCCAATAAATCACAGTGTTCTTCCCATGTCTAGGAGTATGTCATCGACACAGATTATTATTTCTCTCAATAAATCCTTACCCAGCGCTGCACCCAAGGCTCTAATGAATACTGACACTAAGATATTTAATCCACAGTGTAACACTCTAAATTGGTACGACTTACCCTTTTAAAAAACCACAGTAAACTACTTTGAAGTCTGATCAAGCTTGACAAGTCAGTTCCTAGGCATGAGTTCCATCGAATTAAAATACTTTGCTTGCTCGAACTTTGTCCAATATTTTGTCTATACTGACTGGTCAATCTCTTTCAGGTTTTATGTGTTTATTTAGAATACATGCATCCAACACTAAACGTACTTCACCCCGTCACTTTATGCACTACTAACAAGGGTTTATTGTGGTACACTAGAGCTCCTTTATATTATTCCTCCTTCTAACATTTTATTAATCTCCTCTCATACTGCTGTTTGTGCACTTAATGGTACCAGGTAGGGTTTACGGAAAAAAGATGTCAACCTTGATCTTAAAACTACATACGTAGTCACCAAGAACTGTGGGTTTATCATAGAAAAACTTTACTATACTTCATCAATATATGGTACAGATCATTTTTCTGTAATCCAGTTAACATATTTGATTCATAAGCTTTTCTAATTAGTTTCTGCAGTGTATTTTGTGTATCCAGAGTGTTCTCTAAATCCATCATGATGCTTGTTGCTGCAAGCCTGATGTTATACGTCTTGGTATTACCAGTAATCCTCCTACTAAATTATACTACAAATAATTGGTCTTGATAAGTACATGTTAATACAAGTGCTAAAAAATCCAGTGTTACTTATCAGCCAATCAATACCTAGTAACAACTACAAATTTACATAAGGCACTACTAAGCATGTCTGCATATATGTTAAACTTTTTAATGCTACCGGTAACCGCACTTCATGCTTAATTTGTCTTTCTTTGCTTCCAGTTATTCCTATTATGTATAACCCAGTAACCAGCAGTATTGGATACACTCTCTTATGTTTTAAGACTACAAAGAAAGATACAGACACAATAGAAATGTCGCTTCCCGAATCTATGTACACACTCACTTCACGATTGTCAGTCATTCCGGAAACTATTGGTGTAGTAAACTTGATACCTGTTTCTTTCTCTTCTTCACCAAGTAACCAATTTTTTAGTGATGTTACCTCACTAAAGACATCAATTTTTTTTTCATATGGGCCTATACATAGCTGGACACATACTAAATCATGACCCCTGAATAGGCCGTTTGATTGTTTTCTGTTACTATTGTTGTTTGGTTTGTCTTAAAAGGCTGCACTATTCTAGCACCTTCCTTTAGATCACTGTTTGTAAATGCTTTTGTATCAACACTTTGTAGTCTGCTTCTTTGTTGTTTTGAATTACTATGCTGACTTTTAATTACCTGACAGTAATTAACCTCTTGTTTTTTTTCTGGTATTTAGGATTAAACTTACCTGCCTCCTGGCAAGTATCCTTGTGACTGGGATTATTGCACTTGTTATTCATTGTATCTAGAGTTTCAACAAATTCCAGCAATTTATTCATGGTAGACTAACCTCTTTATAAAAAATCCTTTCTTATTTAGTATGGTAAATGCCTTATCAATAACTTTGCTATGTGTACTACATCTATTGGGTTACCTAAATACCTGGTTCATGTTAAATGCCATTCTATATGCTTTTTAAAACTACCTCATGAACTGTCAAAATGTTTCAGGTCTAAGAATTCTAATATCAGTTTCTCTTGTATTTTTTTAGACCAATATTTACACTTGAACTTCTCCTGAAAATTGTCCCATGAGGTTAACTCTTCCAAGTGGGCATTTCCCCAGTCAGCAGCTTCCCCTAGGAAATAACTCAAACTGAAGTCAATTATACCAAGCGAGGTGGTGCAGTGGTTAGCACACTGGACTCGCCTTTGGGAGGACGACGGTTCAATCCCATCTCCAGCCATCCTGATTTAGGTTTTCCGTGATTTCCCTAAATCGTTTCAGGCAAATGCCAGGATGGTTCCTTTGAAAGGGCACGGCCGATTTCCTTCCCCATCCCTCCCTAACCCGAACTTGCGCTCCGTCTCTAATGACCTCGCTGTCGACGGGACGTTAAACACCACTAACCTAACCTGAAGTCAATTTTTCTAGAGTCTTCCCACTTTTGTGGTAATGACCTTGAAAACACTAGCAAGAAGTATCTTGAATGTATGTTTCTATCTGGTTTAAGGTTTGGAAAATGCTTCTAAAAATTCATTCCACTTCTCAACTCTAATTCCTTTAATAGTTTTGTTGCATCAAAGGATTTATCTTTAACTTGATTTTCTGTTAATTCCCTACTAGTTTTTGCGAATGTATCCCATAGTTCTTTAAACTCATTGGTGTTGTTAGTGACTTCATCCCCAGAAAGCTACCCATATACTAAAGTGTGTGATCTCCAGAAATTTCTGATCTAAGAATGCTTGTATTTTTTCCTCAAACCTGAATGTATCTCATGCTAATGTATGGAATCTCCATAATTGCTTCTCTGTTCTAAAATTTCTGTGCACATTTGCACACCTGATATCTGAACTTTTACCAACTTACGTTCTGTTTCTGCAAAGTTACATAAACTATCTACGTCTGTATGTGAATCTTTAATATGTTCATGTACCTCTTCCTGAACTAAGTCACATTTTTTCAAGACTTTGGTATGTATTTCTTCTTTTAAGACATTGAGTCTTTGATCTAGCTTATGTCCTAAACACGCCTCGAACTTTCCATGAGTGCCTTTAATCTGAATTTCTAATTCTTGTCATGGTCTGTTTTGGTTTTCCATTACTTGCTCATAAGTGTCTTTAACTTGATTTCCTAAGTCCTGACATAATTGCACTAACTTATCATTAATACTCTCTTTGAATTTACCGCGATTACCGTATTTACTCGAATCTAAGCCGCACGTGAAAAATGAGACTCGAAGTCAAGGATAAAAAATTTTCCCGAATCTAAGCCACACATGAAATTTGAGACTCGAAATTCAAGAGGATAGAAAAGTTTTAGGCCGAACCTCCAAATCTAAACAAAGTTGGTCCATTGTAATATGAGACACAATATAGGTCAAATGAATGACGATACAGCTACAGTAGTTTGATTCAAGTCGTAAGCTTAGCAGTTAAGCTTTATGAGGTAGCCATTGCTATGCGTTAGGTGCTCCATCCATATTTATATGGGTACCCTTTCTTTTTCACGTGCTTCGTCTGGTTTCAATTGATTGCTTATTTTTATTTGATCTGATAAGTGCCGTTCTCTTTGTTATAGGTGTTTACGTCACTCTAAGGTGAAAATGCATTACTGTACTATGTCATGCACTGTTTGTAGCATTCTGATAATGAGTGTTTACGGGCAATGGCCTGTCGCCGCTCGCGGCATGGCTTGCTTTTGTGCGTGCTACCGCCGCTTACAATTAAAAAAAAAAAGAGAGGGAGGAATTGTCTCATTAGCGAAACAATGGCAAGAGACAGCTATTTGTTGTTACTTACACTGCTGCTTTCTTTGATAATGATCAACAAGAACCAAATAATAGACTGCGTATGATAGAAGATGTTCTGGACGAGAGTTTAGCGAAAATTTTTCTCCGTTTGAAAATCTTTGCAGGCGCCTCTTTAGTACATTACGTTCTGCACAGGAATTAGAGTCATCTTAAATTTAAAAATCTAGTCAATTGTCGTGCTTCATTTCTGACTGTATCACTATTAGGCATAAGAATAATACGAATATAAACATGACATGATATGTATATTCTTCCGCGTTTGCTGTTGTCTCACTCTAGTTTCGTAGTTCATTAGGCAGACAGGATGTAAATGATATAGCAGCAAACATGAAACAATACATGGCAGAATGTTTATATTTGTATTATTCTTATGGTGAAGAGAAAAAATTCAGAACGTAGATTTGGCCATATTGACAAACATCCCAAACAGTCTTGCCAGTCGGATTTTCGTAGTACTTTGAAATGCTTCTACATTCAAATATGAACAATACGGAATTTGTATTTACTTCGTTGGATAATGTATGAAAATGCAGTGGTTGAAACTCGGGGCAGCGAAAAAAGTTGTCTTCCACTTTTTTTAAAAATTTGTTTACTGACACAGAGGTTTTGGCGCCAGTATTTATCTTTGTGCCTGCAAAGCATGCCTGTGTAGCGCCACATATATTCGACGGCAGAAGTTAGTTGTGGTGGCACCTACCAACATTTTGCGGAACTTCCGCCTGCTTTGCACTCGATTCTAAGCCGCAGGCGGTTTTTTGGATTACAAAAACCGGAAAAAGGTGCAGCTTAGATTCGAGTAAATACGGTGTCTAATACTTGTACAAATCTCTTATCGATCATCAAAAATTTTTCATTTGGCTGTCTCTCTATGTCTTCCAGCTTTTGTAATGACATTTCCATATTAAACTCTGTTGACATTTTCCTTGTTATTTCCGGCATAAACAAACTCACAAATATTATGAAGTCACCGCACTACTCCCACAAAAACAATTTTGAAGTGAAATACTGGTGTAGCTCACCATAGTTGTACTGCATACTGGTGATGGTCTGGTCACCAACAATTGCGTAATGACAGTGCATTGGTTTAGACTGCATGCTGGCATCACGCTGGTATAGACTGCTTCCTGGCATCACAGCGGCGTAGATTGCCTGCTAGCATCGCAGTGCTGTAGACTGCCTGCTGGTGTCACAGTGGTGCAGACTGCATTCTGATGATAGATCTGTTGTCAATGGCTGCATGCTGGCTGGATGTCACTGGCTGTGTGCTGGCTCTTGGTAGGTCATCTATCACTGCATGTTTTATCAGTTTATGTGGAGGCTGTTAGATCAGGCACATCAATGTTGTTGTTTATGATACCTGTTTCCATTAGTGACCTGTCTTCTCTTCGCTGATTTATTATGGAATTTTTTCACTTCAATCTTCTTCTTCTTCTTCTTCTTCTTCTTCTTCTTCTCTCTCTCTCTCTTTCTTTCCACTTATAACCATATGGTCACCACATGGAGTGTTTATGAAATGGTTGATGACTGCTTGTGTGGCGATGTTTTGACTGCTTGGACAATGTCTGTTCAAGACCTATTACTCAATGCAGCCTTAACATTCCCCTATTAGATTGGTGTAGAGATTCAGCCTTGCAATTCTTGTATCCCAGGGTCCAGCTATTCTCTGTATCAAACTTCTTTCTTCCTTGCAGATTTCTATAAGTGAAAAGACTATAAAATAAAACTGTGTTGATCTACTTAAATAAAGTGTAAACTGGTTGCAATTAACTCTGTACATTGTCACAAACTTTCATAAATGGTTACATGAGATGTTACTATTCCCAGAATGAACTAATAATTGTTGTCTCAAAGACAACTCATTAACATTATGAGAATAGTATAAAACAATAATCACTTATATAAATCCTATTAATCTTTCTTGGTGACAGAGGTCTTCCATGGTACCAGAGCTCCTTCATTCCCCCTTGCTCCACACAGATTACAAATTCTCTCCAGCAGGTGGACTCCGCGCCTGTTGAGTAATACTGTCCCACAGTATATTGCCTGATGTTAACAAACTAATTGCAGTAACTCAGATCTTTACTCTGAGCTCCTTATTTGCTGTATGTGATACATGCCCTTCCATGATTGGCATGGATTACTGAAGTTCACATCTTCAAGCGTCCATCAGTTCAGGTTTTCCAGCATATCTGTGACCATTGGTCTAACAAATCTGTGAGCTGAAGCTTCCTGGTGGATTAAAACTGTGTGCCAGACTGGGCCTCGAACCTGCACTTTTACCTTGTCTGCAAAAGACAAAAAGATCTGAGGTTTGAGTCCTGATCCAGCTAATTTTTAATCTGTCAAGAAAATTCAGATCCATGCATACCCCACTGTATTCATACTGGAAACCTGCGAACATTAATGCTGCCCTTCTTTATAGACGTTCAGCATCCAGTGTCCATTGATTTATTATTTCCAGTGCAGACTTTGAAGTATTTTAGGAAGTGTGCAGCTATGTGATGGGGACCCTCATTCCACATTATCACTGAGAGAATAGGACATTTTACAGTTTATCATTTATATATCACTTGCAAGTTCTTTCTCTCTATGCGACAAATTGTTAGTAGGGTAGTATGGTAGTGGAGCATGATGGAAGGGACTGGAGACAGTAGCATGCTGGTGTACAGCAAGATAGTTCACTGACATCCACAATACCTTATTTATACGTAAAAAAATTCTGTAAAAGAATCCAGGCAAGGGGCAAAATAACTGTCAAAGTATATTACAAACAGACATTCTTACAATATTACTGTGCTAGGTGAGAACACAGAGTATGTGGAGGCAACATTATGATAATACTACACCTGGGAAACTGAAGGTTGAGATGTTTGATGGGTGGTAGTAGTGGTGGTGCTGGTGAATGAGTTTGTGAGGAATAGGCAGAATATGAAAATAAATATTTCTAAATAATAATAATAATAATAATAATAATAGTAATAATCAGCCATAAGAGAGAGCAAATTAAATTGGAAATTACTATTGGAAATAAACTCTGAGAGGAGGTGGATTCCTTTATTTACCTTGGAAGTAAGATCGCCAGGGATGTATGAACAAAAGTAAAGGTAAAAAGTGGATTTAATGAGGAAAAAATGCTTCAACAGGAGAAAACTGCTTTTAATGTCCAAGCTTATCAGCCTTGTAATTGTGAATTGAGAGAATAAACTCTTTATTGTGAAGTGTGAAGTAAACAGAACTTACCCAGAAACTTGCCATCAGGATACAGGATATAAGTTCACATCAGTATTCATTTACTTTAAATTTGTATGAGTTTTCAAGGCTTGGAAACTATTCTTGACTCTCTACAATTTACCAAATAAATATTTGGGAGGCATATCATTGAATAATGTAGGGAATACAATAAATCATGCTTTTGATCACATTAAAAGAGACAAGCTCTTCAAGATACTTGACAATGGAAGTCATAAAAGGTATGTATGTATCTATTGCAGGCAGATGTAATCAAAATTGAGAGTGCTCATCACCTGTGTTTTTTAACATCTACTCAAGTGAAATCCTTTTTGGAATGGATAAATAGACTACCATTTTACTCCTTTTATATTAAAGATCCATATTAATACTGACAATGTTATTTACAAATGAGGAGGTAATTATTGCTAACAGTAATAATAACCTACAAGAAGCAACATATCATCTACAAAGAACCTGTCCTCCATACAACTTGTTGATATAACAAAACAAAGGATGTAATGATATGGATGTGATAGGATTCATTGCTTTTTACAAGAAGGCAAAATTGATTTTTGACATAAAATAGAGATTTTAACTTAGTTAATTGTGGTATTAAATAAATTAATTAGAGGAAAGTAAGAGTTACTGCTGCAATTTTATGGGTCATTTTCAGTCCCAATTGTATTGTATTGTTTGGAGGCAGAGCCTTGTTGAAAATGAAAGACAACACACTGAGAAGCCAGAGAGCAGAGATGAGATTTCTCAGGCATGTATCAGGATACAGAAGACAGAACTGAAAACAAAGAAGCTGAGAGACTACAAAAAAGACTACACAAATACACAAATACAAACCAACAACTCAAAGAATCATAAAGGGACCTAAATCTAAATTGAAGGTCCTGGACTAATCTCTGTAAGTAGGAGGAATGAATCCTGATACATGGAGGTGAGTATGATATCTGGGAGATTCAAGTTGCTGAACTTCAACTACAGTTATTTTTGCATTGAACATAATTTTACATTGTGTAACATAAAAACTTTGATTATTGTGCTTTATGAGTAATAATAAAGGCACAAAGAGTAAATAAAATAAGCATGAAGACCCTATGCAAGAAGGCAATTGTTGGCTGTAGTCTGCCTCGCCAGTGTTGTAGGCAGTCCATGGGACATTACACAAGCTCTCCATGTTAAACTTTGGTTCCAATAGTAAATCACACAAATTTATAGGGTGTCCAACTAAATATCTGCAGATTACAATTACAGTTAAATTGGAAGTGTAACATGTGGAATGTTGTGGAAAAGATGAACCAAAGAGTGCATGTTGTTGGCAGTAAACTTAGGAGGCACAGTAAATATGCTAAAAGACTGTCTACATTGTGATTGTCTGTCCTCTTTTGGAATATTTCTGTGTAGTATTGGATTCTTACCAGACTGTGTTGATGGAGGACACTGAGAAGTTGAGAAGGGCAGCTAGATTTGTATTATCATGAAACAGGGGTAGAGTGTGTCACAGATATGGTGAGTGAGGTTGGATGGCAATCATTAAAATACTGCTCTCCCCCCCCTCCCCCCCCCCCTCTTTTTTTGTGGCAAGATATTTTCATGTAATTTCAATACCCACCATTTTCCTTTGAATGACAAAAAATTTTGTTGCTGTCTGTGGAATCTTGTGCCACAAGAAAGGAAGGGAGTGGACATTGTTATGTGTGACCAGTATGCTCTTTCTACAACACAAATGCTCACGTGTATTAATATCGGTTTTTATTAAACGAAATGGAAACATTTATGTAACTTGGATAGAGTCCATGTTTTGTGGTACAAGCTCAACAATAATAGTCCTCTTGCAGACTAATGTAATGTCAATATCGGTAATCTTGCTGTTACAAACTTCAGTTTCTCACTGCTATTAAAGTACAATTCTGGTTGAGGTAGACTAGTTCCACTGTAGTCACTAATCTTGTCACTATGTATTGTCATAGCCTGTGATGAACTAAACCCACTCTGCGAGTAAACTGACAGATGCCAAACTGGATGACTGCGTAGGGCCCCAAGTCAGCAGCAGTGGCCTAATACAAGTTGTCGAGAGGGCATTGGCGGCATTTTGCTTTTGGGAGTGTCTGTGGCCCCTCTAGTGCTAAGCACACTTGATTCAGCACCTTCTATCGACTGTTGCACTTCATCTTCGCCGAAAGCTTATGTCAGCACATTCCTCCCCTCCGAAATGCTGCACCATTGTTGTGTCGGTAGATGTGAACAACAGTTGGTTGGGGGGTGGGGGGGGGGGGGGGCTGGACGCTGGATGCTGGACACTGTACGTAGAGATGGGCCGAGAGCTGTGACTGTGGAAGATGGTGTATTCCCAACTGTGGAGGATGGTGTACTCCTGACCACACCCCAACATCTGGCTTGTGAGGCAACAGAAATATCCTCCAGAAAATTGCTGCCTGGGCACCCATCTAGGCCTGAGGTAGTGTCTTGGGGCGATGACAGTGATGGCGATGATGGGTCCACGTCTGGTCGGCGAGCGGCGACAGCAGAGGTGAGAGCGCATCATCCATCCGCTCCTCTTGGGGTGCCCTGGTGGCACCAACAGGCGACTGTGAAGGCACTATCCTGTGAGGCCGTGAATCTTTAGAAGAAAAGCAGCTGAATTACAGGGAAAATGACAAACACGGATTTGGTTCTGATGGCACTGCTGCAAACCATCGGGACATGCAGTCAAGTACACAAAAGAGCCAATGTGTTCCTGGATCACGCCTCTTTCCCAGTGCCCACAGTTGCCATAAACCCTGAAAAGAACAGAATTGTGTGGCAGAAAGCAGCACTGGATGCTGCAGTGTGTGTTGCAAGTGTAGCAGCGTCTGATGGTGGCGGCCATGTAGACGTTCTGCTGCTAATGGTCGGTCTCATGGGTGGGAGCGATAGGAGGCAAGAAAGAGATGCAGCGCCTGTTCCCATTTGTGGATGGTGTGAAACTTGGCCATCTGTTGTGTAAATGTATGTATGAAGTGTTCTGCTTCTCTGTTGGACTGGGGGTGAAATGGATCACTTGTCAGATGACAAATGCTATTTAGTTAAAAACTGTTCAAAATCACGTGACATAAACTGTGGTCCATTGTGCGACACAAGTAATCCTGGCAAACCTTCTGTGCAAAATATGGAGGACAACACTTGAATGGTGCAATGTGATGTGATAGAAGCCTTACGCAATGCAGATGAATACTTGCTAAAAGAGTCTACCACTATGAGCCAACGAGTGTTCCAAAATGGTCCTGCAAAGTCTGTATGCACTTGTTGCCATGGGGATTGAGTCTTAGGCCAAGCTGAGAATGTCTATGGTGGAGAAGATTGGTTTTCCACACGTGTGCAACACTGTGACATCATATGTTCAATGTGGGCGTCCATGCCCCACCAAGTACATGCTATCTGTTTAGTACAGACAATTTCCCAATGTCCATGGTCAAGCAGTTTTAACATATCCTTTTGCAACACTGTGGGAATGAGCACATGTGATTGCCCACTGTCAGATTGTACTAAGATCACACCTTGTTAACTGAAAGGTCATGCCGATGTGCAAAATATCGGCTCACATCTGAGTTCTAGATACTGTTCAATGAAAGAGGCCAAGACGTGTGAATGTAATGCAACAAAATCTTGAGATGTGGGTCAGCTTCCGTGACCTATGCAATTTTTCTCTAGTGCAAGGGAAAAGATTGCAGCAATTCAGAGTCCTGCGCATAGATTTGGCAAGATGCGGCAAATGCATCAAAATCAGAGTCTGGGCCAATTGGAAGGTGAGATAGGGCATCTGCATTGCCATAGGTCTGTACACAATTTCATACTGTTACTGCAAAAGCAACAAACCCCAACATTGAATTTTTTGAGCAATGCATGCAGGAACCAGCTTTGACAGATGAAACAAGGGCTGCAAAGGATTGTGATCTGTTGTGACCATATAGAATTTGGTCACACCATATACAATAGTGAGACCTCTTTTTCTAATTGAGAATAATTGCACTGAGTTTTAGTGAGCAACTTTGAGGCAAAAGCAATGGATCTGTCTTGTGCACCAATTCTGTGCGAAAGCTCAGCACCAATTCCGTAGGAAGAAGCATTGACTTGTAAAACTACCAGCTTGGCATGTTCAGAATGCACTAAACATCTGTCACTAAGCAAAGCATTTTTAAGTTTCTGAAATGCATTTTGACAGTCTTTAGTCCACACAAAAGATACATGTTTTCGACACAAGTGATGCAATGGAGCAGCGATCTGAGTGGCATTTGGTATGAACCGAATGTGGTATGTCATTTTGCCTAGTACTGACTGCAGTACAGACACATTGTGAGGAACAGGCAGGTTACGGACTGCAAGCAAATGAGATTGGAGGGTGTGCACGCCCTGACTCTTTATGACATGACCTAAATACTGTGGTTCAGTTTGAAAAAAGTAACACTTTTTGAGATGACACTTGAGTCCTGCTTCTGACAACAGTCAAAAAAGAGTATGCAAATTGGCAATGTGTTCCTCTGGTGTACGTCGTGAGACGACAATATCGTCAAAGTAGTTTGAACAAAATGGCACTTTTGCAATCAGCTGTTCCAAGAAACGTTGGAAAATGGCAGGTGCCGAAGCACTGCCAAAAGGCAAATGCAAATACTTGAACAGTCATAAGTGTGCATTTACAACAAACACTTTCTGTGATTCTTCATCCAATGGAATTCGCAAGAAGGCATCACCAAATGTGTGTTAGAAAGTAATGTCCTGCACCAAGCCTAGCCATGGGTTCCTGAGGGTGAGGTAATGGATAAGTGTCAACTATTGTCTGTGGGTTGACTACAGACTTGAAGTCATCACAAATGCGAATGTGACCAGAAGGCTTAGGCAACAAAATGAGAGGAATTTCCCACTGACTAGCTGGAGCAATTACACCATTGTCTTGAAATTCTTTCAATCCACTGGCTACTCTCTCTCTTAAAGCAATTAGAATAGGGTGGGCCCAGAAAACTTAGACTGTGCATTGATTTTCAACGTAACAAGTGCTGCAAAGTTATTACTTTTTCAAATTCCTTCTGAAGATAGCTCAGGAAATTCTTTAAGCAAGTCTTTTGGTTCAAAAGCAGACACTGAAAGTACATTGTCTTCAATGCTAAGCCCAAACAAATCAAAGACATCTAAACCGAATATGTTCTCACTGTTTCTGGATTTTAACACTGTAAAATTCACTGTACTGGTGGAGATTTGTAAGTGGCAGGCAAACCACACTGTCCAAGCACTGCAATTTCCTGCCCATTGTAAGCAGTGGGGTGCTTGCTAGATTTAGAAACTGTTTGTGTGTGACAATTAAGCAAAGTTACTGAGGCACCTGTGTCTAACTGAAAGTTTTTAGTGAGACAAATAGTTTGTTAGAATCTCTTTACAGAGCACTAGGGAGAGAAGGAGGCACAACCATAATCTTACTTTTGCCAGAATGTGTTGTAGGTTTTCAAAGCGCAGAATTCACTGCATGTGAAAGAGTCTCTTTTTTTCTGGGGGCGTTGCAAACATGCTGCTTGGGAATCGCCTTTTTTTCCACATGCGTAACACATTGCATTATGTGATGGGCATTTCTGTCTTTTATGGCCAGCAAAACATCTAGGGCAAGACTTCACTAAATTCACAGGCCTGTTTACATTTACATGTCTATGTGGCTGTCCACGCAGCTGTGTACACGCTCACTGTTGTGGCTGAATGAGGCAGTCGCGAACAAGAGGCAGCTCGAACCAACAAATAGGGGCCTGGTCAAACTTATCGGCCACTATGGCACATGAATCATATTGCTCTAAAACCTGCAATACTTGGGGAAGTGATGGATCAGAGTACTGTAAGATCTGTTCCCATGTTGTGCTACATGGGACATTGAATGGTATTGTGTCCTGTATCATTAAATCACTGTAAAAGTTGTCACAACTAAACCTAAATTTACACTTCCTAGTCATGCCCCGGGAGTAGACAACATTCCATTAGAACTGCCGACGGCCTTGGGAGAGCCAGTCCAGACAAAACTATACCATCTGGTGAGCAAGATGTATGAGACAGGCGAAATAACCTCAGACTTCAAGAAGAATATAATAATTCCAATCCCAAAGAAAGCAGGTGTTGACAGATGTGAAAATTACCAAACTATCACTTTAATAAGTCACAGCTGCATAATACTAACACGAATTCTTTACAGACAAATAGAAAAACTGATATAAGCCGACCTCGGGGGAGATCAGTTTGGATTCTGTAGAAATATTGGAACACCTGAGGAAACACTGACCTTACGACTTATCTTAGAAGAAAGATTAAGGAAAGGCAAACCTATGTTTCTAGCATTTGTAGACTTAGAGAAAGCTTTTGACAGTGTTGACTGGAATACTCTCTTTCAAATTGTAAAGATGGCAGGGGTAAAATACAGGGAGAGTAAGGCTATTTACAATTTGTACAGAAACCAGATGGCAGTTATAAGAGTCAAGGGACATGAAAGGGAAGCAGAGGTTGGGAAGGGAGTGAGACATGGTTCTAGCCTCTCCCCAATGTTATTCAATCTGTATATTGAGCAAGCAGTGCAGGAAACAAAAGAAAAGTTCGTAGTAGGTATTAAAATCCATGGAGAAGAAATAAAAACTTTGAGGTTCATCAATGACATTGTAATTCTGTCAGAGACAGCAAAGGACTTGGAAGAGCAGTTGAATGGAATGAACAGTGTCTTGAAAGGAGGATATAAGGTGAACATCAACAAAAGAAAAACGAGGGTAATGGAATGTAGTCGAATTAAGACGGGTGATGCTGAGGGAATTAGATTAGGAAATGAGACACATACAGTAGTAAAGGAGTTTTGCTATTTGGGGGGGCAAAATAACTGATGATGGTCGAAGTAGAGAAGATATAAAATGTAGACTGGCAATGGCAAGGAAAGCGTTCCTGAAGGAGAGAAATTTGTTAACATCGAGTATAGATTTAAGTGTCAGGAAGTCGTTTCTGAAAGTATTTGTATGGAGTGTAGCCATGTATGGTAGTGAAACATGGCTGATAAATAGTTTGGACGAGAAGAGAATAGAAGCTTTTGAAATGTGGTGCTACAGAAGAATGCTGAAGATTAGATGGGTAGATCACATAACTAATGAGGAGGTATTGAATAGAATTGGGTAGAAGAGGAGTTTGTGGCACAACTTGACAAAAAGAAGGGACCGGCTGGTAGGACATGTTCTGAGGCATCAAGGGATCACAAATTTATCATTGGAGGGCTGCGTGGATGGTAAAAATCATAGAGGGAGTCCAAGAGATGAATGCACTAAGCAGATTCAGAAGGATGTAGGATGCAGTAAGTACTGGTAGATGAAGAAGCTTGCACAGGATAGGGTAGCATGGAGAGCTGCATCAAACCAGTCTCAAGACTGAAGACCACAACAACAACAGTCACGCATGTTAATGCTGTATACCGTCGGTGGTACATCTGTTCCAGCTTTTTCTGTAAGTGAAAGAACTGGTATCTAGCAGCAGCTACTTGGACTTGCTGGTTATAGTATTGAGTTAATGCAGCAATTACTTGATAATAGACTAGTTCATCAGGAGATGTGGTTGGGAATAGTTTTTGTATTAACCTGAACACTGGAGACCCCACAGTCAAAAGGAAGTATTGTAGCTTTACAGTGCCCTGAACATGATGAACTTGACAATGTGCCTGGAACTCGGTCAGGTATTCAATCCATTCCTTAAATTGCTGGAACATTGGTGTACTTATTGGCAGCACTTGTTGAGCTTGATTGGTTGGTCGGTTGTACTGATTGGCAGCACTTGTTGAACTTGATTGGTTGGTCGGTTGTGGTTGTTTTTGCAGCTGATGCAGTTTTTGTAGTCAGTAGTTGTACCATTGTCAGTAAGGTAGGGATTTGTTGGTTCTGAAACTGAAAAACTTGTGTTAGATCCATCACATTGGCCGTTTGCAGCTGAGAATAGGGGCAGAGGTGGAGGAGGCAGGGAATTCATGGTTTACACAAATATGTTATATCAAAAAGCAAGCAAAGCCTCTGAAAAGAGAAATTTGATGTGGCTCCCCTCCTAGAATACATGCAAGAACATAACAACAAGTTAGCAAACTGAAACACTTGAACATGATCACCTCTGCAAGCTAAAACACAAGAGTAGCAAGCAAAATCTTTGGCCAAGTTGATTATTTTTTATCACCCCTGAATTATCCTCGTTCACCTCTGTAGAGTCTTGTACAGCAAGGAAACAATGGAGAGGATGTTGTTATGGGTGGCTGGTATCCTCTTTGTACAACAAAAATGCACATGTGGATTAATATGATTCTTTATTTACATGAACTGCAAACATTTACTTATCCAGAATAGAGTCAATGTTTTGTGGTACGAGCTCATCAGTGATAGTCCTCTTGTAGACTGATGTAATGTCAATATCGGTAATTTTGCTATTACAAACTTTAGTTTCTCGCCGTTAGTAAAGTTCAATTCTGGCTGAGGTAAACTAGTCCTGCTATAGTCACTTATATGGCCACTATGTACTGTTATAGTCTGGATGAACTAAACCTGCTCTGCAAGTAAACTGACAGACACCAGCCTGGGTGATTGAGTGAGGCCCTCTGGCCAGCAGCGGCATGGGTGCGTCTCTAGCCGCTCTCATGATACGCAGGCTTGTTCCAGCACCTACTAATCAATCTTTGCACTTCATCTTTGCTGACTGGTGTGCTGACGACAGCTTATGCCAGCACAATGTCTACCAACATAAACAAAAAATGCCAACTTTCTGCCAAACTGACCTAGACTCAGTTGGACATGCTTACTGCAGTCAAGCCTTGGTCTTCCTATACAATTTTTACACTCCACACTTTGCTCCATTACTGTTTTTTGATTTCTAGATACCTCGAGATCGAGATGTGTTTTGTGAAGCAGTTTCTTCTTTTAGTGAAGTTGTGCCATAAATTTCTTTCCCCCCTATTCAGTTTTGTACCACATTGTTTGTTATTTAGTCTATCCATCTAATCTTCAGCATCCTTCTGTAGCATCACCTTTCAAAAGCTTCAGTTCTGTTCTTGTATCTTCTCTTTATCATCTAAATTTCATTCCAAACAAACGTCTTCAAAACAGACAAACTCAGTGTACAGATTTAATAACATCAGAGATAAGCTAAAACACTCTACTCTCTCTCTGTCTCTCTCTCTCTGTGGCGCAGTGGTTAGCACACTGGACTCGCATTCGGGAGGACGATGGTTCAATCCCGTCTCCAGCCATCCTGATTTAGGTTTTCCGTGATTTACCTAAATCATTACAGGAAAATGCCGGAATGGTACCTTTGAAATGGCATGGCCGATTTCCTTCCCCATCCTTCCCTAACCCGAGCTTGCGCTCCGTCTCTAATGACCTCGTTGTCGACGGGATGTTAAACACTAACCTCCTCCTCCTCTCTCTCTCTCTCTCTCTCTCTCTCTCTCTCTCTCTCTCTCTCTCTTCCCTCTCTCTCTCCCTCCCCCTCCATCCCTCCCCCATTCTCTCTCTCCCTCCCTCCCTTCTTAACTACTGCTTTCCTTTCAAGCTCCTTGATTCTTATAACTGCTGTCTAATTTCTTCACATTTTGTTCCCTGTATTTTATTCCTACTACATTTTGAGTTTCATAAAGTGTAATCCAGTCAACAGTGTCAAAAGCTATCTCTAAATCTACAAATGTTATGAACCTAGGCTTGCCTTGCTTCAGTCTAAGATAAGTCATAGTGTCAGAATTCCTATATTTCTCTAGAACCCAAAATGATCTTCCCTGAGAGCAACCTTACCAGTTTTTCCATTCTTCTTAAATAATATGTCGTTTTTTTTGCAACACTTAGTAAATTGATAGTCTGTAATATGTATGCACTAGCCTCCCCCCCTGTACTTCTGTTAACCTGTTCTTCCATTTCCTACATCATCTCAGATCCTTTCAGTTTAACTGGGTCTCTAAATTTTGGTAATTTGTGCTATATTATTAGTTTAACTCTTAACATCACAGGTGTGGACTCAAAGACCACTATCATTCATTGTTACACTTTGCTAATGCATGAGGGTGGGGTAGGAGGTTACAGCATCGTCTAGTTATTCTTTCATGAACCTGCCATGGGTTCCTTTGTCAGTAGCTGCTTGAACATGATGTGGACTGATACCATTACTGCTCCTTTCATGCCAGTGGTCTCTGAGACTGCACGTGGGACTTTGCGTTATGGATTTAGTAGCCAGATCGTTGTCTACTTTTTGCACTACAGACTCTGACTTTGAGGATACTCTTTTAAAATGATTTGAGGACAGGGTAGGAAGTGATGTTGGATCAGATGGTGGCAACGAAATTGAATGTGAAAATATTCTGAATCAGAACAGTGTGAATGAGAAGAAGAATTTGTTTTCCCACCTGTGAATTCCTTGAATGTAACAAACGATCATGTCACCTGTGAATTCCTTGAATGAAACAAGTGATCAAAGTGATGAAGACAGAATATAGAGACTAAATCTGTAACTAAGATTCTACTAGAAATATATTTGGTTGAAACAAATATTGCTGGTCATCGAAGCCTCTTCTCTAGTGTTCTTGTATATGGCAGTGTAACACCATTCATTTGCCAACAGTGTAACCTCCTGCTCAAATAGGTAATAATCTATATCCTCAAACTATTTGGAACTGGTTTATGTGTGTTGATAATTTGAGTTTCATGTTGAAATGAACTAATGTAAAAATAAAAAATGAAAGCCAGAAAACTATCCAAATGTTTTGTATGAAGCTGATTTATGTGAACTAAAAGCATTTTTTGGTTTACTATTTTATTCAGCTATTTTCAAATCCAGCAGAGACAAGTACAAATCATTTGATGCCACAGATGGTACTTGACGTGGGACCCAAAAACTGGTTTGGTGTACTTTTAACATGCTTGAGATTCAGTCACCCGGTAACCTATTTTGAACACAAGCAAAATGATCCTTTAGCTCCAATGTCAGACAACAGAATGTTCATGTAGCAATGAAATGCTGTTACTGTTTCATTCTAAATGCGGCTTCAAAATGTATATTATGAACAAAGTTTGTATGTATGGTTCAAAAGTCATGTGCTTTACTGACGCTCACACTGGTAATTTGTTTAATGCATATGCTTACACTTGAATGTATTCAGACGGAAAAAAATATAAATTCAGTAGGAAAAAGTTTGAAAAACTAATTCAGGTTGTGATTAGACTAGCTACATCAATTAAACAGACTGATCATAATATTACCACAGATGGTTGGCTTAACTCAGAGTTAGCAACATGTCACAAATAAAGAGGGCTAATACACAGGGAAAAAAAGAAATTCCAAAATAATTCTTATATGTGAGAAGCAAGGAAGTTGGTTCTCCAGCGAATGCATTAGTCTAGTTTCATTTATACTGAAAAAGCATAGGGTCATGATTCTCATTTGATCTATGCACCATGATGAACATAATGATGGTAATACAGGTAAACCAGAAATAATTTCATACTGTAATCACACTAAAGGTGGTGTTGATGCCCTAGGTGAGAACTATGCCAAGTATTGAACTGCGTGATATACCTATTGGTGTCTAATGGCATTGTTTTTCTGCAGATTGGACGTAAGTGGGATGAATGTGTTTATTTTTCACAGTTCCTACAAAGACAGTATCCAAATCTTCCCCTTTAATTTTTCTGTAGTAGCTTACAAACACATTGGTGTCATCACAGATGGAAAAGCGAGTCAACAACACTTACATACCCTGTGGATGTTGTGCATCCATTTACTGTGTTTTGGTATAGCAGAACCGAGAGCAGAAGTCATTGTAGAACAACTAGAAAGATGTGAAACATGTTCCCTCTGTGACCCAGTGAAGAAGAGGAAGATGTCTTATGTTTCCCAATATTGCAAGAAGCCAAACTGCCTTGAGTTCTCTACAGAAAGCTGCAGTGAGTGCAAAGAAAACTTCTGAGAAGGAAATTGAAAACCTAAAAAGTATTAATATATCAACGAAAATGATCAGTTCTTGAAAACACAATGTAAGTGCATAGATAAATATACTCGCCCAATGACGGAGAACACATGTATAAAAGGTATTATAATTTGCAAGCTTTCGGAGCCAGTGGCTCTTCCTTCTGGCAGCATGATTGAAGGGAAAACAGAGGGGTGAAGGAAAATGACAGGTGACATTTATGGAAAGGGGCAGAGTTTAGGAAGTTTGTGGAGAAGCCAAGGTCAGGGGGATTTACCAGATGGGATGAGAAGGACTGCACCAGACAAGATTTGAAAACATGAGAGCTTAAAGGTGAAAGTTATGATAGTATGCAAGACAGATTTTACTGCTAAAACATTGTACATGAATTAATGAGAGCTAAAAGATAAGCGTGTTTTATGTGATAGATATGGGAGGGAAAGATATAGAAACCTAAAGAGGTCTGAAAAAAAAGGAGATTTATGAGAAGAAATGCTAAGACTGAAGAAATTAATGTAAATTACACACTTCTGTTCACGTTAAACCTACTAACATAGAACAGTACATACATTCTCACAGTTGCCATCCTTTCTGTCAAATGTTCCCTCTCATACAGCCTTGGTATTTAAGGTAAACACATATGTTCACAAGGCAGACTCTTTACAGCAATACACCACCATTCTCTTGTCAACCTTAAATGGATGTAATTATCTCACCAGCCTACTTCAAAAGAAATTTCCCAGGCCATCGCATGCAGTCCTGGTACAGCTGATCCATCCTTGTCACTCAATACTGTACCGGTGTTGAATGTATTAATCAGCTGCTTTGACAAGACTATGATTTCCTAAAATCATGCCCTGAAATGAGGATAATTCTGTCCAAGATTTTGCCCCCCCCCCCCTCCCTACATCTAGAATATCTTTTGTCACCCTCCCAATCTCCACAATATCCTTGTCAGATCATATGCTCCTCTGCACCCGTCTCCTCACCCTATGACTCTTACTCATGCGACTGTCCCCACTGCAAGTTTTGCCATATCCTCCTTCCTACCATCACCTATACCAGACCTGTAACTGGCAAAACATATACTGTCAAAGGGAGAGCCACCTGTGAAACAACACAGGTCATATACCAGCTGTTATGTAAACACTGTTCAGCCTTCTACATCCCGCACGATACCACTAAGTTATCAGCTATGATGAATGGGCATAGGCAGAGCATGTGTTCTGGCAGCACACAATATTATGTTGCACAGCATGCCACCCACCTGGTCTTAGTTTATGTTAATTTCTTTGGCCTCAGCATTTCTTCTCAGTAACTATTTCTTTCTTCACTTCCTTTTAGTTTCCTACATCTTCCACTTTCTGACATGTCTATCTTTCTCTTTCTCTCTTCCACGTCTATCACATACAATATATTTAGCTTTTCGTTCTTAGTAATCTGTTTATGATTTTTAGCAATAATCTCTGTCTTGCATGTTACCATATTTTCCACCTTTAAGCTCCCAGGTTTTCAAATTTCATCCGGTGGAGTCCCCAACAATCAATCTTTCCTACTCATCCTGTCCAGTAAGGCTTCCCCAACCTGAGTCCTTTCCTTCAACCCGTCTGACAGAAAAAGGAGTCACTCCCTGCGAAAGCTTGTGAATTGTAATATCTTTCATATGTATGTTCTCTTGCCACCACTTGGTGAATAGATTTTTTATCTATACCATTAACTTTATAAAATGTACTAGTGTAATTTTTATTTTTCAAAATGTTTTGTGAGAGTTTCTTGTGTTTTTGTGTAATAAACAATAAAGATGTAGCAAAAAGTAAAAGTTAGAGTGCAGGGTTATGTTTTTATAGTTTTAACATTATTATTTAATGTTATGTTAATTTTGTGCAGTTTTCTATTGACATGCGTTTTTTCCCCCACATAAACTTTTAAATTTATTTGAATATATTTTTGTGTGGTATAAGCATACCTTTTTACATAAAGAACTGAATTGTTTAGATAAATGCTACATTTATGGGTATGGTGGTCATACCACACCTGGTACAGTGTGTGACAAAAAAATGAGTTGGGAAGCTAAGGGTTCATTTATAATTTCTAGTGTTTGCCTCATCCTGCCTCTCTCTTATTTCTCTGCACCCTCAAACATTTTCCACATTCTGTGTTTTTGTTTTTATTTCTTTTTTTCCCTTTTTTTCTTTTGTTGCACTTATTTTTGTTTGTCATACTGCTTGCCTATAACTCAGTATTACTAGTTCGTAATTTGAGTACTAATCTTTAGGGAACTGTTATTTCAATGTTGTACACTACATGCTCTGACTCTCCTGATATGATATTTGGAGTGACTCATTTTTCTGTTCAGTGTTGGTATATCATTCCTGCACATGTTAATGTTTTTTGAGAGGCTTTCTCCTCTGGAATGAGTGTTCAGATATTTGCATTTTCATTGGTATCAACTCTAATACTTAAGTAGACACCTCTCTTCTACCTGTTGTTCTGTTCCTGTGTCTGTACACTCTCCAAATGTTTCATTACTGCATTTATATGCATCACTCCCACAACAGGGGAACTTGTGATATCAGGAGCATTTCATTTAGAATATTTGGGAGAGGCACTAGCATAACTCATTTTGTTTTGAATATGTATTATGTATTCTTGTCTTACAATGTTCTGTGTCTTTGATGGTCTTCTCAATTTAGATCTTCAGAACAAAGAGTATACCTAATTTAAATAAGAGAGCATGGAAACAGGTGTAGAACTCAAAACAGCAGTCCATGATGGATGACATGGGATAATAAGATGAATCACAATCACATGGCAATGTGAATATAATAACGGGAAGTCCTGGGAGGAATACAAATAATAGAAGAAGTAAAGGTAACAATTCGCCATGCAGTTGAGGCATTAGGAGATCAATAGGTATATAAACAAGACTAGACACATTGATAAGCTTATGGATGACAATGGTCTATTTCAGAGCTAACTAAAACCGTGCATGCCTGCAACCTCCCCCCCCCCCACCCCCCCCCCACCCCCACACACACACACAAATGACTACATTGTCCAGGATGACTACATTCTACACTGTCCCAACACTCCAGGGCCACCTATGAAAGCAGTCATTTCAAATACCAGCTTTGCTGTAACTTATGCACAGCGTGTGTTTGTTAACAGCCATCATCTATCCATCCACTTGTGCACTCTGTGTGTGTGTGTGTGTGTGTGTTTTTTAACAACCACCAATCATCTCTCCATTTGAGTGAATGGCCACTGCGAAATTGTGGCTGAGGGCAGAGTTGACGAGTTGACAACCCACTGGTGCATGCTGCTGAGCACAACATGTTTGATTTCAATGGCTACTTAACAGCCCATGCCATCTGGATCCTTCTCCCCAACACTGGATCTCTGCATTACAGAGGTGGAAACTGTCAACCCCACAGTCCCCCTAGCCTCTATCTGTGCTAGCTTCTGTGTTAACATCCATCTCCACCACCCCAGGGTCCGTATCCCTCACTTCGCTCTTTATACACTCACATCCACCTCTCCCTTTGTCTCTTCCTCTGTTCCCCCCCCCTCTTACCCCCTTACCCCCTTATCACTTCAGCGCCCTCCACTCTCTCTCTCTCTCTCTCTCTCTCTCTCTCTCTCCCTCTCCTCCCCCTCCCCCTCGCCCCTCCCCACTGCCCCCCTTCTCTCTCTCTCTCTCTCTCTCTCTCTCTCTCTCTCTCTCTGTGTGTGTGTGTGTGTGTGTGTGTGTGTGTGTGTGTGTGTGGTAACCATTACTGCTTGCATGAGTTTGAAAGTGTGAAACAGAAAGCCTATCACATTATTCTTTCTTTATCTCTCAGCATCTATTGTATGATGATTAGTATTTGCACTGATCTGCTTCTTATTTTAAAATAGCTGCAAACTGTTTAACTGCACACAACACACATATTGGCTATAATTACAACTGCAAATTTTATTTCAAGAATGGCAAATAAATCTTAGGCTTATGAAGCTTAAGATAAAAGACCTGTAATCAGATATTTTTATATACTTTATCCTCAAATTTACATTGTCTGATTATTATTATTATTATTATTATTATTATTATTATATTGTAATCTTTTATGAAATCCCTTTAAATTCTAAGTAGCATTCATTACAGGTCATATCTGGTCAGTTTCTGGCCGACAAGAAAGTTACTACTTATGTAGTAGTGGAAATGTATGGTCTGCCAACAGATACAATCAGGGATGAGTTCAGAACGTCCAAGGTTACAGGAAATGGCCTGAATCCAGTATACAATGCAGAACCATTCCTGTTCAAAAAGGTAAGGTCCTTTTAAAATATGTGGTTTCCATGCCTGATAAATTGCATTATTTCATTGTTGTGAATCCAAATAATAGCATAAGATTCAAGAAGCCCTTGGAAATTTCAGTGTTGTAGCAATTATTTGATACGTTCACAGATGAAATATCACTCCATATTGAAACAAGAACAGCAGAGAAAGGCAAAGGAAAATGATGTTCAAGAAATGAATTTCTTAACAGAAAGCTACATTACAGTTCATGACAAATACTAATGAAAGAGTCTTCTACCTACCTGAAACAGTAATCATTAAGAACACAATGAATATTAAATTTGAAAATGATCAATTTAATCACAATGTATTTCCAATTTATGGATATAATTAGAAGGATTTTTTGACAATTTCCCATTTCTATATCTACAAGCATATTCTGCAAACCATTGTGAGGTGCATGGCAGAAGATACATCCCTTTGTACCACATATTAAAGTTTTGTCCCTTTCCATTTGTGTTTGCAGCACAGGTCGAATAACTGCTTAAATGGCTCTATGTCTGCTGTAATTAGTCTAATCTTGTCTTAGTAGCCCCAGTGAAAGCAATTGTAGGGGGCTGTATTGTATTCCAATATTCTTCACTTGGTACTGGTTCTGGAAACTCTGTAAGTAGGCTTTCACAGTGTTAATTAAGTCTATTTTCAAGCTTCTGCCAGTTCAAATTTTTCAGTGTCCACATGATACTTTTCAGGGAGTGAACAAACCAGTCATGATGCCTCTCTTGGTATACACTGAGAGGTGACAAAAGTCGTGGGATACCTGTTAATACTGTGTTTGACCTGCTTTTGCCCAGTGTTGTGCAGCAGTGTGATGTGACGTGGGTTCAACAAGTCATTGGAAGACCCCTGGAGAATTACTGAGCCATGTTGCCTCTATAGCCATCTGTAATTGAGAAGGTGTTGCCAATGCAGGATTTTGTACATGAACTGACCTTTATGTTCCGTAAATATTCGATGGGATTCACGTCGGGTGCTCACATTGACGAATGTCTTCCAAACCAGTCATGAATAATTGTGGCCTGGTGACAAGGCACATTGCCATCCATAAAAATGCTGTCTTTGATTGGGAAAATTAATTCCATGAATGACCGCAAGTGGTCTCAAGGTAGCTGAACATAACCATTTCTAGTCAACAATTGGTTCAGTTGGTTCAGAGGACCATGTCCATTTCATGTGAAAGCAGACCATGTCACATGCCATTATGGAGCCACTACCAGTTGGCGCAATGCCTTGTAGACAATGTGGGTCCATGGCTTCATTGGGTCCGTGCCACACTTGGAACTTACCATTGCTTCTTACTAAGTGAAATTGGGACTCATCTGACCAGGTCATGGTTTTACAATCATCTATGTTCCAACCGATATGGTCACGAGTCCAGGAGAAGCACTGCAAGTGATATCATGCTGTAAGCTCTGCTCTCAGTCATTATGAAAAGACCATTAGCCACTGCATTGTCCATGTCTGAAATTTGGTATTCTCAGTGCACTCTTGGCTCTTTGGATCTCAGAATATTTAATTTCCTAACAGTTTCTGAAATTGAATGTTCTATGTGTCTAACTCTAACTAACATTCTATGGTCTTTTAATTCCTGCTGTGCAGCCATAATCACAATAGAAACTTTTTCGTATGAATCACCTGAGTACAAATGACAGCTCCATCAATGCATTGCTCTTTTATACCTTGTATATATGACATACCCATGACAAAACTCTACCATCTGGTGAGCAAGATGTATGAGACAGGTGAAACACCCTCTGACTTCAAGAATGATATAATAATTCCAAACCCAAAGAAAGCAGGTGGTGACAGGTCTGAAAATTACCAGACTATCAGTTTAATAAGTCATTACTGCAAAATACTAACATGAATTCTTTACAGACGAATGGAAAAACTGGTAGAAGCCAATGTCAGGGAAGATCAGTTTGGATTCCGTAGAAATGTTGGAACACCTGAGGCCATACTGACCTTACAACTCATCTTAGAAGATAGATTTAGGAAAGACAAACCTACATTTCTTCCATTTGTAGACTTAGAGAAAGCTTTTGACAATGTTGACTGGAATACTTTCTTTCAAATTCTGAAGGTGGCTGGGGTCAAATACAGGGAGCAAAAGGCTATTTACAATGTGAACAGAAACCAGATGGCAGTTATAAGAGTTGAGGGGCATGAAAGGGAAGCAGTGATTGGGAAGGGAGTGAGACAGGGTTGTAGCCTATCCCCGATGTTAGTTAATCTATATATTGAGCAAGCGGTAAAGGAAACAAAAGAAAAATTTGGTGTAGGAATTAAAATCCATAGAAGAAATAAAAACTTTGAGATTTGATAATGGCATTGTAATTCTGTGAGACAGCAAAGGACGTGGAAGAGCTGTTGAACAGAATGTACAGTGTCTTGAAAGGAGGATATAAGATGAACATCAACAAAAGGAAAACAAGGATAATGGAATGTAGTCGAATTAAATCAGGTGATGCTGAAGGAATTAGGTTAGGAAATGAGACACTTAAAGTAGTAAAGGAGTTTTGCTATTTGAAGAGCAAAATAACTGATGATGGCCGAACTAGAGAGGATATAAAATGTAGACTGGCTATGGCAAGCAAAGTTTTTCTGAAGAAGAGAAATTTGCTAACATTGAGTGTAGATTTAAGTGTCAGGCAGTCTTTTCTTAAAGTACGAGGGTTATTCCAAAAGTAAGGTCCGATCGGTCGCGAAATGGAAACGACTATGAAAATCCGATAAAGCTTTGCACAGATGTGTTGGGTAGTGTCTCTAGTATAACCCCAGTTAGCTTCACGTCGCTCTTCTCATTTCTGAGCTCGCAGTGAGTGCGTAAAGATGTCTAGAAAATAGTGTCTGCCGCCAAGTACGAGGGCCTGGTGAGAAATTTCGCCTGAAGCTATGCAGCCAACATTACATAACTGTCGTGCTGTTTCGTCTTCACGACAATTCTCAGCCGCATTCTGCAGGGGCAATGAAGATGCTCCTGCATCGTTTTCAAATGGAAATGTTAGATTACCCACAATACAGTCCGCAATTGTCTCCCCCTGAGTTTCATCTCTGGTCACATGAACCGCAGTCTTTGACGACAACATTTTGACACAGACAACGAGGTGTAGGCCAGTGTGGAGAATTGGCGGAAAGCACTGGCGGCTGCCTTCTATGATGAGGCTATTGAAAAGTTGGTACAACGGTATGACAAAAGTCTAAGTCGGAACGGCGACTACGTAGAGAAGTAGCTGAAAGGTGTAGCTAATTGTTACAAGTAAACCATTTCTGATGTTCACTGTGGTTTCAATTTGGCAATCAATCGGACCTTACTTTTGGAATAACCCTCGTATTTGTATGGAGTGTAACCATGTATGGTAGTGAAACATGAACAATGAATAGTTTAGACAAGAAGAGAATAGAAGCTTTTGAAATGTGGTGCTACAGAAGAATGCTGAAGATTATATGGGTAGATCACATAACTAATGAGGAGGTGTTGAATGGAATTGGGGAGGAGTTTGTGGCACAACTTGCCAAGAAGAAGGGACCAGTTGGTAGGACATGTTCTGAGGCATCAAGGGATCACAAATTTAGCATTGGAGGGCAGAGTGGAGGGTAAAAATCGTAGAGGGAGACCAAGAGATGAATACACCAAGCAGATTCAGAAGAATGTAGGCTGCAGTAGGTACTGGGAGATGAAGAAGCTTGCACAGGATAGAGTAGCATGGAGAGCTGCATCAAACCAGTCTCAGGACTGAAGACCACAACAACAACATCAACCCACTCTTTCAAATTCTGTAGGTGGCAGGGGTCAAATACAGGGAGCAAAAGGCTATTTACAAGTTGAACAGAAACCAGATGGCAGTTATAAGAGTCAAGGGGCATGAAAGGGAAGCAGTGGTTGGGAAGGGAGTGAGACAGGGTTGTAGCCTATCCCCGATGTTAGTTAATCTATATATTGAGCAAGCAGTAAAGGAAACAAAAGAAAAATTTGGTGTAGGAATTAAAATCCACAGAAGAAATAAAAACTTTGAGATTTGATAATGACATTGTAATTCTGTCAGAGACAGCAAAGGATTTGAAAGAGCAGTTGAACGGAATGGACAGTGTCTTGAAAGGAGGACATAAGATGCACATCAACAAAAGAAAAACGAGGATAATGGAATGTAGTCGAATTAAGTCAGGTGATGCTGAGGGAATTAGATTGGGAAATGAGACACTTAAAGTAGTAAAGGAGTTTTGCTATTTGGGGAGCAAATCAACTGATGATGGTCAAAGTAGAGAGGATATAAAATGTAGACTGGCAATGGCAAGCAAAGTGTTTCTGAAGAAGAGAAATTTGTTAACATGGAGTATAGATTTAAGTGTCAGGAAGTCGTTTCTGAAAGTATTTGTATGGAGTGTAGCCATGTATGGAAGTGAAATGTGGACGATAAATAGATTGGACAAGAAGAGAATAGAAGCTTTCGAAATGTGGTACTACAGAAGAAAGCTGTAGATTAGATGGGTAGATCATGTAACTTATGAGGAGGTACTGAATAGAATTGGATAGAAGAGGAATTTGTGGCACAACTTAGCTAGACGAAGGGATCGGTTGGTAGGACACATTCTGAGGCATCAAGGGATCACCAATTTAGTATTGGAGGGCTGCATAGAGGGTAAAAATCATAGAGGGAGACCAAGAGATGAATACATTAAACAGATTCAGAAGGATGTAGGTTGCAGTAGGTACTTGGAGATGAAGAAGCTTGCACAGGATAGAGTAGCATGGAGAGCTGCATCTAACCAGTCTCTGGACTGAAGACGGCATCAACAACATATGTGATACTACTGCCGTCTGTATATGTTCATATCGCTAGCCCATGACTTTTGTCACCTCAGTGTACACTCTATAATCATGTTGATCTTGTTTGGTATGGACCACACACACTTCAGTAATATTCTGGGATAGGTTTGCACAGGTGTTCTGTAAGCAATCTCCTAAGTAGCATCCTACCCAGGAACTAAATGGTGTTGTCTCCAGCCTCATAATACACTGGTGGCTGTTAAAATTGCAGCACCACGGTGAAGGCAGTAAGCAACAAATGTAAAATTGGTAAAGTGTGCTGGATGTTTCATTACACAAATGGTTATCATTTCTGTGCAACAGCACAATGTAAGTAGGTGTAGCACCATCAACATTCTGTATATAAAGAAAGATGATGTTTCAGGTTTCTCAGTCATAAATCGCATTTGAGTATTGGTTCATTGTAAGAAGATCATATCCTACCCCATGTAGGAAGGAGAAATGTCAACCAGCACCCATCAAAATTTGAAAGGAGTATGATCGTTGCCTATTGAGACTGTGGTCTATTGTTATATGATACTGTTTTCATTTTGGTTGAGACCCCATGGCTGTTAAGTGATTATTAAATCGAATTGATAGGCTCAGGAAGGTCATTCTCAAAGCCATTCAGGTTCTCGAAGGCTTCTGATTACTGGTGCCTGAGAGGACAGATGCATTGTTATTAAGGATCATAGAGCCATTTCACTTTCTTGAGTTAGGAAATGGGTTTATTTGCTGAATGATAAATACACACACGAGTAGTATGATGATGGTATGGAGCAACACAAATTGTCAGCATGGCAGCCATTGTTGTGCTTTCCTTGACACGGCAGTTGAAAGAGGTGCGTCACCAGTGGTGCACCCAGTAACAACACTGGACATAGTAGTGGCACAGTGTTGTATTTTCAGATGATTTCCAGTCCTGTGTACAACACCATGATGGATGTATCCATATGTTGAGGTTCTGATGAGGATGAATGTTATGATATTGCATTCATCATCATCATAGAGCCCAGTGATGGAATAGGTGCCATTGGGTATGCAACATGATTTTCTCTTGTACACATAGCCAGTAATTTTGACTTCAGCTGTTATGTTTCTGATTTGTTGAGGCCAGTGGCTGTGCCCTATCCTCAAGATTACCATGACATTATTTTTCAGAAAGGTAATACAAGAATGCATGTTATTGTGCTGTTCTGACCTTCCTTAATACAGAGAACGTTTGACTGTTTCCCTGGCAATCATGCTCTCCAAATCTTTCTACAACTGAAAACATTTGGTTGTGGGTTGGCTACTGCTAATCTATGAGATCTAACAGTGTGTAGGTAATTCGTATTTGTCACTACAGATAAGCACAGTGTTTGAACATTAATGTCTATAACAAGCTTTCACAAAACCTTGTTACTTCTGTGAATCATTTCCTTCATAAAAAGTAGAAAGAAGAAAAAAAAAAAAAGATCAAAACAAAGCTCACACCAGAGTTGCCAGCACTGCGCAAGATAGTGGAAAGTTTTCTCTCCATACCTCTACTGTCAATGTGTACTTTTACTCTCCTGTCTCATTATAGATCAAGTGCCAAGGAGACTTACTAGCTGAAATGCGACAGCTATTTTATTTATTGTTATTTGTCCCATGGATCAAATAAGTATGGTAGCTTGTACAATTAGTATGGAATAATTCAGTACAAAAATATACGTTACATGGGCTAAGTCAGCACAAAAATACATATTACAATATATACAACATGAATATTATACAGAATGTTGACAAAATTTTACTAAAGGTTGTTTACAAACAGCAGTCAGCAACATTATAATACTGATAGTGGCATTTTACCTATATAACACAGGTTCTAATAGGTTGTTGTTTTGTTGTTGTGGTCTTCAGTCCTGAGACTGGTTTGATGCAGCTCTCCATGCTACTCTATCCTGTGCAAGCTTCTTCATCTCCCAGTACCTACTGCAACCTACATCCTTCTGAATCTGCTTAGTGTATTGATCTCTTGGTCTCCTCCTACGATTTTTTCCCTCCACACTGCCCTCCAATACTAAATTGGTGATCCCTTGATGCCTCAGAACATGTCCTACCAACCGATCCCTTCTTCTGGTCAAGTTGTGCCACAAACTTCTCTTCTCCCCAATCCTATTCAATACTTCCTCGTTAGTTATGTGGTCTACCCATCTAATCTTCAGCATTCTTCTGTAGCACCACATTTTGGAAGCTTCTATTCTCTTCTTGTCCAAACTATTTACCATCCATGTTTCACTTCCATACATGGCTACACTCCATACAAATACTTTCAGAAATGACTTCCTGACACTTAAATCTAAACTCGATGTTAACAAATTTCTCTTCTTCAGAAATGCTTTCCTTGCCATTGCCAGTCTACATTTTATATCCTCTCTACTTCGACCATCATCAGTTATTTTGCTCCCCAAATAGCAAAACTCCTTTACTACTGTAAGTGTCTCATTTCCTAATCTAATACCCTCAACATCACCCGACTTAATTCGACTACATTCCATTATCCTCATTTTGCTTTTGTTGATGTTCATCTCTCCTAATAGGTATAACTTCGTATAGTTTATTATCTTATTTTATTATGTGCTGCATGAGCACGGAAGATGACTTATATACTCAAACAGTAACATTTTTTACTTTTATTTCTACGGATAGCATAAGATGTACATGAAGATGGCTGAAATGATGAAAGTTTTAATATACTTTTGTTTATTAGGACAAGTCAGAGTACAAAAATTCCCAAGCGGTGTAAAAATAGTGTTTTATTAAGAGAGATTTTCACTCATTTTAAATTTATTTCTGAATTGCTTTTATTGATGTTGCTTTGTGAGTGTATAATTTTATTCTTGTACATTTAACACCATTACTGTACAAGTTTGTTGAGTGAGGAATTAGTTGTAAAGAAGTTTTTGATCTTGTGCCACGATAGTGGCAATCCCATAGTTCTGTCAAGTTTGTTGATGCTTTTCTTAGTGACGTGTAATATTTCTAGTATGTATTGGCCTATCTTTAAGCAATGAGTTTAATTGATCTGTGGTTATATCTACAGCAAACTGGAGAGTCTCTTCTGTAGCAGATATGAGAATAGTGGCGTCATTGGCAAACAGAAGGGTTTTGGTGTCTGATGGGCTATGTGGAAGATCTTTTATGTAATGTAAAAACAACAAGGGGCCTAAGGCTGCCTTGGGGAATGCCTTGATTTATGGCTTATGTGGAAGTATTTGTAGTGGTGGCTGTTCCTGAGAGCTTGATTTCATTTACTTCAACATACTGATGTCGATCTTTCAGACAGCTTTAAAACCAGTGGCCTGTGGTTACTATTATTGAATAGAAATACATCTTTTGCAGCAATATGCTGTGATTAACCATGTGAAATGTCCTTTTGAAGTTAGTAAAATACCTGTGTCTGGAAGTTTTTTGTCACAAGCTTCAGACTAAGAGATAATAATTCTTGTGTTGCATCAGCAGTAGTTTTCTTTCCTTGGAAGCCAAACTTTTAGATTAATGTTACTTGTATGTTGTTTTCCTCTACCAGTGTTCCTATTAATGATTTTCCACATGCATTTGCCTTTATTTTATGATTGCTTGAGGAGGTTATCATTTGTAGCTTTTTGGGTGCACTAGCTACATTCCTAAATACCTTTTTATAAGAAGTAAAGTATTTCCTAAATTCTTCACTACTGCCTAATTCAATTTTGGTATCAGAGAAAAATACTGTATTACTCTGATATGATCTGATGATTCCTGGGAGTGATCCAGTTGGAGGGTGTTCTGTCCCTGTTTACACGTTTTGTTTGTAAGGGAAAGTGACAGTTAAGATAATAGCCAGGAAATGTCTAAGATTGCTTCTTTGCTGTCAACAGTTTGAGCGTCATATAAATTTTGCCAGTGTTCTTTCTGCATATCAGAAAAGGAAGTGTGTATGTTGTTTTATTGAACTTTCTCCTCTGTACAAGAAGTTTTCTAGGTCTAGGCATGTTTATTCGCAAGTAAACCTGCATAACTAATGGATTGTGGCCTGAGAATCCTAAACATACAGAGGATACTGTGCAACTCATGTTACTGGCTACCTGGTCCAGAAAACTAATAGCATGGTTTGTTACTCTAGTCAGAGATTTGACCATCAGGTCAAGGTTGTAGCTGTTCATAATATTTTTGAATCTTAAATAGCTAGTGTCTGTTGAGAGAAAATTTATGTTAAAATCACCACATAATAAGAGACTGTAAGATTTCGTGTTACTTATTTTTTTCTATTACTAATGCTAGATTTTTGTATAAAGTGCTCATGTTGCCATAGGGTGATTTGTAAGCAGTTATTGTATAGATATTCAGGTCTGTAAGCTTTACACCTGACAGTTCTAATTCTTTTTCAAAACTACAGAAACTGCATGTGTCTAATGGTGTGGTGGTAATGTCTGTCACAGGTATGCAGCTCGCACCACCTCTGACAGTTTTCTTGATAAGTGACTCACAAGTTTGAATTGTGGTAGTACAGCACTTTCTATTTTGAAAGACCTCATGAAATATTCATTAATACACCATATCTGTACATCTAACAGATCATTTCCACTTATAATTAAAATTTCTAACTCATTTAGTTTATTTTTTAGCTCTTGTAAATTATGAAAATAAACTTCTGGTTCAAGGAATTGTTTGTTAGGTTTGATGATATGTTGGTGTGATTTATTAGACACTACCTTCTTGATTATAAATGACTGATGAGATTCCTTGGAAGTAATACAGTGGATCTCAACTTTATTTGGAGATGTTAAGAAAGAGGAGTTAGTAATTGCATTCCCTGGAACATTTGAGGTGCACTTGACTCTTAGTAAGAAAGTATGAAACACGTGTGAGACAAAGCTGATGTATAAAGCACATTAAACCCAAAGAAAACTAAATGAAAAAGTTAAAATTATTGACAAGTATGGGCCTACAAAAAATGGGGCATTTGAGATCCCATTAAAAGTTTTTTGGCACACACAATGAAAAAAAGGAAGAGTCCCATTAAAAATGGGATTTCCGGTCTCCATACTCTATATACTGCCAAATGAAGTACAAGTATAATCATCTAGTATTGTAACTCACCATATAGCAGAGATGATGAGTCGCAATAGGCGCATAAAAAGATTCATACAATCAAAGCTTTTGGCCATTAAGGCCTTTGTCAGCAGTACACACACACACACACACACACACACACACACACACACAACTTGCACACACACCTGCAGTCTCAGAGAGCTAAAACCACACTGCGAACAGCAGCACCAGTGCATGATGGGAGTGGTGATGCAGTTTAGATGGAGGGTAGGAGAGAAGGTGCAGAGGGTGGAGGGGGTAAGTAGCAGAAAGGAGAGAAATAAAAGAAATTAAAAGACTGGGTGTGGTGCTGAAATGATGGCTGTTTAGTCCTGGAATGGGAACAGGGAGGAGGGTGGATGGGTGAGGACAGTGACTAATGAAGGTTGAGGCTAGGAGGGTTATGGGAACATAGGATGTATTGCAGGGAAAGTTCCCATCTGCGCAGTTAAGAAAAGCTGATGTTGGCGGGAAGGATCCATATGGCACAGGCTGTGAAGAAGTCATTGAGATGAGGGATATCATGTTTGGCAGTTTTTTCAGCAACAGGGTGGTCCACTTGTTTTTTGGTCACACTTTGTCAGTGGCCGTTTATGTGGACAAACAGCTTGTTGGTTGTCATGCCTACATAGAATGCAGCACAGTGGTTGCAGCTTAGCTTGTAAATCACATGACAGGTTTTACAGGTAGCCCTGCCTTTGATGGGATAGGTGATGTTAGTGATCGGACTGGAGTGGGTGGTGGTAGGAGGATGTATGGGACAGGTCTTGCATCTAGGTCTCAGCATCTTCGCTATATGGTGAGTAGCAACTTTCCTTCTCTCGTATTGTTACATTCCATCCTGGATTTTCCATCATCTAGTGTTGTAACTGCACTGGAGACACACAATAAGTAAAACTTCCTTTATTGCTACCGGTTCTATCTTGCAGTTTTAATGTTGTTCATGTTTTTATTTTCATTCCATTATATCTGCGATACTATGAGTTCCGATAACTTTATGCATTCAGAAAGAATATTCTTAGATCGTAAGTGGGCCATCAGAGCAAATTTGATTGTTAGATCAAAGAATGTTATGTTTGATGCTGTTTAAGGGTTTGTAACTACAAATACAGCCACCCCAGTACACTTAAACTAATGTGCACAAGTTAAGCATAGTAGGGGGAGTCGGAAGAGAGAAAAGGTAACAGTCATTTTAAATGAGTGTTCAGACTTGCCAGGGTGTCTTAATATGTTGTTTGTATTGGAAAGATGTGCTCCTTGTATAGAATAAGTACACAATTAAAAAAGAAATAGTGTCTTGACGTATGTGCAGCTCTGTTGTGGACAGAGAGTAAGCTCATTTACAACATAATGATGTGTGCCATTGAATCTTTATGGTACCACTATTATTTGCTATCTTTCTAATTCTGTTCATCGATGTTATCTGAGAAACAACCACTGTTAGTTAGCCTGCATATTGACTCCAGCTTCTTTCATTTTTCTACAGTGTTCCAATTCAATCAATCTTTGACTAAAAACAAGAGCAGATAATTCAGTAGAATTATATCACAACTTGATGCAAGCACTAAATACACATTCACTCCAGAGTCTAAAGTATCAGAGCTAGTTGAACTAAATTTTCTAGCTCGTACAACATCTTCACCTCTGATTCCACTTGTTGACACTGCTCTCCACACTCAGCAAAATTCCTTCTAATATTTACTGGGCTTTATGTTGTAATCTTGTCCTCCCACACATCACCATTAAATTTCTCTTAGTCTCTTCATTGTTTTCAAAAGCTTCGAGAGGCATAAGACATACAGAAGAAAAACTTTTTACTTATCTTCATTTTCTGTTCTTTTTGTTGGCTCCAATTCTTGTGTCTAGGGTTACATTCTTGAGGCTTTAATTTTTGTTATAACTATGTGGTTTCCTGATGACTAAATAACTGAGAAGATTTGCCTGTATTATTCTTGAATTTTATTCTTTGTCACATTTTTCAATATCACACCGTCTTTACAATTTCCACTTCTATCACACCACAAATTACATTATTAGTGACACAATCAAACACACACCTGATTCCATCAGAGGCATGCCCACTACTCCCTACATTCTGCGGTACTCACAATATTCCAGAGAGTTTACAGAGCAAAAGAGTTTACAAATTTACTTGACGAAAGAAGGATCTTCACTAAACTATATCATTATTTTGTAAATAAGTCAAGAAATAAATTTTATAATTATCGTCAGATTGTGCAATTAATAATATGACTTTCAAGTATGCCAGATATGTCCTAATTCCAAATATTTTTAAAAGAAGAGTAATTTTAACTGTTAGTACATATTGGTTGTAAAACATTAATTTCTTTTTATACATTTTAGCCTGAAATATAATACATCATATACAGAATCATATGAAATTCTTTTAGTTAACTGAGATAATGTGCACCTATACAAGAACTGATAGTATAAATGGTATCAAATATTTCTGTATAAAAAAAGGTATGTTAGTGGAGGTTGCCCCATTACAATGTGAAGCTATCATTTTAATGTTGGAAAAAGGAAATAAAAACACCAGTCACCAAAAAATGCTACAGTTATGGATTCTCCAGTATGCATCATTTTCTGATAATATGACACAAGGAGCTCAATACTATGATAGCAACTTTTATCAGTTCTGGACACTTTCAGTCCAGGGAAGTACTAGGTCGGCTTAGAAATGAGGCTGACTGAGTTGGGGCAATGGTTAAGGCATTGGATGTGCATTCCGAAGATATGGGGTTCAAATCCCTGCTTGGCTATCCACATAGCAGTTTTCAGTGTCCCCTGAATCAGTTCTATCTCACTTACTGGTCTGCCTCTTATGACTTCTTTATTGTCATTACAGAATACCTAGCCTTTCTTCTCCCTTCCTTGAAAATGAGTGCAAATTAATACAGCTGACCTCTGTCTGAGATGCTTACTAAATTAAGAAGAGTGCATGGCAAGGTTATTTTTCAGTGTACTATTTACCAGCATTTCTCCTATTTTTGTATGGACTGTAGAAGAAATATCTGCTTGAAAGCATGTGTGTTTGCTGTAATTAGTCAAATCTTCTCTACGTGGTCAGTATGGGATGGATATGTAAGGGGTTATACTATAAGCATAGCTCACTAATTTTATATTAGTTTGTGAAAATTTGTAGGGATTGTTCCCTAAATAAATTTTCACATTACAGTGGAGTGTTCACTGATTTGAAACTTCCTGGCAGATTAAAACTGTGTATAGATGTTGAGGCTCAAATCTGGGACCTTAGCCGCTGAAACTGTGTGGATGGTTCATGAGTCCTGCTTGTATAGATTCGTTGGTAAATCACATGCCCACAAAAGGCAAAGATTTCAGTCTGGCACACAGTTTTAATCTGTCAGGAAGTTTGTAAGTAGGCTATCACAGGCTATGTTGTGTCTAAATTCAAATGTCTACCTGAAACAAATATGCGACTGTTTATGCTGCTGTTCTTTGTACATATTCAGTATCACTGTTAGCCCTATTTGGTTTGGGTCAAACACACTTTAGCAATACTCTAGCATGGTCAAACAAGTGTTTTGTAAGCAAACTCCTTTGTAAACAGATTGAATTTCTAAGATATTCTAACATTGACCTGAAGTGTGCTACTTGCTTTACCTACAACTTAGCATATGTGATCATTTTATTTCATATCTCCACAGATTGTTACACACTGTAGGAGTTGATTGAGTCCAGTTGTGACATCTATATTGAAGTCAGAGGATACTAACCTTTCCCATTTTGTGAAATGTAGAGCTTTACATTTCTGAACATTTAAAATGGGTTTCCCACCTTTGCATCATTGTGAAATCTTATCACAATCTGACTGGATATTTGTTCAGACAATTTTTGATTATAGATGACTGTGTCACCTATTTAATGTTTGATGTTCATGTTAAATTATCTGCTAGCTCATTAACAAACAACAAAACCGGCAAATGTCCCGACATGTTTCACTGAGGGGCACACATGAGATTATCACAGGATACACAGATGTGTCAAAACTCTGAAATAATCAAGCATTGGAGAGGACGCAATGTGTCAGAAGCTGGTACAGGTTCAGGCATCTTGCCAAAGAACTGAAAATGCTTAGGCCCACTTTGCACAACATGACCGTGATGTGCAAAAAATCTGGGGGGGGGGGGGGGGGGGGGCACTACACCTAGTTGCTGGGCGTGGTTACTGTGGGTTGTCAACTGGTAGATAGTGTTTGGCCTAGTGAGTTGTGGCAGGAGTGAAGTTCACCAGGGGTAGTGTGATGACTAGAGCTGTTTTTCCTGGTTTTGACAAGGTCTGTTGTTGTTTTGTTCATCAACCCTAAGGCTGGTTTGATGCATTTCTGTCAATTGCCAGCTGCATCAAAACAGCCGACTATGCTGCATCAAACATCATAAATGAACTGCATATACCATGTATGAGGTGTTTCTCTTATGTTTTGGCAGATATTTGTGTTTTCATTTCTGCACTATGTAGATGAATACACAGTCTTTAAAAAAAGTAATGTTTTATTGTTCATACAATAAAGTAATCCCAAATTAGTCTAGAGCAACGTTTGGTGTAACAATATGCATTAATAGAAACAAAAAGTGTAATCAGAGCTATGTAGTGACTATGTAATGCTGCTGTGTGGTGGTATATACTGCAACGTGACATGGGTCAGCAGACAAGATGGGAAAAGTAGGGGGTAGAGGACATGATGAACAAATGCTTACCCATCTCATAACACCTGATATGGCGCGTGCCGCTAACCTGTGATCTTGTTCAGAGCGTGCACTGTAATTGATTATAGTTCGCTGTCCTGGTGCGGGTGGTGCTCCGGTGATGATTTGCTATGACGTCACTGGCGTGTGTTTGCGGTGGCCGGCGGAAAGCGAGAGGGTAGTTGGTTTTCTGGGGACTGCACAGAACGCGAAGTTTGCTCTGCCTGAGCCGCCTCCACCCCAGACCACTCTGCTCATACTGCGAGGCACAACAACCTTAGCGCTAGTCACTAGCAGGTCAGGCAGAGCAAACTTCACGTTCCGTGCAGTTCCCGGAAAACCAACTACCGTCTCGCTTTCCACCGGCCACCGCAAACACACGCCAGTGACGTCATAGCAAATCGCCACCGGAGCGCCACCCGCACCAGGACTGCAAACTATAATCGATTACAGTGCGCACTCTGAACAAGATCACAGGTTAGTAGTGCGCGCATTATCAACACCCTTCATAGTTATTGAGTGGTGCACCCATCTAACGACAATACTAATGCTGCCGAGTACGCTACTCATTTTCAAGCTGTCCCTCAAAAATGTCTTGAAAGTGATAATTATACCTGGCTGGTTTATTATTGTGGGAACATGGGTTTTCTCAGTCAGTAGATAACAACAAAAGATGCCACAAATATATAAATGTTTGTTCATTACGTCTTCTTTGCCCTACTTTCACCACTTCATGTGCTGACCTTTAGTATTCCATGTATCTTCTGTAAGTACTGCCAAGCAGCAGTGCTGCTAAGTAGTTACTGGAGTCCTGATTATCTCAAATGGAATAATCTCCTCCTACCAACCAGCATTTATTCCACAAATATTGGTTATGGGAACCCCAACTCACATATTTTTCACATTGCATCCTGAAAGCCATGGATCACAACAGTGAGGTAGATGCAGTATTTCTTGACTTTAGAGAAAAGCATTTGGCTCACTACCACATTGACACTTATCAACAAACGTACAGTTGTAATTGACATAAAATAAAATTTGTGATTGGATAGAAGAAAAAAGGAACATTAGTATTTAATATCCCATTGACATTGAGGTCATTAGAGATGGAGCACAAGCTCAGATTATTTCAAGGATGGGGAAGGAAATCAGCCATGCCATTTCAAAGGAACCATCCTGGCATTTGCCTGGAGCAATATAGGGAAACTGCAGGAAAATCTAAATCTGGATGGGCCGACGCAGATTTGAAGCATAATCCTCTTGAAAGGGTGTCCAGTGTGCTGACAACTGAACAACCTCACTCATGTGATTGGAATGAATATTTCTTGGTAGCGAGGGTGCAGCATGCTACCTTGAGTGGAGAGTCATCAAAAGATGTAGAAGTAACTTGAGGCATTCCCCAGAGAAGTGTGTTGACATCTTTGTTGCATGCAAATCAGCTGGCAGACAAAGTAACCACAGAATTTTTTGCTGATGGAGCAGTACCATCTGCAAAGAAAAGCTTCACAAATATTCAGTCAAATCTTGATAAAAATTCAAAGTGGTGGAAGGATGGCAATAGTTCATAAATATAAAACTGTGTACTTCACTAAATAAACAAAGTACCCTATGACTGCATTATCGGTAAGTCACAATTGAATTCTGTTGACTGATGCAACACCTGCATGTAACTGTTTGTGGAAAGACACTCTTGGTGGAGTGGGGAGGATTTCATGAAGGATGGATCTCATCCTTCATGAAATGCTCCCCACTCCACCAAGAGTGTCTTTCTGCCGTCCACCTAACCTTCGTAACCTCTTAGTTCATCCCTATGAAATCCCAAAACCACCTTCCCTACCCTCTGGCTCCTACCCTTGTAACCGCCCCCAGTGTAAAACCTGTCCCGTGCACCCTCCCACCACTACCTACTCCAGTCCTGTAACCCGGAAGGTGTACACAATCAAAGGCAGAGCCAAGTGTGAAAGCACCCACGTGATTTACCAACTGACCTGCCTACACTGTGAAGCTTTCTATGTGGGAATCACCAGCAACAAAATGTCCATTCGCATGAATGGACACAGGCAGACATTGTTTGTTGGTAATGAGGATCACCCTGTGGCTAAACATGCCTTGGTGCACGGCCAGCACATCTTGGCACAGTGTTACACCATCCAGGTTATCTGGATACTTCCCACTAACACCAACCTGTCAGAACTCCGGAGATGGGAACTTGCCCTTCAGTATATCCTCTCTTCTCGTTATCCGCCAGGCCTCAACCTCTGCTAATTTCAAGTTGCCGCCGCTCATACCTCACCTGTCTTTCAACAACATCTTTGCCTCTGTACTTCCGCCTCGACTGACATCTCTGCCCAAACTCTTTGCCTTTACAAATGTCTGCTTGTGTCTGTGTATGTGCGGATGGATATGTGTGTGTGTGTGTGTGTGTGTGTGTGTGTGTGTGTGTGTGTGTGTGTGCAAGTGTATACCTGTCATTTTTTCCCCCTTAGGTAAGTCTTTCCGCTCCCGGGATTGGAATGACTCCTTACCCTCTCCCTTAAAACCCACATCCTTTCGTCTTTCCCTCTCCTTCCCTCTTTCCTGATGAAACAACCGTTTGTTGCGAAAGCTTGAATTTTGTGTGTATATTTGTGTTTGTGTGTCTATCGACCTGCCAGCACTTTCGTTTGGTAAGTCATATCATTTTTGTTTTTAGATATATTTTTCCCACGTGGAATGTTTCCCTCTATTGTATTCATATTAAAATTACAGTTATATGGATTTGCAAGACTCATCTGCCAAAAGTACCAGTTACAATGACTCTGAATCTATTGGACAAAATGGAACTTCAGTTGTACATCAAATTAAATTCCCCTAACCATGCTCAGAAACATTCATCTTACATTTGACATCTGGACTTGCATCCAGGAGGACTGTGGTTCAGATTTCTATCCAGCCATTCTTATTTACATTTTCTGTGATTTCTTGGCAAGGCAAATGCTTGAATGTTTTCTTTGAAAGGACATGATTGATTTCTTTCCCTATCCTTCCTTTATCTGAGCTTATGCTCTGTCTGTAATTACCTCGTTCTTGATGGGATATTAAATACTAATCTTCTTTCCTTTTAACTTTTGCGGTATGGAAACAGATTGTTGGTTACATAGCATGTTGGGAATGAATCACACTGAAGGTGTTTATTTGTTTTAATATGCTTATCATTTCACAACTCACAAATTCACTTGGTCGTAGAAATATAATTTTAAGTAAGCTTATCAGACAAAATATTGGTCACCCCCTTGAAAGATCACATTGGTCGCTTTGGATCATTGCTGGTAGTGTAGAACTCATACCAGGCAGTCACGTGATGTAGTGGTTGTGAAGTGGTGAGTATGTGCCAGCCAGGTGTATGCAATCCACTCAATGAGATGGGTCAACATGGAGATGTCATAGCTTAACAGAAAGGAGCTAGCATGTTTGGACATACCCATGGTCACACCTTGAATGTAGTTGCCCAATTTGTTGCCATATAAAGGTAAACTGACGACCTGTCTGCAAGGAAGGCCATGCAACTTGGCATAAGAATAGTGGTTGCAAAAATTTCTTAAGAAGGACAGGAGAAAAGTTCAGGCCTTTTCAATGACAATCTGTTTCAAATCCGACAGAAATTGCCATTGTGAGGAACTGCAGGTCAATTTCAAGAAGTTTCTGAGTAAATATTGTGAAAGAAAATACATCCAGTGAACATTTTGAATTGGGTACGTAGCAAAAGCCCATTGCTCACAGCAGCACATAAAGCAGCACATCTTCTGTTGGTCAAACAACATGTAAACTCTTCAGTAGCTGACTGGAGGCATGTAGTGTGGTCCCAACGAGCTGTGATTTTGCCTCTTATCAGATGTTGTGAGGCATTGAGTGAATAGACAGCCCAGTGAGATGCTTAACCTGCAGTGTGTGGTGGGTGCAGTTCAGGCCAGAAGTGGTTATGTGGTGTTTTTCAGATCATAACCTTGGTTCACTAATTGAGGTTACTGTGAATATCTAACAGGATGTTTATTGCAACATTCTCAGTGACAAAGTGTTCCCATTTCTACTACATCTTCATGGTGAGTACACACTGGTCACTCCTATCTCCCAAGATGATAAGAACTATCATAACAGGACTGTATGCTTATGTTTCTGGTTTGATGAACACTCGAAAACCCTATCATTTCTCAATTGACCCATTAAATTACTGACCTTGATACAGTGGAAAATGTTTGGGACCATTTGAACTGCAGGTAAAACATAGCAGTCAAGATACTTGCAATGTTATAGCTATAAGGGAATCAATTTTCGATGAGTAGTTTCAACTGGGTACAACATACTTGACGAACCTTTTGCACACTCTTTCTCCCTGAATTAAGGACATTATCAAGCTTAGAGGTGTGTTAAAAGTTATAAATATCATGTCTCCTGGGGTAACTGATTTTTTTTATCTAGTGTGATTATGTTTAACCAAAAATGTAGCTCATTATGCTGCAGCTCTCTCAAAGGGTAAGGATGAGTTGTATCATTTACATGTAGTTATTTAACATACATTTTTATGTAACATCAGAATTTACTCACAAGACACTCTACAGGTTGTGCTGCCTGAGCTTGCGATGTTGAGGTTTGCTGTGTACAGTGAGAAAGGGAAGCTTCTGGGGCAGCGCATTTTGCCTCTGGATGGGCTGCAGGCTGGCTACCGGCACATCTCCCTCCGGACAGAGGCCAACTTCCCCATGTCACTGCCCATGCTGTTCTGCTACATAGAACTCAAAATATATGTGCCTGAGCACTTTGAAGGTACAGTAAATATCTAGATATGTTTCATTATTTTGGCATAAAAGGTGAGCCCCATCAGTAGATTGTATGTAGTAACACTTTCTTGATTTGTTTTGTCCAGGGTTGCAAACTCACAGCTTCATATAGCTAAGTTTATTTGAAATAGCAGGAAAACAAACAAAAACTTTGCATGATGATTATTTGCTATCATTTATTACAAAACAAAAATGTATTGCTTCACTTCAACATGTGTTGTTTGTGCTGCCGCTATACTAATTTTTAGAATCAAATAATCTGAAACTGTTGTCCCCTTCATGCTGCTGATTACTTGCCTAGTGTTGTTTATGTCTAATACTGTTACCAGGCTTGTTAGTTTAATAAGGGACAGAAACAGTATCATATGCTGAGTGAGCACTGTGTAGCATACAGAGGTGTCATGTACTCTTGTGAGATGGCATTATTAGCAACTGACAGAGTTGTAAGGGCCACATTGTGGGTCTCCATTTGCTCAGATGACCAAATTGTGCAATATCCAGCTTTGTGGGGCATTTAGATGTGACTGTGGCCTGACATTGGACTGCATGGGAACACAAGAGGAGACATACTGATTGTCAAGGTCTGTCCTCAATTTCTTACCACCATAAGAGTCGCCATATCATGCACCAAGCATGTCCTAATCCCTCCACATCTCCACCTGCCATCTGGGAACCAGTAATGGATGCCCTGCAACATTATGTGTTTTGCTTATCCTGCACAATTTGTTGGAGATGAGTAGCAGCCAGACTAGGGAATTAAATACCGCCTATGCGTACACTGCCATTAATGCCCCAGCACAATGGCTGCATTTGGAGTAGTACTGTGACTGGGAAGCATAGTCTGTTTATGAATGTTGTCACATTATGCCCGACAGTAAATTGTGGTTCTGGATTGCTCCAGATGACCATCGTCAGTGAGTATAGTAGCGAGATGGGGAGAAGTCCCATTCTTTCAATGTTTTGGAGAGGAACAGTGATGTTATTCTTACCTTGCATCTTGGTGAGGACAGCTATTGGGTATGACTTCAGGTCATGGCTGGTAGTGATTGAAGGAACTCCGAGAGAGCACAATGCTACATCACAAATCTTCTGCATCCTTGTGTGTTACCTCCCATAAAGCACTATTGTATGTCATTCTTCAGCAGGACAATGCTTATCCACTCTTGGCAAGTCTCTATGAAGTGTCTGTATAATAGACCACAAATCTGGAGTTCTATTTCAGTGCTTGTATATAAATGTTTTAATTAATTAATAACTTCAGTTTCTTTAGAATGCTTTCAAAGAAAGTTTTTATAAAGTTGGCTGAGCAGTGCTCTCATTTCAGGCTTTTCTGGATTGGTTCATGGGAGTTACTCACCACAAGACCTGTCATGCACTCACAAATAAGAGATAGTTCTTACTTCCAGTAAACATTAGTAATGCTGGGGATAATTTTTATAAGAGAACCCATATGTTTAAACCTTAATCACAGAAGGATAATTGATAAAGGGTATATATGTAAATGGTTTATATGAAAACAGGTAGATATTTTTGAGCAATTTTATCTTGTAGGCAAAAGTATTTGTTATGTAACAACAGAACCAACTTATATTATATGAAAATTCAATTGATTGTATACAGAGCAAGTGTTTGCAGTAGATCTTTGATTTTAAAAAAATAATGGAGAATTCAATAGAATTATATCAGACAGTTTCTCATCTTCCTATAGTAATCACACAGTCCAGTGTTACAAGCTGTTGACAGACATTGGTTGTCCTCAGCAGACAGGTCCAATTTCACTTATGATAACTGCGCACTGCTGAGTTTGAATAATTTGTTGTAGTTTCATTTCTGTATTATGAGGTAAGGGCTCCCAAACTTGAGAAAAAGGTAATCAAGGTAGAGATGGTCTTCTCATGTTACTACAACTGTCAGTTGTTCAGGTGAATTAGGGATCTGTGGTTTTCTTCTTCTCCTTCTTCTTCTCTTTTTTTCCCACACGTGGTAATGGAAAATCTTCCACGGAATATAAGTAATGGAAGGAGTGAAAGTAACAACTCACTCTGTAGTTGTAGTAAGTGATCTATGGGCACATAAATGAGATGGGAAACATTGTTAAATTTTAGGACAATGTCTTCCTTCAGAGTTACTGTGATGGTATGACCAGGGCATTTTTCTCATTCCAGTTCCTTCCAGATGGCCCCAGGTCCATTCAGCCTACTGTCAAAACGAGTATCGGGGATCTTACATGGATGAAAGGATGGCTGAGGTGAGGGACTTGCTATTCCTCCCCCTCCAAGTGCCATAGCTGATAGAATTGCTACAACCTATCTGCAACTAGTCTGATAGTCCAGTCACAGGCTTGCATTGTAGACCTGACCTTACTTTTCACTTACTTCCAGAGTTAACTCGTGTAGAATACACATACAACTCCACAGATTCACTGCCCCAGCTAACTGTTTACTGACTCTGCACTTTGACCCCAGTTATCACTAATTAGAAATCTATTACTTTAGAGTTATTTGTTGGTGTTCTAATTTTGTTTTTGTTAATTGATATTCAGTGTTAACTTCACTCCCTTCTGGCACTGCTTGCAATGTGGGGCCCTGAGAATTTACCATTTTAATTCTATACGAGTAGTTTCCATTGGTTTCCCATGTCATCATGTGATGTTACTAAACTTGGCTCTTCCATTTCTTATATTCATTCAGTGTTCCATGGATGAACTGCTAGGGGTTTAAACAATGTTTAAATAATCAAATCAACGCTACTGAAGTTAGTTTTCAATTAATGCTTGTGTGTTCTCACTTGCTCTCATCACTCGTTATAATTTCCATAATAATCAGAAAACAAGTCAGTAAGTTAAAATGTATTCAAGGAGTTGAACTTAAATAAACAAGTGGTCATTCATAATTTACAGATGAATTCATGGAATATTACTCCTAGAATACTCAATTAGGAACATAAACCTTCATCCACTGCACTTACAGTGACCGTCTTTACAAGAGCTTGAAGCTGACTCACTTTGTCATTGTCCACATTGGATACTTAAAGACTGCCATAGGAATGTTTTCACGAAATGTTAAAAAACGATTGTTGACCTAAAAGACAGAAATAATAGGTAACACATATACACATTAGGTCATGAAGTTATTGGCTATTGATTATACAAGATGTATTTGGAAGGTAAGGTCTATTTAGTAGTAATAACAGAATGAGTACAAATACAGAAGCACTAAATATTGAGAAAAAAATAGAAAACGTAAACTATCTTTCTTCATAGCTTCCACCATTTTCAAGCATTTGTCACAGTATCACAAAAGTTTTGTATGCCGTCCTCATAGAACATTACTGCCTGTGGTGTCAACCACGTGGTAACATGTTCTCAAATGTTGTCATTGTTGTTGACTTTTCAATCATCAAGAAATGTTTTCAGGTGCAAAAAGAGATAGAAGTCACTAGGGGCAAGGTCAGGGCTGTGCAAAGTATGGTCAGATTGGTTCTGGCCACAATCCGGCAAGAGTTGTCATGTCTCATTTGTAGCATGATGTTGAGTACAGTCATAAATCAAAACAATACTATTTGTGAGCTTCCTGCGGCACTTGTTCTGTATTGCATGATGCAGTTTCATAAGCATCTCACAGTAAGTATTTGCACTATATCTAAAAACAAAGATGATGAGACTTACCGAACAAAAGCGCTGGCAGGTCGATAGACACACAAACAAACACAAACATACACACAAAATTCAAGCTTTCACAACAAACGGTTGCTTCATCAGGAAAGTGGGAAGGAGAGGGAAAGACGAAAGGATGTGGGTTTTAAGGGAGAGGGTAAGGAGTCATTCCAATCCCGGGAGCGGAAAAACTTACCTTAGGGGGAAAAAAGGACAGGTATACACTCGCACACACACATATATCCATCCACATGTACACAGACACAAGCAGACCTTTTGATGTGTAGGTGAAGGATTAGGTGGGTGAGGGCAATGGATTGTTCAGTTTGGAACTGGTATGGGGACTGATGGAAAGAAGGGTTGGGAACTTTAAGTGTGAGGTCTTTGGGGGTAATGCCAAATGTCAGATAAGCCTGAGAAAATAAAATATGGGAGTGTAATCTGGCTAGGGCGAAGGCATGTTTGCGGAGGGAATGTAAATAAAACTTAATAGGGTCGTTGTAGGGATGTTGTGAGGGTGACATGGTATAAGACGGTGGAAAGTGTAACATGAGGCTGAAAGGAAAATGAAAATAAAAATGTGTGGGGAGAGATAAATGTGAACTCGAAAGCAACTGGAGATCTGGTGTGAAAAAAGGCGAAAAAGTGTTGGTTAGAGATGGGCTATGTTGATCCTGTGGTGAACTTGGGTTGGTAGACAACGATGTGCATAAAGGTTAGGTGGTTGTGTTGCCGCCAAAACACGTTAAGGGGTGGAGAAATTCGGGAAAATTTCGAAAAAACTACGTGTAAATGTATTAAAGGGAGTGGTTTTGTGGTGGCAGATTATGAAAATGAGGCTAACAATTGTCTGACGAAGAAATAATGACGTTAAAACCTGTGGGAAGCGGCTAAAAATGATCAGTGATGTGAGAAAAACGGAAATGGAAATAAAGCAAAAGTTATTAAAACTAGCCGAAATGGTTGTTTAGTAGGTGAAAGGAACTGTTTGTGAACTAGAAATGGTGGATTTTATAGCAGCGGTAGTGTTGAAAGCGGAATTTCCTTTTTTTTAATTTTTTTTTATTTTTTTTATTTGGTAGTGGGTTACGTATTATTGAGTATATATCAGCGGGATAAAATTGTATAGTAGATTACGGTAAAAAGGAGAAGGTGAATACAAAGTAAAACTACTGGCAAAAAACAGAAAGAGAAAATAAGACGACAGAAAAGATTTTGAAATGCAACAGTGACAATAACAAACGTAATTGTTGGGTTCAAATTAATGATATGAATATAATAGAGGGAAACATTCCACATGGGAAAAAAATATCTAAAAACAAAGGTGATGAGACTTACCAAACAAAAGCACTGGCAGGTCGATAGACACACAAACAAACACAAACATACACACAAAATTCAAGCTTTCGCAACAAACGGTTGCTTCATCAGGAAATAGGGAAGGAGAGGGAAAGATGAAAGGATGTGTGTTTTAAGGGAGAGGGTAAGAGTCATTCCAATCCCGGGAGCGGAAAGACTTACCTTAGGGGGAAAAAAGGACAGGTATACACTCGCACACACGCACATATCCATCCGCACATACACAGACACAAGCAGACCAATTTGTGATTTTTTCACCTCACAGTAAAAAATGCACCAGTAGAATGTCATGTACATGTCATTTTGATATGTCAAGATGTGCTACCATTGAGCCATTTATCACATTTTCCCCATGAATCTTGCAAATCTGTTGATGAAAGTCGATTGGTTTAGTGTTCTTCATATTCAGAATACTAATTTCAAATATAACCTCACAAGTTGTGGGATTTTCAATCAACTTCTTTCTTTAAACAAACACTATTCAGCCTGAACAACACACAGATAACTTCAGACGGTGTCATCTCCTCTTCCTTGGCTCAAAGCATCTACAACACATGGACCAAACTGTGATTGCAGCACTACCACAGATGAAAATACAAATGAAACTGACATTCTGGACATACCTTGTATTTTCTTAATGTGAGCTAATATTAAACGTTCTATTTTGTCAAGTCTATTTTTTGGTGTGAAATTTTCTCCTCATGTTCTAGCACAGGTCACTATGAAATTTCTAGAAACTTAAATCTTGTATTTATAATCTTCACTATGTAAGATATTATTGCAGTAAATTTTTTCAAGTACAGAAAATTCAGGGCTACATGATAATAACAATATTTTTTAATTTTTTTAAAGTTTTTTTTAAGATTATGTTTCAAGTTCTGCAATTCTTATGACCACAATAATTTTAAATAAAGATTTTTCTTAAATTACATAAGCTTCAGAGAAGACAAGAGGTTCTGTTGGAAGAAGAGAATGAGACTTTTATGTAAGGAACATAAGTCCATGCAGTTAGCGAATGGTCAAGTTTTCAAGTACATGTTGTTGTTGTGACTATTATGAATATTTCCTTAAAAAAATGTTTATAAGCAAAATATTTATATTTTTAACATCAGTTACATGTAAATTACTATCTGAATAATGAGGCTCGAAAATGTAGTTTAACATAGACTTTTGATATTTTACTTACAAATGTTTTATGAGTTGCTTACAGCTAATGCTGTTTCTTGATTTTCAACCTGTGTAGTTTATAACCATGCCAATCCCCCTCTTGGAGAGTCCACAAGTCCCTATATTTCTTGCTATATCACCAATCGTCTAGGTGGTTGACCTAATCAGGCTGAAGAACAGTCTGTATTTACACTGAGGAGGGAGAAGTCCCATCTAGGATCCACTCTGCTCACCCTGAATGGGGAAGGGACAATAATAGATGCTTAAAATGTAGTCAACCTAAAATCATCATACTGGATACCATTTTTAGAGGACACACCACGTGAGATCAAAATAAACCAATAAATTTAAACCTGACAATCTGTAACATCCGTATTCTGTTGGATAATGACACCCATCAAATATAAAAATGAACAGCAATTACACTCATGAGTTGGGAAGATTTAACATTGACATTGCTGCCCTGAGTGCAACTAGAGGGGCTGATCACAGTTAGCTCTGGAAGAATGCTTTCTTCAGGAAAGGAGAGGGTAGAAACATAACTTATATGCATGAAGTTCAGTTTGCCATGAAGAATTAACTCTTCTCTCTTTGGCAAACTTCCTTCTGGAATAAGTGTAACACTATTAAATGACATGTTAAACTCACAGCCAGCAAATTTCTGTAGTTACAAGCTAGCCTCCATCTCTTACATCTACTGATCATCAAAAGGAGAAATTTTGTTACCAAGTTGACATAATGTTAACAGATAATTATACCCCAGTCATGTAAAAATCATACTTGTAGGGGATTTCAATGCAAAGGTTGGTAAGGACACTATATTGTGGTCTAATACAATTAGGAAAGAGGGGTTGGGGAAGAGCAATTCCAATGAAATTCCAGTGTTATCTAAATGCTTGAAATATGACCTATTATTATGGCTAACCCAGGAAACCTGTAAGCAATATGCATTGTGTTCAGTGAGGCATACAAATGTTAACATCAGGAGTGATGAAATTTTGCAAAATGCTGAGCACTTTCGTCCCCTTGGTAATCATCTGTCCACGAATGCAGTACAGGCACTGAAATCCTGTATAGGATAAGTTGCACTAGCACAGCTTATGGCTGTTTTGTGCTATATGGTTTCCAACAGTCATGATGTCAGTGTTCTGACCAAGCTCTTTATTTATCAGACCATCTTATACCATTTCTCATTTATAGGAGTGAGGCCTATGTCACCTACAGATGGCATGTGAAGCTCCTTGAGAACTAATTTTTTCAGCACTAATATCAGTACCCTAGAGAAAACAAACGCTACCAGTACAGAGGATATCATCACCAAACAATGCAAAAATGGTCAGTGAGAATGAGGACGACACATGAAATGATACAAAGGTGATTCAAAGAGTCTTATTTTTAAAAAAGATGTCAAATTGCTAATGACAATTGTGAAACTGCTGGCCCTGATTGTCTGGCTTTTCATCGGACTGTTATGGTGGCTCACAGTACTTTGAGCAACAATGGAAGAGATTAAAATCAGAGAAGCTGAACTCTAAGAAGAAAGGGAAAATGTCATGACAAGCAATGCAAATCAACCTGTTGACAAGCAATGCAAAGCAACCTGAGGTTGACATGGACAGGACATGCCCTCACCGTAGTGGAAAATGTGATTCCAGGTTTGGTCTCCTCAGCCACTCACAAACTCGTAAAGAAGATAGTTCTTGTAGGAGACAAAATATGTGTTGGTTAGTGAGTCATGACCTGAAATGATGAGACCATTGCAAATTTTTTCCCTTTTCCAAGTTCATACATTTCTTGACCATATTTTATCATCCAATAATCCTAAATGGCCATATTGTAGTAACCTCATCCTCTCCATAGCTTTCCTTATGTCCTCTTCCACATCTATTTTCCTCCCTTGAGACTCCAGTACTTAGTCTCCAGTAATCCATCTCTGTGGATACCAGTTGATCTTTTTCTCTTTTTCTTATTTGTCAAACTTACAATCCATATGTACATTTGGTTTCTACAGTTGTCTTCTATATAATCTGCTTGTTTTTAACTGTGATCTTTTTATTCCAAAGAATTGAGTTTAATTCTTGAATAACACATTTCCCTTGCCCTATCTTATCTTTTACACTCTTTCCATCTGGAATTAGTTACACCTAGGTATTTAAATGAAAACAGCATTTAATACCCAAATTTACATAATGTAAATCACGTTGTTGGTCACACTCACCATATACTCAATTTTCTTTGTACTTATTTTTAAAGCCTACTTCTACATATATGTGATATATGTATCCACTATGTGAAAGAAATGACATGAGGGAGAAACAAATATAGTATTTATGTTTGGAATGATTTTAATGCCTTTTAAATGTATCGATAGAGATGAGCTATTGCTTATTATTTTTGTGTGTTTTTTTGAATATGTGAATATAATTTGTGTATTCAGGCACAATACTAGCCCCTGAAAAACACTGAAAAATGTCCGCTGTAAACGTGAAACACTTTCACTGGTAAAATGGGATAAACATTTTTAGTGGACAGTTTCCTACCAATTTGAAAAGCCAACATATATAAATTACACTAGAAAAACTGCACTTTTGTAGAAACTTTTTCAAAACATTTTCCAAAGCACATTTATGTGATATTTACTGGACTGTGATTGACATCTTTAAAGGAGATGTTCAGTAAAACATAAGAGTGGTACATGTTTCAGATTTAATGAATGCACTGTCAGACCCATGTGCTTTCTTGTCTGCTCGAGAGAAGATGGTGGAGAATATGAAGGCAATGGGTGCCGAACAGATGGAAATGTTGACTCCTGAAACTGTGTTAGGTGATGGAAGTGAAGGAGGAGCTGGCGACAGTGGTAGCGACGATGGCAGCAGAGGATTGGGCAGCAGCAGTGGCGGCAGCAGGAAATCTGGGAAGTCTTCTGACCGAAGATCCAGTGGCCCTGCAACACTTGAGGAACACTATGGCAAGTAAACTTGCCCATTTGGGCTTAACATGTTGTATCAGTGTGAAAAGTGAAATGTTTGCAAGCTCCAGTCACTCACCAAACTCACTGTTACTGAACAGCTGCCTGTCTCCCAGTTTACATAAATTGCAAACAATTGACATAAACAGCAACAGTTGTCAGGAACATCAATTATTTCAAATTACATATTGAGTCTCAGATCACACAAGTGGGATTAGATTTTGTACCTGAGGCTGAACATACAGTTTAAAGATTACAAGAAATTTCTTTATTTCCCTAAGTCAGTAAACCTAGTCTATATTGGCAGACCAACTACTTCTTTTAGTGATGAGACAGTGGAGGGGGGAGAGGGAGGGGGTAAGCAAACTTGGAGATACAGCTTTCAGTTAAACGGATAAGCTTATGTGTATACCAGTAGTGTGGGAAGAGCGTGACTCTGACCTTGGCAGTCAGAGACTCTGTCTGTGTGTGTGTGTGTGTGTGTGTGTGTGTGTGTGTGTGTGTGTGCGTGCGCGCGCGCGCACGCCATCATGCGTGTGTGCTATCTGTTCTGAGGAAGCCCTGTTTTTCAACATCTGTGCCGTATGGTGAGGAGCAACTATCCTTTTCACAATATTGTCGTTATTCCACCCTGGATTTTCCATTCATTAATAGTGTGGGACATTGTATTAGGGAGTCAGTGTTTTATTGTTCTACAAAAAGAAATTAATTAATATTAAAAGTCATAAATATCGTCCCAGATTTATATGTCCTGCTTCTTGGAAACACTTTTGTTCTTTTAATTTTGAAAAAGACATCATATGGTTGGCAATACAGTGGAACCTCTATATAACATTTTTCAAGGAACCACAAATTCTGAACACTATATAAAGGAAAACACTATAAAGAGGAAGGCTTCCAAATAATAATTATAGGGCATTACTGAAGATCTCGATACCACTAATCAGCTTTGACAAGTGGTGCCATAGATGACATTTAAAATTTTCACAACACTTTAATATGATATTCATTGCAAATGATCAATGTATCAAATGATTAGCTTTTTGTAATTAAAACATGGGGCCTAGTAGATGGATGGGTGAAAATAAATGGATCAGTTTGTACTGTAAAAAGTTATAACAGATTCTTAAGGATTGACATCATTGTCCAAAGCTGACAGGTCGTATCTCGTGTTTCAGTTGACCCAATTATAGAATATGAGCCAAATTTTGTTTATGACATACTGAACATATTACATAAAAACATAGTAAATGGTGCAGATTAAAAAAAAATTAGTTATAAAAAAATTACTTTAATAATTAAATTATGAAGCGGAACTTAAATTTGCAGAAAACTCTAGGAACCTATGCAATCTGAAAATCACATACCTATGTTTTTTTAAAATATTCAAGCAAGCATGTTTGTTTTCTATTTCTCCTAGACTCTGTGGCAATCATTTCTTGCTCCAAATGAGCAAGTTGAACTACTGTTCTGTCCTCAAGTGTATGGGCCATCATATATCTCCTGAATGTTTCAAAGGCTTCAGCTGCCTTAGTTTATGAGGGCACATAGTCATCTTCCTTGTCACTGTCATTGTCACTTTCACTACCACGACTATTCTCCAAGCTTCTCTCTGCATTCAGCTCCTCAATACATTGTTATCCTGTGGTTATCACGTTATCATCCAGTCCTCAAAAGTGACAGAATCACTGCCTGTTAATTCCAAAACTCTTGCAAATCACTTGCAACATATTCCACAGGAGCTGCCATCTCATTCTCACAGAATCCCGCTTTTGTGAAACACTTTTTAATAGTTTCAGCACTGACTTGCCTCCACGGGTACATAATTAAATTCATTGCCTGTAAAATATTCAGCTTCAGTTGTGAGCTCTGCTGGCTTCCCGGTTATTGTTAGATCGAAGACACACTCTCACTAGACACACGAACCTTTTGCTGCTCAGCTCACACAACACACTACGAATATAAAGCATCGACTGAAATGGTGCCAAAAAGATCGCAAGCAGAATGTGCGTCACATGTCATATGACGGGGTTCTGCTGCTGACATATGAAACACGCTGAGAGTGGGCTTTCCGAGCCGGTGCAAACTGTGCATCCACAGAACGGAAACAATGCGTCTACATCCAGTCACTTAAATGTTATAAAGAGGTAAATAATTTACCAAGGTTCCAAAAATATGAGCATTACATGGAGGAAATTGTAATGTAGAGGAAACACAGTAAAGAGGAAAATTTAACATTGTTTATATGGGCTTTGTATATTAATTCTACTTTGCTCTGAGACTTTTTACAAACAGGAGTTCAGATTTACTATAGACTGCAATATCAGCCTCTCATATAACCTCATGTTATTGTTGTTGTTGTTGTTATTATTATTATTGTGGACACTGTGCATTACAATTTAATAGAAAAAAGAAAAACATGATCTCTTTGAGAAAGAAGGCAATTACTTTGTTCCCTTTTAGATTTCAAATACCGCACAAACAATTTGTGGATGAAGTTTTCCTTTCCATATTTTGTAAAGCAACGTCTTTAATGATGGCCATAATATAAATTTTCCTGAACCTCTCTTGATAAACACGGATAGGGTGTAAATGGGAGAATCTCAACTGCATCCTTGATCTGAGGCAAGTTTTAAGTCATAACTATGCATGAATGACCACTTGGAGGATGCTAATAATACTGGAACTGTCATAATCATAACTTTCTGAAACAGTTCGTTAACTCTACCACATTCAGCAGGAAGTTGTTGTCAGTAGAGGGTACGCTATATGGCAGTAAGCCAGTCATAATGGCTCGCAGCATTTTGAACTGTTCATGAAGTGTGTCAACGTTTAAAGTTTGCTGTGTGTGTACTCCAAGCAACTCTTTGAAACTTCATGTAGATGGAGGATTTGTTTGGGAAGGGATAACAAGTTTCCCTTCAAGACAGGAGAGTCACCTTAGAATCTCTTGATTTCTTCAGCGACAGATGATAATTCCATGTGTTTCAGAGTTGCAGGTGTTTTTCTTGGCCATAAAGATATTTGGGTCTTTCATATTTAGATTCTTAGAATATTTCTTAGCTTTCTCTGACAGCATATCAAATGCTTCCTCAGTACTAAGATTTGAAGAGCTATTTTAGAATGTCTACAGAATGTTTCACTCCATCTGCATTAATATTCAGGTTCTGTAGAGAGCCAGTTCTTTGCAGAGTCCGAAAACCGCACTAGCAACTGTCAAACAAAAAGAGTCTGAAACTTTTTGAGCCATTTTACGTAGGTTTGATCTCCTTCGTCTATAATTGAGCTGCTTGTATAAAGTCATTCAGGAGGCCTGCGACCAGGTATGGCTCATAGTTAAAGGATAAGAGGCAGAGCTGCCCCAAAATATATATTAAAATATATTTATATCTAAAAACAAAGATGATGTGACTTACCAAACGAAAGCGCTGGCAGGTTGATAGACACACAAACAAACACAAACATTACACACAAAAATCAAGCTTTCACAACCAACGGTTGCTTCATCAGGAAAGAGGGAAGGAGAGGGAAATATGAAAGGATGTGGGTTTTAAGGGAGAGGGTAAGGAGTCATTCCAATCCCGGGAGTGGAAAGACTTACCTTAGGGGGAAAAAAGGACAGGTATTCACTCACACACACACACATATCCATCCACACATACAGACACAAGCAGACATTTGTCATATATTTATCAATAAATGATTACAGAGTTTAAATTATAAGAGACACTTTTATTATTTCCCTGATAAATATGCCCACATGAATGTGCCTAGTAAGTGGATAAAGAATGAAAAAGACCCACCATGGTTTAATAATGAAATTTAGAACATGGCAAGGAAGCAGAGGCTGTTGCACTCTCGATTCAAAAGAGAATGCACAAATGATGACAAGAAAAGGTTATTAGAGATTTGTGCATCTGTGAAAAGATCTATGCATGAAGCATGCAACAACAACTACCACCATTACACCTTGGCAGAAGATCTGGCAGAGAACCCGAGAAAATTATGGTCCTATGTAAGATTGTAAATTGGGCCTGAGGTGTCCACTCAGTCCCTTGTTGTCCTGTCTGGTGTGCCAGTTGAAGATAGCAAAATGAAAGCCAAAGTTGTTCACATAGGAGAATGGTACAGGCATATTGCCATTTGACCACTGAACGGACTCCCATATGGATGACATAGTAATAAGTGTCCCTAGCATAGAGAAACAACTGAAATTTTGAAAGCAAACAAATCACCATGTCCGGATGGATTCCCATTTCGGTTTTACAAAAAGTACTCTATGGTATTGGCTCCTAACCTAGCTTGCATTTATTGTGAACCTTTTGCCCGGCATGAAATACCAAGTGACTGGAAAAAAGTGCAGATGACTCCAGTATATAAGAAGAGTAAAAGAATGGACCCACAAAATTACAGACCAATATCCCTAACATTGGTTTGTTGCAGAATCCTTGAACATATTCTCAGTTTGAATATAATAAATTTTCTTGAGACTGAGAAACTTATGTCCTTGAATCAGCATGATGTTATAAAGCATTGCTCACGCAAAAATCAGCGTGCCCTTTTCTCACATGATATACTGTGAACTGCATATGAAGGACAACAAGCAGATGCCATATTTCTAGATTTCCAGAAGGCATTTGACACAGTGCCCCATTGCAGGCTGTTAATGAAGGTATGGATGTATGAAATAAGTTCACAGATATGTGGGTGGTTTGAAGACTTATTAAGTAATAGAATCCATTATGTTGTCCTTGATGGCAAATGTTCGCCAGAGACAAGCATATTGTCAGGGGGTGTTTTAGAACCGCTGTTGTTCTCTATAGACATAAATGATTTGGCAGACAAGATGGGCAGCATTCTTGTTTGCTGATGATGCTGTTGTGGTGTATGGTAGGGTGTAGAAGTTGAGTGACTGTAGGAAGATACAAAAAGAATTAGACAAAATTTCTAGTTGTCGTGATGAATGGCAGCTAGCTACAAATGTGGAAAAATGTAAGTTAATCTGGATGAGTAGGAACAATAAACCTGCCATGTTTGGGTACAGAATTAATAGTGTCCTGCTTGGCAAAGTCAAGTCATTTAAATATCTGGACATAATGTTGCAAATTGATACGAAATGGAACAAGCATGTGAGAACTGTAGTAGAAAAGCTAGTGGTTGACTTTGGTTTATTTGGAGAATTTTAGAAAAGAGTGTTTCATCTGTAAAGGAGACTTGCATAATATGCTAGTGCGACCTCTTCTTGAGTACTGATGGAGTGTTTTGCACCTGTATCAGGTCAGATTGTAGGAAGACACTGAAGCAATTCAGAGGCAGGCTGCAGTTGGTTTGAACAACATGTAAGTGCTATGGAGACACTTCAGGAACTCAAATGTGAATCCCTGGATGGAAGGCAACATTCCTCTCAAGAAACACTGTTAAGAGAATTTAGAGAACCAGCATTTGAAACTGACTGCCAAACAATTCTGCTGCTGCCAACATACACTGCGCGTAAGGATCATGAAGATAAAGTATGAGAAATTAGGGCTCATATAGAGGCATAAAGACAGTCATTTTCCCCTCACTCTATTTGTGTGTGGAGCAGGAAAGTAAATGACCAGTAGTCGTAAGATACTCTGCTGCATGCCATACGGTGGCTTATGGAGTATCGATGTAGATGTAGATGTAGAAAATTGACAGTCAGTGTTTTTGGAACTGTAATAGACTGATGTTTCTCGAACAGGTAGTAACTAGTCTTAAGGCTACATCTTGAAATGCTCATTAGCTCTATGTAATAGAGCATGGCTTCTACAGAGTATAGCTCATATGGGCCATCTGAATGGCCTCTCAATAGCTCAACTAGCGGAGCCAGCTTCCACACAATTTTCACATTCTGCTGCTTACATAAAAATGGAATCAATAGAGTGGCTGGTATTTCACTGTCGAATCACTGTCTCTGTACATCAGTATTATGCTTTGATACATCATTACTTGATGCTTGGTATTAATGTTTTGATAGTAATTTAGATAGTTCACCCCCCCCCCCCCCCCCCCGCCCGCCGTATTATTGGCAACTCCATCTGTGTATGAATAAATTTGTAAATGACGCAATAGAGAGCACTAGAATATGGTAACATCAAGTGTCAGCATCTAGTGGGAGTTTTAGAAATACATAGAGGAAATATACATTATAGAGGAAATACACATGAAAAATGTCCCATTATCATTGTTAGCCAGTTTCTTTTTGTGAGCGTATTGTGCCTGAGCTCAAGTGAGTTTTAATTTCTTATGAATAACTGCAGCATACCACATGCTTGAAAATAGCCCTACACGAATTCTGCTTGCAATTTATTAAGCAAAAATTTGGAACATGAGTCTGAAAAAGAACTACTGTATTGACCAAATTTTAATGAAATTGTGATAGACTCTATCACAATGTAGAAGGGGAGATGAGCTGATTTCATCTATAAACAAATGAATTACGATAAGTGGAATGTGCATTACTAGATGATCAGCAATTCATTTGTTGTAGGCCTAAGTACCAATTTAGCCTACTAAATGAAATGTATAAAAATCTCTGGTAACATGTTGAAACATCGATCTCACATTCCATGATACTTTAGCACAGTGACCTTTACTAAAAATAACACATTTGGGAGACATCTTTACTGTAGTTTATCACTTAAACTATATATATCCATAATACCCAAGTATAAATACGATAACAAACAAATATGACATGCTAGCTTTTCAAACAAATCAACATGGCCACTGCTCAGTTTGCTTCTGTCAGCCAATCTACCAAGACCCATGATGTCATGGTCTACCGTATCTTCCTTCGCCGTTGGCGTTGTCGTTGTTACCGTGAGACACCGTTATACCAAGAGGAAAGGTGCGTCGATCTTAGAGCATGAGATATGATGACCTTAAGCCATTGACAACACACAACGGTCACGGTAGCACCTGATTCCAGAATAGCTGCAGTAGTTAAAATCTACGAACTATCCCCTGTTGACCAGGTCTCCAAAACTTAACTCGTAACGAGATCCCTTCAAAGCAAATTGTCATAACGATCATCTATAAAGTCTTCATACAACGAGAAGAAATGTTACGGTTGATGGAATAATAACAGATACGACCAAACTGTCTTGTCTCTTCTGCTTTATTTAACATAACTTCGTTCACAGTTTCATTTCGCATTCACCACTCATTCACCGAAACCCTTTGATGAACATTTTTGGTTGCTTAACACCAACAGTCAATGATAATGATACAGCTTTTCTCCTTTTTATTAATTGAAGCCCGCTCTCCGTGATATAATAATAAAAAAAAAAAAAAAACGTTCTCAATACCGCGTCCCTCGTGAGATGCGAATAGACTTATCCCGGAATTGACCACCCTGTAGGTGTACTCAATTTAATGACCACACTTCGCTGTCCGCTATTTCGCGTAACTGAATGTCCATTTTTTAGTCTGATTATACACTGTAGCTATTTAAAATTCGCCCCTATATTTTTCACAATGCACAATTAGCACTTCGTTACTTATTTGTTTTTTGTTTTCTAAGAGTAAACGGAAAAAAAGACGCTGTATCATGGGCTTAGTCGACATAAAGCAAAACACCTTAATATGCCCAATTTCACCTCTTCTTATAGGATCGGCTACCTTACTCATTAATTTACTACATATTGTTTCCAATAACACTAAACAGGTATCGCTGTTATATTTTAATTGTATTCAAAAGCATGTTACTACTATTATGACCAAACAAATCGTCACAAATCGCACGGCGTGCATTTTTAATGATAACTTTACGCCATTCAATTAAATCGCGCGGCGTGCGTTTTTAAATATAACTTTCCGCTATTCAATTTCCGTTACAGCTATCTTGACTCGTAATGTTACATGGCCCCCCAGACTGTGATTTCTTGAAGAGGGTTCCAGACAGAACAGACTTTTTTTTGAACAGTCACAGGAGAGGGTATTTGTTTCGGCGAATACACTCACTCTCAGATTCACTCAACAAGTCAGTACATACATTCTACAATATTTAAGTTGAGTTAATGGGCCTAGACAAAATGCCCTTAACTAAATTCCACATTTGTTTATAAGTTGTCTTAGAAACACTTCACACTAATCACTTCATATTCACACCACATTTTTTTTCTTGGATGAAGCCCTCAGTTCTTCAACCGACTGTGCAAGGCAGGGATCACAGCCGGGTTCGACGATTGGCATCCTAGGCCAAAACCCTTATTAGGCCACTTGTTTAACCAGAGAGGATTTGGTCCTTTTCTGTTCCTCTTAATTCCACTTTTAAATCATCCATCCTCGCTATTCGGTGAGAGGATAAATCATATTTCAGCGTCGACATTGTTGCTGATACCAAGAAGGTATCTCATGGAAATCGTCGGTACAGTCTTTAATTTCCTTTGTAAGTTAGTATAAGTACGTATTTATCCACTGGTGCTTTTATTTAGTCCACTGAGTGTAGTCTTGGTATCATTCAGTGTTTCTTGAATCTATATTTTGCTCATTATTGATAATACTTCTTCAGGTCTATGTGAGGGAACAAGCCTTTAATTACATCAGTATCACAATCTGCCAGGAGGTAGCTCCCTTCATGAAGTATTTTCATTATTTTGTATGGACCTGTATATAAATATTGCAATTTCTTATTCAGTCTTTTCCTAGTTGATGCTTTTGGGTGATTTCTCAATAAAATTTCTTCCCCTACATCATATGTGACTACTTTCTTCACATTTTTATCAAAACGGGTTTTTCTCAATTGTGCTTGATGCTTCAGGTTTTCGTAGACCTTCTTCACCATATCTTCTTTCTTGGTAATCTTTTGTTCTATCGCAGGTAATTTCTTCATCCATTCTGGCACAATACTTTCACCAAATACTATTTGGTTAGGTGAATAACCAGTCGATAAGTGTGGTAAGTCATTATACACTTTCTCAAATTCATAAATCCAATCGATCCATTTATAATGTTGTTTGGGTATGTACGTCCGTAAAAATTGGTTCAACTCTCGGAAGATTCTCTCAACCGGATTTCCACAAGGGTAAAATCTTGAGATGTAAATGTGCTGGATTCCTTGTTCTTTCATAGTGTCTCTGCATACTTTGCTTGTATAATAAGCAGCGTTGTCTGTCAAGACCATTATAGGTTTGCCAAGCTCAGTTATATAGTTGTTGATAAATTTGCGTAACATGTGTCAAACGTGGAGATTTTTCAAAGAATATAATTTCACGTATTTTGAAAAGAGATCATAGAAAGCCAATACATATTTGAACCGTCCACATGTCATGGGACATGGCCCACAGACATCACATGACACCAACATTAAAGGTTGTTGTGGGATGATAGGATGTAATTCTATCTTCTGACAATAGTTTATGGGTTTCGCCTTCTGACATATTTTGCACTTCTTAAGAATATTTGTAGCTATACGTCCCAAATTTGGATGATAGCAGTATTGTGCTATTTTGGCTGTACATTTAGCGGCACCAAAATTACCCCAATTCAAGTGAGTGTACCATACTAGTGATTCTAAATATTTATTTGGAACACAAACTTTCCAAACATCTTCTTCATCCTTCTTTCGATACAATATTCCGGATTTTAATTGATACTGTTCTTGAGAGTGACTTAGTGTTTTGCTTTCAACAGCATGCCTAATGGCTTTCCACAACTTATCATCTTCTTGCAGTTGTGGAAGACTTCGACATAGCTGTGAAATCTGCCTCTCACAATATTGCCTTGATAAATTCATGACTTTAAAGTCAATAGTCCGTCCTTCACACTCGTCGTTATTCTTTCTTTTCGGTAGTCTTGAAAGAGCATCGGCTATGATGTTGTCTTTCCCTCTGATGTATTTGAGCGTAATATCATATTCTTGCAGTAGCAAGGCCCACCGGGTTAAACGTGAATGGAACATCCATCCTGTTAAAATAAAAGATAAAGCTTTGTGGTCACAGAATACAATGATCTTCTTTCCATATACAAAATAGCGAAACTTTCTAAGGGACCAGACCACGGCCAGTACTTCCAATTCAGTAGTACAATATGCACGTTCACAGCTAGAGAGTGTTCTGCTGGCAAACCCAATTATTTTGATGGTACTGATATCTTCTGGATTGTCCATCTGGAAAAGAGTGGCACCCAATCCTGTTTCAGAAGCATACGCAGCAGTATAAAAATCTTGATCAAGTCTCGGATGATGTAACAGTGGAGCATTAGTCAAAGCATTGCGGATGTTATCAAAAGCTTGTGTGCATTCGGAATTCCACTCCCACATGACATTTTTTCTTAACAGCCGTAACAAACAGTCTTGGCTTCCTAACTGATTGGGTAAAAATCGTCGAAAAAATGAAACTAAGCCGATAAATGACTTTAATTCTGTCCCATCTTTTTAGGATTTGGTTTTATCGCTTCAGGAGTGATTATATGTCCAAGAAAATTCAATTGGTTATGAGCAAACTTGGATTTGCTCAAATTTACAGTAACTCGGTATTCCAAAAATTTCGCAAAAACTCTTCTTAATAAGTCCAAATGTTCCTCCCAAGTTTCAGAAGCAATTAGCAAATCATCCACATATAACATAACTTCATTCAAAAGGTCTCTGCCCAGTACGGTATCTAATGCCGATATGAAAACACCACCGCTTATTTTCAACCCAAATGGCATGACGGTAAACTGGTAACTTCGGCCCAGAAAAATGAATGCAGTATATTTTCTAGATTCTTTCGATATTCTAGTTTGCCAATATGAACTATGCATATCCAAAGAAGTTAAGAAGCGGGCACCATAAAACTTTTGTACTAACTCTTCTAGGTTCTCCGGTCATGTTTGTACAGGTATAATGATCTTATTGATCTCTCTGGCATCCAACACCAATCTGATGTCACCATTGGGTTTAATTACCGCCACAAGAGGGTTACAATATTCGGAATCTGAGGGCTCGATAATACCCCATTCTGACATTTTATTGATTTCCTTTCTGACTACTTCTTTCTTTTTCCATGGGATAGAATAGGAAGTATGACAAAAGGGTTTATGTGCATACGTCTTTATATGGAATTCAAAGTCTTTTATTATACCCGGACGTTTACTAAAAATCAACTGATATGCTTCCAACAAGTAGTACAGTTCGTCCCTTTGGATAACAGATAAATATTCTGATTCTAACACCTTTTCCTGCAATGACATTTTATCAATCATTTCTTCAGAACATTCAATAAGGCATATATCATACACATTTTCATCATCAATACTGACATATTTTAGCATTAGATTCATACACAACTGATTTGGAATTACTCGGCCCTTTCTCAGGGTGGCTGTCAAAACATTACCATTGGAATTAAATATACATTCACCTTTCTCTAAATTAATGATTGCACCGGTCTCACATAAAAAATCCAAACCCCAGATACATGGCACTGTCATTTTAGGAACAATCAGGAATGTACTTTCTATTTGAGCCCCCCGTATTGTAACGTCGACATGTACCTGTTTCACAACTTTTTGCATTTTTGCGCTGAACGCGCCAGACACAGTACATCCTGTGATAGGAAAAGTGGGTATTTTTACCCCTCGGCTTATCTGTTTTAAACAGTCCAGCGTCATGACACTAATAGTTGCTCCAGTATCAATTAATATTTCAACATCAACATTATTTATACTTGTTGGAATTATTGCCTGTAAAATTTGTCCACATTTATTAGAAACTTCAGGTTTTTCTTCAATTAATTCATTCCTTATATCCTGATCATTATTGTACCTTAATACTCTCAGTTCAAATTGATGCCTGCCTTCCTTCTCCTTTCCAGTCATCCTAGGAAGGCATTTGGTGACTGGTATTAGTTTAATCTATCTCGTTGAGTCATCAGTGGGGGTTCATGAACTTCCACAATCCGTACAGTATGATCCGAGTTATGGTATTCACCCCGTCGCACATTGGAGGCTCCTTCGCCCATTGGTATAACTCCTTGTGCTGGATGAGGACTCGAGGCATTTGTTCCATCCTGCCGATGAACATTATGCTTCGAATTATCTTCCCAAGGTCGAATACAATTGGGATCATCACTTGGGTACCTGTTACTCTTATTAATATCACTGCTATGCACATTTGCGTCACCATATCGAGGTTTACCTCTAGCACAGTAAGTATCTCTTCTATATTTATTATAATAATTATTTTTATTGCAACCATAGGATGAAGATTGTCCACGCTCCTGTGATGCGGGTTTGACCCGGTTTTCGGTATTATTATTATCATACGTTAAATTATTATTATTATTATAATTATTCGTATTACTATGAGTGTGAGTCAACATTTGATTACTACTCATTTGTCTTGCGTCTTCCATAATCATATCTATAGAGTCAATCACCGACAAGAACTGTTCTACATCGTGGTCAGGAACATTTATTAACTTTTCACGTATATTTATGGGCAACCTTCCCTTCAAAATTCTGATCACTTCCTTGTGAGAAATTGGATCACTCCAATAACGTGTCTTATTTATGTACTTTTCAAAATATTGCCTTAAAGTACTCCTTTTACTGTTAAAATACTCAGGTTGGTAAACCTCTTTTCTTAATTTCTCTTGTTTACTCAATGACCAGTACTTAGCCAAAAAAAGTTGTTCAAACTCAGCGCAAGTATGGCAACTTTCAATTACTTCAGCGGCCCATAATGCGGCTTCTCCGGTAATTTTGGATACTATAAATTGAAGTCGATCGTGTTCTGACCAGCTATGTGGAAATATTCTTTTGAAATTATTGATAAAGATTTTTGGATGCAGGTTGTTCTTTCCAGTGGAGAATATTGGGAATTGTCTACTTTTAAAAATGCTGTTCTCCACCTTTAAAGAAGACAAATATCCTCGCTGACCAAAAGAATCATCATCTTTACCAACCGAATCATCAACTTCCCAATGCAAATTTTCACCACAATTGTACTTCGTATTTTCACATGTTCGGTTGTTTTTTGACCTATTCTCTGAACGTTCGTCCTCTGTCAACAAATTTTGTGATGACTTTCTTTCTAACTCCGCCAATTTATGATTGGTTTCCTTTTGCCATTTAGGTAACTCATCAACGATTTTCTCTTTTATTTTTTGAATTTAGCTAGTGAAGAGCTTAATTAATTCATAATTTCTACTTAGGTGCTCATTGATATTTTCATTTGGCTGGGATCCAATAGTAGTCTTAACCTTGTCTACAATTTCATTTCCTTTTATTTCTATCCATTCAGATAGATCTTTGTCAAGTCTTTTAGTTTGATCTACTAAATACTTGTCAATCCCCTTACGAGCATCGGACTCAAACTCGACTATTTGTTTCGAAAGCTCTTCTATCTGTGCACTAGCATTGAAACAGCTGCTTTCACACTTAACCATCCTATTGGACAGGCCATCATAACTCTTCGAAACTACCTCATATTTCTTTTCTACGTCCTGAAGTTTTCCCATTAAATTATTATATTGCCTTTCTAAGGTGTTAGAAAACTCTACATATAGTTCTCCAAATTTCGCATTTACTTGAGTCTCCCAGTCCGCCTTTAATTCTTTCTTAGTATTTTCCAGTTTATAATCAAAGGTGTTCAGTTTGCTTTCCAAAGAATCCATTTTAACTTCTAATGAACCAAATTTGGCCTCAAATTTTTCGTTTAACTTTTGATTGTCCTCTTTTAATTGCTTAGTATCTTTTTCTAGTGAACCAAGTCTTCCATTCATTACACCCATTTGAGTATTTATTGATACCAGCATATCAAACATTTTTTGATTAATATTTCCATTTTGAGGATCAACTTGCTGATCTACTTCCGAAACCTCAAGATCTTTATGTTCTCCCACGCTGCTTACCTTACTTATCATTGTATTTGAATCTCCTAATGGCTCTAAATCAATAACTGTATTATTATCTGTACATGTCTCCTGTCCCAGATTGAGCTCATGGGATGCATCATCCATATCCTCTTCACTTTCCTCTCTCTCTCTACTCATTACTCTACTCAATTGCACATTATCATGTATTCTTTTCGTTCGTTTTGACATGATTATTCACTACCAAGACATACACTTATTTTCACTATGTATTTATATATATTTATCTACCGAAATCACAAGTCTAAACTTCTTTTTTTTTTATAATTATACAGTTATTTTAATCACAGCTGGTAGTATCGCTCACTTTTAGCGATTATTGAAGAATACCTCTTTCATTGGACAGACTCACTGGCTGCTACAATATTTTCCAACTCTAGGGTTCTTGAATCCGGATGACACTCGACTCGATGCAGCAATCCTCCTCGATCGAGCCGCACATTGGGCGCCACTTCTACTGTATCTTCCTTCGCCGTCGGCGTTGTCGTTGTTACCGTGAGACACCATTATACCAAGAGGAAAGGCGCGTCGATCTTAGAGCATGAGATATGATGACCTTAAGCCATTGACAACACACAACGGTCATGGTAGCACCTGATTCCAGAATAGCTGCAGTAGTTAAAATCTACGAACTATCCCCTGTTGACCAGGTCCCCAAAACTTCACTCGTAACGAGATCCCATCAAAGCAAATTGTCATAACGATCGTCTATAAAGTCTTCATACAACGAGAAGAAATGTTACGGTTGATGGAATAATAACAGATATGACCAAACTGTCTTGTTTCTTCTGCTGTATTTAACATAAATTCTTTCACAGTTTCATTTCGCATTCACCACTCATTCACCGAAACCCTTTGATGAATGGTTTTGGTTGCTTAACACCAACAGTCAATGATAATGATACAGCTTTTCTCCTTTTTATAAATTGAAGCCCGCTCTCCGTGATATAATTAAAAAAAAAAAACCGGTCTCAATACCGCGTCCCTCGTGAGATGCGAATAGACTTATCCCGGAATTGACCGCCCTGTAGGTGTACTCAATTTAATGACCACACTTCGCTGTCCGCTATTTCGCATAACTGAATGTCCATTATTTACTCTGATTATACACTGTAGCTATTTAAAATTCGCCCCTATATTTTTCACAATGCACAATTAGCACTTCGTTACTTATTTGTTTTTTGTTTTCTATGAGTAAACGGAAAAAAGGACGCCGTATCATGGGCTTAGTCGACATAAAGCAAAACACCTTAATATGCCCAATTTCACCTCTTCTTATAGGATCGGCTACCTTACTCATTAATTTACTACATATTGTTTCCAATAACACTAAACAGGTATCGCTGTTATATTTTAATTGTATTGAAAAGCATGTTACTACTATTATGACCAAACAAATCGTCACAAATCGCGCGGCGTGCGTTTTTAATGATAACTTTACACCATTCAATTAAATCGCGCGGCGTGCATTTTTAATGATAACTTTCCGCTATTCAATTTCCGTTACAGCTATCTTGACTTGTAATGTTACAATGGGAACATCACAATTTCATTTTATGGGCTTATAATCACTGCATATTACACACACACACAAAACATTCAATGACTCGAGTTTAGATTGGAAAGTATGAAAAACATTAAGCACCCAGCAAAGCAAACAAACATCGCATTAAAGTACTCTCTCCAAAATTAATCTTTTCATAGAATTTGTTGGAATAAAGTGTCAGAAAATATGATGTTGGCAGATAAATATGGTGACCTTAGATCCTATCAGGGATTTAGCTTTCATTTTTGTTTAGTAGTTTATTATGCAGTCAAAGTAAGATACTATGTGTAAACTTCTGGATAGAGTACTATATTGCACTCCCCCCCTCACAGCCCCTGTCCCTACTCTGAAAACTTGGGTGTGGGGAGAGATTGATCTGTAGCCTAGCCCAAACTCTGGGTTAGTTCATATCAGTAAATGTTGTAGCCTTCCCCACTATGGGAACTAGAGTTGCACCTTCCTGCGATCATGGCATTAACTCTATATCTGCTGTTTTATTAGGTTGCTGAAATCAACAAATCAGTTTTTGTTGAAAATTGTAATTAATAGCAAGTGGTACATTGATTTTGTGACTTGAAATGAAATGTTCGTATGGTATTTATTGGCCAGGATATCCCCTATCGGGGTTCGGCTGCCGTATTGCAAGTCTTTTTTAGTTTATGCCACTTCAGCAACTTGCGTGTCAATGATGATGAAAATGATGATGGAGGACACACAGCACCCAGTCCCCTGCTGGGAATCGAATCCAGGGCCCCTTGCATGGTAGGCGCAGTTTAAATTGAAATGTCAAATTTGGATTCATTTCAGTGACACCAGATGGTAACACAACATCTGCTTATACCTTTTTCCTTTTGAATGTAATGCAAGATCAAAACAGTGGTCACTGCAGTGCATGGTATAGCTTTTTGTCTGGTTTTGATGAAGGATTTTCTTTACACCTGAGTTTCACCCAGACGTATTGGCTATACCAATAAAACAGAAGGTACACGGGAACATCATTTCTAGTGAGAGTCTTAGAATAATATCTTTAGTGATAGTTGCCATGTTTGTGCCCTGGAGTGTGGCAGACTGTATAGACCCAGAACAATTTCTTTTATTTTGAGCATTTCACAATCATTGAAACATACAGAAAGAGTGAACTGGTCCTGCTGAAATGTATCTGATGTTGAATCTTTCATAATTCCATAAAATGTAGAAGTTTTTATATGTGGGTTGGAACTTTAATAGTGGAAACTATTTATTTACAGCTCATACAAAATAGATACGTGTTTCAAAGTTTTACTGACCTTCAGAGTAGTCACCAGCATTGTGTATAAACTGTTGCCAGCGATGTGGAAGCCGTAGGATACTCTTAACAGTGCCAGTTATGTTGACAGTTCGAGCAGCGCCTTCTATTGCCCAACGATTTTGTAGCAGTTCTGAAGCAAATGCCGTGAAGTGTTTCCTTCAGTTTAGAAATCAAGTTGAACTTACTTAGCAGCCCCATCCGTGTCAGCCCCAGAAGTGTCATGAGATTTCCAGTGACTGTTTTATGAACTCTGAGTGCCTTTCCTGTTCAATCCAGTAACCATTGTGAACTAATAGTCACTAACAAAGGGGTGCTAGCTTACTCCTGTTGGCCAGCAGATGTAACATGTCTTGGATGACCATAGGTGTTCTGCTTTCATTATGCTGAATAACTATGGCAATCTCTTAGTGAAAAAGTCTCTTCTCATCTATTTTGAAGTAATATTTAGCTTACTTCCAGTTACAGGAACCATCTTTAAAAAAAGGTGTTACTTTCTGTGGTCTTCTGTTGCTCAACTTGAGTATAGACCTAATGCTACCACAACAGAGAACATTGCCACTCTTTTCTTCATAATGTATTTGTGGATAAGAAACAAACTATTCTGACTTACTAGATCTTCCATTCCTCTGTGGAATCTTACAACAGGATGGAACAGAACGTATTTGAAGTATAAGATGTTTAACGTTGTCTGATGCATATTACCCTCAAGGATGTGAAAGTTTGATTCAGCCATAAGCAAAACCTGCTATCAATGAAAACACTTATCACAGATTCATTATATGTGGCTCTGCCCATAGTTTATGTAGCTAGTCAAGTCAATTTTGGGGAGGGGATAGGATAGACACCAAATCTTGTCCTACTCTCCCTCCCATCCCCCCAAGACTTGGAAGTTGGAGAGCAAGTGACCCCCCTTCCCCACCACTCCCTGCTCCAGTTGATACACCTTTACTATACTCTGTTCATCACAAGAATAAACCTGATGTAAACAAACACAAATGCAATGATCGGTCAGAAGTCATATCACACGTACATTGGTGTTGTTACGCTCTTGGAAGTAGGTTCTACTCATGCATTAGATATCTTATTACTAATGTATTTACAGACTTTTGGTTATTCCCTTTTGAGAGAGCAATTGAACTTGAGTAGTCATGATTTCTTCTTCTTACTTTGTTCTTCCCAAATTCTCTTCATATGTTCACTGCGTTCTCTCTTGCATTCTTCCGACCATCTTTTTCCCGTTCTGTTCTCCTTATGTTCTTGTTTTAGTGTGAGTTTCTTTATAATGTTTCTAAACTGTTCTCTGTTGTTTATGTTGTCATGTATGATCCCCAGTTCTTTAATGTCTTCTTCTTCAGTGATCCACTTTGTCTTTTTTTTGCTCTTGTTTACTATCTCAAAGATTTGTATTGTGAGCCCGCCTTTATTCATCCTGATGACATGACCATAAAATTTCATCATTCTCTTTCTAATGGTGTCTGCTATTGTTTCTTTGATTTTGTAAATCTCTCTAGTTGGCCTCTTCATCCAAATTCCATCCCGAAACACTGGTCCATATATTTTCCTCGGAGTTTTTCTTTCCTGCTTTTCAATCTCTCTGATCTTTATATGACCATGAATCACTGTAGTTTCTGCAGCATGAAGTGCTTCTGGTAGGACTACTGTGTTGTAATGCCTTAGTTTCACATTGACAGAAATAGATTTCTTATTATAGTGATACCAAGTGAGCTTATAAGCTTTTTGTAATCTGGAGATTCTATCTTTATTGGCTATTGAGTTCAGTCCTGATGGTTGGATTATCTCTCCCAGATATCTGAAGTGGGCAACTTGTGCCACTTTCCTGTATTGAGTAGTAATGGGGAGATTATCTACAGGTTTGTTTTCCATATACTGTGTTTTCTCATAGGAGATTTGTAGCCCAGTTTTCTGTGAGATTTCATATAGTTTTTCCAATTCACATTTGGCTTCCTCTCTATTGTTCATTAGAATGGCAAGATCGTCTGCGAAAGCCAGACACTTCACCCTAATTCTCTGCTCTTCTTTAATCCCAAGCTGAATTACTTTTATTTCCTTTTCTCATGTCCTCATAATATTTTCAGAACCATGTTAAACAGAAGGGGGGACATCCCATCTCCTTGGCAAACACCAGTATGGATATGAAATGCTTCTGATGTTTCTCCCATGAATTTAACTTTGGAGGCTGTATCTGTTAATGCCTGTTGAATAACTGACCTTGTTTTCCTGTCAAGCCGGCCGGAATGGCCGAGCGGTTCTAGGCACTTCAGTCTGGAACCGTGTGACCGCCACGGTCGCAAGTTTGACCTCAGATGTTAAGTCCCATAGTGCTCAGTGACATTTGAACCATCAATTCCCCCCCCCCCCCCTGTCAATCCAGAACTCCTCTAACGGATGAAATAATATTTGTCTATCTATTGAATCGTAAACCTTTTTAAAATAGACAAAAGTTGCCACATTACATCTTCTCATGCACCACAGTACATCTTCTCATTTGCGAAATTGTTTTTAAGTTCCATATCTGTTCGATGCAAGATCGACCTTTGCAAAACCCTGCCTGATACTCCCCTTTTAACTGGTCCGCTTATTCTTCTAGTCTCTTTAACAGGGCCTTTGAAAGAATTTTGTATATTAAAGGGAGCAGTGAAATTCCCCCGTAATTATTTGGATCAGTTTTTGCACCTTTTTTGTGGAGAGGGTGAATTAATGCACATTTCGACTCTGCAGGTATTTGTTCAGTTTCCCAAATATTTGATATAATTCTGTGGGTTGCTTGTGTGAGATTACTGTCATTTAATTTCCATACTTCTGCTATGATTCCGTCTTCCCCTGGAGATTTGTTGTTCTTCAAATAATTGATTGTTTCCTTTACCTCTTTTAAGTGATGGTGGATTTGAATCGGGATTGGATGTGGGTTTTCCAAAATCTAGTTGTTCTTTCCGAGACTCGCATTTAAAAAGTGAATGAAAATATTTAGCTAAAATTTGACAGTTCTTTTTAGGGTTGGTTTCCAGTGATCCATCAGGCCAGCAAGAGCACAGATTAGGTGGTTGATACCTTGTTAGGTTTTCTTTGAAAATTTTGTAAAAATTTCTGATGTTGTTCTCGATAAATTCTTCTTCAATTTCTATAAGCCAGCTTATATCATATCTACATTTTTGTCTTCATATTGCCTTGGATGAACTCTTCTGTATTCACAAAACTTCCTGCCATTTTTCTGTAGTTTTGTTGCTACTGAAAGTTTTCCAAGCTTGTATTCTTTCTTCTATTGCTTGATCACATGCACTGTTGCACCATCTGTGTTTTCTCTTTCTTGGGGGTTTGTCAAATTTCATAGTGTTTTTCAATACTTCTGCAAGTTCCTTCCAGTTTGTTGCATTTGATTGCCCAATTTCCTGGAGAATTTCCCTCTTGTTAAGTTTAAGGTATTCTGGATCAATTCTAACTGTTTTGCTCGTTGGTGGTTTCTTTCTGTTAGGTTAAATTCTAATCTTTATTTGCAGCAGATGGTTTCTTGTTCATACATTGAGTATTTCTTTGGTGTTCTTATTAGACATGGCAACATGGTCTATCTGAAATTCACCCAAAGTTGAATTTGGTGATTTCCATGTTGTAAGTTTGTTTACAGGTTTAAGGAATTGTGTAGACATGATTTTAAGATCAAAATTTTTACAGAAGTTTATCAGTCTCTCACCATTTTTATTTGTTCTCTTGTGAGCTGTATGAATTCCCATTGTTTTCCTGAATTTTTTCTCTTTGCCAAGTTGTTCATTGAAATCTCCTAAAATAATTTTCATGTGATGAGAGGTTTCCTCCAGTAGTTCCTGTGGTGTCACCGCCAGACACCACACTTGCTAGGTGGTAGCCTTTAAATCGGCCGCGGTCTGCTAGTATATGTCGGACCCGCATGTCGCCACTGTCAGTGATTGCAGACCGAGCGCCGCCACACGGCAGGTCTAGAGAGAGACGTCCTAGCACTCACCCAGTTGTACAGCCGACTTAGCTAGAGACAGTTCACTGACGGATTACGCTCTCATTTGCCGAGACGATAGTTAGCATAGCCTTCAGCTACGCCATTTGCTACGACCTAGCAAGGCGCCTTTATCCTTTACTATGTATTTATCTTGATGCCTGTACCGTCAGACCGATGTTCTCCAATTATGGATTAAAGTTAAGTATTCAAGCAACTACGTACTTTATTTACTAGACTCAACTCATTTAACTGTTCCAGACCTCACGCCAGTCTGCGGCCTCCTTTAGCAACACGGTGTTGGCTCTTCTACCAACACATCAGTTCCCAGAAGTCATCTATTGCCTGTGGATCTTTTCTATTGTAATCATTTGTGGGGGCATGTGCATTTATCAGTATGTATGCCTTGTTTCCAGATTTTACTGAGACTGTCGAGATTCTTTCTGATGTTGAATGGAAGTTTATTATTGAGTCTATAATTGATTTGTGCACAACAAAAGCTGTGCCAAATTGTTTGGGTGCCTTGTTCAGCTGGACTGCAGGTTTTCCTTTATAGATTCTGAAGTTTCCTGAATCAAAATGATTTCTTTCAGTAAATCGTGTTTCTTGAGTCGCAAGGATTTTTATGTGGAGTTTTTCCATAGTATTTGTGAGTTGTTTGAGTTAACCTACTTTGTAAAGTGTGTTTGTGTTGAGAGTTCCTATGTAGTTTTTCTCTTTTGGTCTTAGAGATTTTGAGAAGCTCGGACTCCTCTGCACATGACGTTCCTGGTCCCCCAGAATCTGATGACCAAGAAGATTCAGTCTAGAGACTGGTGCCTGGGGTAGTGGATTTCTTTCCTTTTGTTCCATCATGCTTATTCAAATTGAAAATTGTTTTGTGGTGATATTCTGTGAAGGTCACATGTTTATGACTTGATTGTTGAGATCAAGAAGAGCATCGAGCAGCTACACCAACTGGGTGAACACATGCTGACCACTACCCCGTGGATTCCAGAGCAGATTTGGGGTGCTTCTTCTGCCAGTTTTTTGATGAAGTGTTACTCCTCCCCTTCCTCCTATATATGTATATATATAGAGGGACACATTCCACGTGGGAAAAATATATCTAAAAACAAAGGTGATGTGACTTACCAAAAGAAAGCGCTGGCAGGTCGATAGACACACAAACAAACACAAACATACACACAAAATTCTAGCTTTCGCAACCAATGGCTGCTTCGTCAGGAAAGAGGGAAGGAGAGGGAAAGATGAAAGGATGTGGGTTTTAAGGGAGAGGGTAAGGAGTCATTCCAATCCCGGGAGTGGAAAGACTTACCTTAGGGGGAAAAATGGACAGGTATACAATCGCGCACACACACACATATCCATCCACACATATACAGACACAAGCAGACATATTCAAAGGCAAAGAGTTTGGGCAGAGATGTCAGTTGAGGTGGAAGTGCAGAGGCAAAGATGTTGTTGAATGACAGGTGAGGTATGTGTGGCGGCAACTTGAAATTAGCGGAGATTGAGGCCTGGTGGATAACTGGAAGAGAGGATATATTGAAGGGCAAGTTCCCATCTCCGGAGTTCAGATAGGTTGGTGTTAGTGGGAAGTATCCAGATAACCCAGACAGTGTAACACTGTGCCAAGATGTGCTGGCCGTGCACCAAGGCATGTTTAGCCACAGGGTGATCATCATTACCAACAAACACTGTCTGCCTGTGTCCATTCATGCGAATGGACAGTTTGTTGCTGGTCATTCCCACATAGAATGCGTCACAGTGTAGGCAGGTAAGTTCGTAAATCACGTGGGTGCTTTCACACGTGGCTCTGCCTTTGATCGTGTACACCTTCCGGGTTACAGGACTGGAGCAGGTAGTGGTGGGAGGGTGCATGGGACAGGTTTTACACTGGGGGCGGTTACAAGGGTAGGAGCCAGAGGGTAGGGAAGGTGGTTTGGGGATTTCATAGGGATGAACTAAGAGGTTACGAAGGTTAGGTGGACAGCAGAAAGACACTCTTGGTGGAGTGGGGAGGATTTCATGAAGGATGGATCTCATTTCAGGGCAGGATTTGAGGAAGTCGTATCCCTGCTGGAGAGCCACATTCAGAGTCTGATCCAATCCCGGAAAGTATCCTGTCACAAGTGGGGCACTTTTGTGGTTCTTCTGTGGGAGGTTCTGGGTTTGAGGGGGTGAGGAAGTGGCTCTGGTTATTTGCTTCTGTACCAGGTCGGGAGGGTAGTTGCGGGATGCGAAAGCTGTTTTCAGGTTGTTGGTGTAATGGTTCAGGGATTCCGGACTGGAGCAGATTCGTTTGCCTCAAAGACCTAGGCTGTAGGGAAGGGACCGTTTGATGTGGAATGGGTGGCAGCTGTCATAATGGAGGTACTGTTGCTTGTTGGTGGATTTGATGTGGACGGCCGTGTGAAGCTGGCCATTGGACAGGTGGAGGTCAATGTCAAGGAAAGTGGCATGGGATTTGGAGTAGGTCCAGGTGAATCTGATGGAACCAAAGGAGTTGAGGTTGGAGAGGAAATTCTTGAGTTCTTCTTCACTGTGAGTCCAGATCATGAAGATGTTATCAATCAATCTGTACCAAACTTTGGGTTGGCAGGCCTGGGTAACCAAGAAGGCTTCCTCTAAGCGACCCATGAATAGGTTGGCATACGAGGGGGCCATCCTGGTACCCATGGCTGTGCCACTTAATTGTTGGTATGTCTGGCCTTCAAAAGTGAAGAAGTTGTGGGTCAGGATGAAGCAGGCTAAGGTAATGAGGAAAGAGGTTTTAGGTAGGGTGGCAGGTGATCGGCGTGAAAGGAAGTGCTCCATCGCAGCGAGGCCCTGGATGTGCGGAATATTTGTGTATAAGGAAGTGGCATCAATGGTTACAAGGATGGTTTCCAGGGGTAACAGGTTGGGTAAGGATTCCAGGCATTTGAGAAAGTGGTTGGTGTCTTTGATGAAGGTTGGGAGACTGCATGTAATGGGTTGAAGGTGTTGATCTACGTAGGCAGAGATACGTTCTGTGGGGGCTTGGTAACCGGCTACAATGGGGCGGCCGGGATGATTGGGTTTGTGAATTTTAGGAAGAAGGTAGAAGGTAGCGGTGCGGGGTGTCGGTGGGGTCAGGAGTTTGATGGAATCAGGTTTTGTAGGGGGCCTAAGGTTCTGGGAACAAATTATCAGTCAGAGGTATTGTAGACATCTACACAGTATGTGAATTTCAGAATTTGTCCATTATATTTGAAGGATATAGACACTTTAAACGTATACTTGTTATGAGTTAAATATTTATGCAATGCCAGACAAAACTTTAGAATGATCTTTTATCAAGTAAGTTGTTTTGATAATCATGGAAAAATCATTCCTTTACAACCATCTGTTTCACCTGGTCCTCCTCTCTGATGGCTCTATACACACCTCTGTCCACTTTAAACCCACCAACCACCAACAGTGCCTGCAGTTTGACAGCTGCCATTCCTTCCAAAACAAAAAATCCCTCCCATACAGCATGGCCACCCTGGTATCATGTATCTGCAGTGACAAGTACTCCTTTGCCAAGTATGCTGAAGGTCTACCAAGGCTGTCACAGACAGGCACTATACTTCAGACCTAGTCTGGAAACAGATCTCCTATACCATTTCCCCACACTCCCCCAGCTATCCCATCACCCCCGAGACCAGTTACAAAGGAGAGCCCCCTTCATCATCCACTACCAACTCAGACCAGAAAATCTGAACCACATCTTTTGTCAGGGCTTTGTTTACGTATCGTCATGCCCTGAAATGAGAGATGTCCTACCCAAGAACCTTCCCACCCCTCCTAAAGTGGTGTTCCATCACCCAAACAACCTCCACCATGCCCCAGTCCATCCCTATGCCACTCCCAATCCCAACCCTTTGTCATAAGGATCATATCCCTGTGAAAGACCCAGGTGCAAGATCTGCCCATTCCACACACCCAGCACTTCCTGATCCAGTCTTGTCACAGGTTTATCCTACTCCATTAGAGGCTGGGCCACCTGTGAAAGCAGCCATGTCATTTACCAGCTCCACTGTAATCATTGCACAGCTTTTTACATTGGTATGACTACCAACCTGATGTCCACCTTGATGAACAGCCACCAGCAAACTGTGATCAAGAGCAAAGTAAACCACCTTACGGCACAACATGCAACTGAACATAACACACATCATTTCAATGGCTGCTTCACAATGTGGGCTATGTTTGTGTCCCCTCACCACCTCCTCCATTTTCATGTTCCTACACCCTCATTGTGTCCTGCTCTCTGCCAGTGCATCCACTCATCTTTCCCCTTCCATGGTCCTCTCCTTTTCCACTCTCCATCCCCTGTCCATCTCCATCTCCCTGCCTCCCAATGCTGTACCTAGCAGACTTGTCATGCCTCCACATTTTCCCTGCATGCTCCAGTAGACAGTTCTCTTCTCTCCCTCTGCTGCTGCCCCACCTTCAGTTTTCTACTTTGATCCAACACTGCAGTTGATTTCTGGAGGTGATGAAGATGGTCATCATGTGCGCATGAATTGAGCTTGCTGGAGATGGCAGCTGTATGTGCATGAGATGCACTTGCTTTTGTGTGAGTGTGTGTGTGTGTGTGTGTGTGTGTGTGTGTGTGTGTGTGTGTGAGTGAGTGAGTGAGTGCACACGCACGTGCCTGCACACATTTTTTTTTTTTTTTTTCCTGAAGAAGGCTTTGGCCAAAAGCTAAATGTGTAACAGACTTTTTGTTTTGCCTGTCAGCAACTCAACGTGTCATATTTATGGTGAGTAGCAATTCATGAAACGACTTTCAGTCTATTTTTCTGCTTCTCCACTCTCAAATTACTTACGAGCATAATGAATATGTAAATCTTTCATTACAGTACTTGATTTCTCTTATTTTATTGTGATGGTAATTTCACCATTTGTAAGGGGGTGTCAACAAATAAAGGTGGTTATTATTAAACTTTCAGTACTTGAGCCAGCATAGATGAAAAACTATATACCATATCGGTATCTAACTTTATAGGAATGATGTTCAGACTTGGTGCTGCAGGGTTTGCATTGTTAGTAGTTACTGGACTGGCACAGTGATGTAAGATTGAAACATAGGCATCAGTGTACACTACAGATGCAGACAGTCAACATGGATCTGGACAAGGTGAGAAAGGCTTTGGTCATAAAATTGTCCTGCTATTCTTTGCAAGTATTGATGCATTAGTGGAATATTGAGAGGTCCTGTTTCCTCACCAGTGTTGTCTCAGTTTGAATTAACTGGACATTTGTGAATTTCTCCTGGGAGAGGCTGATGGACAATTGTACCACAAATTGTTGGAGAAGTTACTGTTGCCATGGCTAACAATGCTGTATGAAATGTGTGATTTTAAAGCACTGCAAGAGCTGTGTCACTACAGCTGAACATTCCACGGACCAACGTTTGAAAAGTGTTGCGAACAACTGTGCAATGGTATCTGTAGTGTGGTCCCAGGCTGTTGTGCATGCAGATAATGTGACATTGAGTATTGTTTATAATATGGAACATAAACATGGTACACAATTAACAAGTGTTACCCTCTCCTGTGAAAAGTAAAATGTGTTTCTTTCAATGGTTTACTTATTTCTCTTACATGTGCCCTTACAAATGTTTTCACAAAGCTTCACTGCTCTATTAGTTTTCATGGGGGTCCTCTCGTCTTCACACATTGACGGTAAAACCTTCTGAGGCTGTTAGGCTGCAGCATATTACTTTTCAAAAGTTGATAAACTCAGTGTTTTGTCCATTCTGCTGCGATCTACTTCAGGATTCTTCTGGTGTTCCCGGCTGGCTTAACGCTGTTACATTGCTTTGAAAATGATATTTTATGCACTTTTTTCCCAGAAGTCAAACTACGTTTTTCATGCTGCTATTAGTGGGCACTCATCATTGGGTAAATATTGACAGCAGATAATGAGACAAGAGGCACATTATCAAAATATTATTGCTGTTGTGCCGCTGAGGTGTCTTCCTGATGGTAGCCAACATTTACCAAATAATTTGACTGGGTATTTCTTCTCTGATGGTGGATAGCCGTGACAGCTACAGGCTTCTGGCTTCTTGTGAGGAGGTTCCAAGGAGAATGAGCATTGCTAGACCACATTTGTCAACATCATATGGCTTCTGGCATGATGGTTTGGGATGTGATTAGGTGCACAACAGAATCATTTCTGGTTCACATAACTGATAATTTGGACAGTGGCCATTGCATGTCCATGTTAAGGCTTGCGGCTGGGGCCCATCTTCAGCATCTGTATAACATTATGTTTAAGCAAGGTAAAGCAAGGCCCATGTTTCCCTGACTTACTGTGATACAAAGGGAATTCAACTGTTGTCGTGGCTGGTGTGTTCTCCAGATCTCTCACCTAGTGAAAACTTCAGGTAATAAGTTCCCAGAAGACTAGCATGCCACCACTTGCAAGCTGCTACAATTGATGAATTTTGGCACAGAGCTTAAGCAGCATGGAATAACGTACATATCTCTCTCATCCAAACTCAACTTGGGTTGATAACCAGAAGGTTTAGAGCTGTTGTTGCTGCCTGAGATGGCACCATGTGTACACCCAAACCAACTAAAAGTTTAACAATTTATTCTTCATAATGTACTGTGTATTATAGTAAACTTCCTTTATTTGCTACCCTTCTTGGTGTCACAATTTTAAAGGCCAGCAGAGAATATACACTGGTTGACATAAAAAGTAAAGTACCCAGAATACATTGTTGGATATCAGTGTTACTTTGTACAATACTCACCATGGATGGGTATGTAAATGGTGAGAATTGCAATTGCTCTGTGACTGGTAGCACAGCCACCAGAGTGCATTAGTTGTTTTTGTGTTGTTATCAATCCTGATAGGATACATAAGGGGTGTGAACAGCATCAGATGTTGAGTTGAGTGATCACTATGAAGGACATGTAGATGTCATGTGTTCGTGTGAGACAGCATTATCAGCACCTTACAGAGTGAGAAAGGGGCCTCATTGGACGTCTCCATTTGTACAGTTGGCTGAATCATGAAATATCCAGATTTGTTGAGAATTTAGGTGTGACAGAAGGCCCATATTTCACTGCCTAGGAGTGTTTGAGCAGGCATACTCATTGTCAAGCTTCCAGCCAATTACATCAGGGCACCAAAAAGGAGAATTGCCATATTGTGCACCAAGCACATCCTAACTCATTGACATCTGTGTTAGCCATCTGGGAACAAATAATTGCCTCCCTGCAACATTCTGTGTCATCCCACACCATTGGTCGGAGACTAGTAGCATGCAGACCAGGGAATCACTGTCCTATGTGTTGGCTGCCAGTAATGCCAGGACACAAACACCTGTTTGAATTGGTGCCATAACTGGGAAGCACGGACTGCCGATGAATGGCATTACATTGTCTTCAGTGATACGTCACAATTTTCTACTGACCCAGATGACCATCATTGCTGAGTATAGTGGTGACCTGGGGAGAGGTTCCATTGTTGTGGGAGGGCACAATGGTGGTACTCCTGGTGTCTTGGTGAGCACATACATTGGGATATGACTTCAGGTCATAGCTGGGAATTCTGATGCCACAATGGCATGTCAAAGACATCCCTGTGTGTTACCTCTTGTGTGACAGTACTGTGGCACTATTTTCAACAGGACAATGTTTGTCCACACTTGGTCTATATGAACTGTCTGCATAGGGTTAAGGTACTCTCATGGCCAGCAAGATCCCAGATCTTTCCCCAATGAACACGTGTGGAATCAGCCTGGGGGTCAACTCCATTCCAGTCCAGTATATCAAGGACCATTTACAACAGCTGTGTACCAGCTTGCCTCAGGAGAGGATACAGTGGCTTAATGACACCCCTCTCAACTGAAACAGTGTGTGCATCCAGGCCACATGTTGTGTAATACATCATACTCATAAGTGAACTAATACTGTCACATTCTTTGCAAATTTGACTTGATTTTGTAATCACTGTTATAACATGAAGTTTTATTTTGTTTCCTCTTCCCTTATTGGTGCTACACTTTTTAGTCAGGCAGTGTTTTTATAAAATCATGCACTTAACTTATGGGAACAATTTATTAACAGAGGAGATGGAGTTTGATGCAATCACACTAGACTCGTTACGAGCTGAGAAAGTCTACCAGAAGTCTGCACGACGGCAGCAGAAGGAGCTGGAGGCATTGCATAGGCGGCAGCACCGGGACAGCCTCGCTGCCCAGAGTGAACAGTGTGCTGCCATTGAGGAGCTCACAAAGGGCCGCAGGTGAGTTGCATACCAGTCTACATATACATACAAACTCTGCAGACCACCATGAAATGCATCGCACAGAGTACATCTCATTTTGACGGGTGTTAGAGATTCTTCCTGTTCCATTCACATATGAAATGTGCAAAGTATGACTACTTAAATTCCTCTTCGTATACTACAGTTAATCTAATTTTGCCTTGCGGTCCCTAGCAAAATGTATGAGGCTATAATACATTCCTAGATTCCTCACATAATAATTTGTAAGTTGGCTTTTACAAGGTAACTGCCATCTATCTTAAAGGGTTTGCCAGATCAGTTTTTTCAGCATAGATTATTTTGAAATTTCCCTTCCAATCCCAGTGTGTACAAGATTCATTGTCACAGCTTTTTTCACCATACCTGCGGCAATGCTACTCATTGCTGTTCTGTCCCTGTCTTGTTGTTTGTGTATTGTAAAAGAAAAATAAACATCCCCTTTCACTAAAAAGTGATCTAATCTACAGGATGCTCCTCTTTGCACTCTAACATACTTCAAACCATCTGATACAGGTGTTTTTCTTTGTCAATATATAGTCAGTTACTGACTGCAAGTTTACTGTGGGCTGAGTCCAAGTATGTATGTGTAAGATTAAAGCAGTGTACCAGGCCAAGTTGAACTTCGATCCTTTGCATTTTGTGGGCAAGTGCTCTAGCAACTGATCTACCCAAGTGTGACTCGTGGCCCATTCTCACAGATTTACTTTTGGCAGCTTCCAAACTTCATTTGTCTTTCTTCCAGTTGTGCCAGTTTTGCAAGCTATACAGGAGAAATTCTGTGAATTTGGAAGTAAATCTGTGAGGGTGGGTCATGAATCATGCTTGGCTGGCTTGGCTTTGCAAAATGCAAAGGGCCCAGGTTTGAGCCCCAGTCTTGGACAAAGTTTTAATTTGACAGGAAGTTTCAAATCTTTGCACACTCTACTGCAAAATGAAAATTCATTTTGGATATTTACTATTTTATGTGCAGAGAAAACCATTATAAGATTTTAAAGTCAAACTGGTGACTCACATCTATTAATCAGACTACATTATCATTTACTGTGTCCTTCACAAAAGGTCCAGCTGTTTCGTTTGCCCTCTTTCTACCAATACAACCACCAAAATTGTCCATGAGTATGACATCATTATAAAACAAGGGTGCCTGTCTATCAAAAAACTCTTCTTTTTCTGCATATGCTGTTGCATCTGTTGGTGCGTACATACCAGTTATATAAACATTTTACACTCCTATAAATCTTTCCAACTTGCAGGGGCATTTCATGAGCAACCTCACAACTATAAGCATTCTTTATGAACTTAGTGTACACAGCTGTGGACACTACAGCATTTGCTTTTTATCCTTACTGACTCCATTAAAAATGTATGTAACCCCCTTCTTTCAATTACCTCTTCTCTTTTTGCATTCCACTAAAAACCTTAATACCTATCTTATATTTTCTTTCTTCTATGCATTTGAAGACTTCATGATGCCTCATATGTTCCATAAACCTTGTAATAATTTTCCACGTCCACACATACATTGATACTCTGCTGACTGCAGCGAAATGCATGGAAGTGAACTTAGCATGGTGCCTTGTGTTAGGGGTCATTACCATTCTACTCATGTGTGCAGTGCAGGAATAATGATCACTTAAAAACTTCTTTGAGCACTGTAATTGGTCTAATCCTGTCTCCACAGTCCATGCAGAAGTGATATGCAGGGGGTAAGCCTGTTCCTAGGTTTCTCATTTGAAGCTGCTCTTTGAAACTTTGTAGGAAGCATCCGCAGTATAAGTATCTACCACATCAATTCTGCAGCATTTCTGTGACAGTATCCTAAATCTGTTACCATTGATCCTTCCATTATTTGTATATCTTCATTACCCCTGTTAGTCTTATTTGGTACTTCTCCAGCACTGTAGGTTGGCTTGCATGAGTGTTTAGTAAGCCATCTCCTTTATAAACGATTACATTTCCTTAGAGCCCACCAATGAGCTCAAGTCTACGACCTGATGTAACTGTGTCTGAGCCTATGTGATCATATCTTTTAATAGCTGTTTCACCTACAGTACGGCTCAAAAGTATTTTGATAACATAAAATTCGTTATTATTTCTCTTAAAATAAAATGCTATTGAACAGTGTCTTGAGTATAGTGAAGAGCAGTATAACTATGACTATTTGAATGTGTCAGATTGTGACTCACTTGTTTACACTTTGTGCTACTGGATGAATCTGACTTTCAGTGAGCTGAAAAGTATTTTGACATGCAATTTGATCCATGAATTCATGGCTGTTACTTGCCTCTTAGTTCAAATTTATACTGATATTTACTTACAGTGATTATTTCAATAATCCAAAATGTAAGGAATATTCCAATGGCTTTAGAAACGCCATGGTAAATGCACTAAAGCAAGGACTGAAACAAACCAAAGTTGCTCATATTTTTAAAGTGTCTAATCAGCTCATTAGTACATGGAAAAAATTGTATAATAAGCAAAAGACTGTCAAAAATAAGCCTCGCAGTGGACATCTAAAAAACGGTCTCCTTAAGTTGATCATATCATTAAAAAGTTATCAACAAGTGATGTTCACAAGTCAGCTCTAATAATACAAGAGAACTGAAAGAAAAATATAACGTCAACATTTGCATTTCCACTGTCAAACGATGCTTGAAACTCTCCAAAGTACATGGACAAAAACTAATGAAAAAGCCTTCAGTATCTACGAAAAACAAGAAGGCCCGACTTGCGTTCATAAAACGGCACAGATCATGGACAAGTTCAGACTGGTCTAAAATTCTGTAGAGTAACAAGAGCAAGCTTCATTTAATGTCATCTGATGGTATCAAATATTTTCAACATCATGCAAATAGACAATATGACTTTTGGTACCAGATTCCCATGGTCAAATATGGAGGTGGCATTGTGATGGTTTGGAGATGTTTTTCACGCTCTGGAGTTGGACTGTTAGTTCGAATTGAAGGTAACATGGATCCGTTTGTGTAAGAAAAAGTATTGAAGACTCAAATACTACCATACACTAAACACCACACACCAGCTGGATGGTATTTTCAACAAGATAACCATCATAAGCTCATGTCCAAGCATATTAGAAGTTTTTCAAAACACAAAAAAATCAATGTTTTGGAGAAGCCAAGTCAAAGTCTGGATTTGAATCCTATAGAATATCAGAGGGAGGAGTTGGACTGCAGTATAAGAATAAAAAATTATTCAAGCAAAGATGCTTTTTTTGAAGCTCTCAAAAATGAGTAGGATAAAATTCTGATTGATCGATTCCAAAAGCTGGTCGACTCAGTGCTGGCAAGATGTGAAGCTGTCATAAAGCCAAGAGATATCCCACTAAATACTGATTTTCTTATTACAGTAGATGATAATTAATTGTTAAAAATGCTTTTTTCAACAGTGTCAAAATACTTTTGCTCCACCATTGTCCTCGTAAAACTATTACACTCTATTATGTTGTGAATAACGACTACTTTTTCACTATTCTGTAGAACACTGAATATCCATCAGCGAAATAAATTACTGTTTTCCATGTTTCATATTTGTTTTTAATTAATCCAATTAATATGTTTGTCAAAATACTTTTGAGCACTACTGCAGCTACTTAATATTGCAGATACAGGATACCTCTGTTTTCCTTTTATGACATGCACAATTTTGCATTTCTGAACATTTGCGTCATTGGCAAAAATGTATATCTGCAAGGTAATTATGATATTACATGAAGAACAAGGGTCCCAGCACAGTGCCCTACAACATGCATGAAGTTACTTCTACACCTGTTGATGAGTCTCCAGCCATGATAACTTGCTGCAGCCTTCCTAACAAGAAATCTCCACTTCTATAATAAATTTTGCTTGATGCTCCATATGATGAAGATTTGGTCAGTAAGCATTTTGTGTGGTACTATTTCAAATGCTTTTCAGAAGTCAGTAAAAAAATGCATGTATCCGATTACCCTGATACATGGATTGCTAGATGTCATGTGAGAAATGTACAAATAGGATTTCACATGATGGATGTTTTTGGAATACATACTGATTAGCATGGAGGAGGTCATTCTGTTAGGTATACCCCATTATTCAGCTTTCAGTATACTCTAAGATTATGCAACAGATGGATGTCCTAGATAATCTTCAGTTATTGTGATCGCTTCTCAGCTTTGGTTAATGATAACTAGATACCAGTGTCTATGAGTTTAATTTGTACACCACAGCACTGAAGATAATCACTATGTGATTGAAAATCAATTTTGCCATTAATAAAACATCAGTATTATGGCCAATGCTGACCTTCCTTTTAATTTAGTTTTTCACCTTCCTCATTTTGGCAGCCACAACCCTCTGGTCCAAGCACACTTTCACAGCCTTGTCTTTTTCTTCCAACGTGTGTGTTTAAATCCCCAATTACTCTCATTTCTTCCTTCCCACCTGCCTCTCCATTTCCTCTTCAAACTCTTGCTTCTCCTCAGAACTGCAACCCACCTGCGGCACATACACTTTTATTACCTCTTTGGGCGTCCCCTTGAATGATATTTTGGTCTTCATTATCCTATCACTTATTCTCTTCACTTCCTGTTTTAATCCATCTCTTACTACTATTCTGACTCCATTTCTCCTTCCCTCCTCATTTCCACTCCAGTACAGTCAGTAGCCTTTCCTCAGTTCTCTCCTTCCTTCTCCTTTCCATCTCATTTCAGCTAACCCCAATAGGTCTAACTTCCTTCTTTCCATCATGTCTACCAACTGCTCCACCTTTCCAGTCAACGTTTGTATATTTAATGTTCCAAATCTTAGTCCTTGTTTACAGCCAGTTTGTCATCAATTAAATCCTTCCTGAGGCGTCCTTTCTGAGGCCCGTTCTATTTTTGAAAGCAGAAATCATAATCCACTACTGGCTTGCTGGGCCTATAGTAGCTCCACCAGAGCCTCGTTAGCTGCCATTTTTCAGGCTTCCTGTAGGACCTTCATAGCTACGTAGGGGTCCCGGGGCACACACAGTCCCCACTGTACCTCGCTCCTAGAGGCAATCCCCTGCTTGTACCTAAGTTCCCTAAACATACTGTAATCACTGGAGGATACTTTAATCATCTAACATCAACTGGGAAAAATTCAGTTTTGTTAGTGAGGGGACATGACAAAAAATACTATGAAACATTACTAAATGTCGTCTCTGAAATCTACCTGGAATTGATGGTTTGGAACCGCACTTGTGATGGAAATATATTAGGGCAGTTATAGCAACAATGAATACAAAAATGCAAAGGGCCATTAAAACAAGCAGAAAGATTTATACTTTCAGCAAACTAGACGAAAAAGCAATAGTGTCATATCCCAATGAGGAACTTGAAATTTTGTCTCAGGATGGGATCATATAGAGCAACTGTGGCTCAAGTTTAAAATAATAGTTGACCATGCACTGGATAGATATGTACTGAGTAGAGCACTTCATGATGGGAGAGGTCTTCCATGGTATACAATCACTGTAAAGAAACATCTATAGAAACAAAGACTACTGCATAATAGGTGTAAAACAGAACATGGGAGTATAGATAGAGGGATGCTGAATGGAACACATTTGGCTATCAAGAGAGCTGTGTGTGACATCTTCAGTGACTTCTGTACAGCAGAATAAGAGGTCTGTTCAAAAAATTCTGAAACATTTGTAATTTTGTATGAATGATGTGTTGGAGCAAAATGTGATTGGCATCCCAACACACACCTTTGTTTAATGTGTAACTGCTGGAAGTTTCATTGTTGTATGTCTGTTATTGTTCAGTGCTGTATAGAGTAGAACATTGTGTCGTGCAATTTTCGAATTTCAAGATAGTAGAGTTAGAGGAGCATTGCATCTGCATTAAATTTTAGATGAAATTTGAGAAAACCTTTCCAGAGACACACCAAATGATACATACCAAATGATGCAGGAAGCCTATTGTGGTGAATGCTTAAGCTGTACTGTGTGTTACAAATGGTTCACATGGTTTAAAAATGGCCGGACAGAAGTTAAAGGTGACCTCCATACAGGATGCCCTTCGACATCTACTAATGACGCTCATGTCAAGAATGTCAGTGAAATTGTACGTACCATTCGAAGACTAGTCCAAGAGATTGCAGAAGAATGTAACATTTCGGTTGGACCATTGGATCATGTCATTAAATTCTGACACAGCATCTTGGAATTGTTTTGCTGCCCAGTTTGTCCCACGACTCATGAGTCAAAACCACAAACAAAGCCCTTCACCTCACAATCTGTGAAGAGCTTTTGGATCGTGTAAATGAGAATGAGATGGTCTTTGAGAGAATCATAACTGGTGATGAGACCTGGGTCTACAGTTATGATGCTGAGACCAAGGTTCAATCTTCACATTGAGTTGGGAAAGTTTCTCCAAGACCAAAAAATGTTTTTAAGGTCAGGTCAAAATGTCAAAGCCATGCTGATAGCTTTTTTTTTACGTTGAAGGAGTAGTTCATCATGAATTCATGTCACAGGGACAAACTATTAATCTGTGGTCCTATCAGGACGTGTTGCAATGGGTGTGAGAAAATGTGAGAAGGAAACAGCCTGAAAAATGGCACGACAATTTGTGACTCTTGCATCACAATAATACAACCATGCATTCATCTCTGTTGATGCGTGACTATGCACAAAAAATGAAATCACTGCACTGCCTCATCATCCGTACTCTCCAGACCTGGCACCTGTCTACTTTATTTTTTATTTTTTATTTTTTTATTTACAAAATTGAAAACCCCATTAAAAGGATGAAGACTTGCAACGATAGACAAGATAAAAGAAAATTCACAAATGGCAATTCATGCGATCCAGCAAGAGATGTATCAAGACTGCATCCGGAAGTGGAAATTGCATGGGAAGTGGTGTATCAGTTGTGGAGGAGAGTAGTTTGAAGGAGACCATGCACAACAAGTAAAAGAAAAGTGCAGAAAAATTTTGTGGAAAATGTTCTGGATTTTTGTAAACAGACATCATGTTGTGGAAAGATGTTTCATGAAATTCAAAGAATTTCTGGTCTTATATAAAGGATGCTAGTGACACCAGAGTTGGTGTCCAGTCACTCATGGACAAGACTGGAGCAGAAAGTGAGAGTGGCAAACCAAAATAGAAGTGCTTAAGTCTGTTCTCAAAGCTAAAGAGTATTGCCCCAGTTTAATTCTTGAATAACTGAAAAGGTGAGTGAGATGGACATTGGCGTCAGTGATGAAAAAGCAGCTGAAATCATTAAAACTGAATGAAATTTCTTGGCCCGATGACAGATTTTATCTCCAATTGTGCTAGAGTTAACCCCTCTGTTAACTATGATCTATCACAGATTCTTGAAACAAAAGCCCATGCCCAGTTTTTGGAAGAAAGTTTGGGTCACACTTCTCTACAAGAAGAGTACCGTATTTACTCGAGTCTAAGCCGCACTCGAATCTAAGCCACACCTGAAAAATGAGACTCGAAATCAAGGGAAAAAAAAATTCCCAAATCTAAGCCGCACCTGAAATTTGAGACTCGAAATTCTAGTGGAGAGAAAAGTTTTAGGTCGCATCTCCAAATTGAAACAAAGTTGGTCCACTGTAATATGAGACAATTTAGGTCGAATGAATGACAATACAGCTACAGTAGTTTGGTTCGAGTCGTAAGCTTAGCAGTTAAGCTTTACCAGGTAGCCATTGTTATGCGTCAGGCGCTCCGTCCGTATTTATACGGGTACCCTTCCTTTTTCACGTGCTTCGTCTGTTTTGAATTGATTGCTTATTTTTCTTTGATCTGATACGCGCAGTTTTCTTTGTTATAGGTGTTTACATCACTCTACGCTGAATATGCATTACTGTACTGTGTCATGCTTTGTTTGTCGTACTCCGATACTGCGTGTTTACGGCCTGTCGCCGATCGCGGCATGGCTTGCTTTTGTGTGCGCTACCGCTGCTTACAAATTAAAAAAAGAGAGAGAGAGGAATCGTCTCATTAGCGAAACAATGGCAAGAGACTGCTACTTGTTGTTACTTACACTGCTGCTTTCTTTGATAATGATCAACAAGAACCAAATAATAGACTGCGTACGACAGAAGATGTTCTGAACGAGAGTTTAGCAAAAATTTTTCTCCGTTTGAAAATCTTTGCAGGCGCCTCTTTAGTACATTACATTCTGCACAGAAATTAGAGTCATCTTAGATTTAAAAATCTAGTCAATTGCTCGCTTCATTTCTGACTGTATCACTGTTTAGCATAAGAATAATATGAATTTAAACATGACATGATATGTATATTCTTCCGCATTTGCTGTTGTCTCACTCTAGTTTTGTGGTTTATTACGCAGACGGGATTTAAATGAGATAGCAGCAAACACGAAACAGAACAAGGCAAAATGTTTATGTTCGTATTATTCTTATGGTGACGAGAATACTGCATGTGATTCACAATTTATAAAAGTTCCTAGTAGCAACCATCTCTTCTCACAGATAGGAAAAAATTCAGAACGTAGAGTTGGCCATATTGACAAACATCCTAAACATTCTTGCCAGTCGGGTTTTCGTAGTACATTGAAATGCTACTACATTCGAAGATGAACAATACGGAATTTGTATTTACTTCGTTGGATAATGTATGAAAATGCAGTGGTCGAAACTCGGCGCGGAGAAAAAAAGCTTGTCTTCCACCTTTTTTTTAAAAAAATTATTTACTGACGCACAGGTTTTGGCGCCAGTATTTATCTTTGTGGCTACAAAGCATGCCTCTGTAGCGCTACACATATTCGGCGGCAGAACTAAGTTGTGGCGGCACCCACCGACATTTTTAAGAACTTCCGCTTGCTTTGCACTCGATTCTAAGCCGCAGGCGGTTTTTTGGATTACAAAAACCGGAAAAAAAGTGCGGCTTAGATTCGAGTAAATACGGTAGCTGAAATGATCCACAAACCCACTGTCCAGTATCCCTAACAACCATGTGTTGTACAATCTACATTATATCCCTTATTATGTTTGTGTATATTGTTGTATGTGTGTGAGGAAATATTGTGCTGAAGGTGCAATTAATCATAAAAGGAAAACAATTAAACTTTTATAACTTGAAGCTAATAGCGATGCACCAATGTCTAAATCTCTATGTACTGCCTGAGAAAGTTTGTGTCACAGACAAGCAAAAACACTCTTGCTAATGCCTGAAAGGCTCAATTACTATGGCACAAATTGCTGTTCTTATTGTACCACCACAGTATTACAGAATATGAGCATATATCATTCAGTCTTCATGAAAAAATGTCTGGCGATAAGATTTTAACCTAGAAAGAATATTAAGCCTGTAATGGTGAAATCTCTTTTATCTTGTAGAGCAGAAGCAACTGCTGATATCCTCTGGTTGCCTGTAAAACTTTTACTGTTCATAAATAGGAAAGGTTGTGTAGGATCCTCTGATACTGATTCTGTACAACTTAGTCCGCATTTGGTTATATGAAGTACAGCTGTTTGCAGATTTCTATTAATAACAGCTAACACTTTGAAATTCTATGGAGAAATCTGTTAACATCAGGGTCATGAAATGCAAAGAGAAGTGCGAACAGGGACAAGCAGAGAAGTTGATATAAAATTCTTTGAAATTTAAGATCCACCTGTATGAAGGTATTATAACAGCATTGTTCCATAAAGCCATTAAAACCTACAAACATAATAACACCAATAAAGAGGAAAGCATCAGGCTAAGTGGACACTGGATTTCCGTCCTATAAGGTAATTCCTAAAATACCAGCCACTCATGCTGTCAAATTGTTCGATTTCAATCAAACAGCCATTGGCCACAGTACTTAAAACTGATGTATCCAATCAATATGATAAATGGGAATATGAGTAACTTTAAATCCTGTAGCTAAAATTAGTTCCTTCTCATTTTATCTGGTTTTTCTGCTGGTATCTGGCTGACTTGGAGGACCTACCGGAAGCTATGCTGCTGCCAACTTAATGCAAATTTACAAAGATTTTGCTACTGGTCTTGGCACCCTTTTATTTAATTGTGATACACATTGATGAAAGCTGGGAGGGTAAATGTTTGCAGCTTTCCAAACAAACTGTGTTACCTAACTCACATAAAGCCGATGCAATATTCGAAAGGTCTAGATGTAACACAAATAACACAAGGAGTAAAGGTAACCACTTGGAATGTAATTGAGTCTTTTTGTTTTGTTTTGTTTTGTTTTGTGTGTGTGTGTGTGTGTGTGTGTGTGTGTGTGTGTGTGCGCGCGCATAGCACTGGTTGTATGTTTTATCACTCTTTCCAGTCTGGGACAAATTAGATGCCTGAGGTGGAAGGTTATAATATATGGAGAAGTCCAGTAGATGGCTTTATTCACCAGTGAATGAGGTGGATGGCAGCAGTTTATTACTGGAAGTCAGCTGGCAATATGAACTTTGAGTGTTGAAAATGCAAATATAGTCAAAGGGAAAACTATGCAGTTCAATTATGATGATAAGAGGATAAAAACAATAAGATGATCGTATAATTCCTTAATATCTTTTGACTATTAACAGTGAAATGCAAATCTGAAGACAATTTGTTGCTGTTAGTATCTTAATTTAAGACACATATTTACATATGAAACATTCATTTTTATTTTTATTGTAGCATACTGCTCCAAATACATCTAAATTTGTCTAAAAAAATTTTTTATTCTACTGGCTAGTAATATCTGTGGTGATGTTCGACTGATAATATGAATCATATCACTGAACTGCAAAGGAAGAACTTGAAGACTACTTATGGTGCAGACAGAGAGGGATGTGTCTCGGCTACACTTCATGGCACACCACGTACTATTGTATTCGTTTATAAGAATGCACATAATGAAACTGGTGTATTGTGTTAATGTCCAACTGATTCTAGATACAGAACTTACAGAAAGTTGTTAATGGCTACTAATGCATGTGTTATCTTTAATGACTAGCACAGAGTGAAAGAGACTCGGGGGAACTGGTGTGTGTGTGTGTGTGTGTGTGTGTGTGTGTGTGTGTGTGTGTGAGGTGGGCGGGGGGCAGGAAAGGCCAGGATAAACACAAGGGAAATGACGAAGGTAAAAAAAAAAAGCAACTTTGAAATAACAATAACAATAACAATCCTTCCTGTTTCTGGTGAATTTCATTAAAATTTTCCAAGATAAAACTATACTACGATAGAATGTTACCCATTCAGGTCTGAACTCCGGAGATGGGAACTTGCCCTTCAGCATATCCTCTCTTCTCGCTATCCACCAGGCCTCAATCTCCGCTAATTTCTAATTTCAATCTGCCGCCGCTCATACCTCACCTGTCTTTCAACATCATCTTTGCCTCTGTACTTCCGTCCCGACTGACATCTCTGCCCAAACTCTTTGCCTTTACAAATGTCTGCTTGTGTCTGTGTATATGCGGATGGATATGTGTGTGTGTGCGAGTGTATACCTGTCCTTTTTTCCCCCTAAGGTAAGTCTTTCCGCTCCCGGGATTGGAATGACTCCTTACCCTCTCCCTTAAAACCCATATCCTTTTCTCTTTCCTTCTCCTTCCCTCTTTCCTGACGAGGCAACCGTTGGTTGTGAAAGCTAGATTTTTGTGTGTATGTTTGTGTTTGTTTGTGTGTCTATATCGACCTGCCAGCCCTTTTGTTTGGTAAGTCTCATCATCTTTCTTTTTAAATATATATATATGAGATATGGTTATAATAGAAGGAAACATTCCACGAAGGAAAAATATACCTAAAAAACAAAGATGATGTGACTTACCAAATGAAGGTGCTGGCAGGTCGACAGACACACAAACGAACACAAACATACACACAAAATTCAAGCTTTCGCAACAAACTGTTGCCTCATCAGGAAAGAGGGAAGGAGAGGGAAAGACGAAAGGATGTGGGTTTTAAGGGAGAGGGTAAGGAGTCATTCCAGTCCCGGGAGCGGAAAGACTTACCTTAGGGGGAAAAAAGGACGGGTATACACTCGCACACACACACATATCCATCCACACATATACAGACACAAGCAGACATATTTAAATATAAAAAGGACGGGTATACACTCGTGTGTGCGCTACCTCATCAAAGTTTATCAAATGAAGTTTATCAAATGTTTTGTTAAATGAAAAATCAAAATGTCATTGTCTAACACTGAAAAAGCTGTTAATATGAATAGTACCCAAGATTGGTGTGGTTTCAGAATTTTGTTATGTTCGTTTTCTCACTGTCTATTAGGTAAAACAAAATAGGCCTTTCTAATATTGCAGAAGTTGTAACACATTCCAAATAAGCAAGACTATTTTGGGACAAATGATCCTTTTTATATACCTCATGTACATAAATAACATGACAGAATACAATTCATGAAGTACCAAAATCAAATGTCTATTAGGCCTACTACAAGGAAAAAGATTTATGTTAGAAAATAGTTTCACAGTTCATTCATGTGCTCCAGATTCAGGCATGAAATTGAAAAGTAGTAGTACGAACTCTTTATATAAATTTAAAATGGAAATATTCTTCCATATAATTTGTGTGATGCCTCCTTTCCTCTCCTTCCTCATTTTAACAATCTTGCCATCACCAATTCTGCAACTATTCCTGCCATTGTCAAAACTTCAAGAAAACTTAAAAAAAAATGTTCAAATGTGTGTGAAATCTTATGGGACTTAACTGCTAAGGTCATCAGTCCCTAAGCTTACACACTACTTAACCTAAATTATCATAAGGACAAGCACACACACCCATGCCCGAGGGAGGACTCGAACCTCTGCTGGGATCAGCCGCACAGTCCCTGACTAGCGCCTTAGACCACTTGGCTAATCCCGTGCGGTGGTTAACTTCACTAACCCTGCCAGACTCACTGGTTTTGTTATCCTGCATTTATTTTCCAGTTCAGCATTATTCCATGTTTGTACAACTTGTTTTCCACACTGTTCTGAGAACTTAACTAAAGTGTCTGCTTACTGAGGACTCTACAACTGGTCCTTGGTAGTGTAGTGATCTGGCACAAATTTTCTATCAAAATTTCATTTTCTCGGATACACCGAGAAGATAATATGTAATTGTTCTTACTTGTTATTGCTTTTAGTTATTTATTTCCACTCTGGTAGTTTGAATCTATAGATTTTGCTAATAATTATAACAATGCTGATCATTCGCACAACCAGTCAACCACATAAACAAGCAGCAGTTGGCATTCATCCATTGTGGTTTATTCAGCTCAGCTCGTATAGGACCATCCCGTTTTGTCTGCAGAAATTTTTTTTATTTCTAGATGTGACGGGGATTGCCCCGGCAGAGACATCACGTAAATAAATTTAGACTGTGTTCAAAAATGCTCAAAAACCAACAGGGATGCATTTCAAAATCATATGAATAATTGATAGACCAATGTAAGCTGGATACTAAGTGCTTTGTGAAACAAGGTATTTTTTCTTCAAGAATATGAATTTGGCACTCCCAGAAATTGCCACCCAGGGCAGATATACCTTATTGCCCCCCCCCCCTCCCCTCCCCTCCTCTATATCCGGGCCTGGGGGTCCTTTGGTCTTTTACTGTTCATGTTATGTATTAATGACCTTGCAAATGACACAGTTATCTATAATGAAGTAGTCTGAAAGAAGCTACACGAATATTCAATAAGAACTTGACAAGATTTCAAAGGGGTTCAATTATTGGCAGTAAATGTAAAAAAAAAAAAAAATGGCAGTATAATATCCTATGAGTAATCAGTGAGTCACAGTTGGAATCAGTCAACTCATAGAAGCACCTTGCTATAACACTTTGTAGGAACATGAAATGGAATTATCACATAGGCTCAGTTGTGGGTAATGCATGTAGTTGACTTTGCTTTATTGCTAGAACACTAGGGAAAATGAATGAGTCTACAAAGGAGATTACTTACAAACTACTTGTGTGACCTGTCCTAGAACTTAGCTTAAGTGTGTGGGACATGTACCAAATAGGACTAACAGGGGGCATTGAACATTTACAGAGAAGGGCAGCAAGAATGCTCACAGCTTTGTTTGACCTGTGGGAGAGTATCACATTGATAGCAAAAGAGCTGAACTGGCAGACTGTTGAAGTTAGATGTAACTTAGCCTTAGAAACTCTACTTACAAAAGTTTCAAGAACTGGCTTTAAATTATGACTATACGAATGTACTGCAACCTCTCATGAACCACTTCCATAGAGATAATGAGGACAAGATTGTTTAAATTCCTCTGTGTGTACTGCAATTAATCTAGTCATTCTTCCCACACTCCATATGTGAATGGAACATAAAAGCCATAAATAAGTGATAGAATGAGATATATGCTGTGCAATCACTTTACGGTAATTTGCAGAGATGGGTGTAGATGTAGATGTGGAAAGCGTGTTTGCAGCTGGTGCTACTGGAAACAATAAATATAAGATCAAAGGCAAAAAGTTGCCAAGTTATTTAATCTACAAACCAAGCCCTAATCACTCCAAATCAAAAGTTCAGTATTTTAAAAACCAATTACTTCCTACATGCTATCAGATGAAAGTTAGTCTCCTGGTGATGTGCATTGGTATGCTGTTCCAATTAAATCACCTGCAAGTCTCAAACTTTATTTTTGCTAATGTCAAATAATAATTTTTATTATGTAGAACAGGGGATAGTTTTATTACATAGAACAATTTGACGATAATGGTAGCCCGTATTAAGAATTTCTTTATCTGTTTATTTAATTGCTTTTGACTTGTTTTATCTACATGTTTCTCTCTCTTTTCTCTTTTTGATTTTTTCTGTCTCCTTTTCCACTTTCCCACTAATTTTTAATTGCACTGTTCTATTCATTTTTCATTTATGTACCTTTTTTGACTTCCTGCTATCTCGGAAGCCTCCTTCTTCTTCTTTTCTCTCTCCTTGTTCTCACAACAGGATGGTCCCTCTCATCCTGGAGCCTGAGTGACCTGCCCTCTCTTATAACCTCCCCCCATCTTGTCCCACTTTTCTTCATTAGGAATGAATTTAAAGTTTCAAAAGATGTAATAGTTTTTTCTACTTTGGTGTGTGTATTGTCAGTACATGGGATTTAACCTCCTAAGAACAAATACTGGCCACCTATTTTGTCTCCTTCTAATTTTATAGTTCATATTAGGGAAGTTTCCTTCTGATATGCCATTTATTACCACCAATATATTGTTATTTGGATTATACATAAAAGAGGCCAGATGTAATGGAATTCAGAAATGTTGAAGTGAGTGTAAAATACTTTTTAATTCATAACTATTTCAATTTATTATTTTGCGTCATGGCTGTCTACAACTCAGTTCCTCCTGTGTGTGGTGAATAGCAGTCTATCCTTTCCATATTGTTGTTTCTTCATTGCTCAATATTATAGATCATCACCTCTGGCTCACGTTTGACACCTTGATTCATGGTCAGTGCACCTGGATGCCACGCAGTGGATTCAATTTGTGGCTGGGTTGGAGATTTTCTCCACTTGGGGACTGGGTGTTGTGTTGTTCTCATCATCATTTCATCATGATCGACAAGCGAGTCATCCGTTCTGGTGTCGACTGAAAAGATTTTGCAAGTAGGCAGCCAAACATCCCAATTTGGGGACTCCCGGCCATCAGCGCCATATGATCATTAAATTTCATTTCTGGTTCATTGACTGTAATGTTGAATGTCTCAATTCATTATGCTATTTCCTTAGTTCTCTTTTAAGAACATAATTGTAATTATTTCCCAACCTGAATCAGTCCCATAGTGCAGAGGTGAGAGGATTAATCTACAGTAGTTTTGTTGTAGTACAGGAGTAGTTATTACCATTGGGGGATTTTTTAATAAGTAGTGATGTAGTTAATCTTATTACCGATGTAGCTGATGAACTTCCCATGTAAGATACTTGTGGATCACAGTGCCTAAAACTAATGTTTTCAAGTTCGGGGCAGTACTAACATTTCTTCTGAAAGTAAGTACTGGCAAGCAGTTCTGTATCATGTGAAATTTGCACCTACCAGTCATCTTCAGGTGAGCCGTCGCAGACTGGTGAAAAGTTCTCCGTCCTGCAATATATAGTGCGCTGTAACTATTCTGCGCATGTGTTGAAAACGTGATAGATGGACCACATTACCCGTCGGCAGTGCCCTCCCTGGTGGAGTAGCACAACTCAGTTGCTGTGTGTGTTGCTGTTTGCCGCCATCTTCGATTTGAGAAAATTATGGAGAGGATGGGATACCATGCACTGTCAAGCTGGTAGCCGCTGTCACAGTTCAACAGATTTTCCGCCAAGTGTATTTCTATGGATTCTTTAATAATTGAGTCCCAGAAAGATGTTGCTGTGGACAAAATCATTGTTTTCTCATACTCCATTGACTGTCCAGTGGAAATACAATATTCAGCAATAGTGGACTTGCTTGGCTGCAAAAGGCGGGTGTAACGTTGGTGTTCAGTGCAGCGTTCTTTCACGGTGCATGTGGTTTGACCTATATAAGCCATACCGCATTGGCACGGTATCTTGTAAATTCCGGCCTTTCGTAGTAACAAATTGTCCTTTACTGATCCCACAAGGTCTGCAATCTTTGATGGTGGGCAGAAAACCACTTTTACCATAAATTTTTGGAGGAGTCTTGCTATTTTAAATAAAGTGTTGCCAACAAAAGGAAGAAAAGCTAAAGATTGAATGAATGAATGAAATTTTATTGTTTTTTAGCTATTACAGCAATTGACAAAGTTACATATATACAAGTTATACAGCATATACAGGGTGGTCCATTGATAGTGACTGGGCCAAATATCTCACAAAATAAGCATCAATCAAACGAAAAAACTACAAAGAACAAAACTCGTCTAGCTTGAAGGGGGAAACCAGATGGTGCTATTGTTGGCCCGCTAGATGGCGCTACCATAGGTCAAACGGATATCAACTGCATTTTTTAAAATAGGAACCCTCATTTTTTATTACATATTCGTGTAGTACGTAAAGAAATATGAATGTTTTCATTGGACCACTTTTTTCGCTTTGTGATAGATGATGCTGTAATAGTCACAAACGTATAAGTACGTGATATCACGTAACATTCTGCCAGTGTGGACAGTATTTGCTTCGTGATACATTACCCGTGTTAAAATGGACCGTTTACCAATTGCGGAAAAGGTTGATATTGTGTTGATGTATGGCTATTGTGATCAAAATGCTCAACAGGCATGTGCTACATATGCTGCTCGGTATCCTGGATGACATCATCCAAGTATCTGGACCATTCGCCGGATAGTTACATTATTTAAGAAAATAGGCAGTGTTCAGCCACATGTGAAACATCAACCATGACCTGCAACAAACAATGATCCCCAAGTAGGTGTTTTAGTTGCTGTCGCGGCTAATCCGCTCATCAGTAGACAACTGCATGAGAATCGGGAATCTCAACAACATCGGTGTTGAGAATCCTACATCAACATCGATTGCACCCGTACCATATTTCTATGCACCAGGAATTGCATGGCGACGACTTTGAACATCATGTACAGTTCTGCCAGTGGTCACAAGAGAAATTACGGGACGATGACAGATTTTTTGCACGCGTTCTATTTAGCGATGAAGCGTCATTCACCAACAGCGGTAATGTAAACCGCCATAATATGCACTATTGGGCAATGGAAAATCCATGATGGCTGCGACAAGTGGAACATCAGCAACTTTGGCGGGTTAATGTATGGTACAGTATTATGAGAGAAAGGATAATTGGCCCCCATTTTATCGATGGCAATCTAAATGGTGCAATGTACACTGATTTCCTACGTAATGTTCTACTGATGTTACTACAAGATGTTTCACTACATGACAGAATGGCGATGTACTTCTAACATGATGGATGTCCGGCACATAGCTCACGTGCGGCTGAAGCGGTATTGAATAGCATATTTCATGACAGGTGGATTGGTCATCGAAGCATCATACTATGACCCGCACATTCACCGGATATGAAGTCCCCGGTTTTCTTTCTGTGGGAAAAGTTGAAGGATATTTGCTATCGTGATCCACCGACAATGCCTGACAACATGTGTCAGCACATTGTCAATGCATGTGCGAACATTACAGGAGGCAAACTACTTGCTGTTGAGAGGATGTCGTTACACATATTGTCAAATGCATTGAGGTTGATGGACATCATTTTGAGCATTTATTGCATTAATGTGGTATTTACAGGTGATCATGCCGTAACAGCATGCATTCTCAGAAATGATAAGTTCACAAAGATACATGTATCACATCGGAACAACTGAAATAAAATGTTCAATTGTACCTATGTTCTGTATTTTAATTTAAAAAACCTACCTCTTACCAACTGTTTGTCTAAAATTGTGAGCCATATGTTTGTGACTATTACAGCGCCATCCATCACAATGCGAAAAAAATGGTCCAACTAAAACATTCATATTTCTCTACGTAATAGACGAATATGTAATAAAAAATGGGGGTTCATATTTCAAAAAATGCAGTTGATATCCGTTTGACCTATGTCAGCACCATCTAGTGGGCCAACCATAGCGCCATCTGGTTTACCCCTTCAAGCTAGACAAGTTTTGTTCTTTGTAGTTTTTTTGTTTGACGCTTATTCGTGAGATATTTCACCCAGTCATGATCAATGGACCATCCTTTATACATGGGTTGGAGATCAATATGGTACTATTGGTTTTCCATAACATACAATATTTAAAACAAAATAATATGAAAACATTGCATCATAAATTGCTCAGTTAAAGAAATCAAGCTGCACTCTCCAAACCAGTACCACTATGATATTTTACAGTCATAAAATTCCTGAAGTGAGTAACAAGGATTTGCAGCTAACCAACTGAATAATTTGACAATAAATAAATCAAATGGAGCTTATATCCATTCTAGAGGCAGTTTGTTAAACATCTTCACACCCACCACTTTGTGGCTGTTCAGTGACTTGGATAATCTGTAGTAATGTATGTCCAGGTGGCTACTATTTCTGGTTGCATGGGCATCTCTTCTACACTGGCATTCTGATATGTTGCTCTTTATACGCAGTAGGGCAATGTAAATATACATGTTTATAACAGTTAATATTTTTAAGTTCATAAACAGTGGTTTGCTGTGGGCCTGTTTATCACTGTTGGTGATCATTTGAATTACTTTCTTCTGAAGTACCGAAATGTCCTGAAGGTGTGAGCTATTGCACCATATTAAAAGTCCATAAGATATAATGCTTTGAAGAAAAGCAAAGTAGGCCAATCTTACATAGGCTGCAGGTACATGGTTTTTTAAATTCCTTAACAAATAAACCAGTCTAGACAGCCTTGCACTAATGTATTTAATATGTGGCTCCCAAGTCAATTTACTATCTATAACAATACCTAAGAACTTAACACTATCCATGAAGTCTTCTACTGACATATCTCTTAAACTAAATACAATCTTCCCGCATGTTCTCCTCTTTATCAACTTCTTGCTTCTTAGTCTCCTGTTAATCTGCTGGGTAGGATAAACATTTCACTGAATACGGTCTTCAGATGGGCAAGTTCCTGAGATAAGCTATCTAGATATGAGACAGTATGAGTGCTATGAACAAGTTTTTTAAGCACACTCATGGTTTGCAATGGGTGGTGGCAACTCGATTCTTGCAGGTACAAATCCGTATGAGTGGTTTTCTGATAAACTGAATGCCCTAGAGAACCATCATTCTTCCTTCAAAACAGGACATCCAAGAAAGGCAAACAACCATCTTTCTCTTTCATCGTGAACCGGATGTTGCTATGAATGGAGTTGAGGTGATGTAGAAACTCCATTAATTTGTCTTCTCCATGAGGCCACACTATGAATGTACCATCCACATAACTCCAAAAAACTGTTGTTTTCATGGCAGCTGATTCAAGCACTCTCCTCAGAATCCTCCATAACAAGGTTGGCCACCAAGGGAGACAGGGGGCTAGCCATGGTGACACTCAGTCTGTTCAAAATATTCTTGATTAAACATAAAATAAGTTGAGGAAAGAGCTTGCCTAAACAAAGCAGTGATATCAAAAGGAAACATGTTACCAATCAGTGTCAAAGAATCTGCAAGAGGAACTTTTGTAAAAAGTGAGACCACATCAAAACTTCCTAGAACGTCTACACTACTAAGACGGAGAGCCACCAGTCTATTGATAAAATCAGCTGAGTTGCTTGTGTGATGTGAGCACTTGCCCACGAAAGGTCTCAGCAAGGATGCAAGATGTTTTGCTAAATCATATGTAGGAGCTCCAACGTTGCTCACTGTTGGACGCAGAGAAAGACCCTCTTTATGAACCTTAGGAAGGCCATACAGTCTAGAAGGTACGCAACTATGTGATCTTAACCTCTTGATGGTCTCCTGCGGTAAGGAGGAGGAATTTAATAGTGCTGAAGTGTTCCATTGCACACGTCCTGTAGGATTGTAATCGATGCTCCTATAGGGAGAGTCACTTAGCAGACCATACATCTTATCTTTATACACACCATGAGGTAACAAAACAGTTCCATTACTTCTGTCAGCTTTCAATGCCTCTATGTCCGGGTCCCCTCTCAGATTTCATAATGCAGCCCTTTCTGCAGGGGTTAAGTTACTGCATTAAGTAGGGGCCTTCAAGAGAGCATGGCAAGTTTCCGTTCTTGTTTCTTCTGCAGCATCAAAAGGAAGATGTTGTACAGTTTCTTCAACACCTCTCAAAAAACTTATTAATGGTGGTGCTGTAAGTGTAGGTGCAAAATTGAGTCCCTTGCTCAATACAGACAGCATCGAATCATCCAAATTCTTCTCCATGAGATTGACAATGGAACGTCGTACTATTATCCCTTCTGGCGAGAGCTTCTGTGGCAACAGGAAGTCAAATTTTGATATCTGCTGAGAATTAGCATCCTTGTGGATCCCCCCGAACTTGGCCTAAGTCACTCCATCAACCCAGCCCCATGATACAGGAGAAAGATACCTTGCTACCTTTAGATGTAACTGGTACAGTTCTGCTGAGATAGCATCTAACCTTCATCTTGTATAGCAAATCCTCTCTTTGACAATAGCATATCTAGCCTTCTCAGTAATCTTCCGTGCAGCGACAGTCTTAATGAAATGAGTCACTCTAGCAAATTTTGGTATAATGCCATGGTCCCAACATCTCAATAAAAAGGTTAAAGAGCTTAAAAACTTTACTCTTTACCATGCAGCTTCTCAAAACTTCATATCTGTGAGGCCATCTCCTCCCCGTAAAGGCATCTAATGTGAATTTTAAACATCAGCGTTACACCCACCTTTTGCAGCAAAGCAAGTCCGCTATTGTTGAACATTGTATTCAAGTATGAGAAAACAATGATTTTGTACACAGAAACATCTTTCTGGGACTACATTATTAATGAATCCATAGAAATACACCTGGCAGAATATCCGTTGAACCGTGACAGCGGCTACCAGCTGGACAGTGCATCAAATCCCATCATCTCCACAATTTGATCAAATCAAAGATGACGGAGTGTGACGATGGCTATGGCAAACAACAACGCAGAAGGCTACTGAGTTCTGCCACTTCACCAGGGATTGCGCTGTCAGCGGGCAGTGTGGTCCATCTATCATCTATCAAGTTTTTGACACATGTACAATATAGCTACAGCACGCTATATATTGTGGAATGGAGGACGTTTTCGCGATTCTGCGATGGCTCACCTGAAGATGACTGGCAGGTGCCCAGTTGAAATATCATGCGAGGTATTGTACGATGACCGGCTGCAAGCCCAAAATTTGTTTGAACAGTCAATTTGCCAGGAAAATTTTAAAATTCACGTCAGATGCCTTTACGGGGAGGAGATAGCCTCACAGATCGGAACTTTTGAGAAGCTATGCGGTAAAAGAGCAAAGCTTTTAAGTTCTTTAACGTTTTTGTTGAGATGTTGGGACCATGGCATTGTACCAAAATTTGGTAGAGTGACTCATTGCATTAAGACCGCCGTTGCATGGAAGATTACTGAGAAGGCTAGTCATGCTGTTTGTTGTCAAAGAGAGGATTTGCTATACAAGATGAAGGTTAGATGCTATTTCAGCAGAACTTTACCAGTTACATCTAAATGTTGCAAGGTATCTTTCTCCTGCATCTTGGGACTGGGTTGATGGAGTGACTTCGACCAAGTTCGAGTGGATCCACAAGGATGCTAATTCTCAGCAGATATCAAAATTTGACCGCCTGTTGCCACAGAAGCTGTCGCCAGAAGGGGTAATAGTACGACGTTCTGTTATCAATCTCATGGAGAAGAATTTGGATGACGCGATGCTGTCTGTATTGAGCAAGGGACTCAAATTTGCACCTACACCTACAGCATTGCCATTAAGAAGTTTCTTGAGTGGTGTTGAAGAAACTGTACAACGTCTTCCTTTGGATGCTGCAGAAGAAATAAGAAGGGAAACTTACTGTGCTCTGCTGAAGGCCCCCTACTCAATGTAGTAACTTGACCCCTGCAGAAAGGGTCATCTCCACGATTTGCTCAAATCAAAGACGATAGAGTGCGCTGACGGCTGCGGCAAACAGCAATGCAGACAGCGAATGAGTTGCACTACTCCATCAGGGAGAGCGCTGCCGGCAGGCAGTGTGGTCCATCTACCAAGTTTTCGACGCATGCGCAGAATTGTTACAGCGCGGTATATATTGCAGAACGGGTCTGCGACAGTTCAGCTGAAGATGACTGGCAGGTGCCCAGTTGAAATATCATGCGAGGTATTAGACGACGACCAGCTGCAAACCCAAAATTTGTTTGAACAGTTCTGTAACATAATTTTTTATATTCTGTCCTGACAGTTAAGCTATAATTGACCAATTTCATGACACAAAATACATAGTACAGTTACAATGCCTCTACATACATATGTTTTTTTAATTGTTACAATAAAGTGCAATGAGGCTGTCTGCAGTTCTGCTGCCATCTTCTCAAGGTCACTGATCATTACAGTGTACAGAACTGCAAAGCTCCACATCAACACATGTCAGTTTCCTGTGAACTCCACATAAAGCAAAAGGAGTTGAATGTTCATTGTTGATGGCTCAGATAGTATGCAATGTGTTGCCTGTCACACTTGTTAAGCGAAACCATTCTCCTACCTCTCTTAACATTCCCTTTCCTGTAATTCATCTAGTCACTCATGTTTTAACAGAATTGCAGTCACCAATGCTGCATTCTGTGTTGCCTGAACCAAAAAGTTCAGGGACATTTGTGCCTAGAAGATGTAAGATATTGCCTTCACAATATAGTTCTGTGTCTGATCCAGTATTTGTTTGCATTTTTGTTCCAGCCAAGATGAGCTTATATCAGATCCACAGGTGCAGAAAGTAATAGCAGAACAGACTTCTGAGTGGTCAGCAATGTTGGAGCGGCACCACAGGGAGGAGTGGGCTATGCTGAGGAGGCATGTGCAGGATCAGCAGGTAGGCAGCAGCAGCATTCGTATCATGTCTCCATGTTCCACAAATACTTGCTCATGGTGAATGCTTGCAAAGGATGGTTCTTGATATAGTTTGTGTTTGAAGTTTGTTTGTACTGGAAGTTGCAATACAGAGACTTTCTGCCCAAGTAAAAAGTTCATTTTTGGAATCTGCTGTGGATTCAGAGTTTGGTATTAGTATCACTACAGCCCAAGTCTCCCCCCTCTCCCCCACCCCCCTCCCCCCACCCTTGTCCCCATAGCTGCTTTTCCTTGAGCACTCTGCATATTGGATCTCCCTTCCAATGATCCCTGAATCTCTCTGAAAAGGTGTGCAGTTGGCAAGGTGAAACACAGCACATTCTCTGTAGGCAGAATGTCTTCTTAATCACAATTTCAGGTGAACAATTATACTCTGATAACTGACAGTCGAGTGTGGAATGTGGTCAGGTGGGATAGCTCCATTGCTCTTATATCAATCCTAAAAAGTACTACCTTTGTTTCTTTCTTAATCTTTCTTTTATTTATCTAATCCATATGCAGGTTAGTTTTGAAACATGGGAATTCTTTTACAAGCTGTAATTTTATAATTCGTTGTGTTCAGAATGCGACTTTTTACAAGGGGATTTTATGGACTGCTCTGCCCTCTTTTTAGAGTTTTTCTGAACACCATTAAGTATAAAACATTTGCAGTTGTTATTATACATAGTTGTATCTGGTTGTATAGCGTAAAATTCCTGTTATCCTAAAGTCACTTGTTTGAAATCTACTAGTAGTAACTTTTTTAAAGATTGTTATTTAAATTCCATATTAACTATGAAATGAAATGAAAATGTTATAAACAAATATAGATCAAACTTTTTTTTATAAAAATGCTGCCTTTTTAATTTCAGTTATTGGTCATCTAAAAAAATTAAAATTTGGTACAAATATGTGAACATCCTTTTGTGAAATGAAAGAAATTATGTACATTAGTAATACTATTCAATCTCTAGAAATACAAAAGTACTTTATAGTGTGTTCATTGTTAGCATTTTTGACCAAACTTTTATTTATTGTGAATACTAGCATTTTCATGGGAATAATAATTAAAATTTAAAGATGGCATTTTTACTACAAATAAGATGATAACAGTATTTGATAATCAATATTTCATTTTAGTGATAAATATGAAATTTGAATAAAAGTAAAAAAAAGAAAATGTTGTTACTAGTAAGATTCAAACCAGCAACATTACAATTTCTAGGTCATTCTGCTATGTATGATTTGAGAGATGGAATAGTGAAAGCAGCAGCATATCAAATACATAAAGAGAGAAGGCCTAGTAGAAATCCTTGGATGTCACAGGAGATACTGAATTTCATTGATGAAATGAGAAAATATAAAAATGTGCAAATGAAGCAGGTGAAAGAGAATACATACATTTAAAAAGTGAGGTTGACAGGGAGTGCAAAACTGCTGAGGAGTAATGATTAGAGGACAAATGTAGGGATATAAAAGAATATTAAAATATGGGAAAGAGACTACTTACGGGAAAATAAGAGACATTTGGAGAGAAGGAAAGGTACTGTGTGACTATCAAGAGCTCAGACAGAAAACCAATACTAAGCAAAGGAGGGAAAGCTGAAAAGTGGAAGGAGTATATAGAGGGTCTGTACAAGGGAAATGAACTTGAAGGCAAGAGGATGTTGATAAAGAGGTGATAGGAGATATGATACAGTGAGAAAAATTTGACAGAGCATTGAAATAACTAAGTCAAAAAAGGCTCCTAGAGTAGACAATCTTCCATCAGAACCAAGGATACCCTTGTGAGAGTCAGCCAGGACAGAATTATTCTATCTGGAGTGCAAGACGTATGAGACAGGTGAAAAAGCCTCAGTCTTAAAGAATAGTGTAATAATTCAAATTCCAAAGATAGCAGGTGCTGACTGGTGTGAATATTAGTTTAATAAATCATGGTTGCTAAATACTAACATGAATTATTTGCAGAAGAATGGAAAAATTGTTAGAAGCCAACTATGGGAAGATCAGATTGAATTCCAAATAAATGTAGAAACAAATGAAGCAGTACTGACCTTAATACTAATCTTAGAAGATAGGTTCAGGAAAGGCAAACCTACATTTGCAGACTTAGTGAAAGCTTTTGAAAATGTTGATAGAAGTGAAGCAAAGCTGTAGCCTATCCCTGATGTTCTTCAATATGTATTTTGGACAAGCACTAAAGAAAACAAAAAAAAATTGGAGAAGGAATTAAAATTGAGTGAGAAGAAATAAAAGCTTTCAGATTTGTCAGTGACATTGTAATTCTGTCAGAGACATAAAAGAACTTGGAAGACTTGTTGAACAGAATGAACAGGATCTCGAAAGGAGGATATATAAGGTGAACATTAACAATAGCAAAACAATGGTAATTGAATGTAGTAGAATTAAATGAAGTGATGTAGGAGTTAGATTAGGAAATAGACACTAAAAGTAGTACATGAGCTTTGCTATTTGGTCAGTTTAGAAGCTGATGATGGCCAAAGTAGAAAGGGTGTAAAATGTAATTCACAATGGCAAGGAAAGCATTTCTGAAAAAGAGAACTTTGACACTGGATATATATTTAAATGTTGGGAACTACTTTCTGAAGGTATTTGTCTGGAGGGTAGTCTTGTATGGAAGTGAAGCATGAATGATAAACAGTTCAGACAAGAAGAGAATAGAAACTTTTGGAATGCAGTCCTGCAGAAAAATGTTGAAGATTCTGTGGATGGATCAAGTAACTAATGAGGAGTTACTGAACAGAATTGGTGTATGTGACAAGAAATTTGTGGCAAAATTTGGCTAAAAGAAGGGATCTGTTGATAGCACATATTCTGAGACATTAAGGGCTCACCAATTTATTAGTGGAGAGAGGTGTGGGAGGTAAAAATTGTAGAGGGAAATCAGGAGGTGAATGCAGTAGGTAGGTTCAAAAGTATGTAGTTTGCAGTAGTTATTCAGAGATGAAAAAGCTTGCATAGGATAGAGTAGTGTGGAGAGGTACATGAAATGAGTCTTTGGACTGAAGACCACAACAACAACATGTTACACAGTCAGTTAACAAGTAATATATTAATATTCTCAAAATGTTTTGTTTTTACCAGTGGCTGAAACACATGTGATGTGTTTCAAAATCATATGAATAATGGACAGACCAGTGCATGCCAGATGTTAGGCACTTTGTGAAACAAGGTTTTTTTCTTCAAGAACATTAATTTGGCACCCCAAGAAATTTCTGCCTGGGGCACTGGGGCAGATACCCTGGTTTGCCCCCCACCCCCCACCCCACTCCCACACACACACACACACACACACACACACACACACACACACACACACAGAGAGAGAGAGAGAGAGAGAGAGAGAGAGATCCAAACCTGGTCTTGGGTGACATTACCAATGCTACCGTGCAGTTAAGGTATTGATTGTGTCTTGCCACTGGTGTACTTAAGATATGACTAGAATCTCTTCAGATTTTCTGTCAGGTTTCAAGACAGAGTTTCATTGTAGAAACCACTAAAAGCACATTGTAGTTAAGTCCATGCTAAATGTCAAGCTTTTGTAATATTTCACCATTCTTGGAGAGTTACCATTCTTTTGAATCTGGCATGCTTTTTTTGTTGCTTTTGCAAGAGTGTTCTGACCTAATCTTTGTACTGTGGATGATCATTTCCATTGAAGCATAGCATGTTGGAAACTCCTCTGTCTGTTATGTTTCCTGAGCCCACGAATAAAATTTTGTCACCTTTTCAGTCCATACGTAGTGCAGCTGTATAAGTAACACATAAAATGTACTTGAGTATGTGAAATTATTATTTGCACAAATTCCATTGAAATTTATAGTTACAAGTTCTGGCTAATTTACATTTCAACTATTGTAAGTAATGGGAAGCACTTTGAGGTAATATACAGAACAGGAAGTGCTGTTCCATTCACTTGAAATTAGGTATTTCACTCTTGCTACAGACACATTAGAAAATCGCTTGAAACTGATTAACTTATAAGATAATGACAGTGAAAATTCTGAACTTAACATAATTTTGATTGCCTATTTTGCCTTAAGCTTACAAGATTCTGAACTTTAACACTGTACTTTTGTTGCTATATTTTTCTGAATCAGAGGATGCATTTCAGTAATTAAGACACTAATTAAGATATTGAATAACTGATACTTATAAAAGATCATTTTAAAGATGAATGTCATACACGTAAGTAGGGGATTTCTAACTCATAAGTTTAATGATGTTCCACACACTTTTATAATTTACGAACCTTGAATATTTTTCATAAACCAGATAACAGTACAGTCTGTACAAAATTTAATTTAGCCAATTTTCAAAACATTAAATAGTTTCAGGAATGACCTCATATTCTTACATTTGTCCTTACCTAGCAACCCCTCTAGCAGAATTGCTAGTTTGCAAGCAGCAAGCAATCATGTAACTTCATTATGCCAGTTTGTGTCAGAGTCTTCCTTCAGATATGAACAGTGTAACAACACCCATGTTGAAAGAGGATGTGACAAAAATTACAGATCCGGTAACTATGCCAATCTGTACAGGAAGGTTTGCCTTAGTCAGCCTGGTACAGACAAGTGCTAATCAGTGTCAACATTTTTTCACTGTTCAGTCACATTTAAATGTGATTTTTTTCTAGCCAACCTAATAAACAGTATATTATTCTGGTGAAATTATTATGCCAATCAGTTGCATGACTGTGCTTATGATATTTAATTGGCTGTCCTTCGCTACACTGAACTATCATTAATTATTTCATCAAGAGCATGTTCACTGCACAAAAACTTGATGGTAAGAACTGTAACAAAGTACAATATGTGGTCTTCCCTTACCTGCATGCAACAGAGTATTGTGGAACTTGAACTGGCCATTGTTAGAAAATATGTCACTACTGGATGAAGTGAATGGTTCCAAACTTCAAATACTGTGTGGCTGCATCACTGAAACTATTGCTTTTGTCATCTACAGTTTTCAGTTTCTTACAACAATCAAGAGAAGAAGTGTCAGCTGCCGAGAGCATCGAAGCAGTTAATGTGGATTAACTACACCGTCTCTTATTAATTTTTTGGTATAAATCTCTCAACCACTGTTGACACTGTTTCTTTGAATTCAAGCCATATCTGGTCTACAATTACATAGTTAGTTCAGAAGGAAGGCAGACTGTCTTTTAGGAAGGTGTCAAGTGAATTTTTATCTGCTTTGTTAAATAGATATATCTTGCATTTATTTTGGTAGGTTTGGATGTTATGGTACTCAGTCTCACTACAGCTACCTTGTAGTTAATAATCTATGTATCTATAATGATGCTACCTATTTGTTCAGGATTATTTGTTTCTAAGAGTTCAAGAATGTTTCCATGACCATTTACACTTCGATTGGACTGCTGAACTAATGGCCCACAATACTTTTCAGGGAAAGTGTTTATTACAATTTTTTACTATTTTAATGCCTACAACGCATATTAAAGCCACCAACTGTAACTGTATAACTGGCTATTTGAGATGATACTCAAGTTTTCTTTGAACCTTTCAGTAACTGTATAATCTGTTTCGGAAGTGAAACTTCCTGGCAGATTAAAACTGTGTGCTGGACCGAGACTCGAACTTGGGACCTTTGCCTTTCATGGGCAAGTGCTCTACCAACTGAGCTACCCAAGCACGACTCACGCTCCGTCCTCACAGCTTCACTTCTGCCAGTATCTCGTCTCCTACCTTCCAAACTTTCACAGGAGAGATTCTGTAAAGTTTGGAAGGTAGGAGACGAGATACTGGCAGAATTGAAGTTGTGAGGACAGGGCGTGAGTCGTGCTTGTGTAGCTCAGTTGGTAGAGCACTTGTCCGTGATAGGTAAAGATCCTGAGTTCGAGTCTCAGTCCGTCACACAGTTTTAATCTGCCAGGAAGTTTCATATCAGCGCACATTCCGCTGCAGAGTGAAAATCTCATTCTGTTTCAGGAGTGTCAATAACCCAAACATATATTAATTAATTATTTATTAATCTCTACCCACACTAATACACAGAAACTACCTACAACATAAGTCTAGGAATCTGCAGCCTACATGGTCGCATCTGAGCATCTGATTCAAATCCTCCATCAGATCTGTATCAAATGTCTGCAGTCAATCAGTCATGTCAATGAAGCTACATGTCCTGTTGATGGTGCTAGAGATAGTGAGCTCTGCCTTTATCTCACAAATAAGACTGGCACTCTTTCCCAATTCATATAACAGTTAGAAACCATAGAGAATCTATTCCAATCCAAAGTGGCACACATCGTTAGTACTGACATGGGCCCCCATCTTTAGATGGCTGCACCATGTGCTCTTCAGGCATCTGGAAGGATCTATTCCACATCTGGGATGTTTTGTCCCACTATGCACACAATAGTGCACACTGGACTTCTTTCCCTGCATGGCAGCCGTATCCCCAAGGAGCCCCATTATGCACCAAACATTGTAGCTTTCAACTCACTCTCGATGAATATACAGATCTTACAAGCTAAGAGGCTTCCTCTGAACAGGACAAGTAACTGCATGTGACTCAGGATGTTCAGTAGCCACAGGTAGTTCCTGAAATCTGTTTTTCAGACAAATTGGAGAGGTCTTCTGACTGACAACCCCAGCCCTGATAATCTTTCACAGCCTGTCACATCTCAGAGGACCTCACTCAACCACAGGTGAGGGATCAACCTCAGTACAGACTGAAATAGGGGCAGCCACAGTAGGGAACTGATCAGGGGATATGTGGGAAGTGCTGGACATCCTGTGGATCACTGCGTTTTCTCTCACCTCCCGCCCCCCCTCCCCCTACTCACACCCTCCTGACACACAGTGATGCCCGTTACAACAGCCTAAAACTGTTTGACCAAAGCCAGCACTGCCCGGAATTGTGAGCCAAGCATTACCCAATCAGTTCACATCCTAACACAGCAATCATAGCCCCTTTCTGTACTACAGTTGCGGAAATCTGTAATTCCAGATTGCCTGATGCCTGACTTAAGAGGTATAAACTGAAAGAAAACATTTTCACAGTCCCAGCATCAATTCTGAGCTGATTAGATGTCACATTGTATGCACAGACACAAAATTCCAGAATGGTGGAATTGGAAAACCGTCAAAACTACTTTTTTGCAAGACACACAATGAGATTTCAACTGTATCAATTTTGTGTTTGCATTTGATGGAAAATATTTCTTTAATAGTAAATCTGCATAAGCACTGTAGACAAGGGTGAAATACATGTAAGTTCACTGATGCATAGATTCTACAGCACTACAACATTTACTATTTGTTATTTACCATCCCAAAACAACTACAAAATATTACTAAATAACATTTTACAAAACAATTTTAATTTTCAGGAAATATTTCATGTTATTTATCGTTCTAAAATTCAGGATGGCATATAACACACATGTGAGAGTAGGTAACTGCTCACCAAACTGATGAGGTACTATGTAGTGAAGACACACTCAGTGCTACCCACAACAGAAGGACTCCTACTGTGCCTCATCAAGCTCTGTTGTGAAGGGTAGCCTAGAAACCATCTGCTTCCCAATTGATCCATGCAAAAACCCTGGCCCCCTACTCTCAATGCCCCACTTGCAAGTTTCACATGTCTGTGCAATACCAAGATACAAAACCTATCCCACGCTCTGCCTCAAATTCGAGCCTAAACCATCTCTGTCTTTAATTTGTTTACCTTTCTGAATATGCACCAGCACCACTTGGATATTACTTGACACTTGGAAGATGCATACATGGCTAACTTGCTCACACAACTAGATACAGCCGTATTCTAGATCAAAGTAGAGCACATTGGTACCTCACAGTATGAGCATCGGAAGTGACTGTGGAAACTGCCTTGTAGGACAGTCGTTTATGTCAAATGAATTATGATGAGCAAGAGGGGAAAGGAGGGACAGTGCAAACAGAAAAGCTGACGAAACATATGAGTAAAATGTAAGTCACAAGTAAAACATAAGTCAGTGGTGTGCAAATTATGGCAGGAGAGAACAGTGCTCAGCAGTGTGAGATAAAAGTATCTGGCACACAGAAGAAGAAGCAAAGTAAACACAATAAATGTCTCACTGTAATATCAATAAATAATGAGGCAGAAACACCTGCAATATTATGAACGAAAAAACACTAATTGCAGTCTTGACAGCAAAATATAGGTACACAGCTGTGTTAGCGCATCAAAGGATTTCTACTGAGGGCAAGCAACATTTTCATTCCGCTTTTCATGTGCTTCTTAATGACAACGCTTGTGCTATTCTGCAAGTGGCCTCATTTACTCTTAAATTACTTATTCACCATCTAGCATGTGTTTTCCAATAAAAATATACATTTTTGGGTGCAGAAGAACTAGGGTTACAAATTGATAAGACTGGATTTTTGAAAGATATACATTTTAAAATTTGAATGAACTGTATTTCTAATGACCATACCAAACAAAAGAAAAATTCGGAGTAGGTATTAAAATCCATGGAGAAGAAATAAAAATGTTGACATTTGCCAATGACATTGTAATTCTGTCAGACAGCAAAGAACTTGGAAGAGCAGTTGAGCGGAATGGACAGTGTCTTGAAAGGAGGATATAAAATGAACATCAACAAAAGCACAACTAGGATAATGGAATGTAGTCGAATTAAGTCGGGTGATGCTGAGGGAATTAGATTAGGAAATGAGACACTTCAAGTAGTAAAGGAGTTTTGCTATTTGGGGAGCAAAGTAACTGATGATGGTCGAAGTAGAGAGGAAATAAAATGTAGACTGGCAATGGCAAGGAAAGCGTTTCTGAAGAAGAGAAATTTGTTAACATCGAGTATAGATTTAAGTGTCAGGAAGTCGTTTCTGAAAGTATTAGTATGGAGTGTAGCCATGTATGGAAATGAAAATGGATGATAAATAGTTTGGACAAGAAGAGAATAGAAGCTTTTGAAATGTGGTGCTACAGAAGAATGCTGAAGATTAGATGCATAAATCACGTAACTAATGAGGAGGAGGAGAAGAGGAGTTTGTGGCACAACTTGACTAGAAGAAGGGACCGGTTGGTAGGACATGTTCTGAGGCATCAAGGGATCACAAATTTAGCATTGGAGGGCAGTGTGGTGGGTAAAAATCGTAGAGGGAGACCAAGAGACGAATACACTAAGCAGATTCAGAAGGATGTAGGTTGCAGTAAGTACTGGGAGATGAAGAAGCTTGCACAGGATAGAGTAGCATGGAGAGCTGCATCAAACCAGTCTCAGGACTGAAGACAACAACAACAATTCTGAGTAAGGAATAAGATGTTTCACAATAAAACATTTAATTACCATCATCAGCTAAGCCTATAGAGGTTCTTATTATTTTCTTCATACATACAGGATTTAAATATCAATGTGTGGGCATATATTTCCAAAAACAGTACACTGCAGTTCCCAACTTAACGGATTTTTCAATGGATGCATAGTGTACAAGGTGTCTCTGCCAGGGAAGTCCACATCAGATCTAGAAATAAAAAAACTTTTCAGCAGACAAAAGCGGATGGGGCTAAATGAGCTGAATCAAAGAAACCTGAAGAGCTGAATGCCAATTGCTGTTTGTTTAGGTGGTTGGCTGGGTGTGCAAATGATTATTGTTGTTATAATTATTAGTGAAATCCACAGATTAAGACTACCAGACCAGAAATAAATGACTAACAGGAAGAATAGGTAAGAAAGATTAATATGTACTCTTCTTGGTGTAGTCAAGAAAATATTTTGACAGAAAATTTTTACCAGATCACTACACCACTAATGGCCAATTCTACAGTCCCAGATTAGCAGCCACTCCAGTTATAGTCTCAGAATAGCATGGAAAATGCATTGTATGAATATGTAATAACATCTAACTGAAGAATAAACATGGGATGACTGAACTGGTGATCCCGACAGAGTTAGTGAATTTAACCAGAGAAGAAGAAATGGGAACCTGACACAAATTATATGGAAGAATATGACAATTCCAAATTTATTAAAAATTTTTGTACTACTACTTTCAATTTCATGCTTGAGAAACTGGAGTGCATGAATGAAGTGTGAAACTATTTCCTAACATAAATATTTTTGCTTGTAGTAGGAATAATAGGAATTTGGTATTTGTACTTCATGAATTTTATTCTGTCATATTATTTATGTGAATGAGGTATGCATAAATGACCAATTGTGCCAAAGCAGTCTCACTTTTTTGCCATGTGTTACAATTGCTACTGTATTAAAAAGGCCTATTTTGTTTTATTTATCTGCTAATGACAAATTGGATGTAATCAAATTGAGAAACCACATCAGTCTTGGGTACTATTCATATTAACAGCTTTTCCAGTATTAGACAATGACATTTTTATTTTTCATGTAGCTAAACGTTTGATGAACTTTGATGAGGTAATAGATTCTTTTGCAGAAAGAAAAGCACGTTGTGTTAAACTTTAGCAAGATTATAGAGAGAAATGCTGTAACCTAAGGACTGGAGAAATGTATACTGTCTTGATTGTGTCTTGTCTTTATGGGTTTTATGTTTCCTATATTTAATTTTGTGTCACACAAAAGAGAAAGTTTTTAGCTAATTGGCAATACAGAGTGAAAATTTTCTGAAGTGTTCCTGTTCTCTCAGTTATAAACAATCCCACCCAGTAAAGATTAGATTAGGCTAATTATTCATTCCATAGACCCACAAAAGAGGGGATCCTCCTGGGTGTGGAACATGTCAAATAAACACATTACAAAAATGTAATTAGAAAAACTTGAGTTTCATTCATTTTAATGATCCTGAATCAATAAACAGTAAAATTATGTACATGAATTAAATTAAACTTCTAATATTTACAGGTTTAATACTTACATCTGCTTTCATTAAATCCATCATTCACACAGTAGCTAGTTACTTGGCTATTACAACCAAGTATTGTCAAAAATTAAAGTAAATTATTCATTTCAATGATCCTCAGTTAAGAACAGTCAAATTATGTACAAGATTTAAAATTAAACTTCCACAATTTACAGACTTAAGAATTACATCTGCTTTCCGTACATCCATCATTCACACAGTAGGTAGTTACTTGGCTGTAACAACCAAGTCTTGTCAAAAATTAAAGTATAATAAATGTTCATTAAAATGGTCTACTGCACTTGTTGAGAAATTCATGGATGGAATAGAAGGAGTTGTCCACCAAAAATTCTTTTAAATTATGTTTGAATTGTGCCTTGTCTGAAACTAAACTCGTAATGGTTGCTGGTAACTTACTGAAAATATGCGTTGCTGAATGCTGGAAACCTTTCTGGGCAAGAGTAAGTGATTTTAAATCTTTATGTATATTCTTCTTATTCCTAGTATTGATACTGTGTACTAAGCAGTTAGTTTGAAAAAGATATGTTTTATTTACAACAAACTTCATTAAGGAATAAATATACTGAGAGGCTATGGCTAGTATACCCAATTCTTTGAATAGGTTTCGACATGATCTTGGATTTACACTACTCATTACTCTTATTATATGCTTGTGTACTCTGAAAATGTTTTCTCAGTTTGTGGAGTTACCCCAAAATATGATACCATATGACATAATGGAGTGAAAATAAGTCAAATATGCCAGTTTTTTTTATATTTATATCTCCTATGTCTGACATCATTCGCATTGCAGACACAGACTTGTTTAGGCACTTTAGCAGTTTGTTAGTATGCCTCTCCCAACTGAATTTATTATCAAGTTGTAATCCCAATAATTTTACACTCTCAACTTCTCCTATTTGCATGTTGTCATATTTTATACACACACTAGAAGGAAATCTCTTGGAAGTTCTGAATTGCGTATAGTGGGTCTATTCAAAGTTTAAAGATAGTGAATTGGCTATGAACCACTTATTAACGTCAGTAAAAATTTGATTAGCTGCCCTTTCTAAATTTATATTTGATTTACTATTTACTGCAATGTTTGTATCATCTGCAAATAAGACAAACTTGGCATCTGGTAATGTAACAGATGACAGGTCATTAATATACACAAGAAAAAACAGTGGACCTGGTATGGAACCTTTGGGAACACCACATGTAATTTCTTCCGTCAGATGATGTCTGATTGCCTACTGCTGAAGTGTTACGTATTGACACCCTTTGTTTTCTATTAATAAGATATGACTGAAACCACTTTGCAGCACTACCAGTGATGCCATAATATTTAAATATTTTAATTTACTTAAAAGAATGCTGTGATTAACACATTCAAAAGCCTTTGACAGGTCACAGAATATGACAGCTGCCTCTAATTTGTTGTCTAACGAATTAAGGATATTTTCACTGTAAGTGTAAATAGCCTTCTCAATATCAGAACCCTTAAGAAACCCAAACTGTGACTTTGACAGTGTGTTATTTTCACTAAGGTGCTTAAGTAGATGCTTGAACATAACCTTTGCAAAGATTTTTGAAAAAACTGGCAAAAGTGAGGTCAGTTGGTAATTTGACTACATTTCTTTGTCCTCTTTCTTGTGGCGAAGTATAACTTCAGCATATTTATGCCAGTCCGGGAATGTTCCTGTGATAAGTGATTAATTACGCAAATAACTTAAGATATGACTAAGCTCACATCAACACTCTTTTATTAACTTTATTGATATGTTATATAACCACTAGTATGCTTTGATTTCAAGGACTTTATGATGGATTCTATTTCTTTGGGTGAAGTAAGTGTCAATTCCATTTTACTGAGATTGCTTGTGTGCACTGGTCTCAGATATTCCATTGCATTATTTACTGAACATGACAACCCCATGCTATCAGTAACAGAGACAAAATACTAGTTTAAATGGTTTGCAATACAACATGCATTTGTTACCTGGGTTTCATTTATTTTTAGAGCTATTTGTTCCTCCTCATTTCTGGTTCTACCTGTCTCTGACTTAACTATATCCCATATTGTTTTCACTTTATTGTGGGATGTATTTATCTTCTTCTCATAATGCAGATGTTTAGATTTCTGGATAACCTCCTTCAATATCTTGCAGTAATTTTTGTAATAAGCTATAATGCTAGTATCAAATGTGTCCCTGCATATCAGATAGAGTTTCCTTCTTGTCTCACTTGATATCTTTATCCCTTGCGTGATCCATGGTTTCTTATTTGACTTCTGCTTCATTTGATTCACCCTCAGGGGAAAACAGTTTTCAAATAAGGTGCTACCTTTATTAATGAATGTTTTATATTTTCCATTTGTGTCTTGGATGCTGTAAAGATCCATCCAATTAATTTCTTTGAGCAATCTCCTAAATTTCTCAGTTTTTGGCTGTTTTATTGGCCTTCTGTACTCAGTTCTGATAGATGTTTTACCCTGACAGTTTTCAAAATTTAATGTTAGGTGTTGCATGTCATGGTCAGATAGCCCATTTACTACTGGTTTTGTAATGTGGCTTAGTTTCCTAGAATTGTCTATAAAGATATTATCAATGGCAGTCTTAGAACATTTATATACCCTAGTTGGGAAATATACAGTAGAAATTAAATTGAATGACAATGTAACTGATTTCAGTAACTGTTCACTGACAGTGTTTTTCAGGACATCTACATAAAAATCACCAGCAACCACCAGTTCTTTGTTTTTTAATTTTAGATGAGATATTAAATCTTCAATAACATTTATAAACAGGTTAAAGTTTCGTGAAGGTGCTCTGTTTATGACTACCTGTTATGAAATTCTATCTCTGTTGCACCTGCTTCTAAGTGCTGCTCTAAGTAAAATTTATTCTTATTTATTCTTAAATTTAAAACTGTTTTTAACAAATGTGGCAATTCCTCCTTTCTCTATATTTTGTCTACAGAAGTAAGAGGCTAACTTAAATTCTGTAAGGTTTAACATATTTATACCAGTGGTCACATGATGTTCAGAGAGGCAGATTACATTTACTGGGTTTGATGACTGTAATTCATCAATACACATAAGTAGTTCATTAATTTTACTTCAAAGCCCTCGAATATTTTGATGCACTAAAGATAGTTGGCATTTTACATTTGCCAAGATGAAATTGGGTGGAAACAAAATTTCTGCTGATTGCTGTAAATTTTTAACCAACAGCTGTGTTCGCTGATCCAGTGTGCCAGGATTATGCTGTTTGATTCCTTTCTCAAACTGAAGGTTTGTTTCAATCTTTACTTCTCTCAGAACTTGACTTCGTTCTGTCCTACCTATCCGAAAAAGGGTCTGCTCCAACACATATGATCACTGGTATATTACCACTTTGGCAGTGCCTCCCCCCCCCCCTTACATTTCCTGCTATTAGCCCAGCCAGTTTACCCTTCCCTTTCCTGTTGAGGTGTAGGCCATGTCTAATATAATCCCATCTACTGAGAGAATCAACAGGAACCAAACCAATATGTGACGCCGCACCCCACCCAACTAGCCATTCCAACTCCAAATTAACCCTCCCGATAGAAGGGAGGCTAGGATGTCAAACTGACTGACTTAGGGGCAGGAGAGGCACCACAGGACATTTCAACTTCCACTGTCCTGAATATAGGTTTGATGGCATCCATTACAAAGTATACACATTTGAATTCTGCAGAGCGAAATATAGTGACATGCAATAGGACATTTCCTTGAACATAAATGTTTTACATATCAAACTCTTCAGAAAGATGTGTGCTACAAAATGAACATATTTTTGGAGAACTGATTTTCTTAAATTTTGATCAAGGTTTTGCCCCAGTTTGGAAATATCGAAGATCTGGGGCTATCAAAAACGGTGCCATTAAAACAGTGTTGCTAAATATGGTTTTCTGAAATTCTTTCACCAAAGAAGATGAAGTAAATATCCAGAATTTGAATCAAGAACAGCTGCTAACATGAGTAAATTAGATGTAGATATCCTTGATATAGTGAAGTGACACAAGTCATTTGAAAGAAGGCAAATCTTCAAGTCCAAATTGTATACCAGCTGGTTCCTTTCAGAGTATGCTGATGTAATAGCTCCATACTTAGCAATCATATACAATTGCTTGCTTGATGAAAGACATGAACCTAAAGACTGGAACATTGCACAGGTCACACCAATATTCAAGAAAGGAAATAGGAGTAATCAGCTGAATTACAGACCCACATCACATACATTGATTTTCAGTAGATTTTTGGAACATATAGTGAGCTTGATCAGTATGAATTATGTTGAAGAAAACAATATATTGATACATAGTTAGCACAGTTTCAGAAAGTACCATTCGTGTGGAATATGAGTAACTTTTTATTCTTATGAAGTAATAAATTCTATCAACAAGGTATCTCCAGTGGATTCCATATTTTTAGATTTCCTGAATGCTTTTGATACAGGCCTTAACAAGTGACTTCTAATCAAATTGTATACATATGGAGTATCATACCAATTATATGTCTGGATTTGTGATTTCCTATCAGACAGGTCAAAGTTTGTGGTAACTAATGGAAATGGAAAGTCATCAAGTAAAACAAAGGGATATCAAGCATTCCCCAAAGTACTATTACAAGCTCCATGCTGTTCCTAATCCATATAAATGATGTAGAAGATAATCTAAGCAGCTCTCTTAGATTATATATGATATAGTCTAGTCATTTACCATCTATAAAGTCATCAGAAGATCAAACCAATTGAAAAATGATTTAGTCAAGATATTTGTATTACATGAAAAGTGACAATTGACCATAAACAATGAAAAGTGTGAGGTCATTGACATATCCTTTCATTTCAGTTCGATAAATTACACATATCTAAAGGCAGTCTTTTGATCTAAACAGTTAGAGATTATAGTTGTGAACAGTTTAAATTGGAACAATAAGACAGATAATATTGTGGGGAAGGCAAACCAAAGATATTGTTTTATTGTCAGAACAGATACAACAAATCCACTAACAAGACTGCCTACACTAAACTTGTCCAGCCTCTGCTGGAGAGCCGTTATGTGGTGTGGCATCCTTTCCAGATATAGTTGATGGAGGAAACTGAAAAAATTTAAATTAGGTTAGCTTGTTTTGTATTATTGCAAAATAGGAAAGAGAGGATCATGGATATGATATGATTGTTAGGGTTGCAATCATTATAACAAAGGCAATATTGATTCTGCCAAAACCATTTATGAAATTTCAATCACTAACTTTCTCCTCCAAATGCAAAAATATTGTGTTGATGCCCACTTACATAGGGAGAAATGATTATTGTGATGAAATAAGATACATAAGAGATTACACAGAAAGATTTAAGTGTTCATTTTTCCCACACACTGAGAGTGGAACAATAGAGAAATAGTATGAAAGTGGTTTGATGAACTCTCTATCAGACACTTTGGTGTGAATTTCAGTTAGTCATGTGGGTGTAGGTTTAGAAGAATGTAACAGTCTGTGTGTTTCAACATGGAAAAGAAGAATTTTTCACTGAGTTCAACATTGCATCGTAATGTCCTATTTCCACTGTGCAGGAGTCCATATCCTCCACTGTAGGTTTCAGTGAGGCCTTCTTTTGTAATCCTAAGGTGGGAGCTTTATCACCTTAGCTTCCTTGGAGACTCCCATATGAAGGAAGGGTGCCATTGTCTTAGTAGGATGCATATGTTTGTAAGCAAATGTTCTGGTTAACTATTAAAGAATTTTGCTCTCAGTGATGTGCTTAGAAAATTATTTTATTGTGAATAGTATAGCAAATGATAAAAACAGACATTTAAAATTCTGGTTTCTTCTTCTCTGTCTTAAAGTTTCTTTTAGCCCAAAACAGCTTTGCCCAAGAATAAGAATACAACATGTCTGAAAATGAGGCAAAAGTTGTGTGGAATGTTTATGTAATATTTTGTGGACAACAGTTTTTGATGTAAACAAGAAAGATCATTAACTAGAAAAACTGGTGGAATGTAGTTATAAAAACACAAATGTGAACATTTCATCTTAATTTATTAACCATCATATAATGAAAATCTGTGTGTGAGGGCTTCATATATGATGAGTAATAGTACAGTAAGTAAATAAATGAGCAAATATATATTTCTTCATGTGACTTTACTTTATGTTCTAGGAGATCCTCCATAAAATCATGGAGAATGTACAGGGTTCCCAGATAAAGCAGTTAAAGTTGAAACATAACAGGTAATTTTTGATAGATGTTAATTTTTTATATTATTTACTAGATAAAACAATGGACTTGTGAAAAATTATGACCTAAAGATGTGATTCACAAACAAATATTTTATTTGGCCACTGACTGAATCATTGTTCTTACTATCTTCGAAGCATAGTGTCACAAACAGATTAGGAACCCTGAACTGAGTGCAGAAATGCCAAGACTATAATAGCAGTATTTGAAAGCTGCAAGGGCATGCTGAAAAGTAATGCCACTGAATTTTTTATGTGAAAGCTCTTAAAGCTTTTTAAATAAAAAGCTTTAGTATTGTTCTGCATCTTTATTCTTCATGTCAACATATTTATATCTCAACAGCCACCCTGGTCACGAATGCATTTCTCCCAATGGAAGAGTAGTTTGTTGATAGCATCACTGTAGAATGTTCGGTTTTGCTGATGGAGTCACAACCTCATCTATGCCTTCACTGTTTCATCACTGTTAAAGTGAAGTCCTTGAAGTTGTTCGTTAAATTCTGGAAACACATTAAAATTTGATGTGGCCAAGTTGGGACTGTGTGGAGGATGATCGATGATGGTGAACCCAAGGTGTTGGATTGTTCCAGATGTCACAGCACTCGTGTGTGGTCTGAAATTGTCATGCTGGAAGAGAGGGTGCCCCATGTGTGGAAGAAGTTTTTTGTGGTTAGAAACTCAATTACAGCACACTGTTTCTCACGCACCAGCTAGTTACATTACACATTGCCATTTTGCATGGTATTGTTCGGAGCCCTCTGGCAGCAGAGGGTTGCATTTTGCATCAGCAAAGTGGGAATGTAGACTGAGTAATATAAATGACCTGTAATACATTAACCAATATTGGGAATAGAATAAAACATTTGGTGGCATTATTTTTCAGCACTCCCTTTTAAATGAGTAGATAAATAATTGGCAATCTCAAAATCTGTTTAACATAAACATTGGAATATTTTAGCATTTACATTCCCTGTAAGTCCAAATATTCTAATGAACTGTAGAAGGAGCAGCTTGTGCTTACACTTTTATTTTGTTTTTGAATCTTTTGGGATTTTAAATTTTCTGCCAGATGCCTGTGGGCATATATTTATATAATATTACACAAGTGTATAAAACTCTATTCTGAATCCTAGACAGGGATGCATATTCTATATGGATATGTACTTTGCTTCTAGTGTTGCAGTTGTGAATTTCACAGTTCATACTGAATTCACTCTTGTTATTTAGCAGAAATACCACCAGTCGTTGTATTGGCACAAGAGTGTAACACACTCCAGGTCCCTGAAGAGGTTTCTGCAAGATGTTTAGTTATCATCTTTATACAATGTCCTTACTGTGTGCTTCTGTAGAATAAAACTTTTCTTGATCTTAGCTGTATTGCATCAGAGGTTATGTCACAGGAAAGTGATGAGTGAAAGCATGCTGAGTATGCTAGCAATCCCGTCTGGAGGTCAACACAGTGAGACATATTTCTGAGTACAGAGCCAGCAGTACTGGGCATTTTGATTAAATAATCCCTACGCTGGTGCTATCTCAGTTTGTTATCCATCTGGATGTCTGGGAACTATACACATAGAGCCTCTTTAGTATGTCCATTAATCTGTAAATCATTTTGATTTGTTTGGAATTGTATAATACCAGCAGATCCAGCAATGCTTTGCAACTGCTAAATATGTCCAGGAATCAGATATATGTCTTTATTTCTTTCTGCCTTACACCTCTTTTTATCCCTCCCCTCCTCCCTCCACCCCTCTCTGTCCATAACCTCCTGATCAGCCAGAACTTTATAACCACTGACCTACTATCAATATAAACTCATCCAGTTGATAGCAGCATCGCCTCATGAGGAATGACTGATAGACACAAGCACAGTGTATGTTGTATCAACGAGTGTGCTGTCCATGTGTAGAATGGGGTATGCGTGTGATCTATCTGAATTTGACCAAGAGCAGATTGTGATGGTCCGGAGGCTCAGCACGATGCCTTTGGGAACTGCACAGTGTGTCGGGTTTTCGAGGAGTGCTGTGGCGAGTGTCTTCAACACATGGTGAAACCACGGACTGACATCATGGAATTAGGTGGCCACCCATCATTACAGATGTCGTAGGCTGGGCAGACTGATAAAACAGGACAGGCAGTGAACTGTAGGGAGAACTAACATCAGCCTCCAATGCTCGGCAGACTACAAGTCAGTCTGAATGTTTGTTAGATTTTCATGGAAAAATTTGAAATAAATTGGTCAATAATGTTTAGAGACTTTTGATACTAGCATTTCCATTTTTATGTACTATGTACTATACTGTATACTTTGGAAGAATATATAGACTTTGTCCATTCCAGCATTTATTAGAGGGTTGTGTAAAAATTTGAAGTAAATCAGTCAACAATTTTTTTGAGAAGTTTGGTGACAACTGTTCCCCTTTATATATTACATACACAGTTATATACCATATGTATTAAAATATACAGCTTATGCTTGTTGGAATCTATATTAGAGCTTTGGGTAAATATTTGAAGTAAATTGGTCAAGAACTTTCAGATATTTTTGGTAACAGTGTTAAACACCAATTTGTCTTTATATGGTAGTATAGAAGATGACTATATGATTGAAGTTTAAACTGGAATGAGGTTTTCACTCTGCAGCAGAGTGCGCGCTGATGTGAAACTTCCTGGCAGATTAAAACTGTGTGCCGGACTGAGACTCGAACTCAGAACCTTTGCCTTATGGAGGCAAGTGCTCTACCAACGGAGCTACCAAAGCATGACTCACGCCCCATCCTCACAGCTTCACTTCTGCCGGTGCCTCATCTCCTGCCTTACAAACATTGCAGAAGCTCTCCTGCAAACCTTGCCAAACTAGCACTTTTGAAAGAAAGGATATTGTGGAGACATGGCTTAGCCACAGCCTGGAGTGTTTCCAGAATGAGAATTTCACTCTGCAGCGGAGTGTGCTCTGATATGAAACTTCCTGGCAGATTAAAACTGTGTGCCGGGCCGAGACTCGAACTCGGGACATTTGCCTTTTGCGGGCAAGTGCTCTACCAACTGAGCTACCAAAGCACGACTCGCGCCCCGTCCTCACAGCTTCACTTCTGCCAGTATCTCACCTCCTACCTTCCAAACGTTACAGAAGCTCTCCTGTGAGCCTTGCAGAACTATCCTGTGAAAGGCAAAGGTCCTGACTTCAAGTCCCGGTCCGGCACACAGTTTTAATCTGCCAGGAAGTTTAATATCAGTGCACACTCTGCTGCAGAGTGAAATTCTCATTCTGGAAACATCCCCCAGGCTGTGGCTAAGCCAAGTCTCCGCAATATCCTTTCTTTCTGGAGTGCTAGTTGTGCAAGGTTCGCAGGAGAGCTTCTGTAAAGTTTGGAAGGTAGGAGACAAGGTACTGGCAGAAGTGAAGCTGTGAGGATGGGGTGTGAGTTGTGCTTGGGTAGCTCAGTTGGTAGAGCACTTGCCCGTGAAAGGCAAAGATCCCTAATTTGAGTCTCGGTCTGGCACACAGATTTAATCTGCCAGGAAGTTTTGAAGTTTAAATTGTTTGCTGGGAACCAGTTGTAAACCTGCTCCATTATTCTTTTGGCTGTTTATAGTATGAATGTGTCAGGGCCCTTTATTAATATTCCTGTGTCATCAGCAAATCTTATAGTTCTTGAAGAGCACCAGGTACATCGTTTATGTAGGCCAGAAACAGGAGTGGGACCATATTTAATGTTGTTTCACTGAGAATTTACTCTTGTTTGTGTCGTACCATTTCTTAATGTGGCCCTCTGTTTTCTATTGTTAGGATAAGATTCCTTTCTTGTGAGTGGAATGCTTTTAATACCACACCATTTTAGTATCATCAGTAGAATCTTACAAGCTACACAAGTGAAGTGCTTGACAAGATTACAGAAAATGCTAACAGAGTATTTGGTATGTGGGAATATGGGAGTAACCAGTGACTCGTGCTTTGTTTACTCCATGCAAGTGCAGCAGATGTTAGATATAAGTTTTTACTTTTTGACTGTCAGTTCAGTGAATTTTCTTTTCTGAGTTGGAAAAATGAAGTATTTTGTGCAAAGCTGTATGTGGGTTTAATTTGTTGCCAACATATTTGGTGACCCCAGCAAAAACAAGAAACACTCTCGCAACTTAATATTGTGTGACAGTTCCGCCAAAGATGGAGAAGCTAACAAAATTCTGCAAGCAACCAACAATGAGATGTGACAGCTAAAGCAACAGATTGGGCTTTTAGAGCTTGCAGCACTGAAGAATGATAGCAAAGCAGAATCCATGAATTTGCAAATGCCAGTAGTAGCAGCCACACCACACAGTCACACATCAATGATTTTTCACGAATGTACGCACCGTTATCAACTGTGCCGTGGTTGCAGTTAAGAGCGAATCCATTCACAACTAAGCAGCCCATACACCACACTTAAAATGGCATTGATCGCTCGCTGCATGAAATTACTTGAACAGCAACTTTCCCAGGTGACGTATCAGGAGAAATGCGGAACAGAAGTCCATCTGAATTTTGGAGACATTTACTCACTATAGTCGATGCAAGCATGATGTCCAATGAATTGTTACTGCACGTCTGGCAATGGCAGCTTCCTCATCAAGTTCAACTGACATTGATTGCGTAAAAACGACAGTCTCTTGACAAACAACTGCAAATAGCTGACAGAGCTTTTGCTACTCTACAGTTGACACTCGTAGCATCTGTAGCAATGTCATCTGCCACTTCTGCAATGGAAGCCAGTGATGACTAATCAGAATGGTTAGAAGAATCAAAGTTAAGCTGTGCAGCCACAGGTTACAGACAAAAACCAGGCATTGATGAGGGGATCAGGAAACTGCAAGATGTGATGGAAAGTATGGCTACTTGCCTACATGATTTGGAGCCGCAGACGTCCACCAGGTCCACCAGTAACAAGAAGAGGTCACACTCCAAACAGGATCAAGCTTACACTGACAATTTTTGCTGGTATCACAGATGATTCAGGCCACAAGCTACAAGATGAACAAAACCTTGTGGACACCCAAATGGCGAGGGCAGCCCACTCTAGGCGCCATGGGCTGCGACACTCATGAACGTTGCCATATACGAACGCGGAACCAGGTGACAGTTGCAGGCAGCAACACGCACAGTCAAGATAAGGCACTTGAAGGCTTCTGATATAGTATACCTTTATGGCACTCAGCATCACCCTGGGAGTATAAGCTAACATTGTACAGATTACAAGTGGTTGATAGACTCACAGGCCTCAACTTCCGGATCGACACCATCTTGGAAGTGTTTACCTTGCTGGCTCCAAGTTTTGTTAAGGAGGACACATGGGAGCCTTTGAAATTGATAGCAGTTAACAATTCAAGTATAAACACGAACAGCTATAAAGATCTCGCTATAGATATTGTTTTATCTACCTGTTATAAGTAGAATTTTCTAGTGGCAGATATTTTACAGCCAATCTTAGGCGCAGATTTCTTGTCTCATTTTGCTCTCACCATGGACTTGGCAAATAACTCTCATACTACTGGATCAAATAGTGGCATGACACAAGGCTTTCGGTGCAGTACGGCAGAGGCTGTTTTAGGAGAAGTCAATAACTCAGCTATACAGTCTCCCCAACAAGAAGCCATAAAGACTCCAGTTGTTAAACATAGTACAGTGCTTTATATACACACACCACACCATGACCACCAGTAACAAGATGTGTCCACAGATTACCCCCAGAGCGATTAGCAGAGACAAAAGCGGTATTTGAGGAGATGCTCCAAGCTGGGGTAATAAGAAGGTCTGACAGTTCTTGTGCATCCCCTCTCCACCTAATATGTAAGGAAGATGGCACATGGTGTCCCTGTGGCGACTACCACCGAGTGAACACAAGAACAATCCTGAACAAGTACCCCATACCAAATATTGAAGAGTTTACCTATGCTCTAGCGGGTGCAAAAGTATTCTCAGTACGGGATTGTCGTAAGGCATACAATCAGATTCCTGTGGCTCCACCTGACATCGCAAAGACGGCAATGATCACACCCTTTGGGCTATTCAAGTTTCCTTTTATGCCATTCGGACTCAAAAATGCAGCCCAATCCTGGTAAAGATTCATTGATGGAGTGCTCCAGGGATTGCCTTTCTATTATGTATATCTGGATGATATTTTGGTATTCTCAGAGGATATTCAATCACATATAGACCTATTCAGGAAGTACGACAAAGGCTTGATATGTATGGAGTAATGCTAAATGAACACAAATGCATTGTGGCCAAGAGTCAAGTCATTTTCCTCGGCTATGTAGTCTCAGTTAACAATATACAGCCATTACCGGAGAAGATCTTCATGTTGTGCAACCTACCCAAACCTACAGACTACAAACAACTTAGGCATTATCTCGGTATGGTAAATTTTTACCAGTGTCATTTACCAGTTCCTGCCGAAACACAGGTACCACTTACGAACGCACTGCTGGCAAGAATACCACAGGAAAGTGAAAGCTGCAACGGACACCAGAAATCAGAAATAACCAAAGCTTTTGGCAACTTGCAAAGAAGCTTAGAGGAGGCAATGTTACTCGTGCACCATTGTGTATTGTAGTAGACGTGAGCCAGGTCGCAATTGGTGCAGCCTTGCAACAGCAGGTTGATGGACATTAGCAACCTCTTAGTTGCTTCTCAAAGAAGCTCCAACTCCGACAGACAGAATGGAGTGCATATGACAGAGAGTTGTTGGAAATATATGAAAGTGTCAAACATGTCCACCCGAATATTGAAGCCAGGCCAATAACAATTTTCACTGATCATAAACCTTTCAGCAACATCAGCAATAAGTGCTCACAAAGGCAGTTCTGGCACAGAGTTTGTCAATCAATTAACCACAGATATAAGACGCATCAGAGGTGCAGAGAATCTGGTTGCATATTACTTTTCTTGTGTTTGCGGTATGACCACCACAATAAACTATGAAGAACTCACTACATCACGAGAAGCAGATCTGGATCTACAAAAGTTATTGACGGACCACACAACAGGGTTACACTTACAGCCGGTACTCATGCCAGGAAGATGGCTTAAGTTAAGGTGCGATATATCACGGCAGAAGCCACGCCCATACATTCCCCAACAATTTCGTAAGGCATCATTTGGTAGTGTTCATGACCTGGCACATCCAGAGCAAATTCCACGATCAGGTCACTGGACAGTATGTTTCATCTGTCTATCAATTAAAAAGGACGCCAGGGAATGGACTTGCTCATGCCTACAGTGTCAGTGCTGCAAAATAGCGCAACACGTTTATGCAGAAATTGGGAATTTCACAGGATCACCAGCAAGATTTTCCGTGTCCATCTGGACTTAGTGGGTCCACTTCCAGTTTCGGATGGCTATAAATACATGTTAACAGTGGTAGACGGATGCACGAGATGGACAGAGACCATTCTGATCACTGGCATAGCGGCAGAAACATTGCAAAGGTGTTTGTCTCTCAGTGGCTAGCTTGCTTTGGGTGCCCCCTTCATATGATGACAGGTCAAGTCTGCCAGTTTGAGTCTAGTCTGTTCAACAAGCTAGCTGATTTATGTAGGTTCCAGCACCACCATACAATGAGCTACCATCCAGCGAGCAATAGTATGGTGGAGAGGTGGCACAGGACATTGAAGGCACCTCTCACGTGTCATCAGAGAAGCTGGACAGAAGCATTACCATTGGTTCTCCTTGGACTATGGACCACATACAAGATGGACAGCAGTGCCTCAGTGGCAGAATTGGTGTATGGGGAACCACTGAGAATCCTGGCTGATTACCTAACCACTGCCGCATCACCAATGCTAAGAAACCTCTCATCACTAATACATGAAATCTCTGAGTGTGTGGAAACAATGAGAAGGCCTACGGTATCTAGACATGGTGAGCAACCAGTTTTCATGCATAAGGTGTTGGCAGATTTACACATGTCATGCTCCACACAGATTCAGTCACAGCGCCACTTCACCTTCCAAATACTGGACCTTATCGAATAGTACGACACAGCACCCATACTATGGACAACTCACAGAATGACAAAACTATTAGAGTGTCCATAGAGAGAGTAAAACCAGTATGGGTCTTACCAGAACTGGAGTATGACAAGACTCAAGAAGATGGGGAGGGACCAAAGTTTGGAACTCACTATGCATGATATGGCAGAAGAACCAATGACAAGAGGACATGGAACTACAATGCAACAGCCCACACTGGATCCCTCATCCTCGCAGCAAAAAGGCCTCCGTACGAGAGCAAGGAGACAAGTCAAGTTAAAGTGCAGAGCACCTGGGATAAATGAGAACTTTGGGGGGGGGGGGGGGGGGGGGGCTGTGTGGGAACATGTGAGTAGCCAGTGATGTGTGCTTCGTTTACTCTATGCAAGTGCAGTGGATGCTGGATACAAGTTTTTACTCTTTGACTGTTAGTTCTGTGAGTTTTCTTTTCCAAGTTGGAAAAATAAAGTATTAAGTATTTTGTGCAGAGCCATATGTGGGTGTAATTTGTTGCCTATAGTTATTCCTTAGTTCTACCAAAACTGAGTTCATGAAATCAGCTGAAGCCTTTACTGAAGCCAAGCTGACCTGTTGCTAAAATACTATTCTCAGAAAAATGGTTTAATATTCTGTTGTAAGCTATACTAAAAAAAAACCTTCAGTTGGGAGGAAGATCAGTTACTTATATCCACTTTTATAAATGGGTGTTGCTAATGCAAATTTCAGGAAATACACCTTCACCCCTCAACTGGTTACAAAGGTAGCTCAAGAGGGGCATTACCAAATCAACTAAAGATTTTAGTACTATGACTGAAATACCATCATAACCAGAAGATGTACTGCTTTTCAGTGACCTGATAATTTCTGTGATCTCTCTAACACATTATTTGGAAAAATTGATATCTGGTGCAGAAGAATGTAATGCCTGTCTTAAGTAATGATAAAAGACCAGCTTGCGATGATCATTGCATCTAAATTTCTTCTCTGAATAGAGTGATGAGTTTACTTAACAAATGTTGTACTATTTGTTAATGTGCAGAATGCATTTCACATATATATCCAGATCCTAGCAAGAAAATGTTCAGCATCATCCGTTATGATGAGCAGCACCATCAGTGGTAAAAATGCTAAAAAGAAATGTTATTGTGTTTTGACAGGGCAAAATGTGCACAGCACATGGATAAATGACACAGGAAGCCAATGTGAGTCTTCAAAGGCTGATATGAAAGCAAGTGACTGATTTCCAGTTGATATAGTGCACTGTGAAATCAACAGTAACCAGCAGCAATACAAAAATGCTGAGACTAGACATACTGCCTTAGGTAAACTCAGTGATTATCTTGCAAAAACTTTGTATAATATATTTGTGCAGCAGGTCACACAAGTAATATCATTGTTGTTTTCAACATATTACCACATCATCATTAGAGGATCTGTTTAAAAATAATAAAAGAGGGGGATACCAGTACTACAAAACTTAATTACAAATCAAATTAACTTCTATACATAAAATGTATTTGAATACATTATATAGTGTCCCTTCAACTGAACAGGTCCAGAGAACCACTCACACTGTAAACATATCTGTGTTCTGATTGTTAGAACTGAAGGCTACAGTTAACTAAATTATAATATAAAGTTGGTAACTTTAAAATTGCAAATACAAAATCAAACAATGGAAAATCCTTAATGGAATAATGACATATTATGAAAAGGATAGTTGCTACTCACCATATAGTGGAGATGCTGAGTTGCAGATAGGCACAGCAAAGAGACTGTCAGCAGTTAATCTTTCCACCAGAAAGGCCTTTATCAGAATTAGACAACATACAAATATACACTCACACAAACAGAACTCTCTCACACACAGGACCACAGCCTCTGGCTGGCATGGCCAGACTGCGAGCAGCAGTGCATGATGGAAGAAGCAAACTGGGTGGTGATGGGGAGCAATAAGGAGGAGGCTGTGGCAGGGGAGGGGCAGGGATAGCAGGGTAGGGGTGGGGGACAGTAAATTGCTGGTTGTGGGGCCATACTGGGATGAGTTGGGAAGAAGGTAGGGCAGCTAGGTGCAGTCAGGATGTTAGACGGTTGGCAGCGAGGGGGGGGGGGGGGGGGGGGTTTGGGAGGAAGGAAGCAGAAAAGGAGAAAAGTAAAAAGACTGTGGGTGCATTGGTGAAATAGAGGGCTGTGTAGAACTGGAAAGGAAACAGGACAATGACTAACAAAGGAAGAGTTTCCACCTGCGATATTCAGAAAAGCTGGTGTTGGTGAGAAGGTTCCAGATGGCACAGGCTGTGAAGCAGTCATTGAAATGAAGAACGTCATGTTGGGCAGCATACTGAGCAACTGGGTGGTACTGTTTCTTGTTCACAGTTTGTCAATGGTCATTCATGCAGACAGACAGTTTGTTGGTTGTTGTAACTGATGCCGGACTAGTTCTATTTACTTAATTGCAACATAAAAACACACTAACTCATACAACTCTTTTACTAGAAAATTAAACAACAGAACAGCATAAAAACAAATGAGGAAACGTAAGTCAGAGAATGTGCCAGAGATAATAATTACAAGTGGCAATCACTTGCACACAGTATTACACTGCACATAACATTGCACTTCACCACTCCCCCCTTAGTGTCAACGGTACTTTCTGTTGAAACGGACATGTCATCCGGACCGGGTTACAACAGGTCGTGTGCAGGCTGCTGATGGTGCATTAGAGGTAGCCTCAGACGTCTGTTGAGACTGACCTGTAATGTGCAGCAGAGTGTCTAGAGCTTCGGTCATATCCTCAGTGCATGTAGATGCATCCGTACCAGAGTAGCGAGCACAGAAAGCTGGTTTGAGCCTGTTGACGGAGACGGTTGTTGGTGTACCCATCACATCGACATTTACTGTCTTGTCCTCCCTACTGATGGCACGATAAGGTCCGTTGTAGGGTGGCTGCAGCGGCTTGCGTACTGCGTCATGCTGTAAGAAGACATACTGGCATTCCCGTAGCTCGTCAAACACAAATGGACGACGGGTCTGCTGATCCCTTGGAACAGCATGGCATAGTTGCTGGATTTGTGTACGCAGCTTTTGTACAAAATCTGAAGTGTCAATGCTGTTGTCTGGCACATTAGAAAAGAACTCGCCGGGAAGCCGTATCGGTTGGCCATAAACAAATTCTGCAGTCGTGGCATTCAGGTCTTCTTTCAGCGATGCACAGAGACCCAGGAGGACAATGGGCAACGTCTCTGTCCACCGCTGTGAGGTGTGACAACGAAGCAACACTTTCAGTTAGCGGTGCATGCGTTCAATTAAACCGTTTGCTGATGGGTGATAAGCTGTAGTTCTAATGCGCCTTGTACCCAGTAGGATAGAGAGTGCTTTGAACAAATACGACTCTAACTGTCTTCCTTGTTCTGTTGTGATTTGTAATGGCACTCCAAAATGGGCAATCCGTTTCCTGAAGAATGCAGTAGTGACAGTTTCGGCTGTGATGTTGGCGATTGGGAACACCTCGGGCCAGCATGTAAAATGATTGATGGCTGTAAGGCAGTAGGTGTATCCTTTCGATGGTGGGAGAGGTCCTACTAGGTCTAGGTGGACATGATCAAATCTCTGATTGGAGGAAGAAATGTGCCAAGAGGTGACCTAATGTGCCAGCTAACTTTATTCCATTGACAGGCCACACATTGTCGTACATATTGCTTGCAATCATTGTCCATGTGTGGTCAGACAAAAGCTCACTTCTCCATGTTGGTAGTGTCTCATATTCCAGGTGCGACAAGTTATATAAAGAGACAATTGCCTGTTGGCGAAAGTCAGTAGTCACAAAAGGTCTAATACAGCAGCACAGTTGACAGTGGCAGTGTAATACAGCAGCGTTGTAGGCCCAATGGTTGCGCCAATAAATCTTGAAGCTCACTATCAGATTGTTGCGCTATGGTGAGAGCTTCAAAATCAACTGCTTCAGTGATTGCTTCAATCCTGGAGAGTGCATCAGCTGGCACATTTAGTTCTCCTTCTGTCCGATATAATCAAGGTGTCGCAGCTGACGTGGAGATGCCTTCTCAGGACGCTGGCAGAAAGCATGTATTAGTGGCTTATGATCTGTGATGAGAGTGAACTTCTGTCCTTCCAACATGTGACAAAATTTCTTAATAGTAGCATATGCAGCATACAGTTCATGATCATACGTGGACCAATTCTGTTGGGATGGTGATAGCTTTTTACTCAAAAAGGCTAAGGGCTGCCAGTGCCCGTCTATTTGCCGTTGCAGTGCAGCACCAATTGCAGTTGGAGATGCGTCGACCATCAGGGTGAAAGGCGCCTGCGGAAGTGGGTGCATAACAATGTAGCTGCTGCAATGGCAGTCTTCAGCTTTTTAAATGCCAACTCGGCCTCACTGTGCCCCTGGAGTTTGTGTTTCGGCTTCGGTGAACCTTGCAAGAACTTATCCAGTGGTGCACTAGGAAGACATGATTGCGAATGAATCGACAGTAAAATTGGTTATGCCAAGAAATCTACGTAATTCTTTAACCGTCATAGGCTGGGGAATATATCTACTTTCTCCTGTGGTGGCCGTATGCCTTGAGCATTGATAGTATAGCCTAGGAACTGTACTTCATCTGCTCCAAAAATGCACTTTGACGGGTTGACGAGTAGGCCATGTGCACGTAAATGAGTGAAGATCTGTTGTACGTTGAAGGTGTTCTGCCTCTGAATTTGACATGACCAAAACGTCGTCAATATACACATAACAGAAGTCTAAGTCACGTGTCTCTTTGTCCATGAACTGTTGAAACATTTGGGCAGCATTACAAAGTCCAAAAGGCATTCAGGTAAATTCAAAGAGTCCAAACAGCATGCAGATGTCAGTCTTAGCCGTGTCGTCAGTGTCACAGGTACCTGGTGAAATGCACGAAATAAGTACAATGTAGAAAAGATTGACTTATCGTAAACATTGAAAGTAAAATCTTCGATATGCAGGACTGGGTAACAATCTGGAATGGTTCTGGCATTGAGCTGTCCATAGTTACTGCATGGACACCATCTGTTATTCTTTTTGGTACCACGTGTAGAGATGACCAACTACTGCTCGATGGGCAGCAGATTCCTTGTGCTAACATGTACGAGAGTTCCTGCTTAACTATCTTCGGTGTCTGAGGTGTCAAGCAGTGCAGTCGAGCATGTATTGGTGGTCCAGGTGTAGTCAAAATATAGTGCACTGTCAAGGGCTGCACAGGTGCTAGTGTGGAAGTCTGGCATGTGATCTCTGGGAACTGCCTGAGGAGTTCTATAAATGGAGAATCGCCAGTAACCACTCGTACTGCTGTGTCTTCCACACAATGCACTCGACCTTGGCTTGCTAGGTCGGTAGAAGTGTCAAGAAGGCATTGGTGACAGAGGTCAGGCAGGAGTCCATAAAATTATAAAAAATCTGCTCCAAGTATGAGGTGCATCACATCTGCTACAACAAATTGCCATTCAAATCTGCGCCACAGGCCCAAGTCCAAAACTAATGTGACATGACCATATCTTGTTATTGTGGAACCATTGGCTGCGAAAAGGTGGCAGTCATCACATTTGCAATGTGGCAGACAAGCAGATGGGTAGACTGACACGTCAGCACCCGTGTCAACCAAATACTGTAACTTTGTGCTATGTTCCGTTACAAACAGTCGACGGCTGCCACTTGGAGAGCCAATGGCCATCATCACTGACTTCCTGCTGAGTTTCCCTGTTCATGTGGCAGTTTACACTTGCACGCCTCGGAACCATACCGTCGGTGATACCAACAGACTCTTGTTGACGAAGGTGAGCAGCTGCACTTACCTGGTGAGCCGTGGCGGCGAGATCGGCAACTGGTAGTCTGGGTCCGTAATGCGGCTACTTGCGTGGTGAGCTCAGCAACCTGTTCTTGTAGCGCGGCAAGTGTGTTGTCTGCCCGAGGTTGTGACCAAACTGTTGCGACACATGAGGATGGATACATTTCCGCTATGCGATCCACAGTTTGCGCGAGTGCATCCAGATCGCCAGCACACACTGTCAATATTTTCTGCGAGTCAGGGGCAGGCGCGATAGCCAAATATTCCGCAAAATGTCGTCACTGACGGTGTTGCTCACTAATGTACGCAGTCAGCGTAGTAGCTGCGATGGCGTGCGATCGCCTAGCTCCTCTGTGCAGAGTAGCTTCTCCAATCTCTTCGCCTTGGACTGCGAGAGCCGGGTAGCAGAGCATTCTTGATGGTTGTGTAACAATCAGTACTCAGTGGTGACTCCAGGATATCTTGTACTTCTGTGGCCATATCTTCATTTAGTGCAGCAACTACATAACTGTACTTTGTTTCGTCTGCAGTTATATGCACTAGCACAAATTGACTTTCTACTTGAGCAAACGACAGCATGGGATTCTGTTGCCAAAACGGTGGTGGTTTTACTGTCACACGATTAATTACTGCGCCAGTAGACACTTCTGTAGTTGGTGGTGTGTCTGCCATTGTGAGATACGGCTAAATGGAACACGGAAGATGCGTGACGCGGCTGACACGGATGTTCGTATTTAACGCGACATGGCATAATACGGACCGTTAGTGATAATTGAATTTCACGTTAGTTACCATCGGACATCATGTCGGGGTCACCAATGTTGTGGGACAAGTTGTATTTACTTAATTGCAACATAAAAACACACCGTAACTCATACGACTCCTTTACTAGAAAATTAAGCAACAGAACAGCATAAAATCAGAGACTGTGCCAGAGATAATAATTACAAATGACAATCACTTGCACACAGCATTACACTGCATGTAACACTGCACTTCACACCCATGTAGAATGCAGCACAGTGATAGAACACATGACTGATTTCTCAGGTAGCCACATGTTTGATAGGAAAGGTGATGCTTGTGACTGGACTGGAGTAGGTGGTGGTGGGAGGAGTATGGGACAGATCTTGCATCTAGGTCTATTACAGGGATATGAACCATGAGGCTAGGGGTTAAGAGCAGGGGTTGTGTAGGAATGGGCAAGGATATTGTGTGGGTTTTGTGGGTGGCAGAATACCACTGTGGGAGGGATGGGAAGGATAGTAGATAGGGCATTCCCTGTTTCAGGGCATGACGAGAGGTATTCGAAACCCTGTTGGAGAATGTGATTCAGCTGCTCCAGTCGTGGGTGGTACTGAGTCACGATGGGAATGCTCCTTTGTGGCCGGACAGTGGGAGTGGTGGGTGACTGGAGAGATGAGGCAAAGGAGATGTTGTTTTTGTACAAGGTTGGGAGGGTAATTACAGATTGTGAAAGCCTCAGTGAGACACTTGTCATATTTAGAGAGGGACTGCTCATCACTATATATGCGACAGACACAGATACTAGGCTGTATGAAAGGGACTTCTTGGTATGGAATGGGTGGCAGCTGTCAAAGTGGAGGTATTGCTGGTGGTTTGTAGGTTTGCTATGGATGGAGATACTGTTGTAGCCATCTCTGAGGTGGAGGTCAACATTGAGGAAGGTGGCTTGTTGAGCTGAGGAGGACCTAGTGAAGTGAATGGGGGAGAAGATGTTAAGGTTGTGGCGGAATGTGGATAGCATGTCCTCTCCCTCAGTACCAGATCATGAAGATGCCATCAGTGAATCTGAACCAGGTGGGGGGTTTGGGATTGGGATTCTGGGTGGTTAGAAAGAATTCCTCTAGATGGCCCATGAATAGGTGGCATAGGATGGTGCCATGCTTGTACCCATAGCCATATGCTGGATTTGTTTGTAGGTGATGCATTTAAGGGAGAAGTAATTGTGGATGAGGATATAGTTGGTCATGGTGACTGGGAAGGGGGTTATAGATTTGGAATCCATCAGGCATTGTGAAAGGTAGTGTTTAATAGTGGTAAAGCCATGGGCGTTGGTGGTGTTAGTGATATGGCATCAACAGTGACAAGTATGGCACCATGTGGTAAAGGAACAGAAACTGTGGAGAGTCGGTGAAGGAAATGGTGGGTACCTTTTGATAAAGGAGGGTAGGGCGGGAAATAGGCTGGAGGTGTTGGTCTATGAGAGCAGATTCTCTCATTATGGCACAGTAACTGGTCACAATGAGGTGTCTTGGGTGGTTGGGTTTATGGATGTAGAAGGTAGGAGTGTGGGGGGTGGCAGGAGTAAGGAGAGTTATGGACTCTGGGGAGGGTGAGGAGAGTGATGGACAATAGGGAGAGCTACTGGGATGGGCGTAATGATATGAGGAGAGACTGGAGAGCACTCAAGGTCACGTGCTATTTACACTAGATTACATAACATGCTGTAACATCTCCGAGGCCAATGCTCGCAGAATTTATGACACGAATTTGCCACCTACACCACCCTCTAACCAAACCACCTTAGTACATTTGTCAGCAGGTACACTATGTTATCAGTGTACTGTATTGAGAACTGTGGGACCCAAAGAACCTATGGGACTAGAAAAAAGGAAAACAATTTATTTCTTGGCTTTTGGAAAGATCAGTGTGTAGTTTTATTAACCTTTATTCTTCAATTTCAGTAATAAAATGTTACATCACCAATAATCTTAATAGTTTTACAATTTAAATCACCTGTAAACCAAATGAAAACTCCCTCCGTCTCACTTGTCTTATAATGATTCCTAGTCCTCAAAATGCATACTAGAAACGAGATACAAATGGCCCATATCTTTGTTATATGCCTCTCCAATCTGAAATGTCCAATAAGCAATGACATCATGACTCCTGAAATCATCAAGACCAGCAACTTTTTGAGCATCAGAACAATGTACTTCAGCAGCAGTTACCCAACCATTACCATGTTGCTCGTCATGAATTTTAATCTCAGTAAAGTTGAAGACACAACCGACAAACAACGATGGCCCTTGAAAAATAACTTGGGCACCAACTTTAGATGATGTAGTCACTAACACATTATCTGTAGCTTTATAAACAGGAGACCCACCCTATGACCTCTGTAATAATGACGACCAGGCATGAGTCTGACAGTTGGCAGGACCAGATTTTAGGTGGTGGATTGCTGTTCTTTCTGCGGAAGTAAGGTTTGCTTGCATATTGAGGGAGTCAGGGAATGATGGTGAGACAAGGTTCAAGGTTAAGAAATTCTGAAAAGTTACAGGAGATGATTTTGGGGCAGTGGGGTTGCATGACGTTTGGATGGAGGAGTGAACTGAGTCAGGCATGATTCAACATTGGTCTTTGGTTGACTCTGACTGGTAGGGTTGGTGGAGGAAAACTGTTTCCACTGTAGACACCTGGAGAAGGAGAGAGGTTCTTTAACAAGTCCTGCATGACTATAATTTGGGAGTGCGGCAAAAGGTGAGGACTTGGAAGGGACTGATATTTCTGTGGGGCTAAGGCTATTGGAGGAAAGGTTTGTGACTGTGCTGAGCACCCTGTTGCTGAGTACACTGCCCAGCACAATGTTCTTCATATCAATGACTGCTTCAGAGCCTTTGCCATCTGGGTCCTTCCTACCAACACCAGCCTTTCTGAACTGCGCAGGTGGGAAATTCCCCTGCAATGTATCCTACATTCCCGTAACCCTCCTGCCCTCTACCTTTGTTAGTCATTATTTTTTACTCACCTATCCCATTCCTTGTTTATATTCCAGCATTACACAGCCCTCTTTACCAACCAATGCACCCAGTCGTCTTATTTTTCTCCTTTTCCACTGCCCCTGCCCCTGCTCTCTGTCTAACCTCCTGATTGCACCTAGCTCCACTTCCCTCTCCCCACCTCATCCCTATATGCTCCCACAATCAGCACTTTCACTTTACCATCCCCCACCCCTATACTGCTATCCCTCCCCCTCCTCACCCCTGCCTTCTCCTTAACCCCACCACTCAGTTTACTTCTCCCATCATGCGCTGCTACTCGCAGTCTGGCCTCAGCAGCTAGAGACAGTGGTCGTGTGTGTGTGTGTGTGTGTGTGTGTGTGTGTGTGTGTGTGTGTGTGTGTGTGTCTGTTTGTCTGTCAGCCTGTTGTCTATTTCTTATGAAGACTTTTGGCCAAAAAACTACTTACTGACAGGTATTTTGCTGTATCTATCTGCAACTCAGCATCTCTGCTATATAGTGAGTAGCAACTACTCTTTTCATGGTATTATATTGCCAATACATGATTAAGAATATTCTCAGTGCACTATTGACTATCAGAGGGAGCTTTCTCAGAATAAAAGGTAGGAAAAATACTTATCTGTTGGAGAATACTAGCTAAATGTGGACTAAATGGGGGATAGATGATGCCACCTACAGACATATCTGTAACAAACACATATCAATTCAAAAATGTTTTCAAATATTCAGTTTTAAGCCAGTAACATCCACATTACCAACTACAGATTTATGTAGTTATGGGATTGATTCAAACCATCTTTGCATCTTAGTGATAACACTGGCACAATTAGATCTCTTTCTTTCTTTCTTTCTTTCTTTCTTTCTATTTTTTTTTTTTTTTTTTTTCCAGTACATCTCAGAAAACTGAACACGGCATTTTACAGATATTCACAGTCATTTCATTCAGCAGCAGTTTGTTGTCATTTGAATATAATTTTCAGGGAACTGAAGAAGATGTACACTCAGCAAGCAAAAATCTCCATCGAAACAATGAGGACAGTCAGCAAGGACAAGTCATTAAAGAAAGGAGAGAGAGAGCGCACACTACGTGAGAAGCAGCAGAACAATACAAGGAAGTTTGTGGAAGAGAGGAATGTGGCTGACATGAGGCAAGACAGGGAGAGGGAGAAGCTGACCCTTAAGCACCAGCAGCAGGCTGCTAACGTCAATGCTGAACTGCAGAATGTGAGTAGCACTGCCATGTTTGGCAGCAACACCTCATGTCAACTGACAAAATTCCTTGTGTTGCAATTACTGAGGTTTGGTAGGCTGTCCTTGCCAAATGACTCAGCTTCCACTGAGCCACCTCGACATGCCTCTTGAGCTTCAGTATGCCAGTGCTTTATAACTATTAGCCCAATTCATTTTTGATGTATTGTGCAGCCAGAAACCTTAAAATATTGTGGGTATCTTAACTTGCTTTATGAACGTAATGGTATGTAAGAGAATCTGAAATATACCCGCATCACAGATGTGTTTTCCATTAGAACACTGTACCTCACAACAAAAAATCAAATTAAATGCCCTTCCCCACCATTCCAAACATCTTGCAAGCCGTAAATCCACTTATTACTCTGGTTGCTGTTGTGGCCTTCAGTCTGATGTAGCTTTGCACTCTAGTTCTATCCTGTGCAAGCCTCTTTGTCTCTGAATAACTACTGCCACCTGCATCGATTTGAACCTGCTTACTGTATTCATCCCGTGGTATCTTTCTGCAATTTTTACCACCGCTTCTGTCTATTATGAAATTAATTATTGTGTGATGCATCAGAAGTGTAATATCAACTGATTGGTTTTCTTCATCAGGTTGTGCCATAAATTTGCTTTTTTCCCAGTTCAGTACAGTTGTTGTTATTGTGGTCTTCAGTCCTGAGACTGGTTTGATGCAGCTCTCCATGCTACTCTATCCTGTGCAAGCTTCATCATCTCCCAGTACCTACTGCAATCTACATCCTTCAGTATCTGTTTAATGTATTCATCTCTTGGTCTCCCTCTATGATTTTTACCCTCCACGCTGCCCTCCAATACTAAATTGGTGATCCCTTGATGCCTCAGAACAAGTCCTATCAACTGATCCCTTCTTCTGGTCAAGTTGTGCCACAACCTTTTCTTCTCCCCAATCATATTCAATACTTCCTTATTAGTTATGTGATCTACCCATCTAATCTTCAGCATTCTTCTATAGCACCACTTTTCGAAAGCTTCTCTTTTTGTCCAAACTATTTATCGTCCATGTTTCACTTCCATACATGGCTACACTCCATACAAATACTTTGAGAAACGACTTCCTGACACTTAAATCAATACTCGATGTTAACAAATTTCTCTTCTTCAGAAACGCTTTCCTTGCCATTGCCAATCTACATTTATATCCTCTCTACTTTGACCATCATCAGTTAATTTGCTCCCCAAGTAGCAAAACTCCTTGACTACTTTAAGCGTCTCATTTCCTAATCTAATACCCTCAGCATCACCCGACTTAATGCGACTACATTCAATTATCCTTGTTTTGCTTTTGTTGATGTTCATCTTATACCCTCCTTTCAAGACACTGTCCATTCCATTCAACTGCTCTTCCAAGTCCTCTGCTGTCTCTGACAGAATTACAATGTCATCGGCAAACCTCAAAGTTTTTATTTCTTCTCCATGGATTTTAATACCTATTCTGAATTTTTCTTTTGTTTCCTTTACTGCTTGCTCAATAAACAGATTGAATAACATCGGGGAGCGGCTACAACCCTGTCTCACTCCCTTTCCAACCATTGCTTCCCTTTGATGTCCCTCGACTCTTATAACTGCCATCTGGTTTCTGTACAAATTGTAAATAGCTTTTCGCTCCCAGTATTTAACCCTTGCCACCTTCAGAATTTGAAAGAGAGTATTCCAGTCAACATTGTCAAAAGCTTTCTCTAAGTCTACAAATGCTAGGAACGTAGGTTTGTCTCCTTAATCTAGCCTCTAAGATAAGTCATAGGGTCAGTATTGCCTCACATGTCCCAGTATTTCTACGGAATCCAAACTGATCTTCCCCAATGTCAGCTTCTACTAGTTTTTCCATTCGTCTGTAAAGAATTTGTGTTAGTATTTTGCAGCTGTGACTTATTAAACTGATAGTTCAGTAATTTTCACATCTGTCAACACCTGCTTTCTTTGGAATTGGAATTATTATATTCTTCTTGAAGCCTGAGGGTATTTTGCCTGTCTCATATATCTTGCTCACCAGATGGTAGAGTTTTGTCAGGACTGGCTCTCCCAAGGCTGTCAGTAGTTCTAATGGAATGTTGTCTACTCCCGGAGCTTTTTTGCAACTCAGGTCTTTCAGTGCTCTGTCAAACTCTTCATGCAGTATCATATCTCCCATTTCATCTTCATCTACTTCCTCTTCCATTTCCATAATATTGTCCTCAAGAACATCGCCCTTGTATAGACCCTCTATATACTCCTTCCACCTTTCTGCTTTCCCTTCTTTGCTTAGAACTGGGTCTCCATCTGAGCTCTTGATATTAATACAAGTGGCTCTCTTTTCTCCAAAGGTCTCTTTAATTTTCCTGTAGGCAGTATCTATCTTACCCCTAGTTAGATAAGCCTTTACATCCTTACATTTGTCCTCTAGCCATCTCTGCTTAGCCATTTTGCACTACCTGTCGATCTCATTTTTGAGACATTTGTATTCCTTTTTGCCTGTTTCACTTACTGCATTTTTGTATTTTTTTCCTTTCATCAATTAAATTCAGTATCTCTTCTGTTACCCAAGGATTTCTATCAGCCCTCATCTATTTCTATTACCTTCTCATTATTTATTCGATTTACCCATTCAGTCTTCAGCATACTTATTAGCATCACATTTCAAAAACTGCTGTTCTATTCTTGCCTGAAATGCTTATTGCCCATGTTTCACTTCCATATAAGGCTACACTCCAGATAAATATCTTCTGAAAAGGCTTATTAACACTAAATTAATTTTATATGTATACAGATTCCTACTCTTCTGAAATGCTTTTCTTGCTGTAGCCAATCAGTATTTTGTATCATATCTACTTATGCCATCATCAGTTATTTTGCTGCCTGAATAGCAAAGCTCCTCTACTAATTTCAGTGTCTTATTTCCTAAACTATTTCCCTCAGTATCACCTGGTTTACTGTGACTACATTCCATTACCTCTGTTTTACTTGTTTTTATTTTATTTTGTGGCCTCTGGCAGATTTATGAAGTGATAGCAAACCTCAAAGATTTTATTTCTTCTCCACAAGTTTTTATTTTCTTTCCAAATTTACCATGATTTCCTTTACTGCTTGCTCAATGTACAGATTAGATAACACGTGGGACAGGCTACAATCCTGTCTCACCCTCTTATCATACAGCTTCCCTTTCATATCATTCCACACTTACAGCTACTGTCAGTTTTTTGTACAAGCTGAAAATAACCTTTTGCTCCCTGTTTTTCATTCGTACTACCTCCAGAATTTCAAACATTATGGTCCAATCAACATCGTCAAAAGCTTTCTCTAAGTCTAGAAACCTTTCAATGTTGGTTCACCTTTCTTCAACCAATCTTCTAGGATAAGTCGTTGGGTCATCATTGCCTCATACATTCCTACATCTTTGTCTCCAAAAGCAGTCTTCCCCAAAATTGGCTTCTATAGTTTTTCTGTAAAAAAATTTGTACAAATGTTTTGCAAGTGTGACTAACTAAACTGATATTTCGTTATATTCATACCTGTTAGTACCTGTCTTCCTTGGAATCAGAATTATTACATTCTTGTTAAAGTCTGAAGTTATTTCATCTGTCTCATACATCTTGCACAGCTGGTGGAATAGTTTTGTCATTATTAGCACTCCCAAGTATATCAGTAATTCTGAGGGAATATCGACTACTACCAGGAGTCTTGTTTTGACTTACCTCTTACAGTCTAAGTAGGTCTGTCAAATTCTTGTTGCAATAGTGTATCTTCCATCTCATATTCATTTACTTTCTCTTTTATTCCTATAAAATTGGTTCTGTACATTACTTTTGCCCTTCAGGCTTTTCTTTTTAGATATGTACTGACTTGTCATCTGAGTTCTTGAGATTCATATATGTACTTTTCTTTTCTGCAAAGGTCTCCTTCACTTTTGTATATGCATATTTTATCTTTCCTTTTCATGCATTCTTTTACAGTCTTGCATTAGTCCTCTTAAAACCATTCATGCTTAGTCATTCTGCACTTTCTGTCAATGTCACTTTTCAGATGTCTGTATTCCCTTTCACCTGCTCCATTTGCTGCATTTTTGTTTTCATTTTGTGCAGGTTAATTCAATATCTCCTGTGATATTCAAGGATTTCTATTAAACCTTGTTTCTTAAAAAAAAAACTGTATGATCCTCTCCAGCCTTTACTGTTTTATTGTTCAAAGCAACAAAACTCTGAGCAACCTCTCATTGTTACACTTGATCCAGGTCTCATCTCCTTAATTTCCTACCTTATTTCAGTTTCTACAGTTTTAATCTGCAGTGTATTATGGGGAGAGTCCACATCTGCCCCTGGAAATGTCATACAGTTTAGTGTCTGGTTACAAAATCTGTGCCTTACTATTATAGAAACAGCTATTATACAAGCAGCTCTCTTCCATGTATACAACCTTTCTACATGATTCTTCAACCATGTGTCAGCAATGATTAAATTATGCTGCATGCAAATTTCTAGCACTTAGCTTGCTCTTTCATTCCTTTCCCCCTCCAGTGCATTTTCTTGTACTGCTTTTCTTTTTCTTCCTCAACTATCTGAAAAACATTTTTTTTATCTCATCACTCATTGTTTCATTCTCTTCATCCTCTGCAGTTGGTACATAAACTTACGCTACTATTGTGGGCACTGAACTCATGTCTGTTTGGCTGCAAAATGCATTCACTCTGCTGTTGATAGTAGCTTACCCACATTCCTATTTTCTTATTCTGCATGATCCATAATGAATTCTGTATTTATAACCTCGTACTCACTTGACTAGATGTCCTATTCCTCCTGCCACCACACTTTGTTTATTCCCCTTATATTTAACTTCATCTTATCCACTTCCCTTATGAAATTCTCTTACCTACCTATCCAATCAAGGGTTCTAGATTCAATGCTCTGACTCATAGAATCATTTTTATTTTTCATGATGACACCATCTTCCTTAATAGTCCATGTCCAGAGATCCAAATGGGAGGCTATTTTACTGCTGGAATACCTCATCCAAGATCATGCTATCATTATAACCATACAGTAGAGCTACATACACTTAGGGGAAAATAACGGCTACAGTTTTCCCTTACTCATTCACTTGCAGTACCAGCACAGCAAGGCCAGGATGGATTGCAAGGGCAGATCAGTCAAATCACCTCGGCTGTTGCCTCTGCCACTACTGAAAAGGCTGCTGCCCCTCTTCAGGAACCATCCCTCAATTGTAATTACATCTGTGATACTACTCTCTGTATTGCTGAGGCGCACAACCCATTACACCTTGGTGAGATCCATGGTTCATGGGTGGTTGGACTGTGCAGTACATTTGAGATTCCAGTGATCTGTCTTGGGTACTTTCTTGGGGGTTACTCTGGGAACCCTGAGAAAGTACCCTAAACAGATAATTGAACTCTGATGTGTACTGCATTATCTGAATGCCAGACACCCTTGTCAGTTTCTGCTAAGGTCTTCATTTATGGTGTAGAGAGGTCCATGATTAAAAAATTCATTGAGAGTCATTAGGGTGCATTTGACGATTTGCTCCACAGTCCTTGCAAGCTACCTCTGTATCGTACAATAAATCTGCCCCCCTGTAGGCAGACCTGACACCACTATAGTCTTAATCTCACGGACACATGTCACTGATACCACCATAGTCTTAATCTCATGGATACATCACAGAAGGATCAACTGTGTGGATAAAGTGCTTACTCCTCACTCCTGACCTGATGTTGGTATGGTCATTGCAGACATACATACCACTCTATTTTCTTCTTGCCATTCCTTGCAGAAGTAGTACTGATTGACTGTAGTAAAAGACTTTATGTATGTGGCTAACTACTTGTTGTGTTGATTCTACATCTACATCTATACTATGCAAACCACTCTGATGTGCATGGCAGAGAGTACTTTGTACTGTACCACTTATTAGGGCTTCTTCTCATTCCATCCACATATGGAGTACAGAAAGGCAGATTGGTCCACTGCCTCTATGTGTGCTGTGTAATCAGTCTAATCTTGTCTCCATAATCCTTATGGTATCACTATGTAAAGGGGGGGGGGGGGGGTTAAAGAATATCTCTAGATTCAGTTTTGTGAAGCTACAACAAAGCTTATGGCAAGACACACATTTATTTTATGAATATAAAAATCGGCTAAAGTTTTGAAATATTGTAAATATTACACATCTAGAAAACTTATTATACATTACAGTAATTGTAATAGTCGATTTAATTCCTGTGTGATGTTTGTGAAACACGATTTTATGCATTGCATTGCAGTTGTTGAAAATCATGTCTGTCTTTAGGGATCCATCAAGAGAATAATAGGTGTTTCTGAACATTCAGCAGTCATATGCAAATTCACCATCCAGTGCATCATCATTCTATTATTCTTCCAAGGTGCTAAGGAAAAATCTGATAATGACCACAATTTTCTGATGCTTCCCTTAAACTATAGATTCACACAATTCTGCCTGGAGTCCCATTACTGGATTTACAGTCTTTTGAGGGAGACAGTTTCAAAGTCAAATACATGATTTTTAGTCAGTTTACCACAATGGTGCAGACAGAATTATAAGTAGAAGATAACAGAGATTATAGCTTTATAAAGTATGTCTTACCTCATCTCCCACAAGCACTGCATCTTCAGGCCAAGAGTGGCCTACCGGGACCGTCTGGCCGCCGTGTCATCCTCAGTGAAGGATGCGGATAGAAGGGGGCGCGTGGGGTCAGCACACCGCTCTCCCGGCCATTATGATGGTTTTCTTGACCGAAGCCGCTACTATTTGGTCGAGTAGCTCGTCAATTGGCATCACGAGGCTGAGTGCACCATCTCCCACAAGAGAGTGAATATTTAAAGATTGAGGTCTGTAAACATGAGAGGTTATTAGAAGGAAAAATGGCAGGCAACAAATAAAAGAGTGGAAAATTTTGCTAAAAGGGAGACAAGACATAAGAAAAGAAAGTAAAAAGTAATCACCGTGTTTGGCACTGAGGAGTGTCATGCATTGTGTTGACTTGAAAATATGGGTTATAGCTCACTTTCACTCTTTGTTGTCCTCATTCACTCTGGTGCAAAAGCCTTCAAAAAGCTCCTATCTGACATATAACAAGACATTGACAATCCCAGCAAATGCATATGTAAATTAAATCATACATTACTAGCCACCCCTACGAATTATGTATCTAGATTTCGGCATAGAAGATTTCTGTTAACTGTAGAACGAAACAGCAACACAGATTGTAGTAAACAGGTTTATATTCCTTTGGTATTTCTATATAACTGAGGAAGCAGTGGCTTTTCTTAAAGTACTCATTATGTGTTTCTTTTACTTTGTTACATGTTTTTGCTTGAATAAGCCAAAATAGTTTGTTGCACTTTGGGTAGAGTTAGTTTTTAATGAAACTGCAAACAGCTGCTTTACCTTAGCTTGTTCTGCATCTCGAAAGGTTATTTGTGGTGAGATCTTTTGTCTCTGACAGTGATTCAGATTCCCCACCTAGCATGGATGTGGACATGTCAGAGGAACTAAGGCTGAAAGCAGTGGCTGTGGGCCACTGTCATAAGCGAAGCTGCCACCCAGATATGCATGTTATGTGGTGCCTCCCTGTGGCGACTGTTTGCGGCTGAGCCTTTGGCCCAGGCTTGTCACACGGTTCATTGCTTGCCATACTTTGTAACTGTTTATATCGTGACAGTGCATGGTCAAGTTAACTTAGTTTGTTTCGGGTCTTGAGTGGTTACTCATTTAGAGCAGTTGTGTTGCTGCACTGACTTTGCTATGTTCCAGACTTGTTAGTGCTTCATTCACTCTGTAAACTCAAGTCTATTCTGGACTTACAGGAATGTGTCTGTGTTTCCTTGTGGTTTGGTGTATCCACTGGAGCAAATGATGATAATCAGTTTCTGCCTGTGGCATAAAGAATAGAAAAGGATCCATGTAACACAGTGTATGAGTGGATGGATGAAACTACAAGTATGGATGCGATGAAGGTGGACAGCAATAGAACATAAGGACAGAAGGGTGCAGTTTGAGAAGAAGCAATCACAGTGAAACCCCTAATTAACAGTTTCATGCAGTCCAGACTTACAAAACACAAAATTGAGGAAAATGGAGAATTGGTCAAAAAATTGAAATTGGTATTGGATACAAGGTAATCGAGATATATTCTGACATGCTATGGCAACAATTATACGTCAAGAGACACATTTTTGAGTGATCTTTCCTTTGTGCTCACTCAGAAAAAAATAAAAAATTGACAAAGATGGTAAATTAAAGTGAAAACTGTGAAGTATGGTGAAAAGCATGGGAATCTGATGTGAGGGTGTGAATTTCTATACACTGTGCAAAATGTAAAAAATAGAAAAGTTTCGCTTCATGCCTTCCACCAGTGCTGCCAATGTTCATGATATACAGTGTGGTGCAAAGTATATACGTGAGTAGTGTATATAGTTGTTGCAACTTTATCGTGTCAAATAAAACATGGAAGCCTTTAAATTGTGCAATCTCAAAAACCTTGTTCTATTTCCATGTGATATCTCTGCCATAGCACATTATCTGCACAAAAAGTATATTTTCAGCATGTCACAAAATGCTTTCCGCCCTACCTGCACTTCCTTTCTCCACACATACAGTAGGTGAGCTCAATTTACATGTATTAAGTCCCTTTTACACAATCAACTTTCTTGTTTCAGTTGGCAACTCAAGACAAGCACATCTATTGCAGTGCACTTGTTGTTTTATTCCCATACCGACTCTTGTCTGTTTTGAGTGGATATTTTCATTTACATACCAGCACCAAAATTTCCCATGTTGTCATACTGTCTGCTGTGCAGTTTGGCATCTGAGTGGTGAAAGTGAGGTCATAAGAGACTTTTCTTTTTCCAAAAAATCGAAATATAGTAAGAAAATGTAGAACAAACAATAACAATAGAGTTCATTAATGACCCAAGCATAATTCCTTGTGGGAGTTCTTACCAAAAGTCATGTGGTAAATTCTCTACACTCCTGAGAACTGAAAGAATAAGAAAAGTGTCATCTAAACATTTCAGAACATGAACACATACTTCTTCGAGAAAATATACACTTGCAAACACACCAGACAACATGTAGAATGCAGTAAATAGTGCCAGTTTGCATTATGCTTTGTATCTTGTTTTCTTTCCAAGTGCCAAATAACAACAAAAATTATTTTTCTTATCCATTAATTCTGACTTTTTCACTGTCAAAATAATTTTCATTAAATATATCTATAAACAAAGATGATGTGACTTACCAAACGAAAGTGCTGGCAGGTCAATAGACACACAAACAAACACAAACATACACACAATATGCAAGCTTTCACAACATACGGTTGCTTCATCAGGAAAGAGGAAGGAGAGGGAAAGACGAAAGGATGTGGGTTTTAAGGGAGAGGGTAAGGAGTAATCCCAATCCCGGGAGCGGAAAGCTTTTATCTACTTACATTCTTATTTATGCATAGTGTAGGTTTTTTCTCTGTAAAATGTGAATGCTTTTTGCTTCCAGGTATTTGGCTATCCTGTAGGAGAACACTAGTTAGTTGGAAGAATATCACAACCTTGTGTTACTTTTCAGTGTGCCATGAAAGCAAAGCAAACAACATAACAAAGATGATGAAGACAAAATCCATTTCTATAATAGGATTCAGTTCGACCAGAATAGGTTATAACTTCTGATGTTAGCGAACGTCACCATAGTCCCTTGTCTATGCACATGCGCAGCTTGTAGCTTACTCAGAAATTTAGAACTCTACACTCGGCACAATCTATAGATCATAGATGTCATAGACACACTTGCGTCATGGTTGGTTGCGAATTCACATGAGGGCACGAAACGTGCACACACTTTGAGTAGTGATTTTGACCAGAAAGTCACTAGTGTAAAACAGGCTTTAGTGCGGTGTGGTGGCAGTGCTTGCTGTTGGATGACATAAAAAGTCGCCAGCCAGTATGAGCTCACTAGCCAGAAATATTCTTCGAGACTCATGCTTTAAATTTAAAATGTTGATGATCAGTATTGTTGCCAAATACACTACATCGGAAGGAAATACATGCAAAAAGATGATACTGAGTTATGAGTGGCACAAGAAAAGATGGTGGCAGGACCTCTTTGTCATGTATAGGCTCAGTACGGAAAACTTCACATTGACTGTCCCTTTTTTCCATTCCTGCTGCAACCTAGCTGTAATTGTATCATAATTGTGCAGTAAAGCTAAATGTTGCGAATTGTGTTGGCAGTGCCAATCTTGGATTACATCAGCATTTGCTCTCCCGCATCTCCCCTCTCAGCAGCTGCCTTAGACATTCCCTTAACTCTGCCACCAACTGCAGTGTGAACTGTCTATTTCTTGTGCCTTTTATAACTCATGCAGTCAGATCCAATGTCAATAGGAGGAAAACTATGTGACGTCAAGTGTAGTGTCTAGTAAGAACGTAATTTGATGTAAACCTCACCATGAAGAAAAGTAAAATCAGTGAATTTTTAACTCTGAGCTTATTGATTTTTCACAAGGGCTACAAATTTATGACAGAGGATCAGGAAAAATGTAAAATCAGACAAAGTAAAATCGAAGTTCGACTGTAAAGTGAAAATGGTAAAAATAGAAGACAGTTGTTTGGCATAAATAACTAAATGTGACAAAATTGTTATCAGAATGAGGGTAGAGGGAATAAAAATATACTGAACAAAAGAAATTATCATGGTAAGCTGAGTTCAGGTAGTTTGTAGGAAACAAGTACCAAATTACAGAAGGGGAACCAACAAAATACATTGTTGTTGTTGTTGTGGTCTTCAGTCCTGAGACTGGTTTGATACAGCTCTCCATGCTACTCTATCCTGTGCAAGCTTTTTCATCTCCCAGTACCTACTGCAGCCTACATCCTTTTGAATCTCCTTAGTGCATTCATCTCTTGGTGTCCCTCTATGATTTTTACCCTCCACGCTGCCCTCCAGTACTAAATTTGTGATCCCTTGATGCCTCAGAACATGTCCTACCAACTGGTCCCTTCTTCTTGGCAAGTTGTGCCACAAACTCCTCCCAAATTCCATTCAATACCTCCTCATTAGTTATATCATTTACCCATATAATCTTCAGCATTAATCTGTAGCACCACATTTCGAAAGCTTCTATTCTCTTCTTGTCTAAACTATTTATCGTCCATGTTTCACTTCCATACATGGCTACACTCCATACAAATACTTTGAGAAACGACTTCCTGACACTTAAATCTATACTCGATGGTAACAAATTTCTCTTCTTCAGAAACGCTTTCCTTGTCATTGCCAGTCTACATTTTATATCCTCTCTACTTCAATCATCATCAGTTATTTTGCTCCCCAAATAGCAAAACTCCTTTACTACTTGAAGTGTCTCATTTCCTAATCTAATTCCATCAGCATCACCCGATTTAATTCGACTACATTCCATTATCCTCGTTTTGCTTTTGTTGATGTTCATCTTATACCCTCCTTTCAAGACACTGTCCATTCCGTTCAACTGCTCTTCCAAGTCCTTTGCTGTCTCTGACAGAATTACAATGTCATCGGCAAACCTCAAAGTTTTTATTTCTTCTCCATGGATTTTAATACCTACTCTGAACTTTTCTTTTGTTTCCTTTACTGCTTGCTCAATATACAGATTGAATAGCATCGGGGAGCGGCTACAACCCTGTCTCACTCCCCTCCCAACCACTACTTCCCTTTCACGTCCCTCGACTCTTATAACTGCAATCTGCTTTCTGTACAAATTGTAAATAGCCTTTCGCTCCCTGTATTTTACCCCTGCCACCTTCAGAGTTTGAAAGAGAGTATTCCAGTCAACATTGTCAAAAGCTTTCTCTAAGTCTACAAATGCTAGAAATGTAGGTTTGCCTTTCCTTAATCTTTCTTCTAAGATAAGTCGTAGGGTCAGTATTGCCTCACATGTTCCATCATTTCTACGGAATCCAAACTGATCTTCCGCAATGTAGGCTTCTGCCAGTTTTTCCATTCGTCTGTAAAGAATTCCCATTAGTATTTTGCAGCTGTAACTTATTAAACTGATAGTTCGGTAATTTTCACATCTGTCAACACCTGCTTTCTTTGGGATTGGAATTATTATATTCTTCTTGAAGTCTGAGGGTATTTCGCCTGTCTCATACATCTTGCTCACCAGATGGTAGAGTTTTGTCAGGACTGGCTCTCCCAAGGCTGTCAGTAGTTCTAATGGAATGTTGTCTACTCCCGGAGCTTTTTTGCAACTCAGGTCTTTCAATGCTCTGTCAAACTCTTCACGCAGTATCATATCTCCCATTTCATCTTCATCTACTTCCTCTTCCATTTCCATAATATTGTCCTCAAGAACATCGCCCTTGTATAGACCCTCTACCTTCCACCTTTCTGCTTTTCCTTCATTGCTTAGAACTGAGTTTCCATCTGAGCTCTTGATATTCATGCAAGTGGTTCTCTTTTCTCCAAAGGGCTCTTTTAATTTTCCTGCAGGCAATATCTATCTTACCCCTCATGAGATAAGTCTCTACATCCTTACATTTGTCCTCTATCCATCCCTGCTTAGCCATTTTGCACTTCCTGTCGATCTCATTTTTGAGTCGTTTGTATTCCTTTTTGCCTGTTTCACTTACTGCATTTTTGTATTTTTTCCTTTCATCAATTAAATTCAGAATCTCTTCTGTTACCCAAGGATTTCTACTAGCCCTCGTCTTTTTACCTACTTGATCCTCTGCTGCCTTCACTATTTCATTCCTCAAAGCTACCCATTCTTCTTCTACTGTATTTCTTTCCCCCATTCCTGTCAATTGTACTATTATGCTCTCCCTCAAACTCTGTACAACCTCTGGTTTAGTCAGTTTATCCAGGTCCCATCTCCTTAAATTCCCACCTTTTTGCAGTTTCTTCAGTTTTAATCTACAGTTCATAATCAATAGATTGTGGCCAGAGTCCACATCTGCCCCTGGAAATGTCTTACAGTTTAAAACTTGGTTCCTAAATCTCTGTCTTACCATTATATAATCTATCTGAAACCTTTTAGTATCTCCAGGATTCTTCCATGTATACAACCTTCTTTCATGATTCTTGAACCAAGTGTTAGCTATGATTAAGTTATGCTCTGTGCAAAATTCTACCAGGCGGCTTTCTCTTTCATTTCTTAGCCCCAATCCATATTCACCTACTACGTTTCCTTCTCTTCATTTTCCTACTGTCGAATTCCAGTCATCCATGACTATTAAATTTTCGTCTCCCTTCACTACGTGAATAATTCCTTTTATCTCATCATACATTTCGTCAATTTCTTCATCATCTGCAGAGCTAGTCGGCATATAAACTTGTGCTACTGTAGTAGGCGTGGGCTTTGTGTCTATCTTGGCCACAAACTATGCTGTTTGTAGTAGCTTACCCACATTCCTATTTTTTTATTTATTTGTAAACCTACTCCTGCATTACCCCTATTTGATTTTGTATTTATAACCCTATATTCACCTGACCAATAGTCTTGTTCCTCCTGCCACCGAACTTCACTAATTCCCACTATATCTAACTTTAACCTATCCATTTCCATTTTTAAATTTTCTAATCTACCTGCCCGATTAAGGGATCTGACATTCCACGCTCAGATCCATAGAACGCCAGTTTTCTTTCTCCTGATAACGACGTCCTCTTGAGTAGTCCCCGCCCGGAGATCCAAATGGGGGACTATTTTACCTCCGGAATATTTTACCCAAGATGACGCCATCATCATTTAACCATACAGTAAAGCTGCATGCCCTCGGGAAAAATTACGGCTGTAGTTTCCCCTTGCTTTCCACCGTTCGCAGTACCACAACAGCAAGGCCATTTTGATTAGTGTTACAAGGCCAGATCAGTCAATCAGCCAGACTGTTGCCCCTGCAACTACTGAAAAGGCTGCTGCCCCTCATCAGGAACCACACATTTGTCTGGCCTCTCAACAGATACCCCTCCATTGTGGTTGCACCTATGGTATGGCTATGTGTGTCGTTGAGGCACGCAAGCCTCCCCACCAGTGGCAAGGTCCATGGTTCATGAGGGGAGCTATCAGTTTAATAAGTCACATCTGCAAAATACATGCTGCAACGTAAGTTCTTGTCAGTAAAGTATGGAGCCACATAGGCCACAACCGATGTATTGCAAAGTATTCTCTGTGTGCTATGTACTCAATACAGACACCACATTGCTGTGCATTCAGTATACAACAATATTATTTGCATTGTAGCTATTATGCATGTTTTTTTATTTTTCCACATTTATTGCATGCTAATAAGATGCTTGTATGAGAAACTGTAAATATTTTGTAAGTCTTTATCTCATTACTTGATAATTGAGGTGTGCTCTTATCACATCTTGATTTTTATTTTTATTTTTATTTATTTATTTATTTATTTTTTTTTTACAGCTCATTACAATGATTGAAAATGACAAAATTGAGTATGAACTTGGGCCAAAGAAAGAATTCTTTGTATAAAGGACTATTTAAATCTGTATCAGCTGAAGCACCAGTCCAGGTGGCTACAGAAGTGTCACAACCTGCACACTACATTCCCCAGTATTTTTTGAAATAGTATCTTAGGAGAAACATTTTTTTTAAAAAAGGAAAAGAAAGCTGAAAAAAGTATTGTAGTGTAAAGTAAGATTAATCGTAGTCTTTCTGAGATAAGATTAGTGTATGTACACCTGTCTGTGATAAAGTGTAGTTAGAAAGAGCTTTAATTAGGATGTGTCTCAAAGCAAGTTGTGATTCATAATTCAGTAGTGCAGAACTGAGCAATTCAAGTCAGTAGATTTTGAGGACCAACCAGCATGAGATATTTACAGTTATGAGTGAACTGTAATTGTAATGTTTCAGAAAGGATATCACAGTTTAAATCCATGCTGCATTTGTTAACTTTGATTTACATTGATATGTGACAATATGAAGTGAAAGAAAAATCAAACAATTTGTCCTATAATGTGAGCACCGTTTTCCACACAACTTACAACCAATTGATAGGCAGATTGTTTCATATCTTTATTAATATGTCTAAAGTAATTTATACAATAGCAGCTTCAGTACTATTTCTCGAGTGGATAGATCCTACTAGGAACAGTGCAAGCTATCATTAACCCATATTCCCAAGTGAAGTTCGTTCCAAGTTGTATCAGAATTCTGCCTCTTACAGATAGAGTCCACCAGAATAACACTCTAGCAAATATGACAATATTCGCGGTACGCACTCCACTGATTGCATCAACACTGGTTTAGGCTGGTCCTGGGCCAGTCTTTGTGCCAGAGTCTCGCATGATCCTGTCAGAGGGCATGGATCCATACCATCTGAGTGGTGGCACTATAGTTGTCAGTAACAACGTTGTATTTCGTGGCAACGTCGGGTGGCCTCACTACAGTTCCTCCTTCCAAAACAGTGACCACCTGAGGAAAAATGAAAGTAGTGCATGGTCTCGAGGAGCAACCACTGGGGAAGGCAGCAGGTCTAGGTCCACAGGCGTTGCTGCTGAAGGCCGAGGCAGGACAGGGCTCGATGGGACTGCTCGAGTTGCCACGGGGCTGGAGGATCCACACGGGGTGGCAAAGCAGGTGGCTGCTGACAAGAATGGCAGAGGTGAAGTTAGTTTTAGTGACCCTGCAGATATCCGTGGGCAGAGGCTACAGTGTGCAGTGTAGACCCATCATGAATGGAAATCACTTTGCAGATCCAGGTTCGGTTGTGACAGAACAGATGGGCCCACACCGGGGAGCCCATCCAGAAGGGAAGCGCTCTGGTGATGAAGTGTGGCAGTGAGTCATCATTTATTTGTTTCATTATTTTATTACTGTTTGTTTCCCCAACTGTAGAATGGAATGAAAATGGAAAAGCCATTGCAGACGAAGTAGGGAGCGAATGTCAATCCAACTTCACCTTTTGGAATCTGTACTAAATGCTTCAGCCTCTGTCATTTGGTGTTGTAATATATCAAAACCTTTTATCTGGTGAGATCCCTGTGCTTCTGATTGTATATATTTGTGTTTAATGAACTTCGCCATAAACCAGTCATTGTGCCATATTTACTCTAGTCCATTATATGAAAATGATCTCAAAATAGGTATCAGTGATGATTGAACAAATATTTTGCATCAAATGTGCTGAAAATGAACATGTACTGTGTCTTAGTGTTATATTAGCAATACTTTAGTCAAAAGAGAAGGGTCTACTTTGTGGTTAGAATAAAGGAAAGGAGATGCAGAAGTGCAGAACATGAAAAATCTCTCATAGTAATGGTCAGATGAGAGACACGGTGCATGAAGGAATTCTTACAATATTCTTTCTCCTCATAAAGGATATTTATTTTATTTTTGTTATTTTATTTACTCCTATTTAGTTCCCAGGGCTAGACATTCAGCAACGGTAAATTGTTTGTCTGTGAGCTGTACTCCAGTTGTTTCTGATTTAACATATGACATGTGAGATACTCCTCCTCTGTCCCAAATATAACTGATATTCACTGTTTACTTTTACTTTAAGAAATGAAATTATGCATGTTAGTATGAATTCCATTGTTTGTTGTATGTGCTGTATAAAATTAATTTATTGTATGTGTTGTAATGGCTCATAGGTTTAAAATGTGTATGTTCCAGTCTCAATGAAAATGCCTGACTCATTGTCAGCAAGAAACTGTAATTCAAGTTGTACATTTTTCTCTAATTATGTATCTGTAGGAGTATTACCATTTCATTGCTCTAGCCAAAATCACCTTAAAATTGTTACATTAACTCTAAATATCTCAAATTTTCTTAACCTTTTCCTGCAATTATTTAATACAAGAAAATATGTAAATCTTGTTATTTACTATTCCTCCTGGACTCCTGTCGAAGCCAACAGGTAGGAAGCGAACAGACACACAGTGACGAGGGATGAGGCTTTATATGTTTCACCAACCTGTGGGAGCTGTGGTACTCATAGTGATAATGGAAAGTATAATGGAAAGTGCACTTTAACTAGATATGCATTACAGAAACTGGAAAATATGTAGCTTTAGTTGCAGGAAGAACTCTGTAATGTCCCATCAAAGTAAATATGTGCGGTGAGAAGCTTTTATGGATCATGTGTCACACACCCAGGCTATGAAAGATTATTTGCTGTTATTCAACAGTAGGCACAGCATGGTAGTCCTATTATAATGAAGATGTGCATGAACTACCATGACAATATCAACCACTGCCAGCTGTTGGGGGAATGTTTACAGTGGGGAAACCACCACTACGCTAGACTACAGATCAGTGGGGCACATTTCCTGTCACAGATGAGTATCAATTTAACCTGCAGATTGTAAGCATGCCAAGAGCCTTTATGTGACTCAATACACATTTAGGCACTGATGCAATTCTGTGTGCCTTTACATGTGGAAATATGTGGCTGTCAAGTTCTAGAAAGACGCCGTCACCCATGCTTAAGTAGATCCTTACATTGCAGCAACACATGTCAGTTTCATACCAAAGGAATGTTGGAAGACAGCATGTGTCTGGATTATTGGTCACACATTTTCAGTGGTGGACAGCTGAGTGGGTGAGGTTGCTGGCATGAGTTATGAGCCTCCTCTGGAGGAGTGTTACTGCTTGCATTCATCTTACCCAGACTCTCAGACCTGAGATTGGCTTTGTAAGATGTGCAGTGTTCAGTCTCTGTGCAGGTTTGTATCACTATCACTGTACATTCTGTACTCATGCTAAGGGAGTGACATTTTCTTTTCTGTGCTGAAGAGGGCATTCATGTAAATTTAAAATGAAGCACCCAAGAAGGTAAGGGACATAAGTGCAGTTTATCACATTTTGTGAAAATCTAGCACAAATTTGAGCATGTGTCACTACTTTGTCTGCTGTTACTCTGATACATACTGCAGTTTCCACTTTACTACACAATGATTATTTATACCATCCACAGAAAGCCACTGAATATTTTTACCTGGTATGTGAATAGGGACTCCTTAATAGAAAGTCGCACTAATTTTTATAATCTGAATCACAATAGGACAACCCAACATAAGTAAATTAAGCATTATTTTACTTATCTCAAAAATCAATGCAAAAAAATGAAACTTTACATCTGTGGAGTATCTACCCTTCTGACACACTCATCAGCTACTGCCTCCCCTGACTCTGAGGCTCTGCCATCTCCCTTCTCACTCTTTGTTAACAACACATGGGCACAACACACCACCAGACCCACAACACAGCTACACTTGAGGAATATGGCATGCGCGGCAGCCAAGTGGAGTCAATCAGAAAGGCTTACACGGCACTGTGATCCATATGAATTCATCTCCAATCTGAAAATGTGCTCACTCTGAGAGCTCACAACAGAAATACAAAGAAAAGATTGTATAACTGTAACAGCTGTATATGGTTTCGGAAAAAAGAGAAATGAAACAATCTGTCAGCCATCAGTATTTTTCTTTTTTATTCATTTTTGTACAATCATTACAGCATGAAAGGACTTTTAACAAATATGTCTGAAAAGGCTGCATGCAGAATCACAATTTGGGGGCACTCTTGATGCTTGGTTCCTATTTGAGCTAGGAACACTGAGTAAAAGGTTTTCAGTTTAGCATGGACCAGTGGCCATTTGTATAACCAGTTGAACATCTGTCATACTCTAGCTACATTACAGTAAATTGAGCAAATTTTGTATGATGAACTGTAGCTGATGACCAGGCAAATTGTGCAAATTGATTTACTCCTTTTGTAAAACACTTTGACCCGGCTGAAATTAATGCTCAGTTAATGGCACAATTTGTATGTGCTGTGTTTGGATTTTACATGCAAAAACAGTCAACCTCGTTCAAATTTTATGTGCAGAAACAATCACTGTTAAATAACTCTACACTAGAGCAAGACTGATAGTCCAAATTTGGTCCATCAGTTTATAGAAAATTGTTCTAAGACAAGTTTTAACTGCCTGAAAAAAATCTTGCTTTATTTGGATTTTACATGCAAAAAATATGTTCTTATGAGTTTTTTATGGCGCCACTTCTGTATTTCAAACTTAAGTGAATTGGTTCAGATTTTGTAGTAGAAAAATACGTGTAATTAATGGTTATCCTATTGTTTTGTGACAGCATTATCTGTTGCCACAATGAAACCAACATAGTTCGAAAGACAATAACAAAAAATATCTCTGTCATAGCACAAAAAAGGACAAATATGTCCTGGACAGACTTATGGACGTAAAAGAAGGGAACAAGTTTTTGACTTGCCTAGCAGCTTCAAAGACATTTAAATCAAAATATCTTAAAATATTCACACTTATTATGAGTTACCCCTACTTCCCCAGCACTGTGAGCTCTTTTAGATCCACCCCCTGTTACATGTATGGTGAGAAGTGTTCAAACAAATATACACAAATTGATATGTTTCCAGAGAGTGGGGTGCATTTAGAATAGAAAGTATCCAAGAGTGGCGGAGGTGTATTACAATAGGAGGTATCCCAGAGAGGGGATGCACAAATCCTAAACTTTGATGACACATTGTGTCATACTGCATGGCATGACAAATGACACATGCCACCATGTCATCCATCATGGAATTTTGTATGACATGGCATAATGTATCACATTACTTTATGTGACACAGTGCATTACATTGCACGACATAGGTACTAATATTCACAAGCAAAAAAAGGGTGAATGTGTCAAGACGTTTTGAATTAAATGTCTTTGAAGCTGCCAGATAAGACAAAAAGCTAATTCCCTTCTTTTACATCCTCAACTATGCTCAGGAAATATTCACCTTTTTGTGCTAAGATAGGAAAATTTTTCATTCTGATAATAATATGTGCAAACAAGCAACAGTTATGTTATTTCTCCTTCATTTCTTATCTCAAGTGTCCATCTCAGATGATTTTTCCAAGTTTGGCATACTCTGACTGAAAGAATACAAAGAAGTGTAGATAGCTAATACTTACTGTTTCAAAAGTGGGAGATTTATTCATCTATGGCAGTGTGTGTGTGTGTGTGTGTGTGTGTGTGTGTGTGTGTGTGTAGAGAGAGAGAGAGAGTGTGTGAGTGTTTGTATGTCCAAATATAAATTGTAGCTCTCATTTTTTACAATAAATTTAGTTTATAGAACAACTTTTTTTGGAAAAAAGGTGCATAATTTCGTTCTCGTGGTCACACTGGAAGACAGTGCGAATGTGTTACAATTGCAATGATATCTACATATTTATTTTTGAAAGTATAATACATACATATTGATTTGAGCATTATTTTGTACAAGAATCAGTTTTTACTAAAAACAAGCACAAAATACATTGTGGCTTTAAATTTACAGAATAATGTTTACTTCCACAATACAAAAGACGAGACGAAATTCATTTGCATAAAAAAAGGACATCCCATTGCTGTCTTGCAGGTTTTAAGCCTTCTATGCACATATTGTGTCTAAAAACACTACTATTTAATCTGAGTCATCAAATTGACACTTTACAGTTAGAACAACAAACATGAGACACAGATGCCCTTACCCACTTTCAAATAAGTGTCAGCATTTGTACTTATTGGATCTGTAGGGCAAATAAAAATGAAATAATATTTGAAGAAGCCTCCCCCCATGAACCATGGACCTTGGCGTTGGTGGGGAGGCTTGCGTGCCTCAGCGATACAGATAGCCGTATTGTAGGTGCAACCACAACGGAGGGGTATCTGTTGAGAGGCCAGACAAACGTGTGGTTCCTGAAGAGGGGCAGCAGCCTTTTCAGTAGTTGCAAGGGCAACAGTCTGGATGATTGACTGATCTGGCCTTGTAACAATAACCAAAACGGCCTTGCTGTGCTGGTACTGCGAATGGCTGAAAGCAAGGGGAAACTACGGCCGTAATTTTTCCCGAGGGCATGCAGCTTTACTGTAGGAATAAATGATGATGGCGTCCTCTTGGGTCAAATATTCCGGAGGTAAAATAGTCCCCCATTCGGATCTCCGGGCGGGGACTACTCAAGTGGACGTCGTTATCAGGAGAAAGAAAACAGGCGTTCTACGGATCGGAGCGTGGAATGTCAGACCACTTAATCGGGCAGGTAGGTTAGAAAATGTAAAAAGGGAAATGGATAGGTTAAAGTTAGATATAGTGGGAATTAGCGAAGTTCGGTGGCAGGAGGAACAAGACTTCTGGTCAGGTGACTACAGGGTTATAAACACAAAATCAAATAGGGGTAATGCAGGAGTAGGTTTAATAATGAATAGGAAAATAGGAATGCGGGTAAGCTACTACAAACAGCATAGTGAACGCATTATTGTGGCCAAGATACATACGAAGCCCACACCTACTACAGTAGTACAAGTTTATATGCCAACTAGCTCTGCAGATGATGAAGAAATTGAAGAAATGTATGATGAGATAAAAGAAATAATTCAGATAGTGAAGGATGATGAAAATTTAATAGTCATGGGTGACTGGAATTCGAGAGTAGGAAAAGGGAGAGAAGGAAACGTAGTGGGTGAATATGGATTGGGGGAGAGAAATGAAAGAGGAAGCCGTCTGGTAGAATTTTCCACAGAGCATAACTTAATCATAGCTAATACTTGGTTTAAGAATCATGAAAGAAGGTTGTATACATGGAAGAACCCTGGAGATACTAAAACGTATCAGATAGATTATATAATGGTAAGACAGAGCTTTAGGAACCAGGTTTTAAAATGTAAGACATTTCCAGGGGCAGATGTGGACTCTGACCACAACCTGTAGATTAAAACTGAACAAACTGCAAAAATGTGGGAACTTAAGGTGATGGGACCTGGATAAACTGAAAGAACCAGAGGTTGTACAGAGTTTCAGGGAGAGCATAAGGGAACAATTGACAGGAATGGGGGAAAGAAATACAGTAGAAGAAGAATGGGTAGCTTTGAGGGATGAAGTAGTGAAGGCAGCAGAGGATCAAATAGGTAAAAAGACAAGGGCTAGTAGAAATGCTTGGGTAACAGAAGAAATATTGAATTTAATTGATGAAAGGAGAAAAAAAAATGCAGAAAATGAAGCATGCAAAAATGTCTCAAAAATGAGATCGACAGGAAGTGCAAAATGGCTAAGCAGGGATGGATAGAGGACAAATGTAAGGATGTAGAGGCTTATCTCACTAGGGGTAAGATAGATACTGCCTACAGGAAAATTAAAGAGACCTTTCGAGATAAGAGAACCACTTGTATGAATATCAAGAGCTCAGATGGAAACCTAGTTCTAAGCAAAGAAGGGAAAGCAGAAAGGTGGAAGGAGTATATAGAGGGTCTATACAAGGGCGATGTACTTGAGGACAATATTATGGAAATGGAAGAGGATGTAGATGAAGATGAAATGGGAGATATGATACTGCGTGAAGAGTTTGACAGAGCACTGAAAGACCTGAGTCGAAACAAGGCCCCCGGAGTAGACAACATTCTATTGGAACTACTGATGGCCGTGGGAGAGCCAGTCCTGACAAAACTCTACCATCTGGTGAGCAAGATGTATGAAACAGGCGAAATACCCTCAGACTTCAAGATGAATATAATAATTCCTATCCCAAAGAAAGCAGGTGTTGACAGATGTGAAAATTACCGAACTATCAGTTTAATAAGTCACTGCTGCAAAATACTAACACGAATTCTTTACAAACGAATGGTAAAACTAGTAGAAGCCGACCTCGGGGAAGATCAGTTTGGATTCCGTAGAAATACTGGAACACGTGAGGCAATACTGACCTTACGACTTATCTTAGAAGAAAGATTAAGGAAAGGCAAATCTACGTTTCTAGCATTTGTAGACTTAGAGAAAGCTTTTGACAATGTTGACTGGAATACTCTCTTTCAAATTCTGAAGGTGGCAGGGGTAAAATACAGGGAGCGAAAGGCTATTTACAATTTGTACAGAAACCAGATGGCAGTTATAAGAGTCGAGGGACATGAAAGGGAAGCAGTTGTTGGGAAGGGAGTAAGACAGGGTTGTAGCCTCTCCCCGATGTTATTCAATCTGTATATTGAGCTAGCAGTAAAGGAAACAAAAGAAAAATTCGGAGTAGGTATTAAAATCCATGGAGAAGAAATAAAAACTTTGAGGTTCGCCGATGACATTGTAATTCTGTCAGAGACAGCAAAGGACTTGGAAGAGCAGTTGAACGGAATGGATAGCGTCTTGAAAGGAAGATATAAGATGAACATCAACAAAAGCAAAACAAGGATAATGGAATGTAGTCGAATTAAGTCGGGTGATGCTGAAGGAATTAGATTAGGAAATGAGACACTTAAAGTAGTAAAGGAGTTTTGCTATTTGGGGAGCAAAATAACTGATGATGGTCGAAGTAGAGAGGATATAAAATGTAGACTGGCAATGGCGAGGAAAGCGTTTCTGAAGAAGAGAAATTTGTTAACATCGAGTATAGATTTAAGTGTCAAGGAGTCATTTCTGATAGTATTTGTATGGAGTGTAGCCATGTATAGAAGTGAAACATGGACGATAAATAGTTTGGACAAGAAGAGAATAGAAGCTTTCGAAATGTGGTGCTACAGAAGAATGCTGAAGATTAGATGGGTAGATCACATGACTAAAGAGGAGGTATTGAATAGAATTGGGGAGAAGAGGAGTTTGTGGCACAACTTGACGAGAAGAAGGGACCGGTTGGTAGGACATGTTCTGATGCATCAAGGGATCACAAATTTAGCATTGGAGGGCAGTGTGGAGGGTAAAAATCGTAGAAGGAGAGCAAGGGATGAATACACTAAGCAGATTCAGAAGGATATAGGTTGCAGTAGGTACTGGGAGATGTAGAAGCTTGCACAGGATGGAGTAGCATGGAGAGCTGCATCAAACCAGTCTCAGGACTGAAGACCACAACAACAACAACATCATTTGAAGAAGCACTCCAGAGGCAAGATCACATTAAAAATTTTTTTTATTGTTGACCAGTTTCAACAGTACTTTGATGTCATCTCATCTTTCTTGAAACTATTCCATGTACAAGGTGATTGTAATATAAGTTAAACTTTCAAAATGCTGCAGAAATAACACCACTAGAATGACGTCAAGTTGCAGTGGAATATTATCAGAGAAGGGGGAAAATGTATGGCAGAAGAAAAAAAAATAGTGTGAAAATTGATCAGTAGGTGGTGCTGCACTTGTCAGAATACGTAAACGAAAACACCCGTCATGTGCACGACCCATTGAAGTTGGTATAAACACACTGGGTACACGGCCTTTTCACCTTTCACATCTGTGACCTTCACAATGACTATTTCAATACAGGATCACGCTCTGCTTGTAAAGCTCTGTATTACAAGAATGATGGCTGTGCACATGTCACTCTAGAAGTTCCAGACACTGAAGGGTTTGAAAAAAGGCATTGGTCAGACGACTGCTGTGGGTCTGGAGAAAATGATTCGGAAATTCGAAAAGATGGGTTCTTTTTGTGTGCAACCTAGGAGAGGGAAGAAACGAATTGATTTAACATCAGTGGAAGCAGTGGCCACAGCAATGCAGGAGGAGATGAGTGGTGGTGCGCAAACGCGTAGTGCACAGATAATTGCCCGAACATTGGACATATCCCTGAGCACTGTGCATAAAATCCTATGAAACACCTTTCTTTGCTATCCATTCAAAATTACCTATGCACACGAGTTGCTTCCTGTAGGCCTGCCAGCAAGAGAGACCTTTGCTTTAGAATATCTTGCTCGCATGGAAGTGGACAATGATTGGCTGTGGAAGAGTTTGTGGACAGAAGAAGCCCACTTCCATCTGACAAGGTATGTCTATGCACAGAATTGTCGAATATCAGCAACAGAAAATCCACATGCAAATCAACCAGTGCCACTTCATCCTGAAAAGGTCACTGTGTGGTGCAGGTTTATGGCATCATTTATCATAGGGCCATATTTTTTTTTGAAGAGCCAGGTGCTTCCGGTCCTGTTACCTTTACCGTCACTGGTAAACGCTATGAGTGTCTTTTGCGCAACCACATCATTCCAGCTCTCTAACAGCGTAAATGGGATCATTTTTATGCAAAGATGGCACACCTCCACACAACTGAGCAGCTGCTGAAGCGCCATTTCGGTAATGTTTAGAATTATCAGCCGCCATTTTCCTACAGCCTGGCCATCCCGATCACCTGATCTTAGCCCGTGTGATTTCTGAAATATGTTCAGTGTTCCAATAGCAAACTTAGCTGTATTGAAGGCACACACTGGAGAATACATTCTGAATGTGACCCCGGAAACATTTCGATCAGTTGTCAGGGTGTATATGACCCAGGACAACCGGGAAAAAACCGGGATTTTTTATAGAATTCCGGGGGTATTTTTCTTTTTTTTGGTTACATTTTAGTAACTTTAACTAGTAAGAACCAATAATCTAACAATGAATATTACTGTAGCTCGCTACTGCAGAATAATACTGCAGCAATAAAACACAAACGAGAGCAAAATCGAAAATAAAAGTGAAGTTGCAAAGGAAATGCGCCATATACAGGAACAAAACACAGTGCTCATACATGCGTCTGCCAACCTTCGACCATAGATTTATATTTATGGTCGAAGCTGCCAACAGCAAAATGTGTCAAAGGTTTTAGGAAGACTATGCAACGTTTCACAACAACAAATTGCCTGCGATGAGCGTGACGTCACAACTGTTTACATTAGATTCGTTTGAGCAGTTGCGAGCGAGCTTATGCGCATGCGCAGTTGAGTCGTGTATGAGTAGTACCTTCTGCTTCTGGCTGCATAGTGATGGGCTAAACTGCGATTTTCCGATATCAGTGATTTCTGTGAATGCTACTTTTGAGTATCTGTGATTCTTAACTGTGATTTGTCGCAGTTAAGAGTCGCAGTTAAGGAACATAGGTCGTGTATCCCTCCGCCACTGCTATTTCTGCGATTTCTGCTACTTCCGCGATTTCTGCTACTTCCGCGATTTCTGCTACTTCTGCGATTTCTGTGACTTCTGCTACTTCTGCGATTTCTGCTACTTCTGCGATTTCTGTGACTTCTGCTACTTCTGCGATTTCTGTGATTCCTGCGATTTCTGCGACTTACCACCGTATGAGAAAGTTACATCTGTCAACACAGAAAATTGCATCTCAACAAACCTGTCTTTGGCAAGTATGTTTTACGTTTTTTCTTCCGTTGGCTTTAATTTTGTATTAAAGAAACAACTGTGTAAATATTAATAGTGTAATTAATATGTAAGTAGCCGTACAGTACCGTAATAGTTCGTATTTAGAAAATGAATTGTAACATATTGTTATGTTCACAGGTACCTGAACTACATTTCAGTCACTCAGTAAAGTGATAACTCAAAATATCATTGTCAACAGATCTGAAGAAATTGCCACTGCGTCTTTAGACCGTTTTCGTCAGACGAGAGGTTAGTTTCTAAGCGTTTCGATGGACTTAATTACTTCAGTGTGATCGTTCTTGCAAATGTGATATTCATTATAGCAAATATTAGCAATCTACTCTGTCAATTATATTGCTAGTAATTAATGACAGCAAAAATTGTTTAATAATCCTTGTGTTTTTGCAGACACAGTTCTGACTCTGATTACTGGTTGCTGTACGTATCTATCCACATCAAGGCTGTTTTCGAGAGAGACTAGTGAAGATTCAAGACAGTTCTTAGAGGATTTGCAGTTTAAAAGTGAAATAATTGTGAAATAAGTGTGTGAATGATTAAACTGTGTTTTATTGAAGTTGTTGTGCGATTTTAAAGGAATAATAAATGTCAAATACAGTGAGTGAATAATAAAAATCTCATTTTCCACATGTTTAAGCCGCCCTATACCCATAATTTTCCGCCACTTACTTATTGGTAAACACTTGTTGGAGAGTGACATGCCGCCCCCCCTTTCACCACAATCTTGGTGTGACACTGACCTGTAACTTATCCCGAAGTCTACAATATGCATTTTGAGGCTGTTGATATGAAAGTGGGAAGTACAGATCTTCCAGTTAAATCAGGAATAGCTTAAGTGCATTACTTGAAAGTAACACAGGAAAAGCTTACTTATGTAGGTGGTAGTAGTGTCGGCAAAAAGTTCTTGTGTGTGAAGTTGCCATGTAGAACACCAGGTGTAAAACTTTTCTCCCGAGTCTTGAACTGTGTCGGAACAAAAGTGAGGCATTCATATGACTGTTTTCATTTCTCTATACTTATACAGATGTCTGAGTTCTGCTGTGTTAACACTACAAAGTCCTGTAGGCATGTGGAGTATTAACCAAAACTGTCATATTGGAAGCAGAATCAAACACATTTGTTACGTTACTTGATATTTTCAGGAGAAAAAGGCAATGTTGTTTCTTATTAATATAATACATTCAGAGTCACAGCAGTATTTGAGTAACCATAACTGATGCTGAATGTGCATGTCGTCATATAATATGAAGGGCTTATTTCAATAGTGGTACAAGTCCATCACCTCCACTTTTCTGTCTATAATGCGTCTGAAATTAGTGATCCAAACAAACATAAATAAAGGTTCATCTCTAGCAAGAAGCCATATGCTTGAATATTTCTGGTATCTCAAATGCAGATTTGTCAGCGCTCATTTAACTTTACGACTCTGTATCTCAAAATGAACAAAAATGGACTTGTACCACTATTGAAATAAGCCCTTCATATGCACACACAGCACATCGAACTCGTGCGGCACAAGGCTCTCATAACGAAGTACGTACGTCGGTCAACAGATGACACTAGGAAAAGTATCTTAACTGCGCTTTTTAGTTGCTACTTGCGACTCTTAGTTGCGATTTGTCACAGAAATCGCAGTTTGACTCGGTAGCGAATAGCGTAGTATGAACTTTGCTCAACAGATGGCAGTGCTAACTGCGCTTTTTAGTTGCTACTTGCGACTCTTAGTTGCGACTTGTCACGGAAATCGCAGTTAAGACTCCATAGCGTACCGCAGAGATGGGCGTAGTACGAACTTTGACCCACAGATGGCACTGTTAACCGCGCTTTCTAGTTGCTACTTGCGACTCTTAGTTGCGACTTGTCACGGAAATCGCAGTTAGACTCCATAGCGTACCGCAGAGATGGACGTAGTACGAACTTCGGCCAACAGATGCCACTGTTAACCGCGCTTTTTAGTTGCTACTTGCGACTCTTAGTTGCGACTTGTCACTGAAATCGCAGAAAGCAGTGCTAAATTCGACCAATAGATGGCTCACGTCTTTGAATGTGAAATACTATTTGCGACTGCTAACTGTGACTGAAATCGCAGTTAGATTCTGTAAAGTTGCTACTGTGATATCTGTGACTTCTCAGTCACTGTGATTTCTAACAGATACGCGATTTCCTGCCCACCACTATGGCTGCAGAAGTGTAGCAGTTAGCTGTATAAGCAATAGCAGCAAGCAGCCAGATGCTATTATATTATAGAGACGTTCATGTTCAAACGTAGTACGCGTTTGTAGTAAGGAATATGAACGTAAATTAAGTCCGTTTTAATTCAGCTCAATGAGTAGAAGGCAAATGATAGAGAATTATTCAGTTGTCTGTAGAGCGGGGCGACGTCGCGGTGTATACGATCGCCGATTGGTAGCGGCTTCTCATTATCTCAATAAAGAAGTAAGGAAAATACAGGGTGTTCCAAAAGGATCTTTACAAATTTCAGAAACGTGTTAAAAGGTGATGGTTCATTTATATGTACATAAATTTAAGGGGCAGCATCTGATATTAAATTTTAAAAACCAACCAAAAATTGATATGATAACCGAAAAGTCCGACAGAGAATGTAAATAAAATAACTCAAACCCGGAAACCGAGTGTAAAATTCATGTAACGGCAGCAACCGAGTGAAGAAACCGACTGGACGAAAAAACAATCGACTGACCAATCGATTGTTAAAAACAGTCGGTTGTCCTTCCAACTCTTCCATGTGCTGTCAGTTAAAGAATTGGAAGCGTCACAGGCTTGTGCATCTAGAGTCTACAATTTCGACAACACAAAACAGTTGGTAAGGGTCATCTCTTCTTAATTTTAAATAACCCTTCCTTCATTTTACTACTAGTTATTAGTTTAATTAAGTAAGATTAGTGCTATTAAGTTCAATCGATAACTAATGGTTAGAATGCAGCTGGTTGAAAATATAAAAAGTGATGTCAATTTTTAAAGATGCCATTCGCCTATAAGGTGGTAAAATATTTTCTGCACAAATCAGCATTGTTTAATTAATTTTTACTGAAAAATAACACTTTATTGTTGTTTTCAGAATGAGGGTGTGCGCTGATATGAAACTTTCTGGCAGATTAAAACTGTGTGCTGGACCGAGAGTCGAACTCGGGTCCCGAGTTCGAGTCTCGGTACGGCACTCAGTTTTAATCTGCCAGGAAGTTTCACTTTATTGTTGTATTTTTTTTTTTTTACTAAAGCTGGCCATACGTATTTTTGATATTAATAATATCGACAAAATTTGTAAGATGTGAGATGGTCGTTGCTTATTCTATGAATGAGGACACAACTGTGTATGCTGTAATTATTTTTGTTTTTTGTTGCAAACTTTTCACAGATGTACACGCTTTTACACAGTTTACAATGTGACAATGTTAAGACAACTGTGAAAATGACGCATCTTGTCCTCTGAAATTTAACTAATCCTAAACACAACAATATTAAATTTTATTAGAAGTTTCTTTACAAAATTAATCTTACAATTACGTTATGATGTTGGTTAGTACTACGATAAATCATCAGATTCCTGTTCAAAGTTCGGTACTATTTAGGATGACAATCATGTCTATGGAGGATGATTAGCTTTGTGACAAGTTGAGCGAAAGATTACCCAAGGGCGCTCGAGTTTACAGTGGACACAAGCTGGTGAACCAACAAGTTTACACCTCTGCATGCGGTATTTACCTTAGCTGTGATGAGCTATCATATGCGTGGCCGCTCTCTTCCTCCGAAATTCCTATAAAAACTTATTGAACCTTTGCTGAATTTTCCAGCAGAAACTCTCCCTATGTTTCTCATTATGTGAGAAAGAAGTACTCATCCCTAAACTTGAAATATGGCGATATACATACACATGGCTGGAGCAGTATGCATATTATAATGCCCTCTCAGTTCTCTCAAGAACAATTAACTAACTGGCTGGTTCGTTTCTCCGCTGTTGGAGCGAAACGTTGCTACAGCTAATTTCTAGCTGGATGTCAGCCGCTATGAATGTAGTGTTCACACAAATTGCTCCTCTGCTTCGTACAGAGTATTATGCGCCCCGTTCTGCACTTGCCTGTTCATAGAAGAGTCTTCGAAAATTTCCGTCTTCTCTTTCTCGTAGCCGAACTGTCTCCCCACCTGGGTTCTTTCGTTCTCCATGTCACGGCTTTTTTCGACCAATAGAGTCTGAGTCGCCTGGTCGGTCAGTTGTTGACTCCCGCTTTGGGACGAGCCGGCCGGGTGCTGTGGCCAAGCGATTCTAGGCGCTTCAGTCCAGAACCGCACTATTGCTAAAGTTCGAATCCTGCCTTGGGCATGGATGTCTGTGATGTCCTTAGGTTGGTTAGGTTTATGTAGTTCTCAGTCTAGCGGACTGATGACCTCAGATGTTGAGTCCCATAGTGCTTACAGCCATTTGAATTTTTTGGGACGTGCCCTAAGTGCTTTCCATGGTACCCCATATGGTGTGGCCTTCAACTCTCCTTGCAGTTGCTTCCAAACCAAAACGTTTCCTCTCGCTGCTTGTCTCACCTTCTGCTCATAGACATGCATTATACGATCAGTGTGTTAATAGTCGATTGAGTGTCATCCCTTTTGCGTTACATACTTACAGGCAAATTTGCTCATTACTGCCGAATTATGTTAGGTGTCATATTCACCTTCCCGTTACGATGTATAAAGCTCTTATGTAAGGTTCGAAATTGACCTTCATTTATTCTGTCATAAATTATTCAAAGCTGTCTTTCTCAACAATATCTACCAATTTTCAGTAATAGTCTATAAACATGTGAGAGCATTTCAGAAGTTTCTAAAAGCGTTTCAGACTACTAGAAGAAAGCTTACAGGCCTGCAGTAAGTAATGTGATGCGGAATCTTTCCTGGTTTTGCTGTTATTAATCTGACTGCGACCGATTGATGGCACAGGGTGGAACCAACCAACGACCTTCACTGACATATATGGCTAATGTCATGTTAAATTCTGAAGCGTTTCTGTAGGAACATTTGCAAACAAAACTTCCAGGCAAAGGCCACTAAATTAAGAGAAACTTAGATTTTATGTACCTTTGGGCTCCTACATACCGTTCACGGACTGGTTTCACAAACAAATAAGAGTTACAGTGTTTAAACTATATCTTGACAGTACTGAATTGCTAGAAGGCAGGTCACGGCAGACACTTGTTCCGGGCTGCCGGTAACATTAGGTAGCTGAAACACTGTCTGCAGTAGCCATTGTTGTCTGCTTTCTTACTCTTTACTGCTTCACTGTTCTGAGTGTTTTTTTCCCTTGTAATTACTATACGGAATTGCTGCAGTTAGTACCTTCATTAAGTATGTCAATGCACAAGACCATTTCAATACTGTTTACCGAGGGCACCCATACGAATGTTTGTAGGGGGACAGGTCAAGACCAAGGGATATGGGGTAATGTTAATGTTTTGGAAGACAAATGTTGACTTTTTAGTGGTCATAATAAATTAAAATCATTTATATTTGTCAATAACGCTATATACATCTGTGTTGAGCCACTTGTACGTAATACTGACATTTAAAGCATATTTAACTCACAGAAAGTTGCCAGAATCAGCTATTTATTACAGCTTTCCATTATTCTAAATAATTGAAACCATTAACTGGCTTGGTAAAAAAACATAAATAACTTGTAGGTGTCGTTTTTAATCGGAGACACTTCAGACACACAAACATAATTATTCATATTAGTCAGTTAGACCGTCAGAGAGAGCGCATCGCTAGTTCCTGCTACTATTAAGGCGAGTACACCGTTTGATTTTTTATATTTTTACGAGCTTCAAACAGGAGCGACTTATTTTCAGTTATCTGTGTAGTTACTAGTTTATTTTTGTAATTTCTTGCGTGTTCGAGTGCTTACTAGGTACAACCTTTTATTTCAATAACAGTGTAGTGTACAGTACCGCCATTGCTATCGACCGTTGTATCGACTCTCGTATCGTGCAGGCTTGTATCTTTGGTTAGAACAGCTACAGGCGTCTAAAGCTAGCGAAAGGACTTGCGTCTAGGGGACGCCAAAGAATTGGCTTTGCTGATTGGCCACGTCGTGCCATGACGTCGTCTCTCACACCAGCCAATCCAGATCGTTGCTACTTTCTTAAACGCGCTGTTCTTTAAACGAGGCCATTCGTCTGTCGATACATTATGTGGCCAATTCGTTATAGTACTTCACTGTTGTGTGTTCTAGGCCTATGTTTATAATGGCAGATTCCAACACGTGTTTTGTGTGCGATAATGCATTTCAGCTTCGAAAAACTTTATACCCGCACATCAGGAAATTGCATGATGTAGAGCCAAATACAGAAGGTAAGATTAAGTGCCCATAAGACGACTGCAGCTATTCCTTCAATACATCGGCTAGTTTGAGAGCACATGTGGAGGAAAAAGCACATGGTTCGAACTGCGGATGAAAAGATTGTATTCCAGTCAATGGACGGTAAGAAACACCGCATAATAATAAGTTTTTACTATTCAATAGTAGGATCGTTTCTGGTAAAACTATAGAATTTCGTTCTTTGTGCATTCAGTAATCTGGTGCAATGTTGTACTGCAAAGTTTCTTTCAGTTCACATGAAAGGATTATTTGCATTAACGGCCTAGTCTTAGAAGACATTTAAGTCACAATCATTGTAATCCACAATGGGTAATTAACAAACCTTTTTATCGTCCATAAATTGTGAATAAACTGTTTCTTTTTCGTATCGCTCAACGCATGGAACCCAGATTGGAATCCAGTTTCATGTGTAACAGATTTCTCGTAGCAAAATGAACAATTTAGACATACCGGGAGATAGTGAGCAAATTCTGAAGCTGTGGAAGAAATTGCTGTCACTTGTTAACTCTCGCTCCAAGAAAGGAGGTCAACCAACACTGTGCCAGCAATGAGAAGATGCCAGTTCAACGAACATCTAACAAACAGAACTTCAGTCCAAAAAGTGTCTTTGGTAAACCAACCCTGGCTGAAAAGTCAGATGTTTGCTAGTGCTTTGGTGCAACCTGACAGTGAAGTGTTGAGTGTACATGTTGGCTTTGATCACACATACTCTAAGAATTAAATTTATCTGTCCTACAGTTGTGTGTGCATGTTTGGGTATCATGGTTTATAGGCCTACTGGGGAAACTCGCCATGTAAAAAAATGAGTAACGCATCATACTCGGTACCTCAGGGTGATGTGGAAATCCGAGTGTACTTAATAAAGAAAATGTTATTGTTTGTGTGTTTCTTTTGACTACTTTATCCTATTGCATATAGTTAACAAAATGTAACTGAAATATCTACTAAACTGTAACATTAATTGGACTATGTACATAGTCATTTCAAATGGTTTTGCTGTTTTTCACAGGTAAAGTATGAGTATTCACCAGAATCCTACAGTACGAATGTTTTCCAGTTGACATCTGAATGAAGTCAAAAAGCAAAATTTGCTTGGACAAGCTGAACATTGTTTATTCAGTTCCAGTTATTATTATTATTTATATTAAAACAGTTCCCGAGAATCTATTTTGCTAACTTTCTTGGTCTAATTTTCTATATTTAACATGTCGGTTATGACATGCTTGGTGATGAATGTTTTGTCACCAGGCATATGGCATCAGGTGTGTGGCTTTTAGTGACAATACTGCAGTCGATGTGTTAACAGCTTTTCGGGACCTTGAGCATGAAGTATATGCATCTAGAAGTCTTGTTTAAAAAGTGCAGCCAAAATTCTAATGTCTGTCTGAGGAATTTTCCTTTAATGGAATGTTTTTGCCCAAAATTCAGTTAATGTCTGGTAACTACTTAACATGGTAAGTGCTATGAGGCCAACACCAGCCACAGCAGAGCCGTCTGCCATGGCTGCTGGCAACTTTGTGACATTTAAGGGATAATATACAAAAGTGGGCTGTGCGAGAAGTTCAAACTAGTTTTCTTTGGTTAAAGCAATTAAAATCAAACTTTTGAAGCATGTTGAAAATCACATACTCCTCACCATAATTTAAATGTTTACATTGAAATTGTTCTGACATGTGCATAATATATGGAATTATGTTTTCTTGAAACCTTAAGAACCAAACCCGTTGGTTGAATTAACATATGAGTAAACCCATCACAATAGCATTATGTTATGCATCAATTAGCTGTAGTGATAGGATAAGTAAACATGTACAGTAAACTTTTCATACAATTTTTTTTTATAAAGCTTGCAAAGGTTATAGAAAAGATGAACAACAAGATAAACTTGTGTAGGCATCATTGTAAATACATTTTTACTTCAAGAACGCTGAATTGGATAATAATCTCAAGATGCCTTAAATTGCATGACACATATCACCAATCAGGTATTTTCTGTTGGAGAAATAGTCTGGTTTTTCAGAATTTTTTCATTTGTTCTTGTGGAAAACCTTGTATCAAACAGCTGTTTTTCTACGATCAATCCATTATTACATGCATGTAGTTTTGGTGACCCAATGGCAGTCATCTTAAGGCTGTATGCAAACCACCAGATAAACATGTCTACGTAGTTGGTCTGCATTGTGCAGGTCTCAGCAGTTTTTTTAGATTCTGTGAATGTTTCCTTCAGTTCCAGGTGGATGTCTCTGACATAAAAGTATTATGATAATTTTATTAAATGCTTTTTTGCTGTGTTGACCTATATCAATGGTGACACAAGAAAATTTTTACTGGATTGGGATTTGAACCCGTCACTCCTGCTGTCAAGGCAGTTGCACTGACTACTTCACTACCAAGACACAGTGCCCATCACGACTATGTGGATTACCTCAGCAAGTCTCCCATCTGACCCAAAATTGCGTATGTCACTACTACTGCAGTAGTACCCTCACTACAGCAGTCCATCTCACTCGCCGTATCCATGAGATATTCCTGCAAATGGCTCTGAGTGTATGAGTGCATCTGAACTGAAGAAAGTTCTCCAATGCCAATCTAGGCTATGTATAGATACAATTGTATGCATGGTGAAGAATGGATACCATGCATATAATTGCAGAAATATAACTAGTTGTCTTATGACTGAGGTGTCCACGTCAGTCTGAAGAAGTCCGTGGAATCTAGTAAAAAAAATTCTGGTGGCACTTGCGTAATGCAGACCAACTATGTGATATATTTATCTGGTTGTTTATGTATAGCCTTAAGATTAATGGGATGCCAAAACTAGTTGCATATAGTAAAGGCTTTATAAATAAGTAAAACAGCTGTTTGGTACAAGGTTTTTCACAAGAATTTGAAGCCAGCTGCAGTCCTATATCCCACCTCTGATGTATTCACAAAAAGAAGAAAAAATCATTAATTGCTCTAAGAATTTCTCCAAAAATATTACCCATTACATGGAATGACCAGATGCTGCATTCAGAACAAGAATTTTGGAGACCTATGCAGGACCAATGCCTGGTAAGTGCTAGATCAAAATATGACCTCTTCCAACACCTCTTCATTTTCTACCTCGTTTTCATTTTCTTCTTCTTCACCTAACTCTGAATTATTGTCATGGCTGCTATATAATCCGGATAAAGGCCCAACTCAGCATTGTAGCTGGTTACTTTCTGTAGAAGAAGGCAAAAGGAAGACAGAAGTCCTAAATTTTGCATTTAAGAACTCGTTCACACAGGGTGATCATACAGACACTTGATTTTGCCCATCACACAGACTGGCATGTGACTGAACTTGAACATGGCATCAGAGCTCACTCCTCAAAATTTACAAGAATTAGGGGACTTGTGTGCACAGATGTGGTGCCAACTCTCTCCAGCGACCTATCAAGGCTTTGTTGATTCCGTGCAAAAACGCATCATCACTTTTATCCGTGCCGAAGATAGACATACCGGCTATTAGGTAGATGGTCAAAAGGTTCTGGTTAATCAGTGTGTGTAGCTGTACTTAGTCAAGGATAGACTGTAGCCATTCATCGAGTTGATCACTTATTTTCATTTCTTTACGAGAATATAACATCGTTTCACTCTACAGGAACAGGAAACAGTTCGCTAGAGGAATCCCACAAGCAGTATGGTGGGGTCAGTCTGGCCCCAAACTTACCAGCTCTGAACACAACCACTTGGTTTTACAGTTCGGAGTGCAAAGTATGCACACCTAAAGCACTACAATTACAAGCATTCAATATAAACATAAACAAAATTCCCTGGCATCCGTATTAACCCACCACACTGGTTATCGGTTAGATAGGCTACGCCACATGACTTGGCACACATTTGTAAAAGAAAGAAATGAACGTAGTTAACTGAGGTGATGGAAAAAAAGAGGCAAGTGAAAGTAAAGAGTAAGTATCATTGAAGTAAAGATGCACTTGAAAATTGCGTAAAGGAACTAAATTTTGTGAATTAATTGGAAAATATTTCAAAATCTTGCAGCCTACAGAAACAACTAACTTTCAGTTTATTTAAATATTACTATTTGCCTAAATAAACACTTGCATAATATTGTACATACATTTTCAATAAAAAAAGTTTTGGTTGCCAGCAGCTTTTCAAGAAGTAATGTATCTGATACAAATTCATCCCACCAAATACAGTAATAAATTGTAAAGTGAAAGAGTTAAAATGATTGTTTCGATAGTTTTCTGTAAAGTGATCGGAATAATGGTGTTAACCCATTCTACAGAAATTCTGGAAGTGCTTCTTACAATTAGTATTTCAGCAGGTTATATGGTTTAATGTTTTATGTACTTTTAAACTATTCATAATTTAAGTGAACACACTGAAAACAGAAAAAAATTCTAACAATTCAGTTAAAAATAATATAAATACAAGCGAAACACTAGCAGGACCATGACACAAAAAATAAAGATTGAATTTCCATGTACAATGTACCATTATATCTGTATAGGAAGTTAGTTTTATTTTTAAAATAAATGCAAAAGGAAATAGTGTGCAAGGATTAAATAATTATGGGTAAATCACCAGAAAATGTTAAGCATACAGTATATGTTTTAGCCACTTTTGATGACTAATTAGTAATGCATTTCACACATTGCCCATCATCAGAATATCTGTCCAGAAGCATCACAAAATATGTATGACACATTAAGTGTACTTAGATTCATAGGCAAATAAGTTAACATACCAGAGAAAAAAAACTTTACTTCAGAGAATCATGCCAAGTGTTATGATAGATAACTTCGGAGCTCTCAACTCACAGCATTCTGCCATCACATAATTAGCTGTTATAACATACCACTAATTGACTTGGTTGTAGAAGTGCTGAGTTCATTTGTCATATTTTGACAGATAATTAACAAAAATCAACTGAAAAACCATAAAAACAGTACATTATGCTAAATGATTTTTATTCCTTTAGGAAAACTAATAATCACAATTGAGAGTGCAAAGATCACACTGGAACAAAAGAACAGTATTAAGATGGGAAGGGAAGGGCAAGGGGGATGTGGTGAGAGGGTTCCAAACTAATCTCAGCTTATGTAAATGAGAATCAGCAATCTCTGGTATTAATAAACTTAAAATAGGCAATAGAGGCTTACTGTAAGCCTATTAGGTATTGCGCATACACATAATAAGTTGAAGGTGAAATTTCTTTAAAGTGCATAAACAGGTTATTAAATTATTCCAGCACTTAGATAAGGACACACAATATATTCAATATAATGTTATTCTGTCAAACAGTAGTGAGTCACATATTTAGCTTTTTTTGTTTGTTTTCATACTTTAATTCTTAAGTTAGAAATGGTAGGATGGATAGGGTGTGTGTTGGACACAATAGGAGCTGGCTGCAGTTCATGATTGGCTGAAGGTGCTTTTAACTATGGTCAGCTGTCTTCATGCTGCTGCATTCAGGTGTAATGGTGGCAGAGAAACTGGTGTATTGCTTGGAACAGCTCAGGTATCATTTGTTTCACCATAGGCTCTGCTGTTGAGGCACCTTCTAGTGTATCTGATGTGGTGGGTCTGCCCTGGGCATAGGGTGAGTGGCAGTCGGTAATACATTTGCATCACTTGAGGCAAAGGGTCAACATTGAGACAGAGCATTGGGATGGGGGGAGTGGACTGCACATGATAAAGTGAGCATTCATGATCAAGGAAAGAAGTAAGCAGAACACGGATTAAAGGGTCAGTGGAAGGAGGGTTGGGGCATGGAGGTGTACAAAATAAGAGCAGAAGAGAGGAATATCTTTGTTTGATTGTGGAACTACATTCCAGAAAATACCCTCTATGTTTTGATGGCTTTCAATGTCAACACTAATAGGTAAATTTGGATATCATCTTATAATGATTGATATTGGCAGTCATTAGGTGTAGTATGATAGTCTTTGTGATACTAGTCTGTTCTGTGATTTTGGTATCAGCTGAAGGCATTTTTCCTTCTACACTTGTTTTGATATATATATAGTACAAACAATGTTTTTTATCCTCGTGATTATTATTGAACTGTTGTGTGTGTTTGCATATTCAGCAAAGCATGATATTGTTTATAATGTTTGAATTCTTTGCAGTATTAGGCATGTAATATATGTATTGGTTATCTATGCAAATTCCCAGTTGGAAGTAAGTTTGCTATTAATTCAGATAGAACACTACTGTATAAATTGGGATCGTGCCTATGACATGTAGTCCGTAGTCTTGTCATAATGCTGTGACATAATCTCTTCTGGATTTGTATTTATTATGACTCAAAACCACCCCCCTGCCACCACCATTTAGTCACTATTTATTTTACTTATACCCTTGATCATACCTCATCTTCCCACTGCACTTTCACAATCCCCCCTCCCTCCAAACAAACATTCTGTATATGAAATTACGTCAATTCTGTTGAAGAAATCATCAGCCAAGTCATGAGGACAAAGACACAGCATGGCTTCCAATCTGTGGTGCAATGGGTAAGTTAGAGTGTAAACAGGCAAGGAATTAGATGAGTCTTTCTGTCACCAAGGAAAATTAAGGAAAGGTTGTGACCTGACAAACATACTCTCAGGCTCAGTGTACCAGGGATTTATAATATTCCTTGTGAGTATGTTAGCAGTTATGTGGGACAGCCTATACATACTACTGCTAATTGATGTGTTGATCATCATCTCAAGCATGAAAACTGAAAATCAGCAGTTTCCGAGAACTGTTTAGTGAGTAAATGCAAGAAAGCCTTTAAGCAGATGAGGATCTGGCCCATATTTCTAGCGGTTGGGTCTCTGTAATTACGGAAGCAGCTGAAATTAGACTGTATGATCACAACAATATACACACTAGCTATGTAATTATCAGTTTATTTATTTGCTATTTTCTAATACAAGAACAGACCACATGTTGCACATGAGGCAGTATATATGAATATAACATAATATTTTCACACAATTTCAAATTAATTAGTATAATTAAGCAATGCATGGAAGTATGCACGTCAGAAAGAAAATTAATCTAATTCCTCATTCAGCATTGTTTATCACAATGCCATATGAACATAACCCGGATTCTGAAAAACTAGACAAGGTGTAGGAAGACGCAGTTCGAGCATAATGCTGACATATAGTTTCTTGTTTACATAACAACGACCAAAATTGAAGCATAACACATACTTTGCCAGGAGCACAATATTGGGACACCCCCCTGGAAATCTATTCTACAGACTTCTCTATAATGTTGTCTGAGGCCTAGGTTAGTTGAAGGGTGATAATTTCGTTAGTTGTGGAACTCGTAAAGATTGAGTGCGGGATAATTGTTGTGGTGACAAACGGACATATGGCATTGCCTAATATTTACGTTTGCGTTATATTTGAAGGTACCATATTTATCGAACTTCTCGCAATAAAACCTAAAAGAACAAGGTAAAATCGGAAAATATAGTTAATGAATAAGCATTCAAAGAATATTTTGATACATATTATGAACAATATCATACATAAACAGCAGAAAATGCAAGGAATATGTATGTAACTTTTACATATATTTGGTCCGATTTTCCGCATTTGCCACAGCTGCAACCGAGTTACTCTGTCACCGCATTATCGATTATTCGCATTCGAACCAGGTTTTTACATTTAATTCCCATAAGTTAAGCTCCAGTGAATAATCTGGATTTATTTGACGTTCCAAAATGACAGCTGTGGGAAATCTACATGTAATTTTTAAACAACAGGTGAGCGACGTCGCTAATGTCAATAGATCTCATTATACATCTTGTCACCAGGCGTCACTGCTACACACGTTCAGTCTCCCTGATGACGTCATGAGCCTCCACCAATCAGCACACCCAATTCCCTGGCGTCCCCTAGACGCAAGTAGCGAAAGGGGAAGCCTAACAGACACATCATTGTGGTCCAAAAACAGTCGGAAGTGACGTCAAAATTACGTATACGCAACGCGCTGCACACTTGTCGAGTATCGAGATCCGTGATCGAGTCGAGTTAGGTGAAAGTTTTCGGACCACACTGGAGTGTATTAGGGTTGGGCAATACTATTCTTTTTCCCGATTCGATTCCCACGATTCAATCTCACATTGCGAATCGATTCCTACGATTCGTTCACGATTCATTCTACAGGCGTCTAAAGCTAGCGAAATGAGGGATGCTCAACTACCGGACCTACCGATAGATGGCTCTAGCGCGTGCAGGGCTGCCGGCCAAAGATCATATCATTGAGTGTCCGCCATATCTGAATTTGGCCAAAAACGAAGTGTCAAAACACGGATGAAAATGTTTTTCGTTCTGCGCCCTGATAAGTCTTTTATATTTGATGTTCTAGATATCTACACATCAACATAATGAAGTGTTTCTAATCTAGTGAGAAAAAAACAGTGACAGTTCTGCTATGAAATTCCTAAATTCGAGTGTGTTTTGGAAGTTTGACAAGCTGACCTATAAATTGTTTACTATTAATTTTATGAGTGCTTTACTTCTTTGCCCGTTTTAAAATACTATTTAAGATTCAATGGAGCTCAACAAATTACCTTGGTTGCCAAAGCTTTTAACTACATTTATAATTCGGAAAATCAAGTGTGGAAAACAGTGAAGACGTGTCTTGAAAAAAAGTTGACATCGTTTGCTTAAGCGTATCTTTACTGACAACAGAAATTACAACTGAACTATTAAAGTATTACTTAGTTATAAACGGAAAAACTTATTTTTCTTTATCTGAAGTGATGCTTACCGATCTGCATATATGCCGACACTGTAATTGCAACATTCACTTACGAATTTGGCTCTCTCTTTGATCAGAAATTTAAATGCCATGATTTTATTAACGCCTGTATATGACACAGTGTACTTTAACTGAGTGATAAGGTAGAAGCACCAGTTTTTGACAGTGCTTCAGTCTGATACGAGACAAGAAATACATTTAAATGAGACAAACACAAAGGCCAACGTTGAGGCTCCTCTTAAATACATAATATTATATTGGACTGATCCATGATGATGTAGGAAGTGAAGGAACTTGTTGAAAATAACATTGATCACAGCTGTTAATTTTAAGGTTGGGGTGTCTTAAACCTGTAATTTTCCAGTCTGTCACCCAAATAATGACTGGTACCATGGTTTTATTTTAAAATTTAATTCAAAACATGTCAGTGAGCAAAATTAATTACACTATGAATTACAACCATGGAATTTTATTTCTGTGAATCTTGGTTCAAGTCTTTGACATGGTGTCAATCACTGGAATGACTGGTTGTCATGGTATGGCCCAAGCAAAAAACAAACCTGAAAGCGAAAGCTGTAGAAGCTGGCCACACAGGCACCCCAATGGCTGCTACAATCTGTGTTAGACAAGGGTGACATTGTATTGCAAATTTAGTGTAAAAAGTTCCATATTGTCTGAATTTGTCCTATACTGACAGGACATTCTAGTCCAGTCGATCTTCTTATCTGCAAAAGTACACTAGCCAATACCAGTGGTACAAAGGTAGTGCCAAATTACAAACTATCCAGTAACAGAAGTATTGCTGGACAATGTACAGTAAATAATATGTAATAACCTGAGACATTCAGAATTGGTTTGAAGAAATAAAACAGCATTTGGAAAGAGAGTAACATTTTGAAAATAACAAATGACACAAGTAGAGTTTTCAGTTCCTATGAAAGCTCGCTTGCTTTTTCTTCTTCCTCTCTCTTCTCCATTCTCAAGGGAAAAATGTGATAAAATAAAAGTGCAAGAAAGTTGTGTACAACGTTGGAAATGATGAAAAAGAAAATCTAACTATGCTCTCTCTCTCCCTCCCTCCCTCCCTCCTCCATGTGAAGAGTATTCCTGTAATAATAGCATACCAAGAACATGAGGGTGTCACAGTGGAGATTTGTTTTCTGGTACAGACGTCTGATACAACTATTCCACAGCAAAACTTACTTTCAACAGGTGTGGTAGCAATGCATTCCCATAGGATAACAGAATATTATGTCCTCCAGGAATCACATTGGGTACACCACTTACAGCATAAACTGTACAGCAACTACAATGTTTTGTGAGCAAGTAATACCAGTCAGTATCTTTAGTTTTAACATAAGTCTTGACTCCCTTAATTACCTGCTTATACATGTGCTTGTACTACAGGTTATTGGTAAAGCAAATACTTATTGAATAGGTCTTCACACTTTTAATACTTAGCAGAAATTCTGAAAAAGTAAATTCTTTTATTACTGTATCACCTCTATGGTGAATTAAGAGGTACTGACTGGTTTCGTTGAACATTTAATAGAAGCCTTCTTTTTACCTGCTATTGATAAAGAGCCATTCCAAGATCGGTACATTACAATCTCTCACATTTTTCATGAGGTTTATTATTCTGTACACTAATATTTCTTCTTCTAAATGGTAAATATTGCATTCAGACATTGTCGGTATTAAAGGTAATTCATGAAATAAATTATATTTAAACCAGAAAATTAAAGGTTCCACATGACACATGAAAAGTACGATGTTACACACATGTATGTACAGATTCCAAAATGTCTGTGAATTTGAGTTACAAACTTTTTTAAATAGAAATATGAAGATCACAATACTTTGGGTCTGCAATAACTCAAATGTAGTTCCCTTTGTTCTTTACGTGACTCGTGCAACTGCTTTCACTCTTAATGGAAAACTAAATGCTTTATGTTAAAGTTAACTTGCAAAAAGTGTAACCATTGTTACATAATTTCTGTGAAGTAAGATTCCTTAATGTTAATTCCTTCCTTTGTCATTGTGACTTGATAATTTCAGTTCCATATGGGACATATGACCTAAAAAAAATAATGAAATGCTTTTATTACTATGACCAAACAAAATCTTTTTAACATGTAGTACACAGTTCAAATCAGCAAAAAGTGTAACTGTATAATTAAGGTAAATGTTGATGACAATTAGGCATGTAACATGAATACTGAAATTTCCTAATCTGCAACTTGTGGTCGTGTGGTAGCGTTCTCGCCTCCCGCACCTGGGTTCGGTTCCCGGCGGGGTCAGGGATTTTCTCTGCCTCGTGATGACTGGGTGTTGTGTGATGTCCTTAGGTTAGTTAGGCTTAAGTAGTTGTAAGTTCTAGGGGACTAATGACCATAGATGTTAAGTCCCATAGTGCTCAGAGCCATTTGAACCATTTTTCGAAATTTCCTAGATTTCCAAGTGTAACTGTAATCACTGTATTCAGTACTTTTTAGTGCTAGAAAGATAATTCTATATGATTATTTGCATTCTCTTCTCCTCCCCCCTCCCTCAACACAGGAAAATATAATAGAAAGACCTCCTAGCAAAATAAAGACAAAATTAAGATAATCAGGTTTTGCCTGAATCAGGCCCCGTTATTCTAGAATGGTTCTAAAGTAATAAGAATGCTTATGATCAATTGGAACATTGTGTTCATTCTAAGAAGTATTAAAACAAGAATTAAGAGAGTAACAATTTTATTGCTCTTATGTTGCAGAGTATACACAAACATTACTGTTTGAAACATAGGGCCACTGCATACTCCATTAGATCACACCCATTCTGTGATTAAACTGTTTTCTTAAAGTGAAAAATTCAAGTTAACATAGTTATTGAGGGAAATATTTACTCACACTGAAAGCTATCTGTCAAATAAGTCTCAGAACTTTTTTTCATTAATTTCACACAAATCACATGTTTTTAGTGCAAGTGCATATTTTGTAACACCTAACATCTTAAAATAAGCTTATATAATAAATAATTATAATTTTGTTACAATATCTACACAGGATGTAAAGAGTTAATTTTACTTCAATGTGATTCATCGTTTGAAGTTCATCATTATACAACAACAAATCTATGGACAAAAAAGTTTTAAAAAAATCTGTCAAAATGTCACACCCATCTGCATGAAATGTCCCAATACATAATCTTTTCCAATTTAAGCACTATACATGATTAAACAATATGAGTTTATTTAACTTCTGCCTTATACTTGATTTGTTGTTTAAAGTTTTCTCAGTGGGCATTTTTTTCCAAATGTTTTTAAGCATGTGCAGGAGTACAAGGATGCAATCTTGCAAACAAGTTGAGTCTGATGTAAATCCTCAATCCCAATTTCATAATGGTAATCAGGACCAAGAGCAGGAGCAGGAAATGGTTACTCCACAAATTTAATTTTAACACAATGCAAAATCTTGGCCTGTATATATTTCTGTCGCATATCCCCAGCAATCATAAACATCTGAAACAGTTTCTGAGTATTCAACAACAGAGTACACGCAGTCATTTGTTTTAAACAGTTTTCCCCAGTTAACAAAATTTACAAATGCATTTTTATTGGCCATATTGGGAAAAGCATAGAGATAAATACATTCTAATGCAGATTTAACATTTCTTGCATGGAGCAGCAATGGAACACCAATGATTTTTAAGCTTTTGATATAATTTTCAGTGTCTGAAAATACCAAGCCAATAAGATTTGTTGTCAAGTCTCAGGGGGCTCTTATACCCTTTACCTAATGGATTTCTGGAGTTCAGAATATCAAAAATCCTATCAATACTATACAAGAATTCTACTGTTGCTTCACTTCCTTTAAAATTTGGATCACCAACCCTCCTCAAAAACTCTATACTATCTGCCACGGTAGAACTCAAAGTCTGTGCAGCTAATGAAACATTCATTTTTCTATTTACACTACTTATATGTTGTCCTGATAGTTTGTTGGCAAATGTCATACCTTCTTCTTGTTGTACCTTGTTCAATTGCTCAATGAAATGCCATGTAATAATGCCAGTTGGAGACTCAATAGCAGATACTTCTGCTAGAGCATTTCTGGCAAACTTAATCATATGACACATGTCCAAGATACACTAAACATTGTATTTTTCCACAGGATGAGGAAAGTAGCTTTTAAAATCACCCTTGGAAAAATTTAAAGTACAGCCAAGTGAACGTAAAGTGCTTATAATTACCTTACAGCCATCACATGTAACACACCAAACCCTAATGCCAGAACTATGCAGCCTCTCTAAAGCAGATTTTATCAGTGTGGCCTGATTATTTGCCTGTACACCGTTGATAAAGAAATATGCAATCAGGCATTTAAATTTGCCTTTAATAGAGACAAGCATGAAAACTAGAACCTCAGATGGCTCTATTACTTCTTTTACTGAGGCACTGCCCCACCAAAGTCTAAAAAACCTGTGTACTGCTTAGTTCCTTGGTCCCAAACTACTTGCTTCCTAATTGCCATACTGTCTACAATTAGACATGAATCGCTGAACTGGTCCCTTACAATGTACTTGAAAACATCTTTTAAGAAGCCAGGTTCACAGTCTACACTTGCCACTCATTTTGAAATCAATGATGTATTGGGCAGAGGCATTAATTTTTTCAGGTATTCATATGCTGCTGGTGAATAAAAGTACACAGTCATCGCAATCATTTTCACATGTGTTGTGTATCTATTACCCTTTGATGAGACAGAGTTGTTCACTAAATTGCACACTAATTCCACTTGTGTTCCTTTCTGATGATCGAGGAAGTTATGTAACTTCTCAGGGAGATGCCCCTTCTCCTTCAATGAACTTATGATGTCATCCACGGAAAACACTTTCTTCTTCGAAGTTTTTCACGGACACACTTTAGTTTACGTTTTATTTCGTGCACAATGTCTGAGGGAAAAAAAAAATGCAAGTTTCGGTCGCCTTGTCTTCCATTTCTACTTTCGACTGTATACCACAATCAATTACTGAAGAACCAACTGCACTCTAAATAAGGAAATAATTTCGTTATATACGATTGAAATAACTCAAGGCTTGATGAAAAAATATTATAAGAAAACATTGGGGGTGTGAAAACATCCTTATACTAACGTTTTCGACACAATTCGCAGCTTTTGCATTGGATAAGTGGGACATGCTTTCCACGGAAGAATTCTCATTGACAACATTCTCCACGCAATCAGTAGCGTCTGCAATGGACAAATCAAGCACGGATTCCATGACAGAACGCTAAAAACAAAAATATGGACCTGTATTACAACATTACTTACCCCTATGTAGCGTACGAAATAAATTCACAGAAGTAAAAAGCGCACACACAGCAAGGAAAGTAATTAGCTACCTCAAATGGAGAATCATCGTTGTCACTCAAAATCCTAACATGTCGTCGTGGCTGTTTATTTGGTGCATCAAATGTGTCGGAAACTGATGGCACTGCTTCGGATTTGAAACGTTTCTTCCACGTTCCAGGGCTCACTACGTAATCATCTTGTCGCAAACGGTTTCCGCAAAGAAAACTGCAAGACGTAGGATTAAAATTTTTCCGCTTCACGGAAGTAATCCACGTCTTTAGTAGCTCTGGGTGCATTAGAGGAAACCTGTTCAAAAACATCGAATTAGCAAACGCACTAAGTCTGTATTTTTGTCGTATTGTATCAATAGTCGTATTACCTGTGAAATGGTAAGTCACTCTCCTTACTCCATCGCTTCGTACAATTGAAAGCGGAACAAGAAATCACCATTTCGATAATCCGTAGTTCCTTATACATCGTACAGACCGAGAGAAACTTCTTGCCAAATTCGAATATGGCGGGCAATACAGACGACAGTAATCAGCTGGTAGAGCCATCTATCGGTAGGTCCGGTAGTTGAGCATCCCTCATTTCGCTAGCTTTAGACGCCTGTATTCATTCTAGTCTGCGATTGTTACGGAATACAAAAAGTTCTACATCTTACTCACAGATGGCAGGACATGTCTGAAATTGACAATGCGGTTAGAATCGAACTGTGTCATGATAAGATACGGCAGAAATAGTTCATTTATGAGTAAACAAGCATATGACGTTACAAGTGTGATTGTCGATTTATACGTGTAATGCCTTAATTGATGAAAGGTCACGTTTGATTTGATTGCATCCATTGTTTTATTTCAGTATGCCAGGAAAGAGGAGTTGATTTGTGCGAAAGGTGGTGCAAAATTACGTGGTATGCCAGTTTGGTTGTGTGGCTTGAACGTATCTAACTACGGACGTCTGTTTTATAGTAACAAAATCTAACAGTGAGGCAGACGTGGTTTGACTCATATCATCCTATGTTTTTCTGTGGTAAGATGTCTTTCCACATCACCCTTGTAATTCATAACGCAGCTTACAGCCGTCCCACAAGGCAAATTTAGCTTAACTTTCATTTCTACTAAATACAAAGCATAGGTATTTTGCTTTTAATTTGTTTGAGAACTTGCCGCTGTCACTACTATTTACATGAGAAGACGACACAGCCAAGTGTCAGCTTGGTTTTCACGAGTAATATTTCGGCCCACGAACTTCGTTTGCTCGTTCCGAGCTACCTTTGTTCACACGCATCCTCCACTTCACTGCCATCTGGCGGTCGTAATCATTCGGCACGACTCGGCATGATTCGGAAGTTGCCTTGGAAGCATGAATCGTTGGAACTTGGAATCGGCTCGGAAACACACAATCGTTCTTACGATTCTTTTGAACGACGATTCGTCCGTATCACGATTCGATTCTTAGGCCGGTATTACACTATCAAATTTCTTTGTCAAAGATTTGATCAAAGATGTGATCCAATATTCCGTCCAATATATTTGACAAAGATCTTTGACGTAGCGCTAGAAGGGGTATTACACTGTCATCAAAGTTTTCGTCAAAGTTCAAGATGGCTGACAACAACTTGTTATTAACCGCAGCAGTAGTACGTACCCCAATTGCATTGTGTGCACATGCGGAAAAGAAGTGGGGGAAAAATGGAACCATACATACGAGGTTGACAGTCTTAAAGTCCTGGGATTACAATTTGATAATAAATTCAGTTGGAAGGAGCACACCACAGAACTGCAGAAACGCCTTAACAAATCTGTATTTGCAATTCGAGTGTTAGCAGACATAGTCAACATAAAAATGAAAAAGCTTGCATACTTTGCCTACTTTCATTCCATAATGTCATATGGGATATTATTTTGGGGTAAATCTTGAAGTCAAACAAAAGTTTTCAGAGTCCAAAAGCGTGTAATACGTATTATTTGTGGAGTAAATTCACGGACGTCCTACAGAAACATCTTCAAAGAACTGGATATACTAACTACTGCCTCTCAGTATATTTACTTCTTAATGAAATTTGTCTAAAATAATATATCTCTTTTTCCAACAAACAACTCAGTTCAAACATGATCTGCACAAGGACTTAAAAGTACTTACTATAGTTCAAAAAGGGGTCCACTACTCAGGAACACTCATCTTCAATAATTTGCTAGGAAACATAAAAAATTTAGTTAGAAATAAAGATCAGTTTAAAAGGAGCCTGAAAAACTTACTACTAGCAAACTCCTTCTACTCCATTGGCGAAATTTTTAATAGAAACAAATGGTGTATTGTATTTATTCATACTATTAGTATTGTTATTTCAGCTTAAAAAAATCGACATGTTCCACATCCACGAGGATCTCCTCAGCAGGGATCTATGGGACGAAAAACTAATCTAATCTGGGTGAAGCCGTGGGTTTTACGACGACACGATAAAAGCATTCAACAAAACTTGTTACGTGAGCTTACAGTGGAAGACGTCAAGTCGTACATCCATTACTTAAGAATGGATGAGCATACATTTCTGTATGTGCTCAATGAAGTGTATCCTTATATCACAAAGCACAATATTCACTTAAGAACTGCTACATCTTCAGAAGACAGGCTCGCTGTAACACTCCGATTCCTCGCTACAGGAGAAGGTTAGGTTAGGTTAAGTTAGGTCAGGTCAGGTCAGGTCTCCAATCTTCTTAATCTATTTTTGTATTGAAGGTGCCTCACGTTGTAAAGCGCCTCATCAGCTTCAGACATCTTTATTAATTTTGTAGTTGTCGGCACACACAAATTGTATTTACCGGCAGTGGTTATAAAAACACTACAGACGACAGAACGCATCAGCTTCAGACATCTTTATTAATTTTGTAGTTGTCGGCACACACAAATTGTATTTACCGGCAGTGGTTATAAAAACACTACAGACGACAGAACGCTGCAGCGATGCTAGCGCTCCATATGGTAACATGTCACATTACAGTGAACAGAAGACAAGCGGTTTCTTTGATCAAATATACAGCGAGGCCCTAGATTTGATCAAATATTGGACGACATTTGACAAAGTCCCTATTACACTATCACATATCTTTGACAAAGATTTTGGACAAATATATTGGACAAAGAAATTTGATAGTGTAATACCGGCCTTACGATTCTTTATTTAGAGTCGTTCAAATGAACGACTCATTCACGAATCGCCACAACTCTAGAGTGTATGTTAAAACGTCGGTGCGTGTCTGCTGAATCGTCCTGAAACGAGTGTGATCCGCTGATATGTGACCGTAATGTGAAAGAAATGTGGCTGTTATCGCATGTACACTGTAGCGGAGAAATGGAAATGTATTTATAAATTACGTAGAAGTAAATAAATCGTACGGATTCTCAGCTTATCGGATTTTACCTGTTTCTTTACCATGCTGTGATTGATCTGCTTATTCTGTCGAGGGCCAAATAGGTAGCATAAAATGTTACACACCTAAATAATAAATGCAGTATTTCCGTTACACATTCCATAAACCATCATGTATAACCGTTGAGAGAAACTAAACATTGCCATTGCTTACGAGAAATAGCTTTTGTTATCGGGTACGCAGCTCATACTGGGGGAAAAAACAAACTGTTAAGAATAGTGTCGTGATAAGGCTATAAATTGTCATTTCCTGGGATACGTAAGATTCCAGTGCAGTCATAATGAAATATTGGTTTACCAAGAGCTGTTACCTGTGTTAAAAAAATAGATATGTTTTCTAAATTATGCCTCACAGGAAGTTAATGCCTTTTGCCGTCTTTCTATGATCATACAAATGAATTTTGATCATGCAAAAGCGGCATTAAAGGATCATGAAAGAAACCTCCAAGGGCAACATAAAATTCTTTAAAAAACTACAGTTAAATTAGTAATAATACTTGTGTGTTGTGCCATGCAGTGTCACACAAACTATATATGATTTAAGAAGAATGGGTAAATAACTTCACTGCATAAGAAACAAGGCAATTTGCTATGGGGTGCATAGCTCACTCAGCAAGAAAGAATAAATGACAGGCTGTGTTACAAAGAGTGTTGTCTTAAACCTTTCACATTATTTCCACTTTCCTGGCAATTTAACTATGCACACTTCATAGCTGAATGAAATATTTCATTTTGTATATGAATCCAGGTCACGTGGACTTTCTTCTCATATGGGTGTGACTTCAGTTTTGGAAAATTTTACTAAAAATTTACAAACTACAGAACGCTATGAAGCTTTCCATAAAGCATTCTTGTAACCATTCTTACTGTGCGAGCATACATTTACATTTTGCACCACATAATGCAGAGTAACTGTAGATTTGATTCAGATGTTCAAATACTGAGAGATGTAAGGTATTTATTGTGCTACACAGTTTTGATTAAGAAATTGTCTCCAGAAAACACTTGTTTTACTAATGCTAATGCATCTGGTATCCTGTAAATAATGATAAGATAATCTTATACACTACAGTCTGATAAGATGACCAAATTTAAAGAGACTACAGTAACAGCTATGTTACATTAACTGTGATTAGGAAGACAGGCTACTGTTTGCCTTACAGGTAACAGTGAAAGAAAATCATTTCTGCTGCCATCTGTAAATTAAGTAGCAGTCTGACTTCCTATTGAGATAAAGCCATGTGTTATTTAAACTTGTTGTTGATGCTGTGATACAGGTTCTGAATTTTGAAAATTCCATTAACACTTCAAATTAAAGTAAATGAGACATTGGTAACAAATGCATGTAGTGTTGCAAACTTCTTAAATAGGTACAGTACTTTGTATCTGTTACTGACAGCTTCAAGTTATCAGGTTCAGTTAACAGTGCAATTGAACATCTGAGACCACTCCCTACAAATAACCAGTAAACTGGAAATGACACTCACTTCTCCCTAAGTAGCAGCATCCATCATAAAATCCTTAAAGTATTCTAGTGAAGTTTTTCAAAGTGTATTCATGTGAGTTGAGTTGTACCTCAAATTATTTGTGTAATCAATCTCTTATCAGTGGAACATTTCCAGACTGGCTAAAATATGCCTAAGTTAAGCCTCTGTACAAGAAGAGCATTAAAGAGATACTATCAAATTATTGATCATTTTCACTTATGCTGGCGTCTTCAAAAATATTTGAAAAGGTTGTGTCTAAGCATCTTCTTAAGCATCCGACTGCAAACAATATATCATCCAAGTCACAGTTTGGGTTCCTTATGCTTACTGATATAGAGAAGGGTATTTGCACATACTGTGGGAATAATTCATAAGAAAACAAGTTAGAGGCTACTGGCATTCTCTGTGACCTGTCAAAAGCCCTTGACTATGAATCACAGCTTTCTCTCAAGAGAATTAGAATATTGTGATGTCACTGGCAGTGCTGCAAAATGGTTAGAGTCTGACCTAACTAAAAGGAAACAAGGGTGTCACTGCAAATACATGCAGAGTAAGCAAATAGTCTTCGCCTGATTGGGAAGTAATTACATGTGGTGCTCCTCAAGGTTCCATCCTGAATCTGTTGTTTATTCCTGCCTACAGTAATGACCTCATCTGTTAAATTGCCAGATGCTAAGTTTGTTTTGTTGGCACATGACACAAACATTGCAACAAATAGCAAGTCAAGTACAGATTTAGAAATTGCTACTAATCAAATTTTCACTGACAATAAATGGTTTAGAAGTCATTTACTGTCATTAAACTTTGGAAAGACCCACTATATGCAGATAAGAACCTGTAAGAAATTTGTTTCCACGATGTGTATAATGTACGAAGACATGCAGATAGAAGCAGTTGACAGTGTTAAATTTCTCGGGTTACAACTCAGTAAAAAATTCAGTTAGGAAGGGTGTGTGCCACAAAATTGCTGAAGCACCTAAACAAGTTTGTATTTGCAATGGGAATGATGTCAGATGTAGGAGATAGAAAAAAAACTTGCTTACTTCATTTCCTTTCGTATTTTGAAGTACCTCGTCAAACCGAGCAAAAGTTTTTAGACTGCAGAAGTATGTAATAAGACTCAATTGTGTTGTAAATTCCATATAATCATGTACAAATCTGAGCAAGGAAGTGGATATTCTAACCAATGCTTCAGTATATTTATCCCTTAAAGAAATTGGTTCCAAATAACATGTTTATTTCCAGACAATAGCTCAGCACATAGTAAAATACTAGCAACAATAAGACCTAAAATTGGTCAAAAGAGGAGTCCAGTTTACGGGAACACACATTTTCAATAAATTGACAGCTACCATTAAAAAGTTTGTTTCAGAAACAGCACAGTTTAAACAGAGTTTGAAAGATTTTTAGGCAGGCGGCTCTTCTATAAATGAATATCTTAACAGGGACTGTTAGACCAGCTTAAGTAAAAATGTCTTAGATTTGGTTTTACAACAGTTAAGATTAGGTGTTGTGTGTGTGATAAATTTGTTAAAAGTGCATAACGGTTTCATTCTGAGTGTATTAATTCTGTAAACGTTGGCAGTCCCAGTTTATCTGTTATGTATTCACATACCTTTAAAGTATCCTGACATGTGATCAGGGAAGCGTTATATTCAGATGGTCTTTGTTTTTTATGTTGTACTTTGACATATTCCATATCCAAGAAACCCATCTCATTTTTGGGTCTATAGAATGAGAACTGAATCTAATGTAGTAAAATACATCTGAGGATGTTAAACATGGCTTCAGTTATCAGCATAGATGTGTAGCCGTTTCAGTTGCTAAGATGAGAACTTAAAGATACCAGTGATATTTATTATGGGTTTATTATGTTAATCATACCTGTGTGCACCCAATTCAATTGATAAGCAACTCGTATGGCTATAATTTATATGTAAAATATTGTCAGGATAGAACAATTGTCATATCCAATCACTCAATGAACGCTACTTTTATGTCAGGTCTTTTGTAATGACTGGCAAGAGCTACAGACAGTGCCATGATATACAGCCAAGCATTTTAAATGCATGTTGAATCAGAGCTTGAAGATGATACTGATTAGTTAAAAACCTTTGTTGAATTTGTATACCATTACTTTAATATTTCCATTCCCCTCAAAACATTGGTAATACAGATCACAGTAAGGATTGTACACTAAATTAATTCCTCTGCAACAGGAACAACACCCCTTTAAACATACGCCTGCAAGTCGTGGTTTCACCTTCTACAATACTTCACTCCCGGTCTCACTCCCTTCCCAAGGACTGCACACTTTTCATGTCTTTACACATTACTGTTACATCAGTGTGCAAATTTTAGTCTTTGTATTTTATCCTTGCTACCTTCAGAATTTCCTAGTGTATAGTCCAGCCAACAGTGTCAAAAGCTTTCTCTATATCCTCTTGTAAGATTTTTCGTAGGACCAATACTGCCTCATGTGTTGCTACTTTTTCCCAGATACCAAAGTAATGTTTCATGAGGTCAGTTGGCACCTACCAGTTTGTCCACTATTCCTTACTTAATTTGTGTCAAACTACAACCATGACTTGCCACACTGATAGTTCTGTAATATTTTCAACTTTCAGTGCCTGGTTTTCTTGGAATAGGAATTATTACTTCCTTCTGAATCGTGAATGTTTTTCACTTGTCTCTTATCTTGCATACCACATGGAATAGTTCGACTTGGCTGTCTGAAGGATCTCCACAAATGTGAGGGAATGTCTACTCCAGGTGCCTTGTTTGGGTGCAGGTCTTTCATCACCATGTGAAATTATTCTCTTAGTCTATCTCCCACCTAATCTGTCTCTTATAATATTGTACTCTAATTTCTCTCATTATAGTAAACAGTTGAAGTAAGAGCCCGTATTCCAACTTTACTCTTTTGATGAATTTTATACACAATCTAATGTACCTTAGGTTAAAGGTAAGTTAAACAATCCCCATTCTTCCTGCTACAATAAAAATATTCAGGAAGAATATGTACAATCTGAATGCCTTGACACAGTGTATTTTTTGGAAAGTGGTCCATACATGAAGGTAGTTACCAGTCCTTTGTGCATTTAATAAAGTTTTTTCTGCTCTGTTCATATAACACTAAGGTTTTTGGTTAGTCTATCTCTACAATAGGATGCAGCTGGCTTAAATATCCAGAAAGGATATGGAAATAACTTAATCCAACAAAAGTGACTGCTTATGGCAACCTTTATACTTTTGGGGAACCCTGCCTCCTTTTCACGAGTTTGTAAATGACTTTTTTCTTAACCTTCCTTAATGTGGCACAAATCAACTCTTCCATCATAACAGTTACCAGCAACAACAGAGTGAAACTGAAATAAGGTTGTGATACATAAGGAATATCAGTCACACATGTTACCTATGTGGATTGCTAGTGTTTGTAACAGAAGCCTCTTTAAGAAATTTAATAAATCTAAAAGGAAAACTTGGCAGCAGAGTGCAAAATCACATGACATTCAAGGCAAAGGTTTCTTAGTTGCATGTGAAACATACCTTGAAGAATATACTTTGCTCCTGCTGATCTAAACCAGTTAAAGGGTTCAAAGTTGTACTGAAGTATCACCATTATGTACTACTACTACTACTACTACTACTAAACACAGCCTGTTTTGTCGGCTTTGGTGAATAATAGTCAGTAAAAACCTTACTAATTTATATGAAGCTGGTATCTGTACAGATACCATTTGTGATCTTGCAGCTCTCTAAGAATGAAATTATAGTGAAATCCCAGACCTTTAGCCGCTTACAGGTGTTGATAATTAGGTATATTCTGCACACAATTTCTGGTCTGTTATTGCCACATTTCCCATGAAATGATAATATCTTACACACACACACACACACACACACACACACACACACACACACACACAACTCAGGTCACCAAGCTACAGAATTATTATACAGAAACAAAAAATATAAATATCAATCTATTTTATTGGGCATTTACATATGATTACACCTTACCACAATCAACATTAAAAATATTACATGAACATAAATCCATCTGCCACACAGCAAAAAAATAAGCTTAAATGGATAATTCAAAATTTAACTTGACACAGAATAGCCTTAAAAATTGAAATTGTATCACGTGTCATCAGTGAAGAACTAAACATTTTTAAGTGTTGACACATAAACTGCAATCCAACATAATGGGTTACAAATACTCAGTTTAAGAATATAAAACATTTCTCCAACCACAGTTTTACTTCACTTGGCTCATACTGGAAGGAAATCCTAGGTTTACCACCTGACAGTGGATCAATACTGTGGCTATGGCAATCTCTTCCACAATCACCAACTGAGGAACTGTTTACAGTTTGTACAGAAAATTTGAAAACTGTTTTTCATATCAATCAGGACACTCATTTCTAAAGCACCTCCTTTAAATGTCTCAAAGATAGCTGAAAGACTATCTCTCTGCTTCTCCAGCAAATCAGCACACACACATGCTAACAATAGCTTGTAAAGGAAATACAAATTCAGGTGCACGATGGAATGACATCATACAGCCAATAATTTGGCTCTAGATACATTTATTGATAATTTCACTGGGACACATACCAGGTCTAATGAATACTACATTTTACCCCACTGAAAAAAATTATATTCACACATATTGGACCTTGTAATGTACAAATAAAGCATTGTTTGACGAGATTAGATTGCAGAATCATGCTGACGAGTGGCACAAGGAATAAAGCAATCACATGATTTATTACAAACATGGTATAGGTGCCAATGGAGGAGTGAAACCATCACTTTTTTCTATCAGAGCTGTTAGCAAAGAGATCTTTTGAAGAAGTACAGGGATAGTTGTTATATGCAACACACAAAACAACAACACATGATATGCCTTTATTTTTTTATAGCTGTAAAGAGTAATGCGGGTTATTTGGTTTTCTTTTTCATTCAGGTTGAAAATGCGAGATCCATTCATGAAGCACTAGCCATTTTCAAGGATTGGAATCCCATCTACTGGGTTACTGATTTCTTATAGTCTGAGATAAATGCAACTGATCAAGCATTTCCTCAGACAAAAGTGTACTTGTGCCTTTTCAGTCTGAAACAGGTTTGAGGAAGATGGCTGAATATATACCAAATGACACGAAGAGATTTATGGGCATGTGGCAAGAAATTTCAGAATCACCAACAGAGAATTTACAGATCATACAAAAGAGATAGTGAGGCTTCTCAGAGAAACGAATATGCATCACTGTACGTTTAACAGCAGCGGCTACTGGTACATGAAAAGTGAGTGGAAGCTTATGAGGACAAGGGCAATTTTGATAACATTGACATTACAAGTGGAGTTGAAGCCATGAACAAGATTGTAAACATTTTTTTTTCCTAAAATGGAACACAGATGGGACCTTCAATGGGGCTACTAGGGATATAAGAAATAAATTTCTTCCAAGCCTAATTAGAAAGTACTGTCTGCAGAATTCTGCCATCAAATCATAACAGACATGTTCCACTGTTTTTTCAATTTTTTAAAGCAAGTTTGTGAAACATGTCATGCAGTGATATGAACCAGGGAAAGTTGAGTTAACTGCAAGATTAGTGAATGTGAAGTTGGACAATGTTTTGTATGGAGAGTACAATGTTCAAAGACTGTAATTATGTTGTAAGCTTTACTCTACCAAACTGCACATGTGAAGATTTTGAGATATATAAATACCCATGCAAGGATTTCTGTGCAATCTTTATTTTCTATCCAGAGTGGGGTTTTGATAAAATACCAGAAGGCTGCAGGAATAGCCCATTAATCCGTCTTCACGAGATGTACAGGTTTGGTTTCAGAAGTGTGTCTGCAGTAATTTCACATGAAGATAGTAGCAATGAGGACACAGTTGAGGAAACACATAGAGCATCACACTGATACCTTAACCATTTCTTTGCAGCAATTTGAAGTGAAGGTGTTGTTCAAACAAGTTTATAATCTCACATACAACTGTATCAACAGTGAAACATGATGAAAAGTACTTGAATCACTCAGCAACTGTGTGCCAGATTTTCAGTTAGCAAACCCTGAAATTTGTGGTCTCCCCACAGCTGTGCCATCAAATTCCCAACAATAATATTAAGTAAGATGCCATTACTTTTACAGGGCCTGGCATAAAGACCCCTCTCATTGTAATGTTCATATATTTGTGCCTTAATGGATAATTAACTACTAAGGAATAGATCACATGGAGGTCATAGCATTCCATTTGAAGGATCAAACAATAAGAGCTATCTAAAAAATACAGATAAGGGAGATCTTTATGCCAAGTTCTGTAAGCAAACTTTGTCACACATTTGAATTTTTAAGTAGCAGTAGTGAAAAATATTTATCTGTGGAAAGTTAATAAGGTAGTTGTATTGACCGTGATTTGTATTTCCTTTACCCAAGCAACAATGTCTACTTCTCATTACAAGAAATTCTTGGATTGTTGAGAAACCTGTCAAAAATTACAATCAAGTTGCAAACATTTATGTGCCACAACAAATGGCAGTTTGATACACACGTGAAATACTACATGGATTGTTTTCCTTCAGGAATACTATCAATCTTCGATATCCTTGGAATATAACAGTCTTGATTCAATCTGGTGTGAATTTTCCCACGGACTGAAGGCCACAAATCCATCATAACTGAACCTAACAAATAAATTAACAACAAGTAATTGAGTTATGCAACATGAAGACAACTGATACACATGTTTTCAAGGCACAATTCCAAAATTTACTACTCACTTCTTTTGGTGCCCAATGACATTGCTCACCAGCTGCAATGCCCAGAACTACTTTATAACTGAATTTAATAAACATTACTGGTATTCCAGTAACAGTAATTGCTTCTGTGTGGTCTCTGCAGTAACTCTGCAAAGTTATTAGGAACATTAGAACCAAGGTGGTAGATATGCAATATGTAGGTAACTGATACACATTCAGCTTCCAAAGCAAATAAAGTCAATCCTTACTTCATTTGGTCCCAATGACATTGCTGACCAGATACCATATCAAGGAAACAGCACACTCTTCTGTCAAAGTGATACTGGGCAATCTCACATGTTCATTAATAGGGCAGTCTTTATCTTTTCTCTGTTTCACGTGAATCACTAGACATGTATTGAAGCAAGTGAGAGCAAGTGCATTCTTACTTGGAAAAAGAAATGCAAAATCTTTTCTCCATCAGTCATACGACATCTCAATGCCACTAAGATATATCTTATTTATTTTTTCCACCTTTTCAATTCTCAACATTGTCCCATATTTGAATTAACCTAATTTAAAGTTAAAATCTTTTACTTCATATTTTAAAAAGTTTGCAAGTTCTACACTATCATCTAGTTTAATTCCTCAGAAAAATCTTTTCTCTGGTGAACAACGAAAAATCCAGGATGGAATGTAACAATATTATGAAAAGGATAGTTGTTGCTGCTCACCAAATAGTGAAGATGCTGAGTCACAGAAAGGCACAACAAAAAGACTGTCGGACTTATCTTTCGGGCAACAAGGGCCTTTTCAAAAGCGCGCGCGCACACTCACTCACAAACATACACACAAATGTAGCAACTATCCTTTTTATAATATTTAATCTATTGCTACTTCGAAATTCAAATGTGCAACAAAGTTTAAAAGCAGAGACCAACATAAAGACCTCATAGCATTCCATCTCGAGGATCAGAAATGACGGAGCTTATTCGTATTTTACATAGACAAAGAGCTATCTAAAATTCAAATAAACCGTCATTTCTTACCCTTCAAATGGAAAGTTATAATGTGTTTAAGACAGATCTCGTAAGGCTTTTGGCATCGTTCTTCACTATTGTTTGGAAGTTGATGGCACTGCTAATGGGAGACCACCAACTTCAGGATTTGCTAATTGCAAATCTTGCACACAGTTGCTCAGTGATTCAAGTACTTTTTGTAATGTTTCGCTGTTGCTGCAGTTGTATGTGAGATTATAAATCTGTTTACACAGCTCCCTTTGCTTCAAACTGCTGCGAAGAAATATTCTGGGTTTGAATAAGACCATCTGTATTTGCTGCCTTGACAGCCTCCTCAGCTGCTTCATCACTACTACTACTACTACCTTCGCATGAAATTACTAAAGAGCCACTTCTAAAGCCCACCCCATACATTTCACCAAGACAGATTAATGGACTAGTCTTATAACTTTCTGGCATTTTATCAAAACCCCACTCTGGGTAAAAAATAAAGATTGCACAGAAATGCTTGCATGGGTATTTATATCTCCGAAAATCTTCACATGTGCAATCTGGTATATCAAAGTTTACAACATAACTACAGTTTTTGGACTTTGCACTCTCCACACAAAATGAACCATCCGATCTCCCACTAACTGATCTTGCAGTTAACTCAACTTTCGCTGATGCATATCTCTGCATGACATGTTTCACAAACTTGTTTGTTTTTTATGCAAAAACAGTGGAACATCTTTGTTATAAGCTTTGATGGCAGAATTCTGCAGACAGTACTTTCTAATTAGGCTTGGAAGAAACTGGTTTATTATAACCTTAGTAACCCCAGTTAAAGTCCTGTCTGAATTGTGTTTAAGGAAAAAATGTTTTACAACCTTGTTCATGGCTTCAACTCCATTTGTAGTGTCAATGGTTGCAAATCTGCCCTCGTCCTCATACGCTTTCACCCATCTTTCACATACCGTTAGCCATTGCTGTTGAAAGTATGGCCACGCACGCTCGTTTCTCCGAGAAACCTCATGCGTTCGCAACTCTTCTACGCGATCTCTAAATTCTCTCTCTGTTGGTGATTCTGAAATTTCTTGCCACATGTCCAGAAATCTCTTCATGCCATTTGGTACACGTAGATTATCCTTTTTTTCAACCATCTTCCCCATGCCTGTTTTGGATGGAAAAGGCACAAGTAAACTTTTGTCTGAGGGAATGCTTGCTCAATTGCATTTATCTCCGACTCCGAGAAATCAGTAACCCAATAGAGGGGATTCCAATCCTTGTTCCAGTCCTTGAAAATGTCTTGTGCTTCATGAATGGATCTTGCATTTTCAATCAGAATGAAAAAAAACCGACAACCAAATAGCCCACATTACTCTTCACAGCTATAAAAAATAAAGGAATATCATATGATGTTGTTTTGTATGTTGCATCTAACAAACAACTACCCCCATACTTCTTCAAAAGATCTCTCTGCCAACTGCTCTGATAGCAAAAAAGTAATGGTTTCACTTCTCCATTGGCTTCCATACAATGTCTATAATAAATCATGTGATTGCTCGAGTCTTTGTGCCACTCATCAACCTGATTCTGCAGTCTAGTCTTGTCAAACAATACTTTATTCGTACCATAAAGGGTCCGATAAATGTGACTGTAAATAGTTTTCTCTGTGGGGTAAAAGGTAGTATTCATTTGACCTGGTATGTGTGTCCCAGTGAAATTGATTTCAACATATCTATCTAGAGCCAACTTAATGACTTTGAGAGATGTCATTCCACTGAGTTACTAAGTTTTTGATTTCCTTTACAAGTGAAGGATGTATGTACCCACTTGCTTCAACACTTTCAGTAGCATGTGTGTGTGCACTTGCTGGAGAAGCAGTCAAATAATAACGCAGGTAGCTCTTCGGCGGACATGGCAATGCCAAATCTTTCTGTAGACTTGCAAGAACCTGTAAGACAAAAATGTATCAATTATTTAATTAAGAGCATTAAAAACAATAGATTTTAAAGTATACTGTCAACTGATCATGTAAAATTTTCTCCAAGCAGAACCCAAACTGGATACTTACTTTTGCCTTGGTATCCCTGTGTTCAGTTGCTGAGTGCATACTGTAATCAGGATACACCCTTATACACTTCATATTTAAAGTTGCTGGGCAGTTGGATTTTCCAGTATCCATGATCCTCAATCTCTTACGAGGAGTCACATGGTCTTCCTAAAGAGGGTAAAGAACTACTATAAAATTTATTTAATAAACTTTCCCTGTAACGAACTTGTTTTATGGAAAGTAAGTCTATCTTAACACAGCATGATATTACCAAGTGCTCAGGTACACTAGACTCTCTACTTTTATAGTATTTCGGCCCCAAAACACAGTGCCTTGGCCACACACTCTCCACTGCAAATGCACAACCAAAAAAGGGGATAGGGACAAGTCCCTGCATTTGCTTGAAGAAATGCTTTGTTTTACCTGGAACAGTTAATATATTTCTCACAGACAAAAACACAAACATTGTTATTGTTAAATAATTCACATATGTTATTGTTAATTAACTAAATACAATGTGAGAAAACATTTCATTCATTTGATAGGTATTGTCAAAGTTCTGAACTGATGGAAGCAGATTGTCTATCTACTTTACATAGCACTGGAGCAAAATTTTACAGGATGTCACACCTATTGTATCTAGCAAAGAAATGGAACTGACTGCCATGGGCAATGAGGATACCATACTGATTTCGGGCAACTTAAGTGCTTTATTGTGGTTCCAATAAATGTGGAATTAATATTATTTGTAAACAAAGGAGATGTGAAGAACACTTATGTAGAAAAATGCAATTACTATAAATGTGGAATTACAAAAAATAAAAGTAACTAGGAAGACAAAGCTAAACATGCCTGTCAATAGGTTCAATGAGCTGACTACTGTTTTACATATCAACACCACAATTATCGAAAACCATAGAAACCATTTCAACATGAACACAGCAGTATAGATTCATTAAAATTATTTGTTAGTTGGCATCTGTCACTTGTTGCTGAAGTGTTAGCACACCGGCTGCTGCTGTATTATAGGCAACAAACAGAGCAGGTCACTCAGCAAGTGCTGTTCAATTTAATTTTCGTGTTAAAAAAAGTAGGTTTAGCTCAGTAGAGGCAGAGCACAGGTTGGGATTACAAAAGGATGGGAGGCGTATACATGAACTCTGTACAGTGTTGGAAGTGGCCATTATGAAATAACATGAATATGACATGCTCTGCTGACAACTGGTTTTGGAGTGACCAATGGCATAACTGTGGCAGATACGACATTTTATAGCCCAGAATTTAAACTCATTTGATAACCTAACCGTAACATGATGTGCAATATATCCTAGAAAATGGCTGTCAGCATTCTACAGAAGAACTGTTAATCATACTTTGTTCACAACAATTAATACACTGACCACGGGCAGTCGCAGCAGAGCCTCACACCTAATGCTGTTGCCTGGCCTGGCTTGACGGTGAAACACCCAACACTAAGCATGTGGCAGGAAACTAGCTGAAGCTATTCTCTATAAGCAAACTTAAGGGGAAAAAAATTGTATTTCAGTGCTAAAAGCAAACTAATTTCTTCCTTTCATTAATTATGGCACCTGAAAGTGTCCTCACACAAGCTGCATGGACTGCCAAATTACCAACTGATGAGCAGTCCTGGTTTGTATTCAGTTACATGTTATAAGTGACAAGCTGATTTCAAATGAAATAATGATATGAAGAAGAAATATAAGAAATTAAAAAGTAAATACAATGTCAAAAATGACACAGCAGTGTGTTAGAAATAAAACTGCATCCAAACCTATTAACTGAATAAAAATAATGAAGTAATTTTGATAATATATTGGTATAAAAAATATCAAAGAATCTGTCAAGACTCAAATCCACAACTTTATATGGATCAGGAATGTTTCTTATCCGTTGCACTATGCCACCACTCTACATTACACTAATGTAAGATTATTTGGTCCCAACGATCATGTGCTGCCTTCAACCAGATCAGCCTTTCACATTATGTTACGATGCTAAAGCTAGGTCTAGCACCATAAAGATATTGTAAGGATACGTAGTTATGCCTACTGTCTTAAAATGTTGTTTAAGGCCAATCTGGTTGTAGGCAGCAAATGATTGCATGGCGTTCAAACACATCAAGAAAGGAAGTCAGACAAGAAAATGGAAGTGGATTGATCAGCTGTTGTGGCAGTCAGGAAATGGCGAACAGAGATTGTTTGGACCTGACGCATTCAGCACTCTGGAGGAAACCAGCTCCAACAGGAATTGTCAACCAACTAATAATTTTAATCAGCCTATTATCAAATGCAAGTGGGTAAAAATTACTGAATGTATGGCTGTGAAAATGGATACATGACAAACAAGTCAACACAGAGGAAAATGATTAATACAATTCTGCCTTGCATATCACAACAACTATTAACAATAACAAAAAGTCAATTCCATCAATTGTTACTGCAGCTTAGAAAGAAATGTCCATTTAAAGTATATATACTATCCCTAATTCCAGCAAACTAAGTTCTTCCTTCAAGTATACATATATGAACTAAAATGGTAAACCACAGGAAGTAATTAATGCAGCAGTTCACTTACTTTTCATAACATCTGAAGATGGCTCTTTAAAACGACTACTTCTCACGCAGTATGAAAACCCCACAGTTTTCAGCTGATTGAGAAGTGTTTCCACCTGAGAATAAAGTGACCAGTAGCATAAACTGAGGGTAACTACACTGAAGGTTAACTGGGAAACATAAATGAAGAGGGAAATTTTAGGCTTTACAAAATTCAGTTATTTAATGTACACAGCCGTTCATCACATCTGATGTTTTTGACAGCTAAAGTAAGTGTTATGTTATTAACCATGGATGAGTTAACAAAATTGGGAGTTCATTTGTCTGCTCTTTTGCTTTTATTCCATTGTTATTCACTGACCACAAATTATGTTACTGTTGACTTCAGTTAAAATTGTGATCATAAAATGTTCTTTCAGTTGTAATTATGATGATGAAAAATATTTTCCAAGTGCACATGAAGTTTAATGACCTAGTTTTGGGGTTAACTGATCAGTGCTTCAGTTAACCTCATTTCAAGCACGCCTTGCCTTATGTCAACAAAAGCTTTATTAAGCATAATAATTATGCATACTATGAATTCCAAGTTTTATATACTAAGAATAAGACAATCACTAATCAAAACAATCCAGTACAACTGATGAAAGTTGAAACTGGTTAATACATCCATGAAAAAGTTTTTGTAAAAATTACAAAAAGATTTCTCTCCTACAATTGAAAAATATCAGTTTTCGGCTGTCAAACTCTTAACAAAAGTGGAAGACCTCTGACTACATTACTTCAATACAACATCCATTAAGCTTAATCACAAAATCTGCAAGCATCTTGGCACATTAATTTGCAAAGGGATTGAAATCTGTGACAAAGACCTGGGAAAGAGAGCATGATACGACGAATTGCTCACAGAATTCATGAAACTTCCATTACGTACATAACACACTCCCCTCAAAGACCACAACTTATGATTCTGCATAATCATCATATGAAAAAAAAACAGCATAATTTTGCATACTCTCCCACATCATACAAGCCATAAGCTATGACTTCTTGTCTTGAAGTCTTACTTAAGTTATTGTATGATACAGGAAATTATCTAATGACAAAAGAGCAAAACCAATCACGATCTGGGCTGGTTAGCCAGAATTCCTCCTTATCACCAACAGAAATAATACAGCACTTTTAAGGCTTATTTGACTGATACACTCCAAACTTAAAAATAATTTGCCATCTATTTCTACTATTGGTATTCCTGACAAGGTTATAGATGCAGACCTCAACATTTCTCCTCCTCGAGAAGTCTATCCAGCAGAAGAACTGAGATAATATCTCCAGAAGACATTTTGCCTCATCCCAAGTCCTATGTTGTGAGAGGAAAAACTAACAAAAATAAATAAATGACTTAATAACTCACTCCCATCAACATCATCTCCAGTAAAAGCCAGATCAATAGAAGAAATTAAAATAAAATCTAGCAGGGCAATAAGAAAAGAGTCTAGATGTGAAAGAACACCTGTAAGAGAGAAGTTTAACTTTGAGGGCTTCAAAGTGTCAATGTTCTATACCCTATGAGGACCCATATTCACCAACGACCATTTCTAAAGACTAAAACAGCTTATGTTATCATCAAAATTTCAGTGTGGTGCAGAGAAAATTTTAGATCCTGACAGACTTTGTCTACAAATATAATCCAGCAATCCCAATAGAGTTCTAACATTATCCACACATACTTAAGCAGCCACCTAAGCAGTGGTAATAATTGAAACATTGTAACATGTATTAATTAAGCGGACAGTTATTACTGAGCAATGGTATCCTGAACAAAAAGCTCTCACTCAGCATCCATCAACAATACACCTTTGCTCAGAATTCAGTACGGAGGCCAAACATGGTCATGTTGCAACATTTGCATAAAGTGGCATTCATTACAGTGCTATTGATGAAAAAAGTTGTTTCATAGCTGATGTCACTGACCTTGCTGAAACTTTGGTGAGAAACTAAGGATCTTACAGTCATTTGAATTACAGAGCTCCATATCCCTGGATAGACAGTTTTCTAGCTAATCTCTGAATTCAGTACCTCAATGAAATTCAGCTCAGTGCCAGCACAAAGAAAACAGGAGTAATGGATTTGTGCAATTATGCACTGGAGCTGATACTGCAATTAGATAGAACTACGTAAAATTCCTGGGAAAATGCAGGATACTTTTATGTGGAATACAGAGCCCACGCTCTGGCTATGACATTAGCTGCAAATATACTGCTTTTTATTTTCCTTTTGCATGACTGTTCCCAGGCCCTGAGTCCCATTTTCATGTGTGTGTCTTCTAAATTATGCTATTTACTCGAGACGACGTATGCGCTTGAGCTGCTGCAATGTTCAGTTTCTCTTACTGTAATACATAGATGACGAACTCACAAACGGCGAATTTTGAAACAAAGTTGCCATTAACTTCCTAAATAGCGATCATTAATTACAATATTCCACGTGTATATGTTACAGTAAAGGTAATGTAACAATGCAGAACCTCACAACGAAAACAAATAAAAAATTGCATAATACATAAAAAACTCACATAAAAATTGGAATCAGATCGCGGAAAGCGACATATAAAATTTATTAAAATGAAATCTTAACTGGCAGCAGAAAAAAGTTATTTTCTAGAGTTCCTAATGTCTCTAAAGGCGCATATTTTTGCCAGCCAATTCTAACATAAAATTATTATTACCTCCTCCAACGAATTACAGTAGCCTGAAATCAGGCCATCCTCTGAAACTCTGAAATCTTTCAGAGCGTCACGAAAGATGTTTTCATACACCTGAGACATTTTGCTCGATGGCGAAAACACAATCACTCAAGATACACGGGCAGTATGACGGTGAAGAACAAAGCAGACGCTTTTCCCGCTAACCCGATTCGACCACAGATCTCGATCAGTCGACAAGTGTGCAGCGCGTTTATGTATACGTCATTTTGACGTCACTTCCGAGTGGTTTTGGACCACAATGATGTGTCTGTTAGGCTTCCCCTAGCGAAATGAGGGATGCTCAACTACCGGACCTACCGATAGATGGCTCTAGCGCGTGCCGGTCAAGAGATCATATCATTGAGTGTCCGTCGCATGGAGGTATCCTTATACCTCCATGGTCCGTCGTATCTGAATTTGACAAAAAGCGAAGTGTCAAAACACGGATGAAAATGTTTTTGTTCTGCGCCCTGATAAGTATTTTATATTGGATGTTCTAGATATATACACATCAACATAATGAAGTGTTTCTAATCTAGCGAGAAAAAACAGTGACAGTTCTGCTATGAAATTCCAAAATTCGAGTGTGTTTTGAAAGTTTGAGAAGCTGACCTATAAATTGTTTACTATTAATTTTACGAGTGCTTTACTTATTTGCCGGTTTTAAAACACTATTTAAGATTCAATGGAGGTCAACAAATTACCTTACTTGCCAAAGCTTTTAACTACAGGTATAATTCGGAAAGTCAAGTGTGGAAAACAGTGAAGACGTCTCTTGAAAAAAAGTTGACATCGTTTGCTTAGGGGTATCTTTACTGACAACAGAAATTACAACTGAACTATTAAAGTATTACTTACGTATAAACGGGAAAAAATCATAATTTTTTTCTTTATCTGAAGTGATGCATTACCGATCTGCATATATGCTGACACTGTAATTGCAACATGCACTTACGAATTTGGCTCTCTCTTTGATCAGAAATTTAAGTGCCATGATTTTCTTAACGCCTGCACATGACACGGTGTATTTTAACTGAGTGATAAGGTAGAAGCACCAGTTTTCAACAGTGCTTCAGTCTTTGATACGAGACAAGAAATACATTTAAATGAGACAAACACAAAGGCCAACGTTAAGGCTCCTCTTAAATGCATGACTTGTATCATTTGGAAGTTAAGTCTAGTAATAATATTATATTGGACTGATCCATGATGATGTAGGAAGTGAAGGAACTTGTTGAAAATAACCTCGATCGCAGCTGTTAATTTTAAGGCTGGGGTGTCTTAAAACTGACACCCAAACAATGACTGGTACCATGGTTTTATTTTAAAATTGAATTCAAACATGTCAGTGAGAAAAATTAACAGAATTATTGGTGAACAATGTACAGTAAATAATATGCAATAACCTGAGAAATTCAAAATTGGTTTGAAGAAATAGAACAGTATTTGGAAAGAGAGTAACATTTTGAAAATAACAAATGACACAAGTAGAGTTTTCAGTTTTTGTGAAAGCTTGCTTAATTTTTCTTTTCTCCCCCTCTCTCTTCTACATTATCAAGGGAAAAAGGTGATAAAATAAAAGTGCAAGAAAGTTGTGTACAATGTTGGAAATGATGAAAAAGAAAGTCTCACTATGCTTCCTCCTCCATGTGAAGAGTATTCCTGTAATAATAGCTAATAGCATACCAAGAACGTGAGGGTGTCACAGTGGAGATTTGTTTTCTGTACAGACATCTGATACAACTATTCCACAGCAAAATAGACTTTCAATAGTTGTGGTACCAGTGCACTCCCGTAGGATAACAGCATATTATGTCCTCCAGGAATCATATTGGGTACACCACATACAGCATAAACTGTACAGCAACTACAGTGCTTTGTAAGCAAGTAATAACAGTCAGTATCTTTAATTTTAACGTAACTCTTAACTCCCATAATTACCTGCTTATAGGTGTTCTTGTACTACAGGTTATTGGTAAAGCAAATACTAATTGAATAGGTCTTCACACTTTTAATACTTAGCAGAAATTCTGAAAAAAGTAAATTGTTTTATTACTTTATCACCTCTATGGCGAATGAAGAGGTACTGACTGGTTTCTTTGAACATTTAATAGAAGCCTTCTTTTTACCTGCAATTGATAAAGAACCATTCCAAGTTCTGTACAGAACAATCTCTCACATTTTTCATGAGGTTTGTTATACTGTACACTAATATTTCTTCTTCTAAATGGTAAATAATGCATTCAGACAGTGTTGGTATTAAAGGTAATTCATGAAATAAATTATATTTAAACCAAAAAATTAAAGGTTCCACATGGCACATGAAAAGTACCGTGCTACACACATGTATGTACAGATTCCAAAATGTCTGTGAATTTGTGTTCCAAACTTTTTTAAATAGAAATATGAAGATCACAATACTTTGGGCCTGCAATAACACAAACGTAAAATACTTTAGTTCCCTAAGGGAAGCTTTGTTCTTTACGTGACTCATGCAACTGCTTTCACTCTTAATGGAAAACTAAATGGTTTATGTTAAAGTTAACAAGCAAAAAGTGTAACCATTTTTGCACAATTTCTGTGAAGTAAGATTCCTTAATATTATTTCCTTCCTTTGTCATCATAACTTGATAATTTCAGTTCCGTATGGGACATATGAACTAACAATATGAAATGCTTTTATTACTATGACCAAACAAAATCTTTTTAACATGTAGTACACAGTTCAAATCAGCAAAAAGTGTAACTGTATAATTAAGGTAAATTGTTGATGAAAATTAGGCATGTAACATGAATACTGAAATTTCCTAGATTTCCAAGTGTACCTGTAATCACTGTATTCTGTACTTTGTAGTGCTAGAAAGATATTTGCATTCTCCCCCCCCCTTCCTCAACACAGCAAAATATAATAGAAAGACATCCTAGCAGAATAAAGACAAAATTCAGAAAATTAGGTTCTAAAGTAATAAGAATGCTTACGATCAATTGGAACATTGTGTTCGTTCTAGGAAGTATTAAAACAAGGATTAACAGAGTAACAATTTTATTGCTCTTATGTTACAGAGTATTCACAAACATTACTGTTTGAAACATAGGGCCACTGCATACTCCACTAGATTACACCCATCCTGTGATTAAACTGTTTTCTTAAAGTGAAAAATTCAAGTTGACATAGCTATTGAGGGAAACATTTTGTCACACTTAAAGCCATCTGTCAAATAAGTCTCAGAACATTTTTTTTCATTAATTTCACACAAATCACCTTTTTTAATGCAAGTGCATATTTTGTAACACCAAACATCTTAATATAAGCTTGTATAATAAACAATTATAATTTTGTTACAATATCTACACAGGACGTAAAGAGTTAATTTTACTTCAGTGTGATTCATCTTTTGAAGTTCATCATTACACAACAACAAATCTATTGACAAAATAGTTCTAAAATATCTGTCAAAATGTCACACCCATCTGCATGGAATGTCCCATTATATAATATTTTCCAATTTTAGCACTATACATGATTAAACAATATGAGTTTATTTAAATTCTGCCTTATACTTGATTTGTTGTTTAAAATTTTCTCAGCTGCTTTTTTTCCATATGTTTTTAAGCGTATGCAGGAGTATAGGGAGGGAATCTTACAAACAAGTTGAGCCTGATGTAAGTCCTCAATCCTAATTTCATAATGGTAATCATGACGAAGAGCAGGAAATGGGTAATCTACATATTTATTTTTAACACAATGCAAAATCTTGGCCTGTACATATTTCTGTCGCATATCCCCAACAATCAGAAACATCTGAAACAGTTTCTGAGTATTCTACAACAGAGTACACACAGTCACTTGTTTTAACCAGTTTTCCCCGGTTAACAAAATTTACAAATGAATTTTTATGGGCCATATTGGGAAAAGCATAGAGAGAATCACATTCTAATGCAGATTTAACTACTGGTGGCTTCAGTATGTGAAGACAGTCTTTGCATGTGATCTCCCTTGAAAGGCGCAATGACACATACCCTGCAATATAATACAGTATGTTTTGCTTGTAAAATGAGAACTTAATCATCAACTTATCATCAAGAAGTGCACACCACTTCTCTACTTCATTTTCTGCAGCACTTACATCACTTTCTACTACATGCTTTCTTGCATGAAAATCATAAACAGGTGGCAAACAACACACATTAAAATTTGAGCAATTCCCATTCATTGCAGTGACACTGTTACCCAAGAGCAACTTTCTCATGGCACATTTGAACTGGTATGCATTTGTATTGTTCCAAACACCTCTGGACCAAATGCAGGAAAAAAAAGCTCTATGTGGTCTTGTGACAGTTTATATGTTAGAAAATACTTCAGAGGAGATTCAACACAAAGCATACTTGACAGAGCTATGTGCCTGACTGATTGCATATTGAAAATTATCTCAAAAGCAAAAGCATTTCTTGCATGGAGCAGCAACGGAACACCAATGATTTTTAAGCTTTTGATATAATTTTCAGTGTGTGTGAAAATAGCAAGCCAATAAGATTTGTTGTCATCCCTCAGGGGGCTCTTAAGCCCTTTACCTAATGGATTTCTGGAGTTCAGAATATCAAAAATCCTATCAATACTATACAAGAATTCTACTGTTGCTTCACTTCCTTTAAAATTTGGATCACCAACCCTCCTCAAAAACTTTATACTATCTGCCATGCTAGAACTCAAAGTCTGTGGAGCTAATGAAACAGTCATTTTTCTATTTACATAACTTATATGTTGTCCTGATAGTTTGTTGGCAAATGTCATACCTTCTTCTTGTTGTATCTTGTTCAATTGCTGAATGAAATGCCATCTAATAATGCCAGTTGGAGAGTCAATAGCAGATACTTCTGCTAGAGCATTTCTGGCAAACTTAATCATATGACACATGTCCAAGATACAATAAACATTGTATTTTTCCACAGGATGAGGAAAGTAGCTTTTAAAATCACCCTTGGAAAAATTTAAAGTACAGCCAAGTGAACATGAGTGCTTATATTTACCTTGCAGCCATCACATGTAACACACCAAACCCTAATGCCAGAACTATGCAGCCTCTCTAAAGTAGATTTTATCAATGTGGCCTGATTATTTGCCTGTACACCGTTGATAAAGAAATATGCAATCGGGCATTTAAATTTGCCTTTAATAGAGACAAGTATGAAAACCAGAGCCTAAGATGCCTCTATTACTTCTTTTGACTGAGGCACTTCCCTACCAAAGTCTAAAAAACCTGTGTATTGCTTAGTTCCTTGGTCCGAAAGTACTTGCTTCCTAATTGCCATACTGTCTACAGTTAGACATGAATCTCTGAACTGCTCCCTTACAATTGGGTTCAAATCAATGTACTTACTTAAAAACATCTTTTAAGAAGCCAGGTTCACAGTCTACACTTGCCACCCATTTGGAAATTAATGATTTATGGGGCAGAGGCATTAATTTTTGCAGGTATTCAAATGGTTCTGGTGAATAAAAGTACACAGTCATCGCAAACATTTTCACATTTGTTGTGTATCTATTACCCTTTGACGAGAGAGAGTTGTTCACTAAATTGCACACTAATTCCACTTGTGTTCCTTTCTGGTGATTGAGGAAGTTATGTAACTTCTCAGGAAGATGCCCCTTCTCCTTCAATGAACTTATGATGTCATCCTTGGAAATCACTTTCTTCTCTCTTCTTCGAAGTTTTTCGCGGGCGCACTTCAGTTTACGTTTTAATTCGTGCACAATGTCTGAGAAAAAATTGCAAGTTTCGGTCGCCTTGTCTTCCATTTCTACTTTCGACTGTATACCACAATCAATTACTTAAGAACCAACTGCACTCTGAAATAAACAAATAATCTCGTTTATATGATTGATATAACTCAAGGCTTGATGAAAAAATATTATAAGAATACTTTGGGGATGTGAAAACATCCTTATACTAACGTTTTCGACACAATTCGCAGCTTCTGCATTGGATAAATGGGACATGCTTTCCACAGAAGAATTCTCATTGACAACATTCTCCACGCAATCAGTAGCTTCTGCAGTGGGCAAATCGAGCACGGATTCCAGGACAGAACGCTAAAAACAAAAATATGGACCTCTATTACAACACTGCTTAGACCTATGTAGCCCATTTGTGTCCGTACGAAATAAATTCACAAAAGTCAAAAAGCACACACATAGCAAGGAAATTCATTAGCTACCTCAAATGGAGAAGCATCGTTGTCACTCAAAATCCTAACAACATGTCGTCGTGGCTGTTTATTTGGTGGCATCAAATGTGCCGGAAAGTCAAAAACTGATGGCACTGCTTCGGGTCTGAAACGTTTCTTCCATGTTGCAGGGCTCACTACGTAATCATCTTGCCGGAAAAGGTTTCCGCAATGAAAACTGCAAGACATAGGATTAAAATCTTTCCACTTCACGGAAGTAATCCACTTCTTTAGCGGCTCTGGGTGCTTCAGAGGAAACCTGTTCAAAAACATCGAATTAGCAAACGCACTAAGTCTGTATTGTTATCGTATTGTATCGGTAGTCCTATTACCTGTGAAATGGTAAGTCACTTTTCTTACTCCATCGCTTCGTACAATTGAAAGCGGAACAAGAAATCACCATTTCGATAATCCTTAATTCCTTTTACACCGTACAGGCCGAGAGAACTTCTTGGGAAATTTGAATATGGCGGGCAATACAGACGACAGTAATCAGCTGGTAGAGCCATCTATCGGTAGGTCCGGTAGTTGAGCATCCCTCATTTCGCTAGCTTTAGACGCCTGTAGAACAGCTCAGTCAGTGTCAGTTAGACCGTCAGCGAGAGCGCACCGCTAGTTCAAAAATGGTTCAAATGGCTCTGAGCACTATGGGACTCAACATCTTAGGTCATAAGTCCCCTAGAACTGAGAACTACTTAAACCTAACTAACCTAAGGACATCACACACACACCCATGCCCGAGGCAGGATTCGAACCTGCGACCGTAGCAGTCCCGCGGTTCCGGAGTGCAGCGCCAGAACCGCTAGACCACCGCGGCCGGCCTAGGCACCGCTAGTTCCTGCTACTACTAAGGCGAGTACAACTCTCGCTTCTTAAGTATTTTTAAGCGCTTCAAACAGGAGGAGTGTCGTAATGGATAGGAACTGTGATTGTTCTGTACAGATGCGAGCTGAGCTGGCGACCCTTCGCTCACAGCTTCAGGCTGCGTTGGCTTCCGTCACACAGCTTGAGGCTGCTGCCAAGGGGCGTCACTGTGGGGGTTCGGACGCGGGAATGCGAGGGACGTCGAGCACGTCCCACGTGTCCTCTGATAGGTCCACTGCTGTGACCTCCCCGGATACTGCCTGCGCTTAGGTTGACCCCTCACCCATGGTCGAGTGGGAGATCATTCCAAAGTGTGGCAGGCAGCGAAAGACTTTCTGTGGGGCCGATCGTAGGGCCTCCCCGGTTCGTTTGACGAACAAGTTTCGGGAGTTATCTGTGACTGACGATGTCTCTGAGCCGGATGCAGTCGTCCACCCCGTTCCAGAGGAAGCTTCTCGGACCACAAGGTCTGGCCATTCACAGAGCGTGGGCTTGCTGGTAGTTGGGAGCTCCAACGTTAGGCGCGTAATGGGGCCCCTTAGGAATGTGGCTGCCAAGGAGGGGAAGGAAGCCACTGTGCACTCTGTGTGCATTCCGTGGGGAGTCATTCTGGGTGTGGAAAGGGTGCTTCCAGATGCCATGAAAAGTATAGGGTGCAGCCAACTGCAGGTGTTGGCACATGTCGGTACCAATGACGTGTGTCGCTTTGGATCGGAGCAGATTCTGTCTGGTTTCGGGCGGCTAGCGGAAATGGTAAAGACTGCCGGTCTTGCTTCCGAGATTAAGGTGGAGCTTACCATCTGCAGCATCGTCGATAGAACCGACTGTGTTCCTTTGGTGCAGAGCCGAGTGGAGGGTCTGAATCAGAGGCTCAGGCGGTTCTGTGACCGTGTAGGCTGCAGATTCCTCGACTTGCGCCATTGGGTGGTGGGTTTTCCGGGTTCCGCTTAATAGGTCAGGAGTCCACTACACACAGGAGGCGGCTACATGGGTAGCGGGGGCTGTGTGGAAGGGACTGGGCGGTTTTTTAGGTTACAGGGTCTCAGGGAACCACAGAAGGGGCGTCCGTCAGAAAGTGGGCAGGTAAAACACAGTAAGGTAGTTGTAGAAACGACTGGTATTGTAGTTGTAAATTGTCGTAGCTGTGTTGGGAAAGAACCAGAGCTCCAAGCCCTTACAGAGAGCACTGAAGCTCAAATAGTTGTAGGTAGAGAGAGGTGGCTAAAGCTGGAAATAAGTTCAGTCGAAATTTTTCAAACGATCTAACAGTTTTCAGACAGGATAGATTAAATACAGTTGGTGGCGAAGTATTTATTGCTGTCAGAGGTAGTTTGCCTTGTAGCGAAATTGAAGTAGATAGTTCATGTGAAATAGTAAGGGTAGAGGTTATACCTGACAATCGGACTAAACTATTAATTGGATCTTTTTACCGACTCCCCGACTCAGAAGACATAGTTGCTGAATAGTTCAAAGAATACTTGAGTCTCGTTTCAAATAAGTACCCCGCTCATACAATTATAGTCGGTGGTGACTTCAATCTACCCTCGATATGCTGGAAAAATTATACGTTTAACGCCGGCGGCAGGCATAAAACATCATCCGAAATTGTACTGAATGCTTTCTCAGAAAATTATTTTGAACAATTAGTACATGAGCCCACTCTAAGCGTAAATGGTTGCGAAAGCAAACTTGACCTTTTAGCAACAAATAATCGTGGACAAATAGTGAGTGTTGTGACGGTTACAGGTATTAGCGACCACAAGACAGTTTCTGCTGACTGAATACCGTAACACCTACAACCATAAAAAAAAACGCAAAGTATATCTACTTAAAAAAGCTGATAAAATGCTCTTAACGCCTTTTTAAGAGACAGTCTTCACTCCTTCCGATCTGATCATGTAAGTGTAGAAAAGTTGTGGAATGTTTCCAAAGACATAGTATTAACAGCAATTGAGAGATACACTCCTGGAAATGGAAAAAAGAACACATTGACACCGGTGTGTCAGACCCACCATACTTGCTCCGGACACTGCGAGAGGGCTGTACAAGCAATGATCACACGCACGGCACAGCGGACACACCAGGAACCGCGGTGTTGGCCGTCGAATGGCGCTAGCTGCGCAGCATTTGTGCACCGCCGCCGTCAGTGTCAGCCAGTTTGCCGTGGCATACGGAGCTCCATCGCAGTCTTTAACACTGGTAGCATGTCGCGACAGCGTGGACGTGAACCGTATGTGCAGTTGACGGACTTTGAGCGAGGGCGTATAGTGGGCATGCGGGAGGCCGGGTGGACGTACCGCCGAATTGCTCAACACGTGGGGCGTGAGGTCTCCACAGTACATCGATGTTGTCGCCAGTGGTCGGCGGAAGGTGCACGTGCCCGTCGACCTGGGACCGGACCGCAGCGACGCACGGACGCACGCCAAGACCGTAGGATCCTACGCAGTGCCGTAGAGGACCGCACCGCCACTTCCCAGCAAATTAGGGACACTGTTGCTCCTGGGGTATCGGCGAGGACCATTCGCAACCGTCTCCATGAAGCTGGGCTACGGTCCCGCACACCGTTAGGCCGTCTTCCGCTCACGCCCCAACATCGTGCAGCCCGCCTCCAGTGGTGTCGCGACAGGCGTGAATGGAGGGACGAATGGAGACGTGTCGTCTTCAGCGATGAGAGTCGCTTCTGCCTTGGTGCCAATGATGGTCGTATGCGTGTTTGGCGCCGTGCAGGTGAGCGCCACAATCAGGACTGCATACGACCGAGGCACACAGGGCCAACACCCGGCATCATGGTGTGGGGAGCGATCTCCTACACTGGCCGTACACCACTGGTGATCGTCGAGGGGACACTGAATAGTGCACGGTACATCCAAACCGTCATCAAACCCATCGTTCTACCATTCCTAGACCGGCAAGGGAACTTGCTGTTCCAACAGGACAATGCACGTCCGCATGTATCCCGTGCCACCCAACGTGCTCTAGAAGGTGTAAGTCAACTACCCTGGCCAGCAAGATCTCCGGATCTGTCCCCCATTGAGCATGTTTGGGACTGGACGAAGCGTCGTCTCACGCGGTCTGCACGTCCAGCACGAACGCTGGTCCAACTGAGGCGCCAGGTGGAAATGGCATGGCAAGCCGTTCCACAGGACTACATCCAGCATCTCTACTATCGTCTCCATGGGAGAATAGCAGCCTGCATTGCTGCGAAAGGTGGATATACACTGTACTAGTGCCGACATTGTGCATGCTATGTTGCCTGTGTCTATGTGCCTGTGGTTCTGTCAGTGTGATCATGTGATGTATCTGACCCCAGGAATGTGTCAATAAAGTTTCCCCTTCCTGGGACAATGAATTCACGGTGTTCTTATTTCAATTTCCAGGAGTGTATATACCACTTAAATTAATAAGTGATGGTACTGATCCCCCATGGTACACAAAACGCGTCTGATCGTTGTTGCAGAAGCAACGAAAAAAGGGTGCCAAATTTAAAAGAACGCAAAATCCCCAAGATTTGCAAAGTTTTACAGCAGTTCGAAATATGGTACGTACTTCAATGCGAGATGCTTTTAATAATTTCCACAACTAAATTCTGTCTCGAAATCTGGCAGAAAACCCAAAGAGATTCTGGTTAAACATAAAGCACACCAGTGGCAAGACACAATCAATACCTTCACGGCGCGATAACAACGGTGAAGTCACTGATGACACTGCCACTAAAGAAGAGTTATAAAACACGGTTTTCCGAAACTCCTTCACCAAAGAAGACGAAGTAAATATTCCTGAATTCCAATCAAGAACAACTGCCAAGATGAGAAACATAGAAGTAGATATCCTAGGTGTAACAAAGCAGCTTAAATCACTTAATAAAGGCAAGGCCTCCGATACAGATTGTATACCAGTCAGGTTCCTCTCAGAGTTCCATATTTAGCAATTATATACAACCACTCGCTCACAGAAAGACGCGTACCTAAAGACTGGAAAATAGCTCAAGTCACACCAATACCCAAAAAGGGAAGTGGGAGTAATCCGCTGAATTACAGACCTATATCACTAACGTCGATTTGCAGTAGGGTTTTAGAACATATACTGTATTCGAACATTATGAGGTACCTCGAAGAAAACGATTTATTCGCATATAGTCAGCACGGATTCAGAAAATATCGTTCTTGTGAAACACAGCTAGCTCTTTATACTCATGAAGTAATAAGTGCTGTCGACAGGGGATGTCAAATTGATTCCATATTTTTAGATTTCCAGAAGGCTTTCAACACCGTTCCTCAGAAGCGCCTTCTAATCAAACTGCGTGCCTATGGAGTATCGCCTCAGTTGTGCGACTGGATTCGTGATTTCCTGTCAGAAACATCACAGTTCGTAGTAATAGACGGAAAGTCATCTAGTAAAACAGAAGTAATATCCGGCGTTCCCCAAGGAAGTGTTATAGGCCCTCTATTGTTCCTGATCTATATTAACGACATAAGAGACAATTTGAGTAGACGTCTTGTTTGCAGATGATGCTGTCATTTACCGTCTTGTAAAGTCATCAGATGATCAAAACGACTTGCAAAATGATTTAGATAAGATATCTGTAAGGTGCGAAAAGTGGCAATTGACCCTGAATAAAGAAAAGTGCGAAGTTATTCACATGAGTACTAAAAGAAATCAGCTAAATTTCGATTACGCGATAAGTCACACAAATCTGAAGGCTGTAAATTCAACTAAATACTTAGGAATTACAAATACAAATAACCTTAATTGGAACGATGACATAGATAATGTTGTGGGTAGAGCAAACCAAAGACTGCGATTCATTGGCAGAACACTTATAAGGTGCAACAGGTCTACCAAAGAGACTGCTTGCACTACACTTTTGCCCTGTTCTGGAGTACTGCTGTGTGGTGTAGGATCCGCATCAGGTGGGACTGATGGATGACATCGAAAAAGTACAAAGAAGGGCAGCTCGTTTTGTATTATCGCGAAATAGGGGTGATAGTGTCACAGACATGATACGTGAATTGGAGTGGCAATCATTAAAACATCGGCGTTTTTCGTTGCGACGGGATCTTCTCATGAAATTTCAATCACCAGTTTTCTCCTCCGATTACGAAAACATTCTGTTGGCACCCACCTGCATAGGGAGAAATGATCATCACGATAAAGTAAGAGAAAACAAGGCTCGCACGGAAAAATTTACGTACTCGTTTTTGCAGCATGCCATTCGAGAGTGGAACGGTAGAGAGACAGCATGAAGGTGGTTTATTGAACCCTCTGCCAGGCATTTTATTGTGAATAGCAGAGTAATCACGTAGATATAGATGAAATAGTTTTCAGGCTTGGTTTTTCAGCAAAAATTTCTATGTTGCTAACATTTCGAGTGCTTACAAGATTTGGTGTTTGCACTAATTTTACCTAATTCTTTACCTAAGACCTTTTTAATTTATTTTTATAGGTGTTGAAAACACTGGTAAAAGAACCATTGGTCAAATACAAAAATGCTACGGAAGATCTTCGTCATCATGAAAAAACAAAATATCACAAATTTTCCATGGAGAAGGCCACAGAATTCAACAAGTCTATGGAATCAAGTAAAAAAGTATTGCTGTTGTCCTTGATACCAAGAAATATTCAGTTATTGAAGAAAACCGGAAACGCTTGAGGCCTATTATAAAGACTGTAGACCTGTGAGCAAGAAATAACCTACCTTTACGAGGACATCGTGATCATGGTTTAATTCCTGAGCTAAAGGAAAAAAAACTGATGATCTTCTATAGGGAAAACATGGAGTATTTCAGTATGGATGCTGGAGATGAAGATTTAAAACATTTCAGTACATGTGGCCGAAACAGTTCTATGATAAGCAACACAGTCCAAAACGAAGTCATACATTGCATTGGTGACGCTGTTCGCTCCTCAATATCGAGAGACGTGTAAAAGGCTAAATTTTTTAGCATTAGGTGTGATGAAACAAGTGATGTCACCACTATGGAGCAGATGACATTTTGTATTAGGTACATTGCACATAGACCTTTGTTACCAAAGAAGACTTTCTGGGTTTTACTGAGCTTAAATCAACCACTGGCACTTCGATTGCAGAAGCCATCGGTGAAGAACTCAAGACACTGGGGCTGAACTATCAGTATCTTTGTGGACAGGGCTATGATGGTGGCTCAAACATGGCTGGAAGATTTAAAGGAGTTCAAGCTCTTATTTTAAGTAAGCAGCTGTTGGCTATTTATACCCACTGTTTTAGCCACTCTTTGAACTTGTGCATTTTGAAGTCTTGTGATACTCCAATAGTTAGAAATATGATGGGAATTGTAGGATCAGTTTCAGAATTCTTGTCTGCCTCTGCAAACAGAAAAAGTTCCCTAGAGGAAGCTATATCACGACTACCGTTCACAGGGTCAAAGAAAACGAAGTCGAAGGCAATGTGTCCAACAAGATGGGTGGAAAGACACGATAGCCTTATTACTTTCAAGGAGCTATTTGTCCCGGTCGTGACCTTGCTTGACGAACTTTCAAGTGGTCGTGAAACCAATGCAGAAACGGCTAGTAAAGCTTGTATGTTTAGTTCTGCTGTCGGAAGAGGAGACTTCGTAGTAGCTTTAGCAACTGCAGCATATTGCTTCTCTCTAAGACTAAGCGAACAGCTCCAAAGTCCTAAAATGGATTTAACAACTGCCTTAAATAATGCCAGTGATGTGATTGAGGTGTTCAACAATACAAGGATGGATTCGGAAATAGAATTCGGGAGTATTTTTGAAGGCGCTGTTAAACTGGCAGAAGATATTGGAAGTGTAATAGCAATGGCAAGAACTATTTCAACACAAACCAAAAGAGACAACGTTCCTGCTTCAAACGCCGAGGAATACTTCAGGCGAACAGTATTTTTACCTGTTGTGGATGGTTTTATAGCCGAGCTAGAAACAAGATTTCCCCAAGATTTTCGCGCCATATTACCACTTGAAGGTCTTATTCCTGCATACTGTTTAAAATATAGTTGGTATGAAGTGATCCAGGCATCCGAGAAATATCAACAGTTTTTGAAGAGTTCTTCGCATTTAATGAAAGGAGAGTTGAAACTATGGAAGAGAAAGTGGGTTGATGAAAGTAAAAGACCTGAAACAGTAACAGAAGCATTAAAGAAATGCGACAAGCAGTTTTTCCCAAATTTATATGTTTTACTTCAGGCGCTTCAGTCTGGAACCGCGTGACCGCTACGGTCGCAGGTTCGAATCCTGCCTCGGGCATGGATGTGTGTGATGTCCTTAGGTTAGTTAGGTTTAATTAGTTCTAAGTTCTAGGCGACTGATGACCTCAGAAGTTAAGTCGCATAGTGCTCAGAGCCATTTTTTGTTTTACTTCAAATATTTGGGCTCATTCCTGTCACCAAAAGCACTCCTGAACGAAGCTTCTCTACTTTGAGACGAATAAAGACATATTTGCGTAACACAATGGGGCAGGTGAGACTAAATGAATTGGCTCTTGCACATATCCATAAAGAAAGAGATATGGAGATAGAAAATATCATTGACATATTCAGTAAAAAGAAACAGAGGTGAATGAGCATGACAAATTAGGCAGAATACGGAAATATGCTGAATTTTGTTACAGAATTTTTTTTATATTCATGTCAAGTTCAAGGTTTTACATTCATGTCACCTTCTGTATCCAGAAAATTCATGAAAACGTATTTGTTGTAAGTTGACCTTTTTCATGGTTTATGTAATTTATAAAATCTCCCATGTGACAATAAGTTTCTTTTACCCTAAACTCCAAAACAGTTACGAAAAATTACTTTAAGCAACACCAAATTTTACCAATTTGTCGGTGGAGGACCCCAACTCTCCTTTTGTTAAGCGATATTCCACTCCGCCACTACCCTGCTCCCCTCCCCAATTAGCCCCCCCCCCCCCCCCCTAGACTGACTTCTAGAACCGCCCTCCTGCAGACAAAAGGGGACGGGTCTATACGAGTTGAGCGAATAAAGCCGAAAGGGTGAATGATAATCGCTGTTTATGTGGTTGACTGGGTTTGCAAATGATCAGCGTTGTTATAATTACTAGCGAATTCCATAGATTCAGACTACCAGAGTGGAAATAAACGACTAACAGGAATAACAGGCAACTAAGATTATGTATTGTCTTCTCCGTGTATCCAAGAAAATGAAATTTTGACAGAAAATTTTTTGCCAGACCGGTACAGTACTAAGGGCCAGTTATACAGTCCCTGGCTAGCAGCCGCTAAAGTTCTATTCTGGGAGTAACGCGGAAAACGCGTTGTACCAACACTTTAATAATGCCTAACTGGACAACAAATGCGGGATAACTAAACCGGCGATTGTGGCAGGGATAGTGAAGTTAACCAGAGAATAAATTTGGACACTGGCAGGAATAGTTACAGAATTAGTGATTACAAGATTGTTTGTTAGAACGAGGAAGGAGAAGAAACGGAGACTGACAAATTAAGGAAGAATATGACGATTCCAAATTTATATAAAAATTTCGTACTAGTGCTTTCGATCTCATGCTTCTGAAGCTAGAGAGTATGAATGAAATGTGGAACTATTTCCTAACATAAAACCTTTTGCTTGTAGTAGGCCTAATAGGCATTTGATATTGGTACTTCGTGAACTATATTCTGTAGTGTTATAAAAATGACCATTTGTGCCTAAACAGTCTCGTTTATTTGGTGCGTATAACAATTGCTGCAATATTAGGCAGGCCTATTTCGTTTTATCTAGCAGACAGTGACAAAATACACGTAATCAGATCGAGAAACCACACCCGTCTTTGGTACTATTTGTATTAACAACTTTTCTGCGTTTTTTCATGCAGCAAACCGTTGACAAACTTTGATGGCGTAATAGATTCTTTCCCAGAAAGTAAAGGACACCATATAAAGCTGTGGCAAGATTAGAGAGAAAAAAAGCTAGGACTGAAGGATAGAAGAAATGTGTACTGCCTTGCTTGTCTCATGTATTTACTCGTTTTATGTAGCCTATATTTAATTTTATGTCACACAGAACAGCAAGTTATTAGCTAATAGGCAGCAAAGACTGATAATTTTCTGAAGTGCTCTTGTCCTCCCGGTTACAAATAATCCCATACACTACTAATTACAAGATTTTTTTAAGAGGGTCAGGATGTCAAACCGGCCGAGTAGGAGCAGGAGAGGCACCACAGGACATTTTAATTTCCACTGGCCTAGGGTGACCAGACGTCCGGATTAATCCGGACATGTCCTCCTTTTTAGCTCTTTGTCCAGGGTCCGGGCGGATTTTTACAGTGTCCGACTTTTTCGCAAAGTTGAGCGTAATACAGCTAAATTTACAATTCGTCCCGTTCTATTGCTCTTTTCTTAAGTACTTTAACTATTGGCACAGCCTTCGTGCCAAAAAAACGCACACAAAGGCGGTGTTAGCAGGTGGCACCAGGGTCGTCGATGTTATCGTTGATCGACCATAAGCGAATGCAAATATCGATTATTTAAAATTTTCGTTTCGTATCTTCGCTTTGTATTGGCTTGGCTTCCTGTAGTGCACGTGTGATTTGTGAGTGTAATTTTTAACTGAGTGAGTTACGTAAAATATATGGCTATGCCTAAATGAAAGTGTACATTTTCTGATGTCCTTTCCGGCAAATATCCGGCTCTCAAGAAAGGGAGAAATGAATTTGAAGCGGAATGTAAGATATGTGGAGGTGGAACGTACGTCTCAGTGGCCAATGAAGGTAAGAAATAACTCGACAGATTGTCATGGTTTTATTTCATTGTTTCATAGTCATTCAATTTATTTCTATTCAGCTGCTGCGTGAATTGTAGATGTTCGTAGCGGTGCGTCGAATGAAGGGAGGTGAATGGTCTTACGTCTTTCGTTTTGTAAACAATTCCGTGTTGTTGACATGACAAAACAATTCACGCCACACTGTCACTACAATCAATGTTTTTAATTTTTTTATATTGCTCAGTTAACCACCACCTGACCATCAGTAACAAATAACTAGAAGTTTTACCGGTAATTCCCAGCAGTCACGTGACTTGTCCAAAGCTGACGGGTGGTATCCTCATATGCAATTGACCCGTTTGGTGTGTCCTCTTTTTTCTTCCTTTGTCCTCCTTGTTGAAGCTGTTTGTCCTCCTTTTTAAACAATTGCATCTGGTCACCCTACATAGTTTGATGGCACCCATTACAAAATATTACACGTTTGAATTCCACAGAGCGAAATACAGAGATGTGTGATGGAAGAATTCTGTGAAGAGGCGTGGCACTGCACTTCGGGACACTTAAGACCAACATGTCTTACGTTCCCTCAATCATATATACACTCCTGGAAATGGAAAAAAGAACACATTGACACCGGTGTGTCAGACCCACCATACTTGCTCCGGACACTGCGAGAGGGCTGTACAAGCAATGATCACACGCACGGCACAGCGGACACACCAGGAACCGCGGTGTTGGCCGTCGAATGGCGCTAGCTGCGCAGCATTTGTGCACCGCCGCCGTCAGTGTCAGCCAGTTTACCGTGGCATACGGAGCTCCATCGCAGTCTTTAACACTGGTAGCATGTCGCGACAGCGTGGACGTGAACCGTATGTGCAGTTGACGGACTTTGAGCGAGGGCGTATAGTGGGCATGCGGGAGGCCGGGTGGACGTACCGCCGAATTGCTCAACACGTGGGGCGTGAGGTCTCCACAGTACATCGATGTTGTCGCCAGTGGTCGGCGGAAGGTGCTCGTGCCCGTCGACCTGGGACCGGACCGCAGCGACGCACGGACGCACGCCAAGACCGTAGGATCCTACGCAGTGCCGTAGGGGACCGCACCGCCACTTCCCAGCAAATTAGGGACACTGTTGCTCCTGGGGTATCGGCGAGGACCATTCGCAACCGTCTCCATGAAGCTGAACTACGGTCCCGCACACCGTTAGGCCGTCTTCCGCTCACGCCCCAACATCGTGCAGCCCGCCTCCAGTGGTGTCGCGACAGGCGTGAATGGAGGGACGAATGGAGACGTGTCGTCTTCAGCGATGAGAGTCGCTTCTGCCTTGGTGCCAATGATGGTCGTATGCGTGTTTGGCGCCGTGCAGATGAGCGCCACAATCAGGACTGCATACGACCGAGGCACACAGGGCCAACACCCGGCATCATGGTGTGGGGAGCGATCTCCTACACTGGCCGTACACCACTGGTGATCGTCGAGGGGACACTGAATAGTGCACGGTACATCCAAACCGTCATCAAACCCATCGTTCTACCATTCCTAGACCGGCAAGGGAACTTGCTGTTCCAACAGGACAATGCACGTCCGCATGTATCCCGTGCCACCCAACGTGCTCTAGAAGGTGTAAGTCAACTACCCTGGCCAGCAAGATCTCCGGATCTGTCCCCCATTGAGCATATTTGGGACTGGATGAAGCGTCGTCTCACGCGGTCTGCACGTCCAGCACGAACGCTGGCCAACTGAGGCGCCAGGTGGAAATGGCATGGCAAGCCGTTCCACAAGACTACATCCAGCATCTCTACGATCGTCTCCATGGGAGAATAGCAGCCTGCATTGCTGCGAAAGGTGGATATACACTGTACTAGTGCCGACATTGTGCATGCTCTGTTGCCTGTGTCTATGTGCCTGTGGTTCTGTCAGTGTGATCATGTGATGTATCTGACCCCAGGAATGTGTCAATAAAGTTTCCCCTTCCTGGGACAATGAATTCACGGTGTTCTTATTTCAATTTCCAGGAGTGTATTTTATGTATCAGACCCTTCAGAAAGAAGTGCGCTACAATGTGAAGATATTTTTGAAAATTCGATTTTTTAAATTTTTTGCGTCCTACCTCAAACGCTCGAGGAAGGGGGAGCTGCCACTATCTAATATTGGCCCGGTTCGGAAATATCGTAGATCCGGACCTGATGCACACAGCAGTCAGTGGGGAGTTGGTAGTCTCCACGTGACCTGCGTTTACGTTAAGTGATTTTGCTGTTTCCTCTTCGTTTATTGCTCTCACGTCAAATGAAAACAAATCGGATTTCTGTGGTCGGGAGCTATCAAGTGAATTAAAATACATTCACAGGCTAAAATAATTTATTAGTTTCAGATTTTATTTTGTTTCTACCTTTCTGACAGTCAAGCGTTAATCGCCTTGCAGAACAATGAAGTTATCTTTGTCGGTTTGTTAAAGAAATTTAACTTTTATTAATCTTTTCTGTTGAGGCAGTCAATTTATTTGAAATGAAGTATTTAGTTCCACACTGTTGCCTAGTTTCAACTGTTCGCCACATTTCAAGTTCACGTTTTCATCGTCTAGCACGTATCGCATTATGTCATATAAAGAACCAAAGATGAGATAATGCGGTACTGGTACTCCAAGAAAATTTACATCTGAATCTGGACATACGAATGTGCACTTTAAACCGAATTATGCATTTTAGTAGGGTTCACAAAATTCCCATGCTCTTGGAGTATCCTCTAACATCTTGTTTCTTTTATGACGTAACGTTTTACACGTACGAACATACGGGCTTCCTGCGTCATCGCAGCTGCGCAAGCGCAGCGACGCCTGTCATCTGGTGCAACTGCTGAAACGAATCTCTTTCTAACAGGTCGCGGAAAAATATTCCGAATGGTTGTTTGAAAAGCGTTACTTTCAAGTAAAGTAAATTTCCTTTTACACAAGATGAACTCTGTCCGCCAGTGTCCGATGAATTTCTTAAATCACAGAGCGTTTGACTCTCATTCAAAATTAGATCTTTGAGAACGACCATTTAGAATATTTTTGAGCCCAGAAGATCAGACATTTATGTCGTTGTTTAAAAATTTTACTGGCACATTTGTGTGATGTATTTTAAAGTGTAACAAGCGCAAAAAAGATCAATATTATGTGTGAAAGCTTAGATTCTCTTGCAGCTTATTAATTTTAGAGGCCAATATTACAGGCTACGCGAAAGCTTTTCTTTTCTTTTAGCAATACTATGTATATTAATTTAAACCATCACCTTTCCCTATTTGTATGTTCGCACTACTAAACAGTGATGTTGCTATTGGCTGACTACATCATGTGTCCTATGCTCTGAATGTCCGCTGTCATCGGCTGGCGAGATCGCTCGACATGAAATACGACTGGCTTACAAAAGCGCATCGCAATCTCGTTCTCAATCCTTCGGAAAGCAGCATGCGGTGTTTCGTGGAATTGGAATTTATACTTTCGTAATACGAAATATGCAGTATACATGTTGCTGCACATCAGACATCTTTCCAAAACGTGTTTTTTCCCCCTAAGTCTTGTTTTCTAAACTGCTGGGAAATTCTACGCCAGTGTATAAAACCACAACCATTGAAAGGATTGATAAGTTTTACAGTTCCAAGGAAAAGTATTCTGTTACTTAACACGGGAAAAGTGTGTTTTCATCAGGGAGAAGTGTATTTTCATCCAGGAGAAAGTGCATTTTCATTCAGGAGAAAGTGTATTTTTAACCGGGAAATCCGGGAATTTTTTTTTTCCTTGTCCACGTATACACCCTGGTTGTGGATTATGCTGTTTCTTGATTTTAACTTGTTGCAGAAAATGGTGGACAGTATATCAAACATGGTTTGCGCAGTCACACGGAAACTGATAACCCAATTTGATTTTAATTGATACTTTTTATGCTGTTTTTGGCCTCAGGACGTTTAAAAACCAATTTTTCCCATCCTATGTGGATATGACCTTGCCATGATGGATGGGCTTATGTAACATACGGTACCACACCTGTACACGCATGCACACTTGTTTAGCCTCAAATGTACAGCTTAGGCATTGTTGTATGATTCATTTATCATTTGTAGTTGACCACTATTAAAGCATTATGCTTACAGCACCATCTATTGATACAGTTTGTAATTATTTATTTTTCTTCTGCTATATGTTTTCCCCCTTTTCCGACAGTATTTTGTTGCAATTTGATGTCATTCTGAGAGTCGGTTAAAACAGGATACTTAATAAACAAAGTGGCATATGTAATGAACTATGTATACCAATCTGTAGTTTTTAATGACTAATTGTCCAATCTGTCTACACACAATTGGGCATGAAAAACATACATTTAAAGAAAATGCCTCATCACAGAAGAGAATTTTTTTACATTTGTGTCATCTACCCCATTTTATCAGACTAGTTAGCTAAAACAGGGTACTACATTATAATGAAAATTAAAAAAAAACTCCGTTTACAAACCCTGACAATTACTTCATGTTCAAAAATCACATTTATATGATTCATCATCATCATTAACGCTGGCACACTGTTCATGAGCCCATTCACTTATAACACTTCACCCAGCCTTCTTCAGACTTAGAATTGGAGCAAAGTTCGTTACAATAAATGCAAGCTGTATTATTATCTTCTCCTTCCTCTTCTGGCGATGTGCTATACTCTCGTACTTTTCCAACTTTCTTTGTTTTCTTCTGTCCAACATTTCTGACTTCAATAGGTCTAGAACTGTTGAAATGTGGCCCCATTTGAAGTTTCCTTTTGGGAGTCTTCCCCTTTTTCATAGACGACTTTAATTCTTCCTTATAAGGTGAACTTGTAAGAACAACTGTCTTTCCTCTTCTTTATCAGATTTTTGTTCCTTTCTTTCAGCTGTTGGCACTGCTGTTATGTCTTTCGGAGAGACGTGGAAAGCTGAAGTTGAAGGCTTAGGTCTATCTGACTGGGAAGACTTTGGTGTGGTTGTAAAAGATGTTTCTCTGTTTAATGACTCTGAAGTAGGTTCCAAAGGCGAGACATCACCTTTCTCCAACGGTGGGTCAGTGTCTGTTGTTTGAGCAGGCTGACACATCCAATCAGGGAAAATATCTGCATCCAGTGGAAAGATTCCAGTTTTACAGAATGCATTTACAGCAGTCTCAATAGAAGCAGCTTTCATGAACGCTGTCTCATAAAGCCCTGCAACTTGATTGATGGTTATCACTCGTACAGGATGACACTGAAGCCATTTTCGAACCTATTGAGAGTAATAATTACTCAGTGGGGCCATGAATGCAACATCCAGGGGCTGCATTCGGTGGATGCAGTGTGGGAGGAAGGATAAGAGATAAACATGGTTTTCTCTAGCCATATCAACAAGTTCAATACTCTTTGTGTGTGTGTTGAGTGACCAATCAAGAGCAGATGAACGGGTTTCTCTGCAGTTAGTTTAGAAATTTCAACAAATCGTTGAAGCTACTTCAGGAAAAGTTCTTTCTGCATCCATCCGCTAGGGTGATACTCCGCAGTAGATCCTGGCGGAGCTCTTTGTCTAGGGAACACAAGCATTGTAGGCATATAAATTCCAGGAGCGCTCATACAGGATACAGCAGTCACTAAGATACCTCTCTCCGCAGAAACCAAACCGCCAACTTGACGTTTTCCTCTCAAGGCAAGCACCTTTGATTGCTTATCAGAGACTGTTGTTATTCCTGTCTCATCCACATTATAGACTCTATAATAGGTGTTGTTGTACAGCCGATAAAGTTCTAACAGCAACCCAAAGAACTGCTGCACCACTGCACTGTTAAAGCCCATTGCTCTGGCAAGAGATGTTGGCTTGGCAGAACGCAGGCTTAATTCCAGAATCCTCTTCAAAAACGAATAGAACCAGCATTTACCTGCCGTCTTCTTAGTCTTGCTGAAGTTATGCGGCAAGTTATTTTTCTCTGCTAGTTCAAAAGCAAGACTCCGCACCTCATTGATGGTCAATCCAAACAAACTGCTTTCCATTAACAGGATATATTCAGCCAGTTCATTTTCCTGCTCCTGATTAAATACAGGTTTGTAGCAGCCTAGACCAAAAATAACAATAACAACAACAACAACAATAATAATAATAATAATAATAATAATAGCTGCAACAGTTTAATTAGTTTATTCTAAAAGTAAATAGGCCTACCTTTCTTTGTAACATCCTCTAAACAAAGTCCACTCCAGGCCTGTTTTTACACGTGCTTCCAGAGTAATCTGAGGAACACTGACGGACTTTGATGCTTTCAAATAGCCCATTGTTAGGGCCATAAATGCCGCTACAGCTTCTTTCATACTCTCTTGACTCCGCGGCTGTCTGTCAGTTTTCCTTTGATAAGGCGCCATAATTAGGCATAACTTAAGCTAGATCCTGTGAATAATAATAATAATAAATTTTCTAATTGAACTAACTAAATAAACAATTTTGAAAATCGCAAACGGCGATTTTTAAATCAGTTCGATAAAATGGGGTACTATCCTGTTTTATCAAACTTAGTGGCACGCTGTTTTATCCGACAACGCCATGTTAAGAAGAAGTTGATTTCAACAGCCCTTGAGTGGGACAAACATTTTGAAATACTCAAAGATTGTAGTGCAGACAACGTTTAACTTATATCATACTTCAAAATAGTGTCTTGCAAATATAAACGCACAATTCACAGTCGAATATTACAACACAACCTTGTAAAAATATATTTTTCCACCGAGAGAACTCACGGTTGCTTTCAACGGACTGCAGCTACTCTAAGAATGAAGGTCATCGAGTGAGAAAGAGGTTGTTACTATGTTCACTGGGAGGTGGCAGCACTTATCAGACGAGAAAAGTACGATACCCTGCTTCACCAGACTACCCTGTTTTATCAAACTCTCCCCTATAGGTTTCTCCTTAATGTGCACTGGCAACTCGTACTTCGACAACTTAATCACGTCTTTCTTTGCCATTGCCTCATCCCAGTACAGAGTTTTATTTAAATAACAACCAAAATATTCCCGGATGTTGACTTGCTTTGGATTGTAGGGCTCCGAATCATAGACTTGTTTCCGTAATCATTCCTGAATTGACGCGGACCAGTACTGATTTAGAAAAGCCTTTTCGAACTCAACATTGTTGTGTATTTCTCGGCAGCGCCCGTTGCCCGAGGGCTCCCTCATCATGTATGTATCCTATAACAAACATTACTTCTGTTGATCACCCCACATTTGTGGTAGGACACCTCTGAGTCTTGTAAATGCGACTGGGTGGGGTGAATTCTTTTCGGGTAAGAATACCTGCAATTGCCTATGTTTTACTAGGCTTTCTTCAAGTAACATCTTCAACTTTTGTAGTCCTGTCGTCCTCAGTTGCGTGTAATATTACAGTATATTGATAATTTTTACCTTCGGACCGCCTAGTTTTACAACTGAATGAAACACCATTTTCGTGCCATATGCATTTCGCCTTTATCGTTGCGAGGCATCTTCTGTGGCCTGGAATATATACATATTTTATTGTTTAGTTTACATTTTGGGACCATCTATATAAAGGTTGTAAACGATTTTGGCGGTTGGCTTTTTTATGGCGCAGTAATTCGGTATTAAGGGAATCAGTTATATGATTTTCCTGTGCCTTCAACTATGCGGAAATACCAGTTTTCAGTTACTGGCGCTGTGCGTCAAAACTTTCCTTGATTTTGTTTTCATGTTCCATAACTAAAGTTTGGAACTGGTTCGTGAGTCGCTGTATTGAAGTCTTTTTAAAACTGGTCTCCTCTGTTTCATTGCTTGCGCCTACTTCACTCAATTTCTTTAAATGTCTGCGACATTGAGCGGTATGCTTCTTGTAAGGCATTTATGTTGGTAGTAATTGCCGTGAAATTTGCGGCAATTTGTTCCAACTACTCTTTTACGATGTGATCAAGGGTAACTCTTATTTCTTCGGTTTGTTTGTTTCTTACTTTCTCGAAATTCTGTTTTATTCGGGCGTCTGTTTTATTGTCAAGATTCGGTGCCATAAGCACGAAATTGTTTTTTGTCGTATTTTTTAATTTTGGAAATAACGAAGTCAAAGGATCTGGCGCTACAGACGGTTGTTGTGAAACTGTTTCTACAGGACGTACATGAACTTCTGCCTCAATCTCAATGGCTGCCGCGCCTACAATTTCGGCGTCTTGCGCCTCAGTATTGCCGTTTTCGACATTTTATAGGGACTGATCTTTATTTGTAGGGTCCATGATTTCTCTTTAACCAATTTTAGTCATACTGTAAAATATATTTTAGGGCTAAATTCACTCGCTTTGCCTGCACTAGCGCTACTTATAAATACAACAGTTGGCCATATTAAGTTATCTCGCTCAGCTCGCGAGAAGAAGCGTGCTGGAATGTCAAACAGTGGTGGATGCATCTTAGTTAGTGGCCAAATGGATTTCTAGAAAACTGCTGTAAAAGTTAGAACAGATTACACCTATCAGTTTTGAAGGGTCGGTATCCGTTATTTACGGGTTAAACAGAATCTGTAGACTGTGGCCAGATCATTTAAGATTCCGCGCTTGCATCGGAGTGATGATCAGCAGTTAATCTCAGGGACGCTGCAGCAAGTTACCAATGAACAATGGCAGAATCCTAATTGTATTCGGCCTTTGCGTCTGTACGCCACGATCTGTTAAGCTCGTATTGGTCTTTGGCTGTAACAATAAAGCATTAAAACATTTCACGTATCATATATCTATTAGGAGAATTGTTAAAATGGGCACTTATGAGGCCTAACTAATTTAGATTAATTTAACTGCAAATGGTTGTAAAGCAAATACATTACATCACATTTGCCTACCCAAAAGAAAGATTAATTAATAATACTCAAGGAACCCAGCTATAGTGCGTCCTATCAGTATAAAGGCTAACAGACAAGATAGAGAGAGATCCGGCCAGAAAGCTTTCCACTTACTTTCTAAAACAAAAAACTATTACAATCGATCTTAATCAGCCACAGGTTGACAGGCGCTATATGTTTGAAATATTATTTATGAAATAATGATTACATTTCATAAAATTAATTTACACAAGTTATTTAGATTTGCAATAAATAAATAGATAAGTGTACATTTTTGTGCATTCCGTTGTTTTTTCTACATTTACATAAAATTAGGTGGGTCTGTCCATGTAATGCTAAAAATCTTAATACGCTATAATGAATGTCATATTTTCTCCTGCTGTTGTAGGTATGTATATTATTGACAGGAACTGAAACTGACGGTTATATATCAAAAGCTGAAATCCTGAATTCAGTTTTCAAATGGTTCTTTCCACATGAAAGCCCTGGAGAAATGCCCCAATTTAATCCTCACACCACTGAAAAGATGAGTGAAGTAGGTGTTAGTGTCAATGGTGTTGAGAAACAGCTGCAACTGTTAAAACTGAAAAATGCTCCAGCGCCCGACGGAATCCCTATCAGATCCAGTACTGAATTTGCGGCTGTGTTAGCTTCTCTTTAACTTACAATCTATCGTAGATCCGTGGAACAAAAAACTTTGCCAGGTCACTCCCGTTTACAAGAAGACTGCTTACAAGCCACTCATGCGACCCACTCTAGATTATTGCTCAAGTGTGTGTGACCCATAGCAAACAGGACTTACAGGGGATATTGAATGTGTACAGAGAAGAGCAGCACAAATGGCCACAGGTTTGTTTGACCTAAGCCAGAGTGTCACAGAGATGCTGAAAAAATGAAATAGCAGACTCCTGAAGATAGACGTATACTATCCCGGGAAAGCCGACTTACAAAGTTTAAGAACCGGCTTTAAATGATGATTCCAGGAATATACTACAATCTCCTGCGTATCGCTCTTATAGTGGTCGTGAGGACAAGATTAGATTAAATATGGAATACACAGAGGCATTTAAACAATCATTCTTCCCGCGTTCCCCATGTGCGTGGAACGGGGAGAAACCCAAGTAACTGGTACAATGGTAGGCGCACTATGCTACGCACTTCACAGAGACTTGCAGAGTATAGGTGTAGATGTAGATACATAGTTTGCAGAATGCTGGCTAGAAAATTTATAAACAAAAGGTTTAAAGAATTAACAAAACGCAAAAATTATGAGAGACTAAGGGAATCAATAACACAGTAAGAAAAAAAATTATAGAAGCAGTGCGCTTCTAAGACAACCTTTCAGCTTAGAACTGAATACTTGGGGTTTCTCAGTTCTTTTCCAGTTCTGCTGGAAGTCTGTTGAAAATGAAACCTGCCGAATACTGCACACATTTCTGTTGTGGTGTTTAAAAAAATATATTTATATTTTGATTAAATTATTACTCTCTTGTGAAGATTCAGAAATCTGTTGTGAGTTTTATACCACTTCTTGGCGGGAAGAGCAAAGACTTTTCAAAACTTAAGTACTGTATGTGGTAGTTCATATGTCACCAGAAATCGTTTGCAGAGGACGTGGCGTTCTCAAGATTAGGAACAGATTTCGCATTGCCACTTAATTTATTTGTGTCATGATCATGTTCGATCACGACCGGATACGAGACATAGCAACTACGAACAGAGAAACCTAAGGGACCAGATAGAGCTGGAAATTTTCTTTGCTATACTACACCACACGTTAAAAGAAATTAGTTTTAAATCACAAACAAGGTGCAATGCGCCTTCTGCCTTAACTAGGACATTTGCCGACATGCAGTCGGTCCCTGGTAGCTGTATGAAAACTATAAAAACACCGTTATTTCTGTTGCCATTAATAGGAGATGGATAGAATAAGTAATAAGCAGGCACTACAGCAATTGAGAGCACAATAACCAATTTAATTACCTTAGTCAGCATTGCTAACAATAGGCTCCGTACAATTTCAATTTTCTATCTTGATGGCTGTTTATTTAAATAAAGTCCTTTAACATCTTCGATATTTCATTTTAGATGCAAACATAAATTTTTACATAGCACTGAACAATAGTAATATTTTACAATAACTAATTAGTGATTGCGGACCACGCCACATACGCGTCCGCCGTCTTTAAAAAATATATCAGGACTGTGGTAACAGAAGAGGATTACAATTCTTCAGCTGTCAAAAAATAAGAAAAACAAAATATCGCTATCGATAGAATTTATGAACAATTCGTATTCTGCGCCGTGGAGCGTACGATCTTCTTCTGTAGTGGCCAATCCAAGGATTGGTTTGCAACAGCTACAATGGCAGCTTGTCTCCATTCTGTGCGTCTTTCAGCTTTTCTCTTCACTTCTTTATAGGTGTTACATCCCACATCTTTCACGATTTGATCCATGTACCTCAGCCGTGGTCTTCCTCTTGGTCTTTTTCCCTCGACATATCCCTCTATGATTGTGTTCAGGAGTCCTTTATGTCTTAATAGATGGCCTGTAAATTGCACTCTTCTTTTAACAATGAAACTCCAGAAGCTTCTCTTCTCACCTGCTCTTTCCAGAACCACTTCGTTTGTGACCTTTTATTTTGAGCATACGTCTATAGCACCACATTTCAAAAGAATTTAGCTTCTGGTCTTCCTTTGTCCCGAGAGTCCATGTTTCACACCCATAGCATGCCACACTCCACACATATGATATCAAAAATCTTTTCCTGATTTCAAGGCTGATGCTCTTAGATGTTAAGATGTTTTTCTTCTTGTTAAGAGCAGCCTTTGCTTGAACAATTCTACTTCTCACTTCTGCCTTGCTCCTTCCATCCCTGGTAATATTACTGCCCAGATAAGTAAGTTTATCAACTTGTTCAAGTCAGTTCATTGCCTACATGAACTTGGACTTTCACTTAATCTTTTTTGTCGCATGCCATTACTTTTGTTTTTGCTTTATTAATTCTCATATTATATTCTTCCCTCATAACTTTATCCATTCTATTCATTAGGACCACAAGATCTTCTTCACTATCAGCTAGGACAGCTATATTATCGGCATCGTTGACAGAACCGACTGCAGACCTTTGGTGCTGAGTCGGGTGGAGGGTCTGAATCTGAGGCTCAGACGGTTTTGCGACCGTGTTGGCTGCAGATTCCTTGACTTGCGCCATAGGGTGGTGGGGTTTCGGGTTCCGCTGAATAGGTCAGGAGTTCACTACACTCAGCTGGCGGCTACACTGGTAGCGGAGGCTGTGTGGCGTGGTCTGGGCGGTTTTTTAGGTTAGAAGGCCTCGGGAAAGTACGGGGTGGGTTGCAATCTCAAAGGGTGCATGGCAAATACAGGACGTGCTTGGATCAAGGAACAGTCGGAATTGTAGTTGTAAATTGTTGTAGTTGTGCTGAGAAAGTCCCTGAGCTTCAAGCGCCAATAGAAAGCACAGAAGCTGAAATCGTTATAGGTACAGAAAGCTGGCTAAAGCCTGAAATAAGTTCTGCAGAAATTTTTACGAAGTCTCAGACGGTGTTCAGGTAAGATAGATTAGGCAGATTTGGTGGTGGAGTGTTTGTGTCTGTCAGTAGTGGTTTATCTTGTAGTGAAGTCGAAGTAGATACTCCGTGCGAATCGGTATGGGTGGAGGTTATACTTAACAGCCGAACTAAGTTAATAATTGGCTCCTTCTACCGACCCCCAGACTCCGATGATATAGTTTCTGAACAGTTCAGAGAAAATGTTAGTCTCGTAACAAATAAATACCCCACTCATACGGTTATAGTTGGCGGGGACTTCAACCTTCCCTCGATATGTTGGAAAAAATACTTGTTCAAAACCGGTGGTAGGCAGAAAACATCTTCTGTTGCTTCTGTTGCTTCTGTTGCTGTTGCTGTTGCTTTCTCCGAAAATTATTTCGAGCAGTTAGTCCACGAACCCACGCGAATTGTAAATGGTTGCCAAAACACACTTGACCTCTTAGCCACAAACAATCCAGAGCTGATAGAGAGCATCATGACTGATACAGGGATTAGTGATCACAAGGTCGTTGTAGCTAGGCTCAATACCGTTTCTTCCAAATCCACCAGAAAAAAACGCAAAATAATTTTATTTAAAAAAGCGGATAAAGTGTTACTAGAAGCCTTCCTAAGAGACCATTCCTTCCGATCTGACTATGCAAATGTAGACGAGATGTGGCTCAAATTCAAAGATATAGTAGCGACAGCAGTTGAGAGATTCATACCTCATAAATTGGTAAGAGATGGAACTGATCCCCCATGGTACACAAAACAGGTCCGAACGCTGTTGCAGAGGCAACGGAAAAAGCATGCGAAGTTCAGAAGAACGCGAAATCCCGAAGATTGGCTAAAATTTACAGACGCGCGAAATTTGGCACGGACTTCAATGCGAGATGCCTTTAAAAGGATCCACAACGAAACAATGTCTCGAAATTTGGTAAAAAATCCGAAGAAATTCTGGTCGTATGTAAAGTACACAAGCGGCAAGACAGTCAATACCTTCGCTACGCAGTGCCGATGGTGCTGTTACCGACGACTGTGCCGCTAAAGCGGAGTTATTGAACGCAGTTTTCCGAAATTCCTTCACCAGGGAAGACGAATGGAATATTCCAGAATTTGAAACACGAACAGCTGCTAGCATGAGTTTCTTAGAAGTAGATACCTTAGGGGTTGCGAAGCAACTCAAATCGCTTGATACGGGCAAGTCTTCAGGTCCAGATTGTATACCGATTAGGTTCCTTTCAAATTACGCTGATACAATAGCTCCCTACTTAGCAATCATATACAACCGCTCGCTCACCGTTAGATCTGTACCTACAGATTGGAAAATTGCGCAGGTCGCACCAGTGTTTAAGAAGGGTATTAGGTGTAATCCATCGAACTACAGACCTATATCATTGACGTCGGTTTGCAGTAGGGTTTTGGAGCATATACTGTATTCAAACATTATGAATCACCTCGAAGGGAACGATCTATTGATACGTAATCAGCATGGTTTCAGAAAACATCGTTCTTGTGCAACGCAGCTAGCTCTTTATTCGCACGAAGTAATGGCCGCTATCGACAGGGGATCTCAAGTTGATTCCGTATTTCTAGATTTCCGGAAAGCTTTTGACACCGTTTCTCAAAAGCGACTTCTAATCAAGCTGCGGGCCTATGGGGTATCGTCTCAGTTGTGCGACTGGATTCGTGATTTCCTGTCAGGAAGGTCGCAGTTCGTAGTAATAGACGGCAAATCATCGAGTAAAACTGAAGTGATATCAGGTGTTCCCCAGGGAAGCGTACTGGGACCTCTGCTGCTCCTGATCTATATAAATGACCTGGGTGACAATCTGAGCAGTTCTCTTAGGTTGTTCGCAGATGATGCTGTAATTTACCGTCTAGTAAGGTCATCCGAAGACCAGTATCAGTTGCAAAGCGATTTAGAAAAGATTGCTGTATGGTGTGGCAGGTGGCAGTTGACGCTAAATAACGAAAAGTGTGAGGTGATCCACATGAGTTCCAAAAGAAATCCGTTAGAATTCGATTACTCGATAAATAGTACAATTCTCAAGGCTGTCAATTCAACTAAGTTCCTGGGTGTTAAAATTACGAACAACTTCAGTTGGAAAGACCACATAGATAATATTGTGGGGGAAGCGAGCCAAAGGTTGCGTTTCATTGGCAGGACACTTAGAAGATGCAACAAGTCCACTAAAGAGACAGCTTACACTACACTCGTTCGTCCTCTGTCAGAATATTGCTGCGCGGTGTGGGATCCTTGCCAGGTGGGACTGACGTAGGACATCGAAAGGGTGCAAAAAAGGGCAACTCGTTTTGTATTATCACGTAATAGGGGAGAGAGTGTGGCAGATATGATACGCGAGTTGGGATGGAAGTCATTAAAGCAAAGACGTTTTTCTCGCGGCGAGATCTATTTACGAAATTTCAGTCGACAACTTTCTCTTCCGAATGCGAAAATATTTTGTTGAGCCCAGCCTACATAGGTAGGAATGATCATCAAAATAAAATAAGAGAAATCAGAGCTCGAACAGAAAGGTTTAGGTGTTCGTTTTTCCCGCGCGCTGTTCGGGAGTGGAATGGTAGAGAGATAGTATGATTGTGGTTCGATGAACCCTCTGCCAAGCATTAAATGTGAACTGCAGAGTAGTCATGTAGATATCTTATCATATCTATTCGTTGGCATTGAATTACTACACCTGTCTGTGAATTTTCCCTTACTTTTTTCAGCGCCTCTTCAATGAATAGGTTAAAGATAACAGGGGATAGTGCGCAACCTTGTCGGACACCTTTCCTTATCTGCACCTCTTCTTGTTTTGTCCGTCCACGGATAACTGCTGTCTCGTTTTTGTACAGGTTCCATATCATTTTTCTATCTTTATAGTCTATTCCTACTTTTTTGAGTACCTCAAACAACTTACCCCATTTAACATTATCAAAGGTTTTTGTCTACATCTGCGAAAGCTATGTATGTTGTCAAGTTCTTATCTAGTCGTTTCTCTATTATTAGTTTTAGAGCAAGTATTACTTCTCTGGTTCCTCTATCTTTCCGGAATCCAAACTGGTATTCGCAGAGTGTAGCTTCGACTTTTTGTTCTATGCGTTTTAGGATAACTGAGGTTACTATTTTAGAGGCGTGAGTAATTAGGCTGAGCGTCCTATAATTTTCACATCTAGTAGCATTTGCCTTCTTTGGAATGGGGATCACAATGTTTTTCTCAAAGTCTGTAGGAATTTTACCCTGTTCGTACATGTTGATTATACAACTCCTGATTCAGTTTTGCTCCTCCAGACTTCAGAAGTTCAGCTGGGATATTGTCTGTACCAGGCGATTTGTAGTTTTTCAATTTTTTCAGAGCTAGTTCAAACTCTTCCTTTAATATAGGTACACCTATGTTGTGTGCATCTACTTCTGTTTCTTCTTCCGTGATGTTTTCAGACAGTTCTGGTTCGCTGTACAGTTTTCCTGTACATTGTTTCCATCTTCTTGCAACTTCATCATCGTCATCCAACATATTGCCATTTTCATCCATCACAGCCCTACACTTGTTTCTTCTATCTTCAAAGAAATGTCTCACACATTTATAGGCCTTGACAATATTTCTCTTTCTCATGTTGTCCTCAACTGAAATACAGAGATCATCAAGGTATTTTTCTCGTGCTTGTTTTGCCTCTCTGTTGATTCTGTTTTTCAGACTCCTGTATTTCTCTGGTCTTCCCTCTACACAGAATTTTTTAATTTCCTTCTTTCTTCCATCATATTTAGTAGGTCATTAGTGATACATTCCGTCCTTTTCTCTGTCCTTTCTTTTCCTATTACTTCTTCTGCTGCTTCTAAAATACCAGTTGTTATTTTTCCCAGCTGATTTGGATGTCATTGCAGCCCTCTGTATTTGTTTTCTTGTCTGTTTCCAGTTGATAGTGCTTCAGTGTATTTTCATTTTTCAAGTTTGTCAAATCCCATTTACATGTACTTCTTTTTTTAATGTTCTTGAATTTTAGTTCAGTCGTCATCATAACGAGTATGTGGTCACTTTCCACATCACAGCCTGGATATGATCTGCTGTCCTTCACATGGTTTTTAAATCTTTGCTTCACTATTATGAAGTCAATTTGATATCTGTTAATGTCACCAGGCATTTTCCAAGTACATCTTCTTATTGGATGATGACTAAAGAAGGTATTTGTAATGCAAAGTTTATTTCTTTGGCAGCATCCTACAAGTTTATCCCCTCTTTCATTTCTTAATCCTAATCCAAAATTCCCTGCCACACCCTCTTCTTTACCTTCCCCAACAACGGCATTAATACCTCCCATGATGACAAGGTTTTCAGCTCCTTTAATTCTGCCAATTACTTCTTCAAGGTGGTCATACATCATGTCGATTTCATCATCCTCGTGCCCCGTAGTTGGCATGTAAACTTGGATTCTGATTGTGTCTCTTGGTTTAGTTTCCAATCTGACATAAATTATCCTCTCACTATGTTTAACAAATCCTTTCACTCTTAACCCCATCTCTTCATTGAGGATAATTCCCACCCCTGCAATCCCGGGATTGTCTTGTGCTGTCCCTGACCAAAAGTCACCAGCGTTTGGCCATCTCATTTCTGAGACTCCCAGTACATCAATATCCATTCGTTTTATTTCCATTTTCAATTTTCCAGTTTACCACATTTAAGAAGTGAGTTGACGTTCCATATTCTTTGAAGTATCAGGTGGTCTCTGCTCAGCGACGATCTAAGAAATTTTTACACAAATTGTATGGCTTTTATGAGCCTGCATGGTTAGATTATCGAATGTAAGTTTATTTAAGCTATCGAAACAGATACTAGTATTACACTGCCTCCCATGAGGAGAGGAGGAATACCGGAGGTATTACTTCTGTCCTCTTGTCACTCGTAATATTAGTGGCTTTTAATACATCTATATTGCTGAAACTGAGTAGTCGTATAGTGCTATACACTTCACGTTTCATAAATTTACCATAATAGAGAAAATATTCATTGTTAAGACCATTAGTAAAAATTGTCTTTGTGCAGATCATCTGCATCTGTGTTTTGGTCACAGGATTTCTTAACATCTACCACGACAAGGAAAGTATTACTATTCGCAATAAAGAGTTAAGTGCAGATGAGAGCATTGTTGCAGAGAAAAAAATACATATACATAGAAGTACCTATATTATTCTAAAATACTTATAAACTATGAAATTGACATGACATTTTCATTATTCTTTCACATGTTTCTAAATTTTCAATGTCTCTAGAAGCTCGATAGACTTGTGTTTATTTCATCGTAATATTCCTTCTTGTTTTACACACATTGTACAATGGTTCGTGGATCACACTGTGCCGTCGAATTGTTTGTCAAGAATCGCTCACGATGGGAGTCCCTTTTCTACCACTTCACTGAATGGAATTTGCCATTCTCTGTCAACTCATAGAATATGGAACATATATAGAGAATACTCTGCATTAGTATTACTTAAAATTATCGGTTTATTTACAATGGGGGTCAGGATGGGTAAGGATCATTTCTTTCTTTCTTTCATTTCGCACTGATTTCTGCTTTCGTTTATGACAGCGGTTAAGGCAAATATCAACCTCGTTCTGACCGTGACTGAAATTTATTCTAGTCGTGACCATTTTATTCTTTGCTTAATACAAATCGTTCTCTTTCACTCTCTAAAATATGATGTTCGTTTGTACATATAGAACAATGTCCTTCAAAGTAGCATGAAGTCACAATTATTGCCGGAGCGAGCCACGCGGACCCAGCCATTAAAGTTTCAAATATCCATTATTTCGTCATACGCCGCTGCGCGGCAATGTTGACAGGCAACGCCGGCCAGTATCGCGCGCGTCATAGTAGATTCCCCCCCCATGAACCGTGGACCTTTCCGTTGGTGGGGAGGCTTGCGTGCCTCAGCGACACAGATGGCCGCACCGTAGGTGCAACCACAACGGAGGGGTATCTGTTGAGAGGCCAGACAAACGTGTGGTTCCTGAATTCAGTAGTTGCAAGGGCAACAGTCTGGATGATTGACTGATCTGGCCTTGTAACAATAACCAAAACGGCCTTGCCGTGCTGGTACTGCGAACGCCTGAAAGCGAGGTGAAACTACAGCCGTAACTTTTCCCAAGGGAATGCAGGTTTACTGTATGGTTAAATAATGATGAAGTCCTCTTGGGTAAAATATTACGGAGGTAAAATAGTCCCCCATTCGGATCTTCGGGCGGGGACTACTCAGGAGGACGTCGTTCTACGGATCAGAGCGTGGATGTCAGATCCCTTATTCGGGCAGGCAGGTTAGAAAATTTAAAAAGGGAAATGGATAAGTTAAAGTTAGATATAGTGGGAATTAGTGAAGTTCGGTGGTAGGAGGAACAAGACTTTTGGTCAGGTGAATACAGGGTTATAAATACAAAATCAAATAGGGGTAATGGAGGAGTAGGTTTAATACTGAATAAAACAATAGGTGTGCGGGTAAGCTACTACAAACAGCATAGTGAACGCATTATTGTGGCCAAGACAGACACGAAACCCACGCCTACTACAGTAGTACAAGTTTATATGCCAACTAGCTCTGCAGATGATGAAGAAATTAATGAAATGTATGAATAGATAGAAGAAATTATTTAGATAGTGAAGGGAGACGAAAATTTAATAGTCCTGGGTGACTGGAATTCGAGGGTAGAAAAAGGGAGAGAAGGAAACATAGTAGGTGAATATGGATTGGGGCTAAGAAATGAAAGAGAAAGCCATCTGGTAGAATTTTGCACAGAGCATAACTTAATCATAACTAACACTTGGTTCAAGAATCATAAAAGAAGGTTGTATACATGGAAGAATACCGGAGGTACTAAAAGGTATCAGATAGATTATATAATGGTAAGACAGAGTTTTAGGAACCAGGTTTTAAATTGTAAGATGTTTTCAGGGGCAGATGTGGACTCTGACCACAATCTAATGGTTATGAACTGCAGATTAAAATTGAAGAAACTGCAAAAAGGTGGGAATTTAAGGAGATGGGATCTGGATAAACTGACTAATCCAGAGGTTGTACAGAGTTTCAGGGAGAGCATAAGGGAACAATTGACAGCAGTGGGGCAAAGAAGTACAGTAGAAGAAGAACTGGTAGCTCTGAGGGATGAAGGCAGCAGAGGATCAAGTAGGTAAAAAGACAAGGGCTAGTAGAAACCCTTGGGTACAGAAGAAATATTGAATTTAATTGATGAAAGGAGAAAATATAAAAATGCAGTAAATGAAGGAGGCAAAAAGGAATACAAACGTCTCATAAATGAGATCGACAGGAAGTGCAAAATGGCTAAGCAGGGATGGCTAGAGGACAAATGTAAGGATGTAGAGGCTTATCTCACTAGGGGTTAGATAGATACTGCCTACAGGAAAATTAAAGAGACCTTTGGAGAAAAGAGAAACACTTCTATGAATATCAAGAGCTCAGATGGAAACCCAGTTCTTACGAAAGAAGGTAAAGCAGAAAGATGGAAGGAGTATATAGAGGGTCTATACAAGGGTGATGTACTTGAGGACAATATTATAGAAATGGAAGAGAATGTAGATGAAGATGAAATGGGAGATATGATACAGCGTGAAGAGTTTGACAGAGCACTGAGAGACCTGAGTTGAAACAAGGCCCCGGGAGTAGACAACATTCCATTAGAACTACTGACAGCCTTGGGAGAGCCAGTCCTGTCAAAACCCTACCATCTGGTGAGCAAAATGTATGAGACAGGCGAAATACCCTCAGACTTCAAGAAGAATGTAATAATTCCAATCTCAAAGAAAGCAGGTGTTGACAGATGTGAAAATTAAAGAACTATCAGTTTAATAAGTCACAGCTGCAAAATACTAACACGAATTCTTTACAATCGAATGGAAAGACTGGTAGAAGCTGACCTCGGCGAAGCTCGGTTTGGATTCCGTAGAAATATTGGAACACGTGAGGCAATACTGACCCTATGACTTATCTTAGAAGAAAGATTAAGGAAAAGCAAACGTACATTTCTAGCATTTGTAGACTTAAAGAAAGCTTTAGACAATGTTGACTGGAATACTCTCTTCCAAATTCTAAAGTTGGCAGGGGTAAAATACAGGGAGCGAAAGGCTATTTAGAATTTGTACAGAAATCAGATGGCAGTTATAAGAGTCGAGGGACATCAAAGGGAAGCAGGGAGTGAGACAAGGTTGTAGCCTCTCCCCAATGTTATTCAATCTGTATATTGAGCAAGTAGTAAGGGAAACAAAAGAAAAATTCGGAGTAGGTATTAAAATCCATGGAGAAGAAATAAAAACTTTGAGGTTGGCCGATGACATTGTAATTCTGTCCGAGACAGCAAAGGACTTGGAAGAGCAGTTGAACGGAATGGACATAGTCTTGAAAGGAGGATATAAGATGAACATCAACAAAAGCAAAACGAGGATATTGGAATGTAGTCGAATTAAGACAGGTGATGCTGAGGGAATAGATTAGGAAATGAGACACTTAAAGTAGTAAAGGAGTTTTGCTATTTGGGGAGCAAAATAACTGATGATGGTCAAGTAGAGAAGATATAAAATGTAGACTGGCAATGGCAAGGAAAGCGTTTCTGAAGAAGAGAAATTTGTGAACATCGAGTATAGATTTAAACGTCAGGAAGTCGTTTCTGAAAGTATTTGTATGGAGTGTAGCCATGTATGGAAGTGAAACATGGACGATAAATAGTTTGGACAAGAAGAGAATAGAAGCTTTCGAAATGTGGTGCTACAGAAGAATGCTGAAGATTAGATGGGTAGATCACATAACTAAAGAGGAGGTATTGAATAGAATTGGGGAGAAGAGGAGTTTGTGGCACAACTTGACGAGAAGAAGGGACCGGTTGGTAGGACATGTTCTGAGGCATCAAGGGATCACAAATTTAGCATTGGAGGGCAGCGTGGAGGGTAAAAATCGTAGAGGGAGACCAAGAGATGAATACACTAAGCAGATTCAGAAGGATGTAGGCTGCAGTAGGTACTGGGAGATGAAGAAACTTGCACAGGATAGAGTAGCATAGACAGCTGCATCAAACCAGTCTCAGGAATGAAGACCACAACAACAACAACATAGTAGATTTGGTGTTTGTGTGTGTTGTCCGCCGACAACGTGCTGCGTTTAAAGCACGTTGTTTGAGGATTGCTGCTGTTGCTTCGCCGAGGAAGCCTGCACGAAGTCATCTCGTCGTACCACTTGTCAACCGTCCGTAAAGGACTCTCAGGTAAGTGAAAAGATGTTAATTCGCTGGCTTGCAAGGCGAACCATACTTATTCACTGACCGTTGCATATGTTAAAAATAAAACTGATACACACAAGGCGCGGTAGAAAGAGTCGTGAAACAGACTCGCTTTTCGACGCACAAATTTTTCACTTTCACTTTGATAGGTGTTCGTGAACTAAACGTCGTGCTTCATCTCACTTTCTCTTTGCAAAAATAACACTTTCACAGAAGGATAACAAAATACCTTGATTAATAATATTTACATAGTTATAGTTATATATACATATATATTTTTTTGATCTAATCGTCACGTCCGGTACAGAACTGCTGTCGATCATTTTCTTTATGGCTCTCTCTTGCCTACCAGTTGAAATTTACGTCTTCCACCTAATACCATTTTTCAGTCTCCTCTTATAAACTCATCTACCAGTTTCATTTATTCTTTTCCGTCAAATTCTTATTACATTTTTAATTGACTCAAAGACAAACTAATTGACTTCCTCTTTGAGAACACGCCTCTTTTTATTACTCGTTTCATTTATGTGTCAATCAACTTATGTTTACTGTGTTATTTAAATTGAGTACAGCCTCCAGACAGAGACTGCCTCCTTTTCCATGCGGACTACTATTCGCTTAAAAATATACTGGCGATGACGGACTAATCGCGTGTTACAAAGACAACAAACTCAATTGCATGCCAAACAAGTGGCTTGACTCTAATTGGCTTCAACAAGCAAAAGTTAACAGATCTCGTCGCGAACCTACACGCTTTTCATATGAGTTGCTTCTCCCATACAGTACAAGTAAACGTCTACTAGCTGGTCCTTGGAATTTAATGTTTGAAGGATTATCAGGGGTCGGTATTTTGGATAAGATTTTATAAAGGAACACAATAATCAGCATTTAAATAATCTGGGCATTATAAAAATTATCATGCTAAATAAAAAACATTAATATGCGAGCGCTTGTGCTGCTGCAATTGCTTTTTGCGTGTTATCCACTTAGAAAATATAATTGAATCATTTACATGCAGATCGGTACAAACTTTCCTCATACAGTCAGCACAGTCCTCCAGATGTATTAACAGCTGGCTTGTCATTTTTTTTAGTTATCATTCGACGACGACGATTTACGTTGTTCTTTGATGATGCTTTGTAATTGCCTCGTACTACTAATACTTGTAAATTTCTTGTGTTACCACTGTGGAATTTTCTTAATTCACTGTGGCGGAACAGACCTTTAATCCTTCCAGTCACGGGGTCGGCTAGCAAGTAACTTCCTGTGTGCGGTCTCCTGATAATAACATATGGGCCTTCATAAACTCGCTTCCACTTACGAGTTTCTTTCGTAGCTTCGATGGTTTAAAATGAGTCCTTAGTAAGATTCTATCGCCTTCTGTATATTCAGTAACCTTATTTACCTTTTTGTCAAATGCTTTCTTACGGAGGTTTGCATACGTTGCCAGTGAAATCAACGCCTGTCTGATTTTGGTGTCTGAACTAGTTTCTTAGTCTTCCACCTTAGGAAGAGGATTGATCCATTCATTTCGCTCTTTGTTGACTGACATGAGTTCATGCGGTGTGAAGCCTGTTGACAAGTATGGGAGATTATTAATAATCTCTTCAAACGGAGTTACAAATTCGACCCACTTGGTCTGCCTGTTAAAAACATAGGTCCTAATGAATCGATTAAATTCCCTGAATGTTCTCTTAGTCGGATTCGACTGAGGTCGGTAAAAGGGTATTAAAATTTGCTGAATGCCCCGGCAAGCGAGGAATTCATGCCAAGTCGGACAAGTCAAGGTCGAACCATTGTCGGACAGCATCGACTGGGATACGCTGAATCGTGGGAAATAATCACTTTCTAAACGCCGTACAATTGGCCTGGCGCAAGAAGATTTTGCTGCATACAGTCTAATGTGTTTTGTGAAATTGTCGAGAATGGCTGTTAGATACTTTGCACCTCCCTGTCCAGTCGGGAACGGTTCAGCCAAATCAATACTCAGGAGTTTGTTTGGTTTTTTCGGAAGAATAGGAATGAGGGGAACCATCTTAGATATATTTAGTGCTTTTGCCTTCTGGCAGATGGTACAATCTCTTAGCAACTTATATACTTCGCGATGTAGATTTGGAACATAACAATATGAAGAAAATTTTCTTTTACATTTCTCCGAGCCATTGTGATCCCAAGAAATGGGTGTGTGCCACAATAGATGTTCAACAAAACCTTTTGGAATACATTCGTACCATCTTTCGATCGGTCCGGAAGTTTTTTGAAATAGAACCTGATTGTGCAATTTATAAAATCTCGACACTTCATGATTTTCTGTGAGGATCTGCTTAACTTTTTTCCATTTTGGATCAGTATCTTGGAGAGCTCGGATATCTTTACACAACTGAAGAAAATATTTTCTGTGAATCGGGTCTTATCATTAAGAGTATGCGGTAATTAGACATTTGTTCCACTAACTCTCTGGTTTCAGGCAATCCTTCTGGTGATCGGGATAAAGCGTCGGCAATGATATTGTCTTTTCCTGGTCTTATCATTAAGAGTATCCGGTAATTAGACATTTGTTCCACTAACTCGCTGGTTTCAGGCAATCCTTCTGGTGATCGGGATAAAGCGTCGGCAATGATATTATCTTTTCCTGGTCTTATCATTAAGAGTATCCGGTAATTAGACATTTGTTCCACTAACTCGCTGCTTTCAGGCAATCCTTCTGGTGATCGGAATAAAGCGTCGGCAATGATATTGTCTTTTCCTTGAATATATACTATTTGAAAATCATATTCCTGTAGAAACATGCACCATCTGGTTAAGCGGGGATGTTGAAGCTTACACGCTTGCAGAAAAGAGAGTGCCTGATGATCAGAAAAGACTTTGATCTTCTTACCATAGATGTAGTAGTTAAATCTTTTAAATGCCCAGATGATCGCAAGGGCTTTGAGCTCCGTTACAGAGTACGACTTCTCACATTCTGATAAGACTCGACTAGCGAAGCTGATCACTTGAACTTGCTCACGTCAATCAACGATGTCGATTTGGAACAAACAGGATCCAATGCCCACAAACAAAGCGTCAGACATAATACAAAATTCTTTATCCATCTTAGGATGGTGAATATTGCTGTTAACAAAACTGTTTTTAATTTGTTCAAACCCTTTTTGACACTCAGAATCCCAATTCCAATACACATTCTTTCTCAACAGATTACGAAGAACTTCATTTTTCATTGCCTGGCTCGATATGAAAAGTCTGAAAAATGACGCAGTGCCTAAAAAACCTTTCAGCTGTCTTTTTCTTGTGGGTGTGGGAAAATTCTTAATCGCTGCCAACTTCTCAGGATCGGGCCCTAATCCCTTCCGCTGTGATAATATGTCTAAGAACTTGATCTCACTCTTACCGAATTTTGACTTTTGAAGATTGGCCGTTACTCTATAAATCCTTTAAATACTTTCTGCAGTGTCATCACATGGTCTTCCCATGTTTTCGAAGCTATTAGGATGTAATCCACATACACAGTTACTTCATTCAATAACTCCAGTCCTAAAACATAGTCTAATGCTGAGATAAAAACTCCCGAGTTCACATTCAGTCCAAAGGGCATGACTGTTAAGTTATAAGATCGGCCTGCAAATATGAATGCCGGGTGTGCCGGATGGAGACTCGAACTCGGGACCTTTGCCTTTCGCGAGCAAGTGCTCTACTCCCGTCTTCACAGCTTACTTCTGCCAGTACCTCTCCTCCTACCTTCCAAACTTTACAGAAGCTCTCTTGCGAACCTTGCAGAACTAGCACTCCTGAAAGAAAGGATATTGTGGAGACATGGCTTTGCCACAGCCTGGGGGATATTCCCAAAATGAGATTTTCATTCTGCAGCGGAGTGTGCGCTGATATGAAACTTCCTGTGTGCCGGACTGAGACTCGAACTCGGGACCTTTGCCTTTCGCGGGCAAGTGCTCTACCAACTGAGCTACCCAAGCACGACTCACGCCCCGTCCTGACAGCTTTACTTCTGCCAGTACCTCGCCTACTACCTCCCAAACTTTACAGAAGCTCTCCTGCGAACCTTGCAGAGCTTCTGTAAAGTTTGGAAGGTAGGAGGCGAGGTACTGTGAGAAGTAAAACTGTGAGGAGGGGGCGTGAGTCGTGAGTCGTGCTTGGTTAGCTCAGTTGGTAGAGCACTTGCCCGCGAAAGGCAAAGGTCCCGAGTTCGAGTCTCGGTCCGGCACACAGTTTTAATCTGCCAGGAAGTTTCAAATCAGTGCCCACTCCGCTGCAGAGTGAAAATCTCATTCTGATGAATGCCGGGTATTTTCTTGACTCAGGCGCTAATCTCACCTGCCAATAACTGTTTTTTAAGTCAGTTGTGCTGAGGAATTTAACTACATTAAACTTCTGCAAGTGTTCTTCCAGGGCTTCGGGTGTCGCTCGAATCGGCACTATTATTTTGTTTATCAGCTTTGCGTCTGAAACTAATCTCACACTTCCATCAGATTTTAAAACTGATAACAAGGGGCTCGAATGCGGAGAAAGTGACGGCTCAATCACATTGCAGAGTAACATTTTCCTAATCTCACGTTTGACAGCTTCACGTCGTGATTGGGGAACTGTGTAGCTCGTTTTGCAGAGGTCTTATGGGGAAGCACGTCCATACGATACTCATATCACTTTATTACTCCAGGTTTGTTGGAGAATATCTGCACATGACTAACTAGCAAGTCAAAAAGTCCACTCCTTTGATCCTTAGTCAAACCAGTCGCTTCGAAAGCTTTGTTATCTAACACAGGCTTGTCAGGTTGTACGTCAACATATCCGTCCTCACAAATATCTACAGGATTTGTTTCATTATCTGCCCGTCCGTAACTTTGTCTGTCAGTGAAGTACCACGCCTTAAATTGACATTTGTTAAGCACTGGTTTCACCTTGCTGCGTAACAATGTTATTGTTACCTCCTGCTGGTTCACCGTTAATCTACAAGTCCCATTTTCAATGTCAATTTTGGCTTTTGTCAGTCTGAGAAACTCCATTCCAAGGATGCATGGTACCGATACGTTCTTTACTATAAGAAAATTGCACGTAACAGAAATAGTCAATATTTACTTGAAGTTGCGCTTGCAAGATTACACGCTGTGTCGTAGGCCCTATTGCTCCAGACACTGGAGCGATAAAAGTTTACTCACTGAAGAAATTTGCTTGAATAAACATGAAGATAAAACATTAACATTGGCTCCCGTATTAATAATAGCGATTATGGGCATGTTGACTTTTGAAATCTTGGTAGAAGCCTGAACTGTCCTTATTGTCAGTCACTTGCAGTAAGTCATCACGTAAGTCGGTGCCTTTGTCATCCTTATTGCATATACTTGAATGAGTTGATAGATTCCGTGCCCCCATCTCGTTATGCAGCATTCTTGTGGAGGCTAAGAAATGCTGTTTCCAGTTTTCGCTTTTAACGTCTCCTCCGTTTCGTGTTGGTGTTGTGACTGTGGCACGAAGGGTGGTGGACAAGGATCTTGTCCCATGTACGATCCAGTTCGCGCATAACAGGTTTGTGCAGTCTTTTGCCGTTTCGGCTTCGGAAACTGCATAATCATTTGAGTGACCGGAAAAATTTATATTTCTCGGAGGTCGGAATGTGCTCTGGGCCATGTGGTGTATTGTGTTGTCATTATTAGCAAAATGTTGTTGTCCTCCACTCGTCCCATGCCATTTATTTGATTTCCACTCACGCTTCCTGTTAAAGGCTGGGCCGCCCTGATAATTTCCTTGCTGTGGTTTGTTTCCGTACTGATTTTGTGGACAATTGTGTGTTGAGTTTCCGTACTGTGGCCGTTGTGTACTGTTCATTGGATTGTACCGTTGTTTATTATTATCCTTCGGTCGAAACTGTCCATTTCCGTACGACACCTGTTGATTTCTGTAGCCGCCGGACGGTTGGTAGTAAGCGTCGCTACCGCGCACTCTTCCCTCATTGCCATTGTTGACCGCGTAACCTCCACTGTTCCGCCTGCTCACTTCATTCGGAGCGCTACCAACATTTGCTACCGCGTCTTCGCGAATCAAATCCAGTGGGTCCAATATGGAAAGAAATACTTCGGTATCGTTCAAAAACGGTTCAAATGGCTCTGAGCACTATGGGACTTAACATCTGATGTCATCAGTCCCCTAGAACTTAGAACTACTTAAACCTAACCAACCTAAGGATGTCACACACATCCATGCGCGAGGCAGGAGTCGAACCTGCGACCGTAGCGGTCGCGTGGTTCCAGACTGAAGCGCCTAGAACCGCTCGGCCACTCCTGCCGGAAACGTCCTCGGAAACATTAACTAATTTCTCCCTTATAAAGATGGGCAATATAGTTTTCAAAATCATGATCGCGTCTTTATTTGTAATTGGCGAATCCCAGAATTTAATTTTTGCTAAATATTTTTCGAAATATCTTCTGAGACTGCCGTGTTTCGAACTGAACAGTTCGGCATTGAACACTTCTTTTCTTAAGCGCTGCTGAACACCATCACTCCAAAATTTGTTCAGAAACATCCGCTCGAATTCGTTTTCTATGTCATGGTTCGGATTTAAGTACTTCGTAATTGTAATCCATAAGCATTAAGTCCTACCCCCATGAACCATGGACCTTGCCGTTGGTGGGGAGGCTTGCGTGCCTCAGCGATACAGATAGTCGTACCGTAGGTGCAACCACAACGGAGGGGTATCTGTTGAGAGGCCAGACAAACGTGTGGTTTCTGAAGAGGGGCAGCAGCCTTTTCAGTAGTTGCAGGAGCAAGAGTCTGGATGATTGACTGATCTGGCCCTGTAACACTAACCAAAACGGCCTTGCTGTGCTGGTACTGCGAACAGCTGAAAGCAAGGGGAAACTACAGCCGTAATTTTTCCAGAGGGCATGCACCTTTACTGTATGATTAAATGATGATGGCGTCCTCTTGGGTAAAATATTCCGCAGGTAAAATAGTCCCCCATTCGGATCTCCGGGCGGGGACTACTCAGGAGGACGTAGTTATCAGGAGAAAGAAAACTGGCGTTCTACGGATCGGAGCGTGGAATGTCAGATCCCTTAATCGGGCAGGTAGGTTAGAAAATTTAAAAAGGGAAATAGATAGGTTAAAGTTAGATATAGTGGGAATTAGTGAAGTTCGATGGCAGGAGGAACAAGACTTTTGGTCAGGTGAATACAGGGTTATAAATACAAAATCAAAACGGAGGAATGCAGGAGTAGGTTTTATAACTAATAAAAAATAGGAGTGCGGGTAAGCTATTACAAACAACATAGTGAACGCATTCTTGTGGCCAAGATAGACACGAAGCCCACACCTACCACAGTAATACAAGTTTATATGCCAACTAGCTCTGCAGATGATGAAGAAATTGATGAAATGTATGATGAAATAAAAGAAATTATTCAGATAGTGAAGGGAGACGAAAATTTAATAGTCATGGGTGACTGGAATTTGAGTGTAGGAAAAGGGAGAGAAGGAAACATAGTAGGTGAATATGGATTGGGGGGAAGAAATGAAAGAGGAAGCCATCTGGTAGAGTTTTGCACAGAGCACAACTTAATGATAGCTAACACTTGGTTCAAGAATCATAAAAGAAGGTAGTATACATGGAAGAAGCCTGGAGACACTAAAAGGTTTCAGATAGATTATATAATGGTAAGACAGAGCTTTAGGAACCAGATTTTAAATTTAAGACGTTTAGAGGGGCAGATGTGGACTCTGACCACAATATATTGTTTATGAACTGTAGATTAAAACTGAAGAAACTGCAAAAAGGTGGGAATTTAAGGAGATGGGACCTGGTTAAACTGAAAGAACCAGAGGTTGTACGGAGTTTCAAGGAGAGCATAAGGGAACAATTGACAGGAATGGGGGAAAGAAATACAGTAGAAGACGTATGGGTAGCTTTGAGGGATGAAGTAGTGAAGGCAGCAGAGGATAAAGTAGGTAAAAAGACGAGGGCTAGTAGAAATCCTTGGGTAACAGAAGAAATATTGAACTTAGTTGATCAAAGGAGAAAATATAAAAATGCAGTAAATGAAGCAGGCAAAAAGGAATACAAACGTCTCAAAAATGAGATCGACAGGAAGTGCAAAATGGCTAAGCAGGGATGGCTAGAGGACAAATGTAAGGATGTAGAGGCTTGTCTCACCGGGGGTAAGATAGACACTGCCGACAGGAAAATTAAAGAGACCTTTGGAGAAAAGAGAACCACTTGTATGAATATCAAGAGCTCAGATGGAAACCCAGTTCTAAGCAAATAAGGGAAAGCAGAAAGGTGGTAGGAGTATATAGAGGGTCTATACAAGTGCGATGTACTTGAGGACAATATTATGGAAATGGAAGAGGATGTAGATGAAGATGAAATGGGAGATATGATACAGCGTGAAGAGTTTGACAGAGCACTGAGAGACCTGAGTCGAAACAAGGCCCCGGGAGTAGACAACATTCCATTAGAACTACTGACAGCCTTGGGAGAGCCAGTCCTGAAAAAACTCTACCATCGGGTGAGCAAGATATATGAGACAGGCGAAATACCCTCAGACTTCAAGAAGATTATAATAATTCCAATCCCAAAGAAAGCAGGTGTTGACAGATGTGAAAATTACCGAACTATCAGTTTAATAAGTCACGGCTGCAAAATACTAACACGAATTCTTTACAGACGAATGGAAAAACTAGTAGAAGCCGACCTCGGGGAAGATCAGTTTGGATTCCGTAGAAATATAGGAACACGTGAGGCAATATTGACCCTACGACTTATCTTAGAAGTTAGATTAAGGAAAGGCAAACCTACGTTTCTAGCATTTGTAGACTTACAGAAAGTTTTTGACAATGTTGACTGGAATACTCTCTTTCAAATTCTGAAGGTGGCAGGGGTAAAATACAGGTAGCGAAGGGCTATTTACAACTTGTACAGAAATCAGATGGCAGTTATAAGAGTCGAGGGACATGAAAGGGAAGCAGTGATTGGGAAGGGAGTGAGACAGGGTTGTAACCTCTCCCCAATGTTATTCAATCTGTATATTGAGCAAGCAGTGAAGGAAACAAAAGAAAAATTCGGAGTAGGTATTAAAATCTATGGAGAAGAAATGAAAACTTTGAGGTTTGCCGATGACATTGTAATTCTGTCAGAGACAGCAAAAGACTTGGAAGAGCAGTTTAACGGAATGGATAGTGTCTTGAAAGGAGGATATAAGATGAACATCAACAAAAGTAAAACGAGGATAATGGAATTTAGTCGAATTAAGTCGGGTGATGCTGAGGGAATTAGATTAGGAAATAAGACACTTAAAGTAGTAGAGGTGTTTTGTTATTTGGGGAGCAAAATAACTGATGATGGTCGAAGTAGAGAGGATATAAAATGTAGACTTGCAATGGCAAGGGAAGCGTTTCTGAAGAAGAGAAATTTGTGAACATCGAGTATAGATTTAAACGTCAGGAAGTCGTTCCTGAAAGTATTTGTTTGGAGTGTAGCCATGTATGGAAGTGAAACATGGACGATAAATAGTTTGGACAAGAAGAGAACAGAGGCTTTTGAAATGTGGTGCTACAGAAGAATGCTGAAGATTAGATGGGTAGATCACATAACTAAAGAGGAGGTATTGAATAGAATTGGGGAGAAGAGAAATTTGTGGCACAACTTGACTAGAAGAAGGGATCGGTTGGTAGGACATGTTCTGAGGCATCAAGGGATCACCAATTTGGTACTGGAGGGCAGCGTGGAGGGAAAAAGTCGTAGAGGGAGACCAAGAGATGAATACACTAAGCAGATTCAGAAGGATGTAGGCTGCAGTAGGTACTGGGAGATGAAGAAGCTTGCACAGGATAGAGTAGCATGGAGAGCTGCATCAAACCAGTCTCAGGACTGAAGACCACCACAACAACAACAAGCATTAAGTTAAATCGACTATCTTTAAATTTATGTAATTTACGTGTAACCGAAACTTAACGAACTTTTTTAGTGCTTGTGTGTGGGTCCCTACCCTCTTTGTTGAGTAGGGTTAATCGCCGCTTTACACACTATACAGATATCTTGGCAATTAGTTTCGATCTTCTGATGATTTTACTAGAAGATAAACCTCAGCATTATCTATTAACAATCTAAGAGAGCTGCTCAAATTATCTAATACATCGGTCATACAGATCAGAAACATCAGAAGACATATAGCACTTCCTTGGGGAACCTCAGATATCAAATCGGTATTACTCGATGAATTCTCGTCAGTTATTTAACATCTCTGACAGGAAATACCGAATCCAGTCGCACAGCTGAGACGTTACTCAATAGCCATGTTATTAGATTGGAAGCCACGTGTGTGACATGGCGTCAAAAGGCTTCTGGAAATGTAGAAATATGGCATGAACTTGAGACCCCCTACGGATAGCACTTACTACTTCATTCCCGTAATTTCGCTCTGTCTACTTGGGAATTTTCTTCTGGGTATGGAAAGTGTTCATTCAGAAAAACGGGCAATGAGAATACCCGAGTGATTAATGTAGCGCTTTGCGGAGGACTTCGACAATGTGTTGTGACTCGCACCCGCAAGCCACAGTATGTTACATCCTTGTTGACGTTTGTCGTTTCAGCTGAATTTAGATTTACACGTTCACAATACAATAGAGAAAAATAATTTTCTTGCTAAGTTTGTCTCCTGGGCTAGGAATCAGAATGGGGTTTTTGTGTTCTCGTGACAAGCTCTTCAATATGCTCCCACCCGACATAAAAAAAAAAGAAACGGAGCCAATCATCGTGGATTTTTAAGCTAGTGCTGTGTAAAATATGATAATATGATTAAAAAGCTTCCAGGCTGGATTATTGAAACAAGAAGAGTTAAGATGGTGGTTTTTAATGCTTAAGGTGTTCTACGCAGTCTCCTATCTAGTTGTAAACAGCGCACGGAACGCACGTACAACCGTGTGAAACTATCAGAAACGTCCTTCTAAGGAAAGCTGATCACACCTTCTTCGTTCTCGGCGAACCACCAGAAACATATTCTACGCTTTGTCGTTTTGTGGTAAGTTCGTAATGATAACACCAAGTGTCGTCACCTGTAATGATTTTGCCCAGAAAACAACTTTCTGCGTTTTTAATTTCAGTCAAGTTGCGGCAGGCGTCAGCGCGTCGTTGCGCTTGTTCAGGAGACAGCGGAAGTGCGACAAACATTGCACACACTTCTTTCTTCCTCAAAACATTCGGGAGAACGTCCTGAACACTTGACTTAGAAATGTTCAGTTCGCTGCTCCATTACAGCTTGTGACACAACAACATTTGACTGGTAAAATGAGAATCGAGCTGCCACCATAGTTACTGCACTTACGTCAGGAATGAAATCAGTCTCTGCACTTTCTGGACGGACAGTGTATGTTTACGTTTGCCCAGATGTGTTCCACCACAGTTGTCATATCCTCAGTGAGCTTTTAGTAACTTTCTCTTTAGATTAATTTTCCATCCTGTGACTCTACCTATTTCACCCACAATAGTTAATGCAGCAAGCCATTGTTGTTGTCATGGGCTTGCTATTCGTCTTATGACATCAGTTTTATGCGTTCTTGATTTGTCTTATTGCACCTTTTTTTAGGGTGCCGCACTTCATTCAGTCTGTAAAAACAGAACCCCCGTGAGACCGCTTTGTTATCCATTTGTCTGCCTGCCTGCCTGTTTTATGTGACCGACTTTTAAGAACCCGTTTTCTCAGAAACGAGTACATGTATCAAGTTCATATTTATGTCACATATTAAGGTTTGTGGTCACTTGTCGATGTAAACATTTTAAGCCTCTTAGTCAATGCAGTCGAAAGACACGGGCATTTATATCACTCATTTTGATACTCGAAAACTCACTCATGAAAATTTACACTGAAAGTGGTATAGGCATGCGCATTCAAATACAGTGATATGTAAACAGGCAGAACAAGGCTTAACGGCGGTTGGCAACAACTGTATAAGACAACAAGGGTCTGGCGCAGTTGTCAGATCGGTTACTGCTGCTACAATGGCAGATTATAAATATTTAAGTGATTTTTAAGGTGGTATTATAGTCGGCGCACGAGCAATGGGAGACAGCATCTCTGAGGTAGCGATGAAGTGTGGGGATTTTACGGTACGGCCATTTCAAGAGTTTATCATGAATATCAGGAATCCGGTGAAACTTCAAATCTCCCACATCGCTGCAGCCGGAAAAGATCCTGCAAGAACGGGATCAACGACGACTGAAGAGAATCGTTCAACGTCAGTCACGGAAGTGCAACCCTTCCGCAAATTGCTGCAGACTTCAATGCTGGGCCATGAACAAGTGTCACCGTGCGAACCATTCAACGTAAAATCACCTATATGGACTTAAGGAACCGAAGGCTCAGTCCTGTATCCTTGATGACTGTACGACACAAAGCTTTACACCTTGCCTGGGCCCGTCAACATCGACACTCGGCTGTTGATGACTGGAAACATATTGCCTGGTCGGACGAGTCTTGTTTCAAATTGTATCGTGCACATGGGCGTGTACGGGTATGGAGACAACCTCATGAATCCATGGACCCTGTATGTCAGCTGGTAACTGTTCAATATGGTGGAGCCTCCATAATGGTGTGGAGCATGTGCAGTTGTAGTGATATGGGACCCCTGGTACGTCTAGAAACGACTCTGATAGGTGAGACGTACGTAAGCGTCCTGTATGATCATCTGCATCCAATCGTATCCACTGTGCATTCCGACGGACTTGAGCAATTCCAGCAGGACAATGCGACACTCCTCACGTGCAGAATTGGCTACAGGAACAGTCTTCTGAGTTTAAACGCTTCCGATTGCCACTAAACTCCCCAGACATTAACATTATTGAGCATATCTGAGATGCCTTGCAACGTGCTGTTCAGAAGAGCTCCAGCCCATCGCACTCTTAGGGATTTGTGGACATCCCTGCAGGATTCGTGGTGTCCATTACCTCCAGCACTAATTCGGACATTAGTCGACGCCATCTCAAATAGTGTTGTGGCACTACTGCGTGTTCGCGGGGACCCTACACTATATTAGGCGGGTGTACCAGTTTCCTTGGCTCTTCAGGGTATAAAGTACTTCCAGTAGATGTAGACGAAGTTTGTCAAGAAGCAAAGTTTCGCAGTACAAGTAAAGGAAAAAACCCGAAAATAATTTTTTTTGGTCATTTTGTATCCGTCCGTCTGTCAAGACACTTGCTCTATGGAACACGTTGGGTATCAAGTTCATATTTGGGTCACGTTCCAAGGTCTATGGTACTTGGCGGTGTAAAAGTTTTAAGCTTCTGTGTCAGTTCAACCAAGAGATACGGCCATTTTGATACTTGAAAATTGACTCATCGAGTCGGGTAGTTCACGTTCACCTGGTATCGTGAAATGTGGCAAGAAGCACTGATTCAGAGCACAAGTAAAGGAAAAAGATTTCGAAATTATTAATCTGTAATTATATCGCAAAAAATTTGTCATTTGTTATCCTTCTTAAAACTTAAAATTAAAACATTCTCAAAAGTCTTGGAATTCCTGGGACCGTTATCTTGCCAGTATCAGTGTCGGTAACAGACAAAAATCGTCAGATCCTCGACTTCTGGGATGGGTAAACTGTTTATATACGAAAATTAAGTTTGTACGGAACGTGCGCGAGTTGTCGCACCTCGTCAATTTTTTATCTTGTGATCGTTCACAGTTTTCCGCCGTTATGTGTTTCACATGTATTTCCAAGGTACCTCTCCGCTCTCGGTTTGCTAGATTCCGTTTTTCAAAGTAAGACTCGGGCTGCGCGGAAGCTGAATGCCCACTAGAAAAGTGGATCTCGATGGCCGATAGAGGGCAGTGCTGCCTCAGCGCTGTTCTCGCCGTCTCGCCGATAGTGCCCCGTGCGACCGGCATAAGTAACGCTATACCTCGACTGCTCAATAAGATGACATACAACTGACGCTCTGGCACACACCACTGAGACTTAATGATAGTGTCAAGTGCCTAGGTGTGTTCTTAGACAGACATCTAGACTGGAAAACACACCTCACCTACCTGCTAAGCCAGACAAGGAAAAGACAAAGCTTAGTCAGACGAGTATCGAGGACGATTCCACAAATGTGACGACCAAATGGTTCAAATGGCTCTGAGCACTATGGGACTTAACATCTGCGGTCGTCAGTCCCCTAGAACTTAGAACTACTTAAACCTAACTAACCTAAGGACATCACAAACATCCATGCCCGAGGCAGGATTCGAACCTGCGACCGTAGCGGTCGCCCACAGCGTACCACCCAGTGGAAAACGGTTCAGTTGAGTGTATGTGTTACAGTCAAAACCCGTTTTCAGTTAGAACGCGTTCTTACTAGTTAAAACTAGTTTTTACTGAGCAACTTCGTCAAAACGCGTTTTGCCTAGTTAAAACTAGTTTTACAGACTTTCGATTTTGACCAGCAGAAAATTCTAGTTGTAACTAAGGCTATCAGTATCATCTAGTTTCAGCTAGTAAGAAGTCGTTCTAACTAAACTAGACAGAACTACTTTTCACTAAATTTATTTAGGGGCAAATATTAAAATTAAGAGCAACGTGTTGATTGAAATAAAAAACAGCATTTTTGTATTGTGCAATGCAATATTTATTGGAATACTGATCATACATCCAAACACATTCCAGATAGTGAAAACAAGAAGGCGTCGACACGAAAATGGCGAGTTTTGCTGCAAACTGGATGTTGGATTGTGTGCAATACCATACTTCGAGCTATACCATACAAAGAGTCATTCAAGGTTATTAATATTTGTGGGATCAGGAAGTTAGTGACAAGAAAAGAGCCTGTGAAGTACTACTTATGTACCGAAGAAATTGTCGACATTATTGAAGCAGCTCATCAGGCCATTGGTCATGGACGTCGAGACAGATTAAAGGTTGAAACTTCAAGAAAATATGCAATCACAACAGTGGAGATGATAAATATTTATCTGTCTGTGTGTGAAACTTGTCAGCGCAAAACGAGCATTAAGAAAAGAGCATGTTTCGAAACCTATTCTTCATTCAGAAATGAACAGTCGTTGCCAAGTTGATTTGATCGGCATGCAAACTCAAAAAGATCATGGATTTAAGTATATAATGGTGTATCAGGACCACCTGTCAAAATTTGTTTCGTTCCGTGCACTACAAAGCAAGAGGGCAGAGGAAGTGGCACATCATTTAGCAGATATATTCTTGACATTTGATGCTCCTTGTATTTTACACTCTGACAACGGCACAGAATTTGTTAATTCTGTCATAAACGAGCTGGCTGTATTTTGGCATCAGTGTAAATTGGTTCACGGAAAACCGAGGCACAGCCAAAGCCAAGGTTCTGTTGAATGAGCCAACGAAGACGAAAAAATATTGGATTCATGGATGCAAGACAACATTACCACCAACTGGTCAAACGGTCTTTGCTTTGTACAGTTTATAAAAAATCGGGCATTCATTCTGGTGTCCGGCAAACACCTTACTAAGCTATGTTTGTCACAGAACCATAAGTAGGGTTTATGACTTCGAGTTTGCCTCTAGATGTTATTAAAGAGATACAAGATGAAGATGATCTTAAAGAGGCTTTAAATAAAATTAATGTGGTTGACGCAGTAAATGAGACACCTAACGAACTGGAAGTATCACACGACTCAGAGGAGATAGCAGTTATGGCTAGTAGCAATGGAAAGATTACAGCTGCAGCCAGACAACAAGATGCAGAAGCTTTGCCCAGTGCAAGTATACAGTCTCCAACAACAGCAGCAGCAGCCAATGAGGAGGATCCAGAATCCGTAGCTAGTACGACTGCAGAGCCTCAAATAACTCCAGCTTGTCACGAAGATCCAGAAGCAGAAGCTATTATGAAACGACAATCTGAGCTACCCAAGCACGACTCACGCCCCGTCCTCACAGCTTTACTTCTGCCAGTACCTCGTTTCCTACCTACCAACCTTTACAGAAGCTCTCCTGCAAACCGTGCAGAACTGTTGTTATTGTTGTGGTCTTCAGTTCTGAGACTGGTTTGATGCAGCTCTCCATGCTACTCTATCCTGTGCAAGCGTCTTCATCTCCCAGTACCTACTGCAGCCTACATCCTTCTGAATCTGCTTAGTGTATTCATCTCTTGGTCACCCTCTACGATTTTTACCCTCCACGCTGCCCTCCAGTACCAAATTGGTGATCGCTTGATGCCTCAGAACATGTCCTACCAACCGATCCCTTCTTCTAGTCAAGTTGTGCCACAAACTCCTCTTCTCCCCAATTCTATTCAATACCTCCTCATTAGTTATGTGATCTACTCATCTAATCTTCAGCATTCTTCTGTAGCACCATATTTCGAAAACTTCTATTCTCTTCTTGTCTAAACTATTTATCGTCCATGTTTCACTTCCATACATGGCTACACTCCATACAAATACTTTCAGAAACGACTTCCTGACACTTAAATCAATACCCGATGTTAACAAATTTCTCTTCTTCAGAAACGGTTTCTTGGCCATTGCCAGTCTACATTTTATATCCTCTCTACTTCGACCATCATCAGTTATTTTGTTCCCTAAACAGCAGAACTCCTTTACTACTTTGTCTCATTTCCTAATCTAATTCCCTCAGCATCACCCGATTTAATTCGACTACATTCCATTATCCTCGTTTTGCTTTTGTTGATGTTCATGTTATACCCTCCTTTCAAGGCACTGTCCATTCCGTTCAACTGCTCTTCCAAGTCCTTTGCTGTCTCTGACAGAATTACAGTGCCATCGGCAAACTTCAAAGTTTTTATTTCTTTTCCATGGATTTTAATACCTACTCCGAACTTTTCTTTCGTTTCCTTTACTGCTTGCTCAATATACAGACTGAATAGCATCGGGGAGAGGCTACAAACCTGTCTCACTCCCTTTCCAACCACTGCTTCCCTTTCATGTCCCTCGACTCTTATAACTGCCATCTGGTTTCTGTACAAATTGTAAATAGCCTTTCGCTCCCTGTATTTTACCCCTGCCACCTTCAGAATTTGAAAGAGAGTATTCCAGTCAACATTGTCAAAAGCTTTCTCTAAGTCTACAAATGCTAGGAACGTAGGTTTGTCTCCTTAATCTAGCCTCTAAGATAAGTCATAGGGTCAGTATTGCCTCACATGTCCCAGTATTTCTACGGAATCCAAACTGATCTTCCCCAATGTCAGCTTCTACTAGTTTTTCCATTCGTCTGTAAAGAATTTGTGTTAGTATTTTGCAGCTGTGACTTATTAAACTGATAGTTCAGTAATTTTCACATCTGTCAACACCTGCTTTCTTTGGAATTGGAATTATTATATTCTTCTTGAAGCCTGAGGGTATTTTGCCTGTCTCATATATCTTGCTCACCAGATGGTAGAGTTTTGTCAGGACTGGCTCTCCCAAGGCTGTCAGTAGTTCTAATGGAATGTTGTCTACTCCCGGAGCTTTTTTGCAACTCAGGTCTTTCAGTGCTCTGTCAAACTCTTCATGCAGTATCATATCTCCCATTTCATCTTCATCTACTTCCTCTTCCATTTCCATAATATTGTCCTCAAGAACATCGCCCTTGTATAGACCCTCTATATACTCCTTCCACCTTTCTGCTTTCCCTTCTTTGCTTAGAACTGGGTTTCCATCTGAGCTCTTAATATTCATGCAAGTGGTTCTCTTTTCTCCAAGGGTCTGTTTAATTTTCCTGTTGGCAGTATCTATCTTACCCCTCGTGAGATAAGCCTTTACAGCCTTACATTTGTCCTCTAGCCATCCCTACTTAGCCATTTTGTACTTCCTGTCGATCTCATTTTTGAGACGTTTGTGTACCTTTTTGCCTGCTTCACTTACTGCATTTTTGTATTTTCTCCTTTCATCAATTAAATTCAGTATCTCTTCTGTTACCCAAGGATTTCTACTAGCCCTCGTCATTTTACCTACTTTATCCTCTGCTACCTTCACTATTTCATTCCTCAAAGCTACCCATTCTTCTTCTACTGTATTTCTTTCCCCCATTCCTGCCAATTGTTCCCTTATGCTCTCCCTGAAACTCAGTACAACCTCTGGTTCTTTCTGTTTATCCAGGTCCCATCTCCTTAAATTCCCACCTTTTTGCAGTTTCTTCAGTTTTAATCTACAGTTCATAAACAATAGATTGTGGTCAGATTCCACATCTGCCCCTGGAAATGTCTTACAATTTAAAACCTGGTTCCTAAATCTCTGTCTTACCATTATATAATCTATCTGAAACCTTTTAGTATCTCCAGGGTTCTTCCATGTATACAACCTTCTTTCATGATTCTTGAACCAAGTGTTAGCTATGATTAAGTTATGCTCTGTGCAAAATTCTACCAGGCAGCTTCCTCTTTCATTTCTTAGCCCCAATCCATATTCACCTACTATGTTTCCTTCTCTTCCTTTTCCTACTGTCGAATTCCAGTCACCCATGACTTAAATTTTCGTCTCCCTTCACTAACTGAATTATTTCTTTTATCACAACATACATTTCATCAATTTCTTCATCATCTGCAGAGCTAGTTGGCATATAAACTCGTACTACTGTAGTAGGCATGGGCTTCGTGTCTATCGTGGCCACAATAATGCGTTCACTATGCTGTTTGTAGTAGCTTACCCGCACTCCTATTTTTTTTATTCATTATTAAACCTACTCCTGCATTACCCCTATTTGATTTTGTATTTATAACCCTGTATCCACCTGACCAAAAGTCTTGTTCCTCCTGCCACCGAACTTCACTAATTTCCACTATATTTAACTTTAACTTATCCATTTCCCTTTTTAAATTTTCTAACCTACCTGCCCGAATAAGGGATCTGACATTCCACGCTCAAATCCGTAGAACGCCAATTTTCTTTCTCTTGATAACGACGTCCTCTTGAGTAGTCCCCGCCCGGAGTTCTGAATGGGGCACTATTTTACCTCCGGTATATTTTACCCAAGAGGACGTCCTCATCATTTAATAATACAGTAAAGCTGCATGCCCTCGGGAAAAATTACGGCTGTAGATTCCCCTTGCTCTCAGCTGTTCGCAGTACCACAACAGCAAGGCCGTTTTGGTTAGTGTTACAGGGCCAGATAAGTCAATCATCCAGACTGTTGCCCCTGCAACTACTGCAAATGCTGCTGCCCCTCTTTAGGAACCACACGTTTGTCTGGCCTCTCAACAGATACCCCTCCGTTGTGGTTGCACCTACGGTACGGCTATCTGTATCGTTGAGGCACACAAGCCTCCCCACCAACGGCAAGGTCAATGGGGCATGGTTCTTGGGGAGGGGGGGATGGGCGTGCAGAACTAGCACTCCTGAAAGAAAGGATATTGCGGAGACGTGGGTTAGCCACAGCCTGGGGGGATGGTTCCAGAATGAGATTTTTGCTCTGCGGTGGAGTGTGCGCTGATATGAAACTTTCTGGCAGATTAAAACTGTATGCCGGACCGAGACTCGAACTTGGGACCTTTGCCTTTCGTGGGCAAGTGCTCTATCATCTGAGCTACCCAAGCACGACTCACGCCCCGTCCTTACAGCTTTACTTCTGCCAGGACCTCGTCTCCTCTCCGTTGCAGAGTGAAAATCTCATTCAGGAAACTTCCCCCAGCCTGTGGCTAAGCCATGTCTCCGCAATATCCTTTCTTTCAGGAGTGCTAGTTCTGCAAGGTTCGCAGGAGTGCTTCTGTAAAGGTTGGAAGGTAGGAGACGAGGTAGTGTCAGAAGTAGAGATGTGAGGACGGGGCGTGAGTCGTGCTTGGGTAGCTCAGATGGTAGAGCACTTACCCTCAAAAGGCAAAGGTCCCGAGTTCGAGTCTTGGTCCAGCACACAGTTTTAATCTGCCAGGATGTTTCATGCTGTTTTTTATTTCAATCAACACGTAGGTGCTCTTAATTTTATTATTTGCCCCTAAATATATTTAGTGAAAACTAGCTCTGTCTAGATCAGTTAGAACGCGTTCTTACTAGTTGAAATAAATTGGTACTGATAGCCTTAGTTACAGCTAGAATTTACTGCTGGTCAAAAGCGAAAGTCAGTTAAAACTAGTTTTAACTAGACAAAACGCGTTTTGACGAAGTGGCTCAGTATAAACTATTTTTAAGTTGTAAAACGCGTTGTAACTAAAAACGGGTTTTGACTGTAACATATGCACCGCCAGCTCAGAGCATATTTGCGATGCCACGATTCGCAACGGTGGACAGAGACGCTATCTATCGTTCTCTTAGGTCTAGATGCGTCCCTGAAAGAAGACCTCCAAGCAACTACAGCGGATCTCGTGTATGATCAACCTATACGCCTTCCTGGTGAGCTCTTCACCAAAGTATAGGATGAATCCATTGCCCCGTCAGAGTTTGTGAATAAGCTGCGTACACGGATACGTCCCGTCGTGCGAAGGGATCAGCCGAACCGCAGCCCGTTCATGTTACACGAGCTACACGATGGGCACTATGTTTTTATTCGCAATGACGCGGTGCGCAAGCTGCTGCAGCCACCCTATGATGGACGTACCATGTAGTTTGCAGGCAAGACAAAACGTTCACCGTCGACGTAATGGGCACACCGACGGTCATCAATGCCGATGGACTTAAGCCAGCCTTTCGCGTAAGTACCACGGATCGTGACCCAGCTGCACCCACACAGACACGAGAGGTACGTCTTCTACCTCACCACGCACTGTAGAGCAGCCGCAGCAGTCGCCAGAGCACACCACCAGTACGCGACGTGTTGTCCGGCCGTCGAAGCCCACCACCAGGAAACCAGCAATAACCAGTATGCAACCTGTTGGCAGTCGGTCCGGACGACGCGTCAGGTTCAACGAGGAGTATTGGTGGCACTAGGGGACGCTTTATCGTCATTTAAATCTGTGAGATGAGCCGCTTTTGAATGATATAGATGGCTCCATAATTATATACACATGGATGAAAATATCTATCTACATCTACACAAAACGGTTCCTCGCTGTTGGAGCGAGGGGGAAACTACGGTCTACTTGTTTCCGTACGAGCCCTGATTTCACTCGTCTCGGTTTTCCTTGCATGAGATACACGTTGGTGGCAGTACAGTCGTTCTACAGTCTGTTGCAAACGATTTCTCAGTAGTACATCGCGAAAAGAACGTCTTCTTCCCTCCAGGGATTCCCATTTATGTTCATAGAGCGTTTTCGTAATACTCGCATGCTGTTCGAACCTAACGGTGAAAAATGTATGTGCAACACCTTCTTCTTTTGAAACAAAGATGCAAATGTCAGGAAGAAACAAATGTTCATGGAAGGTTAAGCCCTAAATTCCGATTTTTAGCTAAGATAAGGAGTTAGGAACCTCTCAAATATTTTTATGCCATTTCACCTGAACACTTTTTCTGAATTTTAGCTGACCCTTCCGGGAATATACTCATATTTCATATTCTTATCTTTAAGTATTTACATTTAAATACTAACATACAAAATTTATTTAAATAAGCTGTAGTTTCTGCATTTTACCTTTAGCTCTCCGGAGATCTTGATAAAAGTGTGTGTTGGTTTATCAGCAGTCCATCTGTTCGTATCCTTATAATTTCTAGTTTGTTGAGGAATTTTAATGAGAGTCACATATGGAAGACAACAATCGTCTACGATTTACACTGAAGCGCCAAAGAAACTCGTACAGGCATGCGTATTCAAATACAGAGATACGTAGACAGGCAGAATGCGGCGCTGCGGTCGTCATCGCCTATATAAGAGAACAAGTGTCTCGCGCAGTTGTTAAATTGGTTACTGATGCTACAATGGCAGGTTATCAACATTTAATTGAGTTTGAACGTGTGTTATAGTCGGCGCACGAGCGGTGGGACAGAGCATCTCCGAGGTAGAGATGAAGGGGGGATTTTCCTGTACGACCATTTCACGAGTGTACCTTGAATATCAGGAATCCGGTAAAACATCAAATCTCCGACACCGCTGCGGCCAGAAAAAGATACTACAATAACGGGATCAACGACGACTGAAGAGAATCGTTCAACGTGACAGAACTGCATCCCTTCCACAAATTGCTGCAGATTTCAGTGCTGGACCATCAAGAAGTGTCAGCGTGCGAATCATTCAACGAAATATCATCGATATGGGTTTTTGGAGCCGATGGCCCACTCGTATACCCTTGATGACTGCACGACACAAAGTTTTACGCCTCGCCTGGGCCCGTCAACACCTACATTGGACTGTCGATGAGTGGAAACATGTTGCCTGGTTGGACGAAACTCGTTTCAAATTGTATCGAGCGGATGGACGTGTGCATGTCAACAGGGGACTCAGGGGACTGCTGGTGGACGCTCCGTAGTGGCACGGGGCGTGTGCAGCTGGAGTGTTATGCGTCGCCTGATACGTCTAGATACGACTCTGACAGGTGACACGTACTTAAACATCCTATCTGATCACCTGCATTCATTCGTGTCCATTGTGCATTCCGACGGACTTGGGAAATTTCAGCAGGACAATACGACACCCCGAACTTCGAGAACTGCTACAGAGTGGCTCCAGAAACTCTCTTCTGAGTTTAAACACTTCCGCTGGCCACCAAACTCCTCGGACATGAACATTATTGAGCATATCTGGGATTCCTTTCAACATGCTGTTCAGAAGAGACCTCCACCCCCTCGTACTGTTACGGATTTAGGGAGAACCCTGGAGGATCAGGATTCACGGTGTCAGTTCCCTCGACTCCAGGCCACGTCGTGTTGCGTCACTTTTGCGTGCTCGTGGGGCTCTACACGATATTAGGCAGGTTTACCAGCTTTGCTGGCTCTTCAGTGTATTATCTGTGATATTAGTTCTCTGCAGAAATGGAAAATGTGTCATTTGTTGTTATAGGGTAGGCATTTCTGACTTCATACATCAGTACCGCAGTTGCTGCAGGTGTGCGCGTGACGTGCTGAATAATTTTTCCGCCTCGTCCAGGAGTATTTGCAGGGGACTAGACAAAAATGTGGAAACATAAAAAATACAAGAGATTACCATGCCTAAAATGGTTCAGCAAAACTGTTAGAATTTATAATGACTTTTTGTCGTCTAAGAATGAGTAAATATAGGTCCCGTGTGGTTTTTGAGGGAATCTTGTACTGTTCTTCCTGCAAAGTAGTGGCAAGGTCAGATAACAATGATGTAGTTGGATATCGACCACACACCATTCTTTCTAAAGCAGACCATAAAGGCTTAACAATGTTAGGATGCGGTGACTATGGTGACCAGAGGAAATATTACAGTTCGTCCTCTTGCTGACAGAAACAGTCCTGGGCAATGCAAGCTGTGTGAACAGGAATACTGCAGCATACCATCATATCTGGTGGAAAAATATTGTACCGTAGAATGGACCTGATCATTGGCAGTAGTGCGACATTGCAGGGTAACTATGGGGACGATGGAATATCACAATATGACTGCCCAAATCGTCACCGAAGCTTCACTCTTTGGACGTAAACGCGGCCAGAAGTTGTAAACAGTGTGAAACAAAACTTATGCGACCAAATGACATTCTTCCACGGTTCTACAGACTAAATGTTATGACTTCGGCACCACCTTTTTCTGTCACGGGTATCTGCATCACTGATCTGTGGTTCTGGAATTCCAGCTGGTCCTGCAATTCCAGCTTATGGAGCTCTCTTCGTGTTCTTTTGGTGCTGACACGGTTGGCAGCGGCCACGCGGGGTAGCCGCACGGTTTCAGGCGCCTTGTCACGGTTTGCGCGGCTCGTGGCAAACAGACCAGAAGACTCGCTAATTCTGGAACGAAGTGTCAGGTGATGGCAAATCTTTATGCTGTTGTGCTGTCAGTTAGAGGTTGTGCGTAGCACTAGCTTTCCTCTCCCACAAACATCAGATGTGATGTCCTGCTCTGATTACAGTGCTACAGTATGGTTGTGGGAAATAACATATCATAAAAAAAACATCGCTGTAAAGACCTAAACATTCCACCAAGATTGCAAAAAAACGCTGCCTAACACGCATACCACAAATAGACTCCACAGAACACATACCCACTAACGGTTCCAAGCAGATGCACGGCAACAGCAAAATAACTCCCTTTCTGCTCTTTGCTGACATCATCACAACAACGTGCCTGCCTCTCATAGTGCCAAGAAGCCTTGCGCCCAGGCCTGCAGATGATCCCAGCACCCCAAGCAACACTGGCGGGAACCACTGACCACATCACAAAGAGTGATACGGTCCATCCCCACGTGTATAGCCAGACTAAAGCAAATCACATAATTAATTAATTTCACAAGCATTCGCCATACTGGAGGGGTCTTGTATGCAGAGACGTTTGAGAGCACAAGCACTCTCCTCCATGTATTGCCCATAACCCATGCGACCAGTTCACTATTCACCCACCACGAGGGCATGTTGAGCTTCACAACCTGGATCGATCAGCGACTATGGAGCAGACGTTGGCGTCCTTTGACATTTGATACCTGGAAAACCACATCCGCGTTCTCTCAAGTGGCTACTTCCAGTTTGTGTGTGAACCAACATCTCCAAACACGCAAAGGGAGGTTTTGATCCCTCCTCTGAATACTGTATTGCTGCTGGCTAATCTAGGGGACAAAGGGAGAGCTTGCTCAATTGTGATATAAAAATGGTGGGAAATACTCCATTTGCACTACCCTATGAAATTAATTGTTTGACGATTTACAGGGGTCAAACAGATCGCTTAAAACGCTCGCCACCATCTTCTTTGTAATAAAACGTGTTTTCAACATTTTAGAATCACACGCAAACATTATGCAAATCTAGTAATTACATTTCTACTGCAAATGGATCATAGCGCTAAACATATCTAAGGTCTTGTATGCATCAGTATACGGAAACGCAGGCACCCTCCTCCACCACAACGTTTCCACCACGCATATCTGGTGAAAAAACCCTCTGATCACACGTATTCATGATTGCAAAGCACATACCATTTGCCAACTGCTGGAGCGAAGGGGTCGCCAGCCAGGACATGGTGTCTTCCCGCACGAGAGTCAGTCAGCAGTGGTCGCCAGATGAATCAGGGACGCCGACTCTTTGTGTGCACATATGCAGCCATACCAGACATCCAGAGCTGGAGAGACTGTTACGACGACGACCTTCGAGCAGTTCACCGGTCAATTTACGTGGGGGCCCAGTGCAAACACTCGCCATATTGAATCTTCCCAAATTTCCGCCAAAAAATCGGAGAATATTAATACACATGATTTCGCAAAAGCTGCCCAACACATACTGAGTTTTAGTTCGCTATTCAACCATCCAGAAGCGACACAGTTAGATCAACTACACCCTTGTACTCCGCCTGTCCGCTTCAGGAGACTCACGCCTTAACCCAGGAATGTCCATTCTCTTCTGGCCACCAGCTATGTGTCCGGAAGCCAAGCAGTCTTCCTAAGAAAGAAGCCACATGTTTATCAGTGCACATACAATTAATATTACGCTCGCAGAGTCAGTCTGGTAACATTAGACAATGAGTAAAGTATCGGAAATACCTCCTGATGACGGCTGCGGCTCTGGAAGTACACTATATGATCAAAAGTATCCGGACACCCCAAAAAAGTACATTTTTCATATTAGGTACATTGTGCTGCCACCTTCTTCCAGATACTCCATATCAGCGACCTCAGTAGTCATTAGACATCGTGAGAGAGTAGATTGGGGCACACCGCGGAACTCACGGACTTCGAACGTGGTCAGGTGACTGGGTGTCACTTGTGTCATACGTCTGTACGAGAGATTTCGACAGTCCTAAACATCCCTACGTCCACTGTTTCCTATGTGATAGGGAAGTGCCGGCCGGTGTTGCCGAGCGGTTCTATGCGCTTCAGTCTGGAACCGCGCGACCGCTACAGTCGCAGGTTCAAATCCTGCCTCGGGCATGGATGTGTGTGATGCCCTCAGGTTAGTTAGGTTTAAGTAGTTCTAAGTTCTAGGGGACTGATGGCCTCAGATGTTAAGTACCATAGTGCTCAGAACCATTTGAACCATGTGATACGGAAGTGGAAACGTGAAGGGACACGTGTAGCACAAGAGCGTAGAGCCCGACCTCGTCTGTTGACTGACAGAGACCGCCGACAGTTGAAGAGGGTTGTAATGTGGAATAGGCCGACATCTACCCAGAGAATCACACGGGAACTCCAAACTGCATCAGGATCCACTTCAAGTACTATGACAGTTAGGCGGGAGGTGAGAAAACTTAGATTTCATGGTCGAGCAGCTGCTCATAAGCCACACGTCACGCCAGTAAATGCCAAACGACGCCTCACTAGGTGTAAGGAGCCGAAACATTGGACGATTGAACAGCGTAAAAACGTTGTGTGGAGTGACGAATCACGGTACACAATGTGGCGATCAGATGATAGGGTCTGGGTATGGCGAATGCCCAGTGAACGTAATCTGCCAGCGTGTGTAGTGCGAACAGTAAAATTTGGAGGCGGTGGTGTTATGGTGTGATCTGGTTTTCCATGGAGGGGGCTTGCACCCATTGTTGTTTTGCGTGGCACTATCACAGCACAGGCCTTTATTGATGTTTTAAGCACCTTCTTGCTTCCCACTGTTGAAGAACAATTCGGGGATGGCGATTGCATCTTTCAGCACGACTGAGCACCTGTTCATAATGCACGGCCTGTGGCGGAGTGGTTACACGACAATAACATCTCTTTAATGGACTGGCCTAAATAGAGTACTGACCTGAATCCTATAGAACACCTTTGGGATGTTTTGGAACGCCCGACCTCATGCCAGGCCTCACCGACCGACATCGATACCTCTCCTCAGTGCGACACTCGATGGGGAATTGGCTGCCTGCCATTCCCCAAGAAGCCTTCCAGCAACTGATTGAACGTATGCCTGCGATAGTGGGAGTTGTCACCAAGGCTAACGGTGAGCCAACACCATATTGAATTTCATCATTACCGATGGAGGACGCCAGGTGTCCGGATACTTTTGATCACCTGTATGAATTTGTCATGTAAATCTATATCCTCTCTATGACTGGACATAATTTTCCACATAGTCTTTCATACGCCTTAGTCTATCGATGCATTGAACTCTTAATTTTCCACATCAAATCTATTCCTCAGGTTACCTTGTTTTCGGGAAGTGGGTGCACTCAACAACTGTTATGTGACTTATAAATTATAGAGTGCAGCAGTCAGGTTAGATTTTATTACGCAAATCCATATTTCGGCTAGTAGCTAGCCATTCTCAACGCACTATTTTCTATTGTCAGTGCATGTAAGTCCCTGTTGTTCGGGCGTCGGTCTCAGTTCAAAGAAGACGAGGTACTGGCAGAAGTAAAGATGTGAGGACGGGGCGTGAGTCGTGCTTGGGTAGCTCAAATGGTAGACCACTTGCCTGCGAAAGGCAAAGGTCCCGAGTTTGTGTCTCCGTCCGGCACACAGTTTTAATCTGCCAGGAAGTTTCAATATCAAAAGAGTATACATTTTCTCATTATTCACTTTAAATAGAGTGATATGAATTACAAACTTGGTTTCTTATGTACTAAGGGGGGTTTTCTGCAATGTCTTGTTTTATCTTTGATCCCTACGCGGAACTGGCATCGGTAGCGGAATACTTTCTTCATTGCGTGCTGAAGTAGCAGAGTCCTCATTTCGCTCGTCACTACTTCGACCGCTGTTTCGGATGGGTCGTCTACACCGCATGCGTGTCATTTCTGACCCTTCGCACGTATTTCGGCCACACGTATTTGAAACAGACTCGGAAACATTTGCAGTTTCGGTACAAACAACATATAAACAAAATAGTCAGTTTTACAACTCCTAGGTAAGACCAGAACGAATAATGATACCAAGAGATTTCCGAGAAACTGTGCTGTTCTTGGAATGCTATCTCTTCCTCTATTTCGGCTAATTTATGACCAGCGACCTTGAGGTCGTGTAAATGCTGTACTACATGCTCTAACGGCATGTCTGCTGCGATATGTTTCTTTGTTCTTTGTTAATTATACTACAATCAACCTGCATGTTTAGAACGGGCACTATATCCTCACTAGTCACGTTAGTTCTTATGATTTGTTCAGACTGTATGAACACTTGCATTCCACATCCCTTGCACCTGCCATGAAAGGACAGTTTATCTGTACCTTTTGCTAGTACATCTGTGGGCTTGTTATCGTCACACAAAACTGTCAATCCTTCCTCTTTCGGGGCAACGAACAACCATTGATCCTGACTCAAAGGAGTCCATATACTCTCATTTAATTTTAGAAACTTTTTAATGCAATCGCTAGGAATTTCCCTTATGGGTTGCAACATTCTAGCTTCACACGTCTCATGATCGTACGTGGACATAAAAATAAACTTTCGTTTATAAATTTTTCGAACACGATCTATTTCCTTAAACAACTCAGTTTGACATAGTGGCGCTTAGCTTAATCAATTAACAAATAATCTTTTTCGGGCTGTATGTACATGAATACATTCTGATTTCCATCAACTTCTGAAGTTAAAGGTAACACTTTGTATAAATTGAACAACTGATTTTCCACTAATGGAACATTTAGTACATAACTTAGTATATTGCCTGACAAGAAAGCATCAACATCAATTATGCGCAGCAGCTGGTACCCAGTCCTGTGAGCGCAGATGGGAACTTCTTATCTTTAATGTCATCTCAAATTAATTGTAAGTATTTAACTATTTGAACGGGATTAATTATATGAGGTTTCAGTATTCCTTTTTGTGCGTTTACGATTGCAGCAATTAACAACTCGTATTCCCTTTCTAATTCCATAAATATTGATACCAACTATATGAGTTGTTCATCGACAGTAATAAGAACAGCTAAGTGTTATATTTTTTGATCTGCGCTATTAGCGTATTCATTCATGTATCTATGAAGTTTCTCCATGTTCTTGACAATAACTTCTTCGTTACGTACAAGGCTAGACACCGTGTGACTGAAACTTGTCAAAGTGGCTTTGACTACGGTAACTTGCTCTTTTGTCAGCTTAAGCAACTGCCTCTGTTCGCTTTCAATTAAATCAGTCTTTGATTTGAAAAACGAGGCATCCTGTTCGTCTAAGGTTCCAAACAGAATTTTACTGATTTCTCCCACAAAATTCAAGACACCTCTTTTTCTATGTGCCTCATGCCTCGTTAATTGCCGAATTAGACCTTGTGCAGTTCGTATCTTTCGGCCATGCCATTCTAAAGCCTGTTTCACTGCTGTGCATTCCCGATCACCACCCAGACTGGTAAATTTCTGTTTACAATAACTTGTAGATAAATGTGCAAATCTCTCTGTTTCATCAGCTTTAGCTTGGAGTTCTCCTAAATGGACATAACTCAAGATTTTCCACGTCACACTGTGGATCTGTACCTTGCCATTGCTGCCATAATACAAGCCTGGGGACGAAGGAAACTTTTCCACACTAAAATCGTGATAGTGTCCGAGGGTGTACACGGCGGCGATACAGCTCACCAGGTACAACACTCCCGTCAGTTTCCTCATCTGCAATTTCAAGACAATCCGGTTTTAGTAGAATTCCTTTAATCTGTTGGCATGTACTGTTAAAAATTTGTTTCTTCTTAAACGGATAACTACATTCGGTCCTTTTGCCGTTACTATAGTGAAGGGACCACGCCAGTGGGTGTCCAGCTTACGACTTCTACCTCTTCTGACACTTCCATCGTACAACAGAACCTGATCACCTGATCACCTGTTTTGAAGTCTTTTGGGTTCTTCGTTCTATCATAGTATTCCTTAATTTTCTGTTTAAACTGTTTGTTATTATCCCTTGCGCACTGGTGCATTTGCCTAATTTTCTCTTTTAACTCAAGAACATAATCATCATAATTATACGCAACACCTGTGGGATCTCTTTGGAATGTTCCAGGTATGTTGCATTCTCTATCTAAAAACAGCCCATGGGGTGTATAGTTGGTTGCACTATGAGGTGTGGTATTGAACACGAAGACAGCGAATTGAAGCTAATCGTCCCAGTCTGTTTGATGTCTGTTGATATAGTGTCTCAGGAATTCTGTTGTGGTGCTGTGTGATCTTTCCAATGCGCCGTTTGACTGCGGGTGGTAACAAGAAGTTTGTACTCTGTCAATCCTTAACATTTTGCACACTCTCTTTAACGTGTCACTCAAGAAGTTGCTGCCGTTATCACAGAATATTACCGAAGGCATTCCAAACTTCAAAATTATTTTTTTTTCCAGAGGACGCGAGCCACAGTGTCTGCGTCCTGTTTTTCTATGGGTTCGGACACAATGAACTTCGTTAGAGCGTCTTGAAATATCAGTATATACCTGTTGTTTTTCTCGGTTACCGTTAATGGGCCGACAATGTCAATATCACACCGATCAAATACGCCTTGCGATGTTGGTGTTATAACCAAAGGCATTTTTGTCTCTTTCTGTGTTATTTTATTTTTCTGACAACTGGGGCATTTTCTGATATAGTCCTCAATGTTCTTCTTCATGCCGAGCCACGTTCGGTATTTTCGTATACGATCGTAGGTTCTCACGATCCCTTGATGACCACCTATGGGTGCGTCATGGAATTCTCGCAAAATTTTCTCCTTTTCTGCATCAGTTATTTCCTGTTGTTCGTCTACCTGACCTACCGGTGTTTCCTCACCTCCTTGTGAGTCCGGGACCTGCTCTATGGCTGCCTCTTCGCCCGTGCCCTGACCTAGGCTAATGTCTCCGTCCAGGCGGTTATCAGACGCCCTGAACTCTCTCAGCGTCAGCAACCAGATTATTTTTCCCATTTTCATACACAGTTTCGCAATCGTATTCTTCTAATTTCAGTCTCATCTTCATTAAACGCGAGGACGGATCCCTAATATTTCCGATCCACTGTAATGGCTTATGATCAGTACAGATGGTGAACTTGCGACCAAACACATACGGTCAGAAATGTTTGACGGCCCAAACCACGGCCAATAATTCTCGTTCAATTGTACTTTAATTTCGCTCTGCATCGTTTAGGGTTCTGGATGCAAAGGCCACGGGGAGGTCTTTGCCTATTTCTCCTTGTGATAGAACACACGCTAACGAAAATGAACTCGCTTCAGGTGTAATGATAAACTTTTTCGAAAAATCTGGATACTGTAAAATCTTGGGGTTAAGTAGCTTCTCTTTTAGCATTCGGAACGCATTTTCTTGCTCTGCGCCCCATTCATACTTAACACCCGTTTTTAATAATTCATCGAGTGGTTTTGCCACTTTGCTGAAGTCACTCAAGAAACGCCGATAATACCCTATTAATCCAACAAAAGATTTCAATTCTTTTGTTGTTTGTGGCTACAGAAACTCCACCACTGCTTTCAACTTGTTTGGATCCGGTTTTAACCCATCTGCAGTCAAAACATGACCCAAATATGTGACTTCCTTCCTTAAGAATTCCCATTTATCAATCTGCAGCTTCAAATTATGTTGTCTTAGTCTCTCGAAGGCTTCACCCTATCGGGAATTGTGCTCGTCCAGGGATGGACCAAAAGCTATTATGTCACCTAAATAATTAAACGTCTTGGCACCCTGCATCCCAGTTAATACGGCATTCATTAATTTTTGGAAGGTGGAAGGTGCTGAACGAAGTCCCATGGGCGTTCTTTTATACGTATAATGAGCATATGGTGTACTAAAAGCTGTAAGTTCTCTACCTTTTTCTTCTAATAACACCTGATAATATCCTTTTGCCAAATCAAGCGTTGAAAAATATTTCGCTTTGCCTAAGCCATACAGAATTTCATCAATATGTGAAAGTGGGAAGACTGTGTTGACAGTAATGTCATTTAGCTTCCTGAAGTCTGCAACTACTCGCCATTTATTTTTACATGATGCATCCATCTTTTTTGGAATCATAATTAAAGGAAAGTTGAAAGGACTGGTGGAAGGAACGATTATTGGTCCTCTAACATTTGATTTCTCCCTTGTTGTCATGCTTCTTCCTGCGCTTCTGGGATTCGGTATGGGCGGGAACAAATAATTCGCCCCAGTGCCTCAGGAATCAATTGTATCCTATGTCGAAGCGTCTCTGTATATGTGAACTTGTCTCCAGGCAGATGGAAAATGTCATTATACGCAGAACACACCTCTATTATGGACTGTTTTTTTACATCATTTAAATGATCCAATAGTAAATTCTCCTTCAGTAAACTGATTTGCGACTTTTTCTTGCCCGAGACTTCTACGTTACGCACGGTCCGCTGTGGCCTAGCGCTGAACTGTGGAACTCCCTCCACTTTAATCCGAGGCATCTCAAGAGAAATCGTTATTTAACACACTAATTAAACAATAGCCCTTTCTTATTTTCACCAACGCTTCTGGGGGGTAAACACCTTCTTGCAATTCTTGCTCTCCCACAATGCCTTCCTGTAGGCTAGCATCTGCAACATCTATACTCAAAATCCTCTCCTCGCGAGGACCTAACTCTATTTTTGGCTCATGGCCTGTCCTAGACTCGGTAGCGACTTTTCCTTGTCGGCGACACGTCGGTCTACAGGTATCCTGTGAACTACATTCTCTCTCTGCAGTTTCATATTCCATCGGCGGCCTCGTAAGCCCCGTCTCATGTGTACGTGGGCTTGGTGTCTCCACCCCTGTACACAGTTTAACGGATCTGCCCATAATCCACAATGTTCCTTTTGCGTAGTCAATCACTACGTCATACTTCGTGAAGAAATCTCTTCCAATTAAACCAGCATAGGGAATATCCAGTTCGCCTCTTATCAGATGAAACTTATGTTTCACTCTTAAATGGCGATCAATTTCAACATCTAAGACTGCTGTCCAATTCGTGTGCATGGCTGGGTTCGTAATACCTTTAATCTTTATACTTTCCTGAGGTCTATACCCAACCTGGTATTGCAGATACTTCATATTAAATAAACTAATCTGAGCTCCATTATCTAGAAGCAATTTTAACGGACTTTCTGTACTCTGGGGGCACCACAATTGTACAAACTCATTTTACTCTCAAAGTCGACTTTAAATACCTTCCCTAGTTCACAATAAGGCGACTGTAATCTTACGCTTCCCGGTCGTTTCCCTGCTTCTTACTTTCCACGGGTGACCCTGAGTTCTCAGTACATTCTCTAACCATGTGCCCTGGCCTATGACACGCAAAACACACAACTGATTTCGTTTTCTTGCAGGGACTTCGATGTCCCAATAAACTGCAACTTCCACATCTAACTGTTTTTGACGCCTCTGATTCTCGACCGCTTGCACCGATTCGACTTTGCGAATCCGTTTCTCAAGTCGGCAGTCTCGCGTTAAATAGCCTAATTTCCCACAAGTCTTGCACCTGATATTAATCCTGCAGTCCTTTGAGGTATGCCGTACACGACCACAGGTAAGACACTCGAGAGTAGCTTCCCCCATTTTGCCCTGCTGACTTCTGTCCTTAAATCCTTTTTCCTCGGTGGACAGAACTGCTGACTCCTCCGTCAATGGGACCTCTAGAGCTTCAGTCAGAGTAAAGTTTTCGCCCCCTTGCACTCACAATTGTCTGTATACGCTCATCGTAGCTCCCCTGAATGAATACTGCTCTGCTTAATTCACCTTCTGACGCCACAGATCCCGCCAGTTCTGACGCTGGCATGGCACCGTGTACAGCTTCACGAAATTGATGTTGAAGCGAATCTACTTTACTAGCCCGATCTGCAATTGATTGCCGGCCGCGGTGGTCTTGCGGTTCTGGCGCTGCAGTCCGGAACCGCGGGACTGCTACGGTCGCAGGTTCGAATCCTGCTTCGGGCATGGATTTGTGTGATGTCCTTAGGTTAGGTTTAAGTAGTTCTGTTCTAGGGGACTGATGACCTCAGAAGTTAAGTCCCATAGTACTCAGAGCCATTTGAACTATGTCCTGACATAGATGGGAGAGGGAAAATGGGATTACTGGTCAGTCTGCGCTCCCGAGCGGTACAGAGTAGAAGGCAGACGGACAATTCACAGTGAAGGCATTTTCCTCTATCTGAGCCAACACTGGTACAGGCATTTACTAGAAGTGCAGGTGGTAGACCCGGTAGGGAACTCGTTGTGCTGACTCTTGGACAATCAGGGTTTTGAAATAGTTGTTTATTCCATACAGGACTAACTAATACACTGGAGGCTATTTCTAGGGTTAGAAAAATCACCAATAACACTGTTACAACAGAAGCCAGTGCAGAAGTCCCAGGAGTGGATGCTAATCACAGTAGCAAACACTAGCAGCATCTTAAGGCAACAAATTATTTGCAAAACAACACATATTGAATGTGACACTGGTCACTCTGGCACTCCAAGTGAGAGAGCAGATTTACGCGGAGCAGGACCGAGGCTGGAGCCGACGGACGTGGATTCGGCGACCAGGTCGTCTGACTGAGAACTCCGCCAAAATGCGGAATCTAGGGGTTTTAAAGAGTTCCGTGCGGGCACCGATTTTCCCAGTTACAGCCACCCAGCCAATCCCGTAGGTCTCTTGCAGGTGCCTGCCAATCACGGTTTAGTTAGGTCCTTATTTGGTATCAACATTGTTCAGCTGAAACCTAAACGTAACTGCTCTGCCAAATAGGGCTTGCAACATTATCGTTATACGTCATTTAGCCCCGCCCCTCGGACTCCCTGGAGTAGGGACTGTTAGGTCAACAGTTTTTGGCGTTTCCGCTCTCTTTCTAACCCTTGTGAGCCTACTGACGTTGCTGTTCTCAGGGCTGGTATCAAGCTGGCTTTATACGCTACTAAGCGCCGCCATCCGGGATAGCCGAGCGGTTCTAGGCGCTACAGTCTAGAACCGCGCGTCCGCTACGGTCGCAGATCCGAATCCTGCCTCAGGCATAGATGTGTGTGATGTCTTTAGGTTAGTTAAGTTTAAGTAGTTCTAAGTTCTAGGGGACTGATGACCTCAGATGTTAAGTCCCATAGTGGTCAGAGCCATTTGAACCATCTGCTTCCGCGCCTTGGAACGCCTGTCCTCTTTTCTCACAGCTTCAAGATAACACTACAGTAGCAAGGAATAATCAATATATTACACCTTGCATTGCGATACTGTGCAGTATCGAAATTGAATATATCATCCCTTATGGTCGGATATATCCGTCAGTGGCTTGAAATCACAATTCCCCACCTCAAATCTGTACAGTCCCTTACGGCTAGACATAAGTAATGTTTTACAAGAATGTCTGGCGATGTGTTGGAGCACTAACCACAGTAATTTTACGTTCCAAGAGCGTAACATTTCCGACAAGTAGCATGATTATCATTTATAAATTATGGTATGTCCACATTCACACAAGCTGGGTGTCGTTTTGCATGGCCTCTCATAGCTTCCCAGTACCAAAACCCTCCAACCACATCGCGTTATCACATATTCGTCGATAAAGTCGAATAAAGTGTGTAATTACAATTAAAAAGCCCTCGCGTCTATTATTTACGAGTATATTACATATGTTCTTGCACGACATTCAGCGTTTGTCAGAGCGGGAAGAACTGATAGCCTGGTCCAAGTCACAGAGCCCTACTAATTCTCTCGAAATCCTTTCACGTCCCAACAGAACTGTTCCACAGTTAGAAGGCTGTCTGGTTATCCACCTGTCACTCATTAGGTAGAGAACTATCAGAACGAGAAGAGCAACAAACAACCTAATTGGTCGGGCAACCACAGCTAGAAAAACGTGCACCTAATGCGATGGACTATCAAACATCTTTAAATGCCCATCCGCTGTTTCATTCAAAGTATTACCGAGGTGTGGAGGAGTGATATGTTTTTCCGTGCCCTTGTACGATGGAATTAGTCGTACATGAAGTACTAGTTTTATCTGACTTGAATATATACCTCCAGAGTATGAAATAGGCCATCATACAGTGAAAACACAGTTAAAAGCTATTGCAGATTTCGACGTTCACTCATTTTTCATATAGATTATTTTACCATCACCGATTTATATTGTTTGTAGCCCTTCACATTACATACAACGAGAAAAATAGCACACTAACTTACAGGAGGAAACTCTCAACTATGCAGAGTGTACACGGACTGCAACGACAAATTCAGAAACACAACATCTACAATTCATGGATTTCGAATGACAGTCTATAAATATCCTCCTGTACATGCCCTAATCTTCTTTATTGTACTGCTATAATCATCACGCTAGAAATATGACAGTATAGTAGAGAGTCAGAGAGAGAGAGAGAGAGAGAGAGAGAGAGAGAGAGAGAGAGAGAGAGATCGTGTTGTCAACGAAGACTCTCTCTCGTTGTTTTTGTAACATCGAACAAAGTAAAACTACGAACTATAAAAACTTCACAAACGTCTTCTGGTAGAGAACTCAATAAGATTTCTGTATCTCTCTCTCCTGACATGTCAGAAATAAATACCATCTGCGTGTTGACAACGACCATGTGTGATGATCCCATTAAATGTACACACGTATTGGCTCACTGGCTCAGGCCGCCAGTGAGCAAAGTCACTTCCACGGACCCGTGTAAAGCTTTGTTGTCAATACTGGAGGAAGACCATATCCCTCAGGCTAGGCTATCAATTACAATAGAGGCTTCTTGCTCTGTTTCAAAGCAGTTTGACACACTGTTTTCTGCTGTAACACATGGAAGCAGTGTATGACTACAGCTGTGCACACAGCGATGCATTTTGTTTTTGTACCTTGACTTTGAGGCCCCTGTCAGGTGATAAACCGAGATTAACACGTTTCCTTCCATTGGCTTCTCAGAAATCTGAACATTGCGTGCTGTAAACTAAACTGCTCGCACAAAACGCAAGATGGTTGAAAGAAAAGAGAGATGCAATGTTTCTTATTGACAATAATGTGGAAGACATAGCAATATATGGAAACTCGAAGAGCTTGTGGCATTGTGGAGCGTTTCCAACCAGCTATCCAAAGGTGATGACCTCTACATTTAATCTCATATTCCACAATGACGAGGTAGCAGATGTCAGTGTTACGTTTTCGAAGAGAACAAGAACATTGATTCCTCATATTGGTGGTGCTTAATGCACGCAGGTGTATGATCGGTGTTTTGGTGTCCTAGGTGATGGCCATCCTGACCTTCAAATCTTTACACACTTCGTCCTTCATTTCGATGACTTATAATGGCTAACCAAATGTGGAACACGGGGGTATTCTGCAGGACGTAAACCCATAGAGCGTGGATAGTGTACACCATCGGTGGAGGAATGGAATGTTTTTCATACACCCAAGCAAGCTTATAAGTACCCGCATACCTCCAGATTTTTGTCATAATTTCATCAGTTTTACATGTTTTCCCATCAAATTTCGTAATTTTATCAGGTTTTCCGTCATTTCAACGCATTTTACCACATACTCGATATCCAAACCACCATTATCGACGCGTTGTCACGTCAACCAAACGTGGAGTGTGAGAGGAGCGAGAGTTCGTGGGTAGCGACGCTGGGGGCGTAGGTGGCCTGCATCGGCGTCAGTCACGGGTTGCGTAGTTGGCGTCGGCGGCTGTCACGCGATGAGTGGTTGGCGCCGGAGTCGGCCACGGTTTGCGGATATCGTCCCTGAAGGCTGCAGTCAGTGGGATCTCCAGGCGGCTCTGGAATGTGGCTCGGTGCCTTTTGTGCTGTTTTGCCCACGTGTTCTCCTCCTACAGGTTCATCAGGAAACTCAATGTGTCCGTTTGCTTTCCGGTGATGACCGACTGGGCTGTTATCGCCAATAGCCACATTGTGGCTACCAGTTTTGCCGTTGTAAAAAAAAACGGAGGGACGGTGAGTGCCGTGATTGAAATGGCTTGATGGTGTTCTGTTCATCACTGCGACCATCCTTTAGCAGGTGTCCCACATTCCACTGCTCTTCTTGCATCTGACGAGATTCGAACCCACAACCTTCTGCATGGGAAGCTACTATCCTATCCATTACACCACGCAACCAGACTATTTCATGCAACTTTTTTAACGCTACTGAATGTCATACAAAATTCCGAATTTTTTTTTTCGTCAATTACTCGCAAATTAAGGCCCATTAGGGTGAATGGCGGCAATGTATGATACCTGGGTCCATAACCTACATACTGTAAACATGGTTTGAAAAAGTCTATCCACCCTGCCTGCAATAGTTAGCAAAAAAATAGTTCAAATGGCTCCAAGCACTGTGGGACTTAACAAGTCATCAGTCCCCTAGACCTAGAAACTACTTAAACCTAACTAATCTAAGAACATCACACACATCCATGTCCGAGGCAGGATTCGAACCTGCGACCGCAGCAGGCGCGCGGTTCCGGACTGGAGCGCCTAGAACCGCTCGGCCACAGCGGCCGGCAAATCGTTAACGGCATACCACAGTCAGTGGAGGACTTCCAAACCGATGGAATCCCTATTTCGGCACCCTCCTCTATACAAATGAAGATGTATGCGAGGTACTTCATTTTCCTGCCACATCTCTGACATAAATCGACTTTTCAGTTTCATAAGTGCAGTGATTCTAAGTTAGTGACAGGGGTTTGTGAGGTACTTCAATCGCTGTATATATATTGGCTTGACAGATGTGTGTCTGGAAGAGACTGTGTTCTGTTTGCAGAATTAGTGCAGTATGGCGTGTAACTGCACATGTCAAACACAGCTGCTATGCGTCTGGCTATTTCCCCATAAGATTAAAGTCTGTCACCATAGTAAGTGGGAGAGAAAACTTGCAGGGTAAATGTAGGTCAGGTATTGAAGAATATATTTTCTGCATTGGAGTACTAACAGCGTTTCATTCCATGCGACTAATATATCGGAAACCACACTGCTTTAACATTACGGCATGGTTAAGTGCAGAACTGTGTCAAATATAAGCACACATTCCTAAGGCGAAGATCACTTTTCTCTTCCCAGTACCTTCTTGGTATGGGATCCAACGATACTACAGAACTGATAGCACAAGTACAAGTGATGTACGTAAATTGTGTCACGTTCCTTCCGTCTGTAGCTCTATCATGCGTTAACCATACATTTCTTCTTCTTCTTCTTCTTCTTCTTCTCGATCGTCTGTTATATCACCAGAACTGTCTCAAATTTATGGGGCCTATATCGACTATACACTAATAAGGAGTGCTAACCTCCTCAGCATGCATGCATGCATGCATCTAGAGAGATCGTGTATGACGCAGTACTCAAGGTGGAATCTGGAGACAACTCACGATGTTAGGCCTCCTGTAATTCCGCTAGATCGTATCTCCCATACTGTCAGTAAGGACGCGCAAAATTCTCGCCGATGCCAGCTGTGTATCTCACACACGTCTAATCATGCATGTACAACAACAAATCCTGATACATGAATCATATAACCCCTTGACACAGTTAGAGAGCTCCGTAGATATCCGCCGTAGTAATCTAGTGTTATTCAATACTTCATGTTTCAGATTAGCGAGTTGAGTCGTACGACACTCAGATTTGCATGTGTACTCAAGTGTCGTTAACCTGCCTTATATCGCCGGCATCAGCAGTTCCGAAGACAATCTTCAGTATATTCTCCACTGCCTTTACGCCTCATCAGTATGTGCAGCAGCAAGTCTATGGAATGTTGAAACTGCCCCCGAAGACGATCGTAAGTGACTCGCAATACGTGATATCGAGCACACACTTTGTCAAGTACTCCTTCCTTTCTTCTGGGCTTCCCACTGGATTTTTGGGTAGATTAGAGATTAGATTAGATGTACTTCACCTTCCAATTCATCCATAGTGAGGAGATCCTCTGGGCTGTGAAACATGTCAGGCAACAAGAATATACAATAAATATTTACAAAATAAGAATAGATATGCTAACGTACCTTCCACAGATTCCAAATGAAATTGCCCTTGTGGATGTGAAATGCACATTTACATTTAAAAGTGAGCCTTGTGTCGGCTCTCAACATATATCGCACTGTTAAGATTGTTCTGAGTCCTTCCATTCCATCGTTAATTGATTCTTTCATATTTATCGTTATGCTGCGTACGATTCTGTTGAGATTCCCCTCTGGCGGCGTGTCTGGTCTTCTCGATCTTCGAGTCGTTGCTTTCTGTTAGCCTTGTGTAAGGGAATAAGATCTTTGGGGGATGGCCGGTTGGTTGCCTAGCGGTGACGAGTCGGTCGGTCGGTTTTTAAAATCGGGAATCAGAGAATGTAGGACGATGTGACCGCGGCGTGGCGTGGCGTGGCGGTGGAGAGTTGGCTGTTGTTCCGAGAAGCCGCGTGGTCTATCCTGGCGGTGCGAGACGTGTGGGACGAGTTGACGGGACAAGGCTGTAAGCTCTTGCTGTGAGCACCCGGGGGCCACGGCTGTCGTTCCGAGTCACTACTTGGTGCGAGCGGCAACGGATGTCTTTAAATTGTCCGTCTGGAGGCGGGAATGATGGACTAGTAACTCGCCTAACCTGAGGAGTGGTATTTCGCCACCATGGGTGCAGAGAAGACGAGGGCTCCGGTGACAGAGCGCGTGGCTGCATGACTGTGCCTAGTTGGGTACGGTCGGGTGTGAGGAACCTTTGCATCGGAGTTCGCCTGCTGTTTCTCTGATAAACTGCAAGCTAAGTTGGTTAAGGGGCTCCGGAAAGGCTCAAAATCATGAAAAGTTCAATTTTTACTTTTTTGCGTTTTCTGAATCTGCAGACTATTACCTTTTAATAGATATATAATTTATTCAATTCCGAAGACTACAACTATTTTTAAATTTTTTTTGAAATGTGTTCTACTTGGGCGTGACCCACTGTGGCGCTGTTAAACTGCTGTCAAATGGTGTTATTATTAACGTCCGTGTTCATCAGGTACATTTTAGTGCTGTGAGATAAAGTATGTGTTGTGGCTTTTCATCAGGTACATTTTAGAGCTGTGAGAGAAAGTATGTGTTGTGGCTAAACCTATTTTCAGAGACATAGCAGCACCTGAACTGTTGAAAAAGTGTATTCACGGAAAAACTCAAAACCCCAATGAAAGTGTAAATAGTGTTATATGGTCGAGAATCCCCAAGACTGTATTTGTTGGAATAGAATCACTTCACTTTGGTGTGTATGATGCTGTTGCGACTTTCAATGATGGCAACATTGTAAGGTGCAAGGTATTTAGAAATATGGGAATGAAGATAGGTTCTAACATGGTACGAGCGATGCTTGCTTTAGACAAGGAACGCCTTCGGGCTGCAGACAGGGCTGTAAAGGGTCTAGAAATACAAGCACGAGTAAACAGGAGGAGGAACAAGAGGAAGCTGGTGGAGGAGTTTGCAGAGGATGAAGATAATCCATCCTATGGATCTGGAATGCACTAAAAAGTTAATCCAATCTTTGTCGCTCGATTCCCAAAACTTTTATTTTCTCATACTAATTACATGTTTTCTAAGGATCCTCCAAACATATTTGTTTCAAACTTTCAGTAAATGTTACACAGTACCTTCTGCATAATTTAACACAGCCTTTTTCCAAAAAAAACTGTATATTTTTGAATATATAAATAAAAAATTGCAAAAAAAAAGTTGTGAATTTTTATTTCAATTGAAAAAAAAATCATCTTTAATAACAGAACTAAAATTTTGTAAAATCCCTGTGTTAAGTTGTAGCCCCTATTCCAATAAATAATCTGTAAAAAGTTCAACTTCCTACCTCAAATACTTTGTGAGGAAAGATGTAATTTATAAGCGTTATTTTAACATTGCAAGTATAGGGCGTTCCGGAGCCCCTTAAAGGTTTAGATGTTAATTGAAGAATTTTGGTTTGTGCAACCAGCCTCTTTTCTACCTTTTGGCCTCCTGCGTTCGGGTTTCCTCTCCCTGTCGTCGGTGTATTTATAGACAGTGATTTTTTCCGCTTCTTATTAGTACTGCCCGGTAGGAAGTTTATTTTTGGGCAGGGATTATTGTTTTAGATTACATTTTTTCTGCCTTGTGGCCTCCTGCGTTCTGATTTCCTGTCCCTGTCGCCGGTGTAATTATAGACAGTGATCTTTTGACTTCTTATAAGTACTGCCTGGGAGGAGGTGTATTTTTGGGCAGGGATTATGGTTCCTGATTTGATTCCTTCTCCTTCCCTGGCCTCGCGTGAGGTCGATGTGATTGCTGAATGTGAGGCGTTGTGGGTCTTTTAGTCCGCTACTAGTCTGAGCATCCTTCGGGAAACTATTGTGGCCGCCCTTACACCCGGTCGGTTAATTATTTCTCTCCCAGGACATTTTGGTGGCAGGACATGGTGTTAAAGTTGTTAGTTATTGTAAGATGTTGAATGGTTGTATTTTACTCTGATTGTTTTTGGCCACTGTTTAAAAAGGTTAAGTTTGCCTTTCATTGGTGGGTTTTTTAAAATTACGTGGCTTTAAAATTGTTAGTTATTGTAAAAGGTGAATGACTGTACCTTTACATTGATTGTTTTAATCTACTTGGCATTCTTTGAAAATGCTAGTTCTGCCTCCCTGTTAGCGAGCCCTTGTAATTTATTATCTTGTTGTGCCAAAATTTAAAGAAGTGGCTCCCTACATGTTCGGTAGCGTTGTATGCAAATTGGTGTTTTGTTTCATTAATTGTAAAGTTTTGATTTTGTTATTAAATGCTTTATCAAGGTCTGTTTTAAGTAAAGTGGCTTGGCTATTAACTACCGTTAAATAGTAAAGTTTAATTTCACTACTTGGAAAATTTTGATTTGTTATCAAATGTTTTATCAAAGCCGTTAACTGTAAAGTAAATTGTTTTGAAAAGGCACTCATGCCTGCTAGTTTTTTGGATCTGTTCCTGGTCAGGTGGTAAAGAAATGACTTTTAATGGTTTAAGTAATCAATAAAGAAATTGTAAATTGCAACTTGACAGTAACCAACTAATTTTGGCCCCGTTTCCCAACTGGGGGTTTTCCTTGATTAATCGTAACACCCGTCTCAGAAAGGATATAAAACTTGTCAACAAATATTAAATGTTCAGTACACTTAAGTGCACATGGTAATTCTTAGGCTATTGTACCCACACATCATCAAATAAAAAAATAAAATAAAAACTTTACAGCATTTATTTACAACTATCGCATTACTGCTCAAAATTTGTACAGTAGTCAGATTGTACGTAATGTTCACTTTGCGTGATATTAATAATAATTTACATGCATCTATCGGTTCTCCTAAAAAATTCATCAGTGAAGTACAAGGAGCTGGCAACCAATAAATCCTTTAGACTCTTCTCAAACTGAGCTTTATTATTATTTAAACTTTATATGGCTGAATATGTTACTGAATATGTGCGCTGAGAATAGTGGACACCGTTCTGAACCAAAGTAAGTGACTTTAAATCTTTGTCTAAGTTATTCTTATTTCTAGCATTGATTCCATTAACTGAGCCTCTGGTTTTAGGTATATACTGGGAGGAAACCTTTTATAAGTTCTCAACTGCATACAGTATGTTTTTCAAGGTTTAGTGACAGAGAATTGGCTAGGAACTATTTATTAATTTCAGGCTTCGTCCAGCCTCCGAACCTCATTTTAGTTGTTGAACTAGTTTCTCTTCCTTATTACACTCTTTCTTTCATATATGCCCCCCCCCCCCCCCCCCCGTTTCCGCCCACCCAAACACTGCTCTAAATATCCTGTAACCAACACAGAAATGTCAGGTAACACTTCCTTACTTTGCGTCACCTGCCTCATTAACACGTTGCCACAGAATCTCCATTGCTGCTGGGAAGCTTTTCATCATAGTTGAAAACCTAATCAAATTTGTGTTAGTAAGTTCAACGGCAGACTTATGAAACAGATATGGGATTGAATAATGACTCATCCTACGCTGCAAGTCAAAGAAAAGAAATAAGGAGACTGCGTTTGTCAATCAGTTTATCAGATTGCAGATACTTCGCAGCATGGCGTAAAAGTGACAAGATGAAGTGCACATAAACTTGTCTATACATTCATATGGAGGGTATTTGCCCATTTGACTTCCTAGTATCTCCTCCGTCGGCTGTATGAAACGACAATAGCGGTACTTGGAAAGCCTTGTTTCGTTCAGTGCAGGGGTTGACTGCCCCGGGGCAACGCTCGAGAGTTATTGCAATCAATACCGCTATTTGAAAACTCTGTTTGGCCTGAGATAACATCAGTTTCTGGAAGAAAAATGCTTTATTTATAATACTGCTGTTTAAATAACTCCGGAAATTTAAAGAGAGCAATATAGCATAAATGTGCCAACCACTATTTACCTCTGTAACAAAAAGAGCATTTGACTTCGGATTTCTGTTTTTTCAAGGCATTTGTTTTAAATGACTGATGTACGTTATTCCATAAGATAAAATTGAATGCCCCGGGAAACGTGTGTTTATCAGATAGGATCTGCCAACATTTCGCACTATATGTAACCACCAAGCGCCCTTCTGGGACAAGGTAGACGACGCCGCTGCAGTTCACCGGGCGCATAATTTGCTTCAGATGAGGTAAGTCACGGACCCCTTCGGTTAAGAGTTTCTTCCATTCCGCTCTGAGGACACAATAAGCCATTTTGTACTTACTTGAAATTCTGTTATTGACTCTTGTTAGTAAAAACCCATAAAATCTATGTGGAAGTGAAAACTCCCCTAAACAACTTGCCATGTACGGAAAAGGGAAGTGGAACAAGTTAGAAAATGATAATAGAGAGACCAGAAAAGTGTGTCTGCCACCATGCTCGTTAGCACCTTCCTACCTGTTTTCAACATACGCATCAAGTTTTCCTTCTGTGTGATATATTCTCAAAATACCGACTTTTCAAATCAATGGAAAACAGCCAACTTCCGTTGTGGGAAAACTGAGTCAATGTGGTAAAAGAGTTGCCTTATTAAGTAACTGTCTCTGATCCCATTACATACATTAAGCAGGTGGTCAAAAATCCTACAGCAGTATATTCATGAGCGTATCTGTTTCACTGAAAGTGTTAAACACAATCAACTCGCGATGAGATGAAGGCATTAGAGAACTACATCTGCTGCGGCCATGCTGTTTTCTGCTGACACTTCCACCGACACCTGCAAGGAACAAGGTGTACATATCAGAGCAGAATCACCTTTATTCATGATAGGGATTGCAGTAGCGCCAGAAACACATTCAGTGAGATATTTGCTCCTGTCAAGATAACAACACCGCAGCCACACTGTATTTCCTTTCCCACTACACTTGCGTATTCCTATTAAAATACTTTGTGTTTAACGTTTGAATCGAGTCGCAGGGGTCAGCAGCCATCCAGTCGCAGTTAACAAGTATATCTGAGTGGCCATTATCCTCAGGAAGTAAAGAAATATCGTCCAATAAATTGAAACAGCTTTTGCTTGCTGCAATCTATATTTATTGATGTTCCAGAGGCGTTTCTCCATTTACATTAAAGCATCTTCCTTCATTCCAGATTAAGTACACTGAAGATATGTTAATGTAAAAAGCGAAAAGGGTATCGAACTGAAATAAATATACATTGCAGCAAGAAAAGGCGTTTCAATTTATAAAACGAACAATCTTAGCTCTCTCTCTAGTGCTTCGTTCTCGTTGAGTTATCTCTTTTATCATGTAATATTGTGAGCGTGTGGGTGCTATTCTGTCATTCTGCGCAACGGATTAATCTGAGATGTACCCTTTACCCTGTGGCTCCTGCAAGATGCAATTTCCATCCCGACACTACTACAGAAGTCAGACAGAGGCTCCTAACGTTCTAAAGAGAAATGCCTGAAAAACTTTCAGCAATAAATATCTTCTGGAGTCGTCCGCTGGAAGGAAATGACACAAAAATTCACAAAATATCTTACGTAACTAGTGGGATACTTGGGTGCTGGAGTAGTGCTAGTTAGTGCAACAAAAACATGAAAATTATAATTTATTTTTGCAAAAACTCTGAGAAATCACAATGGCACTTTTAGTTGTGAACTGAACAAGTTATTTCCGGGTTCTTTTCGGAATGTGAAGTTATCTCTCAAGAATAGGATTCGCTAATGAAATTTCTATACAAAGTTTAAGATTGTTATTGACTTGGCAGAATGGCTGAGAGCCATGCCTACACAACTTGAATAATTATCCGTTAGAATGTTGCTAGGTACGGTCGAAGCTGTCGCGTGAGAAATGCAGTGAAGTGTACTGTTGTGGAGAAAATATGGGGCTCGCAAGAGCTGTAGCGCACAATACCGTAAGCTGCGATGACTGCTGTCTGCGCTGTTCGCTGCTGACAAATAAGATAACTCTCGTTCTATCTGGATTGACCTTCGCCAATCAAACTCTCCCTGCGCCTTGATGAAGTCAAGGACTCCTATTCGCCCCTAGTCTACCTATTGGCATGGCACACCAGTCAGATAACCAGTCCACCGTGATGCCACTAAAAAATTCGCTTGCAGGCATTTAACTATAACTTTGCCCGTTCACACTGCACAAAAAGTATGGCGGCCAACACAGTGAACAACACTTAATCGCAAGGACTCAGTATAGAGTCGGACTCCAATTCGCTCTCGATAGAGGTGCTCTCGCAGCGAAGTACTGAGGAGAGACTTGTTCCTCACTCTTTGAGTACACGTACGAGCGCGCACACTCTCGTTACGTGTTCTCGCTCCAAGAGCGACAACGGAACGGCCCCTCTCCACGCCTGACGTGAAGGGGTATATCTTTCAGTCTCTCCCAGTACTCCTTCAGCTCAAGCCGTCAGAAATATCGTCTGCCAATCAGCATTGTTCTTCTAAAACGGGAGAATGACGTTTCGTTTAAGGCGACCAATCTGGAAATCTGTAGCATTGGCGTTTGGCGTTTGCTGTCTCCCTGTGAAAATCTCTGAAACTGCGTGCTATTTTTGTAAAGAATGCGTAGGCTGGGCGCTCCCACACAATGTAGCAGAATTTGCTTTTAAGCCGAACACGGGGTCGTTCTTCCTTTCACTCAGGCAAACGCTGTTTTCTCTATAGGCTGTCATCGGCGACATAGATAGGCGGAGTCGTCCTCTGAAGGGACAGGCCCCCCGGCTAGCGGTTTGTGTCTCCCAAACTAAAAGCCCCCGCGACCGTCGTGTCTTGAACGTGTATGTGTACGCCAGCCTCGAGTATTTCAATCTCGGAGCGCATTTGCGATTTACTAGTTATTTTCACATAGTTTACATGTATTCACACAACACTGACTTTATCTTATCGAGTTTGGGTTCGAAGGAAGCGTCTTGATGTGCGGAATATGATTTTGAGGGCGAAATATGTAAGCAATAAAGGTCAGGGGACCACGACATCTTACATAGGGACTAGCAGGAGGAGATGAAGAACCATACATACATCGTACATGTAATAACATACAAACAATCTCCAAGCACACATATTGTAGTTGTTGTTGTTGTGGTCTTCAGTCCTGAGACTGGTTCGATGCAGCTCTTCATGCTACTCTATCCTGTGCAAGCTTCTACATCTCCCAGTAAGTACTGCAGCCTACATCCTTCTGAATCTGCTCAGTGTATTCATCTCTTGGTCTCCCTCTACGATTTGTACCCTCCACACTGCCCTCCAATACTAAATTGCTGATCTCTTGATGCCTCAGAACATGTCCTATCAACCGATCCCTTCCTCTAGTCAAGTTGTGCCACAAACTCCTCCCCAATCCAATACCTCCTCATTAGTTATTTGATCTACCCATATAATCTTCAGCATTCTTGTGTAGCACCACATTTCGAAAGCTTTTATTCTCTTCTTGTCCAAATTATTTGTCGTCCATGTTTCACTTCCATGCATGGCTACACTCCATACAAATACTTTCAGAAACGAATTCCTGACACTTAAGTCTGTACTCAATGTTAACAAATTTCTCTTCTTCAGAACGCTTTCGTTGCTATTGCCAGTACATTTTATATCCTCTCTACTTCGACCATCATCAGTTATTTTGCGCTCTAAATAGCAAAACTCCTTTACCACTTTAAGTGTCTCATTTTCTAATCAAATTCCCTGAGCATCACCCGACTTAATTCGACTACATTCCGTTATCCTCGTTTTGCTTTTGTTGATATTCATCTTATATCCTCCCTTCAAGACAGTGTCCATTCCGTTCAACTGCTCTTCCAAGTCCTTTACTGTCTCTGACAGAATTACAATGTCATCAGCGAACGTAAATGTTTTTATTTCTTCTCCATGGATTTTAATACCTACTCCGAACTTTTCTTTTGTTTCTTGCACTGCTTGCTCGATATACAGATTGGCTAACATCGGGGAGAGGCTACAAACCTGTCTCACTCCCTTCCCAACCACTGCTTCCCTTTCATGTCCCTTGACTCTTATAACTGCCATCTGGTTTCTGTTCAAATTGTAAATAGCCTTTTCCTACCTGTATTTGACCCCTGCCATCTCCAGAATTTGAAAGAGAGTATTCCAGTAAACATTGCCAAAAGCTTTCTCCAAGTCTACTGGCTCTTCCAGGGCTGTCAGTAGTTCTAATGGAACGTTGTCTACTCCTGGGGCCTGGTTTTGACTCAGGTCTTTCAGTGCTCTGTCAAACTCTTCACGCAGTATCATATCTCCCATGTCATCTTCATCTACATCCTCTTCCATTTCTATAACATTGCCCTCAAGTACATCGCACTTGTATAGATCCTCTATATACTCCTTCCACCTTCCTGCTTTCCCTTCTTTGCTTAGAACTGGGTTTCCATCTGAGATGTTCATATTCATACAAGAGGTTCTCTTTTCTCCAAAGGTCTCTTTAATTTTCCCATAGGCAGTATCTATCTCACACCTAGTGAGATAAGCCTCTACATCCTTACATTTGTCTCTAGTCATCCCTGCTTAGCCATTTTGCACTTTCTGTCGATCTCATTTTTGAGACGTTTGCATTCCTTTTTGCCTGCTTCATTTATGCATTTTTATATTTTCTCCTTTCATCAGTTAAATTCAGTATTTCATCTGTCACCCAAGGATTTCTACTAGCCCTCGTCTTTTTACCTACTTGATCCTCTGCTGCCTTCGTTACTTCAGCCCTCAAAGCTACCCATTCTTCTTTTACTGTATTTCTTTCCCGCATTCTTGTCAATGGTTCCCTTATGCTCTCCCTGTAACTCTGTACAACCTCTGGTTTAGTCAGTTTATCCAGGTCCCATCTCCTTAAATTCCCACCTTTTTGCAGTTTCGTCAGTTTTAATCTACAGTTCATAACCAATAGATTGTGGTCAGAGTCTACATCTGCCCCTGGAAATGTCTTACAATTTAAAATCTGGTTCCTAAATCTCTGTCTTACCATTATATAATCTATCTGAAACCTTTTAGTATCTCCAGGGTTCTTCCATGTATACAACCTTCTTTCATGATTTTTGAACCAAGTGTTAGCTATGCTCTGTGCAAAATTCTACCAAGCAGCTTCTTCTTTCATTTCTTAGCCCCAATCTATATTCACCTACTATGTTTCCTTCTTTTCCTTTTCCTACTGTCGAATTCCAGACACCCATGACTTAAATTTTCGTCTCCCTTCACTACTTGACTAATTTCTTTTATCACAACATACATTTCATCAATTTCTTCATCATCTGCAGAGCTAGTTGGCATATAAACTTGTACCACTGTAGTAGGCGTGAGCTTCGTGTCTATCTTGGCCACAATAATGCGTTCACTATGCTGTTTGTAGTAGCTTACCCGCACTCCTATTTTTTTTATTCATTATTAAACCTACTCCTGCATTACCACTATTTGATTTTGTATTTATAACCCTGTATCCACCTGACCAAAAGTCCTGTTCCTCCTGCCACCGAACTTCACTAATTCCCACTATATCTAACTTTAACCTGTCCATTTCCTTTTTAAATTTTCTAATCTACCTGCCCGATTAAGGGATCTGACATTCTACGCTCCTATCCGTAGAACGCCAGTTTTCTTTCTCCTGATAACGACGTCCTCTTGATTCGTCCCCGTCCAGAGATCCGAATGGGGGACTATTTTACCTGCTGAATATTTTACCCAAGAGGACGCCATCATCATTTAATCATACAGTAAAGCTGCATGCCCTCGGGAAAAATTACGGCTGTAGTTTCCTCTTGCTTTCAGCCATTCGCAGTACCAGCACAGCAAGGCTGTTTTGGTTAGTGTTACAAGGCCAGATCAGTCAGTCATCCAGACTGTTGCCCCTGCAACTACTGAAAAGGCTGCTGCCCCTCTTCAGGAACCACACGTTAGTCTGGCTTTTCAACAATACCCCTCCGTTGTGGTTGCACCTACGGTACGGCTATCTGTATCGCTGAGGCACGCAAGCCTCCCCACCAACGGCAAGATCTATGGTTCATGGGGGGGCCAAGCACACATAGTGTGCAGTAATTCTCATGTACTAACTCACATATGCACAACTATGATTAACTCTTCATCTACACACACATACACACACACAAACAAACACACAAATTGCTTATGCGAAAAATGGTGTGTTCCTGATCTCATCCACAAAGATGAATCATTTACCATGGCATGACAGACCAACTTTCTGTTGGAGTGCAGTAAGAACCCGTGACTGAAAGACTACTTGCTGCACTGGATTAGGAGATTCTTCATCATCAAGCAAGCACTCTGTAGTCTCCAGATTTGAGAGCCTGTGAGGCTGCACAATGCACTCCCTTAGCCCATCTCTGGGTGGCATCTGCATCTATATCTTATGCATACATCTTCGATTTGACCACTAAAAACTCTTCAGATCAAGTAGGTTCCTGATGAAAGGCGAAGCGAATGGCACATAGACTGCAGTGTTATTCCACAAGAATTATCGGCCACATATCCAGACTGTCGAACTCCTTGTGGTTGCACCTAATTCATATGAATTGCAGCCTTTCACCCAGTAGATGAAATTTTCTATGTCCATATAAGATAACTTGGAATTGGCAAAATCTGGAATTGCAAACTTATAGTGGAATCAGCAAATATGGAGCTTGCAAAGGTCTAGGACATACTGATACAGACAGACTGCGTAATCTCCATTTAAACGTAAGTCATCTCAACAGTGGCTAGTCCGTCGTTGAAGAATATGATCTGCTTAAAATTTAGCCTGGTGTAAACTCTGCTCCATAACTCCCATCCCAATGGTAAACTGAAACAATTGTGTGACGGTTTCAAACATTACCCATAGTTTTTCCAAAAATCTGTATTATTTATTAATTTTAAAAAATCATTTTCAAAATCACACGTCATGAGAACCCTGTTTTCGGTATTAACGTCAGTGTACACGTTCAACCACGGATGCTCGTCAAGAGAGATGCAGCGAGTGATTCCAAGAAGTCGCATCCCCAACCTGAGAAACTGCTGGAAGTTTCTCCGGTGTAGGATGTAGGTACCTCTGCTTATTCCCCAGCATTGTCATCAGCTTGGGGACCGAACTATATCGTGGGACTAGGCTTTCCAGCCGCAATGGCAAGTCTGTAAGTCTGCGCTCGTCACGCAATTCGGTGGGATATTCCAGGTTTGCCTCCAGCACATGTCTTCTACCAGCATCGGCAGCAACTCTGTGGATGCTATCCTTCAGTCTGACGATTTCATCGGGACCCTATAAATGGCAGAGCATGTTGCATGGCATGTAACTCAGTGTCACTCAAATCGACAAATGGCCTGTACTACTCCTCACTCAGTCACAGGTTCTTCACTTTGATGTACCTGTGGACACACTGGCAAAGCCCCCTGCCAATCCCATGCTTGAAAAAAGCAACATGTCAGCATCAATCAACAATCTGATACTGATACACATCTTTTTTAACATTGCATACCAGGAAAGCCCTAGTACAGTGTAATAGAAGGCAGGGTTCAGAGTGTGTGTGCCCAGGCATACACTCCAGAATTTCTCAAAAACATCTGCGAGCAGCCGCGCGGGATTAGCTGAGCGGTCTCAGGTGCTACAGTCATGGACTGTGCGGCTGGTCCCGGCGGAGGTTCGAGTCCTCCCTCGGGCATGGGTGTGTGTGTTTCCCCTTAGGATAATTTATGTTAAGTAGTGTGTAAGCTTAGGGACTGGTGACCGTAGCAATTCAGTACCATGAGATTTCACACACATTTGAACATTTTTGAACATCTGCGAGCAAGCACACATCTGTCTCCATGTACAATTTAGCATATTCATCTGAATCATAGATGTTGAACTTTTGGCAAAGATTCACTGTGTGCCTAAACTTCACATTCATTATGGCAGTGCCTGTGAATTTGGTGGTGAATGTGTGTATATCAGGAAATGTGGTCTGAAGGAGTCTCTCCATCAGATCCAGGTATTCGTTTAGCTAGGAAATGCAGGTTAATGATAAGTAAATCCTTCTGCTGCATCGTCTGAGCAAGGTGCCTGCGTAAATTTTAAGAATCCAGGAAGTGGAGTGATCTTTACTGTTAGTGTGATTCGCTTGGAGAATGAAACGTTTTTTTTTCTTTTGTATTGTCAGGTATGATACTGATCTTATTGTTCTCCAGCTGGAAACTCCCCGGTGCTCAACGAAAAAGTGAGCATAATACCTGTTAAAAATATGAACGAAGGAGGGCGTCAGTCTTGGCAGTTCAAACCTCAAGTTGCCTGTGCTGTGAGCTGCACCGCAGAAATGCTTCAAATGGCTCTGAGCACTATGGGAATTAACATCTGAGGTCATCAGTCCCCTAGAACTTAGAACTACTTAAACCTAACTAACCTAAGGACATCACACACATCCATGCCAGAGGCAGGATTCGAACCTGTGACCGTAGCGATCGCGCGGTTCCAGACTAAAGCGCCTAGAACCGCTCGACCACACCGGCCAGCTGCACCGCAGAACTTCCACATTAGATGACAGTCTCCACATGGAATTTCCGCTTTTCTGTCCAAAGGCAGATCACAAATATTACGTGTAACTACCTGCTTAGATAAGGTATCGTTTTCGTGCCAATTGGTCATTGGAATGATTTTGCTGTACAGCCCATCAATATCCTGCACAAGTTTCACGAACTCAGAAAGCAACCATCTCACAGGATCATCGATAACATATGATTCAAATTTGTTGCGACTGAAAGGCCACTGGATATGGTATGTGCCATTCTGTGAAATTGGTGTGAGAGGCACTGGAATCATGTCCACAACTCGCCTCAGGAACTAATGAGCACTCAAAGTTAGCATATACAACAAAGGAATGTCACTGCTGGAGTTCTTAAAGTTTAAGAAATTGTTAGACTCGGTGGGCATTTCTACATGTAGTGGTTCCTGGAATGAGCAGTCAGTTAGTTGTCTTTCTAGGTATTCACACTTAGTAAAGGAGTTCAGCCATATGTTGCGAAAATGCCTGTGCCGTGATGTTTTGACAACTGTGCGGAAATTAGGCGGGTCATATTTTTCATCCAGACGTAGTGATGCTTGTTACCATTGGAGCACAACAATAAATCTACATGTTTAGGATGCTGACCAGCTGCTTTGGAAAAGTAGATGGGTCAAACTTCTTTATACTTCACATCTCCTGGCTTTCTTTTTTTCTCATCTACATCCAGACCATAAACATGAACTGAATAATTAAGTTTCTGCCTCTCAGATTTTGGCAGGTCTGAGATCGTGATGGGGACTGAGATGCCTGTGAAGTTATAACGCCCACAGACATTAGTTGTTTCATGCTTATTCATACAACATGCATCATTTGAGTATTTTTGTCACAATCCAGAAGAGACCATACGAAGCAGTATTTATCATTCTCATCTTCATTCTGAGGCATAAGACATGGCGTTTTAGCGGAAGTATTTGGAGGAAAAGGACTCCGCTCCCATTAAATGCAGCAAAACCGTGGGGGTACACATCAAGGTGAAGTACCCAGCTGAGTGCCTTACGAGACCCACTTCCCTTGATAGCCAGAAAAACGATTCAGTATAACCATCTTGGTAAAAACTTTGCATGTGATATGCCCTTCCCCCAAAGATTGACAATGCTTGTCCGTGCAGCCTAATTACTGCCTTCTTTAGGGGCATGCATCAGCGAGCAGTAGAGAACTGCTCTGCACCTGACAGTGATGGCAGCATAAGGCCGATTGTTAATGATTTCTGGGAGCTCCCTTTCCAACACTGCTTGTCGTTCACAAAGGAAGGTAGCTAGATCTCTAAATCGAGCAATGACATTATCAATGTTGGACTGCAGGATCCCTTCCCAGAGAGCATAGGCAACCATCAGAGGTGGGTAATGTGGTTGGGTGATTTATGTGGTGTTGGTGAACTGGATTGGCTGTGGGGCTGGTAGTGCTAAACTGGGGTCAAGGTAACACGTACGTCGACTGTACCGCCCTGCTAGCACTAGCTTGGTGGCAGTGGGCAGGTGGCTTCAGACAAAAGTTGGCTCAGGTGTCGACAGTACTGCCCTGCAGCCGCTAGGCTGGGAACGATAGACAAATGGCCGTAGTGCAGACGACCCAGATGTCAATGACCACTCCAATGATGGGTCTCGCAATAGTGTTGCTAGCCTGCCTCATTTCGAAATGGTGGCAATTTCAGGTTGTCTAGTAATTCTGACACACACACACACACACACACACACAAACACTAGTATATCTAGACACATGCTTACTAAAAGACTCTAAACATCGATGGTACTGCCATGCTACCGCTATGATGGGGGCAGCAGAAAGATGAAAATTTCCTTGCAGATTAAAACTGTGTGCCGGTTCTGCTGCAGAGTGAAAATCTCATTCCAGTAGAAAGATGAGTCTGGCAGTGGTGCAGCATACCTGCCTCCATAAAGTGTCAATACCCCTAAACAAAAAAAAGAAAAAAGAGAAAAAAAGGAGCTGATAAGTGTCGCGCTCGTACACACACAATAACCTGCTGGTACAGTGATATATGCTTAACAAAGAATATATATCACAAGTGGTGTGTTGAAACTTCAGATTTCTCGGTGACGTATGTGGACTCCGTGAACTACGATATAAAGGAAAGACCTCATGTTATTTCTTGTACTTTTTATGTTTTTGCTTAGCATTTGTCTTGCACCTGTGACTCTGGGTGCCATTCGACGTATGGGGGCTTATTGCCTAGTGATGCAAGTTGAAATACCGTTAAATAATCATCACCGATGAATTTTAAAAAAAATTTCTTGCTGTGAAACGGGAACCTTTTCCTCTACTTTCCCATTTACATAAGCGTGGCCAATGGTTTGTAAGCTCTTGTGGTATTTAATTTCCAAAAGTACCCTAAAATTAGTTTTCTTTCATTTCTCGTGCTCCACAGTCTGAACAACATACATTTCACAGTTATTTGCGAAGTCCGATTTTCAGTTAACGCAGCGGTTATCTTGTTGAAAATTTATCTTTACATAAAACCACACTAGCACAAGCTTGTATTAACTTTGGTTTGAGCCTGACGGAGTGATATTTCAGAATTAAAACAGTTTTCAATTTATTTCGAGTAAGAAAGAAAAATATTTAATATCCACAACAGAGATAATTATTTGTACAGTAAAATATAGATTGATCTGAAAATAATCATTCCTGTCTTCGCGATGTTTTCACTTTATGAAAGGATATATTTGAAGTGCAGTTTCCATTATTAAATGTAGCCAGAAATATTCATAATAATACAAAGTTTTTTTCTTGCTGTACCATTAATTGTTTAAGCAGATACTTTCTCAATTTCCTATAATAAAATCGGGTTGGTCTAGTTTAGAAAGTGATTGTCAGTACCTCTGTAAGTTAATTGTTGTTTCATGTCCAATGAAATCAACGACAGACACTGACAACGTTAAGCCTGGTGATGAAAACATGCGTTGAGGAAAACTTAGCACACAAGTTTCGTTTTTTCACGACAAGACAGGTCCACATATGGCCATTTGTACCCAATAGCTTCTGTGGGGTTTTGGATGGGAAGTGTTTGATCATCCACCATAAAATACAGATTTGACGCCAAGAGACTACCACCTCTTCCCAACAGTGAAGATATGGCTCGCTACACAACACTTTTATACTGCCGTCGAACTGCATGCTGGTTGATACCATTGGTTCCAATCGCAGGTGGTAGATTTCTAGAGAGACAGTATCGATAAACTTGTGGCGCGATATGATAAGTTCCTCAGTTTGATCGGAGATTATGTAGAAAAACAGCTTAAGGGTGTACCTTTGAAATGTATATAATAATAGTTGGTTTTTCCAAATTGTTAATTTTTCGTTTCAAAACGCCTGTTACTTTCTGGATACTCCTCGTATTTGGTCTGCAATGTGACGACCTTTATTTGTTGCATAAGCGGTATTGTACTCCTTGCATACTTCGCCTAGAATATTAATTCCCTTACCATCATGAGCTAGACGCATTTTCAACTTCGTTCCAGTTACACAAAATTTTTATCCGGCAATATGAAGTTCGACTGACGGATTCTCGAGAATATCGCCCCCACCTCTATTGATACGTTTCCTAGCACCCACTTCATGCTGTTGTGTGGTTTGAAATATGCATGTTCTGTCATATACCAAATTGCGAGCATTCACACAACTGTTGTGGCTTGATGAGAAGCTTAGCTGCTCCTGCTCCTTCAAAGTCATGACACGTACTGTGAGGAACACATCAGGTTTAGAGCTTTTGTGTAATCCGTCTGTAAAAATTTCATGCAATTTCTTCACCATCACTGACCTTTAAGATGTAAGTTCTCAAATTAGTGTGCTGCTCCTTGGAAACTGCAAAGATCTCCGTTGACTAGTTCAGAAAGTAGGACTTCTCAAATGCAGTTTTGTATTTCGAAATATGTATCAAATCACCTACACTGAACTTCTGCTTGCATGGATCCTTCATCTTAATATGATTGCGAACTCTATTTTGAAGCCCATTATAATGGACACCAATAGGCCTCTTCTTAATTGTATGGCGAGTGATGCAACTACACTTGTCAATGATTTTTGGTAGAATGTTTAGCCATTTCTATAAACCTTGAAGATTAAATTGCTTTCAAAATGGTTCAAATGGCTCTGAGCACTATGGGACTCAGATGCTGTGGTCATCAGTCCCCTAGAACTTAGAACTACTTAAACCTAACTAACCTAAGGACATCACACACACCCATGCCCGAGGCAGGATTCGAACCTTCGACGGTAGCAGCAGCGCGGCTCCGGACTGGAGCGCCTAAGAACCGCACGACCACCGCGACCGGCCAAATTGCTTTCACATCTGGTTTTTAATCATTCTGTTTAAATGTTCAGCAGATCTAGCTTTCCGATGGGAGAGTGTCGATTAGTGGTGCGTAGCATTCCATTACCACTTTGAATTGTTTATTGTAAAATTCACCTCCATGGTCGGTTTGGAGGTTCTTAGGACAGTGATTCGTTCCCATCTGCAGCAGTTGTTTAAAAACCTCTGCAATCTATTTCCTGTCTTTACATTCACAGGCAGAACCCAAGTGAATCTGGAATGTGTATTTGTGGCCATTAGAATGTGCCTGAAATCTTTATCCGATCGTGAGTAGTATCACATATCTGTGAGATCAACTTGTCCTAAGTCATTCAATCCTTACGTTATCGTGTGTCTGCGTGGGAATGTTCTGTGGGCTGGCCTGTAAAGCTCATGAACAATCATCTCCATAATTGCTCAGTGATGTGTCTATCTTGAAGCTCCGATACGACTGACATGATTTCGTTTGTGTGACCTGTATTCCCTGCAGCAGCCGATGTTGCGTGTATCCTGATCAGTCTATGATTTCATTGGGGTCATCGTAACACATATTCTCAAGGGGTATATTGTTCTGTCTTATGTTGAACTTCAACTCCTTTGCCTGCACTATGTGCATCTGCTAACGCTGGTTTTATTACATCCTTGTATTTGTCACTCTTTGATGCTTTCATTCTTTGAGGGATTGCCCTTGCAATGCATGTCAGTCATGTGTAATATCTGACCAGTTCACGTTCGAAATTGTTAAGAATATCAGTTCCAATAAACTGAGCGTTCTTTCACATTTCTTATCCACGACTCATATTGGATTCTCAGTTAAACGTATTGGGTGCTTACCTAACACATATGGTTACCAATACCTACGCTCATGTGCTTAAAACTTTAAGGAAGGTATTGCAGGCAATGTGTTGAAGTCTGGCTGTAGTGAAGACATGCTGAATTGGCTGATAAGCGCCTGCACCAAGAGGTGCAAGTGTGTTAAATTTGCAAGTGTTTGAGACATTTCTTTACAATGTTCCTCCTGACTGCTGTGAGCACAAGCACTTTCCATTAAATTATGCACACTTACAGAAATTGTAAAGGTTGCTTTCGACAATTATGCAATAAATAATTGTAGTTTACTTAATACCACAACAGCAGAAAGACGCTTTAGTCACATCCTCAGCACAGTAAATAGAAATCGCCTGCAAATTAGCCTCAGCGCTTCCATCACGTCATGCTGTGGAAAAAATGGGTAAATACACAAAACTGAATGCATAGCAGTATGATGGCTTTATTGTAGCAGAGTTAAAACACAAAAACTTGAAGACGAGTAAAGTTACGGGTCCATCATTACAAATTACCAGTATGTACTTCAAACTGACATTGATGCATCACCCATGTTTACCAAAAGGGCGAACTAATCTATAATTATTTATCACTTGCGTATCGTTCGGAAACTGACTCGATTTTAAAGGTCCTTTGGTAAATGGTTATTTCCACACCTTCTTAATCAAGAACAAGCGTAATTACTCTCGACGGGGGTACGTGTGAATGATTTCATGACGCTCATCGTATGGTGGAAGTGAAATTCCTTGAGAAATCAAAGTTCAAGAAGTTTAAGGACGGTAAGGGCACTGAGTTGCAAGATTACAGATAAATGTATGCAACTATATTTCTAGCCTTGGAAACCACTATGTGTGTAGTGTAAGTCGATCACGTGATCATGAAATCACTTCAAGTCGTGACTTCTAAAAAAATTACAATATGTATTTACACTATGGATGACAAAAAAATCACGAACCAACAAGTCACGTTACATGAAGTTTTCTATTTGTGTGTTTGATGCATTTACAAATATTATGTTATCCGTAGTAGCGCTAGGGTAGCACCTCAGTTCCACGACGCTATGCTAAAGTCAGTATACTGGCATAAAGTACCCGCGATTACCCCTTTATGATCAGTCTAATATGTAATTATTATTTACCACTGACATTCCATGGTTCGTGAAATGATTTGAATTTTCAAGTGCGTTTCTCGACGTGCGTATTACGTAAGGTAACGTGATTTGCTGGTCAGGCTCGGATTCTTATTAGTTTGCATTAATAAAAGTGGTATTTAATTATTTTAAATGCTTCCTACCTAAAATAAAAGTGAAGAGACTGTGAGCTATGACACTTTCCATCTTAGAAGAAAACTGAAGATTTAATAATATCCTCTACAGACACCCCCCCCCCTCTCGGCAGCATCGGACAGTGACGTTGACTTTTATTTTAGTAAATTCCTGCTTAGTCTTCAATGACGCTGTCGTAGACAGGGCTTTGTCGGAACTCTGACAATGCGTGAAAACAAGAGAGGAGAATTCGTGGTAAATCTTAACGTTCAACACTTTAAACCCGATTATTTTATTATAACTAGTACTAGGAATGTATTTGTTATTACATAATGAATTTTCCTTAAAGTTGGATATCGGGTATTTCTGTTAATAAGACTGTACAGGCAACTCCAGCACCCCACAGACAGGGTCAACGTCGTACTTGATCTGTGGAATAAAAATAATTTTAGAGCGTTTTAAGGTCGTCTTCATACCGCGTGCAGTGACTGCTTTGTAGTGCAAGGAAGCGTCCCTGTTAACATGCGTGGGTTTGCTATCGGGCGACCATCTTTTGAGGATTTAAATCTGCGTGAAACAGGTTCGTGCGTTGTGTCGGTGAAAGGAATTCTGGACTATTACGAGCGACACACAGGGCGTGGAGTCTCTGACGTGAAGATGATTTCCCGCGGTTATTTGAGTCACTGCGTAAGTGCGTTGAGCCCGCTAGCTAGCTAACGTACACCAGGGTGTCCATTCGTCCCGTTTTTTCCCGGGACAGTCCCGTTTTTTACCAAAATGTCCCGAAAGTTTTTTAGGGACGCTCAAATGTCCCGTTTTCTATGATTCTGCTTGGCTAGAATATTTTACGCTACTGGTTGTTTGACTTGCTATTAACTGCGCAATTATTTACGCTAGGCAGCGTGTGATGACTTTCAGCATACCCCAAACATGTACCGAACTGTCGAAAATCGCAAGTAATTTTAAAGGCACTATAGGTCACGAATAACAACGAAGATTCTTCTCTTCTAAATCGATCCACTGAATCCGTCCTTTCGGTCCAGAGATACTCTACACCACTGATACTTGCTCTCTGGCTTTCGTCACCACACTGTTAATGTTTTGCACTGTGCAATCACTGTTTCATTATGGCAAAACGAACGTGTAATTTTAACAGCAATATAAAAAGCGAGTTTCCCTTTATGACTGGTAGTGGAGAAATTGTAGAATGCACGTTGTGCAGATCAAAATTTGCAATTGGTCATGGTGGAAGGTCTGACATTGTGAATCACATTAAGACGAAGAAACATCGCATGAGTGATCAAACGAAAAGAGCAAATAAATGCGTGAGTGACTACTATGTAAACTTAAAATCAGTAACAGAAATGGATAGGCAGTTGCCAGCACAAGAAGCTACGTTTGCATACCACAGTGCAATGCATAACCATAGATTTAAGTCAATCGACTGTACTCCAACAGTTGTTAAAAAACTTTTCAATCCTAAATTCACATGTGGACACACAAAATGTAATGTAATCGTTTCAAATGTTAGTGCACCGTATGCAGCTCAGCAGGTTTTAAATGAACTGAAAAGTGCTCGATTCATTTCTGTAGTGATTGGTACATCGAATCATCTGGATTTGAAGTTGGCTCCTCTCCTTATCAGGTATTTTCACCCTGAAAATGGCATCACAGTAAAAGTGCTCGAATTGGTTAATTTATTTGGAGAAACTTCAGATTTACTACAGAATTATATGCTGGAGGTTTTAAAGAAATATGATCTTGAGGGAAAGGTGATTTAGTTTCTGCAGACAACACTAACACCAATTTTGGTGGTAAGCAGAGGAAAGGGAAAAACAATTTCTTCTATAAACTGCAATAGAACACAGTGAATAATATAGTAGGTGTTGGCTGTCCAGCACATGTGGTGCACAATTCCTTACAAACTGGTTGTAAAATATTTGCTTATTTCAAAAGTAAAAACATTAACATGAAAAACATGATTCACTTGGTGGAGTTCTGTCTGGCAATTCCTGGGTCAAATGCTGCTGTGGAACGTGTCTTTTCGTTAGTGAACTCTTTGTGGTCATATGAAAAAAAAACCAGAATGAAAGTTCAAACAGTGAGGGCCTTGCTCATTGTCAAAACACACTTTAATGGTGTATAGTGTACTGACTTTTATGATACAATCTCAAACGAAAATCCACATCTTGATAAAGTACATAATAGTGAAAAGTACGGTGATAGTGTGGCAGAATAATTGTAAAAAGTGATTTGGGATCATCTGAGTGCACGTTGTAAAGGTAAACTTGTATGTGTATTAAATTTAGTCATTACAATATTTATGTCCCGTTTTTTATCTTCATTGTCCCAGGTTTTTCTCTAATTTATTTTAAATGCCCCCTTTTTCAATGAAAATGAAATAGACACCCTAACGTACACGCAAGATGTAGAGACGACTTGTCATATGGTAGTCACTATTGCTGGGTGCGCACTGTCGCAGGTATTTCTTCTCGTATGTTCGGCAGTAATTGGCAGGCGGTAGCGTTCAAACTCGCGGTACCTACCCATGCTGCCATATCCTTTTAAGGACCTCTCTGCCTTATTTACTGCGGGCAGAGACGAGTAGGACCCAGCACACAGGTCCAGAGAGCATTAGTCCATCGTCAGCCAGCCAGCTACGAATATAGGATGCGTGTAGGTTTTTCAACATCGTTTTTTGTTTTGTTCTATCGAATGGCAGTGACTCTACAGTTATCGTGTACGTGTAGAACTTCTTTTTCAGCAGCCAACGTTTGTGATGTCCGCAGTTTTAGACACGGATGACATACAGGATAGAGATGCTGATGTATAAATGTGGGGGGGGGGGGGGGTGGCGGCTCTGTCGAATAGAGAGTGAGACGTAGGGCCATGTTTAGAAGGTTATTTTTTCCCATTAATGAATGTGCATGTGACGTTCACAAGTTGAATCCCATTGTGGCCGGTTCATTGCAACTGTGGTTACGTTTTTGGAGAATCAGTATAGTTAATATTCGTATCGGGCTATCGACACACAGTGCGTGAGCTCTACAGCTCTCCAACGTCGCATTTTATCGTATAGCAACAGAGATGCTGTCACCTCTGTGCGTCGATGCCCTTGTATGTAGAAATAGTTAATTTTTGCTGCACTGTGGGCATAGGTTAGTCTCATTTGCGTGACATTACACAGTAATATTGGAAGAGTTTATTTCGTGTTACATGTCCTTTTATTCTGCCTGGGAGCACTGGCAGATCTCGCCCATCATCAGTGTACTTGTAGAATTGTATTTTTCGTTACTGCTTTCCTGATATGCTCAGTATGGACCGTGTGTAGGGGACTCATGCCCATGTTTCAGGGAAAAACTAGACCAACCTTACCAGCGTGATAGATACAGAGGGATTGGCAACACTCTTGCTTGGATATCTTTTTGTAATTACTTACGAGTCTTCTAGCAATGTCTCACACTCACTAATAGTGCAGTAGTTTATATAGTGTTTTGGTAGGTTACGTGCCTTTTTATTCTGTCTGGGAGCTCTGTTAGATCAACTGACGTTGCCTATGCGTTTTTTTCTCCAGTGCTAAAAGTTCAGTGGCTATTGATCCAGAGAAAAACGGAGAGGGAAGGTGAGTCCTTGGTACTTAATCTGAAAAGCTGGCCACAGATATCCGCCAGCAAACGCATAGACACTGGCTTGATAAGGAAGCCTTGTAATTAAAGTGGGCTCAAAGCCCCTCACTGAATGCTTGATGTAGTACCAGTCTCTTTCCCTGAAGCAACTAGGTCGTTCGCGTCACGGACGAATACACACGTACGTAACGCAAATTTCTCTAGCTTTTCTGGGATCACAGGCCTGGCCATACTGCACCTTTCACGTTTGATTCGCGGTCTACCCCAACAGATGCCACGTTGTGCTTATGTTGTAGAGTTATACCATTGCTTAGATGTATCTACATCGAATGATCCACAGTGGTTGAGGAAATTGATCAGCTCTCAAATCGGGTATTTTGTAGTGTTGTATTAATTCTTATAAACACATTACGAAACATTGGTTGACTGTCTTGGAAATCAGTAAAGGTCAGAATCATGCTACGACATCACAAATATTCTGTGACATCATTTTCTGTAAGAATATGTTCATTTTATAACATAAACTGTGAAGTCAGACAATCTATTAACTTAGTGGTGGCATGCAGCGCTTTCTGAAATGGGTGAATGTCAGAGTTTTTTGGTGTGACGTCATTATTTTTGTGGTAAATGTCTTGATATTATTATTTTCACCACTAGGGGTACATGTTCGCTTTCTAAAACACACACACACACACACACACACACACACACACACACAACGGTAAATAAATCGGATACTTTTGTGCACATGCTGCATTGTTAACGACTGAGAGCATCAAGACATCGATGAGACGCGACGCGACACGACACGACGTTGACGTGACGTCGAAAGCAGTGGGGTGAAACTCGGATAATTGAACAAATACCTAAAATTGTGGAAAATATAGTGAAAATGCGAATAATTGTAAAAAAATGTCGAAAAATACGTATCACTGAGGAATATGTGGAAAATACAAAAAAAAAAAAAAAAAGTTGACGAATGAGTAGTCTCGTAAATTGGTGCCTCGAATGACGGAAATTCGCGTAAAATTAAACTTAATTTGTTATTAACAAATAACCACACACTAGACCTCGAATGATGGGACTTGACGTAATTACAATTAGATTAATTTGTTATTAAGAAATAGTGACACCCTTATCTGTCCCTACGGTTCACAACAGCAGAATGAAGCCACCCGCTCAAATGATGTGTTACAAAAGTAGGAAGGGGGCAGGTTTGTGCTTGAACCTTTATTGGTACAGGGGGAGAGTAGACTGTGTGTGAGAGAGGGAAGGTAAAGGAGGGGTAGGTTTCCTTCTAATTTTATATCACACGTGCCCAGTCTCTCACTACGTCATGAACTGAGTATAACTAGTCGACTTGCCGGTGATTGCCTGGATGGAGGGGAGTGGTCGGTGACTTTGAATATGCAGCTAGCACAAGCGTGTAACCAAGACATCGGAAGGTGTAATCTGATACTTTCCGTATCAGCAATTCCCACTATGTCTAGGACCCACACTACTTATCTTCTCTCTCTCTTAAAATCAAACTCTTTTAAATTGCGTGGCTCTAAATCGCGTCCCTTTGAATCTAGAATGACCCTTGCTATCGTACCCGCTCACGGTGGACAAGACATCATACTGGTGTGGTGTGAGTTTCTGGCAGGCCTTCGCAACCGGCCAAGTGACGTGCAGGGCAGCCACTGACGTATTTCTGCAGCTGGCTGCAGGAACAGCGCTGGTGCAGTACCCTGCTTCGAGGCGTTCGGCCATCAGTGGATGACTGGGTTGGTATATGGTGCTGCACAGCACGCTGTTCCCGGACGGGAGCCTGGCACCTGTGGTAACGCACTCGGCCAGAAGGAACAGGAATGCACCCAGCTCAGCCGGTAGTATCATTGCTCTGACACTGTGCATCGACCACCACATTCTCCGCCTCAGTCATCGGTCGAATGTACGGTTACGATAATCCTTCCTAATCGAGCAACGTCACTAAATGGGCTGCTCTGTCAGCTATTGCTGATGGCTGAGTGCTTTTGAACTGAAACCTCCAATGCGAGACTGTCGAGTAGGTGCCACCATCTGTCACTCCAACCAGTCTATCGATCGTGGGTTCGACGTGGGGCTCGAACACTTCCCACCAGCGTCACAGAGTGGTGGCAGTACTTGCGTCACCAAGCTGACAGGGTGGAATGCGTCAACAGGATCGCTGCACTCCGCCAGGTGACGCTGTCTGACCGTACGACTGCAGACGTCAATCGTCCGACACCGGCACCGGCACCTCGGCTACTGTTAAACATTTTTTGTCACTTGATGCCCTCAATACAGTACTTCGAGTTCAGAAGCATTCTTGACTCCGTATCTGTCGCCGAGCATCCAGAAATGCTGCTCCAGCGTGAAGACTGGTGACATGACGTGAAATGTATGGCTCAGCGCTGTGAGGTCTCCAACCACGGCAGGTGTTGTGCCAGTTGGACATATTCGGACACTTAACAGAAGGTAATGATCCTGGCACTTCGTTGCGGCACTTAGTGTAGTAACCGCGACCGTTACGGTCGCGGTGTTGCCGAGAACGAAGCGCGGTGGCACCAAAGGGGAACGGCCGCGAACAAACAAACGAACGGGAAAGGACGGACACGAACAACGACGGACGACCGAGCAAGACCTTACGAACAACAACACGCAAGAAGCAACGGGGTCACAAGCGACAACCTCACGAATCCACAACGTTCACTCGTACACGGAAACAAGTAATGTAAACACGCTGCCTGTAGGCGAGATATAGACTCACGTGAATATCAGACTGCCTAGCTGAGCTTTTTTTTTCCTTTATTGAATTTCAATTCCCCCGAAGGGGGCGGGCTGGCAGCAGCTTAGTACGCTGCTCTACAGCCTACAGACTTTTTAAAAACGTAAGTAGAAAAGAAACAAGAAAAACAGGCGATAAAACGGTGACTTAAATTGTAAAACGTCGGAAAATTGTGGAAAGTTAAAACATAAAGCAAAGGGGTTGGCACTGTTAATAAAATACACAGGAAGCAGACAAGTAACATAGTAGACACACAACTAAAAAAAAAAAAAAACATGGCGACAGTCTGGTTTCTGTTCGCAAGGGATAAAAAATCACGCCCAGCGACAGTATGATGGCCGTTCGCAACACTTCCCAAGACACAAGACACACAACACGGAACACTCACTGTAGAACACCCTAGCTGAGCTGAGCGAGAGGCAGGCGCTTATATACAGGATAGGTACGCCGCTATTGGCTGCTGGGACCACGTGCTCCACCCTGGCGCCCTCACGCTATACGCGGGCCAGGAATGCGCGTTGCCGCGGCTCAGGGCGCGGCGGCTGCAGAGGCCTCCAGTGGTAATCGAGGCCCGTGCCGCCTGGCGCGGATTCGAAACCCGCGGCGCTCGGCACCAGACTTGGTAGGTATTGCACGTACCGCTGCTGAATGTTTCTCCATCCTGGAACCGTTTCCATAGCCATAAAATGACGCTATGGGAGATTTCATCTGTGACATACCTAGCAAGCCCCAAAGATGACAGTATTACGAATATACTACAATGCCACACACGTTTTCGCTGTGGCTCACTGTTTCCGTACGATCACCATACCGTGCTCTCTGTTTGAGGGGGTACCGAAAAGAAAACGATCCTATGTCGATGTGATTGCAGAGCTCTTGTAGTACTGCGTTATGCTCATACATATAGCAGTATGTACTTCAAACTGAAAGTGATGCATCACTATTCAGTAAGCTAAAGAAGGTTCGGTTTGCTTAGTGTGAATTTTTTTGCTTACAGCTACTTGGTGTGCGTCGTTGTTGTACTGGTTAATTCTTGTAAACAGCGTGCAGCGGTAAAACTTTCCTTCTTGCTCGGAAAAGGAAACTCTTGCAATGTTAATAACGGTCTTCAAGGATAACACACTGTCAGTGGTTTTCCCGCACTGAAAGAGGTGAAATGTCAAGTGATGACAGCTCGGTCCGGTCGTCTTTTCACAGCCGGAACAGATGAAAATGTTGAAAAAAGTCGCGAAATCATCCTGGATGACAGACGACGGACCATTTAAGAAGTTGTGAAGCACCTTGTTCTCGCCATTTACGACTTGTTTACCTAGCTGAATGAAGAGAGACATGAAAAGAAAGCGTTTTGCCGATGTTGCTGAGGTGAAGAAGAAAACGAGACGACGAAGTTAAACATGTTTCGAACTGTGGAATGAAAGGTTACACTGGTATATACACTCCTGGAAATTGAAATAAGAACACCGTGAATTCATTGTCCCAGGAAGGGAAACTTTATTGACACATTCCTGGGGTCAGATACATCACATGATCACACTGACAGAACCACAGGCACATAGACACAGGCAACAGAGCATGCACAATGTCGGCACTAGTACAGTGTATATCCACCTTTCGCAGCAATGCAGGCTGCTATTCGCCCATGGAGACGATCGTAGAGATGCTGGATGTAGTCCTGTGGAACGGCTTGCCGTGCCATTTCCACCTGGCGCCTCAGTTGGACCAGCGTTCGTGCTGGACGTGCAGACCGCGTGAGACGACGCTTCATCCAGTCCCAAACATGCTCAATGGGGGACAGATCCGGAGATCTTGCTGGCCAGGGTAGTTGACTTACACCTTCTAGAGCACGTTAGGTGGCACGGGATACATGCGGACGTGCATTGTCCTGTTGGAACAGCAAGTTCCCTTGCCGGTCTAGGAATGGTAGAACGATGGGTTCGATGACGGTTTGGATGTACCGTGCACTATTCAGTGTCCCCTCGACGATCACCAGTGGTGTACGGCCAGTGTAGGAGATCGCTCCCCACACCATGATGCCGGCTGTTGGCCCTGTGTGCCTCGGTCGTATGCAGTCCTGATTGTGGCGCTCACCTGCACGGCGCCAAACACGCATACGACCATCATTGGCACCAAGGCAGAAGCGACTCTCATCGCTGAAGACGACACGTCTCCATTCGTCCCTCCATTCACGCCTGTCGCGACACCACTGGAGGCGGGCTGCACGATGTTGGGACGTGAGCGGAAGACGGCCTAACGGTGTGCGGGACCGTAGCCCAGCTTCATGGAGACGGTTGCGAATGGTCCTCGCCGATACCCCAGGAGCAACAGTGTCCCTAATTTGCTGGGAAGTGGCGGTGCGGTCCCCTACGGCACTGCGTAGGATCCTACGGTCTTGGCGTGCATCCGTGCGTCGCTGCGGTCCGGTCCCAGGTCGACGGGCACGTGCACCTTCCGCCGACCACTGGCGACAACATCGATGTACTGTGGAGACCTCACGCCCCACGTGTTGAGCAATTCGGCGGTACGTCCACCCGGCCTCCCGCATGCCCACTATACGCCCTCGCTCAAAGTCCGTCAACTGCACATACGGTTCACGTCCACGCTGTCGCGGCATGCTACCAGTGTTAAAGACTGCGATGGAGCTCCGTATGCCACGGCAAACTGGCTGACACTGACGGCGGCGGTGCACAAATGCTGCGCAGCTAGCGCCATTCGACGGCCAACACCGCGGTTCCTGGTGTGTCCGCTGTGCCGTGCGTGTGATCATTGCTTGTACAGCCCTCTCGCAGTGTCCGGAGCAAGTATGGTGGGTCTGACACACCGGTGTCAATGTGTTCTTTTTTCCATTTCCAGGAGTGTAAGAGCGAGTGGAGAGTAGTCTGAAAGGGACTGAAGGTTTATTGTTTATAAACTGAATAAATGTATTTGATCGCTGGGCACCCCTTTGTATATTCAAGACCTCTGTCCATAGTGACAGGTGCAGACACTCGCTCTCGTTCTGGTGTCCTTGCTACCGTCTGGGCCGGCGTAAGGTCGCGTGCTGTGTACTGTGGGAACCTATACAGCTATAATACCTTTATTCTTTTAAATGTAACGTTTTATTTTCTCATAAGTTGAGAAAATACCGTCTTCTAAATATTTATTTCACCATTTAAAGCACTAACAGAACTATGCAGGGTCATTCCTGAACTATTATGTGTGCAACAAAATCGACATTACTCAACTGTTATTAGCTCTATACAAATAAGCGTGAAATCAGCGGGAAGAACTGGCAATTCTTCCGCTGCCTCTGATCTGTGCACACAGTGTCCAAATCATTACACTTCAAGTTAAAAAGTAAAATGTGTCCTATTATAAACTTACCAGGTTTCAACCTGAGAATAGATCGAACATTCGGAACACACTTCTTAGGACTATGGCAGACAATAAAGCGTTGTGACACACTGGTAGGGAAAGCCTGATGTATTTTGTGTTAATTTTTTATGTTATTGGTTTCAGATATATACGCACCGGTACTGACACATAATGGATGATACTCGGATTTTAAAGTTTTTGTAAAGGCAGTAGAGATGTGAAATACGTTTGGCAACGGATCTATTCGTGGTACAAAGGGAAGAATTATTCTTAATTTTTGAAATATTATACAGCGTAATTTTTCTTGGATGATCGCATTAATAACATTCCTTTTATATAACCACAATATCCTCTTCAGTGAGGCAGGCATCACTACTTTTGGAACGATTTAATTTTAATAAATGTTTCGTTTTATTACTACACACATGGCCTGCTCTTAGACTGTTACAAGCTGCAATATTTTCTCTTCTCGTGAGCGCCGAGTTAAGAAACCAAGGGAAGCATGAAACCTGTTAAGTCGCCCAGCACCATGCGTCCTCTATGTTATGGACCATGTCCATTTTATCCATTCCGTTTTTGCTTTGTTGCCGTGTCTACTAGGAAAATCGCGTACGTCTGGGTTACGTCGGTGGATAGCAGGTGCTGCGACATCGTCGCCAGTCGGTCTGAACGACAGTTGGTCCTAACGTCAACAGGTCTCGGTACCCATTCTAAATGAATCAGTTGACGCAGCTGCTTTGCTCGACTGAAACTTTCAGAATATCATCTGCCAAGGAAAATACAGTTTTTCATTCGGGTCTCTTTGTAACAAACTATAGGGTATCCCTCGAGTCTCTACATATTATGATTTTGTCGACTTTTAAGTAGACTATGTAAAGAATCACTTTATGACTCTCACGCAACTATCGACGCTTCTGTTGGCAATAAGGAGGATTGCCCCGTCCTGAAAACGCGGCCCCTGCATATACACTCCTGGAAATGGAAAAAAGAACACATTGACACCGGTGTGTCAGACCCACCATACTTGCTCCGGACACTGCGAGAGGGCTGTACAAGCAATGATCACACGCACGGCACAGCGGACACACCAGGAACCGCGGTGTTGGCCGTCGAATGGCGCTAGCTGCGCAGCATTTGTGCACCGCCGCCGTCAGTGTCAGCCAGTTTGCCGTGGCATACGGAGCTCCATCGCAGTCTTTAACACTGGTAGCATGCCACGACAGCGTGGACGTGAACCGTATGTGCAGCTGACGGACTTTGAGCGAGGGCGTATAGTGGGCATGCGGGAGGCCGGGTGGACGTACTGCCGAATTGCTCAACACGTGGGGCGTGAGGTCTCCACAGTACATCGATGTTGTCGCCAGTGGTCGGCGGAAGGTGCACGTGCCCGTCGACCTGGGACCGGACCGCAGCGACGCACGGATGCACGCCAAGACCGTAGGATCCTACGCAGTGCCGTAGGGGACCGCACCGCCACTTCCCAGCAAATTAGGGACACTGTTGCTCCTGGGGTATCGGCGAGGACCATTCGCAACCGTCTCCATGACGCTGGGCTACGGTCCCGCACACCGTTAGGCCGTCTTCCGTTCACGCCCCAACATCGTGCAGCCCGCCTCCAGTGGTGTCGCGACAGGCGTGAATGGAGGGACGAATGGAGACGTGTCGTCTTCAGCGATGAGAGTCGCTTCTGCCTTGGTGCCAATGATGGTCGTATGCGTGTTTGGCGCCGTGCAGGTGAGCGCCACAATCAGGACTGCATACGACCGAGGCACACAGGGCCAACAGCCGGCATCATGGTGTGGGGAGCGATCTCCTACACTGGCCGTACACCACTGGTGATCGTCGAGGGGACACTGAATAGTGCACGGTACATCCAAACCGTCATCGAACCCATCGTTCTACCATTCCTAGACCGGCAAGGGAACTTGCTGTTCCAACAGGACAATGCACGTCCGCATGTATCCCGTGCCACCCAACGTGCTCTAGAAGGTGTAAGTCAACTACCCTGGCCAGCAAGATCTCCGGATCTGCCCCCCATTGAGCATGTTTGGGACTGGATGAAGCGTCGTCTCACGCGGTCTGCACGTCCAGCACGAACGCTGGTCCAAGTGAGGCGCCAGGTGGAAATGGCATGGCAAGCCGTTCCACAGGACTACATCCAGCATCTCTACGATCGTCTCCATGGGAGAATAGCAGCCTGCATTGCTGCGAAAGGTGGATATACACTGTACTAGTGCCGACATTGTGCATGCTCTGTTGCCTGTGTCTATGTGCCTGTGGTTCTGTCAGTGTGATCATGTGATGTATCTGATCCCAGGAATGTGTCAATAAAGTTTCCCCTTCCTGGGACAATGAATTCACGGTGTTCTTATTTCAATTTCCAGTAGTGTATATACATTTGGAACCATCTATGCACAATTTGTACTAGTCACGTCTGGTACGATCTAGTTTCGAAAGCGCAGAGTATCTCAGTTCACTTCGCAGTCGGGCGAGGAGGGGGGGGGGGTGATAAGGAACTATTAGTGATCTGTCCATCAAAGACAGCTCAGTAAATTTTTTAAGAGATTTCGTTCTCTTGACACACGTCCTCTGTGAAACTTACATTACCACTGTACATTTCTATGTTTCAGGACTTCACAATACAACACACACTACAATAAGTTTTGCATCACCCCTGCTCCCAGAACTCCTGAAGACAGACGTTGAACGTTGCATATTGTATCACAGACACATTCCCTTTGACTGTTCAGAGGTGTCACTAAACCCGCCCAAGCCGGCCGCGGTGGCCGAGCAGTTCTAGGCGCTTCAGTCCGGAACCCGCGACTGCTACGGTCGCAGGTTCGAACCCTGCCTCGGGCATGGATGTGTGTGATGTCCTTAGGTTAGTTACGTTTAAGTAGTTCTAAGTTCTAGGGGACTGATGACCTCAGATGTTTAGTCCCATAGTGCTCGGAGCCATTTGAACAAACCCGCCCAAAGATGTAAACAACCATGCATGAGCAGCGCCTGTTAGACGAAGGAGGTCTGACAGCCGATTAGTTCCAGTCATTCGACCAGGAAGGAGCTACACGGCTCGTGTTGTCTGTAGTTCAACCATGCCTAGACGGTCAATATCGTGGTTCGATCGCGTCCGCATTGTTACTTTGTGCCAGGAAGGTCTCTCAACAAGGGAAGTGTCCAGGCGTCTCGGAGTGAACCAAAGCGATGTTGTTCGGCATGGAGGAGATACAGAGACAGGAACTGTCCATGAGATGCCTCGCTCAGGCCGCCCAAGGGCTACTATTGCAGCGGATGACCACTGCCTACTGATTATTGCTCGGAGGAACCCTGACAGCCACGCCACCGTGTTGAATAATGCTTTTCGTGCAGCCACAGGACGTCGTGTTACGACTCAAACTGTGCGCAATAGTCTGCATGATGCGCTACTTCCGACGTCCTTGGAAAGGTCCACCTTTGCAACCACGACACCATGCAGCGCGGTACAGATGGGCGCAACAACATGCCGAATGGACCGCTCAGGATTGGCATCACGTTCTCTTCACCGATGAGCGTCGCATATGCCTTCAACCAGACAATCGTCGGAGACGTGTTTGCAGGCAACCCGGCCAGGCTGAACGCCTTAGACACACTATCCAGCGAGTGCAGCAAGGTGGAGGTTTCCTGATGTTATGGGGTGGCATTATGAGGGGCCGACGTACGCTGCTGATGGTCATGGAATAACGGCTGTACGATACGTGAATGCCATCCTTCGACCGATAGTGCAACCATATCGGCAGCATATTAGTGAGATATTCGTCTTCGGGTACGACAGTTCGCACCCCCATCATGCACATCTTCAGGATAACGTCATCGCTCGACTAGAATGGCTAGCATGTTCTCCATACATGAACCCTATCGAACATGCCTGGGTTAGATTGAAAAGGGCTGTTTGTGAATGACATGACCCACCAACCACTCTGAGCGATCTACTCCGAATTACCGTTGAAGAATGGCACAATCTGGACCAACAGTGCCTTGATGAACTTGGAGGTAGAATGCCACAACGAATACAGACATGCATCAATGCAAGAAGACGTGCTACTATGTATTAGCGGTACCGATGTATACACCAATCTGGACCACCACCTCTAGAGGTCTCGCTGTATGGTGGAACAGCAAGCAATGTGTGGTTTTCATGAGCAATAAAAAGGGATGAAATGATGTTTATGTTGATCTCTATTCCAGTTTTCTGTACAGGTTCGGGAACTCTCTGAACCGAGGTGATGCAAAACCGTTTTTTGATGTGTGTACATGATATTGGTAATAGGAGTTTGGGTTTCTTCGACCAGTATGACAGTCTGTACCAGATTTAGTAATCGAAGTAATTTACAATGTAATGCGCAACTGATAGAGGGTGTGACCCTCAACGTACATCGATCACTTAAGAGTTTTTGTCCCGTAAGGAGTGGAGGAACTGCCAATTCCGCGCGCATGACAGATGCGGATTTCGTTTTAGTACAACCTCCACAAATAAGCCGAGCTGCTGATTGCATATGGTCCGTAATTCTCAGTTGTAACTTGGAAGCGGAGTCATACAACATGCAGCCATATTGTATCTTACTCCTAATTGATTGTACACATGCAACAGGATCGTAGGGACTGATCCCCAATGAGCGTTAGACAAATCTTTCAGCAAGTTAAAGCCTGATCAGCATTGTCAGCACTGGCGGCTAAGAATCTTACAACGCGGCATTCGGCTTGAGAGAATGACTCCCATACCGGCGTATCTGGACTGGTTCAACAGTAGAGCAGGCGTGAAAACATTTTCGGAAACCCGTTGAAACCTGGTGTATAATGTAAAGATACACTGTGGCTGAACGCAAATTTAGTAAGAGGAAAATGAAAGACTGTAACAAAAACTACGCTAAGAAAGCTAGATTATCTCTAACTTTAGTTCAAGTGAATATATGTCACACTTTGGAAGTCTTCTGATTGCCCAAGTGTTCGTCGTTTGGTGCGAGAATTTATGAGGAAACAATACTTAGGTGACCGCTGTTCACAATGTAAAACAAATAATCCCTGTCAACAATACTGTGGCAATGATTCTTAATAATTCAAATCAAACCGTAGTGTAACACAAAATATAAATAGAACTATTGTGCCAGTTTGTAATACGTAAAATGAATATAACTGTATTTTGTTAAACCACAATGTATTATTCAAACGTTTGAAAACACAAAAGTATGTCAATGATGTATTATTTCCAGTTATTTGAAAAATACTGCGCAATCGTGCATAATCGTAAACATCTACATGTATAGTCCACGAATACCCTTACGGTTCGTGGTGGAGGGTACCTCTGGTACAGCAAACTGGCATCCCCTTCGTGTGACATTTGTGACTGTACCTGGAGGGACTGATTGTCGCTAAACATCCGTATTATCTCCAGTTTCTCTGACTGTCTAGCTGTGATCCTTTGACGAGATGTGGCAGGAAGCCAAATGCTCCCCGAGCGTACCCTCTCGGGATTTCGACTGTAAACCTCTCCGTGACCCACAACGCCTCTCTTGTAGCGTTTACCACTGGAGTTTGTTGAGCGTATCCTTAACGCTGTGGCGCCGAGCAAACGACCCCTTGACGAAACACGCGGCTCTTCGTCGGATATTATCTCTTCTATTAACCCAACTTCGTTAAAGGTCCCAGGCTAATGAGCAATACTCATGAATCCCTCGAAGAAATATTTCTAAGACTTTTACAGTGGATGAATTACATATCCTTAAGATTCTTCCTATGAATCAGCCTGGCAGCTTTTTTCCCTACAATTTGTTTGATGTGGTCATCCCTCCAGATGTTTAGTGCTGCGTACACTGACGGAAAAAATCCCAACAACACGAGTTGTGCCCCATAAACGAAAGATGGCGGGCGTATTTCTACATCAGAAGGATGATGTCTGTTGAGATTTCATGTCCGTCGCATAAGAGTGGCGTTACAATCGCTACTATGAGGATGCAACTCGGGTTTACTTTAAATACACGCTGTACCGGTCGCAAGCGTTAGTTACCTTTGATATTGGACGTGGTGAATTGATGTTAGCCAAGAACGCCTTTAAGGCGACAAAAGTATGTCAGGCCTTCAGCTGTCTTCTGAAACTGCTAGCGAATTCAGGCTGTTGGTTTCAGCCAACGGTGTGTGTGGGAGGCAGGTGACGTGTCTGGACCATGGAAGGTTCTGCAGAGCAGAACACAGTTATTTCGCTCTCTTGCGATTCATACCTCGAGCAGAACAGACATCCTCCTTCCACGACCGCTTACCAACAGAACTTAACATGAATCGTCTCTCCTTCCGCTGCCCACTTTATTTAGTTGTTTGACTTCCTAGACTGGCGTACACCTAGCAACTTCCTCCCTAGGCCTGCCTCTTGTATTCCGTACATTGAAATACACTGAAGCGCCAAAAACTGGTAAAGGCATGCGTATACATATACGGAGATATGTAAACAGGCAGAATACTGCGCTGCACTCGGCAACGCGTAAGATAACAAGTGTCTGGCGCAGTTGTTAGGTCGGTTACTGATGCTACAATGGCAGGTTGCCTAGATTTAAGTGAATTTGAACGTGGTGTTACTGTCGGAGTACGAGCGATGGGACACAGCATCTCTGACATAGCAATGAAGTGAGGATTTTCCTGTACGATCATTTCACAAGTGTACCGTGAATATCAGGAGTTTTGGGACAAGGAATGTTCTGCGCCACTCTGCAATCTTGCCAGATGTATCCAAGACGGCAGCGATGACGTCATCCTAAATTGTGTGTAGACTTGGCTATAGAACATGACGTCATCCAAGATGGCGGCTTTTGGGGGGAAGTTTTAATTTTGGCAGGAAGATAGGTCAATTGGGCTACCTGCACTAACCTAACCCCTTCCACAGAGAATGGCAGGAAGTTCAAATTACATCAGGATAATGCAGCCTCTACTAATGTTAAGAAAAATGGCGGGAAAGAATGGGCAGTTATGAAACTGAAGTATCGATTTTACACATAAGTTAGCGATAGGTGTTTATACGACATTGCAGTCCCCTGTGTATACACCTGCTTGACAGATGTGAAATTACAAGTCATGTAGCCACATGTCGGACGCCGCTGCTATGCGTTTATCTGTTTCCTTGTAAGAGGTATTCTCCATTACTAACGATCATTTTACATAGGACAGATGTGGGCGTAGTATAATTTCTGAACCATGATTGGATGTGGACAGTGGATGCTATATATCTCTGAAAAGCTATACTGTGCGTGTATCAACAGAGCCATTGTTTTAAGGAAATAGTTTACTCGTTTTACGGTTTGATACCATAGTTTATCGAAGAGAAACCTGCAAGAAGTGTGTATGTCATGTACTGGAAACATATTTCTTACATTGGAATATTAACAGAATATTAACAGCGCTACATTCAAAATGACTGATAGGTCAGAAACATTACAGCCTGTTTTAAGTGCGTAACGTTGTAGTCTTAGGAGTGCGTGTGTTTATGTTCTCTCTTATCAGTACCTTCCAGGTACTGATCCTAGACTCTAGAACAGTACTTTAGAGTTGATAGCGTAGTTGATTTACGTAAAATGCTTCGAACTCCATCCAACTGGAGCTCCATCATGCATAAAAATCACCCGTTTCTTGTTCTTCTTAATCGTCTGCTTTTACATCACAACACTTTCAAATCTGTTACTATACACAGGGATGCTAACCACCTCGACATCAGTGCATATGGAGAAATCTTGTGCACATGGATGGGAGAGGACTTGGCTAATTCCATTCATTCAGGAGACGTGTAATGTAACAGTCTACTTCTGGTCGGTTGCAGCTTAAATCGGTAACGGTGCTGCAGGGCGGGTTGGTCAATGACATTGTGAGGGGTTTTCCAGAGTCTAATTTTACCCTAAGACTGTGAGAATGCTCTGTGACCCCCATCAGCAAAGAGATATATCGTAAATTAAGCATTATGCTCGAGGTGTTAGAAATATATAGAGCGCTGTCTGGTATACTTTGATCATGTATGTGTTTGAAAATTAATAATAAATGGACGTACTGCGCAGTCATCTATCTACATTCGCAATGATACTCGCAAAGTAGAGAGGTGAGCGGCTTAGATATGATACTGAAATTGGGAAACATGCTGTCACAGCATTTCTTGGTGTTGAAATTACCGTAAAATTGCTAAAATTGTTCCCACTCTCAACTGTGATGCTTATTATTAGAGTACGTTGATGGTGCCTTTTCCACCCCATCCATCCACTGGTACGCTGTTGGTTACCACATAATGATTGACTGACATCGCTTGTTTGAGTTGGAGAAAGAGTTTTGGTGGGGAGACAACACTTTCTGGAGATGGACAGCACCGAAACAGCGATCGCGTACATGACTGCAACGTGAGGAATCAGTCAAAATGGAATGCAGAGCCATCAGCTATTCCGTCACTACGACAGATGAGTTTAAATGTAGATGTCGTCAGTCACTTTCGTACAGCAGTTTGGAACCTCTCCACAACGCCATAAAACTCTTCCAGTTTCCTTACGTTGTTACTGTCTTTTATTTAAAATCATCCAGTGTGTGCGGCGTGTAGGGTAGGCGCAGTGGCAACATGATTTACACTGTGTGACGTCCAGTTTTCTGCGAGAGGCAATGGATCAGAACGTGTTAATGTCAGTTTAGAACCTGGCACAGACCTCGACGTCATGGCGGAAAAACAAAATGTATGGCAGTGTACAAAGCAGTGTACAGTAGACAAAACAATGTTTCAAACAACAACACAGTGTCACAGGGAGCGTCTCTTGCGACTTACAGTATAGTCTGTGGGATATGGTCATCCTCCTGTAGGATAGGTGACGAAACTTTAAACTGGTCTGTGTAGTGGATCAATACCTGTATATTTAATAGGACTGTCACATGTGCTCGAAGCCGGTGCGCATGTGTATTTGTTTTCTATATATGGGAGAAGAGAGATGCAGTAAAAATCTTATTGAGTTCTGTATCGGATGAAGTTAGTGAAGCTTCTATAGTTCGTAATTTTTATCTGGTGGATTGACCAGAACAACGATGATAGAATGTTGGGGTGCTAGGCGTGAATGGACACTGAGGGATGTGGATCTGTAGCACCTGCTTATAGTTTGGGGAAGCACCACAACGCAGTAGCAAAATCCACGTCCTTACCCCAGTTCCCGTACTGTCTTTTATACTACCTTGTGTTGCAGGAGCAAACTTCATTTCGATCAAATGGTCAAAACACAGTTCTGTCGCAGAAACTCAGCTTTGCCTGTTTCTACCCAGGTTGCAGAAGGTGGTGGATATAGTTTCCTCTGACCCCTACTCAATTCCAACTTACATTGGAATGATCACTTGTGCAAAGCTGCAGGGATGATAGCGCAGAGTCTGAGGGGGCAGTTGCAGGATGCATAGGGGCTACCCAAAACGAGGCGGGAATTTTACTGTAGCAGATAGGTTTGAGAAAGGTGACTCGTTTCGAGATGTGAGAGTGCCAGAAAAATGATTCACTAGTGGCTACAATCATTAAAAGACTTCTCCATTGGATCCAACGCAGATATGCGCTTGAATGGAGGGACTTGATTCCAAGCTAGTGTACATTTCTTACGACCTCAGTCATCACACCATCTACTGTTTGTGATCCTTCTCAATCAATCATAGCCTATAGCCCAGTGGATATATCACCGACCCTCTGACATTGCATCGATACTGAATGCGTTACAAATACTGGAGGAATATCTAGCGACGGCGGGGTGACAGGGTTGCAAATTCCGGTTTCCTACCACGCTCCTTACCCAAATCACTTTCAAAATTCAGTAATTTTATTACTAGGGTGCACCGTCGACGACGTGTTACCGCACTGCTTGTGTGATGATCTACACTCTGGCGATCGTCGTCTATATTCAGTGTCACGGTATTTGTCTGGAAAAACCACGTCATTTGTAGTGAGGCGTAGCGCCTTCGCATCGCTCCTGTCACTTGTTAGGACGATATCGTTATAGGCATGAGTCATCGACAGATGTCACCAGCTGACATTGTCCGGATTTACAGAGCTGCACGTAGTTGTACTAGTAGGCGGCAGAGGTCAGCAGTTGACGGACAGTGCTAGCAGTCGTAGTCAAAACAATGTTGTAAAGTTACGTTTGATTAATATTTAATGTGTTTGCATAATTATAATTGTTTTATATGTGTAGTAATTAGCAGTGTGAGTGTTGTATGAGTGAAGAAGAACAGAAGTAAAAGAAAATTGTTTGGTTTCATCACGAAGTACCAGTTAAACTATGCAGGGGATTTACTATAGTTAAATGTGCAGTCAGTTTATGGTATTAATAAGTCGTGAGTAGAACACAAATTAATCGGTAATTTCGGAAGGAGTAATTTTATATTTGATACTTTTCTAAATTTGTTTATTTAGCAATAGCCATAGAAAGAAATTGAAGTAAATCGCAGGTTAGCGCGGGATAATACTGCAACTTGATTTGCTGTTTGTGATATCAGTCAATCTGAAAAATGCAGGCTCGCGACAATCTATGCTGGGAACAAAGCCTCTGGTGTGATCTAGGAGTCAGTCGGGGCTGAGGGTTCGAACTAGTAACATCTCATTCAAAGCAGCTCCGACGAAAGTACTATAAAATAGCGGAAAAATGCTAATTACGAGTTCGCGAAGTAGTACAAAGTGTATTTAAGTGAACGGTATAGTGAAAGTCGTGTGTAATTTCGGACGGAATATCAAAATTATTGCTTTTGACTGTTAGTTAATACCGCGTGGCGTGTTGTGCGATCTAAGACTGGAACTGGTATTACGTGTAGAGCAGAGTGCACAACATTTGAGCGAGCATTTTCATAACTAAACGATCCAGTGAACTCTGTTAACTTCGGTAACGGGTGCAAATACCATTAACTGGCTACGTGTGTGATTGTGGTGTGCGTGGGAACTTTACATTGTGTAGACACTTAGTACGGACTTGGCAGTATTAACTGTGATCTTTATCGTAAAAATACACCTGAAAATTTACATTGCGAAGTTAAAACTTTTATTTCAGTATTAGCCACATCCCGTTTACCGGACAATTCTATGTATGTTGCGACCTGCAGTAGACAGTAGTGGTCTAGTATTTTGTTCTACAGCTTTTAGCTAGACAAATGAACATTGCTGGACATTGGCAGGTCGGTAAAAAGTAACGTGCCGCGCCGCAGTAGGCAATGCCAGACATGGACTTATAAAGCCGGTATAGCTTGAAACATGGATATTTGTGTGTACCTGTAGAACTAAGACTGCTTGTGATGGTAACATGTTTTTTTTTTTTTTTTAAACATGTAGCAGTTTGTAGGAAGATTACACCTCTCTTTCTAAGACACGGTGGTACCACAAGAAAAACTTATGAGACATGTCCACCCATCGCGGATTTTCGGTCAGTATTATTTTTCATCATCTGCAATCATTTATTGGCGAAGTATTATACTTAGTAGTAGGAGATGTGTGATAGGTTCACCTTGAGCATCAGGCTTATAAAGTATGTGTTCGTGTTTCGACGTGTGCAAAGGGAATGGTTATGTCCAGTTGTAAGGGAGGTCTGGATTTGACGTGGAACACTGTGACAACAAAGGGAAGAGTATGTCAGGTCATAAGAACGGTACCGATATTTCTATTCCCGCAGCCACAGCCGTCTGCAGGGTATTTACGATACTTCACGCATTGTCGAATGTCGTTCAACTGAGACCGCCATCGTAACATTTACTTGTAAGTACAGGGATAAAATATATATGTGGCCGCTTTTTTTCCTAGGACGATTCTGTCTGTGCTTGCTTGGCGTGCAGTGGCGGCAACTTGTGGCAGGAATGATTCACGTTTCCTGTTAACTATAGCAGCCGTCTGAATACAGAGGCCTGTTGGACTGTAGGAATGTAGCTGACTGAACTGTTGTCCTCTAGAGGGTTGAATAGCAAACTAATACTTAGTATGTGTTGGATAGCTTTCGCGATCACGTGGAAATTTGAGAAGATTCAATATGGACGTGTGTTTGCGCTGGACGGTTATTCCCTCCCATGTAAATTGTTCGGTTAACTATTTCTGCACATTTCGCACCTTTATTTAGTTGAGGGAACTTCGCTTATGGTGTGTGCATCTGGCAGGTGAAAGACAGGTTTGCTCTAGACGTGGGAAACACCTTAGTTGACTCTGTGAATTATAGGGATGGTTAGGAATCTGTTACAGCACTGACATCGGTATTCGCATGTGGAAATATCAGTTTCATCTATTTGCTTTGAGTTTTTCTCACGTAAAGGTCGTTGCAGGTGGGATAAGTTTCTAGTTGCTCAGTAGTCTACGGCATGCTCCACCTCACTAAGCTGGCCGGTGTGGCCGTGCAGTTCTAGGTGCTACAGTCTGGAACCGAGCGACCGCTACGGTCCCAGGTTCGAATCCTGCCTCGGGCATGGATGTGTGTGATGTCCTTAGGTTAGTTAGGTTTAAGTTCTAGGCGACTGATGATCTCAGCAGTTAAGTCGCATACTGCTCAGAGCCATTTGAACCACCTTGCTAAAGTTTCAGGTTTGTAGAGAAATAATTTCCAGTCTATATCTTCGGAATTACATTGCGAGTGCGATTGGTAGGATACTGCTGTGTGTTTGATGTCGAGAAGTACCTCGAAAATGGTACAATATTATGGCAAACCGTGTGAAATTTCCAGTCTATATCTTCGGAATTACGTTGCGATTGGTAGGATACTGCTGTGTGCTTGATGTCGAGAAGTACCGTGAAAATGGTATAATATTCTGGCAAACCGTGTGAAAATACATGTGTTCTTGTAATCCCAGAGTCTGGAGATGGCTGTAGAAAAGCGAGCAAGCAAGCAGATCCGGACCATAAACAGTAACGCATTTGTGTGAAGGGGAAACGAGCCCGATCTTATAGAACAGTTCTGAGAGTGAGTTTGGTCCGTTGAGAGCTCTCTGGTCACCTGTCGGGGTTGTATGATCGCCGACCTCACAGGGAAATATTTAGTGCCTGAGTATATGTACAGCACTGTCTGTCTTCCCGGTATATGTACGAATAACGTAAAAGGGGCGCTTTTTATATGGTGTAGGATATGAATTGTATGTTTACTGCATCGACACCGTAGGCGGTGATATATTGCTGGGTTGGAGATCGGTTCCACACTCTAATATTCAAGCTCCTGTCCTCAGTTGGGAGAGCAGTGTAATTGAGTAGGTGTGTTTCTGTATTTGACGAACTGTAGGCCACTTTGTAAGGTTTAATTATCGTTGCAATATGGCGATCTGTGTAAAATAGTTTTTTTTTTGCTGCTGAAAGTCTCGTCTGCAGAAACAAAAAGAAAAGGTGGATGGTGGTTCCACACTGGTGGGATAAATTCGATAAGAGCCAATCCTAATGCTCAATTCATTCACAAGACATCCTTTGTGCTGGGGTATAGGAGTCTCTACACAGTGGTGAGAACATTTGCATGTGTTGAAAGCATGAAGGGTAACACGTGATGGATGGGGTGCCACGTTAGGATCGTGAGGAAGAATGCATTCGACATTATTCTGCACTATTTTCCTAAACAGGTTCTGTTAGGGCAAGAATTTCTGTGGATACAAGCCGAGACATCACAAAAGCTCGTACAAAAGCGCATGTTAAGTATTTCTGCGCACTATACAATTTCTGTGAGTTCGACTTGGTTCTTATATTAGATAGCCATGTGATATTGAGAACGTTGCTAGATACGCTCGTAATGGTATGTAGCTATGTGCAGCAATGAATCAGCCACACGTCATGCATGCCTCGTTAGAATTGCTATGTAGAAAGCAGCCTGTGCTATTCTGGAACGGATTTCTGCAGCGTTGCTCGGCAGTTATCTCTGCGCTGGACTGCAGGTAGAGAGAGGTATCACACCAGCAGTGGTGAACACACACGTGTGTGGCCCAGAGGATGACATTTAGATAGACATGTGACGTCATTATAACACACGAAGAACTTTAACTGTAGAGGTGACTTGCCGTTAGCAGTGCTCCTGCGCTGGCTTGCATCTGGCCCGCCCTGCAGAGTGCATTGGAGCTTCTGATAGTTGCGGTTAATGATAATTTGGAAGTGTGTTCTACATGCATTGTGTTTGTGTACTGGATTATTTTCGGTTGTTTAAGTGTAGTGAGCATTTTTTTATGATTTAAGAGTTGGTTTGGTGTTTGTTGCATTATTTTGGGAGCAGGCATGTAGGCTGTGCTATGCATTATTTGGACAGTTTGCTAGTTGATTTCGTGTCTGCACATCAGAGTACTGCATTACTTAGGAGGAGGTTTCATGTCTGTGTGCTGTGTACTGAAATTATTTGGATAATTTAGGAGTTGTTTGTGTGTCTGCAGAGCATTATTTAGGATTAGTTTACAGGTCTGTTGGCTGTTTGGCATGACCCCAAGCATGTTGGGGCGTCCGTTTCATATCAGTGTGATAAATATATTATCTCAAACCTGTCCCTAAATAAATTGTTCCAAAATAAATAAAGTTCACTTCTTCCTCTCTCCAGCAGCCCAGTGCAGGCTGAGTCATTTTCTCCTCCAGACAGTCATCTTGGATTATGCCATAGAACAGATGACAGCGCCCTCTGGTAACAGTACTGCATACTAGGTGCAGACCTCGTGGCGACGACACTTTCCTCCCATTTCCCCCCCACCATCTTGGGTTACATCACGGAGTGTCAGTGAGGGCCCATTCAAGCTGGTGGAGGCTGTATAATGGTGTGGGGCGTGTGCAGTGGGACCCGTGATACATCTAGATGCGACTCTGACAGGTGACAATGACAATTTACTGTGGCATTCTTGTTGCTACGTTTTCCCTTTCCTTACGTTCTACTTTCTTATGTAGAATTTTCCTTCTTTTCCTGCTTTCTTTGCGTGTGTGTTTCAGTTTTATTAGGTCTGTCCAAATTCGTTCCCCTTAATGTGTGTCAGGGCGCTAATGACCTCAACGTTGAGGGCCCATAAGCCCCAAAACACACACACACACACACGCGCGCGTACCTAAGCATCCTCTCTGATCACCTGGATCCACTGATGTCCATTGTGCATTTCGACGGACTTGGGCAATTCCAGCAGGACAATGCGACACCCCACAAGTCCAGAATTGCTACAGAGTGGCTCCAGGAACACTATTCTGAGTTTTAACACTTCCGCTGCCCACCAGGTTATGGGATGCAACAATCTCTTTTCTCTATCTGCACTTGTACGTTGTTATCAGAGGTGAGGCGCAACAGCTGTTCCCCTCTATCCACTCTTTTACACCTATAAGTCATTGTACTTAAAACGGGTGGCCAATGAAATGTACTGGAAGATAACCTCATCGATAAAGTTGAGATATTAAAAAAAAGTATTAAAGGAAAAGATTGCATGCATTAAGATGATTTATAATTCATACATGAGCATTGTTGAGCGTATGTGGGATGTTTTGCAACGTACTGTTCAGTAGAGATGTACATCCCCTCGCACTCTTATGAATTTATCGACAGCCTTGCAGGATTCATGGTGTCAGTTCTCTCCAGCACTACTTCAATCGAGTCCATGCCACGTCGTGTTCCGGCACTTCTGCATGCTCACGGGGGCCCTACACGATATCCGGCAGCTGTATCTGTTTCTTTGACTCTTCAGTGTGTATTCTCTGTATTTTACCTAATTTCCAGTTCTAGCATTTAACATCAGCTCTGGATGCCCACTCTTAAATCCTGACCGCTCAAAATCCTGTGTATTTTAAGTCCTGAGCGCTCGAGATCCTGTGTATTGTCGTCATAAGCGTAATGCAACAATCTATTTCCTCTATCTGTACTTGTACATTGTTATCAGAAGCGAGGTGCAACAACTGTTCCCATCTATCTGCTCTTTTACACCTACAAGTCATTGTACTTAAAACGGGTGGGCAATGTATTGCACTGGAAGATAACCTCATCCATAAAGTGGAGATATTAAAGAAAAAGTATTAAAGGAAAAGATTGCGAGCATTAAGATGACTTGTAATTCATACAAGTAAGAAAGAAATATTTAAACTGGAAAGAAGAGATTCGTTTGAATATTCTTTATTTTAAGAAAGAAGACATGCTAGGTTCTTTATTTCAATTTGTTTGTCATGAATACTGTGACACCACCGATATGCAGTTAATTCTATTGCAGAGCAAAAATTATCTCCACAAGAATAAAATTTTTACCAGCTCAGACTATACTGCTCTTAGATACAGTATATTTTCAGTAAACAACTTTTCATCTGTCACATGCGTTCAGTTTGGGCTCAGTGGTTCTCATCAAATAAATAAAAAAAATGGAAACCCACTACTTTCGTGTGCATTTCTTTTACTGCTTAGAATTTGAGAAAAAACTGCAATTACTACTGTGATGAATGATCAGTACTGTCTTTATGGACTATGAGAAAATCTTTGCTTTTGACCAACAGTATATCAATAAGTGCGTGCATTTGATTTATTTGTTATTGTAATTATGAAAAATTTTATCAAATCATTATTGGCCACTGCCCAAAACAATTTGTAAAATTTTTTGTGTGGAGCATGGGGGCTATGTAAGTAGGCTGTTCAGGTTTTTATGTTGGTAACGCCACATAGCGCTCTGTATGAAAATCACTGGCTGTGCTGTGTGCAGTCTGTGGCTGGTTGGCATTGTTGCAATATTTGCTACTGTTAGGCAGTTGGATGTGAACAGTGTGTAGCGTTGCGCAGTTGGAGGTGAGCCGCCAGCAGTGGTGGATGTGGGGAGTGAGATGGCGGAGTTTTGGAAGCGGATGATCTGGACGTGTGTCCATCAGAAAGAGTAAATTTGTAAGAGTGGATGTCATGAACTTATATATATATATATATATATATATATATATATATATATATATATATATATATATAGGGTGAGTCACCTAACGTTACCGTTGGATATATTTCGTAAACCACATCAAATACTGACGAACCGATTCCACAGACCGAACATGAGGAGAGGGGCTAGTGTAATTGTTTAATACAAACCATACAAAAATGCACGGAACTATGTTTTTTAACACAAACCTACGTTTTTTTAAATGGAACCACGTTAGTTTTGTTAGCACATCTGAACATATAAACAAATTCGTAATCAGTGCCGTTCGTTGCATTGTAAAATGTTAATTACCGGAGATATTGTAACCTAAAGTTGACGCTTGAAACCTCCGACGTTCAGTTGCGTGTTGTAACAAACACGGGCCACGATCGGCGAGCAGCATACTGCATCGTCACCGCTTTCACCCGTTTCATGTGTCGCTACATCAGCAATTACATGGTGATGACTTTAATCATCGAGTGCAATTCTGTCAATGGGCATTAACAGAGAATGCGTTGCAGTTCTACGTGTTTACCGATGAATCGGGTTTCACAAACCATGGGGCAGTGAATCTACGGAACATGGATTACTGGTCCTTGGACAATCCTCGCTGGCTCAGAAAGGTAGAGCGACAGCGACCGTGGACTGTAAATGTATGGTGCGGAATCATTGGCGACCACCTCATTGGTCCTCACTTCATTGCAGGGGCCCAAACAGCTGCAACATACATCGCGTTTCTGCGAAATGATCTGCCAACGTTGCTCGAAAATGTCCCACTGGAAACGCGTCGACGTATGTGGTATCAGCATGATGGTGCACCTGCATATTCCACAATTAACACTAGGCTGACCCTTGACAGGATGTTCGACGGGCGTTTCTTAGGGCGTGGAGGACGCATAAATTGGCCAGCCCGTTCTCCTGATCTTACACCTCTGGACTTCTTTCTGTGGGGTACGTTAAAGGAGAATGTGTACCGTAATGTGACCGTAATGTGCCTACAACCCCAGAGGATATGAAACAACGTATTGTGGCAGCCTGCGGCGACATTACACCAGATGTACTGCGGCGTGTACGACATTCATTACGCCAGAGATTGCAATTGTGTGCAGCAAATGATGGCCACCACATTGAACATCTATTGGCCTGACATGTCGGGACACACTCTATTCCACTCCGTAATTGAAAACGGAAACCACCTGTGTACGTGTACCTGACTGTGGTGTCACCGCCAGACACCACACTTGCTAGGTGGTAGCCTTTAAATCGGCCGCGGTCCGTTAGTATACGTCGGACCCGCGTGTCGCCACTATATGTGATTGCAGACCGAGCGCCGCCACACGGCAGGTCTAGAGAGACGTCCTAGCACTCGCCCCAGTTGTACAGCCGACTTTGCTAGCGATGATTCACTGACAAATTACGCTCTCATTTGCCGAGACGATAGTTAGCATAGCCTTCAGCTACGTCATTTGCTACGACCTAGCAAGGCGCCATTATCAGTTACTATTGATGCTATAAAACATGTACCGTCAAGAACGATGTTCACCAATTATGAATTAAAGTTAAGTATTCCAGTAGTTACGTACGTTCTTTGCTACTATAAATACCTTGTCCGGTTCCAGACCTCACGCCAGCCTGCGTGAGCTTAAACGCGCGCCTTTCGGCTTCCTCCTAGTGGATTGGCTATCTTGCCAGTCCACTACACTCACCCCTCATGGTAATGTACATGTGCGTCAGTGAAAAAGACCAATAAAAAGGTGTTAGCATGTGGACGTAATGTGCTGTTCCATTCTCTTCTGTACCTATGGTCCATCACCGTTCCCTTTGGATCCCTACGTAATACGGTGCTCTCCGATACACACGATCGAACAGCGGAGGAGTGATACTCAAGCGTCAACTTTAGGTTACAATATCGCCGGATGTAATTAACATTTTACAATGCAACAAACGGCACTGATTACGTATTTGTTTATATGTTCGGATGTGCTAACAAAACTAACGGGGTTCCATTTAAAAAAAAAAACGTAGGTTTGTGTTAAAAAACATACTTCCGTGCAATTTTTTTTATGGTTTTTATTAACCAATTACACTAGCCCCTCTCCTCACGTTCGGTCTGTGGAATCGATTCGTCAGTATTTGAAGTGGTTTACGAAATATATCCAGCGGTAATTTTAGGTGACTCACCCTATATGTATATATATTCTCCTGGAAATGGAAAAAAGAACACATTGACACCGGTGTGTCAGACCCACCATACTTGCTCCGGACACTGCGAGAGGGCTGTACAAGCAATGATCACACGCACGGCACAGCGGACACACCAGGAACCGCGGTGTTGGCCGTCGAATGGCGCTAGCTGCGCAGCATTTGTGCACCGCCGCCGTCAGTGTCAGCCAGTTTGCCGTGGCATACGGAGCTCCATCGCAGTCTTTAACACTGGTAGCATGCCGCGACAGCGTGGACGTGAACCGTATGTGCAGTTGACGGACTTTGAGCGAGGGCGTATAGTGGGCATGTGGGAGGCCGGGTGGACGTACCGCTGAATTGCTGAACACATGGGGCGTGAGGTCTCCACAGTACATCGATGTTGTCGCCAGTGGTCGGCGGAAGGTGCACGTGCCCTTCGACCTGGGACCGGACCGCAGCGACGCACGGATGCACGCCAAGACCATAGGATCCTACGCAGTGCCGTAGGGGACCGCACCGCCACTTCCCAGCACATTAGGGACACTGTTGCTCGGCGAGGACCATTCGCAACCGTCTCCATGAAGCTGGGCTACGGTCCCGCACACCGTTAGGCCGTAATCCGCTCACGCCCCAACATCGTGCAGCCCGCCTCCAGTGGTGTCGCGACAGGCGTGAATGGAGGGACGAATGGAGACGTGTCGTCTTCAGCGATGAGAGTCGCTTCTGCCTTGGTGCCAATGATGGTCGTATGCGTGTTTGGCGCCGTGCAGGTGAGCGCCACAATCAGGACTGCATACGACCGAGGCACACAGGGCCAACAGCCGGCATCATGGTGTGGGGAGCGATCTCCTACACTGGCCGTACACCACTGGTGATCGTCGAGGGGACACTGAATAGTGCACGGTACATCCAAACCGTCATCGAACCCATCGTTCTACCATTCCTAGACCGGCAAGGGAACTTGCTGTTCCAACAGGACAATGCACGTCCGCATGTATCCCGTGCCACCCAACGTGCTCTAGAAGGTGTAAGTCAACTACCCTGGCCAGCAAGATCTCCGGATCAGTCCCCCATTGAGCATGTTTGGGACTGGATGAAGCGTCGTCTCACGCGGTCTGCACGTCCAGCACGAACGCTGGTCCAACTGAGGCGCCAGGTGGAAATGGCATGGCAAGCCGTTCCACAGGAGTACATCCAGCATCTCTACGATCGTCTCCATGGGAGAATAGCAGCCTGCATTGCTGCGAAAGGTGGATATACACTGTACTAGTGCCGACATTGTGCATGCTCTGTTGCCTGTGTCTATGTGCCTGTGGTTCTGTCAGTGTGATCATGTGATGTATCTGACCCCAGGAATGTGTCAATAAAGTTTCCCCTTCCTGGGACAATGAATTCACGGTGTTCTTATTTCAATTTCCAGGAGTATATATATATATATATATATATATATATATATATATATATATATATATATATATATATATATATATATAATTACTTTTGAACACTATTAAGGTAAATACATTGTTTGTTCTCTATCAAAATCTTTCATTTGCTAACTATGCCTATCAGTAGTTAGTGCCTTCAGTAGTTAGAATCTTTTATTTTGCTGGCAGCATTGGCGTTCGCTGTATTGCAGTAGTTCGAGTAACGAAGATTTTTGTAAGTGATTCATGAGAGGTATAGGTTATTGTTATTCAGGGCTATTCTTTTGTAGGGATTATTGAAAGTCAGATTGCGTTGCGCTAAAAATATTGTGTGTCAGTTTAGTGATGATCAGAATGAGTAAAGAGAGAAATGTCTGAGTACGTTCAGTTTTGCTCAGCTGTTTGAAAATCAAATAACGTAAGGGGTTTATCAGCACAGTAATTCATTAATTTTTGTAAGGGGACGTTTCAAACGCTTCTCATAATACCAAGGAACGAAATTTTATTAATGCTTATGTTGTTACGTCAAGAAATGTTATAATCGATAGTTCAGCTTTTGTTCTCAAGGTAAATACAAGCCTGCTAGACTGTCTCTGAGCACTATGGGACTTAACATCTGAGGTCATCAGTCCCCTAGAACTTAGACTACTTAAACCCAACTAACCTAAGGACATCACACGCATCCATGCCCGAGGCAGGATTGCCCGCATCTCGTGGTCGTGCGGTAGCGTTCTCGCTTCCCACGCCCGGGTTCCCGGGTTCGATTCCCGGCGGGGTCAGGGATTTTCTCTGCCTCGTGATGGCTGGGTGTTGTGTGCTGTCCTTAGGTTAGTTAGGTTTAAGTAGTTCTAAGTTCTAGGGGACTGATGACCATAGATGTTAAGTCCCATAGTGCTCAGAGCCATTTGAACCATTTGAGGCGGTCGCGCGGTTCCAGACTGTAGCGCCTAGAACCGCTCGGTCACACCAACCGGCCCTGCTAGACTAACTAGACGGTTGCAGTAGAGCTGGTGGTGTGACTACTCAAAAACTTATATATTTAAACCTACTCAGCTGAGCTTTTCGACATTTTGGGACATGCTTCGCAATTTTTGAAGAGACGTGAGACTGACCAGTGTCTTGACAGTGTGTCGTTCCCACAGCAAACAATGACCTTGGGCTTTTCTTCCTGCAGGAGATACGACTGCCTGGTTGCCGTCGCGCTGTGCGCGGGCTTCGGCCTGTCCGCGCTGCTGCCGCCACGCCAGGGAAACCAGTGCCCGGTGTCGGACGCCATCCGCCTCCGGCTGCGAAGAATGGTCACGTGGTTCTCCAACGGAAGGGCCGTCACCATCTCCTTTTCCCGCGAGCTGCCGGCTGGCTTATTTTGTGTCACCGAGGCTGCCATGCCAGAGGATTTGTTGTTGGCTGGTGTCAACTACACGGAAGCGACGGTCCACTTCAGCGTACGTCCACTCAGTGACGATGAACTGGTGTGGAAGACTTGTCATCGATATCTTATCATTGTGATACTAACTGAAAGGAATGTTGTTTTCAATGCAAGGTGAGACATTGAATAATTCTTTGCTGTTACTGGGGATACTTCGGCATTTCGCCGTCTATAATAGTGTCTGAAACATCACTGATGTACGCGCTCCACGACTAGATTGTTATCACAGTTTAATTATTTTTCCGCAATTGGAGTGTTTAATTAACAGTAGAGCTGACAATATTTGTAGTAAGTGCTGCTGACAATAGTCACGTGTTGCAACCAATACGACTACAGTTAAAGTCTATTTATGAGTACGTATTCTTCTTCATCCTCCGATTGCTGGCGAAATGAAAACCGTAGTGAAAATCCGATTTAAGCTTTGCGCACATGCGTTGCGCAGTGTCTACAGTATGACCGTGTATCGCGTTACGTCTTACTTGCATTTCTGAGGGCATAGTTGGCAAATGAAGATGCCTAGATCAATAGCGCCTCCCGCCGAGCGTGAAGTACTTGCTCACGAATGTCGTCCGATTTCATCCAGCCTTTACACGACAGTTCTCCGCTTCACACTGCAGGTGCAACGAGGATGCTCCTGCAGCGTGTTCGATGAGAAGTGTTCGATCACCCACCGTGCAGCCCGGACTTGGCTTCCTCTGATTTCCATCTTTTCGGTCACATGAACCGTACCGAGCGAGGTGACGCAGTGGTTAGCACACTGTACCTCTATTTCCGAAACATTTTCTTCGAATCTAATAGATGTATATTACTAAAGTTGCCTTCATGCAGATATTGTTTTGGATTGTACAGCTGTTTATATAAATTTTCTGTATTATTCTGTTTTAAGGAACCGTAATTTCTGTAAAGCCAAATAGATGGCTCTTAGTTACACTTCATCTGCTTGATTACTGTGTATTTTAAAAAATATTTTTGAAAAATACATGAAGCTCTCTTCCTTCGCGTTTTAATTTTTATAACTAACTATCGTTCTTTTTCATTTATTTTGTTATAATTTTTCAGAGGAGGATATGTCACTGAACGCACCGATAGGCAGTGCAACTTGTATTCGTGGCAGCAAAATAAGCCACTGGGCCGATTAGTCTGATGTTGTTCCTAGCAAGGCATATGTGGCAAAGGCTGAACGTGTTTCGTTTTGTTTTATTTTTGACATGAGCATACCCGGTCCAAGCCCTGACCATCGCCTTCTCGCATGGTAATTTTACCTAAGTAACCTTTGTACGTCATGACAACTGTCATCTTGGTTTTTTGTCATACTTAATTTTCTGTGTATTATAGAGATTCTCAAAATTTCATTCTGATGAAGACATCCTTAGATGTGTCGGAACCCAAGTCAATGTACCAAAACAGTTATTTGAAACCGATTGGCTGTGTGATTCCTATGTTTGAACTGATACTCTTCAAATTTTGCAAATCAGTATCAGTACGATGGCTATTTTTTGGCTCAAATGGTTCAAATGGCTCTGAGCACTATGGGACTGAGGTCATCAGTCCCCTAGAACTAAGAACTACTTAAACCTAACTAACCTAAGGACATCACACACATCCATGCCCGAGGCAGGATTAGAACCTGCGACCATAGTGGTCGCGCGGTTCCAGACTGAAGCGCTTAGAACCGCTCGGCCACATCGGCCGGCGGCTATTTTTCTTTCATCCTCTGATCAGTCGCAAAATGAAACCCACAGCGAATATCAAAAACATATTACTTACGACATTTAGCTATACTGTCCAGCTACTTGTCTACATAGTCTCCGCTCCGACTTCGACATTTGTCGAAGGATTGTACCAACTTTCAAATTCACTCGTCATGAAGATGAAATGGGAGATACGATACTGCGTGAAGAGTTTGACAGAGCACTGAAAGACACAAGGCCCCCGGAGCAGACAACATTCCATTGGATCTACTGACGGCCTTGGGAGAGCCAGTCCTGATAAAACTCTACCATCTGGTAAGCAAGATGTATGAAACAGGCGAAATACCCTCAGACTTCAAGAAGAATATAATAATTCCAATCCCAAAGCAAGCAGATGTTGACAGATGTGAAAATTACCGAACTGTCAGTTGAATAAGTCACGGCTGCAAAATACTAACGCGAATTCTTTACAGACGAATGGAAAAACTAGTAGAAGCCGACCTTGGGGAAGATCAGTTTGGATTCCGTAGTAATGTTGGAACACGTGAGGCAATACTGACCCTACGACTCATCTTAGAAGCTAGATTAAGGAAGGGCAAATCTACGTTTCTAGCATTTTTAGACTTAGAGAAGGCTTTTGACAATGTTGATTGGAATACTCTCTTTCAAATTCTGAAGAAGACAGGGATACAATACAGTGAGCGAAAGGCTATTTACAATTTGTAAAGAAACCAGATGGCAGTTATAAGAATAGAGGGGCATAAAAGGGAAGCAGTGGTTGGGAAGGGAGTGAGACAGGGTTGTAGCCTATCCCCGATGTTATTCAATCTGTATATTGAGCATGCAGTGAAGGAAACAAAAGAAAAATTCGGAGTAGGTATTAGAATCCATGGAGAAGAAATAAAAACTTTGAGGTTCGCCGATGACATCCTAATTCTGTCAGAGACAGCAAAGGACTTGGAAGAGCAGTTGAACGGAATGGATAATGTCTTGAAACGAGGATATAAGATGAACATCAACAAAAGCAAAACTAGGATAATGGAATGTAGTCGAATTAAGTCGGGTGATGCTGAGGGAATTAGATTAGGAAATGAGACACTTAAAGTAGTAAAGGAGTTTTGCTATTTGGGGAGCAAAATAACTGATGATGGTCGACGTAGAGAGGATATAAAATGTAGACAGGCAATGGAAAGGAAAGAGTTTCTGAAGAAGAGAAATTTGTTAACATCAAGTATACATTTAAGTGTCAGGAAGTCATTTCTGAAAGTATTTTTATGGAGTGTAGCCATGTATGGAAGCGAAACATGGACGATAAATAGTTTGGACAAGAAGAGAATAGATGCTTTTGAAATGTGGTGCTGCAGAAGAATGCTGAAGATTAGATGGGTAGATCATATAACTAATGAGGAAGTGTTGAATAGGATTGGGGAGAAGAGGAGCTTGTGGCACAACTTGACAAGAAGAAGGGACCAGTTGGTACGACATGTTCTGAGGCATCACGGGATCACAAATTTAGCATTGGAGGGCAGCGTGGAGGGTAAAAGCCGTAGAGGGAGACCAAGAGATGAATACACTAAGCAGATTCAGTAGGATGTAGGTTGCGGTAGGTACTGAGAGAGGAAGAAGCTTGCACAGGATAGAGTAGCATGGAGAGCTGCATCAAACCAGTCTCAGGACTGAAGACCACAACAACAACAACAGGAGAGGTTTTAAGATTCCGCGAATAGTGGTTTAAAACAATTACAACTACGTAGAAATTTTCTTAAAATTGTTCATTGAGAATTAGGCCATCGATCCTAGAAATATGCTTGAAAATCTCCAGCTTTTCGAGTGAATTGAGCCCATGTCCTTCCTTTTCTCTATATAAAATGGAAATTACTTGAATGCTTTTCGGTTTGCGACCGCAAATTCATTCTGATAAATACATCCTTAGAGGTGTCAAAACCTAGGTCAGTGTACCATACAGTTATTTGCAACCAGATGGCTGTTTGATTTCTATGTTTCAAACTTTTCTACGGTTGCTGAGAGACAGCTATGTTTAAAACTGTAATAACAGTTCAAGTCAAGTTTCACGACGTTTTGAATTTATTACCAGTCGCTATGATTTCTGCCTCTTGCGTGCACACTGTTGAGATCTCAGTTGAATCTTTGATAGACGTAATTCTTCCACTTATATGAAGCAATCAACGTAAGATATATTCTGCGTAGATCATTCGTTATATCCTTTGGTATCTCATTTGTACCATTTGAAAGTAATACACTACTGCAGTACATGAATCTACACTCTAAATATGGAAACATAATTGCTATTACTGTTCTACTAACTGAAATTCTCCACGGATGAGTAACATTGCTACCGTCTCAACGTTGGTGTACATTGTGCTCAGACAACTGTTCGTCTGAAGACGGTGGACTCAATGAACGGTGTGCGTTTTCCTGGGTGTTTCTAGCTGTTTACTGTCAGCTCCGGCAATGGACGAGTTACGTTATGCTGAGTCACTGCAGTATGTGCTAGTACAGCAGTCGCGGTCAGTTTTGTGTCACGTTTTTTAATAACGTCATGTTCACGTGAATGGTACTCTGTGAAGATATTTTGAACAGGTCTCGAGGTGAGGAACAGAATTACCGAATGAAAAATATAGGGTGCTTGGGTGCTATTTGAAAACGCGTTCCGTTGTTTATACCTTTGTAACGAACGAAGTTACAAGAACATTTGCTTGGCTTTTTTGATTTTGCTTCTGGATAAAAGGTTATGTGGGTGGTGAAAATAAATGGGGCGCCTCATATATTAGGTTCCCTATGAAACTGCAACAAAAATGTTTGTATTTTTTTTACTTGTGTACCTTGTTTCGGAATTTATTTATTTCTCGTTCGGTCTGCCAGATACATTTTACAAAGAACAGATAAGATTAATATAAATCAGAATAAACGTTTGGAAATTACAATATGGAAACAAATTATATCAGTTATTACATTACAATTATGTCAGGGAAACTACATTATTGCATTAAATGGAACAAAAATCACATAAATTGAAGACAATTAATCACACAGTAACATTAAGATTATGGAGCTATTTTCTGGCATTGTCCGTTAACTTGTGGAGTGACATCAGAGAGCCATCTCTGAAACCATGAATGTTACAAACCAGAAGATGGTCCATCGTTTGTACCTTGTCACAGTCACAAAAATCACATAAATTGAAGACAATTAATTACACAATAAGATTAAGATTATGGAGCCATTTCCTGGCATTGTCCGTTAACTTGTGGAGCGACATCAGAGAACCGTCTCTGAAAGCATGAATGTTACAAACCAGAAGATGGCCCATTGTTTGTACCTTGCCACAGTCACAACACGAATCGTCTGTATAGCCCCATTTGGTTGTTTGCTGTCTGCATCGTCCAACTCCCGTGCGAAACCTGTTTAGAGCGGAGCAGTGTTTCTGTTGAGATTTTGGTTGGGTCGTGGATTAGGTGATGGTTTTCCACGACGCCTCTTCTCAGACCCTGCCATGCATTCTTCCATTCAGCATCGAGACCCTCTGTGCCCAATGTTCTGCTCCAGACGATAGGTTTCCTGGACTTGAGTCTCGTGGTTCCTCCCATGTCGGCATGTATGGGTAGCCTTGGGTTTGCTTCAATTTTTTCTACTATGTGCTGGGTTGCTTTCTCTCTACGTATGGAAGCAGGAGCGGTGTTTTCCAGCACCGGAAGCCACTCGAAGGGGGTTGGCCTGAGAGTGCCGGTGACGGTTCTGGGTGTGGCATTTAGTTGTACATCCACTTTTTTGGCGTGCGGGCTTCTGCTCCAGACTGGGACACAGTATTCTGCAGCGCTATACACCAGTGCCAGTGCAGCAGTTCGTAGAGTGGCAGCATCACAGCCCCATGTTGTGCCTGTCAATCTGTTGAACAGGTTATTTCTCATCTTTAGCTTTTAGGCAGGATCAGTTAGGTGTTGTCTGAACGTCATGCTGCGATCTAGCTTAATACCGAGATATTTTGGGAAATTCTCGTGGCTGACAGCTTTACCATTTATAATCAGGCACAGTTCCCTTCTCGCTTCCTTGTTGTTTAGATGCATGACTGTGCTTACTGTTTTTGTCACATTGATTTTTAGATGCCATGTGTCATAGTATTTTTTTCAGAGTAGCTAGATCTTTATTTAGTGTTGATTTCAGGTTTTCAAACGAGTTATTTTGCGCTGTAATAGCTAAATCATCTGCGTAGGCAAATTTACGTGTGTGCAGATTAGGAAAATCTGCTATATAGATGTTGAAGAGCCAGGGAGCTAAGACTGATCCTTGCGGAAGACCATTTTTTAGGGTATGGCACTTGCTGGTTTCACCATTTAATTTGATCCAGGACTTCCTTTCCCTCAGCATGTTGTTCATGAGCTTCAACGATGTTTTGCATTTGACTATCTTTGCCAGTCTTAACGTTAGACCATTTAGCCATACGGTGTCGTACGCTGATGTCAGGTCAATGAGGACTATCCCTGTTTCTTCTTTTCCTGAAAGCCTCGTTCAATGTGTGTGGTAAGTGCCAGCACCTGGTCGCAGCAGCTTGTTCCTTGTCTAAAACCTGCTTGCTCCACTGGTAGTTGTTCCTCCAGTACTGGTTTAAGTCTTTCCAACAGTATCCTTTCAAACAGTTTGTAGGTTATGCACAGTAATGAGATTGACCTGAAGTTCCCTGCGTCAGTTCCACTCTTCCCTGGTTTAAGTATGGCAATGATTTTGGCTGTTTTCCATTCTCTGGGGATTTCACAGGTTTACATTATTCTCGTGAATAGTTTGCATAGCCATTTCAGCGCTTTTGGTCCAAGATTTTTCAAAAATTCTGGGAGGATGTTGTCTGGTCCAGCTGCCTTCCCTGTCCTTGTTTGTTGGAGTGCCATCTTCACCTCTTCTTCTTGGACTGCTGCCGTGAACATGTCGGCTTTTGCTTCACATTCCTGCAGTGCCACAGCCATCTGAGCTTTTATGATTTTTCTTTGCTCAGGAGTCACTGTTATCTTGGCGTTATCCCTGGGTTTCTTGCTGATTTTGTTTGGGTGAATATTGGCCTGTGCTGACTTCCTGTGGTTGGCTCCTCCCAGCTTTGTCATGAGACTCCAGCTTTTACGGCTTGAATGTGTGAAGTCCATTTGTTCCATCAGCTTGTGCCATCTTTGTTTTCGTTCCTCGTCCAGTAGGTCGGTAAGAGCCTGGGCAGTGCCCTCATCTTCTGTTCTTCCAGTAGGTTGCTGCATTCTTCAGACCAGCATGGGATGTGGTATTTTCTGGCTCCTCGGGGGATATTTTTATGAGCTGCGTGGATGAGTAAGTTACAGAAGCGTGCATAGTTTGCAGCAGTGGGTGGTATTCTCATTACCGTTTTCTCCACGCTTTCTCGATATGCTTCCCAGTTGGATTTGCTAAGATTACAACGTGGGATGGGAGGGCTCGTTACAATTTGTAGCTGTAGGCCTACTTTTATTAAGACTGGGCAGTGTTGGCTTCTAGACAGGTGGTTTAATACTGTCTGTGATGCTGGCATTACTGCTCCTGTATTTGTGCTGGACACGAAACATAAGTCGGGAGTAGTTTTGGTCTTCCATGCACTCGAGTGAAAAGTGGGCTTATCTTTGGCATCGTACAGAAGGTGGTAGTTGTTGGTTTCAGCCCAGTCTGGCAGACAGGCGCCATCACTGTTGTTCTTGTTTTATACCCACTTGAAGTGATGAGAGTTGAAGTCTCTTATGTAGACGGAGGGGTGGAGTGTCACAGGGAGCATGGATGGAGAGCAAGAGCTGAAGGGTGGCTTGTACACATTAAATATCGTCATGTCGTTCACCTTGATTCCCACAGTAAAGTCGTGGCTACTCTTTATTTTTGTTGTCTTGCTCAACAGGTTGTTCCTTACCGGGGTGGCTATGCCAAGTTTTTCGTGCCCAGAATAGGCAACTGTCGTGAAGCCATGTACTTTGATCTTGGAGATATTGTCATCCGTGAGGTGGGTTTCTTGCAATGCAAGGACGTCCACTTTATTGTCGTTCATGATTTTGGACAGTAGATCTCTTTCCACTCGACTGGAACCTTCTATATTAACTTGACACACAATCAATTTGTGTTTCACCTTTTCTTGGTGATGATCGCGCTTACGCTTCTTCTTCTTGCGTATCTGGCTAGGCCGGGAGGCACAGAGGCGTTCGGCCATCGCTAGGTGCTGGCGTTCAGTAAACTATTCACATCTTGAATAGTAATCTAGGGGCAGGACGAGGACCAGACAGTTCACCCCCAATGTTTCAGAATATGATGTACTAAAAAATCGGTTTTCTTAGTTAACTACAAGGACTATTTGGAAAGCTAAGTCCGTCAATTCAAAAAGAAGACGCCTGTACGTCCGGAGATTTTTAATTATATGCAACTTAAAGCTACAACTGTCAGCTATTTTTCTACATAAATATCTCCTTCATTAAGACACAATATCGAGAAATGAGTTTTCCAGTTCCCTCACTGTAGAATTCCACAGTCTGTGAACTAAATCTTGCTTTGACTCTTTCTGTCTTGTCGTCATTGTCAAACTGCTTTGAAACTAGCCATTATTTTTTCACCTTCGGAAATAAATGAGAAGCAGTGTGATAAATAAGGACAGTATAGATTAAATGATTCGCAGCGGAAACCTTTAAGAACCCTTTGTGTTCGTGCGGCAGCATATGGTCTAGCATTATCGTGTAGAAAGACGATGCCAGAGCTCAGCATCCGAGGCTGTTCTGAGATTGTTAAGGGATTCATATTACACTTCAGAGTTTATTGTAGTCGCTCCTTCCACAGATGTCCATCAGTTTTCGTACAGAAGATGTATGACAGCACTTTAAAGGTTTACTTTGCGAGCTGGTGTAGCTCCACTTCATTCACTTGCTTTTTGTCTCCACGTTGCCGTTTGCAACCTACGCCTCAAGCCCTGTCACAGTGTATCAGGAATTCGTCTCCTCCTGCATCGCACCGCATCAGATACGTTAACCCAGCCCCCAGCCTCCTAGTTTTGTGGACATCAGTTAGAAGCTTTGAGACCTATCGTGCACAAAATTTGTGATAACCAACCTTATCAACCGTAGGTTCGTACAACACTGTCTATGATGTCGGTTCACGATTGCAGCATTTTCAGTCAGAAGCAGGAAAAGAGTCATCTGTTCGAAACTGTCATTAACTTTCGCAACAATTTCATTTGTCCCTTCTTCCTGATCAGGGACATTGGTCCGACTATCCCGAAACAAATGTCACCGTCTTATTGCAGCACTATCACTGATAATGTTCACTCCGTATACTGCACGCAGTTCACTGTTAGTGCTCACAGCACTCCAGCACAACACCCACTCCCCGAGCGGTGAAAATCTCCTCCAACCCATCTGGGAATCAAACCCGTGCCCCGTCGTTGGGCAGCCGGCTCTGTTAACGCTAAGCTGCTGAGGAGAGAAATAAAAATAAAAGCAGAAAAGCAGTTCGAGAGGCTTTCCCCGGTACTGCCAGACTTGCTCAGAGCTGTACGAGACGGCTGTGCTCAAATCAGTCCCCTGCCCCTCCTCCTCTGCGCACTACACTGCATCGAAACTTACTTTCCGAACAAGCCTTGCAGGCAATTGACTACCAAGAAAGATAAATAAATTAAAACATTTTTTCTTGAAAAACAAACGGTTAAATGTTTTGTGAAATGATTTGTTAAAAGTAAGGGACAAAATAGATCAGAGAAACATTTGACGTGCCTATGAGTAATGGTCGAAATTATCTACAGCACATGACGTGCTGACTGAGAATGCGAATTGGCTTCCTAATATTTGAAGGATTAACAATTTTTTCAGGGTGAACGTTTTTAAATCTCTGCCATCTGTGAACAAAGGTGTAAAGAGTAATCTAGGATATTTGCCTGGTGGATTATGTAGACGTGAACTTTGGTGTCGTGTGCTCTTGACATATTTCTAAGATTCTAGGATAGACACTGAATGATGCTCGAAATCATGTACAGCAAATAACTGCCGACTGAGAATTAACAGTTCAAAGACGTGTCCAATATTTATCTACTCAATTTTATTTTTTAGGCAAATCATTACACGAAACATTTGATTTTTTAAAATATTTTTTTCGAGTTTTTTCAGAAACCGTGATCTTTTTCACACCTCATTAACTGTGAAAATGGCTCCGTTCGAATGAAGAGGTAAATTCAGGACATTTCGAGAGCAGTCGATGCGAGGAAAGCAGAATACCGCACCAATTAAATGCCCAAAATTGGTAGACCGTGAAAAGATGAATTTTTTTGACACTTCATTTCGATAGCTGACAACAGCTGGTCATGAAATATTTCAACATTTCCACAAACCATTAATTAATTTTTTCTTAATTACGTGGAGTACTTTCAAACAGTTATGCGTTTGTTTGCAAAACAAGACCTCACGCTGGTCAGTATGATACCCAACTCTTCGATTTCCCACCTGTTTAGCTATTATAGCAAAAGATACACAATAAACTTTACAGAATTTTCATAGCCAATTACTTTATTCTTAATTACCCTAATTGCTTTCAAACACACAAATATTTTTCGCAATAAAAATCATTACGCTGGTTAGTTTGAAACCACCTTTGTCCATTTCCGCCGGCTGTGTGGCTGAGCGGTTCTAGGCGCTTCAGTCTGGAACCGCGCGACCGATACGGTCGCAGGTTCGAGTCCTGCCTCGGGCATGGATGTGTGTGATGTCCTTAGGTTAGTTACGTTTAAGTAGTTCTAAGTCTAGGGGACTGATGACCTCAATTGTTAAGTCCCATAGTGCTTAGAACCATTTGAACCATTTTTGTCCGTTTCCCACTTTTTGTTTGGCTACGAAAATTCGGACTAGACTTTCCCTCAAATCACTAATTAAGTGTGGTTTAACTATCCTGATTAGTTTCAAGCAAATAACCCCTTTTTTGGTAAAACTATACCTCACGGTATACCCCATTTACCTGTCTTCTGGTCTTCGACTGACTATGATAATGTGGACAGTTTGGACATCTACCATTCAGAAGTACGAAGACGAATGAAAACTAGAAAATTTCAATCACAGTTCATGAAAGTTCACACAATAATTTAGCTGCTCCATACGATGAGGTACTCGACTTTGATATCCTCGCCTAGCTGATGTACTAATTAAAAAAAAAAACACACACACACACAGTATATCTCATTTCTTGTCTTATATTGTGACTGATTACCGTGTGCATTGGTGGAATATACATTGGCCGTCTGACAGTCTCCGACAGACTCTCACACAGACAGTTTAAGACAATAATACAGACTGATTTCGTGGCTCATGCACTACGTTCTTTTATATAAAACAAAACAATAGAAAACATTGTTAAATGTAAGATTAATATCGTCTAACTATTTAAATTATTTTGTAAGTTACTTACATAAAAAAATGGACAACGTATTGGCTTAGATGTTCTGATATTCAATTTGGAAAAGTTTACTGAATTTCATATACAAATTCAATGAATTTTACAGGACAACAATTTGAATTACATTTTATTTAATTATAAATAAATCACTTTGAATATAATGTGACTGATTTTGGTTTGCTCTCAAGTAGAGCTATCATTTTAGATAATCATAATGAATAAACATCACATCGTGGCTGTTCAGAAAGAGAGAGGAAGTAAGTTCTCAAGAATATTTGGTGCAACACGACTGCACTGTTCATACAAGGAAATTTCGAAGTTGGATTATTAACAAACGGCTTACTCCCCGTAGTTGCCAACACATCAAAGATCGAAAGAGCCTGGTACACGAGCCTAATATCGCTTAGGGCGCCAGAGAGCACGCAGAAGTGCCGCAACACGACGTGGCGTGGACTCAACTAATGTCTGAAGTTATACAACAATATCAGAAATTGAGTCCACCTTGATGCAAAACACCTTGTTATTCGTTTATTTCTTGATCTCCCAAACTAGTTTCGGCGACAAATATCACCATCAGTGGGTTTTTTAATCTAAAAACATGCAGAAAATAGCATGGTTATACAAACACAATGGCACATTATTACATTTTTACTATTCGTTTTTTGAAATATAGTTTTGTATGGATACTTTCATACTACCTCATTTATCGTATATTACAGCATGTTTTTTGAGAATTATTGTCGCTGTTTGCGACCTATTTTCTGTGCGCTTTTTTTTCTGTTGCCGTTTTTACTTGGCGTGCATAGTGTCATCTGCAGCTGTGTGAGCGGCTGTTAGTAAACAAATACTAAAGGTGAACTTCGTATGTCAGCAATATACACTTGGGGTTGCGGTAGTGTTGTGGAATCCAGTTATTTGGTACGTACCGAGCTGTTACTCAGCTATTCGTGTACTTAAGTTCGTTGGATGGTATGTAGCTCATTCTATGCACAGAAAAACAAAATTTTCGCACTTTGTTTATGATCAGACATCTTGCTGGCTCCGAGCACTATGGGACTTAACTTCTGAGGTTATCAGTCCCCTAGAACTTAGAACTACTTAAACCTAACTAACCTAAGGACATCACCCACATCCATGCCCGAGGCAGGATTCGAACCTGCGACCGTAGCGGTCGCGCAGCTCCAGACTGTAGCGCATAGAGCCGCTCGGCCACTCCGGCCGACATCTTGCTGAAAGGCTATGAAATGAAAACTGTAGCGCGAATTACGACGACTTCTGTTCCTAATTTATGTCTCTGTGTGTGATGGGGAAGTGGTTCTTGTGTATGTATGTGTGCTTTCTGTTCTCTGTCCTTGGTCACTTCTCTCATAGCGTTAAAGAGTGTGTTGTTGCAAAGTGTTGTGTTTTCGTTTATTACATTTTCCCTTCGACTATAGCCTTTTGTATGTAGTAATTTTCTTCTATTGTTAGTTGTCGGTATAGATCGTTGCTGTTTTTCAGAATGTGTAGATAGTTTTCGATATTAGTGGGGTTATGGTTTTTGTTCATTATATGTTCTGCAAAAGTTGAATGTGTGCTGTCACTCTTTAGAGCTCTCATGTGCTCTGTGTACCTCGTTCGGAAGTTTCTGCTTGTTTGTCCTATGGATTGGGCCTGACAGGAGTTGCAAGTGAGTTGATATATTCCAGCGTTGCTGAATTTATCTGAGGTTTTTCTGACTGGTCTTAGTCTTTTCTGAACTGTATTGTTTGTTCTGAATGTTATAGGGATCCCTTGCTCTTTTCAAGATGTTTTTCCTATTTTATTTGATATTTTGTTATTGTATGTTAGTGTGTACCATGTCTCTCTTTTTCCTGAAGTGGTGTGGTATGCTGTGTTGTCTGTGTGTACTTCATGTTTCAGTTTTACCTTGTTGATGAGTTTGTTTATGATGTCTGTTTTGTAGCCGTTTTCAACAGCAATTTCTTTGATTATATTTAGTTCCTGTGTGTAGTTTTCTAGTTTAAGAGGTGTTTATCCTGTGGAGCATGTGTGTGAAACTGGCATATTTATGCACTGTTTGCATAACAGTTCTTGTGGATGGAGAATTCATGATGGTGGTTGTCTCTTGTGATTATAAGATCCAAGAAATTTAGTTTCTTGTTTTCTTCTATTTCCGTTGTGAAGTGGATTTGTGGGTGTACTGTGTTGTTGTTACTGTGTATCTCTTCTATCCTGTTATGTGTATCATCTACAAGACAGATTATGTCGTCAACATATCGGTACCAGTAGATTACTTTGTGCCCTCCTTGTTTTGCACACCAAATAACTGGATTCCACAACTGTACCGCAACCCCAAGTATATATCGCTGACATACGAAGTTCACCTTTAGTATTTGTTTACCAACAGCCGCTCACACAGTTGCAGATGACACGATGTTCGCAGAGTAAAAACGGCAACAGAAAAAAAAGCGCACAGAAAATAGGTCGCATACAGCGACAATAATTCTCAAAAACATGCTGTAACATACAATAAATAAGGTAGTATGAAAGTATCCATACAAAACTATATTTCAAAAAACGAATAGTAAAAATGTAATAATGTGCCACTGTGTTTGTATAACCATGCTATTTTCTGCACATTTTTAGATTCAAAGGCGGACTCAAATTTCTGATGTCGTTGTTTTTCCATGCAAACACGGACCGAATGGAAGAGTTCAAAGATAAAATTATTGTCTGAAGTAATGCTGGAAGGGAAATGACACCATGAATCATGCAGGGCTATCCATGAAGAGTACGAGGGGAACAGCAAGTTGCTGGGCAGCCCAGATACGCACATTAATATTCATGTCTGGGAAGGCTGGCCGCCAGCGGAAGCGTTTAAACTGAGAAGAGTGTTCCTGGAGCCACTCTGTAACAATTCTGGACGTGTGGCGTGTCGCATCGTGCTGCTGGAATTGCCCAAGTCCGTCGGAATGGACAATGGACATGAATGGATGCAGGTGATCAGACAGGATGCTTACGTGCGTGTCACCTGTCAGAGTCGTATCTGGACGTATCAGGGGTCCCATACCACTCCACACGCCCCACACCACTACAAGTCTCGACCAGCTTGGAGAGTCTCCTGCTGACTTGCAGGGTCCATGGGTTCATCAGGTTGTCTCCATACCCGTCCACGTCCATCCGCTCGATAAAATTTGATACGTGACTCGTCCGACGAAGGCAACGTGTTTCCAGTCATCAACAGTCCAATGTCGGTGTTGACGGGCCCGGGCGAGGCATAAAGCTTTGTGTCTCGCCATCATCAAGGGTACACGTGTGGTCCTTCTGCTCCGAAAGCCCATATCGATGATGTTTCGTCGAATGATTCGCACGCTGACACTTGTTGATGGCGCAGCATTGAAATCTGCAGCAATTTGTGGAAGACTTCCACTTCTGTCACGTCGAACGATTCTCTTCAGTCGTCGTCGGTCCCGTTCCTACAGAATCTTTTTCCGGCCGCAGCGATATGGGAGATTTGATGATTTAGAGGATCCGAATATTCAGAGTACATTCGTGAAATGGTCGTTCGGGAAAATCCGCACTTCATTGCTACATAGGAGATGGCTGACGACTATAACACTACGTTCAGACTCACATAAACCTTGATAATCTGCCATTGTAGCAGCCGTAACCGATGTAACAAATACGCCGGAGACTTGTTGTCTTATATAGGCACTGCCGACCGCAGCGTCGTATCCTGCCTGTTTACATATCTCTGTATTTGAATAAGCATGCCTATACCAGTTTGTTTGGTGCTTTAGTGTATAAAGCGGTTAGCTTATTAATGTGAAATTTAATCTGAGAGAGTAAACTCATTTTTAATATTTTTTTAAAGGGCAGTTTACTAATGGAACTGCGTATAGACATACAGCGTAAATTCCAGAAAGTTAAAATTTTTGAGCTAAAATTACCTCTACAGAGAATGTGGACACAAGCAAGGAATTTCATATAAGAATGGGAAGATAGTCGCATTCCAGGTTTCTGTAAGTTCTTTGGACTAGAATTCATTGCGTAATTTCTAAGGAGTCTTGTTTTGGCTCCCCTCAACCATTTGACCAACACTGTGGCAGGTACGAGTGTAAATGTTCTCTTGTGCAGCGAGCAGCTCAGTTTGTACAGAGACTTCCTGACGAAGAGCTGGGTGGAGCACGGCGCGGCGGCGGCGCTGGTGCTCGAGCTGCTGCCGCAGGCGGGCGGCGGCCGCCTGGGCGAGCGGGCGCTCTTCTACGACCCGTTCGCCGTGGCGGCGGGCGGCCGTGCCCGGGGCGCGCCGGCCTCGTGCCCGGCGGCCGACGTGCGCGCGGCGCTGCGGCGCGCCGCGGCCGACCTGCGGGGGGCCGCGGTGCGCGCCTCCGTCTCCCCGGAGCCGCTGTTCGCCGACCCGGCGCCGGACGGCTCGTACGCCGGCTTCGACGGCAGCGTGCTGCGCGCCCTGGCCAGGTGGGCGGCCTCCGCACCGCGCGTGGGCAGCCGCCGGAGGGAGAGCGAGGCGCTCGCGCAGTACTCCGCTCGCGACACATTTTCGGATATTTCCGCCGACACTCGGCTCGCCTCGAGCTTACAGCTCACGAAGCAGACCAGTGAATCTTTTGCTGTCCAGTAGAACACGGCAAGTGCCATAACCCAATTTGCCAGAAACTGATTATTTAGAATCCTCTTCCACTGAGCGAACACGTGTAATTCAAATTTGCGGTAAGTTCCTATGGCACCAAACTGCTGAGATCATCCGTCCCTAGGCTTTCACTCTACTTAATCTAACTTAAATTAACTTAGCCTAAGGCCAACACACACACACACACACACACACACACACACACACACATACCCCAGGGAGGACTCGAACACGTGTCTCGGTTTATATGTAGCTACTCGACCGTTTATGACAAGACGACGCTCAAAGCTTTGGCCTTAATATACAGTAGATGCCTTTACTGCACTATACTCTTGAGCTGACGTGGTCGCACAGTAGTTAGTTCAAAATGGTTGAAATGGCTCTGAGCACTATGGGACTAAACTTCTAACGTCATCAGTCCCCTATAACTTAGAACTAATTAAACCTAACTAACCTAAGGACATCAGACACATCCATGGCCGAGGCACGATTCAAACCTGCGACCGTAGCGGTCACACAGTGGTTAGTCTCTCACTTTTGCACCCTGTCTTCGATACCCTATTATTGTTCTTACTTTATTTTCTTCATTTATCTACCCACGTCCGTTGAATGCTTCTGCATGTTTCTTATAGAGTTAGGGGGCACAAGGGTTCTGTACTAACAGTAATATTACAACTGGGTTTCACAGTAAGTTTCATAAGCTGATAAGACAAAACATTACGACAACTGCCCACTAGGACGCTGGAAGCTGCCTGTTGGTATTACGCATGTGACACAGTAACAAAGGTGTGTAAGCAGAGCCGATATCGGCTGCAAATGGGGAGATCTATTGACATAAGCGACTTTGACAAAGGGCGGATTATTATTACGCAGAGCCTGTGACCGAGTATCTCTAACACAGTGAACCTGGTCCACTGTTCACGTGCTACTGTCGTGACCAGCTATGGAAAGATGTAGAAGAACAGTCAAACTACTACCACTGGCGGCTCAGTGATGTCCACGACTGACAGAAAGTGGGGCTCGGAGGCTTGTCTGCTCTATAAAGTAGGACAGACGGTAATCTGTGGCATCTCTGCCGAAAGAGTACAATGCTGGTGCACGAATAAGTGATTCGGAGCACACAGGTCATCGTACATTGTTGACCGTTGAGCTCCGCAGTAGACCACCCCTACACGTTCACATGTTACCGAACGAAGTCGTCAATTACGATTGTAGTGGGCACGGGACCATCGGGATTCGACCATCCATAAATGGAAGCGTGTTGGTAGTTCGGGTGAATCGCGTTTTTGCTGCACTGGCTCCACGGCCGTCTCCACAAACACCGTCGTCGAGTTCAACGGCGGCTCGAAACGTGCAGCGCACCACGGACGCAGGCCGGTGGCAGCAGTGTTACGCTGTGGGAGGCATTGTCCCGCGCTTGCAGGGAACCTGTGGAAGACACGCTGACTGCTGCGGACCACCTGCATCCCGTCATCCTTGATGTTTTCCTCGACGGCGATGTCATCTTTCAACAGCATAATTGCCCTTGTCTCGGAGCCAGAACCGTGCTACAGTGGCTCGAAGAGCTTTGTAGTGAACTCACGTTGATGTCTCTGCTACCAAATCCGCCTGATGTAAATCAAATGGGACCCATCTGGGTCGCTATCGTGCGCTATCAAGGTACGCGAATCAGCGGCATGTTATTTACACGAATTCCCTAACCGTGCGTAGACATCTAACGGCACATACCTGCACAAATATACCAACGAACTGTCGGATCCCTCACACGCAGGATCAGTGATGTATTTTGTCCTAAATACGGGCAAACAAGCTATTAAGCAGGTGGGCAGAATGTTCTGGCTTCTCACAGTATATTCATTATATAATGTACAGCTGATTGCTGGCTTCTCAAAACCAATTTGCTTGTATGCGTTCAAACACTTTCAACATAGAAAGTCACGAACCTTGAACATAAGAATTCGACTGCGAGAATGTATTGCAAAATTGGACTGCGAGAAAGTAACTCGAAGGTGCTTATCTGGTTCCTCGTCTGTTTAAATATTCTTAATGGCAAGAATACTGTCTGAATTCAACACTGTGAATCAAACTTTTAAACTGATAAACTGGCCCTGGAAAAACTCCATCTTCCGTTTATTATTATTTAATTTTGGCTCACCTGTGGCACAATGTGACACTGCGCTTGTCTTAAAGGCAAGCTAACTGCTGACATGCACCTGGTGTAACGAGCTGTCTACTTTTTAAGAAAGTCAAAGCATACTTGATATACAACAAATCTGAATAAGTAGAAATTATAACTCATATTTTGGTATGGTCTTCAGATGTGGACAATGTCTTAGGATAAATTATAACATGAAATGTAATTAGTTTTCTGTTAAGAAAATCTCTGTATTGAAAAATTCCCCCTTTCTTTGCTTTACAAATATTAATACATAAAAAAATTACAGTTCTCGAGTGAACAAACATAAGTAGTCTTTAACATCAAATGACATCTTTTCAAATATGCAACTTGTCAAAGTGACATTGAATATTCAACAGTACTTCATAGCCCTAAATTCAGGCTGAAAATTATGCATGGCTATTTATCTTTCCCTGTACTCAAATCTCTTTCTTCTCAAAATACACCAGTCTGTCTTCTCATCTCAAATAATTAATCAGTTAATCAACATGTTCCACTTCCTGAGAACGTAACTGCAACCGTACCACTCGTCACGACACGTCACTGCCGACTACTGTGTCGCCTCATCTCACATCAGCTCCCGCGCCTCTTGCAAAGCAGAGATGGTACATGCAGGCCTCCAGGCGAAACGGAATCGCTGATGATGCTGCGCACTTATAATTTCAAACAGTACAACGGTCATTCCATGTTAAATCAGAATACTTTTAACATGAATTTTAACTCATCATCTCAGATTTTGATGAAACGTGGCACAAACGTATCAAACATATAGATTAAGAAAAATACCACCTCTCTGAAAATACGGCAATGTAAAATTGTCAAAGATCACCAAATTCCGTAATTTCAAAATGTTGTAGTAATTTCAAATTGTTGTAGCAACTCTCCTACTTAAGCTAAAATTGTGGGAGAAGCGTCATTTTGCAGCATTTTCCATGAGCGTTCCTGTGATATGCAACTCAATATGGGTTTGAAATGAATTCAATTTAAGTAAAAATTTTAATTTTTAATTTCTCAAAAAGTGCATGTTTAAAAATTCTCAAACAATTATATGTGATGCTTCACATTATTATTAACTAATTCCCTAAGTATGAAAGTGGGACTGTCATGGGTTTGCACATCTATCGATATGTGAATTCCTGAAAATTTATGAACTTTATTTTCGTAAAGTTTGTAGATTTCAGTGGACATATACATAAATTACCAGCCAAAAGTTTGCGTTTTTTCATAAATTTATTTCTAATACGCTTAAAATGTCACTAGTGACTCAAGAGTGATTATTTTATCAGATGCACTAAAACTAAGTTTTTTTAATACGATTGTAATATGCAACTGTAATCATTACGTTTTGATTACTATATGAAAAAATAGGATAGAAATTCCAAATTCTGATTCCAACAATCACAAATAGCTAACTACTATTAGTGTAGCTGCTCAGGCCAAGCTATGCCAATTCAGGATCAAACCATCTGTAAAGGCGAGCCTGGAGCTGTTATGATTCAGTTGCTTTAAATCCATAAGTCTTCATGCTGGTTTAGTGGAAGTTGGATGTGAATGTCGTTGGTGACTAATGTGGTGATACAAGCTTCCTTAATATTTTGAAAGATGTTGGCTAGTGAAAAAAATTATTATCTACTTTGTTACTCATTATTTCAGTACATTTTCTTAGAGTTCTGCACAGAAACATTTATAGACTTTAATTGGTGATGGTATTATTCATGGCTCAGGAAGAAAGATATCTGACACTACAATGTTACAATCCTTTAAAAGAACAATCATTCATTTAAAAACATAAATAGACTAAGAAATGTGCCTGAATGGATGTGTGATATGTTTCCTGATATCCTAATAATATCAGAAATTTGTGATAATTGTAGGAAATACATTGGTTCATTGAAAAATATTCAAGAAAATAATGAATGTAGGAAATCTTCGGATGGTCATGAAGCAAGCTATGTTCCTCCACCTTCAGCTGTTCTGGAGACGCTAAATACGTGTATTCAGGAATTAGGAGAGTCCCCTGTACAAAGTACAAAACTTCAGATGAGGCAAAATTCAATCAAAAAATTAAATCCTTTGAGTTAAGACTTAAAAACAGTATTTTGACAATGCAGAGAAGTCCTCAGGAACTAAAAGTGAGTCATTGAAACAGTTGTTGTTGCTGTGGTCTTCAGTCCTGAGACTGGTTTGATGCAGCTCTCCATGCTACTCTATCCTGTGCAAGTTTCTTCATCTCCCAATACCTACTGCAACCTACATACTTCTGAATCTGCTTAATGTATTCATCTCTTGGGCTCCCTCTACGATTTTTACCCTCCACGCTGCCCTCCAATGCTAAATTTGTTATCCCTTGATGCCTCAGAACATGTCCTACCAAACGATCCCTTCTTCTCGTCAGGTTGTGCCACAAACTCCTCTTCTCCCCAATTCTATTCAATACCTCCTCATTAGTTATGTGATCTACCCATCTAATCCTCAGCATTCTTCTGTAGCACCACATTTCAAAAGCTTCTATTCTCTTCCTGTCCAAACTATTTATCGTCCATGTTTCGCTTCCATACATGGCTACACTCCATACAAATACTTTCAGAAATGACTTCCTGACACTTAAATGTATACTTGATGTTAACAAATTTATCTTCTTCAGAAACGCTTTCCTTTCCATTGCCTGTCTACATTTTATATCCTCTCTACTTCGACCATCATCAGTTATTTTGCTCCCCAAATAGCAAAACTCCTTTACTACTTTAAGTGTCTCATTTCCTAATCTAATTCCCTCAGCATCACCCGACTTAATTCGACTACATTCCATTATCCTAGTTTTGCTTTTGTTGATGGTTATCTTATATCCTCGTTTCAAGACATTATCCATTCCGTTCAACTGCTCTTCCAAGTCCTTTGCTGTCTCTGACAGAATTAGGATGTCATCGGCGAACCTCAAAGTTTTTATTTCTTCTCCATGGATTCTAATACCTACTCCGAATTTTTCTTTTGTTTCCTTCACTGCATGCTCAATATACAGATTGAATAACATCGGGGATAGGCTACAACCCTGTCTCACTCCCTTCCCAACCACTGCTTCCCTTTCATGCCCCTCTATTCTTATAACTGCCATCTGGTTTCTTTACAAATTGTAAATAGCCTTTCGCTCACTGTATTTTATCCCTGTCTTCTTCAGAATTTGAAAGAGAGTATTCCAATCAACATTGTCAAAAGCTTTCTCTAAGTCTAAAAATGCTAGAAACGTAGGTTTTCCCTTCCTTAATCTAGCTTCTAAGATGAGTCGTAGGGTCAGTATTGCCTCACGTGTTCCAACATTACTACGGAATCCAAACTGATCTTCCCCAAGGTCGGCTTCTACTAGTTTTTCCATTCGTCTGTAAAGAATTCGCGTTAGTATTTTGCAGCCGTGACTTATTAAACTGATAGTTCGGTAATTTTCACATCTATCAACACGTGCTTTCTTTGAGATTGGAATTATTATATTCTTCTTGAAGTCTGAGGGTACTTCGCCTATCTCATACATCTTCCTCACCAGATGGTATTTTCTCCTTTCATCAATTAATTTCAATATTTCTTCTGTTACCCAAGGATTTCTACTAGCCCTCGTCTTTTTACCTACTTGATCCTCTGCTGCCTTCACTAATTCCTCCCTCAGAGCTACCCATTCTTCTTCTACTGTATTTCTTTCCCCCATTCCTGCCAATTGTTCCCTTTTGCTCTTCCTGAAACTCTGTACAACCTCTGGTTCTTTCTGTTCATCCAGGTCCCATCTCCTTAAATTCCCACCTTTTTACAGTTTCTTCAGTTTTAATCTGCAGTTCATAACCAATAGATTGTGGTCAGAGTCCACATCTGCCCCTGGAAATGTCTTACAATTTAAAACCTGGTTCCTAAATCTCTGTCTTACCATTATATAATATATCTGATACCTTTTAGTATCTCCAGGATTCTTCCATGTATACAACCTTCTTTTATGAGTCTTGAACCAAGTGTTAGCTATGATTAAGTTATGCTCTGTGCAAAATTCTACCAGACGGCTTCCTCTTTCATTTCTTAGCCCCAATCCATATTCACCTACTATGTTTCCTTCTCTCCCTTTCCCTCCCTTTGAAACAGTACATAATAGGTAACCTTAAAGCTAACTTAAAGCTAATTTTGTCCAAGTAGTAGGAAAAAGAAAGTAATGCTACTAACGTGTCTGCCTGAATCTTTGAGTACTGCGGAAACAGTGCGTGAATTTAATGCTCCCAACTGCATGGCACCTCAGGAAAAATGGCTTTTCAAGGAAAGAGATAAATTAGAATGGCCTTATCAAAAACCCGGAAACAATTGGTCATAAGAAATTGTGCAAACTTTTCGTGATTATTTTATGAAAATGACGAAATAAACAGAGTAATTCCAGGGAACAAAGTATGTGTAACTGTGAAGGGGAAAATGGAGATAGAACAGTAATATCTAAAAGACTTTTTTTCTGCAATTTAAAAGTGACGTATAAATGTTTCAAAGCTAAATTTCGAGCAATTTTTTTTAATTTGCAGAACTGAGCTCAGAACACTGACGTTTTGATGTGTAGTGAAGACACATACTGAGTATGTTCCTCTATGAGCAGCTAAAATGCAAACTAATAACAGAAAACGCTAAGATCGATATGTTTACAGGAGGCCAATTCCCCAACAGTTAACACTAAATGGCAGAAGTACTGTGCAACCCCGCATCATTCCACTGCATTATGAGAAACTGTAGATACCATGAAATAACCCATTAAAAAGAGCACTACGAAGTGGGTTTGATGATAATGTGGTTGACAGTATCACTTTCTGATAATGGGTTTCAGTAGACAGATGGAACTTAGAATAATGCAGAAGGCCTCAACGGAGTTCACTGAATTATTTTCTGAAAACTGACCACACTAATACTCCATTATTTTCTAGCGAAGCGGCAATGCTCTTTTCGAAATGTAACAAAGGAAAACTTGTTGAGGGTGAATGTGTTGTTACATGTGACTTCTCTAAGAATTACACTTTTGTGTTCCATGATGAGATCCAGGGTTATCATTGGTCAAGTGATCATGTAGCAGTGCATCCCTTTTAGTGTATTACATAGGGGAGAACAAAACATAGCACATGAGTTATATCATAATTTCTAACTGTCTAGAGCATAATATCATAGCAATCTACTGTTAGTAAAGAAAGCTAATTCAGTTTTCAAAGACGAAATTTCAGACATATACAGAACATATACCACTTTTAGGATGGCAGTACTGCCTAGTACAAGAATAAAAAGAATTTTGTAAACTTACGCTTCCACAAAGAAAATTTTGGCATCGGAAGAGAATGGCATTTTTTCGCCTCGCTCATGGAAAAGAACTGTGTGATGGTGTCGGTGGGACTGCTAAGAGATGCTCAACAAAAGTGAGTTTGCAGTGGCTGTATGACAACCAAATTCTTATGCCACAAAAACTTTCTGATTGGGCAGTTAAAAACATTACATCTGTACATTTTGAATTTTCAACACAAGAGGAGTACATTGAAATTGAGAGATTTCTGGAAGAGCACTTTAGTAAGTTTGTTTGAATTAAAGAACATAGAAGTTTATCAAAACTAGACATGATTGTCTCAATGGGAATTCCGCGATCGTTCATTATGTAAAAATATAGCATTTCAGTCTTTGATCGCTATTTTTTATTATCAATGACCAGCTTCGAGCTAGTTGCCCATCTTCAGATCATATATTGCAGTTACAGAGTAACTTGTCAGTACAGAACAATCGGTTCGCTGTCATAAATCGGTCATTGAAAATAAAAAATAGCGATCAAAGACTGAAATGCCATATTTTTATTTATGACATAGAAGTTACCAATACTTTTGATGTTCCTGACCCAATCGGTATAAAAGCATCTAAAGACTTTTTTAGGCACAACAGAAACTACTGTTGAAACAGCTACAAAACCTCGAGAAAGATTAGCTTTGAAAGCCATTCATGGATATCTTACTGTTGTCTACGACAAGAAATGGTGGTTAGCTTATATTTTAACAAAAGATGAAGATCTTGATGAAGTTAGAGATACTTTCGTTCACCCAGCTGGCCCATCAGTGTCTTAGACATGTCATATCACATCAGATATTCTGTGGCTACCTATAAATGGTATTGTTTGTAAGGTAAACTCAGTAACACGAACAGGAAGAATATATCAGATTTCTGGGGATGAAACTGTGCTTAAGTTTGAACTTCTTGTTAAATGCTTCTTTTGTTTTTACAGACTGTTTGAATCAGATTTTGCTAGTGACATTTGGAAAGTATGTGTTAAAATTAAATTTGAATGTGTACATGGATATATTAAGAATGAAATTATTTTTGAAAAATATATAGATTCAAGCGAAAATATACACGTCACTTTTTAATGAAATGTTAACAATAATGTGAAGCATTATATATATATATATATATATAGGAAAATTTTTTAATATGTATTTTTTGAGAAAATGAAAATTTACATTTGAAATTATGGCAGTGTAGTGTTTTTTGACAATTTTGCATTGCTGTATTTTCAAAATGGGTCAACGGATTTTTCTTAATCTGTATGTTTGCTACCTTTGAGCCAAGTTTTATCAAAATCTGATATGGTGAGTGAAATCACTGTGTTGATTAGACATGGAACTACTCACAAAGGCGCTTACGTGTTCCAGACAACCAAATACTAGAGTAATGCCCTTGAAATTATCTACAGCCTCCTATCATCGTATTTATGGTATTTTCAGGGGTTACTATGTTTTTAATCATATTCTTGTATTTCATTTCTACTTCTTATATTAATTCTTATTTTTATTCTTATATTTATTCTACAGGAAGGTTTAGTGCATTCTTTTGGATGACATGGATCGTAGAAGCATAAAGAAACAAAAATTTCTAACACCACGAGCATCGCGCAAAGGCAGGTTTGCCACAGCGACATAACTTCGTATAAAACTCACGCAAGAAACAAACGTCGTTAACATTCTGAAGAATTCACGCGTTAGCACTAATTTCACGGCAAACTACCCACAACGGGTCACTTTACCGTAAACTAGGGCTTGCAACTGATTATGAATCAAGATACATAACAGGAATTTCACCTAAAGCAATTTCAAATAATTTTTTCAATCATTTATTCTTTTTATTTTTTTAATTCGTTCATGAGACATACAATTAGTACACGAGTAGGTAAACGTTCTCCAGTACACATTGGAAAACATTATGTAGTAATCTTCTGCCAACATGAATAGATAAATGAAAAATAATAATAATAATAATAATCGGGTTTCGAAGACAGGGCCCAAAAGTGTGACGCTAGCCACTGTGCCACAGCTTCAGTTTGTCTATATGCTTGCAAAAAAGGCATGAAGTACAGTTTTCTCAGAAACGGTCTAGTATCTAGGATAAGCCGAGACACGTGTTCGCTATTTTCACTCCTCTGCCATTGAGTGAAGTTTTTGGGAAATCGGTTGATGGTACTTGTGTTCTCCTCGTTAGTCCATGCATACTCAGTGCCATTTTCACGTTGCTGGATTTGAACAGCACAGAGAGAAATGTTTCCATTCTCAGAGCGAAGTTATGCCCCATGAGCTTATGTGCGGGCGGAGCGCGTGGTTAACCGCTCGCTACCTTGAAGTGGTGCGAGGAGAACTGTTTTCGTCTGCGGATCAGTGCTGACAACACATGCGCTACACATTACTTACTGCTAACTGCTTATGCCTGCCCTACATGCTGATATATCGGAGACGTTCGTAGCAAGAGGCAATAGCATGAAAATTAGCGACTACTGGCGAAATGTGTGTATTTGTACAACAGCAGCAGTGGCCATGACCTGGTGAAAACAACCAGTTATCTGTCGTCGGTTCACACGGAAATTGTTAGTTAACCCTAAACTATTCTAGTGGGGTCCTGGAGAACGCCATCCGATATAAATACAGGGTGGAGGAGATAAAAGCAATCAGTGTAAGTATAAAGGAAATCCAGTGAAATCACGGAAACGAAGAGCTGAAATTAACATGTATTTTCAATGAAAAATACTGTGAAACATACATTTATAGAAGATGAAAGTGATCTGCAACATCAATACACAACTGTGCACGTCTAAGCATATTCAATACACCAGGCGTAAATGTCTAATTTCACTGATGAAATGCGTAGCCGAGCGGTTCTAGGCGCTTCAGTACGGAACTGCGCTGCTGCTACGGTCGCAGGTTTGAATCCTGCCTTGCGCATGGATGTGTGTGATGTCCTTAGGTTAGTGAGGTTTAAGTAGTTCTAAGATGTAGGGGACTGATGACCTCAGATGTTAAGTCCCATAGTGCTCAGAACCATTTGAACCACTGATGAAATAAATTGAAATGCTGACAGAAGAATGCTAAGAATCGATTATTATAAAACTGTCCACTGTCGTAGCTGTTTATCGCAGAAGTCGAAATGCTGCTTTCGATTGAAAGGGGGGCGGGCTACTTTTAACTGCGGCACCCTGTATAATACATAGCATACGAGCGGAACAACAATGGCGCTTGTGTCCTCTGCATTCCCCAGTGAAGCTATGCCGTTTAACGTGAAGTGTTACATGCGGTTTTTCTAGTTATATGGTATGAGGCAAAGAGAAACAGGCGTCAAAAAACCCTCGAAAGTATTTACGTAAGCTATTTTTCATTATTTCTATTAGTGAAGTCTTGGAATAACTCGAGAAGAGTAAAATGTCAATGAGAACCTCAATATTTAAGGTAATGTATACATGTACATATGCATTATTTTTTAGAATGGCATCGTCAGAGTCATTAACAATTGCCGAGTCAGAAAGAATAGAGAACGATCCTGCGTTTTTGCAATCTGATGAGGAAAGCACAGCAGATTTGATGGATTTATGCTAAACTATCATTATTCCGATTTGAAGTTACGTAAGAAAGTGGTTGTGTAGAATCAAGGAAAGAGACGTGTAATGTGTATTCCGCTGACAAATACTTTTTTGGGCAAAAAGTGGCCAAAAGCAGCTTCTCTTGCAGCTCGTACCCGTGGTCACAATATACTGCAGTTAGTCGCATTCCAGGCGCTAGACGTGAAGCAGAAACGCTTGATTCAACTGTCATATTATCTACTTAGGAATTGCAAATTACTGAAGATTGATTGCAAATAATAGTCAGCAATACAAACGTCAAAACACATGACATGGGAAACAAATGCAGAATTCCTCAACCAGCTTTCATATAACCTCTACATATAATAGAATCGAGAGTATTTCTAGGTTTGCTGCATTTATCTGAAATAATGAAATGTAACCTTGAAAATGTTGCTGGACTAGTTTGTTAATGACGGGACTGGTCGCAATGTGCTTCGAGCTACTAAGAGCGTTCACAGATTTTTATTCATTTTGTCTTGTTTGCGTCGGGATTGTGCTACTGGAAAGGGTGCTAGGAAGGCTGATGACAGACTTTCAGTAATTAGAAATGCACGGGAACTTTTTATAGATAATTGTCAAAAGTATTATGCTACGGGCGAACATAGCAATTGATGAAATGTTAGCACATGTTCATGGTAGTTGCAAATTTTACATGTATATGTCTAAGAAGCCAGCCAAATACGGATTCATAATTATGTGCCTTAGTGATGCGCGAACATTCTATTTATTTAACGCACTTGTCTACACAGGCAAAGAGACAAATGAAAGCACATGGTCAATTCCAACACAGAATGTCTTAAATGTAATAATACCAATTCAGGGAAATGTGACAGTAGACAATGGTTTGTGACACTCTAATTCTGTCATTAAATGAAAGCCAAGAACTTGACCGTCTTAGGCACTATGGAGCTAAATAAACGGCAGATCCCAGGATATTTCAAACCAAACAGAAAGCGTCGAGTGGAGTCTGTATTATTTTGACATAACGAAGGAAAGGCAGTTTGTTCTTATTTTCCTCGAAAAGTAGTGCTGTTTTGTTGCTTTCATCCATGCAGCACGACAAGAAAGTTACTACTCAAAAGAACAAACCTGAAATGATCATGATTTCAATGCTACAAAAGTAGGAAAGAATGCACTGGATCAAGTGTACGTCAAGTAGTTGGTATTACGGCGAACATGCATATGCCAATGTCTGTATTTTATGCCATTTTAATCATAGTAGGAGTCCATGCTGCTCTTTTACCTCAGTGCACCAGGACAATTGATGAAAGTGACGATTTAAAGAGGAGAGAATTGCTCCAGATGGTCGGGAAGGACATAGTAAAGCTACAAATGCAACGTAGAGATATTAGACCTCTTTTTCTCACGAACTGAGAGATGTTATTAAAATTGGTGGTACTCCTCAACATCATCTGAGCCAGAATCCACGATGAAAGCAAGATGCTGCATGTGTGCAAGAAATACAGACAAAAACACCAAAATTATGTGCCAAAACTGCTGGAAACATGTTTTTCCAAACCACAGATTTTTTACATGTCTAAATTATTTCTAATGGTAACTATAACGTGCACAAATGTTTATAATATTCAGTTGCAAAAGTAAATTCGATATAATTTTCGTTTTACTTATTACGGTATTCCCAGATACCACTAGAGTATTAGCGTCAGACTATTTCTAGAGTAGTTAAGGGTTTACTCGCGAAAGTCTAGCATTAGGAAGAAAAAAATAAGATGCAAAAATGTTTCCAATTCCAGGAGAAATGGACGGAGGGTTGTTTCTTTATCACGTACAAAGATAAAACTGTTCGCTTGTTGTGCAGTGAATCACTAGATGCTGTGAAGGAATATAATGTGAAAAGGCTTTCTCTGTACGAAACACATTGTTCAACAACAGCTTACAGGGCAGCATGTGGTCGTGAACGTTGTTTCCCCACTAACGGGCTGCAGAATTTTGTAACGGAAAGTTTTTAAGACAACTACTGTAAGAAACAGATGTTAATTATGTGTAAATGAATCGGAACATCTGAAGACGAGGTGAACATAAAACGAATTTACTTTCAAAAACTCGTGTTGTGAGTCTTAAGCTGTCGGCGCGGTGCGCCAGTGTGCGATTCGTACCTGTGCGAGGGGTTACTCTGTAAACATTAACGTCAGGGGCGCTACAGTTTTGAGTCTATGCGTGCTAGGAGCACGGCTGTCACGTCATGTGACATGGTGGTCCGTGAGCTTAGGAAAGTAAATGAATCAGTCCCGCGTGTCATCAGAGGTTGGCCATGCCTGCTTTATAGCCTGCGCAGTCAGCTACTCACTTCAGTCGGCCGGAGACACTTTCAATGACGCGTCTGAATACCTGTGGAGGAATGGCAGCATATTATTCTTTAGGAGCCGAATACAGAAGGTAGTGATGCTAGACTCTGCTGTTTGGAGAAGAGACGACCTTGTAAGTCATCCTGAAAGTACTGCACTGGATTCAGCTCATGACTCTGGACAGACCAGTCCATTCCATTTCCACAAACTATTGCCCCATAGATGTTACTTTACATCAGCATGATAGTGCAGCCTGTCGCCTCCGAACTGTTCCTCTGCTTTCCATGGTACACAATGTTGTATCATGTTTTCATATCCTTTCACACCTGCCGTTTTCTTAAGTGCAGTACGAGGACCACACAGTAACCACAAAACAGACCCCAAACCCCGTACGTTTTTCGTAAGTATTCTGCTACTGTAAATACTTCACCTATACAGTAGCCGGACAAAGACGAATGAGCGCACTTCACTAGTGAATAAGATTCTCGACTCTGTGACCAGAAAGTGAGCCACGGATAAAACTAAACAGTCTGTCGTGCAGCGCAGAGGCGTTCTTATTTGCGGCATAATAGCGACCAGATGAGTTATTCAGAGAATGACATCTGTTTTTGAGAATATGGGTGTAACTATGTGCAATAGTTTATTATGGAGATGAAAACATTTTTATTAAGCTATTTCGTTCTTCGTATTGATGGAGAAGGTTTTTGTACAATATTTTAAAGGTAACCCATGCATGCGCACGAATAAGATGCTTATTTTCAGAACTATTAATTGAAGGGTATCTTCGTCCCTCAGATAACTGATAATATTTATGATTAGTGTTAAATTGATCTCTCTGCTTTTATTATGTCACAAAATACGCAGGTGGTAGAGATGTCTGTAATTTTTGTAAGGAGAGGACGCCACCATCATTTTTATGTCAATATTCATACTTTAAAGAAATTCGTTCTTGAAAAAAAAAAGTAAAATCCACGTCCGTCACTCTTAGTAAAGTTTTTTACATTTTGTCTTAAGCGCATTGCTCCTTACGACATACGCAGTAACAGAATGTTTAGGACCCGGAAAAAAATATGGATATTTCAAATCATGTTACGCAACTTAACTGTTATATATGGTTCAAATGGCTCTGAGCACTATGGGGCTTAACTGCTGAGGTCATCAGTCCCCTAGAACTTAGAACTACTTAAACCTAACTAACCTAAGGACATCACACACATCCATGCCCGAGGCAGGATTCGAACCTGCGGCCTTAGCGGTCGCGCGGTTCCAGAATGTAGCTCCTAGAACCGCTAGGCCACACCGGCCGGCAACTGTTATACACTTATCACTGAGTACACAGTAAGCTACTTTTGGCATTTATTTAGATTTGTTCTCGTCATTTCAAAGTCAGTGTCTCGCTAAGTTTAAAATTTTGTTTCACGTGTGCAACACAGTGTCAACCAGCAGTCAGTATTACTCACCAGCTGAACACGGTATCTAAAGTACACGATACACGAAGATAGAGTTTTTGGGAATCAAAATATTCAGTATTCTCGCTTATAGACGAATTTTTTTTTACAAAAAATTTACAACCCTAACATTCCGTACTTCACTGGCGAATGCCTGGAGAATGTAAACTGCCTTCAAATGTAGTGCCGACAAACTCAAACCCTTCACAGGGTACAGTGTAATTTATCATATCAAATCACTCCTTTCCAGTCATCCAGTACCCAATTGCGTCACTCTTTAAACAACTCAAGCATGTTTTAGCAGTGACTATAGAAATGTGTGACTTATGACGACCTTCTCGGCCATTGTATCCCATACTCTTTTATTCTCTACGCACTCTCATTGTGTCAGGTGGACTGCCAGTAAACTTTGGAATTCAAAAGTGACTCATTCCGCTGTTTCACCCAATTTTTTTTTACTAACACCCTCCAGAATTCTCGATGGTCTCTGTCGATCAACAAGCGAGGTTGCCCGGTCCTGTGTACTGTGGTTGTTCCTTGGATTTCCCACTTCACAGTCACATCGCCAATAGTCAGCTTAGGCAGCTCCGTCAGAGTTGAAATGTTCCTGCTGGGTTCGTTACTCGGGCGACTACCAGTGGGCAGTCCACGTTCCAAGTCGGTGAGCTGTTCTGACCGACCCGTTCTGATGTCTCGTATCTACTGACGACAGAATACTCTCCACCTGCTCTTGCACTGGCGGGTCCGCCTCTTGGGATAGCCTGTGGTTAATTTCGCATTACCCTGATCAGTTAGTGTATGATGTATCCCTTTTGTGACTAGACAATGTGACAACTGTAAAACGTCAATGTTACCAACATAACAGAAACTACTTTTCACCATGTAAAGTGCCCAAGATCGTTCAATATTGTCTCATGACCGTTATGTATCGGTGTAAACAATTAACGAACTTAGCAAACCGTAACAATTATAATTTTTTAAAAAAATAATTGTTTTATATAACCCCTCCATGAACCATGGACCTTGCCGTTGGTGGGGAGGCTTGCGTGCCCCAGCGATACAGATAGCCGTACCGTAGGTGAAACAAAAACGGAGGGGTATCTGTAGAGAGGCCAGACAAACGTGTGGTTCCTGAAGAGGGGCAGCAGCCTTTTCAGTAGGTGCAGGGGCAAAGTCTGGATGATTGACTGATCTGGCCTTGTAACACTAACCAAAACGGCCTCGATGTGCTGGTACTGCGAACGGCTGAAAGCAAGGGGAAACTACAGTCGTAATTTTTCCCAAGGGCATGCAGCTTTACTGCATGATTAAATGATGATGGCGTCCTCTTGGGTAAAATATTCCGGTGGTAAAATAGTCCCCCATTCGGATCTCCGGGCGGGGACTACTCAAGTGAACGTCGTTATCAGGAGAAAAGGAAACTGGCATTCTACGGATCGGAGCGTGGAATGCCATACCCCTTAAACGGGCAGGTAGATTAGAAAAGTTAAAAAGAGAAATGGATAGGTTAAAGTTAGATATAGTGGGAATTAGTGAAGTTCAGTGGCAGGACGAACAAGACTTTTGGTCAGGTGAATACAGGGTTATAAATACAAAATCAAATAGGTGTAATGCAGGAGTAGGTTTAATAATGAATAAAAAATAGGACTGCGGGTAAGCTACTACAAGCAGCACAGTGAACGCATTATTGTGGCCAAGATGGACATGAAGCCGACGCCTGCTACAGTAGTACAAGTTTATATGCCAACTAGCTCTGCAGGTGACGAAGAAATTGATGAAATGTATAATGAGATAAAAGAAATTATTCAGGGAGACGAAAATTTAATAGTCATGGGTGACAGGAATTCGATAGTAGGAAAAAGGAGAGAAGGAAACCTAGTTGAATATAGACTGAGGGGGGAGGGAGGGGGAGAAAGGAGGAAGCTGCCTGGTAGAATTTTGCACAGAGCATAACTTAATCATAGCTAACAGTTTCAGATAGATTATAGAATGGTAAGACAGAGATTTAGGAACCAGGTTTTAAATTGTAGGACATTTCCAGGGGCAGATGTGGACTCTGACCACAATCTATTGGTTATGAACTGTAGATTAAAACTGAAGAAACTGCAAAAAGGTGGGAATTTAAGGAGAGGGACCTGGATAAAGTAACTAAATCAGAGGTTGTACAGAGTTTCAGGGAGAGCATAAGGGAACAATAGACTGGAATGGGGGAAAGAAATACAGTAGAAGAAGAATGGGTGGCTTTGAGAGATGAAGTAGTGAAGGTAGCAGAGGATCAAGTAGGTAAAAAGACGAGTGCTAGTAGAAGTCCTTGGGTAACAGAAAAGATACAAGTTAATTGATGAAAGGAGAAAATACAAAAATGCAGTAAATGAAGCAGGCTAAAAGGAATACAAAAAATGGTTCAAATGGCTCTGAGCACTATGAAACTTAACATCCATGCCCGAGGCAGGATTCGAACCTGCGACCGTAGCGGCCGCGCGGTTCCAGGCTGTAACGCCTAGAACCGCTCGGCCACTCCGGCCGGCCCAGGCGAAATAAACTCAGATTTCAAAAAGAATATAATAATTCCAATCCCAAAGAAAGCAGGTGTTGACAGATGTGAAAATTAACGAACTGTCAGTTTAATAAGTCACAGCTGCAAAATACTAACGCGAATTCTTTGCAGACGAATGGACAAACTGGTAGAAGCCGACCTCGGGGAAGATCAGTTTGGATTCCGTAGAAATATTGGAACACGTGAGGGAATACTTACCTTATGACTTATCTTAGAAAATAGATTAAAGAAAGGCAAACCTACGTTCCTAGCATTTTTAGACTTAGAGAAAGCTTTTGACAGTGTTGAGTGGAATACTCTCTTTCAAATTGTAAAGGCGGCAGGGGTAAAATACAGGGAGCGAAAGGCAATTTACAATTTGTACAGAAACCAGATGGCAGTTATAAGAGTCGAGGGGCATGAAAGGGAAGCAGTGGTTGGGGAGTGAGACAGGGTTGTAGGCTATCCTTGATGTTATTCAATCTGTATATTGAGCAAGCAGTAAAGGAATAAAAAGAAAAATTTGGAGTAGGCATCAAAATCTATGGAGAAGAAATAAAAACTTTCAAGTTCGCCGATGACACAGTAGTTCTGTCAGAGACAGCAAAGGATTTGGAAGAGCAGTTGAACGGAATGGACAGTGTCTTGAAAGGAGTATATAAGATGAACATCAAAAAAGCAAAACGAGGATAAAGAAATGCTGAGGGAATTAGTTTCTGAAATGAGACACTTAAAGTAGTAAAGGAGTTTTGCTATTTGGGGAGCAAAATAACTGATGATGGTCGAAGTAGAGAAGATATAAAATGTAGACTGGCAATGGTAAGGAAAGCGTTTCTGAAGAGAAATTTGTTAACATCGAGTATAGATTTAAGTGCCAGGAAGTCGTTTCTGAAAGTATTTGTATGGAGTGTAGCCATGTATGGAAGTGAAACATGGTCGATAAATTGTTTGGACAAGAAGGGAATAGAATCTTTCGAAATGTGGTGCTACAGAAGAATGCTGAAGATTGGATGGGTAGATCACATCGCTAATGAGGAGGTATTGAATAGAATTGGGGAGAAGATTAGTTTGTGGCACAAATTGACTTGAAGAACGGTTTGGTTGTTAGGACATGTTCTGAGGCATCAAGTGATCACCAATTTAGTATTGGAGGGCAGCGTGGAGGGTAAAAATCGTAGAGGGAGACCAAGAGATGAATACACTAAGCAGATTCAGAAGGATGTAGGTTGCAGTAGCTACCGCGAGATGAAGAAGCTTGTACAGAATAGAGTAGCATGGAGAGCTTGTTTTATGAAATTTCTTGGTTTACAAAATATTATTTCTGTCTCAGGTGAGCCAAAAGAACGACAGCCACGCAGAACCCTTCCCATTTTTCAGGCTTTAGTAAACCAGCAGCATGCACCTTCATCTGCTCTTTTTTTGCCGAAGCAGCTGCTGAAATCCGCAAAGCGCTTTCATATATTTTGGCCAACGGGGATTGTGGTTGAACTGGTAGTCCTTTCCTTCTGTTTTCTTCTTCTCTTTCATTATTTTCATCAGTTTCTGTATTCCAGTTGATAGTATTTCCACTTTCAAAACAATATGAGATATTAATTAAATTGATTGACTGATTTATTGAAGGGTTTATGGGACCAAGCGGCGAGGTTATCCGTCCCGCGATTCCGAAGTTATTCACAGAACAAAGATGGTCTGCTAAAAGTGGACAGATCCAGTCAGGAGAGTCAAATTATAAAATAATAAATTAAATTACAAAGTAAAAGACATAAAAAGTGAGTCCAAATTAAAAACCGGTAAGAAAGAGCCTTCTTTCCATGTGGGAGTGGCGATACGGTCCGAGATCGAGAAGACACCAACACCCTGCTCCAGGAGGAAAGAATAACCTTATATCTGAAAATAAAAACCACTTTCACGCAGGAAACTGAGGACAAGTTCAACTATCCGTGAATCGTCTGCTAATATTAAAATTAATGAATCTGGAAGACTATACTTAACACGAAGGGCCAAAAGAAAGGGACATTCCACCAATATCAGGGATACGGTTAGTTTGTTTCTACAATCGCATTCTGGGGGTGGTTCGTTCGTAGGAGGAAACAATGGGTGAGCCTGGTATGACTAATGTGTAGACGGCATAAAACAGTGGAACCTTCCGAGAGGAGGGGAAGGAAGAGCACTAAACTGCAGTAGACGCCTTGAGTGTGAGCAGAAGCAAAGAGAGATTTGACGGAGGTCCACATATCCACAGCTGGAACCTTGAAAGGGAATAGGGGGTAGGTATCTGCTTCTCTAGCCAAAAGGTCAACCAATTCATTCCCCAGGATGCCCACATGACTTGGAACCCAGAGAAAGACAACTGAGCAGGCAGCACGGCCAACGGCAGAGAGGTGGTCGTGGATAGCAGAGACCGAAGGGTGGCGAGAGTAGCATCGGGTGATAGCCTGCAGGCTACTGACTGAGTCGAAACAAATTAAAACATTGTGGAGGGAGGACAGAGAAACTAAATTTAAGGGTCTCTGAATGGCTAGGAGCTCTTCTGTGAACACACTATATGATCCCTGCAATAAATGGTGTTCTAAGACAGTAGGAGACGTGAAAGCGTATCCCATCTAATCTATTGGCGTATAAGACGGTGGCACCCAGAGGAACTCTACAAGGATGGCATGTACACGACACCGGAAAGCCAAAGGAGCGATAGAAATATTAGGACCCTGGAATAGGTCGGTCCCAATCCGTGGTCTAGGCAACATCCAAGTTGGGGGGGGGGGGGAGGGAGGAAATACATGGTGCACGTTCTAGTGAGTGGAAATGGAGATCCCGACAGAGAGAGTCCGCAGCTCGTGGTCTTGTGGTGGCTAGTGTTGCTGCCTCTTGATCACGGGGTTCTGGGTTCGATTCCCAGCCGGGTTGGGGATTTTCTCTGCCCGGGGACTGGGTGTTGCCCACTTCGAATTTTTCTCTGAAAGCTGTGTAGTAGTTTCTGATGAACTTGGAGAGCTATTTCATGAGGATGTTGCAGTCACAGAGAAGAGGTATGTTATAAAGTAAGCTCATACTATTTAGGCAGAATACTGCTCGACTATTGCTAGGGATCCTCTAGAGATAAGTTACAAGCGGTAAACCAAGAGGAAAAGCGCAACCGACCTACAGTTCAATCAAGATCTCTCCAAAGTGTCGGGTCACAACACAGATGATCGGAAAGGACTTTACAGTACAGAAAAGTCTGTAGCATTAGAAAGCATAACATGTTTTTTATTTGTTATAAATTAATGGATTGTCAGAACAATTTTCTACGTTTTGTACACTTTAATATAGAAATTGTCAAACGTATACAAATTCTTTTGGTGAAAAATAGTAATTTTGTGAGTTGATGTACTCGTATACTGAGCTTTACAGTATAAGTGCTTCGTATCATTCGAATGATTCTTCCCATCAGGAACTCACAAATATTAACTAATTTACTGTTCTAAATATCTGTAGTGTATACATATATAAAAGAGAGAGAGAGAGAGAGAGTTCCAGTTGCAGGAATAGGTGACCCCCCTTTCAGAAATCCTAAATAAATTTACAAATTTTCATTTAAAAGAGGTTGCACACTTCTATGATACTACCACTTGCAAATTCCGTCTCCGTGAACATTTCCTATCAGTCTGCTACCGCCATGTACAATTAACTGACACACTAAAATACCTCAGACAAGCCCTGCACTGTAAATTAACACCTATGTAGATGTTGGCAAATTACTAACGCTGTCTTAGATTTCATCATCGACGTCAAAACATCGAGGGACATTAATAATAGCCTGAAAACGTTAAATGATGAATTTATAGAACGGCGCAAAAAGGCAACATGAAAATACGTCTAATACCACAGTTATTAATTATTAAATATAGCAATAATTAACGTGAGATACCCCACAACGCTTTTGTCTACAGACTGTAATGCTTTTCTGTCATCTGAAGGTAGTTCAAAGTAATGATCCAAGTAGAAATTCATTCTTAATGTTCAATGCAAATTTCACGTAACACAAAATTCTCTTCCATTATTATTGCTTTCGTAACAAAGTACACGTTAAAAAAGAAAAAAAAATATCAGCTCGCTTACATCGTTTGTTGCTGAATAAGACATCCGTAGACAGTCATATTATTGCGTAATAATCTGTAATGTTAACAGAGTCCGCGTGAAAATGAAAGACGTTTGAGTGCTATTATTTTTCGTGTTAAATAATTTTACTTTTTTACTTTGTTACTGTGAAAGATCTTTAAGAGCTGACAGAACACAAATGTCAATCTCAAAAACCTAAATTCTAGATGTTTTGGTTTCCCTTGTATAAGTAGGCTGCTTACATTTGCGGTGGTCAAATGGTCTCTTACGTGTGATATCCGGAAAATGCTTTTCCTAACTGCTAAAAGTGATACGTAATTGGAAGTAAGTACAACATCCCAGACAATACGGGTAACGTATACCAGTATACATTACGTGACAAGCTTAACGTCCCCCTCCCACTTTCATCAGAGTACCAGGATTCTCAAACATCTTGTTTATTTGTAAGACTGATATCATTTTAAAAATGAGAAAAACTTGTTTTATTCAGTGGAAAGTTCAGTTTTAGATCGTAGCTAATACCACAGATATCATATTAAATATTAGTGATCCGCAGAACACAGTTGGAGAACAGAGAAAGCTGTAGAAAGTGAAACCTGTAGGGATAGACGAAGACTGGAGTATATCCAACAATTAATTAAATAATTGTTGACTTTCTGTGGAAGTGCTACTCTGATGTGAAGAGGCTGACACTGGAGAAGAAGTCGTGGCGGACCGCATCATACCATCAGAACAAAGAAAGAAACAAAAAATCTCAAACGATTAAGATAGTTTTCCCACCTCCTGACTAAAGAATTTATACGGAATAAGTAGCTTCTGAGGCTGTATCACAATAGCCAAGATTTGTAAGTCTCATATTTTGTAACTCCTTATTCATTTTCGTTCACCTTCCAGTACTATGTCCTTTTTTGAAAGATTTTTACCATTCTATTAAATGTTGTGCCATTATTTCACTTTACTGAGCGATTTATTTGTTAGAAAACTTTAAATATTAGTGCTATTGATAGCGCTGGCCTTGTGTGTGTTCTAAACAATATCGAAAAAATCTTTCAGTGAACTGATTTCTTCACAGGGCTCTCAACTTTACTCCAGTCGTGCTGCCGCCGTCTGACGGCTCCGGGATGGGTTTTCTGGGTCCTGGACGATCCACGGGAGCCATGGCGGATCTGGACAGAGGCATCGTGGATCTGATAATGAATTCCGATTTCCTCGACATTATACGTCCCAGTGAGGATGGCCTCCCACGTGTCTTCGAAACTACTACATTCATTGCAGAGGAGGTCAGTACTTGATCATTGCGACCACTGCCGGTATTTCATAGACCATAGCTTAAGAAAAGTCATACTTGTTGAAGCCTGCTCTTCGATGGTCACTATCTATCTTTTTATGGAAAAAATGAGCCTGTGATTTAGTATGCACGTAACTTGCACAAAAGGTATTGTGTGGCTTTTACGAAGACGTAATTCATCAACAGGATTTCGTATTTAATAACGTATAGCTATTTAGGCAGTGGTAAACGACTTGTGCTTACATAGTTTGAAACTTTTTCAAAAAACATTTTGCAACATATGAAGCTAGTGAAATCTTAAGTTCTGATCCGGTTGAAATCCTAAGTGGTGCTGTTCTGTGTTGTGTGTTTTTAGTTAAATCATATGGCGATTCTTAGTAGTATTTTGACGAATCTTCTGTATATTTTCGAGGGTGCCGAATCCGAATTTTTAAAATCCCAGCAAAATTTCGGCCCGGAGAAGGGTAAAAAGAAACGCACGTTCCTGGGTTTTTTCGCTTATAACTCATAAACGGCGCAATTTTCGGCAAAGTTGACTATTTTCATGTAGAAAGAGGACAAAATTTCCCACAAAAGTGGTCAGAGTGACGTTTTTCGTCAGACCAACAATATGGAGTGTAGCGCACTTTGAAGGTAGCGTCATTTTGAACGCCACCATCACAACCCAACCCCTCATTCTTCTATGTGCTATGACGTTCGTTCAGACGGAAAAATGAAAGCCTTTATCACTCTTGCAATTAAGAAGTGTTAAAATATGTTATAGTAATGGCATAATGACTATTATTACCAAATGCCAAATAAAGCATAATTATCATCATAATATATATTTACATAATAATTTTAAAGAAATTTAAAAGGAGTCTTATCCTCTTTGCGCTTTGTGTATCATTACCTGCGTCTTTAATTATTTACTTATTATGTAGTATGAACTGAAATATTCATGTATTATCTTAATTATCAGTAACACTCTCATATATTCTCATTTTGCATATGAATTAAGTAGAGTAGAAACCAATGCACAGTGTTTTTAGATATAATTTCCTCTTGTGTAATCTCAAACGAGAAATATGGCTTACCTTCATCTGTAGCAGTATTTAATTAGTAATATAATAATTTTAAAGACATTTCAAAGGAGTTTCATCCTCTTCGCACTTTGTGCTGCACTGCCCTCGTCTTCATTTGATACGTCTGCGAAACAAGGGTATATATGGGTACGTTACATCTAAGTAAGGTAGTAGATGACTACTTTCAGTTCATACTAGACAACAGGAAAATAATTATTTACCTATTCTAATAATAAGTAATTATGATCTCATTACTCTAAGAAACAATGTACATTGGTTTCATTTCTAATTTATTATGAGATTTCACAAAGGCAAAATTATAACAACAACAATGTGAACTGTAGCTTAGCTTCACATGCAGGATTCCTAGTTTCAGTTTGTGGTTCCTTTCCTACTTCCAAAACGGCTTCTCCTAAGTCGTGCGAATTGAGGTGGCCGATATTCTTACAAGTTATACTGCGGTAAATGCAGAGCTTTTAGCAGCTAAGACCTGTTTTTTGGCAATGGTATGAGTAGCCACAACATCCAGTTTCGCATTTGCATGCGATATAGGTCAGACTAAGATTGGATGCTGGTGATCCGAGCCATTGTGGTCGGAACCAGGCAATCCGTGAACAGCCATGACTTCGAGTCCTGGTTGAGCCAGACGCTGCCAGCACTGACTTTTTATTTATTTTTTATTTGCAGGCCAAGTTCCACAGGACCAAATTGAGGAGCAAATCTCCAGTGTCATAGAACGTGTCAGTACATGAAATTACAAATAAAAGTAATAACAGATAAAAATAAATGTTCATCAACCCAAAAATGTGAGTCCACAAGTTTTAGTAAACGCAATCAACAATACAGTAAGAATCAGCTTAATTGTTCAAGGAAATCCTCGAACGAATAGGAGGAGTGACCCATGAGGAAACTCATCAGTTTCGATTTGAAAGCGCGTGGATTACTGCTAAGATGTTTGAATTCGAGTGGAGCTTATTGAAAATGGATGCAGCAGTATACTGCACACCTTTTTGCACAAGAGTTAAGGAAGTCCGATCCAAATGCAGGTTTGATTTCTGCCGAGTATTAACCGAGTGGAAGCTGCTTATTCTTGGGAATAAGCTAATATTGGTAACAAGAAACGACAGTAAGGAATACATATATTGAGAGGCCAGTGTCAAAATGCCCAGACTCGTGAAGAGGGGTCGACAAGAGGTTAGTGAACTTACACCACTTATTGCCCGAACCGCCCGTTTCTGACCCAAAAATATCCTTTTAGAATGGGAAGAGTTACCCCAAAATATAATACGATATGACATACGCGAAAAAAATAAGCAAAGTAGACTAATTTTAGTGTCTAACGATCACTCACTTCTGATACCGTTCTAATAGTAAAAATGGCAGTATTAAGTCTTTGAACAAGATCCTTAACGTGGACTTTCCACGACAGCTTACAATCTATCTGAACACCTAGAAATTTGAACTGTTCAGTTACACTAATCATATGCCCGTTCTGTGAAGTTAAAACGTCAGGTTTTGTTGTATTGTGTGTTGTTGTTGTGGTATTCAGTCCTGAGACTGGTTTGATGCAGCTCTCCAATCCTACCCTATCCTGTACAAGCTTCTTCATCTCCCAGTACCAACTGCAACCTACATCCTTCTGAATCTGCTTAGTGTATTCATCTCTTGGTCTCCCTCTACGGCTTTTACCCTCCACGCTGCCCTCCAATGCTAAATTTGTGATCCCTTGATGCCTCAGAACATGTCGTACCAACTGGTCCCTTCTTCTTGTCAAGTTGTGCCACAAGCTCCTCTTCTCCCCAATTCTATTCAATACCTCCTCATTAGTTATGTGATCTACCCATCTAATCTTCAGCATTCTTCTGTAGCACCAGATTTCAAAAGCTTCTATTCTATTCTTGTCCAAACTACTTATCATCCATGTTTCACTTCCATACATGGCTACACTCCATACAAATACTTTCAGAAACGACTTCCTGACACTTAAATCTATACTCGATGTTAACAAATTTCTCTTCAGAAACGCTTTCCTTGCCATTGCCAGTCTACATTTTATATCTTCTCTACTTCGGCCATCATCAGTTATTTTACTCCCAAAATAGCAACACTCCTTTACTACTTTAAGTGTTTCATTTCATAATCTAATTCTCTCAGCATCATCCGACTTAATTCGACTACATTCCATTATCCCTCGTTTTGCTTTTCTTGATGTTCATCTTATATACTCCTTTCAAGACACTGTCCATTCCGTTCAACGGCTCTTCTAAGTCCTTTGGTGTCCCTGACAGAATTACAATGTCATCGGCGAACCTCAAAGTTTTTATTTCTTCTCCATGGATTTTAATACCTACTCCGAATTTTTCTTTTGTTTCCTCTACTGCTTGCTCAATATACAGATTGTATAACATTGGGGAGAGGCTACAACCCTGTCTCACCCCCTTCCCAACCACTGCTTCCCTTTCATGTCCCTCGACTCTTGTAACTGCAATCTGGTTTCTGTACAAATTGTAAATAGCCTTTCGCTCCCTGTATTTTACCCCTGCCACCTTTAGAATTTGAAAGAGAGTATTCCAGTCAACATTGTCAAAAGCTTTCTCTAAGTCTACAAATTCTAGAAACGTAGGTTTGCCTTTCTTTAATCTATTTTCTAAGATAAGTCATAAGGTAAGTATTTCCTCACGTGTTCCAATATTTCTACGGAATCCAAACTGATCTTCCCCGAGGTCGGCTTCTACCAGTTTTTCAATTCATCTGTAAAGAATTGGTGTTAGTATTTTGCAGCTGTGACTTATTAAACTGATAGTTCGGTAATTTTCACATCTGTCAACACGTGCTTTCTTTGGGATTGAAATTATTATATTCTTCTTTAAGTCTGAGGGTATTTCGCCTGTCTCATACATCTTGATCTTCACGCAGTATCGTATCTCCCATTTCATCTTCATCTACAGCATCTTCCATTTACATAACATTGTCCTCAATAACATCGCACTTGTATAGACCCTCTATATACTCGTTCCACCTTTCTGCTTTCCCTTCTTTGCTTAGAACTGTGTTCCATCTGAGCTCTTGATATTCATACAAGTGGTTCTCTTTTCTTTGTGTGTTAGAAATTGTAAAAACTGATTCTTACTGTGATTTAACGTTAGTTTATTTTCTACAAGCCATGAACTGAGGTCACGTACTGCACTATTTGAAACCGAGTCAATGTTGCACACAACATCCTTTACTACCAAGCTAATGTCATCAGCAAGCAGAAATATTTTAGTTACCCATAATACTAGAGGGCATATCATTTATACAAATACGGAAGAGGAGTGGCCCTAACACTGATCCGTGGAGCACCCCCCACTTGACAGCACCCCACTCAGAGCTCACATCCCAGCCGTTATCAACATTGTGAATAATGACCTTTTGCTGCCGGTTGCTTAAGTTAGAGGTGAACCAATTGTGAGCTGCTCCCCGTATTCCGTAATGGTCCAACTTCTGGAGCAATATTTTATGATCAACACAATCAATTCCCTTAGTTAAATAAAAAAAAAATATACCAAGCGTTCGAAACCTTTTGTTTAGCCCAGCCAGTACCTCACAGAGGAAAGAGAATTAGCATTTTCAATTGTTAAATGGTTTGTAAAGCCGAGCTGTACACTCGATAGTTGCTTGAGGGTCGTGGACGGCAGGTAGTGCTGTGGCACCGACTCCTGCCTACTGAGGCTGTTGGCCATCCTCCGGCCTGCCATCAGCACTGCGGGTGCCCACGTCAGCATTTCTTCACTGGATGCAAGCAGCCAATTATGTTCCAGGGCCGGACAGGGCCAACAGAGTGATGCGTGTTTGCCTCATCGAGCTAACGACAGAGTGCGTAGTTACAAACGTCTTTCTTTTGGTCAGCAGTGCTTCCACTGGGCTTCTCAGCCCACTGTTGCCACCAACCACACACCGAGTGCAATTGCACTCAAGAGATTAGTTTCAGGGGACTTTATCTCGCTGCAGTGGACAGCAAAGGGTGCACCACTCCACAGCATGACGTCTGAACCACAGCTTGTGATACAGTTGTGGTGGGGTGAGAGAGACTATCACCATTATAGAACAGAATAATTATGCAATTGAGAGTTAGGAGGCATTATAGCTGTAGGGTTACTTTTGTGAGATCGCAAGAGACGGTGGATAGTTTAAGGGTGGTTCTAGAGATGTATGGCTAGAACTCGTGTGATGTACGTATTCAAAATTACTTGGGCATTCTGCCCTTTTTGCCGAGTCTGTGACAGTTTTTTGTCACCACCCTACCCTTCCGTGTGAGCCACCTGAATTCTCTGAACTGAACATTTAAAACAGCGCATTACACTTTGAAGTCGTTACTAAGTGTGAAGGGTAATCCAGTAGACTGACAAGGGAGCATCAGAATGTAGTGAATCTGAGTGCTAATTAATCCACAACCCAGGGAGCAAGCCTGGAAATAAGGAAATAGCAGCTCTAGGCACTACGTGAAGACCTAGCTCAGTGAGAGCTGATGAGCAGTGTCAACACTACATACAGCAAGCAACGTCAGTTTTAGCATGTATGACTGATTATTGCGTAGGGAGACGAAGTTAGGACCGCACGTGATTGTGCCTGCAAAACTAAGGGAAATAGTACTGAGGGGAATGTATGATCATGTCTTATCAGGCCATGGGAGACATGGGCTACAAGTCAGAGGATGGCGGACAAGTGCCAATGGAGAGGACGGGAAAACAAGGTCGACCAGTTAATCAGGAATTGTGGGTAGTGTGCGGATTGTGCTGATTGTGCGGATTTGAGTCAGAAACAGCTGCTATTTCCTTTTTTTATATCGACATTGTGCCGAACCTGAACCAGCAGGCAATAACAGTTGTGCAAGCATTGCTAAATACATGGCTGCTGACGTTTGGAGTGCCGGAAATAATTTTATCTGATCAAGGGACAAATATCATGTCAGACCTGATAAAGGAATTGTGTCGGTTGTTGAAGGTAAAGAAGTTAAAGAGGTCGTCCAGTTCATCCTCAGGCAAATGAGAGGGTGGAACAAGTTCATCAGATGACTTGATCTCACACTGTCACTACTTGGCCCATCACTTGGATGGAGGAGTCTTGTTTTCCAGGCTGCAGGATGTGACACAGATGGTCATTAAGATTAGTATTCAATATGAGGGGCGTGCAGAACGAGATAAGGAGATTGGAGGCGCTGTTTTCAGATTTACATGTAGTAATGGAATGCTTACGGAGGTATTGGTGTGTATGCACGATGGAGCAAATGCAGTAAGTGATAGGAGTAGCGCCTCATGAGCCATTAGAGGATAAAAAGAAATATATATCGGTGAATGCTGGAACTGAAATATTGAATATGCGTGCTTCAACAGTTTACCAACGAAGCGACGAATTATGACAGAGCATCTCTAAAACGGGCATCAGAGGCGGTTAAAGTACAGGTGCTAGGATAACGCTGGGAAGACTGTTGCAGTCACTAGGAGGGGATAGTACCTGGAATGCAAGTGTTGAGTTGACGAACTTGCATTACAAGGTCAAATACGTCCAGTTTCCTGCATGATGAACAGTCCTTTTGTTACCTGAGAAATACTTGAAGTAGATGAGAATGATGTGGGTAGAGTTGTTACCAGGACTACAGAGTGGCAGAGTCGAGCAGCTAGAACCTGCCTTTCTAATACCATCGAGTAACTGTGTATGCAACAACAGATAGTCAAAGCTGCGTGTGTCAGTGAGGATACCAATGGCAGACAGGGACACTTTATTTAAGTTTTATATAGTGCACACGTAGCTACAGGCAATTGGGAAGTTTGAGAAAATGGGTTGTTACTAGTGGTGAAATGTCGGGATCAACAGGGCAGTGACAGAGGTTAAGGTATAGCAATGGAAAGTGGGGTTGTCACCATATGCCTTACTCACGAGATTCAGATGAGGGAAGCACATGTGTCATGCAGTTGTTCAGGGGCGAGGCAGGGGGTTCTCAATGCTGGAAAGAGGAGACCGAACTCAAACTGTATTCCAGAAAACGGGTTTGCAGTGAGTGTACTTAACATTCAACGACAAAGTAGTGCCTGCTAGTTGCTATGAGCAAGGAAAACTGAAGGGAATGAGGTGCTTAGAGTTAAGAGGTAGTGGGTTGTTGATCAATGAGACTATGTGTGATATTTGAGGTCCAACATTCCAGTTAACCAGCTGCAATGACGGGAGTTACTCTGCTAAATGTAACACAGCCACAGCTGTACCAGGCAGCCGAGCCCTCAGAGCTATTACCTAAATAAAACATTACCTTTATGAACAATAACAGGGAACGAAGTCTATTCCATTCTCTAAGTCAGATGATAGCTGTGGAGCAGCTAATGCAGCACGTGAAACAGTATCGGAATAGTTGACACTGGGTAACCGTGACCCTGAGTTTAGCGATTCCTAACGCCATGGTGACTCTGGTTTTGCTCTGCATAGCTTTTATTTGTCTGAGATGCTGAGTATTCCAGAAATCAGACCCATGGGTGGTTCTTATTCCCATGGACTGGTTTCCCCAAGCAAGAGACGACAAATAATTTTACGGAGTTTTCGTAATTAATGAAGTAATTGTGTAGAATTTAGGAATAGCCATTTGAGTGGTGTGTACTTATCCTTTAGATTAAGTGTAGAAGTAATTACGGTGGAGAACCAGGATTTATCAAGACCCAAGGGGCTGGGTTTTCTCCATGGAGGGCGGCAGTGTGGTCCCGCTGCCAACATTTAGTGAAATTAATAAGAAGCGGTAAGAAAACCACTGAAGTGCTACAATGGCTGGGTTTTCTCCATGGAGGGCGGCAGTGTGGTCCCGCTGCCAACATTTAATGAAATTAATAAGAAGCGGTAAGAAAACCACTGAAGTGCTACAATGGCTGGGTTTTCTCCATGGAGGGCGGCAGTGTGGTCCCGCTGCCAACATTTAATGAAATTAATAAGAAGCGGTAAGAAAACCACTGAAGTGCTGCAATGGCAGCCGTGGGCTGGTAGCTGCAGTGTGGCGAGATGTGGGTCAGAATGACATGAAAACGGAAGGGTTACGAGATGGGGTAAACTGCACCACGCAGTGGTAGTAGCCGTTGCAGGTGGGTCACTGTCATCACACCAAGCAAAGACTCTTGTTATGGGGCTATGTCACTAGGTGCCACGTTTTGGAGTAACCAATGCGCCAGAGCCATATAAATAGTTCTGAATTTTGAGGCAAAGGTACTTCTTTGGAGCGCAGCAACACCACCATGTTACACTGGCCGTGCCAGATGAAGAGACGACTGGGCATCGCCAGTAGCAGCCACGAGTTTGAGTCTGGTTTGAACCAGTTGCCGCCAGCACTAAGTTCCTCGAGGGACTAACTGCTTCCTCACAAGCTGCCATCTGACTCCTGCCGGAGGGTAGCGGGTCAGCGGTCATCAACCTCCTTGGTGAGCACATGTAGGGCTAATTCGCAAGAAGAGGCAGGTCGTTCCCCAGGGGGACATTGTTGCAGCACAACAACGGTACCACTGATGCCACGGACGTAGCCATTGGCTACTGAGGCTGTCAGCCATCACTCAGTCTATCGTCAGCGTCACAGTACACCTACGTCAGCATTTCCTTACTCGGCGGAAGCCGCCCTGGGTCAATGGAGCGAGGCATGTCTGCCTCGCTAAGCTGATGACGCAGTGTGTAATTAAAGTTGATTAAATACCTTTGTTTTTGTCAGCAGTGTCTCCACTTGGACTGGGAGGCTCGTTGTCACAACAACTCACGCTACAGAGTGCAGTCACTCAACAGAATAAAATGCATGGTTTCATGATGATATACAGGGTGAAAAGTATTTAAACCGACAAACTCTGGTAGGTTGTAGGGGACATCAAAACAAATATTTTTCCCTATGAGGAGTATTTAAACCGGTAGAGGAAGATTTCTCTGGTGGCAGATTAATTAAACCAACGAACACTTTTACATTTTTTAAGACCAAGAGACAACACATTAACGCAACCCAATATCAGTTACAGTAGATTTTCAAAAATGCCTCCATTGACGCGCAAACAAAGGTTATACCGTCGGATCATGTTCTGTCTGACAAGGGTAAAAACCCCAGGAGTATCCTTAATTGTTTCTGCTGCTGCTACTATCCGGACAATGAGATCCTCTTCTGATGCAACAGGAGTTGCGTAAACAAGGTTGCGCATCTCTCGCCACACAGAGAAGTCCAGAGGGGACATATCTGGGGATCGAGCAGGCCGTGGTACAGGACCACCTCTACCAATCTACGTTTCTGGCAACCGTCGGTCTAGGAATCGACGCACACAACGACTGAAATGTGCCGGCGCCCCGTCATGTTCGAACCACGTGCGTTGTCTTGTAGGGAGCGGGACGTCTTCCAGCAATTCTGGCGAGAAAATTGTACGAGTAATAGTGCCTGCCATTTAATGGCCTAGGTAGCAGGTAAGGCCCAATTAAACAGTCCCCAACAATACCGACCTACACATTAACGAAGAACCGCACTTGATGAGCGCTAGTAATTGTGGCATGTGGGTAATCCTCACTCCAAACATAGGAATTGTGCATGTTGTAGACTCCATCACGCCCAAACGCTGCCTCATCGGTAAACAACACAGAGGATGGAAAGTAGGGTGCATTTCACACTGTGCTCTGGGCGGATAATCAACTGGTTCCAGGTTGTGGACACGCTGTAAGTGAAATGGACGTAACAATTGCTGTCGAAGGACTGCTCTTACATTCGTCTGATTCGTCCCCATGTGACGTGCAAATGCACGAGTGCTGATTGAAGGATCCCGCTCCACATGCTGCAAGACAGCTTCCTCAAATTGCAGCGTTGTTGCAGTGCGACGGCGTCCCTGTCCAGGTAATCTGCTAAATGACCCGTTCTCACGCAGGAGTTGGTACACAGCAGCAAAGGTCGTATGATACGTGATACGGCGATTAGGATATTGTTGTTCATAAACCCGCTGTGCAGCTCGTCTGTTGTGGTGCGCTACGTAGTACGCACCAACCATATCAGTGTACTCACTCCAGGTGTATCGCTCCATTAGTAAACAGAGACAGTGCACTACTACCCTGGTCGACAGCAGTTGCCTACAACTGAAGAGCGTAATACGGCCTCTAACAACTGAAGATCGTAATACGGCCTCTAACAACTGACGAGCGTAATACAACCTGCCGGCCGGCGTGGCCGTGCGGTTCTAGGTGCTTCAGTCTGGAACAGCGTGACCGCTACGGTCGCAGGTTCGAATCCTGCCTCGGGCATGGATGTTTGTGATGTCCTTAGGTTAGTTAGGTTTAAGTAGTTCTAAGTTCTAGGGGACTGATGACCACAGAAGTTAAGTCCCATAGTGCTCAGAGCCATTTGAACCATTTTTTCGTAATACGACCTCCACCGGTTTCAATAATCCTCATAAGAAAAAAGGAGATTACGGGAAAAAATATTTGTTTTTGTCCCCTACAACCTCCCAGGGTTTGTCGGTTTAAATACTTGTCACCCTGCATACCAATAACATTTTCCTGGTGTTCCAGGCACATCAAGTGGTTATATTTCCACAAGCTAGAAGCTCAAGAAAATTTTATCAGTAATATCGCCATGAAACCATGCATTCTGTTAAGAGAGGTTGCAGTCGGTAGGGTGAGTACATAACGTACATGCCATACCTCTAATGCTGCACTACGATTTCTCCCCATAAAAGGCTAGGCAAACTGCGCATTAATATGGCTAATTTATTAAGCTCTCTAGCCTTCTTACTGTGCTGCCATGGTGAGGATTCCACGTATTTCCATCATGACCAATCATATTGACACTACTGGAGCTGGGAAATATCACGCGCCAGCTTTGTCCTACAACTGTAAATTATTCTGTGGCATTATTTTCTGGGAAACCCATGTGGGGTTGTTAAGCTCCCTGTCCTACAACTTTCTATTTAATGCCACCTCGCTAAATTGAGTGTTATTGTAGATAAGATGAAATGATTATGATAACACCTAGTGCCTGAGCGAAGAAAATCTCTTACTCGGCTGGGAATCGAATGCAAAAACCCGTGACTTAGAGGCAGTGCATGATCCATTAGACCACGGGCTGTGAACCATAGTTCATGAGAGGATAGATTAACAGAAAACAAATGGTTACAAATGGGGTGAGCTTTGGCCACCAGTCTGCAGCTGACAGAGTCGATTTCAGCTTCAGATTGGGAATGGATCGACGCAGGCACACTAGGATAATAGGTATCACCGTAAACGAAAACCATCGAAAATCAGAAAAGGAAATTTAGCTGGATTAGACAAGAACAACACGGGGCAGATAGTCAAATAACAGAATCTACTGTTATCAACAAGACAGTAATAAACATAAGCATGGATGCCATGTTGGCACTTGTAGGAACTTTATTCTACATCTTCGCCATGGAGTACCCCTTCTGCTGATATAATCCTTGGTGTTGAACAAGCAATTCTCAAGATATCCAGCGAAACATCACAAGAAATTTGTCGAGAACGAGCCACATCCTTGCAAAATCAAAGTTGCTAAAGCCGAACCTGAAAAGAGCAGAGTACAGCGGCATTCACCTTATCTGCAAGATTCCTCTCACTGTAATCCTGCCAGCCGAAAAGTGCACTGTATTGCAGCCACTAGAATTGAACAAGCTGACTATGATGGGAGCTGGTTCATCCGGGAAAAAAACCATACAAAAAATTATCACAAGACCAAACGTCCAGAATAATAAGGAAGACATTTGAACCTCTCAAGTGGTCATCAGAGGAAGAGAGCATCGTTTAAATTTCCTCCCTCGCGTACCTGGACTACCTATGTTTTACGGCCTGCCCGAAGCTCATAGAAAGGAAACATCACTACGACCCATCATAAACACCACTGAGCCCACGACTTACAGACACAGACGGTAAGCTACGTAATACACTAAGGCCATTAAAATTGCTACACCACGAAGATGACGTGTTACAGACGCGAAATTTAACCGACAGGAAGAAGATGCTGTGATATGCAAATGATTAGCTTTTCAGAGCTTTCACACAAAGTTGGCGCCGGTGGCGACACCTACAACGTGCTGACATGAGGACAGTTTCCAACCCATTTCTCACACACAAACAGCAGTTGACCGGCGTTGCCTGGTGAAAAGTTGTTATGATGCCTCGTGTAAAGGGGAGAAATGGGTACCATCCCGTTTCCGACTTTCATAAAGGTCGGATTGTTGCCTATCGCGATTGCGGTTTATCGTATCGCGACATTGCTGCTCGCGTTGGTCGAGATCCAATGACTGTTAGCAGAATATGGAATCGGTGGGTTCAGGAGGGTCATACGGAACGCCGTGCTGGATCCCAACGGCCTCGTATCACTAGCAGTCGTGATGACAGGCATCTTATCTGCATGGCTGTAACGGTTCGTGCAGCCACGTCTCTATCCCTGAGTCAACAGATGGGGATGTTTGCAAGACAAAAACCATCTGCACGAACAGTTCGACGACGTTTGCAGCAGCATGGACTCTCAACTCAGAGACCGTGGCTGCGGTTACCCTTGACGCTGCATCACAGACAGGAGCGCCTGCGATGGTGTACTCAGGGACGAACCTGGGTGCACGAATGACAAAACGTCATTTTTTCGGGTGAATCCAGGTTCTGTTTACAGCATCATGATGGTCGCATCCGTGTTTGGCGATATCACGGTGAACGCACGTTGGAGGCGTGTATTCGTCATCGCCATATTGGCGTATCACCCGGCGTGATGGTATGGGGTGTCATTGGTTATACGTCTCGGTCACCTCTTGTTCGCATTGACGGCACTTTGAACAGTGGACGTTGCATTTCAGATGTTTTACGACCCGTGGCTCTATCCTTCATTCGATTCCTGCGGAACCCTACATTTCAGCAGGATAATGCACGACCGCATGTTACAGGGCGTGTACTGGCCTTTCTGGATACAGAAAATGTTCGACTGCTGCCCTGGACAGCACATTCTCCAGATCACCAATTGAAAACGTCTGGTCAATGATGGCCGAGCAACTGGCTCGTCACAATACGCCAGTCACTACTCTTGATGAACTGTGGTATCGTGTTGAAGCTGCATGGGCAGCTATACTTGTACACGCCATCCAAGCTCCGTTTGACTCAATGCCCAGGCGTATCAAGGCCGTTATTACGGCCAGAGGTGGTTGTTCTGGGTACTGTTTTCTCAGGATCTATGCACCCAAATTGCGTGAAAATGTAATCACATGTCAGTTCTGGTATAATACTGTATATTTGCCCAATGAATACCCGTTTATCATCTGCATTTCTTCTTGGTGTAGCAATTTTAATGGCTAGTAGTGTAACTTGTAAGTGTAGATGGCGATGCACGAGTCGATGCAACTAACTTACAAATACTGATCAATGTCTGGTTCGTAGACAGATCATTTAATGTGGTGCATGGATGGGGCGCATTACAACTGCAACATAAATTTCCTGAGCTGCGTATACTATCCCAGGCATTCTGTTACTGTCAATTATCTTTCACTATGTATTTCATAACATAATCGCTCATTAGTTCTTGCACGTCTTTTTCTATCCCTCGTAACTCAGGTTTCGGTCGATCTGTTGTGACTTGGTTGTTCACAGTAGCTTTCTTGGGCAGATATATTTGAAAAAATTAATGAATTAAATCTATCTTTACAAGGGGAACAGACATTATCGTGTTGGAGCAAGATTTATGCTGGATTCTTGTCCGATCGAACACGTCGGAAATGGTTCTTGAGTTTATTCCGAGTCTTCACGTATGCCTCTGAATTGATGGTTGACCCTCTTGGCATCATATCCACGTGAATGACGCCATCACAATCCCAGAAGACTAATAACGAAATAACCGTGTTAAAAATTAGATTTATTGATTGTGTGGCAAGAGAGAACTAGAATGCGTCATAACACTCAATTTATTCGTTGATGAGTTAGCAATATTACCAAATGAAATATTTGAACAATTGATCCATTGTCTCCACGATATGCGCTCGCAAGTTTTGAATATATTTTCCTGAATGACTAAATACATGAATTCATTTTCAGTTCTGTATTCTGAGTCCTTTTGTAGCAAATTTGCAGAAACCAGAAAATATGGCAAGTTATAAATTCCTTTTAAAAATGACATCAGGTTTAGGCATGGAATCATTGTTCAAAACAATGACATTTCAAGACTTTTTCCGTAGGGTTCGTGATGAATATCTAGAAGTTACCACAGAGGGTCTGGTGGTGTTCTCCCGTTCCCAACAACATACTTGTGTGAAACGGGATTCTCACCATATCCAGCTACAAAGACAAAATACTGCAATAGACTGGTTGCTGTACGTGACATGCGTCTTCGACTCTCTTCTATCAAGCATGACTTTAAACCGGCGATGAAACATAACAGACAACTACGTGTTTCGCAATAAATGGAAACAATTTTATCAGTTTACAGTGGAATCAATAAAACGTCATTTTGCGTATTGTATTACTGCATGTTTTTTGTATATTTCTCTAGACGTCAAAAGAGAATATTTTTGTATGATATTCAGTAAATGATGATATGGCTCTGAGCACTATGGGACTTAACATCTGTGGTCATCAGTCCCCTAGAACTTAGAACTACTTAAACCTAACTAACCTAAGGAAATCACACACATCCATGCCCAAGGCAGGATTCGAACCTGCGACCGTAGCAGTGGCGCGGTTCCAGACTGAGCGCCTAGAACCGCTAGACCACCGCGGCTGGCGTAAATGATGATAATTAAATATTTGATGGAGCTCTAAAATAAGCAAAATATGATCCTATGTTCATTCTTTAATTTTTAAAAGGGTTCTGTCTTCTTAAATTTCCAGAAACAGTGCACTATATGGAACCGAGCAGTTATGAATGTAGACTTGAGGGCAACGAGCTAATGAGGGCATGACTGTTATCAACAGCATATGCAGTGAGTGAATGGGAGCAAGACACGCAGCGCCTACAGTTCACATTTGCACTGTTGTGCACAATTTTCAATGTAGTAAAGATGCAAAGCAAACTGGGGCAAGAGACCAAACGAAATGCAATAAATCTGCCCCGAACCGCCAGAGATCAGAGTCCCTTAGGCTTCCAGAGGTTCGTCAGGGATACCTTCAGAGTATTTTGGTATATCGCTGGAGTTCCGGTTCACGCTGCGTACAGGGTATTGTACGCGCTGTTGTGTAGTTTAGTGACATAACTGAATATTTTCACGGAGTTAGTACATAGTTTTCACTAGACTGGGAGCACTCTATGATGTACTTTCCTGTATTTCAATGTATGTTTTCTGTTTTAGTGTACGAGTTTAATTTTTATAATTCTTGTTTATTCTGATTGACGGTACCAATTGCGCTGGGTCCGATTACGGGATAGGAAAGAAGTGTATTGGCTAACTTCGGAGTCGTGAAAGTCTGAGTTTGGGTTGTGGTATTATGTAAGTCTATTTGAACCAACGGATACAGAGTATTCCGTTACAGATTCTCAAATACCTGTTCGTCCACAGGGTTTTAAGCTTTGTTTTTTAACTTATGAAGCTACAGTCCCTAATGGTGTTAATCTGACTACTGACAATTTGTGATGGAAGGTTAGCGACTGTCACGTCGACGTCTTGTTGTTGAGGTATTCATCCAAACGCTAGTTTGTCCTGTGTAAGTGCAAATGGTTCAAATGGCTCTGAGCCTTATGGAACTCCACATCTGAGGTCATCAGTCCCCACACACACCCAGGCCAAAGACATCACACACACCCATGCCTCTCTCTCTCTCTCTCTCTCTCTCTCTCTCTCTCTCTCTCTCTCTCTCCACACACACACACACACACACACACACACACACACACACACACACAGGCTCTGACTTCGCTCGACCACTGAACTGACAATTCCTTGACGCTTCATGATGGGACACATCAATCGAGGCCTTCTGTACTGGTGAGGTTTGGCCATAAATTTTTTCCTCAACTTCATTCAGTACCTTCTTTTCTTCTGTAGTATCACATTTGAAAAGGTTCTATTATCTTCCATAAAAGACTAAATACCAGACAAATACTTTCATAAAATACTCCCTAAGGCTTAGATTTACATTAGATGTTAAGAAATAGCAAAAATGTATTCATGAAAAAAAGATGTTACCAGTCTGTACATCATTATGCTGCCACAAATTACATTTCTGCAATTGCGACTGTGGAATGCACAACAAAAAAAGGCCTTTTTACGTATATTCTGTAGATAATTTACACTCTGGGTGTAGTGTGTGTACACAGTACCGCATAACTCACACTTCATAACGTATACAGATACTGTATGCACTTTATATATAACTGTTCATATATAACAGTTCTTTGGTACAAATGGACCAATGATGCTCACAGTGTGAAAGAAATCGATTGTAAAAAAGTACAGCTGTTTATTGCGTGACGGAGTTCGTGACCTTTATTACAGCTGTTTATCGCCGCCTACACACAATATTTCTGAGTGTATGAGTGTATCATACCTTCCCTACTTTCATCTTCAATCAAACACAAATGGGGACGCAGTTAGGTTTATCCAGACTAAAAGTGTTCTCATATGGGAGGAGCAGCTGACGCTGACGAAGTGTACACTGTCGCGAAATCCAACCGTACCAGGCACAGTTCCTCTGTCACATGAAACTTAAACGTTAAAATGATTTGCGAATGCGGCGCTCGCCAGGGGCAGCTGTCTGCGGCATCTAACTCGCAAACGAAGCAGTTCTTTTTGTTGATGAAAATAGACATGTGTAAAATTCTAACGTTAGCTCTATTAAAATGTGTATTTCCTCACTCGCCCATATGCTAGTCATGTTGTTCTGTCTGTGGTGTGCATAAACAAAAATTTCAATTTCCATAAACATGATATAAGATAAAAAGGAAAGTATACTTACTTCATACAGAAGACATCAGCTTATAGTAGTTCACAGAATCACACTTCTGGGAGAAATTTCACTTATACCACGTGGCTGTAATTAAAGTGCAGCCTCCCCCCTCCGGGTTCGGAGGCTAGAATAGACTCGCGATATTCCTCCCTGGCGAAAGAGGCGACTAAAAGAGTCTCCTATTTTACAGCCTAATCAGTTATGGTCCCGTTCTAGGGTCTGACCGTCTTTCAAAGTTCTACAGAAGTGCAGTCCATTAGGGGAAGGCCACCTTACGTGGTGCGTCATGCATCCCTCATGTGCTGAGACCTATTATTGTAATGGAAATGTAATTGCCACTGTAATCCAGCTTTTTGGGCAAGGGCGCCTTATGGTGTGCATACTTTACATCCTTTGTGCGCAGTCATCTCCAGCACTCACGATATTAACGCATCTTCGGCATCCAGCGAATTAGCCAGACCATCGGTGGGGGGGGGGGGGGGGGAGGGGGTCTTCATTTAGCATCTTCGTTGTAGCCCACTCACTGACAACACAGGAATCGCACTGCTGATGCTTGATCTAAAAAATCCCCATGTATGCCAAGAACTAGATGCCCATATTCTTGGGGCATTACGATTCTTGGCAATGGTCATCACATCAGATGGCCTTCGCTGTGGCTGGGTGGCGCCCATGTTACTGTGTCCAGACTAAACGCCTGCGACTGTCGCTTCCCGCGAAGCAGACCGGTACAGCGGTCCCCTGACCCAGTAGGGATCAGCCTGGCCGGAAACACAGACGCTTCCCAGAGACCACAAGGAGGCGTCCACGGCGCCGCAAGAGGTCGCTACAGCCGCGGACCCCTTTTCTTCCGCTCGACACGTGACTGCAAATAGAGCCAGCCATATCCATGCGCCGAGCAGTATTTAGGCTGGCGCAGGAGCCTGGAGAGGCGCGCCGGAGATCTTCGCCATCTGTGTCTCGTGTGTGTGACGTCGTTTAGTGTTTTTAGTGTCCGCCGTCACGCTTCTCCGTTCACTTGTGCCATCGGATTCATCAGTGTTCTGTGCGCCGTGTCAACATGTTTTCAGTGTCTTTCTCGTCGAATGTGAACGGCTCCGTGTTTTTTGTGTGACTGTGACCACTATTTTTTGCCCGTCACTATGTTCATTTTCATTCTCCATTTTTTTGTACTCGGTTGTCAACTCTCTGGCTGAAGAGCGGCGTAGCATGCCACTGCCAGCCTACCTGTTTGCTCAGGTGTTAAAATAACAATAAAGTAAAAAAAAAAACCTGGAGAGGCAGTTCACGCCGAGCGAGCCCACTGGTGTCATCGTAGCCGCCGCGTCATCGTCCACCGCCGCCAGCGTACCGGAGCCATCCCCGCAGGGCCTCTACTCGTCCTCAGACTCAGGTGACGGCAATGTGGACTACGCGCCGCTCTTCACGAGACGCCCGTGGCTTGGTTTGGTGAAGTTGAATGGTTACTAGAGACAGTTTATGTTTGGAAGAATCTCTGATTTCGTTATTGGTAGGCTTGGAGGATCAGTCCTACCATACGAATATTGTTTTGTAAATTTTGAAGAAAGACTTAAGTTTAAATAAAAACGCTATAACTCACACTCTGAGATTTTCCTATCCGTGGACGGCGGATATATATTACATGTGGAGAATGCCTGACTGGAGTGGGTGGCAGCAGGGCGGATGACACACAATGAAGTTGTCCGATGATGAAGGCCTAACAGCCCCAGTACTCTGTAGGAGAGGTAAGGTGCAATATGATGCTGAGAGATATGACCCCCAAATCATTCCCTTCCCTGGATACACTACGGGAGGAAACTAGGGCTAAAGATGGTTGGCATAAACGATTCCCCCTGAGACCATGCACAAGCCACTCCAAGCCTCTGTTTCTCGTTGAGAACTTAGTGGACAAGTTTGGGGAGGTGGCAGGCATATCAAATAATGCATCCCCTACCCATTCACGTGCGATATTCATCTGGGCCAAGCTGGGTGATGTTACGATATCCATCACCACCCATAAGAGCGTGAACATGGTCCATACAGGTCTCCTCTTGCAGTCTGCTGACAAGCTGCTCGTCAGTCTACGGTGATGAGGTGTACAAAATGGCAAATGGATCTGAGCACTATGGTACTCAACATCTGACGTCATCAGTCCTCCAGACTTAGAACTACTTAAACCTAAGGACATCACAACATCAATGCCCAAGGCAGGATTCAAACCTGCGACCACAGCAGCTGCATGGTTCCGGACTGGAGCGCCTAGAACCACTCGGCCACCGCGGCCGGTTGAGGTGTACGCTTCATCAGATTTGTGCCTAGTGGACCTAACGACAACAGAGTTGCTAGTGGTGCCTTCATCTTGGCCTTTGGGAGTCATTCATTGCCGGTGTACCGTTAAGCCCTACGTTCCTCGCCCTATTCAGTGCTTCAGATGGTGGAAATTTGGGCCCATGTCCTCTCTATGTAACGTCAGTCCCACGTATTGGGAATGTGGACATCCGTCACACAGGAATATTCCTTGTGCTCCTCCTCCCATTTACATCAACTACAGAGAGCACCATTCACCTTGTTTGCTGGACTGACCATTTATCAGAAAGAGAGGAAGATAATGGAATATAAGACCCTGGACAGACTGGCCTACACAGAGGCAAAAAAAAAATATATATATATAACTTAACCCTCTACACATGACATCCTCATATTCTATGGCTATGACGACCTTGCCCTTTACAAAAATGGTATCCCCATCAGCTATGCCTCTTAAAGTGAGCCCTACAGGCCGCCAGCCTACGCCTGCCCCCTTGATGGCTGGAGGGAATGCTCCTTCTGTTGCTCCTCTAACATCTACTTCAGGTGTAAAGCTTTCCCAGCCATTGGGACATGTGTCCCCACCCACTGGCTGGAGAAGCAACAGCCTCCTCCAGTTCCTCTTGCAGGGAATGTGTCTCTTGGGAGAGGCTACTTCTGCTGTGAAGCTAGACACCAGCCAGTGGCTGAAGGAGCCACAAGATGTTGGTCGTAGGGCTTCACAATCATCATCGGTTCCTGAGACTCAGAGAAGCTCTGCCAGCCAGAGAAACCGACAGAGAAGTGAGACGACAGGAAAAAGGAAACAATAAAGAAGAGAGAGATCCCGTTGGCTCCCACACCACAGCTTCCTTTACGTTCCTATTCTGAGGATGAGGTGGAGATCCTAGTGTCCCCTGAGGACCTAGATCTCACCAGTGCTTCAGAACCAGTTGACACATAGACCACAAACCCTCAACAGGTGGTAGGTGACCCTATAGTGTGAACTGCCCCCACAGTCCATTTATGGCTTCCTGAACTAAAGAATGCGTCATCCTCCGGTGGAACTGCAGAGATTTTTTCGTGCACCTGTTTGAACTACGACAACTCTTAAGCATTACACCTGCTGTCTGCTTAGCCCTTCAGGAAACCTGGTTTCCAGGAATATGGAACCCCACCCTTTGCGGCTGTCAGGTATATTACAAAACTCACAATAACTGCAACAAGGTGTCAGAGGTATGGATTATAATATATATTAATCTCTCAGTTTGCATTTCTGGCCTTCTATCATCTATCCACTGGCTCATGACGACCTGTATGGCAGTGACCACTTTCTGTTATTATTGTTCATTCACCAGCGTCACTCTCCTAGATGCTGGCCCAGAGGTACTACACTCCTGGAAATTGAAATAAGAACACCGTGAATTCATTGTCCCAGGAAGGGGAAACTTTATTGACACATTCCTGGGGTCAGATACATCACATGATCACACTGACAGAACCACAGGCACATAGACACAGGCAACGGAGCATGCACAATGTCGGCACTAGTACAGTGTATATCCACCTTTCGCAGCAATGCAGGCTGCTATTCTCCCATGGAGACGATCGTAGAGATGCTGGATGTAGTCCTGTGGAACGGCTTGCCATGCCATTTCCACCTGGCGCCTCAGTTGGACCAGCGTTCGTGCTGGACGTGCAGACCGCGTGAGACGACGCTTCATCCAGTCCCAAACATGCTCAATGGGGGACTGATCCGGAGATCTTGCTGGCCAGGGTAGTTGACTTACACCTTCTAGAGCACGTTGGGTGGCACGGGATACATGCGGACGTGCATTGTCCTGTTGGAACAGCAAGTTCCCTTGCCGGTCTAGGAATGGTAGAACGATGGGTTCGATGACGGTTTGGATGTACCGTGCACTATTCAGTGTTCCCTCGACGATCACCAGTGGTGTACGGCCAGTGTAGGAGATCGCTCCCCACACCATGATGCCGGGTGTTGGCCCTGTGTGCCTCGGTCGTATGCAGTCCTGATTGTGGCGCTCACCTGCACGGCGCCAAACACGCATACGACCATCATTGGCACCAAGGCAGAAGCGACTCTCATCGCTGAAGATGACACGTCTCCATTCGTCCCTCCATTCACGCCTGTCGCGACACCACTGGAGGCGGGCTGCACGATGTTGGGGCGTGAGCGGAAGACGGCCTAACGGTGTGCGGGACAGTAGCCCAGCTTCATGGAGACGGTTGCGAATGGTCCTCGCCGATACTCCAGGAGCAACAGCGTCCCTAATTTGCTGGGAAGTGGCGGTGTGGTCCCCTACGGCACTGCGTAGGATCCTACGGTCTTGGCGTGCATCCGTGCGTCGCTGCGGTCCGGTCCCAGGTCGACGGGCACGTGCACCTTCCGCCGACCACTGGCGACAACATCGATGTACTGTGGAGACCTCACGCCCCACGTGTTGAGCAATTCAGCGGTACGTCCACCCGGCCTCCCGCATGCCCACTATACGCCCTCGCTCAAAGTCCGTCAACTGCACATACGGTTCACGTCCACGCTGTCGCGGCATGCTACCAGTGTTAAAGACTGCGATGGAGCTCCGTATGCCACGGCAAACTGGCTGACACTGACGGCGGCGGTGCACAAATGCTGCGCAGGTAGCGCCATTCGACGGCCAACACCGCGGTTCCTGGTGTGTCCGCTGTGCCGTGCGTGTGATCATTGCTTGTACAGCCCTCTCGCAGTGTCCGGAGCAAGTATGGTGGGTCTGACGCACCGGTGTCAATGTGTTCTTTTTTCCATTTCCAGGAGTGTATTACCAAGACTGAGTGGACGTTTCATCTCTGCTACCACCGACGGATCTCTATCGTATGGCAAAGTCTATGTAGCGATACAGAATATCACTGTGACCATTGTTTCTGCAGATGAATAGGCAATCTCTTATTCCTTGGGATGCCCCTGGGCGGAAGACAGTGCCTTGGTGGTCGACGGAAATCGCTGCGACCGTCAGGGATCGTAGGTGGGCCATACGACGTTAAAGCGGCACCAATTAATGGAGCACCTCATTGCCTTCAAGCGGCGCCATGCCCTGCTCCATCAACTAATCAAGTGACGGAAGCAGGAGTGCTGGGAACGGTACATCTCCACCATTGGGACATGAACCTCTCGTTCTCAGGTTTGGACTAGAGCTCATATGCCTTTACAGGTATCAGAAAATGCCTTTACAGATATCAGACCCCTGCAGGCTACGTGGGATTTCCACACGTGTATCCGTATATACCGACGCAGACGAAATTGCAGTGCGTTTTGCCAAGCATTCCGCTTGAATCTCTGCATCTGAGAATTACCAACCTGCCTTTTGTATTCTAAAACATCAACTGAAACGACAACATTTATCTTTTACTACACGCCACCCTGAGCCATATAGTGAGTGGGCATTTCTCAGTGCCCTTGCACATTGTCCAAACACAACCCTTGGGCCAGACCACACCCATCAGCAAATGATTAATCATCTATGAGTAGATTATCAGTGCCACCTCCTTGCGATCTTCAACTGCATCTGGACCGATGGTGAATTCTTGCTGCAATGGCGAGAAAGTACCATCCTTCCAGCGCTAAAACCTGGTAAGAACACGCTAGGTATGGAGAGCTATCGTCCTATTAACCTCACCGACGTTCTGTGCAAGCTGCTCGAATGTGTGATGAGTCGGCGGTTGTGCTGTCTCCTTGAGTCTCAGAGCCTTTCCACCAAAGTCGCTCCACCACTTACAGGTTGGTATACCTGGAGTCTGCTGTCCAGATGGCCTTTTCCAGATGTCAAGCCTACGACACCACTTGGCGACACCACATTACAAGAGTGGGGCGCTGGGGCCCATTCCCGATTTTTATACAGAACCTTCTGAGTCTGATTCAGAGCTTCCATATCCAAGAGAATGGAGTCCTGCAGGGCTCTGTACCGAGTGACCCACTCTTTAGTGGCCATTAATGGTCTTGCAGTAGCTGTGGGATCCCCAGTATCACCTTTCTTATATGCTGACGACTTCTGCATTTCCTTTTGCTTCTCTACTATTGGTGTGGCTGACTGTCGACAGTAGGGAGTCATACGAAAGGCGCAGTTATGGGTCCTCACCCACAGCTTCCAGTTTTCAGCCGTCAATACTTACATCATGGTCTTCTGGCCCCCCCATCATACAGTTCTCCCGCACCCACAACTTTACCTTGATGAGCATCTCCTTAATACAGTGAACTCTTTTCCTTATTTAGAGCTGGTTTTCGACGCCTGCTCAACTTAACATTCTTCGATGCCTAAGATGAGAAAGTTAAGGCCCTGCAACAATTCGCTTAAGGCGACGGAGTCACGCTGACTGCGGTGCAGATCGCCCTACACTGTTGGGACTGTACCAGGGGATTTGTACAGCTGCGTCTTGACAATGGGAACCTGGCGTATGGTTCAGCATTGTCCTTATCATTGCAGCTGCTGGAATCTATACACCAATGTTGAGTTCGATTTGCTACAGGAGCTTTCCGAATGAGCCATGTGAGCAGTTTACTCGTGGAAGCTGGTATAATTGGCAAGCAGTTGCCAGCTGATCCGTCGTGGAGCAATCCCACACAAATTCGCAGCTCGCCTAAAATCCAAATTAGCGTCTCCTTTTCCCTAATACAGCGACGCGTCCCCGGCAACGGCGACCCGGATCGAGGATTATAATTGCAGTCCGTGTTGTAAGCTACCCCCTCCTTCCTACTTCCATCTATATTCCACATTACTCAATGTCTTTTATGAAGATTTGAGAGGAACGAAGATTAAATTACACTTTCATGTTTAGTTAGCTTGTCATGTTGACATGGCTCCAGCTCTTCTTGTTTAGGGGTCTGATTCTCAAAGTTGAAAATGTCACACTTTAGATACTAACGGTTGGATTGAACTAAATAAATTTGAAGATTGTTTATGTGAAAAATTAAGAGACTGTTGTTGCAGAATTTTTATTTTTACGTAAATATTTCTCATATTTTAGTATATTATACTTACTTTCTCACTGGTCGTACCGGACTCGAGAGTCCATTACCGCAGCAACGTATTTTCGCCATCTGTCCCTGTCTTGGGCTATTTCCTTCCATTCACCTTCCATACCTAGGCTCCTCAAATCAGCCTTCACATTGTCCTCCCATCTACGCCTCGGTCTCCCCACAGGACGTTTTCCCTCTAGGTGCCCTACCAGTACTCTGCGCGCTGCCCTGCCCTCATCCATTCGAGCTACGTGACCCGCCCATCGCAGCCTGCGTGATTTAATAATACTGATTATGTCAGGGCTTGAATAGAGTTCATGAACCTCTTCGTTATGCAGTTTTCGCCACTCTCCGCTAATGTCATCCCTTTTTGCTACAAAAATTTTTCTCAAAATTTTGTTTTCAAATACTCGAAACGGCTTTTCATTTTGCACAGTGAGAGACCAAGTCTCACACCCATACAGCATAACTGGTAGAATAATAGTTTTGTATATTCTAATCTTTAATTTCCTAGACAATATCCGTGATGAAAGTAATCTATTCAGTGAGAAGTAGCACGCATTTCCCGCCCGTAATCTCTTCTTCAGTTCGGATTCAATCTCATTTCTCGAAGTGATGTCCACGCCTAGTTGCTTAAATGTGTTCACTTTTTCAAACTGCATGTCTCCAACTCTTAACATTTCCTGATCTACTGCTGTTGGCATTCTAGTAGTAACCAGGTATTTAGTTTTGTCTTCACTTATCCTTAGACCTACATCTTCACTAGCCTTGATTAATGCATTCGCATTTGCTGTTACAGATTGTTTCCTATCGCTAATGATGTTTAGATCATCTGCATACCCTAATATCTTAATATTTCCATTTAACTCTACACCCTCTGAATTATCTGCTGCCATTCGTACAATATATTCTAGGACTAAATTAAAAAGTAGCGGAGACAGGGCATCTCCCTGCTTAAGGCCGTTCTTTATTACAAATTCTTCTGACTCCAATTTCCCCACGCGTAGTCTACCTTTTGTGTGTTTCAAGCTCGCTTCTATAAGTCTAACATACTTCTTTGGTATTCCAAGTTCCAAAAGAATTTGGTACAATTTTGACTGCAATACTGAATCATATGCTTTTGTAAAATCTATGAAAAGATTATGAACTGGTTTATTGCATTCCCATTTCTTTTCCAAAATTTGACTCAGGGTGAATATTTTGGTCTATAGTTGATCTGTCCCTCCAAAAGCCGGCTTGGAAATCCCCCACAACTTCATCTGCATATGGTGTAAGCCTGCTTAGCAGAATATTCGAGAAAATTTTGATACATACTGGTAATAGCGATATCCCTCTATAATTACTACAATCCGTTTTGTCACCTTTCTTAAAAATTGGGATCAGAATCGACTCCTGCCACTCTTCAGGTAACATCTCTGAGTTCCATACTTTAGTTATCACTTTGTGAACTTTTTCCACCAATTTCTGTCCCCCATTTTTAACTAATTCTGCAGTTATGCAATCTGATCCTGGTGCTTTATGGTTTTTCAATTTGTTGATTGCATCTCTTAGTTCCTTTAACGTTGGCTCAGGCATCTGGGGTTCTGCTGTATGTATTTCGTATGCCTGCTCATTTCCTGCTTCCTGGTGTACCTTTAATAGATGCTCAAAATACGCCCTCCATTTACTTAATATAGCACTGGGGTCTGTCAGTATTCCCCCAGAATCCTCTGTGCATTTGTCCTAGCCTTGAAGCCCTTCCTATACCCATTTATGTCTAGGTAAGGTTCCCTAATGTTTTTTGTTTTAGTGTTTGTTTCCATTTTTGTAACTTGATTGTTCAAATAATCCCTCTTCTTTGCCCGTAGCCTACGACTAACTTCCCTTCTCAAGTTCAAGAATTCCTCTCGTTTTTTGTCTCCCATTCTATCCTAATCTAATCGCGCTTTTCTCCTTTCCTCTACCAATTTCTTGCATTCCTCATCAAACCACGGTTTCCTCCTGTTCTTCTTAATTGTACCTATTGTGACCTTTGCTGCTGCCTCTTTGATATTATTCCTCGCAGTGATCCACTGTTTATTTACATCCTCGTCTTGATCTTCGTGTGTCCTGAGAGCATCAAACCTATTTGTAATTTCTATCATGTACCTTCTTCTAAAGTTTTCATCATTTAGCTTGTCAGTGTCGAACCTAACAAGTTCTGCATTGAGACATCTTGATGTTGCTGTAGATAGCCGTTGGTGAACTTTGGCAACGACAAGAAAATGATCAGAATCCCAGTCTGCTCCCCTGAAAGTCCAAACATTTTCTATACTAGTGTGCCATCTCCGATCTACAAGAACATGATCAATTTGGTTTCGGGTGTATCCATCAGGAGAGACCCAAGTTGCTTTATGAATGTCCTTCCTTTTGAAATATGTGCTCTCAACAATCATGTCTTTTGAAACAGCAAAATTAGCCACCCTTGTGCCATTATCATTCGAAATGTTATGCAAACTTTCTTTCCCAATTGTAGGCCGGAATGCTTCCCCCTTCCCTATCTTCGCTTTAAAGTTACCTATGATTAATTTTGTATCGTACGAGGAGAACTCATCCCACAGTTGATCCAGTTCTTCATAAAAAACGTCTTTAACAACTTCTTCAGTGTCCTCAGTTGGTGCGTGTACATTAATTACTACTAGTCTATTCCACCTGCCGGACAACACTATAACTGATAGTCGGTCACTAATGAACCTTATATCTCTGATTGCGCGAAGCACTTTTCCCTGTATTGCGAAACCTGTTCCGAAACTGTGAGCTTCCGCACCTCCATAGAAAAATGTATAGTTACCCCTCTTTTTGCTACCCTCACCCTGCCACCGAGTTTCTTGAATAGCTGTAATGTCTATATCGTATCTATCTAATTCGTCTAGTAATTTCTGTAATGTTCCTGGCCTGTTCAAACTTTTAACGTTTCATGTTCCCAACCTGAAAGTTCCTTTCGGCCTGAATCTCTTCGAATTAGGCTCCGCTCGGAGCTCCGAATGGGAACCTAGTTTACCTCCGGAATATTTTACTTCAAATGGACCCATGGCCATTAATGTTGCTGATTCTTGATGAATAGATTTGCTAGGAAGAGAAGAAGAAACAGGGATGGTTCATCACGCCACCGCCTGCTCCCCACCGGCTGTCTGCGACTGCTTATTTCTTGTATTCGCAGCTACCCTTCATATCTGAAGGCCGTATCCCCTATCCGCAACCTGGGGACGCGCTGTGCCGTGGTGGTAGGGGCCCATGAGACAGTTTAGTATTGTTTAGTATATTATACAAAGACTAAATTACATTGTTCGCACAGAAATATAAAAATAGGCCCGATAATATCAGAGGCATACTTACGACGCCCACATTCTGCAGAAATAGAAATTCATTTGTTAACAGAAACTGTAAGCCATTTGGAATATTGTTGTTAGATTTAATTTCGATTATTATTTCATAAATGAATCCAGAAATAAACATAATAAACAGTACAGGACTGCGTAATTAATAATAGAAATTTTAAACGTGCAAATACTTCGCAATTTCAAATGTTTCTAAAAAAGTAATTATAACTGTACATTCAGAACTAGTACTTATCGATTATGACATCGAAACTAAAATATTTTATAAAGTAATTCCTTCTCATAATTTTAGCTTCAAATTTAACAAACAGTGTATAAAATTATATGATAGTTTTCAGAAAATCAGCTGAGATAATACTGACCTGTCCAAAATTCGAAAAATAATACTGGCATCGACAACTACTGTTGAGGAAAAGTAATGCTAGAGGATGATGTCCATTACAGTGTCCAGTCTCTTCTCACTGAATTCGAGTCTTTCCCTCTACCACCTCTCTTCCGGGTCCACTCACATACACCTCCATAGTGTGTAACTCGAGCACAGCTTCGTCTGGCCCTATCACAAGTCGCAAAAGACTCAGTTCATCCTGTAACCCTCCGTCGCTGGGTTCAATTATGCACATGTGGGACATACTGTACAGCGCTCCCTGCCAGGTGGCTGCAGCGTTTTCGCTGCAGAGCTGGTGGCCGTCTCTCACGTTCTTGAGCATATGAAATCCAGCACTGAGGAGTACTTCGTCTTTTTTAGCGACGCCTTGAGCGCCTTGCAAGCTCTCGACCAGCGCTATCCTCGCCATCCTTTGGTAATGGCCGCCGAAGACACCGTTTACGTCCTCGAACAATGTGGACGGTCAGTGGTGTTCGTGTGTTCACTGGGCGACATGAGATGGTGTCCCATCTTGTGTGAAAACGGTTATTACTGCCTTGGAACGGCGTACGTTTGTGGAAACCAAATGCTGTACAAGGTGGTCTCGATAATGTGCAGACATCACGGTACACCTGACCGGCCCTCTGGTTGTATTCTCCTCAACACGTCAGAAACCCGGGAAACAAACTTTCTGACAGATTAGGCGAAGAGGCTGCTCGTAAATAGAGTCTGGAGATCGGCATACCGGCATCTGATCTATTGTTATTCAGCTGCAAAATTTTTGGACTCTGAAATACAGACCGGCGCTCCCTGACTTTGCCGAATAAGTTAAATATGGAAAACGAGACAACGAATGTGTGGAGGTCCTCCATGCGAGACTCTCGGAAGGACTCCATTGTTCTTTGCCGGCTCTGCATCGGCCATACTTGGCTGACTCATGGTCACCTCCTACATCGCGAGGACCTACCCCAGTATCACTGTGGTTCACTGTCGACAGTTGTCCACAATTTGTTGGACTGTCCATTTTAGCCGTCGTGCGGCGGACGTTTAATCTCCCTGACGCTCTTCCTTCCCTTTTAGATGACAATGCGTCAACGGCTAACATAGTTTTAAGTTTTATCCATGAAGGGATTTTTTTGTCGTTTTATTTAAGGGTGGGTACCCTACCCTCATCTTTCAGGTCCTCACCCTACCTTCTTTATTCTTGCGATCAGCCAGCCGAGGCCATCTGCTATATTGTTTTAAGACATTTTACCCATTTTTCCTTTTCATCAATGTTTTCAATTTTGGCTTGATACTTTCGTTTTCCACTTTCTTGTGGTTACATTTGGGAAGGAAAAAAATGTGTAAAACTACAGATTTCAAGCGATAGGATTCCTTCGGGGTATGGTTTTTGTGGTGTCACCGCCAGACACCACACTTGCTAGGTGGTAGCCTTTAAATCGGCCGCGGTCCGTTAGTATACGTTGGACCCGCGTGTCGCCACTATCAGTGATTGCCGAGCGCCGCCACACGGCAGGTCTAGAGAGACTTCCTAGCACTCGCCCCAGTTGTACAACCGACTTTGCTAGCGATGGTTCACTGACAAAATATGCTCTCATTTGCCGAGACGATAGTTAGCATAGCCTTCAGCTACGCCATTTGCTACGACCTAGCAAGGCGCCATTACCAGTTAACATTGATACTGTAAATAATGTACCGTCAAGAGCGACGTTCACCATTAATGGATTAAAGTTAAATATTCCACCAGCTACGTCCGTTTTTTCTAAGTCTAATTTCCTTGTCATGTTCCAGACCTCACGCCAGCCTGCGTGAGCTAAAACACGTGCCTTTCGGCTTCTTCTAGTAACACGGTGTTGGCTCTCCTGCCAACCACAACAGTTTTAATCTGAGGCCTGTGTGACTAGGGAAAAAGGGACATAACAGTCCATGCAGTTTAATCTCTTCTCGGAACCAACTAAAAATCCACCCACTCGCCCATTCAAAGTGCAGCCACTCGTAGAGGTCTAGTGTGGGCTGTAATTGTAGTGTGGAATCGGAACTTTGTAGATATTCTGATACGTTAATGCGGAACAGATTTACATTGGAAAAATTACTTCCAGTTTTGACCACCAGCTGCAAATATGGAAACATTTCTACACGTGTTTCTTGCGTTGACAGTGCCGCATGTAACGGATTAGGAATGCGACGTGGGCAGAAAAGGTCAAACAAGTGAGAACGGCATTAAGTTGATGTCGTTCTTAACTGCCGCTTGCACAGTTTGTTCAATTTGTGCACCGGAGACATCGACGAGATGTTGCATGCGTAAAACGACAAGATTAACAGGTGCTCGCAACAGTTCCTATGGAATCTGAGCAATGTGATCCTGTGCACTGACTTTCGCATCGCGTACAGACTGAACGCGCACCTGGTAAACGCACTATTTTAGATATCTCCAGAGCCAAAAGTCACGTTCATAACATGAGGTGATCTTGCAGGCCATGCATCTGGAGAAGCTATGGAGATAACACGTTCATGGGAGGTACCATTAAGCAGTTTTTCACTGGGCGAACAGCAGGAGGTGTTGTCCCATCTTCTATGAAAAGAGTGGTTTCCACACAATTGCTCTTCCAAAACAGGAATCACTTGCTGAACAAGGAGGTCTCCATAAAGTGCAGACGTCACAGCACTCCTGACCGGCCCTCCGGGTGTGAATTCTTCACAGAGGAACAGACCAAGAATAAACGAGCTCGTGAACCCACACGACACTGTCACATACTGGCTCTTCTTGCACAGCACGCGGTTTAACAGTACTCCAAATTTGGCAATTCTATATCTTCGCTGCACTCTTTGGTGTGACGTCATAAGCGCGTGACTGCGTGTGAGATCGCTCTCTAAGTTTTCATATAATTTTAGGTTCCAGATATTTTAACGGTTTTATAACTGACTTATTAGTGGTTTCTTCATTCACCTCTGCCTTTCTTGTGTTGTGACCTCATATTTGGAGTGTTTCGCATCGAGCAACTTAACCTCTTACCCCTTGTTTACATTCCGCGCTGACCAGTTGCAGCTGTAGCGGCGCATCGAAAGCTAAGTACTAATTAATTGTTTGTGTATAGTAGTTTATTTAGGAAATTTATTAGTCTTCAACCGGTGTTCTTGGTGTTTTCTGGTGAAATAATTTCAGAAGAAATTTTTGCGAACTGCTTTCAGTTTCGTTACTGTGTCCTTAGACGTTTGATTTTCTTTCTGTGTTAGTATTTTGTTATATTCTCATTTGTTGTTGATTAATACGGTTAATAATAGTAGTTACTTCCCTTGTAGAGCAAGTTTGTGATTATTGTAGTCAGTTTTTAACATATTCCTATTGTAGTAGCGGAACTTGTTGTTTTCTTGTTTCAATAGCTGTAAAATTTTACCATGAGTGACAAGTGTGGGCTTTGCCGTAGGTTTGTGAGTAGTGGATTGCGGTGTGAGACTTGTTCGAAGTATTTTCACTGGGAGGAATGCAGTGGGGAAGTCAGTGGGCATTCTGGTGAGATCCTCTCCTGGAACTGCAGGTTATGTAGCAAGAGTAAGTTGATAGAGGAGCAGGAGCGTAAGATCAGTGCCCTTCAGGAGCAGTTGAAAAACGCACAGGAGGAGCTAGATAGGATGAGGAGGGAGAAGGGGGTTGGGGAATGGGAGCTGGCTGTTGGCAAGAGATCTGCTAGGAGAAGGAGATTTTCAGATAGTTTTAGTATTGGTGTTTGTAATAGATATGACCAACTGTCAGAGTCTAGTGGAGAGGAATCTCTAGTAGCTGTAGATGTAGGAAGTATGCAGCAGACCTCAGCAGTTATGGTGGCTAGGACAGTTGCAAAGTCTAAGAGAAAGAAGATGGTTCTGCTGTTAGGTAGTTCTCATGGTATAGGTGTAGGTCAGCAGTTGCAGGAAGTGTTGGGGAGTGAGTACCAGGTCACCAGCATTGTGAAGCCTAATGCAGGATTGGCTCAAGTGTCTGTTAACATAGGGGGGTTACGTAGGGATTTTACTAAAGAGAATCAGGTAGTGATTGTGGGTGGGGCTGGTAATAGTATTGACAGGGATGGGGAGTATGACAAAGATAGCCACTCAGACTGGCAACACGCATGTGCATTTCGTGGAACTGTTTCAGCGTCACGATCGGCCTCATCTTAATACAGCTGTCAAGCGTAATAACATGAGACTTGGGGGTGCGCTGATGACAGAAGGCATGAGACACATTTCAGTGGTGTCGGTGGAGTCTATCAGCAGGATGGGTTTCACTAGACATGGCCTGCACCTCAACAGGTATGGAAAGGGGAGGTTGGCAAAGCTTATAAGTGACAGCATAAGTGGGGGTCGTGGGATCACTCATGGGAAAATTCCGGTAGTTGTGGGTGTTAGAGCTGCATCTTTTTTAGGTTGAAGTCAGCTGATAGGTATTCCTGCTTAAGGGAAGTCTCTCTAACAAAGAAACCACTTTCGACAAGGCTTAGGTATCCAATTAATGAGGGAATTAGTATATTTCATCAAAATATACAAGGTATTAGAGATAAGGTTAGTGAACTGCTTATACACGTTGACTCTGAAATTATTGGTATATCTGAACACTTCTTAACTAAGGAGATAATTCAGAGGCTTCCTCTACCAGGATACAGGTTGGCTGGCAGCTTTTCTAGGAGCTCTTTGCAGTGTGGGGGAGTAGCCATGTATGTAAAGAACGGTATCCAGTTGCTGTAGAGACCTTTGTAAACCTTATCAAGGAACAAGAGTGGCAAGATGTTTATAGTGCTGATACAGTAGACGATAAATATAATGTTTTCCTCAAGCTTTTCTCGTGCTCTTTGAAAGTTGCTTTCCGTTAGAACGTTCAAAACAGGGTACTAGCACAAACAGGCCGCCTGGGTGACTGACTAGAGGGATAAGAATATCTTGTAGAACAAAGTGGCAATTATATCAAAACGTTAGAAACAGTCACAATCTAAATGCAGCAGCCCATTACAAACAGTATTGTAAGGTGCTTAAAAAAGTTATTAGGAAGGCAAAAAGTATGTGATATGCAGATAGAATAGCTAAGTCTCAGGATAAAATTAAAACCATATGGTCAGTCGTAAAGGAAGTGGCTGGTCTGCAGAGACAGGTCGAGGATATAGAATTAGTGCGTAGTGGGAATGTCCGTGTTACTGATAAGTCGCATATATGTACAGTATTTAATAATCACTTTCTGAATATAGCAGGTGAACTAAATAGAAACCTAGTCCCAACAGGAAATCATATAGCGGTCGTAGAAAAAAGTGTTCCGAGACTGTTACCTGAAATGCTCCTCCATGATACTGCCAAGTGAGTTAATAATTAAATCACTAAAGAACAAGAACTCTCATGGATATGACGGGGTATCTAGCAGAATACTAAAGTATTGCTCTATGTATGTTAGCCCCCTACTTAGCCATATCTGTAACTTTTCCTTTAGGAGTGGTCGGTTTCCTGGCCGATTAAAGTACTCCGTAGTGAAGCCACTTTATAAAAAGGGAGACAGGGATAATCTTGACAATTATAGACCTATTTCTATGCCATCGGTGTTTGCTTAAGTTATCGAGAGGATTGTATAAACAAGGTTACTGGAGCATTTAAATTCACATAATTTGCTGTCAAATGTACAGTTTGGTTTTAGAAATGGCTTAACAACTGAAAATGCTATATTCTCTTTTCTCTGTGAGGTTTTGGACGGATTAAATAAAAGGTTGCGAGCGTTAGGTGTTTTCTTTGATTTAACGAAGGCTTTTGACTGTGTTGACCACAAAATATTACTGCAGAAGTTGGACCACTATGGAGTAAGGGGAGTAGCTTACAATTGGTTCGCCTCTTACTTTAAGAACAGAAAGCAGAAGGTAATTCTCCGCAATATTGAGAGTGGTAGTGATGTTCAGTCCCAAAGGGGCACTGTTAAGTGGGGCGTTCCCCAAGGGTCTGTGCTGGGGCCACTGCTGTTTCTTATTTACACTCCTGGAAATTGAAATAAGAACACCGTGAATTCATTGTCCCAGGAAGGGGAAACTTTATTGACACATTCCTGGGGTCAGATACATCACATGATCACACTGACAGAACCACAGGCACATAGACACAGGCATCACAGCATGCACAATGTCGGCACATAGTACAGTGTATATCCACCTTTCGCAGCAATGCAGGCTGCTATTCTCCCATGGAGACGATCGTAGAGATGCTGGATGTAGTCCTGTGGAACGGCTTGCCATGCCATTTCCACCTGGCGCCTCAGTTGGACCAGAGTTCGTGCTGGACGTGCAGACCGCGTGAGACGACGCTTCATCCAGTCCCAAACATGCTCAATGGGGGACAGATCCGGAGATCTTGCTGGCCAGGGTAGTTGACTTACACCTTCTAGAGCACGTTGGGTGGCACGGGATACATGCGGACGTGCATTGTCCTGTTGGAACAGCAAGTTCCCTTGCCGGTCTAGGAATGGTAGAACGATGGGTTCGATGACGGTTTGGATGTACCGTGCACTATTCAGTGTTCCCTCGACGATCACCAGTGGTGTACGGCCAGTGTAGGAGATCGCTCCCCACACCATGATGCCGGGTGTTGGCCCTGTGTGCCTCGGTCGTATGCAGTCCTGATTGTGGCGCTCACCTGCACGGCGCCAAACACGCATACGACCATCATTGGCACCAAGGCAGAAGCGATTCTCATCGCTGAAGACGACACGTCTCCATTCGTCCCTCCATTCACGCCTGTCGCGACACCACTGGAGGCGGGCTGCACGATGTTGGGGCGTGAGCGGAAGACGGCCTAACGGTGTGCGGAACCGTAGCCCAGCTTCATGGAGACGGTTGCGAATGGTCCTCGCCGATACCCCAGGAGCAACAGTGTCCCTAATTTGCTGGGAAGTGGCGGTGCGGTCCCCTACGGCACTGCGTAGGATCCTACGGTCTTGGCGTGCATCCGTGCGTCGCTGCGGTCCGGTCCCAGGTCGACGGGCACATGCACCTTCCGCCGACCACTGGCGACAACATCGATGTACTGTGGAGACCTCACGCCCCACGTATTGAGCAATACGGCGGTACGTCCACCCGGCCTCCCGCATGCCCACTATACGCCCTCGCTCAAAGTCCGTCAACTGCACATACGGTTCACGTCCACGCTGTCGCGGCATGCTACCAGTGTTAAAGACTGCGATGGAGCTCCGTATGCCACGGCAAACTGGCTGACATTGACGGCGGCGGTGCACAAATGCTGCGCAGGTAGCGCCATTCGACGGCCAACACCGCGGTTCCTGGTGTGTCCGCTGTGCCGTGCGTGTGATCATTGCTTGTACAGCCCTCTCGCAGTGTCCGGAGCAAGTATGGTGGGTCTGACACACCGGTGTCAATGTGTTCTTTTTTCCATTTCCAGGAGTGTATATAAATGATATGCCTTCTAGTATTACAGGTGATTCAAAAGTATTTCTGTTTGCTGATGACACCAGCTTGGTAGTGAAGGATCTTGTGTGTAATATCGAAACATTATCAAATAATGTAGTTCATGAAGTAAGTTCGTGGCTTGTGGAAAATAATTTAATGCTAAATCACAGTAAGACTTAGTTTTTACAGTTTCTAACTCACAATTCAACAAGAACCGATATTTTGATCAGACAGAATGGGCATATTATAAGCGAGACGGAACAGTTCAAGTTCCTAGGCGTTCGGATAGATAGTAAGCTGTTGCGGAAAGCCCATGTTCAGGATCTTGTTCAGAAACTAAATGCTGCTTTATTTACCATTAGAATAGTATCTGAAAGAAGTGACATTTCAACATGAAAAGTAGTCTACTTCGCATATTTTCATACGCTTATGTCATATGGTATTATTTTTTGGGGTAATTCTTCTGATTCAAAAAGGGTATTTTTGGCTCAGAAACGGGCTGTTCGAGCTATGTGTGGTGGAAGTTCGAAAACCTCTTGTCGACCCCTATTCAATAGTTTGGGAATTTTGACATTGCCCTCGCAGTATATATTTTCTTTAATGTCGTTTGTTGTTAGCAATATTAGCTTATTCCCAAGAGTTAGCAGCTTTCACTCAGTTAATACTAGGCAGAAATCGAATCTGCATGTGGAATGCACTTTCTTGACTCTTGTGTAGAAAGGAGTGCACTATTCTGCTGCATCCAATTTCAATAAGCTACCACAAGAACTCAAAAACCTTAGCAGTAGCCCAAACACTTTTAAGTCTAAACTGAAAAGTTTCCTCATGGTTCACTCCTTCTATTCTGTCGAGGAGCTCCTGGAACAGCTAAAAATTTAGCAAATTCCAGTGTTACATTGTTGATTTTCTTTATTTAAACTTACGACTTGTCGCCTGAATATGTTTCTTATATTTAATTTTATCTGTTTCTACAATGGTGGTATAATTTCATGTATTGACTCGTTCCATGACCATGGAGGCTTCTCCTTAATGTAGTCCCACGGAACAATAAATAAATAAATATAGTGTAGCTTGAGCTTCGTCACTCCACAGAATAGTGCCCGGCCACATGTCATCAAGTTGTGTGATCCGCAGCAACGTTTTGATTTTGCTCTTCAAAGTTTCAGTTGCTCCATCACCTGCATCTTGTCCACCCCTTGATCAACAATACAGAACGTTTTGCCGACTGTTTTACATGGGTACCCTCACATTTCACTAGCACTAGCACTATCCGGGGAAAGTGCTGTACGGCCTGTTACAGCTACAGCAACCTCGTCAATAACTTCCTCTTCCAGAACCAAGCTCACACGTGTTTTAGAGTTACATTATCGTCTTCTTTACACCATTTAACGGCACCTGGCCTTTCCTCAGATCTTTCAGTCGGAGGTACTCTCTGAATGCAGCACTGTGATTGCTGCCACTCTCATCAAAAATTTTCACTAACAGCTATACTGTTACTCTTATTATGGTTTGTCAAATAAGAGCGTGGATATCATATCATCACACGAAGAGCGTACAGCGTCAGATTCGCACCTGATGGCCATGTTTTTCTGGCGTAAGTAGTTAAATATGCCAATGCTTCAGTGTGGAACCAACTTTTGCTGCCATAGAATATTACAGACCACAATGGGCTTCCATGAGTGTATGCACTGTAATTACACGACTGTCCCTTAAAACTGCTAAACCACGAAGATGACGTGCTACAGACGCGAAATTTAACCGACAGGAAGAAGATGCTGTGATATGCAAATGATTAGCTTTTCAGAGCATTCACACAAGGTTGGCGCCGGTGGCGACACCTACAACGTGCTGACAGGAGGAAACCGACTTCGATAAAGATCGAATTGTAGCCAATCGCGATTGCGGTTTATCGTATGGCGACACTGCTGCTCGCGTTGGTCGAGATCCAATGACTGTTAGCAGAATATGAAATCGATGGGTAATGCGGAACGCCGTGCTGGATCCAAACGGCCTCGTATCACTAGCAGTCGAGATGGCAGGCATTTTATCCGCATAGCTGTAACGGATCGTGCAGCCACGTCTCGATCCCTGAGTCAACAGATTGGGACGTTTGCATGACAACAACCATCTGCACGAACAGTTCGTCGACGTTTGCAGCAGCATGGACTATCAGCTCGGAGACCCTGGCTGTGGTTACCCTTGACGCTGCATCACAGACAGGAGCGCCTGCGATGGTGTACTCAACGACGAACCTGGGTGCACGAATGGTAAAACGTCATTTTTTCGTATGAATCCAGGTTCTGTTTACAGCATCATGATGGTCGCATCCGTGTTTGGCGACATCGCTGGGAACGCACATTGGAAGCGTGTATTCGTCATCGCCATACTGGCGTATCACCCGGCGTGATGGTATGGGATGCCATTGGTTACACGTCTCGGTCACCTCTTGTTCGCATTAATGGCACTGTGAACATTTGACGCTACATTTCAGATGTGTTACGACCCGTGACTCTACCATTCATTCGATCGCTGCGAAACCCTACATTTCAGCTGGATAATGCACGACCGCATGTTGCAGGACCTGTACGGCCTTTCTGGATACAGAAAATGTTCGACTGCTGCCCTGGCCAGCACATTCTCCAGATCTCTCACCAATCGAAAACGTCTGATCAATGGTGGCCGAGCAACTGGCTCGTCACAATACGCCAGTCACTACTCTTGATGAACTGTGGTATCGTGTTGAAGCTGCATGGGCAGCTGTACCTGTACATGCTATCCAAGCTCTGTTTGATTCAATGCCCAGGTGTATCAAGGCCGTTATTACGGCCAGAGGTGGTTGTTCTGGGTACTGTTTTCTCAGGATCTATGCACCCAAATTGCGTGAAAATGTAATCCCACGTCAGTTCTAGTGTAATATATTTGTGCAATGAATACCCGTTTATAATCTGCATTTCTTCTTGTTGTAGCAATTTTAATGGCCAGTAGTGTATAACGAACTGATATTTACTTAATGAATGTTACATAAAATATTTCTAGTAAATTAATAAGAATTTGTTACAAACTTTCAGAAAACACGAAGATGATTAAATAAGATTGTCGATACAGGAAGACGCGAATCTGCTACCTTTTACTTCGCAATTCGGCGCCTCTATCCACTAAGGTACGCCAAAATTAGTTAATGACGTATGAGAGATTAAAGCCTTCACAAGATCTTAACACAAAGTACGAGATTGTAAGTCATATGTCAATTATAACAAATACTAGAATGAAGGGGTTTCTGATAAATATTCAACGTGCAGACCTTAAAACGGCGTACTTCCGTAACACACATTTTATAGGCATAATACGAAAATAACTAAATACGAAAATTCTTTAACCAGCAATATGGCGTTCCCTGCCATTTTATTATAACACAACGTACCAATGACAACACATTTTCGAGAGATCCTCAATGTTCTTGTGCTTTGAAACGGCAAATGTTCACACAATGTAATTTATACTATAAAACGTACCAAATACGGGCTTCAACTGAAAATGACAAAATCCAATACGGCGCTTCCCAAGTTCTGCACATAAGATCGCACTTGTCTGTTATTGGTTCAACGTCTCGTAGCACGTTGCCGAAATATCACAGAACTTATTTCCCGTTCAGGAGGCGCTGCCGCACGTGAAATACAAGATAACTGGAAGTGATGTCGCAAAACTCGTACAGCTCCATGTAAATGTCGGGTAACTCGTCCCATGTGAGGGCGGCTTATGTTTGTGGCAACATGATCATTGGCTCGCTGACGCACTATGCACTTTGATTGGGGTGAGAAATACTTTAACCTCACGGAAAGTTTGGTCTGGAAAGCTTAGTGGTTTGTTATTCATTTCTGGACTGTGGATAATTTCACACTGCCCGACATGCAGCGCCACAGAGTGCTATACAGTTGCTATTATTGTATTCGAAGCTCATTTTTTTGTTCATTTCGTTAATCATGATTGGTTATAAGGTCCAGTAACGTTTATTCAGTCGATTTTTTTTTAAATTCTCCTAACTCGAATTATGAGGCATTACGTCTACGTGACTACTCTGCAATTCACGCAAATGTGCTTGGTGGAGGTTTCACAAAAACAATCTCAAACTATTTTTCGTCCATTGCACTCCCGAAGAGCACGTGGAAAAAACGAAAACTTAAATCTGTGCGAGCGAGCTATGAATTCTCATGTTTTTCTGCTGGCCATTACTCCTTATTTAGCTGGGATTCAACAAAATATTTTCGCAGTCGGAGGAACAAATTGGTGATTAAAACACTGAAATTTTAGGAAAGAACACGAATGATTGCCACCCCATATCACTTATCATATCCGCGACTCTTTCTGCCCTATTTCGCGATGATGCAAACCGAGCTGTTATTCTTCGAACTTTTTCAATGCCCTGCATCAGTCATATGTGGAATGGATGCCCCCCGCGCAATAATGTTTCATAAGAGGACGGACAAGCATAGTGTACACAGAAGATGCAACAGGCCTGCTAAAAGGACTAAGTGTTTTGCCAATAAAAAGCAATCTTTTGTTCACCGTCCCCCACAACGTTTTCTGTGTGATGGTTTCAATTTAAATTATTGGTAATTCTAATCCGTAGATACTTAAGGGGCTTCACAATTTTTATTCTTCGGGCTGAACTGCCGCTCCTCACACCATACAGATATCTGGTGTAAACCATTTTGTAATTCGTGTTGGGCACCTAGCGAGTTTATTAGAAGGTAACGACAGCGTCATCTGGAAGCAATATAAGATAAGTTTAGAACATGATTTGAGCAGTTTTTATATAGATCAAGAACACTTCCTCGTGGAACCTCCGATATCACTTCTGTTCCACTCGATGACATCGCGTAATTTACGAAGAGCCGTGATCTTACCGGCAGGAAATAATGAATCCAGTCGCGCAGCTGAGACAATACCGTATTGGTACACAATTTTATTAGAAGCCGCTTTGGAGGAACGGGGTCAAAAGCTTTCTGCAAGTCTAGAAAAATAATATCAAATTGAGATTCCCTGCCAACAGTTCTCATTACGCCACCTGTTGTGATGAGCAGCAATCAGTCCTTTCCACATCATTGTTATTCCATCCTGGACTTCCCACTATTTGATTATGCTACAACCCCGTTCCATCTCCCTTTGTTACTATTCTCTAACGCTTTACCTTATTATGTGTCTATCGTTTTCCTTCTCTTCTTCCCTGTGTTTTATTGTAAACTTCCACACCGCACAAACTCGACTTCCGGGCCATCCCGTATCAACAGCATTGTCCTCGCACAACCATTGGCTATGCGACCATTGCGATGATGATGAGTTTTGTAGGGCGCTCCACTGCGGGCTCATCAGTGCCCGTAGAAGTCCCAATTTTTACACAGTCCAATCTAGCCACTGTGACGAATGATGATGGAATGATGAGAACAACACAAACACCCAGTGCCCAAGCAGGGAAAATCCCCAACCCGGCAATGAGTCGAACTCGGGACCCCGTGATCCAGAGGCAGCAACGCTAGCCACTAGACCACCAGCTGCGGACGGGACCACTGCGGTGTTAAGTGCAGCGTCTCGTGCTTCGTGTTCTTTCTGCCTATGTAATAATGCTGTCTTTGAAATGGACTTCAAGAAACAGAGATCAGTTAGCTTTCATCTTTCACTACAGGCCTTCTTCACCTAGGTTTCACTTTTTTTTTCACTATACTTCATCTGATTCGTTAACCATCTATCCTCGTTCCTCCTATCTGCACCAGCAAAGAATAATTTTCCTATCCCTAGCCATAATCCAGTCTCACATCTCAACACTGCGTCGTTGCCTAAATCATGGAATCCGGCCCCAAATGGCCTTACCATCAAATTGCAATATCTCCTCTCCAGTCCCACAGAAGTATCAGCCATTTTAGAAGCCTTACCTTTTTCCCCACTCCAAAATTCAACCATGCTGGGATGATTAAAGACCTTCCCTTCTTCTCACCAACTCTACCAATTAAACTCAACTCAAAACCAGAGCACACAACCCAGCCTGATTCACTTCACTCCTCCATCGAACTGTGATCCACCCCCCACTGACTGCAGATCATCTCCTGTTAAATTTTTAGTATTTCATCACCTCGAACTTCGGGAAATGATGGTGTGAGAAATTCCTCAACTTCGAAACCACTCTTACATCTGCAGAAACAGCAGTAATCCGCTACCTAAAATCTGACCATGAGTGAATAATCGTAACCACCGACAAAGCCTCCACCAGGCAGAGGGACTCAAATTCGCCCACCTACTAATGCTGCCATACTGATACCATTTCAGAAATCCAACAGGATCTCCAGTCCCCCCTAAAAACCTAAAGTCCATTCTAGAAACTCTTCCCCATTTTTCTTCTGACCTGCACCCCATCCTGCACACTTCCTTTCTGCTTGCTTTCTAAAGACTATAACCCAAACCACCCAGGATACCCAACACAGGGAGAATCTCTGCACTCATAGACCAACAACTTTAAACTATTACCCATAATCCCCCCTTCCTATATAAAAGACACCAACCATTTGTCCCTCGACTATCCATAGATACTATTCCTTACACCATATTGTACCATGCTAATCGCTATCGATGCCATCTTTGGGGTGCAAATTTCTCGACCTCCGCTATCGGGTGGAGAAATGTAGGGTCCCCCTGAATAGGTCAGGCGTGCACTACACGCAGGAAGCGGCTACAAGGGTAGCGGAGTATGTGTGGAGTGCACATGTGGGTTTCTTAGGTTAGAGAATTCCCTCCCTAGGCCCGGCAAGACGCCTCCTGAGACGCGACAAGATAGCAGTAGGCAAAACGCAACAGAGAATAACAATATTAATGTGGTAATAGAAAACTGCAGGAGCGTCTATAGAAAGGTCCCAGAACTGCTCTCATTAATAAACGGTCACAATGCCCACATATTACTGGGGACGGAAAGTTGGGTGAAACCAGATGTAAACAGTAATGAAATTCTAAACTCAGATTGGAATGTATACCGCAGAGACAGGCCGGACAGTGAAGGGGGAGGCGTATTTATAGCGATAAAAAGTGCAATGTTATCGAAGTAAATTGACGGAGATCCGAAATGTGAAATAATTTGGGTGAAGGTCACGGTTAAAGCAGGCTCAGACATGGTAATTGGATGTGTCTATAGGCCCCCCGGCTCAGCAGCTGTTGTGGCAGAGCACCTGAACGAAAATTTGGAAAATATTTCCAGTAGATTTCCCGACCATGTTATAGTTCTGGGTGGAGATTTTAATTTACCAGATATAGACTAGTAGACTCAAACGTTTATAACGGGTGGCAGAGACAAAGAATCCAGTGAATTTTTTTTAAGTGCATTATCTGAAAACTACCTTGAGCAGTTAAACAGAGAACCGACTCGTGGCCATAACATATTAGACCTTCTGGTGACAAACAGACCCGAACTATTTGAAACAGTTAATGCAGAACAGGGAATCAGCGATCATAAAGCGGTTACTGCATCGATGATTTCAGCCGTAAATAGAAATATTAAAAATGGTAGGAAGAATTTTCTGTTTAGCAAAAGTGACAAAAAGCAGATTTCAGAGTACCTGACGGCTCAACACAAAACTTTTGTCTCAAGTACAGGTAGTGTTGAGGATCAGTGGACAAAGTTCAAAACCATCGTACAATATGCGTTAGATGAGTATGTGCCAAGAAAGATCGTAAGAGATGGAAAAGAGCCACCGTGGTACAACATGCGAGTTAGAAAACTGCCTTGGAAGCAAAGGGAACTTCACAACAAACATAACACAGCCAAAGCCTTGGAGACAAACAAAAATTACACGAAGCGAAATGTAGTGTGAGGAGGGCTATGCGAGAGGCGTTCAATGACTTCGAAAGTAAAGTTCTATGTACTGACTTGGCAGAAAATCCTAAGAAATGTTGGTCTTATGTCAAAGCAGTAGGTGGATCAAAACAAAATGTCCAGACACTCTGTGACCAAAATGATTCTGAAACAGAGGATGACAGAGTAAAGGCCGAAATACTAAATGTCTTTTTCCAAACCTGTTTCACAGAGGAAGACTGCACTGTAGTTCCTTCTCTAGATTGTCGCACAGATGACAAAATGGTAGATATCGAAACAGATGACACAGGGATGGAAAAACAATTAAAATTGCTCAAAAGAGGAAAGGCCGCTGGACCTGATGGGATACCAGTTCGATTTTACACAGAGTACGTGAAGGAACTTGCGCCCCTTCTTGCAGCGGTGTACCGTAGGTCTCTAGAAGAGCGTAGCGTTCCAAAAGATTAGAAAAGGGCACAGGTCATCCCCGTTTTCAAGAAGGGACGTCGAACAGAAACCCAGCTCGTGCTATTCGTCTACGAGACTCAGAGGGCCATAGACACGGGTTCCCAAGTAGATGCCGTGTTTCTTGACTTCCACAAGGCATGTGTTACAGTTCCCCACAGTCGTTTAATGAACAAAGTAAGCGCTTGTGGACTATCAGACCAATTGTGTGATTGGATTGAAGAGTTCCTAGATAACAGAACGCAGCATATCATTCTCAATGGAGAGAAGTCTTCCGAATTGAGAGTGATTTCAGGTGTGCCGCAGGGACGTGTCGTAGGACCGTTGCTATTCACAATATATACAAATGGCCTTGTGGATAACATCGGAAGTTCACTGAGGTTTTTTTCGGTTGATGCTGTATTATATCGAGAGGTTGTAACAATGGAAAATTGTACTGAAATGCGGGAGGATCTGCAACTAATTGACGCATGGTGCAGGGAATGGCAATTGAATCTCAATGTAGACAAGTGTAATGTGCTGCGAACACATAGAAAGAAAGGTCCTTTATCATGTAGGTACAATATAGCAGGTCAGCAAATGGAAGCAGTTAATTCCATAAATTATCTGGGAGTAGGCATTAGGAGTGATTTAAAATGGAGCGACCATATAAAATTAATCGTCGGTAAAGCAGATGCCAGACTGAGATTCATTGGAAGAATCCTAAATAAATGCAATCCGGAAACAAAGGAAGTAGGTTGCAGAACACTTGTTCGCTCACTGCTTGAATACTGCTTACCGGTGTGGGATCCGTACCAGATAGGGTTGATAGAAGAGATAGAGCAGATCCAACGGAGAGCAGCGCGCTTCGTTACAGGATCATTTAGTAATCGCGAAAGCCTTACGGAGATCATAGATAAACTCCAGTGGAAGACTCTGCAAGAGAGACGCTCTGTAGCTCGGTATGGGCTTTTGTTGAAGTTTCGAGAACATACCATCACCGAGGAGTCAAGCAGTATATTGCTCCCTCCTACGTATATCTCGCGAAGAGACCATGAGGATAAAATCAGAGAGATTAGAGCCCACACAGAGGCATACCGACGATCTTTCTTTGCACGAACAATACGAGGCTGGAATAGAAGGGAGAACCGATAGAGGTACTCAAGGTACCCTCCTCCACACACCGTCAGGTGGCTAGCGGAGTATGGATGTAGATGTAGATACATTAACATTTCAAATGCCCATGGCCTTTCCTCTATTGAACACTACCTTTCCCAATGCCCACCTCCATTCATACTTACAACCTCCTTCCTGGTTACCATGATAGGCATCACCTACAAACAAATCTGTGGTAGAGCAATTGGCACCACTGGGATCTTCCTATTGTCAACCATTTATGGTTGTACCCTCTAGAATCCTGAACCGTTTACTTAGTTCAGATTCACTGATGACATCTTCGTGATCTGGACTGAGGGTGAGGGTGAGGATGCCCCACACCCATTCCTCCATACCCTCAACAGCTTCTCCCCATTTGCTTTACTTGGTCCTTTTCAACCCAAGAAGGCACTTTCCTTGATGTTGATCTCCACGTCAAACATGGGTACACAGTAGTTTTATCCACATGAAACCTGCCAGCCATCAACAATACCGCCACTTCGACATCTGCCATTCACTCCATACCAAGAAGTCCCTTTCATACAGTCTAGCTATCCATGGTTGTCATGTGACGAGCAGTCGCTCTCCAAGTATGCGAAGGGTCTCACAGAATCCATCACGGGCCGAAATTGACCTACAGACCTTGTCCTGTCTCTCCAATAAGCTCCCAAATCCCACATTCCCACTGTCTAGCCACAAAGGAGCACTTCTTTCACGATTTAGTATCATCCGGGACTGGAGCAACTGAATCACATTCTCTGACAGTGTTTTGACTACGAGTCACCGAGCCATCAAATCAGAATATCCTCCACACCATCCACCCCAGCCCTCGCATAGTGGTATTTCGCCACCCACCGAACCTTCATAATGTCATTTACCATCCTTACTCAATCTCTAGTACTAATTTCTTATTCCTGTCATACACCTTGATGCTAGATGTGTTGCATACACCCTCCCACTACTATGTACCCCAGTCCTGCCACAGGCACCTCCTGTGAAAGTATGCATGTGATCTACTGGCTAAGCTGCAACTGCACTGCTACTTTCTATGTGGGCATGATAACTAATAAGCTATGTGCATGAATTGTCACCACCAAACTATGGCCAAGATTCAAAATGGAAAACCAAATTGCTGACTATGCTGCCCAACAATATGTGCTTTATTTAATGATTGCTTCATAGACTGTGGTGCTGGTAGCAAGATACCAGATGGCAGCATTTTTGAATTGTACATGTGGCAACTGCAACATATCCTTTATTCTTGTAACCCCACAGGCTCAAACCTTCGCTAATCTTTGGCTGCCACCTATCTATCCCATTTTCTGCTCCTTCTCCAGTGCTGCACGTGTCGTCTATCCTGACAACGCACATTCAAGCCCTTTCCACTTCTCGTCTAGCCACGAAGCACTACGATCTTCACCCGTCTGTACCCTGGTGCCCTTCCTTCCCCACATGATGCGTCCTGTTTACCCCCAACACCCAACCCTGATTATAGGTCTCTGAGGTACAGTCACAGACAGGTTCTAGCATACTCAGACAATGGCCATGGGTGTGTGAGTCGTGCTTGTGTGGATGTGTGTTTGTTTTCTACTGCATAAGAAGGAATTTGAAAGAGGCTACTAAAATATTAAAGTTTTCGTCCATTGTACATGTCTGTGCCTTAACGCCTCCTTTATATTGTGAGTAGCAATTTGTACTTTTGAGATTGCTGTTATTGCATCCTAAACTTTCCATTCGTAGATCTTTCACTCGATATTTTGAGTGAATTAAGAGCCAGTTGTGTTTTACAACAACGATGTTTTATGCTGAGTATCTGTCTATACATCGTGTTCTTCTTGCATTTCTTAATGTTGGACAATTTCCTACGTTGTAAAATCGTACTACATACTGCGTATGTTACGAGTAACATGTAGATGATAAGGGCCACATATGGCAAGAGGAGGAGAGAGTCATGTGCATCAACACTACAGGATTTAGGGTTCTTGTGAACACAGGAAGGAACACATTTTAAGTAATATGCATGGGTATCAAAGAACAACAACACTTTAATAAAAGCACACTCTAAGCAAGAACTGCACCTGGCGTAGGCAAAATAGTTCCGCAACTGTAGCGCTGCTGGTGGTGATGTAGACGTCGCAGATGGTGATGCTGGCACCATGAGTTCCTTGGAGCTACCGGAAGGCTATCCTGTAAACAGTTTGTCGTGCTGGCGTGTGTACACCGACCACTGTATTTATTTACAAGCGGGCTGTGCCGGCCGGTGTTGGGAGGCCAGCACCGAACGCCTGTTGGTACGGCAACCGGTCCACCTTGGTTGTATTGCCCTGTAGTAACTGTCCTAGGGCAAGTGTGGGGATACGGCGAGGGTCGCCTGCTTCTGTCGTATGATTCATGTCATAGTAATATAAGCGGTGACCCGCCCGGTTAACCGAGCGGTTTAACGCACGGCTTTCCGGAGTGGGAAGGAGCGCCTGGTCCCTGGCACGAATTCGTCTGGCGGACTTGTGTCGAGGTCCGGTGAGCCAGCCAGTCTGTGGAAGGTTTTTAGGCGGTTTTCCATCTGCCTCGGTGAATGTAGGCTGGTTCCCCTTATTCCGCCTCAGTTACACTATGTCAGTGATTGCTGTGCAAACAAGTTCTCCACATACCCGAACACCACCATTACTCTACCACGAAAACATAGGGGTTACACTCGTCTGGTGTGAGACGTTCCCTTGGGGGGGGGGGGGGGTCCACCGGGGGCCGAACCGCACAATAACCCTGGGTTCGGTGTGGGGCGGCAGAGGAGTGAAGTGGACTACAGTAGTCGTCGTGGGGTTGTGGACCACTGCGGCTGCGGTGGGGACGGAGCCTCTCCATCGTTTCTAGGTTCCTGGTTAACATACAATACAATACGATATAGGCGGTTCATATCACTTTCGCAAAGTTATCTTTTGTTAAGTACCAACTGTTCAGCTAGAAAGCGTGCACAGCTTGGACTCTGGATTTCGCTGTGGGCTTAGGACAGGATTTGTAGTGTTGAACTGTTAAATTTCATGTAGCACAAATCTACAATGGAGTATTAAGTCACATTGTTTAATTGTATTTACATCGACATAATCGTACAAACAAAACTTTAAGTGGAACGTGGACGTTCGTCTTCTTTCATTATTACAATACAACTGTTCGGCGAACGCTTTTGCTAGCGAGTTCTTTAGATGACTGCAGAGCACAAACGTTTTGGATGGTAGCGCTCTGTTCCGATGTCTGTGGAGGAAGGATGCAAAGCTTGATGGCTTCCTAAAGAGTTTTCTTAGGTTAAACCTAGCCATGCTACGTGTGTAAAACGCGTTACTGCAGTTAATTTTTGCTATCACTGTTAAGTGACTTCATTATTCTAGTGACTTGACAAGTCCGTATCCCATATAAAATTGCAGTCATGACGAAAAATAAACTTAACCATAACTCTTGCAGATTCTCTGAATGGTCATGCACGAAACGGTCACATGGACCAATGCGTCCAGTCGATGTTTTCTGATCAATACCTGGATCTAGTTTAACTAGCCTCTTTCTTGCAAATGAAAACGTGAGTAAATTCCCGCTTGCAGGCGGTATTTTATGAGAATGCTTTGGGGATATTTTTGCGAGGTTGTCCTGTGACAATCCTTTGTCAGGTTAGTCGGAGGTCATACGTATTAAGGTTTTGTGTATTTTTTGTATAACAGGCAGTCAGATGAAAATGAGACGGATGCGAAAAAGTAAGTAAACTGTATTATTTCAAAAGTAATCGCCACAACTGTGAATACATTTATCCCACTGTGAGACAGGACATTCAAAGCCTACATGAAAAAATGTTCGCGTTTGCCTACGTAACCATGATTGTACACAGGCGTGCACATCTTCGTCCGAATCAAATCGATTGTCTTTCTTCAGAACTCCAAAAATATGGAAATAGCATGGGGAGATATCGGAGTGTATGGAGGACATGTGAGGGCCTCTCAGCGAAACGTCTGCATCGTATTCGAAACAACCTTGGCAAAATATGGACATGCATTATCCAGGAATAGAATGATGCCGTCCGTCAACTTACCTGGGCGTTTAGAAAAACTGAAGCGCAGTGTTAAACTCAAAGAGTCCACGTACTGATGTGCATGAATTGTGGCGCCATCTTCTAAAAATTCAACGAGCAGCGAGCTGGCGGACGGCATTGTTCTGTTGCAGAATAATGCCCGCTCGTATGTTGTCAAGGTAGTTTCTACTAGCTGGAGACGTTTAGGTGGGAAGCCCTTACACATCCTCCGTACAGCCCCTATCTGTCCCCATGTGATTTCCATATTTTTGGAACAATGAAGGAAGACATTCGTGGCTGATGATTTACTTCGGACTAAGAGGTGCGCCTGGGTACAGTCACGGTTGTATCGGCAACCGGAAACGTTTTTACGTTAAGGTGTTGACCGCATTGTCTCACAGTGGGACAAACATGTTAACAGTTATGGCGATTACTTTTGAAATAATAAACAGTTGACCTACTGTTTTTCCAGCTCTGTCGTTTTCATTTGAATGCTCCTTATATACCACGCAAATATTTACTTACGAAGTTTGCTCTCCTTTGTTGAACATAATGAGAATTACACACACGAAAGAATCATATTTTATCTACACACTGTGTTTTTCCACGTAATCTCCATCCCGTTCTACGGCCTTCCTCCAGCGCGAAACAAGGCCGTGTATTCCCTGTCGGTACCAATCCTTGTCCTGGTGACGGAGGCAGTGCTTCACTGTGTGAATCACCTCCTCACCGTCCTCAAAACGTCTTCCACGAATGGCATCCTTTAATGGCCCATACAAGTGGAAGTCCGAGGGGCTAGGACAGGTGTGACAGCTGAAGATGGTCTCCCCGACCGCTACAAATCGTGGAGCTCCGCCGAACCGCCTTCTGATGATCCCACCCTCCATGCATAGCGAGTAACTGTACTTCTGTCGACAGCTGATGCTCCGTAGACCTTGGGGAATATTCACAAACGCTTGTGAACAGTTTCCTTCTCTGCAGTGAGAAATTCAATGATGGCAAGTTGCTTGTAACGTACATCAGCTACAGACGCCATTTTGAAACTGTCCTGCAGCTATGGTATCTGTCTTACAGTGACAGAAACTTGGCGTGCTGATTCAGGAGACTTCAAATAACACGTAACGTTTCACATTCGTAGAATTTTTTTTTTTTTTTTGCTGAGAAAAAAATGGGCTGCTTTACTTTCTGGGCAACCTTCGCAAGTATTATCATATCGGTGAGGTAAAATTTCTTAATAATTTTCTTTGTCATATCTTTGCGAGAGAAACAATTTGGAATACAATGCGGATTTTGAACAGTGGACTCCTTTATAGGTCATGTCATTTCCTTTGCTGATTGGCGAGAGCACCGTCAGTATCAACATACTTTAATTTGTAAAAATATATTGCAACAAGAATTTGTTTCAGCCTCGCAAGTGACTGATAATGCGTAGTGAGAAGATTTTACTATGGTTCGAAAGAAGAAACCGTCTTAAGCCTATTCCAGCACTCGAATATTCTAAGCACTTAATTGATTGAGCTCCGTTATCTGTGTTACGATTTCCTGCAGCAGGAAAGCTTTTTTTTATTACTTTTCTGCTTCATTAAGAGGAATTCAGCGAGCTGGGCTCAAGGCAGTAAAAACCCTTGTGGAAGTCGTGAATGGAATTCCATTGGGGTCTGTGGGGGAGCTAGTAATGTATCAAGTTTTCCCTGTGCTTTTACACAAATCAGTGGATTGTTATTATCGTAGTCAGATTTCTCAGTTAGCGTCTCATGTAGTTATTGACGTAATGTAGACATCACAGACATGTATCTTGAATGGGTTGTTCCTGCAATGAATGGCCGATTCACACCACAGTGTAGTCGTGTATTAAATGCTTCCAAAGCTTAACCTTTTCCATCAACTATTTTGTTCAGTCTCCATTGTGCCTACCACAAGACTATATTTACGTGATTTGATAACTGCATTAAACAGTTGGGCTTCATGTGGTAAGTCCTGTCAGGATTTTAAGTTCATACAGAACAAAATACGGTCCTTCAGAAGCGCGCCCATTTGATATATGCACTTTAACAAAATACATAATCAAGTTCATGTGTTCTGAAAACATAATCACTCTTTCCCATGTTAGATCAGAAAAATATCAGATATATGACCTCTTGTACTGAGCTAGCACGCAAGATCTCTCTCCGTGAAATTCTCTGTGACTACCTGACAAGACTCTCCTTGTGTTTCACCAACAACACGTCGAATTGTCATCTTTAACTTGCAGATGTATTGGGTTGAAAATACTTTCATAGCCAAAGTCGCATTAATTAATATTTATTATTGACGACCAGTTTTTACAGTTAAAACTGTCGTCGTCTGATCTGTAACAGACTATAGCTACATCATGATTTATAAGAAAATTCTTTGACAATACAGATAAGGAAGTGATAGTTGCACATTGTCATACCTTCAAAACATCTTATTATAAATCTTATTCCATTATATCACTCGATATGAGAAATTTCAATTGGATGTTGCCGGTTTTATTGACACACATCGGTGAACTAGGATAACGTCAAAGAAAAAAATCGCAAAAGGTTGCCACATGACCTTGGTGGCCATTGTTGGTTACCATTGTGCGATATGAGGCCCTGCGGAAGCCGCTCATTGAGCAGCTCAATTGTTTCATGGGAAATATGACAGGTGACACCTTCCTGCTGAATCGAAAACTCTTGAAGTCCTCTCCACTCAAATGAGGTCACAAAAAGATCTCTCGTCATCGCACAGTTTGCATCAAGTGATACATATTGTCCTGTCTCATCTTAAAAAAGAAAAAAGAAAAGGGCTGATATTGCTCGCCACCTGAGAGCCACGTTAAGTCGTCTCTCGCTGCCGCTGTGTTTCTCCCTCTTGAACCATCCAAGGATTATATAGCCCACAGATACAACAGTTCCGTTTATTCACAAACCCATTTAAAGTGGAAGTATGCCTCGTCACTAAGGATGATGATCCTCCTAAAACAGTCTCCATCTTAGAGACCAGTCAACTAAATATCGCCTATTCTCATGATAGGCTGCTTTCAGTTGCCGTGGTAACTAAATTCTGTAACAGTGGTAATAGAGATCCAACTAGAGAATTCGTCATGCGAAGAATATTGTTTGCCCCATTCTTGAGAAAGGCAAAGAACCGACTTCATCGGACTATGAGCCACTCTATAACATTTTCTATACCGTCTTGCGGTCAGATTAATTTGCACTGTAAATCTAACAACTGTGTTGGTGCCGAAGAAAAAATTACGTCGCCCGAATCCGAGGGAATACAGAATGACAAACCCTACGTGACAACGTACCGTTGGCTGTAACTCACTGTTACTGTAGGCGACAGTTTACAGAAATTCGAGGACGCAATACTGGCAGTAGGTCAGTACTACCATAGTGCCATGAAGGCCAGCCGCACTGTTCCGCGCGTGAAACTCACCTGAACGTACTTCTGGTGAAGTTATTTGTACGCTGCGTTCCAACATGTGAATTCTGCCTAATTACTCTTTCAACACAACCAGACTTGGGGAATTTGGGTACAATTACAAATAATGCGAAACTGATCCTATAGAAATAAACTATACTGTGGGGACTCAGTGTCCTCATATTAGGAAGTTGTACATTCGGCATTACATAAAAACAAATTCAACGATAGTCGCATTTGAGCAAGCTCTGTGAATTCCAATACCAGTTATGTGAAGGCCATACACGAAACTTCATTCACACGAGAGCTTAAGTTTTATAAATACCACAACACAGCTAATCTACACTGGTGTCCAAAATTAAAGCAACAAACCGCTATTTCCCCGTTCTGTATCTAATTCACGATATAATGATACAAACTGTTACAGACGTCGTACGATCGTGTTTTGCGCGGAAGACGGCGTTCCAGTCAACAGCCAATCATGGCAAAGATGACGTCAGGGCACCTATCAGACAGTGTAGTCTTTGCAGGGTGGTCCCACATCCGCCATCGTTGTGTATAGAGTCACAGACGGTGCAACATGGCGCAGAGAAGACGCCCACCAGACACTCTGCGGTGGAATGCCATAGGAAGAGAAACAGGACAGTCGCAAACTCATACGGCCCGATGGGTTAATTTGAATCGTTCTGTTGTTTCTCGGATGTGGCGTAATTTTGTAAAGACCGAAGCTGTAAACGGAAGACCAGGACAGGGCCGACCACATGTACCATCAGAAAGGGAGGACCTTTCTTTGGCCATAAGAGTACGACGGTACCGCCGTAGTACGGCATGGCATCTGACCGCAGCATCCACTGGATGTGTTGTATCGAGGCAAACTGTCTACAGAAGGCTTCGCCAGAGTGACCTTTATTTTCAGAGATCTGCCGTTGTGTACATCTGACGCGTCTTCACAGAAGAGAACGTCTAGGTTGGAGTCGTCAATATGCCACCTGGGCGGTCGAAAAGTGGGCGAACGTTATTTTCACAGATGAGTCCAGATTTCATCTGGACAGTGATTCTAGACGGATTCACATCTGATGGAACACAATTTCTGGAGCCAAACATTGTGGAAAGAGAACGATATCGAGGAGGATAACTAATGGTGTGGGCAGGGATTATGTTGACAACTTGAACACCGCTTCATGAAATTTTACTGGTGAATCGGCAAGGTTTAGCTGCTGTCAGGTATCGTGACGAGATCTTCGGATATCATTTGTGGTTGTCGAGAGGTGCTGTGGGCTCATACTTTGTACTGATGGACGATGATACTCGACCTCATAGAACACAGGTGGCGGATGTTTTCTTGAAAACAGAAGTCACTGCACGCATGGCGTGGTGTGCTTGCTCTCCCAATTTGAATCCCATAGAACATGTCTGGGATGCACAAGGAAGACGGGAGCCGCCATGTCATCATTCACCAAGAATTCTCTAAGACTTGCGAGCAGTTCTGCGGGAGGTATGTCCTCAACATGAGATTGGTGACGTCATTCACAGTATGGTCCGTCGTTGTCAAGCCTGTATTCCTGCCAGAGGTGGTCACAACCCATACTGAACACATCAACCAGTACTCAGAATTTGTGTGCAAATCTGTTAAGTTGGAGAAAGTGATAGTAATCTTGCAAAATATCCAATAGTTGCTTAAATTTGGACACCAGTACACGTTGGGAAGGTATATTTAATGCCCTCTGTCATGCACCACTTGTCACACTTTCCCAGGATAGTTAGGAACGCCGCAATTAAATAATCTGATTTTATCCAAGTCGAAAAATCTCACATATAACGACTCACAACCAAGGGTCATGCACAATGATAATACTACAACATTAGAGTAGCTAGTAACTTGCCAGTATGCCGCACTCAGCTACTTTTACACACGGAGGAGCTAGGTCACACAGTCCATAGGCTTTGTTCATCAACACTGTCTAAATATTCACTGCTTGCACGATTTCACTCAGACAACGTTGCTTGAAATGTGCCCAAGCAAAGCTCATTCATTGTGCAATCAAAATGGAGCAACACTTGCCACACGTTCGTCCTGTTCAACAGTCAGGCCACATCTCCTCTGACAGTGGCGTGTCGCTTGGTTGGTTGATCGGATTAAAGGAGGGGGAAAGGGACCACACTGCGAGGTCATCAATCCCCTGTTCTAAATAAAACAATGCCACAAGTGTGAGAATAAAATAAACGAGACTGACAACTCAAATCAGAATGAAAGGAAAAATCACAAGAACGATTAAGAGCAACAAGCATGTAAATGGATAAAAGGGGAGAAGAAAATCACAGAAACGCAAGAAACGGGATGAAGATATTAAATCAACAAAGCAGATTACCATGGCTGGCTGACCGTGAGAACAAAAAAGAAGCCAGCCACTCTGCAACACATTAAAACCTCCACTCTAAAAGCACTAGCCTGGAGGACACAGAGGGACAAAGGACATGCGCTAAAACTTAGATCGAATGATAAAACCCACCCTCACAGATGAAACGTAAAACCAAATCAGCCGATGAGGCGTTGTCAGATAAAACTGGCGGCAACGAGTCCGGTAACCCAAGATTTCGTTGCTGGGCAGTCAAAGTGGGACAGTGCACCAGAATACGGGCCACTGTCAATCGCCGCAACGATACTCAGATGGGTATTTACAGCACAGGAGGCAACCGTAGATCGCCCAAGCGTGACCAATGCGGAGTCGGCAGAGGACAACTGGTTCCCTCCAAAAGGCCGGCATGGAAGACTTCCACACATTTGTAGTCTCCTTAATGGCACACAGTTTGTTGTGCATACTATTATGCCATTCCGTCTCATAGCCAAAAAACCCTACGGCGCAAGTCAGAATGCAGGTCAGTTTCAGAGATGCCCATCTCCAGAAGGGGTTTCTGCATAGCCTGTCGGCAAGTTCATTTCCTGGGATGCCGACGTGTCCTGGGGTCCACACAAACATCACTGAATGACAGGACCAGTACAGGGCAGAGATGGACGCCTAGATGGACGCTACTAAAGGATGGCGAGGGTAGCACTGGTCGACAGCTTGTAGGCTGCTCGAGGAGTCAGTACACAGAAGCAACGATTCCCCGGGGCATGAACAGATATACTGAAGTGCATGAGAGATGGCCACCACCTCTGCAGTGTATACTGCAGCCATAGGGCAAGGAATGCTGTTCAAAATGGCCTCTGGACGTAGGCGAAGCCAACATGGCTATAAGCCATCGAGCCGTCGCTGTAAACCACTTCAGAGCCCCAGAACACTTCACGAATCGAGAGGAAGTAACAGCAGAGAACGACAAGAGTAACTGAGTCCTTAGGGTCTCGCGAAAGGTCAAGACGAATCTGCGGCCTAGGTGTACACCATGGAGGTGTACACCTTGGGGTGTATGCAGACGGATCTGGATGGGAGGTGCTAAAGGGAAGGACTCCAGACACGAACCGCAATTGTTAGCTCTGACCTGCGCCGCCGATGCGGGACAGGAACTGCCGCAAGTGGAAGGAGGAGACAGTAATTCGGATGCTCAGGAGAACTCCGAATGTGTGCAACGTAAGTGGCGAGCAGTTGTGCACGTCGGATATGCAATGCGCGGACTCCGGCCTCCACTAGGACACTGGTCACCGGACTCGTTCTAAAAGCTGCCGTCACTAGGCGATCGCCATAGTGGTGCACTGGGTCGAGTACACGCTATGGTGAGGGCGCCGCCGAACCATAGCCAAGGCGGGATTGAACAAGGGCTCTGTAGAGCTGCACCCCAGACCCCAGTTGGTGATGCTCAGGCAGTGAAGGGCATTGAGGTGCTGCCAGTACTTCCGCTTAAGCTCACGAAGGTGAGGTAGCCAAGTCAATCGGGTGTCGAAAACAAGTCCTAAGAATCGATGTGAGTGGATCGACATGAAGGTAAAGTTCTGGTTCCAGACGAACAATACGACGCCGACAGAAGTGCATGACACACGACTTAGCGGCCGAAAACTGGAAGACGTGGGCGAGAGCCTGTCACTGGCGGCTACAGGGAGCCACCCGCATTGCTCACTCAGCAACACCAGTACTGGTGGAGCGGTATAGAATGCAGAAATCGTCTGCATACAGAGAGGGTGAGATGGACGGCCCTACAGCTGCTACAAGACCATTAATGACCACTAAAAAGAGATGCACTCAATACAGAGTCGTGTGGTACCGCATTCTACTGCACATGGGGGAACTATGGGAGGCATCAACATAGATTCGGAGAGTACGAGACGAAAGGAAATTCTGGATGAAAATCATGAGCAGGCCTTGGAGATCCCACCCATATAATGTGGCAAGGATATGATGTCGCCAAGTCGTGTCGTATGCTTTACGTAAGTAAAAAAAGTCAGAAATCAGGGGTTGCCGTCTGGAAAAGGCTGTTCGGATGGTAGACTCGATGGACACAAGATTATCGGTGGTAGAGCGACCCTGGCGGAAGCCGCCCTGACATGGAGCCAGTAGGTCGCGTGACTCCCGGACCCAACCCAACCGCCGACACACCATACGTTCCAGCATCTTACAAACAACGTAGGTGAGGCTGAAGGGCCGGTAGCTATCTACATCAAACGGTTTTTACCGGGTTTGAGCACCGGAACAATGGTACTCTCCCGCCATTGCGATGGAAAGACACTGTCACACCAGATCTGGTTGAAGATGACGAGGAGATGGCGCTTGTAGTCAGATGAGAGAGGATCTCCACCTGATCCACAGACGCAGAGCTTCTAGGCAGCGTTAGTGTGGGTGCCACTGCAAGTTCCTTGTTCTTGGGGTCTTTTTTTTCGATTTCTCACACTGTTCCTTGTGTTCCTCTGGCTGGGAGGACTTCACTGAATCAGTCTCCTGGACTGAGGATGAGCTTGAAGCCCTGTGACCAGCTGCTTTTAGGCTCTTCAGCCACTGGCTAGCAGACCTGGGGAGTGACCATGGGACCCCTTACTAGCGAGAGGAGCCGAAGAAGCCTTACACTTCTCTGACTCAGAAGTGGGGACTGAAATCCCCCATAGGTGAGGGGGGGGGGGCAGTGGCTCCTGAGAGGCGACAGGAATGCGAGAGACTGATGGGGTCGACAACTGTTCTCGTAGCGGCGGCGTATGATGAGGTCATAGCCACAAGACCAGCTTGCTCAGATTTCCTCTTAGCCTCAGTGTATATCAGTTGGTCCAACGTCTTATATTCCATGATTTTCATCTTTCTGTAAAACCCTGCAGTCTGGTGAGCAAGGTGAATGATGCTCTCCACAGTTGACACATATAGGAGCCAGGGCACATGGAATATTGGGACGCAATGGACGTACACAATCTCTACAGGTGGGGATGGAAGTACAGCAGGAAGACATATGGTCAAACTTCCAGCACTTAAAGCAACGGATCAGGGGAGAGATATTTGGCTTGATGTCACAGTGGTAGATCATCACCTTGATCTTGTCGGGCAATGTGTTACCCTCGAAGGCCAAGATGAAGGCACAGGTGGCAACATGGTTATCCCTCAGACCCTGATGGACGCGCCGGACGAAACGTCGCCACTCTAAATTGGTGCACAGCTCGTCGTCAGACCGCAAAAGAAGGTCCCTGTGGAATATAATTCCCTGGACCATATTTAAGCTCTTATGAGGCGTGATGGTAACAGAAACATCCCCAAACTTGCTACAAGCGAGTAATGGCCATGACTGGCCAGAGGATGCTGTTTTTATCAAAACTGACCAAGAGCGCATTTTGGACAAGTGCTCCACCTCCCCAAACTTGTCCTCCAAATGTTTCACAAAAAACTGAGGCTTCATGGACATGAGAGATTCTCCAACTCTCGTACACACCAGGTACCGGCGCTAATAAGCTTCATTGCCATATTTAGCCTGGCGTTCCTCCCATGGTGTGGCCAGGGAGGGGAACGACTTGGGGTATATTTCTTAGCATTAAAGTTAGACTTTGCCCACTTAAGAGACTGCTGGTGGCGGACCACCAGCAAGAGATGACGTACTGCACTTCATAGTGTGTCATCATCCCTGATGCCCCCCACTCCGACCAAGGGCCCTCCCCACGGGCGCCACCCAGCCGCAGCAAAGGCCACCTGGCAGGATGGCCATTGCCGGGAATCCCGATGCCCAAGGGTGAGAGGCATCTAGTCCTTGGCATACGTGGGGAGTTAACGGCGCAGGCATCAGTAGAGTGATACCTGTGTGGTCAGGGGGCTACAACCAATAGGTTACATGGCGGTTCCACCACAACGGACTGGCTACCATGCTGGATATCAGTTGCTAAGAAGTCCATGCTCATCGTCGATGCAGAAAGCGACACTGCGTAGTGATGGTGGAAAACGCACCCAGAAAGGTGTCCTCGCCCAAGAGATGGAGAATGGGCGGGACTGCAATGCGACGACGAGAAAGTGGGCTAAAGATCTCAATGCACGATGGACACGATGCACCATCTACGGCATACTTCCTCAGTTGGCTGGCTCTTTGGGAAAATTTTGAAGAATGGAGGTCAAACCCTACAGGGGCCATCACAAAGGCCGAAACGTGTGAGACTCATTTTAGTCGCCTCTTATGACAGACAGGAATACCTCGTGCCTATTCTAACCTCCAGACCTGCAGGGGGGCGAGGGTGACAGGAAATCACCAGACAGGAAAAAGCCAACATGTATAATTAAAGTAATTCGTCCAAAATGCACTCCCCTTGTTCAAAGTTGTGACGTCTGTTCCTATGGAAACGTAAAAAATCTAATAGAGCATACAAAACTAGGCGTGTCTTATTGAGAATAATAGAGAAATAATATCCTGTGAAGATTGAATAAAATGTATGGTCGTGTAGTTTTCCATTCCGCTGGCTCGCTGATGTACTCGGCCACAGAGGCCAAAATGAGGGGGTATCTGCTCCGAGAACTGTATACTAACTCGTACTTCAGGTCCTTTCTCTGTATCACGCCTGCTCCTATAATGTCAAACATTACTGGCTGCGATCACAACAATGTCTGGCGTCCGAGTACGCTACACAACCTACCTGCGCTCGAGACATCTCTGGATCAATTGTGATATCTCCACTCTACATTCTCCAATCTTCGTGCTGATTTGATCATTCCTATTGTAATAACATCCTGCATCTTTTTACAGGTTTCCCGACGACTTGCATTTCTGAATTATTATGCTGAATTATTTAAACTGTTAATTATCAGCTTGAGTGTGCGCAGTGTTACGATAGCGCACTGCTACGTCTAAATATTGTTACGAATAACTGCTGTGTTCTGAAGACTGGGCTGAACGAAGGCGCCCGTAACCATTAATGTTCATTGTTGAACCAATTTCATTAAACTATGCAATAATTCGGCTAACTGTTGATTTGTCCCATACAATTGGGCGAAAACGTTTCACAGCTGCTACTGGTCAAAATATTTTCACAATTAGCACACGCTGCACATTATTAACGTGGTCACACAACGAAGATATCCGAGAAATTCAGGCTGAAGCAACAGCTGGAATATTTACAACAAACGCCGTTTCTTCTCTCACCTCGCTTTTCAGCTCGCCCACAACAGTAAAAGTGAAACTACACCGATGAGTATATACACTGAAGAGCCAAAGAAGCTGGCACAGCTGTCTAGTGTCGTGTAGGGCCCACGCGAGAACGCAGAAGTGCAGCAACACGACGTGACATGTCTGAAGTAGTGCTGGAGGGAAGTGACACCATGAATCCTGCAGGGCTGTCCATAAATCCTTAAGAGTACGAGAGGGCGGAGATCTCTTCCGAAGGGCATGTTGCAAGGCATCCCAGATATGCTCAATAACGTTCATGTCTGGGGAGTTCGGTGGCCAACGGAAGTGTTTTAACTCAGAAGAGTGTTCCTGGAGCCACTATGTAGCAATTCTGGACGTTTGGGGTGTCACATTGTCCTGCCGGAATTGCCCTCGACCGTCTAAATGCACGATGGACATGAACAGATGCAGGTGATCAGACAGGACGCTTACGTACGTGTCAACGGTCAGAATCGTATCTAGACGTATCAGGGCCCCATATCACTCAAACTGCACACGCCCCAGAGCATAACGGAGCCCCCACCAGCTTGAACACCCCATGCTGACATGCAGGGTCCATGGATTCATGAGGTTGTCCCCATACCCGTACACTTCCACCCGCTCGATTCAATTTGAAACGAGACTCATACGACCAGGCAACATGTTTCCAGTCATCAACAGTTTAATGTCGAAGTTGACGGGCCCAGGTGAAGTGTAACGCTTTGTGTCGTGCAGTCGTCAAGGGTATACAAGTGGGCTTTCGGCTCCGAAAGCTCATATCGATAACGTTTCGTTGAATGGTTGGCACGCCGACTCTTGCTGATGGCCCAGCGTTGAAATCTGCAGCAATTTACGGAAGGGTTGCACTTCTGTCATGTGGAACGATTCTCTTCAGCCGTCGTTGGCCCCGTTCTTACAGGAAATTTTCCCAGCAACAGCGATTTCGTAGATCTGGTGTTTTACCGGATTCCTGATATTCACGGAACACTCCTGAAACGGCCGTAAGGGAAAATCCCAACATCATCGCTACCTCGGAGATTCTGTGTTGCATAGCTCGTGCGCCAACTGTGACACCATGTTCAAACCCATTAAATCGTGATAACCTACAATTGTAGCAGCAGTAAGTGATCCAACTACCCCGCCAGACACTTGTCTCATATTGGCATCGTCGACCGCAGCGCCGTATTCTGCTTCTTGGCGTATCTCTGTATCGGAACACGCATATCCCGTAGTTGGCGAATAAAATCTATGACCCCCTTACAATATGATAACTGTAAATGCGACTGTGAGAGTAAGCAGCTGTTAACTGTATTTGCGGCTCAGCTGGTGGCATTCGCAGGAGCTGTTCCTGGTGGTGAGGAAGTCCCCCCCGCGCTCCAGGGCGGAGATGCTGGCTTACCTCCTGTCGCCCTCGGCCACGGCTGCTCTCCTGGGCTCTTATGTGCTGACAGCTGCTCTCTCCTACGGTCTGTCCTTCATCAGGCACAGGTACGTTCTGCACTATTCCACGACAACTCTCTGATGAAATCGAGACTTTTTGTTTATTAATATCGATACAGAAATGTGAGTGGATGGGGGACGTGCACATACAACACAGTCTGTGGAACAACGTAGTGAAACTGCATTGGGCAAAAATAACCAGCAATAGCTTTGAGACTGTTGGGAGGATTCTGGACTTCCATTCACGTTTGCAAACCGGCAATTAATTTCAGGGACGACATAGCAATTTGCAAATGAATAAATGGCAGAATACTGATTGTATTCGGCCATTGCGTCTCCACGCCACGAACCGTTAAGTTCTTTTGGATCGTTGGCTGTAACAATAAAGCACGAAAACATTTCATGTATCATATCTGTTAGGAGAACTGTTAAATGAGAACTCACGAGACTTATCTAATTTACATGACTACTATTGCAAATGGTTCTAAAATTGATGCAAGTGTCATGTATCACATTTGTCTACACAAAAGAAAGGACGGACTATAGCTGCGTTCCTTGTGTACCAGTAATTGATCTATCAGTCTAAAGGGTAACAGGCATGCGAGAGAGAGAGAGAGAGAGAGAGAGAGAGAGAGAGAGAGAGAGAGAGATATCGAACCAGGAACGCTCTTCACTTACTTTCTAAAACAATGGGGGTGGGGATGTGGATAATGAAATTCATGTCGGTGATGGAAATGTTGATTCATTTGTGATCAATAATAAGCAGTATGAAGTAGGCAGGTAAGTATAAATTATTTAGAAAGTTGAGAAATGACAAAAGGAACAAATGATTGTGGATAAATTATTGTTAACCATGTCTACAGATATAATACGCGAGGTATTAGTAATGTAATATGTTCTACTCTTATAATACACGAGATTAACACTTTAAACATGTTAAAATTGGAGAAAGTGCCTGAGTGTAAAGAAAATTGTGAATAAATTGCACTTGGAAACAAAAATGTGACCTTTTCAAGTGCAAACGAAAGCAAGAGGATCTATGACAGTCGTTTCTTGGTATTTTGACATAGGGAAATAGGCTTATGAGTATTTGTCACGGCTCAATTTGGCCACATTGGCATATTTTGAATTTCTCACTGTTTTTTCTTTCCAAAACTGATCCATCTGGCCACCTTTCAGTTTTACTTTGCAAAAATAGGTCACTTCGGCCATCTTAATCTCAATCTTACCCAACGGAAATGTGACAATGGGTCAAGGAGAGACAGATCAGAAACAATACATACGTAAATGAAGGAGGAGTACTGGAGCTGTTTGCTTGGAGCAGTAAACTTCACCAAATAACTACTGAGCCGTGTACAAATTTTCATCATATTAATGCACATTTTGCGATTGAATGTCGAACCTCAACTCCATATTAAAAGTTCTTAAATTCTATTGACAAAGGTTTCTGAGTATGGTGCAATCTCACAATGTAAAGAACTATACTGGAGAAACCAACATTTCGCCCACTGTTACAGTTGCCTTCTTCTGTGTCTACTTTAAAAATTTTGTAGCAGTGAATCGTAAAGACGAGGGGTGAACCCTGTAAAGATACGATATAATTTCCTACGCTTCTATGGTCAGAGACAGTTGAGGTAAAAGTTTTCAATCGTGACTCTTCCCATTGATATGTAGCCCTCTACTGTAATTATTTTTAAGCTTTATATGTGATGATCTGTTTCATGAAAGATATCTATTAATTATATTTGTAAGGCTATTACTCCAAAATGGCTAATTTCATACATTCTTTTAAATTTCTCTCTTATTGACAATAGCCATCTTTTGGTGACCTGTGTATCCTGAGAAACTGTAGAATTAATTACGTTAAAATTCTTCTGTTTCATAATAATTATCTAATACTGAGTTAACATTGAATCCGACATATTATGAATTTTTAGACTCTCTTTAACAAGCTTAGAGGTGTCATGTTGGGTAAAGTTGCATGTGTGTCTAGAATCGTTTAATGTTATTGAATTTCGGATATGAAATATTTAAATTCCACACAAAAAGCTAATTTACGTTAAATTTACTAACGAAATATTGCTTAAATGTAATCTAATTTAACCATATTTGTCGAGAAAAAATATTTAATATTCTTTTATCTAAAAAAAGGTTTGTAGCAAGTCCAAGCAAGTGACATGTTTGGAAAAACTAACAACTTTCAGCTCAGCACTGTTTCGATCCTCGGCCAAGGGCACAAAAACAGTACCGATGTGCCAGAGCGACAACTAACTGTACGGATGGAGAGAGGGTGGCACTGACGAACTGCGTTAAGTTAACAATTAACTGTACGGATGGAGAGAGTGTGGCACTGACAAACTGCATTAAGTTAGTTTAGGTTGGATTAACAGTGTGTAAACCTAGGGACCGATGACCGCAGCAGTTTGGTCCCATAGGAACTTACTATCTACCATTACATACGACAATCTGACCATCTGTCATGACATCAGACAACTCGGCAACCAGATGATGTTAAAGAAACGAAACCGGTCGTAACACAATAAATGTGTAAAAATATAGCTGAGGTGGTTTTCATTAATCATTAACAGTAATGTCAGCTGTGGGCCCAACATTATCCAAATCATTAGTACCAGTTCTATGACTCACATATTAATTCTTCTCTCGTCATTTTAAAAATTAGATTTCGAAGAACATTATTTTTCATTCTGAAGTTTAAGTAGGCTCTAAGGTTGATTGCAATGAGACATTACCTAGTACTATTGCCGCCCTCCCACGCCGCGCTGCGCACTACCCCCACTTCATCAGACGTCTGCACTCGTGGTCTTAAAAAGATTGGGAATCACTGCTCTAGAATGAATGGCAGCAATAGCTGTGCTCCGTTTAAAGGTGAACACTGTTTTCAACAGAGTCAAAACATAGGGTACATAGACAATGATGCAATTGTGGCGCTTGTCGAAATTGGTCCCATAAGAACTTACCACAAATTTCCAAACTGCTGAGGTCATCGGTCCCTGAGCTTACGCGCTACTTAATGTAACTTAACCTAACTTATGCTAAGGAGAACACACATGCCCATGGCCGACGGAGCACTCGAAGCTCCGACGGGGGCAGGCTCGCGGGCCGTGACAAGGCGCCCTAGGTCGCGCGGCTACCCCGCGCGGGGCGGTTGTCGACAGTCAGATGTTGCTCTTGTAATGGCACTTGAATTGCATAACCATTACGGCACGTCACCTCAACCTCTCGATACCAGCAATATTCTACTGTGTCTCTGTAAAATAGATAACATATTTCTGTGACAACATTCATCGATATGTTTATATTGCAATGATGTTATTCTTATGTGTATTATTTCTTTTGTCACTATGATCATTGACGTACTTGTAACTCTGAATTTTGGGCGCGTAAGGGGTTATTAGAGAGTCAAGTCTTGATCGTCATGTTGAAAAGACGCAAATTGTAGTCAGTTTATGGAATGTGAACTTTAACAGTGAGGAAGATATTTTCAAGTATGATTTATATTGTGAAGTGATATTGCAACAAAAGTAATAAAATAGAAGTGTAACTTAAATTCGGAGTGCTGATTACTGTTTTACATCACCATTGTCCTAACGTGCAAAGGTTTAATCTTCAAGAATGGTTTGTGAAGCGCATCTATAAAACTTTTGAATATCGCAGAATAACACCTAGGCCTCTTTGCAGCCGAGCTTGGAATCATCACTACCTAGATTTTCGACGATTGAGCCACGAGTTCACAACGAGACCAGACTGGGAAATACGAAAAGATGAGTGCCTAGTTTATCCATTATTTCAAGAAATGACTTTAATAACTGTGCTCTAATGACACCTGCCACATAATATAACTTTGTTGTTGCCCGAAAATGCGCTATTTAGCAGCGTGAGCAACACTACAATCATAATTAATTTTTGACCTTTGTTGTGGTAGGGTTGATAGATTCTGGAGGCCTGACACACGAACTCGTCGGTTCGCAGCTCGTGGTCTAGTTGCTAGCTGCTAGCGTTGCTACCTGTCGTACATGGGGTCCCGGTTTCGATTCCCAGCCAGGTTGGGAATTTTCTCCGCCTGGGGACTGGGTCTTTATGTTATCATCATCATCATCATCATTATTATTCTCCTTCATGAAGGCGGCGACGTTGGACTGAGTAAATATTGGGAATTTGGTCTGTGGGGCGTTGAACTGCGCGGTTATCGGCGCCCATACAAACATCACCATCATCATCATCGAGAACTCGTCAGTATGTACAATGAACACGGCGCTGATTGTGACGCTGGCAGCCCCCGCCTGCTGCAGGCTGTGGGGCGGCCGCCGGCGCGGCGCGGGCGCCGTGCTGCTGGACACGGCCCGCGCGCTCGCCTCGTCGTGCGTGCCGGCGCCGCCGCGCTCCTCGGGCGCGCGCCTGCTGCTGCTGGGCTACGTGCTGACGCTGCAGCTGCTGTACGGCGAGCTGCAAGGCGCCGTGCTCGCCGTCTTCACCAGCCCCGGGGGGCGGCCCGACGCGCAGAGCCCCGCCGAGGCGGCCGGCACGGGCGTCGTCGCCGCACTCGACATGCGCTTCCCGGGCACTGCCGCCGCTCTAGGCTTCGATCTAACGTCCGTCCTGAACAGTACTCCAGGTAATCACCTGATGGCGTACAGCAGAAACCAGTAACAGTGTGTACTGTATTTGATACGGTGCGAATTAAACTGAAGATCACAAGGGTCGCCTTATACGTTTTTAGAAAACTACATTCTGTATTTCAATACGTATCCCTATATCAGTTTCTTTGGAGCTTCAGTGTAAACTGGCAGAATACGGCGCACAAGTAATAGGACGCAGTGTCTCCTATCTAGCGGTGACGTGGGGATTTTCCCATACGATCATTTCACTAATGTACCGTGAATATCAGGAACCCGATAAAACACCAAATCTCCGAAATCGCTGTGACTGGAAGAAGATCCTGCAAGAACGGGACCGACGACGACTGAAGAGAATCGTTAGTGTGACAGAAGTTCAACCTTTCCGCAAACTGCTGCAGATTTCAATGGTCGGCCATCAGCAAGTGTGAGCGTGGGAACCATTCAACGAAACATAGTCCGTATGGGCTTTCGGAGCCAAAGGCCCACTTGTGTGCTTGATGACTGCATGACACAAAGCTTTACGACTCGCCTGGGCCCGTGAACACCGAAATTGGATTGTTGATGACTGAAACGAGGCTCTTCCGACAAGGCAACTTGTTTCCAAATTGTATCGAGCAGATGGACGTGTACGGGAATGAGGGCCAGCCCCGTTAGCCGAGCGGTGTAACACACAGCTTTCCGGAGTGTGAAGGAGAGCCTCGTCCCTGGCACGAATCCGCCCAGTGGACTTGTATCGAGACCCGGTGAGCCGGCCAGTCTGTGGATGGTTTTTAGGCGGTTTTCCACCTGCCTCGGCGAATGCAGGGTGGTTTCCCTTATTCCGCCTCATCTACACTGTGTCAGCGATTGCTGTGCAAATAACTTTTCCACATATGCGTACACCACCATTACTCTTCCACGCAAGCATAGGGGTTACAATCGTCTGTTGTGACGTGTTCCCTTGAAGAGGGGGAGGGGGGTTCTACTGGGGCCTGAACTGCACAATATCCTGGGTTTGGTGTACGGCAGCGGAGGGGTGAAGTCGACTGTGGTAGTCGTCGTGAGTTTGTGGACCACTGCGGCTGCGGTGGGTACGGAGCCTCTCCATCGTTTCTAGGTCCCCAGTTAACATACAATACAATACAGTACAATACAATGCAATACAATACGGGTATGGTGACCTCATGAACCCTGTATGTCAGTAGCGGACTGTTCAAGCTGATGGAGGCTCTGTAATGGCCTGTGCAGTTGGAGTGATATGGGACCCCCGATACAATATATACGACTGTGACAGGTGGCAGGTGCGGAAGCATCCGGTCCAATCACTTGCATCCATTCATGTCCATTGTGTGTTCCGACGGACACGGGCAATTCCAGCATGACACTGCGGCACTCCACACGTCCTTAATTGCTACAGAGTGTCTCCATGAATACCTTCGGACTTTAAACACTTCCCCTGGCCACCAAACTCCCAAGACATGAACATTATTGAGCTTATCTGGGATGCCTTGCAACGTGGTGTTCAGAAGAGATCCCCACCCCCTCATACATCCCTACAGGATTCATGGTGTCACTTCCCTCCAGCACTTGGTCAGACATTAGCAGAGTACATCCACGTCATGTTGCAGCATTTCTGCCATTTCTGCTTGCTCGCTGGGGTCGTACACGATATTAGGCAGGTGTAGCAGTTTCTTTGGCTCTTCAGTGTAGATGGCGCTTCTGAGAGCTGATACTGTTGTTGTTTAAAAACTTATTTGTTATTCTTAAAACAATGGCAGATCGTTCAGCAGTTCCGTGGAGAGGTTCAATGTTCGGAGAGAATGTAAATACCCTGTGATGGTTAGACAGTTCGTCGAATCATTCCATTCAGTTTTTAATAATTCGCATCCAGAATTTTTACAATTACTTCGCAGAACTTTGCCACACTCACGGTTCTGTCAGAAATGAATTCCATGAAGGTCGATCAAAATCGTTCATTGCTCCACAAAGACGTTGATGATGCTGGGCACAACTTTACTGACGTGGACTAGCACATCACTTACTGTGAGACAGAAATTTCGTTAGGAAACATTTGGCTGTGAAAATCTATTACACAACATTGTAATACGAGGGTCACCGTGGTCTAGGGGTAGCGTCTTTGATTCATAATCAAAACGTCTTCGGTCCCAGGTTCGATCCCCGCCACTGCCTAAATTTTGATAAATAAATAAATAAAAGACTTCCGGCATAAGAAGTCAGCCTCATTCTGCCAACGGCCTTGTCAAAGAGGGCAGAGGAGGGGATAGGGGTTCAAGGCACTCTCTTGTCCTAGGGGTGGGAAATTGCCCCTAAAGGCGGAAGAATCAGCTATGATTAACGACATGAGGATGCAGAAGGCAATGGAAACCACTGCATTAAAGACACGTAACGTGTATCCACAGGACATGTGGCCTGTAATTGAAGAAGTGTCATGATGATCTTTCCATTGGTAAAAGATTCCGGAATAGTCCCCCATTCGGATCTCCGGGAGGGGACTGCCAAGGGGGAGGTTACGATGAGAAAAAGATTGAATAATCAACGAAAGGATAACGTTCTACGAGTCGGGGCGTGGAATGTCAGAAGCTTGAACGTGGTAGGGAAACTAGAAAATCTGAAAAGGGAAATGCAAAGGCTCAATCTAGATATAGTAGGGGTCAGTGAAGTGAAGTTGAAGGAAGAAAAGGATTTCTGGTCAGATGAGTATCGGGTAATATCAACAGCAGCAGACAATGGTATAACAGGTGTAGAATTCGTTATGAATAGGAAGGTAGGGCAGAGGGTGTGTTACAGTGAACAGTTCAGTGACCAGGTTGTTCTAATCAGAATCGACAGCAGACCAACACCGACAACAATAGTTCAGGTATACATGCCGACGTCGCAAGCTGAAGATGAACAGATAGAGAAAGTGTATGAGGATATTGAAAGGGTAATGCAGTGTGTAAAGGGGGACGAAAATCTAATAGTTGTGGGCGACTGGAATGCAGTTGTAGGGGAAGGAGTAGAAGAAAAGATTATAGGAGAATATGGGCTTGGGACAAAAAATGAAAGAGGAGAAAGACTAATTGAGTTCTGTAACAAGTTTCAGCTAGTAATAGCGAATACCCTGTTCAAGAATCACAAGAGGAGGAGGTATACTTGGAAAAGGCCGGGGGATACGGGAAGATTTCAATTAGATTACATCATGGTCAGACAGAGATTCCGAAATCAGATACTGGATTGTAAGGCGTACCCAGGAGCAGATATAGACTCAGATCACAATATAGTAGTGATGAAGAGTAGGCTGAAGTTCAAGACATTAGTCAGGAAGAATCAATACGCAAAGAAGTGGGATACGGAAGTACTAAGGAATGACGAGATACGTTTGAAGTTCTCTAACGCTATAGATACAGCAATAAGGAATAGCGCAGTAGGCAGTACAGTTGAAGAGGAATGGACACCTCTAAAAAGGGCCATCACAGAAGTTGGGAAGGAAAACATAGGTACAAAGAAAGTAGCTGCGAATAAACCATGGGTAACAGAAGAAATACTTCAGTTGATTGATGAAAGGAAGAAGTACAAACATGTCCCGGGAAAATCAGGAATACAGAAATACAAGTCGCTGAGGAATGAAATAAATAGGTAGTGCAGGGAAGCTAAGACGAAATGGCTGCAGGAAAAATGTGAAGACATCGAAAAAGATATGATTGTCGGAAGGACAGACTCAGCATACAGGAAAGTCAAAACAGCCTTTGGTGACATCAAAAGCAACGGTAGTAACATTAAGAGTGCAACGGGAATTCCACTGTTAAATGCAGAGGAGGGAGCAGATAGGTGGAAAGAATACATTGAAAGCCTCTATGAGGATGAAGATTTGTCTGATGTGATAGAAGAAGAAACAGGAGTCGATTTAGAAGAGATAGGGGATCCAGTATTAGAATCGGAATTTAAAAGAGCTTTGGAGGACTTCCGGTCAAATAAGGCAGAAGGGATAGATAACATTCCATCAGAATTTCTAAAATCATTGGGGGAAGTGGCAACAAAACGACTATTCACGTTGGTGTGTAGAATATATGAGTCTGGCGGTATACCATCTGACTTTCGGAAAAGCATCATCCACACAATTCCGAAGACGGCAACGGCTGACAAATGTGAGAATTATCGCACAATCAGCTTAACAGCTCATGCATCGAAGCTGCTTACAAGAATAATATACAGAAGAATGGAAAAGAAAATTGAGAATGCGCTAGGTGACGATCAGTTTGGCTTTAGGAAAAGTAAAGGGACGAGAGAGGCAATTCTGACGTTACGGCTAATAATGGAAGCAAGGCTAAAGAAAAATCAAGACACATTCATAGGACTTGTCGACCTGGAAAAAGCGTTCGACAATATAAAATGGTGCAAGCGGTTCGAGATTCTGAAAAAAGTAGGGGTAAGCTATAGGGAGAGACGGGTCATATACAATATGTACAACAACCAAGAGGGAATAATAAGAGTGGACGATCAAGAACGAAGTGCTCGTATTAAGAAGGGTGTAAGACAAGGCTCTAGCGTTTCGCCCCTACTCTTCAATCTGTACATCGAGGAAGCAATGATGGAAATAAAAGAAAGGTTCAGGAGTGGAATTAAAATACTAGGTGAAAGGATATCAATGATACGATTCGCTGATGACATTGCTATCCTGAGTGAAAGTGAAGAAGAATTAAATGATCTGCTGAACGGAATGAACAGTCTAATGAGTACACAGTATGGTTTGAGAGTAAATCGGAGAAAGGCGAAGGTAATGAGAAGTAGTAGAAATGAGAACAGCGAGAAACTTAACATCAGAATTGATGGTCACGAAGTCAATGAAGTTAAGGAATTCTGCTACCTAGGCAGTAAAATAACCAATGACGGACGGAGCAAGGAGGACATCAAAAGCAGACTCGCTATGGCAAAAAAGGCATTTCTGGTCAAGAGAAGTCTACTAATATCAAATACCGACCTTAATTTGAGGAAGAAATTTCTGAGGATGTACGTCTGGAGTACAGCATTGTATGGTAGTGAAACATGGACTGTGGGAAAACCGAAACAGAAGAGAATCGAAGCATTTGAGATGTGGTGCTATAGACGAATGTTGAAAATTAGGTGGACTGATAAGGTAAGGAATGAGGAGGTTCTACGCAGAATCGGAGAGGAAAGGAATATTTGGAAAACACTGATAAGGAGAAGGGACAGGATGATAGGACATCTGCTAAGACATGAGGGAATGACTTCCATGGTACTAGAGGGAGCTGTAGAGGGCAAAAACTGTAGAGGAAGACAGAGATTGGAATACGTCAAGCAAATAATTGAGGACGTAGGTTGCAAGTGCTACTCTGAGATAAAGAAGGAAAGGAATTCGTGGCGGGCCGCATCAAACCAGTCAGTAGATTGATGACCAAAAAAAAAAAAAAAAAAAAAAAAAAAAAAACCAAAAAAAAAAAAAACGAGATGAAACTTGGATATATTTATACGAGCCAGAAAGTAAAGCGCAGTCAACTGTTTGCATGTTCCAAGGCGAATCAAATGCAAAAAAGTTGCTTGTTTATGGAACACTTTCACGAAACTGATGGACTGATACTTGCAGTGTGAGCTGCTTCGATTAGATTAGATTAGATTAGTTTTTCGTTCCATAGATCCGTGTTGAGGAGATCCTCTTGGATGTGGAACATGTCATTTTTTTAAGCTGAAATAACAAACTAATAATATGAATATATACAATACATCATTTGTTTCTATTAAAAAATTCGTCAATGGAGTAGAAAGAGTTGGCCACTAGTAAGTCTTTCAGGCTCCTTTTAAACTGATATTTATTTGTAACTAATTTTTTTATGTTTGCTGGCAAATTATTGAAGATGAGAGTTCCTAAGTAGTGGACCCCTTTTTGAACTAAAGTAAGTGCTTTTAAGTCCTTGCGCAGATCATTTTTGTTCCTGGTACTGTATGTATGAACTGAGCTGTTTGTTGGAAAAACAGATATATTATTTAGGACAAATTTCATTAAGGAGTAAATATACTGCGAGGCAGTAGTTAGTATACCCAGTTCTTTGAAGAGGTTTCTACAGGACGTCCGTGAATTTACTCCACAAATAATACGTATTACACGCTTTTGGACTCTGAAAACTTTTGTTTGACTTGAAGAGTTACCCCAAAATATTATACCATATGACATTATGGAATGAAAGTAGGCAAAGTATGCAAGCTTTTTCACTTTTATGTCGCCTATGTCTGCTAACACTCGAATTGCAAATACAGATTTGTTAAGGCATTTGTGCAGTTCTGTGGTGTGCCCCTCCCAACTGAATTTATTATCAAGTTGTAATCCCAGGAATTTAAGACTGTCAACCTCTTCTATCTGCTCTTCTTCATACTTTATGCATATGCTGGGTGGAAACCTCTTTACAGGTTCTGAATTGCACATAGTGAGTCTTTTCGAAGTTTAATGTCAGTGAGTTGGCTTTAAACCATTTATTAATATCCTTGAAAATATCATTAGCAGATCTTTCTAGAACTACACTCGACATACTATTTATTGCAATACTTGTGTCAACTGGGAACAAAACGAACTCTGCTTCTGGCAGTGTAACTGATGAGTCATTAATGTACACAAGAAAAAGCAATGGCCCTAAGATGGATCCTTGTGGGTCACCACATGTAATTTCTTCCCATTCTGATGATGACTGATGACTTAATTCACTAGTCCCTTGCACTGACACCCTTTGTTTCCTGTTAACGAGGTATGACTTGAACCATTTTGCAGTACTGCCCGTGACACCATAGAATTCAAATTTATTTAAAAGGATGTTGTGGTCCACACAATCGAATGCCTTTGGCAAATCACAGAAAATACCTGCTGCTTATAACTTGTTATTTAATGAATTAAGTATATTTTCACTGTAGGTGTAAGTACCCTTTTCGATATCACAACCCTTCAGAAATCCAAACTGTGTTCTTGATAATATGTTATTTGTGGTCAGATGGTTGAGAAGCTGCCTGTACATTACTTTTTCTAAAATTTTTGAGAATGCTGGCAAAAGTGAAATCAGTCTGTAGTTTGATGGTATTTCTTTATCCCCTTTCTTGAATAGAGGCTTAACATCTGCATTTTTTTAGCCAGTCAGGAAATGTCCCATTTATAATTGACTGGTTACACAAGTAACTTAGAATTGTACTAAACTCACAAGAATATGCCTTAATTAACTTTGTTGATATTTCATTGTAACCACTAGAATGCTTTGTTTTTGAAGATTTTATTATGTAAGTTATTTCTTTTGGTGAAGTGAGTGACATATTCATGTACCTGAAGCTACTTGCAAAGGCTAGTTTCAGATATTCAAGGGCATTATTTACTGATGCAGACAATCCCATTCTATCAGTAACGGATATAAAGTACTTGTTAATAGATTTGCTACACTATGCCATCGGTTACTAATGTGTCATCTACCCTTAGTGCTATTTGCTCCTGTTCCTTTCTGGTTCTACCAGTCTCCTCTTTCACTATATCCCATATTGTTTTTATTTTGTTCCCTGATATTGGTATCTTCTTCTCGTAGTGCATTTGTTTAGATGTCTGAATTACTTTTTTTTAAATATTTTACAGTATTCCTTGTATTTAGCTAAATCATCAGCATTGGAGCTATTCTTGGTCAACAGATACTTTTTCCTTTTTGTCTTACAGGAAATCTTTATTCCTTGTGTGATCCATGGTTTTATTATAGACTTCTGTTTAATTTGAGTAACTTAACTCTATCTCACATGCCCGTCAGTAGGCTCTTAGTTGGTCATAGGCACAGGTGGTCAAACAGTTCATGTGTCGGCATTAAAGCTGCCAGGTCGTAGCCTAAGAAACAGTTCTTCACCGCCGGAATACATGCAGGCACTGTTGGCCAAGTCATTAACACATGCGTAGAATGAGTGGAATAGGGCAGCCTGGCCTATCGACAAGTGAGCTGAGGGGTGCCCGTACCCCCTGGCGCACCGTCAGAACAGTCTGTTATAGATGATCAAAGAACAGTTTATACTGGCTGGTATTCAATAATTTGTTTGCCACAAGTCATCCACGAAAGCCGCAAATGCAACCGAAAACCTTACGTCGTTTTTCATCACAACAATGCGAATCATCACACAGTACATAAAAAGATTATTTATTTGACGGAGGAAGTTACACTCATTGAGACGTTTTCACCTGATTTGGCAAATAGTGACTTTTCTTCTTCCCTTGAGTGAAACTGGCAATGTGTAGACAGTGTAAAATTGTTGAATCGTTTGAAAATCGTGACTTACCAACTTCGTAGAGGAAAAAATATTCTACGATTGATTCAAATACATCGAAAGGTGTATAATCTGTAAAGGTAAATATTTTGAGAAACAACAAAACGATTTGTACCAAAAATTTTTCTTTCATGTTTCTGTAAAATTTAACAGGGGCCATTGCACAACTAACTGCCATTATTTTTAAAAGCAAGACTTTACAGTGTGTCGTCTGCGTTCTCCTCTCTGGAGGTACAATGTGTGGGCTCTGTGCTGCTGCTAGTTATCTAGCAAACTGAGGACAGCCTTCTCGAAAATCGCTGTGCGATATGTTACACTGGAGAAAAGTCTGTAAAGTCGCCAGTACTCGGTGTAACTAGGAGAAGGCTGCCGACCTTTATCGACTCCTGGTGTATGTTCAGGTCCATAGCTCGTCACTTTTGTACTCACCTTTCTAAGATCAAAATAGACACTAGCGAAAACGTGAAAATCTGAGACTTTGGGGTGCTGGCTGGTACCCCAACGTAGGATGTGCCAGAAATGCTGATGCCTTGGTTCTTTCTTACCTGGTGCTGCTTCCCAACAAATGTTCTGTGGTCCTGTGTTCCCGTGTAAGTGAACCACGCATTTTCGCCATTGGTGGAGGATGTAAGCAGCACATGACAATATGTTGTAGTTTCGATCGAGACACGCTTCTCAAAGAAGGATGTATTGCATGCTAGGAAGGTGTATTCGGGTAAAACGTGGTCAGATGTATTCACTGAGCCTTGATGTGATCTCTACATTAAATAACCCGATTTTCAAAAGAATGAAAACGTACATTAGTTTCTGTGAAATTTGCGGAGAGGTACTGGACGGCAGTAACTTCCTGCCAGGATACTTCGGAGCAGAATCCGTGGACGAACATCAGGTATATAACTAAGAAACGTAGGTCAGCTCGATTAGCACTGTTTCCTACTCTATGTAAAATCTGACAGTATCATCATTTGTTAATTAATATTTACATTCTACAGGTTGAGCCACTAACTATTGCCACCAAGAATAACTCCGAAAGTATGATAGGAGCTGAAAAGTTTGTGGGACAAAAGTTGCATGGGCCAGCGGGGGCCATAATATGACGTTGGTTTTTTTTTTATTGCTAGATGAGGTCGCTTCAGAGATATGAAGCTCAACATTTTTTTAAAATGGGATGCTATAGTTTGGTACTTATTTTCTGATAGTGGCTGTCGATACGAATCCAGTGCTGTGTAACAGTAAGGACACAAAGGTGGCACGGACGTCCATTTACAGAAGGTGTTTGAAGTGATGATCATTGGTATCAATGCAGTGCTGAAATCTTCTTACCATGGATTGAGTGGTATTCCTTATCACATCGGCATTTATCGAAGCACAAGCTCAGACAATTCTCTCTCACATATCTTCAGGTGTAGTTGGAACGTCTTTATAAACAATGTCTTTTACGAATCCCAACAAGAAAAAATCCAGAGGTGGCAAGTATGGCGAACGAGCCGCCCACAACACATCTCCTCTGCGTCCAATACAACGATTTGGGAATTGTCTCTGCAACTCATTTCTAGCCATCAGCGAAAAATATGCCGGACACCCACATTCCGTCCCTTGTTCCTAAAGGTATTTCTTCCAATAAGAGACCTAATGTTTCTTGCAGGAATGTGGTGTACTTCCTACCATTAAGATTTCCGTCGACGAAATAGGGGTCTATAATTCCATAATCCCTCACCATACTTTCACCTACCACGGTTTTTGGTGTGCAACCTGCCGCAGTCAACATGGATTTTCAGTTGCCCAGTAATGCATGTTATTGCAAAGTAACATTTCTATGGTTCGTGAATGTGGCCTCGTCAGTAAATAAAATCAAATTAATAAATGTGTCATCCCTCTGAATCTGTAGTTGAGCCCATTGGCAGAATTCAATCCAACGCATACAGTCCGTACCAGTTGATTCTTAGTGGAGGCTCATATGGTAAGGATGATATTTATGACGATGCAGAACACGAACAACGCTACTCTAGCTAATGCCAGATTCCCTTGCGATTTGACGCGAACTAACACAAGGATCTCGAACCACAGTGGCAGGAGTACCAATTTCCGTTTCCTTGTTAGTAATTTTCCTTTGCCGGATATGTTTCCGATGCGTTAAAGATCCAGTTGTTCTCAATTTATCATATACATTTTTAAATTTACGACGTGTAGGGTGAGTACGTTGAGGATATCTTTCACCGTATAAGTCTAGCTCTCACTGAATTTCGTTGGTATTCTCCGTAAATGAGAAGCGTATCGATTTGTTCTTCGAAGGAATACATCATTCACATTCTCTTGATTCGACGATACTAGTCTTACCGTTCCTATTAGTGTTGTATTGCGAAACCGTCGAATGGAGTTTACATATCAATGGCACATTAGATGGATACACTGTATTCGCCGAATATTTACTAATTGCACCATATACGAGAGAGAATTGTCAGAGCATATGTTTCGATAAGTGCCGATGTGATAAGGAATACCACTCAGTCCATGGTAAGAAGATTGCAGCACTTCATTGATACCAGTGGTCATCACTTCGAACACCTTCTGTAAATGGACGTTCATGCCACCTTCGTGACCTTCGTTGACCTTACTGTTACACATAATTGTATTCGTGTCGATAGCTGCTATCAGAAAATAAGTACCAAACTATAGCACCCTATTTAAAAAAACAAAATTGACCTTCATATCTCTGAAGCGACCCCACCTAGCAACAAAAAATGGCCCCCGTTGTTCCATGCAACATTTGTCTCAGAAACTTTTCAGCTACTATCATACTTTCGGAGTTATTCTAGGTGTAAATTCTTAGTGACTCATACTATATATTGTGCTATGGCATGATATTCTAGGGACATGTTGCAGCAGCTGAGAAAGTAACGACATATATTAATCTCACTGCTCGTTTTTTAAGTCTGAAACCTAACATAACAGAGGTCTCGTTAAGTCTCTCATGACGTTTATACTTATAGGTCAATATACATGGGATAATGTTACAAACTTAAAAGGATTGTGGGCAAGAGTACATGTGTCAATCTGAGTTTAGGGAGCCCGGTCTGGAAACGACTGCGTAAGCGAATATCGTTCTGGTACCTCTGACAGTGGACCTAAGCTACCCCAAGTTCTGTGCTCATAACTCTTCAGCTATTCGCTCTTAAGCCCATGCTTAATAGATATTTTGTTCTATACTACCAAGAGGTAGTAAACATGGACTTAATAGCGTCTAGCTGAAGAGTTATGAGCACATACTCATATTTGGTACAGTGATACACACTGTTCTCCTAAATAATTGCTTATAGCTCTTAAGGTGTACAGTTTAGAGCCCACATTTACTGTAAAATTTATTCTTCTTTTGGTCCATACTACCTCCTCCCAAAATATGGAAGGCAAACAGCTTGCAGTGGAGGGAAACTACTGTCAAAGGCATCACAACAGTTTTCGCTTCTCACTGTCAACTCGGTCGTTTCCGGACCAGAGTCACTTGCCTCAAATAGATGCATTCACCGTTGCCCATTGTCCCTTTAAGTTGGTAACATCATCACGGAATTGTTTGTAGTCAATAACAGGGAATTGTTTGAGAGAAACTCTGACAGTCACAACCACATCACTAGATAAACGAAAAAGTTTTCAACAACCCTCTGAATCCTGACACAGTAATTCATTTGGGAACTTCTGATACTGTCGCAAAGTACACAATAAGCATCCTTTCAATAAAAAAAATTAATAATGTGTTCAAAAGGAAACTAAAATGTTCTCATATAGCAAACTTCTTGTAGAACAAATGAATGCTTGCAATTATAAGATATGCTTTAGTGTAAGAACAGAGAAAAACCATTTAGGTAAAGAATACAATACTGAAAGAACTATGTGGTATTTCCATTAATGTTATGAGGATGAAAATATAAATTTACCTTCTTATCTTCGTAAATTAAATAAAAATACGTCATGCAGATAAAAATGTGTCCTTTTACTTATTGTTCATTTTTGAGATTTCACATAAACCTGCGCCAATAAATTCCAGGCTATAATGCTATGTGCAACAAATCGCTCTCCGAATTGTAGCGAAAGTCATGTTTTTTGCTTCTATTGCACATTGCTTCTTGTAATTCAGGATGTAGTTTAAGGCAACACATAGCTGTTTTGATGTGTTGTTTGTTTAGTCCCTTAATCCCTCCTCCTCCTCCCCACCAACCGAACATCAAGGTCATCAGTCGTTTTTTCAAGAAATAATTCATCTGGAATTAGCGATGCCAGACAGAAATTTGATCTAATTCTGATAGTATGTAGAAGTGGTAAAAGCTAGGAATTGATAGCAATGAGAAATAATTTAAAGAGAGATAAAAGTATGTGGACCAATCCAGTGTGTAGGTCAGAGAGCAGACAACAGCTCGCTCAGGACTCATCTGTGACGAAGGAAATCCCATTTGCATCTCACTCCCGGTAGACCGATACAGGGCTAAGATGGTAACGGAATGAGTAATGTCTTCTAGCCAAGAGATTCGTAATAGCGAAAGACGCAAGGCTAAAACGTGATGAGCATCGGTAAGATACACATTAGTAAAATAAGGTGAGAATAAAAACCTAGGTTTGTTTTGTTTCAGAGCGCAGAACCTACGAGGGTCATATGCGTTCATGGCAGAACTGTAGAAAACGAAGACAAAGAAAAGGTAGTTAAAAACGACTACGTGTTTAGCCCAATCACGGAAGGAAAGACAGTTAAAACAGGGACTTTGAGAACGGCCCATAAAATACTCCATAGAGAAACGGAGGTTCTGAACTAAAGACTGAATGTCCTTTGTGATATTGCTATGACGGATTTAAAAAAAAAGAAGAAAAAACGCGTTTGACAGGCTGCGCGTCGTTCGCTGAAACCGCCATCAACTAAGACGACTAACATAAATGAGAACTTAAGTGGTTGAAAACAGGGCATTCCGTCAGGAAATGGCGAACCATCAAGTAGTGCTCCCCACTATTTTGTGCTCTTTGCCCTCAACGGTTAACTAAGAGCAATGGCTATAACGACAGTGTCCAGTACGCAACCTAGCTAAAATGATCTCTTGGCGGCGAGAGTGCCGAGAGGAAGTGGTGTAAGCCGATGGGAGAGGATTAATTCCCCGAAGTTGTTCCCGTGGAAGGATGACCAATGGTGAACTCAAAGTGACACAGCCTCCTGACAGACGGCCACACAGAAATCATCGGAGAGAAGGTAAGAACTAGCGGGCTGAGGTAAGAGGACTGTATCCTTGGCGGCAAGGTCAGCTTCCTCGTTCCCTGTCAGACCGACGTGATCAGGAAGCCAAACATCACAGTGGCACCATCAAGAGTGCGCAAGTGACTGTGTGCTCCACACCATCCATCCCTTAGTGCAACGGGTCCAGGAAAGCTGAGGCTTTGAAGGGCGCTGAAAGAGTCTGAGCAGATGGCCAGATGTCCTCCGTGGCCTAATACAGAGCGAAGAGCTCTGCTGTAAATACTGAGCAGCGGTCCAGAAGCCGATACCGAAAAACGTCGGTGCCAATGACGCAGCACACCCGACACCACAGTCAGTCCGAGAACCATCAGTGTACGCAAATGTACTATCACGAAGTTCCGCGCGAAGGTCGTGAAACTGAAGGGATAGAGCTAGGCTAGAGTAGTATTCTCAGGAAGCGAATGAAGGCCAAGATGAATGCGGGCCGCCACACAACGTCAATGTGGTGAAGGTTGACACCCGTAGGGAAAAAGGCATGGAGCAAGAGCCTAAGCGAAATCCAGGAGGTGACAGAGAAGAGGGACGCACCCCGTACTGGCGATCAAAGGAGTCATCGAAGGAGGGGGAAGAATGGATGGCCAGGCGAGGCCAGACAAACGGCATGTGTATCCACGGAGTCATGGCGGTATGACAGCGGTAGTTCGGCAGCTTCAGAATACAGATCTCAACCGGGCTAGTGTAAAAGGTGCCAGTGGTCAAACGGATGCCACGATGGTGGATAGTATTGAGACGACCTAAGAGGGACGGACGTGCAGATGCATAAACGGAACACCCATACTCGAGTTTCGAACTGATAAGGGACTGATACAAACAGAGGAGGGTGGTCCGTTCCGCTCCCCAGGAAGCACCGCTGAGGACGTGTGGGACACTGAGGAACCGCATAAAGCAGGCAGCCAGGTAAGCCATGTGGGAGGACCCAAAGATAGTGGGAAAAAACCTATTACCCGACAGAAATTCATACAAACGGTTTTGTCAGTGGAAAAGGGGAAGCCATTGTGGCCGCTCCGTGAGTAAAGACGATCAAGACACCGCTGAAGTCGCCGCTGAAGAAGAAAAGTCCGTGGAGAACCGCAATAAATCGAAAAGCGAGCCGGAGATGCCCAGCAAGAGAGAGAGGCCATTCTAGGATTAATGGCGATAGGAAAGAGAACGACGCTCAGGACGGAACCCTGATGCATAATTTGTCCTGAATAAAGGTGACCCATAAGGCCGAACCCACACGCACATAGATATCGAAATGATGCTTCACACCAGATGCAATTGTACATAAGGAGGAGAAAGTGCTTGCCTGCAAGAGAAAGGTTCTGCGACATCTGAATGTGAACATCAACTGGCCCTGGAGCGGAGGATCACGATGAAGTGAGAGCATGATGTAGCTTCCTCATGGTAATGGCGGCCTTGTAGCACTCATGATTTTCAGAAGAGAAGGGTATCACCTGAGCGTCTTCCATTCGCTTCCGAAGGGGGAAGGCAGGGTTGTAGTATGTGGAACTCGAAATCTCCGCAAAATAGCGGCCTGAAGGAGACAGCAATATGGTACACTATGACATCATCTGCTACTGCCAGGCTGGAAACTGGGGAATGGATCTTGGTCCCAGAGAACCATCGGAGGTTGGCCCATACAATGGAAGAGGGACTGGAACTATTAAAAGAACCAGTAAATGAAATTTAGCTAGCTTTCCAGCTATCCCAAAGAATGCGACGACACTGCACACGCACCTATTTATAACGAATGCAGTTTGCCATGGTAGGATAACGGTTAAAAACGCGGAGAGAACGTCTCCACGCGCGAACTGCGTCGCGCCACGCATCAGTCCACCAAGGGAGCGGGACTCCACGCACTAAAGATTAAGTGCGATAAATGGAACGTTATGCGTTAGTAAGGATTACGTTTATATGATATTCCACCTGGCCATCACCACTGGAGAAATGTTGTTCGTCGAAGGTCGCCAGGGAGGAGTAAAGCCTGTAGTCAGCCTTAGAATGCTGTTACTTGGGTGTGTGTGCATAGGTGGGGTAGGAGTCAGTAAACAGATAAAACACGCTAAATCACTGTTCTCTCTGACATGTACTCGAGCGACCAACTCTAGATGATAGACAAGCTCGTCAGTGTGGAAGGAAAGGTCCAAATGGGAATAGATGTGTGTGGAGTCTGAAACTGAAATGTGGATGCTTCTGTGTTAACGCAGAAGAGGTTAAGTTGATTGGAGAGGTCAGCCAAGAAGACAGGTTATGAGGGATGGTGCACTTTTAAGTCACCGAGCATCAGAAAGGGGCGAAAAGTTGCCCAGTAAGCTGGAGGAACTCTGCCCTGACGGCACTGAATGAGTGAGGGATGTAAATGGTCCAAAGGGGAATCCAGACTGCAACAGCCTGGAGCCGGGTAATCAGGGAGATGGGTTGACTCTGAATGTCATCTCAAATGAGCATCATGACTCTCCATGAGATGGAATACCATCCTTGGGGGGAAGGTCAAAGTGGATCGTGGAAAAATGCGAGAGCTCAAAGTGGCAGTGAGGAGGCAGTTTTTTTACCTGAAGGCAGAGAACAAGCGGATGCTGCGATTCCAAGAGCAACCATAAGTCCTCTTTGTTGGATCAAAGCCTGTGGATGTTCCATTGGAGAAGAGTCATGAGGAGGAAAGGGGAAGAGGGAGAAAAAGGAGGGGTGCCACCTCAGCAGCTGCCAAGTGCCAGCCTTTGAGGACTCACTGCTACAGGGCGCGGAGGCAGGAAGATCCTGTTCCATGAGATCTACAGAGGCGTCGGCATTCTCCTTCTATTGGTCTGCAGAGTCTAGGGCGGAAAAATGGTTGACAGCGTACATCAGCGACATGGAGGTCGGCCAGGAGATGGAATGACGTGTCGACCGGTCAAAGAGGATCCCTCAGTCGGTGAAGGGAAGACTGTTTGCCTTTATTCGATTTCTTGGAGCCTTTCCGGCAGGCAGAGGAAGACTCATATGTTTGTTGGCTGGAGGGACGTAACAAGTCTTTGCAGGAGTAGTCCTCATGTCCTTTCCGGCCGGATGGTTGTGTAGCAGGTGACGTATCCCCTTGGGGAGAAAGTTTGGTGGTTTGTTGCACAGTTGGAGGACGAGATAGGGATGCTACCATGACACTGGGCGATTTTACAACTCAGAGCTGAATTTCAGGTCGCTTGTTTGTGTGGCCATGTCCTTCGTGGAGCGAGATGTATCAAGAACAGTGGTGTAAGAGCCGGATGGTAGAATACATAGTTTTGCAACTAACCACCAACTCGTGAGAGACTGGGTAAGGCACATTTTCCTTCACCCCGATCTCTTTGACAGCCCATTCATTGAGATACAAGAGACAATCTCGGGAGGAAGCGGCATGCTCGCCATTGCAATTGATAAATTGAGGAGGAGGAGGAGGAGGAGGTAGACAGTCAACCTCGTCAACATCCCTACGCCATTGCAATTGATAAATTGAGGAGGAGGAGGAGGAGGAGGTAGACAGTCAACCTCGTCAACATCCCTACCACAAGTTACACATTTAGCCGTGTGTCGACAGCATATTCTAGTGTGGTTGTAACGATGACATTGGTAGCAGCACATCGTGTTCGAAATGTATGCTCAGCAGACGGTGGTAACTTCTGCGTCTGCTTTGATCTTAGAATGATACTTCCATCAAAGAAAAGCGATAAAAGGAGTGTGTGTGTGTGTGTGTGTATGTGTATTGGCACTGACGATCCGTCTACTGTTTTCATCCTCTGATGAACTACAATCACACCATAACCAGAGTGGTAAGTTTGCATTTCTACCTTTGTCAAACCATACAGCAGCCTAGTGTAAATAACACCACAGAAACAATACAGCGTTCTATGAGCCCCAACACGAAAAGGATAGCCATGAAGGAGCGAAGCTGCAAGCAGATGTGCTTGAGAATCAGAAGTAATCTCTAAAAGCCAAGTGCCACTGTATAGATGACAGCTGGATTTCACATGGCCAGGAACTGCATTAACACCTTTCTGAATAATGAAAGAATTTACTTTTTTTTCATAACGCGGGGCCACAGTCATAATATATTTCTTTAACTTCAGTACCGCCATTAGACTGTTGTTTATGAACTGTGTTACATTTACACTTACACGATCATGATTTCGGCTTCAAAGTGCCATTATCAAGTGTTTTCTGAAAGCATTGTAGACAATAAAAATGGAATTCATAGCAAGTGATATAACCCTATGACAATTCATATTTGTAATTCTTACTTACAAGTGTTATAAATTGCCTATCGGACACTGAGTCCGAAGACAAAAAAAGGTCAACTGCGTGCAACAGGAATTTCTTTGACCAAGACAGTTTGACAGCCAACTGTTGGTGTAGTCAGTAATGCAACAAAGCAGTAGGCTCTGACAGAAATATCGACTGTTAGACAAAGTGTCTAGTTGTGTATTTTAATGCGGCACTATGCTATCTTGGGCAATTTATAACACTTTTCACCCCTCCCTGGGCCTGGGTATTACGTGTTATCCTGTCACATGTTACACATCAGATGCATGGGCCTGCTTTCAGGAGCGCACAGAGAAGATGAAGAGAAAAGGGAAGCTCATACCCAAGTGGAGGAGGGATAGGAGAAGGGAAATGAAGAAAGAAAAAAGGAACGAAAAACAGTGGAGAGTCTGTTCTGATTTCAGCTACTGAAAATGCAGAACACATTTCCAAAAATATCCCGGACATCTTCCCCAACGAAGGGAGAAAAGAATAGCAGGAGGACAGACATGCAGCAAGGAAGGGAAAAGACGCTGCCAAAGAGCGGCGAGCCTCCAGTGGGGGGAGGGGGGGGCATAGAAATCTGTCAACAGCTCTTATCATCTGGTAATATAAACTACAAGCAAACCTCAAGATCTTGCTATCATCGGAGTGCTACTCCTAACTAAGTAAAGTAGGGTCTAACTGGAAATAAGGGTTAAACAGCATCTAAAAACAATTAAGAGTGAAGGAGGGATGATCAAAACTGCTGGTGGATGAGGTAGTATCGACTGCCCCCTGCATCAAGTTTTGATGTGTTACAAATAGTTTTTCCCTCATGTGCTTCAGATCTCTGGATGCACGACTGATCTCGAGATGGGTTATAACTGCCGGACGAGTAAATTACAAATCTCCATCAATAACTTCCAACTCCTTAGGCAACATTTTTAACATATGTTAGTGCTGTGCGATTCGACACGGAAGTACCAAATTGAAATCTTGGACATAGAAGAATATATACGTAGCCAGTGATGGGAGGAGAGATGTATAAATTTTCTGAACGTCTGAGTGAAATTTAGCCAAGCAGCTAATTGTACAAAGTAACTTGAAGAGAGAGCATCGTCAACAGTTTTATCTGCTCAATCTGTTAGATAATGACAGTAAACTTTCCGAAATCACAGGTGGTGGTGGTGGAAATCATTTCTTTCCAAACCCATCCCTATCAGCACCAACACTACACTGCAGAGGCACCTGTCAGACTCAACTGCACGATAATGCTGCACACTCGACGCTTCATAGTAAGTCGGAACAAGGCAACATCCAATCGTCCCAATTTCGACAGACATCAGTTAAGAAGCTCACAACGCCTCTCTTATTTGAAGTGGGTTGTACAAAACTTATATTTCAGCTGATGGTAGAAAATTTAGCTGATGATAGAAGATGTTTAAGAAAAATACAGCAGTCATTGCCTCAACTTCAAGATAATGACTTACATAGACGAGACAGCTTAGTATTAACTAGAATTTTTTGTGGGGATCCACAGTTTTAAGAACGAAAACATGGTCAAAAAAGGCTATACTATATTTGGGTCAAATGGCTCTGAGCACTATGGGACTTAACATCTGAGGTCATCAGTCCCCAAGACTTAGAACTAGTTAAACCTAACTAACCTATGGACATCACACACATCCATGCCTGAGGCACGATTCGAAGCTGCGACCGTAGCAGCAGCGCGGTTCCATACTGAAGCGCCTAGAACCGCTCGGCCACTGCGGCCTGCTATATACTGTATCTATTATCTGTGCTATTAGCTAATTTCGACTGTTGTGATAAGTGCTTGAAAATGACAAGCGGTTTAAATTAACCAATAGCATGGAGGATAAATATATTGCAGCCTATCTGGACTACGTTTTCTTTCCTAGTATTAATTTTATTGTTTAGCTGACGAGACAGTGGTTGAGTTCCCACTCCTCGAAAATCCTGAGATTTGCCACAACTGTTGGTAACATATTTCATGGATTGAACGCTCGAATTTGTAGATTCCTACATCTTGACGTACCGTAGTGCTGTCGCCAATACCATTGCAAACTGGATCGTTGTGTGTTCTTCGAGAACTGATGGATCTGTAAGAAGGGCAAGGCCTGGAATGGAAGACTGCTGCTGACAATCGTGGGAGGTACTGAGTGTAGCCCACACCTGTGATGATGGGACAGATAATCTAGAGAGGAGACAAAGTATTCCAACACATCTGTTTGATTTAGTAAGAGGCTTTGGCGTGAAGACGTTTATAGGTAATAATGTCAGCCAAGGACAGGTGCCAGGTTGCAACGTGTGACGACGATCATGGATAGGAGTGGCAATAGCCGTGCTCCACTACAGGAATGACCGATTGTGGACAGGGCCTTTCAAGTGTGGAACACCAATGCCAACAGCACAGATTATCTTATTGGATATATCACAGACAATTTCAATAGAACCTGACAAAGAACTTGGAAACAGAACCTGGGAGGTATAGAGAGGCCAATCAGCAGGATGGAAAGCTCAGGGGGGAAACCTGGAAATCAGGAAGTGGGAAGGGAATGAAAGAACCAAATGGAAAAGAGGACTGTCACAGAGATCATTGTATGACGGCCAGTGTAAGGAAGGAAGACGGGAGGAGAAAAGATGGAAAGATGAATGGTAGAGAAAGTGCCACATGAAGCACTGGAATGATTGGGGGAACCATCACTAAGAAGGCACAGGTCGTGGTCTACAAGAAATTTGACAATGAGTAGCCCCTGAGCACATGGAGAAGTACTGCTCCATAAAGGTTAATGGGCATTAAAATCCACAAGGAGAAGTAAGGAATGGGGGAAGTTGCTGAAGAAGGGCAGTTAGGACAACAGATACAGGTGCCACTCAGGAGGGTTGGAGATGGTCACAATAGGGCTTCTACCATGGTACAGTCTCCACTTGGACTCTACCACCACGGTTTGCAAAGTGGGATCCACCTACTAACAATACCAGACCAACATGTGGACAACACCAGAAACCCACAAAGGGCCGATCTGGTTCTGACAGAAAGCATGGAACCCACAAAATGCCTGTGGGTGAACATCAGTGAAATGAGATTCCTGGAGAATGACATAAGCTGCTGGGTAAAAGGGGATAAGAGATTGCAAATCTGGGAGGTGACAGTCATAGTCATTACACTACCATTGAATAATGAAGGGACAAGTATCCAAATGGTAGGCAAACGAGCTGGAGGCAGTTGTGTCACCAGCTCACCACCTGTCACCAGCGAGGATGGAGTGGCATCCAGAAATAAGTTGTCAGGTTGTGAGCGGGGAGATAAATCCCAGGACAAGGCTCCCCCATGCCCCTGGAGGAGCCATGTTTCTCTTTTGGTTCTGGATCTTGCAGAAGCCTGGTCTCTCCCTCTGCCCTGTCCTCAACCTTTGAATGAGAAGAAGAGTGAACGACCTTGCAGTGCACAGTGTGTCTCCTGGCTGAGTTGCAGCAGGCTTCCATCCTGAGAGACGCCTGGGGGGGGGGGGGGGGGGGCAGGGAGGAGCCGCTGTCACAAGCAGGCGCACAAGAAAAGTGGGACGCTTCTTTGGCCAGTGAAGGGGAGTGTCATCCAGAGGGGAGGCTGGGAACTGCAGTGGAGGGGGAAAGGAGAGGGGTGATGGGACTGCAGTAAGGAAGAGGGAGAAGAGGCGACAGTAGAAGTCATCAACACAGTGTGGAGTCGATTCTATTTTTGAGGAGCCTCAGTGAGATAGACGATGCAGGGACTTACAATCTTATCTTCTTTCTTTCCTGTAAGCCAGAGAGGGAGTAACAATCATGACAACTTACATACATGGGTAATGGAACACAGGGGCTCTCCTAATGGGGTGAGATTGCAAATCTGGGAGGAGACAGTCATAGTCATTACAGTTCCATTGAATAATCAAGGGTGGAGTATCCAAATGGGAGGCAAACGAGCTGGAGGCTCTAAGCACTATGGGACTTAACGTCTGAAGTTATCAATCCCCTAGAACTTAGAACTACTTAAACCTAACTAACCTAAGGACATCACACACATCCATGCCCGAGGCAGGATTCGAACCTGCGACCATACCAGCAGCGCAATTCCGGACTGAAGCGCCTAGAACCGCTCGGCCACAGCGGCCGGCTCCTAATGGGGTGGTTGGGCATAGTCACCACATAGAGGGTCCGCCAGACATCAGGAAGACTTGCCTGAAACGCAACCAGCAAAGAAAGCACCGAGGGCACCTTATGGGAGGCGGGATGTACAGCTTCCTGTCACACTCCCCGTGAGGATCAGGGTTGTGTGTTATTAATGTATCTCCCTCTAAAGCCAGAATAATGGCACCAGTATTGGTGCAGTTGTCGTTGCGACCTTTCTGAAAACGTCAAACAAAATGAATGCACTTTCGTTCCAGATTAGCCAGAGGTCCTCATCAGTTTGCAAGTTGAGGTCCCAGCAGTGAAAAATGACTCCCTGGACAATATGCAGAGACTGGTGAGTTGAAAGAGAGACCGGGACGTCACCAAGACGACCAAAAGCATAAAGAGCTGCAGAGTGGGCGGCAGGAACACCTTTGATCAACAGGAAATCTGACCACACCTTACTGATAGACTCCACTTCACCAAACTTGACTTCGACATTACCCCAAAAAAAGAAAAAAGAAAATAAATATCGCTTTGTGACGATGACTGTGTCTGTACCTGTCCTAGTACAGACCAGGTAGCCGGGAACGTGTTCCATTCCGATCTGGCTAGCCTGGCCTCCTCCCAGGGGAGGGGAGGCCATAGTATCGTAAGAAGCACTCAAATAGATAGCTGTATGAGACTGGCCACATTTTTGGAGCTTGATACACTTCATGTACAAAGAATCTGCCTTGATACCTCTGAACCGGTGTACTAATTTTTCTTTTCCAGCGTATGTACACCCGTCCAGGCCATAGCGGCATCACCTGGCGAGGATTGACAGACCCCCCCCCCCCCCCCACACACACACACATAGTTTCACTGAATGTGTTGTCCTTGTGTAGAATGGGGAGGGCACTTTATTTAGTTGAGTCTGACCGAAGGCAGATTGTGATGGCCCAGATGCTCGGAACGAGCATTTCAGAAACGGCACGACTCTTCGGGTGTTCGAGGAGTGCTGTGGTGAGTGTCCTGAACACGTGACGAAACTAACATCAAACCACGTCCAGATGTGAAATTTAAAATTTTCCCTGCGAATTAAATGTTCTAAGAGATTTCGGAATTGCAGCCGGTCGTCGTAAACTGCATTTCACGGTATTTCAACTGGACACCTGCCAATCATATTCAGGTGAGCCATAGTAGACTCTTCGATGGTTCACCTGAAGATGACTGGCAGGTGTTCAGTTGAAATATTGTGGAATGAAGTTTACGACGACCGGCTGCAATCCCGTAATCTGTTCGAACATGTCCGGATGTCGTGAGGTTGGGTGACCATTGCATCATTACAGGTATCTGACGTCGCAGGGTGAGCAGACTGATGTTAGGTCCACCACAGTTCGCGAACTGGCCTCTTTTACCAGACTTTGTGTTCAGACGCTTCTGCACTAACATTAGAGTGTACTGAGCACTCAACATCGGCACATGCGTGGGTCGTCAGAGGCAGAGGCGCATCTTTAACACCACGACATGGGCAACAACGACTGAAATGAGCACGTGAACACTGACACTGGCTGTTGGCGCAGTGGCAGACCGTTGGACGGTCCCATAAATCACGATACCCTCTTCATCATGTCGATGGGAGGGCACAAATCCGGCGTCTTTCATGAGAACTGTTCCTTGACACCTGCACTGTGGGACGGAGACAAGCTGATGGCGGGTACATGATGCTCTGGGGAACACTCGAGTGGCATCCGTGGGTGCAGCGGAGCTCGTGCAACGCACCACGACGACCAACGAGTATCGTACACTGGTCGTACACCACGTACATACCTTCGTGACCGTCACGTTTTCTGCCGATACTGGCTTTTTTCAGCAGAGTAATGCGCCACGTCATAAGGCTAGGAGTGTGATGGAGTGGTTCTGGGCACACAGTGGCAAGTTCCATTTGACGTGCTGGCCTCTCAGCTCGCCAGATCTGAACCAGATCGGACACACGAGGTATGTGATCAATGTGGCATCACATCTCATCGCCTCCCAAAGGTGGACATAGCCGCTATTATTTAGGCGGTTATAATGTTCTCGCTGATCAGCTGATGTTTGGAAATGAAATGTTTTACAGCAGTAGTCCTGTTATTTTATAGCCACACGTCGTATACCTACTCTGGATAATTCGCGTGTTGCGTTGCACGGATTGTGTTCAACCTCCAACGGAACATATACCTTTTGGTGAGTAGATTACGACAGTGTTTTAAATTTTAAATTCGCTTCATCATTCTATGGAATACTGGAAATGAAAGTTTTGTTACTCCTGGAAGCCTTTACATAGGCAACATGGATCTGGATTCCCGCATGTCTGTTTTGGCCGTTTAGTAACGCAGATTTTAGAAGAGCGGTCGTGGAGGAAGTCGGGGCTACGCGGCGTCTCCCGGTCCGCAGACGCAGTTCGCCAGCCGGCCGTGATGCGGGGCTGCGGCGGCGTGAAGGCGCGCCTACAGCGGCCGCGCAGTGCTGCCAACCGCAGCGGGCTCTGGGAGACGCTGCGCCACACGGCGTCGAGCGAGGCGGCTGCCGCGGTGGTGGTGCGGGCGGTGGTGCGCTCCGGACTGCTGCAGACGCTGCCGCACGCGTGCCTCGCAGACACAGACGCAGACGCCACACGGGACCTGAACCGCGACGGCCGCAGGCGCTCGTGGTTCCGGCTGCCGGACGCTCTGACCACAGGCCCCGCCCTGCACGTGGTGCCCGCCAAGTGCACGTGGTTCATGCGCCGCTACCCTGTCAAGCCGTGTCTGCCGTACCGTGAAGCTATCGATGAGGTAACTTCGTACGACTGTGCAGGGTGCCACATGTAGATTTAACTGTTTTCAGAACTGTGGGTCTTTTTCAATAAAAGGCGAAACTAAGGACAGCTCATTAGACCCCGAAATTTCGGTACGGAATTGGGAGCGCCTTAGGGTAGACAAACAGACCGCCAGCTAAATAGACTCGTCACGAAAGATGTCGTTTTGCTGCGGAACGAAGTGCGAGACCAATTGGGAGAGAGAAGAGAGTATGAAAGTAATGCTCACTTCGCTAAGAGCAACAGCCAGACAGAACGTCTGTGTGTCCCTGACACACTGGCCACATCTCGTAGCCAGCGTGCGATTCCTCCCACACACTTCTCATCGGTCTCTCAGATACAGCACCAGAAGATTTGTCGGTCAGCATATTCACACGAGCAAAAATCATCTGCCGAGCTGATGATTCTCCCACACGCGTACGTCAGTAGCCGACGCGCGAGTACTGACAACGAAAATTTTTTTACCCTTTAAAGTTCTGAATTGACAACATAAATAAGCAAAGTTCGCAAAGGGTCAGCAAACGATGTCGTCTGCATTTGCTATGGTTTTTATGTCACTGTTTTGGTAAGAAATTGAGCAGAAATTGGAAGAACAATTAAATACCTGGCAGTGAGTAATTAAAGAAACAGGCATGGAAGGAAGCTTAACAAGAAGTGAAGTAATGAAAATGAGCACGAAAAGCGAAAAAATGAAACACGCATGTTGTAAAGGAAACAAAGAAGTCTGTATCCTCTGAGTATTTCGCGTCGGCACGTCTGAGAATTTTATTCTAATTGATTCGGCGCGAAAACCGAGATTTTATTCCATCTTTCGACGACTATCTCCGTCATTGTCCTCAGGAGCTGCGGCTGAGACTAGAATGAACAGTAGCCAGTTTAGCAGAGACCAGGGACACAGAGTAAGCAGGGCGTGGGGGCGTACCTGCCGCTCCCGCCTCCCGCCTCCCGCCTCCCGCCTCAGCTTCTTTTCGATGTGCAGTTTGAGGCACGGAGCCTGAGCCGGCGCCTAACGCCACCTGGCGCCACTCTGCCTCGTGGTGGGTCGGACCCACCGTGAGCTGCCCGGCCCTCCCTCCGCGCACGCGTCGTTTCGTTCCTCTCTGATTGGAGCCAGAAGCTGCAGACTCACCTATACAGGGTGTTACAAAAAGGTACGGCCAAACTTTCAGGAAACATTCCTTACACACAAAGAAAGAAAATATGTTATGTGGACATGTGTCCGGAAACGCTTACTTTCCATGTTAGAGCTCATTTTATTACTTCTCTTCAAATCACATTAATCATGGAATGGAAACACACAGCAACAGAACGTACCAGTGTGACTTCACTTTGTTACAGGAAATGTTCAAAATGTCCTCCGTTAGCGAGGTTACATCCATCCACCCTCCGTCGCAAGGAATCCCTGATGCGCTGATGCAGCCCTGAAGAATGGCGTATTGTATCACAGCCGTCCACAATACGAGCTCGAAGAGTCTCTACATTTGGTACCGGGTTTGCGTAGACAAGAGCTTTCAAATGCCCCCATAAATGAAAGTCAAGAGGGCTGAGGTCAGGAGAGCGTGGAGGCCATGGAATTGGTCCGCCTCTACCAATCCGTCGGTCACCGAATCTGTTGTTGAGAAGCGTACGAACACTTCGACTGAAATGTGCAGGAGCTCCATCGTGCATGAACCACATGTTGTGTCGTACTTGTAAAGGCACATGTTCTAGCAGCACAGGTAGAGTATGCCGTATGAAATCATGGCGGTGAATCTAGGAAGTACAGTACATACTGACGAAACTAAAATGAGCTCTAACATGGAAATTAAGCGTTTCCGGGCACATATCCACATAACATCTTTTCTTTATTTGTGTGCGAGGAGTGTTTCCTGAAAGTTTGGCCGTACCTTTTTGTAACACCCTGTATGAGCGGAAAAACGTGCCAGCCCCGGCAGGCAGTGGTTTTTACTCCTGACGACGATGGCGGAGTTAGGCATCGAAAGATCGAGAATTTTTATTCAAACTGACGCGGCTTGAAAAGCGAGAAAATTTTATTCAGACAACAGAAGGCTGTTCAAAATTCTATTATTGTGTCCGCACATTGATTTGATAGAAATACTTAGGTATTTTCCAAAGATCGTGGTGTACAAGTCATTACCTCCGAACTTTGGCCTCTGGCTCAGAATGGTGGAATTACACAATCTGAGCAGAATACAAGCAATAGAGATATGTATTCTACGAGGGATCATGAGTAAGACTTGAAGTGACAGTCGAAGGACTGAAACAGTACGAAGCACTCTTGAAATCGGTAACCTAAAAACCGTAGAGAGAAACAGTCAAATGGTTTCACCACATTAAAAAATCGGACAAGAAAGACTGCCACGAAGAGCTCTAGAATTGACAGAATTTCGACGAAGAGCAGTTGGAAGACCACGAGGAAGATGGAGAAACGATGTGAAGGTTGATTTGAACCGAGGGGGAGCAAATACTGAATATCTGAGGAAAGAGCGGCTTCGAAGACGCTCTATCATTGTGTCAGAGGCCTGCATAAACAGAAACGTCTCTGGGAGGAAAAGAATTAAACTTGTCGATACTCTCTGACGAGCGCAGTTTTGAAAAAGTAAAAGATTACATTTTGTACCGTGAAAAATAAAGATTTGAAGATTTCCTGGATGACCAACGGTTCACCTTTTCTAAATCAAAGGTATTAGTCAGGCAGTTCTGACGTTACCCTTCATAATGAAAGGAAGACGTGATTTTTTTTTTTCTGTTCAGAGGTTTTTCCGGCATAGAATCTACATCTATATCTACGTGGATACTCCGCAAATCACATTTAGGTGCCTGGCAGAGGGTTCATCGAACACCTCCACAATTCTCTGTTATTCCAATCTCGTATAGCGCGCGGGAAGAATGAACACCTATGTCTTTCCGTATGAGCTCTAATTTCCCTTATTTTATCGTGGTGATCGTTCCGCCATATGTAGGTCGGTGTCAGCAAAATATATTCGCATTCGGAGGAGAAAGTTGGTGATTGAAATTTCGTGAGAAGATTCCGTCGCAACGAAGAACGCCTTTCCTTTAATGATGTCCATCCCAAATCCTGTATCATTTCTGTGACACTCTCTCCCACATTTCGCGATAATACAAAACCTGCTGCCTTTCTTTGAACTTTTTCGATGTAATCCATCAGTCCTATCTGGTAAGGATCCCACACCGCGCAGCAGTATTCTAAAAGGGGACAGACAAGCGTAGTGTAGGCAGTCTCCTTAGTAGGTCTGTTACATTTTCGAAGTGTCCTGCCAATGAAACGCAGTCTTTGGTTAGTCTTCCCCACAACATTTTCTATGTGTTCATCCAATTTAAATTGTTCGTAATTGAAATTCGTAGGTATTTAGTTGAATTTACGGCTTTTAGATTATATTAAGAGAATTTTCCGTCGGTTCTTGGTAGAACAACATTATAATAATAAATGCAAAGCACCAGTTTGCTTGTTGTTCTACAATATTACTTTTATGTCTGAAGATGGCCTTGTAAACCGAAAACCGGTTAGCAATAAAAGTAATATTGTAGAACAAAAGCAGACTGGTGCTTTTAGATTAGACTGATTTATCGTGTAACCGAAGTTTAACGTGTTCTTTTTACAAAAACAGACATAATGTGTTATGGGATAACAGCAATCAGTGATTTTATAATGTTACTTAAAATCCGTCTTGATTGCAAATTTTTATTCATATGACCGGTTTCGGTTCATTCAGAACCATCTCCAGATCTGATATTTCATTTACAGGAGTAACACGGCCAAATCCAGCAACTTTCACATGCTACATCACATTCTGCGAGGCCCTATGAATATCAGCGATGTCCCCGTTTCCCCCCACAAGAAGCTCGGCGGCAGCTCTCTGCTCCGAACGCACCGCCGCTACAGGCGCCGTTTTGAAGGCTGCGTATAGCGCCACCACTTATCGGAGCTTCATGAAACTAAAGGAGGTGAAGCGGAAATATTCCACGATGTCCCACAACAAATTCCGCATTTTTTAACCAAAATTGACAATAGCGGAATTACGAGGGGTGTTCAATAAGTAATGCAAGATACTTTTTTTCTCTGACAGAAGCTGTCTTTTATTTCTGTCAGTGATTCGCCCCTGACGTTCAGTCTGTACATCGAAGAAAGACTTCATACCTGCATTGCACCCTTTCTAGTAGAGCACTTTGTGCTTAGTCTTAAATTCTTATTCTTCCTACTTGTTTCTCGTACATATTGTGTATTAGCGATATTTCCTTACAGCTCATAGCTATTTTTCTCAGAATTTCGAACACCTTGCACTGCGTCACATTGCCGAACGCTTTTTTCTATGTCGGTGAGCCGGCCGCCGTGGCCGAGGAGTTCTAGGCGCTTAAGTCCGGAACTGCGTCACTGCTACTGTCGGAGGTTCGAATCCTGCCTCGGGCATGGATGAGTGCGATGTCCTTAGAACTGCTTAATCCTAACTAACCTAAGTTCTAGGGGACAGATGTTAAGTCCCATAGTGCTCAGACCCCAGCCAGATGCTGTCGCCTGTCCTGTTTCGGAGGAAACCACTCAGCCTGCAAGATCCGGGCAGTCGCAGAGGGTGGGATTATTGGTAGTTGGGAGCTCCAACGTTAGGCGCTTTAAGGGGCCCCTTAGGGACTTGGCTGACAAGATGGGTAAGAAATCCAATGTGCACTCCGTGTGCATACCGGGTGGAGTCATTCCAGATGTGGAAAGGGTCCTCCCGGATGCCATGAAGAGCACAGGGTGCAGCCACCTGCAGGTGGTGGCTCACGTCGGCACCAATGATATGTGTCACCTTGGATCAGAAGAGATTCTCTCTGGTTTCGAGCGGCTAACAGAAGTGGTAAAGACTGCCAGTCTTGCTTGCAAGATGGAAGCAGAGCTGACCATTTGCAGCACAGTCGATAGGACCGATTGCGGACCTCTGGTACAGAGCCGAGTGGAGGGTCTGAATCAGAGGCTGAGACGGTTCTGCGACCGTGTAGGCTGCACATTCCTCGGCTTTTAGCACTCATGTGGATGATCTCACACTTTTCGTTATTTAAGGTCAACTGCCACTTTTAGTACTATTTAGACATTTCTTCTAAATCGTTTTGCAGTTTGTTTTGATCTTCTGATGACTTTATTAGTCGATAAACGACAGCGTCATCTGCAAACATCCGAAGATGGCTGCTCAGATTGTCTCCCAAATCGTTTATATAGATAAGGAACAGCAAAGGGCCTATAACACTATCTTGGGGAACGCCAGAAATCACTTCTGTTTTACTCCATGACTTTCTGTCAATTACAACGACAGGAAATCACACATCCAGTCACATAACTAAGACGGTATTCCATAAGCACGCAATTTCACTACGAGCCGCTTGTGTGGGACAGTGTCAAAAGCCTTCCGGAAATCCAGAAATACGGAATCGGTCTTAAACCCCTTGTCAATAGCACTCAGCACTTCATGTGAATAAAGAGCTAGTTGTGTTTTACAAGAACGGCGTTTTCTAAATCCATGTAGACTGTGTGTCAATAGACCGTTTTCTTCGAGGTAATGCATTACGTTCGAAGACAATATATGTTCTAAAATCCTGCTGCATATCGACGTTAACGATATGGGCCTGTAATTTAGTGGATTACTCCTACTACCTTTCTTGAATATTGGTGTGACCTGTACAACTTTCCAGTCTTTGGGTACGGATCTTCCGTCGAGCGAACGGTTGTATATGATTGTTAAGCATGGAGCTAATGCACCAGCATACTCCGAAAGGAACATAACTGGTATACAGTCTGGACCAGAAGACTTGGTTTTATTAAGTGATTTAAGTTGCTTCACTACTCCGAGGATATTTACTTGTACGTTACTCATGTTGGCAGCTGTTCTCGATTCGAATTCTGGAATATTTACTTCATCTTCTTTTGTGAAGGCATTTCGGAAGGCTGTGTTTAGTAACTCTGCTTTGGCGGCACTGTCTTCGATAGTATCTCCATTGCTATCGCGCAGAGAAGGCATTGATTGTTTCTTGCCGCTAACATACATCACATACGACCAGAATCTCTTTGGATTTCCTGCCAGGTTTCGAGACAGTTTCGTTGTAGAAACTGTTATAGGCATCTCGCATTGAAGTCCGCACTAAATTTCGAGCTTCTGTAAAAGATTGCCAATCTTGGGGATTTTGCGTCTGTTTAAATTTGGCATGTTTGTTTCGTTGTTTCTGCAACAGCGTTCTAACCCGTTTTGTGTACCAAGGAGAATCAGCTCCGTCGTTTGTTAATTTATTTGGTATAAATCTCTCAATTGCTGCTGATACTATTTCTTTGAATTTAAGCCACATCTGGTCTACACTTATATTATTAAATTGGAATGAGTGGAGATTGTCTCTCAGGAAGGCGTCAAGTTAATTTTTATCTGCTTTTTTGAGTAGGTATATTTTTCGCTTAATTTTCGAGGATTTTGGGATTACAGTATTCAGTCTTGCTACGGCAGCCCTGTGCTCACTAATCCCTGAATTGGTTTTGATGCTCGTTATTAACTCAGGATTATTTGTTGCTAAGAGGTCAAGTGTGTTTTCACAACCGTTTACTATTCGCGTGGGCTCATGAACTAATTGCTCGAGATAATTTTCAGAAAATGCGTTTAGCACAATTTCGGATCGTATTTTATGCGTACCTCCGGAATTAAACATGTATTTTCGCCAACATATCGAGGGTAAATTAAAGGCACCACCATCTATTATCATATGATTCCTATATAAAATTAATTGTTGGTAAGGCGGGTACCAGGTTGAGATTCATTGGGAGAGTCCTTAGAAAAGGTAGTCCATCAACAAAGGAGGTGGCTTACAAAACACTCGTTCGACCTATACTTGAGTATTGCTCATCAGTGTGGGATCCGTACCAGATCGGGTTGACGGAGGAGATAGAGAAGATCCAAAGAAGAGCGGCGCGTTTCGTCACAGGGTTATTTGGTAACCGTGATAGCGTTACGGAGATGTTTAACAAACTCAAGTGGCAGACCCTGCAAGAGAGGCGCTCTGCATCGCGGTGTAGCTTGCTCGCCAGGTTTCGAGAGAGTGCGTTTCTGGATGAGGTATCGAATATATTGCTTCCCCCTACTTATACCTCCCGAGGAGATCACGAATGTAAAATTAGAGAGATTAGAGCGCGCACAGAGGCTTTCAGACAGTCGTTCTTCCCGCGAACCATACGCGACTGGAACAGGAAAGGGAGATAATGACAGTGGCACGTAAAGTGCCCTCCGCCACACACCGTTGGGTGGCTTGCGGAGTATAAATGTAGATGTAGATGTAGATGTATGTGCTTGAAATCAAACTCAAGTTTTCTTTGATCCTTTCAGCAAATGTATCATCTGAATTGGGAGGTCGTGAAAAGGATCCAATTATTATTTTACTGCGGTTGCTAACAATGACCTCTTCCCATACTATCTCACAGGAAGTATCTACTTCAATTTCGCGGCAAGTTAAACTACTTCTGACTGCAACAAACACGCATTCGCCAACCTTGTTTAGCCTATCCTTTCGGAACACCGTTAGGTTCTTCGCAAAAATTTCAGCTGAGCTTATGTCTGGCTTTAGCCAGCTTTCAATGCCTATAACAATTTGAGCATCAGTGCTTTCTATTAGCGCTTGGAGCTCTGGTACTTTCCCAACACCGCTACGACTATTTATAACTTTTATACCTATGGTTCCTGTATCTACGTTCCTCCTGTGTTCAGCCTGCACCCTTTGTGACTGAAGCTCTTCATGTGTTTTCCCGAGACCCTCCAACATAAAAAACCGCCCAATCCACGCCACACAGCCCCTGCTACTCGTGTAGCCGCTTCCTGCGTATAGTGGATACCTGACCTCTTCAACGGAACCCGAAACCCAATCACCCTTTGGCGCAAGCCGCGGAATCTGCAGCCTACACGGTCGCAGAACCGTCTCAGCCTCTGATTCAGACGCTCCACTCGGCTCTGTACCAGAGGTCCGCAATCGGTCCTATCGACTGTGCTGCAAATGGTCAGCTCTGCTTCCATCTTGCAAGCAAGACTGGCAGTCTTTACCACTTCTGTTAGCCGCTCGAAACCAGAGAGAATCTCTTCTGATCCAAGGTGACACATATCATTGGTGCCGACGTGAGCCACCACCTGCAGGTGGCTGCACCCTGTGCTCTTCATGGCATCCGGGAGGACCCTTTCCACATCTGGAATGACTCCACCCGGTATGCACACGGAGTGCACATTGGATTTCTTACCCATCTTGTCAGCCAAGTCCCTAAGGGGCCCCTTAAAGCGCCTAACGTTGGAGCTCCCAACTACCAATAATCCCACCCTCTGCGACTGCCCGGATCTTGCAGGCTGAGTGGTTTCCTCCGAAACAGGACAGGCGACAGCATCTGGCTGGGGTCTGAGCACTATGGGACTTAACATCTGTCCCCTAGAACTTAGGTTAGTTAGGATTAAGCAGTTCTAAGGACATCGCACTCATCCATGCCCGAGGCAGGATTCGAACCTCCGACAGTAGCAGTGACGCAGTTCCGGACTTAAGCGCCTAGAACTCCTCGGCCACGGCGGCCGGCTCACCGACATAGAAAAAAGCGTTCGGCAATGTGACGCAGTGCAAGGTGTTCGAAATTCTGAGAAAAATAGCTATGAGCTGTAAGGAAATATCGCTAATACACAATATGTACGAGAAACAAGTAGGAAGAATAAGAATTTAAGACTAAGCACAAAGTGCTCTACTAGAAAGGGTGCAATGCAGGTATGAAGTCTTTCTTCGATGTACAGACTGAACGTCAGGGGCGAATCACTGACAGAAATAAAAGACAGCTTCTGTCAGAGAAAAAAAGTATCTTGCATTACTTATTGAACACCCCTCGTAATTCCGCTATTGTCAATTTTGGTTAAAAAATGCGGAATTTGTTGTGGGACATCGTGGAATATTTCCGCTTCACCTCCTTTAGTTTCATGAAGCTCCGATAAGTGGTGGCGCTATACGCAGCCTTCAAAACGGCGCCTGTAGCGGCGGTGCGTTCGGAGCAGAGAGCTGCCGCCGAGCTTCTTGTGGGGGGAAACGGGGACATCGCTGATATTCATAGGGCCTCGCAGAATGTGTACAGGGACCTGGCAGTGAACAAAAGCAAGGTGACTCGCTGAGCGAGGCGTCTATTATCATCGCAACTGTGCTTCGTCGTGCACCTTACGACCCGCGTCTCACACGTTATTCCGTCTGTTTGGGCCAATGAAGGATGCACTCCGCGGAAAGCATTACGTGGATGACGGGGAGGTTAATGGTCGGCGTCTGAGCCAACGTTCGCTGCACCGGTGGAGTGGTACCGGGACGGCATACAGGCCCTTCCAGTAAGATTGCGCATTGATTGGAGATTATATTGAAAAATAGGGTTTTGAAGTCGAAAGAGTGGGGAATCATAGTGTGGTGTCACCGCCAGACACCACACTTGCTAGGTGGTAGCCTTTAAATCGGCCGCGGTCCGTTAGTATACGTCTGACCCGCGTGTCACCACTATCAGTGATGGCAGACCGAGCGGCTCCAAACGGCAGGTCTAGTCTAGAGAGTCTCCCTAGCACTCGCTCCAGTTGTACAGTCGACTTTGCTAGCGATGGTTCACTGTCTACATACGCTCTCATTTGCAGGGACGACAGTTTAGCATATCCTTCAGCTACGTCATTTGCTACGACCTAGCAAGGCGCCATATTCAGTTAATATAATCTGAACCGATAATATCGTGAATCATTTACCGTCAAGAGCGACGTTCATCATTAATGGATTAAAGTTAAGTATCAAACTAATTACGTCAGCTTTCTGAATTCTCATTCCTTGTCATGTTCCAGAACTCACGACAGTATAGTTCTACCCTCCTCACGCCAGCCTACGTGAGCTAAAATGCGTGCATTTCGGCCTCCTCTAGTAACACGGTGTTGGCTCTTCTGCCAACACTACACATACAGTCTACTGAAATCCCGAATAATACAAACCTTTCAGACGGAAAATGTACTGCATTACTTATAGAACGCCCCCTGTAAAATTCAGTGTTAAGATTCGCTGATTACGTTGATATCCTCAGTGGAAGTGGAGAAGAAAATAGACTTTTGCTGCCATTCAGCAGACCCCGTATGAGTACAGATCATGGATAGAGGGTAACTGAAGAAACACCAAAGAAATGTCAATAGCGATAAACTTAACACAAAAATTGATCTCCACGAAACAGACGAAGTGAGGGAACTCTGATACCTTGGAAACAGCATAAAAATACAGACGACTAAAAGTGGACGTACGAAGCAGACTGACACAGGCAAAGACTGACTGCAGTCAATTACTTTCAGGCAGCAATACCAGTATCGGCTTTCATTTGAGAAAGAGCTTTGACAATGTGCATTTGAGCGCAGCGTTGTTCTATAGGGAATCATGGAATGTGGGAAGCTGGGAAAAGATGAGAATCGAGGCGTTTGTTATGTGGTGTAGCTGGACTGGTAAGATACGAGATGAGGAGGTTGTCCACAGACCCTGACGGCGGGGGGGGGGGGGGGGGGGGGGGGGGGTGGAGGATAAAAAAGGAAGTGTGGAGAATTCTGGCAAGAAGATGGAACAGTGGAACAGGATAATAGGTATCAAGGAATAACACCCGCGGAGCTTGAGGAAATTTTACAGATTAAAACGCCTGAGGGATTGGAATACATTCAGTAAGTAGTGGAGGGCGCTGGGTGTTAAGTGCTGCTCTGAGATAAAGAGGCTGTCGCAGGGGAGAACGGCGTAGCAGGACGTATCATGGGAGTCAGAAGAGTGATGACAGTACCAAGTACTTCTTTCCCTTTCGAGACTCATGTCTGTAAGAAAATATTGGATATTCGTTATTTTTGTTGTTCAATGTCACCACGTATGAAAGTTTCTTTTTTTTCAAGTGTGTTGAGCGTTTCCTCTGAATTAATACTATTACCGTTCTATAACACAATTTTTTTCCTTTTTTTATGTGCTTCTTTTCCGCTATGTGCTGATTGTTCCTACTATTCACACGAGTTCACGCAAAGAACGATTCAGTTCACTTTGTGATTTTGTAGTGCAAGGAGTCGTCGTAAAATAGAACTAATCTTTCGACTAGGATCACGTTTTAATTTTACGATAGATCTGAACATTTTGTTCACTGAAGAGCTTATATCCAGGTTCACCAACTATTACTATGAAGCTCTGTAACGTTCTCTACATGATTTTCCCCTCATGCCGCTTCGTTTTTTATTTTAAGTGTGTCATTTGTCGTTCAGAATGGTACCGGAAAACTACTGCAGTTTCAGAAGTGACGTATCTCCTTCCCGTGCATTTCCAATCTGTGGCATTTTCGAACAGCTGATAGACCACTGCAGTATGATCCATTTGAGCTGTAAGTCGGTCTTTTCGAATGTTATTCCGTTTTTTCTTGCCCCGTTTTAATATTGGGGGAGGGGGGGGGGGGGGGCTCACGCACTTCACGCACTACAGTCGTCTCTTGCGTTTGATGTGGAGTCACACGGCTGAGGCCTTACGCATCAAAAGTTTGATGTCATTATGTGATAACTGATAGACATTACTATAAAACAGCTTAGCATAAAGAGCTTTTTCTGTACAATTGTTTGATTTTCGCGATTTATTAACTCTTTGAATGAAGCTTATCACCTTTGGATGGATGAGAGGTTGACAAATTATTAGATTTTTTTCATTAAGTAGATAACTCCAAAACCCAGAGGGCGTTAAGTCATTTTGCAACAAATCAAATAATTGAATCTGTCTGTGCTTTGCAATTAAAAACAATTTTTATCTATCAGTTACTAAGGACCGAGGTTTTCCTCTTAATTACCTTAATTACTAGGGTTGCGCAGAAAGTAACGCACCGTGTCATTTTTCTCAGCCGAAAACAATGCTTGTGACGTACTTCACCTGCAGCACGCCATCTGTTGGAACTGACGGAAACTTGCCGCGCTCACTCAGGAGACGTAAAGTTTCGCACTCGTAGCAATGTGCGGTCATTGAATTTCTCACTGCAGGGAAAGAAACGTTAGGGAATATTCACATACGCTTGTGCAAAGTCTATGGAGCATCTGCTGTCGACAGAAGTACATTTAGAGGTCGATGAGGACGTGATTCACAATGTGAAACACTGGCTCCGCCACCAGGACAAAGATTGCTATCGACAGGGCTTACACACGGTTGTTTCACGCTGGAGGAAGACCATAGAACGGAATGAAAATCACCATACTTTCGTGTGTGTATTTTATCTACACACCCTACTTTTCCACGTAATTCTCATTACGTTCAATAAAGAATTGAAGGAAAATATGCGGTGCATTACTTTCTGGGCAACCCTCTTATGTCTCTATGTAGAACCCACAATTTTCGTTCGTAAAACCCCGTTTTTGGCACATTGAAGTACATAAGTAAATTTAAAATTGGTGTTTACAGAAAATTTTTAATTCTTTGAGAAAGAATCCTTTGGAAATACGCTCTTTATTCGCTGTTGGAGACATTTGAGTTCCCGCACAAGTCACTCACGCCATGATTTCCTCACTCACGGCTTTTGAATTCACAGAACGCATGTGAGAACCCATCTGGGAGTGAGGATTTGGAGGCTTACAAATATTGCCGACATGATCCGAGCTGGACCACGAACTGCGTGCGAGGAGGGGAAACCGTGGCGAGTGACAAAGTGAATTCGCCCCCTCGTGTCACTATCGATTAGGCCTGCTGTGAATAATAAATCGGAGGAATTCTGAAACTAACGAAGAGCTTCCGTCACCCCATCAATGCAGTTCGGCCCGACTCGGTTTTCGCATGTCTCCGAGTCCAGTGATAGTTTTCTTGTCTTCCAGATTCGTTGCCATCAGTCCGGCCCGAATCGGCACGAACTGCGTGCGGGTAAGGAAACATGTGAGTAGCGAATTGTTTCAGACAGTAACGCAACAATACACAATAAGGCGGAGACCCATCCTGGATTTTCCATTGTTTGATACACAATCAAGAATACGTACAGTATCCAGAAGCTCTAGGAGGTCAATGTGGAATACAGAAAATTAGGATATCAGTGTTAACGCGGACCTAAGACTACACGGACAATCGAAAAACACAATTAATATAAATTTTTTTCTGGAAACTGCTTTAAATATGGTACATGTCACTGACGGCTTCATATCGGAAGAGAGAAACATTAGTTCACTCCCAAAACGCTGAAAGCAAGTCATGTTCTGGAAAATAAATATTGTAAAACTATTTGAAAAAATCATTATCATCTCCACCATGCACGAATGTTGTCGTTTCCAAAATACTAGTTAGGTTCGTTGAGGGCCCTGCGTTATCACTGATCTGGTACCGCGCGCCACGGAATTTGAATCCGCGCCAGGCGTCATCGACGTCGAAGACCCATAGAGGTCTCTGCACCGTAAGCTGTGGCGGCGCGCGCCTCCTGGCTCGCTTTTAGTGTGGGGCGCCACAGTGGAACACGTGTTCCCAGCGGCCAATAGCGGCGCCCCCGATAGCGTACTTAAGCGCCGGCCTCTCGCTCAGCCAGCTCAACTTTGATCCTCCCCCCCACTCCCTGTTTCCTTTCCTTTAGGCACCCTCCCTCCCTTCTCCTTCCTTTTTCCCCCATCCCCCGTCCTCCAACCCTCTTCCCCCGGGCTTCCCCTCCCCCCTCCCCCTCCCCCCCTCCCCCACTCTCCCCTGCCCATGGCATCTCTGCTCTCCCCTCTCCCTCTCCCACTCCCCCTCCTCCTCCTCCTCTCTTGGCAGGTCCCCGGACTCGCACACGCTCTGTGAACATTCGCGCGCTGGAGTTCGTCGCCATCAGTGTCTCGTGTGTGTGCCTTCGTCTGTGTTTAGTGTTCTTTCGTCGTCACGCCTCCTCTGTTCACGCGTTCCGTCACAGCCGTCCGTGTTTTGTGCGCCGTGTCAACTAGTGTCAGTGATGTTTTTTCGTCAGGCGTGAACGACTCTGTGTTTTTTTGTTTTTTGGTGTCTACATTGTTATGCCCACCATTTTTGATTGTATTCTCTGTGTCCCCTCTATTTTACTGTAAATCTCAAGGCTGAAGAGTGGCGTACTCAGCTGCTGACAGCCCGCCTTATGTAAGGTGTTAAAAATTACAATAAAGAAAAAAAAAAGCTCAGCCAGCTCGTGTGTGCCGTCGTGTATAGTGTTCAGTGTTCACCGTCACACTCCATCGTTCACCTGTGCCATCGCCATCTTCAGTGTTAGTGCATCGTGACAACAGTTTGTAGTGTGGATTATCGTCGAGTGTGAACGGCTCCGTGTTTGTCTTTATGTGTCTACTGTTTTATTACCCACCGTTATGTCACATCTGTGTATTCTTTCTGTTGTTTATTTATCTACTCTATGGCTGACGAGCGGCGTAACGTGCTGCTGCCAGCCTGCCTGTTTGTACGGTTTTGAAAATAACAATAAAGGAAAAAAAAGCTCAGTCAGTCAGTCTGATCTCACTTACGTCGGTTTACACCTCGCTTTTCGCTAGACTGCTTACTTTTTGGTTCGTGTTCGAGTGGACGTTTTTGTTTCCTTGTGACTCTGTTGTTCGGTCTTGTTGTATTCGTTCCGTCCTACGTTGGTCGTGTCCATCCTCTTCCGTTGTGTTGTTGTTCGCGCGTCCTGCCGCGCCTTCAGTCATTGCTACCCTCCGACCGTCCTGATCGCAATTACAACAACTGACTTAAGAATATTTTCTGCTACAGTTTATATTACGAAACTGGGATGATTATAACTATAATTAGGAGTATTATGCCTTGATATACCTCAACGGGGCAGTTGAAAATGTGTGTTCCGACTGGGACTCGAAAACGGCGTCTCTTGCTACATGGCAGACGCTCTATCCATATGAGCCACTAAGGACAGAGAGGATAGTGCGACTGTCTCCTGTGAGACCCACATTCCCACCTTACTGTCACGCACTATATTCGTAGTGCCCCTGCCCATTACACTCATTACTCGCGGCTTTACTGAGTCCCGTAAGAGTTCGGGTACTGTTTGTGCATCCGCACAGAAGATGGTCAAATGGCCGGTGAGCCTAAGTGAGAGCCGGGTTTTTGTTTGAAGCGGAGATAATTAACTTTTTTCATTGTAACGTACACATCAATCGCTTACCCGTAGGTCAAATTTTTGGGGCTCGTAAATCACGAAAATTTAGGAAGTGCGTATACTGCACAACAAATGTTTAAAATACTACTGTAAAATTTAGTCTACGATAGTACAGGTCTCATTGAGCTAGGCACTTCATTCGGTGTGTAGGCTCCAACTGGATAATGCATGGTGTTTGCTACTTGCATGCTTTGTGGCCGCTTCCCAGTCACGTAAACATACCGCTGCCACAGCGGCACATCACGAGCAGACCACAACAGCAGCATCATTAGGTTTGAGTGTCTGCCCCGATACCTGAGTGGTCAGTGTGACAGATTGCCATCCTATGGGCCCGGCTTCGATTCCCGTCTGGGTCGGACATTTTCTCCGCTCAGGGACTGGGTGTTGTGTTGTCTTCATCATCATTTCATCCCCATCCGGCGTGCAGGTCGCCCAATGTGGCATCGAATGTAATAAGAGCTGCATCAAGGTGGCCGGACCTGCCCCGCAAGGGGCCTCCCAGCCAATGACGCCAAACGTTCATTTCATTTCCATCTGGTTTGAGTGACATATAGCCGATCAGCAACATCTTCCTGTGTTTGATAGGATAGTGGCTTTACTTTCAGCAGGCCAGTGTGGTGTACACCTCTATGTGGCATGTTACTGCAGTTCTCAAAAAGTGCTTGGTTTAAGGTGTGGAAAAATACAGAGAGATGGGAAGTGTGAACGATAGATTTGTTGGTTGGTTTAGAGGCGGGAGAAGGGACCAAACTACGAGGTGAGCGGTCCCTTGTTCCTAATGCCAGAAGTGGGAGAATAAAATGGAGGAGACATATAACACAAAACGAAAAGAAAGGAAGAGCCACACGAATGAACACTAAAAGGAACAAAAGAGGACAAGAAAACAACAGAGAGACGCTAGAAATAGAAGAGAGTAAAACGTGAAAGCAGATTACAGTGGTTGGCCAACCATGAGAATAAAAAGGGAAAGGCAGCCACTCTGCATCGCATTAAAACCTCCACCCTAAAAGCACTCGCGTGGAGGACACAGAGGGACAAAGGACAGGCGCGAAAAACTACATAGAAGTATAAAACCCACTCTCACGGATAAAACGTAAAACCAAAGCTGCTCTGGAAGCATTGTCGCCCAACACCGAAGGCAGGGTGCTGGCAAAGTTAAGTGTGCTACAGAACGGCTGAAAGGGGGCAGTCCAGAAAAAGATGGACGACTGTCATTTGGGAGCCACAGTGACACTAAGGTTGGTCCTCACGACACAGTAGTTAACCATGCGTTAGCCACGTATGGCGACTTCAAGACATTTATAGTCTCCTTAATGATACGCAGTTTGTTGTGTGTGCTGTTATGCCATTCCATATGCCAAAGCCAGAAAACCCTGTCATGTAAGAAAGCAGGTCAGCTTCGGAGATGCCGACCTCCAGAAGCGGTTTCCGCGTCGCCTGTTTGGCCAGCCTGTCGCCAAGTATGTAGCTGGGGATTCCGACAGGTCCTGGGGGTCCACACAAACACCACGGAACAGCTAAACTGTTCCAGGGCATAGATGGACTACTGAATGGACGCTACCAGAGGCGAGGGTAGCACTGGTCGACAGCTTGTAGACTCCTCAGTGAGTCAGTACACAGGAGAAATGACTCGCCAGGGCATGAACGGATGTACTCAAGAGCTCGAGATATGGTCGCCAGCTCTGTAATGAAAACACTGCAGCCAATTGCAAGGAGTGCTGCTCAATATATCCTCCATGAACATAAGCGAAGCCTACGTGACTATCAGCCATTGAGCTGTCGGTGTAAACCACTTCAGAGCCCCGGAACACGTCAAGAATCGAGAGGAAATGACAGCGGAGAGCGGCGCGGCGAGCGGAGTCCTTAGGGTCATGCAAAAGATCCAAACGGAGCTGCAGCCAAGGGTTACACCATGGAGGCGTATGCGATTTGATCGCAAGTAGAGGCGGTGTGGGGAAGGACTCCAGTTCAGAGACAAGTGACCACACGCGAACCGCAGTTGTCAGCCCCAATCTGGGCCGCTTATGCTGGAGATGGACTGCCTCGGGCGGGAAAAGGTGACGGTAATTCGGGTGCTCAGGGAAACTATGAATGTGTGCTGGTGAGTAGTTGTGCACGTCTGATCTGCAGTGGAGGGACACCAGCCTCCACCAGTACGCTGGTCACTGGACTCGTCCTAAAAGCTCCTGTCATTAGTCGAACCCCACAGTGGTGCACAGGGTCGAGTAAATGTAACGCTGAAGGCGCTGCCGAACCATAAACCACACTCCTATAGTCATTTTGGGATTGGACAAGGGCTCTGTAGAGCTGCAGCAGAGTACTATCTTCACCCCAATTGGTGTTGCTCAGGCAACAGAGGGCATTAAGATGCTTCCAGCATGTCTGCTTAAGCTGACGAAGATAACAGAGCCAAGTCAATTGAGCATCGAAAACCAGTCCTAGGAATTTATATGTCTCAACTACAGTGAGTGGGTCATCAGCAAGATAAAGTTCTGGCTCTGGATCAACGATATGACGCCGACAGAAGTGCATGACACACGACTTCGTGGCTGAATACTGGAAGCTGTGGGCTAGATCCCATGAATCTGGCTTGATTCCCTGTAGGCGCGGCCCAGCAACACTAGTACTGGAGGAGCAGTAAGAATTGCAGAAGACATGTATATGCTAGACCGTTAATAGCCACTAAAGATAGAGATACAATTGAGCATCGAAAACCAGTCCTAGGAATTTATATGTCTCCACTACAGTGAGTGGGTCATCAGCAAGATAAAGTTCTGGCTCTGGATCAACGGTATGATGCCGACAGAAGTGCATGACACACGACTTCGTGGCTGAATACTGGAAGCTGTGGGCTAGATCCAATGAATCTGGCTTGACTCCCTGTAGGCGCGGCCCAGCAACACTAGTACTGGAGGAGCAGTAAGAATTGCAGAAGACATGTATATGGAGAAGGTGAGATGGATGGCCCTACAGCTGCTAGACCGTTAATAGCCACTAAAGATAGAGATACACTCAATACACAGCCCTGTGGGACTCCATTCTCCTGGATGTGGATAGAACTATGGGTTGGTTGGTTTGTAGGATTGAAGGGACCAGACTACTACCGTCATCAGTCCCTTTTTCCAAAATGTCAAACAGCCACACAGAACAAAAACGAACACAGGAAAAGACAGCAGACGACACAGGACAAGAAAGACTTAGACAGAGAGCAGACAAAAGGAATTAAAATCACACAGTGTGTGACAGTGGTTGGCCGACCGTAGAGACAAAAAAGGAAAAGCCAACCACCGAGAAATACACTAAAAACTCAAACTAAAATCGTAGGCCAAAGACGAAAAGCAACACAAAAAAGACAAACACCTAAATTAAGTGATAAAAGCCCCTTGCCCGAATAAAACGCAAAACTAAGCCTGCCACAGCAGTGTCATCAGTTAAAATGGCAGGGAGCGTATCAGGCAGCGCAAACGTCTGCCTGAGCACAGTTAAAAGTGGACAGGCCGACAAAATGTGGACCACCGTCAAAACCGACCCGCAGCGACATAGAGGCGGAACCCTCATGGTGCAGTATATGGCTGTGTGTCAAGCGGGTGTGGCTAATGCGAAGCCGACAAACGACTACTGAGTCCCTGCAAGTGGCACGCATGGATGACCGCCACACAGTCGTCGTCTCCTTGATAGGACGGAGTTTGTTTGCTGTGGTCAGGTTGCATCATTCAGTGTCCCAAAGTTCGAAAACTTTGCGGCGTAAGATCACTCGCAAGTCAGTCTCCATGAGGCCAATGTCCAGAGATGATTTACTGGTTGCCTGTTTGGCCAGGCGGTCAACATGTTCATTGCCGGGTATCCTAACATGGCCTGGGGTCCACACAAAGACCACAGAGCGGCCGCAACGGACAAGAGTATGGAGGGACTCCTGGATAGCTATCACCAGACGAGAGCGAGCGGAACAGTGGTCGATAGCTCGTAAACAGCTCAGGGAGTCGCTACAGATAAAGGACTCACCTGAGCAGGAGCGGATATACTCTAGGGCACGAAAGATAGCGACTAGCTCAGCAGTGAAAACGCTGCAGCCAGCCGGCAATGAATGTTGTTCGTAGTGGTCCCCTAGAGTGAGAGCACAACCGACATGGCCAGAAACCATCGAACCGTCAGTGTAAACAACGCCAGAGCCCTGATACGTGGCAAGGATGGAAAGAAAGCGGCGGCGGAAGACCTCTGGAGGGACTGAGTCCTTCGGGCCCTGTGCCATTTCGAGCTGAAGGCAAGGTTGGGGCATGCACCACGACTGACCAATGGAACAGGAGACGATAATTAGGATGCCCGGGCAAGCTATAAACATGTGCAGCATAAGCGGCCAGTAAACTTTGGCGCCGTAACTGCAGTGGAAGGACACTTGCCTACACAAGTAAGCTGTTCACAGGGCTGGTCCGGAAAGCACCAGTGGCAACTTGTATCCCGCTGTGAAGGATTGGGTCGTGCACCCGCAACGCAGAGGGGGATGCTGAACCATAAGCCAGGCTCCCATAATCCAGACGAGACTGGATTAGCGCCTGGTAGAGCCGTAAGAGGGTAGATCGATCGGCGCCCCAGCTGGTGGGGCTCAAGCATCGCAGAGCATTAAGATGACGCCAACACATCTGTTTAAACTGCCGAATATGTGGAACCCAAGTCAACTGGGCATCAGAAACCACACCCAAAAACCGATGTGTCTCCACCACAGCAAGAAGTTCGTCAGCAAGATAAAGCCACAGGTCAGGGTGAACTGTTCGTAGCCGGCAGAAATGCATAACGCAGGCCTTGGCAGCCGAAAACTGGAAGCCATGCGCTACAGTCCAAGACTGCGCCTTGCGGATAGCGCACTGCAGCTGACGTTCAGCACCTGCAACGCCAGTGGAGCTATAGTAGAGGCAGAAGTCGCCAGCATATAACGAAGCTGAGACAGAAATTCCCCCGCCGCAGCGAGCCCGTTAATTGCAATTAGGCAGACACTTAGGACAGATCCCTGTGGTGCCCCGTTCTCCTGAACTCGGGAGGAACTACGCGAGGCCGCGACTTGCACGCGGAAGATACGATGCGTCAGAAAATTTCGGATGAAAATCGGCAGTGGACCCCGAAGACCGCAATCATGAAACTTTAATGAAATTAAATTAAAAAAAATAATATAAAATGAAATGTGAATTATTTTGATTTGAAAAATGTACGGGGGGGATTGTAAATGTTACTTTTTAAATTGTTTTTGTTATTTTGCCTTTCTTTCTTTCAGTACGAACTTTGTTGTAGAACCTCTTATTTACGTGTGGTAATAAAAATTCATTTAGACAGAATTAAGTACATTTAAAATTACGTGAACTTAGTCAACCCTCTCATGCTGATAAATTCATATTAACTGATTAAGAATATTTAGTTGAGAATTAAATCTTTTATATAATTCGACCTTGGCACACATTTTCTAAATGCAGTGTTTTTTTTTTTAATATTTACTGAATTCATTCCCGGCGTTAGCTATGGAACAAGACTGTCTCTATTAGCAGAAAATGGTTAAATATTGCCACGCTGACGTTTAATTATCATTGATAAAACACACTTCACTATACATTTAAGTTATTTGAAAGAACCAAGAAATTGTTAAATTTCAACGTTAACTATCCGCCTATGAATGCACAAATGTGAAACTAGTAATAAGTTCCGTCAGTCTCAGGATCGCTGTAAAAGAAAAACATTTTCTTAATTCACTGCTAATTTTTATCTGCTCCCGATTTACGGGTTTGGTTAATTTTTCTTAGCGGAACAATTTTTTAAATGTGCCGCCGCTGCAAATCGTTCGGTCGCGGCGCAGCCCAGCAACACCAGCGATAATTGCTAAAAAAACTGCTGAAAATTCTTTAAAGAAATATTATAGATGACATGGGCAAGCTAATTTACATTAGTAATACACACTTTTGATAAATTATAATGTATTTAGACCACAACAATAATTCAACTTCCATTAGTTAGTAATTTCTCCTCTAATGGCGGCTAAATCTAGATACAGACAAATGAAGTCTACCCATTCATAAAATGCTACGTCACAGGTTCCTCTCTCTATCAGCTCTCGAGGAAGACGACAAAGAATGCACATTATGTATCCCTATTTATACTATTGCTGCTTGTTAATTTCTCTTTGTAATCTTACAACATTATTTTCCTCTGTGGGTGAATTTTACATTTTTGTTATCGCAGATATTGACACATTTCGCAATTACATTATTAGTATAGAAATACACTCCTGGAAATGGAAAAAAGAACACATTGACACCGGTGTGTCAGACCCACCATACTTGCTCCGGACACTGCGAGAGGGCTGTACAAGCAATGATCACACGCACGGCACAGCGGACACACCAGGAACCGCGGTGTTGGCCGTCGAATGGCGCTAGCTGCGCAGCATTTGTGCACCGCCGCCGTCAGTGTCAGCCAGTTTGCTGTGGCATACGGAGCTCCATCGCAGTCTTTAACACTGGTAGCATGCCGCGACAGCGTGGATGTGAACCGTATGTGCAGTTGACGGACTTTGAGCGAGGGCGTATAGTGGGCACGCGGGAGGCCGGGTGGACGTACCGCCGAATTGCTCAACACGTGGGACGTGAGGTCTCCACAGTACATCGATGTTGTCGCCAGTGGTCGGCGGAAGGTGCACGTGCCCGTCGACCTGGGACCGGACCGCAGCGACGCACGGATGCACGCCAAGACCGTAGGATCCTACGCAGTGCCGTAGAGGACCGCACCGCCACTTCCCAGCAAATTAGGGACACTGTTGCTCCTGGGGTATCGGCGAGGACCATTCGCAACCGTCTCCATGAAGCTGGGCTACGGTCCCGCACACCGTTAGGCCGTCTTCCGCTCACGCCCCAACATCGTGCAGCCCGCCTCCAGTGGTGTCGCGACAGGCGTGAATGGAGGGACGAATGGAGACGTGTCGTCTTCAGAGATGAGAGTCGCTTCTGCCTTGGTGCCAATGATGGTCGTATGCGTGTTTGGCGCCGTGCAGGTGAGCGCCACAATCAGGACTGCATACGACCGAGGCACACAGGGCCAACACCCGGCATCATGGTGTGGGGAGCGATCTCCTACACTGGCTGTACACCACTGGTGATCGTCGAGGGGACACTGAATAGTGCACGGTACATCCAAACCGTCATCGAACCCATGGTTCTACCATTCCTAGACCGGCAAGGGAACTTGCTGTTCCAACAGGACAATGCACGTCCGCATGTATCCCGTGCCACCCAACGTGCTCTAGAATGTGTAAGTCAACTACCCTGGCCAGCAAGATCTCCGGATCTGTCCCCCATTGAGCATGTTTGGGACTGGATGAAGCGTCGTCTCACGCGGTCTGCACGTCCAGCACGAACGCTGGTCCAACTGAGGCGCCAGGTGGAAATGGCATGGCAAGCCGTTCCACAGGACTACATCCAGCATCTCTACGATCGTCTCCATGGGAGAATAGCAGCCTGCATTGCTGCGAAAGGTGGATATACACTGTACTAGTGCCGACATTGTGCATGCTCTGTTGCCTGTGTCTATGTGCCTGTGGTTCTGTCAGTGTGATCATGTGATGTATGTGACACCAGGAATGTGTCAATAAAGTTTCCCCTTCCTGGGACAATGAATTCACGGTGTTCTTATTTCAATTTCCAGGAGTGTATTACAATCATAAATACATCGAGAATATTACTACAGAAAATATTACAATAATAACGTATGTCCTTTACCCAAAATTAAATAATATTTTTTGTTAAATAATTACAGTATATACAAATTGCTTCATAGCGGCGTATATAGTACAATTAAATTTTAGTTTATTAATAGTGTGAGTGTTGCCAGGGAACGTTACAAAACGTAGAGACGGTGTGATGGCGTCATGTCGTATTGTATACCTTCCGCATGTCGAAAAAGACAGCGACGAGGTTCTGACGGCGGACAAAGGCCGTACGGATGGCTGACTCCAGGCTCACCAGATTGTCAGCGGCAGAGCGGCCTTCACGGAACCCACCCTGAGACGGAGTCAGAAGGCCCCGAGACTCCAGTACCCAACTCAACCGCCGGCTCACCGTGCGTTTGAGCAACTTGCAAAGAACGTTGGTGAGGCTAATGGGGCGGTAGCTGTCCACCTCCAATGGGTTCTTGCCAGGTTTCAAAACGGGGATAACAATGCTTTCCCGCCATTGCGACGGAAACTCACCCTCGACACAGATATGGTTGTAAAGGTGGTGGAGGCGTCGCTGGCAGTCCACTGAAAAGTGTTTCAGCATCTGACAGTGGATGCGATCTGGCCCGGGAGGTGTATCAGGGCAAGTGGCGAGGGCACTGTGGAGTTCCCACTCACTGAATGGAACATTGTAGGATTCAGGATGGCGGGTGTGAAACGAAAGGTCCCGACGTACCACCCACTCTTTAATGGAGCGGAAGGCCAGTGGGCAATTTGCAGAATGGAACTCAGAGCAAAATGCTCTGCCAACCAGTTCGCAATTATGTCAGAGTCAGTACAAACTGTTCCATTCAGTGAGAGCGCAGGGACGCTGACAGGAGTCCGATAGCCATAGAGGCGCCTAATCTTAGCACAAACCCGTGATGTAGAGATATGGAGCCCAATGGTGGAGATATACCGTTCCCAGCACTCCTGCTTGCATTGGCGAATGAGGCGGCGGGCCCGCGCACGCAGCCGTTTGAAGGCTATGAGGTGTTGTATTGAGGGATGTCGCTTGTGACGCTGGAGCGCCTGCCGGCGATCTTTAATCGCCTCAGCGATCTCAGGCGACTACCAAGGCACAGTCCTCCACCGAGGGGACCCAGAAGTACAGGGAATGGCAGATTCTGCGGCAGTAACGATGCCGGTCGTGACTGAGTGAACCACTGCTTCAATGGCTGCATTAGAAAGAGGCTCAATAGCGGCCATGGAGGAGAACAAGTCCCAGTCAGGCTTATTCATAGCCCATCTGCAAAAGGCGCCCAGAAGAGTGACGCCGTGGCAGTGACAGAAAGTGGTCACTACCACACAGGTCGTCATGCACACTCCATTGGACATACGGTAAGAGGCTAGGGCTGCAGATCGAAAGGTCGATGGCTGAGTACGTGCCATGCGCCACACTGAAATGTGTGAAGGCACTATCATTTAAAATGGTAAGGTCGAGCCGTGTCAATACATGCTCAACGATGGCGCCTCGACCTGTTGCCACTGACCCATCCCACAGAGGGTTATGGGCGTTGAAATCGCCCTGTAACAGGAAAGACGGCGGCAATTGGTCTATCAGCGCAGCCAGGACATGCTGTGGGACATCACCGTCCGGTGGAAGATAAAAACTGCAGACTGTAACAGTCTGTGGCGTCCACACCCGAACAGTGACAGCCTCTAAAGGTGTTTGCAGAGGGACAGACTCGCTGTGAGGGGAGTGAAGGACATAGATGCAGACGCCACCAGATACCCTTTCATAAGCTGCCCGGTTCCTATCATAACTCCGATAGCCACGGAGGGCGGGGCTTCACATTGCTGGAAACCAAGTTTCTTGTAGAGCAATACTGAGGAAAGGGTGAAGGTTGAGAAGTTGTCGGAGCTCAGCTAGAAGGTGGAAGAAACCGCTGCAGTTCCACTAGAGGATGGTATTGTCCATGGCTGAGAAAGGCATGAAGGGACTGGGGAAGCAGTTCACGCTGCTGGGTCACTTGCTGGCACCGATTCAGTACCCGCACGAATGACATGTGTTGCGTCTGAGGGACTGGCGAGATCCAGGTCTTCAGCAGACGCCAGAATCTCGACCTCATCCTCAGATGCTGAGCTTGTTGGAAGCAGTGGGATGGGTGCCACTGCAATGTCAGGATTCTTGATAACCTTTTTCTTCTTCTGTTTCTCGCGCTGTGCCTTCTGTGGTTCTGGCTGGGAGGGCCTCCCTGGGTCAGTCTCAGGGACGGATGACGACCGTGAGGCCCTACAACCAGTGACCGGTGGTTGTTTCAGCCACTTGCAGGTATCCGCTTTTCTGCTAGTCTGAACTTGCAAAGGGAGGTCCCCAAGGGACCCCTTTGTGGCGAGAGGAGCCGAAGAAGTCTTACGCTTCTTGGGCTCAGAAGGGGGTGTTGGTTGAGGGGGTGTTGCTCCTGAAGTAGATTGAGCAGGAGCAAGAGGGAGTGAAGTGCCCCCCACCATCAAGTGGGGTGGTGTGGTCCTTCGACTCTGAGAGCTGACTGTAAGTGTTGCAGCTGGTGGAACTGAAGCAGGAGTGACAGTGGCGGCATAAGGTGACATCATACACATGGGATGAAGCCATTCAAATTTCCGCTTAGCCTCAGTGTAGGTCAGTCGATCTAGGGTCTTGTATTCCATTATTTTCCATTCCTTCTGTACAATCTTACAGTCCAGCGAGCGAGGGGGATGGTGCTCTCCGCAGTTGACACAGATGGGTGGCAGGGCACATGGAGTGTCAGGATGGCATGGTCGACCACAATCGCGACATTTGAGGCTGGAAGCACAGCGAGAGACATATGGCCGAACTTCCAACACTTGAAGCACCGCATCGCCGGACGAAATGGACACCTCGTCGCTCTAAGTTGGCGCGCAGCTCGTCATCGGACTGTAAAAGGAGATCTCTGTGGAAAATAATGCCTTGGTCTGTATTTAAGCTTTTATGTGGGGTGATAGTAACAGAGACATCTCCCAGCTTCGTACAAGCGAGCATGCCTTGTGACTGGGCAGAGGATGCTGTTTTTATTAAGACTGACCCTGACCGCATTTTGGACAAGCCCTCCACCTACCGAAACTTGTCCTCTGAATGTTCTGCAAAGAACTGAGGCTTCGCGGATACAAAGGATTCCCCGTCAGCTCTGGTACAGACGAGATACTGGGACGAATACCTTTCGCTGTCATTCATAGCCTTTCGTTCCTCCCATGGTGTGGCCAGGGAGGGGAAGCCTTAAAGCGAGCTTTCGAGACTGCTGGTGGCTGGCCACCAGCGAGAGAAGATGTGCCACACTTCATTGCGTGTCATCCACCCTGATGCCATCTACTCAGACCAAGGGCCCTCCCCAAGGGCGCCACCCAGCCACAGCAAAGGCCACCTCGCAGGATGGCCATTGCCGGGAGACCTGATGCCCCAGGGAGATGGGCATCTATTCCTTGGCATACATGGGGAGTTGACGGCGCAGGCATCAATAGAGCGATCCCTGTGTTGTCAGGGGGCTACAACCAACAGGATACATAGCGGCCCCACCACAGCGGAGTGGCTACCGTGCTGGACCTTAGGTGCAAAATGTCCAAGGTTGTCATCGCAGCAAAAAGCAACACTGCACAGTGTAGCGTGGTTATCGCACCCAGGGACGTATCCTCGCCCAAGAGATGGAAAACGAGCGGGACAGCACTGCAACGGCGAGAAAGCCGGCTAAAAGTCTCAACGAAACGACGGATACAGTGCACCATGTAAGGCGCCCTTCCCCAATTGGCTCGCTCTTCGGAAGAATTTAGAAAGATGCGAGGTCAAACCCGAGAGGGGACCATCACATAAGGCCGAAACTTTTGACTCCTTTTAGTCGCCTCTTAAGACAGGCAGGAATACTGCGGGCCTATTCTAACTCCCGAACCTGCAGGGGGCGGGGCGGGGGGGGGGAGGGGGAACTATGGGAGTCACCAACTTGGACACAGAAAGTATGGACCGACAGGGAGTTTTGGATGAAAATCGGGAGTGGTCCCCAGAGACCCCGCTCATACAATGTGGCAAGGATATGATGATGCCAAGTTTGTCATATGCTTTACGTAAGTCAAAAAGATGGCAATCAGTTGTTGCCATCTGGAAAAGACTGTTCGGATGGTAGACTCAATGGGCGCAAGATTATCAGTGGTACAGCGACTCTGGCAGAAGCTGCCCTGACATAGAGCCAGCAAGCCATGTGTCTCCAGGACCTAACCCACCCGCTGATATACCACACGTTCCAGCAGCTTACAAAGAACGTTGGTGAGGCTGATGGGCCAATAGCTATCCACATCAAGCGAGTTTTTGCCGGGTTTGAGCATCAGAATGATGGTGCTCTCCCGCCACTGCGATGGAAAGACGCCGTCTCACCAGCTCCGGTTGAAAATGACGAGGAGATGGCGCTTGTAGTCAGATGAGAGATGATTAATCATCCGACTGTGGATGCGATTAGGGCTAGGAGCTGTGTCGAGGCAATGTGCAAGGGTACTGAGGAGCTCCCACTCTGTAAATGGGGCGTTATAGGATTCACTGCAGCGTATAGTGAATGAGAGGTCGTTCCCTTCTAGCCGCCGTTTGAGTGTGCGAAAGGCCTGGGGGGGTAATTCTCAGACGCAGAGGCTCGAGCAAAGTCCTCAGCAATCGCGTTTGCGTCGGTACATAACTCGCCATTGATGGTAACACTGGGGACAGCTGTTGGGGCCCGGTACCTGAAAAGACATTTGCTCTTTGCCCAGACTTGGGAGAGATACGTATAGACCAGGGGTCTCCAAACTTTTTAGTCCGCAGGCCACATTGACTCCTCCGCGAAGTCATAAGGGCCAAGATCCACCTAGTGGAATTAAAGCACCCTAGCACCTCATGATCACCGTAATGTAAGGCGAAAGGAAAGATGAAATCGCAAAAATCTAAGTTTGTGGAAATACCTAGCACTGAGACGAGCTACGATTTTTATTTAATTAAATAATTTTGATTGGTGGACGTACGTGACCGAAATTCTGGCGTATTTTATTCTGGCGAATTTCAGCGACAAAAAAGTATGTCACTGCACATTCTTCACGAAAGCGTCCTGCAAAGTTAACGAAATCTCAAAATCATTGTTAGCAACACTATTACTGCAAGACGTAACAGAGGTAGTGTATGTCAACGCATTGTTATTCCAAGTGGCTCAACAATAAGTTTAGTTATGTAGTCTTGTAACAAGTAGCAGAGCCAGAGCATATATTTGATAGTTCTGTTGCGTGATTGTGTCTATGTTGCGGGTGTCTCATGAGTTTTTTAGTGTTTTATGCGCTGTACTAGTAGGTGAGACGACGAAGTGTGGGACAATTCAAAGTTTGAATTCGAAGAGATAAGGAAAATCTGAAAATCGAAATACGTATAGCACGACTCGAGTATTTTTTCACTGTATTTTTTAGTGGACCTACAGTGTAACTGTATTTAATTTAGTAATTGAAGTACCTTAAAAATAAATTCATTGCAGTTTGTTTAGGCAGACTACTCCTTATTTTTATTAGTATTAAATAGCACAATTTTATTTTCAGGTTACAAAAAATGGCTCTGAGCACTATGGGACTTAACAGCTATGGTCATCAGTCCCCTAGAACTTAGAACTACTTAAACCTAACTAACCTAAGGACATCACATAACACCCAGTCATCACGAGGCAGAGAAAATCCCTGACCCCGCCGGGAATCGAACCCGGGAACCCGGGCGCGGGAAGCGAGAACGCTACCACACGACCACGAGCTGCGGACTTTTCAGGTTACAATCTTTTGTGAAGCTCTGTACAAATATGAAAAAGAAACGGAAGGTTGTCAGTGAATGTAGAATTTTTAAAGAGCAGTGGGGATGTCAATACTTCGTGGTGGAGTCAAGCAACAAACCAATGTTTGTTATTTGGATAGCCACAAGTTTAACCATGACCTTCCGCTTTGTAAAGATAGAGCTCCGACAATGTCGCGGTGTATTGGTCGCGATAGGCCTCGAAACTCAATTGTTGGCAGTATAGGTACCACCTCAAATATTTGGCGGGCCAGATACCGGGGATGTTCGGCCAGCTAACGCGGGCCGGTTTGCCGGCCCTCGCAGGCAGGTTCGGCCCGCGGGCCGCAGTTTGGAGACCCTTGGTCTAGACCATTGGGTGCTATATGCCGCCTTCCCACACTCCGGCTTCCGTCGTTTGATAAGGTAGCGAACGGTGAAAGTTCCCCAGTCCGCCTTGTCCAAAGCCCATCTGGGCAAGCGTCCATGCGTCTGACGCTGGGGCAGTGACAGGAAGATGGGGAAGTGATCACTACCACACAGGTCGTCATGTGCTCTCCAGTGGATAGACAGGAGAAGTCCTGGGCTGCACACTGATAAATCAATGGACGAGTAATGCGTGGTGGCCCCAGTATTCAAGAGCCAGAGGTCGAATTGCGACAGTAATGTTTCGACATCTGTGCCTTGGCCAGTAAGCTTGGTACCACCCCACAAGGGGTTATGGGTATTAAAATCTCCCAGAAGTAGGAAAGGTTTAGGGAGTTGATCAGTCAGTGCAGCTTATACATTCAGGGGTACTACACATCTGGAGGAAGATATACGTTGTGGACAGTTATTTCCTGCTTCGTCATTCTGACAGCCACAGTTTCAAGATGGGTGTGAAGGGGCACATGTTCACTACAGACCGAGTTTAGGACATAAACGCAAACTCCACATGACACTCGATTATAGTCCCTACAGTTTCTGTAATATCCCTTTCAGCCGTAGAGGGCAGGGGTCCACATTGCTGGGAACTAGGTTTCTTGGAGGGAAATGCAGATCGCAGGTGTAAAGCTTAACAGTTGCCGTAGCTCAGCCAGGCGGTGGAAAAAACCGCCGCAATTCCACTGGAGGATGACATCTTGAGACTGGGAAGGCATGGAACATTCAATGAGGCAGTTTACGCCTGAGAGTCACGTGTTGCCACCGAGTTATTGCCTGAGCAGTATATATCCAATGTGTCTGAGGATCTGGCGAGATCTAGGTCCTTAGCTGGCGGCAAAATCTCCTCTCTATCCTCAAATGCAAAGCTTGTAGGTAGTGGTGGTGTGGGCTCCACCCCAGTTTCCTTGGACAGGTGTTTTCTTTTTGGATTTCTCTTGCTGATCCTTGGGTTTCCCTGGCTAGGAGGACTTCACTGGCTCAGTCTCTGGGATTGCAGATGAGTGTGTAGCCCTATGACCAGCTGCTTTTTAGCTCTTCAGCCACTGGCGGACGTCGTCTTTCCCACTAGAAAGACCTGGGAAGGGAGTGACCGAAGGATCCCCTTCCTAGCGAGAGAAGCCAAAGAACACTTACGCTTCTCCAGCTTAGAAGTGGGGACGGACGTCCCCAATGGTTGAGGGGGTGTTGCTCCCCAAGAAGGTGGGCGGCCTTTCTCTCAACATTGCTCCTGCACCACCTTCAAGGGTGCAGATGCAGCCTTCCGGCTCTGAGAGGTGTCCTGTGTTGGTGGAGCTGATGGCGCCAGAACTGTTGTAGCGGCGGCGTAAGACGAAGTCATATGCACAGGATGCAGGCATTCAAATTTTCTCTTAGCCTCAGTGTAGGTCAGTCTGTCCAGGGTCTTGTACTCCATTATTTTCCTTTCTTTCTGGAGAATCCTGCAGTCAGGCGAACAAGGCGAATGGTGCTCTCCACAGCTGACACAGATGGGAGGCAGGATGCATGGAGTATTGGGATGTGATGGGCGTCTGCAATATCGGCATGTGACGCTGGACGTAAAGCGGGAAGACATATGGAAGAACTTCCAGCACTTAAAGGACCGCATTGGGGGTGGGATAAAGGAATTTACATTACACTGGTTGACCATCACCTTGACCTTCTCGGGCAATGTATCACCCTCAAAGGCCAAGATGAAGGCACTGGTGGCAACCTCATTTTCCTTCAGACCCCAGTGGACATGCCAGACAAATTGTACACCTCGCCACTAAACTGGCGCGCAGTTCATCGTCGGACTGCAAAAGAAGGTCTCTGTGAAATGCGATACCCTGGAGCATATTTAATCCCTCCCCCCTGCGGGTCCGGGGGGTAAGAATAGGCCCGCGGTATTCCTGCCTGTCGTAAGAGGCGACTAAAAGGAGTCTCAACTGTTTAGGCCTTTAATGTGATGGTCTCCATTGGGGCTTGACCTCAATTTTTTCCAAATTCAACAGAAGTACGAGCCTTTTGGGGAAGGACGCCTTATGTGGTGCACCATCAATCCTCTGTGCCCTAAGACCTTGGCCCTCTTCATCGTCTTGGCGTCGTAACTGCACCCTCCATCCCTCATTTTGGGCATACACACCTGATGGATTGTGTAAGTTACACCATTAGTGCATCACTATCTGCACCCACGATACCTATGGACTTCCCATGGCACCCAAAATCCAGCACGGTAGGCAGCCTGTTGTGGTGGGGATGTCATGTAGGTTGTAACCCCTTGACAACACAGGGATCATACTGCCGACGCCTGAGCTGACACCTCCCCATGTAAGCCATGGAGTAAATGCTCATCTCTCTGGGGCATCAGGACTCCCAGCAAACGGCCATCCTGGCAGGTGGCTGGGTGGCGCCTATGGGGAGAGCCCCTGGTCAGAGTGGGTGGCATCAGGAAGGATACCCCGCAATGAAGCGGGTGAAGTCTCAATCCGGTGGTCGCACGACCACCAACGACTCTAAGCGTGGTAAGATAGAATTTAATGCTGTGACATATAACACCAAATCGTTCCCTTCCCTAGCCACGCCATGGGAGGAACGTAGGGCGGCGGACAGACAGGAGCCATATTCACTGCGATACCTTGTGTGCAGCAGAACCGATCGGGATTCGTTTTTGGGGACTACGCCTCTTTGAAGATAAGTTTGGGGAAGTGGCGTCTCTTTCCAAAATGAGGAGCAGGGCCATTCTGATACAAGCAGCTTCATCTGCACAGTCACGGGCATTACTCGCCTGTGAGAAGCTCGGTGACATCCCCGTTAACATCATAGCCCATAAGTCCTTAAATTTGGTCCAGGGGATTATCTTTCATAAAGATCTTCTGCTACAGTCTGGTGATGAGCTAAGGGAGAACCTGGCGCGACGAGGTGTACACTTTGTCCTTCGTGTCTTTAGGGTGCTGAAGGATAATAGGATCGCTACCGGTGCTTTCATCCTGGCCTTTGAGGGTGACTGCTTGCCTGAGAAGGTCAAGGTCATGATCTACTGGTGCGATGTCAAGCCCTATGTCCCGCCCCCTATGCGATGGTTCCAGTGCTGGAAGTTCGGACATACATCCTCCAGATGCACTGCCAGCCCCACATGTCGTGATTGTGGATTGCCTTCACATCCTAATGCTCCATGTGCTCCGCCTCCCACCTGTGTTAACTGTGGGGAGGATCATTCTCCCAGCTCGCCAGACTGTGCAGTCTACCAATGGTTTGGGAGCAGTGGGCCCCGAACAACTGGGGACATCCATCACCACCTCTCAGCTGGAGAAGCAACAGCCTTCTCTGGCTGCTCAGCCAGAGAAGCAACAGCCTCCTGAGGCTGCTCAGCTGGAGAAGCAACAGCCTCCTCCAGCTGCTCAGCCGGAGAGGCAACAGCCTCCTCAGGCCTCACTCGTCCGGAAGGGGTTCCTTGGGGGAGTCCCTTCCAAGGACTTTACCAGTGTCTCACAAGACACTAGCCAGTGGCTGAAGAAGCCACCAGCTACTGGTCGAAGGGCTTCATGCTCTTCCTCACAATGAGTCAGGAAAGCCCTCCCAGCGTGCGAACCCTCCTCCCAAAGACAAGAGAGAGAAGAGGAAGCTCTCTAAGAAGAATAAGAACCCAGTGGTTTCCGCGCCACTGCTTCCTGTCAGCTCAGCCTCTGAGGATGGGGTCGGGCTCTTTGCATCCCCTGATGACCTGGATCTCGCCATCTCCTCAGAAACAATGGAAGTTGCGACGTCAGCCACTCAGTCAGTGGCAGCATGTGACTCTGTGAAGTAATTTGCTTTTGCAGTGCCTTCATGCCCCTACAGAAAACGCTTTGTACAATCCTCCAGTGGAATTGTGGCGGTTATTTTAGCCATCTCCCTGAGCTACGACAGCTTCTAAGCATGACGCCTGCTTTCTGCATTGCCCTCCAGGAAACCTGGTCCCCTGCAATGCAGACCCCTGTCCTTCAGGGTTACAGGGGCTATTACTGTAACCGTAGTGTTTACAATAGTGTGTCAGGTGGAGCCTGCGTGTATGTTCTTACCTCTGTATATAGTGCTTCTGTGCCCCTTCACACATCATTGAAAGCTGTGGCTGTCTGACTAAGGATTACCCAGGACATGACCGTCTGCAGTGCCTATCTCCCTCCAGGTGGTACCGTCCCCCTGGCCGAATTGGCTGCACTTGTCACTCAACTCCGCACACCTTTTTTTCTCCTGGGGGATTTTAACGCCCACAATCCCCTCTGGGGTGGAACGAAGATTACTGGCCGAGGTAGAGATGTCGAGAATCTCATCTCCCAACTCGACCTCTGCCTCTTAAACACTGGCGCCGCCACACATTTCAGTGTGGCGCATGGTACGTTCTCGGCCATAGATCTGTCGTTGTGCAACCCAGGGCTTGTACCATCAGTCCACTGGAGAATCCATGACGACTTGTGTGGTAGTGACCATTTTCCCATCTTCCTTTCACTATCCCAGGATCGCTCCCCTGAACGCTTGCCCAGATGGGTATTTAGCAAGGCCAACTGGGAAGTGTTCTCCTCTGCTGCCACTGTTGAATCTATCCCCCACGGTACCATCGATATGGCGGTTGAGACACTGACTGCAGCGATTGTTTCCGCTGCAGAACATACCATTCCTCGTTCGTTAGGGTGCCCCCGGCGAAAGTCCGTGCCTTGGTCGCCGGAGGTCGCTGAAGCCATTAAAGAGCGTCGGCGGGCTCTTCAGCGACATAAGCGGCACCCATCTTTGGATAACCTAATTTTATTCAAACGTCTCCGTGCTCAGGTCAGGCGGCTCATGAAAAGGCAGAAACAGGAGTGCTGGGAGAGGTACGTTTCCACCATTGGTTCCCGTACTTCACCCTCCCAGGTATGGATGAAGATTCGGCGCATCTTTGGATTCCAGCACTCTACAGGTGTCCCAGGACTTTCCATCAACGGGGAGCTATGCACCGATGCCGATGCAATCGCCGAGCATGCCGCTCAGCACTATGTTCGGGCATCTGCGTCAGGGAAAGTACCATCATTCCGGTGCTGAAGCCTGGTAAGGACCCGCTTATTGTGGATAGCAATCGGCCCATCAGCTTAACAAACACTCTGTGCAAGCTACTGGAATGTATGGTGAGTCGACAGCTGTGTTGGCTGCTCGAGTCTCGGGGTCTTCTGGCTCTGTGCCAGAGCGGCTTCCGTAATGCCGTTCCACCGCCGATATTTTGGTCTTCCTTGAGTTTGCAATCCGCACTGCTTTTTCCAGGCGCCAACACATCGTCTCCGTCTATTTCGACCTCTCCAGAGCATATGACACGACGTGGCGGCACCATATTCTCGCCACGTTGCACGGCTGGGGTCTCCAAGCCTCTCTCCCCATTTTTATTCAGAATTTTTTATCTGTTCGGACATTCCTCTTTTTACTTGGCATATCCCATAGTTCACTTCATGTCCAGGAAAATGGCGTCCCACAAGGCTCTATATTGAGCGTACCACTTTTCCTTGTGGCCATTAATTGCCTTGCAGCAGCAGTAGGGTCGTCTGTCTCACCCACGTTATATGCTGACGATTTCTGCATCTTTTTCAGCTCCTCCACCATTAGTGTTGCAGAACGTAGGTTGCAGGGAGCCATAGGCAAGGCACAGGCGTGGGACCTCGCCCATGGGTTTCACTTTTCTCCTGCGAAGACTTGTGTTATGCACTTTTGTCGGCTTCGAACTGTCCATCCCCACCCTGAGCTCTATCTTCAGGATGCCACGTTCAGGGTTGTTGACACTTACCGTTTTCTGGGATTGCTGTTTAATGTCCGGCTTACATGGCTTCCACATCTTCGTCAGCTCAAGCGTCAGTGCTTGCAGCATCTGAATGCCCTTCGCTGCCTCGGCAACACAACTTGGGGTGCAGATCATAACACGCTGCTGCGGCTCTACAAAGCCCTCGTGCTGTCCCGGCTCGATTATGGGTGTGGGGCGTATTGCTCAGCGTCACCCTCAGCGTTGCAACTGCTTGACACCGTTGTGACACCATTGTGGGGTTCGACAGGCGGCAGGAGCATTCCGCACCGGCCCTGTTAATAGCCTCCTTGCTGAGGCTGGGGTTCCTCCTCTTCGCGTCCGGCGTCAACAACTCTTAGCCAACTATGCTGGTTGGTTGGTTGGTTTGCGGGATTAAAGGGACCAGGCTGCGATGGTCATCGGCCCCTTTTTCCAAAGAAATTAAAACCGCCCAAAGAGAAGAAAAACGAACAGCAGGAAAGACGTCAGACGACACGGGACAAGAAAGACTCCGACAGAGATCAGACAAAACAAATTAAAACACACAGAGAGTGACGGTGGTTGGCCGAACATAGAGAAAAAAGAGGAAAAGACAACCACCAAGAACACATTAAAAACTCAGGTTAAAATCAGAGGCTAAAAGCCAGAATCAACACTAAAAAAAATGAACACTCAGATTAAACGATAAAAACCCCCTGCCCAATAAAACGCAAAACTAAGTCCACCATGGCAGAGTCATCTAGTAAAAGGGCAGGGAGCGTATCAGGCAGCGCAAATGTCTGCCTGAGCACAGTTAAAAGCGGACAAGTTAATAAAATGTGCACCACTGTCAAAACCGCTCCACAGCGACAGAGAGGCGGGTCCTCACGACGCAATAAATATCTGTGAGACAGTCGGGTGTGGCCAATGCGAAGCCGACAAAGAACAACTGAATCTCTGCGAGTGGCTCGCATGGATGACTGCCACACACGCGTCGTCGCCTTGAGAGACCGGAGTTTGTTTGGCGTGGGCAGATTGCGCCATTCAGTGTCCCAAAGCGAGAGAACTTCGCGGCGGAAGACTGCCAGCAAATCAGTCTCCGGGAGGCCAATGTCCAGGTTGGGTTCACTGATGGCCTGTTTGGCCAGGCGGTCAACATGTTCATTGCCCGGGATACCAACGTGACCGGGGGTCCACACAAAGACCACAGAACGGCCGCAATGCGAAATAGTATGCAGGGAATCATGGATAGCCATCACCAGACGAGAACGAGGAAAACACTGGTCGAGAGCTCGTAAACCGCTCAGGGAATCGCTACAGATAACGAAGGACTCACCTGAGCAGGAGCGGATATACTCTAGGGCTCGAAAGATGGCGACCAGCTCAGCAGTGTAAATGCTGCAGCCAGCCGTCAAGGAATGTTGTTCGGAATGGTCCCCTAGAGTTAGCGCATACCCGACACGACCAGCAACCATCGAACCGTCAGTGTGAGCCCTGATACGAGGCCAGGATGGAATAAAAGCGGCGGCGGACGGCCTCTGGAGGGACTGAGTCCTTCGAGCCCTGTGTCAAGTCGAGCTGAAGGCAAGAGCGAGGAACACACCACGGGGGTGTACGCAGAGGTGCCCGGAAAGGAGGTGGAACAGGGAGAAACCCAAGCCCGCAGAGAAGCTCCTTGACGCGTACGGCGATCGAACAACCCGACCGTGGCCGACGGTCTGGCAGATGGACGACTGACTGCGGGAACAGGACACGGTAATTTGGATGCCCGGGCAAGATAAAAACATGGGCAACATAAGCAGCCAGTAATTGTTGGCGTCGTAACCGCAGTGGAGGGACACCTGCCTCAACAAGGATGCTGTCCACAGGGCTGGTGCGGAAGGCACCAGTGGCAAGTCGTATCCCGCTGTGTAGTATTGGGTCCAGCACCCGCAACGCAGAGGGGGATGCTGAGCCATAAGCCAGGCTCCCATAATCCAGACGGGACTGGAGTAACGCCTGGTAGAGCCGCAACAGGGTAGATCGGTCGGCGCCCAAGCGGGTGTGGCTCAAGCATCTCAGAGCGTTGAGATGCCGCCAACACGCCTGTTTAAGCTGCCGGATATGAGGCAGCCAAGTCAAACAGGCATCGAAAACCACCCCCAAAAACCTGTGTGATTCCACCACTGAAAGAAGTTCGCCGGCAAGATAATGCCGCGGCTCCGGGTGGACAGTGCGTCGCCGGCAGAAATGCATAACGCAGGTCTTGGCTGCCGAAAACTGGAACCCATGAGCTACAGACCAAGACTGCGCCTTGCGGATAGCATCCTATAGCTGACTTTCAACAGCTGCAATGCCAGTAGAGCTGTAATAAAGGCAGAAGTCGTCAGCATACAGGGAAGCAGAGACAGAATTTCCCACGGCCGCAGCGAGCCCGTTAATGGCTATTAAAAACAGGCAGACACTTAAACAGAACCCTGTGGCACACCGTTCTCCTGGACGTGGGTGGAACTATATGAGGCTGCGACTTGCACGCGGAAGGTACGATACGACAGAAAATTTCTGATAAAGATCGGCAGAGGGCCCCGAAGACCCCATCCATGAAGCGTAGAAAGGATGTGATGACGCCATGTCGTATCGTACGCCTTCCGCATGTCGAAAAGGACAGCGACCAGGTGCTGACGGCGGGCAAAGGCAGTACGGATGACCGACTCCAGGCTCACCAGATTGTCGGCGGCGGAGCGGCCATTCCGGAACCCACCCTGAGACGGAGCCGGAAGGCCCCGAGACTCCAGTACCCAATTCAAGCGCCGGCTCACCATCCGTTCGTGAAGCTTACAAAGAACGTTGGTGAGGCTAATGGGGCGGTAGCTGTCCACCTCCAAAGGGCTCTTGCCCGGTTTCAAAACGGGGATGACAATGCTTTCCCGCCATTGCGACGGAAACTCACCCTCGACCCAGAGACGGTTGTAAAGGTCGAGGAGGCGTCGCTTGCAGTCCACTGAAAGGTGTTTCAGCATCTGACAGTGGATGCGATCGGGCCCAGGAGCGGTATCAGGGCAAGCGGTAAGGGCACTGTGAAATTCCCACTCACTGAATGGAGCATTGTAGGATTCAGAAGTGTGGGTGCGAAAAGAAAGACTCCGACGTTCCATCCACTCTTTAATGGAGCGGAAGGCCTGGGGGTAATTCGCAGAAGCGAAACTCATAGCAAAATGCTCTGCTAAGCGGTTTGCAATGACGTCGGAGTCAGTACAAACTGCTCCATTCAGGGAGAGCGCAGGGACGCTGGCAGGCGTCCGATTGCCGTAGACGCGTCGAATCTTGCCCCAGACCTGCGATGGAGTGACATGGAGGCCAATGGTGGACACATACCGCTCCCAGCACTCCTTCTTGCCTTGGCGGATAAGGAGGCGGTCTCGCGCACGCAGCCGTTTGAAGGTGATGAGGTGTTCAATGCAGGGATGTCGCTTGTGACGCTGTAGCGCCCGCCGGCGATCTTTTAATCTCTGCAGCGATCTCATGCGACCACCAAGGCACAGTCCGCCGCCGAGGGGACCCAGTGGAAAGGGGAATGGCAGAATCGGCGGCAGTAACGATGCCGGTGGTGACCGATGTAACCACCACATCAATGTCATCATTTGAGAGAGGCTCAATAGCGGCAGTGGAGGAGAACGAGTCCCATTCAGCCTTATTCATAGCCCATCTGCTAGGGCGCCCAGAAGAGTGACGCTGTGGTAGTGACAGAAAGATCGGAAAGTGGTCACTACCACACAGGTCGTCATGCACACTCCATTGGACAGACGGTAACAGGCTAGGGCTACAGATTGAAAGGTCAATGGCGGAGTATGTGCCATGCGCCATACTGAAGTGTGTGAAGGCACCATCATTAAAAATCGAGAGATCGAGCTGCGACAATAAATGCTGAACGGTGGCGCCTCGGCCTGTTGCCACTGACCCACCCCACAGAGGGTTATGGGCGTTAAAGTCGCCCAGTAACAAGAAAGGTGGCGGCAATTGGGCTAGCAGCGCAACCATCTCATGCTGCGCGACATCACCCTCCGGTGGAAGATAAAGACTGCAGAGGGTAATAGCCTGCGGCGTCCACACCCTAACAGCGACAGCCTCTAAAACTGTTTGTAGAGGGACAGACTCGCTGCGAAGAGAGTTAAGGACATAGATGCAGACGCCACCAGACACCCTTTCATAAGCTCCTCGGATCTTATAATAACCCCGATAGCCACGGAGGGCGGGGGTGCACATTGCTGGAAACCAAGTTTCCTGCAGAGCAATGCAGAAGAAAGGGTGAAGGCTGATAAGTTGTCAGAGCTCAGCTAGATGGTGGAAGAAACCGCTGCAGTTCCACTGGAGGATGGTGTTGTCCATGGCCGAGAAAGGCGTGACGGGACTGGGAAGGCAGATTATGCCGCTGGGTCACCTGCTGCCTCCGATTGAGCACCTGTACTAGTGCTATTCATGGCGTCTGAGGGACCGGCGAGATCGAGGTCCTCAGCGGACGCCAGAATCTCCACCTCGTCCTCAGACGGAGAGCTGGAAGGTTGAAGTGGGGTGGCTGCCACCGCGAGTTCCTTGGGCTTAGAGCTCTTCTTCTTTGATTTCTCACGCTGCTCCTTGGGTTTAACTGGCCGGGAGGGCTTCACCGATTCAGTCTCCGGGACTGAGGAGGAACGTGAAGCCTTTCGACCAGCTGATTGTGGGCACTTACGCCACTGTCGGTCGTCAGCCTTACCGCTGGTGGAAACCTGTGAAGGGAGGGACCCAGGGACACCTTGCGAGCGTGAAAAGCCGAAGAAGTTGGACACTTCTCCGGCTTAGAAGCAGGGACCGACGTCCCCGATGGGGGGGATAGTGTCGCTCCTGAGGTAGGTGGCACAGGAGCAACCCGGTGGGTAGAGCCCCCCACTGGCAAGGGGGCAGGAGGAGTTGTACCACTCGTCGATCCGGCCGGAAGTCGCGAAACTGATGCGGCGAGCACAGGTGTTATAGTAGCGGCGTAGGAAGATGTCATTCTCACTGGATGTAATCGTCTCAGTATAAGTCAGTCGGTCCAGGGTCTTACATTCCAAGATCTTGCTCTCTTTCTGGAATATTCTGCAGTCTGGCGAGCAAGGTGAATGGTGCTCCCCGCAGTGGACGCAGATGGGAGGCGGGGCACATGGAGTATCGGGATGAGATGGGCGTCCGCAATCTCGACATGTGAGGCTGGAAGTGCAGCGGGAAGACATATGGCCGAACTTCCAGCACTTGAAGCACCGCATCGGGGGAGGGATATAGGGCTTGACGTCACATTGGTAGACCATCACCTTGACCTTTTCCGGTAACGTATCACCCTCGAAGGCCAAGATGAAGGCACCAGTAGCAACCTGATTGTCCATCGGACCCCGATGAACGCGCCGGACGAAATGAACACCTCTACGTTCTAAGTTGGCGTGCAGCTCGTCATCAGACTGCAAAAGGAGGTCCCTATGGAAAATAACACTCTGGACCATATTTAAACTCTTATGTGGTGTAATAGTAACGTTAACATCCCCCAACTTGTCACAAGCAAGTAACCTGCGTGACTGGGCAGAGGATGCCGTTTGTATCAGTACTGACCCAGAGCGCATTTTAGACAAGCCCTCCACCTCCCCAAACTTGTCCTCTAAATGCTCGACGAAGAACTGAGGCTTTGTGGAGAGAAAAGACTCCCCATCAGTTCTCGTGCAAACTAAGAATCGTGGCGAATAACTGTTACCTCCATCCTGAGACTTACGCTCTTCCCACGGCGTGGCCAGGGAGGGGAACGTTTTCGGATCGTACTTCTGAGCATTAAATTGAGCCCGAGAACGCTTAGAGACTGCTGGCGGCTGGCCGCCAGCGAGAGGTGATGTACCACGGTTCATTGCGGGTCATCCGCCCTGATGCCACCTACTCCGACCAAGGGCCCTCCCCACGGGCGCCACCCAGCCACAGCAAAGGTCACCTGGCAGGATGGCCGTTGCCGGGAGTCCCGATACCCCAGGAGGATAGGCATCTACTCCTTGGCATACGTGGGGAGTTAACGGCGCAGGCATCAGTAGAGCGATACCTGTGTTGTCAGGGGGCTACAACCAACAGGGTACATGGCGGCCCCACCACAACGGACTGGCTACCATGCTGGATCTTAGGTGCAAAAATGTCCAAGGTCGTCGTCGCAGTTAAAATAAACACTGCAGAGTGCAGCGTGGTAATCGCACCCAGGGACGTATCCTCGCCCAAGAGATCGAAAACGAGCGGGACACCACTGCAACGACGAGAAAGCCGGCTAAAGTTCTAATAGCACGACGGATACAGTGCACCATGTAAGTCGCCCTTCCCCAATTGGCTCGCTCTTCGGAATAATATAGAAAGATGGAGGTCAAACCCGAGAGGGGACCATTACATAAGGCCGAAACATGTGAGACCCCTTTTAGTCGCCTCTTACGACAGGCAGGAATACCGCGGACCTATTCTAACCCCCGAACCCGCAGGGGGTAACTATGCTGCACACATCCGTTGTTCGCCCCGTCACCCTAACTATCGTCTCCTTTTCACTAATGCGGCAGTCCATATCCCACACTGGCGGCCGCGATCAGGACATACAATTGGGTTTCGTGTTTATTCCCTCCTTAGTGCACTCAAGTCTTTGCCTCTTCCATCTGCTTTCCAGTTCCGCCCACATACACCACCTTGGTGTATTCTTCGGCCGCAGCTTCAGCTGGACCTCTCACGATGGCAAAAAGATTCAGTTCCCCCTGCAGTCTTGCGCCGCCAATTTCTTGCTCTCCTAGACGCATCCCGTGACTCGGTGGTTATCTGTACCGATGGCTCGATGGTTGATGGCCGTGTGGGGAGCGCTTATGCTCATGCGGACTATGTAGACCAGCGCTCCTTCCCAGAAGGCTGCAGTGTTTACACCGCAGAGCTCACAGCCTTTCGTCGTGCCCTTGAGCATATTAGTACCAGCACTGGAGAGTCCTTCGTCATTTGCAGTGACTCTCTCAGTAGTCTACAGGCTCTTGACCAGTGCTACCCACGCCATCCCATTGTCGTTGCCATCCAGGCGTCCGTGGTATTCATATGGACCCCGGGACACGTTGGGATAGCGGGAAACGAACTCACCGACAAGTTAGCCAAAGAAGCTACCCGCAAACTGACGTTGGAGATCGGCCTCCCGGCAACTGATCTCCGATCGGTGTTGCGCCGTCGGGTATTTGGGATGTGGGGAGACGAATGGCGCACTCTGTCTGCACCCAACAAGCTGCGGCGAGTAAAGGAGACCATGACTGTGTGGGCTTCCTCCATGCGGGCCTCTCGCAGGGATTCTGTTGATCTCTGTAGGCTCTGCATTGGTCACTCTTGGCTGACGTATGGTCATCTGCTGCGTCGAGAGGACCCCCTCACTGTCGCTGTGGTGCAAACATGACAGTGGCCCGTATGTTGTTGGAATGCCCTATTTTAGCCGCCCTCAGGCGAACTTTTAATCTCCAGGGTGATTTATCATCTCTTTTAGGTGACAAATGTCTCTATGGCAGATCGGGTTTTAAGTTTTATTCGCGCAAGCGGCTTTTATAGATCCATATAATTTTATTGCGTCACCCTCTTTTGCGCTGTATCTTTTACTTAGTTTTGTGTTGTAATTCGACTCCACCATAATCTCTTAGGCTGGAGGTTTTAACGAGTTGCAGAGTGGCTGGCTTATCCTTTTATTTTCGTGATCAGCCAGCCACGATCCTCTGCTGTACAGTTTTGATTCTTTCTGCCTTTCTTTTCTATGTTGTTTTTGTTGCTGTGCTCCGTTTTCCATGTTGATTTATTATTGATGTTGGGGCTTTTCTTCCTCTGGAATTTTTCTTTTAGTGCTTCGAATGTCTAATGGATGGTTTCACTGTGCTCTGTTTGTTTATGAAACAAGGGACTGATGACCTATGCAGTTTGGTCCCTTTAATATTTAAACAAACCAACCAACCATTTAATCCCTTATGGAGCGTGATGATTACAGAAATATCCCCCAGCTGGTCACAAGCGAGTAACTGCCGTGACTGGGCAGAGAATTCTGTTTTGATCAAGACTGACCCAGATCTCATTTTGGACAAGCCCTCCACCTCCCTGAACTTGTCCTCTAAATGCTCAACAGAAAACTGAGGCTTCATCATCATGAAAGATTCCCCATCAGCTCTCGAACATACAAGGTACTGGGGCGAATAAGATCCAATGCCAACCTTAGCCTGACGTTCCTCCCATGATGTGGCCAGGGAGGAGAACGATTTTGGGTCGTACTTCTGTGTGTTCAATTGAGCTCGTGATCGCTTAGAGACTGATGGTGTTTCACCACCAGCAAGAGATGATGGACTATGCTTCATTCCGTCATCCGCCTTGATGCCACTCCTACCAGGGGCCCTCCCCCATGTTTACCACCCAGCCGCAGCAAAGGCCATCTGGCTGAATGGCCGTCGGGAGTTGCAATGCCTCAGGGGGAGTTAATGGAGGAGGCATCAATAGTGTAATCCCTGTGTGGTCAGGGGGCTGCAACCAACAGGGTACATGGTGGCCCAACCACAATGGACTGGCTACCATCCTGGATATCAGGTGCTATGAAGTCTATGGTCATCGTGAATGCAGACATCGACACTGCATGGTGCGTGGGGGAAAACGCACCCAGGAAGGTGTCCTCGCCCAAGAGATGGAGAATGGGTGGGACTGCAGTGCGATAATGAGAAAATGGGCAAGATCTCAATGCACGATGGACACGATGCACCTTGTAAGGTGCCCTTCCCCAATTGGCTAGCTCTTCGGGAAAATATTGAAGAATGTAGGTCAAACCCTACAGGGGAACATCACATAAAGGCCAAAACGTGTGAAACCCCTGCTAGTCACAGGCAGGAGAACCTCGGGCCTTTTCTAACCCCCAGACCCACAGAGGGTGGTGAACGATAGGCTTTGTAGTGATATTCCTCGTAAGACAAAACCAATGCTCAATCGCCAACTGTCGGTTTGTAGTCGCCCATCATCACATGCTAGGAATAATGGAAATGACTTCGCCCAGACAACATAGATTCGTACCTCAGGCCAAACAGTGCATAGCAGACTGCTTGGGGGCGGTCTTCATTCTGGAAGATCAATGCGACGTTTTGCACTGAACCAACGGAATCGACGCAACCAGAGGACCTAGACTCTTGCACATAAACATTGCACCGTTGAAGAATGGAGAAATGTCATGTTTGCTGACGAGACCAGGATTGGTTTGCGACTGAGCACTAGCCGTTTTAGAGTTTTGAGAATCGCTAGACGACAAGGACGCCAGTACGCTCAAAAAGTCCATCCCTTTTTAGTATTCTGTGAGGCAATAATGATAGGACGGTGGACCCTCCAATGAGGGTGAAGTTGTCAGAGACTTAACATCTGTAGGATCTTTTTGAGTTATCAGAGACCAGTCAGTGACAATCAAATGCTAGAATATAGTGTGGTGGTGTCACAGTATCTTCAAAGATGAAACATCAACCATATTAATTCGCCAACACAGTACCCTGATATGAAAGCAACTGAGCATGCATGGGATGTGTTGAAGATTGCACAGAGTCCAAATCCACCTGACAATGAGCATCTTCAGGACCTCATTGAAGCTGTCGTTGACGAGAGGGACCTCTTACCGCAAGATAAACTTGATGGTCTCATCCAGAGCATGCCGCCCCCAGGAGCTCAGCATTCATTTGCTGGGTACGGGTTTGGCGACCCTGGGGTTCCTGAGCTGGGGACTGGTAAGCGCCGCCAGTCCCCTGTCACCGTAAGCTCTGAACATACTTCAGCGACCACCGTGCGGCGCGGTGGTGGAACGTTGTGTGTCTCAGGGAATGGGGATCTTGGCTTGACTGCCTGGATCGCGAGGATGGAATAAACCTCTATAAACAACCCCTCAATCTCAAGGTGTGCTGCGCGCTGATGAGATGCATGGCTGTTGAGGTGGAACAGTCGTTAGCGGGCAACGTCTGGGGAACGTGCCGCACCTCAATTGTATAAGGCTTACCTAGGCATGCGGGGCTCTATCTAGGTGGACTTCTAGTTCCCTGGCTGCTCGTGGAACCGAGATGGAACCCTCGAACTTTTCTTCTTCTCCTCCCAGTGGAAAGGGTGGGCCGCTGGTAGGTTCTAGCACCCAATTTAACAAGAGGGATCGTGTAGCCAGTCCTCGTGATTCAGTTAGAAGTAACAGAGCGCGTGCTGCTTCACAGAATGTGTTTCATATAGTTAAAAGAAAAGATGGGAGTTTCGATAAAGTTTCACCATTTTATATACAGAAGGGCTTAGAAGGCATTGCTGGCACATTAAAATCTGTAAAGCGCTTGCTAAACGGCACCTTGTTGGGTGAAACATCTAGCTTCCAGCAAGTCCAGAACCTTCAGAAGGCACAATTTCTTGGGGAGTTTGCGATGGAGACTGAATTTCACAACACCTTGAACTACAGCAAGGGTGTTCTGACTTGCAGAGATCTCGTTGACATTCCCCAAGACGAACTGAAGGCTGAATGGTCCCGGGAAGGAATTGTCGACGTGCAACACGATATGAAAAGGGTGGACGGTGTTATCATGAAATATGACTCATTTATCCTTACGTTTAACAGCACCAAATTTCCAGAGCATGTGAAGGCAGGTTTCCTACGTCTCAGTGTACGGCCTTATTACCCCAACCCCATGCGGTGTTTTAAATGCCAACACTTTGGACACACTACTCTCGGCTGTAAAGGGGAAGCCACTTGCGGGAAATGTGGTAAAGCTGCCCATGAGGGAGTTGGTTGCTCCTCTCCTCCCAAGTGTGTCAACTGCTCTGGGTATCACCCTGTGTGGAGTAGGGAATGCAGAGTTTTCCTTGAGGAACGGAAGATCCAGGCAGCCGCCCACATTCGCTGCCTCCTTTTCTTCCGTTCTGGAACAGCCAGTCTTGAAAACCGATGCCGCTACATAAACAGAGGTTGCTGCTGTCAGCACTAGCACCTGCGTTTGTCAATGTACGTGTGCTGCTGCCATTTCTGTGAAGCCTGCTGCTCCCCCCCCCCCCCCTCCCAGCCTTCTGACAAGGCCGTGGTAGCTGACATCATGGAACTTACGGCCCCTTCCCGGGTCCAGTCTCGTGCACTGCCCAGTGCTGATACATCCCCTACTGCTTCTGAGGTTTTGGCTCCAGTGTCACCTCAGACCAGAAAATCTAAACCAAAGCCAAAGGTAAAGACTCGCCCACTGAAGGAGACTGAAGTTATACAGTCTGCTGATGCTGATGTCATTGTCTCTGACGTCTCTCTCGACTCTTCAGAGGCGATGGAGGTTGATGTCAGACTGGGGCAATCATCTCGCCCCAAAACTGAGCCTCCACCTGTTGTGGCCTTCTCCTCCCCGACAGAAAGCGAGAATGAAGGTACTCCCACCCTGATAGATGGCTCCCATTATACAGTGGAACATGGATGGATTTCGGGCACATGTGGAGGAACTGAACCTCCTAGTACGGCAACGCTCCCTGTGCTTGTGTTTACAGGAAACGCATTTCAAACCATCTGATGCTCCTGTACTAAGGGCCTATACGTTATATCGGAAATATGACCTGACTGGAGAATAATGACCACCACTCATCTGCTCTCCCCCTGGATACTGACCTGCAAGCAGTTGCAGTTGAAATTCATTCCCGTTGGAGGCTTACTGTTTGCTCCCTTTATTTACCTCCTCTGGATGCAGTGAACTTAAAGTCTCTCACAGATCTGTCGCACAACTCCCCCGCCCCTTTCTCCTCCTGGGCGACTTCAATGCCCATCATGTCCTGTGGGGCTCCACTTCTCTTTGCGCTCGAGGTCGAGTTTTGGAGAGCCTCCTAACATCTCAAGTGTTGTGCATCCTCAACACTGGTACTTCGACTCATTTCTCTGCTGCTACTGGGTCATTCTCAGGCATTGACCTATCTTCCTGCTCTCCAACCCTCACTGATTCTGTTCACTGGGAGGTCACTGACGACCTTCATTCCAGCGATCACTTCCCCATCCGCATTCATCTCCTGGATGGTGCATTGCTGGAGCAGAGGCCGCCATCATGGATGATTGGCAGGGCTAACTGGCCAATGTTCAGTCGGTTGGTTGTGTTTGAACGCCACAACAGCGTACAGGAATGGGTCGATCACATAACACTAGTCATCCATCATGCTGCTGACCTGTCCATGCCAAAGTCTTTAGGCCCTCTTAAGTGGAATCTTACCACCTTTCTAATCGCGAGAGCCAGGGTACGCTGTGTCATTAAAGAGAGCAAGAAAAGGTCATGGCAGGAGTTCCTGGACTCTATCAACCGTTCCACTTGTTCCACAAAAGTATGCGAAACCATCCAGAGGATTTGCGGTAAACGCAGCCGTTTGCCAATAGCTGCAGTCCTGAATCAGGGATGCCTCCAAACGACACCCAGAACCATTGCTCAGACGCTGGCAGAGCATTTTGCACAAAGCACTGCCGCTGCAAACCAGGATCCAGCGTTTGTTTTGTCGCTACCGTCGACTGTCGAAAGAGCAAACTTGGACTTTCGGTCAAACAGTTCTGAGGCATGCAACTCCCCTTTTTGCATGTGGGAACTTGAATCGGCACTTACTGAGACTTCTGACACTGCACCAGGTCACGAGCACATCCGGTACTCCATGCTTCGACATCTGCCAGCGGCGTCAAAGGAAATCCTCCTCGAATGTTTTAATCTCATATGGCAGAAAGGACCAGGAAAGGACCGCACAGGTCCCAGTAGTTACCGTAGTATCGCCTTGACAAGCTGTGTCGGCAAGACCCTGGAACGCATGGTTAACCGTCGTCTGGGCTTGTTGCTAGAGACGAGACAGCTCCTTAGCCACTCTCAGTGTGGATTCCGAAAATTTCGGTCAACGGTCGACAACCTGATCCTCCTAGAGGCGGCTATTCAGCAGGCTACCCTCCGTCAGCATCACTGTATCGGTATCTTCTTTGATATCAGTAAGGCATATGATACTACTTGGAGACACTGTATTCTTGCACAACTGCATCAATGGGGCTTTCGTGGCCGCCTCCCCATTTTCATTCGGTCTTTCCTGACTCAGCGGTGTTTTCAGACCCGAGTTGGTGACACACTGTCTGATCGCTTTGAGCAAGAGAACGGTGTCCCCCAGGGCAGTGTTTTAGACGTTACCCTCTTTGCCATAGCCATCAACAGTATAACGTCTACAGTGAAGAGTCCAGTACAGTGCTCCTTATTTGTGGACGACGTTGCTGTTTTCTGTTCCTCCTCCAGCGTTGCAACCGTGAGCCGTTAGTTGCAGCTAACAGTGCGGCGGTTAGAGGAGTGGGCTGCAAAGACGGGTTTTCGGTTTCCTGCCGATAACTGTGTTTGTGTTCATTTTAATCGTTCTCGTCGTCTTTTTACTTTGCCTGCCTTACATATGGGGGATACTGTCATACATTTTAGACACACAGTGCGGATTCTGGGCCTAATTTTTGACTCCAGGTTGTCATGCCTGCCACACCTATGCGACTTGAAAGCCAGAACCCTGAAGGCACTGAACATCCTCAAGTGCCTCAGCCACAGGTCTTGGGGAGCGGACAGGGCGCGTCTCCTTCAGTTTTATCGAGCTTTTGGCCGTTCCCGGCTGGACTATGGGTGCACAGTGTATGGGTCAGGGAGGCCATTTTATTTGCAGATCCTTGACGCTATCCACTATGCTGGGATTCTACTGGCCACGGGTGCTTATCGGACCAGTCCCATACCCAGCCTCTGTGCTGAGGCTGGGGAACCGCCACTTACCATCCAGCGGCAGCTCCTGCTGGTGCGCCAGGCTTGTAAGTTTCTTGCAGCTCCCACCTCGCCTGCTCACCATCTTGTTGCTCATCCACATCTGGACCGCCTTTTTTCCCACCGTCCCTGGGCTACTTTGCCGTTTGGGATCCGTGTTGCAACGTGTGCTAGAGTCCCTCAGTGTGGAGTCTGTACTACGCCAAATCCTGGGTTTTAACCGCCTGCCACCCCGGTTACTGCAGAGCCCTGGAGTGATTTTAGAGTTATTGTAGTATCAGAGAGATTGCACTCCTGCCACCGTTTTTAATGCAGCATTTTCTGCCATTTTATCTGAGCACCACGACTATGTAGCCGTTTTTACGGATGGGTCGAAACAAGGGGATTCCGTTGGTTGCTCTGTTGTTTTTCCGGATCGTGTCCTCAAGGTGCGACTGCCTCTCACTTTTACTGTCTTTGATGCAGAATTTTCTGTGATCTTGTGGGCACTAAAGCAGATGAACTTTTTTCTTCCTGTTCTAAATTTCTTGTCTGTTCTGATTCACTAAGTGCCCTTCACTCATTGCAACGTTTGTATCCAGCAGATACAATAGTCCATACCATCCAAGATTCCCTCCTCCAACTACAGCGATTGGGGAAGGTGGTGGCTTTCTGCTGGGTTCCGGGGAATGTCGGCATTGCTGGGAATGAAAGGGCAGATCTCACAGCCAAGGAGGCGTGTCTCGATCGACAAGTATCCAGTTGTCGCTGTTGAGCTCACGAGTCATGCGTTGGTGGGAGGATGAGTGGCTGGCAGTGACTGACAATAAGCCCCGTATGGTCAAGCCCACAACCTGTGTGTGGTGTACTTCCTTTCAGCCCCGTCGACAGGACGAGGTTCTCCTCACTCGGCTTCGGATAGGCCACAGCCCTATGACGCATGGCTTCTTGCTCTGGCGGGAGGACCCTCCAATGTGTGGTGCTTGTGGCGTCCAGGTCACTGTGCACCACATTTTATTCGATTGCGTTTTATTTTCTGACCAGCGGGCCGCGGCTGACTTGCCAGCGGACGTGCCATCTCTTTTAGGCAACACTCGGACGAATGTGGTTAAAGTTTTAAAGTTCTGTGCCATGTCAAATGTTTTTACCAAAATTTTAGGGAGTGGATCTTAATTGGCTCACTGTGTGACAAGCTCGCCCATCTTTTATGTAAGTGGCCAGCCAATGACAATTTCCTGTGGCATTCTTGTTGTTATGTTTTCCCTTTCCTTACGTTTCACTTTATTGTGTAGCATTTTCTTTCTTTTCCTTCTTTCTTTGCGTGTGTGCTTCAGTTTTATTAGGTCTGCCCATATCCGATCCTTTTAATGTGTGTCAGGGCGCTGATGACCTCGACGTTGATCGCCCATAATCCCCAACACACACACACACACACACACACACACACACCCAGAGCATGCTTCGCAGTGTGGAAGAACTCAGCCATGTGCGAGGAGGATGTTCTCATTACTAAAGACTGGTGGTGGTGGGGTTGGTCGTCGTCGTCGTCTAAAGATTTTTCACTAGTTTTGTTTTCAAGATGTGCGCTTAGGATAGAACCTGCTTTGTTTTGTAATGATTTTTTGTAACTGACCAAAACTGTTCTTGTTTTCAGAAGGAATTATGTTTATTTTGTTAATAATGTATTTTACAACCTCAAAGGCTGTACTATAACAAGTCGTAGTACTGAACACTATGATATTCTAAATTGTGTTGAGGTGTGTATTTTAATTCCATTTTTAAGCGTTTAATATGTGTTACAATCCGTGATAAGTGAGGTATTGGCATAGGGTAGTCAGATGGGGAGTGGTGTGCGCAGATTGTGGGCTGGAATTTCACTGTGGCAACTGCAGTGGAGAATTAAATGAGGAACTGAACGAGGCTCTCCCATGTAACTGTAGGCTCTACAAAAGAGACAGGAGAATCATCGAACAGGAGGCAAAGATTTGTGGCCTTCATCCCGAATTAGATTGCTCGAAATCTGAAGTAGACAATAAAGAGGGAAAAAGATTGTGGGAACTGGGTAAACATAACGCATAATGGACAAATACGGAACAACTCTGCAACTTCATGTACGTTTGTACTTTCCGTATCCAATAAGACTGACTTGTTACGTGAAGTAAGAGAGGAAGAACGTCATACAGCTGCAGGTCACGATTAGGTGCAGCAGACTTCTAGCAAAGAAACTAAGTGTAAGTTAGTACCAAAAGAGAGTAAGAAGGAAAGAGTCTTGCTGTTATGTTGTAGTCATGGGAGGGTTGTAGGCCAGATGGTACAGAACAGCGCACTAGATCACAAGCATTTTAAAGCCAGATGCCAGCCTTAGCCAAGTTACAGACGACATAGGGAAGATTTTGAGAAGGAGGTTCAGGTTATCATAATATGTGGAGCAGGGAACGATCTTTCTGAAAACCGAAGTGACAGTTTCATCCAGATCAACCCTAATGCTGTTTGTGTGTGTGTGTGTGTGTGTGTGTAGCTGCTACTTCAAAACACACACACACCCAAACACACACACACACACACACACACACACACACACACACACACACACAAATGTTATTTTTGTGTAGGCTTTGCCGCGCCATCACCAGCTATACGTTAACACTGCTGTGGGCCATATGAACACCTAGTTGTGTGGCTGCTGCGCACTGGAATGTAGCAAAACGCTCTGCATTTCTGTGCGGTTTTAACTTGGAGATGGGAACCTACTGGACACTGTGTACATGTGAATAATACAGGGAAAGCTAGCTTGACTGAGCTTCTTGCACAAGATTTAGGGATAGAAACCACCATGAGTAACACAGTAGGAGATCCCTGCGGTTACTGGTATAGGAGGTACCGGTTGTAGGTTAAATTGAGCATTCAGACACAATGTAGTGAAAGAAAGTAAAATAACTGGAGAGTTACACGAGGTGCTTAAGAACGAACAGGAATGTAAGATTACATTACTCAGTGATATTTTTCCTTCTTATTTCATCAGAATATTATAACTCTTCTGTCTGTTTACAAAATTTAGAGAGCTCTGAAGAAATCGATACCCTGTGCCTCCCTGAGCATCACATAATCACAGGCTTAGAGAAGTTAAATGTAAAAGGTTACATTGGAGCATCTTAGCAATGTTGAACTAAAATGGGAAAAGAAGGAGCAGTAACGATGTATTAAGACAGAAGTTCAAAAGCGTTGTGGCAAATAGCTTTCGTAGTGATCAGTACACAGAAGAGTGAGCTTGAAATTAATACTGAAAAACAGTTCACTTTTAATTGTAACTGCATAATGATCCCCAAAAGGACATTTTCCATTGTTTATGAGAAGTCAGGATCCCTTACTATGCTAGCTGTCAGACAGCAGCAAGCACTTAATAGTATGTAGTTATTTCAATGTGAAATGTGTTAAGGATTCTGATATAATAAATGATCTGGAAGGCTTATTCTGAGCCTACGATTTCACGTCAGTAATAACATTCCGACATAGGTGGATGAAGGCAGGAGGAATTTAACGGATATTTTCTTCTAGGTCATACAAAACAAAGCAATAACTGATATCCTTTAATAAATGCTCTATACCATCATGCTACACAATATGCTAGAATAAATGAGTTAGTGCGTTGCAGAATAGATATTCGTCAATGGAAATCAGAGTAATTGATGACTTCAGTAAAAAAACTTTAAGAATAGCCTACAAGAGTCACAAACTCAAGGTAATTTTTTGATGGCGACTGAAGTATGCCCTTGTTTAACCATTCTTTAAGAAAGCTGACAGGAGGAATGTCAGATCGCTATTACGGACATCATTTTCCAAAATTTTTGATAAAGTGATGTGTTCTAGAATAGTGATTTACTGAAGACAGCATTCTCAATAGACCAACACTTCTGAAATACAAATAGTATTCCATCTGAGAAATAATATTTACAGGTTCACTCACCAAATTTTACAAGCATAAAAATACAAAATATAGCACTGGTTGGTATTTTCTCTGTCCTATGTAAGGCGTTTGACTCTGTGAACCGCAGTATCCTACTACATATACTATGGTTTAATTGAAATGGTAGTCTAGTCAACAAAAGGGTAATGTCATATCTACTCAAAAGATTGCAGAAAGCTGTACTTAGAGGATCTCCCCTAATTACACTGGCTGAATTACTGAGCGTGGGGAAACCACATATTTGATTTCTCGCCAGTCTTTGGTCTGCCACTGTTTGTGATATATGTATACGGTTTTCTATGTAATATATGTATCTTCTCGTTCTGTAAACAGTGTTCTTAGTAGTGTCATTTATTCGTTTTCTGAGATGGTCTCATCCTCAGTTTTCAAAAGACGCAGCGTATTCAGTTCCGCACAGCTAGAGGTACACGCCAATGATGACAAAATAACGAGGAGAGTGGATACTTACGTTGTTTTACGAGTTCAAAAGTGTGCTTTTTCCAGTTTAAATTCTAATCAGTACAGACACCTATTTCGACACATTTGCGCTTAGAGTGATTGCAAATTTTGGAAGGAGCAAACCAGTAAGTCTACATATTCTGCGTGTTACGATATAAAAATGTAATATGAAATATTGTGCAGGGGCTATTCAACTTTCTTTTTCAAAATGTTCATTTCTCAAAAATCTGCTGCAAGAATAATATGGGGCCCTCACCCACGATCATCTTGTTGACATCTGTTTAAGGAGTTTGGTATTCTGACTTCTGCTTCATACTATATTTATTCGCTCGTGAGGTTCAAGAGGAAAAATGATTTACATAATTACGATACCAAAAGGAAATACGGGGTACATCACTCCATACTAAGGTTTTATTTAGCATAAGAAGGGGAACACGGTACTATAACTAAACCATTTGATCGCTTATCTAGTGATATAGCATGTCTGACAGACAGGCAAGTAAAATATGAAGGGAAACTGAAAAAGTTTCTCCTGGACAGCTCCTTCTGTTCTGTATAATAATTTCTGCTATTGTAATGCGTAAAAAGTGGTGGTTAACAATTACCATCTCACATTTATGTATTTAATAACAATACCAACAACGAAACTTATAAACATTCGGCATGTAGTAATATTTACCAATTAATTTCCGATGTAGATGTATAATGATTCATTCAATAGCATTACGATGTATCGTGCAAATGATCCTCAAAACACGGAAACTAAGAAACCAATCCGCAGAATCCTTAGGGCCATGGTATGTTTTTGCATTCAATCCTAATATCGTTAGTTTCCTTTCATTTTTATGTATCACACCATTCACACAGTTTCCAGGGTCCTAAGCTTGTTGTTGGCAGCCCCCACAGATTGCTAATTGGACAATGCTACGTAATGAGTTTGTGTACTCCAGAGAACCAATTAGACTCCGATCACTTCGACCAAGTTTCCAAGAGGCATCTGGCACCAGTTCACGCAACACGACACGCGCACACGCCCAGGCTCAGCAGCGGCCGCGCTTCGTTGCAGGTGTTGTCGTGGCTCTTTGTGTCCGGGCTGGCGGCCAAGTGGCACGACGTGAGGGTGAGAACAGCCAAAGCGCTCATCCGCGCCCAGGCTCAGCAGTGGCTGCGCTCCGTTGCAGGTGTTGTCGTGGCTCTTCGTGTCCGGGCTGGCAGCCGAGTGGCAGGACGTGAGCGTGAGAGCAGCCAAGGCGCTCATCCGCGCCCAGGCTCAGCAGCGGCCGCGCTCCATTGCAGGTGTTGTCGTGGCTCTTCGTGTCCGGGCTGGCAGCCGAGTGGCAGGACGTGAGCGTGAGAGCAGCCAAAGCGCTCATCCGCGCCCAGGCTCAGCAGCGGCTGCGCTCCGTTGCAGGTGTTGTCGTGGCTCTTCGTGTCCGGGCTGGCAGCCGAGTGGCAGGACGTGAGCGTGAGAGCAGCCAAGGCGCTCATCCGCGCCCAGGCTCAGCAGCGGCCGTGCTCCATTGCAGGTGTTGTGGCTCTTCGTGTCCGGGCTGGCAGCCGAGTGGCAGGACGTGAGCGTGAGAGCAGCCAAGGCGCTCATCCGCGCCCAGGCTCAGCAGCGGCCGCGCTCCATTGCAGGTGTTGTCGTGGCTCTTCGTGTCCGGGCTGGCAGCCGAGTGGCAGGACGTGAGCGTGAGAGCAGCCAAGGTGCTCATCCGCGCCCAGGCTCAGCAGCGGCCGCGCTCCATTGCAGGTGTTGTCGTGGCTCTTCGTGTCCGGGCTGGCAGCCGAGTGGCAGGACGTGAGCGTGAGAGCAGCCAAGGTGCTCATCCGCGCCCAGGCTCAGCAGCGGCCGCGCTCCATTGCAGGTGTTGTCGTGGCTCTTCGTGTCCGGGCTGGCGGCCAAGTGGCACGACGTGAGGGTGAGAGCAGCCAAAGCGCTCATCCGCGCCCAGGCTCAGCAGCGGCCGTGCTCCATTGCAGGTGTTGTCGTGGCTCTTCGTGTCCGGGCTGGCAGCCGAGTGGCAGGACGTGAGCGTGAGAGCAGCCAAGGCGCTCATCCGCGCCCAGGCTCAGCAGCGGCCGCGCTCCATTGCAGGTGTTGTCGTGGCTCTTCGTGTCTGGGCTGGCAGTCGAGTGGCAGGATGTGAGCGTGAGAGCAGCCAAAGCGCTCATCCGCGCCCAGGCTTAGCAGCGGCTGCGCTCCGTTGCAGCTGTTGTCGTGGCTCTTTGCGTCCGGGCTGGCGGCCAAGAGGCAGGAAGTGAGCGTGAGAGCAGCCAAGGCGATCATCTGCGCCCAGGCTCAGCAGTGGCCGCGCTTCGTTGCAGGTGTTGTCGCGGCTCTTCGTGTCCGGGCTGGTGGCCAAGTGGCAGGACGTGAGCGTGAGCGCAGCCAAGGCGCTCATCCGCTGTGGCGACTCACACCACCGTGGCGGCTTCCACCTCCGCGGCCCTCCGGCGCTGAAGCCGTTCTTCGTGGACGACCTGCAGCTGCCATTCTACATACTCGCTGCTGGCCTCGCTGCTGGCCTGACAGCATTTGCCGTAGAAATTCTAGCGTTCTACAAGATTAGATACCTACATTCGCTATTCTCTAGCAACCGTACGTGAGCTTATCTGATCGAGGAAACTGATCCAAATAAAACATACGGCTACTCCAGACTTCTGTTACTTGTAGCAACCAAAATGTGTGTGTATTCTGTCATCCAGTCCTTTCACATCCGTCCTACACGAAATGCAAGTATCATCGATGTAACTGACTGTTTATAGTTTGTACTCCTGCAATGTGTATTACATATTGTCTGTGATAGAGAGCGTGGGCACAACACGTCTTTGTAGAATTTTATGGACTCAGTGCTGGTTTAGTAAGAGACCTTACATCAGACTGTGACCGATGTAACTCTTCCTCACTTCTTAACTAGAACTTCCTTTCCTATGATCAGATAGGTAAATTTCTTTTGAGGTAAGGGATTGCCTGTCAGCACGACCGTGATAGACTAAGATTCGTCAAACACCTGCAGTATCGTGAGAATCCGATGTTATGAATTGTTAAGGGACGATCAAAAATTTTCCGTTCGAAGACTGTACACAATTGGTATGCCGATCAGCAAAGTCGCAGTGAGAATTTAGGCAGTCATCCCACCGACACACCAGGCTGAAGATACCCGTTTAATAAATCACCGGGTCCTGCAGCGTGAAAACGTCTAACTGCCTGTTGTACATACTTGTCAGACAAAAAAGAAGCTTGAAGGCTGGGTGATTACTAAGGAACTAGGGCGTGATAACTGCATAGGGAATGATCAGGATTATAGAGCGAGTGCTCGAGTGTCTCCCATTTGAGTAAGGCTGGTTTCCCAGATGGACTGGCGCCTTGTGCCGAATTGCAGCCAGCACAGAACTTGCCCCACCATTCGACAATGGTGGTTTTCGACAGACGTGCTGCCTAATTACCATTCTTCAAGCTCCGATGGCTGTCTACCACTGTCTGTCCTTCGGAAGCCATGAATGGAACAACAAAATGTCTGTCCTGTTTGAACGCATACGGTAATAACGTCGCCATAGTCCACGTTCCTATGTATATTTACTGCTTGCACGTCGGAAAGACACGAATGCGACATTGATCCATAACCTACGTGTCAGGGCTTATAAATCAGCATCGAAGTCGCGCTACTTTGCACACACTCCGTAGCAACGCACTCAAAATGAAGCTCATTGATCGCCTCTTATAATTGTGACAAGCGAAAGTTTAAGGCAAGAAACAGTTTAAGTGGATTTTAACTTAAATTTCATTTCTGTTTGAATAATATGTCTGAATTAAGACAGCATTTCCAGTATGGAAGCCACCAAGCCACGATGCCGGTCTGTCAGTGGAAGTAATCCAATTGCACACGGAAATCGATTTAACCTTAAAAGTATTCAAAATAAAAAGAAAACCTCACGGCGAGACACTGTATCTCTAGTATTCTAATGGCTAATTAACCATTACAAGAGCGCAGAGCAGGCAGTAGCGCCTACCAGCTTAGTAAGAGCACACAGCCGGTCTTCGTGGCCGAGCGGTTCTAGGCGCTTCAGTCCGGCACCGCGTTGCTGCTACGGTCGCAGGTTCGAATGTTGCCTCGGGCATGGATGTGTGCGATGTCCTTAGGTTACTTAGGTTGAAGTAGTTGTAAGTTCTAGGTGACTGATGACCTCAGATGTTAAGTCCCATAGTGCTTAGAGCCATTTGAACCATTTTTGACAGCACATACGTGACCTGCAGCTGACGGTGTAAGCTTCAGCTCTGGAGTCCACTCACACCCCATTCTCGCAACGTGACTCAATTAATAGGAAGGGTGACACCAAGTGCTGGAGGTCAGAGAATGCTGTTATCTAACATGGGTGCAGATTGCTGCGCCAAAGTTGATCTTGAACAAGCTTGTGAACAAGCAGCAGTGTGAGAACGAAAAACGAATGAGTTGGAATGTGGTGTCACCAGCTGAATTCTGGAGAGACACTGCGCTGACGTACCTTAGTTACGTCTTTAGGGGATGGCAAGCACTTTTCCAGCGTTTATGTTGAAATATATTGATTATTCCTTGCTACTGTAGTGTTATCTTGAAGCTGTGAGATAGGAGGATAGGCGTTCCAAGGCGCGGAAGCAGAGACGATGCTGAGGGCAGACGAAACTAGGAGAGATATTGTTACAAGAAGTAAACCGTAAGGGGAGAGCCCTGCGAAAATGCAGACGCCCCCAGAAGCAGTCCCAGGGCGTTAGTTACTCTTCAGGGAATTAACATGTAACTTCATATGTCGTCTAGACACTGTAATAGGTTGCCACCGTAGAACTTTGTAACCGACAGGCACGTAGTAGCGTATAAAGCCCGCTTGATACCAGCCCTGAGAACAGCAACGTCAGTAGGCTCGCAGGGGTTACAAAGAGAGCGAAAACGCCAAAAACTGTTGACCCAGCAGTCCCTACTGCTGGGAGTCAGAGGGGCGGGGCTAAATGACGTATAACAATAATGTTGCAAGCCTTGTTTGACAGAGCAGTTACGTTTAGCTTACAGCTGAACAATGCTTAGGACCAGTAGAGGGGACCTACCTAAACCGTGATTGGCAGGCACCTACAAGATACCTACGGGATTGGCTGGGTGGCTTTAAGTGGGAAAAACAGTGGCCCCACGCGACTCTTTAAAGTCCCTAGATTCCTCATTTTAGCGCAGTTCTCAGTCAGACGATCTGGACGCCGAATCCGCGTCCGTCGATTCCAGCCTCGGTCCAGCTCCGCGTTAAGTCTACTCTCTCTCTCTCTCTCTCTCTCTCTCGCACTTGGAGTGCCTCAGTGAACAGTGTCACATTCATGACGTTTTGTTTTGCAACTATTTTGTTGTCTTAAGATATCCAAGGCCGATCCTCGCCTAACAAAAAGAAAGTTCACATTGCTCTTAGAGGAGCTACCGAGGCAGCACAGCAATTAAAGCCAGTAGCCCAACACGTAGCTGCAAAACTGAAAAACAGCCAGCCTGAAACAAAGGCAACATCCGCAACTGCTGCCTTAGAACCAAGGGACTCCGACGGCAATCGAAACTTACCACCGGCTGATTATTGGCGGATGGACAACGAAACAGACAGGAATAGGGGCCAACGTAGTTTTATATTGAAATGTGTGTGTGAATTTGTGTATATGGACCGAGTGGCATTTAGTGGTTCGGGAATATCTGATCCCCAATGACCGATGCTTTCACGTACAACATAACAACGATTAACATTAACAGAATTCAGAGTGATGTAAAATTCAGAGCGCTCACAGGCTTCCTATACACAGCTGCTGTAGACGCCGGGCTCTTACAAGAAGTCTGCGTAGGACCGAACACATCGGGATTTGTAGCCATAACGAACATCAGCAGAAACAACCACACAGAAACCGCAGTCCTACTACGAGATTGACTGCCATTGTTTCGACAAGATATGGCCCGTCTATTTGTCAATCATATTATGTTCGAGTTCTAGGCGCTACAGTCTCGAACCTCGCCACCGCTACGTACGCAGGTTCGAATCCTGCCTCGGGCATGGATGTGTGTGATGTCCTTAGGTTAGTTAGGTTTAAGTAGTTCTAAGTTCTAGGGGACTGATGACCTCATAAGTTAAGTCCCATAGTGATGATGATGATGATGTTTGGTTTGTGGGGCGCTCAACTGCGTGGTTATCAGCGCCCGTACAATTACCCAATCTTTGCTCAGTCCAATTTCGCCACTTTCCTGGATGATGATGAAATGATGAGGACACCACAAACACCCAGTCATCTCGAGGCAGGTGAAAATCCCTGACCCCGCCGGGAATCGAACCCGGGACCCCGTGCTCGGGAAGCGAGAACGTTACCGCGAGACCACGAGCGGCGGACAAGTCCCATAGTGCTCAGAGCCATCTTTTTTATGTTCGAGTGATGGATAAAGATTGTCAACTTACTCGCAACATCCGGAAGTAACCGCCGAAAGGAACGTTCTTACTTTTATAAAAATGATGTGTGCCTCTTTAAATTAGTGAATATGCAGCGAAGTGTATCCTAGTGGGAGATTTTAACTGCGTTATCTCAGCAAAAGACCAAACACCGAACTCTAATAACTGCACAGAACTCGATTGACTGTCTCGTCTCTGGACTGAAACTACTCCACACCTGGGAGAAGATACAAGGGAAGCGCGCCGCATTCGCACATACAGCCCAGCCAGAGAGACCGTACATACGTCTCCTCCGCTCTCGGCCATGATGAAGTGAACAGTGATATTGCTCCAGTCGGCTTTTCTGACCAAAGTACCCATCAATACTACATGGAACTCCAACGCCCGGTAGTGTTTCGTGAGAGAGGATACTGGAGAATGAGCAGCAGCCTGGTGTAAGACAAACAGCTCGTTGCAGACATTCAACGGACGTGGGAGCAAGTAAAACGCTTCAAAACCCAATGCGGATCGGTTATTGAATAGTGGCTGCGTAGAAACATAAGTTTCGGTTTATCAGTAGTAAAAAGTTACGCTTACCAGAAGCCGTACTGGGTGATACAAACAATGGAAATTTATTTCTCATGTCTGTGTGAATTGTACCACGCACACCGACATCACAGCTGATGACGCTTATCGCCGTGGTACAATGCGAAAACAAATGGAATGCACGATAACGCGATCCCAACAAAGGGCGTCCGTTCGGAAGAAACAGCCTCATTCTACCACACGGTACGGATATTGAGGTGGGAGAAAGCGAAGCTGATTCAAGAGGTTGTTGACGGGACGGGGACTGTAGTTACACACTTGCGATCAGATATCGCGTTTTCTTCTAACTACTACAGAGAACTTTACGACAGGCAGGAGACCACTATTTCATTGAGTACTTCGGTGCAAAGCGTGTCAGTTTCCGTAACGTCTCGTGAGCACGACGATGCGCTTGAGGCCCCATTGCGTGAAGACTGTATATAAAGGAGGCCGTGTTCAGCGCCACAAAACAAAATTCTGCGCCGAGACCGTCGGATCCAGGAGATGATCAATACTTCTGGAATATCTTGGCTCCAAGTTGAGCTAATCAATTGTGGCAGCTTAAAGCTGTACCAGAGGAACTCAAGGAAGGCTTCATTGTGCCTTTACCCAAAAAGGTCTCGTTTCATGTCTTCTCTTGCTGTTTCCTATCACCTTACTTAACTCAGACTTAAGATTTTTAACACTGATTGTGAAACAGCGGATGCAACCGGTGTTACATAAAACACTGGGAAAACGCCAATATGGTGCGGTACCTAGACGCAGTGTAGTATCGGTTGCCTGAGACCTACGGGATGTCATCTGTACTCTGGCGGACAGTAAAGACCCTGGCGCCGCGCGAAGTGGCCGCGGGGTTCGAGGCACCATGTCACGGATTGCATGGCCCCTCCCGCCGGAGGTTCCAGCCCGCCCTCGGGCGTGTGTGTGTGTTTGTGTGTGTGTGTGTGTGTGTGTGTGTGTGTGGTTTTAGCATAAGTTAGTTCAAGTAGTGCGTAAGTTTAGGGACCAATGACCTCAGCAGTGAGGTCCCTTAGGAATTCACACACATTTGAACATTTTTGAAGACCCGGCTCGCGATCATTTTTAGACTTTGAAAAAGCGTATGACTGCATACGTAAACTATGAATATCTGATTATGGTACTGATGAAGATGGATTTCGGCCATCTTTTCGACAGAGTAACGCAGCACTTCATTTCATCTCGTATCTTGAATAACGGCCACCTGTTCGACAAAATTGTAATTAGGAGATCTACCAGGTAAGACAGCCCCCTTCTCCATGGCGTTGTACGCCTTCGCGGTGGAAGCCGTACTTGTACGCATAACCCAGCGACCATTTGGAATCAACACTGGAACGGAGAAAGTGGCTTGCATTGCTTATGCTGATAAGGTCTGCTTAGCAGTACAATCCATAGCAAATCTGACAGACGTGGAGAACCTCGTCAACGACTTCAACGTGGTCACCGGTGCGAAACTAAAACAGACATTGGTATGCTATCCATCTCGATTGGTGTGCCACGAGAGCACAGTAGAAATCTCTGAGTCTATGGCGGAACAGTACCAGACGTGATGGCGACAAAAAACTGTCCCAGACATGTTGCACAAGATCAGAGCTACACCGTGCATTTATTCTGACAGGGAACTAGATCTCCTGCAAAGAATACACACAGAATATCTACAAGCGAGCGGAATGTACTACCTCGGCTAAATCCTACCAGTCTCAACCCACCTTGCAGACAGTAAACAGAAGGCGTTCTGTTGGTGTGTCCTCAGAGGCCACCTTACCAACCTCACGAGGAGGGATTTGTCTCATCAGTGCCAGACATAATTGGCGGACCTTACTAATCAACCGTATGCATAAAACTACCAACAAAGACACAACGAGCTCAATCAGGAACTTAACGCTATATTGGAAGCCATGCAGTATAATGCAATCAATTTCTGAAGCTATGATACCAATAACCCTTCGCCAAATTAGACTCTACTACCAAGTTCTAGGGGACTGATGACCTCAGAAGTTAAGTCGCATAGTGCTCAGAGCCATTTGAACCCTTTTTTTTGCGTACGAGAAGCTGACAACATCCATCCACCTTATACCAAACGTAAAATCTATGTTTTCTCTACCACCTGTCTTTTAAAAATACCCGCAAGCTAAGTGGAATTCCATCTGGCGAAATATCCATGGTTACTTATCATCGACGACAAAATTCGAGCTAATGAGAAACGGTACAACATCTACCTGAGCCTCACACGACGTGCAGTCACACGGACACCGTAATTAACAGGTTTACCTGTGGTACCTGTACAGCTGGGCTGATCACGCCGAATCAGACTGGCAATAATTCACGTTATGCACAACGTCGACAGCATAGAATTAACCAGACAGGAAAATATAAGCAGCGATGTGACCTAAAATCCAAATGGCGTCATTTTGCTTCGTGTGGGGGCTATCTTATATCATCAATCATTCATACAACACTTGAAGAATACTGTGCAAATATGGAATTTGTGCAGAGATAAGAGGGCAAAGAGATTACAATGACACGTTCCACATCTGCACCATAATTTTCAACATATTATCATACAATTTATTTAAGTCATTAGTTTGTATAAAAGGTATCACATTAAAATAGCATATATCTGTACGTTTGTCTGGCTGTTCCATGCTCCTATGATTATTATTTCTTACTTTTTCCTTTATTTGGCAAGAAAACAATTTTAGTTTCTAGAAGAACACATGGAAATGAAAGTAATATTTTTATGATTTAAAATATCACTTGCCATAGTTGGCACTTCTCCGTGTTGTATTCTTCTTAACCTTCTCCATAACTAAAAAAAGAAAATCTGTTTCACAACTATCTAGAAGAAGGCTACTTTGTGAACAACAGCAGGGTATTACTTGAAATTTAATAGCTCTTGTCTGTACCATTACAAATACCAACATCCTATATTTATATGCAAGACTTGAAAACTAACCAGCCCCATGTTGATTAGTGCAGTGGGGTCAGGATTATTAAACATTCTTAAACGCTATTTCATAAGGTCCATGTGTTGGCACCTGTATGCAAGTGATTCCTACACGGAAAGGAATTATTTTAACTGTTCCATTTACATAATCGAACCACAGGATAAATTACTTTAGGTACTGTTTGAACACGAAACCATTGGATACAGTGCAAAAATAACTGATGAATCCTGTACTTAATTCTTATGAACTGTTAGCTGTATCTGATTCAGGGCAAAATTATGTCTTGACATATAAAGAAAATTTTCTTATAAAGTAAACTTAAGGTGCAGTTTGCACATTCAACTATTGGGCACAGTACACAAATATTTTCTTTGTGAATGTAGCACCTATTTCCTTCAAAATGTTAATTGTGTTTGCATTCTGTGCTTCTGTATATTTGTATGTATGTATTAAAATGTTCATATGTCATAAGAAAAGAGCATCTAGATTGAACCAAGCAACACAAAAAAAAAAAAGAAAAATGGTGTGTGTTAGACGAGTGCCTGGCCAGTGGATGTGGTCGGTCACTGGCTGTATGACGGATACCTATAATATGCGTAGCAACAAGGAAACCGTATTAAACACATTTAACACATTTAGGACATTAACTTGAATACTATATGGTAGCGTTGATACCGTGGACTGAAGAATATTGTATACCGACCAAGGGACCAAACGGAATGGATTGTGCTGTTACGTAAATGAGCCAGCCGCCGTTTGCTGGAGAGAATATAAAACGTTTTGTTTGCCCTACCTGGTTCTAATGTACACTGACGATGAACTGATTTCTATTTGTGATATTTAATTTGATAGGTTGAACAACGTATTATTTAAAAACATTTGTCATTCTGCGCTTGCTGTACCTATGACATGACCATCTGAGGGCTCTTACTTTCCCAAGATTCTCTTAGTTTCAGAAGCTTGGGAATTATTAACTTACCAGGAAGACAAATTTGCATATTGAATGCATGGATTAGCTTAGTATGCATGTAATCTACCCGGGATGGAAGTCAATCGCTTCGTGATTTTATCACTCTTTAGAATCTGTAATCGGGATTTAGCTGAATTTATTAATAACATGATTTTCGTTTGTGCGAGATGGATGTAGCGGTCGACGGTGGATCGCCAGCGTGAATCGCTCTGCGCAAGTCTGTGATTTAATGATTGAAACACAGTTGTTGTTACCCCCTAGATAAACATGAGGGGGTGGGGGGCGGTTACGTTCTTTAATAGTGTGACTAAGTCGATGCGATGAGAAGACAGAAAGTGTAGAGTATTGCTTCCAGACTTAGACTTAGTCCAGGACGCAGCCATAGCACTTCATGATATTGAGCTACACTGGCCTTGTCTGCGTAGCAATGTCGATAAAGGTATTATTTCAATCCCGAAACTAGAGGTGAGAAACTCTGGATGTGGCCTCACTCCATAGAGACTGTTCAAGTGCTACAGGTGTCGTAAAGGAAAATAGGTGTTCCAGTTTCTGAATTTGTTAGAAAACGCCATAAAATGTCTGATAGTGATATGATACTTGTATTTATGATTTAATGCGCTGAATTTTGTAATCTGGCCATACTTAGTAGTTTCCGACAAGTTTTGTAGAGGGCGAGTTTTCTAAGTTGGTATAGCACTATCCCTACATCAGGTTGGAACTAAATCGGTACCCACGTGATAGCATGCTTACCAATACGTTCCTGAACGCCGCTCACAAAAGCTGTACTTATACGTGTCTCGTACCACGCGGTCTGTTGGTGGCAGAAAGCCCGGGTCAAGTGTTTTGTATAGCTCTGGGGTCAGGGACAACTTGCAGGCCCAACAGAAGGGTCGTCTTAGTGTTACTACCCCATAGTGCAGAGGTCAAAATATCTACATTACCCACTTCCTTCAGCTTAGGCAAAGGGAGCAAATCGGTTGGTTCCTTTCGTATTCTATGTGGCCTACTATGAGTTTCAGGTGTTTCATTCAGACACCATTATTTCTTGGGTGCCTTTTTACCATATTTTCGTGCAAAATCGAGCCGCACGTTCCAAGACAAAAATTTCTGCGATTTGCTGTACATAGCTAAGATATATTGTCAATAACCCGATAAATTTCTTGAACATCTGCATCTCAGAAACGGATATAGATGTCAACTTACACTACCAATTCACTTGAAATCCATTTCGAGACGAAAACTTAGTTTGTAAAGTGGTGTAGCATGGAGAAATACGGTGTAAAATGTCTCCTTTACCGTCATATTGGTTCTGGGAACCACGTGATGTTGTAATTAAGCACATGCAAAAATTTGTTTGCACGTAAAATCTGGTCTGAGGAATAAAATTAGTTTACTTATATGCAACTAAAGTAACTCGAAACTATGAACTTTACTGACCAACACATTTCTTTTCACGTGAGTAATAAGCCCAGCTGCAGCTGGGGAAAGAAACGTGTCAGGAACATTTTGCATTTTTTGTGCTCCGCTAGAAGTATTTTTACACTGGAAATGTGGAGATTACTGTAGCGGTCCGCATCTAAGTACAGAACAATTTGGCTGGCCATTCAGAAGGGTCACTAATTTCACGAGCGCCAGGACGCATCCTGGCGATGGTAAAAAAATATGATTTATAAAATCAATCTGTAGCAGATTACACGAAGGAAAAGGGGCTAATAGCGAACTACGTAGCGTTAAAAAAATACACTGACGGACCAAACCATGATGACCAGTATCCACGGCAGGACTCAATGGCACGCTGTTGGCGTTACGAGGTAAGAAAAATGAATGAATAGTGATGAAAGGGGCATCATCGCCGATGGGATAGCGGCCGTAACTGGGACTTTAACGAAGGGCAATAGTTGTGGCCCACAGCCTTCAAAAGAGCATCTCGAAAATGATCATGACAGAAGCATGCGAACAGTTGGCCAGTGCTGGAAGTGCGATGAAACTACGAGTAGGCGGCACGTTCTGTAAAGAGGTGCGAACGTGAAACCACTCTGCTGGTCAGGAAAAACATAGTACAGAGTGGTTATATTCAAAGTGCAGCCACTCACAGAATTCCAGTATGATCTCTGCCAAGTTCCTCTGTCACAGACAGTCTAATGCGTTAAAGCGGAACCGATTTAAGCTGGGAAAACAAGTATTTGCAATTTTGACCACCCGGTGCAAATCTGGCGCTGTTACTGGACGAAATACGTGTAGATATGTTTCCATATGTAATGGATTAGGAACGGGACGTGGGTAGAAAAAGACAAACAGGTGAGAAAGAAATAATGTTGATTTTATTACCAAACGCCTTTTACACAGTTTGTTCAGTATGAACACCGCAAATGTCGTCGAAATGTTGCATATGATCAACAGTTGCTTGCAGCCGTTCCACTGCATTCTGTATCCTGGCTTTCACATTAGGTAAACACCACACGCTTCCCTGGTACGCGCATTCTTTTACATAGCCCTAGAGCGAAAAGTCATATGGTTTCAGATCAAGTGGTATTGCAGGTCATGCATCTGTAAAGCCACTGGAGGTAACACGCTTGTGGAAGGTTGCATTAAGCAGGTCTTTCACTGGGCGAGCGAGATGACGTGTCGCCCCGTCTTGCATGAAAACAATGGTTTCCACGAAACTGCGCTCTTCCAAAACAGGAATCACGTGCTGCAAAATGAGGTTTCGACGTGCAGGCGTCACGGTATACCTGACTCTGGGTGATTTCTCTTCAAAGGAGAACGCATCGAGATTGGGGTGTTGCGCAAGAAGAGCCATTGCACTCGCCGGATAGGACTCTCAAGGTGCTTGTGAATCCACACCACACATTCGGCAGTTTTGTGTATTCACTGTACCCTGTAATGTGAAATATACCTCCTCACTCCACATAATATTACTCGGCCATATGTCATCAATTTTAATCCGTGCTAGAAACCGAACAGCAAATTCCAAACTTTGAAACAACTGGAACCTCATGATATGCAGCACTGTCTGGCTCCTGCACAGCTACTAGTGTAATATATTATTGCCGCCGTTCGCATAAGACAGTTTCGGTAGTAGTCCATGGTCTCCCTTATCGATAGACATACTATTCTCTGACGTTATGGCTTGTCAAATAACAACGTGGATGACATACCACTGCGTTAATGCAGAAGCGATTTACGCAAAAAAAAAAAAAAAAAAAAAAAAAACAAAAAAAAAAAAAACAGTTCATGTTTTAGCCACCAAGGGCAAATCTGGCGCTGTACAATATGACGGTATGTCTACCTAGTTTATCGTATGGCAGGCAATGATAGCCCATACTAGACCTTCATGAGATGCTACACTTTAATTATAACCACTCAGTATTTATTTGATATATTATTTTGCTAGCAGGCAGATAACGCTTCTCTAGAATACACTACTGGGCATTAAAATTGCTACACCACGAAGATGACGTGCTACAGACGCGAAATTTAACCGACAGGAAGATCCTGTGATATGCCAATGATTAGCTTTTCTGAGCATTCACACAAGGTTGGGGCCGGTGGCGACATCTACAGCGTGCTGACATGAGGAAAGATTGCAACCGATTTCTCATACACGAACAGTAGTTGACCGGCGTTACCTAGTGAAACGTTGTTGTGATACCTCGTGTAAGCCGCGCTGGATTACCCGAGCCGTCTAGGGCGCTGCAGTCATGGACTGTGTGGCTGGTCCCGGCGGAGGTTCGAGTCCTCCCTCGGGCATGGGTGTGTGTGTTTGTCCTTAGGATAATTTAGGTTAAGTAGTGTGTAAGCTCAGGGACTGATGACCTTAGCAGTTAAGTCCCATAAGATTTCACACACACACCTCGTGTAAGGAGGAGAAATGCATACCATCATCTTTCCGACTTTGATAAAGGTCGGATTGTAGCCTATCGCGATTGCGGTTTATCGTATCGCGATACTGCTGCTCGCGTTGGTCGAGATCAAATGGTTCAAATGGCTCTGAGCACTATGGTACTTAACTTCTGAGGTCATCAGTCCCCTAGAACTTAGAACTACTTAAACCTAACTAACCTAAGTACATCACACACATCCATGCCCGAGGCAAGATTCGAACCTGCGATCGTAGCGGTCGTGCGGTTCCAGACTGAAGCGCCTAGAACCGCTCGGCCCCCCCGGCCGGCTGGTCGAGATTCAATGACTGTTACCAGAATATGGAATCGTGGGTTCAGGAGGGCAATACGGAACGCTGTGCTGGATCCCAACGGCCTCGTACCATTAGCAGTCGAGATGACAGGTATCTTATCCTCATGGCTGTAACGGATCGTGCAGCCACGTCTCGATCCCAGAGTCAACAAATGGGGACGTTTGCGAGACAACAACCATCTGCACGAACAGTTCGGCGACGTTTGCAGCAGCATGGACTATCAGCTCGGAGACCATGGCTGCGGTTACCCTTGACGCTGCATCACAGACAGGAGCGCCTGCGATGGTGTACTGAACGACGAACCTGGGTGCACGACTGGTAAAACGTCATTTTTTCGGATGAATCCAGGTTCTGTTTACAGCATCATGATGGTAGCATCCGTATTTGGCGACATCGCGGTGAACGCACATTGGAAGCGTGTATTCACTACGCCATACTGGCGTATCACCCAGCGTGATGGTATGGGATACCATTGGTTACACGTCTCGGTCACCTCTAGTTCGCATTGACGGCACTTTGAACAGTGGACGTTACATTTCAGATGTGTTACGACCCGTGGGTCTACCCTTGATTCTATCCCTGCGAAACCTTACATTTCAGCACGATAATGCACGACCGCATGTTGCAGGCCCTGTACGGACCTTTCTGGATACAGAAAATGTTCGACTGCTGCCCTAGCGAGCACATTCTCCATCTCTCTCACCAACTGAAAACGTATGGTCAATGGTGGCCGAGCAACTGGCTCGTCACAATACGCCAGTCACTACTCTTGATGAACTGTGGTATCGTGTTAAAGCTGATTTCTCAGGATCTATGCACCCAAATTGCGTGAAAATGTAATCACATGTCAGTTCTGGTATAATATATTTGTCCAATAAATACCCGTTTATCATCTGCATTTCTTCTTGGTGTAGCAGTTTTAATGGCCAGTAGTGTATTTACCAATTCGAATAAAACTGTCTGTATAACCTGAGTCTGTTTTTTATCTAACAGAAAATTTCAAATTTTGTTTTACTCCTCAGCGGGTAATTACCTACAACTTTGGCAGCTCAAATAAAAAGGTTCAGTTATGTTTCGGTGACAAACTAAATAATTTTACTATATGAGGAAAGTGAGTAGACACATGTCAGTCCATCCACTGTGCACATTGTCTTACTTTGCACCCTGCATACTAAAGAATGTGTAAGTATCACACGAAAATGTCTCCTACGCGTTTCAGATAGTTGCAACAGAAGTTGTTACAATACTCTTTTTGCAGCAAGTACCGAATTGAGAGCAGAACACAACGATAAATATTTAACAGTTACTACTCAGCAGTAAATGCCGTAATGCCTGCACTGGTACTACTTCTACAACTACATTATTATTATTATTATTATTGGCAGCGGACAGATACAAAGCACTGGCAACATTAAGTCTCTTGATTGCTTTACTCCTTACTTCTGAACCGGCAGAAATTAAGTTTTTTACTACGTGTAGTCCTAAGTACAGTGTAACAAATTTTAACTTGGTTGGTCTTAGAGGAACCATGTATTGCAAGAAGTGTATACTCACCTTCTTTTTTGAGAAAGAGTTCTAGGTGGCACCCGCGATGCACTGAAAAAAAAAAAAAACTGACAATTACACTGAGGTGACAAAAGTCTTGGGATACTTAGTGACGTGTCTGACCTCATTTTGTATGACGTAGTACAGCAACTCTACGTGGCATGGACTATCAAAGTCGTTGGAAGTCCCTTGCAGGAATATGGGTATTGCTGCCTCTATAAGAGCCCATGATTGCGGAAATATTGCTGGTGCAAGAGTTTGTGCGCGACTAACGTTTCGGTTATGTCCCATGAATGTTCAGTGGGTTTCATGATGGGCTTCTTCAAACCAGTCACCAACGATTGTGGCCCAGTAACAAGGCGATAACTGTCTATAAAAATTCCATCGTTGTTTGGTAACATGAAATCCGTGAATGGCTAGAAATAATCTCCAAGTAGCCGAACACAACAATTTCCAGTCAATGATTGGATCCTACGGTCCAACTGCACCAATCCAGTCCACGTGAACACAGCCTACAGCATTGTGGAGCTACCACCACAAACCACCTTGCACAGTGCTTAGTTGACAAATCGGTTCCATGGCTCCGTGGGGTCTGCACTACAGTCTAACCCTACCACCAGCTCTTACCCACTGAAACCGGGACTCATCTGAGCAGGCCACATCTTCCAGTCTTCTAGGGTCCACCCAATATGGTCACGAGCCCAGAAGAGGCGCTGCAGGTGATGTATTGTTAGCAAAGGCACTCACGTCGTTCGCCTGCTGCTATAACCTATTCACGCCAAATATCGTCGCACTGTCATAACCAATACATTCGCCGCTCGTTCCACGTTGTGTGTTAGCAGCAGGGATTTCTTTGAACACGACTCAAACACCACAGAAATCAAACTGTTTTCATCACAGTCGAGGAAATCTCGAGTTCTGTTCGATCTTTCGATCGTCCTGCGAACTCGTGACTTTTTGGTACTATCAGAGCGACCTGCCTTAACGTTTTTAATTAAGGATTTTAACAATAAAAATAACTGTGAAACACGTACTGAATTATCTTCAGGGATGTAGGTCACGGGTGACAACGGCAATTAGTAAATAAATAAAAGGTGGCAATCGTGTTTCTGTGTAATTCTTGAGCTTTCGGTCGTCCCGCGATCTGCTAAGTTCTGGTGGTACCATCTGCAAGACAAGTCACTCCGCTGTAACCTATTTTCGCGATAAAAATTACAGCCACTTTATTGCGACACCGTTCTTGCAATCTTGCAATTCCGGATAGTTGCCTTGTCTGAAGATTTCAAAGTGAATGACAGGTAAAAACAACGCGGCTATCTTCAAATGAAACAATCATTTCCAACCTATTTGGTAAAGCAATACCGCCTCTGATAATCAAATACTGTTCGTATTTTTTGGAGGACAACGTTTTCGTCTTTGTATTTTAAGTAAAGACTACAGAGTTTCACATACTGTATGTATCGATATATAAACATTATTCCAATTTTTAATTTCGTTCCAATACAATAAGACTTTGTCCAGTGGTAAGATTTAATGCTGTTTCCTCCATTGTTTCACGAAATTACGAACAAGCCTCAATCGTTGCCTATGACGCAGCAAAAATTTCTCCGTTTCTTTCTCATCCTTTGCACTCACGCGAGTCTAATGTTACATGATTGTTCGCCATTCCCAATATGCCGCAGCGTTCGATAATCTCGATCCAATGTGAACGCGGGTATCGTTTGCCCAGTACAAGTTACCACAGGAGATTTAACGACCGATAAAAGCGACGTTTGCATAAAATAGGGCCGTCGGCCACTCCATAGTCCGTAGTGAGAAATAATACCTGAAATTTGATATCCTCGACACGCTGTTGACAGAGTTACTGAATTCAGTACTCCGAGATACACAATTTCCGACGCTGAACGTGGAATGGTTGATGAAGTCACAGGCATGGGACTTTTCCGACGTGATTATAGACATACGACGTGAATGAACAGTCTCGCACCCTTTTCACGTGAATCACAGGAGTACAAACGATAGCTTCGCGAATGAACTGCCCTTTACATATTGTGTACCTAAATGTAAGCGGTACTAATTGTCTTATTGACTCGTTAGTTCGTGGTACGATGCAACTCCTACAAAAAACTAGATTTCATTTATCTTTCATCCTTTTTCATACGTAAGTGCTCAAAGAAAATCTGCTTTCATTCCGAAGTTCACCTGGGCGCTAATTTTCGTGATGGTGAGGAGGTGGCTTGATAATACACACATCAAAACCACTGTGGATGTTGGGTCACAGACACAGTCGCTTTGACTGTTCAGAGATGTCACTAAACCTGCCAAAAGATGTAAACAACCATGCATGAGCAGCGCCTATTAGACGGAGGGGGTCCGACAGCCGATCAGTTCGAGTCATTCCACCAGAAACGAGGTACAAAGCTCGTGTTGTATGAAGTTCAACCATGCCTAGATGGCCAGTATCGCGGTTCGATTGCGTCCGCATTGTTACTTTGTTCCAGGAAGGACTCTCAACAACGGAAGTGTCCAGGCGTTTCTGAGTGAACCAAAGCGATGTTGTTCGGACATGGAGGAGATACAGAGACACAGGGACTCTCGATGATATGCCTCGCTCAGGCCGCCCAATTGCTAGTACTGCAGTGGATAACCACTACCTACGGATTATGGCTCGGAGGAACACTGAGTCGTAACACGACGTAATGTGGCTGCACGAAAAGCATTATTCAACATGATGGAGTTGCTGTCAAACTGTGCGCAATAGGCTGCATGATGCGCAACTTCACAACGTATATGGCGAGGTCCATATTTGCAATCACGATACCATGCAGTGCCGTACAGATGGGTCCAACAACATGCCGAATGGACCGCTCAGGATTGGTGTCACGTTCTCTTCACAGACGAGCTTACAATGTCGTGCGAGAGACGTAGATTGCCGACCTGGCCAGACGTCACCTAGACGTATGAGAGACTTGGTACGTTTACCACGCCGAACAAGTGCATGTCGTGTGAGAGATGTCGTCGTTCAGCCGCGCCAAATGTAAACAGAAGGTCTCTGACACGTTGCGGAGCTGATCGAGTACACGTGGCATACACGAAGTGTTCTTCGCCGCATTCGGGACTGCCGACATTACAAAAATACTTTCACAGTGTTCCCGACGTGCAGCAAACGTGTTCACGAGGAAATTAAGACATGTGGTGGGATAGCCAAAAATGATTTTGCAGGATAATTTGACAGCGGCAGTGACAGTGGTAACGACGTTTTACCTCCTGTACGAAAACGGTTTAAGCAGCTGGTGATTGAAGATGATACTGACGAAGAAGAGCAAACCTACCAGCAACAATCAGAGTCGTGGATGTGGCAAAGGAATACAATGAACCAACAGTCTGGGCGTATACGGAAATTCCTGGAGTAAAGAAAGCAGCTTTACAGCACGTGAGTACAAGCATAAGAGAATTAGAAGTTTTCTATGTCCATCGCCACATAGTATGAGTTATGAATGAAATGAGATGATTGTGGCTTTGCACTAATTATGCCAACAAAGTGACAGTAGTGTGAGAGGAGCTTTCAGCAGCTTCTTTCAGTAATAATTCACATATGGATATGTTTGAAATGTGACAATTGTGGTTTTGTAGTAACTATACCAACAAAGTGACAGTTGTGTGACTGTGGCTTTCTGCAGCTTCCTTCAGAAATAATTGACATAGGTATATGGATGAAATGCGACGATTGTGTCTTTGTAGTAACCATACCATCAAAGTGTCAGTAAACTGCGTGGAGCTTTCTGCAGCGTCTTTCATAAATAATTAACATAAGTTTATGGACAAAATGTAACGATTGTGTTATTGTAGTAACTATACCAACAAAGTGACAGTAGTGAACCTGTGGCTTTCTTCAGCTTCTTCAGCGACTTCTTGGTGTGACGTCACATGTGCTGCACTGCTGTTGAAATAGCTCGTTGAAATAGCGGTTCGATTGCGTCCGCATTGTTACTTTGTTCCAGGAAGGGCTCTCAACAACGGAAGTGTCCAGGCGTTTCTGAGTCAATCAAAGGTGTGACGTCACATGTGCTGCACTGCTATTGAAATAGCTCGTTAATATTTTATAAATTTTAGACTTCATTTGCTTATTTTAAAGTTTCTGTTAATATTTGCCGTAAAAGTAACTTATTAGTGGATTTTCATTAATCTCATTCTTTCTTCCTGTGTTATTGACTCGAGTGGTCTATTATTTGTGAGTGTGCTTTCGTCGTTCGTCTAAGCCTCGTGTCTCAGTAGTGTGTTTACATTTTGCGTCGTGCAGTGCAGCTATAGCGGTTATAGGCTAAGCACTGACAAACTTATTTGTGCTCTGTAATACAGTTATTAAATTTAATAGATTTCAGTGGTGTTGCGTGCCGTTTGTGGCCAAATAACGACTTAATAAACTTTTGTGATCGTTCGCTCGCTCTGTTGTATAGAATTTTCAGTGTGTTGAAGTCGTTTAGTAAATGTCGTGCTTTAGTTTTCAACTGACGTTTATTATTCTTCCTAGTGAAATATATCAGTAAAATATTCATTCAGTGTTTTAACTTCACTTAGTGTTACAGTGCTCGTTTTAATTGTTTTGGTTTTAGCTAATAATTTTGTGAAGTTTTGCTGGTATTGGTATCGGCTGTGCTGAAGACTAAGGACTCTCATGGTTATGATGAAGTGTCTAGCAGAATATTAAAATACTGTGCTGCACATGTTAGCCCTGTATTTAGCCATATTTGTAATTTTTTCTTTAAGAATGGTAAGTTTGCTGAGTGATTAAAGTACTCAGTAGTGAAGCTGCTTTACAAAAAGGGAGAAAGGGATAATGTAGATAATTTTAGACCTATTTCTATGCCATCAGTGTTTGCAGAAGTTATCGAAAAAGCTGTATATGTAAGGTTAATTGATCATTTTATATCACACGATTTGCTATCAAATGTACAGTTCGCCTTTAGAAGTCGTTTGACAACTGAAAATGCTATATTCTCTTTTCTCTGTGAGGTACTGGATGGGCTAAACAAAAAGTTTCGAACTCTTGGCGTATTTTTTGATTTAACAAAGGCATTTGATTGTGTTGATCTCACAATATTACTCCAGAAGTTGGACCATTACGGAATAAGGGGAGTAGCTCACAATTGGTTCACCTCTTACTTTAGCAACAGGCAGCAAAAGGTCATTATTCAAAATGTTGATAACGGCTTTGATGTGGGATCTGAGTGGGGTACTGTAAAGTGGGGGGGGGGGGGGGGGTGCCCCAGGGATCAGTGTTGGGGCCGCTTCTGTTCCTTATTTATATAAATGATATGCCCTCTAGTCTTATGGGTAACTCTAAAACATTTCTGTTTCCTGATGTTGTGTGCAACATTGACTTGGTTTCAAGTAGTGCAGTACATGATCTTAGTTCATGGGTTGTAGAAAATAAACTAACGTTAAATCACAGTAATGCTCAGTTTTTATACTTTCTAATACACAATTCAACAAAACCTGACATTTTAATCTCACAGAACATTAGTGAAACTGAACAGTTCAAATTTCTAGGTGTTCCGATAGATAGTAAGCTGTCATGGAAAGCCCACAGCACAGGACCTTGTTCAAAGACTTAATACTGCCATTTTCACTATTCGAACAGTAACAAAAGTGAGCGATACTTCGACACGTAAATTACTAATTTACTTTGCATATTTTCATGGTGTTATGTTTTGGGGTAACTCTTCCCATTCTAGAAGGATATATTTGGCTCAGAAACGGGCGGTTCGGGCAATAAGTGGTGTGAGTTCACGAACCTCTTGTCGACCTCTGTCCACGAGTCTGTACATTTTGACATTGGCCTCTCAATATGTATATTCCTTATTGTCGTTTCTTGATACCAATATTAGTTTACTCCAAGAATAAGAAGCTTTCACTCAGTTAATACTCGGCAGAAATCAAACCTGCATTTGGATCGGACTTCCTCAATTCTCGTGCAACAAGGTGTGCAGTATTCTGCTGCATCCATTTTCAATAATCTGCCACTCGAATTAAAAAATCTTAGCCTTATTCCACATGCTTTCAAATCGAAACTGAAGAGTTTCCTCACGGGTCACTCCTTCTATTCTGTCGAGGAGTTCCTTGAAAAATTAAGCTGATTCTTATTGTATTGCTGATAGCGTTTACTTAAACTTATGGACCGAATTCATTCATGTACATGAGCATTTATTTTTATCTGTTACTACTTTTATGTTGTAAGTTCATGTACTGACACGTTCCATTACCTTGGAGAGTTGCTTCTCAACGTGGTCCTAAGAAACTTGACAAGTAAATAAATAAAAATAAATACATTCACGTAAGGTTATGAATGAAATGTAAGGATTGTGGCTTTGTCGTAAATATACCATGAAAGTGACAGTAGTGTGAGAGGAGCTTTTTGCAGCTTCCTTAAGAAATAATTCTCATAGGGTTATGAATGAAATGCGATGATTGTGGCTTTGTATTAAATATACCAAGAAAGTGACAGTAGTGTGAGAGGAGCTCTCTCCAGCTTCCTTAATAAATAATTCTCATAGGGTTATGAATGAAATGAAATGCGATGATTGTGGCATTGTAGTAAACATACTAACAGAGTGACAGAAGCGTGAGAGGAGCTTTCTGGAGCTTCCTTAAGAAATAATTCTCATAGGGTTATGAATGAAATGCGATGATTGTGGCTTTGTAGTAAATATACAAAGAAAGTGACAGTAGTGTGAGAGGAGCTTTCTCCAGCTTCCTGCTTTCCAGCCAGGGAACCACAATATTCGTTTCGAGGAGACGCAAGTACTAGCGGCCACGAGCGGATACTACGAAAGGCTCTACAGGGAGGCAATCGAAATCGCTAAACACCCAAATAATTTCAACCGAAAGGAGGAGGGCGTCAAATTAAACGGTATATGGATGCCGGTGTTAAAGAAGATGTGTACCACTCGTCCACTACTGGGTGATGGCAACGGCGATCGACGGCGACGGACAGCGGCCAATTGCACTGACGTTTTCAAAACACGTGACGTCACGCCGCGGCGCGGGGGCGCGCGGACACGGAATTTAGCGGCAGTCAGTAGCGAGCCAGTGTGTGTGTTGGACCTTCCATCAAGCTACGGACCCCCTTGAAGATGTCTCCCGCAGTCGGAGACGAAACGTTGGGAATCACCACAGAATTCATCAACCGACCACGGCATAACAGCCCGGATAATTATAATGGACATGATATTTCCGGCCGTGAAAGTTTACATTTTAATTCTCATAGGGTTATGAATGAAATGTGATGATGGTAGCTATGTAGTCAATATACCAAGAAAGTGACAGTAGTGTGAGAGGAGCTTTCTGCAGCTTTCTTAAGAAATAATTATAATAGGGTTATGAATGATATGCGATGATTGTGGCATTGTAGTAAATATGCCAAGAAAGTGACAGTAGTCTGAGAGGTGCTTTCTGCGGCTTCTTTCAGAAATAATTCTCATATTGTTATGAATTAAATGGGTTGATTTTAGCATTGTAGTAAATATACCAAGAAAGTGACAGTAGTGTCAGAGGAGCTTCCTGCGGCTACCTTAAGAAATAATTCTCATAGGGTTATGAATGAAATAGATGATTGTTACTTTGTAGTAAATATACCAAGAAAGTGACAGTAGTGTCAGTGGAGCTTTCTGCAGCTTCCTTAAGAAATAATTCTCATCAGGTTATGAATGAAATCGATGATTGTGGCATTGTAGTAAATATACCAAGAAAATGACAGTAGTGTGAGAGGAGCTTTCTGCAGCTTCTTACAGAAATAATTCTCATAGGGTTGTGAATGAAATGCAACGATTGTGGCATTGTAGTGAAAATACCAAGAAAGTGACAATAGTGTTAGTGGAGCTTTCTGCGGCTTCTTTCAGAAATAATTCTCAAATCGTAATGAATTAAATGCAATGAGTGTGGCATTGTAGTAAATATACTAACAAAGTGACAGAAGTGTGAGAGGAGCTTTCTGCAGTTTCGTTAAGATATAATTCTCATAGGGTCGTGAATGAAATGTGATGATTGTGGCATTGTAGTAAATATACCAAAAAAAGTGACAGTAGTGTGAGAGGAGCTTTCTGCAGCTTCTTTCAGAAATAATTCTCATAGGGTTGCGAATGAAATGCGACGACTTTGGCATTGCAGTAAAAATACCAAGAAAGTGACAGTAGTGTGAGAGGTGCTTTCTGCAGCTTCCTTAAGAAATAATTTGCATAGGGTTATGAATGAAATCGACGATTGTTACTTTGAAATGATAATTAAATGGACACCCTAGCTGCAAACAGGCGTTGATGTACTTCATTGGGGACATGTTGATAATGTGTGCCCCGACCGGGACTCGAACCCGGGATCTCCTGCTTACATGGCAGACGCTCTGTCCATTTGATTGTTACTTTGTAGTAAATATACCACGGAAGTGACACTAGTGTGAGAGGAGGTTTCTGCAGCTACCTTACGAAATAATTCTCATAGGGTTATGTATGATATTGATGATTGTAACGTTGTAGTAAATATACCAAGGAAGTGACAGAAGAGTGAGAGGAGCTTTCTGCAGCTTTCTTAAGAAATAATTCTCATAGGGTTTGAATGAAATGCGATGATTCCCCATGCAGGTTCGGGGGTAAGAATAGTTATGTGATGGTTCCCTGTTGGGTTTGATCACCATCTCTCAAAATTTTTCCGAAGAGCGAGCCGACTGGGGAAGGGCGCCTTACTTCGTGCATTGTGTCCGTCTTGCGTTGAGATATCTCGCCAGCCTATTAGTTGTTGCTTTACAGTCCTGCCTGCTCTCCATCTATTGGGCATGGAAACGTTCCTGCGTGCAGTTTCCGCCATGAAATGTGCAGTGCCACTTTCTGCACTAACGGCGACCATGGACTATATGTCACCTAAAATCCAGCATGGTAGCCAGTCCGTTGTGGTGGGGCCGCCATTAACCCCGTTGGTTGTAGCCCCCTGACAACACAGGGATCGATCTGCTGATGCCTGTGCCATTTACTCCCTATGTATGCCAGGGAGTAGATGCCCATCTCCCTGGGATATCAGGACTCCTGGCAGTGGCCATCTTGCCAGGTAGTTTTGGCTGTGGCTGGGTGGCGCCCATGTGGAGGGCTCATGGTCGGAGTAGGTGGCATCAGGGTGGATGACACGCAATGAAGCGTGGCACATCATCTCCTTCTGGTGGCCAGCCACCAGCAGCCTCTAAGCATTCGAGGGTTCATTTTAAAGGTAACGTTTATGACCCCCAAATTTTTCCCCTCCGTGGCCACACCATGGGAGGAAAGAAACGCAATGAATGACCGTGAATCGTATTCGCCGAGGTATATCGTCTGTACCAGAGCTGATGGGGAATCCTTTCTATCCGTGAAGCCTCAGTTCTTTGTAGAGCATTTAGAGGACAAGTTTGGGGATGTGGAGGGCTTGTCCAGAATGCGGTCCGGTTCGGTATTGATAAAAACAGCATCCTCCGCCCAGTCACGGGCCTTGCTAACTTGTAATAAGCTGGAGGATGTTTCCGTTACTGTCACGCCCAATAAAAGTTTAAATATGGTCCAGGGCATTATTTTCCACAGGGATCTCCTTTTACAGTCCGATGACAAGCTGCACGCCAACTTTGAGCGATGAGGTGTCCATTTCGTCAGGCGCGTTCACCGGGGTCTGAGGGATCATCAAGTTGCCACCGGTGCCTTCATCTTGGCCTTCGAGGGTGACACATTACCTGAGAAGGTGAATGTGATGGTCTACCGTTGTGATGTGAAACCCTATATCCCTCCCCCGATGCGGTGGTTCAAGTGTTGGAAGTTCGGCCATATGTCTTCTCGCTGTGCTTCCAGCCTCATGTGTCGCGATTGTGGTTTACCATCGGAAAATAATGGAATACAAGACCCCGGATAGGCTGACCTACGCCGAGGCTAAGCGTAAATCTGAACGACTGCATCCAGTACGCATGACATCCACTGATGCTGGCACTGTCGCTCCTGTTACAGTTCCCATAGCTGCACCACAGACCGTTAGCTCTCGAGGCAGAGAACCACACCTGCCCCCTTGATGGTGGGGGGGCACTTCACTTCCTGTTTCTCCTGCTCCATCTACTTCAGGAGCAATGCCCCACCAGCCATCGGGGACATCAGTTCGCCCCTTCCCAGCCGAAGAAGCGTAACCTATGCATGTTCCGACCGGTACAAAAACCCATAAGTGGCTCAAACAAACACCGGTCAATGGTCGTAGGGGCTCACGGTCGTCGTCCGTCCCTGAGACTGATCCAGTGAAGCCCTCCCAGCCTGAACCACCGAAGGAACAGCGAAATAAGCTGAAAAGGAAAAAGGTTCCCAGGAATCCCGACATTGCGGTGGCACCCGTCCAACCGCTTCCTACAAGCTCAGCTTCTGAGGATGAGGTCGAGATTCTGGCGTCTGCTGAAGACCTGGATATCGCCAGTCCCTCAGACGCCATGGATGTCACCCGTGGATGTCACTCGTGTGGGTTCTGAATCGGTGGCAGCGAGTGAACAAGCGGCATACATTGCCTTCCCAGTCCCTTCACGCCTTTTTCAGCCATGGACAATTTCATACTCCAGTGCAACTGCAGCGGTTTTTTCCAACATCTAGCTGAGCTCCGACAACTTATCAGCCTTCACCCTTTCTTCTGCATTGCTCTTCAGGAAACTTGGTTTCCAGCAATGCGAACCCCCGCCCTCCGTGGCTGTCGGTGTTATTATAAGAACCGGGCAGCTTACGAAAGGGTGTCTGGTGGTGTCTGCATTTATGTCCTTCACTCTCTTCACAGCGAGTCTGTCCCTCTACAGACACCTTTAGAGGCTGTCGCTGTTCGGATGTGGACGCCACAGGCTGTTACCATCTACAGTCTTTACCTTCCACTGGATGGTGATGTCACGCAGCATGTCCTGGCTGCGCTGATAGCGCAATTGCCGCCACCTTTCTTGTTACTGGGCGACGCCCACAACCCTCTGTGGGTTGGGTCAGTTGCAACAGGTCGAGGCACCACCATTGAGCATTTATTGGCACAGCTTGATCTTTCCATTTTAAATGATGGTGCCGTCACACACTTCAGCGTGGCACATGGCACGTACTCCGCCATCGACCTTTCGATCTGTAGCCCTAGCCTCTTACCTTCTGTCCAATGGAGAGTGCATGACGACCTGTGTGGTAGTGACCACTTTCCGATCTTTCTGTCATTGCCACAGCGTTACTCTTCTGGGCACCCTAGCAGATGGGCTGTGAATAAGGCTGACTGGGACTTGTTCTCCTCCATTGCCGCTATTGAGCCTCTTTCTAATGACGCCATTGTTGCGGTGGTTCACTCGGTCACCACCGGCATCGTTACTGCCGCAGAATGTTCCATTCCCCATTCTTCTGAGTCCCCTCGGCGGAGGACTGTGCCTTGGTGGTCGCCTGAGATCGCTGAGGCGATTAAAGACCGCCGGCGGGCGCTACAGCGTCACAAGCGACATCCCTCCACTGAACACCTCATCACCTTCAAACGGCTCCATGTGCGGGCCCGCCGCCTTATCCGCCAACGCAAGCAGGAATGCTGAGAGCGGTATGTGTCCACTATTGGCCTCCATGTCTCTCCATGGCAGGTCTGGGCCAAGATTAGACGCCTCTAAGGCTTCCCCCAGGGGGTCCACAACTCTTTTGTGGATACGTGCGTAGCGAGCACGGGACCCCGAGCTAATGTGGCCCTCCTTCCTTTCCGGGCTGCATACCTTCCTTTTTCGCATCCTTCCCTATCCCCCAATTTGGCCCCCCCCCCTCCCCTAACCTCTGGCTGTTTCCTTCCCTTTCTTCTCCTCTGGGAGTATGGTTTGTTCCTACGTCTGGAGACGGGCGCTCGTAAATGTAACCCATTCTTTGCCTTTTCTGCTTGCATGTCTTCATTCTTCCTTTGTCCTTCTCTTTTGCTTACCTCTTCTCTTTACCCTTTTCTCCGCTGCGGCGTTTGAGACATCTCTTCTTTCCTTTCCCTTTCTCTGTTTTTCCCTTTCTCTTTCTTCCTCCCTGTGCGTGTCTGAAGGCCGACCCATGCATTTCCATGCATAGCCGGTGATGGGGTAACGCGTAATTCCCCGCCCTGGGTAGACAGGTAGGACACGTACGTACCCCCTGCTAACGGCCAGGCCCAGGGAGGGGTGATTACCCGAGCTGATACCTTCCGAAACTGCCGATTGGTCCCTCCGTCCGTTTGTCGGGAGGTGTGACCTTAGGTGTGAACAATCACCTAAGGCGGGAGTGCCCCCACAAGGGAGGAGCGCGCCGTCGGAGACGCCGGTAATCATGGGGGATTCTTCCGCAATGGTTCCCTCATCTTCCACTATGTCTGCTCACAAGTGTAAGTTCACTGAGTCTTAGCCACAGACAGTTCTTCCATCGTTCCCACAGTTCCTTGTTGTGTCTCGGTCTGACGAAGGTCATGACTTCTCCACGGTCAACCCTTTAATTATTCAGAAAGGCGTCGACGCAATTGCAGGTCCTGTAAAGTCTTGTTCCAGATTACGAAATGGCGGCTTGTTGTTAGAAACAGTCAGTGCCCTCCAGGCACAAAAATTGCTGTGTACTTCACTGCTCCACACCTTCCCTGTCCGGGTGGAAGTGCACCGCACCTTAAATTCCTGACATGGAGTCGTTTATACTCGCTCTCTCGACGGATTGTCCGACGGGGAAATTCAACACTACCTGTCTGACCAGGGCGTAACGGCTGTTCATAGTCAGGAAACGGGTTGACACGAAGATCATTCCAACGCACACTGTCTTCTTGACATTTGACAAAGTTCAACTCCCATCGAAAATCAAAGCGGGCTATGAGATAATTTCCGTTCGCCCTTACGTCCCAAACCCTACGCGTTGCTATCGGTGTCAGCGGTTCAGTCACACCAGCCAGTACTGTTCCAATGTGTTATGTGTGGCAAGGATGCCCATGAGGGTGCTTGTCCACCTCCATCCCCTCGTTGCATCAACTGTATGGGTGACCACGCTGCTTCCTCTCGAGATTGCCCCATTTTTAAAGACGAAAAGCTCATTCAGGAAATCAGAGTGAAGCAAAAGGCGTCGACCTTTGCTGCTCGAAAATTATTCGCCAGTCGAAAGCCCACTGTGCCTCAGACAGGAAAATACAGCACTGCCCTTGCCTCTCCTCAGCCAACAAAGGAGGCGGCCACGCAGACTTGTGATCTCACCTTTAGTGACTAGGTCGTCAGATCGGCCAGCGCAAAGATCGCCCGTTCAACCTCCCCACTTTCGCCTGCTCCATCTATGACTCACCCTTCATGGGGTTCTGCTAAATCTCGATCCCAAACGTCAGACACCTGGACTTCCAAAAAAGAGCATACTCGTGAAGATTTTTTACGTACCCCAACTTCACAACCATCTGTTCCTCCTTCATCTGAACATCATGTTTCCAAGAAGGCTAATAAGAAACCCAGTTCCTCTCCTTCTCCACCACGACGTGTCTCAACTACAGCACCACCTGGCGGTAACCGCCCTCGGCCGTCTTCTGTGTCGCCAAGGCGCACTGCTGGCGGCCGATCAACCGGCCGATCGCTGGTGGCAGGAGCTGCTCCTGAAAAACCTATGGATCAGGATCTTCTGCCTTCGGCTGTCGGTCGCAAGCTCTGAGCAGTCGTTGAGTTGACGGCAACCTTGGTCACATTCTTCCATTTTCTGTCCACCCTATGTCCATTATCCATTGGAATATCCGCGGAATTCGAGCAAATCGGGATGAATTGACGATCCTCTTACGATCCTACTCGCCGGTCATCTTCTGTCTTCAGGAAACCTGCGTCCCCACGACCGCTTGTCTTCCCCCATTTTCAGTCAGTCCGATTTGATCTCCCCTCAGTTGAAGTCACTCCAACACATGAAGGACTCATGATTCTTCTCCATAATACACTCCATTATCACCCAGTCCACTTAAACACTTCCTTCCAAGCAGTCACGGTCCGTCTTTCCCTTTCTGGCTACACCTTCTCTCTTTGTATTGTATACATTCCATCATCCACATCAATGGCACGAGCTGATCTCCTTCATCTTCTTGGTCAGCTTCCATCCCCCTATTTGCTGATTAGGGACTTCAATGCCCACCACCCGCATTGGGGATCTCCACATCCTTGTCCGCGTGGCCCACTATTGCTAGACGTCTTCCACCAAGCGGATTTTGTTTGCCTCAACACTGGGGACCCTATATTTTTGTCTGCCTCCACGACAAATTTCTCTCATTTGGACCTTTCGGTCAGTACTGTTCCGCTTGCTCGGCGCTTCGAATGGTTCGCCCTAGCTGATACACACTCGAGTGACCACTTTCCATGTGCCCTTCGATTGCATCCACAACTGCCATATATGCGCCCGAGACGCTGGAAGTTTGCCCAAGCCGATTGGACACTTTTTTCGTCTCTAGCGACATTCGATGACCCCCCCCCCCCCTGCGGGTTCGGGGGTAAGAATAGGCCCGCAGTATTCCTGCCTGTCGTAAGAGGCGACTAAAAGGAGTCTCAAACTTTTCGGCCTTCTGTGATGGTCCCCTTTTGGGTTTGACCTCCATCTCTCAAAATTTTCCGAAGAGCGAGCCGATTGGGGAAGGGCGCCTTACTTGGTGCATTGTGTCCATCTTGCGGTCATACCTTTCGCCACCTTATTCGCTGTTGAATTGCAGTCCTGCCCGCTCTCCATCTCTTGGGCATGACTACATTCCTGCGTGCAGATAACACCTTGCACAGTGCAGTGCCTCTTTCTGCACTGACGGCGACCATGGACCACATGTTACCTAACATCCAGCACGGTAGCCAGTCCGTTGTGGTGGGGCCGCCATGTACCCTGTTGGTTGTAGCCCCCTGACAACACAGGGATCGCTTTACTGATGTCTGCGCCGTTAACTCCCCACGTATGCCAAGGAGTAGATGCCTATCCTCCTGGGGTATCGGGACTCCCGGCAATGGCCATCCTGCAAGGTGGCCTTTGCTGTGGCTGGGTGGCGCCCATGGGGAGGGCCCTTTGTCGGAGTAGGTGGCATCAGGGCGGATGACCCGCAATGAAGCGTGGTACATCGTCTCTCGCTGGTGGCCAGCCGCCAACAGTCTCTAAGCGTTCTCGGGTTCAACTTAACGCTCAGAAGTACGATCCGAAAACGTTCCCCTCCCTGGCCTCACTGTGGGAGGAACGTAAATCTCAGGATGGCAGCAGCAGTTATTCGCCCCGATTCTTAGTTTGTACAAGAGCTGATGGGGAGTCTTTTCTCTTAACAAAGCCTCAGTTCTTCGTCGAGCATTTAGAGGACAAGTTTGGGGAGGTGGAGGGCTTGTCCAAAATGCGCTCTGGATCGGTCCTGATACAAACGGCATCCTGTGCCCAGTCACGACGGTTACTTGCTTGTGACAAGTTGGGGGATGTTGCTGTTACGATCACACCACATAAGAGTTTAAATATGGTCCAGGGAGTTATTTACCACAAGGACCTTTTGCAGTCTGATGACAGGCTGCGCGCCAACTTAGAGCGCAGAGGTGTACATTTCGTCAGGCGCGTTCATCGGGGTCCGAAGGAAAATCAGATAGCTACCGGTGCCATCATCTTGGCCTTCGAGGGTGATATGTTACCGGAAAAGGTCAAGGTGATCGTCTACCGATGTGACGTCAGGCTCTATATTCCTCCTCCGATGCGGTGCTTCAAGTACTGGACGTTCGGCCATATGTCTTCACGCTGCACTTCCAGCCTCACATGTCAAGATTGCGGACGCCCATCTAATCCCAATACTCCATGTGCCCCGCCTCCCATCTGTGTCAACTGTGGGGAGCACCGTTCACCCTGCTCGCCAGACTGCAGAATCTTCCAGAAAGAACGCAAAATCATGGAGTTTAAGACCCTGGACCAACTGAACTGTACTGAGGCTAAAAGGAAATATGACCGATTACATCCTGTGAGAATGACATCTTCCTACGCTGCTGCTACAACACCTGTGCTCGCCCCATCAGTTTCGCGACTTCCGGCCGGATCGCTGAGTGGTACAACTCCTCCTGCCCCCTTGCCAGTGGGAGGCTCTACCCACCGGGTTGCTCCTGCGCCACCTACCTCAGGAGCAACACCATCTCCCCCATCAGGGACGTCCGTCCCTGCTTCTAAGCCGGAGAAGTGTCCAACTTCTTCGGCTTCTCACGCTCGCAAGGGGTCACTTGGGTCCCTCCCTTCCCAGGTTTCCACCAGTGGGAAGGCTGACGACCGACAGTGGTGTAAGTGCCAGCAATCAGCTGGTCGAAGGGCTTCAAGATCCTCCTCAGTCCCGGAGACTGAATCGGAGAAGACCTCCCGGCCAGTTAAACAAAAGGAGCAGCGTGAGAAATCCAAGAAGAAGAGCTCTAAGCCCAAGGAACTGGCGGTGGCAGACACCCCACCGCAACCTTCCAGCTCTGCGTCTGAGGACGAGGTGGAGATTCTGGCGTCCGCTGAGGACCTCGATCTCGCCGGTACCTCAGACGCCATGGATAGCACTAGCACAGGTGCTCAATCGGAGGCAGCAGGTGACCCAGCTGCGTAATCTGCCTTCCCAGTCCCGTGACGCCTTTCTCAGCCATGGACAATACCATCCTCCAGTGGAACTGCAGCGGTTTCTTCCACCGTCTAGCTGAGCTCCGCCAACTTATCAGCCTTCATCCTTTCTTCTGCACTGCTCTTCAGTAAACTTGGTTTCCAGCAATGCGAACCCGCACCCTCCGTGGATATGGGGGTTATTATCAGAACCGAGCAGCATATGAAAGGGTGTCTGGTGGCGTCTGCATCTATGTCCTTAACTCTCTTCACAGCGAGTCTGTCCCTCTACAAACAGCTTTAGAGGTATTCGCTGTTAGGGTGTGGACGCCACAGGCTATTAGCGTCTGCAGTCTTTACCTTCCACCGGATGGTGATGTCGCGCAGCATGAGATGGCTGCGCTGCTAGCCCAATTGCCGTCACCTTTCTTGTTACTGGGCGACTTCAACGCCCATAACACTCTGTGGGTTGGGTCAGTGGCAAAAGGTCGAGGCGCCACCATTGAGCATTTATTGGCACAGCTCGACCTTTCACTTCTAAATGATGGTTCCTTCACACACTTCAGCGTGGCGCATGGCACGTACTCCGCCATAGATCTTTCGATCTGTAGCCCTCGCCTCTTACCGTCTGTCCAATGGAGTGTGCATGACGACTTGTGTGGCAGTGACCACTTTCCGATCTTTCTGTCACTGCCACCACGTCACTCTTCTGGGCGCCCCAGCAGATGGGCTATGAATAAGGTTGACTGGGACTTGTTTTCCTCCACTGCTGCTATTGAGCCTCTCTCTAGTGATGACACTGATGCGGTGGTTCAATCGGTCACCACCGGCATCGTTACTGCCGCCGAATCTGCCATTCCCCGTTCTTCCGGGTACCCTCGGCGGAGGGCTGTGCCTTGGTGGTCGCCTGAGATCGCTGAAGCGATTATAGGTCGCCGGCGGGCGCTACAGCGTCACAAGCGAGATACCTCCATAGACCACCTTATCGCCTTCAAACGGCTGCATGTGCGGGCCCGCCTCCTTATCCGTCAAGGCAAGAAGGAGTGCTGGGAGCGGTATGTGTCCACCATTGGCCTCCATGTCACTCCATCACAGGTCTGGGCCAAGATTCGACGCGTCTACGGCTATCGGACCCCTGTCAGCGTCCCTGCGCTCTCACTGAATGGAGCAGTTTGTACTGACTCCGACGTCATTGCAACCCGCTTAGCAGAGCATTTTGCTCTGAGTTCCGCTTCTGCGAATTACCCCAAGTCCTTCCGCTCTGTCAAAGAGCGGATGGAACGTCGGAGCCTTTCTTTTCGAACCCACACTTCTGAATGCTACAATGCTCCATTCAGTGAGTGGGAATTTCACAGTGCCCTTGCCGCTTGCCCTGATACCGCTCCCGGGCCAGATCGCATCCACTGGCAGATGCTGAAACACCTTTCAGTGGACTGCAAGCGACCTTTACAACCGTCTCTGGGTCGAGGGTGAGTTTCCGTCGCAATGGCGGGAAAGCATTGTCATTCCCGTTTTTAAACCAGGTAAGAGCCATTTGTAGGTGGACAGCTACCGCTCCATTAGCCTCACCAACGTTCTTTGCAAGCTTCTCGAATGGATGGTGAGCCGGCGCTTGAATTGGGTACTGGAGTCTCGGGGCCTTCTGGCTCCGTCTCAGGGTGGATTCCGTAAAGGCCGCTCCGCCGCCGACAATCTGGTGAGCCTGGAGTCGGCCATCCGTACTGCCTTTCCCCGCCGGCAGCACCTGGTCGCTGTCTTTTTCGACATGCGGAAGGCGTACTATATGACATGGCGTCATCACATCCTTTCTACGCTTCATTGATGGGGTCTTCGGGGCCCTCTGCCAATCTTTATCAGAAATTTTCTGTCGTATCGTACCTTCCGCGTGCAAGTCGCGGCCTCATAAAGTTCCTCCCACGTCCAGGAGACCGGTGTGCCACAGGGTTCTGTTTTAAGTGTCTGCCTGTTTTTAATAGCCATTAACGGGCTCGCTGCGGCCGTGGAAAATTCTGTCTCCGCTTCCCTGTATGCTGACAAATTCTGCCCTTACTACAGCTCTAGTGGCATTGCAGCTGTTGAACGTCTGCTACAGGGCGCTATCCGCAAGGCGCAGTCTTGGGCTGTAGCTCATGGGTTCCAGTTTTCGGCAGCCAAGACCTGCGTTATGCATTTCTGCCGGCGACGTACTGTCCACCTGAAGCCGCGGCTTTATCTTGCCGACGAACTTCTTTCAGTGGTGGAACCACACAGGTATTTGGGGGTGGTTTTCGATGCCCGGTTGATTTGGCTGCCTCATATCCGGCAGCTTAAACAGGCGTGTTGGCGGCATTAAACGCTCTGAGATGCTTGAGCCACATCCGCTGGGGCGCCGACCGATCTACCCTGTTGCGGCTCTACCAGGCGTTAATCCAGTCCCATCTGAATTATGGGAGCCTGGCTTATGGCTCAGCATCCCCATCTGCGTTGCGGGTGCTGGACCCAATTCTCCACAGCGGGATACGCCTTGCCACTGGTGCTTTCCTCACCAGCCCTGTGGACAGCATACTAGTGGAGGCAGGTGCCCCTCCACTGCGGTTGCGACGCCAACAATTACTGGCTGCTTATGCTGCCCATGTTTTCAGTTTGCCCGGGCATCCAAATTACTGTGTTTTGTTCCCGCAGTCAGTCGTCCATCTGCCAAACCGTCGGTCCCGGTCGGGTTGCCTGATCGCCGTACGCGTCAAGGAGCTTCTCTCCGGGTTTGGTTTTTTCCCTGTTCCACCTCCTTTCCAGGCACCTCTGCGTACACCCCAGTTGTGTGTGCCTCTCCCTTCGGCTCGACTTGGCACAGGGCCCGAAGGACTCAGTCCCTCCAGAGGCCTTCCGTCGCCGCTTTTATTCCATCCTGGTCACGTATCAGGGCTCTGGCATTGTTTACACTGATGGCTCGATGGTTGCTGGTCGAGTCGGTTATGCGCTAACTCTAGGGGACCATTCCGAACAACGTTCCTTGCCGGCTGGCTGCAGCGTTTACACTGCTGAGCGGGTCGCTATCTTTTGAGCCCTACACTATGTCCGCTCCTGCTCAGGTGAGTCCTTCGTTATCTGTAGCGATTCCCTGAGCGGTTTACGAGCTCTCGACCAGTGTTTTCCTCGTTCTCGTCTGGTGATGGCTATCCATGAGTCCCTGCATACTCTTGCACGTCGCGGCCGCTCTGTGGTCTTTGTGTGGACCCCAGGCCATGTTGGGATCCCTGGCAATGAGCATGTTGACCGCCTGGCGAAAGAGGCCACCGGTAAACCACCTCTGGAGATTGGCCTCCCGGCGACTGATTTGCGGGCACTATTACACCGTAAAGTTTTCGATTTCTGGGACACTGAATGGCGCAACCTGCTCGTGCCAAGCAAACTCCGTCGTATCAAGGAGACGACGACTGTTTGGTGGTCATCCATGCGAGCCACCCACAGCGACTCAGTCGTCCTTTGTCGGCTCCGCATTGGCCACACTCGACTGACGCACAGTTATTTACTGTGTCGTGAGGATACACCTCTTTGTCGTTGCGGGGCGTCCTTGACGGTGGTCCATATTCTGTTGGAGTGCGCCCTTTTAACTGTGCTCAGGCAGACTTTTGCTTTTAACTGACGACTCTGCCATAGAGGACTTAGTTTTGCGTTTTATTCGGGCAGGGGGATTTTATCACTTAATGTAAATGTGTGTGTTTTTTGTGTTGATTCTGGCGTATGGCCTACGATTTTAGTCTGCTTTTTTAATGCGTTTCTCGGTGGTTGACTTTTCCCTTTTTTCTCTATGGTCGGCCAACCACCGTCACACTCGGTGTGATTTTAATTTGTTTTGTCTGTTCTTTGTCGGAGTATTTCTTGTCCTGTGTCGTCTGCCGTCTTTCCTGTTGTCCGTTTTTATTCTCTTTGGGTGGTTTTAATTTTTTCTTTGGAAAAAGGGACCGATGACCGTCGCATTCTGGTCCCTTTAATCCCACAACCCAACCGACATTTGATGACCGTCACTTTCCTAGCGTCGACGATGAAGTCACTCATATTACAGACGTTATTCTTACAGCTGCGGAACGTTCAATACCTCGCACCTCCGAATTGCCCAGACGCCCCCCAGTTCCTTGGTGGAACGAGGCATGCCGTGACGCTATATGTGAGCGGCGACGTGCTCTTCGTGTTTTCAGACACCATCCTACATTGGCCAACTGTATCCGCTATAAGCAGTTCCGTGCGCGGTGTCGTCGCGTCATCCGCGATCGCAACAAGGGAAGCTGGAACTTCTTTACTGGCTCATTTAACACCTTCGCTCCTTCCTCGGAAGTTTGGAGTCGGATTTGACGGTTATCAGGTGCGCCTAGTTTCTCCCCCGTCTCTGGGCTCACTGTCGCGCATGATACATTAGTGGACTCCGTCACAATTTCTAACTCATTGGGTCAACACTTTACTGAGATTTCGAGCTCTTCAAATTACCCGCCACCGTTTCTCCTGAAGAAACGTACAGCGGAAGTGCGACCTCTTGCTTTTTCCTCTCAAAATCGCGAAAGCTACAATACTGTTTTCTCCATGTGGGAACTCCAACATGCACTATCTTCTTCTCGTTCCTCCGCCCCAGGACCGGATGGTATCCACATCCAAATGTTGCTGCATTTATCATACCATAGTCTGCGTTACCTCCTTCGCCTTTATAATCGAATTTGGACCGACAGTACTTTTCCCAGACGATGGCGGGAAGCTATCGTCGTTCCTGTTCCGAAACCTGGCAAGGACAAACATCTCCCCTCTGGCTATCGCCCCATTTCTCTCACGAGTAGTGTATGTAAGGTTTTGGAGCGTATGGTGAATTGCCGTTTAGCTTGGTGGCTGGAGTCCCGCAGTCTTTTAACACCTGCCCAATGCGGTTTCCGAAAGCATCGTTCTGCAGTTGACCATCTTGTTGCTCTCTCCACTTATATCATGAACAATTTTCTCCGGAAACGCCAAACAGCAGCAATATTTTGTGATCTGGAGAGAGCATACGATACCTGTTGGAGGACAGGCATCCTCTGAACACTGTTCTCTTGGGGCTTTCGCAGTCGGTTGCCCCTTTTTCTTCGCGAATTTATGGCAGAACGCACATTTAAGGTGCGGGTGAACACTACGCTCTCCCCAGAGGGTCCACAAATCTTTTGTGGATACGTGCGTGGCGAGCACAGGGCCCCGAGCTATTGCAGCATTCTTTCTCTCCAGGGCTGCATTTCCCTCCTTTCCCCTCATTGCTCCTTTCTCTTTCCCGTCGCCCTCTCCTCTCCCTCTCTTGGTGTCCTTGCTTATGTTGGCCCCCGCTATCCTCCTGGCTCTGTTGGTTTCACAATCCGGCTTTATTGCGTGATCATCTCCTCCTTTTGGCATTCCTTGGTCCCCCTCTGGGTTTGACCTCCATTACAAAATTTCTCCTCCGTGGTGTGAGCCATCTGGGGAAGAGTACCTTACCTAGTGTCTGCAACGTGCGCCCTCCTGGTACATTCCACCTTCTCTTTCACGTCGTTGTCTGATGCTAGGGTGCATAGCCAGCACGGTAGCCAGCCCGTGTGGTGGGGTCGCTATGTACCCTTTTGGTTGAGTCCCCTGAACACACAGGGACCACACTTCTGATACCTGAGCTGTGACCTCCTCATGCATGCCTTGGAGTGGTTGCTTGTCATCCTGGAGCATCGGAACTCCCGGCAATGGCCACCGTGCCAGACGGCCCTTGCTGTGGCTGGGTGGCACCCGTGATGAGAGCCCCTGATCGGAGTGGGTGGTATCAGGGCGGACGCTATGCAAATGAAACGCATACGGGTCCAGAACTCTGGCCGTTCTTCTGCGGCCGTCTCTCTGTGTGGAACTGATTCTTGCCCCTTCAGCCTTCCCTTCCATGGCTACCCCCTGGGAAGACGGTCAGCCCCGTCGGCTAGGGGCGAAACCTTTCCCCAGTTATCTAGTTTGCACCAGTACTGATGGAGATACTTTCACCAATACCAAACCTTTATTCTTTGTGGAACACATTGAAGACAAGTTTGGCGAAGTGGACTTCCTGAGCAAGATGCGGTCGGGTTCGTTGCTGATCAAAACTGCTTCAGCTGCCCAATCTGCGGCCCTTCGTGCCTGTACCCATCTTGGCACAATTACTGTGTCCATTACCCCCACCAGTCTCTAAATATGGTACAAGGTGTGATTTTTCACAGGGACCTCATCCTTCAAACTGATGAGGAACTTCGGGACAATCTCGGACGGCGGGGTGTTCACTTTGTTCGGCGTGTCCAGAAAGGTCCTAAAGACAATCGCATAGATACTGGTGCCTATATCCTGGCTTTTGAAGGGGATAACCTCCCTGAGAAAGTTAAGATTATGGTTTATCGATGTGATGTGAAGCCGCACATCCCACCTCCTATGAGGTGTTTTAAGTGCTTGCGTTTAAGTGCTTCCCGCTGTTCACAGGCCCCTCTCTGTGGTGACTGTGGACGTCCACTCCATGAAGGGAGTACCTGTGTTCCCCTTCCTGTGTGTGTAAATTGCCATGGTAGTCATTCTTCACGTTCACCAGATTGCCCAGTATATAAGAAGGAAAAGAAGATACAGGAGTATAAGTCCCTCGATCGTTTAACCTACACAGAGGCCCATAAGAAATATACACGTCTTCACCCTGTGTCCATGACATCTAGTTACGCCTTGGTTACATCTTCACCCCTTCCTCCCCCTTCCGTACCCCCATCCTGGACCCCTCTCCTCCCCCCTCCCCTGCGGCTCCCACACCTTCTCCTCTGGGCGCTGCTCCCCCTCCCCAGCCAGAGAAGTGTCCCACTCCTTCGGCGTCTGCCAGTCAAGGGCGCCTCTCCCGGGATGCCCCTTCCTGGCACCTTCCAGGCCAAAGGTCTGCTGCCGCGCGACGACCGCGAGGACCCCAGGTCGCCCGGTCTCTTTTTGTTCCTGATCTTGCTGCAGCTGGCTCCTTTATGCCACACAGCCCTCCTCGATCTCAGCCTGAAAAGAAGAAGAAACATAAGTCCTGGGACAAAGAGCCCCTGGTGTCACTGGAGGTCCCTTCCCCGACTTCACAACCGGATTCTGACCTGTCGTTCATGGATGTCACCCCTTCCTTGTCGGTGACGGGTGGGGATCCGGCGGTATGACTGGCTTTAGCGTGTTCAGCCCCCATTTAAATCATCGTTCAGTGGTTCTGCAATGGAATTGTAATGGATACTATCGTCACGTTCCGGAATTGAAATCCCTTCTTTCGTCTTACTCTGCAGCTTGTGTGGTTCTCCAGGAATCTCATTTTACTGATTCTCACTCACCGACCCTCCGTGGGTTCCGTGTTTTCTGTCGAAATCGGGTCGGACCCCTGCGGGCTTCTGGTGGTGCTTGTACATTGGTCCATACAGACATTGGATTCCTCTTCAAACTACATTGGAAGCGGTTGCTGTTAGGGTCCACCTCAACTCTGTGGTCACAGTTTGCAATCTTTATCTTCCTCCTGACAGGACTCTTACAGCTGCTGCCTTAACTGCCCTTCTTCAGCAACTTCCTCCTCCCTTCCTCCTCCTTGGGGATTTTAATGCTCATCATCCCTTGTGGGGCAGTGCCTTTCCATCTAGACGAGGTCTTCTTATAGACCAATTTATTGCAGATCACGACTTGTGCCTTCTTAATGATGGCTCTTCTACTCATTTCAGTGCCAGTCATGGTACCTTTTCTGCCATTGATCTTTCTCTTTCTTCTCCCTCCCTCCTCCCTTCATTACACTGGTCGCCACACGACGACCTTTGTGATAGTGACCATTTCCCGTTGATTATCTCGCTCCCTTCCCGCTCCCCGATGGACAGGTTACCTCGTTGGTCTTTCCAACGGGTCGATTGGCCTCTATACACTGCACAGGTCGTGTTTTCTCCCTCTTTGTCGGGTTGTATTGATGACGTCCTACGTGACATGTCTGACGCGATTGTTCGCGCTGCTAACCTTGCTGTCCCGCGCTCATCTGGACCCTTCCATCGCCGGCAACTCCCATGGTGGAGTACGGCCATTGCCCTTGCCATTGACATCCGTGGTCGGCGTCGAGCTTTGCAACACTTTAAGAGGCACCAATCCGTAACCAGCCTTACTACCTTTAAACGCCTCTGCGCTAAAGCCCGTTATTTAATCAAACAGAGCAAGCGGATATGTTGGGAACGATTCGTTTCTTGCCTTGGTTCTACTGTCCCTCTGTCACGGGTATGGGCTACACTTCGCTCTCTCCAAGGTTGCCATCGGCCGTCCACCCTCCCAGGCCTTCACCTCCCAGATGGCCTTTGCACGGACCCATTCGTTCTTGCAGAACATCTTGCGACCCATGTTGCAGTGGCCTCAGCATCAACCTCCTATCCAGCTGCTTTCCTTCACCTGAAACAGCGGGCTGAAGCTTCCACCTTATGTTTTACCCCTTGTGAGTCGGAATCCTATAACGAACCTTTTACTGAATGGGAATTTCTTTCTGCCCTTTCTTCTTCTCATGATACAGCCCCTGGCCCAGATTCCATTCATAACCAACTGCTTCAACATCTCAGTGCTCCACAACGGCAACATCTTCTTCAGGTGTTTAACTGTATCTGGCTCCAGGGTGACTTCCCTTCTCAGTGGAGGGATAGCATCGTGGTTCCTGTCCTTAAGCCTGGTAAGAACCCCCTATCTGTTGACAGCTATCGGCCAATTAGTTTGGCCAATGTTGTTTGTAAGTTACTTGAAGGGATGGTAGCCCGTCGGCTAAATTGGGTCCTCGAATCTCGGGATCTATTGTCCCCTTACCAGTGTGGCTTTCGAGAGGGACAGTCTCCAATCGATCATTTACTTCGCTTGGAATCCGCAGTTCGGCAGGCTTTTTCCCAGCGCCGCCATTTGGTTTTTTGACCTTCGCAAGGCCTATGACACGGCCTGGCGCCATCACATCTTACTTACGCTTCATCAGTGGGGTCTTTGGGGCCCACTCCCGATTTTTATCCACCAGTTCCTGTTCCATCGGTCATTCAGAGTTCGAGTTGGTACTGTTTTTAGTTCTCCACAGACCCAGGAGACGGGCATCCCACATGGTTCTGTCTTGAATGTCCTTCTTTTCCTCATTGCTATCGATGGACTTGTGGCCTCTGTCGGTCCTTTGGTCGCCCCTGCCCTGTATGTGAATGATTTCTGCATTTAGGTTAGTTCCTCTTCGATGGCATCTGCAGAGCGGCAGCTCCAGGGAGCTATACGGCGTGCATCTGCATGGACCCTCTCACATGGGTTCCAATTCTCTCCTCTAAAATCGCGGGTGGTCCACTTCTGTCGCTGTACTACAATCCACCCTGATCCAGAGCTCTATCTCGATGCCCACCGATTGCCTGTGGTCTCACAGTTTCGTTTCCTGAGTCTTCTTATTGACAACAAGTTCACTTGGCTGCCCCATATCAGACATCTGAAGGTAGGATGTTTCCGTAAACTCAATGTCCTTCGCTTCCTTGCCCACTCCTCTTGGGGTGCGGACCGTTCCCTCCTTCTCCGTCTTTATCGTGCTCTAGTTCTGTGTCGCTTGGACTATGGTTGTCAAGTTTATGGTTCAGCTGCTCCTTCCACACTGCACGTGCTGGATCCAGTCCACCATAGTGGTATCTGTTTGGCCACCAGTGCCTTCCCTACTAGCCCTGTTGATAGTCTCCTGGTTGAAGCTGGGATCCCCCCCCCCTTTCTGTTCGGCGGTCCCAGCTTCTGGTGTATTATGCACTCACTATCCGTTCCTCTCCCACTCATCCTTCCTATTCTATCCTGTTCCCAGACCATGGACGTCGCCCACCCGACTCCCGCCCTCGGGCGAGTTTACCGGTTGGGCTCCGCCTTGCGTCTCTTTGCAGTGATTTTCAGCTTCCTTCTTTGTCCTGCCTTCCTCGATCCCTCCCCTCCACCCCCCCCCCCCCCTTGGTTAGTTCCTCGGCCTCGAATTCGGATGGATCTCCGCCGAGGTCCAAAAGATTCCATCTCCCTGGTGCTGTTCCTTTCCTTTTTCCGCCAAATTTTATTGGAGTTTCGGGATGCTGTTGTTTTTTACACTGATGGCTCAAAATCTGCTGATCATGTGGGGTATGCCTTCACGTCCTCTTTCGGAACGGAAAATCATCTGCTGCCACCTACATGTGTGGTGTTTACCGCGGAATTGATGACAATTTCCCAGGCCCTTACCTTTATTAAACAGTCCCAACACAACCGCGTTTTGTTGTGTACGGACTCGATGAGTGGCCTTCTTGCTATTGACCGGTGTTTTTCGCACCATACCTTGGTCTCTGCCATCCATGACCATCTCGCTGATATTCACCGTACTGCTTGTTCCATTGACTTCCTTTGGGTCCCTGGCCACGTGGGTATCCCAGGTAATGAGCTCGCTGATCGTTTGGCTGGGGGAGCAGTCACCTAACCCCCGTTTTTTGTAACCCCTCCTGCAGCGGATTTACGGCTTCACATCAAATCCCACTTCGCACAGTCATGGGCCAATTCTTGGGAAGCTACTCCCCTGTCTAATAAACTTCGTGCAATTAAGGTGACACCAGGCCCGCGGCGTTCTTCCTTCCGCCTCTCCCGACAGGACTCGACCACACTGTGTCATCTCCGCATTGGCCATAGCAGGCTGACCCATGGATGGCTTTTGCGTGATGAGCCACCCCCACTTTGTGGTTGTGGAGCCTTCCAGTCAGTAGCCCACATTTTGGTTGAATGCCCCCTTCTTTTGGCTCCGCGTGCTAAGCACAGACTCCCCCACACATTACCTTTGATGTTGGCTGACGATTCCCGGATGGTCTCTCTGGTTCTCGGTTTCCTCCGGGAAAGTGGTTTTTATTCTCAGTTTTAAGATTTTTAATCTCTCTCTGGTATTGGGGCAGGGCGCTGAGTGTTTGGGTGTCTCCCACTGTAAGCAGTGTTCGGAGATTCCCGATTCACCTCCCTGACCGAAATCCTCTTTTCTTCCCCTTTTACTCTGTTTTTACCCTTTTTTAAGGATTGGTTAGTCTCCTTTTCCTATACGTACTTCTACATTCTAGCGGTTGTACCTTTTAAGTCACAGGTGGTCTTGCCTATGCTGCTTCAGCATAGCATTGAGTTCGTTCTCTTGCTGACTTCTCTCGTTTTGTTTTTACCATTGACAACATGACTGCCCCTTTAGGTTTTTAGTCTTGTACCTTTTATTGTTTTGACTTCCCTGAGATGTCACATTAGAGGAATGGACCACATGTGAAACAAGGGACTGATGACCTTGCTGTTTGGTCCCTGAAACCTCAACCAACCAACCAACCCAAGAAAACAGTGTACACCAGGGCTCCATGCCAAGTGTTATACTGTTTGCCATTGCCATCAATCCAATTATGGATTGTCTCCTTCCTGATGTCTCGGGCTCCCTCTTTGTGGACGATTTTGCGATCTACTACAGCTCTCAACGGACCTGCCTTCTTGAACGACGTCTTGAAGGCTGTCTCTATCGCCTACACTCTTGGAGCATCGAAACAGGCTTCCACTTTTCTCCCAGTAAGACCGTTTGTGTTAATTTTTGGCGTCGTACGGAGTTTCTTCCACCTTCCTTACATCTAGGACATGTCAACCTTCCGTTTTCGAACGTCGCTAAATTCTTGGGCCTTATGTTTGACAGAAAACTGTGCTGGTCCTCCCACGTTTCCTATCTTTCGGCTCGCTGTCTGCGATCCCTCAACATCCTCTGTGTTCTGAATGGTACCTCCTGGGGAGCGGACAGAGTGGCCCTTCTCCGCCTCTACCGCGCCTTAGTGCGCTCGAAATTGGACTATGGAAGCATAGTTTACTCCTCTGGTCGGCCGTCTATTCTTCGGCGCCTCGACTCTATCCACCCCCATGGATTACTTTAGGCGTCTGGAGCTTTTTACACCAGCCCTGTGGAAAGCCTTTATGCTGAGACTGTTGAACCTCCGCTGTCCAATCGGCGAGCTGTCCTTCTAAGTCGTTATGCTAGCCATTTGTCTTCCATGCCTGCTAATCCGGCCCATGACATTTTTTTCGACGCCTCCTTGGATTTAGGGTATGCAGGCCGCCCTTCCTCCCTACTACCACCGGGAGTCCACTTCCGTCGACTGCTCCATTCTCTTTCCTTCCGCTTTCCTAAAACTTTCTGGTCAACTTGGGGTACAGCACCACGTTGGCTCCGTCCCCGGACCTGCCTGCTCCGTGACCTTTGTCAATTTCCCAAGGATGGTACACCTTCACTTGCTTATCGTTGGTCATTTTCTGCTCTATGTGCACAAATGAAGGAAGCCACATTTATTTACACTGACGGCTCAAAAACATCGTTTGGTGTAGGGAGTGCCTATATTGTTGGCGACACCACAAATCGATTTCGGCTTCCTGACCAGTGTTCGGTTTATACTGCGGAGCTTTACGCTGTTCTCCAGGCTGTCCAATACATCCGTCGCCATCAGCGGATACAGTATGTTATCTGTTCAGATTCTCTCAGCTCTCTCCTCAGTCTCCAAGCTCTCTACCCTCTCCACCCCCTGGTCCATCGGATTCAGGACTGCCTCCACTTGCTCCACTTGGGGGGCGTCTCGGTGACGTTCCTCTGGATCCCAGGACACGTTGGTATCTGTGGAAATGAGGCGGCCGTAATAGCGGCCAAGGCGGCAGTCTCTCTTCTTCGGCCAGGTATTCGCACGATTCCCTTTGCCGATCTACGGAGTGTTTTATGTCGTCGTGTTGTTCTTTTATGGTATGCACATTGGTCGACACTTCCCCATAATAAATTGCGGGACGTGAAAGCTCTTCCCTGTGCTTGGACCTCTTCCTCCCGAACGCGTCGTCGGGAGGAGGTAATTTTAACTACACTCCAGATACGGCACCGTCTTTTTAGCCATCGACATCTTTTAAGCGGCCATACTCCCCCACTCTGTCCCCACTGCTCTCAGCTGTGGACGGTAAGACACCTTTTACTTGAGTGCCCCTATTTTACTCCGTTACGCGCCCGTCTACAGCTGTCGCCTGAAATATCGTCCATTTTAGCAGGTGACACGCGCTCAGCCGATCGCGTTCTCGAGTTTATTAGTGCCAGTGAAATGACGTCAGTCATTTGAAGCTCTTTTTGGGGACAACTAACCCCTTTCTGTAGTGGTTTTTTAAGCTTTCCATTTGCTTTTAGTTTCTCCACTTTTTTGAGTATCGTTCCCATTGCTGCTGGTTTCCATTTTCGTTTTTTACCATTTCATAAGTCACAGACCGGGTGCTAATGACCATAGCAGTTTTGCGCCTAAAAAAACAAAAAACAAAAAAAGAAAATAAAGCCTCTATGGCTATCGGACCCCTGTCAGGGTCCCTGCACTCTCACTGAACGGAGCAGTTAGTACTGACTCCGACGTAATTGCCAACCGCTTGGCAGAGCATTTTGCTCTGAATTCCGCTTCTGCGAATTACCCACTGGCCTTCCGCTCAATTAAAGAGCGGATGGAACGTCCTAGCCTTTTCTTTCACACCCACCATCATGAAACCTACAATGTTCCATTCAGTGAGTGGGAATTTCACAGTGCCCTAGCCGGTCAGATGCTGAAACACCTTTCAGTGGACTGCAAGCGACGCCTCCTCGACCTTTACAACCGTCTCTGGGTCGAGGGTGATTTTCCGTCGCAGTGGCGGGGAAGCATTGTCATCCCCGTTTTGAAACCTGGCCAGAACCCTTTGGAGGTGGACAGCTACCGCCCCATTAGCCTCACTAACGTTCTTCGCAAGTTGCTCGAACGGATGGTGAGCCGCCATTTGAGTTGGGTACTGGAGTCTCGGGGCCTTCTGGCACCGGCTCAGGGTGGGTTCCGTGAAGGCCGCTCTGCCGTCGACAATCTGGTGAGCCTGGATTCAGCCATCCGTACAGCTTTTGCAAGCCGTCAGCAACTCGTCGCTGTCTTTTTCGAGATGCGGAAGGCGTACGATACGACATGGCGTCATCACATCCTATCTACGCTTCATGGCTGGCGTCTTCGTGGTCCACTGCCGATCTTCATACGAAATTTTCTGTCGCATCGTACCTTCCGCGTGCAAGTCGCAGCCTCCCATAGTTCCTCCCAAGTTCAGGAGAACGGGGTACCACAGGGATCTGTTTTAAGTGTCTGCCTGTTTTTAATTGCAATAAACGAGCTCGCTGCAGTGGTGGGCAATTCTGTCTCCGCTTCCCTGTATGCTCCATTGCCATTGAGCTGCTGAACGTCAGCTGCAGGGCGCTATCCGCAAGACTCAGTCTTGGGCTGTAGCACATGGTTTCCAGTTTTCGGCTGCCAAGACCTGCGTTATGCATTTCTGCCGGCGCCGAACAGTCCACCCTGAGCCGCGGCTTTATCTTACCAGCGAACTTCTTGCTATAGTGCAGACACATAGGTTTTTGGTCGTTGTTTTTGATGCCCGGTTTACTTGGCTGCCTCATATTTGGCAGCTTAAAAACAGACGTGTTGGCGGCATCTAAATGCTCTGTGATGCTCGAGCCACACCAGCTGGGGCGCCGACCGATCTACCCTGTTGCGGCTCTACCAGGCGTTAATCCAGTCCCGTCTGGATTACGGGAATCTGGCTTATGGCTCAGCATCCCCATCTGCATTGCGGGTGCTGGACTCAATACTACACTGCGGGATACGACTTGCCACTGGTGCCTTCCGGACCAGCCCTGTGGACAGCATACTTGTGGAGGCAGGTGTCCATCCACTGCGGTTGCGGCGCTAACATTTACTGGCCGCTTATGCTGTCCATGTTTTTAGCTTGCCCGAGCATCCAAATTATCGTTTTCTGTTCCCGCAATCGGTCGTCCATCTGCCAGAACGTTGGCCCCAGTCAAGTTGCACGATTGTGGTCTGTGTCAAAGAGCTTCTCTCCGGGCTTGGGGTTTTCCCTGTTCCACCTCCTTTCCGGGCCCCTCTGCGTACACCCCCATGGTGTGTTCCTCGCATTGCCTTCGGCTCGACTTGGCACAGGGCCTGAAGGACTCAGTCCCTCTGGAGGCCTTCTGCCGCCGCTTTTATTCCATGCTAGCCACATATCAGGGCTCTGGCATTGTATACACTGATGGTTCGATGGTTGCTGCTCGGGTCAGTTATGCTCTAACTCTAGGGGACCACTACGAACACCGATCCTTGCCGGCTGGCTGCAGCGTTTTTACTGCTGAGCTGGTCGCCATCTTTCATGCCCTAGAGTATACCTGATCCTGCTCAGGAGAGTTCTTCATTATCTGTAGCGATTCCTTGAGCGGTTTACAAGCTATCGACAAGTGTTTCCCTCGTTCTCGTCTGGTGATGGCTATCCAGGAGTCCATGCATACTCTTGCCCTTTGCGGCCGCTCTGTGGTCTTTGTGTGGACCCCTGGTCATGTCGGTGTCCCGGGCAATGAACATGTTGACCGCCTGGCGAAAGAGGCCACCAGTAAACCATCAATGGACGTTGGCCTCCCAGAGACTGATTTGAGGGCAGTCTTACTCCGCAAAGTTTTTGGCTATGGGACAATGAATGGCGAGAACTGATCACATGTAATAAACTCCGTGCTGTCAAGGAGACGACAGCTGTGTGGCCGTCATTCCTGCAAACCTCTCGCAGGGACTCAGTAGTCGTTGGCCGGCTCCGCATTGGCCACTCCCAGCTGCCACAGTTATTTACTGCGCCGGGAGGACCCTCCTCTATGTCGCTGCGGGGCAGCTTTGACAGTGGCCCACATTTTGCTGGCCTGCCCCCTTTTAGCTGTGGTCAGGCAGAGATTAGCGCTGCCTTATACGCTCCCTGCCCTTATAGCTGATGACCCTGCTATGGCTGGCTTAGTTTTACGTTTTATTCGGGCAGGGGTTTTTTATCATTTAATCTGAGTGTTTGTTATGTTATTTTGTTGATTCTGGCCTTTGGCGTCCGATTTTAGACTGAGTTTTTAATGTGTCCCTCGGTGGATGGCTTTTCCCATTTTTTCTCTATGGTCGCCCAACGACCGCCACACTCCGTGTGATTTTAATTTGTTTTGTCTGACCTTTGAGTTTTTCTTGTCCTGTGTCGTCTATTGTCTCTATTATCCGTTTTCTACTCTGTGTGGGTGTTTTTAAGTTTTGGAACAAGGGACCGATGACTGTTGCAGTCTGGTCCCTTTACTCCCACAAACCAACCAACCAAATGCGACAATTGTGGCATTGTAGTAAAAATACCAAGAATGTGACAGTAGTGTGAGAGGAGATTTCTGCAGCTTCTTCAAGAAATAATTCTCATAGGGCTATGAATGAAATGTGATGATTGTGTCTTTGTAGTAAATATACCAAGAAAGTGACAGTAGTGTGAGAGGAGCTTTCTGCGGCTTCTTTCACAAATGATTATCATATTGTTATGAATTGAATGCGATGATCGTGGCATTGTAGTATATATACCAAGAATATGACAGTAGTGTGAGAGGAGCTTTCTGCAGCTTCTTTCAGAAATAATTACCCCCAGGGGATCAGCATTCATTTGCTGGGTACGGGCTTGGCGACCCCGGGGTTCCTGAGCTGGGGACTGGTAAGCGCCACCAGTCCCCCGTCACCGTAAGCTCTGGGCATACTTCAGCGACCACCGTGCGGCGCGGCGGTGGAACGTTGTGTGTCTCAGGGATGGGGATCTTGGCTTGACCACCTGGATCTCGAGGATGGATTAAACCTCTATGAACAACCCCTCATTCTCAAGGTGTGCTGCGTGCTGATGAGATGCATGGCTGTTGAGGTGGAACAGTCGTTAGCGGGCAACCTCTGGGGAACGTGCCGCACCTCAGTTGTATATGGCTTACCTAGGCATGTGGGGCTCTGTCTAGGTAGACTTCTAGTTCCCTAGCAGCTCGTGGGGCCGAAATGGAACCCTCGAAATTTTCTTCTCCTCCTCCCAGCGGAAAGGATGTGCAGCTGGTAGGTTCTACCACCCAATCTCACAAGAGGGCTCGTGTGGCCAGTCCTTCTGATTCAGTTAGTAGTTACAGAACGCATGCTGCTTCGCAGTATGTGTTTCTTATAATTAAAAGAAAAGATGGGAGTTTCGATAAAATTTCACCATTTTATATACAGAAGGGCTTAGAGGGTATTGCTGGCACATTAAAATCTGTAAAGCACTTGCGAGATGGCACCTTGTTGGTTGAAACATCTAGCTTCTAGCAAGTCCAGAACCTTCAGAAGGCACAATTTCTTGGGGAGTTTGCGATAGAGACTGAATTTCCCAACACCTTGAAGTACAGCAAGGCTGTTGTGACTTGCAGAGATCTCATAGACATTCCCCAAGACGAACTGAAGGCTGAATGGTCCCGGGAAGGAATTGTCGACGTGTAACATCTTATGAAATGGGTGGATGGTACTCTCATAAAGACTGACTCATTTATCCTTACATTTAACGGCACCAACTTGCCAGAGCATGTGAAGGCAGGTTTCCTATGTCTCAGTGTATGGCCTTAATACCCGAACCCCATGCGGTGTTTTAAATGCCAACACTTTGGACACACTACTCCCGGCTGTAGAGGGGAAGCCACTTGCAGGAATTGTGGTAAAGCCACCCATGAGGGAGTTGGTTGCTCCTCTCCTCCCAAGTGTGCCAACTGCTCTGGGGATCACCCTGTGTGGAGTAGGGAATGCAGAGTTTTCCTTGAGGAACAGAAGAACCAGGAACCTAAAACCGCCAAACGCATCCCGTATGGTGAGGCAAAGAAAATCTACAAGTCCATGCAGCTGCCCACATTTGCTGCCTCCTTTTCTTCCGTTCGCAAACAGCCAGTCTTGAAAACCGATGCCGCTACACAAACGGAGGTTGCTACTGTCAGCACTAGCACCTGCGTTTGTCAATGTACGTGTGGTGCTGCCGTTCTTGTGAAGCCTGCTGTCCCCCCCCCCCCCCAGCCTTATGACCAGGCCGTGGTAGCTGACATCATGGAACTTCCTGCCACTTCCCGGGTCCAGTCTTGTGCACTGCCCAGCGCTGCTACACTCCCTACTGCTTCGGAGGTTTTGGCTCCAATGCCACCTCAGGCGAGATAATCGAAGCCGAAGACAAAGGTGAAGAGTCGCCCGCTAAAGGAGACTGAAGTTACACAGTCTGCTGATGTTGATGTCATTCTCTCTGACGTCTCTCTCGACTCCTCTTCAGAGGCGATGGAGGTTGATGTCAGACTGGGCCAATCATCTCGCCCCAAAACTGAGCCTCCACCTGCTGTGGGCTCTCCTCCCCGACAGAAAGTGAGAATGAAGGTACTCCCACCCTGATAGATGGCTCCCATTATACAGTGGAATATGGTTGAATTCCAGGCACATGTGGAGGAACTGAACCTCCTAGCACGGCAAAGCCCCCTGTGCTTGTGTTTACAGTAAACGTATTTCAAACCATCTGATGCTCCTGTACTAAGGGGCTATACGTTATATTGCAAAGATGACCTGACTGGAGAAAGGGCCAAAGGTGGAGTCGCCGGGTTTGTCAATAATGACCACCACTCCTCTGCTCTCCCCCTGGATACTGACCTGCAAGCAGTTGCAGTTGAAATTCATTCACCTCGGAGGCTTACCGTTTGCTCCCTTTATTTACCCCCTGTGGATGCAATGACCTTAGACGCTCTCACAGATCTTATCGACCAACTACCCTGCCCATTTCTCCTCCTGGGAGACTTCGATGCGCATCATGTCCTGTGGGGCTCCACTTCTCTTTGCGCTCGACGTCGAGTTTTGGAGAGCCTCCTAACGTCTCAAGCGTTGTGCATCCTCAACACAGGTACTCCGACTCATTTCTGTGCTGCTACTGGGTCATTCTCAGCCATTGACCTATCTTTCTGCTCTCCAACCCTCACCGACTCTGTTCACTGGGAGGTCATTGACGACCTTCATTCCAGCGATCACTTCCCCATCTGCATTCATCTCCTGGATGGTGTATTGCTGGAGGAGAGGCCGCCATCGTGGATGATTGGCAGGGCTAACTGGCCACTGTTCAGTCGGTTGTCTGTGTTTGAACGCCACAACAGCGTACGAGACTGGGTGGACCACATCACAATTGTGATCCATCATGCTGCTGACCTGCCCATACCACAGTCTTCTGGCCGTCTTAAGCGGCGCCTTGTGCCTTGGTGGACAGAAGAGTGCCGTTCAGCCATCCAGGACAGGCGTGTGGCTCTTCGACGATTTAAATGCCGCCCAACAGCGGTCAATCTTACCTCCTTTCGAATCGAATTCGACTGGCCACGGGTGCTTATCGGACCAGTCCCATACCCAGCCTCTGTGCTGAGGCTGGGGAACTGCCGCTTACCATCTGGTGGCAGCTCCTGCTGGTGCGCCAGGCTTGTAAGTTTCTTGCAGCTCCCACCTCGCCTGCTCACCATCTTGTTGCTCATCCACCTCTGGACAGCCTTTTTTCCCGACCGTCCCTGGGCTACGTTGCCATTTGGGATCCGAGTGCAACGTGTGCTAGAGTCCCTTGGTGTGGAGTCTGTACAACCCCAAATCCTGGTTTTACCCGCCTGCCACCCTGGTTATTGAAGAGGCCTGGAGTGATTTTAGTTTTATTGCAGTACAAGAGAGATTGCACTCCTGCCACCGTTTTTAATGCAGCATTTTCTGTCGTTTTATCTGAGCACCACGACTATGTAGCCGTTTTTACGGATGGGTCGAAACAAGGTGATTCCGTTGGTTGCTCTGTTCTTTTTCCAGATCGTGTCCTCAAAGTCCGACTGCCTACGACTTTTACTGTCTTTGGTGCAGAATTGACTGCGATCTTGCGGGCACTGGAGCAGATGACACATTCTTCCTGTCCTAAATTTCTTGTCTGTTCCGATTCACTAAGTGCCCTTCACTCATTGCTACGTTTGTATCCAGCAGATAAAGTAGTCCAGACCATCCAGGATGTCCTCTTCCAACTACAGCAATTGGGGAAGGTGGTGGCGTTCTGCTGGGTTCCGGGGCATGTCGGCATTGCTGGGAATGAAAGGGCAGATCTCGCAGCCAAGGAGGCGTGTCTCGATACACAAGTATCTCAGTGTGCTATACCCCTGCACGCACTTACCTCGCTGTTATGCTCACGAGTCATGCGTCGGTGGGAGGATGAGTGGCTGGAAGTGACTGACAATAAGCTCCATATAGTCAAGCCCAAAACGCGTGTGTGGTGTACTTCCTTTCAGCCCCATCGACGGGACGAGGTTCTCCTCACTCGGCTTCGGATGGGCCACAGCGCTATGACGCATGGCTTCCTGCTCTGGCGGGAGGACCCTCCAATGTGTGGTGCTTGCGGCGTTCAGGTCACTGTGCGCCACGTTTTATTGGATTGCGTTTTATTTTCTGACCAGCGGGCCGCAGCACACTTGCCAGCGGACGTGCCATCTCTTTTAGGCAACACTCAGACGAATGTCGTTAAAGTTTTGTGCCATGTCAAATGTTTTTACAATGATTTTAGGGAGAGGATCTTAATTTGCTCACTGCGTGACAAGCACACCCATATTTTATGTAAGTGGCCAGCCAATGACAATTTTGTGTGGCATTATTGTTGCTATGTTTTCCCTTTCCTTACGTTTAACTTTCTTATTTAGTATTTACCTTCTTTTCCTGCTTTTTTGCGTGTGTGCTTCAGTTTTATTCGGTCTGTCCACATTCGTTTCTTTTAATGTGTGTCAGGGCGCTGATGACCTCGACGTTGAGCGCCGATAAGCCAAACACACACACACACACACACACACACACACACACACACACACACACAGAAATAATTGTCATAGGTTTATGAATGAAATGCGATGATTGTGGCATTGTAGTAAATATACCAAGAAAGTGATAGTAGTGTGAGAGGAGCTTTCTGCTGCTTCTTTCAGAAATAATTAGAAAATAATTCGAATAGGCCCGCAGTATTCCTGCCAGTCGTCAGAGATTCTGGCGTCCGCTGAGGACCTTGATATCACCGGTCCATCAGACGCCATGGATGTCACTGGCGTGGGTACTGAAACGGTGGTAGCGAGTGAACTCACGGCGTAAACGGCCTCCCCAGTACTTTCATGCCTTTCTCAGCCATGGACAATACCATCCTCCAGTGGAACTGCAGCGGTTTCTGCCACCATCTAGCTGAGCTCCGACAACTTATCAGCCTTCACCCTTTCTTCTTCATTGCTCTCCAGGAAACTTGGTTTCCAGCAATGCGAACCCCCACCCTCCGTGGCTATCGGTGTTATTATAAGAACCGGGCAGCTTATCAAAGGGTGTCTGGTGACGTCTGCATATATGTCCTTCACTCTCTTCACAGCGAGTCTGTCCCTCCACGGACAACTTTAGAGGCTGTCGCTGTTCGGGTGTGGACGCCACAGGCTGTTACCGTCTGCAGTCTTTACCTTCCACTGGATGGTGATGAACGCAGCATGTCCTGGCTGCACTGATAGCCCAATTGCCACCACCTTTCTTCTTACTGGGCGATTTCAACGCCCATAACGCTCTGTGGGGTGGGTCAGTTGCAACAGGTCGAGGCATCACCATTGAGTATTTATTGGCACAGCTTGATCTTTCCATTTTAAATGATGGTGCCATCACACACTTCAGCGTGGCGCATGCCATGTACTCCGCCATTGACCTTTCGATCTGCAGCCCTAGCCTCTTACCGTCTGTCCAATGGAGAGTGCATGACGACCTGTGTGGTAGTGAAAATTTTCCGATCTTTCTGTCACTGCCACGGAGCCACTCTTCTGGGCGCCCCAGCAGATGGGCTATGAATAAGGCTGACTGGGACTTGTTCTCCTCCATTGCCGCTATTGAGCCTCTCTCTAATGACGACATTGATGCGGTGGTTCACTCAGTCACCACCAGCATCGTTACTGCCGCAGAATCTGCCATTCCCCGTTCTTCTGAGTCCCCTCGGCGGAGCACTCTGCTTTGGTGGTCGCCTGAGATCGCTGAAGCGATTATAGATCGCCGGCGGGCGCTCCAGCGTCACAAGAAACATCCCTCCATAGAACACCTCATCGCCTTCAAACGGCTGCTAGCGCGGGGACACCGCCTTATCCGCCAACGCAAACAGGAGAGCTGGGAGCGTTATGTTTCCACCATTGGCTTACATGTCTCTCCATCGCAGGTCTGGGCCAAGATTCGACGCCTCTATGGCTATCAAACCCCTGTCAGCTTCCCAGCGCTCTAACTGAATGGAGCAGTTTGTACTGACTCCGACGTCATTGCAAACCGCAGAGTTCTGCTTCTGCGAATTACCCCCTGGCCTTCCGCTCCATTAAAGAGCGGATGGAACGTCGGAAACTTTTGTTTCGCACCCACCATCCAGAATCGTCCAATGTTCCATTCAGTGAGTGGGAATTTTGCAGGCCCTAGCCGCTTGCCCTGATACCGCTACTGGTCCAGATCGCATCCACTGTCAGATGCTGAAACGCCTTTCAGTGGACTGCCAGCGACGGATCCTCGACCTTTACAACCGTCTCTGGGTCGAGGGTGAGTTACCGTCGCAATGGCAGGAAAGTATTGTTATCCCCATTCTGAAACCTGGCAAGAACCCTTTGGAGGTGGACAGCTACAGTCCCATCAGTCTCACCAACGTTCTTTGCAAGTTGCTTGAATGGATGGTGAGCCGGCGCTTGAATTGGGTACTGGAGTCTCGGGGCCTTCTGGCTCCGTCTCAGGGTGGGTTCCGTGAAGGCCGCTCTGCCGCCGACAATCTGGTGAGCCTGGAGTCGGCCATCCGTACTGCCTTTGCCCGCCACCAGCACCTCGTCGCTGTCTTTTTCGACATGCAGTAGGCATACGATACGCCATGGCGTCATCACATCCTTTCTACACTTCACGGATGGGGTCTTCGGCGCCCTTTGTCGATCTTTATCCAAAATTTTCTGTCGTATCGGACCTTCCGCGTGCAAGTCGCGGCCTCCCATACTTCCTCCCGAGTCCAGGAGAACGGGGTACCACAGGGATCTGTTTTTAATTGCAATAAACGGGCTCGCTGTAGCGGTGGGAAATTCTGTCTCTACTTCCCTGTATGCTGACGACTTCTGCCTTTACTATAGCTCTATTGGCATTGCAGCTGCTGAACGTCAGCTACAGGGCGCAATCTCTAAGGTGCAGTCTTGGGCTGTAGCTCATGGGTTCCAGTTTTCGCCAGCCAAGACTTGCGTTATGCATTTCAGCCGGCGACGCACTGTTAACCCGGAGCCACAGCTTTATCTTGACGGTGTAGTTCTTACTGTGGTAGAGTCATATTGGTTTTTGGGTGTGGTTTTTGATGCCCAGTTCACTTGGCTGCCTCATATTCAGCAGCTTGTACAGAAGTGTTGGCGGCATCTTACTGCTCTGCGATGCTTGAGCCACACCAGCTGGGGCACTGACCGATCTAACCTGTTACGGCTCTACCAGGCATTAATCCAGTTTCGTCTCGATTATGGAAGCTTGGCTTATGGCTCAGCATCCCCATCTGCATTGCGGGTGCTGGACCAAATACTACACAGTGGAATACGACTTGCCACTGGTGCCTTCCAGACCAGCCTTGTGGACAGCATATTAGTGGAGGCAGGTATCCCTCCACTGCGGTTACGGTTCCAACGTTTACTGGCCGCTTATGCTGCCCATTTTTCAGCTTGCCCGGGCATCCTTACTATCGGCTGCTATTCCCACAGTTGCTCGTCCATCTTCCAGAACGTCGGGCGAGGGCTGGATGTACGATCGCGGTCCGCGTCCGAGAGCTTCTCTCCGGCCTTGGGCTTTACCTCTTCCGCCTCCTTTCAGGGCACCTCTGCGTACACCCCCGTGGTGTGTGCCTCGCCCTCACCTTCAGCTGGAATTGGCACAGGGCCTGAAGGACTCAGTCCCTCCGGAGGCCTTCTGCCGCCGCTTTCTTTTCATCCTCGCAACGTACCAGGGCTCTGGCATTGTTTACACTGACGGCTCGATGTTTGCTGGTCGTGTCGGTTATGCGCTAACTCTAGGGGACCATTCCTAACAACGTTCATTTCCGGCTGGCTGCAGCGTTTACACTGCTGAGCTGGTCGCTATCTTTCGAGCCCTAGAGTATATCCGCTCCTGCTCAGGTGAGTCCTTCGTTATCTGTAGTGATTCCCTGAGCAGTTTACGAGCTCTCGACCAGTGTTTCCCTCGTTGTCGTCTGGTGATAGCTATCCAGGAGTCCCTCCATACTCTTGTCCGTTGCGGCCGCTCTGTGGTCTTTGTGTGGACCCCAGGCCATGTTGGGATACCCGGCAATGAAAATGTTGACTGCCTGGCGAAAGAGGCCACCAGTACACCATCTCTGGACATTGGCCTCCTGGAGACTGATTTGCGAGCGTTCTTACGCGGCAAAATTCTGGAACTTTGGGACACTGAATGGCGCACCCTGCCTTCACGAAACAAACTTCGGGCCATCAAGGAGACTACCGGTTTGTGGCGCCCCTCCTTGCGGGTCTCTCGCAAGGAGTCTGTTGTACTCTGCCGGCTACGCATTGGGCACACATGGATGACGCACGGCCACCTATTGCGACGTGAGAACCCACCTCCATGTCGCTGCGGCTCCGTTTTGACGGTGGTCCACATTTTATTGGACTGTCCACTTTTAGCTGTGCTCAGGCAGACGTTCGCACTGCCTGACACGCTCCCTGCCCTTTTAACAGATGACTCTGCCTTAGTGGACGTAGTTTTGCGTTTTATTCGGGCAGGGAGTTTTTATCAGTTAATCTGAGTGTTTATGTTTTGTTGTGCTGATTCTGGTCTTTGGCCTCCGATTTTAAACTGTGTTTTTTAATGTGTTCTCGGTGGTTGGCTTTTCCTTTTTTCTCTCTATGGTCAGACAACCCCTGTCACACTCTGTGTCATTTCAATTTGTTTTTTTCTGATCTCTAAGTACTTTCAGTCCTGTGTCGTCAGCCGTCTTTTCTGTTGTTCGTTTTTTTATTCTCTGTGGGTGGTTTTAGTTTTTTGGACCGATGACCGTAGCAGTCTGATCCCTTTAATCCCAGAAACCAACCAACCAACCAAGCACCATGGTCCAGAGAGTCGAATGCCTTGGACACTTCCAGGGACGTGACGTAGAGGGAACGACAGTTCGCCCTGGCTTGAGTCATCGCCAAGTCCAACAGGAATGTATTGTGCAGCATTCCATCCTGATGCCTGCTGACGCCCATCCAACACACAGGACCGCATCAGACAGCCCGCCAGGGTCTTATGGAAGACCCTAGTGAGGACTGAGCAAATCCTGATCGGACAGAAGTCGGCGGTTGATGCTGGGGCGGCCTTCTTGGGCAACAGGGAGGTGCGGGCTTGAAGGAGTCAGGATGGAAGGCGACAGGTCAAAAGGAAAATGTCAAGAATTTTTAGGAGGACCTCACGGGGAAGACGGCGGAGCTAGGTTGGCGTCAGTCCATCAGGGCTTGCAGTAGAGCTACAAGGGGGGAGCGCTGAAGCAACTTCCTCCATCGTGATAAGAGTCCACAGCTGTTTGAAGGGCACCTCGATGCAGGAAGGCAACAGCCGACCTTCCAGAAGGTCCACCCGGCCAGATCGTCGCTGGGTAAAAAGGTCCTTCCAAAACTCCACCAACGCGGGAACAGCAGGTGGTGGGTGAAGGAGCGTTCCATCCAGAAGGCCACTGATGCAGCGAGCAGCGTTTTCCAAGATGGCGCACTGACAGACAGCATACTCCCAGCTATGCTGGGACTGTTTCCTTTCTGGTGGATGTGACATCTGCTAGAAGGTAACAGGGTTGTGCGACCCCTCCCTGCTGCCAATGGCATCAAGGGCAGGTGACAGCATACCTATAATAGCAGAGATGTAGATGGTCCCAGCACCAGTATCTCGTCAACAGAGCGGAACTTCGGCACAGCCTACTGCGTCCTCAGCTGTAGGTGAGGGGGTGGGAGCTGTGCCAGACTCGGCAGTCACCACAGCTGCAATCGATGGATGTGGACCCAACCCAACAGCAGAGAGGCCAGCAACCACTTAAGCAACCCAGTTCCTATATGCAACCGCTTGACGCTGTCTTATAATGGACTGAAGGGAGTGGTGGGGGAAAGCCTTCACCAGTTCTTGGTTGAGGAACTGGGTGCCCTTGAGCGTAAGTGCTGCCTCGGCATGGGCCACGCGTAACAGTTCCTCACTGGACCATCTGGCCTTCGTCCTTCCGATGTTCACCTCTGCACTGGCTGCGTCAGGATGGACTCTGCGTCAATTTACACAAAGACCAGTTTTGGTTGTAAAACTCCAGTGATACTCCGGTCACTGGACGGCAGGCGCAGCAGCTCGACCCAGGCTGGCGGCATCAGATGATGCCCCAACAACTGGCACGGCGCCTCCTGTGGGCGGACCACTACCTGCTTTCTTCCTTGTGTTGGGGCCAGCTGGAACAAGGGCAGGGGGACGGCAACCCCCAAGCCCCAAAAGATTGACCCTGCTCTGTCGGTCGAGGAACTTTGGAAGAGCTACACCAAGGCATAACGTTCCTCAGAACCTCTCATGACCCCCGCCACGTGAAGGCCAGAGCTAGGATTTCCCACCGAGAGGCTAAGCGAACCATCATCCACTAGACATCGCTAGGATGCTGAGGAGTGTATGGAGACGATCTGTATATGACGCATGATGTGAGCATTTGGAGAGTCATAGTTACCCCTGCCCGTTGTTTGCTCTCTTTTTGCCCACCTTTACATTCTCATTCTTAAACTTATCAGTCCGCCAGAAGCGATACACAACTATACACCTAGAATCTTAGTGACTCCCTCCAGTTGCTTCTCGCGTTTGATTTATTTATTTGTTTGTTTCTTGTTCTGTGGGACCAAATTAAGGAGAAGACTCCATGGTCATGGAACGAGTCAATACATGAAATTATAACACGATAGAAGAAACAGATAAAATGAAATACAAGAAACGTATTCAGACGACAACTCGTAAGTTTAATTAAAGAAAAATCAACAATATAACACTGGAATTTTCTTTATTTTTCAGCTCTTCCAGGAGCTCCTCGACAGAATATGAGGAGTGAGCCATGAGGAAACTCTTCAGTTTAGGCTTAAAAGTGTTTGAGCTACTGCTAAGAATTTTGAGTTCTTGTGGTAGTTTATTGACATTGGATGCAGCAGAATAGTGCACTCCTTACTGCACAAGAGTCAAGAAAGTGCACTCCACATGCAGGTTTGATCTCTGCCTAGTATTAACTGAGTGAAAGCTACTAACTCTTGAGAAAAAGCTAATATTGCTAAGAACAACGACATTAAAGAAAATATATACTGTGAGGGCAATGTCAGCATTCCCAGATAATTGAATAGGGGTCGACAAGAGGTTCTCGAACTTACACCACATATAGCTCGAACAGCCCACTTTGGAGCCAAAAATACCCTTTTTGAATCGGAAGAATTACCCCAAAAAATACCATATTTCGTATTGAACTGTCACGTATTTCAGATACTGTTCTAATGGTAAATAAAGCAGCATTTAGTTTCTGAACAAGATCCTGAACATGGGCTTTCCACAACAGATTACTATCCAGCAATTTCTGTGTTTCATCGTCAAATTGAAGATCCAAGGGATACAGTAAACCTGCAGTGAAGCATCGGAATCAGAAACTGGTCTCACAGAAAAGGCTCAAAACATAGACAGTAAGAAGACTCAGTCTTCTTGTACTTAAGTCGGCATTGTGCCTTTAGTATTTAATTCCGATGCAATTTTTGTGTTTCATCGTCAAAGAGAAGGTCCAAGGGATACAGTAAACCGGCAGTTGTGCATCGGAACTGGTTACACAGGAAAGGCTCAAAACATAGACAGTAAGAAGAGTCAGTCTTCTTGTACGTAAGTCGGCATTGTGCCTTTTGTATTTAATTCCGAAGCAATTTTTGTATTTCATTGTCAAAGTGAAGGTCCAAGGGATACAGTAAACCTGCAGTTGTGCATCGGAATCTAAAACTGGTGACACAGGAAAGGCTCAAAGCATAGACACTAAGGAAAGTCAGTCCTCTTGTACTTAAGTCGGCATTGTGCCTTTTGTATTTAATGCCAAAGCAATTTTGGTGTTTCATCGTCAAAGTGAAGTTCCAATGGATACAGTAAACCTGATGTGATGCATCGGAATCTAAAACAGGTGTCACAGGAAAGGCTCAAAACATAGACGGTAAATAGACTCAGTCTTCGTGCACTTATGTCGGCATTGTGCCTTTTTTAATTAATTCCGAAGTAATTTTTGTGTTTCATCTTCAAAGTGGAGGTATAAGGGATGCAGTAAACCTAAAGTGAAGCATCGGAATCTCAAACTGGAATCACAGGAAAGGCTCCAATAATAGACACTAAGAAAAGTCAGTCTTCTTGTACTTAAGTCGGCATGGTGCCTTTTGTAATTCATTCCGATGCAATATTTGTGTTTCATCGAAAAAGTGAAGGTCCAAGGGATACAGTAAACCTGCAGTTGTGTATCGGAATCTAAACCTGGTGACACAAGAAAGGCTCAAATCACAGACACTAAGAAAAGTCTGTCATCTTGTACTTTAGTCGGTATGTTACATTTGTATTTAATTCCGATGCAATTTTTGTGTTTAATCGACAAAGGTCCAATCGATACAGTAAACCTGAAGTGAAGCATTGGAATCTAAAACTGGTGTGACAGGAAAGGCTCAAATCATAGACACTAGGAATAACCAGTCTTCTTGTACTGAAGTCGGCATTGTGCATTATGTATTTAATTCTAATGCAATTTCTGTGTTTCATCGTCAACGTGAAGGTCCAAGAACTTCAGTAAACCTGCAGTTGTTCATCGGAATCTAAAACTGGTGACACAGGACAGGCTCAAATCATAGACACTAAGAGAAGTCAGTCTTCTTGTACTTAAGTCGGCATTGTGACTTTTGTATTTAATTCCGATGCAATTTTTGTGTTTCATCGCCAAAGTGAAGATCCAAGGGATTCAGTAATCCTGAAGTGAAGCATCGGAATCTAAAACTGGTCTCACAGGAATGGCTCAAAACGTAGACGGTAAGAAGTCACAGACGTCTTATACTTAAGTCGGAATTGTGCCTTTTGTATTTAATTCCGATGCAATTTCCGTGTTTCGTCGTCAGTATGAAGGTCCAAGGTATACAGTAAACCTGAAGTGAAGCATCAGAATGTAAAACTGGTAACACAGGAAAGGCTCAAAACATAGACGGTAAGAAGACTCAGACTTCTTGTACCTTAGTCGGCATTTTGCCTTTTGTATTTAATTCCGTGGCAATTATTGTGTTCCATCGTCAAAGGGAAAGTCCAAGCGATACAGTAAACCTGAAGTGAAGCATCGGAATCCAAAATTGGTCTCACAGGAATTGCTCAAAACATAGACAGTAAGACAGACTCAGTCTTCTTGTACTTAAGTCGGCATTGTGCCTTTTGTATTTAATTCCGATGTAATTTCTGTGTTTCATCCTCAAAGTGAAGGTCCAAGGGAAACAGTAAACCTCCAGTTGTTCATCGGAATCTAAAACTGGTGTCACAGTAAAGGCTCAAACCATAGACACTAAGTAAATACAGTCTTCATGTACTTAAGTCGGCATTCTGCCTTTTGTAATTAATTCCGAAGCAATTTTTTGTGTTTTATCGTCAAATTGAAGGTCCAAGGGATACAGTAAACCTGCAGTTGTCCATCGTAATCTAAAACTGATGACACAGGAAATTCTCAAATTATAGACACAAAGAAAAGTCAGTCTTCTTGTACTTAAGTCGGCATTGTGCATTTTGTATTTAATTCCGATGCAATTTCTGTGTTTCATCGTCAATGTGAAGGTCGAAGGGATACAGTAAACCTGCTGTTGTGCATCGGAATCTAAAACTGATGACACAGGAAAGGCTCGAAACATAGACACTAAGAAAAGCCAGTCTTGATGTACTTAAGTCGGCATTGTGCATTTTGTATTTATTTCCGATGCAATTTTTGTGCTTCATCGCCTAAGTAAAGTCCAAGGGATACAGTAAACCTGAAGTGAAGCAAGGAATCTAAAACTGGTATCACAGGAAAGGCTCAAAACCTAAACGGTAAGAAGACTCAGTATTCCTGTACTGAAGTCGGCATTGTGCCATTTGTATTTAATTCGGAAGCAATTTTTGTATTTCATCGTCAAAGTGAAGGTCCAAGGGATACAGTAAATCTTAAGTGGCGCATCGGATTCTAAAACTGATCTCATAGGAAAGGCTCAAATCATAGACAGTAAGAAAATTCAGTCTTCTTGTTCTTAAATCGGCATTGTGCCTTTTTTATTTAATTCCGATGAAATTTTTGTACTTCATCGACAAGGTGAAGGTCCAATCGATACAGTAAACATGAAGTGAAGCATCGGAATCTAAAACTGGTATCACAGGAAAGGCTCAAAACATAGACGGCAAGAAGAATCAGTCTTCTTGTACTTCAGTCGGCATTGTGCCTTTTGTATTTAATTCTAATGCAATTTTTGTGCTTCATCGTCAACGTGAAGGTCCAAGGGCTTCAGTAAAGCTGCAGTTGTTCATCGGAATCTAAAACTGGTGACACAGGATAGGCTCAAGTCATAGACACTAAGAGAAGACAGTCTTCTTGTACTTAAGTCGGCATTGTGCCATTTGTATTTAATTCCGATGCAATATCCGTGTTTCGTCGTCAATATGAAGGTCCAATGTATACAGTAAACCTGAAGTGAAGCATCAGAATGTAAAACTGGTAACACAGGAAAGGCTCAAAACATAGACGGTAAGAAGACTCAGACTTCTTGTACCTTAGTCGGCATTTTGCCTTTTGTATTTAATTCCGTGGCAATTATTGTGTTCCATCGTCAAAGGGAAAGTCCAAGCGATACAGTAAACCTGAAGTGAAGCATCGGAATCCAAAATTGGTCTCACAGGAATTGCTCAAAACATAGACAGTAAGACAGACTCAGTCTTCTTGTACTTAAGTCGGCATTGTGCCTTTTGTATTTAATTCCGATGTAATTTCTGTGTTTCATCCTCAAAGTGAAGGTCCAAGGGAAACAGTAAACCTCCAGTTGTTCATCGGAATCTAAAACTGGTGTCACAGTAAAGGCTCAAACCATAGACACTAAGTAAATACAGTCTTCATGTACTTAAGTCGGCATTCTGCCTTTTGTAATTAATTCCGAAGCAATTTTTTGTGTTTTATCGTCAAATTGAAGGTCCAAGGGATACAGTAAACCTGCAGTTGTCCATCGTAATCTAAAACTGATGACACAGGAAATTCTCAAATTATAGACACAAAGAAAAGTCAGTCTTCTTGTACTTAAGTCGGCATTGTGCATTTTGTATTTAATTCCGATGCAATTTCTGTGTTTCATCGTCAATGTGAAGGTCGAAGGGATACAGTAAACCTGCTGTTGTGCATCGGAATCTAAAACTGATGACACAGGAAAGGCTCGAAACATAGACACTAAGAAAAGCCAGTCTTGATGTACTTAAGTCGGCATTGTGCATTTTGTATTTATTTCCGATGCAATTTTTGTGCTTCATCGCCTAAGTAAAGTCCAAGGGATACAGTAAACCTGAAGTGAAGCAAGGAATCTAAAACTGGTATCACAGGAAAGGCTCAAAACCTAAACGGTAAGAAGACTCAGTATTCCTGTACTGAAGTCGGCATTGTGCCATTTGTATTTAATTCGGAAGCAATTTTTGTATTTCATCGTCAAAGTGAAGGTCCAAGGGATACAGTAAATCTTAAGTGGCGCATCGGATTCTAAAACTGATCTCATAGGAAAGGCTCAAAACATAGACAGTAAGAAAATTCAGTCTTCTTGTTCTTAAATCGGCATTGTGCCTTTTTTATTTAATTCCGATGAAATTTTTGTACTTCATCGACAAGGTGAAGGTCCAATCGATATAGTAAACATGAAGTGAAGCATCGGAATCTAAAACTGGTATCACAGGAAAGGCTCAAAACATAGACGGCAAGAAGAATCAGTCTTCTTGTACTTCAGTCGGCATTGTGCCTTTTGTATTTAATTCTAATGCAATTTTTGTGCTTCATCGTCAACGTGAAGGTCCAAGGGCTTCAGTAAAGCTGCAGTTGTTCATCGGAATCTAAAACTGGTGACACAGGATAGGCTCAAGTCATAGACACTAAGAGAAGACAGTCTTCTTGTACTTAAGTCGGCATTGTGCCATTTGTATTTAATTCCGATGCAATATCCGTGTTTCGTCGTCAATATGAAGGTCCAAGGGATACAGTATACCTGAAGTGAAGCATCGGAATGTAAAACTGGTATCACAATAAAGGCTCAAGGCATAGACGGTAAGAAGACTCAGTCTTCTTGTACCTTAGTCGGCATTTTGCCTTTTGTAATTAATTCCGATGCAATTTTTGTGTTTCATCGTCAAAGGGAAGGTCCAAGGGATACAGTAAACCTGAAGTGAAGCATCGGAATCGAAACGTGGTCTCACAGGAATGGCTTAAAACATAGACAGTGAGATAGACTCAGTCTTCTTGTACTTAAGTCTTCATTGTGCCTTTTGTATTTAATTCCGATGCTAGTTTTGCATTTCTTCGTCAAAGTGAAGGCCAAGGGAAACAGTAAACCTGCAGTTGTGCATCGGAATCTAAAACTGGTGACACAGGAAAGGCTCAAAACATAGACACTAAGTAAAATCAGTCTTCTTGTACTTAAGTCGGCATTGTGCCTTTTGTATTTAGTTCCGATGCTATATTTGTGTTTCATCGTCAAAGTGAATGTCCAAGGGATACAGTATACAGGAAGTGAAGCATCGGCATCTACAACTGGTCTCACAGGAAAGGCTCAAAACATAGACGGTAAGGAGACTCAGTATTCTTGTACTTAAGTCGGCATTGTGTCTTATGTATTTCATTCCGATGCAATTTCTGTGTTTCATCGTCAATGTGGGGGATCAAGGGGTACAGTTAACCTGAAGTGAAGCATCGGCATCTAAAACTGGTCTCACAGGAAAAGCTCAAAACATATCAGTAAGAAGACTCAGTCTTCTTGTACTTAAGCCGGCATTGTGCCTTTTGTATATAATTCCGATGCAATTTCTGTGTTTCATCGTCAATGTAAAGGTCCAAGGGATACAGTAAACCTGCAGTTTTTCATCGGAATCTAAAACTGATGACACAGGTAAGATTCGAAACATAGACACTAGAAAAGTCAGTCTTCATGTACTTAAGTCGGCATTGTGGACTTTGTATTTAATTCCGATGCAATTTCTCTGATTCATCGTCAACGGGAGTGTCCAAGGGATACAGTAAACTTGCAGTTGTTCATCGGAATCTAAAACTGGTGACACAGGAAAGGCTCAAAGCATAGACAGTAAGAAGACTCAGTCTTCTTGTACTTAAGCCGGCATTGTGCCTTTTGTATATAATACCAATGCAATTTCTGTGTTTCATCGTCAATGTAGAGGTCCAAGGGATACAGTAAACCTGGAGTTGTGCATCGTAATCTGAAGCTGGTGACACAGGAAAGGCTCAAAACATAGACAGTAAGAAAAGTCGGTGTTTTTGTTCTTAAGTTGGCTTTGTGCCTTTTGTATTTAATTCCGATGCAATTTTTGTGCTTGATCGTCAAAGTGAAGGTCCACGGGATACAGTCAACCTGAAGTGAAGCAAGTAATCTAAAACTGGTATCAAGGAAGGCTCAAACCATAGACGGCAAGAAGACTCAGTATTCTTGTACGTGAGTCGGCATTGTGACTTTTGTATTTAATTCCGATGCAATTTCTGTGTTTCATCGTCAAAGTGAAGGTCCAAGGGATACAGTAAACCTAAAGTGAAGCATCGGAATTTAAAACTGGTCTCACAGGATAGGCTTAAATCATTGACAGTAAGAAGACTGAGTCTTCTTGTACTTAAGTCGGCATTGTGATTTTGGAATTTCATTCCGATGCAATTTTTGTAATTTATCGTCGAATTGAAGGTTCAAGGGATTAAGTAAGACTGAAGCATCGGAATCAATAACTGGTCTCACAGGAAAGGCTCAAAGCATAGACAGTAAGGAGACTCATTCTTCTTGTACTTAAGTAGACATTGTGCCTTTTGTATTTAATTCCGATGCAATTTTTGTGTTTCATCGTCAAAGTGAAGGTCCAAGGGATACAGTAAACCTTAAGTGACGCATCGGAATCTAAAACTGGTCACACAGGAAAGGCTCAAAACATAGACAGTAAGAAGAGTGATTCTTCTAGTACTTAAGTAGGCATTGTGCCTTTTGTATTTAATTCCGATGCAATTTTTGTGTTTTATCGTCATAGTGAAGGTCCAAGGGATACAGTAAACCTGAAGTGAGGAATCGGCACCTAAAACTGGTCTCACAGGGAAGGCTCAAAACATAGACGGTAAGAAGACTCAGTCTTCTTGTAATTAAGTCTTCATTGTGCGTTTTGGATTTAATTCCGATACAATTATTGTGTTCCATCGTCAAAGTAAAGGTTCAAGGGATACAGTAAAACCGAAGTGAAGCATCGGAGTCTAAATCTGGTCTAATAGGAAAGGCTCGAAACATAGACGGTAAGACAATCTCAGTCTTCTTGTACATAAGTCGGATTGTGCCTTTTGTATGTAATTCCGATGTAATATCTGTGTTTCATCCTCAAAGTGAAGGTCCAAGGGATACAGTAAACCTGCAGTTGTACATCGGAATCTAAAACAAGAGCGACAGGAAAGGCTGAAATCATAGACACTAAGAAAAGTATGTCGGCATTGTGCCTTTTGTATTTAATTCCTATGCAATTTTTGTATTTCATCGTCAAAGAGAAGGTCTTAGGGATATAGTAAACCTAAAGTTGGGCATCGGATTCTAAAACTGGTGATAAAGGGAAGGCTCGAAACATAGACACTAAGAAAAGTCAGTCTTATTGTACTGAAGTCGGCATTGTGCCTTTTGTATTTAATTCCGATGCAATTTTTGTGTTTCATCATAAAAGTGAAGGTCCAAGGGATACAGTAAACCTGAAGTGAAGTATCGGAATCTAAAACTGGTCTCACAGGAAAGGCTCAAAGCATAGATAGTAAGAAGACTCAGTCTTCTTGTACTTATGTAGAATTGTGCCTTTTGTTTTTAAATCCGATGCAATTTCTGTGTTTCATCGTCAAAATGAAGATCCAAGGGATACAGTAAACCTGAAGTGAAGTATCGGAATCTAAAACTGGTCTCACAGGAAAGGCTCAAAACATAGACACTAAGAAAAGTCATTCTTCTTGTACTTTAGTCGGCATTGTGCATTTTGTATTTAATTCCGATGCAATTTTTATGTTTCATCGTCAAAGTGAAGGTCCAAGGGATACAGTAATCCTTAAGTGCCGCATCGGAATCTAAAACTGGTCTCACAGGAAAGGCTCAAAACATAGACAGTAAAAAGAGTCATTCTTCTTGTACTTAAGTCGGCATTGAGACTTTTGAATTTAATTCCGATGCAATTTCAGTGATCATCGTCAATATGAAGGTCCAAGCGATACAGTAAACCTGCAGTTGTGCATCGGAATCTAAAACTGGTGACACAGGAAAGGCTCAAATCATAGACACTAAGAAAAGTCAGTCCTCTTGTACTTAAGTCGGCACTGTGCCTTTTGTATTCAATGCCGATGCAATATCTGTGTTTCATCGTCAAAGTGAAGGTCCAAGAGATACAGTAAACCCTAAGTGATGCTTCGGAATCTAAAACTGGTGACACAGGAAGGCTCAAATCATAAACATTAAGAAAGGTCAGTCTTCTTGTACTTAAGTCGGCATTGTGTCTTTTGTATTTCATTACGATGCAGTTTTTCTGTCTGATCGTCAAAGTGAATGTCCAAGGTATACAGAAAACCAGCAGTAGTCCATCGGAATCTAAAACTGGTGACACAAGAAAGGCTCAAAACATAGATACTAAGAAAAATCAGTCTTCTTGTACTTTAGTCAGCATTGTGCTTTTGTATTTAATTCCGATGCAATTTTTGTATTTCATCGTCAAAGAGAAGTGTCCAAGGGATACAGTAAACCGGCTGTTGTGCATCGGAATCTAAAACTGGTGACACAGGAAGACTCAAAGCATAGACACTAAGAAAAGTCATTCTTCTTGTACTTTAGTCGGCATTGTGCCTTTTGTATTTAATTCCTATGCAATTTTTGTGTTTCATCGTCAAAGTGAAGGTCCAAGGGATACAGTAAACCTTAAGTGACGCATCGGAATCTAAAACTGGTCTCACAGGAAAGGCTCAAAACATAGACAGTAAGAAGAGAAATTCTTCTTGGACTTGAGTCGGCATTGTGACTTTTGTATTTAATTCCGATGCAATTTCAGTGTTTCATCGTCAATATGAAGGTCCATGGGATACAGTAAACCTGCAGTTGTGCATCGGAATCTAAAACTGGTGACACAGGAAAGGTTCAAATCATAGACACTAAGAAAAGTCAGTCCTCTTGTACTTAAGTCGTCATTATGCTTTTTGTATTCAATGCCAATGCAATTTCTGTGTTTCATCGTCAAAGTGAAGGTCCAAGGGATACAGTAAACCTGAAGTGATGCATCGGAATCTTAAACTGGTGACACAGGAAAGCTCAAAGCATACACATTAAGAAATATCAGTCTTCTTGTACTTAAGTCGGGATTGTGCCTTTTTTATTTCATTACGATGCAATTTTTCTGTCTGATCGTCAAAGTGAAGGTCCAAGGTATACAGTAAACCAGCAGTTGTCCATCGGAATCTAAAACTGGTGACACAAGAAAGGCTCAAAACATAGACACTAAAAAAAGTCATTCTTCTTGTACTTTAGTCGGAATTGTGCATTTCGTATTTAATTCCGATGCAATTTTTATGTTTTATCGACATAGCGAAGGTCCAAGGGATAGAGTAAACCTGAAGTGAAGCATCGGAATCTAAAACTGGTCTCACAGGAATGGCTCAAAACATAGACAGTAATACAGACTCAGTCTCCTTGTACTTAAGTCGGCATTGTGCCTTTTGTATTTAATTCCGATGTAATAATTGTGTTTCATCCTCAAAGTGAAGGTCCAAGAGAAATCAGTAAACCTCCAGTTGTTCATCGGAATCGAAAACTGGTGACATAGTAAAGGCTCAAACCATAGACACTAAGTAAAGTCAGTCTTCATGTATTTAAGTCAGCATTGTGCCAATTGTGTTTTATTTTGATGCAATTTTTGCATTTCTTCGTGAAAGTGAAGGCCAAGGGAAACAGTAAACCTGCAGTTGTGCATCGGAACCTAAAACTTGTGACACAGGGAAGGCTCGAAACATAGACACTAAGAAATGTCAGTCTTCTTGTACGTAAGTCGGCATTGTGCTTTTGTATTTAATTCCGATGCTATATTTGTGTTTCATCGTGAAAGTGAGTGTCCAAGGGTTACTGTAAACATGAAGTGAAGCATCGGAATCTAAAACAGGTCTCATAGGAAAGGCTAAAAGCATAGACATTAGGAAGACTCCGTCTTCTTGTACTTATGTCGGCATTGTACCTCTTGTATTTCAATCCGATGCATTTTCTGTGTTTCATCGTTAATGTGAGGGTCCAAGGGATACAGTAAACTTGAAGTGAAGCATCGGAATCTAAAACTGGTCTCACAGGAAAGGCTCAAAACATAGTCGATAAGAAGACTCAGTATTCTTGTACTTAAGTCGGCATTGTGGCTTTTGTATTTCATTCCGATACAATTTCTTCGTTTCATCGTGAATGTGAAGGTCCAAGGGATACAGTAAACCTGAAGTGAGGGGTTCGGCACCCAAAACTGGTCTCACAGGAAAGGCTCAAAACATAGACGGTAAGAAGACTCAGTATTCTTGTACTTAAGTCGGCATTGTACTTTTGTATTTCATTCCGCTGCAATTTCTGTTTTTCATCGTCAATGTGAGAGTCCAAGGGATACAGTAAACCTGAAGTGAAGCTTCGGAATCTTAAACTGATTTCACAGGAAAGGCTAAAAGCATAGCCGGTAAGAAGACTCAGTATTCTTGTACTTAAGTCGGCATTGTGCCTTTTGTATTTCATTCCGATGCAATTTCTTTGTTTCATCGTCAATGTGAAGGTCCAAGGTATACAGTAAACCAGCAGTTGTGCATAGGAATCTAAAACTGGTGACACAGGAATGGCTGAAATCATAGACACTAAGTAAAGTCAGTCTCCTTGTACTTAAGTCGGCATTGTATCAATTGTATTTAATTCCGTTGCAAATTTTGTGTTTCATCGTCAAAGTGAAGGTCCAAAGGTTACAGTAAACCTTAAGTGACGCATCGGAATCTTAAACTGGTCTCACAGGAAAGGCTCAAATCATAGACGGTAAGACAGACTCAGTCATCTTGTACTTAAGTCGGAATTGTGCTTTTGTACTTAATTATGATGCAATTTTTGTGTTTCGTCGTGAAAGTGAAGGTCCAAGGGATAAAGTAAACATGAGTGAAGCATCAAAATCTAAACCTGGTGACACAGGAAAGGCTCAAAAAGTGGACACTTAGAAAAGTCAGTCTTCTTGTACTTAATTCGGCATTGTGCCTTTTGGATTTAATTCCGATGCTATAATTGTGTTTCATCGTCAAAGTGAAGGTCCAATGGATACAGTAAACATGATGTGAAGCATCGGAAACTAAAACTGGTCTCATAGGAACGGCTAAAACATAGGCAGTAAGAAAACTCAGTCTTCTTGTACTTAAGTCGGCATTGTGCCTTTTGTATGTAATTCCGATGCAATTTCTGTGTTTCATCGTCAAAGTGAATGTCCCAGGGATACAGTAAACCTGCAGTTGTGCATCGGAATCTAAAACTGATGACACAGGAAAGGCTCAAAACATAGACACTAAGGAAAGTCAGTCTTCTCGTACTTAAGTCAGCATTTTGCCTTTTGTATTTAATTGCGATGTTATATTTGTGGTTCGTGGACAAAGTGAAGGTCCAATGGAGACAGTAAACCTGAAGTGAGGCATCGGAATCTAGAACTGGTGACACAGGAAAGGCTCATAACAGAGACTCGAAGAAAAGCAGTCTTCTTGTACTTATGTCGGCGTTGTGCCTTTTGTATTTCATTCCGATGCAAATTGTGTATTTCATCATCTAAGTGAAAGTCCAAGTGATACAGTAAACCTGCAGTTGTTCATTGGAAACTAATATTGGTGACACAGGAGAGGCTCAAATCATAGACATTAGGAAAAGTCAGTCTTCTTGTACTAACGTCGGCATTGAGGCTATTGTATTTAATTCATATGCAATTTTTGTGTTTCATCCTCAAAGTGAACCTCCAAGGGATACAGTAAACCTGAAGTGAAGCATCGGAATCTAAACTGGTCTCACAGGAAAGGCTCAAAACATAGACGGTAAGAAGACTCAGTATTCTTGTACTTAATTCGGCATTGTGCCTTTTGTATTTCATTCCGATGCAATTTCTGTGTTTCATCGTCAATGTGAAGGTCCAAGGGATACAGTAAACCTGCAGTTTCTCATCGGAATCTAAAACTGGTGACACAGGAAAGGCTCAAAACATAGACGGTAAGAAGACTCGGTCTTCTTGTACTTAAGTCGGCATTGTGCCTTTTGTATTTAATTCCGACGCAATTTTTGTATTATATCGTCAAAGAGAAGGTCTTTTTGATACAGTATACCTGCAGTTGGGAATCGGATTCTAAAATTGCTGACACAGGGAACGCTCATAACATAAACACCAAGAAAAGTCAGTCTTATTGTACATAAGTCGACATTGTGTCTTTTGTATTTAATTCCGTTACAATTTTTGTGTTTCATCGTCAAAGTGAAGTTAGAAGGGATACAGTAAACCTGAAGCATCGGAATCTAAAACTGGTCTCACAGGAAATGCTCAAAGCATAGACAGTAAGGAGACTCAGTCTTCTTGTACTTAAGTAGACATTGTGCCTTTTGTATTTAATTCCGTTGCAATTTTTGTGTTTCATCGTCAAAGAGAAATGTCCAAGGGATACATTAAACCGGCAGTTGTGCATCGGAATCTGAAACAGGTGACACAGCAATGGCTCCAAACATAGACCTTAAGAAAAGTTAGTCTTCTTGTACTTAAGTCGGTATTGTATCTTTTGTATTTAATTCCAATGCAATTTTTGTGTTTCATCGACACAGTGTAGGTCAATGGATACAGTAAACCTGAAGTGAAGCATCGGAATCTAAAACTGGTGACACAGGAAAGGCTCAAATCATAGACACTAAGAAAGGTCAGTCTTCTTGTACTTAGGTCGGCATTGTGACTTTTGTATTTAATTCCAATGAAAATTTTGTGATTCATCGTCAATGTGAAGGTCCAAGGGATACAGTAAACCTGCAGTGGTGCATCGGAATCTAAAACTGGTGGCACAGGAATGGCTCAAAACATAGATACTAAGAAAAGTCTATCTTCTTGTACTTGAGTCGGCATTGTGCCTTTTGTATTTAATTCCGATGCAATTTCCGCGTTTCATCGTCGATGTGAAGGTCCATGGGATACAGTAAACCTGAAGTGAAGCATCGGAATCTAAAACTGGTATCACAGGAAAGGCTCAAAACATAGACGGTAAGAAGACTCAGTCTTCTTGTACTTAAGTCGGCATTGTGCCTTTTCGATTTAATTCCGATACAATTATTGTGTTCCATTGTCAAAGTGAAGGTACAAGTGATACAGTAAACCTGCAGTTGTGCATCGGAATCTAAAACAAGTGACACAGGAAAGACTCAAATCATAGACACTAAGAAAAGTCAGTCATGTTGTACTTAAGTCGGCATTGTGACTTTTCTATTTAAATCCGATGCAATTTTTGTGTTTTTATCGTCAAAGTGATGGTCCAAGTGATAGAGTAAACCTGAAGTGAAGTATCGGCTTCTAAAACTGGTCTCACAGGATAGGCTCAAAACATAGATGGTAAGAAGACTCAGTATTCTTGTACTTAAGTCGGTATTGTGCCTTTAGTATTTCATTCCGATGCAATTTCTGTGTTTCATCGTCAATGGGGGGTCCAAGGGATACAGTAACCCTGAAGTGAAGCATCGGAATCTAAAACTGGTCTCACAGAAATGGCTCAAAGCGTGGACTTTAAGAAGACGCAGTCTTCTTGTACTTAGGTCGGCATTGTGGCATTTGTATTCAATTCCGATGCAATTTCTCTGATTCAACGTCAAAGGGAATATCCAAGGGATATAGTAAACCTGCAGTTGTCCATCGGAATCTAAAACTGGTGACACAGCAAAGGCTCAAAACATAGACGGTCAGAAGACTCAGCCTTCTTCTACTTAAGTCTGCATTGTGGCTTTTGTATTTAATTCCGATGCAATTTTTGTATTTCATCGTCCAAGAGAAGGTCTTAGGGAAACAGTAAACCTGCAGTTGTGCATCGGATTCTAAAACTGGTGACAAAGGGAAGGCTCGAAACATGGACACTAAGAAAAGTCAGTCTTATTGTACTTAAGTCGGCATTGTACCTTTTGTATTTAATTCCGATGCAATTATTGTGTTTCATCGTCAAAGTGAAGGTCCAAGGGATACAGTAAACCTGAAGTGAATTATCGGAGTCTAAAACTGGTCTCACAGGAAGGGCTCAAAGCATAGACAGTAAGAAGACTCAGTCTTCTTGTACTTAAGTTGAATTGTGCCTTTTGTTTTTAATTCCGATGCAATTTCTTTGTTTCATCGTCAAAGTGATGGTCCAAGGGATACAGTAAACCTGTAGTGAAGCATCGGAAACTAAAACTGGTCTCATAGGAAAGGCTCAAAGCATAGACAGTAAGGAGACTCAGTCTTCTTGTACTTAAGTAGACATTGCGCCTTTTGTATTTAATTCCGTTGCAATTTTTGTGTTTCATCGTCAAAGTGAAGTTCCAAGGGATACAGTAAACCTTAAGTGACGCATCGGAATCTAAAACTGGTCTCACAGGAAAGGTTCAAAACATAGACAGTACGAAGACTCAGTCTTCAAATACTTAAGTCGGCAATGTGCAATTTGTATTTAATTCCGATGCACTTTTTGTGCTTCATCGTCAAAGTGAATGTCCAAGTGATACAGTAAACCAGAAGTGAAGCATCGGAATCTAAAGCTGGTCTCACAGGAAGGCTCAAACATAGACGGTAAGAAAACTCAGTCTTCTTGTACTTAAGTCGGCATTGGGCCTTTTGTATTTAATTCCGATGCAATTTTTGTGTTGCGTCGACAAAGTGAAGGTCCAATGGAGACAGTAAACCTGAAGTGAGGGATCGGTATCTAAAACTGGTGACACAGGAAAGGCTCAAATCATAGACACTAAGAAAAGTCAGTCCTCTTGTACTTAAGTCGGCATTGTGCATTTTGTATTTAATGCCGAAGCAATTTTGGTGTTTCATCGTCAAAGTGAAGGTCCAAGGGATACAGTAAACCTGAAGTGGTACATCGGAATCTAAAGCTGGTGACACATGAAGGCTCAAAACATAGACATTAAGAAAGTCAGTCTTCTTGTACTTAAGTCGGCATTGTGCTTTTTGTATTTTATTCCAAAGCAATTTTTGTGTCTCATCGTCAAAGTGAAGATCCATGGGATAGAGTAAACCTGAAGTGAAGCATCGGAATCTAAAACTAGTCTCACAGGAAAGGCTCAAAACGTAGATGGTAAGAAGAAACAGACGTCTTGAACTTAAGTCGGCATTGTGCCTTTTGTAATTAATTCCAATGCATTTTCTGTGTCTCATCGTCAATGTGAAGGTCCAAGGGATACAGTAAACCTGCAGTAGTGCATCGGAATCTATAACTGGTGACACAGAAATGGGTCAAATCATAGACACTAAGAAAAGTCAGTAATCTTGTACTTAAGTCGGAATTGTGCCTTTTGTACTTAATTATGATGCAATTTTTGTGTTTCATCGTGAAAGTGAAGGTCCAAGGGATAAAGTAAACCTCAGTGAAGCATCGGAATCTAAACCTGGTGACACAGGAAAGGCTCAAAACATAGACTCTAAGAAAAGTCAGTCTTCTTGTACTTAAGTCGGCATTGTGCATTTTGTATTTAATTCCGATGCACTTTTTGTGCTTCATCGTCAAAGTGAACGTCCAACGGATACAGTAAACCTGAAGTGAAGCATCGGAATCTGAAGCTGGTCTCACAGGAAGGCTCAAAACAATGACGGTAAGAAAACTCAGTCTTCTTGTACTTAAGTCGGCATTGTGCCTTTTGTATTTAATTCCGATGCAATTTTTGTGTTTCATCGTCAATGTCAAAGTCGAAGAGATACAGTAAAGCTGCAGTTGTGCATCGGAATCTAAAACCTGTGGCACAGGTAAGGCTCAAAACATAGGAACTAAGAAAAGTCAGTCATCTTGTACTTAAGTCATTATTGTGCCTTTTGTATAAATTTCCGATGCAATATCCGTGTTTCATCGTCAATGTGAAAGTCCTAGAGATAAAGTAAAACTGAAGTGAAGCATCGGAAACTAAAACTGATGTCACAGAAAAGGCTCAAACATAGACGGTAAGAAGTCTCAGTCTTCTTGTACTATAGTTGGCATTGTGTCTTTTGTATTTAATTGCGATGCAATTTTTGTGTTTCATCGTCAAAGGGAAGGTCCGAGGGATACAGTAAACCTGAAGTGAAGCATAGGAATCTAAAACTGGTCTCACAGGAATGGCTCAAAACATAGACAGTAAGACAGACTCATTCTGCTTGTACTTAGGTCGGCATTGTGCCTTTTGTATTTAATTCCGATGTAAATTCTGTGTTTCATCCTCAAAGTGAAGGTCCCAGGGATTCAGTAAACCTACAGTTGTTCATCGGAATGTAAAACTGGTGATACAGTAAAGGCTCAAATCGTAGACACATATAAAGTCTGACTTCTTGTACTTAAGTCGACATTGTGCCTTTTGTATTTAATTCCGATGCAATTTTTGTGTTTCATCGTTAAAGTGAAGGTCCACGGGATACAGTAAACCTGAAGCATCGGAATCTAAAACTTGTCTCACAGGAACGGCTCAAAGCATAGACAGTAAGAAGACTCAGTCTTCTTGTACTTAAGTCGGCATTGTGCCTCATGAATTTGATTCCGATGCAATTTCTGTGCTTCATCGTCATTGTGAAGCTCCAAGGGATACAGGAAACCTGCAGTTGTGCATCAGAATTTAAAACTGATGACACAGGTTATGCTCAAAACATAGACACTAAGAAAAGTCAGTCTTCATGTACTTAAGTCTTCATTGTGGCTTTTGTATTTAATACCGATGCAATTTCAGTGTTTCAGCGTCAATGTGAAAGTCCAATGGATACAGTAAAATGCAGTTGTGCATCGGAATCTAAAACTGGTGACACAGGAGGGCTCAAAGCATAGACACTAAGAAAGGTCAGTCTTCTTGTACTTTTGACGGCATTGTGCCTTTTGTAATTAATGCCGATGTAATTTTTGTGTTTCATCGTCAAAGCGTGGGTCCAAGGGATACAGTAAAAATGAAGGGAAGCATCGGAATCTGAAACTGGAATCACAGGAATGGCTTAAATAATAGACCCTAAGAAAACTCGGTGTTCTTCTACTTAAGTCGGCATTGCGCCTGTTGTATTTAATTCCGATGTAATTTTTGTGCTTCATCGACAAAGTGAAGGTTCAAAGGATACAGTAAAATGCAGTAGTGCAACGGTATCTAAAACTGGTGACAAAGGATAGGCTCAAGTCATAGACACTAAGAAAAGTCAGTCTTCTTGTACAAAAGTCGGCATTGTGCCTTTTGTATATAATTCCGCTGCAATTTATGTGTTTCATCGTGAATGTGAAGGTCTAAGGGATACAGTAAACCTGCAGTTATTCATCGGAATATAAAACTGGTGCACAGGAAAGACTCAAATCATAGACACTAAGAAAAGTCAGCCTTCTTCTACTTAAGCCGGCATTGTAACTTTTGTATTTAATTCCGAAGCAAATTTTGTGTTTCGTCGTCAAAGTGAAGGTCCAAGGTATACAGAAAATCTTAAGTGGCGCATCGGATTCCAAAACTGATCTCACAGGAAAGGGTCAAACATAGACTGTAAGATGAGTCAGTCTTGTTGTACATAAGTCGGCATTGTTCCTTTTGTATTTAATTCCGATGCAATTTGTGTGTATCATCGTCAATGTGTAGGTCCAAGGGATACAGTAAACCTGCATTTGTGCATCTGAATCCAAAACAGATGACACAGGAAAGGCTCAACAGATAGACACTGAGAAAAGTCAGTCTTCTCGTACTTAAGTCGGCATTCTGCCTTTTGTATTTAATTCCGATGCAATTTTTGTGTTTCATCGTCAAAGTGAAGGTCCAAGGGTTACAGTAAACCTGCTGTTGTGCATCTTAATCTATAACTGGTGACACAGGAAAGGCTCAAAACATAGACTCTAAGAAAAGTCTGTCTTCTTGTACTTAAGTCGGCATTGTGCATTTTGTATTTAATTCCGATGGACTTTTTGTGCTTCATCGTCAAAGTGAACGTCCAAGGGATACAGTAAACCTGACGTGAAGCATCGGAATCTGATGCTGGTCTCACAGGAAGGCTCAAAACAATGACGGTAAGAAAACTCAGTCATCTTGTACTTAAGTCGGCATTTTGCATTTTGTATTTAATTCCGATGCAATTTCTGTGTTTCATCGTCAATGTGAAGGTCCCAGGGATACAGTAAAGCTGCAGTTGTGCATCGGAATCTGAAACTGATGACACAGGTAAGGCTCAAATCATAGACACTAAGAAAAGTCAGCCTTCTTGTACTTAAGTCAGCATTGTGCCTTTTGTATTTAATTCAGATGCAATTTTGGTGTTTCATCGTAAAGTGAAGGTCGTAGGGATACGGTAAAGTAGAAGTGAAGAATTGGAATCTAAATCTGGTCTCACAGGAAAGGCTCAAATCATAGACACTAACAAAAGTCAGTCACCTTATACTTAAGTCGCCATTGTGCCTTTTGTATTTAATGCCGAAGCAATTTTGGTGTTTCATCGGCAATGTGAAGGTCCAAGGGATACAGTAAACGAGAAGTGAAGCATCGGAATCGAAAACTGGTGTCACAGGATGGCTGAAAACATAGACGGTAACTAGACACAGTCTTTTTGTACTTAAGTCGGCATTGTGCCCTTTGTATTAAATTCCGGTGCAATTTTTGGGTATCATGTCAAAGAGAATGTCCAAGGGATACACTAAACCTTAAGTGACGCATCGGAATCTAAAACTGGTCTCTCAGGAAGGGCGCAAAACATAGACAGTAAGACAGATTCAGTCTGCTTGTACTTAAGTCGGCATTGTGCCTTTTGTATAAAATTCCGATGCAATTTCCGTGTTTCATCGTCAATGTGAAGGTCCAAGAGATAAAGTAAAACTGAAGTGAAGCATCGGAAACTAAAACTGATGTCACAGAAAAGGCTCAAACATAGACGGTAAGAAGTCTCAGTCTTCTTATACTTTAGTCGGCATTGTGTCTTTTGTATTTAATTACGATGCAATTTTTGTGTTTCATCGTCAAAGGGAAGGTCCAAGGGATACAGTAAACCTGAAGCGTAGCATAGGAATCTAAAACTGGTGTCACAGGAAAGGCGCAAAACATAGTCGGTGAGAAGACTCAGTCTTCTTGTACTCAAGTCGGCATTGTGCCTCTTGTTTTGAACTACTATGCAATTTTTGTGTTTCATCGTCAAAGGGAAGGTCCGAGGGATACAGTAAACCTGCAGTTGTTCATCGGAATCTAAAACTGGTGACACAGGAAAGGCTCAAAGCATAGACGGTAAGAAAATCAACGTTCTTGTACTTATGTCGGCATTGTGCCTTTTGCATTTAATTCAGATGCACTTTTTGTGCTTCATCGTCAAATTGTAGGTCCAAGGGATACAGTAAAGCTGAAGGGAAGCATCGGACTCTAAAACTGGTATCACAGGGAATGCTCAAAACATAGACGGGAAGAAGACTCAGTATTCATGTACTTAAGTCGGCAATGTGCCTTTTGTATTTGTTTCTGCTGCAATTTCTGTGTATCATCGTCAATGTGAAGGTCGAAGGGATACAGTAAACCTACAGTTGTTCATCGGAATAAAAAACTGGTGACACATGAAAGACTCATATTATAGACACTAAGAAAAGTCAGTCTTCATGTACTTAAGGCTTCATTGTGACTTTTGTATTTAATTCCGATGCAATTTCTGCGTTTCATCTTCAAAGGTAATGTCCAAGGGATACAGTAAACCTGCAGTTGTTCATCGGAAACTAAAACTGGTGATACAGTAAAGGCTCAAATCGTAGACACATATAAAGTCTGTCTTCTTGTACTGAAGTCGGCATTGTGCCTTTTGTATTTAATTCCGATGCACTTTTTGTGCTTCATCGTCAAAGTGTAGGTCCAAGGGATACAGTAAAGCTGAAGTGAAGCATCGGACTGTAAAACTGGTATCACAGGGAATGCTCAAAACATAGACGGTAGGAAGACTCAGTCTTCTTGTACTTAAGCCGGCATTGTGCCATTTGTATTTAATTCCGATGCAATTTTTGTGTTTCATCGTCAAAGTGAAGGTCCACGGGATACAGTAAACCTGAAGCATCAGAATCTAAAACTGGTCTCACAGGAAAGGCTCAAAGCATAGACAATAAGAAGACTCAGACATCTTGTACTTAAGTCGGCATTGCGCCTTTTGTATTTAATTCCGATGCAATTTTTGGGTTTCATCGTCAAAGCGAAGGTCCAAGGGATACAGTAAAAATGAAGGGAAGCATCGGAATCTGAAACTGGAATCACGGGAATGGCTTAAATAATAGACACTAAGAAAACTCGGTGTTCTTCTACTTAAGTCGGAATTGCGCATTTTGTATTTAATTCCGATGCAATTTTTGTGCTTCATCGACAAAGTGAAGGTCCAATGGATACAGTAAAATGCAGTTGTGCAACGGTATCTAAAACTGGTGATAAAGGATAGGCTCAAGTCATAGACACTAAGAAAAGTCAGTCTTCTTGTACAAAAGTCGGCATTGTGCCTTTTGTATTTAATTCCGCTGCAATTTCTGTGTTTCATCGTGAATGTGAAGGTCTAAGGGATACAGTAAACCTGCAGTTATTCATCGGAAAATAAAACTGGTGCACAGGAAAGACTCAAATCATAGACACTAAGAAAAGTCAGCCTTCTTCTACTTAAGCCGGCATTGTAACTTTTGTATTTAATTGCGATGCAAAATTTGTGTGTCGTCGTCAAAGTGAAGGTCCAAGGGATTCAGAAAATCTTAAGTGGCGCATCGGATTCTAGAACTGATCTCACAGGAAAGGGTCAAAACATAGACTGTAAGATGAGTCAGTCTGCTTGAACATAAGTCGGCATTGTTCCTTTTGTATGTAATTGTGATGCAATTTCTGTGTTTCATCGTCAATGTGTAGGTCCAAGGGATACAGTAAACCTGCAGTTGTGCATCGGAATCCAAAACCGATGACACAGGAAAGGCTCAACAGATAGACACTGAGAAAAGTCAGTCTTCTCGTACATAAGTCGGCATTCTGCCTTTTGTATTTAATTCCGATGCAATTTTTGTGTTTCATCGTCAAAGTGAAGGTCCAAGGGATACAGTAAATCCTAAGTGTCGCATCGGATTCTAAAACTGATCTCACAGGAAAGGGTCAAAACAAAAACAGTAAGAAGAGTCAGTCTTATTGTACTTAAGTCGGCATTGTGCCTTTTGTATTTAATTCCAATGCCATTTCTGTGTTTCAGCATCAATGTGATAGTCTAAAGGATACAGTAAACCTGCAGTTGTGCATCGGAATCTAAAACTGGTAGCACAGGTAAGGCTCAAAGCATAAACACTAAGATAGGTCAGTCTTCTTGTACTTAAGACGACATTGTGACTTTTGTATTTAATGCCGATGTAGTTTTAGTGTTTCATCGTCAAAGGGAAGGTCCAAGGGATACAGTGAACCTGAAGTGAAGTATCGGAATCTAAAACTGGCCACACAGGAATGGCTCAAACATAGACAAGGAGACAGACTCAGTCTTCTTGTACTTAAGTCAGCATTGTGCCTTTTGTATTTAATTCCGATGCAATGTTTGCATTTCTTCGTCAAAGTGAAAGCCAAGGGAAACAGTAAACCTGCAGTTGTGCATCAGAATCTAAAACTGGTGACACAGGAAAGGCTCAAAACATAGACGGTAAGAAGACTCAGTCTTCTTGTACTTAAGGCGGCATTGTGCCTTTTGTATTTAATTCCGTTGCAATTTTTGTATTTCATCGTCAAAGAGGAGGTCTTAGGGATACAGTAAACCTGCAGTTGTGCATCGGATTCTAAAACTGGTGACACAGGGAAGGCTCGAAACATAGACACTAAGAAAAATCAGTCTTATTGTACTTAAGTCGGCATTGTGCCATTTCTATTTAATTCCAATGCAATTTCTGTGTTTCATCGTCAAAGGGAAGGTCCAAGGGTCACTGTAAACCTGAAGTGAAGCATCGGAATGTAAAACTGGTCTCACAGGAAAGGCTCATAACATAGACAATAAGAAGAGTCATTCTTCTTGTACTTAAATCGGCATTGTGCTTTAGGAATTACATTCCGATGCAATTTTTGTATTTCATCGTCGAATTGAAGGTTCAAGAGATACAGTAATACTGAAGCATCGGAATCTATAACTGGTCTCACAGGATTGGCTCAATGCATAGACAGTAAGGAGACTCATTCTTCTTGTACTTAACTAGACATTGTGCTTTTTGTATTTATTTCGGGTAGAATTTTTGTGTTTCATGGTAAAAGAGAAATGTCCAAGGGATACAGTAAACAGGCTGTTGTGCATCGGAATCTAAAACTGGTGACACAGGAAGAGCTCAAAACATAGACACTAAGAAAAGTTAGTCTTCTTGTACTTAAGTCGGCATTGTGTCTTTTGTATTTAATTCCGTTGCAATTCTTGTGTTTCATCGACAAAGTGAAGGTGCAAGGGATACAGTAAACCTTAAGTGACGCATCGGAATCTAAAACTGGTCTCACAGGAAAGGCTCATAACATAGACAGTAAGAAGAGTCATTCTTCTTGTACTTAAGTCGGCATTGTGCCTGTTGTATTTAATTCCGATGCAATTTTGGGGTTTCATCGTCAAAGTGAAGGTCCACGGGATACAGTTAACCTGAAGCATCGGAATCTAAAACTGGTCTCTCAGGAAAGGCTCAAAGCATAGACAGTAAGACGACTTAGTCTTCTTGCACTTAAGTCGGCAATGCGACATTTGTATTTAATTCCGATGCAATTTTTTGGTTTCATTGTCAAGAAGAAGGTCCAAGGGATACAGTAAACCTTAAGTGACGCATCGGAATCTATAACTGGTCTCACAGGAAAGGCTCAAAACATGGACAGTAAGGAGAGTCAGCCTTGTTGTAATTAAGTCGGCATTGAGGTTTTTTTATTTAATTCCGATGCAATTTTTGTGTTTCATCGTCAATGTGAAAGAGCAAGGGATATAGTAAACCTAAAGTGAAGCATCGGTATCTAAAACTGCTCTCACAGTAAAGGCTCAAATCATAGACAGCAAGAAGACTCAATCTTCTTGTACTTAGGTCGGCATTGTGTCTTTTGTATTTAATTCTGATATAATTTATGTGTTTCATCGTGAATGTGAAGGTCCAAGAGATACAGTAAACATGAAGTGAAGCATCGGAATCCAAAACTGGTCTCACTGGAAAGGCTCAAAACATAGACGGTAAGAAGACTCAGTCCTCTTGTACTTACGTCGGCATTGTGGCATTGTGGTATTTCTGTATTTCATCGCCAAATGGAATGTCCAAGGGATACAGTGAACCTGCAATTGTGCATCGGAATCTAAAACTGGTGACACAGGAAAGGCTCAAATCATAGACACTAAGAAAAGTCAGCCTTGTTGTACTTAATTCGGCATTGTGCCTTTTATATGTAAATCCGATTCAATTTCAGTGTTTCATCGTCAATGTGAAGGTCCAATGGATACAGTAAACTTGCAGTTGAGCATCGTAATCTAAAACTGGTGACACAGGAAGGCTCAAAGCATAGACACGAAAAAAGGTCAGTCTTCTTGTACTTAAGACGGCATTGTGCTTTTTGTAGTTAATTCCGTTGCAATTTCTGTGTTTCATCGTCAATGTGAAGGTTCAAGGGATACAGTAATTCTGCAGTTGTGCATCGGAATCTAAAGCTGATGATACAGGAAAGGCTTAAAACATAGACACAGAGAAAAGTCAGTCTTCTCGTACTTAAGTCTGCATTCTGCCTTTTGTATTCAATTCCAATGCAATTTTTTTGTTGCATCGTCAAAGAGAAGGTCCTAGGGATACTGTAAACCTGAAGTGATGCATCGGAATCTAAAACTTGTGTCACAGGAATGGCTCAAAACATAGACAGTAACTACACTCAGTCTTCTTGTACTATGTCGACATTGTGCTTTTTGAATTTAATTTCGCTGCAATTTCTGTGTTTTATCGTGAATATGAAGTTCCAAGGGATACAGTATACCTGCAGTTGTTCATCGGAATATGAAACTGGTGACACAGGAAAGACTCAAATCATAGACACTAAGAAAAGTCAGCCTTCTTGTACTTAAGTCGGCATTGTAGCTTTTGTATTTAATTCCGATGCAATTTTTGTGTTTCGTCTTCAAAGTGAAGGTCCAAAGGATACAGTAAATCTTAAGTGACGCATCGGAATCTAAAACTGATCTTACAGGAAAGGGTCAAAGCATAGACAGTAAGAAGAGTCAGTCTTCTTGTACTTATGTCGGCCTTGTGCCTTTTGTATTTAATTCCGATGCAATTTCTATGTTTCATCGTCGATGTGAAGATCCAAGGGATACAGTGAACCTGCAGTTGTGCATCGGAATCTAAAATTGATGACACAGGAAAGGGTCAAAACATAGACTCTAAGAAAAGTCAGTCTTCTCGTACTTAGGTCGGCATTCTGACTTTTGTATTTAATTCCGATGCAATCTTTGTGTTTCGTCGTCAAATTGAAGGTCCTAGGTATACGGTAAACCTGAAGTGAGGCATCGGAATCTAAAACTGGCGACACAGGATTGGCTCAAGTCATAGACACTAAGAAAAGTCAGTCTTCTTGTACAAAAGTCGGCATTTTGCCTTTTGTATGTAATTCCGATGCAATTTTTGTGTTTTGTCGACAAAGTGAAGGTCCTAGGGATACGGTAAACATGAAGTGAAGCATCGGAATATAAAACAGGTCTCACAGGAAAGGCTCAAAACATACGCAGTAAGAAGACTCAGTCTTCTTGTACTTAAGTCGCCATTGTGGCTTTTTTTGTTTAATTCCGATGCAATATCTGTGTTTCATCGTCAGAGGGAATGTCCAAGGGAAACAGTAAACCTGCAGTTGTTCATCGGAATGTAAAACTGGTGACACAGGGAAGGCTCAAAACATAGACGGTAAGAAGACTCAGTCTTCTTGTACTTATGTCGGCATTGTGCCTTTTGTATGTAATTCCGATGCAATTTCCGTGTTTCATCGTCAATGTGAAGGTCCAACGGATACAGTAAACTTGCAGTTGTGCATCGGAATCTAAAACTGGTGACACAGGAAGGCTTAAACCATAGACACTAAGAAAGGTCAGTCTTCTTTTAGTTAAGACGGCATTGTGCCTTTTGTATTAAATGCTGATGTAATTTTTGTGTTTCACGTCAAAGCGAAGGTCCAAGGTCTAAAGTAAACCTGAAGTGATGCATCGGAATCTAAAACTGGTCTCACAGGAAAGGCTCAATTCATAGACACTAGGAATAAACAGTCTTCTTGTACTTAAGTCGGCATTATGCCTTTTGTATTTAATTCCGATGCAATTTTTGTGTTTCGTCGTCAAAGTTAAGGTCCAAGGGATATAGTAAATCTTAAGTGACGCATCGGATTCTAAAACTGATCTCACAGGAAAGGGCCAAAACATAGACACTAACTAGACTCAGTCTTCTTGTACTAAGTCGGCATTTTGCATTTTGTATTTAATTCCGATGCCATTTTTGTGTTTCGTCGTCAAAGTTAAGGTCCAAGGGATACAGTAAATCTTAAATGACCCATCGGATTCTAAAACTGATCTCACAGGAAAGGGTCAAAACATGGACGGTAAGAAGAGTCAGTCTTCTTGTACTTACGTTGGAATTGTGCCTTTTGTATTTAATTCCCATGCAATTTCTGTGTTTCATCGTCAATGTGAAGGTCCAAGGGATATAGTAAACCTGCAGTTCTTTATCGGAATATAAATCTGGTGACACAGGAAAGACTCAAATCATAGACACTAAGAAAAGTCAGCCTTCTTGTACTTACGTCGGCATTGTGCGTTTTGTATGTAATTCCGATGCAATTTCCGTGTTTCATCGTCAATGTGAAGGTCCAACGGATACAGTAAACTTGCAGTTGTGCATCGGAATCTAAAACTGGTGACACAGGAAGGCTCAAAGCATAGACACTAAGAAAGGTCAGTCTTCTTTTAGTTAAGACGGCATTGTGCCTTTTGTATTTAATGCCGATGTAATTTTTGTGTTTCATCGTCAAAGCGAAGGTGCAAGGCTCAAAGTAAACCTGAAATAAAGCATCGGAAACTAAAACTAGTCTCACAGTAGTGGGTCAAAACATAGACAGCAAGAAGACTCAGTCTTCTTGATCTTAAGTCGGCATTGTGCCTTTTGTATTTAATTCCGATGCAAGATCTGCGTTTCATTATATAACTGAAGGTCAAAGGGATACAGTAAACCTGCAGTTCTTCATCGGAATCTAAAACAGGTGTCACAGGAAAGGCTCAAATCATAGACACTAAGAAATGTCAGTCTTCTTGTACTTAAGTCGGCATTCTGCCTTTTGTAATTAATTCTGATGCAATTTTTTTTGTTTCATCGACAATGTGAAGGTCCATGGATACAGTAAACCTGAAGTGAAGCAGTGGAATCTAAAACTGGTCTCACAGGACAGGCTCAAATCATAGACACTAGGAGTTACCAGTCTTCTTGTACTTAAGTCGTCCATGTGCCATTTGTATTTAATTCCGATGCAATATTTGTGTTTCATCTTGAAAGTGAAGGGCCAAGGGATACAGTAAATCTTAAGTGACGCATCGGAATCTTAAACTGCTCTCACAGGAAAGGGTCAAAGCTTAGACAGTAAGTAGAGTCTGTCTTCTTCTACTTAAGTCGGAATTGTGATTTTTGTATTTAATTCCGATGCAATTTCTGTGGTTCATCGTCAATGTGAAGGTCCAAGGAATACAGTAAACCCGCAGTTGTGCATCGGAATCTAAAGCTGATGACACAGGAAGGCTCAAAGCATAGACACTAAGAAAGGTCAGACTTCTTGTACTAAAGACGGCATTGTGCTATTTGTATTTAATTCCGATGCAATTTCAGTGTTTCATCGTGAATGTGAAGGTCCAATGGATACAGTAAACTTGCAGTTGTGCACTGGAATGTAAAACTGGTGACTCAGGAAGACTCAAAGCATAGACACTAAGAAAGGTCAGTGTGCTTGAACTAAAGACGGCATTGTGCCTTTTGTATTTAATGCCTATGTAATCTTTGTGTTTCATCGTCAAAGCGAAGGTCCAAGTGATACAGTAAACCTGAAGTGAAGCATCGGAATCTAAAACTGGAATCACAGAAATGGTTCAAATAATAGACACTAAGAAAAGTCAGTCTTCTTGTACTTACGTCGTCATTGTACATTTTGTATATAATTCCGATGCAATTTCTGTGTTTCATCGTCAAAGTGAAGGTAAAAGGGATACAGAAAACCCGAAGTGAAGCATCGGAATGTAAAACTGGTCTCACAAAAAAGGCTCAAAACATAGGCAGTAACAAGACTCAGTATTCTTGTACTTAAGTCGGCATTGTGGCTCTTGTATTTAATTCCGATGGAATTTTTGTGCTTCATCGTCAAAGTAAGGTCCAAGGGATACAGTAAACCTTAAGTGTATCATCGGACTCTAAAACTGGAATCACAGGAAAGGCTCAAAACATAGACGGGAAGAAGACTTAGTATTCTTATACTTAAGTCGGCATTGAGCTCTTTGTATTTAATTCCGATGCAATTTCTGTGTTTCATCGTGAAAGGGAATGTCCAAAGGATACTGTAAACCTGCAGTTGTTCATTGGAAGCATATACCGGTGACACAGGAAAGGCTCAAATCATAGACATTTGGAAAAGTCAGTCTTCTTGTACTAATGTCGGCATTGTGCCTTTCGTATTAAATTGCGATGCAATATTTGTGTTTCATTGTCAAAATGAAGGTCCAAGGGCAAAAGTAAACCTGAAGCGAAGCATCGGAATCTAAAACTGGAATCACAGAAATGGTTCAAATAATAGACACAAAGAAAAGTCAGTCTTCTTGTACCAAAGTCGGCGTTGTGCCTTTTGTATTTCATTCCGATGCTTTTTTTGTGTTTCATCGTCAAAGTGAAGGTCCAAGGGATACAGTAAACCTGCAGTTGTGCTTCGGAATCTAGAATTGTTGACACAAGAAAGGCTCAAATCATAGACACTAAGACAATTCAGTCCTCTTGTACTTAAGTCGGCATTGTGGCTTTTGTATCAAATTCCGATGACATTTTTGTGCTTCATCGTCAAAGTAAGGTCCAAAGGATACAGTAAACCTGAAGTGAAGCATCGCACTCTAAAACTGGTATCACAGGAAAGGCTCAAAACATAGACGGGAAGAAGACTTAGTATTCTTGTACTTAAGTCTTCATTGAGCTTTTTGTATTTAATTCCGATGCAATTTCTGTGTTTCATCGTCAAAGGGAATGTCCAAGGCACACAGTAAACCTGCAGTTCTCAACCGGAATGTAAAACTGGAGACACAGGGAAGCTTCAAAGCATAGACGGTAAGAAGACTCAGTCTTCTTGTACATATGTCGGCATTGTGCCTTTTGTATTTAATTCCGATGCAATTTTTGTATTTCATCGTCAAAGTGAAGGTCCAAGGGATACAGGAAACCTGAAGTGAAGCATCGGGAATTAAAACTTGTCTCACAGGAATGGGTCAAAACATAGACAGTAAGAAGACTCAGTCTTCTTGTACTTTAGTCCGCATTGTGCCTTTTGTATTTAATTCTGATGCAATTTATGTGTTTCATCGTCAATGTGAAGGTCCAAGGGGTACAGTAAACCTGCAGTTGTGCAACGGAATCTAAAACTGATGACACAGGAAAGACTCAAAACATAGACACTTAAAAAAGGCAGTTTGCTCGTACTTAATTCGGCATTGGTAATTTTGTATTTAATTCCGCTGCAATTTCTGTGTTTCATCGTGAATGTGAAGGTACAAGGGATACAGTTGACCTGCAGTTGTTCATCGGAATATACAACTGGTGACACAGGAGAGACTCAAATCATAGACACTAAGAAATGTCAGCCTTCTTCTACTTACGTCGTCATTGTGCCTTTTGTATGTAGCTCCAATGCAATCTCCGTGTTTCATCGTCAATGTGAAGGTCCAATGGATACAGTAAACTTGCAGTTATGCTTCGGAATCCAGAACTGGTGACACAGGAAGGTTCAAAGCATAGACACTAAGAAAGGTCAGTCTTCTTGTACTTAAGACGGCATTGTGCCTTTAGTATTTAATGCCGACGTAATTTTTGTGTTTCATCGTCAAAGCGAAGGTCCATGGGCTAAAGTAAACCTGAAGTGAAGCATCGGAATCTAAAACTGGAATCACAGGAATGGCTCAAATAATAGACACTGAGAAAAGTCAGTCTCCTTGTACTTAAGTTGGCATTGTGACTTTTGTATTTAATTCCGATGCAATTTTTGTGTTTCATCGACTAAGTGAAGGTCCAAGGGATACAGTAAATTTGAAGTGTAGCAACGGAATCTAAAACTGGTATCACAGGAAAGGCTCAAATCATAGACACTAAGAAAAGACAGTCTTCTTGTACTTAAGTCGGCATTGTGCATTTTGTATTTAGTTCCGATGCAATTTTTGTGTTTCATCGTCAAAGTGAAGGTCCAAGGCATACAGGAAACCTGAAATGAAGCATCGGGAATTAAAACTGGTCTCACAGGAATGGGTCAAAACATAGACAGTAAGAAGACTCAGTCTTCTTGTACTTAAGTCGGCATTGTGCTTTTTGTATTTAATTCCGATGCAATTTTTGTGTGTCATCGTCAAAGTGAAGGTCCTCGGTATACAGTAAACCTGAAGTGAAGCATCGGAATCTAAAACAGGTCTCACAGGATAGGCTCAAATCATAGACACTAGGAATAACAAGTCTTCTTGTACTTAAGTCGGCATTGTGCCTTTTGTATTTAAGGCCGATGCAATTTCTGTGTTTCATCGTCAAAGTGAAGGTAAAAGGGATACAGAAAACCCAAAGTGAAGCATCGGAATATAAAACTGGTCTCACAAAAAAAGCTCAAAACATAGGCAGTAAGAAGACTCTGTCTTCTTGTACTTAAGTCGGCATTGTGGCTTTTGGATTTAATTCCGATGGAATTTTTGTGCTTCATCGTCAAAGTAAGGTCCAAGGGATACAGTAAACCTGAAGTGAAGCATCGCACTCTAAAACTGGTATCACAGGAAAGGCTCAAAACATAGACGGGAAGAAGAATTAGTATTCTTGTACTTAAGTCTTCATTGAGCTTTTTGTATTTAATTCCGATGCAATTTCTGTGTTTCATCGTCAAAGGGAATGTCCAAGGGATACAGTAAACCTGCAGTTGTTCATCGGAATGTAAAACTGGTGACACAGTGAAGGCCCAAAACATAGACGGTAAGAAGACTCAGTCTTCTTGTACTTATGTCGGCATTGTGCCTTTTGTATTTAATTCCGATGCAATTTTTGTATTTCATCGTCGAAATGAATGTCCAAGAGATACAGTAGAGCTCCAGTTGAACATCGGAAACTAAAAGTGGTGACACAGGGATGGCTCGAGACATAGACGGTAAGAAAACTCAGTCTTCATGTACTTATGTCGGCATTGTGCCTTTTGTATTTAATTCCGATGCAATTTTTGTGTTTCGTCGTCAAAGTGAAGTTCCAAGGGATACAGTAAATCTTAATTGAGGCATCGGATTCTAAAACTGATCTCACAGGAAAGGGTCAAATCATATAGAGTAGGAATAGTCAGTCTTCTTGTACTTAAGTCCGCATTGTGCCTTTTGTATTTAATTCCGCTGCAATTTCTGTGTTTCATCGTGAATGTGAAGGTCCAAGGGATTCAGTAAACCTGCAATTGTTCATCGGAATATAAAACTGGTGATACAGGAAAGACTCAACTCATAGACACTAAGAAAAGTCAGCCCTCTTGTACTTAAGTTGTCACTGTGCCTATTGTATGTAATTCCGATGCTATTTCCGTGTTTCGCCGTCAATGTGAAGGTCCAATGGATACAGTAAAGTTGCAGTTGTTCATCGTAATCCAGAACTGGTGACACAGGAAGGCTCAAAGCATAGACACTAAGAAAGATCAGTCTTATTGTACTTAAGTCGGCATTGTGCGTTTTGTATTTAGTTCCGATGCATTATTTGTGCTACATCGTCAAAGTGAAGGTCCAAGTGATACAGTAAACCTGAAGTGAAGCATCGGAATCTGAAACTGGAACCACAGGAATGGCGCAAATAATAGACACAAAGAAAAGTCAGTCTCCTTGTTCTTAAGTAGGCATTGTGACTTTTGTATTTAATTCCGATGCAATTTTTGTGTTTCATCTTCTAAGTGAAGGTCCAAGGGATACAGTAAACCTGAAGTGAAGCAACAAAATCTAAAACTGGTATCACAGGAAAGGCTCAAACCATAGACACTGAAAATAGCCAGTCTTCTTGTACTTAAGTCGGCATTGTGAATTTTGTACTTATTTCCAATGTAATTTTTGTGTTTAATTGAAAACGTGAAGGTCTAACGCAAACATTAAACCTGAAGTGAAGCATCGGAATCTAAAACTGGTCTCACAGGAAAGCCACAAATCATAGACAGTAAGATTACTGAGTCTGCTTGTAGATAAGTCGGCAATGTGGCTTTTGTATATAATTGGGATGCAATTTCTGTGTTACATCGACAAAGGGAAGGTCCAAGGGATACAGTAAACCTGAAGTGAAGCATCGGGAACTGAAACTGGTCTCACAGGAATGGGTCAAAGCATAGACAATAAGAAGACTCAGTCTTGTTGTACTTAAGTCGGCTTTTTGCCTTTTGTATTTAAATCCGATGCAAGATCTGTGTTTCATTATCAAAGTGAAGGTCCATGGGATACAGTAAACTCGCAGTTCTTCATCGGAATCTAAAAATGTTGACACAGGAAAGGCTCAAATCATAGGCACTAAGAAAAGTCAGTCTTCTTGTACTTAAGTCGGCATTGTGCCTTTTGTATTTAATTCCGATGCAATTTTTGAGTTTCATCGTCAAAGTGAAGGTCCTAGGGATACGGTAAACCTGAAGTGAAGCATCGGAATCTAAAACTGGTGTCACAGGAAAGGCTCAAAACATAGACAGTAACTAGACTCAGTCTTCTTGTACTAAGTCGGCATTATGCATATTGTATTTAATTTCGCGGCAATTTCTGTGTTTCATCGTGAATGAGAAGGTCCAAGGGATACAGTAACCCTGCAGTTCTTCATAGGAATATAAAAGTGGTGACACAGGAAGTCTCAAATCATAGACACTAAGAAAAGTCAGCCTTCTTGTACTTAAGTCGGCATTGTGCCTTTTGTATTTAATTCCGATGCAATTTCCGTGTTTCATCGTCAATGTGAAGGTCCGATGGATACAGTAAACTTGCAGTTGTGCACCGGAATGTAAATCTGGTGACACAGGAAGGCTCAAAGCATAGACACTAAGATAGGTCAGTCTACTTGTACTAAAGACGGCATTGTGCTTTTTGTATTTAATGCCTATGTAATCTTTGTGTTTCATCGTCAAAGCGAAGGTCCAATGGATACAGTAAACCTGAAGTGAAGCATCGGAATCTAAAACTGGTGACACAGGAGAGGCTCCCGTCATAGACACTAAGAGAAGTCAGTCTTCTTGTACAAAAGTCGGCAATGTAACTTTGTATTTAATTCCGATGCAATTTTTGTGTTTCATCGTCAAAGCGAAGGACCAAGGCCTAAAGTAAACATGAAGTGAAGCATCGGAATCTAAAACTGGAATCACACGAATGGCTCAAATAATAGACACTAAGAAAAGTCAGTCTCCTTGTACTTAAGTTGGGATTGTGACTTTAGTGTTTAATTCCATTGCAATTTTTGTCTTTCATCGACTCAGTGAAGGTCCAAGGGATACAATAAACTTGAAGTGAAACAACGGAATTTAAAACTGGTATCACAGGAAAGGCACAAATCATAGACACTGAAAATAGCCAGTCTTCTTGTACTTTAGCCGGCATTGTGAATTTTGTACTTATTTGCGATGTAATTTTTGTGTTTCATTGTCAACGTTAAGGTCTAACGCTAACAGTAAACCTGAAGTGAAGCATCGGAATCTAAAACTGGTCTCACAGGAAAACCACAAATCATAGACAGTAAGAATATTCAGTCTTTTTGTACATAAGTCGATATGTGGCTTTTGTATTTAATTGGGATGCAATTTCTGTGTTACATCGACAAAGGGAAGGTCGAAGGAATACAGTAAACTTGCAGTGGTACATCGAAATCTAAAACTGGTGATACAGGAAAGGCTCAAAACATAGACACTAAGAAAAGTCAGTTTTCTTGTACTTAAGTCGGCATTGTGCGTTTTGTATTTAGTTCCGATGCAATTTTTGTGTTTCATCGTCAAAGTGAAGGTCCAAGGGATACAGTAAACCTGAAGTGAAGCATCGGAAACTAAAACTGGTCTCACAGGAGTGGGTCAAAACATAGACAGTAAGAAGACTTAGTCTTCTTGTACATAAGTCGGCATTGTGCCTTTTGTACTTAATTCCGATGCAAGATCTGCGTTTCATTATATAACTGAAGGTCCAAGGGATACAGTTAACCTGCAGTTCTTCATCGGCATCTAAAACTGGTGACACAGGAAAGGCCCAAATCATAGACACTAAGAAAAGTCAGTCTTCGTGTACTTAAGTCGGCATTGTGCCTTTTGTATTTAATTCCGAAGCAATTTTTGTGTTTGAACGACAAAGTGAAGGTCTAAGGGATACACTAAACCTGAAGTGAAGCATCGGAATCTAATACTGGTCTCACAAGAAAGGCTCAAATCATAGATACTCAGAATAGCATGTCTTCTTGTACTTAAGTCAGCATTGTGCCTTTTGTATTTGATTCCGATGCAATTTTTGTGTTTCATCGTCAATGTGAAAGTCCGAGGGATACAGTAAACCTGAAGTGAAGCATCAGAATCTAAAACTGGTGTCACAGGAAAGACTCAAAACATAGACAGTAACTATACTCAGTCATCTTGTACTAAGTCGACATTATGCATTTCGTATTTAATTCCGCTGCAATTACTGTGTTTCATCGTGAATGTGAAGGTCCAAGGGATACAGTAAACCTGCAGTTCTTCATAGGAATATAAAACTCGTGACACAGGAAAGACTTAAATCATAGACACTAAGAATAGTCAGCCTTCTTGTACTTAAGTCGACATTGTGCCTTTTGTATTTAATTCCGATGCAATTTCAGTGTTTCATCGTCAATGTGAAGGACCAATGGATACAGTAAATTAGCAGTTGTGCACCGGAATGTAAAACTGGTGACACAGGAAGGCTCAAAGCATAGACACTAAGAAAGGTCAGTCTTTTTGTACTAAAGACGGCATTGTGCCTTTTGTATTTAATGGCTATGTAATCGTTGTGTTTCATCGTCAAAGCGAAGGTCCAAGGGATACAGTAAACCTGAAGTGATGCATCGGAATCTAAAACTGGAATCACACGAATGGTTCAAATAATAGACACTAAGAAAAGTCAGTCTTCTTGTACTTAAGTCGGCATTGTGCCTTTTGTATTTGATTACGATGCAATTTTTGTGTTTCATCGTTAAAGTGAAGGTCCAAAGGATACAGTAAAACTGCAGTTGTGCATCGGAATCTAAAACTGTTGACACAAGAAAGGCTCAAATCATAGACACTAAGAAAATTCAGTCTTCTTGTACTTAAGTCGGCATTGTACCTTTTGTATTTAATTCCGATGCAATTTCTGTGTTTCATCGTCAAAGTGAAGGTAAAATGGATACAGAAAACCTGAAGTGAAGCATCAGAATATAAAACTGGTCTCACATAAAAGGCTCAAAACATAGACAGTAAGAAGAGTCAGTCTGCTTGTACTTAAGTCCGCATTGTGCCATTTGTATTTATTTCCGATGCAATTCCTGTGTTCCATGGTCAATGTCAAGGTCCAAGGGATACAGTAAACCTGCAGTTGTGCTACGGAATCTAAAACTGATGACACAGGAATGGCTCAAAACATAGACACTAAGAAAAGGCAGTCTTCTCGTACTTAATTCGGCATTCTGCCTTTTGTATTTACTTCCGCTGCAATTTCTGTGTTTCATCGTGAATGTGAAGGTCCAAGGGATACAGTAAAAATGCAGTTGATCATCGGAATATAAAACTGGTGACACAGGAAAGACTCAAATCATAGACACTAAGAAAAGTCAGCCTTCTTGTACTTACGTCGGCATTGTGCCTTTTGTATGTAATTTCGATGCAATTTCCGTGTTTCACCGTCAATGTGAAGGTCCAATGGATACAGTATACTTGCAGTTGTGCATCGGAATCTAAAACTGGTGACACAGGAAGGCTCAAAGCGGAGACACTAAGAAATTTCTGTCTTCTTGTACTTAAGACGGCAATGTGCCTTTTGTATTTAATACCGATGTAATTTATGTGTTTCATTGTCAAAGCGAACTTCCAAGGGCTAAAGCAAACCTGAAGTGAAGCATCGGAATCTAAAACTAGGATCACAGGAGTGGCTCAAATAATAGACACTAAGAAAACTCAGTCTCCTTGTACTTAAGTTGGCATTGTGACTATTGTATTTAATTCCGATGTAATTTTTGTGATTCATCGACTAAGTGAAGGTCCAAGGGATACAGTAAACCTGAAATGATGCAACGGAATCTAATACTGGTCTCACAGGAAAGGCTCAAATGATAGACACTGATAATTGCAAGTCTTCTTGTACTTAAGTCGGCATTGTAAATTTTGTACTTAATTCCGATGCAATTTTTGTGTTTCATTGTCAACGTGAATGTCTAACGCAAACAGTAAACCTGAAGTAAAGCATCGGAATCTAAAACTGGTCTCACAGGAAAACCACAAATCATAGACAGTAAGAATACTCAGTCTTCTTGTACACAAGTCGGCATTGTGGCTTTTGTATTTTAATGGGATGCAATTTCTGTGTTACATCGACAAAGGGAAGGTCGAAGGAATACAGTGGACTTGCAGTGGTACATCTAAATCTAAAACTGGTGACACAGAAAAGGCTCAAAACATAGATACTAAGAAAAGTCAGTCTTCTTGTACTTAAGTCGGCATTGTGCGTTTAGTTTTTAGTTCCGATGCAATTTTTGTGTTTCATCGTCAAAGTAAAGGTCCAAGATATACAGTAAACCTGAAGTTAAGCATCGGAATCTAAAACTGGTCTCACAGGAATGGGTCAAAACATAGACAGTAAGAAGACTCAGTCTTCTTGTACTTAAGTCGGCATTTCCCTTTTGTAATTAATTCCGATGCAAGATCTGTGTTTCATTATCAAAGTGAAGGACCAAGGGATACAGTAAACTTGCAGTTCATCATCGGAAACTAAAACTGGTGACACAGGAGAGGCTCAAATCATAGACACTAAGAAAAGTCAGCCTTCTTGTACTTAAGTCGGCATTGTGCCTTTTGTATTTAATTCCGATGCAAATTTTGTGTTTGATCGACAAAGTGAAGGTCCAAAAGATACAGTAAACCTGAAGTGAGGCATCAGAATCTAAAACTGGTCTCACAAGAAAGGCTCAAATCATAGATACTAAGAATAGCATGTTTCTTGTACTTAAGTCGGCATTGTGCCTTTTGTATTTAATTCCGATGCAATTTTTGTGTTTCATCGTCAAAGTGAAGGTCCAAAGGATACAGTATACCTGAAGTGAAGCATCGGAATCTAAAACTGGTCTCACAGAAATGGGTCAAAACATAGACAGGAAACAGACTCGGTCTTCTTGTACTTAAGTCGGCATTGTGCCTTTTGTATTTAATTCCGATGCAAGATCTGCGTTTCATTTTCAAACTGAAGGTCCAAGGAATACAGAGAACTTGCCGTTCTTCATCGGAATGTAAAACTGGTGACACAGGAAAGGCTCAAATAATAGACACAAAGAAAAGGCAGTCCTCTTGTACTTAAGTCGGCATTGTGCCTTTTGTATTTAATTTCGCTGCAACTTTTGTGTTTGATCGACAAAGTGAAGGTTTAAGGGATACAGTAAAACTGAAGTGAAGCAACGGAATCTAAAACTGGTCTCACATGAAAGGCTCAAATCATAGACACTAAGAATAGCCAGTCTTCTTGTACTTAAGTCGGCATTGTGCCCTTTGTACTTAATTCTGATGCAATTTTTGTGTTTCATCGTCTATGTGAAGGTTCAAGGGATACAGTAAACCTGCAGTTGTGCATCGGTATCTAAAACTGGTGACACACGAAAGGCTCAAAACATAGACACTATGAAAAGTCAGTCATCTTGTACTTAAGTCGGCATTGCGCCTTTTGTATTTAATTCCGATGCAATTTTTGTGTTTCATCGTCAAAGTTAAGGACCAGGGGGTACAGTAAACGTGCAGTTGTGCATCGGAAGCTAAAACTGGTGACACAGGAAATGCTCAAAACATAGACTCTAATAAAAGTCAGTCTTCTTGTACTTAAGTTGGCATTGTGCTTTTTGTATTTGATTCCGATGCAATTTTTGTGTTTCATCGTCAATGTGAAGGTCCAAGGGATACAGTAAAACTGCAGTTGTGCATGGGAATATAAAACTGGTGACACAGGAAAGGCTCAAAGCATAGACTCTAAGAAAAGTCAGTCTTCTTGTTCTTAAGTCGGTATTGTGTGTTTTGTATTTAATTCCGATGTTATTTTTGTGTTTCATCGACAAAGTGAAGGTCCAATGGATACAGTAAACCTGCAGTTGTGCTTCGGAATCTAAAACTGGTGGCACAGGAAAGACGCAACACATAGACACTAAAATAAGTCAGTCTTCTTGTACTTAAGTCGGCATTGTGCATTTTGTATTTAATTGCGATGCAATATTTGTGTTTCATCAAGAAAGTGAAGGTCCAAGGGATACAGTTATCCTGCAGTTGTGCATCGGAATTAAAAAATAGTGACACAGGAAAGGCTCAAAACATAGACAATAAGAAAAGTCAGTTTTCTTGTACTTAAGTGGGCATTGTGCCTTTTGTATTTAATTCCGATACAATTTTTGTGTTTCATCGTCAAAGTGAATGTCCAAGGTATACAGTAAACCTGAAGTGAAGCATCGAAATCTAGAACTGGTCTCACAGGAAAGGCACAAAGCAAAGACAGTAAGAAGACTCAGTGTTCTTGTACTTAAGTCGGCATTGTGCATTTTGTATTGCATTCCGATGCAATTTGTGTGTTCCATCGTCAAAGTGAAGGTCCAAGTGATACAGTAAACCTGAAGTGAAGCATCGGAATTTAGAACTGGTCTCACCGGAAAGGCACAAATCATAAACAGTAACAAGATTTAGTCTTCTTGTATTTAAGTCGGCATTGTGTCTTTTGTATTTAATTCCGATGTAATCTTTGTGTTTCATCGTCAAAGTGAATGTCCAAGGGATACAGTAAACCTGAAGTGAAGCTTCGGGATCTAGAACTGGTGACACAGGAAAGGCTCAAAACATAGACAATAAGAAAAGTCAGTTTTCTTGTACTTAAGTGGGCATTGTGCCTTTTGTATTTAATTCCGATACAATTTTTGTGTTTCATCGTCAAAGTGAATGTCCAAGGTATACAGTAAACCTGAAGTGAAGCATCGAAATCTAGAACTGGTCTCACAGGAAAGGCACAAAGCAAAGACAGTAAGAAGACTCAGTGTTCTTGTACTTAAGTCGGCATTGTGCATTTTGTATTGCATTCCGATGCAATTTGTGTGTTCCATCGTCAAAGTGAAGGTCCAAGTGATACAGTAAACCTGAAGTGAAGCATCGGAATTTAGAACTGGTCTCACCGGAAAGGCACAAATCATAAACAGTAACAAGATTTAGTCTTCTTGTTCTTAAGTCGGCATTGTGCCTTTTGTATTTAATTCCGATGCAATTTTTGTGTTTCATCGACAAAGTGAAGGTCCAAGGGATACAGTAAAGCAGCAGGTGTGCATCGGAATCTAAAACTGGTGACACAGGAAAGGCATAAAACATAGACACTAAGAAAAGACAGTCATCTTGTACTTAAGTCGGCATTGTGCCTTTTGTATTTAATTCCGATGCAATATTTATGTTTCATCGTCAAAGTGAAGGTCCAAGCGATACAGTACATCTCAAGTTGTGCATCGGAATCTAAAACTGGAGACCCAGGAATGGCCAAAACATAGACACTAATAGAAAATCATTCCTCTTGTACTTAAGTCGGCATTGTGCTTTTTGTATTCAATTCCGATGCAATTGTTTTGTTTCATCGACAAAGTGAAGGTCCAAGGGATACAGTAAAACTGAAGTGAACCATCGGAATCTAAAACTGGTCTCACAGGAAAGGCTCAAATCATTGACACTAAGAAAAGTCAGTCATCTTGTTCTTAAGTCGGCATTGTGCCGTTTGTACTTAATTCCGATGCAATTCATGTGTTTCATCGTCTAAGTGAAGGTCCAAGGAATACAGCAAACCTGAAGTGAAGCATCGAAATCTAGAACTGGTCTCACAGGAAAGGCACAGTAAGAAGACTCAGTCTTCTTGTACTTATGTCGACATTGTGCATTTTGTATTTCATTCCGATGCAATTTTGTGTTTCATCTACAAAGTGGAAGACCAACGGATACAGTAAACGTGCAGGTGTGCATCGCAATATAAAACTGGTGACACAGGGAAGACTCAAAACATAAACACTAAAATAAGACAGTCTTCTTGTACTTAAGTCAGCATTGTGCCTTTTGTATTTAATTCCGATGCAATGTTTGATTCATCGTCAATGTGAAGGTCCAAGGGATGCAGTAAACCTGCAGTTGTACATCGGAATTTAAAACTGGTGACACTGAAAAAGGCTAAAAACATAGACACTAAGAAACGTCTGTCTTCTTGTACTTAAGTCGGCATTGTGCCTTTTGTATTTAGTTCCGATGCAATTTTTGTGTTTTATCGTCAAATTGAAGGTCCAAGGGATACAGCAAACTTGAAGTGAAGCATCGGAATGTAAAACTGGTCTCACAGGAATGGTTCAAATCATAGACACTAATAATAGCCAGTCTTCTTGAACTTAAGTCGGCATTGTGCCTTTTCTATTTAAATCCGGTGCAATTTCAGTGTTTCATCGTCAAAATGAAGGTCCCAGGTAAACAGTAAACCTGAAGTGAACCATCGTAATCTAAAACTGGTCTCACAGGAAAGGCTCAAATCATAGACGATAAGAAGACTCAGTTTTCTTATACTTAAGTCGGAATTGTGCCTTTTGTATTTAATTCCGCTGCAATTTTTGTGTTACATCGTCAAAGTGAAGGACCAAGGGAAAAGTAAACCTGCAGTTGTTCATAGGAATCTAAAATTGGTGACACAGGAAAGGCTCAAATCATAGACAATATGAAAATTCTGTCTTCTTGTACTTAAGTCGGCATTGTGCCTTTTGTATTTAATTCCGATGCAATTTTTGTGTTTCATCGTCAAAGTGAAGGTCCAAGCGATACCGTAAACCTGCTGTTGTGCATCGGACTCTGAAACTGGTGACGCAGGAAAGGCTTAAACCATAGACACCTAGAGAAGTCAATCTTCTTGTACTTAAGTCGGAATTGTGCCTTTTGTATTTAATTCCGATGCAATGTTTGTGTCTCAACATCAAACGGAAGGTCCAAGGGATACAGTAAACCTGAAGTGAAGCATCTGAATCGAAAACTGGTCGCACAGGAAAGGCACAAAACATAGACAGTATGAAGACTCAGTCCTCGTGTATTTAAGTCGGCATTGTGCTTTTTTATTTAATTCCGATGCAATTTTTGTGTTTCATCGTCAAAGTGAACGTCCAAGGGATACAGTAAACATGCAGTTGTTCATCGGAATCTAAAACTGGTGACACAGCAAAGGCTCAAATCATAGAAACTAACAAAAGTCAGACTTCTTGTACTTAAATCGGCATTTTGCCTTTTGTATTTAGTTCCGATGCAATTTTTGTGTTTTATCGTCAAATTGAAGGTCCAAGAGATACAGCAAACCTGAAGTGAAGCATCGGAATGTAAAACTGGTCTCACAGGAATGGGTCAAATCATAGACACTAAGAAATGTCAGCCTTCTTGCACTTAAGTCGGCATTGTGCCTATTGTATTTAATTCCGATGCAATTTTTGTGTTTCATCGTCAAAGGGAAGGGTTCAAGGGATACAGAATACCTGCAGTTGTGCATCGGAATCTAAAACAGCTGACACAGGAAAGGCATAAAACATAGACACTAAGAAAAGTCAGTCATCTTGTACTTAAGTCGGCATTGTGCCTTTTTGTATTTAATTCCGATGCAATTTTTGTGTTTCGTCGTCAAAGTGAAGGTCCAAGTGATACTGTAAACCTTAAGTGAAGCACAGGAAACTAAAACTGGTGACACAGGAATACTGAAAACATAGACACTAAGATAAGTCAGTCTCCTAGTACTTATGTCGGCATTGTGCCTTTTCTATTTAATTCCGGTGCAATTTCTGTGTTTCATCGTCAAAATGAAGGTCCCAGGTAAACAGTAAACCTGAAGTGTACCATCGTAATCTAAAACTGGTCTCACAGGAAAGGCTCAAATCATAGACGATAAGAAGACTCAGTCTTCTTATACTTAAGTCGGAATTGTGCCTTTTGTATTTAATTCCGCTGCAATTTTCATGTTTCATCGTCAAAGTGAAGGTCCAAGCGATACAGTAAACCTGCTGTTGTGCATCGGACTCTGAAACTGGTGACGCAGGAAAGGCTTAAAACATAGACACCTAGAGAAGTCAGTCTTCTTGTACTTAAGACGGCATTGTGCCTTTTGTAATTAATTCCGATGCAATTTTTGTGTTACATCGTCAAAGTGAAGGTCCAAGGGATAGAGTAAACCTGCAGTTGTGCATCGGAATCTAAAGCTGGTGACACATGAAAGGCTCAAACCATAGACAATAAGAAAAGTCAGTCTTCTTGTACTTTAGTTCTAATTCTGCCCTTTGTATTTAATTCTGATGCAATTTTTGTGTCTCATCACCAAAGGGAAGGTCCAAGTGAAACATCTGAATCTAAAACTGGTCGTACTGGAAAGGCACAAAACATAGACAGTATGAAGACACAGTCCTCGTGTATTTAAGTCGGCATTGCGCTTATTTATTTCATTCCGATGCAATTTCTGTGTTTCATCGTCAAAGTTAACGTGCAAGGGATACAGTAAACATGCAGTTGTTCATCGGAATCTAAAATTGGTGACACAGCAAAGGCTCAAATCATAGAAACTAACAAAAGTCAGACTTCTTGTACTTAAGTCGGCATTTTGCGTTTTGAATTTAATTCCGATGCAATTTTTGTGTTTCATCGTCAATGTAAAGGGCCAAGGTATTCAGTAAAGCTGATGTGAAGTTTCGGAAACTAAAACTAGTGGCACAGGAATCTCTCAGAACATAGACACTACGAAAAGTCAGTCTTCTTGTACTTAAGTTGGCATTGTGCCTTTTGTATTTAATTACGATGCAATTTTTGTGTTTCATCGCCAAAGTGAAGGTCCAATGGATACATTTAACCTGCAGTTGTGCATCGGAATCGAAAACTGGTGTCCAGGAAAGACTCAACACATAGACTCTAAGAAAAGGGAGCCTTCTCATACTTAAGTCACCTAGAGAAGTCAGTCTTCTTGTACTTAAGACGGCATTGTGCCTTTTGTAATTAATTCCGATGCAATTCTTGTGTTTCATCGTGAAAGTGAATGTCCAAGGGGTACAGTAAACCTGCAGTTGTGCATCGGAATCTAAACCTGGTGACACAGAAAAGGCTCTAAACATAGACACTAAGAAAAGTCAGTCTTCTTGTACTTTAGTCGGCATTGTGCTTTTTGTATTTAATTCCGATGCAATTTTTGTGCTTGATCGTCAACGTGAAGGTCCAATTGATAGAGTAAACCTGAAGTGCAGCTTCGGAATCTAAAACTGGTGATACAGGAAAGGCTCAAAACATAGACACCAAGTAAAGTCAGTCTTCTTCTGCTTAATCCTCATTGTGCCTTTTGTATTTAATTCCGATGCAATTTTTGTGTTTCATCGTCAAAGTGATGTTCCAAGGAATACAGTAAACCTGCAGTTGTGCATCGGAATCTAAAACTGGTGACACAGGAAATTCTCAAAACATAGACAATAAGAGAAGTCAGTCTTCTTGTACTTAAGTCGGCATTGTGCCTTTTGTATTTACTTCCGATGCAACTTTTGTGTTTCATCGTCAATGTTAAGGTCCAATGGATACAGTAAACATGAAGTGAAGCATCGGAATCCAGAACTGGTCTCACAGGAAAGGCACAAAGCATAGACAGTTAGAAGAGTCAGTCTTCTTGACCATATGTCGGCATTGTGGCTTTTGTATTTTATTTGTGACATTATTGGATTTCAGACATTTTGCATATGAGAAAAGGACAGCCACCAAGCTGTAGTTTGCAGTGATACTATGCATGACAACACGAGAGTAAAAAAAAATACTAGTCAAATAAAAATAACTGACATTTCAGCTCCACCCCAGTCGGAAAACTATTGGTAGCTTCTTTGTGCCTCCACGGGGAAGCTGCGGACCGAAATTACAACACTCTGAACTAACATTAGACGACAAGTTAAGACAAGCTCTCATATCTTTAACAACTCATGGCAACCTAAGAAAAAAGGCGCATGACAAACACATTAGCAAAGTCTTATCGTATCGTATAAATGAACGAGTGCTATTAAAGACCCACTTCAAACCATCTTTGATTCATCGTAAGAATCGCAAGTGGCAGCACTTGTATGAAGGACCATATATTATCTTAAGAAAGCCGCACATTGGTTGCTATCTATTAGCTGACCCTGTATCTGGACGAATAAAAGGATTGTTTCATCACGTAGACTTGAGGAAATACCGAGTCAACCATTGAAAATATCTGTTAAGTTAAGCTGCTAAAAGAAAATATACACACACACTATAAGTTGTCATACTATGTGTGAAGTACCAACGTATGTAAGAGTAGTGCACAGGACTAACACCCTGTCGACCTGCAACAACAAGATAAGTAATTTATATGAGCACCTTAAGTAAAACACATTTATTGTAGGAGAGCAAGATTTGCCTTAGATGTAAGTTAGTTTTAAGTTAATTGAGCCATGAACGGCCACAGCCGAAAGAGCTGACAAATATTATAGTAGGAACGTGCTAAGTGCCACCTGCTACCACTAGTTTTAAGTATAGCAAAGCTCTCTCCTCTTGAATGAAATAAATTAAAATGATCATTCAGACCAGAATGATTGCTCGTAGGAAAAAAAATAAATAAATAAAAAAATTATCAAGGTCGCTTACTCTAATGAGGTAAATGTTATGTTATGCATAAGGAGTGTGTGACAACAAATTTTATGAGACCACCTATGAAACGCAGCAGGCAAAAAGCAGCAGCTTAGCATATAAGAATCAAGTAAGTCAATAACGATCCAGGTAGCAGGAAAGAAGTGCGCAACTCAATTATTTTATTATAATACGGAGAAAACCGTATACGCTCATAACAATTTTATGGCACAGTGCAGCTGAAATACAAAGATCATTTATAAATAAATTAGTTTAGTACTAGAAATATCTATTTCAGGTCCTCGAGATACGACGATTTTTTTTACAAAACAATTTTATGATACATGGAACAGAAGATACTTAACAGACACAGTTCACTGCTAATGCATGGTTTAAGTAATTTTAGATATGCCTAGAAAATTGTTTAGAGAGCTGGATCAGATGACACTGAAACTACTGTATCGATTTAATTATACTATTTGTCATGAAAAACTAAGGTGATAATACTGTATGTTAAGCTCATCATATCATACGTCATTAACACTGTGTCTTCAAATCTCTTCACTCCATAAAAGTCTTTTGTGTTTTCCTCTAACCAGTATCCTTACCATCCTACCTTATCCAGTAGAGAAGTGAATTTTACGAGCTGGTTGCATGATTGATACATACAGGCTATACGAATGGATAGTCACGACACATTGGTTGTCGACGGGCTATGCTTATTCTCCGCAAATTGCGAGTTCAATTAAGATTTGTTATGTGCAATTGCACGACAGGGAACACCAAGCTTCCCAATTACCCTAATGGTAGTTTGAACACGAACTGTTCATAACGTAAACGAAGCCACATTGACTATGTCTTCAAACTAACGACGTAATAGAGAGAAAATAAAAGAGCTGAACTTGCGAAAAGAGTAACTATTGTAAAAAGAAAAGAATAACAAGATTTCGAACAAAGTGTAAACCTAAAGTGCCTTGGAAGCACAAACTACGAACAAGAGACACGCTTTTCGTCAGGCCTTGTAGTCACAGAGACTAAATATTTCTTTGTAAATAATTTTTAGACATGATATGTATACTAAATGTTAACTGTACTTTGTAGTAATAATGCAGTCAGTAGTAAATGGACACGTATGTGCTGCTGCGTGTGAACTGATTATAGACAAGTAATTAATGGACACGTATAAAAGTAGTGCGTGTGAATCTTAACATGACGACCAAATCAATGTGAACACGAATTAATAATAACGTGTGAACTGAAAAGGTGATAAATCCAAGGGCACGTGTGAAATACCGCGTGTGAAGTAATGTTATAAGTACTTGTACCACGAAACCACGATGTAGAAAGCCGAAGAGTGAAAGTGAATAAGTGTTGTACTAACCACAAACGGTAGTGTACGCCTTTCCACGAACACATTCTTCGAAACAGCTGCGGGAGTCGCCGCATCTGGCTGCTTCCGTAATCCAGAGTCGATGAAAAACTGTGTAAAAACTCACACCATGGCTAGTAGACACCTAACGCTCTGCTTCTCGCAGAATACTGCTGCTAGCGTTGTGGAACTGTCAAGTTATTATAACGTGATTGTGACCAACGGACGTAACACTGTGTACGCTGAGCGCTCAACAATCAATTTTTCTTTGCACAACGAGCGCGGATGCCAAATGTGTTTGAAATGCATTCAAAATATAATATGATAAAGCAATGAATTAAGCACTCATGTACCTTGTGAAATTATAAAGACACTAATCGGAAGAGTCGTAAGCTCGATTTTCACAATTGCTACCGAATTCACTGACCAGGCCGAGTAATGACGAAAACGTGTCGAACCAAATAAAACCAAAAAAATAGATAAATATGAGAACTGAGCATTCCTAAGAGAATGAGTCCTTATGTACATAAACAATTGTTATCCTTACCTAATCCAATTTTCTTTTAGGCTAAGTTATTAGTAAGTAAGCACATTCTAATACAGATTTTTTTTCTGTATTTTTCATGTACGAAAACATAAATGGAAGCACGGACAAGTGTCAAGTGAAATAGAGACCGCCACCATACGGCTCAACATGTTGCAGAACCAGTCTTCCAGTTCCTGACCCACGACGTATTTCCAACGCAACATCACACCCCGACAACTACTCCAACTTCCACAGTGAAAGTGATGCCCTACTTTTCCTCCACTGTGAAAGTGTAATCAATTTCCCCACTCAAGTGCAGTGCTATCATTTATACCCGAAGTTCTACCACTCCCAGTGCAACTCATACCTACCCAAGTGTAGTGAAACTTTTTTTTTTTTTGCAGGTCATAAAAGCCACAAATAAGTAAAGTGCTACGTATTTACTGCAAGAAATCTTCGACGAAACAATGACAAAAATATTCCTGTAGTATGTCACTGTAAAACAAGAATGTCAATTTTTTGTAACATATTTTTTCCACGAGTGCACACAGCACCCAGACTTCCTGCGAAGTCAAGTAATTTATTTCTTTGTTTTTTTTATATTTATTATGCCATGTATAATGTATCTATGTATGTGTCTCTTTATCTTAATTTCATTATCTTTTACCGAGAAATGAACATTTGTTATCCTTGTACAATACATTAGAAAGGGCACAGTTCAATTGTCATGTAGTTACCCTATGGACAAATTACTATCAATTTCAGTCGTACGAATATACTTACCTGATACTCTGTATGTTAACCACTTTGCTTGATGTAATGTGTAAAATCTATTGTAAAGAATTTTTGCAAGTAATACTAACTTGTTTCACGAAAGCAATAATATCACGACTACGCGTGAGTCTCGATGATCCTGACGGAGTCATCGCTCCTCACGCGGGAAGCAATGTGATATTATTGGATTTCAGACATTTTGCATACGAGAAAAGGACAGCCACCAACCTGTAGTTTGCAGTGATACTAAGCATGACAACATGAGAGTAAAAAAAAAAAAAAAAAAAAAAACGAAATCTGTATATAACGTTCGCCTACACCAAGACGCGCGGCCAGCGTTTAAAAGGTACTTTTAAATACTATGACTCGCTGGGCGCAGATATTTAAAATCATTGCCGCAGCGCTTGATAGCAATAAGCTGCGAAACAGAAGAAAGAACAATTTATCATTTGTTAGGAAAATTCTAGAGTCTTTATAGTTGGTTGTACTTCTGGTCGCCGATATGTTAACATGTACTTCATTACCTTTGATGTTTGGATGCCGACTTGTTAAGACGTGTTGTTTAGCACCGCTACAAGTTTAGTGTGAAAAACCACGTTATCATCAAGAAAGAAAACGCTTTTGTAAACCTAGTGCCGATAAAAAATACTTACGCGCACGCCAGGACATTTAATTTTTACAAAATATCACACATACAAAAGCAGCGATTGTTGGACTGCTCCATGTATGAGAAATTATAAAAATGTAAGTTTTGTATTCATTGTAAATTTGGTAATGTTTATAGTTTAACGCCTTTCTTCTTTGAGAATATACTTTTCCTCCACTGTACAGAAAATCTATGCTTATTCTTTTCTTTAAATTAACCACAAATAATGTTTATGTTTAAATGAACTTTGTTACAGGTTCGCTCTTTATCGCGGTGTGTCGATTGTATTTGGGAGACCATTAACGTGTCCAATTTACGATCTGAAAATTTTTTTTACAAAATTTCACTGTTTTGCATTCATTTCCAATTTTTTTTATTATTATTCAAATAGATCCCTTAGGTAATTTCATTGAAGAGTCTGATTGCGTGAAAGCAATCCGGGTTAAGAGGTCATTTGAGAAACTATTTTCACGCAATCAATCCGTACGTCTCCTAAACACAATCGAGAATCGACGCATCATCGATCATTCATTAATTTTTCTCTTTTTCCAAGTCGTACCAAGAAACGGCCAAGGAGAACTGCCGTGAGTACGCAATCTAGTGTTAAAAGGTTGCATTCTTTATCTTGTCGGCAAACATTGCCATGAATTATCAACACCAATGTTATATTTGGTTAAATGTGAAAAGCCAAAAAACCTTTTAACGCTATGTGCATCGGAGTCTAACACTCAGCCCCCAGGGATGAGCTGAAGTACATACTCTTCTAAACTGTACTCCTGTGGACAGAAATCGGAATTGCGAATTTTGTATTGAATCGGGATGCAATTTCTGTGTTTCAACGTCAATGTGATGGTCGAAGGGTTACAGTAAACCTGCTATGGTGCATCGGAGTCTTACACTGGGCCCCCATGGAAGAGCCACAGTACATACTCTTCTAAACCGTACTCCTGTGGACAGAAATCGGCATTGCGAATTTTGTATTGAATCGGGATGCAATTTCTGTGTTTCATCGTCAATGCGATGGTCGAAGGGATACAGTATACCTGCTGTGGTGCATCGGAGTCTGACACTGGGCCCCCATGGGAAAAGCCAAAGTACATACTCTTCTAAACCGTACTCCTGTGGACAGAAATCGGCAATGCGAATTTTGTATTGAATCGGGATACAATTACTGTGTTTCATCGTCAATGCGATGGTCGAATGGTTACAGGAAACCTGCTGTGGTGTATCGGCGTCTAACACAAAGCCCCCAGGGAACAGCCAAAGTACATACTCTTCTAAGCCGTACTCCTGTGGACAGATATCGGCATTGCGAATTTTGTATTGAATCGGGATGCAATTTCTGTGTTTCATCGTCAATGTGATGGTCGAAGGGTAACAGTAAACCTGCTGTGGTGCATCGGTGTCTAACAATGGGCCCCCAGGGAAGAGCCCAAAAACGGGCTCCCCGAAACGTTACTCTCGTCAATATAAATCGACATTGCAAATTTTGTATTGAATCTGGATGCAATTTCTGTGTTTTATCGTCAATGTGATGGTCGAAGGGTAACAGTAAACCTGCTGTGGTGCATCGGAGTCTAACACTGGGTCCCCAGGGAAGAGCCAAAATAACATACTCTTCTAAACGGTACTCCTGTGGACAGAAATCGGCATTGCGAATTTTGTATTGAATCGAGATGCAATTTCTGTGTTTCATCGTCAATGTGACGGTCGAAGGGATACAGTAAACCTGCTGTGGTGCATCGGAGTCTAACACTGGCCCCTCAGAGAAGAGCCAAAGTACATACTCTTCTAAACCGTCCTCCTGTGGACAGAAATCGGCATTGCGAATTTTGTATTGAATCGGGATGCAATTTCTGTGTTTCATCGTCAATGTGACGGTCGAAGGGATACAGTGAACCTGCAGTAGTGCATCGGAGTCTAACACTGGCCCCCAGAGAAGAGCCAAAGTACATACTCTTCCAAACCGTCCTCCTGTGGACAGAAATTGGCATTGCGAATTTTGTATTGAATCGGGATGCAATTTCTGTGATTCATCGTCAATGTGATGGTCGGATGGTAACAGTAAACCTGTTGTGATGCATCGGAGTCTAACACTGGGCCCCCAGGGAAGAGCCCAATCGTTGATTTGAAGGTCCAAGGGATACAGTAAACCTGCAATTGTGCATAGGAAACTAATACTGCTGTCCCAGGAACGGCTCAAAGCACGAACTATTAGAAGAGTTACTCCTCTTATGAATAATTCGACATTTTGCCTTTTGTATTCAATATCGATGCAATTTCTGTGATTCATCGTCGACTTGAAGGTCCAAGGGATACAGTAAACCTGCAATGGTGCATCGGAATCTAATACTGCTGTCCCAGGAAAGGCTCAAAGCACGAACTATTAGAAGAGTTACTCCTCTTATGAATATTTCGACATTTTGCCTTTTGTATTCAATATCGATGCAATTTCTGTGTTTCATCGTCGACTTAAAGGTCCAAGGGATACAGTAAACCTGCAATGGTGCATCGGAATCTAATACTGCTGTCCCAGAAAAGGCTCAAAGCACGAACTATTAGAAGAGTTACTCCTCTTATAAATAAGTCGACATTTTGCCTTTTGTATTCAATATCGATGCAATTTCTGTGTGTCATCGCTGATTTGAAAGTCCAAGGGACACAGTAAACCTGCAATGCAATGGTGCAATATTATTTACAAGAGGGGTAACTCTTCTAATAGTTCGTGCTTTGAGCCTTTCCTGGGACAGCAGTATTAGATTCCGATGCACCATTGCAGGTTTACTGTATCCCTTGGACCTTCAAATCAACGATGAAACACAGAAATTGCATCAATATTGAATACAAAAGGCAAAATGTCGACTTATTTACAAGAGGAGTAACTCTTCTAATTGTTCGTGCTTTGAGCCTTTCCTGGGACAGCAGTATTAGATTCTGATGCACCATTGCAGGTTTACTGTACCCTTGGACCTTTAAATCAACGATGAAACACAGAAAGTGCATCGATATTGAATACAAAATCAACGATTTATAAGAGGAGTAACTCTTCTAATAATTCGTGCTTTGAGCCTTACCTGGGGCAGCAGTATTAGATTCCGATGCACCATTGCTGGATTACTGTAACCCTTGGACCTTCAAATCATCGATGAAACACAGAAATTGCATCGACATTGAATACAAAAGGCAAAATATCGACTTATTTATAAGAGGATTAACTCTTCTAATAGTTCGTGCTTTGAGCCTTTCCTGGGACAGCAATATTAGATTCCGATGCGCCATTGCAGGTTTACTGTGTCCCTTGGACCTTTAAATCAACGATGAAACACAGAAATTGCATCGATATTGAATACAAAAGACAAAATGTCGACTTATTTACATGAGGTGTAACTCTTCTAATACAGTCCTGGAAATGGAAAAAAGAACACATTGACACCGGTGTGTCAGACCCACCATACTTGCTCCGGACACTGCGAGAGGGCTGTACAAGCAATGATCACACGCACGGCACAGCTGACACACCAGGAACCGCGGTGTTGGCCGTCGAATGGCGCTAGCTGCGCAGCATTTGTGCACCTCCGCCGTCAGTGTCAGCCAGTTTGCCGTGGCATACGGAGCTCCATCGCAGTCTTTAACACTGGTAGCATGCCGCGACAGCGTGGACGTGAACCGTATGTGCAGTTGACGGATTTTAGCGAGGGCGTATAGTGGGCATGCGGGAGGCCGGGTGGACGTACCGCCGAATTGCTCAACACGTGGGGCGTGAGGTCTCCACAGTACATCGATGTTGTCGCCAGTGGTCGGCGGAAGGTGCACGTGCCCGTCGACCTGAGACCGGACCGCAGCGACGCAGGAATGCACGCCAAGACCGTAGGATCCTACGCAGTGCCGTAGGGGACCGCACCGCCACTTCCCAGCAAATTAGGGACACTGTTGCTCCTGGGGTATCGGCGAGGACCATTCGCAACCGTCTCCATGAAGCTGGGCTACGGTCCCGCACACCGTTAGGCCGTCTTCCGCTCACGCCCCAACATCGTGCAGCCCGCCTCCAGTGGTCTCGCGACAGGCGTGAATGGTGGGACGAATGGAGACGTGTCGTCTTCAGCGATGAGAGTCGCTTCTGCCTTGGTGCCAATGATGGTCGTATGCGTGTTTGGCGCCGTGCAGGTGAGCGCCACAATCAGGACTGCATACGACCGAGGCACACAGGGCCAACACCCGGCATCATGGTGTGGGGAGCGATCTCCTACACTGGCCGTACACCACTGGTGATCGTCGAGGGGACACTGAATAGTGCTTGGTACATCCAAACCGTCATCGAACCCATCGTTCTACCATTCCTAGACCGGCAAGGGAACTTGCTGTTCCAACAAGACAATGAACGTCTGCATGTATCCCGTGCCACCCAACGTGCTCTAGAAGGTGTAAGTCAACTACCCTGGCCAGCAAGATCTCCGGATCTGTCTCCCATTGAGCATGTTTGGGACTGGATGAAGCGTCGTCTCAAGCAGTCTGCACGTCCAGCACGAACTCTGGTCCAACTGAGGCGCCAGGTGGAAATGGCATGGCAAGCCGTTCCACAGGACTACATCCAGCATCTCTACGATCGTCTCCATGGGAGAATAGCAGCCTGCAATGCTGCGAAAGGTGGATATACACTGTACTAGTGTCGACATTGTGCATGCTCTGTTGCCTGCGTCTATGTGCCTGTGGTTCTGTCAGTGTGATCATGTGATGTATCTGACCCCAGGAATGTGTCAATAAAGTTTCCCCTTCCTGGGACAATGAATTCACTGTGTTCTTATTTCAATTTCCTGGAGTGTAGTTCGTGATTTTAGCCTTTCCTGGGACAGCAGTATTAGATTCCGATGCACCATTGCAGGTTTACTGTATCTCTTGGACCTTCAAATCAACGATGAAACACAGAAAGTGCATCGATATTGAATACAAAAGGCAAAATGTCGACTTATTTATAAGAGGTGCACTCTTCTAATATTTAGTGTCTTGAGCCTTTCCTGGGACAGCAGTATTAGATTCCGATGCACCATTGCAGGTTTACTGTATCCCTTGGACCTTCAAATCGACGATGAAGCACAGAAATTGAATCGAATGTTGAATACAAAACGCAAAATTTCGACTTATTTAAAAGAGGAGTAACTCTTCTAATAGTTCGTGTTTTGAGCCTTTCCTGGGACAGCAGTATTAGATTCCGATGCACCATGGCAGGTTTACTGTATCCCTTGGACCATCAAATCAACGATGAACCCCAGAAATTGCATCGATATTGAATACAAAAGTCAAAATGTCCACTTATTTATAAGAGGAGTAACTCTCCTAATAGTTCGTGCTTTGAGCCTTTCCTTGGACAGCAGTATTACATTCCGATGCGCCATTGCAGGTTTACTGTATCCCTTGGACCTTCAAATCAACGATGAAACACAGAAATTGCATCGATATTGAATACAAAAGGCAAAATGTCGACTTAGTTATAACAGGAGTAACTCTTCTAATAGTTCGTGCATTGAGAGTTTCCTGGGACAGCAGTATTAGATTCCGATGCACCATTGCAGGTTTACTGTATCCCTTGCACCTTCAAATCAACGATGAAACACAAAAATTGCATCGATATTGAATACAAATGGCAAAATGTCGACTTACTTACAAGAGGAGTAACTCTTCTAATAGTTCGTTATTTTAACCTTCCCTGGGACAGCAGTATTAGATTCCGATGCACCATTGAAGGTTTACTGTATCCCTTGGACCTACAAATCAACGATGAAACACAGAAATTGCATCGATATTGAATTCAAAAGGCAAAATGTCGACTTATTTACAAGAGGAAGAACTCCTCTAATAATTTGTGCTTTGAGCCTTTCCAAGGACAGCAGTATTAGATTCCGATGCACCATTGCAGGATTACTGTAACCCTTGGACCTTCAAATCAACGATGAAACACAGAAATTGCATCAATATTGAATACAAAATGCAAAATTTCGACTTATTTAAAAGAGGAGTAACTCTTCTAATAGTTCGTGTTTTGAGCCTTTCCTGGGACAGCAGTATTAGATTCCGATGCACCATGGCAGGTTTACTGTATCCCTTGGACCATCAAATCAACGATGAAACACAGAAAATGCATCGATATTGAATACAAAAGCCAAAATGTCGAGTTATTTATAAGAGGAGTAACTCTCCTAATAGTGCGTGCTTTGGGCCTTTCCTTGGACAGCAGTATTACATTCCGATGCGCCATTGCAGGTTTACTGTATCCCTTGGACCTTCAAATCAACGATGAAACACAGAAATTGCATCGATATTGAATACAAAAGGCAAAATGTCGACTTAGTTATAACAGGAGTAACTCTCCTAATAGTTCGTGCTTTGAGCCTTTCCTTGGACAGCAGTATTACATTCCGATGCGCCATTGCAGGTTTACTGTATCCCTTGGACCTTCAAATCAACGATGAAACACAGAAATTGCATCGATATTGAATACAAATGGCAAAATGTCGACTTACTTACAAGAGGAGTAACTCTTCTAATAGTTCGTTATTTTAGCCTTCCCTGGGACAGCAGTATTAGATTCCGATGCACCATTGAAGGTTTACTGTATCCCTTGGACCTACAAATCAACGATGAAACACAGAAATTGCATCGATATTGAATTCAAAAGGCAAAATGTCGACTTATTTACAAGAGGAAGAACTCCTCTAATAATTTGTGCTTTGAGCCTTTCCAAGGGCAGCAGTATTAGATTCCGATGCACCATTGCAGGATTACTGTAACCCTTGGACCTTCAAATCAACGATGAAACACAGAAATTGCATCGATATTGAATACAAAATGCAAAATGTCGACTTATTTACAAGGGGAGAAACTCTTCTAATAGTTCGCGCTTTGAGCCTTTCCTGGGACAGCAGTATTAGATTCCGATGCACTATTGCAGGTTCACTGTATCCCTTGGACCTTCAAATCAACGATAAACAACAGAAATTGCATCGATATTGAATACAAAATGCAAAATGTCGACTTATTTACAAGAGGAGTAACTCTTCTAATAGTTCGTGCTTCTAGCCTTTCCTGGGACAGCAGTATTAGATTCCGATGCACCATTACAGGTTTACTGTATCCCTTGGACCTTCAAATCGACGATGATACACAGAAATTGCATCGAATGTTGAACACAAAACGCAAAATGTCGACTTATTTAAAAGAGGAGTAACTCTTCTAATTGTTCGTGCTTTGAGCCTTTCCTGGGACAGCAGTATTAGATTCCGATGCACCATTGCAGGTTTACTGTATCCCTTGGACCATCAAATCAACGATGAAACACAGAAAATGCATCGATATTGAATACAAAAGTCAAAATGTCGACTTATTTATAAGAGGAGTAACTCTTCTAATAGTTCTTGATTAGAGCCTTTCCTGGGACAGCATTATTAGATTCCAATGAACCATTGCAGGTTTACTGTATCCCTTGGACCTTCAAATCAACGATGAAACACAGAAATTGCATCGATATTGAATACAAAATGCAAAATGTCGCCTTATTTACAAGAGAAGTAACTCTTCTAATAGTTCGTTCTTTGAGCCTTTCCTGGGACAGCAGTATTAGATTCCGATGCACCATTGCAGGTTTACTGTATCTCTTGGACCTTCAAATCAACGATGAAACACAGAAATTGCATCGATATTGAATACAAAATGCAAAATGTCGACTTATTTACAAGAGAAGTAACTCTTCTAACAGTTCGTTCTTTGAGCCTTTCCTGGGACAGCAGTATTAGATTCCGATGCACCATTGCAGGTTTACTGTATCTCTTGGACCTTCAAATCAACGATGAAACACAGAAATTGCATCGATATTGAATTCAAAAGGCAAAATGTCGACTTATATACAAGAGGAGTAACTCTTCTAATAGTTCGTGCTTTGGAACTTTCCTTGGACAGCAGTATAAGATTCCGATGCGCAATTGCAAGTTTATTGTATCCCTTGGACCTTCAAAACAACGATGAAACACAGAAATTGCATCGATATTGAATTCAAAAGGCAAAATGTCGATATATTTACAAGAGGAGTAACTCTTCTAATTATTCGTGATTTGAGCCTTTCCTGGGGCAGCAGTATTAGATTCCGATGCACCATTGCAGGATTACTGTAACCCTTGGACCTTCGAATCATTGATGAAACACAGAAATTGCATCGATATTGAATACAAAAAGCAAAATTTCGACTTATTTATAAGAGGTGTAAATCTTCTAATATTTAGTGCCTTGAGCCTTTCCTGGGACAGCAGTATTAGATTCCGATGCACCATTGCAGAATTACTGTTTCCCTTGGACCTTCAAATCAACGATGAACCACAGAAATTGCATCGATATTGAATACAAAAGGCAAAATGTCGACTTATTTACAAGAGGAGTAACTCTTCTAATAGTTCGTGCTTTTAGCCTTTCCTGGGACAGCAGTATTAGATTCCGATTCACCACTGCAGGTTTACTGTATCCCTTGTACCTTCAAATCAACGATAAAAAGCAGAAATTGCATCGATATTGAATACAAAATGCAAAATATCGACTTATTTACAAGAGGAGTAACTCTTCTAATAGTTCGTGCATTTAGCTTTTCCTGGGACAGCAGTATTAGATTCCGATGCATCATTGCAGGTTTACTGTATCCCTTGGACCTTCAATTCGACGATGAAACACAGAAATTGCATCGATATTGAATACAAAACGCTAAATGTCGACTTATTGATAAGAGGAGTAACTCTTCTAATAGTTCTTGCTTTGAGCCTTTCCTGGGACAGCATTATTAGATTCTGATGAACCATTGCAGGATTACTGTATCCCTTGCACCTTCAAATCAACGATGAAACACAGAAATTGTATCAATATTGAATACAAAAGGCAAAATGTCGACTTATTTACAAGAGGAGTAACTCTTCTAATAGTTCGTGCTTTGAGCCTTTGCTGGGACAGCAGTATTAGATTCCGATGCACCATTGCAGGTTTACTGTATCTCTTGGACATTCAAATCAACGATGAAACACAGAAATTGCATCGATATTGAATACAATAGGCAAAATGTCGACATCATTACAAGAGGAGTAACTCTTCGTATAGTTCGTGATTGAGCCTTTCCTGTGACAGTAGTATTAGATTCCGATGTACCATTGAAGGATTACTGTATCCCTTGGACCTTCAAATCAACGATGAAACACAGAAATTGCATCGATATTGAATACAAAAGGCAAAATTTCGACTTATTTACAAGAGGAGTAACTTTTCTAATAGTTCGCAATTTTAGCCTTTCCTGGGACAGCAGTATTAGATTCCAATGCACCATTGCAGGTTTACTGTATCCCGTGGACCTTCAAATCAACGATGAAACTCAGAAATTGCATCGATATTGAATACAAAAGGCAAAATGTCGACTTATTTATAAGAGGAGTAACTCTTCTAATAGTTAGTGCTTTTAGCCTTTCCTGGGACAGCAGTATTAGATTCCGATGCACCATTGCAAGTTTACTGTATCCCTTGGACCTTCAAATCAACGATGAACACAGAAATTGCATCGATATTGAATACAAAAGGCAAAATGTCGAGTTATTTATAAGAGGAGTAACTCTTCTAATAGTTCGTGCTTTTAGCCTCTCCTGGGACAGCAGTATTAGATTCCGATGCACCATTGAAGGTTTACTGTTTCCCTTGGACCTTCAAATCAACGATGAAACACAGAAATATCATCGATATTGAATACAAAAGGCAAAATGTCGACTTATTTACAAGAGGAGTAACTCTTCTAATAGTTCGTGCTTTGAGCCTTTCCTGGGACAGCATTATTAGATTCTGATGAACCATTGTAGGATTACTGTATCCCTTGCAACTTCAAATCAACGATGAAACACAGAAATTGTATCAATATTGAATACAAAAGGCAAAATGTCGACTTATTTACAAGAGGAGTAACTCTTCTAATAGTTCGTGCTTTGAGCCTTTGCTGGGACAGCAGTATTAGATTCCGATGCACCATTGCAGGTTTACTGTATCTCTTGGACCTTCAAATCAACGATGAAACACAGAAATTGCATCGATATTAAATTCAAAAAGCAAAATGTCGACTTATTTACAAGAGGAGTAACTCTTCTAATAGTTCGTGCTTTGAGCCTTTCCTGGGACAGCAGTATTAGATTCCGATGCACCACTGCAGGTTTACTGTATCCCTTGGACCTTCAAATCAACGATGAAACACAAAAATTGCATCGATATTGAATACAAAAGGCAAAATGTCGACTTATTTACAAGAGGAGTAACTCTTCTAATCATTCGTGATTTTAGCCTTTCCTGGGACAGCAGTATTAGATTCCGATGCACAATTGCATGTTTACTGTATTCCTTGGACCTTCAAATAAACGATGAATCACAAAAATTGCATCGATATTTAATACAAAAGGCAAAATGTCGACATATTTACAAGAGGAGTAACTCTTCGAATAGTTCGTGATTGAACCTTTCCTTTGACAGCAGTATTAGATTCCGATGCACCATTGCAGGTTTACTGTACCCTTGTACCTTCAAATCAACGATAAAAAGCAGAAATTGCATCGATATTGAATACAAAATGCAAAATGTCGACATATTTACAAGAGGAGTAACTCTTCTAATAGTTCGTGCATTTAGCTTTTCCTGGGACAGCAGTATTAGATTTCGATGCACCATTGCAGGTTTACTGTATCCCTTGGACCTTCAAATCGACGATGAAACACAGAAATTGCATCGAATGTTGAATACAAAACGCAAAATGTCGACTTATTGATAAGAGGAGTAACTCTTCGAATAGTTCGTGATTGAACCTTTCCTTTGACAGCAGTATTAGATTCCGATGCACCATTGCAGGTTTACTGTATCCCTTGGACCTTCAAATCAACGATGAAACACAGAAATTGCATCGATATTGAATACAAAAGGCAAAATGTCGACTTATTTACAAGAGGAGTAACTCTTCTAATAGTTCGCAATTTTAGCCTTTCCTGGGACAGCAGTATTAGATTCCGATGCACCATTGCAGGTTTACTGTATCCCTTGGACCTTCAAATCAACGATGAAACTCAGAAATAGCATCGATATTGAATACAAAAAGCAAAATGTCGACTTATTTATAAGAGGAGTAAGTCTTCTAATAGTTAGTGCTTTTAGCCTTTCCTGGGACAGCAGTATTAGATTCCGATGCACCATTGCAAGTTTACTGTATCCCTTGGACCTTCAAATCAACGATGAAACACAGAAATTGCATCGATATTGAATACAAAAGGCAAAATGTCGACTTATTTATAAGAGGAGTAACTCTTCTAATAGTTCGTGCTTTCAGCCTCTCCTGGGACAGCAGTATTAGATTACGATGCGCCATTGAAGGTTTACTGTATCCCTTGGACCTACAAATCAACGATGAAACACAGTAATTGCATCGATATTGAATTCAAAAGGCAAAATGTCGATTTATTTACAAGAGGAGTAACTCTTCTAATAATTCGTGCTTTGAGCCTTTCCTGGGACAGCAGTATTAGATTCCGATGCACCATTGCAGGATTACTGTAACCCTTGGACCTTCGAATCATCGATGAAACGCAGAAATTGCATCGATATTGAATACAAAAGGCAAAAAGTCGACTTATTTATAAGAGGTGTAACTCTTCTAATATATAGTGTCTTCAGCCTTTCCTGGGACAGCAGTATTAGTTTCCGATGCACCATTGCAGGTTTACTGTTTCCCTTGGACCTTCAAATCAAAGATGAAACACAGAAATATCATCGATATTGAATACAAAAGGCAAAATGTCGACTTATTTACAAGAGGAGTAACTCTTCTAATAGTTCGCGCTTTGAGCCTTTCCTGGGACAGCAGTATTAGATTCCGATGTACCATTGAAGGATTACTGTATCCCTTGGACCTTCAAAACAATGATGAAACACAGAAATTGCATCGGTATTGAATACAAACGGCAAACTGTCGACTTATTTACAAGAGGAGTAACTCTTCTAATAGTTCGTGATTTTAGCCTTTAATGGGACAGCAGTATTAGATACCGATGCGCCATTGCACGTTTACTGTATCTCTTGGACCTTTAAATAAACGATGCAACAGAGAAATTGCATCGATATTGAATACAAAAGGCAAAATGTCGACTTATTTACAAGAGGAGTAACTCTTCTAATACTTCGTTCTTTGAGCCTTTCCTGGGACAGCAGTATTCGATTCCGATGCACCATTGCAGGTTTACTGTATCCCTTGGACCTTCAAATCAACGATGAAACACTGAAATTGCATCGATATTGAATACAAAAGGCAAAATGTCGACTTATTTACAAGAGGAGTAACTCTTCTAATAGTTCGCAATTTTAGCCTTTCCTGGGACAGCAGTATTAGATTCCGATGCACCATTGCAGGTTTACTGTATCCCTTGGACCTTCAAATCAACGATGAAACTCAGAAATAGCATCGATATTGAATACAAAAGGCAAAATGTCGACTTATTTATAAGAGGAGTAACTCTTCTAATAGTTAGTGCTTTGAGCCTTTCCTGGGACAGCAGTAATAGATTCTGATACACCACAGGTTTACTGTATCCCTTGGACCTTCAAATCAACGATAAAAAACAGAAATGGCATCGATATTGAATACAAAAGGCAAAATGTCGACTTATTTACAAGAGGAGTAACTCTTCTAATAGTTCGTGCTTTTAGCCTTTCCTGGGACAGCAGTATTAGATTCCGATGCACCATTGCAGGTTTACTGTATCTCTTGGACCTTCAAATCAACGATGAAACACAGAAATTGCATCGATATTGAATTCAAAAAGCAAAATGTCGACTTATTTACAAGAGGAGTAACTCTTCTAATAGTTCGTGCTTTGAGCCTTTCCTGGGACAGCAGTATTAGATTCCGATGCACCACTGCAGGTTTACTGTATCCCTTGGACCTTCAAATCAACGATGAAACACAAAAATTGCATCGATATTGAATACAAGAGGCAAAATGTCGACTTATTTACAAGAGGAGTAACTCTTCTAATCATTCGTGATTTTAGCCTTTCCTGGGACAGCAGTATTAGATTCCGATGCACAATTGCATGTTTACTGTATTCCTTGGACCTTCAAATAAACGATGAATCACAAAAATTGCATCGATATTTAATACAAAAGGCAAAATGTCGACATATTTACAAGAGGAGTAACTCTTCGAATAGTTCGTGATTGAACCTTTCCTTTGACGGCAGTATTAGATTCCGATGCACCATTGCAGGTTTACTGTATCCCTTGGACCTTCAAATCAACAATGAAACACAGAAATTGCAACGATATTGAATACAAAATGCAAAATGTCGACTTGTTTATAAGAGGTGTAAATCTTCTAATATTTAGTGCCTTGAGCCTTTCCTGGGACAGCAGTATTAGATTCCGATGCACCATTGCAGGTTTACTGTTTCCCTTGGACCTTCAAATCAACGATGAAACACAGAAATTGCATCGATATTGAATACAAAAGGCAAAATGTCGACTTATTTACAAGAGGAGTAACTCTTCTAATAGTTCGCGCTTTGAGCCTTTCCTGGGACAGCAGTATTAGATTCCGATGCACCATTGCAGGTTTACTGTATCCCTTGGACCTTCAAATCGACGATGAAACACAGAAATTGCATCGAATGTTGAATACAAAACGCAAAATGTCGACTTATTGATAAGAGGAGTAAATCTTCTAATAGTTCTTGCTTTGAGCCTTTCCTGGGACAGCATTATTAGATTCCGATGAACCATTGCAGGATTACTGTTTCCCTTGCACCTTCAAATCAACGATGAAACACAGAAATTGTATCAATATTGAATACAAAAGGCAGAATGTCAACTTATTTACAAGAGGAGTAACTCTTCTAATAGTTCGTGATTTTAGCCTTTCCGGGGACAGCAGTACTAGATTCCGATGCACCATTGCATGTTTACTGTATCCCTTGGACCTTCAAATCAACGATGAAAAACAAAAATTGCATCGATATTAAATACAATAGGCAAAATGTCGACATTATTACAAGAGGAGTAACTCTTCGTATAGTTCGTGATTGAGCCTTTCCTGGGACAGCAGTATTAGATTCCGATGTACCATTGAAGGATTACTGTATCCCTTGGACCTTCAAATCAACGATGAAACACAGAAATTGCATCGATATTGAATACAAACGGCAAACTGTCGACTTACTTACAAGAGGAGTAACTCTTCTAATAGTTCGTGCTTTGAGCCTTTCCTGGGACAGCAGTATTAGATTCCGATGCGCCATTGCAGGTTTACTGTATCCCTTGGACCTTCAAATCAACGATGCAACAGAGAAATTGCATCGATATTGAATACAAAAGGCAAAATGTCGACTTATTTACAAGAGGAGTAACTCTTCTAATAGTTCGTTCTTTGAGCCTTTCCTGGGACAGCAGTATTCGATTCCGATGCACCATTGGAGGTTTACTGTATCCCTTGGACCTTCAAATCAACGATGAAACACAGAAATTGCATCGATATTGAATACAAAAGGCAAAATGTCGACTTATTTACAAGAGGAGTAACTCTTCTAATAGTTCGCAATTTTAGCCTTTCCTGGGACAGCAGTATTAGATTCCGATGCACCATTGCAGGTTTACTGTATCCCTTGGACCTTCAAATCAACGATGAAACACAGAAATTGCATCGATATTGAATTCAAAAGGCAAAATGTCGACTTATTTACAAGAGGAGTAACTCTTCTAATAGTTCGCGCTTTGAGCCTTTCCTGGGACAGCAGTATTAGATTCCGATACACCACAGGGTTACTGTATCCCTTGGACCTTCAACTCAACGATAAAAAACAGAAATGGCATCGATATTGAATACAATAGGCAAAATGTCGACTTATTTACAAGAGGAGTAACTCTTCTAATAGTTCGTGCTTTTAGCCTTTCCTGGGACACCAGTATTAGATTCCGATGCACCATTGCAGGTTTACTGCATCTCTTGGACCTTCAAAACAACGATGAAACACAGAAATTGCATCGATATTGAATTCAAAAAGCAAAATGTCGACTTATATACAAGAGGAGTAACTCTTCTAATAGTTCGTGCTTTGAGCCTTTCCTGGGACAGCAGTATTAGATTCCGATGTACCATTGAAGGATTACTGTATCCCTTGGACCTTCAAATCAACGATGAAACACAGAAATTGCATCGATATTGAATACAAACGGCAAACTGTCGACTTATTTACAAGAGGAGTAACTCTTCTAATAGTTCGTGCTTTGAGCCTTTCCTGGGACAGCAGTATTAGATTCCGATGCGCCATTGCAGGTTTACTGTATCCCTTGGACCTTCAAATCAACGATGAAACACAGAAATTGCATCGATATTGAATACAAAAGGCAAAATGTCGACTTATTTACAAGAGGAGTAACTCTTCTAATAGTTCGTTCTTTGAGCCTTTCCTGGGACAGCAGTATTCGATTCCGATGCACCATTGCAGGTTTACTGTATCCCTTGGACCTTCAAATCAACGATGAAACACAGAAATTGCATCGATATTGAATACAAAAGGCAAAATGTCGACTTATTTACAAGAGGAGTAACTCTTCTAATAGTTCGCAATTTTAGCCTTTCCTGGGACAGCAGTATTAGATTCCGATTCACAATTGCAGGTTTACTGTATCCCTTGGACCTTCAAATCAACGATGAAACTCAGAAATAGCATCGATATTGAATACAAAAAGCAAAATGTCGACTTATTTATAAGAGGAGTAACTCTTCTAATAGTTAGTGCTTTTAGCCTTTCCTGGGACAGCAGTATTAGATTCCGGTGCACCATTTCAAGTTTACTGTATCCCTTGGACCTTCAAATCAACGATAAAAAACAGAAATGGCATCGATATTGAATACAAAAGGCAAAATGTCGCCTTATTTACAAGAGGAGTAACTCTTCTAGTAGTTCGTGCTTTTAGCCTTTCCTGGGACACCAGTATTAGATTCCGATGCACCATTGCAGGTTTACTGCATCTCTTGGACCTTCAAAACAACGATGAAACACAGAAATTGCATCGATATTGAATTCAAAAAGCAAAATGTCGACTTATTTACAAGAGGAGTAACTCTTCTAATAGTTCGTGCTTTGAGCCTTTCCTGGGACAGCAGTATTCGATTCCGATGCGCCATTGCAGGTTTACTGTATCCCTTGGACCTTCAAATCAACGATGAAACACAGAAATTGCATCGATATTGATTACAAAAGGCAAAATGTCGACTTATTTATAAGATTAGTAATTCTTCTAATAGTTAGTGCTTTTAGCCTTTCCTGTAACAGCAGTATTAGATTCCGATGCACCATTGCAAGTTTACTGTATCCCTTGGACCTTCAAATCAACGATGAAACACAGAAATTGCATCGATATTGAATACAAAAGGCAAAATGTCGACTTATTTATAAGAGGAGTAACTCTTCTAATAGTTCGTGATTTGAGCCTTTCCTGGGACAGCAGTATTAGATTCCGATGCACCATTGCAGGTTTGCTGTATCCCTTGGACCTTCAAACCAACGATGAAATACAGAAATTGCATCGATATTGAATACAAAAGGCAAAATTTCGACTTATTTACAAGAGCAGTAACTCTTCTATTCATTCGTGATTTTAGCCTTTCCTGGGACAGCAGTATTAGATTCCGATGCACAATTGGATGTTTACTGTATTCCTTGGACCTTCAAATCAACGATGAAACACAAAAATTGCATCGATATTGAATACAAAAGGCAAAATGTCGACATATTTACAAGAGGAGTAACTCTTCGAATAGCTCTTGATTGAGCCTTTCCTGGGACAGCAGTATTAAATTCCGATGCACCATTGCAGGTTTACTGTATCCCTTGGACCTTCAAATCAACAATGAAACACAGAAATTGCATCGATATTGAATACAAAAGGCAAAATATCGACTTATTTACAAGAGGAGTAACTCTTCTAATAGTTCGTACTTTTAGCCTTTCCTGGGACAGCAGTATTAGATTCCGATGCACCATTGCAGGTTTACTGTATCCCTTGGACCTTCAAATCAACGATGAAACTCAGAAATAGCATCGATATTTAATACAAAAGGCAAAATGTCGACTTATTTACAAGAGGAGTAATTCTTCTAATAGTTAGTGCTTTTAGCCTTTCCTGTAACAGCAGTATTAGATTCCGATGCACCATTGCAAGTTTACTGTATCCCTTGGACCTTCAAATCAACGATGAAACACAGAAATTGCATCGATATTGAATACAAAAGGCAAAATGTCGACTTATTTATAAGAGGAGTAACTCTTCTAATAGTTCGTGATTTGAGCCTTTCCTGGGACAGCAGTATTAGATTCCGATGCACCATTGCAGGTTTACTGTATCCCTTGGACCTTCAAACCAACGATGAAATACAGAAATTGCATCGATATTGAATACAAAAGGCAAAATTTCGACTTATTTATAAGAGGAGTAACTCTTCTAATAGTTCTTGCTTTGAGCCTTTCCTGGGACAGCATTATTACATTCCGATGAACCATTGCAGTATTACTGTATCCCTTGCACCTTCAAATCAACGATGAAAAACAGAAATTGTATCAATATTGAATACAAAAGGCAAAATGTCGACTTATTTACAAGAGGAGCAACTCTTCTAATAGTTCGTGCTGTGAGCCTTTGCTGGGACAGCAGTATTAGATTCCGATGCACCATTGCAGGTTTACAATATCCCTTGGACCTTCAAATCAACGATGAAACACAGAAATTGCATCGATATTGAATTCAACAGGCAAAATGTCGACTTATTTACAAGAGGAGTAACTCTACTAATAGTTCGTGCTTTGAGCCTTTCCTGGGACAGCAGTATTAGATTCCGATGCGCCATTGCAGGTTTACTGTATCCTTTGGACCTTCAAATCGACGATGAAACACAGAAACTGCATCGAATGATGAATACAAAACGCAAAATGTCGACTTATTGATAAGAGGAGTAACTCTTCTAATAGTTCTTGCTTTGAGCCTTTCCTGGGACAGCATTATTAGATTCCGATGAACCATTGCAGGATTACTGTATCCCTTGCACCTTCAAATCAACGATGAAACACAGAAATTGTATCAATATTGAATACAAAAGGCAAAATGTCGACTTATTTACAAGAGGAGTAACTCTTCTAATAGTTCGTGCTGTGAGCCTTTGCTGGGACTGCAGTATTAGATTCCGATGCACCATTGCAGGTTTACTGTATGTCTTGGACATTCAAATCAACGATGAAACACAGAAATTGCATCGATATTGAATTCGAAAGGCAAAATGTCAACTTATTTACAAGAGGAGTAACTCTTCTAATAGTTCGTGATTTTAGCCATTCCGGGGACAGCAGTACTAGATTCCGATGCACCATTGCATGTTTACTGTATCCCTTGGACCTTCAAATCAACGATGAAACACAGAAATTGCATCGATATTGAATACAAACGGCAAACTGTCGACTTATTTACAAGAGGAGTAACTCTTCTAATAGTTCGTGCTTTGAGCCTTTCCTGGGACAGCAGTATTAGATTCCGATGCGCCATTGCAGGTTTACTGTTTCCCTTGGACCTTCAAATCAACGATGCAACAGAGAAATTGCATCGATATTGGATACAAAAGGCAAAATGTCGACTATTTACAAGAGGAGTAACTCTTCTAATAGTTCGTTCTTTGAGCCTTTCCTGGGACAGCAGTATTCGATTCCGATGCACCATTGCAGGTTTACTGTATCCCTTGGACCTTCAAATCAACGATGAAACACAAAAATTGCATCGATATTGAATACAAAATGCAAAATGTCGACTTATTTACAAGAGGAGTAACTCTTCTAATCATTCGTGATTTTAGCTTTTCCTAGGACAGCAGTATTAGATTCCGATGCACAATTGCATGTTTACTGTATTCCTTGGACCGTCAAATCAACGATGAAACACAAAAATTGCATCGATATTGAATACAAAAGTCAAAATGTCGACATATTTACAAGAGGGGTAACTCTTCGAATAGTTCGTGATTGAGCCTTTCCTGGGACAGCAGTATTAAATTCCGATGCACCATTGCAGGTTTACTGTATCCCTTGGACCTTCAAATCAACAATGAAACACAGAAATTGAATCGATATTGAATACAAAAGGCAAAATATCGACTTATTTACAAGAGGAGTAACTCTTCTAATAGTTCGTACTTTTAGCCTTTCCTGGGACAGCAGCATTAGATTCCCATGCACCATTGCAGGTTTACTGTATCCCTTGGACCTTCAAATCAACGATGTAACTCATAAATAGCATCGATATTTAATACAAAAGGCAAAATGTCGACTTATTTATAAGAGGAGTAACTCTTCTAATAGTTAGTGCTTTTAGCCTTTCCTGGGACAGCAGTATTAGATTCCGATGCACCATTGCAAGTTTACCGTATCCCTTGGACCTTCAAATCAACGATGAAACACAGAAATTGCATCGATATTGAATACAAAAGGCAAAATGTCGACTTATTTATAAGAGGAGTAACTCTTCTAATAGTTCGTGATTTGAGCCTTTCCTGGGACAGCAGTATTAGATTCCGATGCACCATTGCAGGTTTACTGTATCCCTTGGACCTTCAAATCAACGATGAAACACAGAAATTGCATCGATATTGAATACAAAAGGCAAAATTTCGACTTATTTATAAGAGGAGTAACTCTTCTAATAATTCATGCTTTGAGCCTTTCCTGGGACACCAGTATTAGATTCCGATGCACCATTGCAGGTTTACTGTATCTCTTGGACATTCAAATCAACGATGAAACACAGAAATTGCATCGATATTGAATTCAAAAGGCAAAATGTCAACTTATTTACAAGAGGAGTAATTCTTCTAATAGTTAGTGCTTTTAGCCTTTCCTGTAACAGCAGTATTAGATTCCGATGCACCATTGCAAGTTTACTGTATCCTTTGGACCTTCAAATCGACGATGAAACACAGAAACTGCATCGAATGTTGAATACAAAACGCAAAATGTCGACTTATTGATAAGAGGAGTAACTCTTCTAATAGTTCTTGCTTTGAGCCTTTCCTGGGACAGCATTATTAGAATCCGATGCACCATTGCAGGTTTACTGTATCCCTTGGACCTTCAAATCAACGATGAAACACAGAAATTGCTTCGATATTGAATACAAAAGGCAAAATGTCGACTTATTTACAAGAGGAGTAACTCTTCTAATAGTTCGCAATTTTAGCCTTTCCTGGGACAGCAGTATTAGATTCCGATGCACCATTGCAGGTTTACTGTATCCCTTGGACCTTCAAATCAACGATGAAACACAGAAATTGCATCGATATTGAATTCAAAAGGCAAAATGTCGACTTATTTACAAGAGGAGTAACTCTTCTAATAGTTCGCGCTTTGAGCCTTTCCTGGGACAGCAGTATTAGATTCCGATGCACCATTGCAGGTTTACTGTATCCCTTGGACCTTCAAATCAACGATGAAACTCAGAAATAGCATCGATATTTAATACAAAAGGCAAAATGTCGACTTATTTATAAGAGGAGTAATTCTTCTAATAGTTAGTGCTTTTAGCCTTTCCTGTAACAGCAGTATTAGATTCCGATGCACCATTGCAAGTTTACTGTATCCCTTGGACCTTCAAATAAACGATGAAACACAGAAATTGCATCGATATTGAATACAAAAGGCAAAATGTCGACTTATTTATAAGAGGAGTAACTCTTCTAATAGTTCGTGATTTGAGCCTTTCCTGGGACAGCAGTATTAGATTCCGATGCACCATTGCAGGTTTACTGTATCCCTTGGACCTTCAAACCAACGATGAAATACAGAAATTGCATCGATATTGAATACAAAAGGCAAAATTTCGAATTATTTATAAGAGGAGTAACTCTTCTAATAGTTCTTGCTTTGAGCCTTTCCTGGGACAGCATTATTACATTCCGATGAACCATTGCAGTATTACTGTATCCCTTGCATCTTCAAATCAACGATGAAAAACAGAAATTGTATCAATATTGAATACAAAAGGCAAAATGTCGATTTATTTACAAGAGGAGTAACTCTTCTAATAGTTCGTGCTGTGAGCCTTTGCTGGGACAGCAGTATTAGATTCCGATGCACCATTGCAGGTTTACAATATCCCTTGGACCTTCAAATCAACGATGAAACACAGAAATTGCATCGATATTGAATTCAACAGGCAAAATGTCGACTTATTTACAAGAGGAGTAACTCTACTAATAGTTCGTGCTTTGAGCCTTTCCTGGGACAGCAGTATTAGATTCCGATGCGCCATTGCAGGTTTACTGTATCCTTTGGACCTTCAAATCGACGATGAAACACAGAAACTGCATCGAATGATGAATACAAAACGCAAAATGTCGACTTATTGACAAGAGGAGTAACTCTTCTAATAGTTCTTGCTTTGAGCCTTTCCTGGGACAGCATTATTAGATTCCGATGAACCATTGCAGGATTACTGTATACCTTGCACCTTCAAATCAACGATGAAACACAGAAATTGTATCAATATTGAATACAAAAGGCAAAATGTCGACTTATTTACAAGAGGAGTAACTCTTCTAATAGTTCGTGCTGTGAGCCTTTGCTGGGACTGCAGTATTAGATTCCGATGCACCATTGCAGGTTTACTGTATGTCTTGGACATTCAAATCAACGATGAAACACAGAAATTGCATCGATATTGAATTCAAAAGGCAAAATGTCAACTTATGTACAAGAGGAGTAACTCTTCTAATAGTTCGTGATTTTAGCCATTCCGGGGACAGCAGTACTAGATTCCGATGCACCATTGCATGTTTACTGTATCCCTTGGACCTTCAAATCAACGATGAAACACAGAAATTGCATCGATATTGAATACAAACGGCAAACTGTCGACTTATTTACAAGAGGAGTAACTCTTCTAATAGTTCGTGCTTTGAGCCTTTCCTGGGACAGCAGTATTAGATTCCGATGCGCCATTGCAGGTTTACTGTTTCCCTTGGACCTTCAAATCAACGATGCAACAGAGAAATTGCATCGATATTGAATACAAAAGGCAAAATGTTGACTATTTACAAGAGGAGTAACTCTTCTAATAGTTCGTTCTTTGAGCCTTTCCTGGGACAGCAGTATTCGATTCCGATGCACCATTGCAGGTTTACTGTATCTATTGGACCTTCAAATCAACGATGAAACACAGAAATTGCATCGATATTGAATACAAAAGGCAAAATGTCGACTTATTTACAAGAGGAGTAACTCTTCTAATAGTTCGCAATTCTAGCCTTTCCTGGGACAGCAGTATTAGATTCCGATGCACCATTGCAGGTTTACTGTATCCCTTGGACCTTCAAATCAACGATGAAACACAGAAATTGCATCGATATTGATTACAAAATGCAAAATGTCGACTTAGTTATAAAAGGAGTAACTCTTCTAATAGTTCGTGCTTTGAGCCTTTCCTGGGACAGCAGTATTAGATTCCGATGCACCATTGCAGGTTTACTGTATCCCTTGGACCTTCAAATCAACGATGAAACACAAAAATTGCATCGATATTGAATACAAAAGGCAAAATGTCGACTTATTTACAAGAGGAGTAACTCTTCTAATCATTCGTGATTTTAGCTTTTCCTAGGACAGCAGTATTAGATTCCGATGCACAATTGCATGTTTACTGTATTCCTTGGACCGTCAAATCAACGATGAAACACAAAAATTGCATCGATATTGAATACAAAAGGCAAAATGTCGACATATTTACAAGAGGGGTAACTCTTCGAATAGTTCGTGATTGAGCCTTTCCTGGGACAGCAGTATTAAATTCCGATGCACCATTGCAGGTTTACTGTATCCCTTGGACCTTCAAATCAACAATGAAACACAGAAATTGCATCGATATTGAATACAAAAGGCAAAATATCGACTTATTTACAAGAGGAGTAACTCTTCTAATAGTTCGTACTTTTAGCCTTTCCTGGGACAGCAGCATTAGATTCCCATGCACCATTGTAGGTTTACTGTATCCCTTGGACCTTCAAATCAACGATGTAACTCATAAATAGCATCGATATTTAATACAAAAGGCAAAATGTCGACTTATTTATAAGAGGAGTAACTCTTCTAATAGTTAGTGCTTTTAGCCTTTCCTGGGACAGCAGTATTAGATTCCGATGCACCATTGCAAGTTTACTGTATCCCTTGGACCTTCAAATCAACGATGAAACACAGAAATTGCATCGATATTGAATACAAAAGGCAAAATGTCGACTTATTTATAAGAGGAGTAACTCTTCTAATAGTTCGTGATTTGAGCCTTTCCTGGGACAGCAGTATTAGATTCCGATGCACCATTGCAGGTTTACTGTATCAGTTGGACCTTCAAATCAACGATGAAACACAGAAATTGCATCGATATTGAATACAAAAGGAAAAATTTCGACTTATTTATAAGAGGAGTAACTCTTCTAATAATTCATGCTTTGAGCCTTTCCTGGGACACCAGTATTAGATTCCGATGCACCATTGCAGGTTTACTGTATCTCTTGGACATTCAAATCAACGATGAAACACAGAAATTGCATCGATATTGAATTCAAAAGGCAAAATGTCAACTTATTTACAAGAGGAGTAACTCTTCTAATAGTTCGTGCTTTGAGCCTTTCCTGGGACAGCAGTATTAGATTCCGATGCGCCATTGCAGGTTTACTGTATCCTTTGGACCTTCAAATCGACGATGAAACACAGAAACTGCATCGAATGTTGAATACAAAACGCAAAATGTCGACTTATTGATAAGAGGAGTAACTCTTCTAATAGTTCTTGCTTTGAGCCTTTCCTGGGACAGCATTATTAGAATCCGATGCACCATTGCAGGTTTACTGTATCCCTTGGACCTTCAAATCAACGATGAAACACAGAAATTGCATCGATATTGAATACAAAAGGCAAAATGTCGACTTATTTACAAGAGGAGTAACTCTTCTAATAGTTCGCAATTTTAGCCTTTCCTGGGACAGCAGTATTAGATTCCGATGCACCATTGCAGGTTTACTGTATCCCTTGGACCTTCAAATCAACGATGAAACACAGAAATTGCATCGATATTGAATTCAAAAGGCAAAATGTCGACTTATTTACAAGAGGAGTAACTCTTCTAATAGTTCGCGCTTTGAGCCTTTCCTGGGACAGCAGTATTAGATTCCGATACACCACAGGGTTACTGAATCCCTTGGACCTTCAAATCAACGATAAAAAACAGAAATGGCATCGATATTGAATACAATAGGCAAAATGTCGACTTATTTACAAGAGGAGTAACTCTTCTAATAGTTCGTGCTTTTAGCCTTTCCTGGGACACCAGTATTAGATTCCGATGCACCATTGCAGGTTTACTGCATCTCTTGGACCTTCAAAACAACGATGAAACACAGAAATTGCATCGATATTGAATTCAAAAAGCAAAATGTCGACTTATATACAAGAGGAGTAACTCTTCTAATAGTTCGTGCTTTGAGCCTTTCCTGGGACAGCAGTATTAGATTCCGATGCGCCATTGCAGGTTTACTGTATCCCTTGGACCTTCGAATCAACGATGAAACACAGAAATTGCATCGATATTGATTACAAAAGGCAAAATGTCGACTTAGTTATAAGAGGAGTAACTCTTCTAATAGTTCGTGCTTTGAGCCTTTCCTGGGACAGCAGTATTAGATTCCGATGCACCATTGCAGGTTTACTGTATCCCTTGGACCTTCAAATCAACGATGAACCACAAAAATTGCATCGATATTGAATACAAAAGGCAAAATGTCGACTTATTTACAAGAGGAGTAACTCTTCTAATCATTCGTGATTTTAGCCTTTCCTGGGACAGCAGTATTAGATTCCGATGCACAATTGCATGTTTACTGTATTCCTTGGACCTTCAAATCAGCGATGAAACACAAAAATTGCATCGATATTGAATACAAAAGGCAAAATGTCGACATATTTACAAGAGGAGTAACTCTTCGAATAGTTCGTGATTGAGCCTTTCCTGGGACAGCAGTATTAAATTCCGATGCACCATTGCAGGTTTACTGTATCCCTTGGACCTTCAAATCAACAATGAAACACAGAAATTGCATCGATATTGAATACAAAAGGCAAAATATCGACTTATTTACAAGAGGAGTAACTCTTCTAATAGTTCGTACTTTTAGCCTTTCCTGGGACAGCAGTATTAGATTCCGATGCACCATTGCAGGTTTACTGTATCCCTTGGACCTTCAAATCAACGATGAAACTCAGAAATAGCATCGATATTTAATACAAAATGCAAAATGTCGACTTATTTATAAGAGGAGTAACTCTTCTAATAGTTATTGCTTTTAGCCTTTCCTGGGACAGCAGTATTAGATTCCGATGCACCATTGCAAGTTTACTGTATCCCTTGGACCTTCAAATCGACGATGAAACACAGAAATTGCATCGATATTGAATACAATAGGCAAAATGTCGACATTATTACAAGAGGAGTAACTCTTCGTATAGTTCGTGATTGAGCCTTTCCTGGGACAGCAGTATTAGATTCCGATGTACCATTGAAGAATTACTGTATCCCATGGACCTTCAAATCAACGATGAAACACAGAAATTGCATCGATATTGAATACAAACGGCAAACTGTCGACTTATTTACAAGAGGAGTAACTCTTCTAATAGTTCGTGCTTTGAGCCTTTCCTGGGACACCAGTATTAGATTCCGATGCGCCATTGCAGGTTTACTGTATCCCTTGGACCTTCAAATCAACGATGAAACACAGAAATTGCATCGATATTGAATACAAAAGGCAAAATGTCGACTTATTTACAAGAGGAGTAACTCTTCTAATAGTTCGTTCTTTGAGCCTTTCCTGGGACAGCAGTATTCGATTCCGATGCACCATTGCAGGTTTACTGTATCCCTTGGACCTTCAAATCAACGATGAAACACAGAAATTGCATCGATATTGAATACAAAAGGCAAAATGTCGACTTAATTACAAGAGGAGTAACTCTTCAAATAGTTCGCAATTTTAGCCTTTCCTGGGACAGCAGTATTAGATTCCGAAGCGCCATTGCAGGTTTACTGTATCCCTTGGACCTTCAAATCAACGATGAAACTCAGAAATAGCATCGATATTGAATACAAAAAGCAAAATGTCGACTTATTTATAAGAGGAGTAACTCTTCTAATAGTTAGTGCTTTTAGCCTTTCCTGGGACAGCAGTATTAGATTCCGATGCACCATTTCAAGTTTACTGTATCCCTTGGACCTTCAAATCAACGATGAAATACAGAAATTGCATCGATATTGAATACAAAAGGCAAAATGTCGACTTATTTCTAAGAGGAGTAACTCTTCTAATAGTTCGTGCTTTTAGCCTCTCCTGGGACAGCAGTATTAGATTACGATGCACCATTGAAGGTTTACTGTATCCCTTGGACCTACAAATCAACGATGAAACACAGAAATTGCATCGATATTGAATTCAAAAGGCAAAATGTCGACTCATTTACAAGAGGAGTAACTCTTCTAATAATTCGTGCTTTGAGTCTTTCCTGGGACAGCAGTATTAGATTCCGATGCACCGTTGCAGGATTACTGTAACCCTTGGACCTTCGAATCATCGATGAAACGCAGAAATTGCATCGATATTGAATACAAAAGGCAAAATGTCGACTTATTTATAAGAGGTGTAACTCTTCTAATATTTAGTGTCTTGAGCCTTTCCTGGGACAGCAGTATTAGTTTCCGATGCACCATTGCAGGTTTACTGTTTCCCTTGGACCTTCAAATCAACGATGAAACACAGAAATATCATCGATATTGAATACAAAAGGCAAAATGTCGACTTATTTACAAGAGGAGTAACTCTTCGAATAGCTCTTGATTGAGCCTTTCCTGGGACAGCAGTATTAAATTCCGATGCACCATTGCAGGTTTACTGTATCCCTTGGACCTTCAAATCAACAATGAAACACAGAAATTGCATCGATATTGAATACAAAAGGCAAAATATCGACTTATTTACAAGAGGAGTAACTCTTCTAATAGTTCGTACTTTTAGCCTTTCCTGGGACAGCAGTATTAGATTCCGATGCACCATTGCAGGTTTACTGTATCCCTTGGACCTTCAAATCAACGATGAAACTCAGAAATAGCATCGATATTTAATACAAAAGGCAAAATGTCGACTTATTTATAAGAGGAGTAATTCTTCTAATAGTTAGTGCTTTTAGCCTTTCCTGTGACAGCAGTATTAGATTCCGATGCACCATTGCAAGTTTACTGTATCCCTTGGACCTTCAAATCAACGATGAAACACAGAAATTGCATCGATATTGAATACAAAAGGCAAAATGTCGACTTATTTATAAGAGGAGTAACTCTTCTAATAGTTCGTGATTTGAGCCTTTCCTGGGACAGCAGTATTAGATTCCGATGCACCATTGCAGGTTTACTGTATCCCTTGGACCTTCAAACCAACGATGAAATACAGAAATTGCATCGATATTGAATACAAAAGGCAAAATTTCGACTTATTTATAAGAGGAGTAACTCTTCTAATAGTTCTTGATTTGAGCCTTTCCTGGGACAGCATTATTACATTCCGATGAACCATTGCAGGATTACTGTATCCCTTGCACCTTCAAATCAACGATGAAAAACAGAAATTGTATCAATATTGAATACAAAAGGCAAAATGTCGACTTATTTACAAGAGGAGTAACTCTTCTAATAGTTCGTGCTGTGAGCCTTTGCTGGGACAGCAGTATTAGATTCCGATGCACCATTGCAGGTGTACAATATCCCTTGGACCTTCAAATCAACGATGAAACACAGAAATTGCATCGATATTGAATTCAAAAGGCAAAATGTCGACTTATTTACAAGAGGAGTAACTCTTCTAATAGTTCGTGCTTTGAGCCTTTCCTAGGACAGCAGTATTAGATTCCGATGCGCCATTGCAGGTTTACTGTATCCTTTGGACCTTCAAATCGACGATGAAACACAGAAACTGCATCGAATGTTGAATACAAAACGCAAAATGTCGACTTATTGATAAGAGGAGTAACTCTTCTAATAGTTCTTGCTTTGAGCCTTTCCTGGGACAGCATTATTAGATTCCGATGAACCATTGCAGGATTACTGTATCCCTTGCACCTTCAAATCAACGATGAAACACAGATATTGTATCAATATTGAATACAAAAGGCAAAATGTCGACTTATTTACAAGAGGAGTAACTCTTCTAATAGTTCGTGCTGTGAGCCTTTGCTGGGACTGCAGTATTAGATTCCGATGCACCATTGCAGGTTTACTGTATGTCTTGGACATTCAAATCAACGATGAAACACAGAAATTGCATCGATATTGAATTCAAAAGGCAAAATGTCAACTTATTTACAAGAGGAGTAACTCTTCTAATAGTTCGTGATTTTAGCCATTCCGGGGACAGCAGTACTAGATTCCGATGCACCATTGCATGTTTACTGTATCCCTTGGACCTTCAAATCAACGATGAAACACAGAAATTGCATCGATATTGAATACAAACGGCAAACTGTCGACTTATTTACAAGAGGAGTAACTCTTCTAATAGTTCGTGCTTTGAGCCCTTCCCTTTGACAGCAGTATTAGATTCCGATGCGCCATTGCAGGTTTACTGTTTCCCTTGGACCTTCAAATCAACGATGCAACAGAGAAATTGCATCGATATTGAGTACAAAAGGCAAAATGTCAACTTATTTACAAGAGGAGTAACTCTTCTAATAGTTCGTTCTTTGAGCCTTTCCTGGGACAGCAGTATTCGATTCCGATGCACCATTGCAGGTTTACTGTATCCCTTGGACCTTCAAATCAACGATGAAACACAAAAATTGCATCGATATTGAATACAAAAGGCAAATTTGCCTTATTAACAAGAGGAGTAACTCTTCTAATCATTCGTGATTTTAGCCTTTCCTAGGACAGCAGTATCAGATTCCGATGCACAATTGCATGTTTACTGTATTCCTTGGACCGTCAAATCAACGATGAAACACAAAAATTGCATCGATATTGAATACAAAAGGCAAAATGTCGACATATTTTCAAGAGGGGTAATTCTTCGAATAGTTCGTGATTGAGCCTTTCCTGGGACAGCAGTATTAAATTCCGATGCACCATTGCAGGTTTACTGTATCCCTTGGACCTTCAAATCAACAATGAAACACAGAAATTGCATCGATATTGAATACAAAAGGCAAAATATCGACTTATTTACAAGAGGAGTAACTCTTCTAATAGTTCGTACTTTTAGCCTTTCCTGGGACAGCAGCATTAGATTCCGATGCACCATTGCAGGTTTACTGTATCCCTTGGACCTTCAAATCAACGATGAAACTCAGAAATAGCATCGATATTTAATACAAAAGGCAAAATGTCGACTTATTTATAAGAGGAGTAACTCTTCTAATAGTTAGTGCTTTTAGCCTTTCCTGGGACAGCAGTATTAGATTCCGATAAACCATTGCAAGTTTACTGTATCCCTTGGACCTTCAAATCAACGATGAAACACAGAAATTGCATCGATATTGAATACAAAAGGCAAAATGTCGACTTATTTATAAGAGGAGTAACTCTTCTAATAGTTCGTGATTTGAGCCTTTCCTGGGACAGCAGTATTAGATTCCGATGCACCATTGCAGGTTTACTGTATCCCTTTGACCTTCAAATCAACGATGAAACACAGAAATTGCATCGATATTGAATACAAAAGGCAAAATGTCGACTTAATTACAAGAGGAGTAACTCTTCAAATAGTTCGCAATTTTAGCCTTTCCTGGGACAGCAGTATTAGATTCCGATGCACCATTGCAGGTTTACTGTATCCCTTGGACCTTCAAATCAACGATGAAACTCAGAAATAGCATCGATATTGAATACAAAAAGCAAAATGTCGACTTATTTATAAGAGGAGTAACTCTTCTAATAGTTAGTGCTTTTAGCCTTTCCTGGGACAGCAGTATTAGATTCCGATGCACCATTTCAAGTTTACTGTATCCCTTGGACCTTCAAAACAACGATGAAATACAGAAATTGCATCGATATTGAATACAAAAGGCAAAATGTCGACTTATTTCTAAGAGGAGTAACTCTTCTAATAGTTCGTGCTTTTAGCCTCTCCTGGGACAGCAGTATTAGATTACGATGCACCATTGAAGGTTTACTGTATCCCTTGGACCTACAAATCAACGATGAAACACAGAAATTGCATCGATATTGAATTCAAAAGGCAAAATGTCGACTTATTTACAAGAGGAGTAACTCTTCTAATAATTCGTGCTTTGAGTCTTTCCTGGGACAGCAGTATTAGATTCCGATGCACCGTTGCAGGATTACTGTAACCCTTGGACCTTCGACTCATCGATGAAACGCAGAAATTGCATCGATATTGAATACAAAAGGCAAAATGTCGACTTATTTATAAGAGGTGTAACTCTTCTAATATTTAGTGTCTTGAGCCTTTCCTGGGACAGCAGTATTAGTTTCCGATGCACCATTGCAGGTTTACTGTTTCCCTTGGACCTTCAAATCAACGATGAAACACAGAAATATCATCGATATTGAATACAAAAGGCAAAATGTCGACTTATTTACAAGAGGAGTAACTCTTCGAATAGCTCTTGATTGAGCCTTTCCTGGGACAGCAGTATTAAATTCCGATGCACCATTGCAGGTTTACTGTATCCCTTGGACCTTCAAATCAACAATGAAACACAGAAATTGCATCGATATTGAATACAAAAGGCAAAATATCGACTTATTTACAAGAGGAGTAACTCTTCTAATAGTTCGTACTTTTAGCCTTTCCTGGGACAGCAGTATTAGATTCCGATGCACCATTGCAGGTTTACTGTATCCCTTGGACCTTCAAATCAACGATGAAACTCAGAAATAGCATCGATATTTAATACAAAAGGCAAAATGTCGACTTATTTATAAGAGGAGTAATTCTTCTAATAGTTAGTGCTTTTAGCCCTTCCTGTGACAGCAGTATTAGATTCCGATGCACCATTGCAAGTTTACTGTATCCCTTGGACCTTCAAATCAACGATGAAACACAGAAATTGCATCGATATTGAATACAAAAGGCAAAATGTCGACTTATTTATAAGAGGAGTAACTCTTCTAATAGCTCGTGATTTGAGCCTTTCCTGGGACAGCAGTATTAGATTCCGATGCACCATTGCAGGTTTACTGTATCCCTTGGACCTTCAAATCAACGATGAAAAACAGAAATTGTATCAATATTGAATACAAAAGGCAAAATGTCGACTTATTTACAAGAGGAGTAACTCTTCTAATAGTTCGTGCTGTGAGCCTTTGCTGGGACAGCAGTATTAGATTCCGATGCACCATTGCAGGTTTACTGTATCTCTTGGACCTTCAAATCAACGATGAAACACAGAAATTGCATCGATATTGAATACAAAAGGCAAAATGTCGACTTATTTACAAGAGGAGTAACTCTTCTAATAGTTCGCAATTTTAGCCTTTCCTGGAACAGCAGTATTAGATTCCGATGCACCATTGCAGGTTTACTGTATCCCTTGGACCTTCAAATCAACGATGAAACACAGAAATTGCATCGATATTGATTACAAAATGCAAAATGTCGACTTAGTTATAAAAGGAGTAACTCTTCTAATAGTTCGTGCTTTGAGCCTTTCCTGGGACAGCAGTATTAGATTCCGATGCACCATTGCAGGTTTACTGTATCCCTTGGACCTTCAAATCAACGATGAAACACAAAAATTGCATCGATATTGAATACAAAAGGCAAAATGTCGACTTATTTACAAGAGGAGTAACTCTTCTAATCATTCGTGATTTTAGCCTTTCCTAGGACAGCAGTATTAGATTCCGATGCACAATTGCATGTTTACTGTATTCCTTGGACCGTCAAATCAACGATGAAACACAAAAATTGCATCGATATTGAATACAAAAGGCAAAATGTCGACATATTTTCAAGAGGGGTAACTCTTCGAATAGTTCGTGATTGAGCCTTTCCTGGGACAGCAGTATTAAATTCCGATGCACCATTGCAGGTTTACTGTATCCCTTGGACCTTCAAATCAACAATGAAACACAGAAATTGCATCGATATTGAATACAAAAGGCAAAATATCGACTTATTTACAAGAGGAGTAACTCTTCTAATAGTTCGTACTTTTAGCCTTTCCTGGGACAGCAGCATTAGATTCCGATGCACCATTGCAGGTTTACTGTATCCCTTGGACCTTCAAATCAACGATGAAACTCATAAATAGCATCGATATTTAATACAAAAGGCAAAATGTCAACTTATTTATAAGAGGAGTAACTCTTCTAATAGTTAGTGCTTTTAGCCTTTCCTGGGACAGCAGTATTAGATTCCGATGCACCATTGCAAGTTTACTGTATCCCTTGGACCTTCAAATCAACGATGAAACACAGAAATTGCATCGATATTGAATACAAAAGGCAAAATGTCGACTTATTTATAAGAGGAGTAACTCTTCTAATAGTTCGTGATTTGAGCCTTTCCTGGGACAGCAGTATTAGATTCCGATGCACCATTGCAGGTTTACTGTATCCCTTGGACCTTCAAATCAACGATGAAACACAGAAATTGCATCGATATTGAATACAAAAGGCAAAATTTCGACTTATTAATAAGAGGAGTAACTCTTCTAATAATTCATGATTTGAGCCTTTCCTGGGACACCAGTATTACATTCCGATGCGCCATTGCAGGTTTACTGTATCCTTTGGACCTTCAAATCGACGATGAAACACAGAAACTGCATCGAATGTTGAATACAAAACGCAAAATGTCGACTTAATTATAAGAGGAGTAACTCTTCTAATAGTTCTTGCTTTGAGCCTTTCCTGGGACAGCATTATTAGATTCCGATGAACCATTGCAGGATTACTGTATCCCTTGCACCTTCAAATCAACGATGAAACACAGAAATTGTATCAATGTTGAACACAAAAGGCAAAATGTCGACTTATTTACAAGAGGAGTAACTCTTCTAATAGTTCGTGCTGTGAGCCTTTGCAGGGACTGCAGTATTAGATTCCGATGCAGCATTGCAGGTTTACTGTATGTCTTGGACATTCAAATCAACGATGAAACACAGAAATTGCATCGATATTGAATTCAAAAGGCAAAATGTCAACTTATTTACAAGAGGAGTAACTCTTCTAATAGTTCGTGCTTTGAGCCTTTCCTGGGACAGCAGTATTAGATTCCGATGCGCCATTGCAGGTTTACTGTTTCCCTTGGACCTTCAAATCAACGATGAAACACAGAAATCGCATCGATATTGAATACAAAAGGCAAAATGTCGACTTATTTACAAGAGGAGTAACTCTTCTAATAGTTCGCAATTTTAGCCTTTCCTGGGACAGCAGTATTAGATTCCGATGCACCATTGCAAGTTTACTGTATCCCTTGGACCTTCAAATCAACGATGAAACACAGAAATTGCATCGATATTGAATACAAAAGGCAAAATGTCGACTTATTTATAAGAGGAGTAACTCTTCTAATAGTTCGTGCTTTTAGCCTCTCCTGGGACAGCAGTATTAGATTACGATACACCACAGGTTTACTGTATCCCTTGGACCTTCAAATCAACGATAAAAAACAGAAATGGCATCGATATTGAATACAAAAGGCAAAATGTCGACTTATTTACAAGAGGAGTAACTCTTCTAATAGTTCGTGCTTTTAGCCTTTCCTGGGACACCAGTTTTAGATTCCGATGCACCATTGCAGGTATACTGCATCTCTTGGACCTTCAAAACAACGATGAAACACAGAAATTGCATCGATATTGAATTCAAAAAGCAAAATGTCGACTTATTTACAAGAGGAGTAACTCTTCTAATAGTTCGTGCTTTGAGCCTTTCCTGGGACAGCAGTATTAGATTCCGATGCGCCATTGCAGGTTTATTGTATCCCTTGGACCTTCAAATCAACGATGAAACACAGAAATTGCATCGATATTGATTACAAAAGGCAAAATGTCGACTTAGTTATAAGAGGAGTAACTATTCTAATAGTTCATGCTTTGAGCCTTTCCTGGGACAGCAGTATTAGATTCCGATGCACCATTGCAGGTTTACTGTATCCCTTGGACCTTCAAATCAACGATGAAACACAAAAATTGCATCGATATTGAATACAAAAGGCAAAATGTCGACTTATTTACAAGAGGAGTAACTCTTCTAATCATTCGTGATTTTAGCCTTTCCTGGGACAGCAGTATTAGATTCCGATGCACAATTGCATGTTTACTGTATTCCTTGGATCTTCAAATCAACGATGAAACACAAAAATTGCATCGATATTGAATACAAAAGGCAAAATGTCGACATATTTACAAGAGGAGTAACTCTTCGAATAGTTCGTGATTGAGCCTTTCCTGGGACAGCAGTATTAAATTCCGATGCACCATTGCAGGTTTACTGTATCCCTTGGACGTTTAAATCAACAATGAAACACAGAAATTGCATCGATATTGAATACAAAAGGCAAAATATCGACTTATTTACGAGAGGAGTAACTCTTCTAATAGTTCGTACTTTTAGCCTTTCCTGGGACAGCAGTATTAGATTCCGATGCACCATTGCAGGTTTACTGTATCCCTTGGACCTTCAAATCAACGATGAAACTCAGAAATGGCATCGATATTTAATACAAAAGGCAAAATGTCGACTTATTTATAAGAGGAGTAACTCTTCTAATAGTTAGTGCTTTTAGCCTTTCCTGGGACAGCAGTATTAGATTCCGATGCACCATTGCAAGTTTACTGTATCCCTTGGACCTTCAAATCAACGATGAAACGCAGAAATTGCATCGATATTGAATACAAAAGGCAAAATGTCGACTTATTTATAAGAGGAGTAACTCTTCTAATAGTTCGTGATTTGAGCCTTTCCCGGGACAGCAGTATTAGATTCCGATGCACCATTGCAGGTTTACTGTATCCCTTGGACCTTCAAATCAACGATGAAACACAGAAATTGCATCGATATTGAATACAAAATGCAAAATTTCGACTTATTTATAAGAGGTGTAACTCTTCTTATAGTTCATGCTTTGAGCCTTTCCTGGGACAGCAGTATTAGATTCCGATGCACCATCGAAGGTTTACTGTATCTCTTGGACCTTCAAATCAACGATGAAACACAGAAATTGCATCGATATTGAATACAAAAGGCAAAATTTCGATTTATTTATAAGACGAGTAACTCTTCTAATAGTTCGTGCTTTGAGCCTTTCATGGGATAACAGTATTAGATTCCTATGCACCATTGCAGGTTTACAGTATCCCTTGGACCTTCAAATCAACGATGAAACACAGAAATTGCATCGATATTGAATTCAAAAGGCAAAATGTCGACTTATTTACAAGAGGAGTAACTCTTCTAATAGTTCGTGCTTTGAGCCTTCCCTGGGACAGCAGTGTTACATTCCGATGCACCATTGCAGGTTTACTGTATCCCTTGGACCTTCAGATCAACGATGAAACACAGATATTGCATCGATATTGAATACAAAAGGCAAAATGTCGACTTATTTATAAGAGGAGTAACTCTTCTAATAGTTCATGCTTTGAGACTTTCTTGGGACAGCAGTATTAGATTCCGATGCACCATTGCAGTTTTACTGTATCCCTTGGACCTTCAAATCAACGATGAAACACAGAATTTGCATCGTAATTGAATACAAAAGGCAAAGTGTCGACTTATTTACAAGAGGAGTAACTCTTCTAATAGTTCGTGCTTTTAGCTTTTCCTGGGACAGCAGTATTAGATTCCAATGAACCATTGCAGATTTACTGTAAACCTTGGAACTTCAAATCAACGATTAAACACAGAAATTGCATCGATATTGAATACAAAAGGCAAAATGTCGACTTATTTACAAGAGGAGTAACTCTTCTTATAGTTAGTGCTTTTAGCCTTTCCTAGGACAGCAGTATTAAATTCCGATGCACCATTGCAAGATTACTGTATCCCTTGGACCTTCAAATTAACGATGAAACACAGAAATTGCATCGATATTGAATACAAAAGGCAAAATGTCGACTTAGTTGTAAGAGGAGTAACTCTTCTAATAGTTCGTGCTTTGGGCCTTTCCTGAGACAGCAGTATTAGATTCCGATGCACCATTGCAGGTCTACTGTATCACTTGGACCTTCAAATCAAAGATGAAACACAGAAATGGCATCGATATTGAATACAAAAGGAAAAATGTCGACTTATTTACAAGAGCAGTAACTCTTCTAATAGTTCGTGGTTTTAGCCTTTCCTGGGACAGCAGTATTAGATTCCGATGCACCATTGCAGGTTTACTGTATCCCTTGGCCCTTCAAATCAACGATGAAACACAGAAATTGCATCGATATTGAATACAAAAGGGAAAATATCGACCTATTTACAAGAGGATTAACTCTTCTAATAGTTCGTGCTTTGAGCCTTTCCTGGGACAGCAGTATTAGATTCCGATGCGCCATTGCAGGTTTACTGTATCCCTTGCACCTTCAAATCAACGATGAAACACAGAAATTGCATCGATATTGAATACAAAAAGCAAAATGTCGACTTATTTACAAGAGGAGCAACTCTTCTTATCGTTCGTGCTTTGAGCCTTTCCTGGGACAGCAGTATTAGATTCCGATGCACCATTACAGGTTTACTGTATCCCTTGGACCTTCAAATCAACGATGAAACACAGAAATTGCATCGATATTGAATACAAAATAAAATGTCGACTTATTTACAAGAGGAGCAACTCTTCTAATAATTCGTTCTTTGAGCCTTTCCTGGGACAGCAGTATTAGATTCCGATGCACAATTGCATGTTTACTGTATTCCTTGGACCTTCAAATCAACGATGAAACACAAAAATTGCATCGATATTGAATACAAAAGGCAAAATGTCGACATATTTACAAGAGGAGTAACTCTTCGAATAGTTCGTGATTGAGCCTTTCCTGGGACAGCAGTATTAAATTCCGATGCACCATTGCAGGTTTACTGTATCCCTTGGACCTTTAAATCAACAATGAAACACAGAAATTGCATCGATATTGAATACAAAAGGCAAAATATCGACTTATTTACGAGAGGAGTAACTCTTCTAATAGTTCGTACTTTTAGCCTTTCCTGGGACAGCAGTATTAGATTCCGATGCACCATTGCAGGTTTACTGTATCCCTTGGACCTTCAAATCAACGATGAAACTCAGAAATGGCATCGATATTTAATACAAAAGGCAAAATGTCGACTTATTTATAAGAGGAGTAACTCTTCTAATAGTTAGTGCTTTTAGCCTTTCCTGGGACAGCAGTATTAGATTCCGATGCACCATTGCAAGTTTACTGTATCCCTTGGACCTTCAAATCAACGATGAAACACAGAAATTGCATCGATATTGAATACAAAAGGCAAAATGTCGACTTATTTATAAGAGGAGTAACTCTTCTAATAGTTCGTGATTTGAGCCTTTCCTGGGACAGCAGTATTAGATTCCCATGCACCATTGCAGGTTTACTGTATCCCTTGGACCTTCAAATCAACGATGAAATACAGAAATTGCATCGATATTGAATACAAAATGCAAAATTTCGACTTATTTATAAGAGGAGTAACTCTTCTTATAGTTCATGCTTTGAGCCTTTCCTGGGACAGCAGTATTAGATTCCGATGCACCATCGCAGGTTTACTGTATCTCTTGGACCTACAAATCAACGATGAAACACAGAAATTGCATCGATATTGAATACAAAAGGCAAAATTTCGATTTATTTATAAGACGAGTAACTCTTCTAATAGTTCGTGCTTTGAGCCTTTCCTGGGATAACAGTATTAGATTCCTATGCACCATTGCAGGTTTACAGTATCCCTTGGACCTTCAAATCAACGATGAAACACAGAAATTGCATCGATATTGAATTCAAAAGGCAAAATGTCGACTTATTTACAAGAGGAGTAACTCTTCTAATAGTTCGTGCTTTGAGCCTTCCCTGGGACAGCAGTGTTACATTCCGATGCACCATTGCAGGTTTACTGTATCCCTTGGACCTTCAGATCAACGATGAAACACAGATATTGCATCGATATTGAATACAAAAGGCAAAATGTCGACTTATTTCTAAGAGGAGTAACTCTTCTAATAGTTCATGCTTTGAGACTTTCTTGGGACAGCAGTATTAGATTCCGATGCACCATTGCAGTTTTACTGTATCCCTTGGACCTTCAAATCAACGCTGAAACACAGAATTTGCATCGTAATTGAATACAAAAGGCAAAGTGTCGACTTATTTACAAGAGGAGTAACTCTTCTAATAGTTCGTGCTTTTAGCCTTTCCTGGGACAGCAGTATTAGATTCCAATGAACCATTGCAGATTTACTGTATCCCTTGGAACTTCAAATAAACGATTAAACACAGAAATTGCATCGATATTGAATACAAAAGGCAAAATGTCGACTTATTTACAAGAGGAGTAACTCTTCTTATAGTTAGTGATTTTAGCCTTTCCTAGGACAGCAGTATTAAATTCCGATGCACCATTGCAAGATTACTGTATCCCTTGGACCTTCAAATTAACGATGAAACACAAAAATTGCATCGATATTAATTACAAAAGGCAAAATATTGACATTATTACAAGAGGAGTAACTCTTCGTATAGTTCGTGATTGAGCCTTTCCTGGGACAGCAGTATTAGATTCCGATGTACCATTGCAGTTATACTGTATCCCTTGGACCTTCCAATCAACGATGAAACACAGAAATTGCATCGATATAGAATACAAAAGGCAAAATGGCGGCTTATTTACAAGAGGAGTAACTCTTCTAATAGTTCGTACTTTTAGCCTTTCCTCGGACAGCAGTATTAGATGCCGATGCACCAATGCAGGTTTACTGTATCCCTCGGACCTTCAAATCAACGATGAAACTCAGAAATAGCATCGAAATTGAATACAAAATGCAAAATTTTGACTTATTTATAAGAGGAGTAACTCTTCTAATAGTTAGTGCTTTTAGCCTTTCCTGGGACAGCAGTATTAGATTCCGATGCACCATTGAAGGTTTACTGTATCCCTTGGACCTACAAATCAACGATGAAACACAGAAATTGCATCGATATTGAATTCAGAAGGCAAAATTTCGACTTATTTACAAGAGGAGTAACTATTCTAGTAATTCGTGCTTTGAGCCTTTCCTGGGGCAGCAGTATTAGATTCCGATGCACCATTGCAGTATTACTGTAACCTTTGGAACTTCGAATCATCGATAAAACGCAGAAATTGCATCGATATTGAATACAAAAGGCAAAATGTCGACTTATTTATAATACGAGTAACTCTTCTAATAGTTCGTGCTTTGACCCTTTCCTGGGACAGCAGTATTAGATTCCGATGCACCATTGCAAGTTTACTGTATCCCTTGGACCTTTAAATCAACGATGAAACACAGAAATTGCATCGATATTGAATACAAAAGGCAAAATGTCGACTTATTTATAAGAGGAGTAACTCTTCTAATAGTTCGTGCTTTTAGCCTCTCCTGGGACAGCAGTATTAGATTACGATACACCACAGGTTTACTGTATCCCTTGGACCTTCAAATCAACGATAAAAAACAGAAATGCCATCGATATTGAATTCAAAAGGCAAAATGTCGACTTATTTACAAGAGGAGTAACTCTTCTAGTAATTCGTGCTTTGAGCCTTTCCTGGGGCAGCAGTATTAGATTCCGATGCACCATTGCAGTATTACTGTAACCCTTGGAACTTCGAATCATCGATAAAACGCAGAAATTGCATCGATATTGAATACAAAAGGCGAAATGTCGACTTATTTATAAGAGGTGTAACACTTCTCATATTTAGTGTCTTGAACCTTTCCTGGGACAGCAGTATTAGATTCCGACGCACCATTGCAGGTTTACTGTCTCCCTTGGACCTTCAAATCAACGATGAAACACAGAAATTGCATCGATATTGAATACAAAAGGCAAAATGTCGTCTTATTTACAAGAGGAGTAACTCTTCTAATCATTCGTGATTTTAGCCTTTCCTGGGACAGCAGTATTAGATTCCGATGCACAATTGCATGTTTACTGTATCCCTTGGACCTTCAAATCAACGATGAAACACAAAAATTGTATCGATATTTAATACAAAAGGCAAATTGTCGACATATTTACAAGAGGAGTAACTCTTCGAATAGTTCGTGATTGAGCCTTTCCTGGGACAGCAGTATTAGATTCCGATGCACCATTGCAGGTTTACTGTATCCCTTGGACCTTCAAATCAACAATGAAACACAGAAATTGCATCGATATTGAATACAAAAGGCAAAATGTCGACTTATTTACAAGAGGAGTAACTCTTCTAATAGTTCGTACTATTAGCCTTTCCTGGGACAGCAGTATTAGATTGCGATGCACCATTGCAGGTTTACTGTATCCCTTGGACCTTCAAATCAACGATGAAACTCAGAAATAGCATCGATATTGAATACAAAAGGCAAAAGGTCGACTTATTTATAAGAGGAGTAACTCATCTAATAGTTAGTGCTTTTAGCCTTTCCTGGGACAGCAGTATTAAATTCCGATGCACCATTGCAGGTTTACTGTATCCCTTGGACCTTCAAATCAACGATGAAACACAAAAATTCCATCGATATTGAATACAAAAGGCAAAATGTCGTCTTATTTACAAGAGGAGTAACTCTTCTAATCATTCGTGATTTTAGCCTTTCCTGGGACAGCAGTATTAGATTCCGATGCACAATTGCATGTTTACTGTATCCCTTGGACCTTCAAATCAACGATGAAACACAAAAATTGTATCGATATTTAATACAAAAGGCAAATTGTCGACATATTTACAAGAGGAGTAACTCTTCGAATAGTTCGTGATTGAGCCTTTCCTGGGACAGCAGTATTAGATTCCGATGCACCATTGCAGGTTTACTGTATCCCTTGGACCTTCAAATCAACAATGAAACACAGAAATTGCATCGATATTGAATACAAAAGGCAAAATGTCGACTTATTTACAAGAGGAGTAACTCTTCTAATAGTTCGTACTATTAGCCTTTCCTGGGACAGCAGTATTAGATTGCGATGCACCATTGCAGGTTTACTGTATCCCTTGGACCTTCAAATCAACGATGAAACTCAGAAATAGCATCGATATTGAATACAAAAGGCAAAAGGTCGACTTATTTATAAGAGGAGTAACTCATCTAATAGTTAGTGCTTTTAGCCTTTCCTGGGACAGCAGTATTAAATTCCGATGCACCATTGCAGGTTTACTGTATCCCTTGGACCTTCAAATCAACGATGAAACACAGAAATGCCATCGATATTGAATTCAAAAGGCAAAATGTCGACTTATTTACAAGAGGAGTAACTCTTCTAATAGTTCGTGTTTGAGCCTTCCCTGGGACAGCAGTATTAGTTTCCGATGCACCATTGCAAGTTTAATGTATCCCTTAGACCTTCAAATCAACGATGAAACACAGAATTTGCATCGTAATTGAATACAAAAGGCAAAATGTCGACTTATTTACAAGAGGAGTAACTCTTCTAATAGTTCGTGCTTTTAGCCTTTCCTGGGACAGCAGTATTAGATTCCGATGCACCATTGCAGGTTTACTGTATCCCTTGGACCTTCAAATCAACGATGAAACTCAGAAATAGCATCGATATTTAATACAAAATGCAAAATGTCGACTTATTTATAAGAGGAGTAACTCTTCTAATAGTTATTGCTTTTAGCCTTTCCTGGGACAGCAGTATTAGATTCCGATGCACCATTGCAAGTTTACTGTATCCCTTGGACCTTCAAATCGACGATGAAACACAGAAATTGCATCGATATTGAATACAATAGGCAAAATGTCGACATTATTACAAGAGGAGTAACTCTTCGTATAGTTCGTGATTGAGCCTTTCCTGGGACAGCAGTATTAGATTCCGATGTACCATTGAAGAATTACTGTATCCCATGGACCTTCAAATCAACGATGAAACACAGAAATTGCATCGATATTTAATACAAACGGCAAACTGTCGACTTATTTACAAGAGGAGTAACTCTTCTAATAGTTCGTGCTTTGAGCCTTTCCTGGGACAGCAGTATTAGATTCCGATGCACCATTGCAAGTTTACTGTATCCCTTGGACCTTCAAATCAACGATGAAACGCAGAAATTGCATCGATATTGAATACAAAAGGCAAAATGTCGACTTATTTATAAGAGGAGTAACTCTTCTAATAGTTCGTGATTTGAGCCTTTCCTGGGACAGCAGTATTAGATTCCGATGCACCATTGCAGGTTTACTGTATCCCTTGGACCTTCAAATCAACGATGAAACACAGAAATTGCATCGATATTGAATACAAAATGCAAAATTTCGACTTATTTATAAGAGGAGTAACTCTTCTTATAGTTCATGCTTTGAGCCTTTCCTGGGACAGCAGTATTAGATTCCGATGCACCATCGAAGGTTTACTGTATCTCTTGGACCTTCAAATCAACGATGAAACACAGAAATTGCATCGATATTGAATACAAAGGGCAAAATTTCGATTTATTTATAAGACGAGTAACTCTTCTAATAGTTCGTGCTTTGAGCCTTTCATGGGATAACAGTATTAGATTCCTATGCACCATTGCAGGTTTACAGTATCCCTTGGACCTTCAAATCAACGATGAAACACAGAAATTGCATCGATATTGAATTCAAAAGGCAAAATGTCGACTTATTTACAAGAGGAGTAACTCTTCTAATAGTTCGTGCTTTGAGCCTTCCCTGGGACAGCAGTGTTACATTCCGATGCACCATTGCAGGTTTACTGTATCCCTTGGACCTTCAGATCAACGATGAAACACAGATATTGCATCGATATTGAATACAAAAGGCAAAATGTCGACTTATTTATAAGAGGAGTAACTCTTCTAATAGTTCATGCTTTGAGACTTTCTTGGGACAGCAGTATTAGATTCCGATGCACCATTGCAGTTTTACTGTATCCCTTGGACCTTCAAATCAACGATGAAACACAGAATTTGCATCGTAATTGAATACAAAAGGCAAAGTGTCGACTTATTTACAAGAGGAGTAACTCTTCTAATAGTTCGTGCTTTTAGCCTTTCCTGGGACAGCAGTATTAGATTCCAATGAACCATTGCAGATTTACTGTACCCCTTGGAACTTCAAATCAACGATTAAACACAGAAATTGCATCGATATTGAATACAAAAGGCAAAATGTCGACTTATTTACAAGAGGAGTAACTCTTCTTATAGTTAGTGCTTTTAGCCTTTCCTAGGACAGCAGTATTAAATTCCGATGCACCATTGCAAGATTACTGTATCCCTTGGACCTTCAAATTAACGATGAAACACAGAAATTGCATCGATATTGAATACAAAAGGCAAAATGTCGACTTAGTTGTAAGAGGAGTAACTCTTCTAATAGTTCGTGCTTTGGGCCTTTCCTGAGACAGCAGTATTAGATTCCGATGCACCATTGCAGGTCTACTGTATCACTTGGACCTTCAAATCAAAGATGAAACACAGAAATTGCATCGATATTGAATACAAAAGGAAAAATGTCGACTTATTTACAAGAGCAGTAACTCTTCTAATAGTTCGTGGTTTTAGCCTTTCCTGGGACAGCAGTATTAGATTCCGATGCACCATTGCAGGTTTACTGTATCCCTTGGCCCTTCAAATCAACGATGAAACACAGAAATTGCATCGATATTGAATACAAAAGGGAAAATATCGACCTATTTACAAGAGGATTAACTCTTCTAATAGTTCGTGCTTTGAGCCTTTCCTGGGACAGCAGTATTAGATTCCGATGCGCCATTGCAGGTTTACTGTATCCCTTGCACCTTCAAATCAACGATGAAACACAGAAATTGCATCGATATTGAATACAAAAAGCAAAATGTCGACTTATTTACAAGAGGCGCAACTCTTCTTATAGTTCGTGCTTTGAGCCTTTCCTGGGACAGCAGTATTAGATTCCGATGCACCATTACAGGTTTACTGTATCCCTTGGACCTTCAAATCAACGATGAAACACAGAAATCGCATCGATATTGAATACAAAATAAAATGTCGACTTATTTACAAGAGGAGCAACTCTTCTAATAATTCGTTCTTTGAGCCTTTCCTGGGACAGCAGTATTAGATTCCGATGCACAATTGCATGTTTACTGTATTCCTTGGACCTTCAAATCAACGATGAAACACAAAAATTGCATCGATATTGAATACAAAAGGCAAAATGTCGACATATTTACAAGAGGAGTAACTCTTCGAATAGTTCGTGATTGAGCCTTTCCTGGGACAGCAGTATTAAATTCCGATGCACCATTGCAGGTTTACTGTATCCCTTGGACCTTTAAATCAACAATGAAACACAGAAATTGCATCGATATTGAATACAAAAGGCAAAATATCGACTTATTTACGAGAGGAGTAACTCTTCTAATAGTTCGTACTTTTAGCCTTTCCTGGGACAGCAGTATTAGATTCCGATGCACCATTGCAGGTTTACTGTATCCCTTGGACCTTCAAATCAACGATGAAACTCAGAAATGGCATCGATATTTAATACAAAAGGCAAAATGTCGACTTATTTATAAGAGGAGTAACTCTTCTAATAGTTAGTGCTTTTAGCCTTTCCTGGGACAGCAGTATTAGATTCCGATGCACCATTGCAAGTTTACTGTATCCCTTGGACCTTCAAATCAACGATGAAACACAGAAATTGCATCGATATTGAATACAAAAGGCAAAATGTCGACTTATTTATAAGAGGAGTAACTCTTCTAATAGTTCGTGATTTGAGCCTTTCCTGGGACAGCAGTATTAGATTCCCATGCACCATTGCAGGTTTACTGTATCCCTTGGACCTTCAAATCAACGATGAAATACAGAAATTGCATCGATATTGAATACAAAATGCAAAATTTCGACTTATTTATAAGAGGAGTAACTCTTCTTATAGTTCATGCTTTGAGCCTTTCCTGGGACAGCAGTATTAGATTCCGATGCACCATCGCAGGTTTACTGTATCTCTTGGACCTACAAATCAACGATGAAACACAGAAATTGCATCGATATTGAATACAAAAGGCAAAATTTCGATTTATTTATAAGACGAGTAACTCTTCTAATAGTTCGTGTTTTGAGCCTTTCATGGGATAACAGTATTAGATTCCTATGCACCATTGCAGGTTTACAGTATCCCTTGGACCTTCAAATCAACGATGAAACACAGAAATTGCATCGATATTGAATTCAAAAGGCAAAATGTCGACTTATTTACAAGAGGAGTAACTCTTCTAATAGTTCGTGCTTTGAGCCTTCCCTGGGACAGCAGTGTTACATTCCGATGCACCATTGCAGGTTTACTGTATCCCTTGGACCTTCAGATCAACGATGAAACACAGATATTGCATCGATATTGAATACAAAAGGCAAAATGTCGACTTATTTCTAAGAGGAGTAACTCTTCTAATAGTTCATGCTTTGAGACTTTCTTGGGACAGCAGTATTAGATTCCGATGCACCATTGCAGTTTTACTGTATCCCTTGGACCTTCAAATCAACGCTGAAACACAGAATTTGCATCGTAATTGAATACAAAAGGCAAAGTGTCGACTTATTTACAAGAGGAGTAACTCTTCTAATAGTTCGTGCTTTTAGCCTTTCCTGGGACAGCAGTATTAGATTCCAATGAACCATTGCAGATTTACTGTATCCCTTGGAACTTCAAATAAACGATTAAACACAGAAATTGCATCGATATTGAATACAAAAGGCAAAATGTCGACTTATTTACAAGAGGAGTAACTCTTCTTATAGTTAGTGATTTTAGCCTTTCCTAGGACAGCAGTATTAAATTCCGATGCACCATTGCAAGATTACTGTATCCCTTGGACCTTCAAATTAACGATGAAACACAAAAATTGCATCGATATTAATTACAAAAGGCAAAATATTGACATTATTACAAGAGGAGTAACTCTTCGTATAGTTCGTGATTGAGCCTTTCCTGGGACAGCAGTATTAGATTCCGATGTACCATTGCAGTTATACTGTATCCCTTGGACCTTCCAATCAACGATGAAACACAGAAATTGCATCGATATTGAATACAAAAGGCAAAATGGCGGCTTATTTACAAGAGGAGTAACTCTTCTAATAGTTCGTACTTTTAGCCTTTCCTCGGACAGCAGTATTAGATGCCGATGCACCAATGCAGGTTTACTGTATCCCTCGGACCTTCAAATCAACGATGAAACTCAGAAATAGCATCGAAATTGAATACAAAATGCAAAATTTTGACTTATTTATAAGAGGAGTAACTCTTCTAATAGTTAGTGCTTTTAGCCTTTCCTGGGACAGCAGTATTAGATTCCGATGCACCATTGAAGGTTTACTGTATCCCTTGGACCTACAAATCAACGATGAAACACAGAAATTGCATCGATATTGAATTCAGAAGGCAAAATTTCGACTTATTTACAAGAGGAGTAACTATTCTAGTAATTCGTGCTTTGAGCCTTTCCTGGGGCAGCAGTATTAGATTCCGATGCACCATTGCAGTATTACTGTAACCTTTGGAACTTCGAATCATCGATAAAACGCAGAAATTGCATCGATATTGAATACAAAAGGCAAAATGTCGACTTATTTATAATACGAGTAACTCTTCTAATAGTTCGTGCTTTGACCCTTTCCTGGGACAGCAGTATTAGATTCCGATGCACCATTGCAAGTTTACTGTATCCCTTGGACCTTTAAATCAACGATGAAACACAGAAATTGCATCGATATTGAATACAAAAGGCAAAATGTCGACTTATTTATAAGAGGAGTAACTCTTCTAATAGTTCGTGCTTTTAGCCTCTCCTGGGACAGCAGTATTAGATTACGATACACCACAGGTTTACTGTATCCCTTGGACCTTCAAATCAACGATAAAAAACAGAAATGCCATCGATATTGAATTCAAAAGGCAAAATGTCGACTTATTTACAAGAGGAGTAACTCTTCTAGTAATTCGTGCTTTGAGCCTTTCCTGGGGCAGCAGTATTAGATTCCGATGCACCATTGCAGTATTACTGTAACCCTTGGAACTTCGAATCATCGATAAAACGCAGAAATTGCATCGATATTGAATACAAAAGGCGAAATGTCGACTTATTTATAAGAGGTGTAACACTTCTCATATTTAGTGTCTTGAACCTTTCCTGGGATAGCAGTATTAGATTCCGACGCACCATTGCAGGTTTACTGTCTCCCTTGGACCTTCAAATCAACGATGAAACACAGAAATTGCATCGATATTGATTACAAAAGGCAAAATGTCGACTTAGTTATAAGAGGAGTAACTCTTCTAATAGTTCGTGCTGTGAGCCTTTCCTGGGACAGCACTATTAGATTCCGATGCACCATTGCAGGTTTACTGTATCCCTTGGACCTTCAAATCAACGATGAAACACAAAAATTCCATCGATATTGAATACAAAAGGCAAAATGTCGTCTTATTTACAAGAGCAGTAACTCTTCTAATCATTCGTGATTTTAGCCTTTCCTGGGACAGCAGTATTAGATTCCGATGCACAATTGCATGTTTACTGTATCCCTTGGACCTTCAAATCAACGATGAAACACAAAAATTGTATCGATATTTAATACAAAAGGCAAATTGTCGACATATTTACAAGAGGAGTAACTCTTCGAATAGTTCGTGATTGAGCCTTTCCTGGGACAGCAGTATTAGATTCCGATGCACCATTGCAGGTTTACTGTATCCCTTGGACCTTCAAATCAACAATGAAACACAGAAATTGCATCGATATTGAATACAAAAGGCAAAATGTCGACTTATTTACAAGAGGAGTAACTCTTCTAATAGTTCGTACTATTAGCCTTTCCTGGGACAGCAGTATTAGATTGCGATGCACCATTGCAGGTTTACTGTATCCCTTGGACCTTCAAATCAACGATGAAACTCAGAAATAGCATCGATATTGAATACAAAAGGCAAAAGGTCGACTTATTTATAAGAGGAGTAACTCATCTAATAGTTAGTGCTTTTAGCCTTTCCTGGGACAGCAGTATTAAATTCCGATGCACCATTGCAGGTTTACTGTATCCCTTGGACCTTCAAATCAACGATGAAACACAGAAATGCCATCGATATTGAATTCAAAAGGCAAAATGTCGACTTATTTACAAGAGGAGTAACTCTTCTAATAGTTCGTGTTTGAGCCTTCCCTGGGACAGCAGTATTAGTTTCCGATGCACCATTGCAAGTTTAATGTATCCCTTAGACCTTCAAATCAACGATGAAACACAGAATTTGCATCGTAATTGAATACAAAAGGCAAAATGTCGACTTATTTACAAGAGGAGTAACTCTTCTAATAGTTCGTGCTTTTAGCCTTTCCTGGGACAGCAGTATTAGATTCCGATGCACCATTGCAGGTTTACTGTATCCCTTGGACCTTCAAATCAACGATGAAACTCAGAAATAGCATCGATATTTAATACAAAATGCAAAATGTCGACTTATTTGTAAGAGGAGTAACTCTTCTAATAGTTATTGCTTTTAGCCTTTCCTGGGACAGCAGTATTAGATTCCGATGCACCATTGCAAGTTTACTGTATCCCTTGGACCTTCAAATCGACGATGAAACACAGAAATTGCATCGATATTGAATACAATAGGCAAAATGTCGACATTATTACAAGAGGAGTAACTCTTCGTATAGTTCGTGATTGAGCCTTTCCTGGGACAGCAGTATTAGATTCCGATGTACCATTGAAGAATTACTGTATCCCATGGACCTTCAAATCAACGATGAAACACAGAAATTGCATCGATATTGAATACAAACGGCAAACTGTCGACTTATTTACAAGAGGAGTAACTCTTCTAATAGTTCGTGCTTTGAGCCTTTCCTGGGACACCAGTATTAGATTCCGATGCGCCATTGCAGGTTTACTGTATCCCTTGGACCTTCAAATCAACGATGAAACACAGAAATTGCATCGATATTGAATACAAAAGGCAAAATGTCGACTTATTTACAAGAGGAGTAACTCTTCTAATAGTTCGTTCTTTGAGCCTTTCCTGGGACAGCAGTATTCGATTCCGATGCACCATTGCAGGTTTACTGTATCCCTTGGACCTTCAAATAAACGATGAAACACAGAAATTGCATCGATATTGAATACAAAAGGCAAAATGTCGACTTAATTACAAGAGGAGTAACTCTTCAAATAGTTCGCAATTTTAGCCTTTCCTGGGACAGCAGTATTAGATTCCGAAGCACCATTGCAGGTTTACTGCATCCCTTGGACCTTCAAATCAACGATGAAACTCAGAAATAGCATCGATATTGAATACAAAAAGCAAATTGTCGACTTATTTATAAGAGGAGTAACTCTTCTAATAGTTCGTGCTCTTAGCCTTTCCTGGGACAGCAGTATTAGATTCCGATGCACCATTGCAGGTTTAATGTATCCCTTGGCCCTTCAAATCAACGATGAAACACAGAAATTGCATCGATATTGAATAGAAAAGGAAAAATGTCGACCTATTTACAAGAGGATTAACTCTTCTAATAGTTCGTGCTTTGATCCTTTCCTGGGACAGCAGTATTAGATTCCGATGCGCCATTGCAGGTTTACTGTCTCCCTTGGACCTTCAAATCAACGATGAAACACAGAAATTGCATCGATATTGATTACAAAAGGCAAAATGTCGACTTATTTATAAGAGGAGTAACTCTTCTAATAGTTCGTGCTGTGGGCCTTTCCTGGGACAGCAGTATTAGATTCCGATGCACCATTGCAGGTTTACTGTATCCCTTGGACCTTCAAATCAACGATGAAACACAAAAATTCCATCGATATTGAATACAAAAGGCAAAATGTCATCTTATTTACAAGAGGAGTAACTCTTCTAATCATTCGTGATTTTAGCCTTTCCTGGGACAGCAGTATTAGATTCCGATGCACAATTGCATGTTTACTGTATCCCTTGGACCTTCAAATCAACGGTGAAACACAAAAATTGTATCGATATTGAATACAAAAGGCAAAATGTCGACATATTTACAAGAGGAGTAACTCTTCGAATAGTTCGTGATTGAGCCTTTCCTGGGACAGCAGTATTAGATTCCGATGCACCATTGCAGGTTTACTGTATCCCTTGGACCTTCAAATCAACAATGAAACACAGAAATTGCATCGATATTGAATACAAAAGGCAAAATGTCGACTTATTTACAAGAGGAGTAACTCTTCTAATAGTTCGTATTATTAGCCTTTCCTGGGACAGCAGTATTAGATTGCGATGCACCATTGCAGGTTTACTGTATCCCTTGGACCTTCAAATCAACGATGAAACTCAGAAATAGCATCGATATTGAATACAAAAAGCAAAAGGTCGACTTATTTATAAGAGGAGTAACTCATCTAATTGTTAGTGCTTTTAGCCTTTCCTGGGACAGCAGTATTAGATTCCGATGCACCATTGCAAGTTTACTGTTGTCCTTGGACCTTCAAATCAACGATGAAACACAGAAATTTCATCGATATTGAATACAAAAGGCAAAATGTCGACTTATTTATAAGAGGAATAACTCTTCTAATAGTTCGTGCTTTGACCCTTTCCTGGGACAGCAGTATTAGATTCCGATGCACCATCGCAGGTTTAAAGTATCCCATGGACCTTCAAATCAACGATGAAGCACAGAAATTGCATCGATATTGAATACAAAAGGCAAAATTTCGACTTATTTATAAGAGGAGTAACTCTTCTAATAGTTCGTGATTTGAGCCTTTCATGGGACAACAGTATTAGATTCCGATGCACCATTGCAGGTTTACTGTATCCCTTGGACCTTCAAATCAACGATGAAACACAGAAATGCCATCGATATTCAATTCAAAAAGCAAAATGTCGACTTATTTACAAGAGGAGTAACTCTTCTAATAGTTCGTGTTTGAGCCTTCCCTGGGACAGCAGTATTAGTTTCCGATGCACCATTGCAGGTTTACTGTATCCCTTGGACCTTCAAATCAACGATGAAACACAGATATTGCATGGATATTGAATACAAAAGGCAAAATGTCGACTTATTTATAAGAGGAGTAACTCTTCTAATAGTTTATGCTTTGCGACTTTCTTGGGATAGCAGTATTAGATTCCGATGCACCATCGCAGGTTTAAAGTATCCCTTGGACCTTCAAATCAACGATGAAACTCATAAATAGCATCGATATTTAATACAAAAGGCAAAATGTCGACTTATTTATAAGAGGAGTAACTCTTCTAATAGTTAGTGCTTTTAGCCTTTCATGGGACAACAGTATTAGATTCCGATGCACCATTGCAGGTTTACTGTATCCCTTGGACCTTCAAATCAACGATGAAACACAGAAATGCCATCGATATTGAATTCAAAAGGCGAAATGTCGACTTATTTATAAGAGGTGTAACACTTCTCATATTTAGTGTCTTGAACCTTTGCTGGGACAGCAGTATTAGATTCCGACGCACCATTGCAGGTTTACTGTCTCCCTTGGACCTTCAAATCAACGATGAAACACAGAAATTGCATCGATATTGATTACAAAAGGCAAAATGTCGACTTAGTTATAAGAGGAGTAACTCTTCTAATAGTTCGTGCTGTGAGCCTTTCCTGGGACAGCACTATCAGATTCCGATGCACCATTGCAGGTTTACTGTATCCCTTGGACCTTCAAATCAACGATGAAACACAAAAATTCCATCGATATTGAATACAAAAGGCAAAATGTCGACATATTTACAAGAGGAGTAACTCTTCTAATCATTCGTGATTTTAGCCTTTCCTGGGACAGCAGTATTAGATTCCGATGCACAATTGCATGTTTACTGTATCCCTTGGACCTTCAAATCAACGATGAAACACAAAAATTGTATCGATATTGAATACAAAAGGCAAATTGTCGACATATTTACAAGAGGAGTAACTCTTCGAATAGTTCGTGATTGAGCCTTTCCTGGGACAGCAGTATTAGATTGCGATGCACCATTGCAGGTTTACTGTATCCCTTGGACCTTCAAATCAACAATGAAACACAGAAATTGCATCGATATTGAATACAAAAGGCAAAATGTCGACTTATTTACAAGAGGAGTAACTCTTCTAATAGTTCGTACTATTATCCTTTCCTGGGACAGCAGTATTAGATTGCGATGCACCATTGCAGGTTTACTGTATCCCTTGGACCTTCAAATCAACGATGAAACTCAGAAATAGCATCGATATTGAATACAAAAGGCAAAAGGACGACTTATTTATAAGAGGAGTAACTCATCTAATAGTTAGTGCTTTTAGCCTTTCCTGGGACAGCAGTATTAGATTCCGATGCACCATTGCACGTTTACTGTTCTCCTTGGACCTTCAAATCAACGATGAAACACAGAAATGCCATCGATATTGAATTCAAAACTCAAAATGTCGACTTATTTACAAGAGGAGTAACTCTTCTAATAGTTCGTGTTTGAGCCTTCCCTGGGACAGCACTATTAGTTTCCGATGCACCATTGCAGGTTTAATGTATCCCTTAGACCTTCAAATCAACGATGAAACACAGAATTTGCATCGTAATTGAATACAAAAGGCAAAATGTCGACTTATTTACAAGAGGAGTAACTCTTCTAATAGTTCGTGCTTTTAGCCTTTCCTGGGACAGCAGTATTAGATTCCTATGCACCATTGCAAGTTTACTGTATTCCTTGGACCTTCAAATCAACGATGAAACAAAGAAATTGCATCGATATTGAATACAAAAGGCAAAATTTCGACTTATTTATAAGAGGAGTCACTTTTCTAATAGTTCGTGCTTTGAGCCTTTCATGGGACAACAGTATTAGATTCCGATGCACCATTGCAGGTTTACTGTATCCCTTGGACCCTCAAATCAACGATGAAACACAGAAATGCCATCGATATTGAATTCAAAAAGCAATATGTCGACTTATTTACAATTGGAGTAACTCTTCTAATAGTTCGTGCTTTGATCCTTCCCTGGGACAGCAGTATTAGATTCCGATGCACCATTGCAGGTTTACTGTATCCCTTGGACCTTCAAATCAACGATTAAACGCAGAAATTGCATCGATATTGAATACAAAAGGCAAAATTTCGACTTATTTATAAGAGGAGTAACTCTTCTAATGGTTCGTGCTTTGAGCCTTTCATGGGACAACAGTATTAGATTCCGATGCACCATTGCAGGTTTACTGTATCCCTTGGACCTTCAAATCAACGACGAAGCACAGAAATGCCATCGATATTGAATACAAAAGGCAAAATGTCGACTTATTTACAAGATGAGTAACTCTTCTAATAGTTCGTGCTTTGAGCCTTCCCTGGGACAGCAGTATTAGATTCCGATGCACCATTGCAGATTTACTGTATCCCTTGGAACTTCAAATCAACGATGAAACACAGAAATTGCATCGATATTGAATACAAAAGGCAAAATGTCGACTTAGTTATAAGAGGAGTAACTCTTCTAATAGTTCGTGCTTTGAGCCTTTCCTGGGACAGCAGTATTAGAATCCGATGCACCATTGCAGGTTTACTGTATCCCTTGGACCTTCAAATCAACGATGAAACACAGAAATTGCATCGATATTGAATACAAAAGGCAAAATGTCGACTTATTTACACGAGGAGTAACTCTTCTAATAGTTCGTGCTCTTAGCCTTTCCTGGGACAGCAGTATTAGATACCGATGCACCATTGCAAGTTTACTGTATCTCGTGGACCTTCAAATCAACGATGCAACAGAGAAATTGCATCGATATTGAATACAAAAGGCAAAATATCGACTTATTTACAAGAGGAGTAACTCTTCTATTACTTCGTTCTTTGAGCCTTTCCTGGGTTAGCAGTATTCGATTCCGATGCACCATTGCAGGTTTACTGTATCCCTTGGACCTTCAAAACAACGATGAAACACAGAAATTGCATCGATATTGAATACAAAAGACAAAATGTCGGCTTATTTACAAGAGGAGTAATTCTTCTAATAGTTCGTAGTTTTAGCCTTTCCTGGGACAGCAGTATTAGATTCCGATGCACCATTGCAAGTTTACTGTATCCCTTGCACCTTCAAATCAACGATGAAACACAGAAATTGCATCGATATTGATTTCAAAAGGCAAAATGTCGACTTATTTACAAGAGGAGTAACTCTTCTAATAATTCGTGCTTTGAGCCTTTCCTGGGGCAGCAGTATTAGATTCCGATACACCATTGCAGGATTACTGTAACCCTTGGACCTTAGAATCATCGATAAAACGCAGAAATTGAATCGATATTGAATACATAAGGCTAAATGTCGACATATTTATAAGAGGTGTAACTCTTCTAATATTTAGTGTCTTGAGCCTTTCCTGGGACAGCAGTATTAGATTCCGATCACCATTGCAGGTTTACTGTTTCCCTTGGACCTTCAAATCGACGATGAAACACAGAAATTGCATCGAATGTTGAATACAAAATGCAAAATGTCGACTTATTTATAAGAGGAGTAACTCTTCTAATAGTTCTTGCTTTGAGCCTTTCCTGGGACAGCATTATTAGATTACGATGAACCATTGCAGGTTTACTGTATCCCTTGGACCTTCAAATCAACGATGAAACACAGAAATTGCATCGATATTGAATACAAAAGGCAAAATGTCGACTTATTTACAAGAGGAATAACTCTTCTAATTGTTCGTGCTTTTAGCCTTTCCTGGGACAGCAGTATTACATTCCGATGCACCATTGCAGGTTTACTGTATCCCTTGGACCTTCAAATCAACGATGAAACACAGAAATTGCATCGATATTGAATACAAAAGGCAAAATGTCGACTTATTTACAAGAGGAGTAACTCTTCTAATAGTTCGTGCTTTGAGACTTTCCTGGGACAGCAGTATTAGATTCCGATGCGCCATTGCAGATTTACTGTATCCCTTGGACCTTCAAATCAACAATGAAACACAGAAATTGCATCGATATTGATTACAAAAGGCAAAATGTCGACTTAGTTATAAGAGGAGTAACTCTTCTCATACACTCCTGGAAATTGAAATAAGAACACCGTGAATTCATTGTCCCAGGAAGGGGAAACTTTATTGACACATTCCTGGGGTCAGATACATCACATGATCACACTGACAGAACCACAGGCACATAGACACAGGCAACAGAGCATGCACAATGTCAGCACTAGTACACTGTATATCCACCTTTCGCAGCAATGCAGGCTGCTATTCTCCCATGGAGACGATCGTAGAGATGCTGGATGTAGTCCTGTGGAACGGCTTGCCATGCCATTTCCACCTGGCGCCTCAGTTGGACCAGCGTTCGTGCTGGACGTGCAGACCGCGTGAGACGACGCTTCATCCAGTCCCAAACATGCTCAATGGGGGACAGATCCGGAGATCTTGCTGGCCAGGGTAGTTGACTTACACCTTCTAGAGCACGTTGGGTGGCACGGGATACATGCGGACGTGCATTGTCCTGTTGGAACAGCAAGTTCCCTTGCCGGTCTAGGAATGGTAGAACGATGGGTTCGATGACGGTTTGGATGTACCGTGCACTATTCAGTGTCCCCTCGACGATCACCAGTGGTGTACGGCCAGTGTAGGAGATCGCTCCCCACACCATGATGCCGGGTGTTGGCCCTGTGTGCCTCGGTCGTATGCAGTCCTGATTGTGGCGCTCACCTGCACGGCGCCAAACACGCATACGACCATCATTGGCACCAAGGCAGAAGCGACTCTCATCGCTGAAGGCGACACGTCTCCATTCGTCCCTCCATTCACGCCTGTCGCGACACCACTGGAGGCAGGCTGCACGATGTTGGGGCGTGAGCGGAAGACGGCCTAACGGTGTGCGGGACCGTAGCCCAGCTTCATGGAGACGGTTGCGAATGGTCCTCGCCGATACCCCAGGAGCAACAGTGTCCCTAATTTGCTGGGAAGTGGCGGTGCGGTCCCCTACGGCACTGCGTAGGATCCTACGGTCTTGGCGTGCATCCGTGCGTCGCTGCGGTCCGGTCCCAGGTCGACGGGCACGTGCACCTTCCGCCGACCACTGGCGACAACATCGATGTACTGTGGAGACCTCACGCCCCACGTGTTGAGCAATTCGGCGGTACGTCCACCCGGCCTCCCGCATGCCCACTATACGCCCTCGCTCAAAGTCCGTCAACTGCACATACGGTTCACGTCCACGCTGTCGCGGCATGCTACCAGTGTTAAAGACTGCGATGGAGCTCCGTATGCACGGCAGACTGGCTGACACTGACGGCGGCGGTGCACAAATGCTGCGCAGCTAGCGCCATTCGACGGCCAACACCGCGGTTCCTGGTGTGTCCGCTGTGCCGTGCGTGTGATCATTGCTTGTACAGCCCTCTCGCAGTGTCCGGAGCAAGTATGGTGGGTCTGACACACCGGTGTCAATGTGTTCTTTTTTCCATTTCCAGGAGTGTAGTTCGTGCTTTGAGGCTTTCCTGGGACAGCAGTATTAGATTTCCATGCACCATTGCAGGTTTACTGTATCCCTTGGACCTTCAAATCAACGATGAAACACAAAAATTGCATCGATATTGAATACATAAGGCAAAATGTCGACATATTTACAAGAGGAGTAACTCTTCGAATAGTTCGTGATTGAGCCTTTCCTGGGACAGCAGTATCAGATTCCGATGTACCATTGCAGGATTACTGTATCCCTTGGACCTTCAAATCAACGATGAAACACAGAAATTGCATCGATATTGAATACAAAAGGCAAACTGTCGACTTATTTATAAGAGGAGTAACTCTTCTAATAGTTCGTGCTTTGAGCCTTTCCTGGGTCAGCAGTATTAGATTCCGATGCACCATTGCAGGTTTACTGTGTCCCATGGACCTTTAAATCAACGATGAAACACAGAAATTGCATCGATATTGAATACAAATGGCAAAATGTGGACTTACTTACAAGAGGAGTAACTCTTCTAATAGTTCGTGATTTGAGGCTTTCCTGGGACAGCAGTATTAGATTCCGATGCACCATTGCAGGTTTACTGTATCTCTTGGACCTTCAAATCAACGATGAAACACAGAAATTGCATCTATATTGAATACAAAAGGCAAAATGTCGACTTATTTACAAGAGGAGAAACTCTTCTAATAGTTCGTACTTTTAGCCTTTCCTGGGACAGCAGTATTAGATTCCGATGCACCATTGCAGGATTACTGTATCCCTTGGACCTTCAAATCAACGATGAAACACAAAAATTGCTTCGATATTGAATACAAAAGGCAAAATATCGACATTATTACAAGAGGAGTAACTCTTCGTATAGTTCGTGATTGAGCCTTTCCTGGGACAGCAGTATTAGATTCCGATGTACCAATCCAGGATTACTGTATCCCTTGGACCTTCAAATCAACGATGAAACACAGAAATTGCATCGATATTGAATACAAAAGGCAAAATGTCAGCTTATTTACAAGAGGAGTAACTCTTCTAATAGTTCGTTATTTTAGCCTTTCCTGGGACAGCAGTATTAGATTCCGATGCACCATTGAAGGTTTACTGTATCCCTTGGACCTTCAAATCAACGATGAAACACAAAAATTGCATCGATATTGAATTCAAAAGGCAAAATGTCGACTTATTTACAAGAGGAGTAACTCTTCTAATAATTCGTGCTTTGAGCCTTTCCTGGGGCAGCAGTATTAGATTCCGATGCACCATTGCAGGATTACTGTAACCCTTGGACCTTCGAATCATCGATAAAACGCAGAAATTGCATCGATATTGAATACAAAACGCAAAATGTCGACTTAGTTACAAGAGGAGTAACTCTTCTAATAGTTCGTGCTTTTAGCCTTTCTGGGACAGCAGTATTAGATTCCGATGCACCATTGCAGGTTTACTGTATCCCTTGGCCCTTCAAATCAACGATGAAACACAGAAATTGCATCGATATTGAAAACAAAAGGAAAAATGTCGACCTATTTACAAGGGGATTAACTCTTCTAATAGTTCGTGCTTTGAGCCTTTCCTGGGACAGCTGTATTAGATTCCGATGCGCCATTGCAGGTTTACTGTATCCCTTGGACCTTCAAATCAACGATGAAACACAGAAATTGCATCGATATTGAATACAAAAGGCAAACTGTCGACCTATTTACAAGAGGAGTAACTCTTCTAATAGTTCGTCATTTTAGCCTTTCCTGGGACAGCAGTATTAGATACCGATGCACCATTGCAAGTTTACTGTATCTCTTGGACCTTCAAATCAACGATGCAACAGAGAAATTGCATCGATATTGAATACAAAAGGCAAAATATCGACTTATTTACAAGAGGAGTAACTCTTCTAATACTTCGTTCTTTCAGCCTTTCCTGGGACAGCAGTATTCGATTCCGATGCACCATTGCAGGTTTACTGTATCCCTTGGACCTTCAAATCAACGATGAAACACAGAAATTGCATCGATATTGAATACAAAAGACAAAATGTCGGCTTATTTACAAGAGGAGTAACTCTTCTAATAGTTCGTACTTTTAGCCTTTCCTGGGACAGTAGTATTAGATTCCGATGCACCATTGCAGGTTTACTGTATCCCTTGGACCTTCAAATCAACGATGAAACACAGAAATAGCATCGATATTGAATACAAAATGCAAAATGTCGACTTATTTATAAGAGGAGTAACTCTTCTAATAGTTAGTGCTTTTAGCCTTTCCTGGGACAGCAGTATTAGATTCCGATGCACCATTGCAAGTTTACTGTATCCCTTGGACCTTCAAATCAACGATGAAACACAGAAATTGCATCGATATTGAATACAAAAGGCAAAATGTCGACTTATTTCTAAGAGGAGTAACTCTTCTAATAGTTCGTGCTTTTAGCCTTTCCTGGGACAGCAGTATTAGATTCCAATGCACCATTGAAGGTTTACTGTATCCCTTGGACCTACAAATCAACGATGAAACACAGAAATTGCATCGATATTGAATTCAAAGGGAAAATGTCGACTTATTTACAAGAGGAGTAACTCTTCTAATAATTCGTGCTTTGAGCCTTTCCTGGGGCAGCAGTATTAGATTCCGATGCACCATTGCAGGATTACTGTAACCCTTGGACCTTAGAATCATCGATAAAACGCAGAAATTGAATCGATATTGAATACAAAAGGCAAAATGTCGACATATTTATAAGAGGTGTAACTCTTCTAATATTTAGTGTCTTGAGCCTTTCCTGGGACAGCAGTATTAGATTCCGATGCACCATTGCAGGTTTACTGTTTCCCTTGGACCTTCAAATCAACGATGAAACATAGAAATTGCATCGATATTGAATACAAAAGGCAAAATGTCGACTTATTTACAAGAGGAGTAACTCTTCTAATAGTTCGCGCTTTGAGCCTTTCCTGGGACAGCAGTACTACATTCCAATACACCACAGGTCTACTGTATCCCTTGGACCTTCAAATCAACGATAAAAAACAGAAATTGCATCGATATTGAATACAAAATGCAAAATGTCGACTTATTTACAAGAGGAGTAACTCTTCTAATAGTTCGTGCATTTAGCCATTCCTGGGACAGCAGTATTAGATTCCAATGCACCATTGCAGGTTTACTGTATCCCTTGGACCTTCAAATCGACGATGAAACACAGAAATTGCATCGAATGTTGAATACAAAACGCAAAATGTCGACTTATTTACAAGAGGAGTAACTCTTCTAATAGTTCGTGCTTTGAGCCTTTCCTGGGACAGCATTATTAGATTACGATGAACCATTGCAGGTTTACTGTATCCCTTGGACCTTCAAATCAACGATGAAACACAGAAATTGCAACGATATTGAATACAAAAGGCAAAATGTCGACTTATTTACAAGAGGAATATCTCTTCTAATAGTTCGTGCTTTTAGCCTTTCCTGGGACAGCAGTATTACATTCCGATGCACCATTGCAGGTTTACTGTATCCCTTGGACCTTCAAATCAACGATGAAACACAGAAATTGCATCGATATTGAATACGAAAGGCAAAATGTCGACTTATTTACAAGAGGAGTAACTCTTCTAATAGTTCGTGCTTTGAGCCTTTCCTGGGACAGCAGTATTAGATTCCGATGCGCCATTGCAGTTTTACTGTATCCCTTGGACCTTCAAATCAACAATGAAACACAGAAATTGCATCGATATTGATTACAAAAGGCAAAATGTCGACTTAGTTATAAGAGGAGTAACTCTTCTAATACAATCCTGGAAATTGAAATAAGAACACCGTGAATTCATTGTCCCAGGAAGGGGAAACTTTATTGACACATTCCTGGGGTCAGATACATCACATGATCACACTGACAGAACCACAGGCACATAGACACAGGCAACAGAGCATGCACAATGTCGGCACTAGTACAGTGTATATCCACCTTTCGCAGCAATGCAGGCTGCCATTCTCCCATGGAGACGATCGTAGAGATGCTGGATGTAGTCCTGTGGAACGGCTTGCCATGCCATTTCCACCTGGCGCCTCAGTTGGACCAGCGTTCGTGCTGGACGTGCAGACCGCGTGAGACGACGCTTCATCCAGTCCCAAACATGCTCAATGGGGGACAGATCCGGAGATCTTGCTGGCCAGGGTAGTTGACTTACACCTTCTAGAGCACGTTGGGTGGCACGGGATACATGCGGACGTGCATTGTCCTGTTGGAACAGCAAGTTCCCTTGCCGGTCTAGGAATGGTAGAACGATGGGTTCGATGACGGTTTGGATGTACCGTGCACTATTCAGTGTCCCCTCGACGATCACCAGTGGTGTACGGCCAGTGTAGGAGATCGCTCCCCACACCATGATGCCGGGTGTTGGCCCTGTGTGCCTCGGTCGTATGCAGTCCTGACTGTGGCGCTCACCTGCACGGCGCCAAACACGCATACGACCATCATTGGCACCAAGGCAGAAGCGACTCTCATCGCTGAAGGCGACACGTCTCCATTCGTCCCTCCATTCACGCCTGTCGCGACACCACTGGAGGCAGGCTGCACGATGTTGGGGCGTGAGCGGAAGACGGCCTAACGGTGTGCGGGACCGTAGCCCAGCTTCATGGAGACGGTTGCGAATGGTCCTCGCCGATACCCCAGGAGCAACAGTGTCCCTAATTTGCTGGGAAGTGGCGGTGCGGTCCCCTACGGCACTGCGTAGGATCCTACGGTCTTGGCGTGCATCCGTGCGTCGCTGCGGTCCGGTCCCAGGTCGACGGGCACGTGCACCTTCCGCCGACCACTGGCGACAACATCGATGTACTGTGGAGACCTCACGCCCCACGTGTTGAGCAATTCGGCGGTACGTCCACCCGGCCTACCGCATGCCCACTATACGCCCTCGCTCAAAGTCCGTCAACTGCACATACGGTTCACGTCCACGCTGTCGCGGCATGCTACCAGTGTTAAAGACTGCGATGGAGCTCCGTATGCACGGCAGACTGGCTGACACTGACGGCGGCGGTGCACAAATGCTGCGCAGCTAGCGCCATTCGACGGCCAACACCGCGGTTCCTGGTGTGTCCGCTGTGCCGTGCGTGTGATCATTGCTTGTACAGCCCTCTCGCAGTGTCCGGAGCAAGTATGGTGGGTCTGACACACCGGTGTCAATGTGTTCTTTTTTCCATTTCCAGGAGTGTAGTTCGTGCTTTGAGGCTTTCCTGGGACAGCAGTATTAGATTTCCATGCACCATTGCAGGTTTACTGTATCCCTTGGACCTTCAAATCAACGATGAAACACAAAAATTGCATCGATATTGAATACATAAGGCAAAATGTCGACATATTTACAAGAGGAGTAACTCTTCGAATAGTTCGTGATTGAGCCTTTCCTGGGACAGCAGTATCAGATTCCGATGTACCATTGCAGGATTACTGTATCCCTTGGACCTTCAAATCAACCATGAAACACAGAAATTGCATCGATATTGAATACAAAAGGCAAACTGTCGACTTATTTATAAGAGGAGTAACTCTTCTAATAGTTCGTGCTTTGAGCCTTTCCTGGGACAGCAGTATTAGATTCCGATGCACCATTGCAGGTTTACTGTGTCCCATGGACCTTTAAATCAACGATGAAACACAGAAATTGCATCGATATTGAATACAAAAGGCAAAATGTCAGCTTATTTACAAGAGGAGTAACTCTTCTAATAGTTCGTTATTTTAGCCTTTCCTGGGACAGCAGTATTAGATTCCGATGCACCATTGAAGGTTTACTGTATCCCTTGGACCTACAAATCAACGATGAAACACAGATATTGCATCGATATTGAATTCAAAAGGCAAAATGTCGACTTATTTACAAGAGGAGTAACTCTTCTAATAATTCGTGCTTTGAGCCTTTCCTGGGGCAGCAGTATTAGATTCCGATGCACCATTGCAGGATTACTGTAACCCTTGGACCTTCGAATCATCGATAAAACGCAGAAATTGCATCGATATTGAATACAAAACGCAAATTGTCGACTTAGTTATAAGAGGAGTAACTCTTCTAATAGTTCGTGCTTTGAGCCTTTCCTGGGACAGCAGTATTAGATTCCGATGCACCATTGCAGGTTTACTGTATCCCTTGGACCTTCAAATCAACGATGAAACACAGATATTGCATCGATATTGAATACAAAAGGCAAAATGTCGACTTATTTACATGAGGAGTAACTCTTCTAATAGTTCGTGCTTTTAGCCTTTCCTGGGACAGCAGTATTAGATTCCGATGCACCATTGCAGGTTTACTGTATCCCTTGGCCCTTCAAATCAACGATGAAACACAGAAATTGCATCGATATTGAAAACAAAAGGAAAAATGTCGACCTATTTACAAGGGGATTAACTCTTCTAATAGTTCGTGCTTTGAGCCTTTCCTGGGACAGCAGTATTAGATTCCGATGCGCCATTGCAGGTTTACTGTATCCCTTGGACCTTCAAATCAACGATGAGACACAGAAATTGCATCGATATTGAATACAAAAGGCAAACTGTCGACTTATTTACAAGAGGAGTAACTCTTCTAATAGTTCGTGATTTTAGCCTTTCCTGGGACAGCAGTATTAGATACCGATGCACCATTGCAAGTTTACTGTATCTCTTGGACCTTCAAATCAACGATGCAACAGAGAAATTGCATCGATATTGAATACAAAAGGCAAAATATCGACTTATTTACAAGAGGAGTAACTCTTCTAATACTTCGTTCTTTCAGCCTTTCCTGGGACAGCAGTATTCGATTCCGATGCACCATTGCAGGTTTACTGTATCCCTTGGACCTTCAAATCAACGATGAAACACAGAAATTGCATCGATATTGAATACAAAAGACAAAATGTCGGCTTATTTACAAGAGGAGTAACTCTTCTAATAGTTCGTACTTTTAGCCCTTCCTGGGACAGTAGTATTAGATTCCGATGCACCATTGCAGGTTTACTGTATCCCTTGGACCTTCAAATCAACGATGAAACACAGAAATAGCATCGATATTGAATACAAAATGCAAAATGTCGACTTATTTATAAGAGGAGCAACTCTTCTAATAGTTAGTGCTTTTAGCCTTTCCTGGGACAGCAGTATTAGATTCCGATGCACCATTGCAAGTTTACTGTATCCCTTGGACCTTCAAATCAACGATGAAACACAGAAATTGCATCGATATTGAATACAAAAGGCAAAATGTCAACTTATTTCTAAGAGGAGTAACTCTTCTAATAGTTCGTGCTTTTAGCCTTTCCTGGGACAGCAGTATTAGATTCCAATGCACCACTGAAGGTTTACTGTATCCCTTGGACCTACAAATCAACGATGAAACACAGAAATTGCATCGATATTGAATTCAAAAGGCAAAATGTCGACTTATTTACAAGAGGAGTAACTCTTCTAATAATTCGTGCTTTGAGCCTTTCCTGGGGCAGCAGTATTAGATTCCGATGCACCATTGCAGGATTACTGTAACCCTTGGACCTTAGAATCATCGATAAAACGCAGAAATTGAATCGATATTGAATACAAAAGGCAAAATGTCGACATATTTATAAGAGGTGTAACTCTTCTAATATTTAGTGTCTTGAGCCTTTCCTGGGACAGCAGTATTAGATTCCGATGCACCATAGCAGGTTTACTGTTTCCCTTGGACCTTCAAATCAACGATGAAACATAGAAATTGCATCGATATTGAATACAAAAGGCAAAATGTCGACTTATTTACAAGAGGAGTAACTCTTCTAATAGTTCGCGCTTTGAGCCTTTCCTGGGACAGCAGTGTTACATTCCAATACACCACAGGTCTACTGTATCCCTTGGACCTTCAAATCAACGATAAAAAACAGAAATTGCATCGATATTGAATACAAAATGCAAAATGTCGACTTATTTACAAGAGGAGTAACTCTTCTAATAGTTCGTGCTTTGAGCCTTTCCTGGGACAGCATTATTAGATTACGATGAACCATTGCAGGTTTACTGTATCCCTTGGACCTTCAAATCAACGATGAAACACAGAAATTGCATCGATATTGAATACAAAAGGCAAAATGTCGACTTATTTACAAGAGGAATATCTCTTCTAATAGTTCGTGCTTTTAGCCTTTCCTGGGACAGCAGTATTACATTCCGATGCACCATTGCAGGTTTACTGTATCCCTTGGACCTTCAAATCAACGATGAAACACAGAAATTGCATCGATATTGAATACAAAAGGCAAAATGTCGACTTATTTACAAGAGGAGTAACTCTTCTAATAGTTCGTGCTTTGAGCCTTTCCTGGGACAGCAGTATTAGATTCCGATGCGCCATTGCAGTTTTACTGTATCCCTTGGACCTTCAAATCAACAATGAAACACAGAAATTGCATCGATATTGATTACAAAAGGCAATATGTCGACTTAGTTATAAGAGGAGTAACTCTTCTAATACAATCCTGGAAATTGAAATAAGAACACCGTGAATTCATTGTCCCAGGAAGGGGAAACTTTATTGACACATTCCTGGGGTCAGATACATCACATGATCACACTGACAGAACCACAGGCACATAGACACAGGCAACAGAGCATGCACAATGTCGGCACTAGTACAGTGTATATCCACCTTTCGCAGCAATGCAGGCTGCTATTCTCCCATGGAGACGATCGTAGAGATGCTGGATGTAGTCCTGTGGAACGGCTTGCCATGCCATTTCCACCTGGCGCCTCAGTTGGACCAGCGTTCGTGCTGGACGTGCAGACCGCGTGTAGCGACGCTTCATCCAGTCCCAAACATGCTCAATGGGGGACAGATCCGGAGATCTTGCTGGCCAGGGTAGTTGACTTACACCTTCTAGAGCACGTTGGGTGGCACGGGATACATGCGGACGTGCATTGTCCTGTTGGAACAGCAAGTTCCCTTGCCGGTCTAGGAATGGTAGAACGATGGGTTCGATGACGGTTTGGATGTACCGTGCACTATTCAGTGTCCCCTCGACGATCACCAGTGGTGTACGGCCAGTGTAGGAGATCGCTCCCCACACCATGATGCCGGGTGTTGGCCCTGTGTGCCTCGGTCGTATGCAGTCCTGATTGTGGCGCTCACCTGCACGGCGCCAAACACGCATACGACCATCATTGGCACCAAGGCAGAAGCGACTCTCATCGCTGAAGGCGACACGTCTCCATTCGTCCCTCCATTCGCGCCTGTCGCGACACCACTGGAGGCGGGCTGCACGATGTTGGGGCGTGAGCGGAAGACGGCCTAACGGTGTGCGGGACCGTAGCCCAGCTTCATGGAGACGGTTGCGAATGGTCCTCGCCGATACCCCAGGAGCAACAGTGTCCCTAATTTGCTGGGAAGTGGCGGTGCGGTCCCCTACGGCACTGCGTAGGATCCTACGGTCTTGGCGTGCGTCCGTGCGTCGCTGCGGTCCGGTCCCAGGTCGACGGGCACGTGCACCTTCCGCCGACCACTGGCGACAACATCGATGTACTGTGGAGACCTCACGCCCCACGTGTTGAGCAATTCGGCGGTACGTCCACCCGGCCTCCCGCATGCCCACTATACGCCCTCGCTCAAAATCCGTCAACTGCACATACGGTTCACGTCCACGCTGTCGCGGCATGCTACCAGTGTTAAAGACTGCGATGGAGCTCCGTATGCCACGGCAGACTGGCTGACACTGACGGCGGCGGTGCACAAATGCTGCGCAGCTAGCGCCATTCGACGGCCAACACCGCGGTTCCTGGTGTGTCCGCTGTGCCGTGCGTTTGATCAATGCTTGTACAGCCCTCTCGCAGTGTCCGGAGCAAGTATGGTGGGTCTGACACACCGGTGTCAATGTGTTCCTTTTTCCATTTCCAGGAGTGTAGTTCGTGCTTTGAGGCTTTCCTGGGACAGCAGTATTAGATTTCGATGCACCATTGCAGGTTTACTGTATCCCTTGGACCTTCAAATCAACGATGAAACACAAAAATTGCATCGATATTGAATACAAAAGGCAAAATGTCGACTTATTTACATGAGGAGTAACTCTTCTAATCGTTCGTGATTTTAGCCTTTCCTGGGACAGCAGTATTACATTCTGATGCACCATTGCATGTTTACTGTATCCCTTGGACCTTCAAATCAACGATGAAAAACAGAAATTGCATCGATATTGAATACAAAAGGCAAAATGTGGACTTACTTACAAGAGGAGTAACTCTTCTAATAGTTCGTGATTTGAGGCTTTCCTGGGACAGCAGTATTAGATTCCGATGCACCATTGCAGGTTTACTGTATCTCTTGGACCTTCAAATCACCGATGAAACACAGAAATTGCATCGATATTGAATACAAAAGGCAAAATGTCGACTTATTTACAAGAGGAGAAACTCTTCTAATAGTTCGTGATTTTAGCCTTTCCTGGGACAGCAGTATTATATTCCGATGCTTCATTGCAGGTTTACTGTATCTCTCGGAACTTCAAATCAACGATGAAACACAGAAATTGCATCGATATTGAATACAAAAGGCAAAATGTCGACTTATTTACAAGAGGAGTAACTCTTCTAATAGTTCGTGATTTTAGCCTTTCCTGGGAAAGCAGTATTAGATTCCGATGCACCCTTGCACATTTACTGAATCTCTTGGACCTTCAAATCAACGATGCAACAGAGAAATTGCATCGATATTGAATACAAAGGGCAAAATGTCGACTTATTTACACGAGGAGTAACTCTTCTAATTGTTCGTTCTTTGAGCCTTTCCTGGGACAGCAGTATTCGATTCCGATGCACCACTGCAGGTTTACTGTATCCCTTGGACCTTCAAATCAACATTGAAACACAGAAATTGCATCGATATTGAATACAAAAGGCAAAATATCGACTTATTTACAAGAGTAGTAACTCTTCTAATAGTTCGTACTTTTAGCCTTTCCTGGGACAGCAGTATTAGATTCCGATGCACCATTGAAGGTTTACTGTATCCCTTGAACCTACAAATCAACGATGAAACACAGAAATTGCATCGATATTGAATTCAAAAGGCAAAATGTCGACTTATTTACAAGAGGAGTAACTCTTCTAATAATTCGTGCTTTGAGCCTTTCCTGGGGCAGCAGTATTAGATTCCGATGCACCATTTCAGGATTACTGTAACACTTGGACCTTCGAATCATCGATAAAACGCAGAAATTGCATCGATATTGAATACAAAAGACAAAATGTCGACTTAATTATAAGAGGTGTAACTCTTCTATCATTTAGTGTCTTGAGACTTTCCTGGGACAGCAGTATTAGATTCCGATGCACCCTTGCAGGTTTACTGTTTCCCTTGGACCTTCAAATCAACGATGAAATACAGAAATTGCATCGATATTGAATACAAAAGGCAAAATGTCGACTTATTTACAAGAGGAGTAACTCTTCTAATAGTTCGTGCTTTGAGCCTTTCCTGGGACAGCAGTATTAGATTCCGATACACCACAGGTTTACTGTATCCCTTGGACCTTCAAATCAACGATAAAAAACTGAAATTACATCGATATTGAATACAAAATGCAAAATATCGACTTATTTACAAGAGGAGTAACTCTTCTAATAGTTCGTGCTTTGGGCCTTTCCTGGGACAGCAGTATTAGATTCCGATGCGCCATTGCAGGATTACTGTATCCCTTGGACGTTCAAATCAACGATGAAACACAGAAATTGCATCGATATTGATTACAAAAGGCAAAATGTCGACTTAGTTATAAGAGGAGTAACTCTTCTAATAGTTCGTGCTTTGAGGCTTTCCTGGGACAGCAGTATTAGATTTCGATGCACCATTGCAGGTTTACTGTATCCCTTGGACCTTCAAATCAACGATGAAACACAAAAATTGCATCGATATTGAATACAAAAGGCAAAATGTCGACTTATTTACAAGAGGAGTAACTCTTCTAATCGTTCGTGATTTTAGCCTTTCCTGGGACAGCAGTATTACATTCCGATGCACCATTGCATGTTTACTGTATCCCTTGGACCTTCAAATCAACGATGAAACACAAAAATTGCATCGATATTGAATACAAAAGGCAAAATGTCGACATATTTACAAGAGGAGTAACTCTTCGAATAGTTCGTGATTGAGCCTTTCCTGGGACAGCAGTATCAGATTCCGATGTACCATTGCAGGATTACTGTATCCCTTGGACCTTCAGATCAACGATAAAACAAATAAATTGCATCGATATCGAATACAAACGGCAAACTGTCGACTTATTTGTAAGAGGAGTAACTCTTCTAATAGTTCGTGCTTTGAGCCTTTCCTGGGACAGCAGTATTAGATTCCGATGCACCATTGCAGGTTTACTGTGTCCCTTGGACCTTTAAATGAACCATGAAACACAGAAATTGCATCGATATTGAATACAAAAGGCAAAATGTGGACTTACTTACAAGAGGAGTAACTCTTCTAATAGTTCGTGTTTTGAGTCTTTCCTGGGACAGCAGAATTAGAGTCCGATGCACCATTGCAGGTTTACTGTATCTCTTGGACCTTCAAATCAACGATGAAACACAGAAATTGCATCGATATTGAATACAAAATGCAAATGTCGACTTATTTACAAGAGGTGAAACTCTTCTAATAGTTCGTGATTTTAGCCTTTCCTGGGACAGCTGTATTAGATTCCGATGCTTCATTGCTGGTTTTGCTGTATCTCTTGGACCTTCAAATCAACGATGAAACACAGAAATTGCATCGATATTGAATACAAAAGGCAAAATGTCGACTTATTTACAAGAGGAGTATATCTTCTAATAGTTCGTGATTTTAGGCTTTCATGGGACAGCAGTATTAGATTCCGATGCACCATTGCACGTTTACTGTATCTCTTTGACCTTCAAATCAACGATGCAACAGAGAAATTGCATCGATATTGAATACAAAGGGGAAAATTTCGACTTATTTACAAGATGAGTAACTCTTCTAATAGTTCGTACTTTGAGCCTTTCCTGGGACAGCAGTATTAGATTCCGATGCCCCATTGCAGGTTTACTGTATCCCTTGGACCTTCAAATCAACAATGAAACACAGAAATTGCATCGATATTGAATACAAAAGGCAAAATATCGACTTATTTACAAGAGGAGTAACTCTTCTAATAGTTCGTACTTTTAGCCTTTCCTGGGACAGCAGTATTAGATTCCGATGCACCATTGCAGATTTACTGTATCCCTCGGACCTTCAGATCAACGATGAAACTCAGAAATAGCATCGATATTGAATACAAAAGGCAAAATGTCGACTTATTTATAAGAGGAGTAACTCTTCTAATACTTAGTGCTTTTAGCCTTTCCTGGGACAGCAGTATTAGATTCCGATGCACCATTGCAAGTTTACTGTATCCCTTGGACTTTCAAATCAACGATGAAACACAGAAATTGCATCGATATTGAATACAAAAGGCAAAATTTCGACTTATTTATAAGAGGAGTAACTCTTCTAATAGTTCGTGATTTGAGCCTTTACTGGGACAGCAGTATTAGATTCCGATGCACCATTGTAGGTTTACTGTTTCCCTTGGACCTTCAAATCAACGATGAAACACAGAAATTGCATCGATATTGAATACAAAAGGCAAAATGTCGACTTATTTACAAGAGGAGTAACTCTTCTAATAGTTCGTGCTTTGAGCCTTTCCTGGGACAGCAGTATTAGATTCCGATACACCACAGGTTTACTGTATCCCTTGGACCTTCAAATCAACGATAAAAAACAGAAATTGCATCGATATTGAATACAAAATGCAAAATGTCGACTTATTTACAAGAGGAGTAACTCTTCTAATAGTTCGTGCATTTAGCCATTCCTGGGACAGCAGTATTAGATTCCGATGCATCATTGCAGGTTTACTGTATCCCTTGGACCTTCAAATCGACGATGAAACACAGAAATTTCATCTAATGTTGAATACAAAACGCAAAATGTCGACTTATTTATATGAGGAGTAACTCTTCTAATAGTTCGTGCTTTTAGCTTTTCCTGGGACAGCAGTATTAGATTCCAATGCACCATTGCAAGTTTACTGTATCCCTTGGACTTTCAAATCAACGATGAAACACAGAAATTGCATCGAAATTGAATACAAAAGGCAAAATGTCGACTTATTTACAAGAGGAGTAACTCTTCTAATAGTTCGTGATTTGAGCCTTTCCTGGGAAAGCAGTATTATATTCCGATGCAAGTTTGCAGGTTTACTGTATCCCTTGGACCTTCAGATCAACGATGAAACACAGAAATTGCATCGATATTGAATACAAAAGGCAAAATTTCGACTTATTTATAAGAGGAGTAACTCTTCTAATAGTTCATGTTTGAGCCTTTCCTGGGACAGCAGTATTAGATTCCGATGCACCATCGCAGGTTTACTGTATCTCTTGGACCTTCAAATCAACGATGAAACACAGAAATTGCATCGATATTGAATACAAAAGGCAAAATGTCGACTTATTTACAAGAGGAGTAACTCTTCTAATAGTTCGTGGTTTAAGCCTTTCCTGGGACAGCAGTATTAGATTCCGATGCACCATTGCAGGATTACTGTATCCCTTGGACCTTCAAATCAACGATGAAACACAGAAATTGAATCGATTTTGAATACAAAAGGCAAAATGTCTTCTTAGTTATAAGAGGAGTAACTCTTTTAATAGTTCGTGCTTTTAGCCTTTCCTGGGACAGCAGTATTAGATTCCGATGCACCATTGCAGGTTTACTGTATCCCTTGGACCTTCAAATCGACGATGATACACAGAAATTGCATCGATATTGAATACAAAAGGCAAAATGTCGACTTATTTACAAGAGCAGTAACTCTTCAAATAGTTCGTGCTTTTAGCCTTTCCTGGGACAGCAGTATTAGATTCCGATGCACCATTGCAGGTTTACTGTATCCCTTGGCCCTTCGAATCAACGATGAAACACAGAAATTGCATCGATATTGAGTACAAAATAAAAAATGTCGACTTATTTACAAGAGGAGTAACTCTTCTAATAGTTCGTGTTTGAGCCTCTCCTGGGACAGCAGTATTACATTCCGATGCACCATTGCAGGGTTACTGTATCCCTTGGACCTTCAAATCAACGATGGAACACAGAAATTGCATCGATATTGAATACAAAAGGCAAAATGTCGACTTATTTATAAGAGGAGTAACTCTTCTAATAGTTCGTGCTTTGAGCCTTTCCTGGGACAGCAGTATTATATTCTGATGCTTCATTGCAGGTTTACTGTATCTCTCGGAACTTCAAATCAACGATGAAACACAGAAATTGCATCGATATTGAATACAAAAGGCAAAATGTCGACTTATTTACAAGAGGAGTAACTCTTCTAATAGTTCGTGATTTTAGCCTTTCCTGGGAAAGCAGTATTAGATTCCGATGCACCCTTGCACATTTACTGAATCTCTTGGACCTTCAAATCAACGATGCAACAGAGAAATTGCATCGATATTGAATACAAAGGGCAAAATGTCGACTTATTTACACGAGGAGTAACTCTTCTAATTGTTCGTTCTTTGAGCCTTTCCTGGGACAGCAGTATTCGATTCCGATGCACCACTGCAGGTTTACTGTATCCCTTGGACCTTCAAATCAACATTGAAACACAGAAATTGCATCGATATTGAATACAAAAGGCAAAATATCGACTTATTTACAAGAGTAGTAACTCTTCTAATAGTTCGTACTTTTAGCCTTTCCTGGGACAGCAGTATTAGATTCCGATGCACCATTGAAGGTTTACTGTATCCCTTGAACCTACAAATCAACGATGAAACACAGAAATTGCATCGATATTGAATTCAAAAGGCAAAATGTCGACTTATTTACAAGAGGAGTAACTCTTCTAATAATTCGTGCTTTGAGCCTTTCCTGGGGCAGCAGTATTAGATTCCGATGCACCATTTCAGGATTACTGTAACACTTGGACCTTCGAATCATCGATAAAACGCAGAAATTGCATCGATATTGAATACAAAAGACAAAATGTCGACTTAATTATAAGAGGTGTAACTCTTCTATCATTTAGTGTCTTGAGCCTTTCCTGGGACAGCAGTATTAGATTCCGATGCACCCTTGCAGGTTTACTGTTTCCCTTGGACCTTCAAATCAACGATGAAATACAGAAATTGCATCGATATTGAATACAAAAGGCAAAATGTCGACTTATTTACAAGAGGAGTAACTCTTCTAATAGTTCGTGCTTTGAGCCTTTCCTGGGACAGCAGTATTAGATTCCGATACACCACAGGTTTACTGTATCCCTTGGACCTTCAAATCAACGATAAAAAACTGAAATTACATCGATATTGAATACAAAATGCAAAATATCGACTTATTTACAAGAGGAGTAACTCTTCTAATAGTTCGTGCTTTGGGCCTTTCCTGGGACAGCAGTATTAGATTCCGATGCGCCATTGCAGGATTACTGTATCCCTTGGACGTTCAAATCAACGATGAAACACAGAAATTGCATCGATATTGATTACAAAAGGCAAAATGTCGACTTAGTTATAAGAGGAGTAACTCTTCTAATAGTTCGTGCTTTGAGGCTTTCCTGGGACAGCAGTATTAGATTTCGATGCACCATTGCAGGTTTACTGTATCCCTTGGACCTTCAAATCAACGATGAAACACAAAAATTGCATCGATATTGAATACAAAAGGCAAAATGTCGACTTATTTACAAGAGGAGTAACTCTTCTAATCGTTCGTGATTTTAGCCTTTCCTGGGACAGCAGTATTACATTCCGATGCACCATTGCATGTTTACTGTATCCCTTGGACCTTCAAATCAACGATGAAACACAAAAATTGCATCGATATTGAATACAAAAGGCAAAATGTCGACATATTTACAAGAGGAGTAACTCTTCGAATAGTTCGTGATTGAGCCTTTCCTGGGACAGCAGTATCAGATTCCGATGTACCATTGCAGGATTACTGTATCCCTTGGACCTTCAGATCAACGATAAAACAAATAAATTGCATCGATATCGAATACAAACGGCAAACTGTCGACTTATTTGTAAGAGGAGTAACTCTTCTAATAGTTCGTGCTTTGAGCCTTTCCTGGGACAGCAGTATTAGATTCCGATGCACCATTGCAGGTTTACTGTGTCCCTTGGACCTTTAAATGAACCATGAAACACAGAAATTGCATCGATATTGAATACAAAAGGCAAAATGTGGACTTACTTACAAGAGGAGTAACTCTTCTAATAGTTCGTGTTTTGAGTCTTTCCTGGGACAGCAGAATTAGAGTCCGATGCACCATTGCAGGTTTACTGTATCTCTTGGACCTTCAAATCAACGATGAAACACAGAAATTGCATCGATATTGAATACAAAATGCAAATGTCGACTTATTTACAAGAGGTGAAACTCTTCTAATAGTTCGTGATTTTAGCCTTTCCTGGGACAGCTGTATTAGATTCCGATGCTTCATTGCTGGTTTTGCTGTATCTCTTGGACCTTCAAATCAACGATGAAACACAGAAATTGCATCGATATTGAATACAAAAGGCAAAATGTCGACTTATTTACAAGAGGAGTATATCTTCTAATAGTTCGTGATTTTAGCCTTTCATGGGACAGCAGTATTAGATTCCGATGCACCATTGCACGTTTACTGTATCTCTTTGACCTTCAAATCAACGATGCAACAGAGAAATTGCATCGATATTGAATACAAAGGGGAAAATTTCGACTTATTTACAAGATGAGTAACTCTTCTAATAGTTCGTACTTTGAGCCTTTCCTGGGACAGCAGTATTAGATTCCGATGCCCCATTGCAGGTTTACTGTATCCCTTGGACCTTCAAATCAACAATGAAACACAGAAATTGCATCGATATTGAATACAAAAGGCAAAATATCGACTTATTTACAAGAGGAGTAACTCTTCTAATAGTTCGTACTTTTAGCCTTTCCTGGGACAGCAGTATTAGATTCCGATGCACCATTGCAGATTTACTGTATCCCTCGGACCTTCAGATCAACGATGAAACTCAGAAATAGCATCGATATTGAATACAAAAGGCAAAATGTCGACTTATTTATAAGAGGAGTAACTCTTCTAATACTTAGTGCTTTTAGCCTTTCCTGGGACAGCAGTATTAGATTCCGATGCACCATTGCAAGTTTACTGTATCCCTTGGACTTTCAAATCAACGATGAAACACAGAAATTGCATCGATATTGAATACAAAAGGCAAAATTTCGACTTATTTATAAGAGGAGTAACTCTTCTAATAGTTCGTGATTTGAGCCTTTACTGGGACAGCAGTATTAGATTCCGATGCACCATTGTAGGTTTACTGTTTCCCTTGGACCTTCAAATCAACGATGAAACACAGAAATTGCATCGATATTGAATACAAAAGGCAAAATGTCGACTTATTTACAAGAGGAGTAACTCTTCTAATAGTTCGTGCTTTGAGCCTTTCCTGGGACAGCAGTATTAGATTCCGATACACCACAGGTTTACTGTATCCCTTGGACCTTCAAATCAACGATAAAAAACAGAAATTGCATCGATATTGAATACAAAATGCAAAATGTCGACTTATTTACAAGAGGAGTAACTCTTCTAATAGTTCGTGCATTTAGCCATTCCTGGGACAGCAGTATTAGATTCCGATGCACCATTGCAGGTTTACTGTTTCCCTTGGACCTTCAAATCGACGATGAAACACAGAAATTTCATCTAATGTTGAATACAAAACGCAAAATGTCGACTTATTTATATGAGGAGTAACTCTTCTAATAGTTCGTGCTTTTAGCTTTTCCTGGGACAGCAGTATTAGATTCCAATGCACCATTGCAAGTTTACTGTATCCCTTGGACTTTCAAATCAACGATGAAACACAGAAATTGCATCGAAATTGAATACAAAAGGCAAAATGTCGACTTATTTACAAGAGGAGTAACTCTTCTAATAGTTCGTGATTTGAGCCTTTCCTGGGAAAGCAGTATTATATTCCGATGCAAGTTTGCAGGTTTACTGTATCCCTTGGACCTTCAGATCAACGATGAAACACAGAAATTGCATCGATATTGAATACAAAAGGCAAAATTTCGACTTATTTATAAGAGGAGTAACTCTTCTAATAGTTCATGTTTGAGCCTTTCCTGGGACAGCAGTATTAGATTCCGATGCACCATCGCAGGTTTACTGTATCTCTTGGACCTTCAAATCAACGATGAAACACAGAAATTGCATCGATATTGAATACAAAAGGCAAAATGTCGACTTATTTACAAGAGGAGTAACTCTTCTAATAGTTCGTGGTTTAAGCCTTTCCTGGGACAGCAGTATTAGATTCCGATGCACCATTGCAGGATTACTGTATCCCTTGGACCTTCAAATCAACGATGAAACACAGAAATTGAATCGATTTTGAATACAAAAGGCAAAATGTCTTCTTAGTTATAAGAGGAGTAACTCTTTTAATAGTTCGTGCTTTTAGCCTTTCCTGGGACAGCAGTATTAGATTCCGATGCACCATTGCAGGTTTACTGTATCCCTTGGACCTTCAAATCGACGATGATACACAGAAATTGCATCGATATTGAATACAAAAGGCAAAATGTCGACTTATTTACAAGAGCAGTAACTCTTCAAATAGTTCGTGCTTTTAGCCTTTCCTGGGACAGCAGTATTAGATTCCGATGCACCATTGCAGGTTTACTGTATCCCTTGGCCCTTCGAATCAACGATGAAACACAGAAATTGCATCGATATTGAGTACAAAATAAAAAATGTCGACTTATTTACAAGAGGAGTAACTCTTCTAATAGTTCGTGTTTGAGCCTCTCCTGGGACAGCAGTATTACATTCCGATGCACCATTGCAGGGTTACTGTATCCCTTGGACCTTCAAATCAACGATGGAACACAGAAATTGCATCGATATTGAATACAAAAGGCAAAATGTCGACTTATTTATAAGAGGAGTAACTCTTCTAATAGTTCGTGCTTTGAGCCTTTCCTGGGACAGCAGTATTAGATTCCAATGCGCCATTGCAGGTTTGCTGTATCCCTTGGACCTTCAAATCAACGATGAAACACAGAAATTGCATCGATATTGAATACAAAAGGCAAAATGTCGACTTATTTACAAGAGGAGTAACTCTGCTAATAGTTCGTGATTTTAGCCTTTCCTGGGACAGCAGTATTAGATTCCGATGCACCATTGCACGTTTACTGTATCTCTTTGACCTTCAAATCAACGATGCAACAGAGAAATTGCATCGATATTGAATACAAAAGGCAAAATTTCGACTTATTTACAAGAGGAGTAACTCTTCTAATAGTTCGTACTTTGAGCCTTTCCTGGGACAGCAGTATTAGATTCCGATGACCCATTGCAGGTTTACTGTATCCCTTGGACCTTCAAATCAACAATGAAACACAGAAATTGCATCGATATTGAATACAAAAGGCAAAATATCGACTTATTTACAAGAGGAGTAACTCTTCTAATAGTTCGTACTTTTAGCCTTTCCTGGGACAGCGGTATTAGATTCCGATGCACCATTGCAGGTTTACTGTATCCCTTGGACCTTCAAATCGTCGATGAAACACAGAAATTTCATCGAATGTTGAATACAAAACGCAAAATGTCGACTTATTTATATGAGGAGTAACTCTTCTAATAGTTCGTGCTTTTAGCTTTTCCTGGGACAGCAGTATTAGATTCCAATGCACCATTGCAAGTTTACTGTATCCCTTGGACTTTCAAATCAACGATGAAACACAGAAATTGCATCGAAATTGAATACAAAAGGCAAAATGTCGACTTATTTACAAGAGGAGTAACTCTTCTAATAGTTCGTGATTTGAGCCTTTCCTGGGAAAGCAGTATTATATTCCGATGCAAGTTTGCAGGTTTACTGTATCCCTTGGACCTTCAGATCAACGATGAAACACAGAAATTGCATCGATATTGAATACAAAAGGCAAAATTTCGACTTATTTATAAGAGGAGTAACTCTTCTAATAGTTCATGTTTGAGCCTTTCCTGGGACAGCAGTATTTGATTCCGATGCACCATCGCAGGTTTACTGTATCTCTTGGACCTTCAAATCAACGATGAAACACAGAAATTGCATCGATATTGAATACAAAAGGCAAAATGTCGACTTATTTACAAGAGGAGTAACTCTTCTAATAGTTCGTGGTTTGAGCCTTTCCTGGGACAGCAGTATTAGATTCTGATGCACCATTGCAGGATTACTGTATCCCTTGGACCTTCAAATCAACGATGAAACACAGAAATTGAATCGATTTTGAATACAAAAGGCAAAATGTCGTCTTAGTTATAAGAGGAGTAACTCTTTTAATAGTTCGTGCTTTTAGCCTTTCCTGGGACAGCAGTATTAGATTCCGATGCACCATTGCAGGTTTACTGTATCCCTTGGACCTTCAAATCGACGATGATACACAGAAATTGCATCGATATTGAATACAAAAGGCAAAATGTCGACTTATTTACAAGAGCAGTAACTCTTCAAATAGTTCGTGCTTTTAGCCTTTCCTGGGACAGCAGTATTAGATTCCGATGCACCATTGCAGGTTCACTGTATCCCTTGGCCCTTCGAATCAACGATGAAACACAGAAATTGCATCGATATTGAATACAAAATGAAAAATGTCGACTTATTTACAAGAGGAGTAACTCTTCTAATAGTTCGTGATTTGAGCCTTTCCTGGGAAAGCAGTATTATATTCCGATGCAAGTTTGCAGGTTTACTGTATCCCTGGGACCTTCAGATCAACGATGAAACACAGAAATTGCATCGATATTGAATACAAAAGGCAAAATTTCGACTTATTTATAAGAGGAGTAACTCTTCTAATAGTTCATGTTTGAGCCTTTCCTGGGACAGCAGTATTTGATTCCGATGCACCATCGCAGGTTTACTGTATCTCTTGGACCTTCAAATCAACGATGAAACACAGAAATTGCATCGATATTGAATACAAAAGGCAAAATGTCGACTTATTTATAAGAGGAGTAACTCTTCTAATAGTTCGTGGTTTGAGCCTTTCCTGGGACAGCAGTATTAGATTCCGATGCACCATTGCAGGATTACTGTATCCCTTGGACCTTCAAATCAACGATGGAACACAGAAATTGCATCGATATTGAATACAAAAGGCAAAATGTCGACTTATTTATAAGAGGAGTAACTCTTCTAATAGTTCGTGCTTTGAGCCTTTCCTGGGACAGCAGTATTAGATTCCAATGCGCCATTGCAGGTTTGCTGTATCCCTTGGACCTTCAAATCAACGATGAAACACAGAAATTGCATCGATATTGAATACAAAAGGCAAAATGTCGACTTATTTACAAGAGGAGTAACTCTGCTAATAGTTCGTGATTTTAGCCTTTCCTGGGACAGCAGTATTAGATTCCGATGCACCATTGCACGTTTACTGTATCTCTTTGACCTTCAAATCAACGATGCAACAGAGAAATTGCATCGAGATTGAATACAAAAGGCAAAATTTCGACTTATTTACAAGAGGAGTATCTCTTCTAATAGTTCGTACTTTGAGCCTTTCCTGGGACAGCAGTATTAGATTCCGATGACCCATTGCAGGTTTACTGTATCCCTTGGACCTTCAAATCAACAATGAAACACAGAAATTGCATCGATATTGAATACAAAAGGCAAAATATCGACTTATTTACAAGAGGAGTAACTCTTCTAATAGTTCGTACTTTTAGCCTTTCCTGGGACAGCAGTATTAGATTCCGATGCACCATTGCAGGTTTACTGTATCCCTTGGACCTTCAAATCGACGATGAAACACAGAAATTTCATCGAATGTTGAATACAAAACGCAAAATGTCGACTTATTTATATGAGGAGTAACTCTTCTAATAGTTCGTGATTTTAGCTTTTCCTGGGACAGCAGTATTAGATTCCAATGCACCATTGCAAGTTTACTGTATCCCTTGGACTTTCAAATCAACGATGAAACACAGAAATTGCATCGAAATTGAATACAAAAGGCAAAATGTCGACTTATTTACAAGAGGAGTAACTCTTCTAATAGTTCGTGATTTGAGCCTTTCCTGGGAAAGCAGTATTATATTCCGATGCAAGTTTGCAGGTTTACTGTATCCCTTGGACCTTCAGATCAACGATGAAACACAGAAATTGCATCGATATTGAATACAAAAGGCAAAATTTCGACTTATTTATAAGAGGAGTAACTCTTCTAATAGTTCATGTTTGAGCCTTTCCTGGGACAGCAGTATTTGATTCCGATGCACCATCGCAGGTTTACTGTATCTCTTGGACCTTCAAATCAACGATGAAACACAGAAATTGCATCGATATTGAATACAAAAGGCAAAATGTCGACTTATTTACAAGAGGAGTAACTCTTCTAATAGTTCGTGGTTTGAGCCTTTCCTGGGACAGCAGTATTAGATTCCGATGCACCATTGCAGGATTACTGTATCCCTTGGACCTTCAAATCAACGATGAAACACAGAAATTGAATCGATTTTGAATACAAAAGGCAAAATGTCGTCTTAGTATAAGAGGAGTAACTCTTTTAATAGTTCGTGATTTTAGCCTTTCCTGGGACAGCAGTATTAGATTCCGATGCACCATTGCAGGTTTACTGTATCCCTTGGACCTTCAAATCGACGATGATACACAGAAATTGCATCGAATGTTGAATACAAAACGCAAAATGTCGACTTATTTATATGAGGAGTAACTCTTCTAATAGTTCGTGCTTTTAGCTTTTCCTGGGACAGCAGTATTAGATTCCAATGCACCATTGCAAGTTTACTGTAACCCTTGGACTTTCAAATCAACGATGAAACACAGAAATTGCATCGAAATTGAATACAAAAGGCAAAATGTCGACTTATTTACAAGAGGAGTAACTCTTCTAATAGTTCGTGATTTGAGCCTTTGCTGGGAAAGCAGTATTATATTCCGATGCAAGTTTGCAGGTTTACTGTATCCCTTGGACCTTCAGATCAACGATGAAACACAGAAATTGCATCGATATTGAATACAAAAGGCAAAATTTCGACTTATTTATAAGAGGAGTAACTCTTCTAATAGTTCATGTTTGAGCCTTTCCTGGGACAGCAGTATTTGATTCCGATGCACCATCGCAGGTTTACTGTATCTCTTGGACCTTCAAATCAACGATGAAACACAGAAATTGCATCGATATTGAATACAAAAGGCAAAATGTCGAATTATTTACAAGAGGAGTAACTCTTCTAATAGTTCGTGGTTTGAGCCTTTCCTGGGACAGCAGTATTAGATTCCGATGCACCATTGCAGGATTACTGTATCCCTTGGACCTTCAAATCAACGATGAAACACAGAAATTGAATCGATTTTGAATACAAAAGGCAAAATGTCGTCTTAGTTATAAGAGGAGTAACTCTTTTAATAGTTCGTGCTTTTAGCCTTTCCTGGGACAGCAGTATTAGATTCCGATGCACCATTGCAGGATTACTGTATCCCTTGGACCTTCAAATCGACGATGATACACAGAAATTGCATCGATATTGAATACAAAAGGCAAAATGTCGACTTATTTACAAGAGCAGTAACTCTTCAAATAGTTCGTGCTTTTAGCCTTTCCTGGGACAGCAGTATTAGATTCCGATGCACCATTGCAGGTTCACTGTATCCCTTGGCCCTTCGAATCAACGATGAAACACAGAAATTGCATCGATATTGAATACAAAATGAAAAATGTCGACTTATTTACAAGAGGAGTAACTCTTCTAATAGTTCGTGATTTGAGCCTTTCCTGGGAAAGCAGTATTATATTCCGATGCAAGTTTGAAGGTTTACTGTATCCCTTGGACCTTCAGATAAACGATGAAACACAGAAATTGCATCGATATTGAATACAAAAGGCAAAATTTCGACTTATTTATAAGAGGAGTAACTCTTCTAATAGTTCATGTTTGAGCCTTTCCTGGGACAGCAGTATTTGATTCCGATGCACCATCGCAGGTTTACTGTATCTCTTGGACCTTCAAATCAACGATGAAACACAGAAATTGCATCGATATTGAATACAAAAGGCAAAATGTCGACTTACTTATAAGAGGAGTAACTCTTCTAATAGTTCGTGGTTTGAGCCTTTCCTGGGACAGCAGTATTAGATTCCGATGCATCATTGCAGGATTACTGTATCCCTTGGACCTTCAAATCAACGATGAAACACAGAAATTGAATCGATTTTGACACCAACAGGCAAAATGTCTTCTTAGTTATATGAGGAGTAACTCTTTTAATAGTTCGTGCTTTTAGCCTTTCCTGGGACAGCAGTATTAGATTCCGATGCACCATTGCAGGTTTACTGTATCCCTTGGACCTTCAAATCGACGATGATACACAGAAATTGCATCGAAATTGAATACAAAAGGCAAAATGTCGACTTATTTACAAGAGCAGTAACTCTTCAAATAGTTCGTGCTTTTAGCCTTTCCTGGGACAGCAGTATTAGATTCCGATGCACCATTGCAGGTTTACTGTATCCCTTGGCCCTTCGAATCAACGATGAAACACAGAAATTGCATCGATATTGAGTACAAAATGAAAAATGTCGACTTATTTACAAGAGGAGTAACTCTTCTAATAGTTCGTGTTTGAGCCTCTCCTGGGACAGCAGTATTACATTCCGATGCACCATTGCAGGGTTACTGTATCCCTTGGACCTTCAAATCAACGATGGAACACAGAAATTGCATCGATATTGAATACAAAAGGCAAAATGTCGACTTATTTATAAGAGGAGTAACTCTTCTAATAGTTCGTGCTTTGAGCCTTTCCTGGGACAGCAGTATTAGATTCCAATGCGCCATTGCAGGTTTGCTGTATCCCTTGGACCTTCAAATCAACGATGAAACACAGAAATTGCATCGATATTGAATACAAAAGGCAAAATGTCGACTTATTTACAAGAGGAGTAACTCTGCTAATAGTTCGTGATTTTAGCCTTTCCTGGGACAGCAGTATTAGATTCCGATGCACCATTGCACGTTTACTGTATGTCTTTGACCTTCAAATCAACGATGCAACAGAGAAATTGCATCGATATTGAATACAAAAGGCAAAATTTCGACTTATTTATATGAGGAGTAACTCTTCTAATAGTTCGTGCTTTTAGCTTTTCCTGGGACAGCAGTATTAGATTCCAATGCACCATTGCAAGTTTACTGTATCCCTTGGACTTTCAAATCAACGATGAAACACAGAAATTGCATCGAAATTGAATACAAAAGGCAAAATGTCGACTTATTTACAAGAGGAGTAACTCTTCTAATAGTTCGTGATTTGAGCCTTTCCTGGGAAAGCAGTATTATATTCCGATGCAAGTTTGCAGGTTTACTGTATCCCTTGGACCTTCAGATCAACGATGAAACACAGAAATTGCATCGATATTGAATACAAAAGGCAAAATTTCGACTTATTTATAAGAGGAGTAACTCTTCTAATAGTTCATGTTTGAGCCTTTCCTGGGACAGCAGTATTTGATTCCGATGCACCATCGCAGGTTTACTGTATCTCTTGGACCTTCAAATCAACGATGAAACACAGAAATTGCATCGATATTGAATACAAAAGGCAAAATGTCGACTTATTTACAAGAGGAGTAACTCTTCTAATAGTTCGTGGTTTGAGCCTTTCCTGGGACAGCAGTATTAGATTCTGATGCACCATTGCAGGATTACTGTATCCCTTGGACCTTCAAATCAACGATGAAACACAGAAATTGAATCGATTTTGAATACAAAAGGCAAAATGTCGTCTTAGTTATAAGAGGAGTAACTCTTTTAATAGTTCGTGCTTTTAGCCTTTCCTGGGACAGCAGTATTAGATTCCGATGCACCATTGCAGGTTTACTGTATCCCTTGGACCTTCAAATCGACGATGATACACAGAAATTGCATCGATATTGAATACAAAAGGCAAAATGTCGACTTATTTACAAGAGCAGTAACTCTTCAAATAGTTCGTGCTTTTAGCCTTTCCTGGGACAGCAGTATTAGATTCCGATGCACCATTGCAGGTTCACTGTATCCCTTGGCCCTTCGAATCAACGATGAAACACAGAAATTGCATCGATATTGAATACAAAATGAAAAATGTCGACTTATTTACAAGAGGAGTAACTCTTCTAATAGTTCGTGTTTGAGCCTCTCCTGGGACAGCAGTATTAGATTCCGATGCACCATTGCAGGGTTACTGTATCCCTTGGACCTTCAAATCAAAGATGCAACAGAGAAATTGCATCGATATTGAATACAAAAGGCAAAATTTCGACTTATTTACAAGAGGAGTAACTCTTCTAATAGTTCGTACTTTGAGCCTTTCCTGGGACAGCAGTATTAGATTCCGATGCACCATTGCAAGTTTACTGTATCCCTTGGACTTTCAAATCAACGATGAAACACAGAAATTGCATCGATATTGAATACAAAAGGCAAAATTTCGACTTATTTATAAGAGGAGTAACTCTTCTAATAGTTCGAGATTTGAGCATTTCCTGGGACAGAGGTATTAGATTCTGATGCACCATTGCAGGTTTACTGTATCCCTTGGACCTTCAAATCAACGATGAAACACAGAAATTGCATCGATATTGAATACAAAAGGCAAAATTTCGACTTATTTATAAGAGGAGTAACTCTTCTAATAGTTCATGTTTAGAGCCTTTCCTGGGACTGCAGTATTAGATTCCGATGCACCATCGCAGGTTTACTGTATCTCTTGGACCTTCAAATCAACGATGAAACACAGAACTTGCATCGATATTGAATACAAAAGGCAAAATGTCGACTTATTTATAAGAGGAGTAACTCTTCTAATACTTAGTGCTTTTAGCCTTTCCTGGGACAGCAGTATTAGATTCCGATGCACCATTGCAAGTTTACTGTATCCCTTGGACTTTCAAATCAACGATGAAACACAGAAATTGCATCGATATTGAATACAAAAGGCAAAATTTCGACTTATTTATAAGAGGAGTAACTCTTCTAATAGTTCGTGATTTGAGCCTTTACTGGGACAGCAGTATTAGATTCCGATGCACCATTGTAGGTTTACTGTTTCCCTTGGACCTTCAAATCAACGATGAAACACAGAAATTGCATCGATATTGAATACAAAAGGCAAAATGTCGACTTATTTACAAGAGGAGTAACTCTTCTAATAGTTCGTGCTTTGAGCCTTTCCTGGGACAGCAGTATTAGATTCCGATACACCACAGGTTTACTGTATCCCTTGGACCTTCAAATCAACGATAAAAAACAGAAATTGCATCGATATTGAATACAAAATGCAAAATGTCGACTTATTTACAAGAGGAGTAACTCTTCTAATAGTTCGTGCATTTAGCCATTCCTGGGACAGCAGTATAGGATTCCGATGCACCATTGCAGGTTTACTGTATCCCTTGGACCTTCAAATCGACGATGAAACACAGAAATTTCATCGAATGTTGAATACAAAACGCAAAATGTCGACTTATTTATATGAGGAGTAACTCTTCTAATAGTTCGTGCTTTTAGCTTTTCCTGGGACAGCAGTATTAGATTCCAATGCACCATTGCAAGTTTACTGTATCCCTTGGACTTTCAAATCAACGATGAAACACAGAAATTGCATCGAAATTGAATACAAAAGGCAAAATGTCGACTTATTTACAAGAGGAGTAACTCTTCTAATAGTTCGTGATTTGAGCCATTCCTGGGAAAGCAGTATTATATTCCGATGCAAGTTTGCAGGTTTACTGTATCCCTTGGACCTTCAGATCAACGATGAAACACAGAAATTGCATCGATATTGAATACAAAAGGCAAAATTTCGACTTATTTACAAGAGGAGTAACTCTTCTAATAGTTCGTACTTTTAGCCTTTCCTGGGACAGCAGTATTAGATTCCGATGCACCATTGCAGGTTTACTGTATCCCTCGGACCTTCAGATCAACGATGAAACTCAGAAATAGCATCGATATTGAATACAAAAGGCAAAATGTCGACTTATTTATAAGAGGAGTAACTCTTCTAATACTTAGTGCTTTTAGCCTTTCCTGGGACAGCAGTATTAGATTCCGATGCACCATTGCAAGTTTACTGTATCCCTTGGACTTTCAAATCAATGATGAAACACAGAAATTGCATCGATATTGAATACAAAAGGCAAAATTTCGACTTATTTACAAGAGGAGTAACTCTTCTAATAGTTCGTGCTTTGAGCCTTTCCTGGGACAGCAGTATTAGATTCCTATACACCACAGGTTTACTGTATCCCTTGGACCTTCAAATCAACGATAAAAAACAGAAATTGCATCGATATTGAATACAAAATGCAAAATGTCGACTTATTTACAAGAGGAGTAACTCTTCTAATAGTTCGTGCATTTAGCCATTCCTGGGACAGCAGTATTAGATTCCGATGCACAATTGCAGGTTTACTGTATCCCTCGGACCTTCAGATCAACGATGAAACTCAGAAATAGCATCGATATTGAATACAAAAGGCAAAATGTCGACTTATTTATAAGAGGAGTAACTCTTCTAATACTTAGTGCTTTTAGCCTTTCCTGGGACAGCAGTATTAGATTCCGATGCACCATTGCAGATTTACTGTATCCCTTGGACCTTCAAATCGACGATGATACACAGAAATTGCATCGATATTGAATACAAAAGGCAAAATGTTGACTTATTTACAAGAGCAGTAACTCTTCAAATAGTTCGTGCTTTTAGCCTTTATTGGGACAGCAGTATTAGATTCCGATGCACCATTGCAGGTTTACTGTATCCCTTGGCCCTTCGAATCATCGATGAAACACAGAAATTGCATCGATATTGAATACAAAATGAAAATTGTCGACTTATTTACAAGAGGAGTAACTCTTCTAATAGTTCGTGTTTGAGCCTCTCCTGGGACAGCAGTATTAGATTCCGATGCACCATTGCACGGTTACTGTATCCCTTGGACCTTCAAATCAACGATGGAACACAGAAATTGCATCGATATTGAATACAAAAGGCAAAATGTCGACTTATTTATAAGAGGAGTAACTCTTCTAATAGTTCGTGCTTTGAGCCTTTCCTGGGACAGCAGTATTAGATTCCAATGCGCCATTGCAGGTTTGCTGTATCCCTTGGACCTTCAAATCAACGATGAAACACAGAAATTGCATCGATATTGAATACAAAAGGCAAAATGTCGACTTATTTACAAGAGGAGTAACTCTTCTAATAGTTCGTGATTTTAGCCTTTCCTGGGACAGCAGTATTAGATTCCGATGCACCATTGAACGTTTACTGTATCTCTTTGACCTTCAAATCAACGATGCAACAGAGAAATTGCATCGATATTGAATACAAAAGGCAAAATTTCGACTTATTTACAAGAGGAGTAACTCTTCTAATAGTTCGTACTTTGAGCCTTTCCTGGGACAGCAGTATTAGATTCCGATGCCCCATTGCAGGTTTACTGTATCCCTTGGACCTTCAAATCAACAATGAAACACAGATATTGCATCGATATTGAATACAAAAGGCAAAATATCGACTTATTTACAAGAGGAGTAACTCTTCTAATAGTTCGTACTTTTAGCCTTTCCTGGGACAGCAGTATTAGATTCCGATGCACCATTGCAGGTTTACTGTATCCCTCGGACCTTCAGATCAACGATGAAACTCAGAAATAGCATCGATATTGAATACAAAAGGCAAAATGTCGACTTATTTATAAGAGGAGTAACTCTTCTAATACTTAGTGCTTTTAGCCTTTCCTGGGACAGCAGTATTAGATTCCGATGCACCATTGCAAGTTTACTGTATCCCTTGGACTTTCAAATCAATGATGAAACACAGAAATTGCATCGATATTGAATACAAAAGGCAAAATTTCGACTTATTTACAAGAGGAGTAACTCTTCTAATAGTTCGTGCTTTGAGCCTTTCCTGGGACAGCAGTATTAGATTCCTATACACCACAGGTTTACTGTATCCCTTGGACCTTCAAATCAACGATAAAAAACAGAAATTGCATCGATATTGAATACAAAATGCAAAATGTCGACTTATTTACAAGAGGAGTAACTCTTCTAATAGTTCGTGCATTTAGCCATTCCTGGGACAGCAGTATTAGATTCCGATGCACCATTGCAGGTTTACTGTATCCCTTGGACCTTCAAATCGACGATGAAACACAGAAATTGCATCGAATGTTGAATGTAAAACGCAAAATGTCGACTTATTTATATGAGGAGTAACTCTTCTAATAGTTCGTGGTGTTAGCTTTTCCTGGGACAGCAGTATTAGATTCCGATGCACCATTGCAAGTTTACTGTATCCCTTGGACTTTCAAATCAACGATGAAACACAGAAATTGCATCGAAATTGAATACAAAAGGCAAAATGTCGACTTATTTACAAGAGGAGTAACATTTCTAATAGTTCGTGATTTGAGCCTTTCCTGGGTAAGCAGTATTACATTCCGATGCAAGTTTGCAGGTTTACTGTATCCCTTGGATCTTCAAATCAACGATGAAACACAGAAATTGCATCGATATTGAATACAAAAGCAAAATGTCGACTTATTTTCAAGAGGAGTAACACCTCTAATAGTTCGTGATTTCAGCCTTTCCTGGGACAGCATTATTAGATTCCGATGCACCATTGCAGGTTTACTGTATCCCTTGGACCTTCAGATCAACGATGAAACACAGAAGTTGCATCGATATTGAATACAAAAGGGAAAATTTCCACTTATTTATAAGAGGAGTAACTCTTCTAATAGTTCATGTTTGAGCCTTTCCTGGGACAGCAGTATTTGATTCCGAAGCACCATCGCAGGTTTACTGTATCTCTTGGACTTTCAAATCAACGATGAAACACAGAAATTGCATCGATATTTAATACAAAAGGCAAAATGTCGACTTATTTACAAGAGGAGTAACTCTTCTAATAGTTCGTGGTTTGAGCCTTTCCTGGGACAGCAGTATTAGATTCCGATGCACCATTGCAGGATTCCTGTATCCCTTGGACCTTCAAATCAACGATGAAACACAGAAATTGCATCGATTTTGAATACAAAAGGCAAAATGTCGTCTTAGTTATAAGAGGAGTAACTCTTTTAATAGTTCGTGCTTTGAGCCTTTCCTGGGACAGCAGTATTAGATTCCGATGCACCATTGCAGGTTTACTGTATCCCTTGGACCTTCAAATCAACGATGAAACACAGAAATTGCATCGATATTGAATACAAAAGGCAAAATGTCGACTTATTTACAAGAGCAGTAACTCTTCTAATAGTTCGTGATTTTAGCCTTTCCTGGGACAGCAGTATTAGATTCCGATGCACCATTGCAGGTTTACTGTATCCCTTGGCCCTTCGAATCAACGATGAAACACAGAAATTGCATCTATATTGAATCCAAAATGAAAAATTTTGACTTAAATACAAGAGGAGTAACTCTTCTAATAGATCGTGTTTGAGCCTTTCTGGGACAGCAGTATTAGATTCCGATGCACCATTGCAGGGTTACTGTATCACTTGGACCTTCAAATCAACGATGAAACACAGAAATTGCATCGATATTGAATACAAAGGGCAAAATGTCGACTTATTTATAAGAGGAGTAACTCTTCTAATAGTTCGTGCTTTGAGCCTTTCCTCGGACAGCAGTATTAGATTCCAATGCGCCATTGCAGGTTTGCTGTATCCCTTGGACCTTCAAATCAACGATGAAACAAAGAAATTGCATCGATATTGAATACAAAAGGCAAAATGTCGACTTATTTATAAGGGAGTAACTGTTCTAATAGTTCATGTTTGAGCCTTTCCTGGGACAGCAGTATTAGATTCCGATGCACCATTACACGTTTACTGTATCCCTTGGGCCTTCAAATCAACGATGAAACACAGAAATTGCATCGATATAGAATACAAAAGGCAAAATGTCGACTTATTTACAAGAGGAGTAACTCTTCTAATTGTTCGTTCTTTGAGCCTTTCCTGGGACAGCAGTATCCGATTCCGATGCACCACTGCAGGTTTACTGTATCCCTTGGACCTTCAAATCAACATTGAAACACAGAAATTGCATCGATATTGAATACAAAAGGAAAAATATCGACTTATTTACAAGAGGACTAACTCTTCTAATAGTTCGTACTTTTAGCCTTTCCTGGGACAGCAGTATTAGATTCCGATGCACCATTGAAGGTTTACTGTATCCCTTGGACCTACAAATCAACGATGAAACACAGAAATTGCATCGATATTGAATTCAAAATGCAAAATGTCGACTTATTTACAAGAGGAGTAACTCTTCTAATAATTCGTGCTTTGAGCCTTTCCTGGGGCAGCAGTATTAGATTCCGATGCACCATTGCAGGATTACTGTAACCCTTGGACCTTCGAATCATCGATAAAACGCAGAAATTGCATCGATATTGAATACAAAAGGCAAAATGTCAACTTAATTATAAGAGGTGTAACTCTTCTAATATTTAGTGTCTTGAGCCTTTCCTGGGACAGCAGTATTAGATTCCGATGCACCCTTGCAGGTTTACTGTTTAACTTGGACCTTCAAATCAACGATGAAATACAGAAATTGCATCGATATTGAATACAAAAGGCAAAATGTCGACTTATTTACAAGAGGAGTAACTCTTCTAATAGTTCGTGCTTTGAGCCTTTCCTGGGACAGCAGTATTAGATTCCGATACACCACAGGTTTACTGTATCCCTTGGACCTTCAAATCAACGATAAAAAACTGAAATTTCATCGATATTGAATACAAAATGCAAAATGTCGACTTATTTACAAGAGGAGTAACTCTTCTAATAGTTCATGCATTTAGCCATTCCTGGGACAGCAGTATTAGATTCCGATACACCACAGGTTTACTGTATCCCTTGGACCTTCAAATCAACGATGAAACACAGAAATTGCATCGATATTGAATACAAAAGGCAAAATGTCGACTTATTTACAAGAAGAATAACTCTTCAAATAGTTAGTGCTTTTAGCATTTCCTGGGACAGCAGTATTAGATTCCGATGCACCATTGCAGGTTTACTGTATCCCTTGGACCTTCAAATCAACGATGAAACACAGAAATTGCATCGATATTGAATACATAAGGCAAAATATCGACTTATTTACAAGAGGAGTAACTCTTCTAATAGTTCGTGCTTTGGGCCTTTCCTGGGACAGCAGTATTAGATTCCGATGCGCCATTGCAGGATTACTGTATCCCTTGGACCTTCAAATCAACGATGAAACACAGAAATTGCATCGATATTGATTACAAAAGGCAAAATGTCGACTTAGTTATAAGAGGAGTAACTCTTCTAATAGTTCGTGCTTTGAGGCTTTCCTGGGACGGCAGTATTAGATTTCGATGCACCATTGCAGGTTTACTGTATCCCTTGGACCTGCAAATCAACGATGAAACACAAAAATTGCATCGATATTGAATACAAAAGGCAAAATGTCGACTTATTTACAAGAGGAGTAACTCTTCTAATCGTTCGTGATTTTAGCCTTTCCTGGGACAGCAGTATTACATTCCGATGCACCATTGCATGTTTACTGTATCCCTTGGACCTTCAAATCAACGATGTAACACAAAAATTGCATCGATATTGAATACAAAAGGCAAAATGTCGACATATTTACAAGATGAGTAACTCTTCGAATAGTTCGTGATTGAGCCTTTCCTGGGACAGCAGTATTAGATTCCTATGTACCATTCCAGGATTACTGTATCCCTTGGACCTTCAGATCAACGATGAAACAAATAAATTGCATCGATATCGAATACAAAAGGCAAACTGTCGACTTATTTGTAAGAGGAGTAACTCTTCTAATAGTTCGTGCTTTGAGCCTTTCCTGGGACAGCGGTATTAGATTCCGATGCACCATTGCAGGTTTACTGTGTCCCTTGGACCTTTAAATGAACCATGAAACACAGAAATTGCATCGATATTGTATACAAAAGGCAAAATGTGGACTTACTTACAAGAGGAGTAACTCTTCCAATAGTTCGTGCTTTGAGGCTTTCCTGGGACAGCAGAATTAGAGTCCGATGCACCATTGCAGGTTTACTGTATCTCTTGGACCATCAAATCAACGATGAAACACAGAAATTGCATCGATATTGAATACAAAATGCAAATGTCGACTTATTTACAAGAGGTGAAACTCTTCTAATAGTTCGTGATTTTAGCCTTTCCTGGGACAGCAGTATTAGATTCCGATGCACCATTGCAGGTTTTGCTGTATCTCTTGGACCTTCAAATCAACGATGAAACACAGAAATTGCATCGATATTGAATACAAAAGGCAAAATGTCGACTTATTTACAAGAGGAGTATCTCTTCTAATAGTTCGTGATTTTAGCCTTTCCTGGGACAGCAGTATTAGATTCCGATGCACTATTGCACGTTTACTGTATCTCTTTGACCTTCAAATCAACGATGCAACAGAGAAATTGCATCGATATTGAATACAAAAGGGAAAATTTCGACTTATTTACAAGAGGAGTAACTCTTCTAATAGTTCGTACTTTGAGGCTTTCCTGGGACAGCAGTATTAGATTCCGATGCCCCATTGCAGGTTTACTGTATCCCTTGGACTTTCAAATCAACAATGAAACACAGAAATTGCATCGATTTTGAATACAAAAGGCAAAATATCGACTTATTTACAAGAGGAGTAACTCTTCTAATAGTTCGTGCATTTAGCCTTTCCTGGGACAGCAGTATTAGATTCCGATGCACCATTGCAGGTTTACTGTATCCCTCGGACCTTCAGATCAACGATGAAACTCAGAAATAGCATCGATATTGAATACAAAAGGCAAAATGTCGACTTATTTATAAGAGGAGTAACTCTTCTAATACTTAGTGCTTTTAGCCTTTCCTGGGACAGCAGTATTAGATTCCGATGCACCATTGCAAGTTTACTGTATCCCTTGGACTTTCAAATCAACGATGAAACACAGAAATTGCATCGATATTGAATACAAAAGGCAAAATTTCGACTTATTTATATGAGGAGTAACTCTTCTAATAGTTCGTGCTTTGAGCCTTTCCTGGGACAGCAGTATTAGATTCCGATACACCACAGGTTTACTGTATCCCTTCTACCTTCAAATCAACGATAAAAAACAGATATTTCATCGATATTGAATACAAAATGCAAAATGTCGACTTATTTACAAGAGGAGTAACTCTTCTAATAGTTCATGCATTTAGCCATTCCTGGGACAGCAGTATTAGATTCCGATGCACCATTGCAGGTTTACTGTATCCCTTGGACCTTCAAATCGACGATGAAACACAGAAATTGCATCGAATGTTGAATACAAAACGCAAAATGTCAACTTATTTATAAGAGAAGTAACTCTTCTAATAGTTCTTGCTTTGAGCCTTTCCTGGGACAGCATTATTAGATTACGATGAACCATTGCAGGATTACTGTATCCCTTGGACCTTCAAATCAACGATGAAACACAGAAATTGCATCGATATTGAATACAAAAGGCAAAATGTCGACTTATTTACAAGAGGAATAACTCTTCTAATAGTTAGTGCTTTTAGCATTTCCTGGGACAGCAGTATTAGATTCCGATGCACCATTGCAGGTTTACTGTATCCCTTGGACCTTCAAATCAACGATGAAACACAGAAATTGCATCGATATTGAATACAAAAGGCAAAATATCGACTTATTTACAAGAGGAGTAACTCTTCTAATAGTTCGTGCTTTGGGCCTTTCCTTGGACAGCAGTATTAGATTCCAATGCGCCATTGCAGGATTACTGTATCCCTTGGACCTTCAAATCAACGATGAAACACAGAAATTGCATCGATATTGATTACAAAAGGCAAAATGTCGACTTAGTTATAAGAGGAGTAACTCTTCTAATAGTTTGTGCTTTGAGGCTTTCCTGGGACAGCAGTATTAGATTTCGATGCACCATTGCAGGTTTGCTGTATCCCTTGGACCTTCAAATCAACGATGAAACACAAAAATTGCATCGATATTGAATACAAAAGGCAAAATGTCGACTTATTTACAAGAGGAGTAACTCTTCTAATCGTTCGTGATTTTAGCCTTTCCTGGGACAGCAGTATTACATTCCGATGCACCATTGCATGTTTACTGTATCCCTTGGACCTTCAAATCAACGATGAAACACAAAAATTGCATCGATATTGAATACAAAAGGCAAAATGTCGACATATTTACAAGAGGAGTAACTCTTCGAATAGTTCGTGATTGAGCCTTTCCTGGGACAGCAGTATCAGATTCCGATGTACCATTCCAGGATTACTGTATCCCTTGGACCTTCAGATCAATGATGAAACAAATAAATTGCATCGATATCGAATACAAAAGGCAAACTGTCGACTTATTTGTAAGAGGAGTAACTCTTCTAATAGTTCGTGCTTTGAGCCTTTCCTGGGACAGCAGTATTAGATTCCGATGCACCATTGCAGATTTACTGTATCCCTTGGACCTTTAAATGAACCATGAAACACAGAAATTGCATCGATATTGAATACAAAAGGCAAAATGTGGACTTACTTACAAGAGGAGTAACTCTTCTAATAGTTCGTGCTTTGAGGCTTTCCTGGGACAGCAGAATTAGAGTCCGATGCACCATTGCAGGTTTACTGTATCTCTTGCACCTTCAAATCAACGATGAAACACAGAAATTGCATCGATATTGAATACAAAATGCAAATGTCGACTTATTTACAAGAGGTGAAACTCTTCTAATAGTTCGTGATTTTAGCCTTTCCTGGGACAGCAGTATTAGATTCCGATGCTTCATTGCAGGTTTTGCTGTATCTCTTGGACCTTCAAATCAACGATGAAACACAGAAATTGCATCGATATTGAATACAAAAGGCAAAATGTCGACTTATTTACAAGAGGAGTATCTCTTCTAATAGTTCGTGATTTTAGCCTTGCCTGGGACAGCAGTATTAGATTCCGATGCACCATTGCACGTTTACTGTATCTCTTTGACCTTCAAATCAACGATGCAACAGAGAAATTGCATCGATATTGAATACAAAAGGGAAAATTTCGACTTATTTACAAGAGGAGTAACTCTTCTAATAGTTCGTTCTTTGAGCCTTTCCTGGGACAGCAGTATTAGATTCCGATGCCCCATTGCAGGTTTACTGTATCCCTTGGACCTTCAAATCAACAATGAAACACAGAAATTGCATCGATATTGAATACAAAAGGCAAAATATCGACTTATTTACAAGAGGAGTAACTCTTCTAATAGTTCGTACTTTTAGCCTTTCCTGGGACAGCAGTATTAGATTCCGATGCACCATTGCAGGTTTACTGTATCCCTCGGACCTTCAGATCAACGATGAAACTCAGAAATAGCATCGATATTGAATACAAAAGGCAAAATGTCGACTTATTTATAAGAGGAGTAACTCTTCTAATACTTAGTGCTTTTAGCCTTTCCTGGGACAGCAGTATTAGATTCCGATGCACCATTGCAAGATTACTGTATCCCTTGGACTTTCAAATCAACGATGAAACACAGAAATTGCATCGATATTGAATACAAAAGGCAAAATTTCGACTTATTTATATGAGGAGTAACTCTTCTAATAGTTCGAGATTTGAGCCTTTCCTGGGACAGCAGTATTAGATTCTAATGCACCATTGCAGGTTTACTGTATCCCTTGGACCTTCAAATCAACGATGAAACACAGAAATTGCATCGATATTGAATACAAAAGGCAAAATTTCGACTTATTTATAAGAGGAGTAACTCTTCTAATAGTTCATGCTTAGAGCCTTTCCTGGGACAGCAGTATTAGATTCCGATGCACCATCGCAGGTTTACTGTATTTCTTGGACCTTCAAATCAACGATGAAACACAGAACTTGCATCGATATTGAATACAAAAGGGAAAATTTCCACTTATTTATAAGAGGAGTAACTCTTCTAATAGTTCGTGCTTTGAGCCTTTCATGGGGCAATAGTATTAGATTCCGATGCACCATTGCAGGTTTAATGTATCCCATGGACTTTCAAATCAACGATTAAACACAGAAATTTCATCGATATTGAATACAAAAGGTAAATGTCGACTTATTTTTTTAGAGGAGTAACTCTTCTAATAGTTCGTGATTTGAGCCTTTACTGGGACAGCAGTATTAGATTCCGATGCACCATTGTAGGTTTACTGTTTCCCTTGGACCTTCAAATCAACGATGAAACACAGAAATTGCATCGATATTGAATACAAAAGGCAAAATGTCGACTTATTTATAAGGGAGTAACTGTTCTAATAGTTCATGTTTGAGCCTTTCCTGGGACAGCAGTATTAGATTCCGATGCACCATTACACGTTTACTGTATCCCTTGGGCCTTCAAATCAACGATGAAACACAGAAATTGCATCGATATTGAATACAAAAAGCAAAATGCCGACATATTTACAAGAGGAGTATCTCTTCTAATAGTTCGTGATTTTAGCTTTGCCTGGGACAGCAGTATTAGATTCCGATGCACCATTGCACGTTTACTGTATCTCTTTGACCTTCAAATCAACGATGCAACAGAGAAATTGCATCGATATTGAATACAAAAGGGAAAATTTCGACTTATTTACAAGAGGAGTAACTCTTCTAATAGTTCGTACTTTGAGCCTTTCCTGGGACAGCAGTATTAGATTCCGATGCCCCATTGCAGGTTTACTGTATCCCTTGGACCTTCAAATCAACAATGAAACACAGAAATTGCATCGATATTGAATACAAAAGGCAAAATATCGACTTATTTACAAGAGGAGTAACTCTTCTAATAGTTCGTACTTTTAGCCTTTCCTGGGACAGCAGTATTAGATTCCGATGCACCATTGCAGGTTTACTGTATCCCTCGGACCTTCAGATCAACGATGAAACTCAGAAATAGCATCGATATTGAATACAAAAGGCAAAATGTCGACTTATTTATAAGAGGAGTAACTCTTCTAATACTTAGTGCTTTTAGCCTTTCCTGGGACAGCAGTATTAGATTCCGATGCACCATTGCAAGATTACTGTATCCCTTGGACTTTCAAATCAACGATGAAACACAGAAATTGCATCGATATTGAATACAAAAGGCAAAATTTCGACTTATTTATATGAGGAGTAACTCTTCTAATAGTTCGAGATTTGAGCCTTTCCTGGGACAGCAGTATTAGATTCTAATGCACCATTGCAGGTTTACTGTATCCCTTGGACCTTCAAATCAACGATGAAACACAGAAATTGCATCGATATTGAATACAAAAGGCAAAATTTCGACTTATTTATAAGAGGAGTAACTCTTCTAATAGTTCATGCTTAGAGCCTTTCCTGGGACAGCAGTATTAGATTCCGATGCACCATCGCAGGTTTACTGTATTTCTTGGACCTTCAAATCAACGATGAAACACAGAACTTGCATCGATATTGAATACAAAAGGGAAAATTTCCACTTATTTATAAGAGGAGTAACTCTTCTAATAGTTCGTGCTTTGAGCCTTTCATGGGACAATAGTATTAGATTCCGATGCACCATTGCAGGTTTAATGTATCCCATGGACTTTCAAATCAACGATTAAACACAGAAATTTCATCGATATTGAATACAAAAGGTAAACGTCGACTTACTTTTAAGAGGAGTAACTCTTCTAATAGTTCGTGATTTGAGCCTTTACTGGGACAGCAGTATTAGATTCCGATGCACCATTGTAGGTTTACTGTTTCCCTTGGACCTTCAAATCAACGATGAAACACAGAAATTGCATCGATATTGAATACAAAAGGCAAAATGTCGACTTATTTATAAGGGAGTAACTGTTCTAATAGTTCATGTTTGAGCCTTTCCTGGGACAGCAGTATTAGATTCCGATGCACCATTACACGTTTACTGTATCCCTTGGGCCTTCAAATCAACGATGAAACACAGAAATTGCATCGATATTGAATACAAAAAGCAAAATGCCGACTTATTTACAAGAGGAGTAACTCTTCTAATAGTTCGTGCTTTGAGCCTTTCCTGGGACAGCAGTATTAGATTCCGATACACCACAGGTTTACTGTATCCCTTGGACCTTCAAATCAACGATAAAAAACAGATATTTCATCGATATTGAATACAAAATGCAAAATGTCGACTTATTTACAAGAGGAGTAACTCTTCTAATAGTTCATGCATTTAGCCATTCCTGGGACAGCAGTATTAGATTCCGATGCACCATTGCAGGTTTACTGTATCCCTTGGACCTTCAAATCGACGATGAAACACAGAAATTGCATCGAATGTTGAATACAAAACGCAAAATGTCAACTTATTTATAAGAGAAGTAACTCTTCTAATAGTTCTTGCTTTGAGCCTTTCCTGGGACAGCATTATTAGATTACGATGAACCATTGCAGGATTACTGTATCCCTTGGACCTTCAAATCAACGATGAAACACAGAAATTGCATCGATATTGAATACAAAAGGCAAAATGTCGACTTATTTACAAGAGGAATAACTCTTCTAATAGTTAGTGCTTTTAGCATTTCCTGGGACAGCAGTATTAGATTCCGATGCACCATTGCAGGCTTACTGTATCCCTTGGACCTTCAAATCAACGATGAAACACAGAAATTGCATCGATATTGAATACAAAAGGCAAAATATCGACTTATTTACAAGAGGAGTAACTCTTCGAATAGTTCGTGATTGAGCCTTTCCTGGGACAGCAGTATCAGATTCCGATGTACCATTCCAGGATTACTGTATCCCTTGGACCTTCAGATCAATGATGAAACAAATAAATTGCATCGATATCGAATACAAAAGGCAAACTGTCGACTTATTTGTAAGAGGAGTAACTCTTCTAATAGTTCGTGCTTTGAGCCTTTCCTGGGACAGCAGTATTAGATTCCGATGCACCATTGCAGGTTTACTGTGTCCCTTGGACCTTTAAATGAACCATGAAACACAGAAATTGCATCGATATTGAATACAAAAGGCAAAATGTGGACTTACTTACAAGAGGAGTAACTCTTCTAATAGTTCGTGCTTTGAGGCTTTCCTGGGACAGCAGAATTAGAGTCCGATGCACCATTGCAGGTTTACTGTATCTCTTGGACCTTCAAATCAACGATGAAACACAGAAATTGCATCGATATTGAATACAAAATGCAAATGTCGACTTATTTACAAGAGGTGAAACTCTTCTAATAGTTCGTGATTTTAGCCTTTCCTGGGACAGCAGTATTAGATTCCGATGCTTCATTGCAGGTTTTGCTGTATCTCTTGGACCTTCAAATCAACGATGAAACACAGAAATTGCATCGATATTGAATACAAAAGGGAAAATTTCGACTTATTTACAAGAGGAGTAACTCTTCTAATAGTTCGTACTTTGAGCCTTTCCTGGGACAGCAGTATTGGATTCCGATGCCCCATTGCAGGTTTACTGTATCCCTTGGACCTTCAAATCAACAATGAAACACAGAAATTGCATCGATATTGAATACAAAAGGCAAAATATCGACTTATTTACAAGAGGAGTAACTCTTCTAATAGTTCGTACTTTTAGCCTTTCCTGGGACAGCAGTATTAGATTCCGATGCACCATTGCAGGTTTACTGTATCCCTCGGACCTTCAGATCAACGATGAAACTCAGAAATAGCATCGATATTGAATACAAAAGGCACAATGTCGACTTATTTATAAGAGGAGTAACTCTTCTAATACTTAGTGATTTTAGCCTTTCCTGGGACAGCAGTATTAGATTCCGATGCACCATTGCAAGATTTCTGTATCCCTTGGACTTTCAAATCAACGATGAAACACAGAAATTGCATCGATATTGAATACAAAAGGCAAAATTTCGACTTATTTATATGAGGAGTAACTCTTCTAATAGTTCGAGATTTGAGCCTTTCCTGGGACAGCAGTATTAGATTCTAATGCACCATTGCAGGTTTACTGTATCCCTTGGACCTTCAAATCAACGATGAAACACAGAAATTGCATCGATATTGAATACAAAAGGAAAAATTTCGACTTATTTATAAGAGGAGTAACTCTTCTAATAGTTCATGCTTAGAGCCTTTCCTGGGACAGCAGTATTAGATTCCGATGCACCATCGCAGGTTTACTGTATTTCTTGGACCTTCAAATCAACGATGAAACACAGAACTTGCATCGATATTTAATACAAAAGGGAAAATTTCCACTTATTTATAAGAGGAGTAACTCTTCTAATAGTTCGTGCTTTGAGCCTTTCATGGGACAATAGTATTAGATTCCGATGCACCATTGCAGGTTTAATGTATCCCATGGACTTTCAAATCAACGATTAAACACAGAAATTTCATCGATATTGAATACAAAAGGTAAATGTCGACTTATTTTTTTAGAGGAGTAACTCTTCTAATAGTTCGTGATTTGAGCCTTTACTGGGACAGCAGTATTAGATTCCGATGCACCATTGTAGGTTTACTGTTTCCCTTGGACCTTCAAATCAACGATGAAACACAGAAATTGCATCGATATTGAATACAAAAGGCAAAATGTCGACTTATTTACAAGAGGAGTAACTCTTCTAATAGTTCGTGCTTTGAGCCTTTCCTGGGACAGCAGTATTAGATTCCGATACACCACAGGTTTACTGTATCCCTTGGACCTTCAAATCAACGATAAAAAACAGATATTGCATCGATATTGAATACAAAATGCAAAATGTCGACTTATTTACAAGAGGAGTAACTCTTCTAATAGTTCGTGCATTTAAACATTCCTGGGACAGCAGTATTAGATTCCGATGCACCATTGCAGGTTTACTGTATCCCTTGGACCTTCAAATCGACGATGAAACACAGAAATTTCATCGAATGTTGAATACAAAACGCAAAATGTCGACTTATTTATATGAGGAGTAACTCTTCTAATAGTTCGTGCTTTTAGCTTTTCCTGGGACAGCAGTATTAGATTCCAATGCACCATTGCAAGTTTACTGTATCCCTTGGACTTTCAAATCAACGATGAAACACAGAAATTGCATCGAAATTGAATACAAAAGGCAAATTGTCGACTTATTTACAAGAGGAGTAACTCTTCTAATAGTTCGTGATTTGAGCCTTTCCTGGGAAAGCAGTATTATATTCCGATGCAAGTTTGCAGGTTTACTGTATCCCTTGGACCTTCAGATCAACGATGAAACACAGAAATTGCATCGATATTGAATACAAAAGGCAAAATTTCGACTTATTTATAAGAGGAGTAACTCTTATAATAGTTCATGTTTGAGCCTTTCCTGGGACAGCAGTATTTGATTCCGATGCACCATCGCAGGTTTACTGTATCTCTTGGACCTTCAAATCAACGATGAAGCACAGAAATTGCATCGATATTGAATACAAAAGGCAAAATGTCGACTAATTTACAAGAGGAGTAACTCTTCTAATAGTTCGTGGTTTGAGCCTTTCCTGTGACAGCAGTATTAGATTCCGATGCACCATTGCAGGATTACTGTATCCCTTGGACCTTCAAAACAACGATGAAACACAGAAATTGCATCGATATTGAATACAAAATGCAAATGTCGACTTATTTACAAGAGGTGAAACTCTTCTAATAGTTCGTGATTTTAGCCTTTCCTGGGACAGCAGTATTAGATTCCGATGCTTCATTGCAGGTTTTGCTGTATCTCTTGGACCTTCAAATCAACGATGAAACACAGAAATTGCATCGATATTGAATACAAATGGCAAAATGTCGACTTATTTACAAGAGGAGTATCTCTTCTAATAGTTCGTGATTTTAGCCTTGCCTGGGACAGCAGTATTAGATTCCGATGCACCATTGCACGTTTACTGTATCTCTTTGACCTTCAAATCAACGATGCAACAGAGAAATTGCATCGATATTGAATACAAAAGGCAAAATGTCGACTTATTTATAAGAGGAGTAACTCTTCTAATAGTTCATGCTTAGAGCCTTTCCTGGGACAGCAGTATTAGATTCCGATGCACCATCGCAGGTTTACTGTATTTCTTGGACCTTCAAATCAACGATGAAACACAGAACTTGCATCGATATTGAATACAAAAGGGAAAATTTCCACTTATTTATAAGAGGAGTAACTCTTCTAATAGTTCGGGCTTTGAGCCTTTCATGGGGCAATAGTATTAGATTCCGATGCACCATTGCAGGTTTAATGTATCCCATGGACTTTCAAATCAACGATTAAACACAGAAATTTCATCGATATTGAATACAAAAGGTAAATGTCGACTTATTTTTTTAGAGGAGTAACTCTTCTAATAGTTCGTGATTTGAGCCTTTACTGGGACAGCAGTATTAGATTCCGATGCACCATTGTAGGTTTACTGTTTCCCTTGGACCTTCAAATCAACGATGAAACACAGAAATTGCATCGATATTGAATACAAAAGGCAAAATGTCGACTTATTTATAAGGGAGTAACTGTTCTAATAGTTCATGTTTGAGCCTTTCCTGGGACAGCAGTATTAGATTCCGATGCACCATTACACTTTTACTGTATCCCTTGGGCCTTCAAATCAACGATGAAACACAAAAATTGCATCGATATTGAATACAAAAAGCAAAATGCCGACTTATTTACAAGAGGAGTATCTCTTCTAATAGTTCGTGATTTTAGCCTTGCCTGGGACAGCAGTATTAGATTCCGATGCACCATTGCACGTTTACTGTATCTCTTTGACCTTCAAATCAACGATGCAACAGAGAAATTGCATCGATATTGAATACAAAAGGGAAAATTTCGACTTATTTACAAGAGGAGTAACTCTTCTAATAGTTCGTACTTTGAGCCTTTCCTGGGACAGCAGTATTAGATTCCGATGCCCCATTGCAGGTTTACTGTATCCCTTGGACCTTCAAATCAACAATGAAACACAGAAATTGCATCGATATTGAATACAAAAGGCAAAATATCGACTTATTTACAAGAGGAGTAACTCTTCTAATAGTTCGTACTTTTAGCCTTTCCTGGGACAGCAGTATTAGATTCCGATGCACCATTGCAGGTTTACTGTATCCCTCGGACCTTCAGATCAACGATGAAACTCAGAAATAGCATCGATATTGAATACAAAAGGCAAAATGTCGACTTATTTATAAGAGGAGTAACTCTTCTAATACTTAGTGCTTTTAGCCTTTCCTGGGACAGCAGTATTAGATTCCGATGCACCATTGCAAGATTACTGTATCCCTTGGACTTTCAAATCAACGATGAAACACAGAAATTGCATCGATATTGAATACAAAAGGCAAAATTTCGACTTATTTATATGAGGAGTAACTCTTCTAATAGTTCGAGATTTGAGCCTTTCCTGGGACAGCAGTATTAGATTCTAATGCACCATTGCAGGTTTACTGTATCCCTTGGACCTTCAAATCAACGATGAAACACAGAAATTGCATCGATATTGAATACAAAAGGCAAAATTTCGACTTATTTATAAGAAGAGTAACTCTTCTAATAGTTCATGCTTAGAGCCTTTCCTGGGACAGCAGTATTAGATTCCGATGCACCATCGCAGGTTTACTGTATTTCTTGGACCTTCAAATCAACGATGAAACACAGAACTTGCATCGATATTGAATACAAAAGGGAAAATTTCCACTTATTTATAAGAGGAGTAACTCTTCTAATAGTTCGTGCTTTGAGCCTTTCATGGGACAATAGTATTAGATTCCGATGCACCATTGCAGGTTTAATGTATCCCATGGACTTTCAAATCAACGATTAAACACAGAAATTTCATCGATATTGAATACAAAAGGTAAATGTCGACTTACTTTTAAGAGGAGTAACTCTTCTAATAGTTCGTGATTTGAGCCTTTACTGGGACAGCAGTATTAGATTCCGATGCACCATTGTAGGTTTACTGTTTCCCTTGGACCTTCAAATCAACGATGAAACACAGAAATTGCATCGATATTGAATACAAAAGGCAAAATGTCGACTTATTTATAAGGGAGTAACTGTTCTAATAGTTCATGTTTGAGCCTTTCCTGGGACAGCAGTATTAGATTCCGATGCACCATTGCAGGTTTACTGTATCCCTTGGACCTTCAAATCGACGATGAAACACAGAAATTGCATCGAATGTTGAATACAAAACGCAAAATGTCAACTTATTTATAAGAGAAGTAACTCTTCTAATAGTTCTTGCTTTGAGCCTTTCCTGGGACAGCATTATTAGATTACGATGAACCATTGCAGGATTACTGTATCCCTTGGACCTTCAAATCAACGATGAAACACAGAAATTGCATCGATATTGAATACAAAAGGCAAAATGTCGACTTATTTACAAGAGGAATATCTCTTCTAATAGTTAGTGCTTTTAGCATTTCCTGGGACAGCAGTATTAGATTCCGATGCACCATTGCAGGTTTACTGTATCCCTTGGACCTTCAAATCAACGATGAAACACATAAATTGCATCGATATTGAATACAAAAGGCAAAATATCGACTTATTTACAAGAGGAGTAACTCTTCTAATAGTTCGTGCTTTGGGCCTTTCCTTGGACAGCAGTATTAGATTCCGATGCGCCATTGCAGGATTACTGTATCCCTTGGACCTTCAAATCAACGATGAAACACAGAAATTGCATCGATATTGATTACAAAAGGCAAAATGTCGACTTAGTTATAAGAGGAGTAACTCTTCTAATAGTTTGTGCTTTGAGGCTTTCCTGGGACAGCAGTATTAGATTTCGATGCACCATTGCAGGTTTGCTGTATCCCTTGGACCTTCAAATCAACGATGAAACACAAAAATTGCATCGATATTGAATACAAAAGGCAAAATGTCGACATATTTACAAGAGGAGTAACTCTTCGAATAGTTCGTGATTGAGCCTTTCCTGGGACAGCAGTATCAGATTCCGATGTACCATTCCAGGATTACTGTATCCCTTGGACCTTCAGATCAATGATGAAACAAATAAATTGCATCGATATCGAATACAAAAGGCAAACTGTCGACTTATTTGTAAGAGGAGTAACTCTTCTAATAGTTCGTGCTTTGAGCCTTTCCTGGGACAGCAGTATTAGAATCCGATGCACCATTGCAGGTTTACTGTGTCCCTTGGACCTTTAAATGAACCATGAAACACAGAAATTGCATCGATATTGAATACAAAAGGCAAAATGTGGACTTACTTACAAGAGGAGTAACTCTTCTAATAGTTCGTGCTTTGAGGCTTTCCTGGGACAGCAGAATTAGAGTCCGATGCACCATTGCAGGTTTACTGTATCTCTTGGACCTTCAAATCAACGATGAAACACAGAAATTGCATCGATATTGAATACAAAATGCAAATGTCGACTTATTTACAAGAGGTGAAACTCTTCTAATAGTTCGTGATTTTAGCCTTTCCTGGGACAGCAGTATTAGATTCCGATGCTTCATTGCAGGTTTTGCTGTATCTCTTGGACCTTCAAATCAACGATGAAACACAGAAATTGCATCGATATTGAATACAAAAGGCAAAATGTCGACTTATTTACAAGAGGAGTATCTCTTCTAATAGTTCGTGATTTTAGCCTTGCCTGGGACAGCAGTATTAGATTCCGATGCACCATTGCACGTTTAATGTATCTCTTTGACCTTCAAATCAACGATGCAACAGAGAAATTGCATCGATATTGAATACAAAAGGGAAAATTTCGACTTATTTACAAGAGGAGTAACTCTTCTAATAGTTCGTACTTTGAGCCTTTCCTGGGACAGCAGTATTAGATTCCGATGCCCCATTGCAGGTTTACTGTATCCCTTGGACCTTCAAATCAACAATGAAACACAGAAATTGCATCGATATTGAATACAAAAGGCAAAATGTCGACTTATTTACAAGAGGAGTAACTCTTCTAATAGTTCGTGCTTTGAGCCTTTCCTGGGACAGCAGTATTAGATTCCGATACACCACAGGTTTACTGTATCCCTTGGACCTTCAAATCAACGATAAAAAACAGATATTGCATCGATATTGAATACAAAATGCAAAATGTCGACTTATTTACAAGAGGAGTAACTCTTCTAATAGTTCGTGCATTTAAACATTCCTGGGACAGCAGTATTAGATTCCGATGCACCATTGCAGGTTTACTGTATCCCTTGGACCTTCAAATCGACGATGAAACACAGAAATTTCATCGAATGTTGAATACAAAACGCAAAATGTCGACTTATTTATATGAGGAGTAACTCTTCTAATAGTTCGTGCTTTTAGCTTTTCCTGGGACAGCAGTATTAGATTCCAATGCACCATTGCAAGTTTACTGTATCCCTTGGACTTTCAAATCAACGATGAAACACAGAAATTGCATCGAAATTGAATACAAAAGGCAAAATGTCGACTTATTTACAAGAGGAGTAACTCTTCTAATAGTTCGTGATTTGAGCCTTTCCTGGGAAAGCAGTATTATATTCCGATGCAAGTTTGCAGGTTTACTGTATCCCTTGGACCTTCAGATCAACGATGAAACACAGAAATTGCATCGATATTGAATACAAAAGGCAAAATTTCGACTTATTTATAAGAGGAGTAACTCTTATAATAGTTCATGTTTGAGCCTTTCCTGGGACAGCAGTATTTGATTCCGATGCACCATCGCAGGTTTACTGTATCTCTTGGACCTTCAAATCAACGATGAAGCACAGAAATTGCATCGATATTGAATACAAAAGGCAAAATGTCGACTAATTTACAAGAGGAGTAACTCTTCTAATAGTTCGTGGTTTGAGCCTTTCCTGTGACAGCAGTATTAGATTCCGATGCACCATTGCAGGATTACTGTATCCCTTGGACCTTCAAAACAACGATGAAACACAGAAATTGCATCGATTTTGAATACAAATTGCAAAATGTCGTCTGAGTTATAAGAGGAGTAACTCTTTTAATAGTTCGTGCTTTGAGCCTTTCCTGGGACAGCAGTATTAGATTCCGATGCACCATTGCAGGTTTACTGTATCCCTTGGACCTTCAAATCGACGATGATACACAGAAATTGCATCGATATTGAATACAAAAGGCAAAATGTCGACTTATTTACAAGAGCAGTAACTCTTCAAATAGTTCGTGCTTTTAGCCTTTCCTGGGACAGCAGTATTAGATTCCGATGCACCATTGCAGGTTTACTGTATCCCTTGGCCCTTCGAATCAACGATGAAACACAGAAATTGCATCGATATTGAATACAAAATGAAAAATGACGACTTATTTACAAGAGGAGTAACTCTTCTAATAGTTCGTGTTTGAGCCTTTCCTGGGACAGCAGTATTAGATTCCGATGCACCATTGCAGGGTTACTGTATCCCTTGGACCTTCAAATCAACGATGAAACACAGAAATTGCATCGATATTGAATACAAAAGGCAAAATGTCGACTTATTTATAAGAGGAGTAACTCTTCTAATAGTTCCTGCTTTGAGCCTTTCGTGGGACAGCAGTATTAGATTCCAATGCGCCATTGCAGGTTTGCTGTATCCCTTGGACCTTCAAATCAACGATGAAACACAGAAATTGCATCGATATTGAATACAAAAGGCAAAATGTCGACTTATTTACAAGAGGAGTAACTCTTCTAATAGTTCGTGATTTTAGCCTTTCCTGGGACAGCAGTATTAGATTCCGATGCACCATTACAGGTTTACTGTATCTCTTTGACCTTCAAATCAACGATGCAACAGAGAAATTGCATCGATATTGAATACAAAAGGCAAAATTTCGACTTATTTACAAGAGGAGTAACTCTTCTAACAGTTCGTACTTTTAGCCTTTCCTTGGACAGCAGTATTAGACTCCGATGCACCATTGCAGGTTTACTGTATCCCTCGGACCTTCAGATCAACGATGAAACTCAGAAATAACATCGATATTGAATACAAAAGGCAAAATGTCGACTTATTTATAAGAGGAGTAACTCTTCTAATACTTAGTGCTTTTAGCCTTTCCTGGGACAGCAGTATTAGATTCCGATGCACCATTGCAAGTTTACTGTATCCCTTGGACTTTCAAATCAACGATGAAACACAGAAATTGCATCGATATTGAATACAATAGGCAAAATTTCGACTTATTTACAAGAGGAGTAACTCTTCTAATAGATCGTGCTTTGAGCCTTTCCTGGGACAGCAGTATTAGATTCCGATACACCACAGGTTTACTGTATCCCTTGGACCTTCAAATCAACGATAAAAAACAGAAATTGCATCGACATTGAATACAAAATGCAAAATGTCGACTTATTTACAAGAGGAGTAACTCTTCTAATAGTTCGTGCATTTAGCCATTCCTGGGACAGCAGTATTAGATTCTGATGCACCATTGCAAGTTTACTGTATCCCTTGGACTTTCAAATCAACGATGAAACACAGAAATTGCAACGAAATTGAATACAAAAGGCAAAATGTCGACATATTTACAAGAGGAGTAACTTTTCTAATAGTTCGTGATTTGAGCCTTTCCTGGGAAAGCAGTATTAGATTCCGATGCAAGTTTGCAGGTTTACTGTATCCCTTGGACCTTCAAATCAACATTGAAACACAGAAATAGCATCGATATTGAATACAAAAGGCAAAATATCGACTTATTTACAAGAGGAGTAACTCTTCTAATAGTTCGTACTTTTAGCCTTTCCTGGGACAGCAGTATTAGATTCCGATGCACCATTGAAGGTTTACTGTATCCCTTGGACCTACAAATCAACGATGAAACACAGAAATTGCATCGATATTGAATTCAAAAGGCAAAATGTCGACTTATTTACAAGAGGAGTAACTCTTCTAATAATTCGTGATTTGAGCATTTCCTGGGGCAGCAGTATTAGATTCCGATGCACCATTGCAGGATTACTGTAACACTTGGCCCTTCGAATCATCGATAAAACGCAGAAATTGCATCTATATTGAATACAAAAGGCAAAATTACGACTTAATTATAACAGGTGTAACTCTTCTAATATTTAGTGTCTTGAGCCTTTCCTGGGACAGCAGTATTAGATTCCGATGCACCCTTGCAGGTTTACTGTTTCCCTTGGACCTTCAAATCAATGATGAAATACAGAAATTGCATAGATATTGAATACAAAAGGCAAAATGTCGACTTATTTACAAGAGGCGTAACTCTTCTAATAGTTCGTGCTTTGAGCCTTTCCTGGGACAGCAGTATTAGATTCCGATACACCACAGGTTTACTGTATCCCTTGGACCTTCAAATCAACGATAAAAAACAAAAATTTCATCGATATTGAATAAAAAAGGCAAAATTTCGACTTATTTATAAGAGGAGTAACTCTTCTAATGGTTCGTGCTTTGAGCCTTTCATGGGACAACAGTATTAGATTCCGATGCACCATTGCAGATTTACTGTATCCCTTGGACCTTCAAATCAACGATGAAGCACAGAAATGCCATCGATATTGAATACAAAAGGCAAAATGTCGACTTATTTACAAGATGAGTAACTCTTCTAATAGTTCGTGCTTTGGGCCTTTCCTGGGACAGCAGTATTAGATTCCGATGCGCCATTGCAGGATTACTGTATCCCTTGGACCTTCAAATCAACGATGAAATACAGAAATTGCATCGATATTGATTGCAAAAGGCAAAATGTCGACTTAGTTATAAGAGGGGTAACTCTTCTAATAGTTCGTGCTTTGAGGCTTTCCTGGGACAGCAGTATTAGATTTCGATGCACCATTGCAGGTTTACTGTATCCCTTGGACCTTCAAATCAACGATGAAACACAAAAATTGCATCGATATTGAATACAAAAAGGAAAATGTCGACTTATTTACAAGAGGAGTAACCCTTCTAATCGTTCGTGATTTTAGCTTTTCCTGGGACAGCAGTATTACATTCCGATGCACCATTGCATGTTTACTGTATCCCTTGGACCTTCAAATCAACGATGAAACACAAAAATTGCATCGATATTGAATACAAAAGGCAAAATGTCGACATATTTACAAGAGGAGTAACTCTTCGAATAGTTCGTGATTGAGCCTTTCTTGGGACAGCAGTATCAGATTCCGATGTACCATTCCAGGATTACTGTATCCCTTGGACCTTCAGATCAACGATGAAACAAATAAATTGCATCGATATCGAATACAAAAGGCAAACTGTCGACTTATTTGTAAGAGGAGTAACTCTTCTAATAGTTCGTGCTTTGATCCTTTCCTGGGACAGCAGTATTAGATTCCGATGCACCATTGCAGGTTTACTGTGTCCCTTGGACCTTTAAATGAACCATGAAACACAGAGATTGCATCGATATTGAATACAAAAGGCAAATTGTGGACTTACTTACAAGAGGAGTAACCCTTCTAATAGTTCGTGCTTTGAGGCTTTCCTGGGACAGCAGAATTAGAGTCCGATGCACCATTGCAGGTTTACTGTATCTTTTGGACCTTCAAATCAACGATGAAACACAGAATTGCATCGATATTGAATACAAAATGGAAATGTCGACTTATTTACAAGAGGTGAAACTCTTCTAATAGTTCGTGATTTTAGCCTTTCCTGGGACAGCAGTATTAGATTCCGATGCTTCATTGCAGGTTTTGCTGTATCTCTTGGATCTTCAAATCAACGATGAAACACAGAAATTGCATCGATATTGAATACAAAAGGCAAAATGTCGACTTATTTACAAGAGGAGTATCTCTTCTAATAGTTCGTGATTTTAGCCTTTCCTGGGACAGAAGTATTAGATTCCGATGCACCATTGCACGTTTACTGTATCTCTTTGACCTTCAAATCAACGATGCAACAGAGAAATTGCATCGATATTGAATACAAAAGGGAAAATTTCGACTTATTTACAAGAGGAGTAACTCTTCTAATAGTTCGTTATTTGAGCCTTTCCTGGGACAGCAGTATTAGATTCCGATGCCCCATTGCAGGTTTACTGTATCCCTTGGACCTTCAAATCAACAATGAAACACAGAAATTGCATCGATATTGAATACAAAAGGCAAAATGTCGACTTATTTACAAGAGGAGTAACTCTTCTAATAGTTCGTACTTTTAGCCTTTCCTGGGACAGCAGTATTAGATTCCGATGCGCCATTGCAGGTTTACTGTATCCCTCGGACCTTCAGATCAACGATGAATTTCAGAAATAGCATCGATATTGAATACAAAAGGCAAAATGTCGACTTATTTATAAGAGGAGTAACTCTTCTAATACTTAGTGCTTTTAGCCTTTCCTGGGACAGCAGTATTAGATTCCGATGCACCATTGCAAGTTTACTGTATCCCTTGGACTTTCAAATCAACGATGAAACACAGAAATTGCATCGATATTGAATACAAAAGGCAAAATTTCGACTTATTTATATGAGGAGTAACTCTTCTAATAGTTCGAGATTTGAGCCTTTCCTGGGACAGCAGTATTAGATTCTGATGCACCATTGCAGGTTTACTGTATCCATTGGACCTTCAAATCAACGATGAAACACAGAAATTGCATCGATATTGAATACAAAAGGCAAAATTTCGACTATTTATAAGAGGAGTAACTCTTCTAATAGTTCATGCTTAGAGCCTTTCCTGGGACAGCAGTATTAGATTCCGATGCACCATCGCAGGTTTACTGTATCTCTTGGACCTTGAAATCAGCGATGAAACACAGAACTTGCATCGATATTGAATACAAAAGGGAAAATTTCCACTTATTTATAAGAGGAGTAACTCTTCTAATAGTTCGTGCTTTGAGCCTTTCATGGGACAAAAGTATTAGATTGCGATGCACCATTGCAGGTTTAATGTATCCCATGGACTTTCAAATCAACGATTAAACACAGAAATTTCATCGATATTGAATACAAAATATAAATGTCGACTTATTTTTAAGAGGAGTAACTCTTCTAATAGTTCGTGATTTGAGCCTTTACTGGGACAGCAGTATTAGATTCCGATGCACCATTGTAGGTTTACTGTTTCCCTTGGACCTTCAAATCAACGATGAAACACAGAAATTGCATCGATATTGAATACAAAAGGCAAAATTTCGACTTATTTGTAAGAGGAGTAACTCTTCTAATAGTTCATGTTTGAGCCTTTCCTGGGACAGCAGTATTTGATTCCGATGCACCATCGCAGGTTTACTGTATCTCTTGGACCTTCAAATCAACGATGAAACACAGAAATTGCATCGATATTGAATACAAAAGGCAAAATGTCGACTTATTTACAAGAGGAGTAACTCTTCTAATAGTTCGTGGTTTGAGCCTTTCCTGGGACAGCAGTATTAGATTCCGGTGCACCATTGCAGGATTACTGTATACCTTGGACCTTCAAATCAACGATGAAACACAGAAATTGCATCGATTTTGAATACAAAAGGCAAATTGTTGTCTTAGTTATAAGAGGAGTAACTCTTTTAATAGTTCGTGTTTTGAGCCTTTCCTGGGACAGCAGTATTAGATTCCGATGCACCATTGCAGGTTTACTGTATCCCTTGGACCTTCAAATCGACGATGATACACAGAAATTTCATCGATATTGAATACCAATGGCAAAATTTCGACTTATTTATAAGAGGAGTAACTCTTCTAATAGTTCATGTTTGAGCCTTTCCTGGGACAGCAGTATTTGATTCCGATGCACCATTGCAGGTTTACTGTATCTCTTGGACCTTCAAATCAACGATGAAACACAGAAATTGCATCGATATTTAATACAAAAGGCAAAATGTCGACTTATTTACAAGAGGAGTAACTCTTCTAATTGTTCGTGGTTTGAGCCTTTCCTGGGACAGCAGTATTAGATTCCGGTGCACCATTGCAGGATTACTGTATCCCTTGGACCTTCAAATCAACGATGAAACACAGAAATTGCATCGATTTTGAATACAAAAGGCAAAATGTCGTCTTAGTTATAAGAGGAGTAACTCTTTTAATAGTTCGTGCTTTGAGCCTTTCCTGGGACAGCAGTATTAGATTCCGATGCACCATTGCAGGTTTACTGTATCCCTAGGACCTTCAAATCGACGATGATACACAGAAATTGCATCGATATTGAATACAAAAGGCAAAATGTCGACTTATTTACAAGAGCAGTAACTCTTCAAATAGTTCGTGCTTTTAGCCTTTCCTGGGACAGCAGTATTAGATTCCGATGCACCATTGCAGGTTTACTGTATCCCTTGGACCTTCAAATCAACGATGAAACACAGAAATTGCATCGATATTTAATACAAAAGGCAAAATGTCGACTTATTTACAAGAGGAGTAACTCTTCTAATTGTTCGTGGTTTGAGCCTTTCCTGGGACAGCAGTATTAGATTCCGGTGCACCATTGCAGGATTACTGTATCCCTTGGACCATCAAATCAACGATGAAACACAGAAATTGCATCGATTTTGAATACAAAAGGCAAAATGTCGTCTTAGTTATAAGAGGAGTAACTCTTTTAATAGTTCGTGCTTTGAGCCTTTCCTGGGACAGCAGTATTAGATTCCGATGCACCATTGCAGGTTTACTGTATCCCTAGGACCTTCAAATCGACGATGATACACAGAAATTGCATCGATATTGAATACAAAAGGCAAAATGTCGACTTATTTACAAGAGCAGTAACTCTTCAAATAGTTCGTGCTTTTAGCCTTTCCTGGGACAGCAGTATTAGATTCCGATGCACCATTGCAGGTTTACTGTATCCCTTGGCCCTTCGAATCAACGATGAAACACAGAAATTGCATCGATATTGAATACAAAATGAAAAATGACGACTTATTTACAAGAGGAGTAACTCTTCTAATAGTTCGTGTTTGAGCCTTTCCTGGGACAGCAGTATTAGATTCCGATGCACCATTGCAGGGTTACTGTATCCCTTGGACCTTCAAATCAACGATGAAACACAGAAATTGCATCGATATTGAATACAAAAGGCAAAATGTCGACTTATTTATAAGAGGAGTAACTCTTCTAATAGTTCGTGCTTTGAGCCTTTCCTGGGACAGCAGTATTAGATTCCAATGCGCCATTGCAGGTTTGCTGTATCCCTTGGACCTTCAAATCAATGATGAAACACAGAAATTGCATCGATATTGAATACAAAAGGCAAAATGTCGACTTATTTACAAGAGGTGTAACTCTTCTAATAGTTCGTGATTTTAGCCTTTCCTGGGACAGCAGTATTAGATTCCGATGCACCATTGCACGTATACTGTATCTCTTTGACCTTCAAATCAACGATGCAACAGAGAAATTGCATCGATATTGAATACAAAAGGCAAAATTTCGACTTATTTACAAGAGGAGTAACTCTTCTAATAGTTCGTAATTTGAGCCTTTCCTGGGACAGCAGTATTAGATTCCGATGCCCCATTGTAGGTTTACTGTATCCCTAGGACCTTCAAATCAACAATGAAACACAGAAATTGCATCGATATTGAATACAAAAAGCAAAATATCGACTTATTTACAAGAGGAGTAACTCTTCTAATAGTTCGTACTTTTAGCCTTTCCTGGGACAGCAGTATTAGTTTCCGATGCACCATTGCAGGTTTACTGTATCCCTCGGACCTTCAGATCAACGATGAAACTCAGAAATAGCATCGATATTGAATACAAAAGGAAAAATGTCGACTTATTTATAAGAGGAGTAACTCTTCTAATACTTAGTGCTTTTAGCCTTTCCTGGGACAGCAGTATTAGATTCCGATGCACCATTGCAAGTTTACTGTATCCCTTGGACTTTCAAATCAACGATGAAACACAGAAATTGCATCGATATTGAATACAAAATGCAAAATGTCGACTTATTTACAAGAGGAGTAACTCTTCTAATAGTTCGTGCATTTAGCCATTCCTGGGACAGCAGTATTAGATTCCGATGCACCATTGCACGTTTACTGTATCCCTTGGCCCTTCGAATCAACGATGAAACACAGAAATTGCATCGATATTGAATCAAAAATGAGAAATTTTGACTTATTTACAAGAGGAGTAACTCTTCTAATAGTTCGTGTTTGAGCCTTTCCTGGGACAGCAGTATTAGATTCCGATGCACCATTGCAGGGTTACTGTATCCCTTGGACCTTCAAATCAACGATGAAACACAGAAATTGCATCGATATTGAATACAAAAGGCAAAATGTCGACTTATTTATAAGAGGAGTAACTCTTCTAATAGTTCGTGCTTTGAGCCTTTCCTCGGACAGCAGTATTAGATTCCAATGCGCCATTGCAGTTTTGCTGTAACCCTTGGACCTTCAAATCAACGATGAAACAAAGAAATTGCATCGATATTGAATACAAAAGGCAAAATGTCGACTTATATACAAGAGGTGTAACTCTTCTAATAGTTCGTGATTTTAGCCTTTCCTGGGACAGCAGTATTAGATTCCGATGCACCATTGCACGTATACTGTATCTCTTTGACCTTCAAATCAACGATGCAACAGAGAAATTGCATCGATATTGAATACAAAAGGCAAAATTTCGACTTATTTACAAGAGGAGTAACTCTTCTAATAGTTCGTAATTTGAGCCTTTCCTGGGACAGCAGTATTAGATTCCGATGCCCCATTGTAGGTTTACTGTATCCCTAGGACCTTCAAATCAACAATGAAACACAGAAATTGCATCGATATTGAATACAAAAAGCAAAATATCGACTAATTTACAAGAGGAGTAACTCTTCTAATAGTTCGTACTTTTAGCCTTTCCTGGGACAGCAGTATTAGTTTCCGATGCACCATTGCAGGTTTACTGTATCCCTCGGACCTTCAGATCAACGATGAAACTCAGAAATAGCATCGATATTGAATACAAAAGGAAAAATGTCGACTTATTTATAAGAGGAGTAACTCTTCTAATACTTAGTGCTTTTAGCCTTTCCTGGGACAGCAGTATTAGATTCCGATGCACCATTGCAAGTTTACTGTATCCCTTGGACTTTCAAATCAACGATGAAACACAGAAATTGCATCGATATTGAATACAAAATGCAAAATGTCGACTTATTTACAAGAGGAGTAACTCTTCTAATAGTTCGTGCATTTAGCCATTCCTGGGACAGCAGTATTAGATTCCGATGCACCATTGCACGTTTACTGTATCCCTTGGACCTTCAGATCAACGATGAAACACAGAAATTGCATCGATATTGAATACAAAAGGCGAAATTTCGACTTATTTATAAGAGGAGTAACTCTTCTAATAGTTCATGTTTGAGCCTTTCCTGGGACAGCAGTATTTGATTCCGATGCACCATCGCAGGTTTACTGTATCTCTTGGACCTTCAAATCAACGATGAAACACAGAAATTGCATCGATATTTAATACAAAAGGAAAAATGTCGTCTTATTTACAAGAGGAGTAACTCTTCTAATAGTTCGTGGTTTGAGCCTTTCCTGGGACAGCAGTATTAGATTCCGATGCACCATTGCAGGTTTACTGTATCCCTTGGACCTTCAAATCAACGATGAAACACAGAAATTGCATCGATATTGAATACAAAACGCAAAATGTCGACTTATTTATAAGAGGAGTAACTCTTCTAATAGTTCGTGCTTTTAGCCTTTCCTGGGACAGCAGTATTAGATTCCGATGCACCATTGCACGTTTACTGTATCCCTTGGCCCTTCGAATCAACGATGAAACACAGAAATTGCATCGATATTGAATCAAAAATGAGAAATTTTGACTTATTTACAAGAGGAGTAACTCTTCTAATAGTTCGTGTTTGAGCCTTTCCTGGGACAGCAGTATTAGATTCCGATGCACCATTGCAGGGTTACTGTATCCCTTGGACCTTCAAATCAACGATGAAACACAGAAATTGCATCGATATTGAATACAAAAGGCAAAATGTCGACTTATTTATAAGAGGAGTAACTCTTCTAATAGTTCGTGCTTTGAGCCTTTCCTCGGACAGCAGTATTAGATTCCAATGCGCCATTGCAGGTTTGCTGTAACCCTTGGACCTTCAAATCAACGATGAAACAAAGAAATTGCATCGATATTGAATACAAAAGGCAAAATGTCGACTTATTTACAAGAGGAGCAACTCTTCTAATAGTTCGTGCTTTGAGCCTTTCCTGAGGCAGCAGTATTAGATTCCGATGCACCATTGCAGGTTTACTGTTTCCTTTGGACCTTCAAATCAACGATGAAACACAGAAATTGCATCGATATTGAATACAAAATGCAAAATGTCGACTTATTTATAAGGGAGTAACTGTTCTAATAGTTCATGTTTGAGCCTTTCCTGGGACAGCAGTATTAGATTCCGATGCACCATTACACGTTTACTGTATCCCTTGGGCCTTCAAATCAACGATGAAACACAGAAATTGCATCGATATTGAATACAAAAGGCAAAATTTCGACTTATTTATAAGAGGAGTAACTCTTCTAATAGTTCGTGTTTGAGCCTTTCCTGGGACAGCAGTATTAGATTCCGATGCACCATTGCAGGGTTACTGTATCCCTTGGCCCTTCGAATCAACGATGAAACACAGAAATTGCATCGATATTGAATCCAAAATGAAAAATTTTGACTTATTTACAAGAGGAGTAACTCTTCTAATAGTTCGTGTTTGAGCCTTTCCTGGGACAGCAGTATTAGATTCCGATGCACCATTGCAGGGTTACTGTATCCCTTGGACCTTCAAATCAACGATGAAACACAGAAATTGCATCGATATTGAATACAAAAGGCAAAATGTCGACTTATTTATAAGAGGAGTAACTGTTCTAATAGTTCGTGCTTTGAGCCTTTCCTCGGACAGCAGTATTAGATTCCAATGCGCCATTGCAGGTTTGCTGTATCCCTTGGACCTTCAAATCAACGATGAAACAAAGAAATTGCATCGATATTGAATACAAAAGGCAAAATGTCGACTTATTTACAAGAGGAGCAACTCTTCTAATAGTTCGTGCTTTGAGCCTTTCCTGGGGCAGCAGTATTAGATTCCGATGCACCATTGCAGGTTTACTGTTTCCTTTGGACCTTCAAATCAACGATGAAACACAGAAATTGCATCGATATTGAATACAAAAGGCAAAATGTCGACTTATTTATAATTGAGTAACTGTTCTAATAGTTCATGTTTGAGCCTTTCCTGGGACAGCAGTATTAGATTCCGATGCACCATTACACGTTTACTGTATCCCTTTTGCCTTCAAATCAACGATAAAACACAGAAATTGCATCGATATTGAATACAAAAGGCAAAATGTCGACTTATTTACAAGAGGAGCAAATCTTCTAATAGTTCGTGCTTTGAGCCTTCCCTGGGACATCAGTATTAGATTCCGATGCACCATTGCAGGTTTACTGTATCCCTTGGACCTTCAAATCAACGATGAAACACAGAAATTGCATCAATATTGAATACAAAAGGCAAAATGTCGACTTATTTATAAGGGGAGTAACTCTTCTAGTAGTTCATGTTTGAGCCCTTCCTGGGACAGCAGTATTAGTTTCCGATGCACCATTGCATGTTTACTGTATCCCTTGGACATTCAAATCAACGATGAAACACAGAAATTGCATCAATTTTGAATACAAAAGGCAAAATGTCGACTTAGTTATAAGAGGAGTAACTCTTCTAATAGTTCGTGTTTTGAGCCATTCCTGGGACAGCAGTATTAGATTCCGATGCACCATTGCAGGTTTACTGTATCCCTTGGACCTTCAAATCAAAGATGAAACACAGAAATTGCATCGATATTGAATACAAAAGGCAAAATGTCGACTTAGTTATAAGAGGAGTAACTCTTCTAATAGTTCGTGCTTTGAGCCTTTCCTGGGACAGCAGTACTAGATTCCGATGCACCATTGCAGGTTTACTGTATCCCTTGCCCCTTCAAATCAACGATGAAACACAGAAATTGCATCGATATTGAATACAAAACGCAAAATGTCGACTTGTTTACATGAGCAGTAACTCTTCTAATAGTTCGTGTTTTTAGCCTTTCCTGGGACAGCAGTATTAGATTCCGATGCACCATTGCAGGTTTACTGTATCCCCTGGACCTTCAAATCAACGATGAATCAAAGAAATTGCATCGATATTGAATACAAAATGAAAAATGTCGACTTATTTACAAGAGGAGTAACTCTTCTAATAGTTCGTGCTTTGAGCCTTTCCTCGGGCAGCAGTATTAGATTCCGATGCACCATTGCAGGATTACTGTAACCCTTGGACCTTCGAATCATAGATAAAACGCAGAAATTGCATCGATATTGAATACAAAAGGCAAAATGTCGACTTATTTATAAGAGGTGTAACTCTTCTAATATTTAGTGTCTTGAGCCTTTCCTGGGACAGCAGTATTAGATTCCGATGCACCCTTGCAGGTTTACTGTTTCCCTTGGACCTTCAAATCAACGATGAAATACAGAAATTGCATCGATATTGAATACAAAAGGCAAAATGTCGACTTATTTACAAGAGGAGTAACTCTTCTAATAGTTCGTGCTTTGAGCCTTTCCTGGGACAGCAGTATTAGATTCCGATACACCACAGGTTTACTGTATCCCTTTGACCTTCAAATCAACAATAAAATACAGAAATTTCATCGATATTGAATACAAAATGCAAAATGTCGACTTATTTACAAGAGCAGTAACTCTTCTAATAGTTCGTGATTTGAGCCTTTCCTGGGAAAGCAGTATTAGATTCCGATGCAAGTTTGCAGGGTTACTGTATCCCTTGGATCTTCAAATCAACGATGAAACACAGAAATTGCATCGATATTGAATACAAAAGCAAAATGTCGACTTATTTTCAAGAGGAGTAACACCTCTAATAGTTCGTGATTTCAGCCTTTCCTGGGACAGCATTACTAGATTCCGATGCACCATCGCAGGTTTACTGTATCTCTTGGACCATCAAATCAACGATGAAACACAGAAATTGCATCGATATTGAATACAAAAGGCAAAATTTCGACTTATTTATAAGAGGAGTAACTCTTCTAATGGTTCGTGCTTTTAGCCTTTCATGGGACAACAGTATTAGATTCCGATGCACCATTGCAGGTTTACTGTATCCCTTGGACTTTCAAATCAACGATGAAACACAGAATTTGCATCGTAATTGAATACAAAAGGCAAAATGTCGACTTATTTACAAGAGGAGTAACTCTTCTAATAGTTCGTGTTTTACCCTTTCCTGGGATAGCAGTATTAGATTCCGATGCACCATTGCAGATTTACTGTATCCCTAAGAGATTCAAATCAACGATGAATAACAGAAATTGCATCGATATTGAATACAAAAGGCAAAATGTCGACTTATTTATAAGAGGAGTAACTCTTCTAATAGTTCGTGCTTTGAGCCTTTCCTCGGACAGCAGTATTAGATTCCAATGCGCCATTGCAAGTTTGCTGTATCCCTTGGACCTTCAAATCAACGATGAAACAAAGAAATTGCATCGATATTGAATACAAAAGGCAAAATGTCGACTTATTTATAAGAGGAGTAACTCTTCTAATAAGTCGTGCTTTGAGCCTTTCCTCGGACAGCAGTATTAGATTCCGATGCACCATTGCACGTTCACTGTATCCCTTGGACCTTCACATCAACGATGAAACACAGAAATTGCATCGATATTGAATACAAAAGGCAAAATGTCGACTTATTTATGAGGGAGTAACTGTTCTAATAGTTCATGTTTGAGCCTTTCCTGGGACTGCAGTATTAGATTCCGATGCACCATTACACGTTTACTGTATCCCTTGGGCCTTCAAATCAACGATGAAACACAGAAATTGCATCGATATTGAATACAAAAGGCAAAATGTCGACTTATTTACAAGAGGAGTAACTCTTCTAATAGTTCGTGCTTTGAGCCTTTCCTGGGACATCAGTATTAGATTCCGATGCACCATTGCAGGTTTACTGTATCCCTTGGACCTTCAAATCAACGATGAAACACAGAAATTGCATCAATATTGAATACAAAAGGCAAAATGTCGACTTATTTATAAGGGGAGTAACTCTTCTAATAGTTCATGTTTGAGCCTTTCCTGGGACAGCAGTATTAGATTCCGATGCACCATTGCATGTTTACTGTATCCCTTGGACATTCAAATCAACGATGAAACACAGAAATTGCATCAATTTTGAATACAAAAGGCAAAATGTCGACTTAGTTATAAGAGGAGTAACTCTTCTAATAGTTCGTGTTTTGAGCCATTCCTGGGACAGCAGTATTAGATTCCGATGCACCATTGCAGGTTTACTGTATCCCTTGGACCTTCAAATCAAAGATGAAACACAGAAATTGCATCGATATTGAATACAAAAGGCAAAATGTCGACTTAGTTATAAGAGGTGTAACTCTTCTAATAGTTCGTGCTTTGAGCCTTTCCTGGGACAGCAGTACTAGATTCCGATGCACCATTGCAGGTTTACTGTATCCCTTGCCCCTTCAAATCAACGATGAAACACAGAAATTGCATCGATATTGAATACAAAAGGCAAATTGTCGACTTGTTTACAAGAGCAGTAACTCTTCTAATAGTTCGTGCTTTTAGCCTGTCCTGGGACAGCAGTACTAGATTCCGATGCACCATTGCAGGTTTACTGTATCCCTTGGACCTTCAAATCAACGATGAAACAAAGAAATTGCATCGATATTGAATACAAAATGAAAAATGTCGACTTATTTACAAGAGGAGTAACTCTTCTAATAGTTCGTGCTTTGAGCCTTTCCTGGGACAGCAGTATTAGATTCCGATGCACCATTGCAGGATTACTGTATCCCTTGGACCTTCAAATCAACGATGAAACACAGAAATTGCATCGATATTGAATACAAAAGGCAAAATGTCGGCTTATTTACAAGAGGAGTAACTCTTCTAATAGTTCGTTATTTTAGCCTTTCCTGGGACAGCAGTATTAGATTCCGATGCACCATTGAAGGTTTACTGTATCCCTTGGACCTACAAATCAACGATGAAACACAGAAATTGCATCGATATTGAATTCAAAAGCCAAAATGTCGACTTATTTACAAGAGGAGTAACTCTTCTAATAATTCGTGCTTTGAGCCTTTCCTGGGGCAGCAGTATTAGATTCCGATGCACCATTGCAGGATTACTGTAACCCTTGGACCTTCGAATCATCGATAAAACGCAGAAATTGCATCGATATTGAATACAAAAGGCAAAATGTCGACTTATTTACAAGAGGAGTAACTTTTCTAATAGTTCGTGCTTTGAGCCTTTCCTGGGACAGCAGTATTAGATTCCGATACACCACAGGTTTACTGTATCCCTTGGACCTTCAAATCAACGATAAAAAACAGAAATTTCATCGATATTGAATACAAAATGCAAAATGTCGACTTATTTACAAGAGGAGTAACTCTTCTAATAGTTCGTGATTTGAGCCTTTCCTGGGAAAGCAGTATTAGATTCCGATGCAAGTTTGCAGGGTTACTGTATCCCTTGGATCTTCAAATCAACGATGAAACACAGAAATTGCATCGATATTGAATACAAAAGGCAAAATTTCGACTTATTTATAAGAGGAGTAACTCTTCTAATGGTTCGGGCTTTTAGCCCTTCATGGGACAACAGTATTAGATTCCGATGCACCATTGCAGGTTTACTGTATCCCTTGGACTTTCAAATCAACGATGAAACACAGAATTTGCATCGAAATTGAATACAAAAGGCAAAATGTCGACTTATTTACAAGAGGAGTAACTCTTCTAATAGTTCGTGTTTTAGCCTTTCCTGGGACAGCAGTATTAGATTCCGATGCAACATTGCAGATTTACTGAATCCCTAAGAACTTCAAATCAACGATGAATAACAGAAATTGCATCGATATTGAATACAAAAGGCAAAATGTCGATTTATTTACAAGAGCAGTAACTCTTCTAATATTTCGTGCTTTTAGCCTTTCCTGGGACAGTAGTATTAGATTCCGATGCACCATTGCAGGGTTACTGTATCCCTTTGACCTTCAAATCAACGATGAAACACAGAAATTGCATCGATATTGAATACAAAAGGCAAAATTTCGACTTATTTATAAGAGGAGTAACTCTTCTAATAGTTCGCGCTTTGAGCCTTTCCTCGGACAGCAGTATTAGATTCCAATGCGCCATTGCAGGTTTGCTGTATCCCTTGGACCTTCAAATCAACGATGAAACAAAGAAATTGCATCGATATTGAATACAAAAGGCATAATGTCGACTTATTTACAAGAGGAGCAACTCTTCTAATAGTTCGTGCTTTGAGCCTTTCCTGGGGCAGCAGTATTAGATTCCGATGCACCATTGCAGGTTTACTGTTTCCTTTGGACCTTCAAATCAACGATGAAACACAGAAATTGCATCGATATTGAATACAAAAGGCAAAATGTCGACTTATTTATAAGGGAGTAACTGTTCTAATAGTTCATGTTTGAGCCGTTCCTGGGACAGCAGTATTAGATTCCGATGCACCATTACACGTTTACTGTATCCCTTGGGCCTTCAAATCAACGATGAAACACAGAAATTGCATCAATATTGAATACAAAAGGCAAAATGTCGACTTATTTACAAGAGGAGCAAATCTTCTAATAGTTCGTGCTTTGAGCCTTTCCTGGGACATCAGTATTAGATTCCGATGCACCATTGCAGGTTTACTGTATCCCTTGGACCTTCAAATCAACGATGAAACACAGAAATTGCATCAATATTGAATACAAAAGGCAAAATGTCGACTTATTTATAAGGGGAGTAACTCTTCTAATAGTTCATGTTTGAGCCTTTCCTGGGACAGCAGTATTAGATTCCGATGCACCATTGCACGTTTACTGTATCCCTTGGACATTCAAATCAACGATGAAACACAGAAATTGCATCAATTTTGAATACAAAAGGCAAAATGTCGACTTAGTTATAAGAGGAGTAACTCTTCTAATAGTTCGTGTTTTGAGCCATTCCTGGCCAGCAGTATTAGATTCCGATGCACCATTGCAGGTTTACTGTATCCCTTGGACCTTCAAATCAACGATGAAACAAAGAAATTGCATCGATATTGAATACAAAATGAAAAATGTCGACTTATTTACAAGAGGAGTAACTCTTCTAATAGTTCGTGCTTTGAGCCTTTCCTGGGACAGCAGTATTAGATTCCGACGCACCATTGCAGGATTACTGCATCCCTTGGACCTTCAAATCAACAATGAAACACAGAAATTGCATCGATATTGAATACAAAAGGCAAAATTTCGACTTATTTATAAGAGCAGTAACTCGTCTAATAGTTCATGTTTGAGCCTTTCCTGGGTTAGCAGTATTCGATTCCGATGCATTATTGCAGGTTTACTGTATCCCTTGGACCTTCAAAACAACGATGAAACACAGAAATTGCATCGATATTGAATACAAAAGGCAAAATGTCGGCTTATTTACAAGAGGAGTAACTCTTCTAATAGTTCGTTATTTTAGCCTTTCCTGGGACAGCAGTATTAGATTCCGATGCACCATTGAAGTTTACTGTATCCCTTGGACCTACAAATCAACGATGAAACACAGAAATTGCATCGATATTGAATTCAAAAGGCAAAATGTCGACTTATTTACAAGAGGAGTAACTCTTCTAATAATTCGTGCTTTGAGCCTTTCCTGGGGCAGCAGTATTAGATTCCGATGCACCATTGCAGGATTACTGTAACCCTTGGACCTTCGAATCATCGATAAAACGCAGAAATTGCATCGATATTGAATACAAAAGGCAAAATGTCGACTTATTTATAAGAGGTGTAACTCTTCTAATATTTAGTGTCTTGAGCCTTACCTGGGACAGCAGTATTAGATTCCGATGCACCCTTGCAGGTTTACTGTTTCCCTTGGACCTTCAAATCAACGATGAAATACAGAAATTGCATCGATATTGAATACAAAAGCAAAATGTCGACTTATTTACAAGAGGAGTATCTCTTCTAATAGTTCGTGCTTTGAGCCTTTCCTGGGACAGCAGTATTAGATTCCGATACACCACAGGTTTACTGTATCCCTTGGACCTTCAAATCAACGATAAAAAACAGAAATTTCATCGATATTGAATACAAAATGCAAAATGTCGACTTATTTACAAGAGGAGTAACTCTTCTAATAGTTCGTGATTTGAGCCTTTCCTGGGAAAGCAGTATTAGATTCCGATGCAAGTTTGCAGGGTTACTGTATCCCTTGGACCTTCAAATCAACGATGAAACACAGAAATTGCATCAATATTGAATACAAAAGGCAAAATGTCGACTTATTTATAAGGGGAGTAACTCTTCTAATAGTTCATGTTTGAGCCTTTCCTGGGACAGCAGTATTAGATTCCGATGCACCATTGCATGTTTACTGTATCCCTTGGACATTCAAATGAACGATGAAACACAGAAATTGCATCAATTTTGAATACAAAAGGCAAAATGTCGACTTAGTTATAAGAGGAGTAACTCTTCTAATAGTTCGTGTTTTGAGCCATTCCTGGGACAGCAGTATTTGATTCCGATGCACCATCGCAGGTTTACTGTATCTCTTGGACCTTCAAATCAACGATGAAACACAGAAATTGCATCGATATTGAATACAAAAGTCAAAATTTCGACTTATTGATAAGAAGAGTAACTCTTCCAATGGTTCGTGCTTTTAGCCTTTAATGGGACAACAGTATTAGATTCCGATGCACCATTGCAGGTTTACTGTATCCCTTGGCCCTTCGAATCAACGATGAAACACAGAAATTGCATCGATATTGAATACAAAATGAAAAATGTCGACTTATTTACAAGAGGAGTAACTCTTCTAATAGTTCGTGTTTGAGCCTTTCCTGGGACAGCAGTATTAGATTCCGATGCACCATTGCAGGGTTACTGTATCCCTTGGACCTTCAAATCAACGATGAAACACAGAAATTGCATCGATATTGAATACAAAAGGCAAAATGTCGACTTATTTATAAGAGGAGTAACTCTTCTAATAGTTCGTGCTTTGAGCCTTTCCTGGGACAGCAGTATTAGATTCCGATACACCACAGGTTTACTGTATCCCTTGGACCTTCAAATCAACGATAAAAAACAGAAATTTGCCTCGATATTGAATACAAAATGCAAAATGTCGTCTTATTTACAAGAGGAGTAACTCTTCTAATGGTTCGTCCATTTAGCCATTCCTGGGACAGCAGTATTAGATTCCGATGCACCATTGCAGGTTTACTGTATCCATTGGACCTTCAAATCGACGATGAAACACAGAAATTGCATCGAATGTTGAATACAAAACGCAAAATGTCGACATATTTATATGAGGAGTAACTCTTCTAATAGTTCGTGCTTTTAGCTTTTCCTGGGACAGCAGTATTAGATTCCGATGCACCATTGCAAGTTTACTGTATCCCTTGGACTTTCAAATCAACGATGAAACACAGAAATTGCATCGAAATTGAATACAAAAGGCAAAATGTCGTTTTATTTACAAGAGGAGTAACTCTTCTAATAGTTCGTGATTTGAGCCTTTCCTGGGAAAGCAGTATTAGATTCCGGTGCAAGTTTGCAGGTTTACTGTATCCCTTGGACCTTCAGATCAACGATGAAACACAGAAAATGCATCGATATTGAATACAAAAGGCAAAATTTCGACTTATTTATAAGAGGAGTAACTCTTCTAATAGTTGATGTTTGAGCCTTTCCTGGGACAGCAGTATTTGATTCCGATGCACCATCGCAGGTTTACTGTATCTCTTGGACCTTCAAATCAACGATGAAACACAGAAATTGCATCGATATTGAATAAAAAAGGCAAAATGTCGACTTATTTACAAGAGGAGTAACTCTTCTAATAGTTCGTGGTTTGAGCCTTTCCTGGGACAGCAGTATTAGATTCCGACGCACCATAGCAGGTTTACTGTATCCCTTGGGCCTTCAAATCAACGATGAAACACAGAAATTGCATCGATATTGAATACAAAAGGCAAAATGTCGACTTATTTACAAGAGCAGTAACTCTTCAAATAGTTCGTGCTTTTAGCCTTTCCTGGGACAGCAGTATTAGATTCCGATGCACCATTGCAGGTTTACTGTATCCCTTGGCCCTTCGAATCAACGATGAAACACAGAAATTGCATCGTTATTGAATACAAAATGAAAAATGTCGACTTATTTACAAGAGGAGTAACTCTTCTAATAGTTCGTGTTTGAGCCTTTCCTGGGACAGCAGTATTAGATTCCGATGCACCATTGCAGGGATACTGTATCCCTTGGACCTTCAAATCAACGATGAGACACAGAAATTGCATCGATATTGAATACAAAAGCCAAAATGTCGACTTATTTATAAGAGGAGTAACTCTTCTAATAGTTCGTGCTTTGAGCCTTTCCTGGGACAGCAGTATTAGATTCCAATGCGCAATTGCAGGTTTGCTGTATCCTTTGGACCTTCAAATCAACGATGAAACACAGAAATTGCATCGATATTGAATACAAAAGGCAAAATGTCGACTTATTTACAAGAGGAGTTACTCTTCTAATAGTTCGTGATTTTAGCCTTTCCTGGGACAGCAGTGTTAGATTCCGATGCACCATTGCACGTTTACTGTATCCCTTTGACCTTCAAATCAACGATGCAACAGAGAACTTGCATCGATATTGAATAAAAAAGGCAAAATTTCGACTTATTTACAAGAGGAGTAACTCTTCTAATAGTTCGTACTTTGAGCCTTTCCTGGGACAGCAGTATTAGATTCCGATGCCCCATTGCAGGTTTACTGTATCCCTTGGACCTTCAAATCAACAATGAAACACAGAAATTGCATCTATATTGAATACAAAAGGCAAAATATCGACTTATTTACAAGAGGAGTAACTCTTCTAATAGTTCGTACTTTTAGCCTTTCCTGGGACAGCAGTATTAGATTCCGATGCACCATTGCAGGTTTACTGTATCCCTCGGACCTTCAGATCAACGATGAAACTCAGAAATAGCATCGATATTGAATACAAAAGGCAAAATGTCGACTTATTTATAAGAGGAGTAACTCTTCTAATACTTAGTGCTTTTAGCCTTTCCAGGGACAGCAGTATTAGATTCCGATACACCACAGGCTTACTGTATCCCTTGGACCTTCAAATCAACGATAAAAAACAGAGATTGCATCGATATTGAATACAAAATGCAAAATGTCGACTTATTTACAAGAGGAGTAACTCTTCTAATAGTTCGTGCATTTAGCCATTCCTGGGACAGCAGTATTAGATTCCGATGCACCATTGCAGGTTTACTGTATCCCTTGGACGTTCAAATCGACAATGAAACACAGAAATTGCATCGAATGTTGAATACAAAACGCAAAATGTCAACTTATTTATATGAGGAGTAACTCTTCTAATAGTTCGTGCTTTTAGCTTTTCCTGGGACAGCAGTATTAGATTCCGATGCACCATTGCAAGTTTACTGTATCCCTTGGACATTCAAATCAACGATGAAACACAGAAATTGCATCGAAATTGAATACAAAAGGCAAAATGTCGACTTATTTACAAGAGGAGTAACTCTTCTAATAGTTCGTGATTTGAGCCTTTCCTGGGAAAGCAGTATTAGATTCCGATGCAAGTTTGCAGGTTTACTGTATCCCTTGGACCTTCAGATCAACGATGAAACTCAGAAATTGCATCGATATTGAATACAAAAGGCAAAATTTCGACTTATTCATAAGAGGAGTAACTCTTCTAATAGTTGATGTTTGAGCCTTTCCTGGGACAGCAGTATTTGATTCCGATGCACCATCGCAGGTTTACTGTATCCCTTGGATCTTCAAATAAACGATGAAACACAGAAATTGCATCGATATTGAATACAAAAGCAAAATGTCGACTTATTTTCAAGAGGAGTAACACCTCTAATAGTTCGTGATTTCAGCCCTTCCTGGGACAGCAGTATTAGATTCCGACGCACCATAGCAGGATTACTGTATCCCTTGGACCTTCAAATCAACGACGAAACACAGAAATTGCATCGATTTTCAATACAAAAGGCAAAATGTCGTCTTAGTTATAAGAGGAGTAACTCTTTTAATAGTTCGTGCTTTGAGCCTTTCCTGGGACAGCAGTATTAGATTCCGATGCACCATTGCAGGTTTACTGTATCCCTTGGGCCTTCAAATCAACGATGAAACACAGAAATTGCATCGATATTGAATACAAAAGGCAAAATGTCGACTTATTTACAAGAGCAATAACTCTTAAAATAGTTCGTGCTTTTAGCCTTTCCTGGGACAGCAGTATTAGATTCCGATGCACCATTGCAGGTTTACTGTATCCCTTGGCTCTTCGAATCAACGATGAAACACAGAAATTGCATCGATATTGAATACAAAATGAAAATTGTCGACTTATTTACAAGAGGAGTAACTCTTCTAATAGTTCGTGTTTGAGCCTTTCCTGGGACAGCAGTATTAGATTCCGATGCACCATTGCAGGGTTACTGTATCCCTTGGACCTTCAAATCAACGATGAGATACAGAAATTGCATCGATATTGAATACAAAAGCCAAAATGTCGACTTATTTATAAGAGGAGTAACTCTTCTAATAGTTCGTGCTTTGAGCCTTTCCTGGGACAGCAGTATTAGATTCCAATGCGCAATTGCTGGTTTGCTGTATCCCTTGGACCTTCAAATCAACGATGAAACACAGAAATTGCATCGATATTGAATACAAAAGGCAAAATGTCGACTTATTTACAAGAGGAGTAACTCTTCTAATAGTTCGTGATTTTATCCTTTCCTGGGACAGCAGTGTTAGATTCCGATGCACCATTGCACGTTTACTGTATCTCTTTGACCTTCAAATCAACGATGCAACAGAGAACTTGCATCGATATTGAATACAAAAGGCAAAATTTCGACTTATTTACAAGAGGAGTAACTCTTCTAATAGTTCGTACTTTGAGCCTTTCCTGGGACAGCAGTATTAGATTCCGATGCCCCATTGCAGCTTTACTGTATCCCTTGGACCTTCAAATCAACAATGAAACACAGAAATTGCATCGATATTGAATACAAAAGGCAAAATATCGACTTATTTACAAGAGGAGTAACTCTTCTAATAGTTCGTACTTTTAGCCTTTCCTGGGACAGCAGTATTAGATTCCGATGCACCATTGCAGGTTTACTGTATCCCTCGGACCTTCAGATCAACGATGAAACTCAGAAATAGCATCGATATTGAATACAAAAGGCAAAATGTCGACTTATTTATAAGAGGAGTAACTCTTCTAATACTTAGTGCTTTTAGCCTTTCCAGGGACAGCAGTATTAGATTCCGATACACCACAGGCTTACTGTATCCCTTGGACCTTCAAATCAACGATAAAAAACAGAGATTGCATCGATATTGAATACAAAATGCAAAATGTCGACTTATTTACAAGAGGAGTAACTCTTCTAATAGTTCGTGCATTTAGCCATTCCTGGGACAGCAGTATTAGATTCCGATGCACCATTGCAGGTTTACTGTATCCCTTGGACCTTCAAATCGACAATGAAACACAGAAATTGCATCGAATGTTGAATACAAAACGCAAAATGTCGACTTATTTATATGAGGAGTAACTCTTCTAATAGTTCGTGCTTGTAGCTTTTCCTGGGACAGCAGTATTAGATTCCGATGCACCGTTGCAAGTTTACTGTATCCCTTGGACTTTCAAATCAACGATGAAACACAGAAATTGCATCGATATTGAATACAAAAGGCAAAATTTCGACTTATTTATAAGAGGAGTAACTCTTCTAATACTTAGTGCTTTTAGCCTTTCCAGGGACAGCAGTATTAGATTCCGATACACCACAGGTTCACTGTATCCCTTGGACCTTCAAATCAACGATAAAAAACAGAGATTGCATCGATATTGAATACAAATGGCAAAATATCGACTTATTTACAAGAGGAGTAACTTTTCTAATAGTTCGTGATTTGAGCCTTTCCTGGGAAAGCAGTATTAGATTCCGATGCAAGTTTGCAGGTTTACTGTATCCCTTGGATCTTCAAATCAACGATGAAACACAGAAATTGCATCGATATTGAATACAAAAGCAAAATGTCGACTTATTTTCAAGAGGAGTAACACCTCTAATAGTTCGTGATTTCAGCCCTCCCTGGGACAGCATTATTAGATTCCGATGCACCATTGCAGGTTTACTGTATCCCTTGGACCTTCAGATCAACGATGAAACACAGAAATTGCATCGATATTGAATACAAAAGGCAAAATTTCGACTTATTTATAAGAGGAGTAACTCTTCTAATAGTTCATGTTTGAGCCTTTCCTGGGACAGCGGTATTTGATTCAGATGCACCATCGCAGGTTTACTGTATCTCTTGGACCTTCAAATCAACGATGAAACACAGAAATTGCATCGATATTGAATACAAAAGGCAAAATGTCGACTTATTTACAAGAGGAGTAATTCTTCTAATAGTTCGTGGTATGAGCCTTTCCTGGGACAGCAGTATTAGATTCCGATGCACCATTGCAGGATTACTGTATCCCTTGGACCTTCAAATCAACGATGAAACACAGAAATTGCATCGATTTTGAATACAAAAGGCAAAATGTCGACTTAGTTATAAGAGGAGTAACTCTTTTAATAGTTCGTGCTTTGAGCCTTTCCTGGGACAGCAGTATTAGATTCCGATGCACCATTGCAGGTTTACTGTATCCCTTGGACCTTCAAATCAACGATGAAACACAGAAATTGCATCGATATTGAATACAAAAGGCAAAATGTCGACTTATTTACAAGAGCAGTAACTCTTCTAATAGTTCGTGCTTTGAGCCTTTCCTGGGACAGCAGTATTAGATTCCGATGCACCTTTGCAGGTTTACTGTATCCCTTGGCCCTTCGAATCAACGATGAAACACAGAAATTGCATCGATATTGAATCCAAAATGAAAAATTTTGACTTATTTACAAGAGGAGTAACTCTTCTAATAGTTCGTGTTTGAGCCTTTCCTGGGACAGCAGTATTAGATTCCGATGCACCATTGCAGGGTTACTGTATCCCTTGGACCTTCAAATCAACGATGAAACACAGAAATTGCATCGATATTGAATACAAAAGGGAAAATGTCGACTTATTTATAAGAATAGTAACTCTTCTAATACTTCGTGCTTTGAGCCTTTTCTCGGACAGCAGTATTAGATTCCAATGCGCCATTGCAGGTTTGCTGTATCCCTTGGACCTTCAAATCAACGATGAATCAAAGAAATTGCATCGATATTGAATACAAAAGGCAAAATGTCGACTTATTTACAAGAGGAGCAACTCTTCTAATAGTTCGTGCTTTGAGCCTTTCCTGGGGCAGCAGTATTAGATTCCGATGCACCATTGCAGGTTTACTGTTTCCTTTGGACCTTCAAATCAACGATGAAACACAGAAATTGCATCGATATTGAATACAAAAGGCAAAATGTCGACTTATTTATAAGGGAGTAACTGTTCTAATATTTCATGTTTGAGCCTTTCCTGGGACAGCAGTATTAGATTCCGATGCACCATTGCACGTTTACTGTATCCCTTGGACATTCAAATGAACGATGAAACACAGAAATTGCATCAATTTTGAATACAAAAGGAAAAATGTCGACTTAGTTATAAGAGGAGTAACTCTTCTAATAGTTCGTGCTTTGAGCCTTTCCTGGGACAGCAGTATTTGATTCCGATGCACCATTGCAGGTTTACTGTATCCCTTGCCCCTTCAATTCAACGATGAAACACAGAAATTGCATCGATATTGAATACAAAAGGCAAAATGTCGACTTGTTTACAAGAGCAGTAACTCTTCTAATAGTTCGTGTTTTCAGCCTTTCCTGGGACAGCAGTATTAGATTCCGATGCACCATTGCAGGTTTACTGTATCCCCTGGGCCTTCAAATCAACGATGAAACAAAGAAATTGCATCGATATTGAATACAAAAGGAAAAATGTCGACTTATTTACAAGAGGAGTAACTCTTCTAATAGTTCGTGCTTTGAGCCTTTCCTGGGACAGCAGTATTAGATTCCGATGCACCATTGCAGGATTACTGTATCCCTTGGACCTTCAAATCAGCGATGAAACACAGAAATTGCATCGATATTGAATACAAAAGGCAAAATGTCGGCTAATTTACAAGAGGAGTAACTCTTCTAATAATTCGTTATTTTAGCCTTTCCTGGGAATGCAGTATTAGATTCCGATGCACCATTGAAGGTTTACTGTATCCCTTGGACCTACAAATCAACGATGAAACACAGAAATTGCATCGATATTGAATTCAAAATGCAAAATGTCGACTTATATACAATAGGAGTAACTCTTCTAATAATTCGTGCTTTCAGCCTTTCCTGGGGCAGCAGTATTAGATTCCGATGCACCATTGCAGGATTACTGTAACCCTTGGACCTTCGAATCATCGATAAAACGCAGAAATTGCATCGATATTGAATACAAAAGGCAAAATGTCGACTTATTTATAAGAGGTGTAACTCTTCTAATATTTAGTGTCTTGAGCCTTTCCTTGGACAGCACTATTAGATTCCGACGCACCCTTGCAGGTTTACTGTTTCCCTTGGACCTTCAAATCAACGATGAAGTACAGAAATTGCATCGATATTGAATACAAAATGCAAAATGTCGACTTATTTACAAGAGGAGTAACTCTTCTAATAGTTCATGCTTTGAGCCTTTCCTGGGACAGCAGTATTAGATTCCGATACACCACAGGTTTACTGTATCCCTTGGAGCTTCAAATCAACGATAAAAAAACAGAAATTTCATCGATATTGAATACAAAATGCAAAATGTCGACTTATTTACAAGAGGAGTAACTCTTATAATAGTTCGTGATTTGAGCCTTTCCTGGGAAAGCAGTATTAGATTCCGATGCAAGTTTCCAGGGTTACTGTATCCCTTGGATCTTCAAATCAACGATGAAACACAGAAATTGCATCGATATTGAATACAAAAGCAAAATGTCGACTTATTTTCAAGAGGAGTAACACCTCTAATAGTTCGTGATTTCAGCCTTTCCTGGGACAGCATTATTAGATTCCGATGCACCATTGCAGGTTTACTGTATCCCTTGGACCTTCAGATCAACGATGAAACACAGAAATTGCATCGATATTGAATACAAAAGGCAAAATTTCGACTTATTTATAAGAGGAGTAACTCGTCTAATAGTTCATGTTTGAGCCTTTCCTGGGACAGCAGTATTTGATTCCGATGCACCATCGCAGGTTTACTGTATCTCTTGGACCTTAAATCAACGACGAAACACAGAAATTGCATCGATATTGAATACAAAAGGCAAAATTTCCACTTATTTATAAGAGGAGTAACTCTTCTAATAGTTCGTGCTTTTAGCCTTTCATGGGACAAAAGTATTAGATTCCGATGCACCATTGCAGGTTTACTGTATCCCTTGGCCCTTCGAATCAACGATGAAACAGAGAAATTGCATCGATATTGAATACAAAATGAAAAATGTCGACTTATTTACAGGAGGAGTAACTCTTCTAATAGTTCGTGTTTGAGCCTTTCCTGGGACAGCAGTATTAGATTCCGATGCACCATTGCAGGTTTACTGTATCCCTTGGACCTTCAAATCAACGATGAAACACAGAAATTGCATCGATATTGAATACAAAAGGCAAAATGTCGAATTTTTTATAAGAGGAGTAACTCTTCTAATAGTTCGTGCTTTGAGCCTTTCCTGGGACAGCAGTATTAGATTCCAATGCGCCATTGCAGGTTTGCTGTATCCCTTGGACCTTCAAATCAACGATGAAACAGAGAAATTGCATCGATATTGAATACAAAAGGCAAAATGTCGACTTATTTACAAGAGGAGCAACTCTTCTAATAGTTCGTGCTTTGAGCCTTTCCTGGGGCAGCAGTATTAGATTCCGATGCACCATTGCTGGTTTACTGTTTCCTTTGGACCTTCAAATCAACGATGAAACACAGAAATTGCATCGATATTGAATACAAAAGGCAAAATGTCGACTTATTTATAAGGGAGTAACTGTTCTAATAGTTCATGTTTGAGCCTTTCCTGGGACAGCAGTATTAGATTCCGATGCACCATTACACGTTTACTGTATCCCTTGGGCCTTCAAATCAACGATGAAACACAGAAATTACATCGATATTGAATACAAAAGGCAAAATGTCGACTTATTTACAAGAGGAGCAAATCTTCTAATAGTTCGTGCTTTGAGCCTTTCCTGGGACATCAGTATTAGATTCCGATGCACCATTGCAGGTTTACTGTATCCCTTGGACCTTCAAATCAACGATGAAACACAGAAATTGCATCGATATTGAATACAAAATGCAAAATGTCGACTTATTTATAAGGGGAGTAAGTCTTCTAATAGTTCTTGTTTGAGCCTTTCCTGGGACAGCAGTATTAGATTCCGATGCACCATTGCACGTTTACTGTATCCCTTGGACATTCAAATCAACGATGAAACACAGAAATTGCATCGATTTTGAATACAAAAGGCAAAATGTCGACTTAGTTATAAGAGGAGTAACTCTTCTAATAGTTCGTGCTTTGAGCCTTTCCTGGGACAGCAGTATTAGATTCCGATGCACCATTGCAGGTTTACTGTATCCCTTGGTCCTTCAAATCAAAGATGAAACACAGAAATTGCATCGATACTGAATACAAAAGGCAAAATGTCGACTTAGTTATAAGAGGAGTAACTCTTCTAATAGTTCGTGCTTACAGCCTTGCCTGGGACAGCAGTATTCGAGTCCGATGCACCATTGCAGGTTTACTGTATCCCTTGCCCCTTCAAATCAACGATGAAACACAGAAATTGCCTCGATATTGAATACAAAAGGCAAAATGTCGACTTGTTTCAAGAGCAGTAACTCTTCTAATAGTTCGTGCTTTTAGCCTTTCCTGGGACAGCAGTATTAGATTCCGATGCACCATTGCAGGTTTACTGTATCCCTTGGACCTTCAAATCAACGATGAAACACAGAAATTGCATCGATATTGAATACAAAAGGCAAAATGTCGACTTATTTATAAGAGGTGTAACTCTTCTAATATTTAGTGTCTTGAGCCTTTCCTGGGATAGCAGTATTAGATTCCGATGCACCATTGCAGGATTACTGTATCCCTTGGACCTTCAAATCAACGATGAAACACAGAAATTGCATCGATATTGAATACAAAAGGCAAAATGTCGACTTATTTATAAAGGGAGTAAGTCTTCTAATAGTTCTTGTTTGAGCCTTTCCTGGGACAGCAGTATTAGATTCCGATGCACCATTGCACGTTTACTGTATCCCTTGGACCTTCAAATCAACGATGAAACAAAGAAATTGCATCGATATTGATACAAAAGGAAAAATGTCGACTTATTTACAAGAAGAGTAACTCTTCTAATACTTCGTGCTTTGAGCCTTTCCTGGGACAGCAGTATTAGATTCCGATGCACCATTGCAGGATTACTGTATCCCTTGGACCTTGAAATCAACGATGAAACACAGAAATTGCATCGATATTGAATACAAAAGGCAAAATGTCGGCTTATTTACAAGAGGAGTAACTCTTCTAATAGTTCGTTATTTTAGCCTTTCCTGGGACAGCAGTATTAGATTCCGATGCACCATTGAAGGTTTACTGTATCCCTTGGACCTACAAATCAACGATGAAACACAGAAATTGCATCGATATTGAATTCAAAAGGCAAAATGTCGACTTATTTTCAAGAGGAGTAACTCTTCTAATAATTCGTGCTTTGAGCCTTTCCTGGGGCAGCAGTATTAGATTCCGATGCACCATTGCAGGATTACTGTAACCCTTGGACCTTCGAATCATCGATAAAACGCAGAAATTGCATGGAAATTGAATACAAAAGGCAAAATGTCGACTTATTTATAAGAGGTGTAACTCTTCTAATATTTAGTGTCTTGAGCCTTTCCTGGGACAGCAGTATTAGATTCCGATGCACCCTTGCAGGTTTACTGTTTCCCTTGGACCTTCAAATCAACGCTGAAATACAGAAATTGCATCGATATTGAATACAAAAGGCAAAATGTCGACTTATTTACAAGAGGAGTAACTCTTCTAATAGTTCGTGCTTTGAGCCTTTCCTGGGACAGCAGTATTAGATTCCGATACACCACAGGTTTACTGTATCCCTTGGACCTTCAAATCAACGATAAAAAACAGAAATTTCATCGATATTGAATACAAAATGCAAAATGTCGACTTATTTACAAGAGGAGTAACTCTTCTAATAGTTCATGCATTTAGCCATTCCTGGGACAGCAGTATTAGATTCCGATGCACCATTGCAGGTTTACTGTATCCCTTGTACCTTCAAATCAACGATGAAACACAGAAATTGCATCGATATTGAATACAAAATGCAAAATGTCGACTTATTTATAAGGGGAGTAAGTCTTCTAATAGTTCTTGTTTGAGCCTTTCCTGGGACAGCAGTATTAGATTCCGATGCACCATTGCACGTTTACTGTATCCCTTGGACATTCAAATCAACGATGAAACACAGAAATTGCATCGATTTTGAATACAAAAGGAAAATGTCGACTTAGTTATAAGAAGAGTAACTCTTCTAATAGTTCGTGTTTTGAGCCATTCCTGGGACAGCAGTATTAGATTCCGATGCACCATTGCAGGTTTACTGTATCCCTTGGTCCTTCAAATCAAAGATGAAACACAGAAATTGCATCGATACTGAATACAAAAGGCAAAATGTCGACTTAGTTATAAGAGGAGTAACTCTTCTAATAGTTCGTGCTTTCAGCCTTGCCTGGGACAGCAGTATTCGATCCGATGCACCATTGCAGGTTTACTGTATCCCTTGCCCCTTCAAATCAACGATGAAACACAGAAATTGCCTCGATATTGAATACAAAAGGCAAAATGTCGACTTGTTTCAAGAGCAGTAACTCTTCTAATAGTTCGTGCTTTTAGCCTTTCCTGGGACAGCAGTATTAGATTCCGATGCACCATTGCAGGTTTACTGTATCCCTTGGACCTTCAAATCAACGATGAAACACAGAAATTGCATCGATATTGAATACAAAAGGCAAAATGTCGACTTATTTATAAGAGGTGTAACTCTTCTAATATTTAGTGTCTTGAGCCTTTCCTGGGATAGCAGTATTAGATTCCGATGCACCATTGCAGGATTACTGTATCCCTTGGACCTTCAAATCAACGATGAAACACAGAAATTGCATCGATATTGAATACAAAAGGCAAAATGTCGACTTATTTATAAAGGGAGTAAGTCTTCTAATAGTTCTTGTTTGAGCCTTTCCTGGGACAGCAGTATTAGATTCCGATGCACCATTGCACGTTTACTGTATCCCTTGGACCTTCAAATCAACGATGAAACAAAGAAATTGCATCGATATTGATACAAAAGGAAAAATGTCGACTTATTTACAAGAAGAGTAACTCTTCTAATACTTCGTGCTTTGAGCCTTTCCTGGGACAGCAGTATTAGATTCCGATGCACCATTGCACGATTACTGTATCCCTTGGACCTTCAAATCAACGATGAAACACAGAAATTGCATCGATATTGAATACAAAAGGCAAAATGTCGGCTTATTTACAAGAGGAGTAACTCTTCTAATAGTTCGTTATTTTAGCGTTTCCTGGGACAGCAGTATTAGATTCCGATGCACCATTGAAGGTTTACTGTATCCCTTGGACCTACAAATCAACGATGAAACACAGAAATTGCATCGATATTGAATTCAAAAGGCAAAATGTCGACTTATTTTCAAGAGGAGTAACTCTTCTAATAATTCGTGCTTTGAGCCTTTCCTGGGGCAGCAGTATTAGATTCCGATGCACCATTGCAGGATTACTGTAACCCTTGGACCTTCGAATCATCGATAAAACGCAGAAATTGCATGGAAATTGAATACAAAAGGCAAAATGTCGACTTATTTATAAGAGGTGTAACTCTTCTAATATTTAGTGTCTTGAGCCTTTCCTGGGACAGCAGTATTAGATTCCGATGCACCCTTGCAGGTTTACTGTTTCCCTTGGACCTTCAAATCAACGCTGAAATACAGAAATTGCATCGATATTGAATACAAAAGGCAAAATGTCGACTTATTTACAAGAGGAGTAACTCTTCTAATAGTTCGTGCTTTGAGCCTTTCCTGGGACAGCAGTATTAGATTCCGATACACCACAGGTTTACTGTATCCCTTGGACTTTCAAATCAACGATAAAAAACAGAAATTTCATCGATATTGAATACAAAATGCAAAATGTCGACTTATTTACAAGAGGAGTAACTCTTCTAATAGTTCATGCATTTAGCCATTCCTGGGACAGCAGTATTAGATTCCGATGCACCATTGCAGGTTTACTGTATCCCTTGGACCTTCAAATCGACGATGAAACACAGAAATTGCATCGATATTGAATACAAAAGGCAAAATATCGACTTATTTACAAGAGGAGTAACTCTTCTAATAGTTCGTGCTTTGGGCCTTTCCTGGGACAGCAGTATTAGATTCCGATGCACCATTGCAGGTTTACTGTATCCCTTGGACCTTCAAATCAACGATGAAACACAGAAATTGCATCGATATTGATTACAAATGGCAAAATGTCGACTTAGTTATAAGAGGAGTAACTCTTCTAATAGTTCGTGATTTGAGGCTTTCCTGGGACAGCAGTATTAGATTTCGATGCACCATTGTAGGTTTACTGTATCCCTTGGACCTTCAAATCAACGATGAAACAGAAAATTGCATCGATATTGAATACAAAAGGAAAAATGTCGACTTATTTACAAGAAGAGTAACTCTTCTAATACTTCGTGCTTTGAGCCTTTCCTGGGACAGCAGTATTAGATTCCGATGCACCATTGCAGGATTACTGTATCCCTTGGACCTTCAAATCAACGATGAAACACAGAAATTGCATCGATATTGAATACAAAAGGCAAAATGTCGGCTTATTTACAAGAGGAGTAACTCTTCTAATAGTTCGTTATTTTAGCATTTCCTGGGACAGCAGTATTAGATTCCGATGCACCATTGAAGGTTCAACTGTATCCCTTGGACCTACAAATCAACGATGAAACACATAATTGCATCGATATTGAATTCAAAAGGCAAAATGTCGACTTATTTTCAAGAGGAGTAACTCTTCTAATAATTCGTGCTTTGAGCCTTTCCTGGGGCAGCAGTATTAGATTCCGATGCACCATTGCAGGTTTACTGTGTCCCTTGGACCTTTAAATGAACCATGAAACACAGAAATTGCATCGATATTGAATAGAAAAGGCAAAATGTGGACTTACTTACAAGAGGAGTAACTCTTCTAATAGTTCGTGCTTTGAGGCTTTCCTGGGACAGCAGAATTAGAGTCCGATGCACCATTGCAGGTTTACTGTATCTCTTGGACCTTCAAATCAACGATGAAACACAGAAATTGCATCGATATTGAATACAAAATGCAAAATTTCGACTTATTTATAAGAGGAGTAACTCTTCTAATAGTTCGAGATTTGAGCCTTTTCTGGGACAGCAGTATTAGATTCCGATGCTTCATTGCAGGTTTTGCTGTATCTCTTGGACCTTCAAATCAACGATGAAACACAGAAATTGCATCGATATTGAATACAAAAGGCAAAATGTCGACTTATTTACAAGAGGAGTAACTCTTCTAATAGTTCATGATTTTAGCCTTTCCTGGGACAGCAGTATTAGATTCCGATGCACCATTGCACGTTTACTGTATCTCTTTGACCTTCAAATCAACGATGCAACAGAGAAATTGCATCGATATTGAATACAAAAGGCAAAATTTCGACTTATTTACAAGAGGAGTAACTCTTCTAATAGTTCGTACTTTGAGCCTTTCCTGGGACAGCAGTATTCGATTCCGATGCCCCATTGCAGGTTTACTGTATCCCTCGGACCTTCAGATCAACGATGAAACTCAGAAATAGCATCGATATTGAATACAAAAGGCAAAATGTCGACTTATTTATAAGAGGAGTAACTCTTCTAATACTTAGTGATTTTAGCCTTTCCTGGGACAGCAGTATTAGATTCCGATGCACCATTGCAAGTTTACTGTATCCCTTGGACTTTCAAATCAACGATGAAACACAGAAATTGCATCGATATTGAATACAAAATGCAAAATTTCGACTTATTTATAAGAGGAGTAACTCTTCTAATAGTTCGAGATTTGAGCCTTTCCTGGGACAGCAGTATTAGATTCTGATGCACCATTGCAGGTTTACTGTATCCCTTGGACCTTCAAATCTACGATGAAACACAGAAATTGCATCGATATTGAATACAAAAGGCAAAATTTCGACTTATTTATAAGAGGAGTAACTCTTCTAATAGTTCATGTTTAGAGCCTTTCCTGGGACAGCAGTATTAGATTCCGATGCACCATCGCAGGTTTACTGTATCTCTTGGATCTTCAAATCAATGATGAAACTCAGAACTTGCATCGATATTGAATACAAAAGGCAAAATTTCCACTTATTTATAAGAGGAGTAACTCTTCTAATAGTTCGTGCTTTGAGCCTTTCATGGGACAATAGTATTAGATTCCGATGCACCATTGCAGGTTTAATGTATCCCTTGGACTTTCAAATCAACGATTAAACACAGAAATTGCATCGATATTGAATACAAATGGTAAATGTCGACTTATTTTTAAGAGGAGTAACTCTTCTAATAGTTCGTGATTTGAGCCTTTACTGGGACAGCAGTATTAGATTCCGATGCACCATTGTGGGTTTACTGTTTCCCTTGGACCTTCAAATCAACGATGAAACACAGAAATTACATCGAAATTGAATACAAAAGGCAAAATGTCGACTTATTTACAAGAGGTGTAACTCTTCTAATAGTTCGTGATTTGAGCCTTTCCTGGGAAAGCAGTATTAGATTCCGATGCAAGTTTGCAGGTTTACTGTATCCCTTGGATCTTCAAATCAACGATGAAACACAGAAATTCCATCGATATTGAATACAAAAGCAAAATGTAGACTTATTTTCAAGAGGAGTAACACCTCTAATAGTTCGTGATTTCAGCCTTTCCTGGGACAGCATTATTAGATTCCGATGCACCATTGCAGGTTTTTGTATCCCTTGGACCTTCAGATCAACGATGAAACACAGAAATTGCATCGATATTGAATACAAAAGGCAAAATTTCGACTTATTTATAAGAGGAGTAAATCTTCTAATAGTTCATGTTTGAGCCTTTCCTGGGACAGCAGTATTTGATTCCGATGCACCATCGCAGGTTTACTGTATCTCTTGGACCTTCAAATCAACGATGAAACACAGAAATTGCATCGATATTGAATTCAAAAGGCAAAATGTCGACTTATTTTCAAGAGGAGTAACTCTTCTAATAGTTCGTTATTTTAGCCTTTCCTGGGACAGCAGTATTAGATTCCGATGCACCACAGGTTTACTGTATCCCTTGGACCTTCAAATCAACGATGAAACACAGAACTTGCATCGATATTGAATACAAAAGGCAAAATTTCCACTTATTTATAAGAGGAGTAACTCTTCTAATAGTTCGTGCTCTGAGCCTTTCATGGGACAATAGTATTAGATTCCGATGCACCATTGCAGGTTTAATGTATCCGTTGGACTTTCAAATCAACGATGAAACACAAAAAATTGCATCGATATTGAATACAAAAGGCAAAATGTCGGCTTATTTACAAGAGGAGTAACTCTTCTAATAGTTCGTTATTTTAGCCTTTCCTGGGACAGCAGTATTAGATTCCGATGCACCATTGAAGGTTTACTGTATCCCTTGGACCTACAAATCAACGATGAAACACAGAAATTGCATCGATATTGAATTCAAAAGCAAAATGTCGACTTATTTTCAAGAGGAGTAACTCTTCTAATAATTCGTGATTTGAGCCTTTCCTGGGGCAGCAGTATTAGATTCCGATGCACCATTGCAGGATTACTGTAACCCTTGGACCTTCGAATCATCGATAAAACGCAGAAATTGCATCGATATTGAATACAAAAGGCAAAATGTCGACTTATTTATAAGAGGTGTAACTCTTCTAATATTTAGTGTCTTGAGCCTTTCCTGGGACAGCAGTATTAGATTCCGATGCACCCTTGCAGGTTTACTGTTTCCCTTGGACCTTCAAATCAACGATGAAATACAGAAATTGCATCGATATTGAATACAAAAGGCAAAATGTCGACTTATTTACAAGAGGAGTAACTCTTCTAATAGTTCGTGCTTTGAGCCTTTCCTGGGACAGCAGTATTAGATTCCGATACACCACAGGTTTACTGTATCCCTTGGACCTTCAAATCAACGATAAAAAACAGAAATTTCATCGATATTGAATACAAAAGGCAAAATGTCGACTTATTTACAAGAGGAGTAACTCTTCTAATAGTTCATGCATTTAGCCATTCCTGGGACAGCAGTATTAGATTCTGATGCACCATTGCAGGTTTACTGTATCCCTTGGACCTTCAAATCGACGATGAAACACAGAAATTGCATCGAATGTTGAATACAAAACGCAAAATGTCAACTTATTTACAAGAGGAATAACTCTTCTAATAGTTCGTGATTTTAACATTTCCTGGGACAGCAGTATTAGATTCCGATGCACCATTGCAGGTTTACTGTATCCCCTGGACCTTCAAATCAACGATGAAACACAGAAATTGCATCGATATTGAATACAAAAGGCAAAATATCGAATTATTTACAAGAGGAGTAACTCTTCTAATAGTTCGTGCTTTGGGCCTTTCCTGGGACAGCAGTATTAGATTCCGATTCGCCATTGCAGGTTTACTGTATCCCTTGGACCTTCAAATCAACGATGAAACACAGAAATTGCATCGATATTGATTACAAAAGGCAAAATGTCGACTTAGTGATAAGAGGAGTAACTCTTCTAATAGTTCGTGCTTTGAGCCTTTCCTGGGACAGCAGTATTAGATTCCGATTCGCCATTGCAGGTTTACTGTATCCCTTGGACCTTCAAATCAACGATGAAACACAAAAATTGCATCGATATTAAATACAAAAGGCAAAATGTCGACTTATTTACAAGAGGAGTAACTCTTCTAATCGTTCGTGATTTTAGCCTTTCCTGGGACAGCAGTATTACATTCCGATGCACCATTGCATGTTTACTGTATCCCTAGGACCTTCAAATCAACGATGAAACACAAAAATTGTATCGATATTGAATACAAAAGGCAAAACGTCGACATATTTACAAGAGGAGTAACACTACGAATAGTTCGTGATTGAGCCTTTCCTGGGACAGCAGTATTAGATTCCGATGCTTCATTGCAGGTTTTGCTGTATCTCTTGGACCTTCAAATCAACGATGAAACACAGAAATTGCATCGATATTGAATAAAAAAGGCAAAATGTCGACTTATTTACAAGAGGAGTAACTCTTCTAATAGTTCGTGATTTTAGCCATTCCTGGGACAGCAGTATTAGATTCCGATGCACCATTGCACGTTTACTGTATCTCTTTGACCTTCAAATCAACGATGCAACAGAGAAATTGCATCGATATTGAATACAAAAGGCAAAATTTCGACTTATTTACAAGAGGAGTAACTCTTCTAATAGTTCGTATTTTGAGCCTTTCCTGGGACAGCAGTATTCGATTCCGATGCCCCATTGCAGGTTTACTCTATCCCTTGGACCTTCAAATCAACAATGAAACACAGAAATTGCATCGATATTGAATACAAAAGACAAAATATCGACTTATTTACAAGAGTAGTAACTCTTCTAATAGTTCGTACTTTTAGCCTTTCCTGGGACAGCAGTATTTGATTCCGATGCACCATTGCAGGTTTACTGTATCCCTCGGACCTTCAGATCAACGATGAAACTCAGAAATAGCATAGATATTGAATACAAAAGGCAAAATGTCGACTTATTTATAAGAGGAGTAACTCTTCTAATACTTAGTGCTTTTAGCCTTTCCTGGGACAGCAGAATTAGATTCCGATGCACCATTGCAGATTTACTGTATCTCTTGGACCTTCAAATCAACGATGAAACACAGAACTTGCATCGATATTGAATACAAAAGGCAAAATTTCCACTTATTTATAAGAGGAGTAACTCTTCTAATAGTTCGTGCTTTGAGCCTTTCATGGGACAATAGTATTAGATTCCGATGCACCATTGCAGGTTTAATGTATCCCTTGGACTTTCAAATCAACGATTAAACACAGAAATTGCATCGATATTCAATACAAAAGGTAAATGTCGACTTATTTTCAAGAGGAGTAACTCTTCTAATAGTTCGTGATTTGAGCCTTTACTGGGACAGCAGTATTAGATTCCGATGCACCATTGTAGGTTTACTGTTTCCCTTGGACCTTCAAATCAACGATGAAACACAGAAATTGCATCGATATTGAATACAAAATGCAAAATGTCGACTTATTTACTAGAGGAGTAACTCTTTTAATAGTTCGTGCTTTAAGCCTTTCCTGGGACAGCAGTATTAGATTCCGATACACCACAGGTTTACTGTATCCCTTGGACCTTCAAATCAACGATAAAAAACAGAAATTGCATCGATATTGAATACAAAATGCAAAATGTCGACTTATTTACAAGAGGAGTAACTCTTCTAACAGTTCGTGCATTTAGCCATTCCTGGGACAGCAGTATTAGATTCCGATGCACCATTGCAGGTTTACTGTATCCCTTGGACCTTCAAATCGACAATGAAACACAGAAATTGCATCGAATGTTGAATACAAAACGCAAAATGTCGACTTATTTATATGAGGAGTAACTCTTCTAATAGTTCGTGCTTTTAGCTTTTCCTGGGACAGCAGTATTAGATTCCGATGCACCATTGCAAGTTTACTGTATCCCTTGGACTTTCAAATCAACGATGAAACACAGAAATTGCATCGAAATTAAATACAAAAGGCAAAATGTCGACTTATTTTCAAAAGGAGTAACTCTTCTAACAGTTCGTGATTTGAGCCTTACCTGGGAAAGCAGTATTAGATTCCGATGCAAGTTTGCAGGTTTACTGTATCCCTTGGACCTTCAAATCAACGATGAAACACAGAAATTGCATCGATATTGAATACAAAAGGCAAAATTTCGACTTATTTATAAGAGGAGTAACTCTTCTAATAGTTCGTGCTTTTAGCCTTTCATGGGACAACAGTATTAGATTCCGATGCACCATTGCAGGATTACTGTATACCTTGGACTTTCAAATCAACGATGAAACACAGAATTTGCATCGTAATTGAATACAAAAGGCAAAATGTCGACTTATTTACAAGGGGAGTCACTCTTCTAATAGTTCGTGCTTTGAGCCTTTCCTGGGACAGCAGTATTAGATTCCGATGCACCATTGCTGGATTACTGTATCCCTTGGACCTTCAAATCAACGATGAAACACAGAAATTGTATCGATTTTGAATACAAAAGGCAAAATGTCGTCTTAGTTATAAGAGGAGTAACTCTTTTAATAGTTCGTGCTTTGAGCCTTTCCTGGGACAGCAGTATTAGATTCCGATGCACCATTGCAGGTTTACTGTATCCCTTGGACCTTCAAATCAACGATGAAACACAGAAATTGCATCGAATGTTGAATACAAAACGCAAAATGTCGACTTATTTATATGAGGAGTAACTCTTCTAATAGTTCGTGCTTTTAGCTTTTCCTGGGACAGCAGTATTAGATTCCGATGCACCATTGCAAGTTTACTGTATCCCTTGGACTTTCAAATCAACGATGAAACACAGAAATTACATCGAAATTGAATACAAAAGGCAAAATGTCGACTTATTTACAAGAGGAGTAACTCTTCTAATAGTTCGTGATTTGAGCCTTTCCTGGGAAAGCAGTATTAGATTCCGATGCAAGTTTGCAGGTTTACTGTATCCCTTGGATCTTCAAATCAACGATGAAACACAGAAATTCCATCGATATTGAATACAAAAGCAAAATGTCGACTTATTTTCAAGAGGAGTAACACCTCTAATAGTTCGTGATTTCAGCCTTTCCTGGGACAGCATTATTAGATTCCGATGCACCATTGCAGGTTTACTGTATCCCTTGGACCTTCAGATCAACGACGAAACACAGAAATTACATCGATATTGAATACAAAAGGCAAAATTTCGACTTATTTATAAGAGGAGTAAATCTTCTAATAGTTCATGTTTGAGCCTTTCCTGGGACAGCAGTATTTGATTCCGATGCACCATCGCAGGTTTACTGTATCTCTTGGACCTTCAAATCAACGATGAAACACAGTAATTGCATCGATATTGAATTCAAAAGGCAAAATGTCGACTTATTTTCAAGAGGAGTAACTCTTCTAATAGTTCGTTATTTTAGCCTTTCCTGGCACAGCAGTATTAGATTCCGATGCACCACAGGTTTACTGTATCCCTTGGACCTTCAAATCAACGATGAAACACAGAACTTGCATCGATATTGAATACAAAAGGCAAAATTTCCACTTATTTATAAGAGGAGTAACTCTTCTAATAGTTCGTGCTTTGAGCCTTTCATGGGACAATAGTATTAGATTCCGATGCACCATTGCAGGTTTAATGTATCCGTTGGACTTTCAAATCAACGATGAAACACAGAAATTGCATCGATATTGAATACAAAAGGCAAAATGTCGGCTTATTTACAAGAGGAGTAACTCTTCTAATAATTCGTTATTTTAGCCTTTCCTGGGACAGCAGTATTAGATTCCGATGCACCATTGAAGGTTTACTGTATCCCTTGGACCTTCAAATCAACGATAAAAAACAGAAATTTCATCGATATTGAATTCAAAAGGCAAAATGTCGACTTATTTTCAAGAGGAGTAACTCTTCTAATAATTCGTGATTTGAGCCTTTCCTGGGGCAGCAGTATTAGATTCCGATGCACCAATGCAGGATTACTGTAACCCTTGGACCTTCGAATCATCGATAAAACGCAGAAATTGCATCGATATTGAATACAAAAGGCAAAATGTCGACTTATTTATAAGAGGTGTAACTCTTCTAATATTTAGTGTCTTGAGCCTTTCCTGGGACAGCAGTATTAGATTCCGATGCACCCTTGCAGGTTTACTGTTTCCCTTGGACCTTCAAATCAACGATGAAATACAGAAATTGCATCGATATTGAATACAAAAGGCAAAATGTCGACTTATTTACAAGAGGAGTAACTCTTCTAATAGTTCGTGCTTTGAGCCTTTCCTGGGACAGCAGTATTAGATTCCGATACACCACAGGTTTACTGTATCCCTTGGACCTTCAAATCAACGATAAAAAACAGAAATTTCATCGATATTGAATACAAAATGCAAAATGTCGACTTATTTTCAAGAGGAGTAACTCTTCTAATAATTCGTGATTTGAGCCTTTCCTGGGGCAGCAGTATTAGATTCCGATGCACCAATGCAGGATTACTGTAACCCTTGGACCTTCGAATCATCGATAAAACGCAGAAATTGCATCGATATTGAATACAAAAGGCAAAATGTCGACTTATTTATAAGAGGTGTAACTCTTCTAATATTTAGTGTCTTGAGCCTTTCCTGGGACAGCAGTATTAGATTCCGATGCACCCTTGCAGGTTTACTGTTTCCCTTGGACCTTCAAATCAACGATGAAATACAGAAATTGCATCGATATTGAATACAAAAGGCAAAATGTCGACTTATTTACAAGAGGAGTAACTCTTCTAATAGTTCGTGCTTTGAGCCTTTCCTGGGACAGCAGTATTAGATTCTGATGCACCATTGCAGGTTTACTGTATCCCTTGGACCTTCAAATCGACGATGAAACACAGAAATTGCATCGAATGTTGAATACAAAACGCAAAATGTCAACTTATTTACAAGAGGAATAACTCTTCTAATAGTTCGTCATTTTAACATTTCCTGGGACAGCAGTATTAGATTCCGATGCACCATTGCAGGTTTACTGTATCCCCTGGACCTTCAAATCAACGATGAAACACAGAAATTGCATCGATATTGATTACAAAAGGCAAAATGTCGACTTAGTGATAAGAGGAGTAACTCTTCTAATAGTTCGTGCTTTGAGGCTTTCCTGGGACAGCAGTATTAGATTTCGATACACCATTGCAGGTTTACTGTATCCCTTGGACATTCAAATCAACGATGAAACACAAAAATTGCATCGATATTAAATACAAAAGGCAAAATGTCGACTTATTTACAAGAGGAGTAACTCTTCTAATCGTTCGTGATTTTAGCCTTTCCTGGGACAGCAGTATTACATTCCGATGCACCATTGCATGTTTACTGTATCCCTAGGACCTTCAAATCAACGATGAAACACAAAAATTGTATCGATATTGAATACAAAAGGCAAAATGTCGACATATTTACAAGAGGAGTAACTCTACGAATAGTTCGTGATTGAGCCTTTCCTGGGACAGCAGTATTAGATTCCGATGCTTCATTGCAGGTTTTGCTGTATCTCTTGGACCTTCAAATCAACGATGAAACACAGAAATTGCATCGATATTGAATAAAAAAGGCAAAATGTCGACTTATTTACAAGAGGAGTAACTCTTCTAATAGTTCGTGATTTTAGCCATTCCTGGGACAGCAGTATTAGATTCCGATGCACCATTGCACGTTTACTGTATCTCTTTGACCTTCAAATCAACGATGCAACAGAGAAATTGCATCGATATTGAATACAAAAGGCAAAATTTCGACTTATTTACAAGAGGAGTAACTCTTCTAATAGTTCGTACTTTGAGCCTTTCCTGGGACATCAGTATTCGATTCCGATGCCCCATTGCAGGTTTACTGTATCCCTTGGACCTTCAAATCAACAATGAAACACAGAAATTGCATCGATATTAAATACAAAAGACAAAATATCGACTTATTTACAAGAGTAGTAACTCTTCTAATAGTTCGTACTTTTAGCCTTTCCTGGGACAGCAGTATTTGATTCCGATGCACCATTGCAGGTTTACTGTATCCCTCGGACCTTCAGATCAACGATGAAACTCAGAAATAGCATCGATATTGAATACAAAAGGCAAAATGTCGACTTATTTATAAGAGGAGTAACTCTTCTAATACTTAGTGGTTTTAGACTTTCCTGGGACAGCAGAATTAGATTCCGATGCACCATCGCAGATTTACTGTATCTCTTGGACCTTCAAATCAACGATGAAACACAGAACTTGCATCAATATTGAATACAAAAGGCAAAATTTCCACTTATTTATAAGAGGAGTAAGTCTTCTAATAGTTCGTGCTTTGAGCCTTTCATGGGACAATAGTATTAGATTCCGATGCACCATTGCAGGTTTAATGTATCCCTTGGACTTTCAAATCAACGATTAAACACAGAAATTGCATCGATATTGAATACAAAAGGTAAATGTCGACTTATTTTCAAGAGGAGTAACTCTTCTAATAGTTCGTGATTTGAGCCTTTACTGGGACAGCAGTATTAGATTCCGATGCACCATTGTAGGTTTACTGTTTCCCTTGGACCTTCAAATCAACGATGAAACACAGAAATTGCATCGATATTGAATACAAAAGGCAAAATGTCGACTTATTTACTAGAGGAGTAACTTTTCTAATAGTTCGTGCTTTAAGCCTTTCCTGGGACAGCAGTATTAGATTCCGATACACCACAGGTTTACTGTATCCCTTGGACCTTCAAATCAACGATAAAAAACAGAAATTGCATCGATATTGAATACAAAATGCAAAATGTCGACTTATTTACAATAGGAGTAACTCTTCTAACAGTTCGTGCAATTAGCCATTCCTGGGACAGCAGTATTAGATTCCGATGCACCATTGCAGGTTTACTGTATCCCTTGGACCTTCAAATCGACAATGAAACACAGAAATTGCATCGAATGTTGAATACAAAACGCAAAATGTCGACTTATTTATATGAGGAGTAACTCTTCTAATGGTTCGTGCTTTTAGCTTTTCCTGGGACAGCAGTATTGGATTCCGATGCACCATTGCAAGTTTACTGTATCCCTTGGACTTTCAAATCAACGATGAAACACAGAAATTGCATCGAAATTAAATACAAAAGGCAAAATGTCGACTTATTTTCAAGAGGAGTAACTCTTCTAACAGTTCGTGATTTGAGCCTTACCTGGGAAAGCAGTATTAGATTCCGATGCAAGTTTGCAGGTTTACTGTATCCCTTGGACCTTCAAATCAACGATGAAACACAGAAATTGCATCGATATTTAGTACAAAAGCAAAATGTCGACTTATTTTCAAGAGGAGTAACACCTCTAATAGTTCGTGATTTCAGCCTTTCCTGGGACAGCATTATTAGATTCCGATGCACCATTGCAGGTTTACTGTGTCCCTTGGACCTTTACATGAACCATGAAACACAGAAATTGCATCGATATTGAATACAAAAGGCAAAATGTGGACTTACTTACAAGAGGAGTAACTCTTCTAATAGTTCGTGCTTTGAGGCTTTCCTGGGACAGCAGAATTAGAGTCCGATGCACCACTGCAGGTTTACTGTATCTCTTGGACCTTCAAATCAACGATGAAACACAGAAATTGCATCGATATTGAATACAAAAGGCAAAATTTCGACTTATTTACAAGAGGAGTAACTCTTCTAATAGTTCGTACTTTGAGCCTTTCCTGGGACAGCAGTATTCGATTCCGATACCCCATTGCAGGTTTACTGTATCCCTTGGACCTTCAAATCAACAATGAAACACAGAAATTGCATCGATATTGAATACAAAATGCAAAATATCGACTTATTTATAAGAGGAGTAACTCTTCTAATATTTAGTGCTTTAGCCTTTCCTGGGACAGCAGTATTAGATTCCGATGCACCACTGCAAGTTAACTGTATCCCTTGGACTTTCAAAACAACGATGAAACACAGAAATTGCAGCGATATTGAATACAAAATGCAAAATTTCGACTTATTTATAAGAGGAGTAACTCTTCTAATAGTTCGAGATTTGAGCCTTTCCTGGGACAGCAGTATTAGATTCTGATGCACCATTGCAGGTTTACTGTATCCCTTGGACCTTCAAATCAACGATGAAACACAGAAATTGCATCGATATTGAATACAAAAGGCAAAATTTCGACTTATTTATAAGAGGAGTAACTCTTCTAATAGTTCATGCTTAGAGCCTTTCCTGGGACAGCAGTATTAGATTCCGATGCACCATTGTAGGTTTACTGTTTCCCTTGGACCTTCAAATCAACGATGAAACACAGAAATTGCATCGATATTGAATACAAAAGGCAAAATGTCGACTTATTTACAAGAGGAGTAACTCTTCTAATAGTTCGTGCTTTAAGCCTTTCCTGGGACAGCAGTATTAGATTCCGATACACCACAGGTTTACTGTATCCCTTGGACCTTCAAATCAACGATAAAAAACAGAAATTGCATCGATATTGAATACAAAATGCAAAATGTCGACTTATTTACAAGAGGAGTAACTCTTCTAATAGTTCGTGCATTTAGCCATTCCTGGGACAGCAGTATTAGATTCCGATGCACCATTGCAGGTTTACTGTATCCCTTGGACCTTCAAATCAACGATGGAACACAGAAATTGCATCGAATGTTGAATACAAAACGCAAAATGTTGACTTATTTATATGAGGAGTAACTCTTCTAATAGTTCGTGCTTTTAGCTTTTCCTGGGACAGCAGTATTAGATTCCGATTCACCATTGCAAGTTTACTGTATCCCTTGGACTTTCAAATCAACGATGAAACACAGAAATTGCATCGATATTGAATACAAAAGGCAAAATGTCGACTTATTTACAAGAGGAGTAACTCTTCTAATAGTTCGTGATTTGAGCCGTTCCTGGGAAAGAAGTATTAGATTCCGATGCAAGTTTGCAGGTTTACTGTATCCCTTGGATCTTCAAATCAACGGTGAAACACAGAAATTGCATCGATATTGAATACAAAAGCAAAATGTCGACTTACTTTCAAGAGGAGTAACACCTCTAATAGTTCGTGATTTCAGCCTTTCCTGGGACAGCATTATTAGATTCCGATGCACCATTGCAGGTTTACTGTATCCCTTGGACCTTCAGATCAACGATGAAACACAGAAATTGCATCGATATTGAATACAAAAGGCAAAATTTCGACTTATTTATAAGAGGAGTAACTCTTCTAATAGTTCATGTTTGAGCCTTTCCTGGGACAGCAGTATTTGATTCCGTTGCACCATCGCAGGTTTACTGTACCTCTTGGACATTCAAATCAACGATGAAACACAGAAATTGCATCGATATTGAATACAAAAGGCAAAATTTCGACTTATTTATAAGAGTAACTCTTCTAATAGTTCGTGCTTTTAGCCTTTCATGGGACAACAGTATTAGATTCCGATGCACCATTGCAGGTTTACTGTATACCTTGGACTTTCAAATCAACGATGAAACACAGAATTTGCATCGTAATTGAATACAAAAGGCTAAATGTCGACTTATTTACAAGAGGAGTAACTCTTCTAATAGTTCGTGCTTTGAGCCTTTCCTGGGACAGCAGTATTAGATTCCGATGCACCACTGGTGGATTACTGTATCCCTTGGACCTTCAAATCAACGATGAAACACAGAAATTGTATCGATTTTGAATACAAAAGGCAAAATGTCGTCTTAGTTATAAGAGGAGTAACTCTTTTAATAGTTCGTGCTTTGAGCCTTTCCTGGGACAGCAGTATTAGATTCCGATGCACCATTGCAGGTTTACTGTATCCCTTGGACCTTCAAATCAACGATGAAACACAGAAATTGCATCGATATTGAATACAAAAGGCAAAATGTCGACATACTTACAAGAGCAGTAACTCTTCTAATAGTTCGTGATTTAGCCTTTCCTGGGACAGCAGTATTAGATTCCGATGCACCATTGCAGGTTTACTGTATCCCTTGGACCTTCAAATCAACGATGAAACACAAAAATTGCATCGATATTGAATAGAAAAGGCAAAATGTCGACTTATTTACAAGAGGAGTAACTCTTCTAATCGTTCGTGATTTTAGCCTTTCCTGGGACAGCAGTATTACATTCCGATGCACCATTGCATGTTTACTGTATCCCTTGGAGCTTCAAATCAACGATGAAACACAAAAATTGCATCGATATTGAATACAAAAGGCAAAATGACGACTTATTTACAAGAGGAGTAACTCTTCTAATAGTTCGTGCTTTAAGCCTTTCCTGGGACAGCAGTATTAGATTCCGATACACCACAGGTTTACTGTATCCCTTGGACCTTCAAATCAACGATAAAAAACAGAAATTGCATCGATATTGAATACAAAAAGCAAAATGTCGACTTATTTACAAGAGGAGAAACTCTTCTAATAGTTCGTGATTTTAGCCTTTCCTGGGACAGCAGTATTAGATTCCGATGCTTCATTGCAGGTTTTGCTGTATCTCTTGGACCTTCAAATCAACGATGAAACACAGAAATTGCATCGATATTGAATACAAAAAGCAAAATGTCGACTTATTTACAAGAGGAGTAACTCTTCTAATAGTTCGTGATTTTAGCCTTTCCTGGGACAGCAGTATTAGATTCCGATGCACCATTGCTCGTTTACTGTATCTCTTTGACCTTCAAATCAACGATGAAACACAGAACTTGCATCGATATTGAATACAAAAGGCAAAATTTCCACTTATTTATAAGAGGAGTAACTCTTCTAATAGTTAATGCTTAGAGCCTTTCCTGGGACAGCAGTATTAGATTCCGATGCACCATCGCAGGTTTACTGTATCTCTTGGTCCTTCAAATCAACGATGAAACACAGAACTTGCATCGATATTGAATACAAAAGGCAAAATTTCCACTTATTTATAAGAGGAGCAACTCTTCTAATAGTTCGTGCTTTGAGCCTTTCATGGGACAATAGTATTAGATTCCGATGCACCATTGCAGGTTTGATGTATCCCTTGGACTTTCAAATCAACGATTAAACACAGAAATTGCATCGATATTGAATACAAAAGGTAAATGTCGACTTATTTTTAAGAGGAGTAACTCTTCTAATAGTTCGTGATTTGAGCCTTTACTGGGACATCAGTATTAGATTCCGATGCACCATTGTAGGTTTACTGTTTCCCTTGGACCTTCAAATCAACGATGAAACACAGAAGTTGCATCGATATTGAATACAAAAGCAAAATGTCGACTTATTTACAAGAGGAGTAACTCTTCTAATAGTTCGTGCTTTAAGCCTTTCCTGGGACAGCAGTATTACATTCCGATACACCACAGGTTTACTGTATCCCTTGGACCTTCAAATCAACGATAAAAAACAGAAATTGCATCGATATAGAATAAAAAATGCAAAATGACGACTTATTTACAAGTGGCGTAACTCTTCTAACAGTTCGTGCATTTAGCCATTCCTGGGACAGCAGTATTAGATTCCGATGCACCATTGCAGGTTTACTGTATCCCTTGGACCTTCAAGTCGACGATGAAACACAGAAATTGCATCGAATGTTGAATACAAAACGCAAAATATCGACTTATTTATATGAGGAGTAACTCTTCTAATAGTTCGTGCTTTTAGCTTTTCCTGGGACAGCAGTATTAGGTTCCGATGCACGATTGCAAGTTTACTGCATCCCTTGGACTTTCAAATCAACGATGAAACACAGAAATTGCATCGAAACTAATTACAAAAGCAAAATGTCGACTTATTTACAAGAGGAGTAACTCTTCTAACAGTTCGTGATTTGAGCCTTTCCTGGGAAAGCAGTATTAGATTCCGATGCAAGTTTGCAGGTTTACTGTGTCCCTTGAACCCTTAAATGAACCATGAAACACAGAAATTGCATCGATATTGAATACAAAAGGCAAAATGTGGACTTACTTACAAGAGGAGTAACTCTTCTAATAGTTCGTGCTTTGAGGCTTTCCTGGGACAGCAGAATTAGAGTCCGATGCACCATTGCAGGTTTACTGTATCTCTTGGACCTTCAAATCAAAGATGAAACACAGTAATTGCATCGATATTGAATACAAAAGGCAAAGTTTCGTCTTATTTACAAGAGGAGTAACTCTTCTAATAGTTCTTACTTTGAGCCTTTCCTGGGACAGCAGTATTCGATTCCGATGCCCCATTGCAGGTTTACTGTATCCCTTGGACCTTCAAATCAACAATGAAACACAGAAATTGCATCGATATTGAATACAAAATGCAAAATATCGACTTATTTACAAGAGGAGTAACTCTTCTAATAGTTCGTACTTTTAGCCATTCCTGGGACAACAGTATTAGATTCCGATGCACCATTGCAGATTTACTGTATCCCTCGGACCTTCAGATCAACGATGAAACTCAGAAATAGCATCGATATTGAATACAAAAGACAAAATGTCGACTTATTTATAAGAGGAGTAACTCTTCTAATACTTAGTGCTTTTAGCCTTTCCTGGGACAGCAGTATTAGATTCCGATGCACCATTGCACGTTTACTGTATCCCTTGGACATTCAAATCAACGATGAAACACAAAAATTGCATCGATATTGAATACAAAAGGCAAAATGTCGACTTATTTACTAGAGCAGTAACTCTTCTAATAGTTCGTGCTTTTAGCCTTTCCTGGGACAGCAGTATTAGATTCCGATGCACCATTGCAGGTTTACTGTATCCCTTGGACCTTCAAATCAACGATGAAACAAAGAAATTGCATCGATATTGAATACAAAAGGAAAAATGTCGACTTATTTACAAGAGGAGTAACTCTTCTAATAGTTCGTGCTTTGATCCTTTCCTGGGACAGCAGTATTAGATTCCGATGCACCATTGCAGGATTACTGTATCCCTTGGACCTTCAAATCAACGATGAAACACAGAAATTGCATCGATATCGAATACAAATGGCAAAATGTTGACTTATTTACAAGAGGAGTAACTCTGCAAATAGTTCGTGCTTTGAGCCTTTCCTGGGATAGCAGTATTAGATTCCGATGCACAATTGCAGGTTTACTGTATCCCTTGGACCTTCAAATCAACGATGAAACACAGAAATTGCATCGATATTGAATACAAAAGCAAAATGTCGACTTATTTACAAGTGGAGTAACTCTTCTAATAGTTCGTGCTTTTAGCCTTTCCTCGGACAGCAGTATTAGATTCCGATGCACCATTGCAGGTTTACTGTATCCCTTGGACCTTCAAATCAACGATGAAACACAGAAATTGCATCGTAATTGAATACAAAAGGCAAAATGTCGACTTATTTATAAGAGGAGTAACACTTCTAATATTTCGTGTTTTGAGCGTTTCCTGGGACAGCAGTATTAGATTCCGATGCACCATTGCTGATTTAGTGTATCCCTTGGACCTTCAAATCAACGATGAAACACAGAAATTGCATCGGTCTTGAATACAAAAGGCAAAATGTCGACTTATTTACAAGAGGAGTAACTCTTCTAATAATTCGTGCTTTGAGCCTTTTATGGTACAGCAGTATTAGATTCCGATGCACCATTGCAGGTTTACTGTATCCCTTGGACGTTCAAATCAACGATAAAACACAGAAGTTGCATCGATATTGAATACAAAAGGCAAAATGTCGACTTATTTATAAGAGGAGTAACTCTTCTAATAGTTCGTGTTTTAGCCTTTCCTGGGATTGCAGTATTAGATTTCGATGCACCATTGCTGGTTTACTGTATCCCTTGGACCTTCAAATCAACGATGAAGCACAGAAATTGCGTCGATATTGAATACAAATGGCAAAATGTCGACTTATTTACAAGAGGAGTAACTCTTCTAATAGTTCGTGATTTGAGCCTTTCATGGGACAGCTGTATTAGATTCCGATCCACCATTGCAGGTTTACTGTATCCCTTGGACCTTCAAATCGACGATGAAACACAGAAATTGCATCGATATTGAATACAAAAGGCAAAATGTCGACTTATTTATAAGAGGAGTAACTCTTCTAATAGTTCGTGATTTGGGTCTTTCCTGGGACAGCAGTATTAGATTCCGATGCACCATTGCAGGTTTACTGTATCCCTTGGACTTTCAAATCAACGATGAAACACAGAAATTGCATCGATATTGAATACAAAAGGCAAAATGTCGACTTATTTACAAGAGGAGTAACTCTTCTAATAGTTCGTGCTTTAGCCTTTCCTGGGACAGCAGTATTAGATTCCGATGCACCAATCCAGGTTTACTGTATCTCTTGGACCTTCAAATCTACGATGAAACACAGAAATTGCATCGATATTGAATACAAAATGCAAAATGTCGACTTATTTACAAGAGGAGTAAATCTCCTAATAGTTCGTGTTTTGAGCCTTTCCTGGGACAGCAGTATTAGACTCCGATGCACCATTCCAGGTTTACTGTATCCCTTGAACCTTCAAATCAACGATGAAACACAGAAATTGCATCGATATTGAATACAAAAGGCAAAATTACGACTTATTTACAAGAGGACTAACTCTTCTAATAGTTCGTGCTGTTAGCCTTTCCTGGGACAGCAGTATTAGATTCCGATGCACCATTGCAGGTTTACTGTATCCCTTGGACCTTCAAATCAACAATGAAACACAGAAATTGCATCGATATTGAATACAAAAGGCAAAATGTCGACTTATTTATAAGAGGAGTAACTCTTCTAATAGTTCATGATTTGAGCCTTTCCTGGGAGAGCAGTATTAGATTCCGATGCACCACTGCAGGTTTACTGTATCCCTTGGACCTTCAAATCAACGATGAAGCACAGAAATTGCATCGATATTGAATACAAAAGGCAAAATTTCGGCTTATTTATAAGAGGAGTAACTCTTCTAATAGTTCGTCTTTGAGCCTTTCATGGGACAACAGTATTAGATTCCGATGCACCATTGCAGGTTTACTGTATCCCCTAGACCTTCAAATCAACGATGAAACACAGAAATTGCATCGATATTGAATACAAAAGGCAAAATGTCGACATATTTACAAGAGGAGAAATTCTTCTAATAGTTCGTGCTTTGAGCCTTTCCTGGGACAGCAGTATTAGATTCCGATGCACCATTGCAGGTTTACTGCATCCCTTGGACCTTGAAATCAACGATGAAGCACAGAAATTGCATCGATATTGAATACAAAAGGCAAAATGTCGACCTATTTATTAGAGGAGTAACTCTTCTAATAGTTCATGTTTGAGCCTTTCCTGGGACAGCAGTATTAGATTCCGATACACCATTACACGTTTACTGTATCCCTTGGACCTTCAAATCAACGATGAAACACAGAAATTGCATCGATATTGAATACAAAAGGCAAATTGTCGACTTATTTACATGAGGAGTATTTCTTCTAATAGTTCGTCCTTTGAGCCTTTCCTGGGACAGCAGTATTAGATTCCGATGCACCATTGCAGGATTACAGTATCCCTTGGACTTTCAAATCAACGATGAAACACTGAAATTGCATCGATATTGAATACAAAATGCAAAATATCGACTTACTTACAAGAGGAGTAAATTTTCTAACAGTTCGTGCTTTGAGCCTTACCTGGGACAGCAGTATTAGATTCCGATGCTCCATTGCAGCTTTACTGTATCCCTTGAACCTTCAAATCAACGATGAAACACAGAAATTGCATCGATATTGAATACAAAAGGCAAAATGTCGACTTATTTACAAGAGGAGTAACTCTTCTAATAGTTCGTCCCTTTAGCCTTTCCTGGGACAGCAGTATTAGTTTCCGATGCACCATTGCAGGTTTACTGTATCCCTTGGACCTTCAAATCGACAATGAAACACAGAAATTGCATCGATATTGAATACAAAAGGCAAAATTTCGACTTATTTATAAGAGGAGTAACTCTTCTAATAGTTCGTTCTTTGAGACTTTCCTGGGACAGCAGTATTAGATTCTGTTTTTCCATTGCAGGTTTACTGTATCCCTTGGACCTTCAATTCAACGATGAAACACAGGAATTGCATCGATATTGAATAAAAAAGGCAAAATATCGACTTATTTACAAGAGGAGTAACTCTTCTAATAGTTCGTCTTTGAGCCTTTCATGGGACAACAGTAGTAGATTCCTATGCACCATTGCACGTTTACTGTATCCCTTGGACCTTCAAATCAACGATGAAACACAGAAATTGCGTCGATATTGAATACAAAAGGCAAAATGTCGACTTATTTACAAGAGGAGTAACTCTTCTAATAGTTCGTGGTTTTAGCCTTTCCTTGGACAGCAGTATTAGATTCTGATGCACCATTGCTGGTTTACTGTATCCCTTGGACCTTCAAATTAACAAAGAAACACAGAATTTGGTTCGATATTGAATAGAAAAGGCAAAATGTCGACTTATTTACAAGAGGAGTAACTCTTTTAATAGTTCGTGCTTTTAGCCATTCCTGGGACAGCAGTATTAGATTCCTATGCACCATTGCATGTTAACTGTATCCCTTGGACCTTCAAATCAACGATCAAACACAGAAATTGCATCGATATTGAATACAAAAAGCAAAATGTCGACTTAATTACAAGAGGAGTAACTCTTCTAATAGTTCGTGTTTTGAGCCTTTCCTGGGACAGCAGTATTAGATTCCGATGCACCATTGCAGGTTTACTGTATCCCTTGAACCTTGGAATCAACGATGAAACACAGAAATTGCATCGATATTGAATACAAAACGCAAAAAGTCGACTTATTTACAAGAGGAGTAAATCTTTTAATAGTTCGTGTTTTGAGATTTTCCTGGGACAGCAGTATTAGACTCCGATGCACTATTGCAGGTTTACTGTATCCCTTGGACCTTCCAATCAACGATGAAACACAGAAATAGCATCGATATTGAATACAAAAGGCAAAATGTCGACTTATTTACAAGAGGAGTAACTCTTCTAATAGTTCGTGCTTTGAGCCTTTCCTGGGACAGCAGTAATAGATTCCGATGCACCATTGCAGGATTACTGTATCCCTTGGACCTTCAAATCAACGATGAAACACAGAAATTGCATCGATATTGAATAAAAAATGCAAAACATCGAATTACTTACAAGAGGGTTAACTCTTCTAACAGTTCGTGGATTGAGCCTTACCTGGGACAGCAGTATTAGATTCCGATGCACCATTGCGTTTTTACTGTATCCCTTGGACCTTCAAATCAACGATGAAGCACAGAAATTGCATCGATATAGAAAACAAAAGGCAAAATTTCGACTTATTTACAAGAGGAGAAACTCTACTAATAGTTCGTGCTTTTAGCGTTTCCTGGGACAGCAGTATTAGATTCTGATGCACCATTGCAGGTTTACTGTAACCCTTGGACCTTCAAATCAACGATGAAACACAGAATTTGCATCGATATTGAATACAAAAGGCAAAATGTCGACTTATTTACAAGAGGAGTAACTCTTCTAATAGTTCGTGCCTTTAGCGATTCGTGAGACAGCAGTATTAGATTCCGATGCGCCATTGCAGGTTTACTGTATCCCTTGGAGCTTCAAATCAACGATGTAACACAGAAATTGCATCGATTTGAATATAAAACGCAAAATGTCGACTTATTTACAAGAGGAGTAACTCTCCTAATAGTTCGTGCTTTGAGCCTTTCCTGGGACAGCAGTGTTAGATTCCGATGCACCATTGCAGGTTTAATGTATCCCTTGGACCTGCAAATCAACGATGAAACACAGAAATTGCATCGATATTGAATACAAAACTCAAAATGTCGACTTATTTACAAGAGGAGTAACTCTTCTAATAGTTCGTGCTTTTAGCCTTTCCTGGGACAGCAGTATTAGATTCCGATGCACAATTGGAAGTTTACTGTATCCCTTGGACCTTCAAATCAACGATGAAACACAGAAATTGCATCGATATTGAATACAAAAGGCAAAATGTAGACTTATTTACAAGAGGAGAAACTCTTCTAATAGTTCGTGATTTTAGCGTTTCCTGGGACAGCAGTATTAAATTTCGATGATTCATTGCAGGTTTACTGTATCTCTTGGACCTTCAAATCAACGATGAAACACAGAAATTGCATCGATATTGAATACAAAAGGCAAAATGTCGACTTATTTACAAGAGGAGTAACTCTTCTAATAGTTCGTGATTTTAGCCTTTCCTGGGACAGCAGTATTAGATTCCGATGCACGATTGCACGTTTACTGTATCTCTTGGACCTTCAAATCAACGATGCAACAGAGAAATTGCATCGATATTGAATACAAAAGGCAAAATTTCGACTTATTTACAAGAGGATTAACTCTTCTAATAGTTCGTTCTTTGAGCCTTTCCTGGGACAGCAGTATTCGATTCCGATGCACCATTGCAGGTTTACTGTATCCCTTGGACCTTCAAATCAACAATGAAACACAGAAATTGCATCGATATTGAATACAAAAGGCAAAATATCTACTTATTTTCAAGAGGAGTAACTCTTCTAACAATTCGTGGTTTGAGCCTTACCTGGGACAGCAGTATTAGATTCCGATGCACCACTGTAGGTTTACTGTATCCCTTGAACCTTCAAATCAATGATGAAACACAGAAATTGCATAGATATTGAATACAAAAAGCAAAATGTCGTCTTAATTACAAGAGAAGTAACTCTTCTAATAGTTCGTGCTTTGAGCCTTTCCTGGGACAGCAGTATTAGATTCCGATGCACCATTGCATGTTTACTGTATCCCTTGGACCTTCAAATCACCGATGAAACACAGAAATTGCATCGATATTGAATAAAAAATGCAAAATATCGACTTATTTACAAGAGGAGTAACTCTTCTAATAGTTCGTGCTTTGAGCCTTTCCTGGGACAGCAGTATTAGATTCTGATGCACTATTGCATGTTTACTGTATCTCTTGGACCTTCAAATCAACGATGAAACACAGAAATTGCATCGATATTGAAAACAAAAGGCAAAATGTCGACTTATTTATAAGAGGAGTAACTCTTCTAATAGTTCATGATTTGAACCTTTCCTGGGACAGCAGTATTAGATTCCGATGCACCATTGCAGGTTTACTGTATCCCTTGGACCTTCAAATCAACGATGAAGCACAGAAATTGCATCGATATAGCATACAAAAGGCAAAATTTCGACTTATTTATAAGAGGAGTAACTCTTCTAATAATTCCTCCTTGAGCCTTTCAATGGACAACAGTATTCGATTCCGATGCACCATTGCAGGTTTACTGTATCCCTTGGACCTTCAAATCAACAATGAAACACAGAAATTGCATCGATATTGAAAACAAAAGGCAAAATGTCCACTTATTTACAAGAGGAGTAACTCTTCTAATAGTTCAAGTTTTGAGCTTTTCCTGGGACAGCAGTATTAGATTCCGATGGACCATTGCAGGTTTACTGTATCCCTTGGGCCTTCAGATCAACGATGAAACACAGAAATTGCATCGATATTGAATACAAAAGGGAAAATGTCGACTTATTTACAAGAGGTGTAACACTACTAATAATCGTGATTCGAGCCTTTCCTGGGACAGCAGTATTAGATTCCGATGCACCATTGCACGTTTACTGTATCCCTTGGACCTTCAAATCAACGATTAAACACAGAAATTGCATCGATATTGAAAACAAAATGCAAAATGTCGACTTAGGTATAAGAGGAGTAACTCTTCTTATAGTTCGTGCTTTGAGCCTTTCCTGGGACAGCAGTATTAGATTCCGATGCACCATTGCAGGTTTACTGTATCCCTTGGACCTTCAAATCAACGATGAAACACAGAAATTGCATCGATATTGAATATAAAACGCAAAATGTCGACTTATTTACAAGAGGAGTAACTCTTTTAATAGTTCGTGTATTTAGCGATTCCTGGGACAGCAGTATTAGATTCCGATGCGCCATTGCAGCTTTACTGTATCCCTTGGACCTTCAAATCAACGATGAAACACAGAAATTGCATCGATTTGAATACAAAAGGCAAAATTTCGACCTATTTATAAGAGGAGTAACTCTTCTAAAAGTTCGAGATTTGAGGCATTCCTGGGACAGCAGTATTAGATTCCGATGCACCATTGCAGGTTTACTGTATCCCTTGGACCTTCAAATCAACGATGAAACACAGAAATTGCATCGATATTGAATACAAAAGGCAAAATGTCAACTAATTTTCAAGAGGAGTAACACTTCTAATAGTTCATGCTTTGAGCCTTTCCTGGGACAGCAGTATTAGATTGCGATGCACCATCGCAGGTTTACTGTATCTCTTGGACCTTCAAATCAACGATGAAACACAGAAATTGCATCGATATTGAATACAAAAGGCAAAATTTCCACTTACTTTTAACAGGAGTAACTCTTCTAATAGTTCGTGATTTGAGACTTTACTGGGACAGCAGTATTAGATTCCGATGCACCATTGTAGGTTTACTGTTTCCCTTGGACCTTCAAATCAACGATGAAACACAGAAATTGCAACGATATTGAATACAAAAGGCAAAATGTCGACTTATTTACAAGAGGAGTATCTCTTCTAATAGTTCGTGCTTTGAGCCTTTCCTGGGACAGCAGTATTAGATTCCGATACACCACAGGTTTACTGTATCCCTTGGACCTTCAAATCAACGATAAAAAACAGAAATTGCATCGATATTGAATACAAAATGCAAAATGTCGACTTGTTTACAAGAGGAGTAATTCTTCTAATAGTTCGTGCATTTAGCCATTCCTGGGACAGCAGTATTAGATTCCGATGCACCATTGCAGGTTTACTGTATCCCTTGGACCATCAAATCAACGATGAAACACAGAAATTGCATCGATATTGAATACAAATGTCAAAATGTCGTCTTATTTATAAGAGGAGTAACTCTTCTAATAGTTCTTGCTTTGAGCCTTTCCTGGGACAGCATTATTAGATTCCGATGAACCATTGCAGGTTTACTGTATCCCTTGGACCTTCAAATCGACGATGAAACACAGAAATTGCATCGATAGTGAATACAAAAGGCAAAATGTCGACCTATTTACAAGAGGAATAACTCTTCTAATAGTTCGTGCTTTTAGCCTTTCCTGGGACAGCAGTATTAGATTCCGATGCACCATTGCAGGTTTACTGTATCTCTTGGACCTTCAAATCAACGATGAAACACACAAATTGCATCGATATTGATTACAAAAGGCAAAATGTCGACTTAGTTATAAGAGGAGTAACTCTTCTAATAGTTCGTGCTTTGAGCCTTTCCTGGGACAGCAGTATTAGATTTCGATGCACCATTGCAGGTTTACTGTATCCCTTGGACCTTCAAATCAACGATGAAACACAAAAATAGCATCGATATTGAATACAAAAGGCAAAATGTCGACTTATTTACAAGAGTAGTAACTCTTCGAATAGTTCGTGATTGAGCCTTTCCTGGACAGCAGTATCAGATTCCGATGTACCATTGCAGGATTACTGTATCCCTTGGACCTTCAAATCAACGATGAAACACAGAAATTGCATCGATATTGAATACAAAAGGCAAACTGTCGACTTATTTATAAGAGGAGTAACTCTTCTAATAGTTCGTGATTTGAGCCTTTCCTGGGACAGCAGTATTAGATTCCGATGCACCATTGCAGTTTTACTGTGTCAATTGGACCTTTACATCAACGATGGAACACAGAAATTGCATCGATATTGAATAGAAAAGGCAAAATGTGGACTTACTTACAAGAGGAGTAACTCTTCTAATAGTTCGTGCTTTCAAGCTTTCCTGGGACAGCAGTATTAGGTTGCGATGCACCATTGCAGGTTTACTGTATCTCTTGGACCTTCAAATCAACGATGAAACACAGAAATTGCATCGATATTGAATACAAAAGGCAAAATGTCGACTTATTTACAAGAGGAATAACTTCTTCAATAGTTCGTGATTTTAGCCTTTCCTGGGACAGCAGTATTAGATTCCGATGCACCATTGCAGGTTTACTGTTTCCCTTGGACCTTCAAATCAACGATGAAACTTAGAAATTGCATCGATATTGAATACAAAAGGCAAAATGTCGACTAATTTACAAGAGGAGTAACTCTTCTAATAGTTCGTTTTTTGAGCCTTTCCTGGGACAGCAGTATTTGATTCCGATTCACCATTGCAGGTTTACTGTATGCATTGGACCTTCAAATCAACGATGAAACTCAGAAATAGCATCGATATTGAATACAAAAGGCAAAATGTCGACTTATTTACAAGAGGAGTAACTCTTCTAATAGTTCGTGATTTCAGCCTTTCCTGGGAAAGCAGTATTAGATTCCGATGCACCATTGTAGGTTTACTGTATCCCTTGGATCTTCAAATCAACGATGAAAAACAGAAATTGCATCGTAATTGAATACAAAAGGCAAAATTTCGACTTATTTATAAGAGGAGTAACTCTTCTAATAGTTCAAGTTTGAGCCTTTCCTGGGACAGCAGTATTAGATTCCGATGCACCATCGCAGGTTTACTGTATCTCTTGGACCTTCAAATCAACGATGAAACACAGAAATTGCATCGATATTGAATACAAAAGGCAAAATTTCGACTTATTTATAAGAGGACTAACTCTTCTAATAGTTCGTGCTTTAGCCTTTCATGGTACAACAGTATTAGATTCCGATGCACCATTGCAGGTTTACTGTATCCCTTGGACCTTCAAATCAACGATGAAACACAGAATTTGCATCGTAATTGAATACAAAAGGCAAAATGTCGACTTATTTACAAGAGGAGTAAATCTTCTAATAGATCGTGTTTTAGCCTTTCCTGGGATAGCAGTATTAGATTCCGATGCACCATTGCAGATTTACTGTATCCCTAAGAACTTCAAATCAACGATGAAACACAGAAATTGCATCGATATTGAATAGAAAAAGTAAAATGTCGACTTATTTACAAGAGGAGTAACTCTTCTAATAGTTCGTGCTTTGAGCCTTTCCTGGGACAGCAGTATTAGATTCCGATGCACCATTGCAGGATTACTGTATCCCTTGGACCTTCAAATCAACGATGAAACACAGAAATTACATCGATTTTGAATACAAAAGGCAAAATGTCGACTTAGTTATAAGAGGAGTAACTCTTCTAATAGTTCGTGCTTTGAGCCTTTCCTGGGACAGCAGTATTAGATTCCAATGCACCATTGCAGGTTTACTGTATCCCTTGGACCTTCAAATCAACGATGAAACACAGGAATTGCATCGATGTTGAATACAAAAGGCAAAATTTCGACTTATTTACAAGAGCAGTAACTCTTCTAATAGTTCGTGCTTTTAGCCTTTCCTGGGACAGCAGTATTAGATTCCGATGCACCATTGCAGGTTTACTGTATCCCTTGGCCCTTCAAATCAACGATGAAACACAGAAATTGCATCGATATTGAATACAAAAGGCAAAATGTCGACTTATTTATAAGAGGAGTAACTCTTCTAATAGTTCGTGCTTTGAGCCTTTCCTGGGACAGCAGTATTAGATTCCGATGCGCCATTGCAGGTTTGCTGTATCCCTTGGACCTTCAAATCAACGATGAAACACAGAAATTGCATCGATATTGAATACAAAAGGCAAAATGTCGACTTATTTACAAGAGGAGCAACTCTTCTAATAGTTCGTGCTTTGAGCCTTTCCTGGGGCAGCAGTATTAGATTCCGATGCACCATTGCAGGTTTACTGTTTCCTTTGGACCTTTAAATCAACGATGAAACACAGAAATTGCATCGATATTGAATACAAAAGGCAAAATGTCGACTTATTTACAAGAGGAGTAACTCTTCTAATAGTTCGTGCTTTGAGCCTTTCCTGGGACAGCAGTATTAGATTCCGATGCGCCATTGCAGGTTTTCTGTATCCCTTGGACCTTCAAATCAACGATGAAACACAGAAATTGCATCGATATTGAATACAAAAGGCAAAATGTCGACTTATTTACAAGAGGAGCAACTCTTCTAATAGTTCGTGCTTTGAGCCTTTCCTGGGACAGCAGTATTAGATTCCGATGCACCATTGCAGGTTTACAGTATCCCTTGGACCTTCAAATCAACGATGAAACACAGAAATTGCATCGATATTGAATACAAAAGGCAAAATGTCGACTTATTTACAAGAGCAGTTACTCTTCTAATAGTTCGTGCTTTTAGCCTTTCCTGGGACAGCAGTATTAGATTCCGATGCACCATTGCAGGTTTACTGTATCCCTTGGACCTTCAAATCAACTATGAAACAAAGAAATTGCATCGATATTGAATACAAAAGGAAAAATGCCGACTTATTTACAAGAGGAGTAACCCTTCTAATAGTTCGTGCTTTGAGCCTTTCCTGGGACAGCAGTATTAGATTCCGATGCACCATTGCAGGATTACTGTATCCCTTGGACCTTCAAATAAACAATGAAACACAGAAATTGCATCGATATTGAATACAAAAGGCAAAATGTCGACTTATTTAAAAGAGGAGTAACTCTTCTAATAGTTCGTGCTTTGAGCCTTTCCTGGGACAACAGTATTAGATTCCGATGCACCATTGCAGGTTTACTGTATCCCTTGGACCTTCAAATCAACGATGAAACACAGAAATTGCATCGATATTGAATACAAAAGGCAAAATTTCGACTTATTTATAAGAGGAGTAACTCTTCTAATAGTTCATGTTTGAGCCTTTCCTGGGACAGCAGTATTAGATTCCGATGCACAATCGCAGGTTTACTGTATCTCTTGGACCTTCAAATCAACGATGAAACACAGAAATTGCATCGATATTGAATACAAAAGGCAAAATTTCGACTTATTTATAAGAGGAGTAACTCTTCTAATAGTTCGTGCTTTTAGCCTTTCATGGGACAGCAGTATTAGATTCCGATGCACCATTGCAGGTTTACTGTATCCCTTGGACCTTCAAATCAACGATGAAACACAGAAATTGCATCGATATTGAATACAAAAGGCAAAATGTCGACTTATTTACAAGAGCAGTAACTCTTCTAATAGTTCGTGATTTTAGCCTTTCCTGGGACAGCAGTATTAGATTCCGATTCACCATTGCACGTTTACTGTATCCCTTGGCCCTTCAAATCAACGATGAAACACACAAATTGCATCGATATTGAACACAAAAGGAAAAATGTCGACTTATTTACAAGAGGAGTAACTCTTCTAATAGTTCGTGTTTGAGCCTTTCCTGGGACAGCAGTATTAGATTCCGATGCACCATTGCAGGATTACTGTATCCCTTGGACCTTAAAATCAACGATGAAACACAGAAATTGCATCGATATTGAATACAAAAGGCAAAATGTCGACTTATTTATAAGAGGAGTAACTCTTCTAATAGTTCGTGCTTTGAGCCTTTCCTGGGACAGCAGTATTAGATTCCGATGCGCCATTGCAGGTTTGCTGTATCCCTTGGACCTTCAAATCAACGATGAAACACAGAAATTGCATCGATATTGAATACAAAAGGCAAAATGTCGACTTATTTACAAGAGGAGCAACTCTTCTAATAGTTCGTGCTTTGAGCCTTTCCTGGGGCAGCAGTATTAGATTCCGATGCACCATTGCAGGTTTACTGTTTCCTTTGGACCTTCAAATCAACGATGAAACACAGAAATTGCATCGATATTGAATACAAAAGCAAAATGTCGACTTATTTATAAGGGAGTAACTGTTCTAATAGTTCATGTTTTAGCCTTTCCTGGGACAGCAGTATTAGATTCCGATGCACCATTGCACGTTTACTGTATCCCTTGGGCCTTCAAATCAACGATGAAACACAGAAATTGCATCGATATTGAATACAAAAGGCAAAATGTCGACTTATTTACAAGAGGAGCAACTCTTCTAATAGTTCGTGCTTTGAGCCTTTCCTGGGACAGCAGTATTAGATTCCGATGCACCATTGCAGGTTTGCTGTATCCCTTGGACCTTCAAATCAACGATGAAACACAGAAATTGCATCGATATTGAATACAAAAGGCAAATGTCGACTTATTTATAAGGGGGATAATTCTTCTAATAGTTCATGTTTGAGCCTTTCCTGGGACAGCCGTATTAGATTCCGATGCACCATTGCACGTTTACTGTATCCCTTGGACATTCAAATCAACGATGAAACACAGAAATTGCATCGCTTTTGAATACAAAAGGCAAAATGTCGACTTAGTTATAAAAGGAGTAACTCTTCTAATAGTTCGTGCTTTGAGCCTTTCCTGGGACAGCAGTATTAGATTCCGATGCACCATTGCAGGTTTACTGTATCCCTTGGACCTTCAAATCAACGATGAAACAAAGAAATTGCATCGATATTGAATACAAAAGGCAAAATTTCGACTTAGTTATAAGAGGAGTAACTCTTCTAATAGTTCGTGCTTTGAGCCTTTCCTGGGACAGCAGTATTAGATTCCGATGCACCATTGCAGGTTTACTGTATCCCTTGGCCCTTCAAATCAACGATGAAACACAGAAATTGCATCGATATTGAATACAAAAGGAAAAATGTCGACATATTTACAAGAGGAGTAACTCTTCTAATAGTTCGTGTTTGAGCCTTCCCTGGGACAGCAGTATTAGATTCCGATGCACCATTGCAGGATTACTGTATCCCTTGGACCTTCAAATCAACGATGAAACACAGAAATTGCATCGATATTGAATACAAAAGGCAAAATGTCGACATATTTATAAGAGGAGTAACTCTTCTAATAGTTCGTGCTTTGAGCCTTTCCTGGGACAGCAGTATTAGATTCCGATGCGCCATTGCAGGTTTGCTGTATCCCTTGGACCTTCAAATCAACGATGAAACAGAGAAATTGCATCGATATTGAATACAAAATGCAAAATGTCGACTTATTTACAAGAGGAGCAACTCTTCTAATAGTTCGTGTTTGAGCCTTTCCTGGGGCAGCAGTATTAGATTCCGATGCACCATTGCAGGTTTACTGTTCCCTTTGGACCTTCAAATCAACGATGAAACACAGAAATTGCATCGATATTGAATACAAAAGGCAAAATGTCGACTTATTTGTAAGGGAGTAACTGTTCTAATAGTTCATGTTTGAGCCTTTCCTGGGACAGCAGTATTAGATTCCGATGCACCATTGCACATTTACTGTATCCCTTGGGCCTTCAATTAACGATGAAACACAGAAATTGCATCGATATTGAATACAAAATGCAAAATGTCGACTTATTTACAAGAGGAGTAACTCTTCTAATAGTTCGTGGTTTGAGCCTTTCCTGGGACAGCAGTATTAGATTCCGATGCACCATTGCAGGTTTTCTGTATCCCTTGGACCTTCAAATCAACGATGAAACACAGAAAATGCATCGATATTGAATACAAAAGGCAAAATGTCGACTTATTTACAAGAGCAGTTACTCTTCTAATAGTTCGTGCTTTTAACCTTTCCTGGGACAGCAGTATTAGATTCCGATGCACCATTGCAGGTTTACTGTACCCCTTGGACCTTCAAATCAACGATGAAACAAAGAAATTGCATCGATATTGAACACAAAAGGAAAAATGTCGACTTATTTACAAGAGGATTAACTCTTCAAATAGTTCGTGCTTTGAGCCTTTCCTGGGACAGCAGTATTAGATTCCGATGCACCATTGCAGGTTTACTGTATCCCTTGGACCTTCAAATCAACGATGAAACACAGAAATTGCATCGATATTGAATACAAAAGCAAAATGTCAACTTATTTACAAGAGGAGTAACTCTTCTAATAGTTCGTGCTTTTAGCCTTTCCTCGGACAGCAGTATTAGATTCCGATGCACCACTGCAGGTTTTCTGTATCCCTTGGACCTTCAATTCAACGATGAAACACAGAAATTGCATCGATATTGAATACAAAAGGCAAAATGTCGACTTATTTACAAGAGGAGTAACTCTTCTAATAGTTCGTGCTTTGAGCCTTTCCTGGGACAGCAGTATTAGATTCCGATGCACCAATGCAGGTTTACTGTATCCCTTGGACCTTCAAATCAACGATGAAACACAGAAATTGCATCGATATTGAATACAAAAGGCAAAATGTCGACTTACTTACAAGAGCAGTAACTCTTCTAATAGTTCGTGGTTTTAGCCTTTCCTGGGACAGCAGTATTAGATTCCGATGCACCATTGCAGGTTTACTGTATCCCTTGGACCTTCAAATCAACGATTAAACAAAGAAATTGCATCGATATTGAATACAAAAGGAAAAATGTCGAGTTATTTACAAGAGGAGTAACTCTTCAAATAGTTCGTGCTTTGAGCCTTTCCTGGGACAGCAGTATTAGATTCCGATGCACCATTGCAGGTTTACTGTATCCCTTGGACCTTCAAATCAACGATGAAACATAGAATTTGCATCGATATTGAATACAAAAGCAAAATGTCGACTTATTTACAAGAGGAGTAACTCTTCTAATAGTTCGTGCTTTTAGCCTTTCCTCGGACAGCAGTATTAGATTCCGATGCACCATTGCAGGTTTACTGTATCCCTTGGATCTTCAAATCAACGATGAAAAACAGAAATGGCGTCGATATTGAATAAAAAAGCAAAATGTCGACTTATTTTCAAGAGGAGTAACACTTCTAATAGTTCGTGATTTGAGCCTTTCCTGGGACAGCATTATTAGATTCCGATGCACCATTGCAGGTTTACTGTATCCCTTGGACATTCAAATCAACGATGAAACACAGAAATTGCATCGATATTGAATACAAAAGGCAAAATTTCGACTTATTTATAAGAGGAGTAACTCTTCTAATAGTTCGTTCTTTGAGCCTTTCCTGGGGCAGCAGTATTAGATTCCGATGCACCATTGCAATTTTACTGTTTCTTTTGGACCTTCAATTCAACGATGAAACACAGAAATTGCATCGATATTGAATACAAAAGGAAAAATGTCGACTTATTTACAAGAGGAGTAACTCTTCAAATAGGTCGTGCTTTGAGCCTTTCCTGGGACAGCAGTATTAGATTCCGATACACCATTGCACGTTTACTGTATCCCTTGGACATTCAAATCAACGATGAAACACAGAAATTGCATCGATTTTGAATACAAAAGGCAAAATGTCGACTTAGTTATAAGAGGAGTAACTCTTCTAATAGTTCGTGTTTTGAGCCTTTCCTGGGACAGCAGTATTAGATTCCGATGCACCATGCAGGTTTACTGTATCCCTTGGACCTTCAAATCAACGATGAAACACAGAAATTGCATCGATATTGAATACAAAAGGCAAAATGTCGACTTATTTATAAGAGGAGTAACTCTTCTAATAGTTCGTGCTTTGTGCCTTTCCTGGGACAGCAGTATTAGATTCTGATGCACCATCGCAGGTTTACTGATCTCTTGCACCTTCAAATCAACGATGAAACACAGAAATTGCATCGATTATGAATACAAAAGTCAAAATTTTGACTTATTTATAAGAGGAGTAACTCTTCTAATAGTTCGTGCTTTTAGCCTTTCATGGGACAACAGTATTAGATTCCGATGCACCATTGCAGGTTTACTGTATCCCTTGGACCTTCAAATCAACGATGAAACACAGAATTTGCATCGTAATTGAATACAAAAGGCAAAATGTCGACTTATTTACAAGACGAGTAACTATTCTAATAGTTCGTGTTTTAGCCTTTTCTGGGATAGCAGTATTAGATTCCGATGCACCATTGCAGATTTACTGTATCCCTAAGAACTTCAAATCAACGATGAAACACAGAAATTGCATCGGTATTGAATACAAAAGGCAAAATGTCGACTTAGTTATAAGAGTAGTAACTCTTCTAATAGTTCGTGTATGAGCCTTTCCTGGGACAGCAGTATTAGATTCCGATGCACCATTGCAGGATTACTGTATCCCTTGGACCTTCAAATCAACGATGAAACACAGAAATTGCATCGATATTGAATACAAAATGCAAAATGTCGACTTATTTATAAGAGGAGTAACTCTTCTAATAGTTCGTGCTTTGAGCCTTTCCTGGGACAGCAGTATTAGATTCCGATGCGCCATTGCAGGTTTGCTGTATCCCTTGGACCTTCAAATCAACGATGAAAACAGAAATTGCATCGATATTGAATACAAAAGGCAAAATGTCGACTTATTTACAAGAGGAGCAACTCTTCTAATAGTTCGTTCTTTGAGCCTTTCCTGGGGCAGCAGTATTAGATTCCGATGCACCATTGCAGGTTTACTGTTTCTTTTGGACCTTCAAAACAACGATGAAACACAGAAATTGCATCGATATTGAATACAAAAGGCAAAATGTCGACTTATTTATAAGGGAGTAACTGTTCTAATAGTTCATACTTGAGCCTTTCCTGGGACAGCAGTATTAGATTCCGATGCACCATTGCACGTTTACTGTATCCCTTGGACATTCAAATCAACGATGAAACACAGAAATTGCATCGATTTTGAATACAAAAGGCAAAATGTCGACTTAGTTAAAAGAGGAGTAACTCTTCTAATAGTTCGTGTTTTGAGCCTTTCCTGGGACAGCAGTATTAGATTCCGATGCACCATTGCAGGTTTACTGTATCCCTTGGACCTTCAAATCAACGATGAAACACAGAAATTGCATCGATATTGAATACAAAAGGCAAAATGTCGACTTATTTACAAGAGCAGTTACTCTTCTAATAGTTCGTGCTTTTAGCCTTTCCTGGGACAGCAGTATTAGATTCCGATGCACCATTGCAGGTTTACTGTATCCCTTGGACCTTCAAATCAACTATGAAACAAAGAAATTGCATCGATATTGAATACAAAAGAAAAATGTCGACTTATTTACAAGAGGAGTAACTCTTCTAATAGTTCGTGCTTTGAGCCTTTCCTGGGACAGCAGTATTAGATTCCGATGCACCATTGCAGGATTATTGTATCCCTTGGACCTTCAAATAAACAATGAAACACAGTAATTGCATCGATATTGAATACAAAAGGCAAAATGTCGACTTATTTAAATGAGGAGTAACTCTTCAAATAGTTCGTGCTTTGAGCCTTTCCTGGGACAACAGTATTAGATTCCGATGCACCATTGCAGGTTTACTGTATCCCTTGGACCTTCAAATCAACGATGAAACACAGAAATTGCATCGATATTGAATACAAAAGGCAAAATTTCGACTTATTTATAAGAGGAGTAACTCTTCTAATAGTTAATGTTTGAGCCTTTCCTGGGACAGCAGTATTAGATTCCGATGCACAATCGCAGGTTTACTGTATCTCTTGGACCTTCAAATCAACGATGAAACACAGAAATTGCATCGATATTGAATACAAAGGGCAAAATTTCGACTTATTTATAAGAGTAGTAACTCTTCTAATAGTTCGTGCTTTTAGCCTTTCATGGGACAGCAGTATTAGATTCCGATGCACCATTGCAGGTTTACTGTATCCCTTGGACCTTCAAATCAACGATGAAACACAGAAATTGCATCGATATTGAATACAAAAGGCAAAATGTCGACTTATTTATAAGAGGAGTAACTCTTCTAATAGTTCGTGGTTTGAGCCTTTCCTGGGACAGCAGTATTAGATTCCGATGCACCATTGCAGGATTACTGTATCCCTTGGACCTTCAAATAAACAATGAAACACAGTAATTGCATCGATATTGAATACAAAAGGCAAAATGTCGACTTATTTACAAGAGGAGTAACTCTTCTAATAGTTCGTGCTTTGAGCCTTTCCTGGGACAGCAGTATTAGATTCCGATGCACCAATGCAGGTTTACTGTATCCCTTGGACCTTCAAATCAACGATGAAACACAGAAATTGCATCGATATTGAATACAAAAGGCAAAATGTCGACTTACTTACAAGAGCAGTAACTCTTCTAATAGTTCGTGGTTTTAGCCTTTCCTGGGACAGCAGTATTAGATTCCGATGCACCATTGCAGGTTTACTGTATCCCTTGGACCTTCAAATCAACGATTAAACAAAGAAATTGCATCGATATTGAATACAAAAGGAAAAATGTCGACTTATTTACAAGAGGAGTAACTCTTCAAATAGTTCATGCTTTGAGCCTTTCCTGGGACAGCAGTATTAGATTCCGATGCACCATTGCAGGTTTACTGTATCCCTTGGACCTTCAAATCAACGATGAAACATAGAAATTGCATCGATATTGAATACAAAAGCAAAATGTCGACTTATTTACAAGAGGAGTAACTCTTCTAATAGTTCGTGCTTTTAGCCTTTCCTCGGACAGCAGTATTAGATTCCGATGCACCATTGCAGGTTTACTGTATCCCTTGGATCTTCAAATCAACAATGAAAAACAGAAATGGCGTCGATATTGAATAAAAAAGCAAAATATCGACTTATTTTCAAGAGGAGTAACACTTCTAATAGTTCGTGATTTGAGCCTTTCCTGGGACAGCATTATTAGATTCCGATGCACCATTGCAGGTTTACTGTATCCCTTGGACATTCAAATCAACGATGAAACACAGAAATTGCATCGATATTGAATACAAAAGGCAAAATTTCGACTTATTTATAAGAGGAGTAACTCTTCTAATAGTTCGTTCTTTGAGCCTTTCCTGGGGCAGCAGTATTAGATTCCGATGCACCATTGCAATTTTACTGTTTCTTTTGGACCTTCAATTCAACGATGAAACACAGAAATTGCATCGATATTGAATACAAAAGGAAAAATGTCGACTTATTTACAAGAGGAGTAACTCTTCAAATAGGTCGTGCTTTGAGCCTTTCCTGGGACAGCAGTATTAGATTCCGATACACCATTGCACGTTTACTGTATCCCTTGGACATTCAAATCAACGATGAAACACAGAAATTGCATCGATTTTGAATACAAAAGGCAAAATGTCGACTTAGTTATAAGAGGAGTAACTCTTCTAATAGTTCGTGTTTTGAGCCTTTCCTGGGACAGCAGTATTAGATTCCGATGCACCATCAGGTTTACTGTATCCCTTGGACCTTCAAATCAACGATGAAACACAGAAATTGCATCGATATTGAATACAAAAGGCAAAATGTCGACTTATTTATAAGAGGAGTAACTCTTCTAATAGTTCGTGCTTTGTGCCTTTCCTGGGACAGCAGTATTAGATTCTGATGCACCATCGCAGGTTTACTGATCTCTTGGACCTTCAAATCAACGATGAAACACAGAAATTGCATCGATTATGAATACAAAAGTCAAAATTTTGACTTATTTATAAGAGGAGTAACTCTTCTAATAGTTCGTGCTTTTAGCCTTTCATGGGACAACAGTATTAGATTCCGATGCACCATTGCAGGTTTACTGTATCCCTTGGACCTTCAAATCAACGATGAAACACAGAATTTGCATCGTAATTGAATACAAAAGGCAAAATGTCGACTTATTTACAAGACGAGTAACTATTCTAATAGTTCGTGTTTTAGCCTTTTCTGGGATAGCAGTATTAGATTCCGATGCACCATTGCAGATTTACTGTATCCCTAAGAACTTCAAATCAACGATGAAACACAGAAATTGCATCGGTATTGAATACAAAAGGCAAAATGTCGACTTAGTTATAAGAGTAGTAACTCTTCTAATAGTTCGTGTATGAGCCTTTCCTGGGACAGCAGTATTAGATTCCGATGCACCATTGCAGGATTACTGTATCCCTTGGACCTTCAAATCAACGATGAAACACAGAAATTGCATCGATATTGAATACAAAATGCAAAATGTCGACTTATTTATAAGAGGAGTAACTCTTCTAATAGTTCGTGCTTTGAGCCTTTCCTGGGACAGCAGTATTAGATTCCGATGCGCCATTGCAGGTTTGCTGTATCCCTTGGACCTTCAAATCAACGATGAAAACAGAAATTGCATCGATATTGAATACAAAAGGCAAAATGTCGACTTATTTACAAGAGGAGCAACTCTTCTAATAGTTCGTTCTTTGAGCCTTTCCTGGGGCAGCAGTATTAGATTCCGATGCACCATTGCAGGTTTACTGTTTCTTTTGGACCTTCAAATCAACGATGAAACACAGAAATTGCATCGATATTGAATACAAAAGGCAAAATGTCGACTTATTTATAAGGGAGTAACTGTTCTAATAGTTCATACTTGAGCCTTTCCTGGGACAGCAGTATTAGATTCCGATGCACCATTGCACGTTTACTGTATCCCTTGGACATTCAAATCAACGATGAAACACAGAAATTGCATCGATTTTGAATACAAAAGGCAAAATGTCGACTTAGTTAAAAGAGGAGTAACTCTTCTAATAGTTCGTGTTTTGAGCCTTTCCTGGGACAGCAGTATTAGATTCCGATGCACCATTGCAGGTTTACTGTATCCCTTGGACCTTCAAATCAACGATGAAACACAGAAATTGCATCGATATTGAATACAAAAGGCAAAATGTCGACTTATTTACAAGAGCAGTTACTCTTCTAATAGTTCGTGCTTTTAGCCTTTCCTGGGACAGCAGTATTAGATTCCGATGCACCATTGCAGGTTTACTGTATCCCTTGGACCTTCAAATCAACTATGAAACAAAGAAATTGCATCGATATTGAATACAAAAGGAAAAATGTCGACTTATTTACAAGAGGAGTAACTCTTCTAATAGTTCGTGCTTTGAGCCTTTCCTGGGACAGCAGTATTAGATTCCGATGCACCATTGCAGGATTACTGTATCCCTTGGACCTTCAAATAAACAATGAAACACAGTAATTGCATCGATATTGAATACAAAAGGCAAAATGTCGACTTATTTAAATGAGGAGTAACTCTTCAAATAGTTCGTGCTTTGAGCCTTTCCTGGGACAACAGTATTAGATTCCGATGCACCATTGCAGGTTTACTGTATCCCTTGGACCTTCAAATCAACGATGAAACACAGAAATTGCATCGATATTGAATACAAAAGGCAAAATTTCGACTTATTTATAAGAGGAGTAACTCTTCTAATAGTTAATGTTTGAGCCTTTCCTGGGACAGCAGTATTAGATTCCGATACACAATCGCAGGTTTACTGTATCTCTTGGACCTTCAAATCAACGATGAAACACAGAAATTGCATCGATATTGAATACAAAGGGCAAAATTTCGACTTATTTATAAGAGTAGTAACTCTTCTAATAGTTCGTGCTTTTAGCCTTTCATGGGACAGCAGTATTAGATTCCGATGCACCATTGCAGGTTTACTGTATCCCTTGGACCTTCAAATCAACGATGAAACACAGAAATTGCATCGATATTGAATACAAAAGGCAAAATGTCGACTTATATATAAGAGGAGTAACTCTTCTAATAGTTCGTGCTTTGAGCCTTTCCTGGGACAGCAGTATTAGATTCCGATGCGCCATTGCAGGTTTGCTGTATCCCTTGGACCTTCAAATCAACGATGAAACACAGAAATTGCATCGATATTGAATACAAAAGGCAAAATGTCAACTTATTTACAAGAGTAGTAAATCTTTTAATAGTTCGTGTATTGAGATTTTCCTGGGACAGCAGTATTAGACTCCGATGCACCATTGCAGGTTTACTGTATCCCTTGGACCTTCCAATCAACGATGAAACACAGAAATAGCATCGATATTGAATACAAAAGGCAAAATGTCGACTTATTTACAAGAGGAGTAACTCTTCTAATAGTTCGTGCTTTGAGCCTTTCCTGGGACAGCAGTAATAGATTCCGATGCACCATTGCAGGATTACTGTATCCCTTGGACCCTCAAATCAACGATGAAACACAGAGAATGCATCGATATTGAATAAAAAATGCAAATTATCGACTTACTTACAAGCGGATTAACTCTTCTAACAGTTCGTGGTTTGAGCCTTACCTGGGACAGCAGTATTAGGTTCCGATGCACCATTGCAGGTTTACTGTATCCCTTGAACCTTCAAATCAACGATGAAACAGAGAAATTGCATCGATATTGAACACAAAATGCAAAATGTAGTCTTATTTACAAGAGGAGTAACTCTTCTAATAGTTCGTGATTTGAGCCTTGCGTATGACAGCAGTATTAGATTCCGATGCACCATTGCATGTTTACTGTATCCCTTGGACCTTCAAATCAACGATGAAACACAGAAATTGCATCGATATTGAATAAAAAAGGCAAAATGTCGACTTATTTACAAGAGGAATAACTCTTCTAATAGTTCTTGCTTTGAGCCTTTCCTGGCACAGCAGTACTAGATTCCGATGCACCATTGCAGGTTTACTGGATCCCTTAGACCTTCAAATCGACGATGAAACACAGAAATTGCATCGATATTGAATACAAAAGGCAAAATTCGACTTATTTATAAGAGGAGTAACTCTTCTAATAGTTCGTGTTTTGAGACTTTCCTGGGACAGCAGTATTAGATTCCGATGCACCATTGCAGGTTTACTGTATCCCTTGGACCTGCAAATCAACGATGAAACACACAAATTGCATCGATATTGAATACAAAAGGCAAAATGTCGACTTATTTACAAGATGAGTAACTCTTCTAATAGTTCGAGATTTTAGCCCTTCCTGGGACAGCAGTATTAGATTCCGATGCACCATTGCAGGTTTACTGTATCCCTTGGACCTTGAAATCAACGATGAAACACAGAAATTGCATCGATATTGAATACAAAAGGCAAAATGTCGACTTATTTATAAGAGGAGTAACTCTTCTAATAGTTCGTGCTTTTAGCCTTTCCTGGGACTGCAGTATTAGATTCCGATGCACCATTGCAGGTTTACTGTATCCCTTGGACCTTCAAATCAACGATGAAACACAGAAATTGCATCGATATTTAATACAACAGGAAAAATGTCGACTTAATTACAAGAGGAGTAGCTTTTCTAATAGTTCGTGCTTTGAGCCTTTCCTGGGACAACAGTATTAGATTCCGATGCACCATTGCAGGTTTACTGTATCCCTTGAACCTTCAAATCAACGATGAAACACAGATATTGCATCGATATTGAATACAAAAGGCAAAAATTCGACTTATTTACAAGAGGAGTAACTCTTCTAAAAGTTGGTGTTTTAGCCTTTCCTGAGACAGCAGTATTAGATACCGATGCACCATTGCAGGTTTACTGTATCGCTTGGACCCTCAAATTTACGATGACACACAGAAATTGCATCGATATTGAATACAAAAGGCAAAATGTCGACTTATTTACAAGAGGAGTAAATCTTTTAATAGTTCGTGTATTGAGATTTTCCTGGGACAGCAGTATTAGACTCCGATGCACCATTGCAGGTTTACTGTATCCCTTGGACATTCAAATCAACGATGAAACACAGAAATTGCATCGATTTTGAATACAAAAGGCAAAATGTCGACTTAGTTATAAGAGGAGTAACTCTTCTAATAGTTCGTGTTTTGAGCCTTTCCTGGGACAGCAGTATTGGATTCCGATGCACCATTGCAGGTTTACTGTATCCCTTGGACCTTCAAATCAACGATGAAACACAGAAATTGCATCGATATTGAATACAAAAGGCAAAATGTCGACTTATTTACAAGAGCAGTTACTCTTCTAATAGTTCGTGCATTTAGCCTTTCCTGGGACAGCAGTATTAGATTCCGATGCACCATTGCAGGTTTACTGTATCCCTTGGACCTTCAAATCAACTATGAAACAAAGAAATTGCATCGATATTGAATACAAAAGGAAAAATGTCGACTTATTTACAAGAGGAGTAACTCTTCTAATAGTTCGTGCTTTGAGCCTTTCCTGGGACAGCAGTATTATATTCCGATGCACCATTGCAGGATTACTGTATCCCTTGGACCTTCAAATAAACAATGAAACACAGTAATTACATCGATATTGAATACAAAAGGCAAAATGTCGACTTATTTCAAAGAGGAGTAACTCTTCAAATAGTTCGTGCTTTGAGCCTTTCCTGGGACAACAGTATTAGATTCCGATGCACCATTGCAGGTTTACTGTATCCCTTGGACCTTCAAATCAACGATGAAACACAGAAATTGCATCGATATTGAATACAAAAGGCAAAATTTCGACTTATTTATAAGAGGAGTAACTCTTCTAATAGTTCATGTTTGAGACTTTCCTGGGACAGCAGTATTAGATTCCGATGCACAATCGCAGGTTTACTGTATCTCTTGGACCTTCAAATCAACGATGAAACACAGAAATTGCATCGATATTGAATACAAAAGGCAAAATTTCGACTTATTTATAAGAGTAGTAACTCTTCTAATAGTTCGTGCTTTTAGCCTTTCATGGGACAGCAGTATTAGATTCCGATGCACCATTGCAGGTTTACTGTATCCCTTGGACCTTCAAATCAACGATGAAACACAGAAATTGCATCGATATTGAATACAAAAGGCAAAATGTCGACTTATTTATAAGAGGAGTAACTCTTCTAATAGTTCGTGCTTTGAGCCTTTCCTGGGACAGCAGTATTAGATTCCGATGCGCCATTGCAGGTTTGCTGTATCCCTTGGACCTTCAAATCAACGATGAAACACAGAAATTGCATCGATATTGAATACAAAAGGCAAAATGTCAACTTATTTACAAGAGGAGTAAATCTTTTAATAGTTCGTGTATTGAGATTTTCCTGGGACAGCAGTATTAGACTCCGATGCACCATTGCAGGTTTACTGTATCCCTTGGACCTTCCAATCAACGATGAAACACAGAAATAGCATCGATATTGAATACAAAAGGCAAAATATCGACTTATTTACAAGAGGAGTAACTCTTCTAATAGTTCGTGCTTTGAGCCTTTCCTGGGACAGCAGTAATAGATTCAGATGCACCATTGCAGGATTACTGTATCCCTTGGACCCTCAAATCAACGATGAAACACAGAGATTGCATCGATATTGAATAAAAAATGCAAATTATCGACTTACTTACAAGAGGATTAACTCTTCTAACAGTTCGTGGTTTGAGCCTTACCTGGGACAGCAGTATTAGGTTCCGATGCACCATTGCAGGTTTACTGTATCCCTTGAACCTTCAAATCAACGATGAAACAGAGAAATTGCATCGATATTGAACACAAAATGCAAAATGTAGTCTTATTTACAAGAGGAGTAACTCTTCTAATAGTTCGTGATTTGAGCCTTGCGTATGACAGCAGTATTAGATTCCGATGCACCATTGCATGTTTACTGTATCCCTTGGACCTTCAAATCAACGATGAAACACAGAAATTGCATCGATATTGAATAAAAAAGGCGAAATGTCGACTTATTTACAAGAGGAAAAACTCTTCTAATAGTTCTTGCTTTGAGCCTTTCCTGGCACAGCAGTACTAGATTCCGATGCACCATTGCAGGTTTACTGGATCCCTTAGACCTTCAAATCGACGATGAAACACAGAAATTGCATCGATATTGAATACAAAAGGAAAAATTCGACTTATTTATAAGAGGAGTAACTCTTCTAATAGTTCGTGTTTTGAGACTTTCCTGGGACAGCAGTATTACATTCCGATGCACCATTGCAGGTTTACTGTATCCCTTGGACCTGCAAATCAACGATGAAACACACAAATTGCATCGATATTGAATACAAAAGGCAAAATGTCGACTTATTTACAAGATGAGTAACTCTTCTAATAGTTCGTGATTTTAGCCCTTCCTGGGACAGCAGTATTAGATTCCGATGCACCTTTGCAGGTTTACTGTATCCCTTGGACCTTGAAATCAACGATGAAACACAGAAATTGCATCGATATTGAATACAAAAGGCAAAATGTCGACTTATTTATAAGAGGAGTAACTCTTCTAATAGTTCATGATTTGAGCCTTTCCTGGGACAGCAGTATTAGATTCCGATGTACCATTGCAGGTTCACTGTATCCCTTGGACCTTCAAATCAACGATGAAACACAGAAATTGCATCGATATTGAATACAAAAGGCAAAATGTCGACCTATTTATAAGAGGAGTAACTCTTCTAATAGATCATGTTTGACCCATTCCTGGGAAAGCAGTATTAGATTCCGATGCACCATTGCACGTTTACTGTATCCCTTCTACCTTCAAATCAACGATGAAACACAGAAATTGCATCGATATTGAATACAAAAGGCATAATGTCGACTTAGTTTAAGAGGAGTAACTCTTCTTATAGTTCGTGCTTCGAGCCTTTCCTGGGACAGCAGTATTAGATTCCGATGCACCATTGCAAGTTTACTGTATCCCTTGGACCTTCAAATCAACGTTGAAACACAGAATTTGCATCGATATTGAATACAAAAGCAAAATGTCGACTTATTTATAAGAGGAGTATCTCTTCAAATAATTCGTCTTTGAGCCTTTCATGGGACAACTGTATTAGATTGCGATGCACCATTGCAGGTTTACTGTATCCCTTGGACCTTCAAATCAACGATGAAACACAGAAATTGCATCGATATTGAATACAAAAGGGAAAATGTCGACCTATGTATATGAGGAGTAACTCTTTTAATAGTTGCCGTTTGAGCCTTTCCGGGGACAGCAGTATAAGATTCCGATGCACCATTGCACGTTTACTGTATTACTTGGACCTTCAAATCAACGATGAAACACAGAAATTGCATCGATATTGAATACAAAAGGCAAAATGTCGACTTATTTATAAGAGCAGTAAATCTTCTAATAGTTCGTGTTTTAGCCATTCCTGGGACAGCAGTATTAGATACCGATGCACCATTGCAGGTTTACTGTATCCCTTGGACCTTCAAATCAACGATGAAACACAGAGATTGCATCGATATTGAATAAAAAATGCAAATTATCGACTTACTTACAAGAGGATTAACTCTTCTAACAGTTCGTGGTTTGAGCCTTACCTGGGACAGCAGTATTAGATTCCGATGCACCATTGCAGGTTTACTGTATCCCTTGAACCTTCAAATCAACGATGAAACAGAGAAATCGCATCGATATTGAACACAAAATGCAAAATGTAGTCTTATTTACAAGAGGAGTAACTCTTCTAATAGTTCGTGATTTGAGCCTTGCGTATGACAGCAGTATTAGATTCCGATGCACCATTGCATGTTTACTGTATCCCTTGGACCTTCAAATCAACGATGAAACACAGAAATTGCATCGATATTGAATACAAAAGGCAAAATTTCGACTTATTTATAAGAGGAGTAACTCTTCTAATAGTTCGTGTTTTGAGACTTTCCTGGGACAGCAGTATTAGATTCCGATGCACCATTGCAGGTTTACTGTATCCCTTGGACCTGCAAATCAACGATGAAACACAGGAATTGCATCGATATTGAATACAAAAGGCAAAATGTCGACTTATTTACAAGATGAGTAACTCTTCTAATAGTTCGTGATTTTAGCCCTTCCTGGGACAGCAGTATTAGATTCCGATGCACCATTGCAGGTTTACTGTATCCCTTGGACCTTGAAATCAACGATGAAACACAGAAATTGCATCGATATTGAATACAAAAGGCAAAATGTCGACTTATTTATAAGAGGAGTAACTCTTCTAATAGTTCATGATTTGAGCCTTTCCTGGGACAGCAGTATTAGATTCCGATGCACTATTGCAGGTTTACTGTATCCCTTGGACCTTCAAATCAACGATGAAGCACAGAAATTGCATCGATATAGAATACAAAAGGCAAAATTTCGACTTATTTATAAGAGGAGTATCTCTTCAAATAATTCGTCTTTGAGCCTTTCATGGGACAACAGTATTAGATTGCGATGCACCATTGCAGGTTTACTGTATCCCTTGGACCTTCAAATCAACGATGAAACACAGAAATTGCATCGATATTAAATACAAAAGGGAAAATGTCGACCTATGTATATGAGGAGTAACTCTTTTAATAGTTGACGTTTGAGCCTTTCCGGGGACAGCAGTATAAGATTCCGATGCACCATTGCACGTTTACTGTATTACTTGGACCTTCAAATCAACGATGAAACACAGAAATTGCATCGATATTGAATACAAAAGGCAAAATGTCGACTTATTTATAAGAGCAGTAACTCTTCTAATAGTTCGTGTTTTAGCCTTTCCTGGGACAGCAGTATTAGATACCGATGCACCATTGCAGGTTTACTGAATCTCTTGGACCCTCAAATTTACGATGACACACAGAAATTGCATCGATATTGAATCCAAAAGGCAAAATGTCGACTTATTTACAAAAGGAGTAACTCTTCTAAAAGTTCGTGCTTTGAGCTTTTCCTGTTACTGCAGTATTAGATTCCGATGCACCATTGCAGGTTTACTGTATCCCTTGGGAGTTCAGATCAACGATGAAACGCAGAAATTGCATCGATATTAAATACAAAAGGCAAAATGTCGACTTATTTACAAGAGGAGTATCACTTCTAATAATCGTGCTTTGAGCCTTTCCTGGGACAGCAGTATTAGATTCCGATGCACCATTGCAGGTTTACTGTATCCCTTGGACCTTCAAATCAACGATGAAACACAGAAATTGCATCGATATTGAATACAAAAGGCAAAATGTCGACCTATGTATATGAGGAGTAACTCTTCTAATAGTTCATGTTTGAGCCTTTCCGGGGACAGCAGTATAAGATTCCGATGCACCATTGCACGTTTACTGTATCCCTTGGACCTTCAAATCAACGATGAAACACAGAAATTGCAACGATATTGAATACAAAAGTCAAAATGTCGACTTAGTTATAAGAGGAGTAACTCTTCTTATAGTTCGTGTTTGAGCCTTTCCTGGGACAGCAGTATTAGATTCCGATGCACCATTGCAGGTTTACTGTATCCCTTGGACCTTCAAATCAACGATGAAACACAGAAATTGCATCGATATTGAATATAAAACGCAAAATATCGACTTATTTACAAGATGAGTAACTCTTCTAATAGTTCGTGATTTTAGCGTTTCCTGGGACAGCAGTATTAGATTCTGATGCACCATTGCAGGTTTACTGTAACCCTTGGACCTCCAAAACAACGATGAAACACAGAATTTGCAACGATATTGAATACAAAAGGCAAAATGTCGACTTATTTACAAGAGGAGTAACTCTTCTAATAGTTCGTGCTTTTAGCGATTTCTGGGACAGCAGTATTAGATTCCGATGCGCTATTGCAGGTTTACTGTATTTACTGTATCCCTTGGACCTTCAAATCAACGATGATACACAGAAATTGCATCGATATTGAATACAAAATGCAAAATGTCGACTTAATTACAAGAGGAGTAACTCTTCTAATAGTTCATGCTTTGAGCCATTCCTGGGACAGCAGTATTAGATTCCGATGCACCATTGCGGGATTACTGTATCCCTAGGACCTTCAAATCAACGTCGAAACACAGAAATTGCATCGATATTGATTACAAAAGGCAAAATGTCGACTTATTTACAAGAGGAGTAACTCTTCTAATAGTCCGTGCTTTGAGCCTCTCCTGGGACAGCAGTATTAGATTCCGATGCGCCGTTGCAGGTTTACTGTATCCCTTGGACCTTCAAATCAACGATGAAACACAGAAATTGCATCGATATTGAATACAAAAGGCAAAATGTCGACTTTTTTATAAGAGGAGTAACTCTTCTAATAGTTCGTGCTTTGAGCCTTTCCTGGGACAGCAGTATTAGATTCCGATGCACCATTGCAGGTTCACTGTATACCTTGGACCTTCACATCAACGATGAAATACAGAAATTGCATCGATATTCAATACAAAAGGCAAAATGTCGACTTATTTATAATAGGATTCACTCTTCTAATAGTTCGTGCTTTTAGCCTTTCCTGGGACAGCAGTATTAGATTCCGATGCACCATTGCAGGTTTACTGTATCTCTTGGACCTTCAAATCAACAATGAAACACAGAAATTGCAAGGATATTGAATACAAAATGCAAAATGTCGACTTATTTATAAGAGGAATAACTCATCTAATAGTTCGTGCTTTGAGCCTTTCCTGGGATAGCAGTTTTAGATTCCGATGCACCATTGCAGGTTTACTGTATCCCTTGGACCTTCAAATCAACGATGAAACACAGAAATTGCATCGATATTGAATATAAAACGCAAAATGTCTACTTATTTACAAGAGGAGTAACTCTTCTAATAGTTCGTGCTTTCAGTTTTTCCTGGGACAGCAGTATTAGATTCCGATGCGCTATTGCAGGTTTACTGTATTTACTGTATCCCTTGGACCTTCAAATCAACGATGATACACAGAAATTGCATCGATATTGAATACAAAATGCAAAATGTCGACTTAATTACAAGACGAGTAACTCTTCTAATAGTTCATGCTTTGAGCCATTCCTGGGACAGCAGTATTAGATTCCGATGCACCATTGCGGGATTACTGTATCCCTAGGACCTTCAAATCAACGACGAAACACAGAAATTGCATCGATATTGATTACAAAAGGCAAAATGTCGACTTATTTACAAGAGGAGTAACTCTTCTAATAAACCGTGCTTTGAGCCTCTCCTGGGACAGCAGTATTAGATTCCGATGCGCCGTTGCAGGTTTACTGTATCCCTTGGACCTTCAAATCAACGATGAAACACAGAAATTGCATCGATATTGAATACAAAAGGCAAAATGTCGACTTTTTTATAAGAGGAGTAACTCTTCTAATAGTTCGTGTTTGAGCCTTTCCTGGGACAGCAGTATTAGATTCCGATGCACCATTGCAGGTTCACTGTATCCCTTGGACCTTCACATCAACGATGAAATACAGAAATTGCATCGATATTCAATACAAAAGGCAAAATGTCGACTTATTTATAATAGGATTCACTCTTCTAATAGTTCGTGCTTTTAGCCTTTCCTGGGACAGCAGTATTAGATTCCGATGCACCATTGCAAGTTTACTGTATCCCTTGGACCTTCAAATCAACAATGAAACACAGAAATTGCATCGATATTGAATACAAAAGGCAAAATGTCGACTTATTTACAAGGGGAGTAACTCTTCTAATTGTTCGTGCTTGAGCCTTTTCTGGGACAGCAGTATTAGATTCCGATGCACCATTGCAGGTTTACTGTATCTCTTGGACATTCAAATCAACAATGAAACACAGAAATTGCAAGGATATTGAATACAAAATGCAAAATGTCGACTTATTTATAAGAGGAATAACTCATCTAATAGTTCGTGCTTTGAGCCTTTCCTGGGATAGCAGTTTTAGATTCCGATGCACCATTGCAGGTTTACTGTATCCCTTGGACCTTCAAATCAACGATGAAACACAGAAATTGCATCGATATTGAATATAAAACGCAAAATGTCTACTTATTTACAAGAGGAGTAACTCTTCTAATAGTTCGTGCTTTTAGCGATTTCTGGGACAGCAGTTTTAGATTCCGATGCGCCATTGCAGGTTTACTGTATCTCTTGGACCTTCAACTCAACGATGTAACACAGAAATTGCATCGATTTGAAAACAAAAGGTAAAATGTCGACTTATATATAAGAGGAGTAACTCTTCTAATAGTTCGTGCTTGAGCCTTTCCTGGGACAGCAGTGTTAGATTCCGATGCACCATTGCAGGTTTACTGTATCCCTTGGACCTGCAAATCAACGATGAAACACAGAAATTGCATCGATATTAAATACAAAACTCAAAATGTCGACTTATTTACAAGAGGAGTAACTCTTCTAATAGTTCGTGCTTTTAGCCTTTCCTGGGACAGCGGTATTAGATTCCGATGCACCATTGCAAGTTTACTGTATCCCTTGGACCATCAAATCAACGATGAAACACAGAAATTGCATCGATATTGAATACAAAAGGCAAAATATCGACTTATTTACAAGAGGAGTAACTCTTCTAATAGTTCGTGTTTTAGCCTTTCCTGGGACAGCAGTATTAGATACCGATGCACCATTGCAGGTTTACTGTATCTCTTGGACCCTCAAATTTACGATGACACACAGAAATTGCATCGATATTGAATACAAAAGGCAAAATGTCGACTTATTTACAAGAGGAGTAAATCTTTTAATAGTTCGTGTATTGAGATTTTCCTGGGACAGCAGTATTAGACTCCGATGCACCATTGCAGGTTTACTGTATCCCTTGGACCTTCAAATCAACGTTGAAACACAGAATTTTCATCGATATTGAATACAAAAGCAAAATGTCGACATATTTACAAGAGGAGTAACTCTTCTAATCGTTCGTGCTTTTAGCCTTTCCTGGGAAAGCAGTATTAGATTCCGATGCACCATTGCAGGTTTACTGTATCCCTTGGACCTTCAAATCAACGATGATACACGGGAATTGCATCGATATTGAATACAACAGGCAAAATGTCGACTTAATTACAAGAGGAGTAGCTCTTCTAATAGTTCGTGTTTTGAGCCTTTCCTGGGACAACAGTATTAGATTCCGATGCACCATTGCAGGTTTACTGTATCCCTTGAACCTTCAAATCAACGATGAAACACAGAAATTGCATCGATATTGAATACAAAAGGCAAAAATTCGACTTATTTACAAGAGGAGTAACTCTTCTAATAGTTCGTGTTTTAGCCTTTCCTGGGACAGCAGTATTAGATACCGATGCACCATTGCAGGTTTACTGTATCTCTTGGACCCTCAAATTTACGATGACACACAGAAATTGCATCGATATTGAATACAAAAGGCAAAATGTCGACTTATTTACAAGAGGAGTAAATCTTTTAATAGTTCGTGTATTGAGATTTTCCTGGGACAGCAGTATTAGACTCCGATGCACCATTGCAGGTTTACTGTATCCCTTGGACCTTCCAATCAACGATGAAACACAGAAATAGCATCGATATTGAATACAAAAGGCAAAATGTCGACTTTTTTACAAGATTAGTAACTCTTCTAATAGTTCGTGCTTTGAGCCTTTCCTGGGACAGCAGTAATAGATTCCGATGCACCATTGCAGGATTACTGTATCCCTTGGACCTTCAAATCAACGATGAAACACAGAAATTGCATCGATATTGAATAAAAAATGCAAATTATCGACTTACTTACAAGAGGAATAACTCTTCTAACAGTTCGTGGTTTGAGCCTTACCTGGGACAGCAGTATTAGATTCCGATGCACCATTGCAGGTTTACTGTATCCCTTGAACCTTCAAATCAACGATGAAACACAGAAATTGCATCGATATTGAACACAAAATGCAAAATGTAGTCTTATTTACAAGAGGCGTAACTCTTCTAATAGTTCGTGCATTGAGCCTTTCCTGGGACAGCAGTATTAGATTCCGATGAATCATTGCAAGTTTACTGTATCCCTTCGACCTTCAAATCAACGAAGAAACACAGAAATTGCATCGATATTGAATACAAAAGGCAAAATATCGACATATTTATAAGAGGAGTAACTCTTCTAATAGTTCATGATTTGAGCCTTTCCTGGGACAGCAGTATTAGATTCCGATGCACCATTGCAGGTTTACTGTATCCCTTGGACCTTCAAATCAACGATGAAGCACAGAAATTGCATCGATATAGAAACAAAAGGCAAAATTTCGACTTATTTATAAGAGGTGTATCTCTTCTAATAATTCGTCTTTGAGCCTTTCATGGGAAAACAGTATTAGATTGCGATGCACCATTGCAGGTTAACTGTATCCCTTGGACCTTCAAATCAACGATGAAACACAGAAATTGCATCGATATTGAATACAAAAGGGAAAATGTCGACCTATGTATATGAGGAGTAACTCTTCTAATAGTTGACGTTTGAGCCTTTCCGGGGACAGCAGTATAAGATTCCGATGCACCATAGCACGTTTACTGTATTACTTGGACCTTCAAATCAACGATGAAACACAGAAATTGCATCGATATTGAATACAAAAGGCAAAATGTCGACTTATTTATAAGAGCAGTAACTCTTCTAATAGTTCGTGCTTTGAGCTTTTCCTGTTACAGCAGTATTAGATTCCGATGCACCATTGCAGGTTTACTGTATCCCTTGGGACTTCAGATCAACGATGAAACGCAGAAATTGCATCGATATTGAATACAAAATGCAAAATGTCGACTTATTTACAAGAGGAGTATCACTTCTAATAATCGTGCTTTGAGCCTTTCCTGGGACAGCAGTATTAGATTCCGATGCACCATTGCAGGTTTACTGTATCCCTTGGACCTTCAAATCAACGATGAAACACAGAAATTGCATCGATATTGAATACAAAAGGCAAAATGTCGACCTATGTATATGAGGAGTAACTCTTCTAATAGTTCATGTTTGAGCCTTTCCGGGGACAGCAGTATAAGATTCCGATGCACCATTGCACGTTTACTGTATCCCTTGGACCTTCAAATCAACGATGAAACACAGAAATTGCATCGATATTGAATACAAAAGTCAAAATGTCGACTTAGTTATAAGAGGAGTTACACTTCTTATAGTTCGTGTTTGAGCCTTTCCTGGGACAGCAGTATTAGATTCCGATGCACCATTGCAGGTTTACTGTATCCCTTGGACCTTCAAATGAACGAAGAAACACAGAAATTGCATCGATATTGAATATAAAACGCAAAATGTCGACTTATTTACAAGATGAGTAACTCTTCTAATAGTTCGTGCTTTTAGCGTTCCCTGGGACAGCAGTATTAGATTCTGATGCACCACTGCAGGTTTACTGTAACCCTTGGACCTCCAAAACAACGATGAAACACAGAATTTGCAACGATATTGAATACAAAAGGCAAAGTGTCGACTTATTTACAAGAGGAGTAACTCTTCTAATAGTTCGTGATTTTAGCGATTTCTGGGACAGCAGTATTAGATTCCGATGCGCCATTGCAGGTTTACTGTATCTCTTGGACATTCAAATCAACGATGTAACACAGAAATTGCATCGATTTGAAAACAAAAGGTAAAGTGTCGACTTATTTATAAGATTAGTAAATCTACTAATAGTTCGTGCTTTGAGCCTTTCCTGGGACAGCAGTGTTAGATTCCGATGCACCATTGCAGGTTTACTGTATCCCTTGGACCTGCAAATCAACGATGAAACACAGAAATTGCATCGATATTAAATACAAAACTCAAAATGTCGACTTATTTACAAGAGGAGTAACTCTTCTAATAGTTCGTGCTTTTAGCCTTTCCTGGGACAGCAGTATTAGATTCCTATGCACCATTCCAAGTTTACTGTATCCCTTGGACCTTCAAAACAACGATGAAACACAGAAATTGCATCGATATTGAATACAAAAGGCAAAATGTCGACTTATTTACAAGAGGAGTAACTCTTCTAATAGTTCGTGCTTTGAGCCTTTCCTGGGACAGCAGTATTAGATTCCGATGCATCATTGCAGGTTTACTGTATCCCTTGGACCTTCAAATCAACGATAAAACACAGAAATTGCATCGATATTGAATACAAAAGGCAAAATGTCGACTTATTTACAAGAGGAGTAAATCTTTTAATAGTTCGTGTATTGAGATTTTCCTGGGACAGCAGTATTAGACTCCGATGCACCATTGCAGGTTTACTGTATCCCTTGGACCTTCAAATCAACGTTGAAACACAGAATTTGCATCGATATTGAATACAAAAGCAAAATGTCGACTTATTTACAAGAGGAGTAACTCTTCTAATAGTTCGTGCTTTTAGCCTTTCCTGGGAAAGCAGTATTAGATTCCGATGCACCATTGCAGGTTTACTGTATCCCTTGGACCTTCAAATCAACGATGAAACACGGGAATTGCATCGATATTGAATACAACAGGCAAAATGTCGACTTAATTACAAGAGGAGTAGCTCTTCTAATAGTTCGTGTTTTGAGCCTTTCCTGGGACAACAGTATTAGATTCCGATGCACCATTGCAGGTTTACTGTATCCCTTGAACCTTCAAATCAACGATGAAACACAGAAATTGCATCGATATTGAATACAAATTCAAAATGTCGACTTATTTACAAGAGCAGTAACTCTTCTAATAGTTCGTGCTTTGAGCCTTTCCTGGGACAGCAGTGTTAGATTCCGATGCACCATTGCAGGATTTCTGTATCCCTTGGACCTTCAAAGCAACGATGAAACACAGAAATTGCATCGATATTGAATACAAAAGGCAAAATGTCGACTTATTTACAAGAGGAGTAAATCTTTTAATAGTTCGTGTATTGAGATTTTCCTGGGACAGCAGTATTAGACTCCGATGCACCATTGCAGGTTTACTGTATCCCTTGGACCTTCGAATCAACGATGAAACACAGAAATAGCATCGATATTGAATACAAAAGGCAAAATGTCGACTTTTTTACAAGAGGAGTAACTCTTCTAATAGTTCGTGCTTTGAGCCTTTCCTGGGACAGCAGTAATAGATTCCGATGCACCATTGCAGGATTACTGTATCCCTTGGACCTTCAAATCAACGATGAAACACAGAAATTGCATCGATATTGAATAAAAAATGCAAATTATCGACTTACTTACAAGAGGATTAACTCTTCTAACAGTTCGTGGTTTGAGCCTTACCTGGGACAGCAGTATTAGATTCCGATGCACCATTGCAGGTTTACTGTATCCCTTGAACCTTCAAATCAACGATGAAGCACAGAAATTGCATCGATATAGAATACAAAAGGCAAAATTTCGACTTATTTATAAGAGGAGTATCTCTTCTAATAATTCGTCTTTGAGCCTTTCATGGGACAACAGTATTAGATTGCGATGCACCATTGCAGGTTTACTGTATCCCTTGGACCTTCAAATCAACGATGAAACACAGAAATTGCATCGATATTGAATACAAAAGGGAAAATGTCGACCTATGTATATGAGGAGTAACTCTTCTAATAGTTGACGTTTGAGCCTTTCCGGGGACAGCAGTATAAGATTCCGATGCACCATTGCACGTTTACTGTATTACTTGGACCTTCAAATCAACGATGAAACACAGAAATTGCATCGATATTGAATACAAATGGCAAAATGTCGACTTATTTATAAGAGCAGTAACTCTTCTAATAGTTCGTGTTTTAGCCTTTCCTGGGACAGCAGTATTAGATACCGATGCACCATTGCAGGTTTACTGTATCTCTTGGACCCTCAAATTTACGATGACACACAGAAATTGCATCGATATTGAATACAAAAGGCAAAATGTCGACCTAATTACAAAAGGAGTAACTCTTCTAATAGTTCGTGCTTTGAGCTTTTCCTGTTACAGCAGTATTAGATTCCGATGCACCATTGCAGGTTTACTGTATCCCTTGGGACTTCAGATCAACGATGAAACGCAGAAATTGCATCGATATTGAATACAAAAGGCAAAATGTCGACTTATTTACAAGAGGAGTATCACTTCTAATAATCGTGCTTTGAGCCTTTCCTGGGACAGCAGTATTAGATTCCGATGCACCATTGCAGGTTTACTGTATCCCTTGGACCTTCAAATCAACGATGAAACACAGAAATTGCATCGATATTGAATACAAAAGCCAAAATGTCGACCTATGTATATGAGGAGTAACTCTTCTAATAGTTCATGTTTGAGCCTTTCCGGGGACAGCAGTATAAGATTCCGATGCACCATTGCACGTTTACTGTATCCCTTGGACCTTCAAATCAACGATGAAACACAGAAATTGCATCGATATTGAATACAAAAGTCAAAATGTCTACTTAGTTATAAGAGGAGTAACTCTTCTTATAGTTCGTGTTTGAGCCTTTCCGGGGACAGCAGTATTAGATTCCGATGCACCATTGCAGGTTTACTGTATCCCTTGGACCTTCAAATGAACGAAGAAACACAGAAATTGCATCGATATTGAATATAAAACGCAAAATGTCGACGTATTTACAAGATGAGTAACTCTTCTAATAGTTCGTGCTTTTAGCGTTCCCTGGGACAGCAGTATTAGATTCTGATGCACCATTGCAGGTTTACTGTAACCCTTGGACCTCCAAAACAACGATGAAACACAGAATTTGCAACGATATTGAATACAAAAGGCAAAATGTCGACTTATTTACAAGAGTAGTAACTCTTCTAATAGTTCGTGATTTTAGCGATTTCTGGGACAGCAGTATTAGATTCCGATGCGCCATTGCAGTTTTACTGTATCTCTTGGACATTCAAATCAACGATGTAACACAGAAATTGCATCGATTTGAAAACAAAAGGTAAAGTGTCGACTTATTTATAAGATTAGTAAATCTACTAATAGTTCGTGCTTTGAGCCTTTCCTGGGACAGCAGTGTTAGATTCCGATGCACCATTGCAGGTTTACTGTATCCCTTGGACCTTCAAAGCAACGATGAAACACAGAAATTGCATCGATATTGAATACAAAAGGCAAAATGTCGACTTATTTACAAGAGGAGTAACTCTTCTAATAGTTCGTGCTTTGAGCCTTTCCTGGGACAGCAGTATTAGATTCCGATGCATCATTGCAGGTTTACTGTATCCCTTGGACCTTCAAATCAACGATAAAACACAGAAATTGCATCGATATTGAATACAAACGGCAAAATGTCGACTTATTTACAAGAGGAGTAACTCTTCTAATAGTTCGTGCTTTGAGCCTTTCCTGGGACAGCAGTATTAGATTCCGATGCATCATTGCAGGTTTACTGTATCCCTTGGACCTTCAAATCAACGATAAAACACAGAAATTGCATCGATATTGAATACAAACGGCAAAATGTCGACTTATTTACAAGAGGAGTAACTCTTCTAATAGTTCGTGCTTTGAGCCTTTCCTGGGACAGCAGTATTAGATTCCGATGCATCATTGCAGGTTTACTGTATCCCTTGGACATTCAAAGCAACGATGAAACACAGAAATTGCATCGATATTGAATACAAAAGCAAAATGACAACTTATTTATAAGAGGAGTAACTCTTCATTTTGTTCGTGCTTTGAGCCTTTCCTGGGAGAGCAGTATTAGATTCCGGTGGACCATTGCAGGTTTGCTGTATCCCTTGGACCTTCAAATCAACGATGAAACATAGAAATTGCATCGATATTGAGTACAAAGGGCAAAATGTCGACTTATTTACAAGAGGGGTAACTCTTCTAATAGTTCGTGCTTTGAGCCTTTCCTGGGACAGCAGTATTAGATTCCGATGCACCATTGCAGGTTTACTGTATCCCTTGGACCTTCAAATCAACGATGAAACACAGAAATTGCATCGATATTGAATACAAAAGACAAAATGTCGATTTATTTACAAGAGGAGTAACTCTTCTAATATTTCTTGGTTTTAGCCTTTCCTGGGATAGCAGTATTAGATTCCGATGCACCATTGCAGGTTTACTGTATCTCTTTGACCTTCAAATCATCGATGAAACACAGAAATTGCATCGATATTGAATACAAAAGGCAAACTGTCGACTTATTTACAAGTTGAGTAACTCTTCTAATAGTTCGTGCTTTTAGTTTTTCCTGGGACAGCAGTATTAGATTCCGATGCGCTATTGCAGGTTTACTGTATTTACTGTATCCCTTGGACCTTCAAATCAACGATGATACACAGAAATTGCATCGATATTGAATACAAAATGCAAAATGTCGACTTAACTACAAGAGGAGTAACTCTTCTAAGAGTTCATGCTTGGAGCCATTCCTGGGACAGCAGTATTAGATTCCGATGCACCATTGCGGGATTACTGTATCCCTAGGACCTTCAAATCAACAACGAAACACAGAAATTGCATCGATATTGATTACAAAAGGCAAAATGTCGACTTATTTACAAGAGGAGTAACTCTTCTAATAGTCCGTGCTTTGAGCATCTCCTGGGACAGCAGTATTAGATTCCGATGCGCCGTTGCAGGTTTACTGTATCCCTTGGACCTTCAAATCAACGATGAAACACAGAAATTGCATCGATATTGAATACAAAAGGCAAAATGTCGACTTTTTTATAAGAGGAGTAACTCTTCTAATAGTTCGTGTTTTGAGCCTTTCCTGGGACAGCAGTATTAGATTCCGATGCACCATTGCAGGTTCACTGTATCCCTTGGGCCTTCACATCAACGATGAAACACAGAAATTGCATCGTTATTCAATACAAAAGGCAAAATGTCGACTTATTTATAATAGGATTCACTCTTCTAATAGTTCGTGCTTTTAGCCTTTCCTGGGACAGCAGTATTAGATTCCGATGCACCATTGCAAGTTTACTGTATCCCTTGGACCTTCAAATCAACAATGAAACACAGAAATTGCATCGATATTGAATACAAAAGGCAAGATGTCGACTTATTTACAAGACGAGTAACACTTCTAATTGTTCGTGCTTTGAGCCTTTTCTGGGACAGCAGTATTAGATTCCGATGCACCATTGCAGGTTTACTGTATCTCTTGGACCTTCAAATCAACGATGAAACACAGAAATTGCATCGATATTAAATACAAAATGCAAAATGTCGACTTATTTATAAGAGGAATAACTCATCTAATAGTTCGTGCTTTGAGCCTTTCCTGGGATAGCAGTTTTAGATTCCGATGCACCATTGCAGGTTTACTGTATCCCTTGGACCTTCAAAAGAACGATGAACACAGAAATTACATCGATATTGAATACAAAAGGCAAAATGTCAACATATTTACAAGAGGAGTAACCCTTCTAATAGTTCATGCTTTGAGCCTTTCCTGGGACAGCAGTATTAGATTCCGATGCACCATTGCAGGTTTACTGTGTCCCTTGGACCTTCAAATCAACGATGAAAAACAGAAATTGCATCGATATTGAAAAAAAAGGCTAATTGTCGACTTATTTACAAGAGGAGTAACTCTTCTTATAGTTCGTGCTTTGAGCCTTTCCTGGGACAGCAGTATTAGATTCCGATGCATCATTGCAGGTTTACTGTATCCCTTGGACCTTCAAATCAACGATAAAACACAGAAATTGCATCGATATTGAATACAAAAGGCAAAATGTCGACTTATTTAAAAGGGGAGTAACTCTTCTAATAGTTCATGCTTTGAGCCTTTCCTGGGACAGCAGTATCAGATTCCGATGCACCATTGCAGGTTTACTGAATCCCTTGGACCTTCAAATCAACGATGAAACACAGAAATTGCATCGATATTGAATACAAATTCAAAATGTCGACTTATTTACAAGAGCAGTAACTCTTCTAATAGTTCGTGCTTTGAGCCTTTCCTGGGACAGCAGTGTTAGATTCCGATGCACCATTGCAGGATTTCTGTATCCCTTGGACCTTCAAAGCAACGATGAAACACTGAAATTGCATCGATATTGAATACAAAAGCAAAATGACAACTTATTTATAAGAGGAGTAACTCTTCTAATTGTTCGTGCCTTGAGCCTTTCCTGGGACAGCAGTATTAGATTCCGATGGACCATTGCAGGTTTGCTGTATCCCTTGGACCTTCAAATCAACGATGAAACATAGAAATTGCATCGATATTGAATACAAAGGGCAAAATGTCGACTTATTTACAAGAGGGGTAACTCTTCTAATAGTTCGTGCTTTGAGCCTTTCCTGGGACAGCAGTATTAGATTCCGATGCACCACTGCAGGTTTACTGTATCCCTTGGACCTTCAAATCAACGACGAAACACAGAAATTGCATCGATATTGATTACAAAATTGCAAAATGTTAGCTTATTTACAAGAGGAGTAACTCTTCTAATAGTTTCGTGCTTTGAGCTTTTCCTGGGACAGCAGTATTAGATTCCGATGCACCATTGCAGGATTACTGTTCCCTTGGACCTTCAAATCAATGATGAAACACAGAAATTGCATCGGTATTGAATACAAGAGGCAAACTATCGACTTAATTATAAGAGGAGTAATTCTTCTAATAGTTCGTGGTTTGAGCCATTCCTGGGACAGCAGTATTAGATTCCGATGCACCATTGCAGGATTACTGTATCCGTTGGACCTTCTAATCATCGACGAAACACAGAAATTGCATCGATATTGATTACAAAAGGCAAAATGTCGACTTATTTACAAGAGGAGTAACTCTTCTAATAGATCGTGCTTTGAGCCTTTCCTGGGACAGCAGTATTAGATTCCGATGCGCCGTTGCAGGTTTACAGTATAACTTGGACCTTCAAATCAACGATGAAACACAGAAATTGCATCGATATTGAATACAAAAGGCAAAATGTCGACTTTTTTATAAGAGGAGTAACTCTTCTAATAGTTCGTGCTTTGAGCCTTTCCTCGGACAGCAGTATTAGATTCCGATGCACCATTGCAGGTTCACTGTATCCCTTGGACCCTCAAATCAACGATGAAACACAGAAATTGCATCGATATTGAATACAAGAGGCGAAATGTCGACTTATTTACAAGAGGAGTAACCCTTCGAATAGTTCATGCCCTGAGCCTTTCCTGGGACAGCAGTATTAGATTCCGATGCACCATTGCAGGTTTACTATATCCCTTGGACCTTCACATCAACGATGAAACACAGAAATTGCATCGATATTGAATACAAAAGGCAAAATGTCGACTTATTTACAAGAGGAGTAACACATCTAGTAGTTCGTGATTTGAGCCTTTCCTGGGACAGCAGTATTAGATTTTGATGCACCATTGCAGGTTTACTGTATCCCTTGGACCTTCAAATCAACGATGAAACACAGAAATTGCATCGATATTGAATACAAAAGGCAAAATGTCGACTTATTTGCAAGAGGAGTAACTCTTCTAATAGTTCGTGCTTTGAGCCTTTCCTGGGACAGCAGTATTAGATTCCAATGCACCATTGCAAGTTTACTGTATCCCATGGACCTTCAAATCAACGATGAAACACAGAAATTGCATCGATATTGAATACAAAAGGAAAAAGTCGATTAATTTATAAAAGGAGTAACTCTTCTAATAGTTCGTGCTTTTAGCCTTTCCTGGGACAGCAGTATTAGATTCCGATGCACCATTGCAAGTTTACTGTATCCCTTGGACCTTCAAATCAACGATGAAACACAGAAATAACATCGATAATGAATACAAAAGGCAAAATGTCGACTTATTTACAAGAGGACTAACTCTTCTAATTGTTCGTGCTTTGAGCCTTTCCTGGGACAGCAGTATTAGATTTTGATGCACCATTGCAGATTTACTGTATCCCTTGGACCTTCAAATCAACGATGAAACACAGAAATTGCATCGATATTAAATACAAAATGCAAAATGTCGACTTATTTACAAGAGGAGTATCTCTTCTAATAGTTCGTGCTTTGAGCCTTTCCTGGAACAGCAGTATTAGAATCCGATGCACCATTGCAGGTTTACTGTATCTCTTGGACCTTCAAATCAACGATGAAACACAGAATTTGCATCGATGTTGAATACAAAAGGCAAAATGTCGACTTATTTATAAGAGGAGTAACTCATCTAATAGTTCGTGCTTTGAACCTTTCCTGGGACAGCAGTATTAGATTACGATTCACCATTGCAGGTTTAATGTATCCCTTTTACCTTCAAATCAACGATGAAACACAGAAATTGCATCGATACTGAATACAAAAGGCAAAATATCGACCTATTTCCAAGATTAGTAACTCTTCTAATAGTTCGTATTTTGAGCCTTTCCTGGGGCAGCAGTACTAGATTCCGATGCACCATTGCAGGTTTACTGTATCCCTTGGACCTTCAAATCAACGATGAAACACAGAAATTGCATCGATATTGAATACAAAAGGCAAAATGTCGACTTATTTACAACAGGAATAACTCCTCTAATAGTTCGTGCTTTGAGCTTTTCCTGGGACACCAGTATTAGATTCCGATGCGCCGTTGCAGGTTTACTGTATCCCTTGGACCTTCAAATCAACGATGAAACACAGAAATTGCATCGATATTAAATACAAAATTCAAAATGTCGACTTATTTACAAGAGGAGTAACTCATCTAATAGTTCGTGCTTTGAGAATTTCCTGGGACAGCAGTATTAGATTACGATGCACCATTGCATGTTTAATGTATCCTTTTTACCTTCAAATCAACGATGAAACACAGAAATTGCATCGATATTGAATACAAAAGGCAAAATGTCGACTTTTTTATAAGAAGAGTAACTCTTCTAATAGTCCGTGCTTTGAGCCTTTCCTGGGACACCAGCATTAGATTCCGATGCACCATTGCAGGTTTACTGTATCCCTTGGACCTTCAGATCAACGATGAAACACAGAAATTGCATCGATACTAAATACAAAATTCAAAATGTCGACTTATTTACAAGAGGAGTAACTCATCTAATAGTTCGTGCTTTGAGAATTTCCTGGGACAGCAGTATTAGATTACGATGCACCATTGCATGTTTAATGTATCCCTTTTACCTTCAAATCAACGATGAAACACAGAAATTGCATCGATACTGAATACAAAAGGCAAAATATCGACTTATTTACAAGAGGAGTAACTCTTCAAATAGTTCGTGATTTTAGCCTTTCCTGGGTCAGCAGTATTAGACTCCGATGCACCATTGCAGGTTTACTGTAACCCTTGTTCCTTCAAATCAACGATGAAACACAGAAATTGCATCGATATTGAATACAAAAGGCAAAATGTCGACTTATTTACAAGAGGAGTAACACTTCTAGTAGTTCGTGCTTTGAGCTTTTCCTGGGACAGCAGTATTAGATTTTGATGCACCATTGCAGGTTTACTGTATCCCTTGGACCTTCAAATCAACGATGAAACACAGTAATTGCATCGATATTGAATACAAAAGGCAAAATGTCGACTTATTTGCAAGAGGAGTAACTCTTGTAATAGTTCGTGCTTTGAGCCTTTCCTGGGACAGCAGTATTAGATTCCGATGCACCATTGCAGGTTTACTGTATCTCTTGGACCTTCAAATCAACGATGAAACACAGAAATTGCATCGATATTGAATACAAAGGGCAAAATGTCGACTTATTTACAAGAGGGGTAACTCTTCTAATAGTTCGTGCTTTGAGCCTTTCCTGGGACAGCAGTATTAGATTCCGATGCACCATTGCAGGTTTACTGTATCCCTTGGACCTTCAAATCAACGATGAAACACAGAAATTGCATCGATATTGAATACAAAAGGCAAAATGTCGATTTATTTACAAGAGGAGTAACTCTTCTAATAGTTCGTGGTTTTAGCCATTCCTGGGACAGCAGTATTAGATTCCGATGCACCATTGCAGGTTTACTGTATCTCTTGGACCTTCAAATCAACGATGAAACACAGAAATTGCATCGATATTGAATACAAAAGGCAAACTGTTGACTTATTTACAAAAGGAGTAACTTTTCTAATAGTTCGTGCTTTTAGTTTTTCCTGGCACAGCAGTATTAGATTCCGATGCGCTATTGCAGGTTTACTGTATTTACTGTATCCCTTGGACCTTCAAATCAACGATGATACACAGAAATTGCATCGATATTGAATACAAAAGGCAAAATGTCGACTTAATTACAAGAGGAGTAACTCTTCTAATAGTTCATGCTTTGAGCCATTCCTGGGACAGCAGTATTAGATTCCGATGCACCATTGCGGGATTACTGTATCCCTAGGACCTTCAAATCAACGACGAAACACAGAAATTGCATCGATATTGATTACAAAAGGCAAAATGTCGGCTTATTTACAAGAGGAGTAACGCTTCTAATAGTTCGTGCTTTGAGCTTTTCCTGGGACAACAGTATTAGATTCCGATGCGCCGTTGCAGGTTTACTGTATCCCTTGGACCTTCAAATCAACGATGAAACACAGAAATTGCATCGATATTGAATACAAAAGGCAAAATGTCGACTTTTTTATAAGAGGAGTAACTCTTCTAATAAGTCGTGCTTTGAGCCTTTCCTCGGACAGCAGTATTAGATTCCGATGCACCATTGCACGTTCACTGTATCCCTTGGACCTTCACATCAACGATGAAACACAGAAATTGCATCGATATTGAATACAAAAGGCAAAATGTCGACTTATTTACAAGAGCAGTAACTCTTGTAATTGTTCGTGCATTGAGCCTTTCCTGGGACAGCAGTATTATATTCAGATGCACCATTGCAGGTTTACTGTATCTCTTGGACCTTCAAATCAACGATGAAACTCAGAAATAACAATGATATTGAATACAAAATGCAAAATATCGACTTATTTATAAGAGGAATAACTCATCTAATAGTTTGTGCTTTGAGCCTTTCCTGGGATAGCAGCATTAGATTCCGATGCACCATTGCAGGATTACTGTTCCCTTGGACCTTCAAATCAATGATGAAACACAGAAATTGCATCGGTATTGAATACAAGAGGCAAACTATCGACTTAATTATAAGAGGAGTAATTCTTCTAAGAGTTCGTGCTTTGAGCCATTCCTGGGACAGCTATATTAGATTCCGATGCACCATTGCAGGATTACTGTATCCCTAGGACCTTCAAATCAACGACGAAACACAGAAATTGCATCGATATTGATTACAAAAGGCAAAATGTCGACTTATTTACAAGAGGAGTAACTCTTCTAATAGTTCGTGCTTTGAGCATTTCCTCGGACAGCAGTATTAGATTCCGATGCACCATTGCAGGTTCACTGTATCCCTTGAACCCTCAAATCAACGATGAAACACAGAAATTGCATCGATATTGAATACAAGAGGCGAAATGTCGACTTATTTACAAGAGGAGTAACCCTTCGAATAGTTCATGCTTTGAGCCTTTCCTGGGACAGCAGTATTAGATTCCGATGCACCATTGCAGGTTTACTGTATCCCTTGGACCTTCACATCAACGATGAAACACAGAAATTGCATCGATATTGAATACAAAAGGCAAAATTTCGACTTATTTACAAGAGGAGTAACACATCTAGTAGTTCGTGATTTGAGCCTTTCCTGGGACAGCAGTATTAGATTTTGATGCACCATTGCAGGTTTACTGTATCCCTTGGACCTTCAAATCAACGATGAAACACAGAAATTGCATCGATATTGAATACAAAAGGCAAAATGTCGACTTATTTGCAAGAGGAGTAACTCTTCTAATAGTTCGTGCTTTGAGCCTTTCCTGGGACAGCAGTATTAGATTCCAATGCACCATTGCAAGTTTACTGTATCCCATGGACCTTCAAATCAACGATGAAACACAGAAATTGCATCGATATTGAATACAAAAGGCAAAAGTCGACTTATTTATAAAAGGAGTAACTCTTCTAATAGTTCGTGCTTTTAGCCTTTCCTGTGACAGCAGTATTAGATTCCGATGCACCATTGCAAGTTTACTGTATCCCTTGGACCTTCAAATCAACGATGAAACACAGAAATAACATCGATATTGAATACAAAAGGCAAAATGTCGACTTATTTACAAGAGGACTAACTCTTCTAATTGTTCGTGCTTTGAGCCTTTCCTGGGACACCAGTATTAGATTCCGATGCACCATTGCAGGTTTACTGTATCCCTTGGACCTTCAAATCAACGATGAAACACAGAAATTGCATCGATATTAAATACAAAATGCAAAATGTCACCTTATTTACAAGAGGAGTATCTCTTCTAATAGTTCGTGCTTTGAGCCTTTCCTGGAACAGCAGTATTAGAATCCGATGCACCATTGCAGGTTTACTGTATCTCTTGGACCTTCAAATCAACGATGAAACACAGAAATCGCATCGATGTTGAATACAAAACGCAAAATGTCGACTTATTTATAAGAGGAGTAACTCATCTAATAGTTCGTGCTTTGAACCTTTCCTGGGACAGCAGTATTAGATTACGATTCACCATTGCAGGTTTAATGTATCCCTTTTACCTTCAAATCAACGATGAAACACAGAAATTGCATCGATACTGAATACAAAAGACAAAATATCGACCTATTTCCAAGATTAGTAACTCTTCTAATAGTTCGTATTTTGAGCCTTTCCTGGGACAGCAGTACTAGGTTTCGATGCACCATTGCAGGTTTACTGTATCCCTTGGACCTTCAAATCAACGATGAAACACAGAAATTGCATCGATATTGAATACAAAAGGCAAAATGTCGACTTATTTACAACAGGAATAACTCCTCTAATAGTTCGTGATTTGAGCCTTTCCTGGGACACCAGTATTAGATTCCGATGCGCCGTTGCAGGTTTACTGTATCCCTTGGACCTTCAGATCAACGACAAAACACAGAAATTGCATCGATATTAAATACAAAATTCAAAATGTCGACTTATTTACAAGAGGAGTAACTCATCTAATAGTTCGTGCTTTGAGAATTTCCTGGGACAGCAGTATTAGATTACGATGCACCATTGCATGTTTAATGTATCCTTTTTACCTTCAAATCAACGATGAAACACAGAAATTGCATCGATATTGAATACAAAAGGCAAAATGTCGACTTTTTTATAAGAAGAGTAACTCTTCTAATAGTCCGTGCTTTGAGCCTTTCCTGGGACACCAGCATTAGATTCCGATGCACCATTGCAGGTTTACTGTATCCCTTGGACCTTCAGATCAACGATGAAACACAGAAATTGCATCGATATTAAATACAAAATTCAAAATGTCGACTTATTTACAAGAGGAGTAACTCATCTAATAGTTCGTGCTTTGAGAATTTCCTGGGACAGCAGTATTAGATTACGATGCACCATTGCATGTTTAATGTATCCCTTTTACCTTCAAATCAACGATGAAACACAGAAATTGCATCGATACTGAATACAAAAGGCAAAATATCGACTTATTTTCAAGAGGAGTAACTCTTCAAATAGTTCGTGATTTTAGCCTTTCCTGGGTCAGCAGTATTAGACTCCGATGCACCATTGCAGGTTTACTGTAACCCTTGTTCCTTCAAATCAACGATGAAACACAGAAATTGCATCGATATTGAATACAAAAGGCAAAATGTCGACTTATTTACAAGAGGAGTAACACTTCTAGTAGTTCGTGCTTTGAGCTTTTCCTGGGACAGCAGTATTACATTTTGATGCACCATTGCAGGTTTACTGTATCCCTTGGACCTTCAAATCAACGATGAAACACAGTAATTGCATCGATATTGAATACAAAAGGCAAAATGTCGACTTATTTGCAAGAGGAGTAACTCTTGTAACAGTTCGTGCTTTGAGCCTTTCGTGGGACAGCAGTATTAGATTCCGATGCACCATTGCAGGTTTACTGTATCTCTTGGACCTTCAAATCAACGATGAAACACAGAAATTGCATCGATATTGAATACAAAGGGCAAAATGTCGACTTATTTACAAGAGGGGTAGCTCTTCTAATAGTTCGTGCTTTGAGCCTTTCCTGGGACAGCAGTATTAGATTTTGATGCACCATTGCAGGTTTACTGTATCCCTTGGACCTTCAAATCAACGATGAAACACAGAAATTGCATCGATATTGAATACAAAAGGCAAAATGTCGATTTATTTACAAGGGGAGTAACTCTTCTAATAGTTCGTGGTTTTAGCCTTTCCTGGGACAGCAGTATTAGATTCCGATGCACCATTGCAGGTTTACTTTATCTCTTGGACCTTCAAATCAACGATGAAACACAGAAATTGCATCGATATTGAATACAAAAGGCAAACTGTCGACTTATTTACAAAAGGAGTAACTCTTCTAATAGTTCGTGCTTTTAGTTTTTCCTGGCACAGCAGTATTAGATTCCGATGCGCTATTGCAGGTTTACTGTATTTACTGTATCCCTTGGACCTTCAAATCAACGATGATACACAGAAATTGCATCGATATTGAATACAAAAGGCAAAATGTCGACTTAATTACAAGAGGAGTAACTCTTCTAATAGTTCATGCTTTGAGCCATTCCTGGGACAGCAGTATTAGATTCCGATGCACCATTGCGGGATTACTGTATCCCTAGGACCTTCAAATCAACGACGAAACACAGAAATTGCATCCATATTGATTACAAAATGCAAAATGTCGGCTTATTTACAAGAGGAGTAACTCTTCTAATAGTTCGTACTTTGAGCTTTTCCTGGGACAGCAGTATTAGATTCCGATGCGCCGTTGCAGGTTTACTGTATCCCTTGGACCTTCAAATCAACGATGAAACACAGAAATTGCATCGATATTGAATACAAAAGGCAAAATGTCGACTTTTTTATAAGAGGAGTAACTCTTCTAATAAGTCGTGCTTTGAGCCTTTCCTCGGACAGCAGTATTAGATTCCGATGCACCATTGCACGTTCACTGTATCCCTTGGACCTTCACATCAACGATGAAACACAGAAATTGCATCGATATTGAATACAAAAGGCAAAATGTCGACTTATTTACAAGAGCAGTAACTCTTGTAATTGTTCGTGCTTTGAGCCTTTCCTGGGACAGCAGTATTAGATTCCGATGCACCATTGCAGGTTTACTGTATCTCTTGGACCTTCAAATCAACGATGAAACTCAGAAATAACAAGGATATTGAATACAAAATGCAAAATGTCGGCTTATTTATAAGAGGAATAACTCATCTAATAGTTCGTGCTTTGAGCCTTTCCTGGGATAGCAGCATTAGATTCCGATGCACCATTGCAGGATTACTGTTCCCTTGGACCTTCAAATCAATGATGAAACACAGAAATTGCATCGGTATTGAATACAAGAGGCAAACTATCGACTTAATTATTAGAGGAGTAATTCTTCTAATAGTTCGTGCTTTGAGCCATTCCTGGGACAGCAGTATTAGATTCCGATGCACCATTGCAGGATTACTGTATCCCTAGGACCTTCAAATCAACGACGAAACACAGAAATTGCATCGATATTGATTACAAAAGGCAAAATGTCGACTTATTTACAAGAGGAGTAACTCTTCTAATAGTTCGTGCTTTGAGCCTTTCCTGGGACAGCAGTATTAGATTCCGATGCGCCGTTGCATGTTTACAGTATCCCTTGGACCTTCAAATCAACGATGGACACAGAAATTGCATCGATATTGAATACAAAAGGCAAAATGTCGACTTTTTTATAAGAGGAGTAACTCTTCTAATAGTTCGTGCTTTGAGCCTTTCCTCGGACAGCAGTATTAGATTCCGATGCACCATTGCAGGTTCACTGTATCCCTTGAACCCTCAAATCAACGATGAAACACAGAAGTTGCATCGATATTGAATACAAGAGGCGAAATGTCGACTTATTTACAAGAGGAGTAACCCTTCGAATAGTTCATGCTTTGAGCCTTTCCTGGGACAGCAGTATTAGATTCCGATGCACCATTGCAGGTTTACTGTATCCCTTGGACCTTCACATCAACGATGAAACACAGAATTGCATCGATATTGAATACAAAAGGCAAAATGTCGACTTATTTACAAGAGGAGTAACACATCTAGTAGTTCGTGATTTGAGCCTTTCCTGGGACAGCAGTATTAGATTTTGATGCACCATTGCAGGTTTACTGTATCCCTTGGACCTTCAAATCAACGATGAAACACAGAAATTGCATCGATATTGAATACAAAAGGCAAAATGTAGACTTATTTGCAAGAGGAGTAACTCTTCTAATAGTTCGTGCTTTGAGCCTTTCCTGGGACAGCAGTATTAGATTCCAATGCACCATTGCAAGTTTACTGTATCCCATGGACCTTCAAATCAACGATGAAACACAGAAATTGCATCGATATTGAATACAAAAGGCAAAAGTCGACTTATTTATAAAAGGAGTAACTCTTCTAATAGTTCGTGCTTTTAGCCTTTCCTGGGACAGCAGTATTAGATTCCGATGCACCATTGCAAGTTTACTGTATCCCTTGGACCTTCAAATCAACGATGAAACACAGAAATAACATCGATATTGAATACAAAAGGCAAAATGTCGACTTATTTACAAGAGGACTAACTCTTCTAATTGTTCGTGCTTTGAGCCTTTCCTGGGACACCAGTATTAGATTCCGATGCACCATTGCAGGTTTACTGTATCCCTTGGACCTTCAAATCAACGATGAAACACAGAAATTGCATCGATATTAAATACAAAATGCAAAATGTAGACTTATTTACAAGAGGAGTATCTCTTCTAATAGTTCGTGCTTTGAGCATTTCCTGGAACAGCAGTATTAGAATCCGATGCACCATTGCAGGTTTACTGTATCTCTTGGACCTTCAAATCAACGATGAAACACAGAAATCGCATCGATGTTGAATACAAAACGCAAAATGTCGACTTATTTAAAAGAGGAGTAACTCATCTAATAGTTCGTGCTTTGAACCTTTCCTGGGACAGCAGTATTAGATTACGATTCACCATTGCAGGTTTAATGTATCCCTTTTACCTTCAAATCAACGATGAAACACAGAAATTGCATCCATACTGAATACAAAAGGCAAAATATCGACCTATTTCCAAGATTAGTAACTCTTCTAATAGTTCGTATTTTGAGCCTTTCCTGGGACAGCAGTACTAGATTTCGATGCACCATTGCAGGTTTACTGTATCCCTTGGACCTTCAAATCAACGATGAAACACAGAAATTGCATTTATATTGAATACAAAAGGCAAAATGTCGACTTATTTACAACAGGAATAACTCCTCTAATAGTTCGTGCTTTGAGCCTTTCCTGGGACACCAGTATTAGATTCCGATGCGCCGTTGCAGGTTTACTGTATCCCTTGGAACTTAAAATCAACGATGAAAAACAGAAATTGCATCGATATTGAATACAAAAGGCAAAATGTCGACTTTTTTATAAGAGGAGGAGGAGGAGGAGATTAGTGTTTAACGTCCCGTCGACAACGAGGTCATTAGGGACGGAGCGCAAGCTCGGATGAGGGAAGGATTTGGAAGGAAAGCGGCCGTGCCCTTTCAAAGGAACCATCCCGGCATTTGTCTGAAGCGATTTAGGGAAATCACGGAAAACCTAAATCAGGATGGCCGGAGACGGGATTGAACCGTCGTCCTCCCGAATGCGAGTCCAGTGTGCTAACCACTGCGCCACCTCGCTCGGTTTTTTTATAAGAAGAGTAACTCTTCTAATAGTTCGTGGTTTGAGAAATTCCTGGGACAGCAGTATTAGATTACGATGCACCATTGCATGTTTAATGTATCTCTTGGACCTTCAAATCAACGATGAAACACAGAAATTGCATCGATACTGAATACAAAAGGCAAAATGTCGACTTATTTACAAGAGGAGTAACTCTTCTAATTGTTCGTGCTTTGAGCCTTTCCTGGGACACCAGCATTAGATTCCGATGCACCATTGCTGGTTTACTGTATCCCTTGGACCTTCAGATCAACGATGAAACACAGAAATTGATCGATATTAAATACAAAATTCAAAATATCGACTTATTTACAAGAGGAGTAACTCATCTAATAGTTCGTGCTTTGAGAATTCCTGGGACAGCAGTATTAGATTACGATGCACCATTGCATGTTTAATGTATCCCTATTACCTTCAAATCAACGATGAAACACAGAAATTGCATCGATACTGAATACAAAAGGCAAAATATCGACTTATTTACAAGAGGAGTAACTCTTCAAATAGTTCGTGATTTTAGCCTTTCCAGGGTCAGCAGTATTAGATTCCGATGCACCATTGCAGGTTTACTGTAACCCTTGCTCCTTCAAATCAACGATGAAACATAGAAATTGCATCGATATTGAATACAAAAGGCAAAATGTCGACTTATTTACAAGAGGAGTAACACTTCTAGTAGTTCGTGCTTTGAGCTTTTCCTGGGACAGCAGTATTAGATTTTGATGCACCATTGCAGGTTTACTGTATCCCTTGGACCTTCAAATCAACGATGAAACACAGTAATTGCATCGATGTTGAATACAAAAGGCAAAATGTCGACTTATTTGCAAGAGGAGTAACTCTTCTAATAGTTCGTGCTTTGAGCCTTTCCTGGGACAGCAGTATTAGATTCCGATGCACCATTGCAAGTTTACTGTATCCCGTGGACCTTCAAATCAACGATGAAACACAGAAATTGCATCGATATTGAATACAAAAGGCAAAATGTCGACTTTTTTATAAGAAGAGTAACTCTTCTAATAGTTCGTGCTTTGAGCCTTTCCTGGGACACCAGTATTAGATTCCGATGCACCATTGCAGGTTTACTGTATCCCTTGGACCTTCAGATCAACGATGAAACACAGAAATTGCGTCGATATTAAATACAAAATTCAAAATGTCGACTTATTTACAAGAGGAGTAACTCATCTAATAGTTCGTGCTTTGAGAAATTCCTGGGACAGCAGTATTAGATTACGATGCACCATTGCATGTTTAATGTATCTCTTGGACCTTCAAATAAACGATGAAACACAGAAATTGCATCGATACTGTATACAAAAGGCAAAATGTCGACTTATTTACAAGAGGAGTAACTCTTCTAATTGTTCGTGCTTTGAGCCTTTCCTGGGACACCAGTATTAGATTCCGATGCACCATTGCAGGTTTACTGTATCCATTGGACCTTCAAATCAAAGATGAAACACTGAAATTGCATCGATATTAAATACAAAATGCAAAATGTCGACTTATTTACAAGAGGAGTATCTCTTCTAATAGTTCGTGCTTTGAGACTTTCCTGGAACAGCAGTATTAGAATCCGATGCACCATTGCAGGTTTACTGTATCTCTTGGACCTTAAAATCAATGATGAAACCGAGAAATTGCATCGATATTGAATACAAAAGGCAAAATGTCGACTTATTTATAAGAGGAGTAACTCATCTAATAGTTCGTGCTTTGAGCCTTTCCTGGGACAGCAGTATTAGATTCCGATGCACCATTGCAGGATTACTGTATCCCTTGGACCTTCAAGTCAACGATGAAACACAGAAATTGCATCGATATTAAACACAAAATGCAAAATGTCGACTTATTCACAAGAGGAGTAACTCTTCTAATAGTTCGTGTTTTGAGCCTTTCCTGGGACAGCAGTATTAGATTGCGATGCACCATTGCAGGTTTAATGTATCCCTTTTACCTTCAAATCAACGATGAAACACAGAAATTGAATCGATACTGAATACAAAAGGCAAAATATCGACTTATTTACAAGAGGAGTAACTCTTCAAATAGTTCGTGTTTTAGCCTTTCCTGGGACAGCAGTATTAGATTCCGATGCACCATTGCAGGTTTACTGTATCCCTTGGACCTTCAAATCAACGATAAAACACAGAAATTGCATCGATATTGAATACAAAAGCCAAAATGTCGACTTATTCACAAGAGGAGTAACTCTTCTAATAGTTCGTGTTTTGAGCCTTTCCTGGGACAGCAGTATTAGATTGCGATGCACCATTGCAGGTTTAATGTATCCCTTTTACCTTCAAATCAACGATGAAACACAGAAATTGAATCGATACTGAATACAAAAGGCAAAATATCGACTTATTTACAAGAGGAGTAACTCTTCAAATAGTTCGTGTTTTAGCCTTTCCTGGGACAGCAGTATTAGATTCCGATGCACCATTGCAGGTTTACTGTATCCCTTGGACCTTCAAATCAACGATAAAACACAGAAATTGCATCGATATTGAATACAAAAGCCAAAATGTCGACTTATTTACAAGAGGAGTAACACTTCTAGTAGTTCGTGCTTTGAGCCTTTCCTGGGACAGCAGTATTAGATTTTGATGCACCATTGCAGGTTTACTGTATCCCTTGGACCTTCAAATCAACGATGAAACACAGAAATTGCATCGATATTGAATACAAAAGGCAAAATGTCGACTTATTTGCAAGAGGAGTAACTCTTCTAATAGTTCGTGCTTTGAGCCTTTCCTGGGACACCAGTATTAGATTCCGATGCACCATTGCAGGTTTACTGTATCCATTGGACCTTCAAATCAAAGATGAAACACTGAAATTGCATCGATATTAAATACAAAATGCAAAATGTCGACTTATTTACAAGAGGAGTATCTCTTCTAATAGTTCGTGCTTTGAGACTTTCCTGGAACAGCAGTATTAGAATCCGATGCACCATTGCAGGTTTACTGTATCTCTTGGACCTTAAAATCAATGATGAAACCGAGAAATTGCATCGATATTGAATACAAAAGGCAAAATGTCGACTTATTTATAAGAGGAGAAATTCATCTAATAGTTCGTGCTTTGAGCCTTTCCTGGGACAGCAGTATTAGATTACGATGCACCATTGCAGGTTTAATGTATCCCTTTTACCTTCAAATCAACGATGAAACACAGAAATTGCATCGATACTGAATACAAAAGGCAAAATATCGACCTATTCACAAGATTAGTAACTCTTCTAATAGTTCGTATTTTGAGCCTTTCCTGGGACAGCAGTACTAGATTCCGATGCACCATTGCAGGTTTACTGTATCCCTTGGACCTTCAAATCAACGATGAAACACAGAAATTGCATCGATATTGAATACAAAAGGATAATTGTCGACTTATTTACAAGAGGAATAACTCTTCTAATAGTTCGTGCTTTGAGCCTTTCCTGGGACAGCAGTATTAGATTCCGATGCGCCGTTGGAGGTTTACTGTATCCCTTGGAACTTAAAATCAACGATGAAAAACAGAAATTGCATCGATATTGAATACAAAAGGCAAAATGTCGACTTTTTTATAGGAGGAGTAACTCTTCTAATAGTTCGTGCTCTGAGCCTTTCCTGGGACACCAGTATTAGATTCCGATGCACCATTGCAGGATTACTGTATCCCTTGGACCTTCAAATCAACGATGAAACACAGAAATAGCATCGATATTAAATACAAAATGCAAAATGTCGACTTATTCACAGGAGGAGTAACTCTTCTAATAGTTCGTGCTTTGAGCCTTTCCTGGGACAGCAGTATTAGATTGCGATGCACCATTGCAGGTTTAATGTATCCCATTTACCTTCAAATCAACGTTGAAACACAGAAATTGAATCGATACTGAATACAAAAGGCAAAATATCGACTTATTTACAAGAGGAGTAACTCTTCAAATAGTTCGTGTTTTAGCCTTTCCTGGGACAGCAGTATTAGATTCCGATGCACCATTGCAGGTTTACTGTATCCCTTGGACATTCAAATCAACGATGAAACACAGAAATTGCATCGATATTGAATACAAAAGCCAAAATGTCGACTTATTTACAAGAGGAGTAACACTTCTAGTAGTTCGTGCTTTGAGCCTTTCCTGGGACAGCAGTATTAGATTTTGATGCACCATTGCAGGTTTACTGTATCCCTTGGACCTTCAAATCAACGATGAAACACAGAAATTGCATCGATATTGAATACAAAAGGCAATATGTCAACTTATTTGCAAGAGGAGTAACTCTTCTAATGGTTCGTGCTTTGAGCCTTTCCTGGGACAGCAGTATTAGATTCCGATGCACCATTGCAAGTTTACTGTATCCCATGGACCTTCAAATCAACGATGAAACACAGAAATTGCATCGATATTCAATACAAAAGGCAAAATGTCGACTTATTTATAAAATGAGTAACTCTTCTAGTAGTTCGTGCTTTTAGCCTTTCCTGGGACAGCAGTATTAGATTTTGATGCACCATTGCAGGTTTACTGTATCCCTTGGACCTTCAAATCAACGATGAAACACAGAAATTGCATCGATATTGAATACAAAAGGCAATATGTCGACTTATTTGCAAGAGGAGTAACTCTTCTAATAGTTCGTGCTTTGAGCCTTTCCTGGGACAGCAGTATTAGATTCCGATGCACCATTGCAAGTTTACTGTATCCCTTTGACCTTCAGATCAACGATGAAACACAGAAATTGCGTCGATAATAAATACAAAATTCAAAATGTCGACTTATTTACAAGAGGAGTAACTCATCTAATAGTTCGTGCTTTGAGAAATTCCTGGGACAGCAGTATTAGATTACGATGCACCATTGCATGTTTAATGTATCTCTTGGACCTTCAAATCAACGATGAAACACAGAAATTGCATCGATACTGAATACAAAAGGCAAAATGTCGACTTATTTACAAGAGGAGTAACTCTTCTAATTGTTCGTGCTTTGAGCCTTTCCTGGGACACCAGTATTAGATTCCGATGCACCATTGCAGGTTTACTGTATCCATTGGACCTTCAAATCAAAGATGAAACACTGAAATTGCATCGATATTAAATACAAAATGCAAAATGTCGACTTATTTACAAGAGGAGTATCTCTTCTAATAGTTCGTGCTTTGAGACTTTCCTGGAACAGAAGTATTAGAATCCGATGCACCATTGCAGGTTTACTGTATCTCTTGGACCTTAAAATCAATGATGAAACCGAGAAATTGCATCGATATTGAATACAAAAGGCAAAATGTCGACTTATTTATAAGAGGAGTAACTCATCTAATAGTTCGTGCTTTGAGCCTTTCCTGGGACAGCAGTATTAGATTACGATGCACCATTGCAGGTTTACTGTATCCCTTGGACCTTCAAATCAACGATGAAACACAGAAATTGCATCGATATTGAATACAAAAGGCAATATGTCAACTTATTTGCAAGAGGAGTAACTCTTCTAATAGTTCGTGCTTTGATCCTTTCCTGGGACACAAGTATTAGATTCCGATGCACCATTGCAGGTTTACTGTATCCATTGGACCTTCAAATCAAAGATGAAACACTGAAATTGCATCGATATTAAAAACAAAATGCAAAATGTCGACTTATTTACAAGAGGAGTATCTCTTCTAATAGTTCGTGCTTTGAGACTTTCCTGGAACAGCAGTATTAGAATCCGATGCACCATTGCAGGTTTACTGTATCTCTTGGACCTTAAAATCAATGATGAAACCGAGAAATTGCATTGATATTGAATACAAAAGGCAAAATGTCGACTTATTTATAAGAGGAGTAATTCATCTAATAGTTCGTGCTTTGAGCCTTTCCTGGGACAGCAGTATTAGATTACGATGCACCATTGCAGGTTTAATGTATCCCTTTTACCTTCAAATCAACGATGAAACACAGAAATTGCATCGATACTGAATACAAAAGGCAAAATATCGACCTATTCACAAGATTAGTAACTCTTCTAATAGTTCGTATTTTGAGCCTTTCCTGGGACAGCAGTACTAGATTCCGATGCACCATTGCAGGTTTACTGTATCCCTTGGACCTTCAAATCAACGATGAAACACAGAAATTGCATCGATATTGAATACAAAAGGATAATTGTCGACTTATTTACAAGAGGAATAACTATTCTAATAGTTCGTGCTTTGAGCCTTTCCTGGGACAGCAGTATTAGATTCCGATGCGCCGTTGCAGGTTTACTGTATCCCTTGGAACTTAAAATCAACGATGAAAAACAGAAATTGCATCGATATTGAATACAAAAGGCAAAATGTCGACTTTTTTATAGGAGGAGTAACTCTTCTAATAGTTAGTGCTCTGAGCCTTTCCTGGGACACCAGTATTAGATTCCGATGCACCATTGCAGGATTACTGTATCCCTTGGACCTTCAAATCAACGATGAAACACAGAAATTGCATCGATATTAAATACAAAATGCAAAATGTCGACTTATTCACAGGAGGAGTAACTCTTCTAATAGTTCGTGCTTTGAGCCTTTCCTGGGACAGCAGTATTAGATTGCGATGCACCATTGCAGGTTTAATGTATCCCATTTACCTTCAAATCAACGTTGAAACACAGAAATTGAATCGATACTGAATACAAAAGGCAAAATATCGACTTATTTACAAGAGGAGTAACTCTTCAAATAGTTCGTGTTTTAGCCTTTCCTGGGACAGCAGTATTAGATTCCGATGCACCATTGCAGGTTTACTGTATCCCTTGGACATTCAAATCAACGATGAAACACAGAAATTGCATCGATATTGAATACAAAAGCCAAAATGTCGACTTATTTACAAGAGGAGTAACACTTCTAGTAGTTCGTGCTTTGAGCCTTTCCTGGGACAGCAGTATTAGATTTTGATGCACCATTGCAGGTTTACTGTATCCCTTGGACCTTCAAATCAACGATGAAACACAGAAATTGCATCGATATTGAATACAAAAGGCAATATGTCAACTTATTTGCAAGAGGAGTAACTCTTCTAATGGTTCGTGCTTTGAGCCTTTCCTGGGACAGCAGTATTAGATTCCGATGCACCATTGCAAGTTTACTGTATCCCATGGACCTTCAAATCAACGATGAAACACAGAAATTGCATCGATATTCAATACAAAAGGCAAAATGTCGACTTATTTATAAAATGAGTAACTCTTCTAGTAGTTCGTGCTTTTAGCCTTTCCTGGGACAGCAGTATTAGATTTTGATGCACCATTGCAGGTTTACTGTATCCCTTGGACCTTCAAATCAACGATGAAACACAGAAATTGCATCGATATTGAATACAAAAGGCAATATGTCGACTTATTTGCAAGAGGAGTAACTCTTCTAATAGTTCGTGCTTTGAGCCTTTCCTGGGACAGCAGTATTAGATTCCGATGCACCATTGCAAGTTTACTGTATCCCTTTGACCTTCAGATCAACGATGAAACACAGAAATTGCGTCGATATTAAATACAAAATTCAAAATGTCGACTTATTTACAAGAGGAGTAACTCATCTAATAGTTCGTGCTTTGAGAAATTCCTGGGACAGCAGTATTAGATTACGATGCACCATTGCATGTTTAATGTATCTCTTGGACCTTCAAATCAACGATGAAACACAGAAATTGCATCGATACTGAATACAAAAGGCAAAATGTCGACTTATTTACAAGAGGAGTAACTCTTCTAATTGTTCGTGCTTTGAGCCTTTCCTGGGACACCAGTATTAGATTCCGATGCACCATTGCAGGTTTACTGTATCCATTGGACCTTCAAATCAAAGATGAAACACTGAAATTGCATCGATATTAAATACAAAATGCAAAATGTCGACTTATTTACAAGAGGAGTATCTCTTCTAATAGTTCGTGCTTTGAGACTTTCCTGGAACAGAAGTATTAGAATCCGATGCACCATTGCAGGTTTACTGTATCTCTTGGACCTTAAAATCAATGATGAAACCGAGAAATTGCATCGATATTGAATACAAAAGGCAAAATGTCGACTTATTTATAAGAGGAGTAACTCATCTAATAGTTCGTGCTTTGAGCCTTTCCTGGGACAGCAGTATTAGATTACGATGCACCATTGCAGGTTTACTGTATCCCTTGGACCTTCAAATCAACGATGAAACACAGAAATTGCATCGATATTGAATACAAAAGGCAATATGTCAACTTATTTGCAAGAGGAGTAACTCTTCTAATAGTTCATGCTTTGATCCTTTCCTGGGACACCAGTATTAGATTCCGATGCACCATTGCAGGTTTACTGTATCCATTGGACCTTCAAATCAAAGATGAAACACTGAAATTGCATCGATATTAAAAACAAAATGCAAAATGTCGACTTATTTACAAGAGGAGTATCTCTTCTAATAGTTCGTGCTTTGAGACTTTCCTGGAACAGCAGTATTAGAATCCGATGCACCATTGCAGGTTTACTGTATCTCTTGGACCTTAAAATCAATGATGAAACCGAGAAATTGCATTGATATTGAATACAAAAGGCAAAATGTCGACTTATTTATAAGAGGAGTAATTCATCTAATAGTTCGTGCTTTGAGCCTTTCCTGGGACAGCAGTATTAGATTACGATGCACCATTGCAGGTTTAATGTATCCCTTTTACCTTCAAATCAACGATGAAACACAGAAATTGCATCGATACTGAATACAAAAGGCAAAATATCGACCTATTCACAAGATTAGTAACTCTTCTAATAGTTCGTATTTTGAGCCTTTCCTGGGACAGCAGTACTAGATTCCGATGCACCATTGCAGGTTTACTGTATCCCTTGGACCTTCAAATCAACGATGAAACACAGAAATTGCATCGATATTGAATACAAAAGGATAATTGTCGACTTATTTACAAGAGGAATAACTATTCTAATAGTTCGTGCTTTGAGCCTTTCCTGGGACAGCAGTATTAGATTCCGATGCGCCGTTGCAGGTTTACTGTATCCCTTGGAACTTAAAATCAACGATGAAAAACAGAAATTGCATCGATATTGAATACAAAAGGCAAAATGTCGACTTTTTTATAGGAGGAGTAACTCTTCTAATAGTTAGTGCTCTGAGCCTTTCCTGGGACACCAGTATTAGATTCCGATGCACCATTGCAAGATTACTTTATCCCTTGGACCTTCAAATCAACGATGAAACACAGAAATTGCATCGATATTAAATACAAAATGCAAAATGTCGACTTATTCACAAGAGGAGTAACTCTTCTAATAGTTCGTGCTTTGAGCCTTTCCTGGGACAGCAGTATTAGATTGCGATGCACCATTGCAGGTTTAATGTATCCCATTTACCTTCAAATCAACGATGAAACACAGAAATTGAATCGATACTGAATACAAAAGGCAAAATATCGACTTATTTACAAGAGGAGTAACTCTTCAAATAGTTCGTGTTTTAGCCTTTCCTGGGACAGCAGTATTAGATTCCGATGCACCATTGCAGGTTTACTGTATCCCTTGGACATTCAAATCAACGATGAAACATAGAAATTGCATCGATATTGAATACAAAAGCCAAAATGTCGACTTATTTACAAGAGGAGTAACACTTCTAGTAGTTCGTGCTTTGAGCCTTTCCTGGGACAGCAGTATTAGATTTTGATGCACCATTGCAGGTTTACTGTATCCCTTGGACCTTCAAATCAACGATGAAACACAGAAATTGCATCGATATAGAATACAAAAGGCAATATGTCAACTTATTTGCAAGAGGAGTAACTCTTCTAAAAGTTCGTGCTTTTAGCCTTTCCTGGGACAGCAGTATTAGATTCCGATGCACCATTGCAAGTTTACTGTATCCCATGGACCTTCAAATCAATGATGAAACACAGAAATTGCATCGATATTCAATACAAAAGGCAAAATGTCGACTTATTTATAAAATGAGTAACTCTTCTAGTAGTTCGTGCTTTTAGCCTTTCCTGGGACAGCAGTATTAGATTCCGATGCACCGTTGCAAGTTTACTGTATCCCTTGGACCTTCAAATCAACGATGAAACACAGAAATTGCATCGATATTGAATACAAAAGGCAAAATGTCGACTTATTTACAAGAGGAGTAACTCTTGTAATTGTTCGTGCTTTGAGCCTTTCCTGGGACACCAGTAGTTGATTCCGATGCACCATTGCAGGTTTACTGTATCCCTTGGACCTACAAATCAACGATGAAACACAGAAATTGCATCGATATTAAATACAAAATGCAAAATTTCGACTTATTTACAAGAGGAGTATCTCTTCTAATAGTTCGTGTTATGAGACTTTCCTGGAACCGCAGTATTAGAATCCGATGCACCATTGCAGGTTTACTGTATCTCTTGGACCTTCAAATCAACGATGAAACCCAGAAATTGCATCGATATTGAATACAAAAGGCAAAATGTCGACTTATTTATAAGAGGAGTAACTCTTCTAATAGTTCGTGCTTTGAGCCTTTCCTGGGACAGCAGTATTAGATTACGATGCACCCTTGCAGGTATAATGTATCCCTTTTACCTTCAAATCAACGATGAAACACAGAAATTGCATCGATACTCAATACAAAAAGCAAAATATCGACCTATTTACAAGTTTAGTAACTCTTCTAATAGTTCGTATTTTGAGCCTAACCTGGGACAGCAGTACTAGATTCCGATGCACCTTTGCAGGTTTACTGTATCCCTTGTACCTTCAAATCAACGATGAAACACAGAAATTTCATCGATATTGAATACAAAAGGAAATGTCGACATATTTACAAGAGGAGTAACACTTCTAGTAGTTCGTGCTTTGAGCCTTTCCTGGGACAGCAGTATTAGACTTTGATGCACCATTGCAGGTTTACTGTATCCCTTGGACCTTCAAATCAACAATGAAACACAGAAATTGCATCGATATTGAATACAAAAGGCAAAATGTCGACTTATTTGCAAGAGGAGTAACTCTTGTAATAGTTCGTGCTTTGAGCCTTTCCTGGGACAGCAGTATTAGATTCCGATGCACCATTGCAAGTTTACTGTATCCCATGGACCTTCAAATCAACGATGAAACACAGAAATTGCATCGATATTGAATACAAAAGGCAAAATGTCGACTTATTTATAATAGGAGTAACTCTTCTAGTAGTTCGTGCTTTTAGCCTTTCCTGGGACAGCAGTATTAGACTCCGATGCACCATTGCAGGTTTACTGTATCCCTTGTTCCTTCAAATCAACGATGAAACACAGAAATTGCATCGATATTGAATACAAAAGGCAAAATGTCGACTTATTTGCAAGAGGAGTAACTCTTCTAATAGTTCGTGCTTTGAGCCTTTCCTGGGACAGCAGTATTAGATTCCGATGCACCATTGCAAGTTTACTGTATCCCATGGACCTTCAAATCAACGATGAAACACAGAAATTGCATCGATATTGAATACAAAAAGCAAAATGTCGACTTATTTATAAAAGGAGTAACTCTTCTAGTAGTTCGTGCTTTTAGCCTTTCCTGGGACAGCAGTATTAGACTCCGATGCACCATTGCAGGTTTACTGTATCCCTTGTTCCTTCAAATCAACGATGAAACACAGAAATTGCATCGATATTGAATACAAAAGGCAAAATGTCGACTTATTTATAAGAGGAGTAACTCGCCCAATAGTTCGTGTTTTGTGCCTTTCTTGGGACAGCAGTATTAGATTCCGATCCACCATTGCAGGTTTACTGTATCCCTTGGACCTTCAAATCAACGATGAAACACAGAAATTGCATCGATATTAAATACAAAAGGCAAAATTTCGTCTTATTTATAAGAGGAGTAACTCTTCTAATAGTTAGTGCTTTGAGCCTCTCCTGGGACAGCAGTATTAGATTTTAATGCACCATTGCAGGTTACTGTATCCCTTGGACCTCCAAATCAACGATGAAACACAGAAATTGCATCGATATTGAATAGAAAAGGCAAAATGTCGACTTATTTACAAGAGGAGTAACTCTTCTAATAGTTCGTGCTTTTAGCCTTTCCTGTGACAGCAGTATTAGATTCCGATGCACCATTGCAGGTTTACTGTATCCCTTGGACCTCCAAATCAACGATGAAACACAGAAATTGCATCGATATTGAATACAAAATGCAAAATGTCGACCTATTTACAAGAGGAGTAAATCTTCGAAACTTTCGTGTTTCAAGCCTTTCCTGGGACAGCAGTATTACATTCCGATGCACCATTGCAGGTTTACTGTATCCCTTGGACCTTCAAATCAACGATGAAACACAGAAATTGCATCGATATTGAATACAAAAGGCAAAATGTCGACTTATTTATAAGAGGAGTAAATCTTATAACAGTTCGTGCTTTGAGCCTTTCCTGGGACAGCAGTATTAGATTCCGATGCACCATTGCAGGTTAACTGTATACCTTGGACCTTCAAATCAACAATGAAACACAGAAATTGCATCGTTATTGAATACAAAAGGCAAAATGTCGACTTATTTACAAGAGGAGTATCTCTTCTAATAGTTCGTGACTTGAGCCTTTCCTGGGACAGCAGTATTAGATTCCTATGCACCATTGCAGGTTTACTGTATCTCTTGGACCTTCAAATCAACGATGAAACGCAGAAATTGCATCGAAATTGAATACAAAAGGCAAACTGTCGTCTTATTTACAAGAGGAGTAACTCTTCTAATAGTTCGCGCTTTGAGCCTTTCCTTGGACAGCAGTCTGAGATTCCGATGCACCATTGCAGGTTTACTGTATCCCTTGGACCTTAAAATCAACGATGAAACACAGAAATCGCATCGATATTGAATAGAAAAGGCAAAATGTCGACTTATTTACAAGAGGAGGAACTCTTCTAATAGTTCGTGCTTTTAGCCTTTCCTGTGACAGCAGTATTAGATTCCGATGCACCATTGCAGGTTTACTGTATCCCTTGGACCTCCAAATCAACGATGAAACACAGAAATTGCATCGATATTGAATACAAAAGGCAAAATGTCGACTTATTAATAAAGGGAGTAACTCATCTAATAGTTCGTGCTTTGAGCCTTTCCTGGGACAGCAGTATTAGATTACGATGCACCATTGCAGGTTTAATGTATGCCTTTTACCTTCAAATCAACGATGAAACACAGAAATTGCATCGATACTGAATACAAAAGGCAAAATATCGACCTATTCACAAGATTAGTAACTCTTCTAATAGTTCGTATTTTGAGCCTTTCCTGGGACAGCAGTACTAGATTCCGATGCACCATTGCAGGTTTACTGTATCCCTTGGACCTTCAAATCAACGATGAAACACAGAAATTGCATCGATATTGAATACAAAAGGATAATTGTCGACTTATTTACAAGAGGAATAACTCTTCTAATAGTTCGTGCTTTGAGCCTTTCCTGGGACAGCAGTATTAGATTCTGATGCGCCGTTGCAGGTTTACTGTATCCCTTGGACCTTCAAATCAACGATGAAACACAGAAATTGCATCGATATTAAACACAAAATGCAAAATGTCGACTTATTCACAAGAGGAGTAACTCTTCAAATAGTTCGTGTTTTAGCCTTTCCTGGGACAGCAGTATTAGATTCCGATGCACCATTGCAGGTTTACTGTATCCCTTGGACCTTCAAATCAACGATGAAACACAGAAATTGCATCGATATTGAATACAAAAGCCAAAATGTCGACTTATTTACAAGAGGAGTAACACTTCTAGTAGTTCGTGCTTTGAGCCTTTCCTGGGACAGCAGTATTAGATTTTGATGCACCATTGCAGATTTACTGTATCCCTTGGACCTTCAAATCAACGATGAAACACAGAAATTGCATCGATATTGAATACAAAAGGCAATATGTCAACTTATTTGCAAGAGGATTAACTCTTCTAATTGTTCGTGCTTTGAGCCTTTCCTGGGACACCAGTATTAGATTCCGATGCACCATTGCACGTTTACTGTATCCATTGGACCTTCAAATCAAAGATGAAACACTGAAATTGCATCGATATTAAATACAAAATGCAAAATGTCGACTTATTTACAAGAGGAGTATCTCTTCTAATAGTTCGTGCATTGAGACTTTCCTGGAACAGCAGTATTAGAATCCGATGCACCATTGCAGGTTTACTGTATCTCTTGGACATTAAAATCAATGATGAAACCGAGAAATTGCATCGATATTGAATACAAAAGGCAAAATGTCGACTTATTTATAAGAGGAGTAACTCATCTAATAGTTCGTGCTTTGAGCCTTTCCTGGGACAGCAGTATTAGATTACGATGCACCATTGCAGGTTTAATGTATCCCTTTTACCTTCAAATCAACGATGAAACACAGAAATTGCTTCGATACTGAATACAAAAGGCAAAATATCGACCTATTCACAAGATTAGTAACTCTTCTAATAGTTCGTATTTTGAGCCTTTCCTGGGACAGCAGTACTAGATTCCGATGCACCATTGCAGGTTTACTGTATCCCTTGGACCTTCAAATCAACGATGAAACACAGAAATTGCATCGATATTGAATACAAAAGGATAATTGTCGACTTATTTACAAGAGGAATAACTCTTCTAATAGTTCGTGCTTTGAGCCTTTCCTGGGACAGCAGTATTAGATTCCGATGCGCCGTTGCATGTTTACTGTATCCCTTGGAACTTAAAATCAACGATGAAAAACAGAAATTGCATCGAAATTGAATACAAAAGGCAAAATGTCGACTTTTTTATAGGAGGAGTAACTCTTCTAATAGTTCGTGCTCTGAGCCTTTCCTGGGACACCAGTATTAGATTCCGATGCACCATTGCAGGATTACTGTATCCCTTGGACCTTCAAATAAACGATGAAACACAGAAATTGCATCGATATTAAATACAAAATGCAAAATGTCGACTTATTCACAAGAGGAGTAACTCTTCTAATAGTTCGTGCTTTGAGCCTTTCCTGGGACAGCAGTATTAGATTGCGATGCACCATTGCAGGTTTAATGTATCCCATTTACCTTCAAATCAACGATGAAACACAGAAATTGAATCGATACTGAATACAAAAGGCAAAATATCGACTTATTTACAAGAGGAGTAACTCTTCAAATAGTTCGTGTTTTAGCCTTTCCTGGGGCAGCAGTATTAGATTCCGATCCACCATTGCAGCTTTACTGTATCCCTTGGACCTTCAAATCAACGATGAAACACAGAAATTGCATCGATATTAAATACAAAAGGCAAAATTTCGTCTTATTTATAAGAGGAGTAACTCTTCTAATAGTTAGTGCTTTGAGCCTTTCCTGGGACAGCAGTATTAGATTTTAATGCACCATTGCAGGTTACTGTATCCCTTGGACCTCCAAATCAACGATGAAACACAGAAATTGCATCGATATTGAATAGAAAAGGCAAAATGTCGACTTATTTACAAGAGGAGTAACTCTTCTAATAGTTCGTGCTTTTAGCCTTTCCTGTGACAGCAGTATTAGATTCCGATGCACCATTGCAGGTTTACTGTATCTCTTGGACCTCCAAATCAACGATGAAACACAGAAATTGCATCGATATTGAATACAAAATGTAAAATGTCGACCTATTTACAAGAGGAGTAAATCTTCGAAACTTTCGTGTTTCAAGCCTTTCCTGGGACAGCAGTATTACATTCCGATGCACCATTGCAGGTTTACTGTATCCCTTGGACCTTCAAATCAACGATGAAACACAGAAATTGCATCGATATTGAATACAAAAGGCAAAATGTCGACTTATTTATAAGAGGAGTAAATCTTATAACAGTTCGTGCTTTGGGCCTTTCCTGGGACAGCAGTATTAGATTCCGATGCACCATTGCAGGTTAACTGTATACCTTGGACCTTCAAATCAACAATGAAACACAGAAATTGCATCGTTATTGAATACAAAAGGCAAAATGTCGACTTATTTACAAGAGGAGTATCTCTTCTAATAGTTCGTGACTTGAGCCTTTCCTGGGACAGCAGTATTAGATTCCTATGCACCATTGCAGGTTTACTGTATCTCTTGGACCTTCAAATCAACGATGAAACGCAGAAATTGCATCGAAATTGAATACAAAAGGCAAACTGTCGTCTTATTTACAAGAGGAGTAACTCTTCTAATAGTTCGCGCTTTGAGCCTTTCCTTGGACAGCAGTCTGAGATTCCGATGCACCATTGCAGGTTTACTGTATCCCTTGGACCTTAAAATCAACGATGAAACACAGAAATTGCATCGATATTGAATAGAAAAGGCAAAATGTCGACTTATTTACAAGAGGAGTAGCTCTTCTAATAGTTCGTGCTTTTAGCCTTTCCTGTGACAGCAGTATTAGATTCCGATGCACCATTGCAGGTTTACTGTATCTCTTGGACATTAAAATCAATGATGAAACCGAGAAATTGCATCGATATTGAATACAAAAGGCAAAATGTCGACTTATTTATAAGAGGAGTAACTCATCTAATAGTTCGTGCTTTGAGCCTTTCCTGGGACAGCAGTATTAGATTACGATGCACCATTGCAGGTTTAATGTATCCCTTTTACCTTCAAATCAACGATGAAACACAGAAATTGCTTCGATACTGAATACAAAAGGCAAAATATCGACCTATTCACAAGATTAGTAACTCTTCTAATAGTTCGTATTTTGAGCCTTTCCTGGGACAGCAGTACTAGATTCCGATGCACCATTGCAGGTTTACTGTATCCCTTGGACCTTCAAATCAACGATGAAACACAGAAATTGCATCGATATTGAATACAAAAGGATAATTGTCGACTTATTTACAAGAGGAATAACTCTACTAATTGTTCGTGCTTTGAGCCTTTCCTGGGACAGCAGTATTAGATTCCGATGCGCCGTTGCAGGTTTACTGTATCCCTTGGAACTTAAAATCAACGATGAAAAACAGAAATTGCATCGATATTGAATACAAAAGGCAAAATGTCGACTTTTTTATAGGAGGAGTAACTCTTCTAATAGTTCGTGCTCTGAGCCTTTCCTGGGACACCAGTATTAGATTCCGATGCACCATTGCAGGATTACTGTATCCCTTGGACCTTCAAATCAACGATGAAACACAGAAATTGCATCGATATTAAATACAAAATGCAAAATGTCGACTTATTCACAAGAGGAGTAACTCTTCTAATAGTTCGTGCTTTGAGCCTTTCCTGGGACAGCAGTATTAGATTGCGATGCACCATTGCAGGTTTAATGTATCCCATTTACCTTCAAATCAACGATGAAACACAGAAATTGAATCGATACTGAATACAAAAGGCAAAATATCGACTTATTTACAAGAGGAGTAACTCTTCAAATAGTTCGTGTTTTAGCCTTTCCTGGGACAGCAGTATTAGATTCCGATGCACCATTGCAGGTTTACTGTATCCCTTGGACATTCAAATCAACGATGAAACACAGAAATTGCATCGATATTGAATACAAAAGCCAAAATGTCGACTTATTTACAAGAGGAGTAACACTTCTAGTAGTTCGTGCTTTGAGCCTTTCCTGGGACAGCAGTTTTAGATTTTGATGCACCATTGCAGGTTTACTGTATCCCTTGGACCTTCAAATCAACGATGAAACACAGAAATTGCATCGATATTGAATACAAAAGGCAATATGTCAACTTATTTGCAAGAGGAGTAACTCTTCTAATAGTTCGTGCTTTGAGCCTTTCCTGGGACAGCAGTATTAGATTCCGATGCACCATTGCAAGTTTACTGTATCCCATGGACCTTCAAATCAACGATGAAACACAGAAATTGCATCGATATTCAATACAAAAGGCAAAATGTCGACTTATTTATAAAATGAGTAACTCATCTAATAGTTCGTGCTTTGAGCCTTTCCTGGGACAGCAGTATTAGATTACGATGCACCATTGCAGGTTTAATGTATCCCTTTTACCTTCAAATCAACGATGAAACACAGAAATTGCTTCGATACTGAATACAAAAGGCAAAATATCGACCTATTCACAAGATTAGTAACTCTTCTAATAGTTCGTATTTTGAGCCTTTCCTGGGACAGCAGTACTAGATTCCGATGCACCATTGCAGGTTTACTGTATCCCTTGGACCTCCAAATCAACGATGAAACACAGAAATTGCATCGATATTGAATACAAAAGGATAATTGTCGACTTATTTACAAGAGGAATAACTCTTCTAATAGTTCGTGATTTGAGCCTTTCCTGGGACAGCAGTATTAGATTCCGATGCGCCGTTGCAGGTTTACTGTATCCCTTGGAACTTAAAATCAACGATGAAAAACAGAAATTGCATCGATATTGAATACAAAAGGCAAAATGTCGACTTTTTTATAGGAGGAGTAACTCTTCTAATAGTTCGTGCTCTGAGCCTTTCCTGGGACACCAGTATTAGATTCCGATGCACCATTGCAGGATTACTGTATCCCTTGGACCTTCAAATCAACGATGAAACACAGAAATTGCATCGATATTAAATACAAAATGCAAAATGTCGACTTATTCACAAGAGGAGTAACTCTTCTAATAGTTCGTGCTTTGAGCCTTTCCTGGGACAGCAGTATTAGATTGCGATGCACCATTGCAGGTTTAATGTATCCCATTTACCTTCAAATCAACGATGAAACACAGAAATTGAAACGATACTGAATACAAAAGGCAAAATATCGACTTATTTACAAGAGGAGTAACTCTTCAAATAGTTCGTGTTTTAGCCTTTCCTGGGACAGCAGTATTAGATTCCGATGCACCATTGCAGGTTTACTGTATCCCTTGGACATTCAAATCAACGATGAAACACAGAAATTGCATCGATATTGAATACAAAAGCCAAAATGTCGACTTATTTACAAGAGGAGTAACACTTCTAGTAGTTCGTGCTTTGAGCCTTTCCTGGGACAGCAGTTTTAGATTTTGATGCACCATTGCAGGTTTACTGTATCCCTTGGACCTTCAAATCAACGATGAAACACAGAAATTGCATCGATATTGAATACAAAAGGCAATATGTCAACTTATTTGCAAGAGGAGTAACTCTTCTAATAGTTCGTGCTTTGAGCCTTTCCTGGGACAGCAGTATTAGATTCCGATGCACCATTGCAAGTTCACTGTATCCCATGGACCTTCAAATCAACGATGAAACACAGAAATTGCATCGATATTCAATACAAAAGGCAAAATGTCGACTTATTTATAAAATGAGTAACTCTTCTAGTAGTTCGTGCTTTTAGCCTTTCCTGGGACAGCAGTATTAGATTCCGATGCACCATTGCACGTTTACTGTATCCCTTGGACCTTCAAATCAACGATGAAACACAGAAATTGCATCGATATTGAATACAAAAGGCAAATTGTCGACTTATTTACAAGAGGAGTAACTCTTCTAATTGTTCGTGCTTTGAGCCTTTCCTGGGACACCAGTAGTAGATTCCGATGCACCATTGCAGGTTTACTGTATCCCTTGGACCTACAAATCAACGATGAAACACAGAAATTGCATCGATATTAAATACAAAATGCAAAATTTCGACTTATTTACAAGAGGAGTATCTCTTCTAATAGTTCGTGCTTTGAGCCTTTCCTGGGACAGCAGTATTAGATTACGATGCACCATTGCAGGTTTAATGTATCCCTTTTACCTTCAAATCAACGATGAAACACAGAAATTGCATCGTTACTCAATACAAAAAGCAAAATATCGACCTATTTACAAGTTTAGTAACTCTTCTAATAGTTCGTAATTTGAGCCTAACCTGGGACAGCAGTACTAGATTCCGATGCACCATTGCAGGTTTACTGTATCCCTTGTACCTTCAAATCAACGATGAAACAGAGAAATTGCATCGATATTGAATACAAAAGGCAAAATGTCGACTTATTTACAAGAGGAGTAACACTTCTAGTAGTTCGTGCTTTGAGCCTTTCCTGGGACAGCAGTATTAGACTTTGATGCACCATCGCAGGTTTACTGTATCCCTTGGACCTTCAAATCAACAATGAAACACAGAAATTGCATCAATATTGAATACAAAAGGCAAAATGTCGACTTATTTGCAAGAGGAGTAACTCTTCTAATAGTTCGTGCTTTGAGCCTTTCCTGGGACAGCAGTATTAGATTCCGATGCACCATTGCAAGTTTACTGTATCCCATGGACCTTCAAATCAACGATGAAACACAGAAATTGCATCGATATTGAATACTAAAGGCAAAATGTCGACTTATTTATAAAAGGAGTAACTCTTCTAGTAGTTCGTGCTTTTAGCCTTTCCTGGGACAGCAGTATTAGACTCCGATGCACCATTGCAGGTTTACTGTATCCCTTGTTCCTTCAAATCAACGATGAAACACAGAAATTGCATCGATATTGAATACAAAAGGCAAAATGTCGACTTATTTATAAGAGGAGTAACTCGTCCAATAGTTCGTGTTTTGTGCCTTTCTTGGGACAGCAGTATTAGATTCCGATCCACCATTGCAGGTTTACTGTATCCCTTGGACCTTCAAATCAACGATGAAACACAGAAATTGCATCGATATTAAATACAAAAGGCAAAATTTCTTCTTATTTATAAGAGGAGTAACTCTTCTAATAGTTAGTGCTTTGAGCCTTTCCTGGGACAGCAGTATTAGATTTTAATGCACCATTGCAGGTTACTGTATCCCTTGGACCTCCAAATCAACGATGAAACACAGAAATTGCATCGATATTGAATAGAAAAGGCAAAATGTCGACTTATTTACAAGAGGAGTAACTCCTCTAATAGTTCGTGCTTTTAGCCTTTCCTGTGACAGCAGTATTAGATTCCGATGCACCATTGCAGGTTTACTGTATCCCTTGGACCTCCAAATCAACGATGAAACACAGAAATTGCATCGATATTGAATACAAAATGCAAAATGTCGACCTATTTACAAGAGGAGTAAATCTTCGAAACTTTCGTGTTTCAAGCCTTTCCTGGGACAGCAGTATTACATTCCGATGCACCATTGCAGGTTTACTGTATCCCTTGGACCTTCAAATCAACGATGAAACACAGAAATTGCATCGATATTGAATACAAAAGGCAAAATGTCGGCTTATTTATAAGAGGAGTAAATCTTATAACAGTTCGTGCTTTGAGCCTTTCCTGGGACAGCAGTATTAGATTCCGATGCACCATTGCAGGTTAACTGTATACCTTGGACCTTCAAATCAACAATGAAACACAGAAATTGCATCGTTATTGAATACAAAAGGCAAAATGTCGACTTATTTACAAGAGGAGTATCTCTTCTAATAGTTCGTGACTTGAGCCTTTCCTGGGACAGCAGTAGTAGATTCCTATGCACCATTGCAGGTTTACTGTATCTCTTGGACCTTCAAATCAACGATGAAACGCAGAAATTGCATCGAAATTGAATACAAAAGGCAAACTGTCGTCTTATTTACAAGAGGAGTAACTCTTCTAATAGTTCGCGCTTTGAGCCTTTCCTTGGACAGCAGTCTGAGATTCCGATGCACCATTGCAGGTTTACTGTATCCCTTGGACCTTCAAATCAACGATGAAACACAGAAATTGCATCGATATTGAATAGAAAAGGCAAAATGTCGACTTATTTACAAGAGGAGTAACTCTTCTAATAGTTCGTGCTTTTAGCCTTTCCTGTGACAGCAGTATTAGATTCCGATGCACCATTGCAGGTTTACTGTATCCCTTGGAACTTCAAATCAACGATGAAACACAGAAATTGCATCGATATTGAATACAAAAGGCAAAATGTCGACCTATTCACAAGAGGAGTAAATCTTCGAAACTTTCGTGTTTCAAGCCTTTCCTGGGACAGCAGCATTACATTCCGATGCACCATTGCAGGTTTACTGTATCCCTTGGAACTTCAAATCAACGATGAAACACAGAAATTGCATCGATATTGAATACAAAAGGCAAAATGTCGACTTATTTACAATAGGAGTAACTCTTCTAATAGTTCGTGTTTTGAGCCTTTCCTGGGACAGCAGTATTAGATTCCGAAGCACCACTGCAAGTTTACTGTATCCCTTGATCCTTCAAATCAACGATGAAACACAGAAATTGCATCGATATTGTATACAAAAGGCAAAATAACGACTTTTTATAAGTGGAGTAACCCTTATAATAATTCGTGCTTTTAGCCTTTCCTGGGACAGCAGTATTAGATTCCGCTGCACCATTGCAGGTTTACTGTATCCCTTGGACCTTCAAATCAACGATGAAACACAGAAATTGCATCGATATTGAATACAAAAGGCAAAATGTCGACTTATTTACAAGAGGAGTAACTCTTCTAATAGTTCGTGCTTTTAGCCTTTCCTGTGACAGCAGTTTTAGATTCCGATTCACCATTGCAGGTTTACTGTATCCCTTGGACCTCCAAATCAACGATGAAACACAGAAATTGCATCGATATTGAATACAAAAGGCAAAATGTCGACCTATTTACAAGAGGAGTAAATCTTCGAAAATTTCGTGTTTCAAGCCTTTCCTGGGACAGCAGTATTACATTCCGATGCACCATTGCAGGTTTACTGTATCCCTTGGACCTTCAAATCAACGATGAAACACAGAAATTGCATAGATATTGAATACAAAAGGCAAAATATCGACTTATTTACAAGAGGAGTAACTCTTCTAATAGTTCGTGATTTTAGCCTTTCCTGGGACAGCAGTATTAGATTCCGATGCACCATTGCAGGTTTACTGTATCCCTTGCACCTTCAAATCAACGATGAAACACAGAAATTGCATCGATATTAAATACAAAAAGCAAAATTTCGACTTATTTATAAGAGGAGTACTCTTCTAATAGTTAGTGCTTTGAGCCTTTCCTGGGACAGCAGTATTAGATTTTAATGCACCATTGCAGGTTTACTGTATCCCTTCGACCACCAAATCAACGATGAAGCACAGAAATTGCATCGATATTGAATACAAAATTCAAAATGTCGACTTATTTACAAGAGGAGTAACTCTTCTAATAGTTCGTGATTTTAGCCTTTCCTGGGACAGCAGTATTATATTCCGATGCACCATTGCAGCTTTACTGTATCCCTTGGACTTTCAAATCAACGATGAAACACAGAAATTGCATCGATATTGAATACAAATTGCAAAATGTCGACTTATTTACAAGACGAGTAACTCTTCTAATAGTTCGTGCTTCCAGCTTTACCTGGGACAGCAGTATTAGATTCCGATGCACCATTGCAGGTTTACTGTATCCCTAGGACCTTCAAATCAACGATGAAACACAGAAATTGCATCGATATTGAATACAAAAGGCAAAATGTCGACTTATTTATAAGAGGAGTAAATCTTATAACAGTTCGTGCTTTGAGCCTTTCCTGGGACAGCAGTATTAGATTCCGATGCACCATTGCAGGTTAACTGTATACCTTGGACCTTCAAATCAACAATGAAACACAGAAATTGCATCGTTATTGAATACAAAAGGCAAAATGTCGACTTATTTACAAGAGGAGTATCTCTTCTAATAGTTCGTGACTTGAGCCTTTCCTGGGACAGCAGTATTAGATTCCTATGCACCATTGCAGGTTTACTGTATCTCTTGGACCTTCAAATCAACGATGAAACGCAGAAATTGCATCGAAATTGAATACAAAAGGCAAAATGTCGTCTTATTTACAAGAGGAGTAACTCTTCTAATAGTTCGCGCTTTGAGCCTTTCCTTGGACAGCAGTCTGAGATTCCGATGCACCATTGCAGGTTTACTGTATCCCTTGGACCTTCAAATCAACGATGAAACACAGAAATTGCATCGATATTGAATACAAATGGCAAAATGTCGACTTATTTACAAGAGGAGTAACTCTTCTAATAGTTCGTGCTTTTAGCCTTTCCTGGGACAGCAGTATTAGATTCCGATGCACCATTGCAGGTTTACTGTATCCCTTGGACCTTCAAATCAACGATGAAACACAGAAATTGCATCGATAATGAATACAAAAGGCAAAATGTCGACTTATTTATAAGAGGAGTAAATCTTCTAACAGTTCGTTCTTTGAGCCTTTCCTGGGACAGCAGTATTAGATTCCGATGCACCATTGCAGGTTTACTGTATCCCTTGTTCCTTCAAATCAACGATGTAACACAGAAATTGCATCGATATTGAATACAAAAGGCAAAATGTCGACTTATTTACAATAGGAGTAACTCTTCTAATAGTTCGTGTTTTGAGCCTTTCCTGGGACAGCAGCATTAGATTCCGAAGCACCACTGCAAGTTTACTGTATCCCTTGGACCTTCAAATCAACGATGAAACACAGACATTGCAACGATATTGAATACAAAAGGCAAAATAACGACTTTTTATAAGTGGAGTAACCCTTATAATAATTCGTGCTTTTAGCCTTTCCTGGGACAGCAGTATTAGATTCCGATGCACCATTGCAGGTTTACTGTATCCCTTGGACCTTCAAATCAACGATGAAACACATAAATTGCATCGATATTGAATACAAAAGGCAAAATGTCGACTTATTTACAAGAGGAGTAACTCTTCTAATAGTTCGTGCTTTTAGCCTTTCCTGTGACAGCAGTATTAGATTCCGATGCACCATTGCAGGTTTACGGTATCCCTTGGACCTCCAAATCAACGATGAAACACAGAAATTGCATCGATATTGAATACAAAAGGCAAAATGTCGACTTATTTACAATAGGAGTAACTCTTCTAATAGTTCGTGCTTTGAGCCTTTCCTGGGACAGCAGTATTAGATTCCGAAGCACCATTGCAAGTTTACTGTATCCCTTGGACCTTCAAATCAACGATGAAACACAGATATTGCATCGATATTGAATACAAAAGGCAAAATAACGACTTTTTATAAGTGGAGTAGCCCTTATAATAATTCGTGCTTTTAGCCTTTCCTGGGACAGCAGTATTAGATTCCGATGCACCATTGCAGGTTTACTGTATCCCTTGGACCTTCAAATCAACGATGAAACACAGAAATTGCATCGATATTGAATACAAAAGGCAAAATGTCGTCTTATTTACAAGAGGAGTAACTCTTCTAATCGTTCGTGCTTTTAGCCTTTCCTGGGACAGCAGTATTAGATTCCGATGCACCATTGCAGGTTTACTGTATCCCTTGGACCTTCAAATCAACGATGAAACACAGATACTGCATCGATATTGAATACAAAAGGCAAAATGTCAACCTATTTACAAGTGGAGTAACTCTTCGAACAGTTCGTGCTTTGAGCCTTTCCTGGGACAGCAGTATTAGATTCCGATGCACCATTGCAGGTTTACTGTATCCCTTGGCCCTTCAAATCAACGATGAAACACAGAAATTGCAAGGATATTGAATACAAAAGGCAAAATGTCGACTTATTTATAAGAGGAATAACTCATCTAATAGTTCGTGCTTTGAGGCTTTCCTGGGACAGCAGTATTAGATTCCGATGCACCATTGCAGGTTTACTGTATCCCTTGGACCTTCAAATTAACGATGAAACACAGAAATTGCATCGATATTAAATACAAAAGGCAAAATGTCGACTTATTTATAAGAGAAGTATCTCTTCTAATTGTTCGTGCTTTGAGCCTTTCCTGGGACAGCAGTATTAGATTTTAATGCACCTTTGCAGATTTACTGTATCCCTTGGACCTCCAAATCAACGATGAAACACAGATATTGCATCGATATTGAATAACAAAGGCAAAATGTCGACTTATTTACAAGAGGAGTAACTCTTCTAATAGTTCGTGTTTTGAGCCTTTCCTGGGACAGCAGTATTAGATTTTAATGCACCATTGCAGGTTTACTGTATCCCTTGGACCTTCAAATCAACGATGAAACACAGATATTGCATCGATATTGAATACAAAAGGCAAAATGTCTTCTTATTTACAAGAGGAGTAACTCTTCTAAAAGTTCGTGCTTTTAGCCTTCCCTGGGACAGCAGTATTAGATTCCGATGCACCATTGCAGGTTTACTGTATCCCTTGGACCTTCAAATCAACGATGAAACACAGAAATTGCATCGATATTGAATACAAAAGGCAAAATGTCGACTTATTTATAAGAGGAGTAACTCCTCTTATAGTTCGTGCTTTGAGCCTTTCCTCGGACTGCAGTATTAGATTCCGATGCACCATTGCAGGTTTACTGTATCCCTTGGACCTTCAAATCAACGATGAAACACAGATATTGCATCGATATTGAAAACAAAACTCAAAATGTCGACTTATTTACAAGAGGAGTAACTCTTCTAATAGTTCGTGCTTTTAGCCTTTCCTGTGACAGCAGTATTAGATTCCGATGCACCATTGCAGGTTTACTGTATCTCTTGGACCTTCAAATCAACGATGAAACACAGAAATTGCATCGATATTGAATACAAAATGCACAATGTCGACTTCTTTACAATAGGAGTAACTCTTCTAATAGTTCGTGTTTTCAGCCTTTCCTGGGACAGCAGTATTAGATTCCGAAGCACCATTGCAAGTTTACTGTATCCCTTGGACCTTCAAATCAACGATGAAACACAGAAATTGCATCGATATTGAATACAAAAGGCAAAATAACGACTTTTTATAAGTGGAGTAACCCTTATAATAATTCGTGCTTTTAGCCTTTCCTGGGACAGCAGTATTAGATTCCGATGCACCATTGCAGGTTTACTGTGTCCCTTGGACCTTCAAATCAACGATGAAACACAGAAATTGCATCGATATTGAATACAAAAAACAAAATGTCGTCTTATTTACAAGAGGAGTAACTCTTCTAATCGTTCGTGCTTTTAGCCTTTCCTGGGACAGCAGTATTATATTCCGATGCACCATTGCAGCTTTACTGTATCCCTTGGACTTTCAAATCAACGATGAAACACAGAAATTGCATCGATATTGAATACAAATTGCAAAATGTCGACTTATTTACAAGACGAGTAACTCTTCTAATAGTTCGTGCTTCCAGCTTTACCTGGGACAGCAGTATTAGATTCCGATGCACCATTGCAGGTTTACTGTATCCCTAGGACCTTCAAATCAACGATGAAACACAGAAATTGCATCGATATTGAATACAAAAGGCAAAATGTCGACTTATTTATAAGAGGAGTAAATCTTATAACAGTTCGTGCTTTGAGCCTTTCCTGGGACAGCAGTTTTAGATTCCGATGCACCATTGCAGGTTAACTGTATACCTTGGACCTTCAAATCAACAATGAAACACAGAAATTGCATCGTTATTGAATACAAAAGGCAAAATGTCGACTTATTTACAAGAGGAGTATCTCTTCTAATAGTTCGTGACTTGAGCCTTTCCTGGGACAGCAGTATTAGATTCCTATGCACCATTGCAGGTTTACTGTATCTCTTGGACCTTCAAATCAACGATGAAACGCAGAAATTGCATCGAAATTGAATACAAAAGGCAAAATGTCGTCTTATTTACAAGAGGAGTAACTCTTCTAATAGTTCGCGCTTTGAGCCTTTCCTTGGACAGCAGTCTGAGATTCCGATGCACCATTGCAGGTTTACTGTATCCCTTGGACCTTCAAATCAACGATGAAACACAGAAATTGCATCGATATTGAATACAAATGGCAAAATGTCGACTTATTTACAAGAGGAGTAACTCTTCTAATAGTTCGTGCTTTTAGCCTTTCCTGGGACAGCAGTATTAGATTCCGATGCACCATTGCAGGTTTACTGTATCCCTTGGACCTTCAAATCAACGATGAAACACAGAAATTGCATCGATAATGAATACAAAAGGCAAAATGTCGACTTATTTATAAGAGGAGTAAATCTTCTAACAGTTCGTTCTTTGAGCCTTTCCTGGGACAGCAGTATTAGATTCCGATGCACCATTGCAGGTTTACTGTATCCCTTGTTCCTTCAAATCAACGATGTAACACAGAAATTGCATCGATATTGAATACAAAAGGCAAAATGTCGACTTATTTACAATAGGAGTAACTCTTCTAATAGTTCGTGCTTTGAGCCTTTCCTGGGACAGCAGTATTAGATTCCGAAGCACCATTGCAAGTTTACTGTATCCCTTGGACCTTCAAATCAACGATGAAACACAGAAATTGCATCGATATTGAATACAAAAGGCAAAACAACGACTTTTTATAAGTGGAGTAGCCCTTATAATAATTCGTGCTTTTAGCCTTTCCTGGGACAGCAGTATTAGGTTCCGATGCACCATTGCAGGTTTACTGTATCCCTTGGACCTTCAAATCAACGATGAAACACAGAAATTGCATCGATATTGAATACAAAAGGCAAAATGTCGTCTTATTTACAAGAGGAGTAACTCTTCTAATCGTTCGTGCTTTTAGCCTTTCCTGGGACAGCAGTATTAGATTCCGATGCACCATTGCAGGTTTACTGTATCCCTTGGACCTTCAAATCAACGATGAAACACAGATACTGCATCGATATTGAATACAAAAGGCAAAATGTCAACCTATTTACAAGTGGAGTAACTCTTCGAACAGTTCGTGCTTTGAGCCTTTCCTGGGACAGCAGTATTAGATTCCGATGCACCATTGCAGGTTTACTGTATCCCTTGGCCCTTCAAATCAACGATGAAACACAGAAATTGCAAGGATATTGAATACAAAAGGCAAAATGTCGACTTATTTATAAGAGGAATAACTCATCTAATAGTTCGTGCTTTGAGGCTTTCCTGGGACAGCAGTATTAGATTCCGATGCACCATTGCAGGTTTACTGTATCCCTTGGACCTTCAAATTAACGATGAAACACAGAAATTGCATCGATATTAAATACAAAAGGCAAAATGTCGACTTATTTATAAGAGGAGTATCTCTTCTAATTGTTCGTGCTTTGAGCCTTTCCTGGGACAGCAGTATTAGATTTTAATGCACCTTTGCAGATTTACTGTATCCCTTGGACCTCCAAATCAACGATGAAACACAGATATTGCATCGATATTGAATAACAAAGGCAAAATGTCGACTTATTTACAAGAGGAGTAACTCTTCTAATAGTTCGTGTTTTGAGCCTTTCCTGGGACAGCAGTATTAGATTTTAATGCACCATTGCAGGTTTACTGTATCCCTTGGACCTTCAAATCAACGATGAAACACAGATATTGCATCGATATTGAATACAAAAGGCAAAATGTCTTCTTATTTACAAGAGGAGTAACTCTTCTAAAAGTTCGTGCTTTTAGCCTTTCCTGGGACAGCAGTATTAGATTCCGATGCACCATTGCAGGTTTACTGTATCCCTTGGACCTTCAAATCAACGATGAAACACAGAAATTGCATCGATATTGAATACAAAAGGCAAAATGTCGACTTATTTATAAGAGGAGTAACTCCTCTTATAGTTCGTGCTTTGAGCCTTTCCTCGGACTGCAGTATTAGATTCCGATGCACCATTGCAGGTTTACTGTATCCCTTGGACCTTCAAATCAACGATGAAACACAGATATTGCATCGATATTGAAAACAAAACTCAAAATGTCGACTTATTTACAAGAGGAGTAACTCTTCTAATAGTTCGTGCTTTTAGCCTTTCCTGTGACAGCAGTATTAGATTCCGATGCACCATTGCAGGTTTTCTGTATCTCTTGGACCTTCAAATCAACGATGAAACACAGAAATTGCATCGATATTGAATACAAAATGCACAATGTCGACTTCTTTACAATAGGAGTAACTCTTCTAATAGTTCGTGTTTTCAGCCTTTCCTGGGACAGCAGTATTAGATTCCGAAGCACCATTGCAAGTTTACTGTATCCCTTGGACCTTCAAATCAACGATGAAACACAGAAATTGCATCGATATTGAATACAAAAGGCAAAATAACGACTTTTTATAAGTGGAGTAACCCTTATAATAATTCGTGCTTTTAGCCTTTCCTGGGACAGCAGTATTAGATTCCGATGCACCATTGCAGGTTTACTGTGTCCCTTGGACCTTCAAATCAACGATGAAACACAGAAATTGCATCGATATTGAATACAAAAAACAAAATGTCGTCTTATTTACAAGAGGAGTAACTCTTCTAATCGTTCGTGCTTTTAGCCTTTCCTGGGACAGCAGTATTAGATTCCGATGCACCATTGCAGGTTTACTGTATCCCTTGGACCTTCAAATCAACGATGAAACACAGATATTGCATCGATATTGAATACAAAAGGCATAATGTCAACCTATTTACAAGTGGAGTAACTCTTCGAACAGTTCGTGCTTTGAGCCTTCCTGGGACAGCAGTATTAGATTCCGATGCACCATTGCAGGTTTACTGTATCCCTTGGACCTTCAAATCAACGATGAAACACAGAAATTGCAAAGATATTGGATACAAAAGGCAAAATGTCGACTTATTTATAAGAGGAATAACTCATCTAATAGTTCGTGCTTTGGGCCTTTCCTGGGACAGCAGTCTTAGATTCCGATGCACCATTGCAGGTTTACTGTATCCCTTGGACCTTCAAATTAACGATGAAACACAGAAATTGCATCGATATTAAATACAAAAGGCAAAATGTCGACTTATTTATAAGAGGAGTAACTCTTCTAATAGTTCGTGCTTTGAGCCTTTCCTGGGACAGCAGTATTAGACTTTAATGCACCATTGCAGGTTTACTGTATCCCTTGGACCTCCAAATTAACGATGAAACACAGAAATTGCATCGATATTGAATAACAAAGTCAAAATGTCGACTTTTTTACAAGGGGAGTAACTCTTCTAATAGTTCGTGTTTTAGCCTTTCCTGGGACAGCAGTATTAGATTTTAATGCTCCATTGCAGGTTTACTGTATCCCTTGGACCTTCAAATCAATGATGAAACACAGAAATTGCATCGATATTAAATACAAAAGGCAAAATGTCGACTTATTTATAAGAGGAGTAACTCTTCTAATAGTTCGTGCTTTGAGCCTTTCCTGGGACAGCGGTATTATATTTCGATGCACCATTGCTGGTTTACTGTATCCCTTGGACCTTCAAATCAACGATGAAACACAGAAATTGCATCGATATTGAATACAAAAGGCAAAATGTCGACTTATTTGTTGGAGGAGTAACTCATCTAATAGTTCGTGTTTTGAGCCTTTCCTGGGACAGCAGTATTAGATTCCGATGCACCATTGCAGGTTTACTGTATCCCTTGGACCTTCAAATCAACGATGAAACACAGAAATTGCATCGATATTGAATACAAAAGGCAAAATGTCGACTTATTTATAAGAGGAGTAAATCTTCTAATAGTTCGTGCTTTGAGCCTTTCCTGGGACAGCAGTATTAGAATCCGATGCACCATTGCAAGTTTACTGTATCCCTTGGACCTTCAAATCAACGATGAAAAACAGAAATTACGTCGATATTGAATACAAAATGCAAAATGTTGACTTATTTACAAGAGGAGTATGTCATCTAATAGTTCGTGCTTTGAGCCTTTCCTGGGACAGCAGTATTAGATTCCGATGCACCACTGCATGTTTCCTGGATCTCTTGCTCCTTCAAATCAACGATGAAACACAGGAATTGCATCGATATTGAATAGAAAAAGCAAAATTTCGACTTATTTACATGAGCAGTATCTCTTCTAATAGTTCGTGCTTTGAGCCTTTCCTGGGACAGCAGTATTAGATTCCGATGCACCATTCCAGGTTTACTGTATCTCTTGGACCTTCAAGTCAACGACGAAACACAGAAATTGCATCGATACTGAATACAAAAGACAAAATGTCGACTTATTTACAAGAGGAATAACTCTTCTAATAGTTCGTTATTTTAGCCTTTCCTGGGACAGCAGTATTAGATTCCGATGCACCATTGCAGGTTTACTGTATCCCTTGGACCTTCAAATCAACGATGAAACACAGAAATTGCATTGATATTGAATACAAAAGGCAAAATGTCGACTTATTTATAAGAGGAGTAACTCATCTAACAGTTCGTGCTTTGAGCCTTTCCTGGGACAGCAGTATTAGATTTTAATGCACCATTGCAGGTTTGCTGCATCCCTTGGACCTTCAAATCAACGATGAAGCACAGAAATTCCATCGATATTAAACACAAAAGGCAAAATGTCGACTTATTTATAAGAGGAGTAACTCTTCTAATCGTTCGTGCTTTGAGCCTTTCCTGGGACAGCAGTATTAGATTTTAATGCACCATTGCAGGTTTACTGTATCCCTTGGACCTCCAAATCAACGATGAAACACAGAAATTGCATCGATATTGGATACAAAATGCAAAATGTCGACTTATTTATAAGAGGAGTAAATCTTCTAACATTTCTTGCTTTGAGCCTTTCCTGGGACAGCAGTATTAGATTCCGATGCACCATTGCAGGTTTACTGTATCCCTTTGACTTTCAAATCAACGATGAAACACAGAAATTGCATCGATATTGAATACAAAAGGCAAAATGTCGACTTATTTACAAGAGGTGTAACTTTTCTAATAGTTCGTGCTTTTAGCCTTTCCTGGGACAGCAGTATTAGATTCCGATGCACCATTGCAGGTTTACTGTATCCCTTGGACCTTCAAATCAACGATGAAACACAGAAATTGCATCGATATTGAATACAAAAGGCAAAATGTCGACTTATTTACAAGAGGCGTAACTCTTCTATTAGTACGTGCATTGAGCCTTTCGTGGGACAGCAGTATTAGATTCCGATGCACCATTGCAGGTTTACTGTATCCCTTGGACCTTCAAATCAACGATGAAACACAGAAATTGCATCGATATTGAGTACAAAAGGCAAAATATCGACTTATTTATAAGAGGAGTAACTCTTCTAACACTTCGTGATTTGAGCCTCTCCTGGGACAGCAGTATTAGATTCCGATGCACCATTTCATGTTTACTGTATCCCTTGGACCTTCAAATCAACGATGAAACACAGAAATTGCATCGATATTGAATGCAAAATGCAAAATGTCGAATTATTTACAAGAGGCCTAACTCTTCTAATTGTTCGTGCTTTGAGCCTTTCCTGGGACAGCAGTATTAGATTCCGATGCACCATTGCAGGTTTACTGTATCCCTTGGACCTTCAAATCAACGATGAAACACAGAAATTGCATCGATATTGAATACAAAAGGCGAAATGTCGACTTATTAACTAGAGGCGTAACTCTTCTAATAGTTCGTGCTTTGAGCCTTTCCTGGGACAGCAGTGTTAGATTCCGATGCACCACTGCATGTTTCCTGGATCTCTTGCTCCTTCAAATCAACGATGAAACACAGGAATTGCATCGATATTGAATACAAAAGGCAAAATGTCGACTAATTTACATGAGCAGTATCTCTTTTAATAGTTCGTGATTTGAGCCTTTCCTGGGACAGCAGTATTAGATTCCGATGCACCATTCCAGGTTTACTGTATCTCTTGGACCTTCAAGTCAACGACGAAACACAGAAATTGCATCGATATTGAATACAAAAGGCAAAATTTCGACTTATTTACAAGAGGAGTAACTCTTCTAATAGTTCGTTATTTTAGCCTTTCCTGGGACAGCAGTATTGGATTCCGATGCACCATTGCAGGTTTACTGTATCCCTTGGACCTTCAAATCAACGATGAACCACAGAAATTGCATCGATATTGAATACAAATGGCAAAATGTCGACTTATTTACAAGAGTCGTAACTCTTCTAATAGTTCGTGCTTTTAGCCTTTCCTGGGACAGCAGTATTAGATTCCGATGCAGTATTGCAGGTTTATTTATTTTTTTATTTTTTTATTTATTTAACCTGATCAGATTAGGGCCATCAGGCCCTCTCTTACATCGGACCAGTGTTTCACACATGCAGCATTTCACACATCAGAGTTACATCATGAACATAGTTTAAATGAGAAAATTAGCTTACTCTAGTGACAATATGAATAAAGAGTAGTGACTAAGACCTAATAAAGTAAATGCGGAAGTATTTTTACAACAGTTGCTATACATACAGATTATGATAAAAGCAATAATAATAACAGTAAAACAAAAAATCAAATAATAATGATGAATATGACTAAGACCTAATAAAGTAAATGCTGGCAGTATTTTTACATCAGGTGCTATACATACAGATTATGGTGAAAGCAATAATAATAACAGTAAAAAAAAATCAAATAATAATGACAAACATGAGAAAGAGTGGCAATAATAATGAAGGTTTGTGCAGATGTACATTAATATATTGGTGTGTAAAGTAGATGTTTACTAGTATAGCGAGTTTTGGGTAAGGGAGGTTTAAGGAGGGGGAGAGAGGGAAGTAATGAGGTGAAGTGCACTCATGTACAGAGGAAGGCATTACTGTTGCTTAAGTAGATACGTCATTAACTGTTTTTTGAAGCCGGTCATGTTTTTAAGTTCTCTAACATAACGAGGGAGGTTATTCCAGAGTCGGGTTCCCGCTACTGTAAAGGACTTGGAGAAGGTGACTGAGCGATGCAGTGGAACGGAGAGGATTTTATTATGATGGGAACGTGTGCTTCTGTCATGTTGTTCCGACATGAGTGTTAGGGAAGAGGAGAGATATGAGGGACAGTGTACATTTATAAGGCAGTAGATGAGACAGAGTGTATGGAAATCTCTGCGTTTGTCTGCACGCAGCCAGGACAATTTTGCATATGCTGGTGAAATGTGATCAAAAAGTCGAACGTCACAGATATATCGGACGCAGGCATTCGTGACCAGTTCTAGACGTCGGGAATTTTCCTGAGAGAGGCCTTGTAGGATAATATCGCTGTAGTCAATGATTGGGAGTATAAGCGTTTGTACTAATTTCTTTTTCAGATCGAAAGGGAAGAGTTTTTTATATTTTTGTAGGACATGAAGGGATGCTGATGCTTTTTTGCACACTGCAGTTACGTGCTCTGTCCAATTTAGATTTTCATCAATTATTACTCCCAAACTCTTTGCTGATGGCGAGAAGTTAATATTTGTTCCATTTAGGATAAGAGGTGGTACGGATTCCCGATGTTTTGGGCTAATGAGCTTAGAGTGACCAACAAGTACCGCTTGGGTTTTAGATGGGTTTAGTTTTAGACCTATGTCCTGTGCCCAGTTTGACAGCGCATCGAGGTCAGTATTGAAATTTTCAATAGCTTTCTTGAGATTGCTTGGTTTCGCACTTAGATACAACTGAAGGTCATCAGCATACATATGGTATTTGCAATAGGTCAGGACCGATGACACATCATTGACATAAAGAGAGAAGAGTATAGGACCTAATACTGAGCCTTGGGGAACGCCTGACACTACCTGCCGCCATTGTGATTTTATATCCCCAGACAGGACGCGTTGCTGACGAGACATCATGTATGAGCGAAACCATTGCATTGCGCTTTGTGAGAAATTTAGACCGCTAAGTTTGGCTAGTAAGATGTCGAAGTCGACAGTATCAAATGCTTTGCTGAAATCTAAGAAGCAAATAATAGTCGCTTCTTGTCTGTCCATGGCAAGTTTCAGGTCATCTGTCACCTTTATCAGAGCGGATGTTGTGCTTCGATGTTTACGGAAACCTGATTGGTATTCGTCTAGTAGGTTGTTAGTAGTTAGGTAGTTGGTGAGCTGGTCATGAACTATATATTCTAAGGCCTTTGATAGTGCAGGAAGAAGGCAGATGGGGCGGTAGTCAGAGGCTGCTGTGGCGATGTCCTTTTTAGGCAGTGGCTTAATTTGTCCCAGTTTCCAGGCCTCAGGGAAAGCACTTGTGATTAATGAATCGTTGAAAATGTCTGTTATAGAGGGCAGTAGTTGGTCAATAATAAGTTTTACCATCTGGATAGTGATACCATCATGTCCAGTAGATGCTGATCTAATCCGCATTATGGCTTTCTTGACAGTACTGCAAGTGACGTGCTGTAGATAGAATTTTTCTTTGCTACAGTCGTTCATCCCAATGAAGTAATCAATGATTCTCTGTTTTTTTTGCGGATCAATTTTGGTTGCAGGTAATGTGAAGAATCGGTTTAGTTCTTCAGCTGGGACCATGGGATTTTCTGCAACTTTTATTTTGCCTAAACCGAGACTACGGAGATTTTTCCACAGGATAGCTGGTCTACATCTATTGTCAGCTAATGTACGGGCATGTCTGAGCTTAGCGTTTCTCACCGCTTGACTGACTTTGTTTCGTTTCTGCTTGTATACAGCGTGATTTTCAGGTGTAGGGTGTATCTTGTATGCTCGATGTGCAGCATCTCTGAGATTCATGAGCTGTTTTAGTTCATCAGTCAGCCAAGGTGCAGGTTGCCTTTTTACTTTTCTGGTCTTTATTGGAGCATATTTGTCATATAGCTGAGTAATTTTGTTTGTGAAATCGTGGAGTTTGTCGTTTATGTCCATGAGGGGAGTAGAGGTCATCCCCCAAACTATTTTTTGTGCCTCAGTTTCGAGTTCAGGCAAATTTATGCGTTTGAGGTCTCGGTATGTAGACAGTTTTTGTTTCTTTCTAGGACATTCTAGTGAATACGTCATGGAAATGATGTCATGGGCAGACATGCCAGGCGCAGATATTTGAGAGGTGCGGATTATTCTGTTCGGAGATTTCGTTGCGAATATATCTATGAACGTGTGACTGGTAGTCGTGTGATGAGTAGGTGCCAGCTGAAGTAGCGTCATATTTGAGGAAGAAAGCATCCTCTTAAATTTCCCAGTGGAAGGACTATTGCACAGAAAATTAATGTTAGTGTCACCAGCTATAATTACATGTTCATATGACGATTCGAGACTAGAGAGGGCAGTTTCGAAGCAGGCGAACCCACCTACTTTAGGAGGTTTGTAAAGGACACATATTAAGCACTTTCTGTTAAGTGATTTGATCTCTATGAACATATATTCCACTTGTTTATCTACATTGTTGTCGGATGTGTGTAGTACTGTAGGTGACAAATCAGAGCGTATGTACGCCCCTACTCCGCCCCCTCGTCTGTTGCATCTGTCGTGCCTGAGAAAGATATAGCCATCTAGGTTTACGGAAGTTGTAGGAATACTTGGTTTGAGCCAAGTTTCTGACAAAAGTATTACGTGTATATCAGCAGTTTGAAATATATATTTGAACTCGTCGAAGTGAGCTGGCAGAGACTGGACATTTGCATGTGCAATATGCAGCTTGGTGCGTTCGGGTGTTGATTGCCCGAGGAGGCTGCCGACCGATGTTTGCGGGTCGTGGTTGGCGGTGACAAGAGGGTCTGGCATGAGGAATGCGGAAAGCGTGTGAAGGAGAGGCGGGTGAGGGAGTGTCCTCCCAGTTCTGTGCAGTGAAAGCGGCCGGGAGGGGGTAGGTCCCCGGGGAGACAACGGGATCTACGGCCAAGGTCAGCGAGGTCTGCAACGGTTATGGAAGTAGCAGTGGGCTGGCAGGGGAAGGAATTTCGCTAAATACAACGGGAGTAATCTGCACGTTATGAAATAGTGTGATATTAATTGCACTTATGAGGATAACAACTAAAGTATGATGGTGGGTTGATAATTAAGGATGGAAGTGAGACTATCTAATGCAATAATTAACAAAATTACTGTATCCCTTGGACCTTCAAATCAACGATGAAACACAGAAATTGCATCGATATTGAATACAAAAGGCAAAATGTCGACTTATTTATAAGAGGAGTAACTCATTTAACAGTTCGTGCTTTGAGCCTTTCCTGGGACAGCAGTATTAGATTCCGATGCACCATTGCAGGTTTGCTGCATCCTTTGGACCTTCAAATCAACGATGAAGCACAGAAATTCCATCGATATTAAACACAAAAGGCAAAATGTCGACTTATTTATAAGAGGAGTAACTCTTCTAATCGTTCGTGCTTTGAGTCTTTCCTGGGACAGCAGTATTTGATTTTAAAGCACCATTGCAGGTTTACTGTATCCCTTGGACCTCCAAATCAACGATGAAACACAGAAATTGCATCGATATTGAATACAAAATGCAAAATGACGACTTATTTATAAGAGGAGTAAATCTTCTAACATTTCTTGCTTTGAGCCTTTCCTGGGACAGCAGTATTAGATTCCGATGCACCATTGCAGGTTTACTGTATCCCTTTGACTTTCAAATCAACGATGAAACACAGAAATTGCATCGATATTGAATACAAAAGGCAAAATGTCGACTTATTTACAAGAGGGGTAACTTTTCTAATAGTTCGTGCATTTAGCCTTTCCTGATACAGCAGTATTAGATTCCGATGCACCATTGCAGGTTTACTGTATCCCTTGGACCTTCAAATCAACGATGAAACACAGAAATTGCATCGATATTGAATACAAAAGGCAAAATGTCGACTTATTTACAAGAGGCGTAACTCTTCTATTAGTACGTGCATTGCGCCTTTCGTGGGACAGCAGTATTAGATTCCGATGCACCATTGCAGGTTTACTGTATCCCTTGGACCTTCAAATTAACGATGAAACACAGAAATTGCATCGATATTGAATACAAAAGGCAAAATGTCGACCTATTTATAAGAGGAGTAACTCATATAATAGTTCGTACTTTGAGCTTTTCCTGGGACAGCAGTATTAGATTCCAATGCACCATTGCAGGTTTACTGTTTCCCTTGGACCTTCAAATCAACGATGAAACACAGAAATTGCATCGATATTGAATACAAATGGCAAAATGTCGACTTATTTACAATAGGCGTAACTCTTCTAATAGTTCGTGCTTTTAGCCTTTCCTGGGACAGCAGTATTAGATTCCGATGCACCATTGCAGGTTTACTGTATCCCTTGGACCTTCAAATGAAAGATGAAACACAGAAATTGCATCGATATTGAATACAAAAGGCAAAATGTCGACTTATTTATAAGAGGAATAACTCATCTAATAGTTCGTGTTTTGAGCCTTTCCTGGGACAGCAGTATTAGATTCCGATGCACCATTGCAGGTTTGCTGCATCCCTTGGACCTTCAAATCAACGATGAAGCACAGAAATTGCATCGATATTAAATACAAAAAGCAAAATGAAGAATGATTTATAAGAGGAGTAACTCTTCTAATAGTTCGTGCTTTGAGCCTTTCCTGGGACAGCAGTATTAGATTTTAATGCACCATTGCAGGTTTACTGTATCCCTTGGACCTCTAAATCAACGATGAAACACAGAAATTGCATCGATATTGAATACAAAATGCAAAATGTCGACTTATTTATAAGAGGAGTAAATCTTCTAACAGCTCGTGCTTTGAGCCTTTCCTAGGACAGCAGTATTAGATTCCGATGCACAGGTTTACTGTATCCCTTGGACTTTCAAATCAACGATGAAACACAGAAATTGCATCGATATTGAATACAAAAGGCAAAATGTCGACTTATTTACAAGAGGGGTAACTTTTCTTATAGTTCGTGCTTTTAGCATTTCCTGGGACAGCAGTATTAGATTCCGATGCACCATTGCAGGTTTACTGTATCCCTTGGACCTTTAAATCAACGATGAAACACAGAAATTGCATCGATATTGAATACAAATGGAAAAATGTCGACTTATTTACAAGAGGCGTAACTCTTCTAGTAGTTCGTGCATTGAGAGTTTCCTGGTACAGCAGTATTAGACTCCGATGCACCATTGCAGGTTTACTGTATCCCTTGGAATTTCAAATTAACGATGAAACACAGAAATTGCATCGATATTGAATACAAAAGGCAAAATGTCGACTTAATTATAAGAGGAGTAACTCATCTAATAGTACGTACTTTGAGCTTTTCCTGGGACAGCAGTATTAGATTCCGATGCACCATTGCAGGTTTGCTGCATCCCTTGGACCTTCAAATCAACGATGAAGCACAGAAATTGCATCGATATTAAATACAAAAAGCAAAATGAAGAATGATTTATAAGAGGAGTAACTCTTCTAATAGTTCGTGCTTTGAGCCTTTCCTGAGACAGCAGTATTAGATTTCAATGCACCATTGCAGGTTTACTGTATCCCTTGGACCTCTAAATCAACGATGAAACACAGAAATTGCATCGATATTGAATACAAAATGCAAAATGTCGACTTATTTATAAGAGGAGTAAACCTTCTAACAGCTCGTGCTTTGAGCCTTTCCTAGGACAGCAGTATTAGATTCCGATGCACAGGTTTACTGTATCCCTTGGACTTTCAAATCAACGATGAAACACAGAAATTGCATCGATATTGAATACAAAAGGCAAAATGTCGACTTATTTACAAGAGGGGTAATTTTCTTATAGTTCGTGCTTTTAGCATTTCCTGGGACAGCAGTATTAGATTCCGATGCACCATTGCAGGTTTACTGTATCCCTTGGACCTTTAAATCAACGATGAAACACAGAAATTGCATCGATATTGAATACAAATGGAAAAATGACGACTTATTTACAAGAGGCGTAACTCTTCTAATAGTTCGTGCATTGAGAGTTTCCTGGTACAGCAGTATTAGACTCCGATGCACCATTGCAGGTTTACTGTATCCCTTGGAATTTCAAATTAACGATGAAACACAGAAATTGCATCGATATTGAATACAAAAGGCAAAATGTCGACTTAATTATAAGAGGAGTAACTCATCTAATAGTACGTACTTTGAGCTTTTCCGGGGACAGCAGTATTAGATTCCGATGCACCATTGCAGGTTTACTGTTTCCCTTGGACCTTCAAATCAACGATGAAACACAGAAATTGCATCGATATTGAATACAAAAGGCAAAATGTCGACTTATTTACAAGAGGAGCAACTCTTCTAATAGTTCGTGCTTTTAGCCTTTCCTGGGACAGCAGTATTAGATTCCGATGCACCATTACAGCTTTAATGTATCCCTTGGACCTTCAAATCAACGAAGAAACACAGAAATTGCATCGATATTGAATACAAAAGGCAAAATGTCGACTTATTTACAAGAGGAGTAACTTCTCTAATAGTTCGTGCTTTGAGCCTCTCCTGGGACAGCAGTATTAGATTCCGATTAACCATTGCAGGTTTACTGTATCCCCTGGACCTTCAAATCAACGATGAAACACAGAAATTGCACCGATATTGAATACAAAATGCAAAATAACGACTTTTTATAAGTGGAGTAACCCTTATAATAATTCGTGATTTTAGCCTTTCCTGGGACAGCAGTATTAGATTCCGATGCACCATTGCAGGTTTACTGTATCCCTTGGACCTTCAAATCAACGATGAAACACAGAAATTGCATCGATATTGAATACAAATGGCAAAATGTCGACTTATTTAAAAGAGGAGTAACTCTTCTAATAGTTCGTGCTTTGAGCCTTTCCTGGGACAGCAGTATTAGATTCAGAAGCACCATTGCAGGTTTACTGTATCCCTTGGACCTTCAAATCAACGATGAAACACAGAAATTTGCATCGATATTGAATACAAAAGGCAAAATATCGACTTATTTACAACAGGTGTAACTCCTCTAATAGTTCGTGTTTGAGCCTTTCCTTGGACAGCAGTATTAGATTCCGATGCAATATTGCAGGTTTACTGTATCCCTTGGACCTTCAAATCAACGACGAAACACAGAAATTGCATCGATATTAAATACAAAAGGCAAAATGTCGACTTCTTTACAAGAGGAGTAACTCTTCTAATAGTTCGTGCTTTTAGCCTTTCCTGTGACAGCAGTATTAGTTTCCGATGCACCATTGCAGGGGTACTGTATCTCTTGGACCTTCAAATCAACGATGAAACACAGAAATTGCATCGATATTGAATACAAAAGGCAAAATGTCGACTTATTTACAAGAGGAGTAACTCTTCTAATAGTTCGTGCTTTGAGCCTTTCCTGGGACGGCAGTATTAGATTCCGATGCACCATTGCAGGTTTACTGTATCCCTTGGACCTTCAAATCAACGATGAAACACAGAAATTGCATCGATATTGAATACAAAAGGCAAAATAACGACTTTTAATAAGTGGAGTAACTCTTCTAATAGTTCGTACTTTGAGCCTATCCTGGGACAGCAGTATTAGATTCCGATGCACCATTGCAGGTTTACTGTATCCCTTGGACCTTCAAATCAACGATGAAACACAGAAATTGCATCGATATTGAATACAAAAGGCAAAATGTCGTCTTATTTACAAGAGGAGTAACTCTTCTAATAGTTCGTGCTTTAGCCTTTCCTGGGACAGCAGTATTAGATTCCGATGCACCATTGCAGGTTTACTGTATCCCTTGGACCTTCAAATCAACGATGAAACACAGATATTGCATCGATATTGAATACAAAAGGCAAAATGGCAACCTATTTACAAGTGGAGTAACTCTTCGAATAGTTCTTGCTTTGAGCCTTTCCTGGGACAGCAGTATTAGAATCCGATGCACCATTGCAGGTTTACTGTATCGCTTAAACCTTCAAATCAACGATGAAACACAGAAATTGCATCGATATTGAATACTAAAGGCAAAATGTCGACTTATTTATAAGAGGAGTAACTCATCTAATAGTTCGTATTTTGAACCTTTCCTGGGACAGCAGTATTAGATTCCGATGCACCATTGCAGGTTTACTGTATCCCTTGGACCTTCAAATCAACGATGGAACACAGAAATTGCATCGATATTGAATACAAAAGGCAAAATGTCGTCTTATTTACAAGAGGAGTAACTCTTCTAATAGTTCTTGCTTTTAGCCTTTCCTGGGACAGCAGTATTAGATTCCGATGCACCATTGCAGGTTTACTGTATCCCTTGGACCTTCAAATCAACGATGAAACACAGATATTGCATCGATATTGAATACAAAAGGCAAAATGTCGTCTTATTTACAAGAGGAGTAACTCTTCTAATAGTTCGTGCTTTTAGCCTTTCCTGGGACAGCAGTATTAGATTCCGATGCACCATTGCAGGTTTACTGTATCCCTTGGACCTTCCAATCAACGATGAAACACAGAAATTGCATCGATATTGAATACAAAAGGCAAAATGTCGATTTATTTATAAGAGGAGTAAATCTTCTAACAGTTCGTGCTTTGAGCCTTTCCTGGGACAGCAGTATTAGATTCCGATGCACCACTGCAGGTTTACTGTACCTCTTGCACATTCAAATCAACGATGAAACACAGAAATTGCATCGATATTGAATACAAAAGGCAAAATGTCGACTTATTTACAAGTGGAGTAACTCTTCTAATAGTTCGTGCTTGGAGCCTTTCCTGGGACAGCAGTATTAGATTCCGATGCACCATTGCAGGTTTACTGTATCCCTTGGACCTTCAAATCAACGATGGAACACAGAAATTGCATCGATATTGAATACAAAAGGCAAAATGTCGTCTTATTTACAAGAGGAGTAACTCTTCTAATAGTTCTTGCTTTTAGCCTTTCCTGGGACAGCAGTATTAGATTCCGATGCACCATTGCAGGTTTACTGTATCCCTTGGACCTTCAAATCAACGATGAAACACAGATATTGCATCGATATTGAATACAAAAGGCAAAATGTCGTCTTTTTACAAGAGGAGTAACTCTTCTAATAGTTCGTGTTTGAGCCTTTCCTGGGACAGCAGTATTAGATTCAGAAGCACCATTGCAGGTTTACTGTATCCCTTATACCTTCAAATCAACGATGAAACACAGAAATTGCATCGATATTGAATACAAAAGGCAAAATGTCGACTTATTTACAAGAGGAGTAACTCTTCTAATAGTTCGTGCTTTGAGCCTTTCATGTGACAGCGGTATTAGATTCCGATGCACCATTGCAGGTTTACTGTATCCCTTGGACCTTCAAATCAACGATGAAACACAGATATTGCATCGATATTGAATACAAAAGGCAAAATGTCAACCTATTTACAAGTGGAGTAACTCTTCGAATAGTTCTTGCTTTGAGCCTTTCCTGGGACACAAGTATTAGAATCCGATGCACCCTTGCAGGTTTCCTGTATCCCTTGGACCTTCAAATCAACGATGAAACACAGAAATTGCATCGATATTGAATACTAAAGGCAAAATGTCGACTTATTTATAAGAGGAGTAACTCATCTAATAGTTCGTGTTTTGAGCCTTTCCTGGGACAGCAGTATTAGATTCCGATGCACCATTGCAGGTTTACTGTATGCCTTGGACCTTCAAATCAACGATGAAACACAGAAATTGCATCGATATTGAATGCAAAAGGCAAAATGTCGACTTATTTACAAGAGGAGTAACTCTTCTAATAGTTCGTGCTTTGAGCCTTTCCTGGGACAGCAGTATTAGATTTTAATGCACCATTGCAGGTTTACCGTATCCCTTGGACCTCCAAATCAACGATGAAACACAGAAATTGCATCGATATTGAATACAAAAGGCAAAATGTCGACTTATTTACAAGAGGAGTAACTCTTCTAATAGTTCGTGCTTTTAGCCTTTCCTGGGACAGCAGTATTAGATTACGATGCATTATTGCATGTTTACCGTATCCCTTGGACCTTCAAATCAACGATGAAACGCAGAAACTGCATCGATATCGAATACAAAAGGCAAAATGTCGACTTATTTACAAGAGGAGTAACTGTTCTAATAGTTCGTGCTTTTAGCCTTTCCTGGGACAGCAGTATTAGATTCCGATGCACCATTGCGGGTTTACTGTATCCCTTGGACCTTCAAATCAACGATGAAACACAGAAATTGCATCGATATTGAATACAAAAGGCAAAATGTCGACTTATTTATAAGAGGAGTAAATCTTCTGCCAATTTGTGCTTTGAGCCTTTCCTGGGACAGCAGTATTAGATTCCGGTGCACCATTACAGGTTTACTGTATCCCTAGGACCTTCAAATCAACGATGAAAAACAGAAATTACATCGATATTGAATACAAAAGGCAAAATGTCGACTTATTTACAAGAGGAGTAACTCTTCTAATAGTTCGTGCTTTTAGCCTTTCCTGGGACAGCAGTATTAGATTCCGATGCACCATTGCAGGTTTACTGTATCCCTTGGACATTCCAATCAACGATGAAACACAGAAATTGCATCGATATTGAATACAAAAGGCAAAATGTCGATTTATTTATAAGAGGAGTAAATCTTCTAACAGTTCGTGCTTTGAGCCTTTCCTGGGACAGCAGTATTAGATTCCGATGCACCACTGCAGGTTTACTGTATCTCTTGCACCTTCAAATCAACGATGAAACACAGAAATTGCATCGATATTGAATACAAAAGGCAAAATGTCGTCTTATTTACAAGAGGAGTAACTCTTCTAATAGTTCGTGATTTTAGCCTTTCCTGGGACAGCAGTATTAGATTCCGATGCACCATTGCAGGTTTACTGTATCCCTTGGACCTTCAAATCAACGATGAAACACAGATATTGCATCGATATTGAATACAAAAGGCAAAATGTCAACCTATTTACAAGTGGAGTAACTCTTCGAATAGTTCTTGCTTTGAGCCTTTCCTGGGACAGCAGTATTAGAATCCGATGCAACAATGCAGGTTTACTGTATGCCTTGGACCTTCAAATCAACGATGAAACATAGAAATTGCATCGATATTAAACACAAAAGGCAAAATGTCGATTTATTTATAAGAGGAGGAACTCTTCAAATAGTTCGTGCTTTGAGCCTTTCCTGGGACAGCAGTATTAGATTTTAATGCACCATTGCAGGTTTACTGTATCCCTTGGACCTCCAAATCAACGATGAAACACAGAAATTGCATTGATATTGAATACAAAAGGCAAAATGTCGACTTATTTACAAGAGGAGTAACTCTTCTAATAGTTCGTGCCTTTAGCCTTTCCTGGGACAGCAGTATTAGATTACGATGCACCATTGCATGTTTACCTTATCCCTTGGACCTTCAAATCAACGATGAAACGCAGAAATTGCATCGATATTGAATACAAAAGGCAAAATGTCGACTTATTTACAAGAGGAGTAACTCTTCTAATAGTTCGTGCTTCGAGCCTTTCCTGGGACAGCAGTATTAGATTCCGATGCACAGGTTTACTGTATCCCTTGGACATTCGAATCAACGATGAAACACAGAAATTGCATCGATATTGAATACAAAAGGCAAAATGTCGTCTTATTTACAAGAGGGGTAACTTTTCTAATAGTTCGTGCTCTTAGCCTTTCCTGGGACAGCAGTATTAGATTCCGATGCACCATTGCAGGTTTACTGTATCCCTTGGACCTTCAAATCAACGATGAAACACAGAAATTGCATCGATATTGAATACAAAAGGTAAAATGTCGACTTATTTACAAGTGGAGTAACTCTTCTAATTGTTCGTGCATTGAGAGTTTCCTGGGACAGCAGTATTAGATTCCGATGCACCATTGCTGGTTTACTGTATCCCTTGGACCTTCAAATTAACGATGAAACACAGAAATTGCATCGATATTGAATACAAAAAGCAAAATGTCGACTTATTTATAAGAGGAGTAACTCATCTAATAGTTCGTACTTTGAGCTTTTCCTGGGACAGCAGTATTAGATTCCGATGCACCATTGCAGGTTTACAGTTTCCCTTGGACCTTCAAATCAACGATGAAACACAGAAATTGCATCGATATTGAATACAAAAGGCAAAATGTCGACTTATTTATAAGAGGAGTAAATCTTCTAACAGCTCGTGCTTTGAGCCTTTCCTGGGGGAGCAGTATTAGATTCCGATACACCATTGCAGGTTTACTGTATTTCTTGGACCTTCACATCAACGATGAAACACAGAAATTGCATTGATATTGAATACAAAAGGCAAAATGTCGACTTATTTACAAGAGGAGTAACTCTTCTAATAGTTCGTGCCTTTACCCTTTCCTGGGACAGCAGTATTAGATTACGATGCACCATTGAATGTTTACTGTATCCCTTGGACCTTCAAATCAACGATGTAACGCAGAATTTGCATCGATATTGAATACAAAAGGCAAAATGTCGACTTATTTACAAGAGGAGTAACTCTTCTAATAGTTCGTGCTTTGAGCCTTTCCTGGGACAGCAGTATTAGATTCCGATGCACAGGTTTACTGTATCCCTTGGACATTCGAATCAACGATGAAACACAGAAATTGCATCGATATTGAATACAAAAGGCAAAATGTCGTCTTATTTACAAGAGGGGTAACTTTTCTAATAGTTCGTGCTCTTAGCCTTTCCTGGGACAGCAGTATTACATTCCGATGCACCATTGCAGGTTTACTGTATCCCTTGGACCTTCAAATCAACGATGAAACACAGAAATTGCATCGATATTGAATACAAAAGGTAAAATGTCGACTTATTTACAAGTGGAGTAACTCTTCTAATTGTTCGTGCATTGAGAGTTTCCTGGGACAGCAGTATTAGATTCCGATGCACCATTGCAGGTTTACTGTATCCCTTGGACCTTCAAATTAACGATGAAACACAGAAATTGCATCAATATTGAATACAAAAAGCAAAATGTCGACTTATTTATAAGAGGAGTAACTCATCTAGTAGTTCGTACTTTGAGCTTTTCCTGGGACAGCAGTATTAGATTCCGATGCACCATTGCAGGTTTACAGTTTCCCTTGGACCTTCAAATCAACGATGAAACACAGAAATTGCATCGATATTGAATACAAAAGGCAAAATGTCGACTTATTTATAAGAGGAGTAAATCTTCTAACAGCTCGTGCTTTGAGCCTTTCCTGGGAGAGCAGTATTAGATTCCGATACACCATTGCAGGTTTACTGTATTTCTTGGACCTTCACATCAACGATGAAACACAGAAATTGCATCGATATTGAATACAAAATGCAAAATGTTGACTTATTTACAAGAGTAGTATCTCTTCTAATAGTTCGTGCTTTGAGCCTTTCCTGCGACAGCAGTATTAGATTCCGATGCACCATTGCAGGTTTACTGTATCTCTTGGACCTTCAAATCAACGATGAAACACAGAAATTGCATCGATATTGAATGCAAAAGGCAAAATGTCGACTTATTTACAAAAGGAGTAACTCCTCTAATAATTCGCGATTTGAGCCTTTCCTGGGACAGCAGTATTAGATTCCGATGCACCATTCCAGGTTTACTGTATCTCTTGGACCTTCAAATCGACGATGAAACACAGAAATTGCATCGATATTGAATGCAAAAGGCAAAATGTCGACTTATTTACAAGAGGAGTAACTCTTCTAATATTTCGTGCTTTTAGCCTTTCCTGTGACAGCAGTATTGAATTCCGATGCACCATTGCAGGTTTACTGTATCCCTTGGACCTTCAAATCAACGATGAAACACGGAAATTGCATCGATATTGAATACAAAAGGCAAAATATCGACTTATTTACAAGAGGCGTAACTCTTCTAATAGTTCGTGTTTGAGCCTTTCCTTGGACAGCAGTATTAGATTCCGATGCACCATTGCAGGTTTACTGTATCCCTTGGACCTTCAAATCAACGACGAAACACAGAAATTGCATCGATATTGAATACAAAAGGCAAAATGTCGACTTATTTACAAGAGGAGTAACTCTTCTAATATTTCGTGTTTTTAGCCTTTCCTGTGACAGCAGTATTGAATTCCGATGCACCATTGCAGGTTTACTGTATCTCTTGGACCTTCAAATCAACGATGAAACACAGAAATTGCATCGATATTGAATACAAAAGGCAAAATGTCGAATTATTTACAAGAGGAGTAACTCTTCTAATAGTTCGTGCTTTGAGCCTTTCCTGGGACAGCAGTATTAGATTCCGAAGCACCATTGCAGGGTTACTGTATCCCTTGGACCTCCAAATCAACGAAGAAACACAGAAATTGCATCGATATTGAATACAAAAGGCAAAATGTCGACTTATTTACAAGAGGAGTAACTCTTCTAATTGTTCGTGCTTTGAGCCTTTCCTGGGACAGCAGTATTAGATTCCGATGCACCATTGCAGGTTTACTGTATCCCTTGGACCTTCAAATCAACGATGAAACACAGAAATTGCATCGATATTGAATACAAAAGGCAAAATGTCGACTTATTTATAAGAGGAGTAACTCTTCTAATAGTTCGTGCTTTGAGCCTTGCCTGTGACAGCAGTATTAGATTCCGATGCACCATTGCAGGTTTACTGTATCCCTTGGACCTTCAAATCAGCGATGAAACACAGATATTGCATCGATATTGAATACAAAAGGCAAAATGTCAACCTATTTACAAGTGGAGTAACTCTTCGAATAGTTCATGCTTTGAGCCTTTCCTGGGACACCTGTATTAGAATCCGATGTACCCTTGCAGGTTTATTTTATCCCTTGGACCTTCAAATCAAAGATGAAACACAGAAATTGCATCGATATTGAATACTAAAGGCAAAATGTCGACTTATTTATAAGAGGAGTAACTCATCTAATAGTTCGAGTTTTGAGCCTTTCCTGGGACAGCAGTATTAGATACCGATGCACCATTGCAGGTTTACTGTATGCCTTGGACCTTCAAATCAACGATGAAACAGAGAAATTGCATCGATATTAAATACAAAAGGCAAAATGTCGACTTATTTATAAGAGGAGTAACTCTTCTAATAGTTCGTGCTTTGAGCCTTTCCTGGGACAGCAGTATTAGATTACGATGCATTATTGCATGTTTACTGTATCCCTTGGACCTTCAAATCAACGATGAAACGCAGAAATTGCATCGATATTGAATACAAAAGGCAAAATGTCGACTTATTTATAAGAGGAGGAAATCTTCTGACAATTCGTGCTTTGAGCCTTTCCTGGGACAGCAGTATTAGATTCCGGTGCACCATTGCAGGTTTACTGTATCCCTTGGACTTTCAAATCAACGATGAAACACAGAAACTGCATCGATATTGAATACAAAATGCAAAATGTCGACTTATTTATAAGAGGAGTAAATCTTCTAACAGTTCGTGATTTGAGCCTTTCCTGGGACAGCTGTATTAGATTCCGATGCACCATTGCATGTTTACTGTATCAATTGGACCTTCAAATCAACGATGAAACACAGAAATTGCATCGATATAGAATACAAAAGGCAAAATGTCGACTTATTTACAAGAGGAGTAACTCTTCTAATAGTTCGTGCTTTGGGCCTTTCCTGGGACAGCAGTATTAGATTCCGATGCACCATTGCAGGTTTAATGTATCCCTTGTACCTTCAAATCAACGACGAAACACAGAAATTGCATCGATACTGAATACAAAAGGCAAAATGTCACCCTACATACAAGAGGAGTAACTCTTCGAATAGTTCGTGCTCTGAGCCTTTCCTGGGATAGCAGTATTAGATTCCGATGCACCATTGCAGGTTTGCTGTATCCCTTGGATCTTCAAATCAACGATGAAAGACAGAAATTGCATCGATATTGAATACAAAAGGCAAAATGACGAATTATTTACAAGAGCAGTAACTCTTCTAATAGTTCGTGCTATTAGCCTTTCCTGGGACAGCATTATTTGATTCCGATGCACCATTGCAGGTTTACTATATCCCTTGGACCTTCAAATCAACGACGAAACACAGATTTTGCATCGATACTGAATACAAAAGGCAAAATGTCGACTTATTTGCAAGAGGAGTAACTCTTCTGATGGTTCGTGCTTTTAGCCTTTCCTGGGACAGCAGTATTAGGTTCCGATGCACCATTGCAGGTTTACTGTACGCCTTGGACCTACAAATCAACGACGAAATATAGAATTTGCATCGATATTGAATACAAAACGCAAAATGTCGACTTATTTACAAGAGGAGTAACTCTTCCAATAGTTCGTGCTTTGAGGCTTTCCTGGGACAGCAGTATTAGATTCCGATGCACCATTGCAGGTTTACTGTATTCCTTGGACCTTCAAATCAACGATGAAACACAGAAATTGCATCGATATTGAATACAAAAGGCAAAATATCGACTTTTTTTATAGGTGGAGTAACCCTTATAATAATTCGTGCTTTGAGCCTTTCCTGGGACAGCAGTATTAGATTCAGATGCACCATTGCAGGTTTACTGTATCCCTTGGACCTTCAAATCAACGATGAAACACAGTTATTGCATCGATATTTAATACAAACGGCAAAATGTCCACTTATTTACAAGAGGAGTAACTCTTCTAATAGTTCGTGCTTTTAGCCTTTCCTGGGACAGCAGTATTAGATTCCGATGCACCATTGCAGGTTTACTGTATCCTTTGGACCTTCAAATCAACGATGAAACACAGAAATTGCATCGATATTGAATACAAAAGGCAAAATGTCGACTTATTTACAAGAGGCGTAACTCTTCTAATAGTTCGTGCTTTGAGCCTTTCCTGGGAAAGCAGTATTACATTCCGATGCACCATTGCAGGTTTACTGTATCTCTTGGACCTTCAAATCAACGATGAAACACAGAAATTGCATCGATACTGAATACAAAAGGCAAAATGTCGACTTATTTACAAGAGGAATAACTCTTCTAATAGTTCGTGCTTTGAGCCTTTCGTGGGACAGTAGTATTAGATTCCAATGCACCATTGCAGGTTTACTGTATCCCTCGGACCTTCAAATCAACGATGAAACACAGAAATTGCATCGATATTGAATACAAAATGCAAAATGTCGACTTATTTATAAGAGGAGTAAATCCTCTAACAGTTCGTGCTTTGAGCCTTTCCTGGGACAGCAGTATTTGATTCCGATGCACCATTGCATGTTTACTGTATCAATTGGACCTTCAAATCAACGATGAAACACAGAAATTGCATCGATATTGAATACAAAAGGCAAAATGTCGACTTATTTACAAGAGGAGTAACTCTTCTAATAGTTCGTGCTTTGAGCCATTCCTGGGACAGCAGTATTAGATTCCGATGCACCATTGCAGGTTTACTGTATCCCTTGGACCTTCAAATCAACGATGAAACACAGAAATTGCATCGATATTGAATACAAAAGCCAAAATGTCGTCTTATTTACAAGAGGAGTAACTCTTCTAATAGTTCGTGCTTTTAGCCTTTCCTGGGACAGCAGTATTAGATTCCGATGCACCTTTGCAGGTTTACTGTATCCCTTGGACCTTCCAATCAACGATGAAACAGAGAAATTGCATCGATATTGAATACAAAAGGAAAATGTCGATTTATTTATAAGAGGAGTAAATCTTCTAACAGTTCGTGCTTTGAGCCTTTCCTGGGACAGCAGCATTAGATTCCGATGCACCACTGCAGGTTTACTGTATCTCTTGCACCTTCAAATCAACGATGAAACACAGAAATTGCATCGATATTGAATACAAAAGGCAAAATGTCGACTTATTTACAAGTGGAGTAACTCTTCTAATAGTTCGTGCTTTGAGCCTTTCCTGGGACAGCAGTATTAGATTCCGATGCACCATTGCAGGTTTACTGTATCCCTTGGACCTTCAAATCAACGATGGAACACAGAAATTGCATCGATATTGAATACAAAAGGCAAAATGTCGTCTTATTTACAAGAGGAGTAACTCTTCTAATAGTTCTTGCTTTTAGCCTTTCCTGGGACAGCAGTATTAGATTCCGATGCACCATTGCAGGTTTACTGTATCCCTTGGACCTTCAAATCAACGATGAAACACAGATATTGCATCGATATTGAATACAAAAGGCAAAATGTCGTCTTATTTACAAGAGGAGTAACTCTTCTAATAGTTCGTGCTTTTAGCCTTTCCTGGGACAGCAGTATTAGATTCCGATGCACCATTGCAGGTTTACTGTATCCCTTGGACCTTCCAATCAACGATGAAACACAGAAATTGCATCGATATTGAATACAAAAGGCAAAATGTCGATTTATTTATAAGAGGAGTAAATCTTCTAAGAGTTCGTGCTTTGAGCCTTTCCTGGGACAGCAGTATTAGATTCCGATGCACCACTGCAGGTTTACTGTATCTCTTGCACCTTCAAATCAACGATGAAACACAGAAATTGCATCGATATTGAATACAAAAGGTAAAATGTCGTCTTATTTACAAGTGGAGTAACTCTTCTAATAGTTCGTGCTTTGAGCCTTTCCTGGGACAGCAGTATTAGATTCCGATGCACCATTGCAGGTTTACTGTATCCCTTGGACCTTCAAATCAACGATGGAACACAGAAATTGCATCGATATTGAATACAAAAGGCAAAATGTCGTCTTATTTACAAGAGGAGTAACTCTTCTAATAGTTCTTGTTTTAGCCTTTCCTGGGACAGCAGTATTAGATTCCGATGCACCATTGCAGGTTTACTGTATCCCTTGGACCTTCAAATCAACGATGAAACACAGATATTGCATCGATATTGAATACAAAAGGCAAAATGTCGTCTTTTTACAAGAGGAGTAACTCTTCTAATAGTTCGTGCTTTAGCCTTTCCTGGGACAGCAGTATTAGATTCCGATGCACCATTGCAGGTTTACTGTATCCCTTGGACCTTCCAATCAACGATGAAACACAGAAATTGCATCGATATTGAATACAAAAGGCAAAATGTCGATTTATTTATAAGAGGAGTAAATCTTCTAACAGTTCGTGCTTTGAGCCTTTCCTGGGACAGCAGTATTAGATTCCGATGCACCACTGCAGGTTTACTGTATCTCTTGCACCTTCAAATCAACGATGAAACACAGAAATTGCATCGATATTGAATACAAAAGGCAAAATGTCGACTTATTTACAAGAGGAGTAATTCTTCTACTAGTTCGTGCTTTGAGCCTTTCCTGGGACAGCAGTATTAGATTCCGATGCACCATTGCAGGTTTACTGTATCCCTTGGACCTTCAAATCAACGATGAAACACAGAAATTGCATCGATATTGAATACAAAAGGCAAAATGTCAACCTATTTACAAGTGGAGTAACTCTTCGAATAGTTCTTGTTTGAGCCTTTCCTGGGACAGCAGTATTAGAATCCGATGCAACATTGCAGGTTTACTGTATGCCTTGGACCTTCAAATCAACGATGAAACACAGAAATTTCATCGATATTGAATACAAAAGGCAAAATGTCGACTTATTTATAAGAGGAGTAACTCTTCTAATAGTTCGTGTTTCAGCCTTTCCTGGGACAGCAGTATTAGATTTTAATGCACCATTGCAGGTTTACTGTATCCCTTGGACCTCCAAATCAACGATGAAACACAGAAATTGCATCGATATTGAATACAAAAGGCAAAATGTCGACTTATTTACAAGAGGAGTAATTCTTCTAATAGTTCGTGCTTTTAGCCTTTCCTGGGACAGCAGTATTAGATTACGATGCACCATTGCATGTTTACTGTATCCCTTGGACCTTCAAATCAACGATGAATCGCAGAAATTGCATCGATATTGAATACAAAAGGCAAAATGTCGACTTATTTACAAGAGGAGTAACTCTTCTAATAGTTCGTGCTTTGAGCGTTTCCTGGGACAGCAGTATTAGATTCCGATGCACAGGTTTACTGTATCCCTTGGACTTTCAAATCAACGATGAAACACAGAAATTGCATCGATATTGAATACAAAAGGCAAAATGTCGTCTTATTTACAAGAGGGGTAACTTTTCTAATAGTTCGTGCTCTTAGCCTTTCCTGGGACAGCAGTATTAGATTCCGATGCACCATTGCAGGTTTACTGTATCCCTTGGGCCTTCAAATCAACGTCGAAACACAGAAATTGCATCGATATTGAATACAAAAGGCAAAATGTCGACTTATTTACAAGTGGAGTAACTCTTCTAATAGTTCGTGCATTGAGAGTTTCCTGGGACAGCAGTATTAGATTCCGATGCACCATTGCAGGTTTACTGTATCCCTTGGACCTTCAAATTAACGATGAAACACAGAAATTGCATCGATATTGAATACAAAAGGCAAAATGTCGACTTATTTATAAGAGGAGTAAATCTTCTAACAGCTCGTGCTTTGAGCCTTTCCTGGGAGAGCAGTATTAGATTCCGATACACCATTGCAGGTTTACTGTATCTCTTGGACCTTCACATCAACGATGAAACACAGAAATTGCCTCGATATTGAATACAAAATGCAAAATGTTGACTTATTTACAAGAGTAGTATCTCTTCTAATAGTTCGTGCTTTGAGCCTTTCCTGGGACAGCAGTATTAGATTCCGATGCACCATTGCAGGTTTTCTGTATCTCTTGGACCTTCAAATCAACGATGAAACACAGAAATTGCATCGATATTGAATACAAAAGGCAAAATGTCGACTTATTTACAAGAGGAGTAACTCCTCTAATAGTTCGCGATTTGAGCCTTTCCTGGGACAGCAGTATTAGATTCCGATGCACCATTCCAGGTTTACTGTATCTCTTGGACCTTTAAATCGACGATGAAACACAGAAATTGCATCGATATTGAATACAAAATTCAAAATGTCGACTTATTTAAAAGAGGTAACTCTTCTAATAGTTCGTGCTTTGAGCCTTTCCTGGGACAGCAGTATTAGATTCAGAAGCACCATTGCAGGTTTACTGTATCCCTTGGACCTTCAAATCAACGATGAAACACAGAAATTGCATCGATATTGAATACAAAAGGCAAAATATCGACTTATTTACAAGAGGCGTAACTCTTCTAATAGTTCGTGTTTGAGCCTTTCCTTGGAGAGCAGTATTAGATTCCGATGCACCATTGCAGGTTTACTGTATCCCTTGGACCTTCAAATCAACGACGAAACACAGAAATTGCATCGATATTGAATACAAAAGGCAAAATGTCGACTTATTTACAAGAGGAGTAACTCTTCTAATATTTCGTGCTTTTAGCCTTTCCTGTGACAGCAGTATTAGATTCCGATGCACCATTGCAGGTTTACTGTATCTCTTGGACCTTCAAATCAACGATGAAACACAGAAATTGCATCGATATTGAATACAAAAGGCAAAATGTCGACTTATTTACAAGAGGAGTAACTCTTCTAATAGTTTGTGCTTTGAGCCTTTCCTGGGACAGCAGTATTAGATCCGAAGCACCATTGCAGGTTTACTGTATCCCTTGGACCTTCAAATCAACGATGAAACACAGAAATTGCATCGATATTGAATACAAAAGGCAAAATAACGACTTTTTATAAGTGGAGTAACCCTTATTATAATTCGTGCTTTTAGCCTTTCCTGGGACAGCAGTATTAGATTCCGATGCACCATTGCAGGTTTAATGTATCCCTTGTACCTTCAAATCAACGATGAAACACAGAAACTGCATCGATATTGAATACAAAATGCAAAATGTCGACTTATTTATAAGAGGAGTAAATCTTCTAACAGTTCGTGCTTTGAGCCTTTCCTGGGACAGCAGTATTAGATTCCGATGCACCATTGCATGTTTACTGTATCAATTGGACCTTCAAATCAACGATGAAACACAGAAATTGCATCGATATTGAATACAAAAGGCAAAATGTCGACTTATTTACAAGAGGAGTAACTCTTCTAATAGTTCGTGCTTTGGGCCTTTCCTGGGACAGCAGTATTAGATTCCGATGCACCATTGCAGGTTTAATGTATCCCTTGTACCTTCAAATCAACGACGAAACACAGAAATTGCATCGATACTGAATACAAAAGGCAAAATGTCACCCTACATACAAGAGGAGTAACTCTTCGAATAGTTCGTGCTTTGAGCCTTTCCTGGGATAGCAGTATTAGATTCCGATGCACCATTGCAGGTTTGCTGTATCCCTTGGATCTTCAAATCAACGATGAAAGACAGAAATTGCATCGATATTGAATACAAAAGGCAAAATGACGAATTATTTACAAGAGCAGTAACTCTTCTAACAGTTCGTGCTATTAGCCTTTCCTGGGACAGCAGTATTAGGTTCCGCTGCACCATTGCAGGTTTACTGTACGCCTTGGACCTACAAATCAACGACGAAATATAGAATTTGCATCCATATTGAATACAAAAGGCAAAATGTCGACCTATTTACAAATGGAGTAACTCTTCGAAATGATCGTGCTTTTAGCCTTTCCTGGGCAGCAGTATTAGATTCCGATGCACCATTTCTGGTTTACTGTATCCCTTGGACCTTCAAATCAACGATGAAACACAGAAATTGCATCGACATTGAATACAAAAGGCAAAATGTCGACTTATTTGTAAGAGGAGTAACTCATCCAATGGTTCGCGTATTGTGCCTTTACTGGGACAGCAGTATTAGATTCCGATGCACCATTGCAGGTTTACTGAATACCTTGGACCTTCAAATCAACGATGAAACACAGAAATTGCATCGATATTGAATACAAAAGGCAAAATGTCGACTTATTTACAAGAGGCGTAACTCGTCTAATTGTTCGTGCTTTGAGGCTTTCCTGGGAGAGCAGTATTAGATTCCGATGCACCATTGCAGGTTTACTGTATCCCTTGGACCTTCAAATCAACGATGAAACACAGAAATTGCATCGATATTGAATACAAAAGGCAAAATGTCGACTTATTTACAGGAGAAGTAACTCTTCCAATAGTTCGTGCTTTGAGGCTTTCCTGGGACAGCAGTATTAGATTCCGATGCACCATTGCAGGTTTACTGTATTCCTTGGACCTTCAAATCAACGATGAAACACAGAAATTGCATCGATATTGAATACAAAAGGCATAATATCGACTTTTTTATAGGTGGAGTAACCCTTATAATAATTAGTGCTTTGAGCCTTTCCTGGGACAGCAGTATTAGATTCAGATGCACCATTGCAGGTTTACTGTATCCCTTGGACCTTCAAATCAACGATGAAACACAGTTATTGCATCGATATTTAATACAAACGGCAAAATGTCGACTTATTTACAAGAGGAGTAACTCTTCTAATAGTTCGTACTTTGAGCTTTTCCTGGGACAGCAGTATTAGATTCCGATGCACCATTGCAGGTTTACTGTTTCCCTTGGACCTTCAAATCAACGATGAAACACAGAAATTGCATCGATATTGAATACAAATGGCAAAATGTCGACTTATTTATAAGAGGAGTAAATCTTCTAACAGCTCGTGCTTTGAGCCTTTCCTGGGAGAGCAGTATTAGATTCCGATACACCATTGCAGGTTTACTGTATCTCTTGGACCTTCACATCAACGATGAAACACAGAAATTGCCTCGATATTGAATACAAAATGCAAAATGTTGACTTATTTACAAGAGTAGTATCTCTTCTAATAGTTCGTGCTTTGAGCCTTTCCTGGGACAGCAGTATTAGATTCCGATGCACCATTGCAGGTTTTCTGTATCTCTTGGACCTTCAAATCAACGATGAAACACAGAAATTGCATCGATATTGAATACAAAAGGCAAAATGTCGACTTATTTACAAGAGGAGTAACTCCTCTAATAGTTCGCGATTTGAGCCTTTCCTGGGACAGCAGTATTAGATTCCGATGCACCATTCCAGGTTTACTGTATCTCTTGGACCTTTAAATCGACGATGAAACACAGAAATTGCATCGATATTGAATACAAAAGGCAAAATATCGACTTATTTACAAGAGGCGTAACTCTTCTAATAGTTCGTGTTTGAGCCTTTCCTTGGAGAGCAGTATTAGATTCCGATGCACCATTGCAGGTTACTGTATCCCTTGGACCTTCAAATCAACGACGAAACACAGAAATTGCATCGATATTGAATACAAAAGGCAAAATGTCGACTTATTTACAAGAGGAGTAACTCTTCTAATATTTCGTGCTTTTAGCCTTTCCTGTGACAGCAGTATTAGATTCCGATGCACCATTGCAGGTTTACTGTATCTCTTGGACCTTCAAATCAACGATGAAACACAGAAATTGCATCGATATTGAATACAAAAGGCAAAATGTCGACTTATTTACAAGAGGAGTAACTCTTCTAATAGTTTGTGCTTTGAGCCTTTCCTGGGACAGCAGTATTAGATTCCGAAGCACCATTGCAGGTTTACTGTATCCCTTGGACCTTCAAATCAACGATGAAACACAGAAATTGCATCGATATTGAATACAAAAGGCAAAATAACGACTTTTTATAAGTGGAGTAACCCTTATTATAATTCGTGCTTTTAGCCTTTCCTGGGACAGCAGTATTAGATTCCGATGCACCATTGCAGGTTTAATGTATCCCTTGTACCTTCAAATCAACGATGAAACACAGAAACTGCATCGATATTGAATACAAAATGCAAAATGTCGACTTATTTATAAGAGGAGTAAATCTTCTAACAGTTCGTGCTTTGAGCCTTTCCTGGGACAGCAGTATTAGTTTCCGATGCACCATTGCATGTTTACTGTATCAATTGGACCTTCAAATCAACGATGAAACACAGAAATTGCATCGATATTGAATACAAAAGGCAAAATGTCGACTTATTTACAAGAGGAGTAACTCTTCTAATAGTTCGTGCTTTGGGCCTTTCCTGGGACAGCAGTATTAGATTCCGATGCACCATTGCAGGTTTAATGTATCCCTTGTACCTTCAAATCAACGACGAAACACAGAAATTGCATCGATACTGAATACAAAAGGCAAAATGTCACCCTACATACAAGAGGAGTAACTCTTCGAATAGTTCGTGCTTTGAGCCTTTCCTGGGATAGCAGTATTAGATTCCGATGCACCATTGCAGGTTTGCTGTATCCCTTGGATCTTCAAATCAACGATGAAAGACAGAAATTGCATCGATATTGAATACAAAAGGCAAAATGACGAATTATTTACAAGAGCAGTAACTCTTCTAACAGTTCGTGCTATTAGCCTTTCCTGGGACAGCAGTATTAGGTTCCGCTGCACCATTGCAGGTTTACTGTACGCCTTGGACCTACAAATCAACGACGAAATATAGAATTTGCATCCATATTGAATACAAAAGGCAAAATGTCGACCTATTTACAAATGGAGTAACTCTTCGAAATGATCGTGCTTTTAGCCTTTCCTGGGCAGCAGTATTAGATTCCGATGCACCATTTCTGGTTTACTGTATCCCTTGGACCTTCAAATCAACGATGAAACACAGAAATTGCATCGACATTGAATACAAAAGGCAAAATGTCGACTTATTTGTAAGAGGAGTAACTCATCTAATGGTTCGCGTATTGTGCCTTTACTGGGACAGCAGTATTAGATTCCGATGCACCATTGCAGGTTTACTGAATACCTTGGACCTTCAAATCAACGATGAAACACAGAAATTGCATCGATATTGAATACAAAAGGCAAAATGTCGACTTATTTACAAGAGGCGTAACTCGTCTAATTGTTCGTGCTTTGAGGCTTTCCTGGGAGAGCAGTATTAGATTCCGATGCACCATTGCAGGTTTACTGTATCCCTTGGACCTTCAAATCAACGATGAAACACAGAAATTGCATCGATATTGAATACAAAAGGCAAAATGTCGACTTATTTACAGGAGAAGTAACTCTTCCAATAGTTCGTGCTTTGAGGCTTTCCTGGGACAGCAGTATTAGATTCCGATGCACCATTGCAGGTTTACTGTATTCCTTGGACCTTCAAATCAACGATGAAACACAGAAATTGCATCGATATTGAATACAAAAGGCATAATATCGACTTTTTTATAGGTGGAGTAACCCTTATAATAATTAGTGCTTTGAGCCTTTCCTGGGACAGCAGTATTAGATTCAGATGCACCATTGCAGGTTTACTGTATCCCTTGGACCTTCAAATCAACGATGAAACACAGTTATTGCATCGATATTTAATACAAACGGCAAAATGTCGACTTATTTACAAGAGGAGTAACTCTTCTAATAGTTCGTGCTTTTAGCCTTTCCTGGGACAGCAGTATTAGATTCCGATGCACCATTGCAGGTTTACTGTATCCCTTGGACCTTCAAATCAACGATGAAACACAGAAATTGCATCGATACTGAATACAAAAGGCAAAATGTCGACTTATTTACAAGAGGAATAACTCTTCTAATAGTTCGTGCTTTGAGCCTTTCGTGGGACAGTAGTATTAGATTCCGATGCACCATTGCAGGTTTACTGTATCCCTCGGACCTTCAAATCAACGATGAAACACAGAAATTGCATCGATATTGAATACAAAATGCAAAATGTCGACTTATTTATAAGAGGAGTAAATCTTCTAACAGTTCGTGCTTTGAGCCTTTCCTGGGACAGCAGTATTTGATTCCGATGCACCATTGCATGTTTACTGTATCAATTGGACCTTCAAATCAACGATAAAACACAGAAATTGCATCGATATTAAATACAAAAGGCAAAATATCGACTTATTTATAAGAAGAGTAACTCTTCTAACAGTTCGTGCTTTGAGCCTTTCCTGGGACAGCAGTATTAGATTTTAATGAACCATTGAGGGTTTACTGTATCCCTTGGACCTCCAAATCAACGGTGAAACACAGAAATTGCATCGATATTGATTACAAAAGGCAAAATGTCGACTTATTTACAAGAGGAGTAATTCTTCTAATAGTTCGTGTTTCAGCCTTTCCTGGGACAGCAGTATTAGATTCCAATGCACCATTGCAGTTTTACTGAGTTCCTTGGACCTTCAAATCAACGATGAAACACAGAAATTGCATCGATATTGAATACAAAAGGCAAAATGTCGACTTATTTACAAGAGGAGTAACTCCTCTAATAGTTCGTGCTTTGGGCCTTTCCTGGGACAGCAGTATTAGATTCTGATGCACCATTGCAGGTTTAATGTATCCCTTGTACCTTCAAATCAACGACGAAACACAGAAATTGCATCGATACTGAATACAAAAGGCAAAATGTCACCCTACATACAAGAGGAGTAACTCTTCGAATAGTTCGTGCTTTGAGCCTTTCCTGGGATAGCAGTATTCGATTCCGATGCACCATTGCAGGTTTGCTGTATCCCTTGGATCTTCAAATCAACGATGAAAGACAGAAATTGCATCGATATTGAATACAAAAGGCAAAATGACGAATTATTTACAAGAGGAGTAACTCTTCTAATAGTTCGTGTTATTAGCCTTTTCTAGGACAGCATTATTTGATTCCGATGCACCATTGCAGGTTTACTATATCCCTTGGACCTTCAAATCAACTACGAAACACAGAAATTGCATCGATACTGAATACAAAAGGCAAAATGTCGACTTATTTGCAAGAGGAGTAACTCTTCTGATAGTTCGTGCTTTTAGCCTTTCCTGGGCAGCAGTATTAGATTCCGATGCACCATTGCTGGTTAACTGTGTCCTTTGGACCTTCAAATCAACGATGAAACACAGAAATTGCATCGACATTGAATACAAAAGGCAAAATGTCGACTTATTTGTAAGAGGAGTAACTCATCTAATGGTTCGCGTTTTGAGCCTTTACTGGGACAGCAGTATTAGATTCCGATGCACCATTGCAGGTTTACTGTATCCCTTGGACCTTCAAATCAACGATGAAACACAGAAATTGCATCGATATTAAATACAAAAGGCACAATGTCGACTTATTTATAAGAGGAGTAACTCTTCTAATAGTTCGTGCTTTGAGCCTTTCCTGGGACAGCAGTATTAGATTCCGATGCACCATTGCAGGTTTACTGAATCCCTTGGACCTTCAATTCAACGATGAAACACAGAAATTGCATCGATATTGAATACAAAAGGCAAAATGTCGACTTATTTACAAGAGGCGTAACTCGTCTAATTGTTCGTGCTTTGAGGCTTTCCTGGGAGAGCAGTATTAGATTCCGATGCACCATTGCAGGTTTACTGTATCCCTTGGACCTTCAAATCAACGATGAAACACAGAAATTGCATCGATATTGAATACAAAAGGCAAAATGCCGACTTATTTGCAAAAGGAGTAACTCTTCCAATAGTTCGTGCTTTGAGCCTTTCCTGGGACAGCAGTATTAGATTCCGATGCACCATTGCAGGTTTACTGTATTCCTTGGACCTTCAAATCAACGATGAAACACAGAAATTGCATCGATATTGAATACAAAAGGAAAAATATCGACTTTTTTATAGGTGGAGTAACCCTTATAATAATTCGTGCTTTGAGCCTTTCGTGGGACAGCAGTATTAGATTCAGATGCACCATTGCAGGTTTACTGTATCCATTGGACCTTCAAATCAACGATGAAACACAGTTATTGCATCGATATTTAATACAAACGGCAAAATGTCGACTTATTTACAAGAGGAGTAACTCTTCTAATAGTTCGTGTTTTTAGCCTTTCCTTGGACAGCAGTATTAGATTCCGATGCACCAATGCAGGTTTACTGTATCCTTTGGACCTTCAAATCAACGATGAAACACAGAAATTGCATCGATATTGAATACAAAAGGCAAAATGTCGACTTATTTACAAGAGGCGTAACTCTTCTAATAGTTCGTGCTTTTGAGCCTTTCCTGGGAGAGCAGTATTAGATTCCGATGCACCATTGCAGGTTGACTGTATCCCTTGGACCTTCAAATCAACGATGAAACACAGAAATTGCATCGATACTGAATACAAAAGGCAAAATGTCGACTTATTTACAAGAGGAATAACTCTTCTAATAGTTCGTGCTTTGAGCCTTTCGTGGGACAGTAGTATTAGATTCCGATGCACCATTGCAGGTTTACTGTATCCCTCGGACCTTCAAATCAACGATGAAACACAGAAATTGCATCGATATTGAATACAAAATGCAAAATGTCGACTTATTTATAAGAGGAGTAAATCTTCTAACAGTTCGTGCTTTGAGCCTTTCCTGGGACAGCAGTATTAGATTCCGATGCACCATTGCATGTTTACTGTATCAATTGGACCTTCAAATCAACGATAAAACACAGAAATTGCATCGATATTAAATACAAAAGGCAAAATATCGACTTATTTCTAAGAAGAGTAACTCTACTAATAGTTCGTGCTTTGAGCCTTTCCTGGGACAGCAGTATTAAAATTTAATGAACCATTGCAGGTTTACTGTATCCCTTGGACCTCCAAATCAACGATGAAACACAGAAATTGCATCGATATTGATTACAAAAGGCAAAATGTCGACTTATTTACAAGAGGAGTAATTCTTCTAATAGTTCGTGTTTTAGCCTTTCCTGGGACAGCAGTATTAGATTCTGATGCACCATTGCAGGTTTACTGTATCCCTTGGGCCTTCAAATCAACGATGAAACACAGAAATTGCATCGATATTGAATACAAAAGGCAAAATGTCAACCTATTTACAAAAGGAGTAACTCTTCTAATAGTTCGTGGTGTTAGCCTTTCCTGGGACAGCAGTATTAGATTCCAATGCACCATTGCAGTTTTACTGAATTCCTTGGACCTTCAAATCAACGATGAAACACAGAGATTGCATCGATAATTAATACAAAAGGCAAAATGTCGACTTATTTATAAGAGGAGTAAATCTTCTAACAGTTCGTGCTTTGAGCCTTTCCTGGGACAGCAGTATTAGATTCCGATGCACCATTGCAGGTTTACTGTATCTCTTGGACCGTCAAATCAACGATGAAACACAGAAATACCATCGATATTGAATACAAAAGGCAAAATGTCGACTTATTTACAAGATGCGTAACTCTTCTAATAGTTCGTGCTTTGAACCTTTCCTGGGACAGCAGTATTAGATTCCGATGCACCATTGCAGGTTTACTGTATCCCTTGGACCTTCAAATCAACGATGAAACACAGAAATTGCATCGATATTGAATACAAAAGGCAAAATGTCGACTTATTTACAAGAGGAGTAACTCTTCTAATAGTTCGTTCTTTTAGCCTTTCCTGGGACAGCAGTATTAGATTCCGATGCACCATTGCATGTTTACTGTATCTCTTGGACCTTCAAATCAACGATGAAACACAGAAATACCATCGATATTGAATACAAATGGCAAAATGTTGACTTATTTACAAGAGGAGTAAATGTTCTAATAGTTCGTGCTTTTAGCCTTTCCTGGGACAGCAGTATTAGATTCCGATGCACCATTGCAGGTTTTCTGTATCTCTTGGACCTTAAAATCAACGATGAAAAAGAAATTGCATCGATATTGAATACAAAAGGCAAAATATCGAATTTTTTATAAGTGGATTAACCCTTATAATAATTCGTGATTTGAGCCTTTCCTGGGACAGCAGTATTAGATTCCAATGCACCATTGCAGGTTTACTGTATCCCTTGGACTTTCAAATAAACGATGAAACACAGAAATTGCATCGATATTGAACACAAAAGGCAAAATTACGACTTGTTTACAAGAGCAGTAACTCTTCTAATAATTCGTGTTTTAGCCATTCCTGGGACAGCAGTAATAGATTCCGATGCACCATTGCAGGTTTACTGTATCCCCTGGACCTTCAAATCAACGATGAATCACAGAAATTGCATCGATACTGAATACAAAAGGCAAAATGTCGACTTATTTACAAGATGAGTAACTCATCTAATAGTTCGTGTTTTGAGCCTTTACTGGGACAGCAGTTTTAGATTCCGATGCACCATTGTAGGTTTACTGTATCCCTTGGACCTTCAAATCAACGACGAAACACAGAAATTGCATCGATACTGAATACAAAAGGCAAAATGTCGACATATTTTCAAGAGGAGTAACTCTTCTGATAGTTCGTGCTTTTAGCATTTCCTGGGACAGCAGTATTAGATTCCGCTGCACCATTGCAGGTTTACTGTACCCCTTGGACCTTCAAATCAACGATGAAACACAGAAATTGCATCGATATTGAATACAAAAGGCAAAATGTCGACCAATTTACAAATGGAGTAACCCTTCGAATAGATCCTGCTTTAGCCTTTCCTGGGCAGCAGTATTCGATTCCGATGCACCATTGCTGGTTTACTGTATCCCTTGGACCTTCAAATCAACGATGAAACACAGAAATTGCATCGATATTGAATACAAAAGGCAAAATGTCGATTTATTTATAAGAGGAGTAACTCATCTAATAGTTCGTGTTTGAGCCTTACTGGGACAGCAGTATTAGATTCCGATGCACCATTGCAGGTTTACTGTATCCCATGGACCTTCAAATCAACGATGCAACACAGAAATTGCATCGATATTAAATACAAAAGGCAAAATGTCGACTTATTTATAAGAAGAGTAACTCTTCTAATAGTTCGTGCTTTGAGCCTTTCCTGGGACAGCAGTATTAGATTTTAATGAACCATTGCAGGTTTACTGTATCCCTTGGACCTCCAAATCAACGATGAAACACAGAAATTGCATCGATATTGATTACAAAAGGCAAAATGTCGACTTATTTACAAGAGGAGTAATTCTTCTAATAGTTCGTGTTTTAGCCTTTCCTGGGACAGCAGTATTAGATTCCGATGCACCATTGCAGGTTTACTGTGTCCCTTGGGCCTTCAAATCAACGATGAAACACAGAAATTGCATCGATATTGAATACAAAAGGCAAAATGTCGACCTATTCACAAGAGGAGTAACTCTTCTAATAGTTCGTGGTGTTAGCCTTTCCTGGGACAGCAGTATTAAATTCCGATGCACCATTGCAGGTTTACTGTATCCCTTGGACCTTCAAATCAACGACGAAACACAGAAATTGCATCGATATTGAATACAAAAGGCAAAATGTCGACTTATTTACAAGAGGAGTAATTCTTCTAATAGTTCGTTCTTTTAGCCTTTCCTGGGACAGCAGTATTAGATTCCGATGCACCATTGTAGGTTTACTGTATCTCCTGGACCTTCAAATCAACGATGAAACACAGAACTACCATCGATATTGAATACAAAAGGCAAAATGTCGACTTATTTACAAGAGGAGTAAATCATCTAATAGTTCGTGCTTCTAGCCTTTCCTGGGACAGCAGTATTAGAATCCGATGCACCATTGCAGGTTTACTGTATCTCTTGGACCTTAAAATCAACGATGAAACACAGAAATTGCATCGATATTGAATACAAAAGGCAAAATCTCGACTTATTTTCAAGAGGAGTAATTCTTCTAATAGTTCGTGCTTTGAGCCTTTCCTGGGACAGCAGTATTAGATTCCGATGCACCATTGCAGGTTTACTGTATTCCTTGGACATTCAAATCAACGATGAAAGAAATTGCATCGATATTGAATACAAAAGGCAAAATATCGACTTTTTTATAAGTGGAATAACCCTTATAATAATTCGTGATTTGAGCCTTTCCTGGGACAGCAGTATTAGATTCAGATGCACCATTGCAGGTTTTCTGTATCCCTTGGACCTTCAAATCATTGATGAAACACAGAAATTGCATCGATATTTAATACAAACGGCATAATGTCGACTTATTTACAAGAGGAGTAACTCTTCTAATAGTTCGTGCTTCTAGCCTTTCCTGGGACAGCAGTATTAGATTCCGATGCACCATTGCAGGTTTACTGTATCCTTTGGACCTTCAAATCAACGATGAAACACAGAAATTTCATCGATATTGAATACAAAAGGCAAAATGTCGACCTATTTACAAGAGCAATAGCTCTTCGTATAGTTCGTGCTTTGAGCCTTTCCTGGGACAGCAGTATTAGATTCCGATGCACCATAGCTGGATTACTGTATCCCTTGGACCTTCAAATCAACGATGAAACACAGAAAATGCATCGATATTGAATACAAAAGGCAAAATGTCGACTTTTTTATAAGAGGAGTAACTCTTCTAATAGTTCCTGCTTTGAGCCTTTCCTGGGACAGCAGTATTAGATTCCGATGCACCATTGCAGGTTTACTGTATCCCTTGGACGTTCAAATCAACGATGAATCACAGTAATTGCATCGATATTGAATACAAAAGGCAAAATGTCGACTTATTTACAAAAGGAGTAACTCTTCTAATAGTTCGTGCTTTGAGCCTTTCCTGGGACAGCAGTATTAGATTCCGATGCACCATTGCAAGTTTACTGTATCCCTTGGACCTTCAAATCAACGATGAAACACAGAAATTGCATCGATATTGAACACAAAAAGCAAAATGTCGACTTATTTACAAGAGGAGTAATTCTTCTAATAGTTCGTGCTTTGAGCCTTTCCTGGGACAGTAGTATTAGATTCCGATGCACCATTGCAGGTTTACTGTATCCCTTGGCCCTTCAAATCAACGATGAAACACAGAAATTGCATCGATAATGAATACAAAATGCAAAATGTCGACCTACTTATAAGTGGAGTAACGCTTCGAATAGTTCGTTCTTTGAGCCTTTCCTGGGCCAGCAGTATTAGATTCCGATGCACCATTGCAGGATTACTGTATCCCTTGGACCTTCAAATCAACGATGAAGCACAGAAATTGCATCGATATTGAATACAAAAGGCAAACTGTCGATTTATTTACAAGAGGATTAACTCTTCTAATAGTTCGTGCTTTGAGCCTTTCCTGGGACAGCAGTATTAGATTCCGATGCACCATTGCAGGTTCACTGTATCCCTTGGACCTTCAAATCTACGATGAAACACAGAAATTGCATCGATATTGAATACAAAGCGCAAAATGTCGACTTATCTACAGGAGGAGTAACTCTTCTAATAGTTCGTGATTTTAGCCTTTCCTGGGACAGCAGTATTAGATTCCGATGCACCATTGCAGGTTTACTGTGTCCCTTGGACCTTCAAATCTACGATGAAACACAGAAATTGCATCGATATTGAATACAAAAGGCAAAATGTCGACTTATTTATAAGAGGAGTGACTCATCTAATAGTTCGTGCTTTGAGCCTTCCCTGGGCAGCTGTATTAGATTTCAATGCACCATTGCAGGTTTACTGTATCCCTTGGACCTTCAAATCAACGATGAAACACAGAAATTGTATCGATATTAAATACAAAAGGCAAAATGTCGACTTATTTATAAGAGGAGTAACTCTTCTAATAGTTCGTGCTTTGAGCCTTTACTGGGACAGCTATATTAGATTCCGATGCACCACTGCAGGTTTACTGTATCCCTTTTACCTTCAAATCAACGATGAAACACAGAAATTGCATCGATATTGAATACAAAAGGCAAAATGTCGACTTATTTACAAGAGGAGTATCTCTTCTAATAGTTCGTGCTATTAGTCTTTCCTGGGACAGTTGTATTAGATTCCGATGCACCATTGCAGGGGTACTGTATCCCTTGGACCTTCAAATCAACGATGAAACACAGAAATTCCATCGATATTGAATACATAAGGCAAAATGACGACTTATTTACAAGAGGAGTAACTCTTCTAATAGTTCGTGATTTTAGTCTTTCCTGGGACAGCAGTATTAGATTCCGATGCACCATTGCAGGTTTACTGTATCCGTTGGACCTTCAAATCAACGATGAAACAGAGAAATTGCATCGATATTGAATACAAAAGGCAAAATGTCGACTTATATACAAGAGGAGTAACTCTTCTAATAGTTCGTGATTTTAGCCTTTCTTGGGACAGCAGTATTAGATTCCGATGCACCATTGCAGGTTTACTGTATCCCTTGGACCTTCAAATCAACGATGAAACACAGAAATTGCATCGATATTGAATACAAAAGGCAAAATGTCGACTTATTTACAAGATGAGTAACTCCTCTAATAGTTCGTGTTTTTAGCCTCTCCTGGGACGGCAGTATTCGATTCCGATGCACCATTGCAGGTTTACTGTATCCCTTGGACCTTCAAATCAACGATGAAACACAGAAATTGCATCGATATTGAATACAAAAGGCAAAATGTCGACTTATTTACAAGAGGAGTAACTCTTCTAATAGTTCGTGCTTTTAGCCTTTCTTGGGACAGCAGTATTAGATTCCGATGCACCATTGCAGGTTTACTGTATCCCTTGGACCATCAAATCAACGATGAAACACAGAAATTGCATCGATATTGAATACAAAAGCCAAATATTTGCATTTTTTTATAAGTGTAGTAACCCTTATAATAATTCGTGCTTTGAGCCTTTCCTGGGACAGCAGTATTAGATTCAGATGCACCATTGCAGGTTTACTGTATCCCTTGGAACTTCAAATCAACGATGAAACACAGAAATTGCATCGATATTGAATACAAACGGCAAAATTTCGACTTATTTTCAAGAGGAGTAACTCTTCTAATAGTTCGTGCTTTTAGCCTTTCCTGGGACAGCAGTATTAGATTCCGATGCACCATTGCAGGTTTACTGTATCCCTTGGACCTTCAAATCAACGATGAAACACAGAAATTGCATCGATATTGAATACAAAAGGCAAAATAACGACTTTTTATAAGTGGAGTAACCCTTATTATAATTCGTGCTTTTAGCCTTTCCTGGGACAGCAGTATTAGATTCCGATGCACCATTGCAGGTTTACTGTATCCCTTGGACCTTCAAATCAACGATGAAACACAGAAATTGCATCGATATTGAATACAAAATGCAAAATGTCGACTTATTTACAAGAGGAGTAACTCTTCTAATAGTTCGTGCTTTGAGCCTTTCCTGTGACAGCAGTATTAGATTCCGATACACCATTGCAGGTTTACTGTATCCCTTGGACCTTCAAATCAACGATGAAACACAGATATTGCATCGATATTAAATACATAAGGCAAAATGTCAACCTATTTACAATTGGAGTAACTCTTCGAATAGTTCTTGCTTTGAGCCTTTCCTGGGACACCAGTATTAGAATCCGATGCACCCTTGCAGGTTTACTGTATCTTTTGGACCTTCAAATCAACGATGAAACACAGAAATTGCATCGATATTGAATACTAAAGGCAAAATGTCGACTTATTTATAAGAGGGGTAACTCATCTAATAGTTCGTGTTTTGAGCCTTTCCTGGGACAGCAGTATTAGATTCCGATGCGCCATTGCAGGTTTACTGTATGCCTTGGACCTTCAAATCAACGATGAAACACAGAAATTGCATCGATATTAAATACAAAAGGCAAAATGTCGACTTATTTATAAGAGGAGTAACTCTTCTAATAGTTCGTGCTTTGAGCCTTTCCTGGAACAGCAGTATCAGATTTTAATGCACCATTGCAGGTTTACCGTATCCCTTGGACCTCCAAATCAATGATGAAACACAGAAATTGCATCGATATTGAATACAAAAGGCAAAATGTCGACTTATTTACAATAGGAGTAACTCTTCTAATAGTTCGTGCTTTTAGCCTTTCCTGGGACAGCAGTATTAGATTACGATGCATTATTGCATGTTTACTGTATCCCTTGGACCTTCAAATCAACGATGAAACACAGAAATTGCATCGATATTGAATACAAAAGGCAAAATGTCGACTTATTTACAAGAGGAGTAACTCTTCTAATAGTTCGTGCTTTGGGCCTTTTCTGGGACAGCAGTATTAGATTCCGATGCACCATTGCAGGTTTAATGTATCCCTTGTACCTTCAAATCAACGATGAAACACAGAAACTGCATCGATATTGAATACAAAATGCATAATGTCGACTTATTTATAAGAGGAGTAAATCTTCTAACAGTTCGTGCTTTGAGCCTATCCTGGGACAGCAGTATTAGATTCCGATGCACCATTGCATGTTTACTGTATCAATTGGACCTTCAAATCAACGATGAAAAACAGAAATTGCATCGATATTGAATACAAAAGGCAAAATGTCGACTTATTTACAAGAGGAGTAACTCTTCTAATAGTTCGTGCTTTGGGCCTTTCCTGGGACAGCAGTATTAGATTCCGATGCACCATTGCAGGTTTAATGTATCCCTTGTACCTTCAAATCAACGACGAAACACAGAAATTGCATCGATACTGAATACAAAAGGCAAAATGTCACCCTACATACAAGAGGAGTACTTCTTCGAATAGTTCGTGCTTTGAGCCTTTCCTGGGACAGCAGTATTAGGTTCCGCTGCACCATTGCAGGTTTACTGTACGCCTTGGACCTACAAATCAACGACGAAATATAGAATTTGCATCGATATTGAATACAAAAGGCAAAATGTCGACCTATTTACAAATGGAGTAACTCTTCGAAATGATCGTGCTTTTAGCCTTTCCTGGGCAGCAGTATTAGATTCTGATGCACCATTGCTGGTTTACCGTATCCCTTGGACCTTCAAATCAACGATGAAACACAGAAATTGCATCGACATTGAATACAAAAGGCAAAATGTCGACTTATTTGTAAGAGGAGTAACTCATCTAATGGTTCGCGTTTTGTGCCTTTACTGGGACAGCAGTATTAGATTCCGATGCACCATTGCAGGTTTAATGTATCCCTTGTACCTTCAAATCAACGACGAAACACAGAAATTGCATCGATACTGAATACAAAAGGCAAAATGTCACCCTACATACAAGAGGAGTATTTCTTCGAATAGTTCGTGCTTTGAGCCTTTCCTGGGATAGCAGTATTAGATTCCGATGCACCATTGCAGGTTTGCTGTATCCCTTGGATCTTCAAATCAACGATGAAAGACAGAAATTGCATCGATATTGAATACAAAAGGCAAAATGACGAATTATTAACAAGAGCAGTAACTCTTCTAATAGTTCGTGCTATTAGCCTTTCCTGGGACAGCATTATTTGATTCCGATGCACCATTGCAGGTTTACTATATCCCTTGGACCTTCAAATCAACGACGAAACACAGAAATTGCATCGATACTGAATACAAAAGGAAAAATGTCGACTTATTTGCAAGAGGAGTAACTCTTCTGATAGTTCGTGCTTTTAGCCTTTCCTGGGACAGCAGTATTAGGTTCCGCTGCACCATTGCAGGTTTACTGTACGCCTTGGACCTACAAATCAACGACGAAATATAGAATTTGCATCGATATTGAATACAAAAGGCAAAATGTCGACCTATTTACAAATGGAGTAACTCTTCGAAATGATCGTGCTTTTAGCCTTTCCTGGGCAGCAGTATTAGATTCTGATGCACCATTGCTGGTTTACTGTATCCCTTGGACCTTCAAATCAACGATGAAACACAGAAATTGCATCGACATTGAATACAAAAGGCAAAATGTCGACTTATTTGTAAGAGGAGTAACTCATCTAATGGTTCGCGTTTTGTGCCTTTACTGGGACAGCAGTATTAGATTCCGATGCACCATTGCAGGTTTACTGAATACCTTGGACCTTCAAATCAACGATGAAACACAGAAATTGCATCGATATTGAATACAAAAGGCAAAATGTCGACTTATTTACAAGAGGCGTAACTCGTCTAATTGTTCGTGCTTTGAGGCTTTCCTGGGACAGCAGTATTAGATTCCGATGCACCATTGCAGGTTTACTGTATCCCTTGGACCTTCAAATCAACGATGAAACACAGAAATTGCATCGATATTGAATACAAAAGGCAAAATGTCGACTTATTTACAAGAGGAGTAACTCTTCCAATAGTTCGTGCTTTGAGGCTTTCCTGGGACAGCAGTATTAGATTCCGATGCACCATTGCAAGTTTACTGTATTCCTTGGACCTTCAAATCAACGATGAAACACAGAAATTGCATCGATATTGAATACAAAAGGCAAAATATCGACTTTTTTATAGGTGGATTAACCCTTATAATAATTCGTGCTTTGAGGCTTTCCTGGGACAGCAGTATTAGATTCAGATGCACCATTGCAGGTTTACTGTATCCCTTGGACCTTCAAATCAACGATGAAACACAGTTATTGCATCGATATTTAATACAAACGGCAAAATGTCGACTTATTTACAAGAGGAGTAACTCTTCTAATAGTTCGTGCTTTTAGCCTTTCCTGGGACAGCAGTATTAGATTCCGATGCACCATTGCAGGATTACTGTATCCTTTGGACCTTCAAATCAACGATGAAACACAGAAATTGCATCGATATTGAATACAAAAGGCAAAATGTCGACTTATTTACAAGAGGCGTAACTCTTCTAATAGTTCGTGCTTTGAGCCTTTCCTGGGAGAGCAGTATTACATTCCGATGCACCATTGCAGGTTTACTGTATCCCTTGGACCTTCAAATCAACGATGAAACACAGAAATTGCATCGATACTGAATACAAAAGGCAAAATGTCGACTTATTTACAAGAGGAATAACTCTTCTAATAGTTCGTGCTTTGAGCCTTTCGTGGGACAGTAGTATTAGATTCCGATGCACCATTGCAGGTTTACTGTATCCCTCGGACCTTCAAATCAACGATGAAACACAGTTATTGCATCGATATTTAATACAAACGGCAAAATGTCGACTTATTTACAAGAGGAGTAACTCTTCGAATAGTTCGTGCTTTGAGCCTTTCCTGGGACAGCAGTATTAGATTTTAATGAACCATTGAGGGTTTACTGTATCCCTTGGACCTCCAAATCAACGGTGAAACACAGAAATTGCATCGATATTGATTACAAAAGGCAAAAAGGCGACTTATTTACAAGAGCAGTAATTCTTCTAATAGTTCGTGTTTTAGCCTTTCCTGGGACAGCAGTATTAGATTCTGATTCACCATTGCAGGTTTACTGTATCCCTTGGGCCTTCAAATCAACGATGAAACACAGAAATTGCATCGATATTGAATACAAAAGGCAAAATGTCGACCTATTTACAAGAGGAGTAACTCTTCTAATAGTTCGTGGTGTTAGCCTTTCCTGGGACAGCAGTATTAGATTCCAATTCACCATTGCAGTTTTACTGAGTTCCTTGGACCTTCAAATCAACGATGAAACACAGAAATTGCATCGATATTGAATACAAAAGGCAAAATGTCGACTTATTTACAAGAGGAGTAACTCTTCTAATAGTTCGTGCTTTGGGCCTTTCCTGGGACAGCAGTATTAGATTCCGATGCACCATTGCAGGTTTAATGTATCCCTTGTACCTTCAAATCAACGACGAAACACAGAAATTGCATCGATACTGAATACAAAAGGCAAGATGTCACCCTACATACAAGAGGAGTAACTCTTCGAATAGTTCGTGCTTTGAGCCTTTCCTGGGATAGCAGTATTAGATTCAGATGCACCATTGCAGGTTTACTGTATCCATTGGACCTTCAAATCAACGATGAAACACAGTTATTGCATCGATATTTAATACAAACGGCAAAATGTCGACTTATTTACAAGAGGAGTAACTCTTCTAATAGTTCGTGCTTTTAGCCTTTCCTGGGACAGCAGTATTAGATTCCGATGCACCAATGCAGGTTTACTGTATCCTTTGGACCTTCAAATCAACGATGAAACACAGAAATTGCATCGATATTGAAACCAAAAGGCAAAATGTCGACTTATTTACAAGAGGCGTAACTCTTCTAATAGTTCGTGCTTTTGAGCCTTTCCTGAGAGAGCAGTATTAGATTCCGATGCACCATTGCAGGTTGACTGTATCCCTTGGACCTTCAAATCAACGATGAAACACAGAAATTGCATCGATACTGAATACAAAAGGCAAAATGTCGACTTATTTACAAGAGGAAAAACTCTTCTAATAGTTCGTGCTTTGAGCCTTTCGTGGGACAGTAGTATTACATTCCGATGCACCATTGCAGGTTTACTGTATCCCTCGGACCTTCAAATCAACGATGAAACACAGAAATTGCATCGATATTGAATACAAAATGCAAAATGTCGACTTATTTATAAGAGGAGTAAATCTTCTAACAGTTCGTGCTTTGAGCCTTTCCTGGGACAGCAGTATTAGATTCCGATCCACCATTGCAGGTTTACTGTATCTCTTGGACCTTCAAATCAACGATGAAACACAGAAATACCATCGATATTGAATACAAAAGGCAAAATGTCGACTTATTTACAAGATGCGTAACTCTTCTAATAGTTCGTGCTTTGAGCCTTTCCTGGGACAGCAGTATTAGATTCCGATGCACCATTGCAGGTTTACTGTATCCCTTGGACCTTCAAATCAACGATGAAACACAGAAATTGCATCGATATTGAATACAAAAGGCAAAATGTCGACTTATTTACAAGAGGAGTAACTCTTCTAATAGTTCGTTCTTTTAGCCTTTCCTGGGACAGCAGCATTAGATTCCGATGCACCATTGCATGTTTACTGTATCTCTTGGACCTTCAAATCAACGATGAAACACAGAAATACCATCGATATTGAATACAAAAGGCAAAATGTCTACTTATTTACAAGAGGAGTAACTCTTTCAATAGTTCGTGTTTGAGGATTTCCTGGGACAGCAGTATTAGATTCCGATGCACCATTGCAGGTTTACTGTATTCCTTGGACCTTCAAATCAACGATGAAACACAGAAATTGCATCGATTTTGAATACAAAAGGAAAAATATCGACTTTTTTATAGGTGGAGTAACCCTTATAATAATTCGTGCTTTGAGCCTTTCCTGGGACAGCAGTATTAGATTCAGATGCACCATTGCAGGTTTACTGTATCCATTGGACCTTCAAATCAACGATGAAACACAGTTATTGCATCGATATTTAATACAAACGGCAAAATGTCGACTTATTTACAAGAGGAGTAACTCTTCTAATAGTTCGTGCTTTTAGCCTTTCCTGGGACAGCAGTATTAGATTCCGATGCACCAATGCAGGTTTACTGTATCCTTTGGACCTTCAAATCAACGATGAAACACAGAAATTGCATCGATATTGAAACCAAAAGGCAAAATGTCGACTTATTTACAAGAGGCGTAACTCTTCTAATAGTTCGTGCTTTTGAGCCTTTCCTGAGAGAGCAGTATTAGATTCCGATGCACCATTGCAGGTTGACTGTATCCCTTGGACCTTCAAATCAACGATGAAACACAGAAATTGCATCGATACTGAATACAAAAGGCAAAATGTCGACTTATTTACAAGAGGAATAACTCTTCTAATAGTTCGTGCTTTGAGCCTTTCGTGGGACAGTAGTATTACATTCCGATGCACCATTGCAGGTTTACTGTATCCCTCGGACCTTCAAATCAACGATGAAACACAGAAATTGCATCGATATTGAATACAAAATGCAAAATGTCGACTTATTTATAAGAGGAGTAAATCTTCTAACAGTTCGTGCTTTGAGCCTTTCCTGGGACAGCAGTATTAGATTCCGATCCACCATTGCAGGTTTACTGTATCTCTTGGACCTTCAAATCAACGATGAAACACAGAAATACCATCGATATTGAATACAAAAGGCAAAATGTCGACTTATTTACAAGATGCGTAACTCTTCTAATAGTTCGTGCTTTGAGCCTTTCCTGGGACAGCAGTATTAGATTCCGATGCACCATTGCAGGTTTACTGTATCCCTTGGACCTTCAAATCAACGATGAAACACAGAAATTGCATCGATATTGAATACAAAAGGCAAAATGTCGACTTATTTACAAGAGGAGTAACTCTTCTAATAGTTCGTTCTTTTAGCCTTTCCTGGGACAGCAGCATTAGATTCCGATGCACCATTGCATGTTTACTGTATCTCTTGGACCTTCAAATCAACGATGAAACACAGAAATACCATCGATATTGAATACAAAAGGCAAAATGTTGACTTATTTACAAGAGGAGTAAATGTTCTAATAGTTCGTGCTTTTAGCCTTTCCTCGGACAGCAGTATTAGATTCCGATGCACCATTGCAGGTTTTCTGTATCTCTTGGACCTTAAAATCAACGATGAAAAAGAAATTGCATCGATATTGAATACAAAAGGCAAAATATCGAATTTGTTATAAGTGGATTAACCCTTATAATAATTCGTGATTTGAGCCTTTAATGGGACAGCAGTATTAGATTCAGATGCACCATTGCAGGTTTACTGTATCCCTTGGACGTTCAAATCAACGATGAATCACAGTAATTGCATCAATATTGAATACAAAAGGCAAAATGTCGACTTATTTAAAAGAGGAGTAACTCTTCTAATACTTCGTGATTTTAGCCTTTCCTGGGACAGCAGTATTAGATTCCAAAGCACCATTGCAAGTTTACTGTATCCCTTGGACTTTCAAATCAACGATGAAACACAGAAATTGCATCGATATTGAACACAAAAGGCAAAATGTCGACTTGTTTACAAGAGCAGTAACTCTTTTAATAGTTCGTGTTTTAGCCATTCCTGGGACAGCAGTAATAGATTCCGATGCACCATTGCAGGTTTACTGTATCCCCTGGACCTTCAAATCAACGATGAATCACAGAAATTGCATCGATACTGAATACAAAAGGCAAAATGTCGACTTATTTACAAGATGAGTAACTCATCTAATAGTTCGTGTTTTGAGCCTTTACTGGGACAGCAGTATTAGATTCCGATGCACCATTGCAGGTTTACTGTATCCCTTGGACCTTCAAATCAACGACGAAACACAGAAATTGCATCGATACTGAATACAAAAGGCAAAATGTCGACTTATTTATAAGAAGAGTAACTCTTCTAATAGTTCGTGATTTGAGCCTTTCCTGGGACAGCAGTATTAGATTTTAATGAACCATTGCAGGTTTACTGTATCCCTTGGACCTCCAAATCAACGATGAAACACAGAAATTGCATCGATATTGATTACAAAAGGCAAAATTTCGACTTATTTACAAGAGGAGTAATTCTTCTAATAGTTCGTGTTTTAGCCTTTCCTGGGACAGCAGTATTAGATTCCGATGCACCATTGCAGGTTTACTGTGTCCCTTGGGCCTTCAAATCAACGATGAAACACAGAAATTGCATCTATATTGAATACAAAAGGCAAAATGTCGACCTATTCACAAGAGGAGTAACTCTTCTAATAGTTCGTGGTGTTAGCCTTTCCTGGGACAGCAGTATTAAATTCCGATGCACCATTGCAGGTTTACTGTATCCCTTGGACCTTCAAATCAACGACGAAACACAGAAATTGCATCGATATTGAATACAAAAGGCAAAATGTCGACTTATTTACAAGAGGAGTAATTCTTCTAATAGTTCGTTCTTTTAGCCTTTCCTGGGACAGCAGTATTAGATTCCGATGCACCATTGCAGGTTTACTGTATCTCTTGGACCTTCAAATCAACGATGAAACACAGAACTACCATCGATATTGATTACAAAAGGCAAATTGTCGACTTATTTACAAGAGGAGTAAATCATCTAATAGTTCGTGCTTCTAGCCTTTCCTGGGACAGCAGTATTAGAATCCGATGCACCATTGCAGGTTTACTGTATCTCTTGGACCTTAAAATCAACGATGAAACACAGAAATTGCATCGATATTGAATACAAAAGGCAAAATCTCGACTTATTTTCAAGAGGAGTAATTCTTCTAATAGTTCGTGCTTTGAGCCTTTCCTGGGACAGCAGTATTAGATTCCGATGCACCATTGCAGGTTTACTGTATTCCTTGGACATTCAAATCAACGATGAAAGAAATTGCATCGATATTGAATACAAAAGGCATAATATCGACTTTTTTATAAGTGGATTAACCCTTATAATAATTTGTGATTTGAGCCTTTCCTGGGACAGCAGTATTAGATTCAGATGCACCATTGCAGGTTTTCTGTATCCCTTGGACCTTCAAATCATTGATGAAACACAGAAATTGCATCGATATTTAATACAAACGGCATAATGTCGACTTATTTACAAGAGGAGTAACTCTTCTAATAGTTCGTGCTTCTAGCCTTTCCTGGGACAGCAGTATTAGATTCCGATGCACCATTGCAGGTTTACTGTATCCTTTGGACATTCAAATCAACGATGAAACACAGAAATTTCATCGATATTGAATACAAAAGGCAAAATGTCGACCTATTTACAAGAGGAATAACTCTTCGTATAGTTCGTGCTTTGAGCCTTTCCTGGGACAGCAGTATTAGATTCCGATGCACCATAGCTGGATTACTGTATTCCTTGGACCTTCAAATCAACGATGAAACACAGAAATTGCATCAATATTGAATACAAAATGCAAAATGTCGACTTATTTATAAGAGGAGTAACTCTTCTAATAGTTCCTGCTTTGAGCCTTTCCTGGGACAGCAGTATTAGATTCCGATGCACCATTGCAGGTTTACTGTATCCCTTGGACGTTCAAATCAACGATGAATCACAGTAATTGCATCGATATTGAATACAAAAGGCAAAATGTCGACTTATTTACAAAAGGAGTAACTCTTCTAATAGTTCGTGATTTTAGCCTTTCCTGGGACAGCAGTATTAGATTCCGAAGCACCATTGCAAGTTTACTGTATCCCTTGGACCTTCAAATCAACGATGAAACACAGAAATTGCATCGATATTGAACACAAAAGGCAAAATGTTGACTTATTTACAAGAGGAGTAATTCTTCTAATAGTTCGTGCTTTGAGCCTTTCCTGGGACAGTAGTATTAGATTCCGATGCACCATTGCAGGTTTACTGTATCCCTTGGCCCTTCAAATCAACGATGACACACAGAAATTGCATCGATAATGAATACAAAAGGCAAAATGTCGACCTACTTATAAGTGGAGTAACGCTTCGAATAGTTCGTTCTTTGAGCCTTTCCTGGGACAGCAGTATTAGATTCCGATGGACCATTGCAGGATTACTGTATCCCTTGGACCTTCAAATCAACGATGAAGCACAGAAATTGCATCGATATTGAATACAAAAGGCAAACTGTCGATTTATTTACAAGAGGATTAACTCTTCTAATAGTTCGTGATTTGAGCCTTTCCTGGGACAGCAGTATTAGATTCCGATGCACCATTGCAGGTTCACTGTATCCCTTGGACCTTCAAATCTACGATGAAACACAGAAATTGCATCGATATTGAATACAAAGGGCAAAATGTCGACTTATTTACAGGAGGAGTAACTCTTCTAATAGTTCGTGATTTTAGCCTTTCCTGGGACAGCAGTATTAGGTTCCGATGCACCATTGCAGGTTTACTGTGTCCCTTGGACCTTCAAATCTACGATGAAACACAGAAATTGCATCGATATTGAATACAAAAGGCAAAATGTCGACTTATTTATAAGAGGAGTGACTCATCTAATAGTTCGTGCTTTGAGCCTTCCCTGGGCAGCTGTATTAGATTTCAATGCACCATTGCAGGTTTACTGTATCCCTTGGACCTTCAAATCAACGATGAAACACAGAAATTGTATCGATATTGAATACAAAAGGCAAAATGTCGACTTATTTACAAGAGGAGTATCTCTTCTAATAGTTCGTGCTTTTAGCCTTTCCTGGGACAGTTGTATTAGATTCCGATGCACCATTGCAGGGGTACTGTATCCCTTGGACCTTCAAATCAACGATGAAACACAGAAATTCCATCAATATTGAATACAAAAGGCAAAATGTCGACTTATTTACAAGAGGAGTAACTCTTCTAATAGTTCGTGATTTTAGTCTTTCCTGGGACAGCAGTATTAGATTCCGATGCACCATTGCAGGTTCACTGTATCCGTTGGACCTTCAAATCAACGATGAAACACAGAAATTGCATCGATATTGAATACAAAAGGCAAAATGTCGAATTATATACAAGAGGAGTAACTCTTCTAATAGTTCGTGCTTTTAGCCTTTCTTGGGACAGCAGTATTAGATTCCGATGCACCATTGCAGGTTTACTGTATCCCTTGGACCTTCAAATCAACGATGAAACACAGAAATTGCATCGATATTGAATACAAAAGGCAAAATGTCGACTTATTTACAAGATGAGTAACTCCTCTAATAGTTCGTGTTTTTAGCCTCTCCTGGGACGGCAGTATTAGATTCCGATGCACCATTGCAGGTTTACTGTATCCCTTGGACCTTCAAATCAACGATGAAACACAGAAATTGCATCGATATTGAATACAAAAGGCAAAATGTCGACTTATTTACAAGAGGAGTAACTCTTCTAATAGTTCGTGCTTTTAGCCTTTCTTGGGACAGCAGTATTAGATTCCGATGCACCATTGCAGGTTTACTGTATCCCTTGGACCATCAAATCAACGATGAAACACAGAAATTGCATCGATATTGAATACAAAAGCCAAATATTTGCATTTTTTTATAAGTGTAGTAACCCTTATAATATTTCGTGCTTTGAGCCTTTCCTGGGACAGCAGTATTAGATTCAGATGCACCATTGCAGGTTTACTGTATCCCTTGGAACTTCAAATCAACGATGAAACACAGAAATTGCATCGATATTGAATACAAACGGCAAAATTTCGACTTATTTTCAAGAGGAGTAACTCTTCTAATAGTTCGTGCTTTTAGCCTTTCCTGGGACAGCAGTATTAGATTCCGATGCACCATTGCAGGTTTACTGTATCCCTTGGACCTTCAAATCAACGATGAAATACAGCAATTGAATCGATATTGAATACAAAAGGCAAAATGTCGACCTATTTACAAGAGGAATAACTCTTCGTATAGTTCGTCGTTTGAGCCTTTCCTGGGACAGCAGTATTAGATTCCGATGCACCATTGCAGGTTTACTGTATCCCTTGGACCTTCAAATCAACGATGAAACACAGAAATTGCATCGATATTAAGTCCAAAAGGCAAAATGTCAACTTATTTACAAGAGGAGTAACTCTTCTAATAGTTCGTGCTCTGAGCCTTTCCTGGGACAGCAGTATTACATTCCGATGCCCCATCGCAGGTTTACTGTATCTCTTGGACCTTCAAATCAACGATGAAACACAGAAATTGCATCGATATTGAATACAAAAGGCAAAATGTCGACCTACTTGCAAGTGGAGTAACTCTTCGAATAGTTCGTGCTTTGAGCCTTTCCTGGGACAGCAGTATTAGATTCCGATGCACCATTGCAGGATTACTGTATCCCTTGGACCTTCAAATCAATGATGAAGCACAGAAATTGCATCGATATTGAATACAAAAGGCAAACTGTCGATTTATTTATAAGAGGATTAACTCTTCTAATAGTTCGTGCTTTGCGCCTTTCCAGGGACAGCAGTATTAGATTCCGATGCTCCATTGCATGTTTACTGTATCCCTTGGACCTTCAAATCAACGATGAATCACAGAAATTTTATCGATATTGAATACAAAAGGCAAAATATCGACTTATCTACAAGAGGAGTAACTCTTCTAATAGTTCGTGCTTTTAGCCTTTCCTGGGACAGCAGTATTAGATTCCGATGCACCATTGCAAGTTTACTGATCCCTTGGACCTTCAAATCAACGATGAAACACAGAAATTGCATCGATATTGAATACAAAAGACAAAATGTCGACTTAATTATAAGAGGTGTAACTCATCTAATAGTTCGTGCTTTGAGCCTTTCCTGGGACATCAGTATTAGATTCCGATGCACCATTGCAGGTTTAATGTATCCCTTGGACCTTCAAATCAACGATGAAACACAGAAATTGCATCGATACTGAATACAAAAGGCAAAATGTCGACTTATTTACAAGAGGAGTAACTCTTCTAATAGTTCGTGCTTTTAGCCTTTCCTGGGACAGCAGTATTAGATTCCGATGCACCATTGCAGGTTTACTGTATCCCTTGGACCTTCAAATCAACGATGAAACACAGAAATTGCATCGATATTGAATACAAAAGGCAAAATGTCGACCTACTTGCAAGTGGAGTAACTCTTCGAATAGTTCGTGCTTTGAGCCTTTCCTGGGACAGCAGTATTAGATTCCGATGCACCATTGCAGGATTACTGTATCCCTTGGACCTTAAAATCAACGATGAAGCACAGAAATTGCATCGATATTGAATACAAAAGGCAAACTGTCGATTTATTTATAAGAGGATTAACTCTTCTAATAGTTCGTGTTTTGAGCCTTTCCTGGGACAGCAGTATTAGATTCCGATGCTCCATTGCAGGTTTACTGTATCCCTTTGACCTTCAAATCAACGATGAAACACAGAAATTGCATCGATATTGAATACAAAATGCAAAATGTTGACTTATTTACAAGAGGAGTAACTCTTCTAATAGTTCGTGCTTTTAGCCTTTCCTGGGACAGCAGTATTAGATTCCGATGCACCATTGCAGGTTTACTGTATCCCCTGGACCTTCAAATCAACGATAAAACACAGAAATTCCATGGATATTGAATACAAAAGGCAAAACGTCGTCTTATTTACAAGACGAGTAACTCTTCTAATAGTTCGTGATTTTAGCCTTTCCTGGGACAGCAGTATTAGATTCCGATGCACCATTGCAGGTTTACTGTATCCCTTGGACCTGTAAATCAACGATGAAACACAGAAATTGCATCGATATTGAATACAAAAGACAAAATATCGACTTACTTACAAGAGGAGTAACTCTTCTAAAAGTTCGTCCTTTTAGCCATTCCTGGGACAGCAGTATTAGATTCCGATGCACCATTGCAGGTTTACTGTATCCCTTGGATCTTCAAATCAACGATGAAACACAGAAATTGCATCGATATTGAATACAAAAGGCAAAATGTCGACTTATTTACAAGAGGAGTAACTCCTCTAATAGTTCGTGCTTTTAGTCTTTCCTGGGACAGCAGTATTAGATTCTGATGCACCATTGCAGGTTTACTGTATCCCTTGGACATTCAAATCAACGATGAAACACAGAAATTGCATCGATATTGAATACAAAGGGCAAAATGTCGACTTATTTTCAAGAGGAGTAACTCTTCTAATAGTTCGTTCTTTTAGCCTTTCCTGGGACAGCAGTATTAGATTCCGATGCACCATTGCAGTATTACAGTATCCCTTGGACCTTCAAATCAACGATCAAACACAGAAATTGCATCGATATTGAATACAAAATGCGAAATGTCGACTTATTTACAAGAGGAGTAACTCTTCTAATAGTTTGTGCTTTGAGCCTTTCCTGGGACAGCAGTATTAAATTCCGATGCACCATTGCAGGTTTACTGTATCCCTTGGACCTTCAAATCAACGATGAAACACAGAAATTGCATCGATATTGAATACAAAAGGCAAAATGTCGACTTATTTACAAGAGGAATAACTCTTCTAATAGTTCGTGCTTTGAGCCTTTCCTGAGACAGCAGTATTAGATTCCGATGCACCATTGCAGGTTTACTGTATCCCTTGGACCTTCAAATCAACGATGAAACACTGAAATTGCATCGATATTGAATACAAAAGGCAAAATGTCGACTTATTTACGAGAGGCGTAACTCTTCTAATACTACGTGCTTTGAGCCTTTCCTGGGACAGCAGTATTAGATTCCGATGGACCATTGCAGGTTTACTGTATCCTTTGGACCTTCAAATCAACGATGAAACACAGAAATTGCATCGATATTGAATACAAAAGGCAAAATGTCGACTTATTTACAAGAGGAGTAACTCTTCTAATAGTTCGTGCTTTGAGCCTTTTCTGGGACAGCAGTATTAGATTCCGATGCACCATTGCAGGTTTATTGTACCTCATGGACCTTGAAATCAACGGTGAAACACAGAAATTGCATCGATATTGAATACAAAAGGCAAAATATCGACTTTTTTATAAGTGGAGTAACTCTTCTAATAGTTCGTGCTTTGAGCCTTTCCTGGGACAGTAGTATTAGATTCCGATGCACCATTGCAGGTTTACTGTATCCCTTCGATTTTCAAATCAACGATGAAACACAGAAATTGCATCGATATTGAATACAAAAGGCAAAATGTCGACTTTTTTATAAGTGGAGTAACTCTTCTAATAGTTCATGTTTGAGCCTTTCCTGTGAGAGCAGTATTAAATTCCGATGCCCCATTGCAGGTTTACTGTATCCATTGGACCTTCATATCAACGATGAAACACAGAAATTGCATTGATATTGAATACAAAAGGCAAAATGTCGACTTATTTACAAGAGGAGTAACTCTTCTAATAGTTCGTGTTTTGAGCCTTTCCTGGGACAGCAGTATTAGATTCCGATGCACCATTGCAGGTTTACTGTATCCCTTGGACCTTCAAATCAACGATGAAACACAGAAATTGCATCGATATTGAATACAAAAGGCAAAATGTCGACTTTTTTATAAGTGGAGCAACTCTTCTAATAGTTCGTGCTTTAAGCCTTTCCTGGGACAGCGGTATTAGATTCCGATGCACCATTGCAGGTTTACTGTACCTCTTGGACCTTCAAATCATCGATGAAACACAGAAATTGCATCGATATTGAATACAAAGTGCAAAATTTCTACTTTTTTACAAGAGGAGTAACTCTTCTAATAGTTCGTGCTTTTAGCTTTTCCTGGGACAGCAGTATTAGATTCCGATGCACCATTGCAGGTTTACTGTATCCCTTGGACCTTCAAATCAACGATGAAACATAGTAATTGCATCGATATTGAATACAAAAGGCAAAATATCGACTTTTTTATAAGTGGAGTAACTCTTCTAATAGTTCGTGCTTTGAGCCTTTCCTGGGACAGTAGTATTAGATTCCGATGCACCATTGCAGGTTTACTGTATCCCTTGGATTTTCAAATCAACGATGAAACACAGAAATTGCATCGATGTTGAATAGAAAAGGCAAAATGTCGACTTTTTTATAACTGGAGTAACTCTTCTAATAGTTCGTGCTTTTAGCCTTTCCTGGGACAGCAGTATTAGATTCCGATGCACCATTGCAGGTTTACTGTATCCCCTGGACCTTCAAATCAACGATAAAACACAGAAATTCCATGGATATTGAATACAAAAGGCAAAACGTCGTCTTATTTACAAGACGAGTAACTCTTCTAATAGTTCGTGATTTTAGCCTTTCCTGGGACAGCAGTATTAGATTCCGATGCACCATTGCAGGTTTACTGTATCCCTTGGACCTGTAAATCAACGATGAAACACAGAAATTGCATCGATATTGAATACAAAAGACAAAATATCGACTTACTTACAAGAGGAGTAACTCTTCTAAAAGTTCGTCCTTTTAGCCATTCCTGGGACAGCAGTGTTAGATTCCGATGCACCATTGCAGGTTTACTGTACCTCTTGGACCTTCAAATCATCGATGAAACACAGAAATTGCATCGATATTGAATACAAAGTGCAAAATTTCTACTTATTTACAAGAGGAGTAACTCTTCTAATAGTTCGTGCTTTGAGCCTTTCCTGGGACAGCAGTATTCGATTCCGATGCACCATTGCAGGTTTACTGTATCCCTTGGACCTTCAAATCAACGATGAAACACAGAAATTGCATCGATATTGAGTACAAAAGGCAAAATATCGACTTATTTATAAGTGGAGTAACTCTTCTAATAGTTCGTGCTTTGAGCCTTTCCTGGGACAGCAGTATTAGATTTCGATGCACCATTGCAGGTTTACTGTATCCCTTGGACCTTCAAATCAGCGATGAAACACAGAAATTGCGCCGATATTGAGTACAAAAGGCAAAATATCGACTTATTTATAAGAGGAGTAACTCTTCTAACAGTTCGTGATTTGAGCCTTTCCTGGGACAGCAGTATTAGATTCCAATGCTCCATTTCATGTTTACTGTATCCCTTGGACCTTCAAATCAACGATGAAACACAGAAATTGCATTGATATTGAATGCAAAATGCAAAATGTCGACTTATTTACAAGAGGCGTAATTCTACTAATAATTCGTTGTTTCAGCCTTTCCTGGGATAGCAGTATTAGATTCCGATGGACCATTGCAGGTTTACTGTATCCCTTGGACCTTCAAATCTACGATGAAACACAGAAATTGCATCGATATTGAATACAAAAGGCAAAATGTCGACTTATTTACAAGAGGAGTAACTCTTCTAATACTTCTTGCTTTGAGCCTTTCCTGGGACAGCAGTATTAGATTCCGATGCACCATTGCAGGTTTACTGTACCTCATGGACCTTCAAATCAACGATGAAACACAAAAATTGCATCGATATTGAATACAAAAGGGAAAATGTCGACTTATTTACAAGAGGAGTAACTCTTCTAATAGTTCGTGCTTTTAGCTTTTCCTGGGACAGCAGTATTAGATTCCGATGCACCATTGCAGGTTTACTGTATCCCTTGGACCTTCAAATCAACGATGAAACATAGTAATTGCATCGATATTGAATACAAAAGGCAAAATATCGACTTTTTTATAAGTGGAGTAACTCTTCTAATAGTTCGTGCTTTGAGCCTTTCCTGGGACAGTAGTATTAGATTCCGATGCACCATTACAGGTTTACTGTATCCCTTGGATTTTCAAATCAACGATGAAACACAGAAATTGCATCGATGTTGAATAGAAAAGGCAAAATGTCGACTTTTTTATAACTGGAGTAACTCTTCTAATAGTTCGTGCTTTAAGCCTTTCCTGGGACAGCGGTATTAGATTCCGATGCACCATTGCAGGTTTACTGTACCTCTTGGACCTCAAATCATCGATGAAACACAGAAATTGCATCGATATTGAATACAAAGTGCAAAATTTCGACTTATTTACAAGAGGAGTAACTCTTCTAATAGTTCGTGCTTTGAGCCTTTCCTAGGACAGCAGTATTAGATTCCGATGCACCACTGCAGGTTTACTGTATCCCTTGGACCTTCAAATCAACGATGAAACACAGAAATTGCATCGATATTGAGTACAAACGGCAAAATATCGACTTATTTATTAGAGGAGTACCTCTTCTAACACTTCGTGATTTGAGCCTTTCCTGGGACAGCAGTATTAGATTCCGATGCACCATTTCATGTTTACTGTATCCCTTGGACCTTCAAATCAACGATGAAACACAGAAATTGCATCGATATTAAATGCGAAATGCAAAATGTCGACTTATTTACAAGAGGCCTAACTCTTCTAATTGTTCGTGCTTTGAGGCTTTCCTGGGACAGCAGTATTAGATTCCGATGCACCATTGCAGGTTTACTGTATCCCTTGGACCTTCAAATCAACGATGAAACACAGAAATTGCATCGATATTGAATACAAAAGGCGAAATGTCGACTTATTTACTAGAGGCGTAACTCTTCTAATAGTTCGTGCTTTGAGCCTTTCCTGGGACAGCAGTGTTAGATTCCGATGCACCATCGCTGGTTTACTGTATCCCTTGGACCTTCAAATCAACGATGAAACACAGAAATTGCATCGATATTGAATACAAAAGGCAAAATGTCGACTTATTTACAAGAGGAGTAAATCTTCTAACGGTTCGTAATTTGAGCCTTTCCTGGGACAGCAGTATTAGATTCCGATGCACCATTTCAGGATTACTGTATCCCTTGGACCTTCAAATCAACGATGAAACACAGTCGTCGTAACTGCCGTCTGCTTCACGTCTGCTGTGCTGCGAGCTACCTTAATTTAAGTATTAACTGTATTTTTCTTACTTGTCACTTCTTCTTCCGTGTGTATTTGCTTTTAGGAAGCTTTAATTTTCGAGTGCTCTTAATAATGTTCCATAGATTTCGCGTTTGTTTTGAATACAGTCTGAGAGAGTCCCTTTAGTCAGTCATAGTGCCAGTAGTGTCAGTGTCGTCGTAACTGCCGTCTGCTTCACGTCTGCTGTGCATCGAGCTACCTTAATTTAAGTATTAACTGTATTTTTCTTACTTGTCACTTCTTCTTCCGTGTGTATTTGCTTTTAGGAAGCTTTAATTTTCGAGTGCTCTTAATAGTGTTCCATAGATTTCGCGTTTGTTTTGAATACAGTCTGAGAGAGTCCCTTTAGTCAGCCATAGTGCCAGTAGTGTCAGTGTCGTCGTAACTGCCGTCTGCTTCACGTCTGCTGTGCAGCGAGCTACCTTAATTTAAGTATTAACTGTACTTTTCTTACTTGTCACTTCTTCTTCCGTGTGTATTTGCTTTTAGGAAGCTTTAATTTTCGAGTGCTCTTAATAGTGTTCCATAGATTTCGCGTTTCTTTTGAATACAGTCTGAGAGAGTCCCTTTAGTCAGCCATAGTGTCTGTGTCGTCGTAACTGCCGCGTGCTTCACGTCTGCTGTGCAGCGAGCTACCTTAATTTAAGTATTAACTGTATTTTTCTTACTTGTCACTTCTTCTTCCGTGTGTATTTGCTTTTAGGAAGCTTTAATTTTCGAGTGCTCTTAATAGTGTTTCATAGATTTCGTGTTTGTTTTGAATACAGTCAGAGAGAGTCCCTTTAGTCAGCCATAGTGCCAGTAGTGTCAGTGTCGTCGTAACTGCCGTCTGCTTCACGTCTGCTGTGCATCGAGCTACCTTAATTTAAGTATTAACTGTATTTTTCTTACTTGTCACTTCTTCTTCCGTGTGTATTTGCTTTTAGGAAGCTTTAATTTTCGAGTGCTCTTAATAGTGTTCCATAGATTTCGTGTTTGTTTTGAATACAGTCAGAGAGAATCCCTGTAGTCAACCATAGTGCCAGTAGTGCTAGTGTTTGTTTTCAATACAGTCCAGAGACAGGTAGTGCTATTTTCATTGTTTTCTACAAGAAGTGGCTAGCAACCACAGTTTAGTGAATAAGCAGCCACCTTCAGTGAATTAGCAGTCTAGTTAAAGGTTGATTAACTCTCTTCAGTAAATTGTTTCTTTAGGATGGACAGGATGTGTGACTGCTGTGTACGGACGCAGGAGGAGCTGGCCACTGTTCGCGAACAGCTGAGCGTGTTGATGGCCGCGGTCAGCCGTCTTCAGGCTGCTGCCTCGGAGTGTAGCGGCAGTGGGGAGTCTGGTGCGTCGCAAGGTACACCCCAGGTGTTACATGCTTCACCCACTGTCCCTGCTGTCGAGACATCTTCGCGGGTACCGGGCGCAGTTGGGCCACCCTCTCCCCAAGGGGAGTGGCGGGTTCAGCGGCGTGCGCGGCGCACGAGGCGGAAGGTCAATGTGGAGGCTGGCCGTGTGGCATCTCCCGCTCTGCCTGTGAGGGGACATGTGGCTTCACCTTCAGCAATGTCCGAGCAGGCACACGGGGGGAGGGGTTTATTAGTTATTGGGAGCTCCAACGTTAGGCGGGTGATGGAGCCACTTAGGGAAATAGCGAGAAGGTCGGGGAAGAAGGCCAGTGTTCACTCTGTCTGCTTGCCGGGGGGTCTCATCCGAGATGTGGAGGAGGCCCTACCGGCGGCGATAGAGAGCACTGGGTGCACCCGACTGCAAATTGTTGCTCATGTCGGCACCAATGACTCCTGCCGTCTGGGTTCAGAGGTCATCCTCAGTTCGTACAGGCGGTTGGCGGAATTGGTGAAGGCGGAAAGCCTCGCTCGCGGGGTGGAATCAGAGCTAACTATTTGTAGTATCGTTCCCAGAACCGATCGCGGTCCTCTGGTTTGGAGCCGAGTGGAAGGCTTAAACCAGAGGCTCAGACGATTCTGCGGAGATCTGGGGTGCAAATTTCTCGACCTCCGCTATCGGGTGGAGAAATGTAGGGTCCCCCTGAATAGGTCAGGCGTGCACTACACGCCGGAAGCGGCTACAAGGGTAGCGGAGTACGTGTGGAGTGCACATGGGGGTTTTTTAGGTTAGAGAATCCCCTCCCTAGGCCCGACAAGACGCCTCCTGAGACGCGGCAAGATAGGAGTAGGCAAAATGCAACAGGGAATAACAATATTAATGTGCTAATAGTAAACTGCAGGAGCGTCTATAGAAAGGTCCCACAACTGCTCTCATTAATAAACGATCACAACACCCATATAGTACTAGGGACAGAAAGTTGGCTGAAACCAGACGTAAACAGTAACGAAATCCTAAACTCAGATTGGAATGTATACCGCAGAGACAGGCTGAACAGTGAAGGGGGAGGCGTGTTTATAGCGATAAGAAGTGCAATAGTATCGAAGGAAATTGACGGAGATCCGAAATGTGAAATGATTTGGGTGAAGGTCGCGGTTAAAGCAGGCTCAGACATGGTAATTGGATGTCTCTATAGGCCCCCTGGCTCAGCAGCTGTTGTGGCTGAGCACCTGAAGGATAATTTGGAAAATATTTCGAGTAGATTTCCCCACCATGTTATAGTTCTGGGTGGAGATTTTAATTTGCCGGATACAGACTGGGAGACTCAGACGTTCATAACGGGTGGCAGGGACAAAGAATCCAGTGAAATTTTTTTAAGTGCTTTATCTGAAAACTACCTTGAGCAGTTAAACAGAGAACCGACTCGTGGCGATAACATATTAGACCTTCTGGTGACAAACAGATCCGAACTATTTGAAAAAGTTAACGCAGAACAGGGAATCAGCGATCATAAAGCGGTTACGGCATCGATGATTTCAACCGTAAATAGGAATATTAAAAAGGGTAGGAAGATTTTTCTGTTTAGAAAAAGTGACAAAAAGCAGATTTCAGAGTACCTGTTGGCTCAACACAAAAGTTTTGTCTCAAGTACTGATAGTGTTGAGGATCAGTGGACAAAGTTCAAAACCATCGTACAATATGCGTTAGATGAGTATGTGCCAAGCAAGATCGTAAGAGATGGAAAAGAGCCACCGTGGTACAACAACCGAGTTAGAAAACTGCTGCGGAAGCAAAGGGAACTTCACAGCAAACATAAACATAGCCAAAGCCTTGCAGACAAACAAAAATTACGCGAAGCGAAATGTAGTGTGAAGAGAGCTATGCGAGAGGCGTTCAATGAATTCGAAAGTAAAGTTCTATGTACTGACTTGGCAGAAAATCCTAAGAAATTTTGGTCTTATGTCAAAGCGGTAGGTGGATCAAAACAAAATGTCCAGACACTCTGTGACCAAAATGGTACTGAAACAGAGGATGACAGACTAAAGGCCGAAATACTAAATGTCTTTTTCCAAAGTTGTTCCACAGAGGAAGATTGCACTGTAGTTCCTTCTCTAGATTGTCGCACAGATGACAAAATGGTAGATATCGAAATAGACGACAGAGGGATAGAGAAACAATTAAAATCGCTCAAAAGAGGAAAGGCCTCTGGACCTGATGGCATACCAGTTCAATTTTACACAGAGTACGCGAAGGAACTTGCCCCCCTTCTTGCAGCGGTGTACCGTAGGTCTCTAGAAGAGCGTAGCGTTCCAAAGGATTGGAAAAGGGCACAGGTCATCCCCGTTTTCAAGAAGGGACGTCGAACAGATGTGCAGAACCATAGACCTATATCTCTAACGTCGATCAGTTGTAGAATTTTGGAACACGTATTGTGTTCGAGTATGACTTTTCTGGAGACTAGAAATCTACTCTGTAGGAATCAGCATGGGTTTCGAAAAAGACGGTCATGTGAAACCCAGCTCGCGCTATTCGTCCACGAGACTCAGAGGGCCATAGACACGGGTTCACAGGTAGATGCCGTGTTTCTTGACTTCCGCAAGGCGTTCGATACAGTTCCCCACAGTCGTTTAATGAATAAAGTAAGAGCATATGGACTATCAGACCAATTGTGTGATTGGATTGAGGAGTTCCTAGATAACAGGACGCAGCATGTTATTCTCAATGGAGAGAAGTCTTCCGAAGTAAGAGTAATTTCAGGTGTGCCGCAGGGGAGTGTCATAGGACCGTTGCTATTCACAATATACATAAATGACCTGGTGGATGACATCGGAAGTTCACTGAGGCTTTTTGCAGATGATGCTGTGGTGTATCGAGAGGTTGTGACAATGGAAAATTGTACTGAAATGCAGGAGGATCTGCAGCGAATTGACGCATGGTGCAGGGAATGGCAACTGAATCTCAATGTAGACAAGTGTAATGTGCTGCGAATACACAGAAAGATAGATCATTTATCATTTAGCTACAAAATAGCAGGTCAGCAACTGGAAGCAGTTAATACCATAAATTATCTGGGAGTACGCATTAGGAGTGATTTAAAATGGAATGATCATATAATGTTGATTGTCGGTAAAGCAGATGCCAGACTGAGATTCATTGGAAGAATCCTAAGGAAATGCAATCCGAAAACAAAGGAAGTAGGTTACAGTACGCTTGTTCGCCCAATGCTTGAATACTGCTCAGCAGTGTGGGATCCGTACCAGATAAGGTTGATAGAAGAGATAGAGAAGATCCAACGGAGAGCAGCGCGCTTCGTTACAGGATCATTTAGTAATCGCGAAAGCGTTACGGAGATGATAGATAAACTCCAGTGGAAGACTCTGCAGGAGAGACGCTCAGTAGCTCGGTACGGGCTTTTGTCGAAGTTTCGAGAACATACCTTCACCGAAGAGTCAATCAGTATATTGCTCCCTCCTACGTATATCTCGCGAAGAGACCATGAGGATAAAATCAGAGAGATTAGAGCCCACACAGAGGCATACCGACAATCCTTCTTTCCACGAACAATACGAGACTGGAATAGAAGGGAGAACCGATACAGGTACTGAAGGTACCCTCCGCCACACACCGTCAGGTGGCTTGCGGAGTATGGATGTAGATGTAGATGTAGAAATTTCGTCGATATTGAATACAAAAGGCAAAATGTCGACTTATTTACAAGAGGCGTAACTCTTCTAATAGTTCGTGCTTTGAGCCTTTCCTGGGACAGCAGTATTAGATTCCGATGCACCATTGCAGGTTTACTGTAGCTCTTGGACCTTCTAATTAACGATGACACACAGAAATTGCATCGATATTGAATACAAAAGGCAAAATGTCGACTTATTTACAAGAAGAGTAACTCTTCTAATAGTTCGTGCTTTGAGCCTATCCTGGGACAGCAGTATTAGATTCCGATGCACCATTGCAGGTTTACTGTAGCTCTTGGACCTTCTAATTAACGATGACACACAGAAATTGCATCGATATTGAATACAAAAGGCAAAATGTCGACTTATTTACAAGAAGAGTAACTCATCTAATAGTTCGTGCTTTGAGCCTTTCCTGGGACAGGAGTATTCGATTCCGATGCACCGTTGCAGGTTTACTGTATCCCTTGGACCTTCAAATCAGCGATGAAGCACAGAAATTGCATCGATATTGAATACAAAAGTCAAAATGTCGACTTTTTTATAAGTGGAGTAACTCTTCTAATAGTTCGTGCTTTAAGCCTTTCTTGGGACAGCAGTATTAGATTCCGATGCACCATTTCATGTTTACTGTATCCCTTGGACCTTCAAATCAACGATGAAACACAGAAATTTCATCGATATTGAATACAAAAGGCAAAATGTCGATTTATTTACAAGAGGAGTAACTCTTCGAACGGTTCGTAATTTGAGCCTTTCCTGGGACAGCAGTATTAGATTCCGATGCACCATTTCAGGATTACTGTATCCCTTGGACCTTCAAATCAACGATGAAACACAGTCGTCGTAACTGCCGTCTGCTTCACGTCTGCTGTGCTGCGAGCTACCTTAATTTAAGTTTTAACTGTATTTTTCTTACTTGTCACTTCTTCTTCCGTGTGTATTTGCTTTTAGGAAGCTTTAATTTTCGAGTGCTCTTAATAGTGTTCCATAGATTTCGTTTTTGTTTTGAATACAGTCTGAGAGAGTCCCTTTAGTCAGCCATAGTTCCAGTAGTGTCAGTGTCGTCGTAACTGCCGTCTGCTTCACGTCTGCTGTGTAGCGAGCTACCTTAATTTAAGTATTAACTGTACTTTTCTTACTTGTCACTTCTTCTTCCGTGTGTATTTGCTTTTAGGAAGCTTTAATTTTCGCGTGCTCTTAATAGTGTTCCATAGATTTCGTGTTTGTTTTGAATACAGTCAGAGTCCCTTTAGTCAGCCATAGTGCCAGTAGTGTCAGTGTCGTCGTAACTGCCGTCTGCTTCACGTCTGCTGTGCAGCGAGCTACCTTAATTTAAGTATTAACTGTATTTTTCTTACTTGTCACTTCTTCTTCCGTGTGTATTTGCTTTTAGGAAGCTTTAATTTTCGAGTGCTCTTAATAGTGTTCCATAGATTTCGTGTTTGTTTTGAATACAGTCAGAGAGAGTCCCTTTAGTCAGCCATAGTGCCAGTAGTGTCAGTGTCGTCGTAACTGCCGTCTGCTTCACGTCTGCTGTGCAGCGAGCTACCCTAATTTAAGTATTAATTGTATTTTTCTTACTTGTCACTTCTTCTTCCGTGTGTATTTGCTTTTAGGAAGCTTTAATTTTCGAGTGCTCTTAATAGTGTTCCATAGATTTCGCGTTTGTTTTGAATACAGTCTGAGAGAGTCCCTTTAGTCAGCCATAGTGCCAGTAGTGTCAGTGTCGTCGTAACTGCCGTCTGCTTCACGTCTGCTGTGCAGCGAGCTACCTTAATTTAAGTATTAACTGTATTTTTCTTACTTGTCACTTCTTCTTCCGTGTGTATTTGCTTTTAGGAAGCTTTAATTTTGAGTGCTCTTAATAGTGTTCCATAGATTTCGTGTTTGTTTTGAATACAGTCAGAGAGAATCCCTGTAGTCAACCATAGTGCCAGTAGTGCTAGTGTTTGTTTTCAATACAGTCCAGAGACAGGTAGTGCTATTTTCATTGTTTTCTACAAGAAGTGGCTAGCAACCACAGTTTAGTGAATAAGCAGCCACCTTCAGTGAATTAGCAGTCTAGTTAAAGGTTGATTAACACTCTTCAGTAAATTGTTTCTTTAGGATGGATAGGATGTGTGACTGCTGTGTACGGACGCAGGAGGAGCTGGCCACTGTTCGCGAACAGCTGAGCGTGTTGATGGCCGCGGTCAGCCGTCTTCAGGCTGCTGCCTCGGAGTGTAGCGGCAGTGGGGAGTCTGGTGCGTCGCAAGGTACACCCCAGGTGTTACATGCTTCACCCACTGTCCCTGCTGTCGAGACATCTTCGCGGGTACCGGGCGCGGTTGGGCCACCCTCTCCGCAAGGGGAGTGGTGGGTTCAGCGGCGTGCGCGGCGCATGAGGCGGAAGGTCAATGTGGAGGCTGGCCGTGTGGCATCGCCCGCTCTGCCTGTGAGGGGACATGTGGCTTCTCCTTCAGCAAGGTCCGAGCAGGCACACGGGGGGAGGGGTTTATTAGTTATTGGGAGCTCCAACGTTAGGCGGGTGATGGAGCCCCTTAGGGAAATAGCGAGAAGGTCGGGGAAGAAGGCCAGTGTTCACTCTGTCTGCTTGCCGGGGGGTCTCATCCGAGATGTGGAGGAGGCCCTACCGGCGGCGATAGAGAGCACTGGGTGCACCCGACTGCAAATTGTTGCTCATGTCGGCACCAATGACTCCTGCCGTCTGGGTTCAGAGGTCATCCTCAGTTCGTACAGGCGGTTGGCGGAATTGGTGAAGGCGGAAAGCCTCGCTCGCGGGGTGGAATCAGAGCTAACTATTTGTAGTATCGTTCCCAGAACCGATCGCGGTCCTCTGGTTTGGAGCCGAGTGGAAGGCTTAAACCAGAGGCTCAGACGATTCTGCGGAGATCTGGGGTGCAAATTTCTCGACCTCCGCTATCGGGTGGAGAAATGTAGGGTCCCCCTGAATAGGTCAGGCGTGCACTACACGCCGGAAGCGGCTACAAGGGTAGCGGAGTACGTGTGGAGTGCACATGGGGGTTTTTTAGGTTAGAGAATCCCCTCCCTAGGCCCGACAAGACGCCTCCTGAGACGCGGCAAGATAGGAGTAGGCAAAATGCAACAGGGAATAACAATATTAACACTCTAAGCGCCAAGCCCGTAAAATTTACGGGCCTGGGATCGCGCGAAAATCACCAAGCCCGTAAAATTTACGGGCCGCTACATTTAATTTCATTCAAAACACTGCAACGTTATTTCTACGGGTTTGGCCAGCGCTATACGTTTTTCAGATGTTTATTAACAAAATGCGTCCATAGATGTCACGGCAGCGCTGTAATTCATGTTAAAACTTATCTTTGCGTTCTCAGTCTGTATATCATTCAGTTGTTTGTCATCATGTTTCGGCGCGGTTTATCAGACGCAGAAATTGCGGATTTGATCAATCATAGCGACACTCTGGATAATGTAGAGAGTGATTCAGACGATTCTGAATGCAATGGTGTGTTTGAAGGTACGTATTTCCGAATTTTCCACGTAATTGTGCAGTACGCACATATCTGTTGAACATGTGTAAACGATGTATGTAGTTACACATAATGTGATATTCTTTTTAGAAGACGAGATTGATGACAGTTTGTCTTCAGATGAAGACGAGAATGATGTTGAAGGTGTTGCTTCAAATCCAGCAGCTGTGCCGTATCCGAAAGACAGTGAGTGGACTGCAGTTGACACCTACCGACCTCTGCCTGTCAACACGACACCCAGGCAGATACTAGTGGATATTGATGAGTCGAGTTCTGTACTGGATTGCAGTAAAGTGTTCCTTACTGACAGTGACGTAAATGAACTCAAGAGACAGACAAATTTGTATGCATCACAGACAATACAGAAGAAAAGAAGAGGAAATAATCTGAAGCCCCATTCAGTTTTGAGTTCGTGGAAGCCAGTGACTATAAGTGAGATGAGGCGTTTCTTGGGTATTATTTTCCACATGTGTGTTTCGAAAAAGCCCAAAATTGCGGACCATTGGAGCACTAATCCTGTTCTTAGTTGTAACTTTTGTCCCCATGTCATGAGCCGTTTGCGTTTCACTCAGATACTGTCATGCTTGCATCTTGTTGACAATTCAAATCAGAAAAAACCAGGCGAAGATGGATTTCATCCACTTTACAAAGTTTTGCCATATTATAATAATTTGAAGGAGCGATGTATCCAGGCATATCGTCCCTCAGAAAAAGTGACAATTGATGAAGGAATTTGCCCATTTCGAGGTCGTGTGAGTTTCCGTGTTTACATGCAAAATAAGCCTCATAAGTATGGACTGAAAGTATATGCTGTTGCTGAAGCCAGTAGTGGCTATGTTGTAAATTTTGAAGTTTATGCTGGTAAGCATATTGTTGACAATTCTTCGTCTGCGGTTATTTTGCGATTGTTGTCTGACAGCAGCTTGCTGAACAAAGGCCACACTGTGTATTTAGATCGATTTTATTCCAGTCCAGAGCTATTTCAGCAACTGGCAGAGAAAGGCACTGGAGCTGTTGGTACTGTGAACAAATCCAGGAAAGGATTGCCTAAAGATTTAGTATCTGCTAAGCTGAAAAAGGGCGAAATGTCTTTTCGGCGTAAAGATAATGTATTGGCAATGAAGTGGAAAGATAAGAGAGATGTGTATACATTGTCTACAAGGCATCAAGCAACATTTGGTACGCATACTAAGAGAAATGGGTCTGTAGTATTGAAACCACTTCAGGTACTTGATTACAACCTCAATAAAATTGGAGTGGATATTGGAGACCAACGCCTGCAGTACAATCCGTTCCAGCACAGAACTGTGAAATGGTGGCGAAAATTATATTTCCATTTGCTGCTTATGGGAGTATCAAATGCATTTTGGCTGTACAATGCAGTGCACAGGAAGAAAATTACAATAACAGACTTTATAACAGTGCTTGCAGTTCAGCTTGTTGAAGACGACACACTTGAATTCATTCCAAGAAATGAAGGAACTGTAGGTCGGCTAACAAAGAGACATTTTTTGCAGCACATACCTGCAACTACTAAGAAGTATGCTGCTCGTGTGTGTCACGTGTGCAGTTCCAGGAGCAAGAAACAGAGTGGCAAGGCTTCTCGCAAAGAGACACGATACGAATGTGAACAGTGTGGCGTTGCACTCTGCCTGGAACCTTGCTTTAAAATTTTCCACACTAAAAAACAATATGATTCTGTGTGAAATTTATATGTAATACTGTATACTATCAGAAACATGTAATGTAGTGCCACAATTTTGGTTAAAAATAAATCACAATTGTATTCCCTTATTCGTATGACTTTTTCTAAATTCTTAAAACATCTAAGTGATTTCTATAACTGTACCTTAAAGCTGTGCATTGTAAAGTAGTTTCTTTCACTCAGAATTAAAGTAGAAATGTGCAGCTTCAAGATGGTACCAAATTTGCCACAATCCAAACAGTAGATTTGATGCAGTAATTTTTTTAATATTGGTAAAATTGCCCGGTTTCTAGGGACGGGTGCATAAAATAGGCCTGGTACAGAGAGTGTTAATGTGCTAATAGTAAACTGCAGGAGCGTCTATAGAAAGGTCCCACAACTGCTCTCATTAATAAACGATCACAACACCCATATAGTACTAGGGACAGAAAGTTGGCTGAAACCAGACGTAAACAGTAACGAAATCCTAAACTCAGATTGGAATGTATACCGCAGAGACAGGCTGAACAGTGAAGGGGGAGGCGTGTTTATAGCGATAAGAAGTGCAATAGTATCGAAGGAAATTGACGGAGATCCGAAATGTGAAATGATTTGGGTGAAGGTCGCGGTTAAAGCAGGCTCAGACATGGTAATTGGATGTCTCTATAGGCCCCCTGGCTCAGCAGCTGTTGTGGCTGAGCACCTGAAGGATAATTTGGAAAATATTTCGAGTAGATTTCCCCACCATGTTATAGTTCTGGGTGGAGATTTTAATTTGCCGGATACAGACTGGGAGACTCAGACGTTCATAACGGGTGGCAGGGACAAAGAATCCAGTGAAATTTTTTTAAGTGCTTTATCTGAAAACTACCTTGAGCAGTTAAACAGAGAACCGACTCGTGGCGATAACATATTAGACCTTCTGGTGACAAACAGATCCGAACTATTTGAAAAAGTTAACGCAGAACAGGGAATCAGCGATCATAAAGCGGTTACGGCATCGATGATTTCAACCGTAAATAGGAATATTAAAAAGGGTAGGAAGATTTTTCTGTTTAGAAAAAGTGACAAAAAGCAGATTTCAGAGTACCTGTTGGCTCAACACAAAAGTTTTGTCTCAAGTACTGATAGTGTTGAGGATCAGTGGACAAAGTTCAAAACCATCGTACAATATGCGTTAGATGAGTATGTGCCAAGCAAGATCGTAAGAGATGGAAAAGAGCCACCGTGGTACAACAACCGAGTTAGAAAACTGCTGCGGAAGCAAAGGGAACTTCACAGCAAACATAAACATAGCCAAAGCCTTGCAGACAAACAAAAATTACGCGAAGCGAAATGTAGTGTGAAGAGAGCTATGCGAGAGGCGTTCAATGAATTCGAAAGTAAAGTTCTATGTACTGACTTGGCAGAAAATCCTAAGAAATTTTGGTCTTATGTCAAAGCGGTAGGTGGATCAAAACAAAATGTCCAGACACTCTGTGACCAAAATGGTACTGAAACAGAGGATGACAGACTAAAGGCCGAAATACTAAATGTCTTTTTCCAAAGTTGTTCCACAGAGGAAGATTGCACTGTAGTTCCTTCTCTAGATTGTCGCACAGATGACAAAATGGTAGATATCGAAATAGACGACAGAGGGATAGAGAAACAATTAAAATCGCTCAAAAGAGGAAAGGCCTCTGGACCTGATGGCATACCAGTTCAATTTTACACAGAGTACGCGAAGGAACTTGCCCCCCTTCTTGCAGCGGTGTACCGTAGGTCTCTAGAAGAGCGTAGCGTTCCAAAGGATTGGAAAAGGGCACAGGTCATCCCCGTTTTCAAGAAGGGACGTCGAACAGATGTGCAGAACCATAGACCTATATCTCTAACGTCGATCAGTTGTAGAATTTTGGAACACGTATTGTGTTCGAGTATGACTTTTCTGGAGACTAGAAATCTACTCTGTAGGAATCAGCATGGGTTTCGAAAAAGACGGTCATGTGAAACCCAGCTCGCGCTATTCGTCCACGAGACTCAGAGGGCCATAGACACGGGTTCACAGGTAGATGCCGTGTTTCTTGACTTCCGCAAGGCGTTCGATACAGTTCCCCACAGTCGTTTAATGAATAAAGTAAGAGCATATGGACTATCAGACCAATTGTGTGATTGGATTGAGGAGTTCCTAGATAACAGGACGCAGCATGTTATTCTCAATGGAGAGAAGTCTTCCGAAGTAAGAGTAATTTCAGGTGTGCCGCAGGGGAGTGTCATAGGACCGTTGCTATTCACAATATACATAAATGACCTGGTGGATGACATCGGAAGTTCACTGAGGCTTTTTGCAGATGATGCTGTGGTGTATCGAGAGGTTGTGACAATGGAAAATTGTACTGAAATGCAGGAGGATCTGCAGCGAATTGACGCATGGTGCAGGGAATGGCAACTGAATCTCAATGTAGACAAGTGTAATGTGCTGCGAATACACAGAAAGATAGATCATTTATCATTTAGCTACAAAATAGCAGGTCAGCAACTGGAAGCAGTTAATACCATAAATTATCTGGGAGTACGCATTAGGAGTGATTTAAAATGGAATGATCATATAATGTTGATTGTCGGTAAAGCAGATGCCAGACTGAGATTCATTGGAAGAATCCTAAGGAAATGCAATCCGAAAACAAAGGAAGTAGGTTACAGTACGCTTGTTCGCCCAATGCTTGAATACTGCTCAGCAGTGTGGGATCCGTACCAGATAAGGTTGATAGAAGAGATAGAGAAGATCCAACGGAGAGCAGCGCGCTTCGTTACAGGATCATTTAGTAATCGCGAAAGCGTTACGGAGATGATAGATAAACTCCAGTGGAAGACTCTGCAGGAGAGACGCTCAGTAGCTCGGTACGGGCTTTTGTCGAAGTTTCGAGAACATACCTTCACCGAAGAGTCAATCAGTATATTGCTCCCTCCTACGTATATCTCGCGAAGAGACCATGAGGACAAAATCAGAGAGATTAGAGCCCACACAGAGGCATACCGACAATCCTTCTTTCCACGAACAATACGAGACTGGAATAGAAGGGAGAAACGATAGAGGTACTGAAGGTACCCTCCGCCACACACCGTCAGGTGGCTTGCGGAGTATGGATGTAGATGTAGATGTAGAAATTTCGTCGATATTGAATACAAAAGGCAAAATGACGACTTATTTACAAGAGGCGTCACTCTTCTAATAGTTCGTGCTTTGAGCCTTTCCTGGGACAGCAGTATTAGATTCCGATGCACCATTGCAGGTTTACTGTAGCTCTTGGACCTTCAAATCAACGATGAAACACAGAAATTGCGTCGATATTGAATACAAAAGGCAAAATGTCGACTTATTTACAAGACTAGTAACTCTTCTAATAGTTGGTGCTTTTAGCCTTTCCTGGGACAGCAGTATTAGATTACGATGCACCATTGCAGGTTTACCGTACCCTTGGACCTTCCAATCAACGATGAAACACAGAAATTGCATCGACATTGTATACAAAAGGGAAAATATCGACCTATTTACAAGAGGAATAACTCTTCTAATAGTTCGTGCTTTGAGCCTTTCCTGGGACAGCAGTATTAGATTCCGATGCACCATTGCAGGTTTACTGTACCCTTGGACCTTCCAATCAACGATGAAACACAGAAATTGCATCGATATTGAATACAAAAGGGAAAATATCGACCTATTTACAAGAGGAATAACTCTTCTAATAGTTCGTGTTTTGAGCCTTTCCTGGGACAGCAGTATTAGATTCCGATGCACCATTGCAGGTTTACTGTATCTCTTGGACCTTCAAATCAACGATGAAACACAGAAATTGCATCGATATTGAATACAAAAGGCAAAATATCGACTTTTTTATAAGTGGAGTAACTCTTCTAATAGTTCGTGCTTTGAGCCTTTCCTGGGACAGCAGTATTAGATTCCGATGCACCGTTGCAGGTTTACTGTATCCCTTGGACCTTCAAATCAACGATGAAACACAGAAATTGCATCGATATTGAGTACAAAAGGCAAAATATCGACTTATTTATAAGAGGAGTAACTCTTCTAACAGTACGTGATTTGAGCCTTTCCTGGGACATCAGTATTAGATTCCGATGCACCATTTCATGTTTGCTGTATCCCTTGGACCTTCAAATCAACGATGAAACACAGAAATTGCATCGATATTGAATGCAAAATGCAAAATGTCAGCTTATTTACAAGAGGAGTATCTCTTCTAATTGTTCGTGCTTGGAGCCGTTCCTGGGACAGCAGTATTAGATTCCGATGCACCATTGCAGTTTTACTGTATCTCTTGGACCTTCAAATCAACGATTAAACACAGATATTGCATTGATATTGAATACAAAAGGCAAAATGTCAACTTATTTAAAAGAGGAGTAACTGTTCTAGTAGGTCGTGCTTTGAGCCTTTCCTGGGACAGCAGTATTAGATTCCGATGCAACATTGCAGGTTTACTGTATCCCTTGGACCTTGAAATCAACGATGAAACACAGAAATTGCATCGATATTGAATACAGAAGGCAAAATGTTGACTTATTTACAAGAGGCGTAACTCTTCTAATAGTTCGTGCTTTGAGCCTTTCCTGGGACAGCAGTATTAGATTCCGATGGACCATTGCAGGTTTACTGTATCCCTTGGACCTTCAAATCAACGATGAAACACAGAAATTGCATCGATATTGAATACAAAAGGCAAAATGTCGACTTATTTACAAGAGGAGTAACTCTTCTAATAGTTCTTGCTTTGAGCCTATCCTGGGACAGCAGTATTAGATTCCGATGCACCATTGCAGGTTTACTGTAGCTCTTGGACCTTCAAATTAACGATGAAACACAGAAATTGCATCGATATTGAATACAAAAGGCAAAATGTCGACTTATTTACAAGAGGAGTAACTCTTCTAATAGTTCGTGTTTTAGCCGTTCCTGGGAGAGCAGTATTAGATTCCGATGCACCATCGCAGGAATACTGTATCCCTTGGACCTTAAAATCAACGATGAAACACAGAAATTCCATCGATATTGAAAACAAAAGGTAAAATGTCGACTTATTTATAAGAGGAGTAACTCTTCTAATGGTTTGTGATTTGAACCTTTCCTGGGACAGCAGTATTAGATTCCGATGCACCATTCCAGGTTTACTATGTCCCTTGGTCCTTCAAATCAACGATGAAACACAGAAATTGCATCGATATTGAATACAAAAGGCAAAATGTCGACTTATTTACAAGAGGAGTCACTCTTCTAAGAGTTCGTGCTTTGAGCCTTTCCTGGAACAGCAGTATTGGATTCCGATGCACCATTGCAGGTTTACTGTATCCCTTGGACCTTCAAATCAACGATGAAACACAGAAATTGCATCGATATTGAATACAAAAGGCAAAATGTCGACTTATTTACAAGAGGAGTAACTCTTCTAATAGTTCGTGCTTTGAGCCTTTCCTGGGACAGCAGTATTAGATTGCGATGCACCATTGCAGGTTTACTGTATCTCTTGGACCTTCAAATCAACGATGAAACACAGAAATTGCATCGATATTGAATACAAAAGGCAAAATATCGAATATTTTATAAGTGGAGTAACTCTTCTAATAGTTCGTGCTTTGAGCCTTTCCTGGGACAGCAGTATTAGATTCCGATGCACCATTACAGGTTTACTGTATCCCTTGGACCTTCAAATCAACGATGAAACACAGAAATTGCATCGATATTGAATGCAAAATGCAAAATGTCGACTTATTTACAAGAGGAGTATCTCTTCTAATTGTTCGTTCTTGGAGCCTTTCCTGGGACAGCAGTATTAGATTCCGATGCACCATTGCAGGTTTACTGTATCTCTTAGACCTTCAAATCAACGATGAAACACAGATGTTGCATCGATATTGAATACAAAAGGCAAAATGTCGACTTATTTAAAAGAGGAGTAACTGTTCTAGTAGGTCGTGCTTTGAGCCTTTCCTGGGACAGCAGTATTAGTTTCCGATGCACCATTGCAGGTTTACTGTATCCCTTGGACCTTCAAATCAACGATGAAACACAGAAATTGCATCGATATTGAATACAGAAGGCAAAATGTCAACTAATTTACAAAGCGCGTAACTCTTCTAATATTTCGTGCTTTGAGCCTTTCCTGGGACAGCAGTATTAGATTCCGATGCACCACTGCAGGTTTACTGTACCTAATGGACCTTCAAATCAACGATGAAACACAGAAATAGCTTCGATATTGAATACAAAAGGCAAAATGTCGACTTTTTTATAAGTGGAGTAACTCTTCTAATAGTTCGTGTTTTGAGCCTTTCCTGGGACAGCAGTATTAGATTCTGATGCCCCATTGCAGGTTTACTGTATCCCTTGGACCTTCAAATCAACGATGAAACACAGAAATTTCATCTATATTGAATACAAAAGGCAAAATGTCGACTTACTTACAAGAGGAGTAACTCTTCTAGTAGTTCGTGCTTTGAGCCTTTCTTGGGACAGAAGTATTAGATTCCGATTCACCATTGCAGGTTTACTGTATCCCTTGGGCCTTCAAATCAACGATGAAACATAGAAATTGCATCGATATTGAATACAAAAGCAAAATATCGACTTTTTTATAAGAGGAGTAACTCTTCTAATAGTTCGTGCTTTGAGCCTTTTCTGGGACAGCAGTATTAGATTGCGATGCAGCATTGCAGGTTTACTGTATCTCTTGGACCTTCAAATCAACGATGAAACACAGAAATTGCATCGATATTGAATGCAAAATGCAAAATGTCGACTTATTTACAAGAGGAGTATCTCTACTAATTGTTCGTTCTTGGAGCCTTTCCTGGGACAGCAGTATTAGATTCCGATGCACCATTGCAGGTTTACTGTATCTCTTAGACCTTCAAATCAATGATGAAACACAGATGTTGCATCGATATTGAATACAAAAGGCAAAATGTTGACTTATTTGAAAGAGGAATAACTGTTCTAGTAGGTCGTGCTTTGAGCCTTTCCTGGGACAGCAGTATTAGATTCCGATGCACCATTGCAGGTTTACTGTGTCCCATGGTCCTTCAAATCAACGATGAAACCCAGAAATTGCATCGATATTGAATACAAAAGGCAAAATGTCGACTTATTTACAAGAGGAGTAACTCTTCTAATACTTCGTGCTTTGAGCCTTTCCTGGGACAGCAGTATTAGATTCCGATGCACCATTGCAAGTTTACTGTACCTCTTGGACCTTCAAATCAACGATGAAGCACAGAAATTGCATCGATATTTAATACAAAAGGCAAAATTTCGACTTATTTACAAGAGGAAGTGGACCATTGGAGACAAGTCGGCTGGAGGACGATGTATTTAATCTCGACGTAATTTGTGTTTTCCATCGTCATAAGGAGGCCCTGAACGTTGCAATTTTCAGTTTTGCGTCCGATTCGATAATCTAGACTCACACGAGAACGACCATATGGTGTCCGAGGCAGCAATAGACCCTTGGAGAAAAGTCGGCTTGAGGACGATGTATTCAATCTGGACGCAATTTGAGTGTTCCATCGTCATTAGGAGGCCGTGAACGTTACAATTAACTATCAGTTTTGCGTCCGATTTAATAATCTAGACTCACAGGAGAACGACCATAAGGTGCCCGAGGCAGCAATAGACCTTTGGAGACAAGTCGGCTGGAGGACGATATATTGAATCTGGACGCAATTTGAGTGTTCCATCGTCATTATTAGGCCCTGAACGTTACAATTAACTATCAGTTTTGCGTCTGATTCGATATTCTAGACTCACAGGAGAACGAACATAAGGTGACCGAGGCAGATATAGCCCCATGGAGACAAGTCGGCTGGAGGACGATGTATTGAATCTCGACGCAATTTCAGTGTTCCATCGTCATTAGGAGGCCCTGAACGTTACCATTAACTATCATTTTGCGTCCGATTCGATAATCTAGACTCTCAGGAGAACGTCCATCAGGTGCCCGAGGCAGCAATAGACCCTTGGAGACAAGTCGGCTGGAGAACGATGTATTGAATCTGGACACAATTTGACTGTTCCATCGTCATTAGGAGGCCCTGAACGTTACAATTAACTATCAGTTTTGCGTCCCATTCGATAATGTAGACTCACAGGAGAACGAACATAAGGTGACCGAGGCAGCAATAGACCGTTGGAGACAAGTCGGCAGGAGGACGATGTATTAAATCTCGACGCCATTTCAGTGTTCCATCGTCATTAGGAGGCCCTGAATGTTACAATTAACTATCAGGTTTGCGTCCGATTCGATAATCTAAACTCACAGGAGGACGACCATAAGGTGCCCGAGGCAGCAATAGACCGTTGGAGACAAGTCGGCTATAAGTCGATGTATTAAATCTCGACTCCATTTGAGTGTTCAATCGTCATTAGGAGGCCCTGAAAGTTACAATTAACTATCAGTTTTGCGTCGGATTCGATAATCTAGACTCACAGGAGGACGACCATAAGGTGCCCGAGGCAGCAATAGACCGTTGGAGACAAGTCGGCTATAAGTCGATGTATTAAATCTCGACTCCATTTGAGTGTTCAATCGTCATTAGGAGGCCCTGAAAGTTACAATTAACTATCAGTTTTGCGTCGGATTCGATAATCTAGACTCACAGGAGGACGACCATAAGGTGCCCGAGGCAGCAATAGACCCTTGGAGACAAGTCGGCTGGAGAACGATGTACTGAATCTGGACGCAATTTGAGTGTTCCATCGTCATTAGGTGGCCATGAACGTATCAATTAACTATCAGTATTGCGTCCCATTTGATAATCTAGACTCACAGGAGAACGAACATAAGGTGACCGAGGCAGCAATAGACCCATGGAGACAAGTCGGCTGGAGGACGATGTATTAAATCTCGACGCCATTTGAGTGTTCCATCGTCATTAGGAGGCCCTGAACGTTACAATTAACTATCAGGTTTGCGTCCGATTCGATAATCTAAACTCACAGGAGAACGACCTAAAGGTGCCCGAGGCAGCAATAGACTGTTGGAGACAAGTCGGCTATAAGACGATGTATTAAATCTCGACTCCATTTGCGTGTTCTATCGTCATTCGGAGGCCCTGAACGTTACAATTAACTATCAGTTTTGCGTCGGATTCGATAATCTAGACTCACAGGAGAACGACCATAAGGTGCCCGAGGCAGCAACAGACCCTTGGAGACAAGTCGGCTGGAGGACGATGTATTGAATCTCGACGCAATTTGAGTGTTCCCTCGTCATTAGGAGACCCTGAACGTTACAATTCACTATCAGTTTTGCGTCCCATTCGATAATCTAGACTAAAAGGAGAACGACCATAGGGTGCCCGAGGCAGCAATAGACCCTTGGAAACAAGTCGGCTGGAGGACGATGTATTGAATCTCGACGCAATTTGAGTGTTCCATCGTCGTTAGGAGGCCCTGAACGTTACAATTAACTATCAGTTTTGCGTCCGATTCGATAATCTAAACTCACAGGAGAACGACCATAAGGTGCCCGAGGCAGCAATAGACCCTTGGAGGCAAGTCGGCTGGAGGACGATGTATTGAATCTGGACGCAATTTGAGTGTTCCATCGTCATTAGGTGGCCTTGGACTTTACAATTAACTATCAGTTTTACGTCCCATTCGATAATCTAGACTCACAGGAGAACGACCATAAGGTGCCCGAGGCAGCAATAGACCCTTGGAGACAAGTCGGCTGGAGAACGATGTATAGAATCTGGACGCAATTTGAGTGTTCTATCGTCATAAGGAGTCCCTGAACGTTACAATTAACTATCAGTTTTGCGTCCCATTCGATAATGTAGACTCACAGGAGAACGAACATAAGGTGACCGAGGCAGCAATAGCCCCATGGAGACAAGTCGGCTGGAGGACGATGTATTAAATCTCGACGCCATTTGAGTGTTCCATCGTCATTAGGAGGCCCTGAACGTTACAATTAACTATCAGTTTTGCGTCCGATTCGATAATCTAAACTCACAGGAGAACGCCCTAAAGGTGCGCGAGGCAGCAATAGACCGTTGATGACAAGTCGGCTATAAGACGATGTATTAAATCTCGACTCCATTTGAGTGTTCCATCGTCATTAGGAGAACCTGAACGATACAATTAACTATCAGCTTTGCGTCGGATTCGATAATCTAAACTAACAGGAGAACGACCATAAGGTGCCCGAGGCAGCAATAGACAGTTGGAGACAAGTCGGCTGGAGGAAGATGTATTGAATCGCGACGCAATTTGTGTGTTCCATCGTCGTTAGCAGGGTCGGAAAATTAGAATTAAATGTCAGTTTTGCGTCGCATTCGAAAATCTAGTCTCACAGGAGAACGAACATAAGGTGCCTGAGGCAGCAATAGACCATTGGAGACAAGGCGGCTGGAGGACGATGTATTGAATCGCGACGCAATTTGAGTCTTCCATCGTCATTAGGAGGCCATGAACGTTACAATTAACTATCAGTTTTGCGTCCCATTTGATAATCTAGACTTACAGGAGAACGAATATAAGGTGACCGAGGCAGCAATAGACCCATGGAGACAAGTCGGCTTGAGGACGATGTATTAAATATCGACGCCATTTGAGTGTTCCATCGTCATTACGAGGCCCTGAACGTTACAATTAACTATCAGTTTTGCGTCCGATTCGATAATCTAAACTCACAGGAGAACGACCATAAGGTGCCCGAGGCAGCAATAGACAGTTGGAGACAAGTCGGCTGGTGGATGATGTATTAAATCTCGACCCATTTGAGTGTTCCATCGTCGTTAGGAGACCCTGAACGTTACAATTAACTATCAGTTTTGCGTCGGATTTGAAAATCTAGACTCACAGGAGAACGAACATAAGGTGACCGAGGCTGCAATAGACACATGGAGACAAGTCGGATGGAGGACGATGTATTGAATCGGGACGCAATTTGTGTGTTCCATCGTCGTTAGCAAGGTCGGAACGTTATTATTAAATGTCAGTTTTGCGTCGCATTCGAAAATCTAGTCTCACAGGAGAAAGAACATAAGGTGCCTGAGGCAGCAATAGACCATTGGAGACAAGTCGCCTGAAGGACGATGTATTGAATCTCGACGCAATTTGTGTGTTCCATCATTGTTAGCAGGGTCGGAACGTTAGAATTAAATGTCAGTTTTGCGTCGGATTCGAAAATCTAGACTCACAGGAGAACGACCATAAGGTGCCAGAAGCAGCAATTGACCCTTGGAGACAAGTCGGCTGGAGGACGATGTATTGAATCTGGACGCAATTTGAGTGTTCCATCGTCATTAGGAGGCCCTGAATGTAACAATTAACTATCAGTTTTACGTCCCATTAGATAATCTAGACTCACAGGAGAACGACCATAGGGTGCCCGAGGCAGCAATAGACCCTTGGAATCAAGTCGGCTGGAGGACGATGTATTGAATCTCGACGCAATTTGAGTGTTCCATCGTCATTAGGAAGCCCTGGACGTTACAATTAACTATCAGTTTTGCGTCCGATTCGATAATCTAAACTCACAGGAGAACGACCATAAGGTGCCCGAGGCAGCAATAGACCCTTGGAGACAAGTCGGCTGGAGGACGATGTATAGAATCTGGACGCAATTTGAGTGTTCCATCATCATTAGGAGGCCCTGAACGTTACAATTAACTATCAGTTTTGCGTCCCATTCGATAATCTAGACTCACAGGAGAACGACCATAAGGTACCCGAGGCAGCAATAGACCCTTGGAGACAAGTCAGCTGGAGAACGATGTATTGAATCTGAACGCAATTTGAGTGTTCCATCGTCATTAGGAGGCCCTGAACGTTACAATTAACTATCAGTTTTTTGTCCTATTCGATAATCTAGACTTACAGGAGAACGAATATAAGGTGACCGAGGCAGCAATAGACCGATGGAGACAAGTCGGTTGGAGGACGATGTATTAAATCTCGACGCCATTTGAGTGTTCCATCGTCATTAGGAGGCCCTGAACGTTACAATTAACTATCAGTTTTGCGTCCCATTCGATAATCTAGATTCACAGGAGAACGACCATAAGGTGCCCGAGGTAGCAATAGACCCTTGGAGGCAAGTCGGCTGGAGGACGATGTATTGACTCTCGACGCAATTTGAGTGTCCCATCGTCATTAGGAGGCCCTGAACGTTACAATTAACTATCAGTTTTGCGTCCGATTCGATAATCTAAACTCACAGGAGAACGCCCTAAAGGTGCGCGAGGCAGCAATAGACCGTTGGAGACAAGTCGGCTATAATACGATGTATTAAATCTCGACTCCATTTGAGTGTTCCATCGTCATTAGGAGAACCTGAACGTTACAATTAACTATCAGTTTTGCGTCGGATTCGATAATGTAGACTCACAGGAGAACGACCATAAGGTGCCCGAGGCAGCAATAGACCCTTGGAGACAAGTCGGCTGGAGGAAGATGTATTGAATCGCGACGCAATTTGAGTGTTCCATCGTCATTAGGAGGCCTTGAACGTTACAATTAGCTATCAGTTTTGCGTCCCATTCGATAATCTAGACTCACAGGAGAACGACCATCAGGTGCCCGAGGCAGCAATAGACCCATGGAGACAAGTCGGCTGGAGGACGATGTATTAAATCTCGACGCCATTTGAGTGTTCCATTGTCATTAGGAGGCCCTGAACGTTACAATTAACTATCAGTTTTGCGTCCGATTCGATAATCTAAACTCACAGGAGAACGACCATAAGGTGCCCGAGGCAGCAATAGACAGTTGGAGACAAGGTGGCTGGAGGACGATGTATTTAATCTCGACCCATTTGAGTGTTCCATCGTCATTAGGAGACCCTGAACGTTACAATTAACTATCAGTTTTGCGTCCCATTCGATAATCTAGACTCACAGGAGAACGACCATAAGGTGCCCGAGGCAGCAATAGACCCTTGGAGACAAGTCGGTTGGAGGACGATGTATTAAATCTCGACGCCATTTGAGTGTTCCATCGTCATTAGGAGGCCCTGAACGTTACAATAAGTATCAGTTTTGCGTCCGATTCCATAATCTAAACTCACAAGAGAACGACCATAAGGTGCCCGAGGCAGCAATAGACCGTTGGAGACAATTCGGCTGGAGGACGATGTATTAAATCTCGACGCCATTTGCATGTTCCATCGTCATTAGGGGGCCCTGAACGTTACAATTAACTATCAGTTTTGCGTCCGATTCGATAATCTAGTGTCTGGGTTGGCACCACTGCACACTGAAGTAAATGAATACATGGTTGAATATACGTGAAAGAGATATTAGTGACCATCGAGGCACTATACACTTATCTATGAAGATTTAGTTTTAAGTTAGTATTAAGTTTTTTCTTCCAGGGAACGATGCATCTACACGTCCTAAACTGAAGAAAGATATATGCTTGTCGAGAACACAAGAAAGGACCGTACGGCAAGTAAATATAGTTGTATGTTTATATGTATGAATGTGATAGTGTGAAAATATGTGTAGAAGGAAACAGTTGCAGTATGTCACATATCATGATGCTGAACTAAGGTGGAGCACTACCAAATAATCAAGGATCGAAACCAAACTACTGTGAGCGTCCGCTACTCATGAAAGTGTCTAACACCTGATTTACATTGACATTTTTATACATGTTTGTTACTCATATAAACACTATTTTACGCTCATTGTACATAACATATAGTATTGATGATACAACTCCGTATACGTCAGCATATAAAATGGTTCATCCTTTATACAATGAACATAACCAATATTATTGAGCCGCACTTTAAACGCAGAATAAATATTCGATGCGATTAGTATCGTCAGGTTTGCATTGTGTTTATAAACAAGAAACTATTTTGTTCTTGGGGACACAGTTAACACCAGCAACGAGACGTTACTGAGCACATAAAAGCCTTTCCATGAAACTTCCTCAACCTTAGAGTGTGTAGATCCTTCCTGGAGAATGCTAGAGGCGAGGCTACGTGTAGTTATTTGAACAGCGTGCAGAATCTATTGTAGCGACTATTTTTTACTTATTTAATTCTTTGAAATTGATAAATGTGCTCCGACAAGAAGTCACTATAAATTTAAATGAAATGTATGTCAATTTAGGTCATAAAGAAATTTATTATTGTATGAATGTTATGTCAAGAATGTAAATCCAAACGAGAGTAAAAAGTGCACTCATATAATTGGAATTGAACAGTGTAACCAAATTATAATTTAACAAAATATATTAAAACAAAATGACAGTCAGACTATAATGTATATAAGCAACGATAATGATATGTCAGCAAATCAATAGGATAAGTTTATTTTTTCAGTTGTATTTTTTTTTATGTGAATGGTATGCGGAAAGGACACTACAGAAATTTTGTGTAATGCAACGGTATGAAAGCCACTCAAAAACAAAGCGCAAAAACATACGAAACCTGCCTGCAAAGTGTTAAGTGTGCTTGTGAAATATGTGGGTGTGTGCGTGATAAAGTAAAGATGACAATACTACGTGTAACACAAATTTTTTGTGTTTGATAACCTCGTAAAAACATGAATTTTCTGTGCTCGACAACGTCGTAAAAGCGGCAAGAAACTTACTTTGTCGACCGATGTCGGGTGTACGGCTGGTGTCCCCACTGAATAAGTGAGAATGACGAGGTGAAATAAATTCCTCGGCCTGCTGGTATGGAAACCAGTTGACACCACATCGAAGATTTCACACAAGGATTACGCCGCTGTGCACGAGCTTCGCAAATTTATGAAGTGGAGGCTACTGCGAATGCACGACACGGACGCTCTGATTTTGTATGAAGTATGTGAGTGTGTGTTAGGACGGCAATTGACGTCGAGCTGCGAGTGCATGCTTCGCAAGCTACGCACTGGGCAGATACTGACTGACAATAATGGGGCTCTACAGTTACAGCAAGCACTTTGTGATGAAAGAAAACTTACGTACGTATATGTGTGTTAAGGGAAGCTGACATGCCTATAATAATTGATAACCGTATAGGATAACTCCAGTTGCCAAAAAATAAAGGCTATGCCCAAACTGGCCAGGGTTATCAACCCATAAAAAGGGAAATAAGCTCAGACACTGTGCACCTCCGTGTGATGTCAATGCACAGTGGGGGTCAATTGTAGTGATTATTATTATTATTATTATTATTTTTCCTCTCGTTCTTTTCTTTTCATACATATAAGATACATATAAAATAATAAGTTATTTTGTACCAGCGATACTACTAGTTTACAAACAGAACACATAGAGACACACTCTTCAGTTGACTAATTTCTGTATATTCGCCGGTTTTTCTCTATAAGTGGTAGCAGCTGGACGTATGAAGAGTTCCGCTGCTTTAACATTGTTCAAAAAAAATGTGTATTCTAACTGTACATTAAAGAAGTGTCATAAAAGTTATTATAGAGACACAATTTATATGACTATTTATATAATTAACCGCATCTGTTCATCATTTCGCCCGTGTCGAGGATCCTGAATCAAGGAGATCGAAGCAGACAAGAAGAAATTTCGTGAGCAGAGGAGGGGTGATCTGCAACCAGTACTGTCATACCAAGCTCTATGCATGATGGCAGTCACAAGAAAAAGAAGTACATAATTTTAAATATTGAATATCTGTATCGAATATTGAAGGTTTGTTGATATTAATGCCAGTTAAAGTTCACTCAGGTTATGTATACCTTACGTTTTCTTTCAATTATTCTTTCCAATTTTCTGATTATTCAGTCAGCAATTATTAATCAGTTTCCATTATATATTATATTTTATGCCTGCTCCCTATTCTTACCACTAACAATGGTCACCATGCAAGTGTGGGCGTCGAGGGGCCATACTTAATATTTAGAAAACATGTGAGTGTAGGCTTCAGTTTAGAGCGGCACTTCCCCTTCAGCGCTCAGCATTTCCCCTAAAACGCCTGTTCGTAACCACCCTCACCAGTGCCACTCTCCCCAAGCACGCTCTGTCATCTGCGCATCTAGTCGCCACTGCATTCTGCACGGACTCTACTCGACCCTGTTCAAAGTTAAATGTGCTGTGCCGTCGGTCAAAGAGATGGCGTAGTACAGCAAGCCGCTTGAGTTAACTTGGAGCCCAGCTGCGTTTTTGAATCCGTTATGAGGCAATAGAGTGCTAGACGGTCAAACGTAACATATTTAAAAGTACTACAGCAAAAAAGTAAATAAGAAAAGGCTATGTACGGTGTGTAAAATCATTGGGAGTTGTGCAACATGGCAACAACACCAAGCACTGATACTGCATTCCAATAGGATACAAACAGAATGATTTGGGTGTGTGTAAATGTATAGTGAAACAGTGTTTCAATTTAAGTGTTTTCAGGATTGCTTTCTGTTCTTCAGTTTATTGTGTGCATGTAAAGCTTGCAAGAACAAAACGCTCTCATTACAAAGAAGCGAATGTACAACCAACTTGATGTCCTTTTGTATCATATATATCTAAATAATGTCTCTGTACGAAAATGCGCCTTATCTCTCCCTCAGCATCAACCTCTCCCTCCACTTCCTCTCCATCTCACTCTTCCCGTTTGTCTTTCTTTTTTAAACAAAATTTTAAAATTCATTAAAATGAAATGTGTCCTTACCGTCTGATCTTTACCACTTCATACGTCTATAGTATGTCTAAGTGTAATTTGCTCATCTTAGTTACCAGTTATATGTATGTCTCTGATTTCCCGATGTCGCATTCTATCTTTGCCCCTTGATCATTATATTGTGTGTAAATTTTAGCTGCTAGTTTTCTATTACCCATAGGTACAATTTATTTTCATGTATGTTAATATGCTCAAAAAAAGTGTTACTTAAGTTGAAACCAATAACAAGTGAAAAAAGAAAAATTAAACTACATCATTTGGTTCAACAAATTCAAAAAAGACAATAACGAAAAAATAAAATAAAATGCAGCGAAACTTAAAATACTATCAACAAACATAAGACTTTCAAACAAACAAAATATGCAATCATATAAAACAATAAACTTTGTCCTTCGTAACATACATAAATAAAGCATATCTTCTGTACACGAACGTAGTTGTTAGATATTGTAAACAAAAGTTTACATACATTACAGAAAAGAAAGAAGAACAAAAAGCGAGAACAATAACGTAGAAACTGAAAAAAGAAAATCAGTAGTCTTGTAGTATGGTAATCTGCTACTGGCTGTAGGTCGATGATTCAAATCTCGCTTGGGTATTTCTTTTCTTACGTCCAGTTTGGCATACCTACATCTTTAAAATGTAAACTTCATCGAATTTATGCTAATTAACACATATCTAATCATGATTTTCTTATAAAAATGTACATTTTTGGTTTCGAATTACATACTGCACGTAAAATTCCAGTTTTCATTTCAAATATAACTTCTAAATCATCTATATTTTATAAAAGATTTTTAATAGACGTTGTTTAAACTAAGAAAACATGGCATTAAATTTTTAGGAGAAAAATAAAAAATGAAGTATTCTTTGTTTGAACTATTTCCACTGTTTATACCACAGATGTGATCTCACACGAGCCAGAATGATAAGCATTGTAGAAACACGGAAAACAATTACTTTCACGTTATCGTGCACACCGTACAAATGCTACATTTTTACAGTTGCCACTGTACCATTGCTATCACTGCAATAAGATCCCAACAGAACAGATCTGGAGCTAAGTTACGGGATTTGTCGCGAAAAATAACAAGATGTTTAAGCTGCCAGACTTACTGGAACTGGTGCACGAAGCTTAATCACACGCCACTGCCGAACGCCCACTGGACACTGGATGGCACGTCAAAAGTAGAGAAGAAAATGTGGCGCTTGAATGTTTTGTGGATGCTGTTGTTGATCGCCTCGTTATCAACGCAGCAGCTGTATTTCTCGGATTCGAGCATGGTAGGAACGCAGAGGTTACCAAACGATTGGCTGCAAGTAATACCGTCTGTAGCATCAATATTTAACTATACGATGAAATTCCTGCTTGGGCAGAAAAATTACCCTCCGTTTAAGCTAGGAATTTTCATCATCCTTCTTTTTAATTACAATCGTACATTAGCTAAGAACGAGAGCACGCTAAGCTTCCCGTCTGGTCCCGTAGAAAGCGTACGGTTTTGCTGGAGCTTTGCCAAATATTATTCATTCTCTTTAAGAATAAAATGACATCGGAAGCTGTCTTGCTTCTCTGTTCCTCTCTTTTTACGTATTAACTGCAACTGCTAACATCATTCCAGGTTAGTTGGACCAGCTGGCTGGCTAGCCAGTGCTGCACAAGTTAAATGCTCACGTAATGTCGTTCAGCCATGTACGAACAGTGTAAAACGCATCCGTAATGTCGAACTTGACTGTACTGGAAACAACATGGCTTCTGATCCACCTGAAAGGAAATCTAATGAGATTCCAGAAAACGCTGAAGAATACAATGTTTACATTAAGTTTATTCTTATTATGAACACAATATAGTTAAATTGGTTTTTAATCAACATTTTTGTTGCTTTTGCACTGAGAATCTTGTTTTTCTATATTACAATGAAGTTAATATGTGTACCCACTCTCTGTCTCTGAGCTCTCGTAGATTTGTCGCCAAAACGTATAGCTTGGCGAAGTGTGTGGAACCTTCGTTTGCTCATCAATGCAATAAAGAAATCCGGTACAGTTCCATCAGTGACCCATAGCTCATCAGCATTAAGATGCTGTGCTTTTTTCACTCCTGCGAGATATAATTCACCAAAGAAAGCAAGTAACTATTCAAACTTTGTCTGTGGGAAGTCTCGAGCACTCCGTGAATAAGATGCTGCCATTCCGTCAAGTTCTTGGTTTGTGTATTCCACAATGCGACCAATTACACTATCTGGAAAAAATAATTTCCTGCATTGCAAAATTGCTTTACAATTTTTTGCAACACCCTTCACACCTGGAAGCTGTGTTACAGTATTCTGAAAGGTTTCACGATCTGTATATTGAGAAAAAGCTGTAGCAGAAGTATCAGATTCGTTGTCTGACTGATCTGTTGCAGTATTGATCTCTTCATGCTCAGGAGGTGCGTCAGTATCTGATGACAGACCCTCTATGTAAGTATTCTCGTCTAGTGGTTCATCTAGCCACGTCAATATCTGTTCCTCTGACACGACTTCTTCCCTGAAAAGTTTTATATATTTTCATATCCGACAGAGAATGTCACGTATTCTGTAAGCAACAATTACTTCATTTAATTCGTAAAACCCAATAAGACTACTTACTTTCCTTATAAAAGTTGTAACATACAATTAATACTTTCAGGTGAAAACAAACGAACACAGCCACATGTTACAAGTACAAGAAACAGATTAAAAGTGAAGCAAGCCGGTATTCCACGAAAGGAGAAGTAATTGTTACGTAAAGACTCCCGTGTTAGAAAAAATCTAACAGTGCGCACCACTTCAAATAACAGCACAACTACCAAGCTATTGTTGAAATTTGACTGTCGAATCACAGATTAATTGAAGCAAGGGATACAGGAGAAAGCATTTCTAGATCGTCGGTTCATTAGCTTTTAAATGTGCTGGAATATTTAACTAAAAACATAAATGTTAGATTTTTTCTAACAATGTGAGTGATCGCGGGTTAAAACAGTTTTAGTTTGTCGAATTAAATCACAGCGGTATTCTACAGAGCAGTTGAGGAAGGCTGCTTCCATTTCGTATTGATACAGTAACGGATAGTCTGTAAAATGCATGTCAGTTTCAGGAAATTATCACAAATGATTAAGAAAGCTGGACTCCAGCTGCAACCATCCTTATTGAATGCAGATCAAAACTCATATCTGTATGTATTTAAGAGTTTTATCGCTATCAGAATGCAGCATGATGCGGCAGAAATAATGACGTTTTAACCCTCTGAACGGAACATTGGTCTGAGATACCGCCATAGTTGGCATTAACAATTGTGACGGCGTCGCATGGTGCCCGTGGGAGGGGAAAAGCTGAGTGGAGTCGGGTCCCGAACTGCAGCTGGTCAACACAGCTCATTGTCGGCGGATTCATTGTTTTCCAGTAAGTAGATTTTCTGTTACATATTGTCGGTCTGTGAGACCGTGTCCCGAAAATGTGCATTCTCTTTCCGGTCTGACAGGCCGGGTGTTCCTAAAGTGTCAAGTTTTTACCGGTTTCTCTGACCACGTGTTGCCAAAAGCGTCACGTATTTTCGGTCTGTTTGACCGGTGTTCCCCTCTTCCGAGAGTTTTGTTTCCTTTGTCGGAACATTTCGTCAATTTTATTGGAAGTTTTGCTTCTGCACTACGGATAATATTTTTGTATTCATAGTGGGACAAAAAATTGTTACAACTCCCATTTTAGCTTCTAATTATTCCGTTATTCACACACGTAATCCAATTTACTATGCAAACTTGTCCCAGCAATAGAAATACCTCCACTAAAAATCGTTAAAGTACATTTTTCCTGTTTTCCACAAAGGTTTACAATGCAAAGTCCGAAATACGTTTCAAAACGGTCGAATACAATTGTAGCCCTCGCACTCTCTCAAGATTACTTTGAAGAATCCGACTCGGAAGTGGATTCACATAAGCCATACATTCTGAATGCCCCTAGATCCTCATAATGAAACAGATAATGACTATGACTCTCCCGATGATGATGGTCGCGGTGATGAAACCATTCGAGAAATATTTGAGTTGCCTTCTAGTTTCTTACCACGGAAGAAATAAATGTTTCACAAGGTAATCAGTTTCTGTACGTCCTAGGACGTGAACATCATAAAAGTACGGCTATCCAAGGTAGCCTACAAGGTCTTGCCCTTCCCCCAGGGGGTCCACAACTCTTTTGTGGATACGTGCGTAGCGAGCACGGGACCCCGAGCTAATGTGGCCTTCCTTCCTTTCCGGGCTGCATACCTTCCCTTTCCGCATCCTTCCCCATCCCTATCTTCGCCCCTCCTCCCCTCACCTCTGGCTCTTTCCTTCCCTTTCTCCCCATCTGGGAGTATGGTTTGTGCCTACGTCCGGAGACGGACGCTCGTAAATGTACTGCATTCTTTGCCTTCCTTGCTTTTATGTCTTCTTCCTTCCTTTGTCCTTCTCTGTCTTCTTCCTTCCTTTGTCCTTCTCTTTTCGTTACCTCTTCTCTTTCTCTTTTCTCCGCTGCGGCGTTTGAGACCTCTCTTCCTTCCTTTCCCTTTCTCTTTCTTCCTCCCTGTGCGTGTCTGAAGGCCGACCCACGCCCTTCGTGCGTAGCCGGTGACGGGGTAACGCGTAATTCCCCGCCAAGGGTAGACAGGTAGGACACGTACGTACCCCCTGGTAACGGCCAGGCCCAGGGAGGGGTGATTACCCGAGCTGATACCTTCCGAAAATGCCGATTGGTCCCTCCGTCCGTTTGTCGGGAGGTGTGACCTGAGGTGTGAACAATCACCTAAGGCGGGAGTGCCCTCAGAGAGGGCCCCCACAAGGGAGGAGCGCGCCATCGGAGACGCCGGTAATCATGGGGGATTCTTCCGCAATGGTTTCCTCACCTTCCACTAAGTCTGCTCACAAACGTAAGTATACTGAGTCTCAGCCACAGACGAGTCTTCCATCGTTGCCACAGTTCCTTGTTGTTTCTCGGTCTGATGAAGGTCACGACTTCTCCACGGTCAACCCTTTCATTATTCAGAAAGGAGTCGACGCAATAGCAGGTCCTGTAAAGTCTTGTTCCAGATTACGAAATGGCACCCTGTTGTTAGAAACACACAGTGCCCTCCAGGCACAAAAATTGCTGCGTACTTCTCTGCTCCACACCTTCCCTGTCCGGGTGGAACCGCACCGTACCTTGAATTCCTCGCGTGGAGTCGTTTATACACGCTCCCTCGATGGATTGTCTGACGAAGAAATTCAGCACTACCTGTCTGACCAGGGCGTAACGGCAGTTCATAGAGTAATGAAACGGGTTGACACGAACATCATTCCAACCCGCACTGTCTTCTTGACATTTGACACAGTTCAACTCCCATCGAAAATCAAAGCAGGCTATGAGATAATTTCAGTTCGCCCTTACGTCCCAAACTCTACGCGTTGCTATCGATGTCAGCGGTTCAATCACACCAGCTAGTCCTGTTCCAATCCAGCCAAATGTGTTACGTGTGGCAAGGATGCCCATGAGGGTGCTTGTCCACCTCCATCCCCTCGCTGCATCAACTGTATGGGTGACCACGCTGCTTCCTCTCGAGATTGCCCCGTTTTTAAGGACGAGAAGCTCATCCAGGAAATAAGGGTGAAGGAAAAGGTGTCGACCTTTGCTGCTCGAAAATTATTCGCCAGTCGCAAGCCCACCGTGCCTCAGACAGGAAAATACAGCACTGTCCTTGCTTCTCCTCGGCCAACAAAGGAGGCGGCCACGCAGACTTGCGACCTCACCTTTAGTACCACGGTCGTCAGATCGGCCAGCGCAAAGATCGCTCGTTCAACCTCACCACTTTCGCCTGCCCACTCTATGGCTCACCCTTCGTCGGGTTCTGCTACATCTCGAGCCCAAAAGTCGGACGCCAAGTCTTCGAAAAAAGAGCATACTCGTGAAGAGTTTTTACGTACCGCAACTTCACAACCATCGGTTCCTCCTTCATCTAAACAACATTCTTCCAAGAAGGCTACAAAGAAACCCAGTTCCTCTCCTTCTCCGCCAAGGCGTGCCCCCTCTACAGCACCACCTGGCGGAAATCGCCCTCGGCCATCTTCTGTGTCGCCGAGGCGCACTGCTGGTGGCCGGTCAACCGGCCGATCGCTGGTGGCAGGGACTGCTCCTGCCCAACCTATGGATCAGGATCTTCTGCCTTCGGCTGAATGCCATTCCATGCTGTCGGTTGCTAGCTCCGAGCAGTCTTTGAGTTGACAGCAACTTTGGTCACATTCCTCCATTCTCTTTTCACCCCATGTCCATTATCCACTGGAATATCCGCGGCATTCGAGCCAATCGGGATGAATTGTCGGTCCTCTTACGCTCCTACTCGCCGGTCATCTTCTGTCTTCAGGAAACAAAGCTGCGTCCCCATGACCGCTTTGTTCTCCCTCATTTTCAGTCTGTCCGATATGATCTCCCCTCTGTTGAAGGCTCTCCAGCCCATGGAGGACTCATGATTCTTCTCCATGATACTCTCCATTATCACCCAATCCCCTTAAACACTTCCTTCCAAGCTGTCGCCGTCCGTCTTTCACTTTCCGGATACACGTTCTCTCTTTGTACTGTATACATTCCATCGTCCACACCATTGGCACGAGCTGATCTCCTTCATCTTCTTGGTCAGCTTCCACCCCCCTATTTGCTGGTTGGGGACTTCAATGCCCACCACCCGCTTTGGGGATCTCCACACCCTTGTCCACGTGGCTCCGTATTGCTAGACGTCTTCCACCAAGCGGATCTAGTTTGCCTCAACACTGGGGTCCCCACATTTTTGTCTGCCTCCACGACAACCTTATCTCATTTGGACCTTGCGGTCGGTACTGTTCCGCTCGCTCGGCGCTTCGAATGGTTCGCCCTTGATGATACACACTCGAGTGACCACTTTCCATGTGTCCTCAGACTGCAGCCTCAACTGCCATATATGCGCCCGCGACGCTGGAAGTTTGCCCAAGCCGATTGGACACATTTTTCGTCTCTCGCGACATTCGATGACCGTCGCTTTCCCAGCGTCGACGATGAGGTCACACACATTACCGACGTTATCCTTACAGCTGCGGAACGTTCAATACCACGCACCTCCGAATTGCCCCGGCGCCCCCCAGTTCCTTGGTGGAACGAGGCATGCCGTGACGCAATACGTGAGCGGCGACGTGCTCTTCGCATTTTCCGTCACCATCCTACCTTGGCCAACTGTATCCGCTATAAGCAGCTCCGTGCGCGATGCCGTCGCGTCATCCGCGATAGCAAGAAGGCAAGCTGGAAATTCTTTATTAGCTCATTTAACACCTTCACTCCCTCCTCGGAAGTTTGGAGTCGGCTTCGACGGTTCTCAGGCGCGCCTAGTTTCTCCCCGGTTTCTGGGCTCACTGTCGCGCATGATACCTTAGTGGACCCCGTCGCAATTTCTAACTCGTTGGGTCAGCACTTTGCTGAGATTTCGAGCTCTTCGAATTACCCGCCAGCGTTTCTCCCGAAGAAACGTGCAGCGGAAGTGCGACCTCTTGCTTTCTCCTCCCAAAATCACGAAAGCTACAATACTGTTTTCTCCATGTGGGAACTCCAACATGCCCTCTCATCTTCTCGCTCCTCCGCCCCAGGACCGGATGGTATCCATGTCCAAATGTTGCTGCATTTACCAACCCCTAGTCTGCGTTACCTCCTTCGCCTTTATAATCGAATTTGGACCGACAGTACCTTTCCTAAACGGTGGCGGGAAGCTATTGTCGTTCCCGTTCCGAAACCTGGAAAGGACAAACATCTCCCCTCTAGCTATCGCCCCATTTCTCTCACGAGTAGTGTCTGTAAGGTTTTGGAGCGTATGGTGAATTACCGTTTAGCTTGGTGGCTGGAATCCCGCAGTCTTTTAACACCAGCCCAATGCGGATTTCGGAAGCATCGTTCTGCAGTTGACCATCTTGTTGCTCTCTCCACTTATATCATGAACAATTTTCTCCGGAAACGCCAAACGGTAGCAATATTTTTTGATCTGGAGAGAGCATACGATACCTGTTGGAGGACAGGCATCCTCCGCACACTGTTCTCTTGGGGCTTTCGAGGCCGGCTGCCCCTTTTTCTTCGCGAATTTATGGCAGAGCGCACTTTTAGGGTGCGGGTGAACACTACTCTCTCCCGTACTTTCTCCCAAGAAAACGGGGTACCCCAGGGATCCGTGCTGAGTGTTGTACTGTTTGCCATCGCCATAAATCCAATTATGGATTGTCTCCTTCCTGATGTCTCGGGCTCCCTCTTTGTGGACGATTTTGCGATCTACTACAGCTCTCAACGGACCATCCTTCTTGAACGACGTCTTCAAGGATGTCTTGATCGCCTCCACTCGTGGAGCATCGAAACCGGCTTCCGTTTCTCACCCAGTAAGACCGTTTGTGTCAATTTTTGGCGACGGAAGGAGTTTCTTCCGCCCTCCTTACATCTAGGTCCTGTCAACCTTCCGTTTTCAGACGTCGCTAAATTCTTTTTGACAGAAAACTGTGCTGGTCCTCCCACGTTTCCTATCTTTCGGCTCGCTGTCTGCGATCGCTTAACACCCTCCGTGTCCTGAATGGTACCTCCTGGGGAGCGGACCGAGTGGTCCTTCTCCGCCTCTATCGCGCCTTAGTGCGCTCAAAATTGGATTACGGAAGCATAGTCTACTCCTCTGCTCGGCCGTCTATTCTTCGGCGTCTCGACTCTATCCACCACCGTGGATTACGTTTAGTGTCTGGAGCTTTTTACACTAGCCCTGTGGAAAGCCTTTATGCTGAGACTGCTGAACCTCCGCTGTCGAATCGGCGAGCAGTCCTCCTGAGTCGTTATGCTAGCCATCTGTCTTCCATGCCTGCTAATCCAGCCCATGACCTTTTTTTCGACGCCTCCTTTGATGTAGGATATGCAGGCCGCTCCTCCTCCCTACTACCCCCGGGAGTCCGCTTCCGTCAATTGCTCGATTCTCTTTCCTGCCGCTTTCCGAAAACCTTCTTGACAACTTGGGGTACAGCACCGCCTTGGCTCCGTCCCCGTATCTGCCTGCTCCGTGACCTTTGTCAATTTCCCAAGGATGGTACCCCTACACTTGTTTATCGTCGGGCATTTGCTGCTTTATGTGCACAAATGACGGACGCCACATTTATTTACACCGACGGCTCGAAAACATCCTTAGGTGTAGGGAGTGCCTATATTGTTGGCGACACCCCAAATCGCTTTCGACTTCCCGACCAGTGTTCGGTTTATACTGCGGAGCTTTACGCTGTTCTCCAGGCTGTCCACTACATCCGCCGCCATCAGCGGATACAGTACGTTATCTGCTCAGATTCTCTCAGCTCTCTCCTCAGTCTCCAAGCTCTTTACCCTGTGCACCCTCTGGTCCACCAGATTCAGGACTGTCTGCGCTTGCTCCACCTGGGGGGCGTCTCGGTGGCGTTCCTCTGGCTCCCGGGACACGCTGGTATCTGTGGGAATGAGGCGGCCGATATGGCGGCCAAGGCTGCAGTCTCTCTTCCTCGGCCAGCTATTCAGTCGCTTCCCTTCACCGATCTACGGAGCGGTTTATGTCGCCAAGTTGCTCATTTATGGCATGCGCAATGGTCAACACTTCCCCGTAATAAATTGCGGGAAGTGAAAGCCCTTCCTTGCGCTTGGACCTCTTCCTCCCGAACGCGTCGTCGGGAGGAGGTAATTTTAGCTAGACTCCGGATAGGGCACTGTCTTTTTAGCCATAGACATCTTTTAAGCGGTGATCCTCCTCCACTCTGTCCCCACTGCTCTCAGCCGTGGACGGTCAGACACCTTTTAATTGAATGCCCCTATTTTAATCCGTTACGCTCCCGTCTACAGCTATCGCCTGATCTATCGTCGATTTTAGCAGATGACAGGCGCTCAGCCGACCGCGTTCTGCAGTTTATTAGTGACAGTGAAATGACGTCAGTCATTTGAAGTTTTTTTTTTTTTTTGGGGGGGGACAATCACCCCCTGTCTGTAGTGGATTTTTAAGCATTCTTTCTACTTTTAGTTTCTCCAATTTTATGAGTTTGTTCCCATTGCTGCTGGTTTTCAATTTCGGTTTTTTACTGTCTTAAGTCACGGGCTGGGCGCTAATGACCATAGAAGTTTTGCGCCCAAAAACCACAACAAAAAAAAAAAAAAAAAAAAAGGTCTTGCCCTCGCTGTGGCAAAGAAAAAAGCCAATGCCAGAAGTTTGGCGCCTTGTCTTTACCGACGACATGAATGAGACGATTGTAATCCATACCAATGAAAAGTTGGCGAAAATGCGTTCTGCTATGGAACTAATGGAAAGTATAGCGTACAAAGACACTAATGTGCATGAAATGAACGCTGTGATTCGACTTAGTTCTTTTCAGCATATTTGGATCTGCAAGGGAGCCTATGACCTCGCTGGTTTCCACTCCGGTCTTGAGGAGGCCAATTTTTCGATCAGTTATAACTGAAAAGCGATTAGGAGTATTGCTTAGAGCATTTCGATTGGACGAATCGGCTGCAAGGAAACAGAAGGAGAAAAATGATCCAGCTGCTGCTATTACCGACACATTTAACAAATTTATTTCGAACTGTCAGCAAATTTAAAACCTTGGAGCGCATTCTAACAGTTCATGAAACTTTGGTGGCTTTCAGAGGGCGGGTTAAATTCCATATACATATGCCCAAAAAACTAGCAAAATATGACATCAAAGCCATTGGCCTGGCAGATGCACATTATGCATATACACTCCTGGAAATGGAAAAAAGAACACATTGACACCGGTGTGTCAGACCCACCATACTTGCTCCGGACACTGCGAGAGGGCTGTACAAGCAATGATCACACGCACGGCACAGCGGACACACCAGGAACCGCGGTGTTGGCCGTTGAATGGCGCTAGCTGCGCAGCATTTGTGCACCGCCGCCGTCAGTGTCAGCCAGTTTGCCGTGGCATACGGAGCTCCATCGCAGTCTTTAACACTGGTAGCATGCCGCGACAGCGTGGACGTGAACCGTATGTGCAGTTGATGGACTTTGAGCGAGGGCGTATAGTGGGCATGCGGGAGGCCGGGTGGACGTACCGCCGAATTGCTCAACACGTGGGGCGTGAGGTCTCCACAGTACATCGATCTTGTTGCCAGTGGTCGGCGGAAGGTGCACGTGCCCGTCGACCTGGGACCGGACCGCAGCGACGCACGGATGCACGCCAAGACCGTAGGATCCTACGCAGTGCCGTAGGGGACCGCACCGCCACTTCCCAGCAAATTAGGGACACTGTTGCTCCTGGGGTATCGGCGAGGACCATTCGCAACCGTCTCCATGAAGCTGGGCTACGGTCCCGCACACGGTTAGGCCGTCTTCCGCTCACGCCCCAACATCGTGCAGCCCGCCTCCAGTGGTGTCGCGACAGGCGTGAATGGAGGGACGAATGGAGACGTGTCGTCTTCAGCGATGAGAGTCGCTTCTGCCTTGGTGCCAATGATGGTCGTATGCGTGTTTGGCGCCGTGCAGGTGAGCGCCACAATCAGGACTGCATACGACCGAGGCACACAGGGCCAACACCCGGCATCATGGTGTGGGGAGCGATCACCTACACTGGCCGTACACCACTGGTGATCGTCGAGGGGACACTGAATAGTGCACGGTACATCCAAACCGTCATCGAACCCATCGTTCTACCATTCCTAGACCGGCAAGGGAACTTGCTGTTCCAACAGGACAATGCACGTCCGCATGTATCCCGTGCCACCCAACGTGCTCTAGAAGGTGTAAGTCAACTACCCTGGCCAGCAAGATCTCCGGATCTGTCCCCCATTGAGCATGTTTGGGACTGGATGAAGCGTCGTCTCACGCCTGCATTGCTGTGAAAGGTGGATATACACTGTACTAGTGCCGACATTGTGCATGCTCTGTTGCCTGTGTCTATGTGCCTGTGGTTCTGTCAGTGTGATCATGCGATGTATCTGACCCCAGGAATGTGTCAATAAAGTTACCCCTTCCTGGGACAATGAATTCACGGTGTTCTTATTTCAATTTCCAGGAGGTAGGTGTTCAGAAAACTAGTTTATGTGGACAATCTAACCGTATACAGCAGAACATCGCTGTGTTAGAAAATAAACGTACAAGTGAGATTAAAGTTACAATGAATCTTCTTTATATATATATGTTAACTCTAAATGCATGCAAACAGAAGATAAATATACTGTGCAGTAGTAGACAGGTAGGTTTCAGGAGAGACCATTATGGGCCGTAAGATTAAAGTGAAGCAAATGCTTTTCCTTCGAATTTCGAAGCTAAAGCTTCCGAATTTATGAATGAAATGTGAAGCAAGAGCTTTTGCTTGTGGGAACAAAAAGAACAACGAAATCTTTTGCTTTCCACTTGAGCTCTTGCTTCGGTATTATATGAACTGTAAGAATAAAGACAAGCTCTGACTTCATCCTGGAACCAATTGCTTGTAAAACTTGAAGGCTGGTCAGTAGCAGGCTCATGTTTGCAGAGTGCTGGTCTGGCTCAAATAGCAGCAAGAGTACGCAGGGAAAAATGCTACGGGCCACGTCGATGTCCACCTGGAGAGCATTATAAAACTCTGTATCGTTTCAACGAAGAAAATGTTAAGTGGACTGCAAAGCATTTTCTGGCAGACAGGGAAAAGACGAGGTGGAGCACTATCGTCGGAACAGAAGATGAATATTTTCCTTCGGTATGTAGCTGATCCAGGATTCCAGTCTGGAATAGCAGAAGAAATGGGAATTCATCAAACTACAGTGAGTAACACAGTGAGTAGTGTTTCTAAAAAGATAATGGAAAAAGCAGATTTACGGATCAAGTCTCCGTGATCAACACATGATATTACTGTGGATAAAAATGAGTGGCTACAAAAATGTAAATTTCCAAGTGCTCTTGGTGTGATTGACTGTACACATACGCGAATTCCAAAACCAGCGCAATTTGGCGATGAATATATCAACAGAAAGGGTTTTGTTAGTATAAATGTGCATGCTACATGCAGTGTGAAGGAACAGTTCACTACTGTTGAGGCTAGCTGGTCCAGGTCAGTACATGACAATCGAATATGGAGAAATTCAAGTGTCTGGAAAGTGCTGAGTGAATGTAAGAACACTGTTCTTTTGGGTGATGAAGGGTATGGCCTAAAGCCCTGGCTGATGACCCCCGTTCGTAATACAACTGAGGACAGTCACAAGTCATTCAATAACCTTTTAAAAAAAGACAGTTGTGACAGAGCGTTGCTTTGGTCAGCTGATGAGGCGGTCTCCTGTTTTGCAGTATATGTGTAGAGTTGCCTTACCAAATGTTCCAACAATAATAGCTTGCTGTTTTATACTACATAATGTTGCGAAACATCTACAAGATGACGATTTTAAAGACACGGCACAGGATTTACATGAAGATGGTGATAATGAGGGGAAGCGGATATTCTTCAGAAAGGACATCAAAGAAGACAAGAAATTGCAGCTCTAATACAACATGCAGGATTTTGAATTTTTTACTTATGAAAAATGCAAAACTACTGATTGTCTACAACAAAAGGAATAACACAGTCTACAGAACGATATATACATTAAAACTATTTTCATTTTCCTCCCATTGCAAATTGTTTGCATTATTCATCTTTATATTAAGAAAGTTCATTAAACTACTGATTGTCTACAACAAAAGGAATAACACAGTCTACAGAACGATATATACATTAAAACTATTTTCATTTTCCTCCCATTGCAAATTGTTTGCATTATTCATCTTTATATTAAGAAAGTTCATTAACATAGCTTCTTTTTCCATTTGCAGTCGAGTGCGCTTCAGTTGCTCCAGCAGCACCAGGCTATGTAATTCTGTGGTACTGAGCATCTTCGTCTCGTCTGTTTCTGACAATGCTCCTTTCTTCAAGAGAGATGGCCTGGCATATGGACTTGCTCTAGACGAAGAGGATGGTGGGCCAGCACGAGGTTTAACGTCTGTTCCTAGAAACACATACGTATGCCAGAGATGTATACAACGGTAGAACTTAACGCGTGTTTCCATTTTTATGAAGATTTACTTTACAAAGATAACAGCGGAAACTTTCCTTCGCAAAAGGTTACGAAATATTGACGGCCCAAGTTAGCTCTAGCCATGGCACTTAATGAAACTGAATAGCAAACATGATTCTTACACATCATATTACTGCTAACACCACTAACAATAGTAATAGTAGTAGTAGTAGTAGTACTTACGATACAGTAATAAGAACATTTCGCTACCCTCGTGAAAAACAAATTTTCGCTAGCATCTTTATAAATAGCAGTAATTAATTTTGTTTCACTAAGAAAAACTAGGACTGAATCTTACCAGATGACTTCAAGTGCTCTACTGGCGATAGTGTAGATATGGACGGTGCAAGCCCTAATGTCACTGCCACTCAAAGTTAACGAAATTGAAAAAAAACACATTTTAACATTTACAGACTGTGTGTAATTTTTTAACCGAATGAAAATAAATAAGTATTGACATCACACGAGCTTATAATTTATCTTACCTGGTATCTGGTTCATTGTAGGATTCCCATCTCCTTGTAGCAAGCTGTAAAACTTTTTCTCCCACACACTTAAAACAATCTGTTTATTTCCCGTTCTGTTCTTATCCATTTTCCTTTTTAGTTTCGCTTTCATGTTACTAACTTTCTTTAGCAATTGTTTCCTGTCAATTTTAATGCCGATATTAGTTTCAAATGAATGTATAACATTTAGGATTGCTTCTTCTCTCTTTCTTTTTGCTTCTGGAAGTTGTGACTTCTCTAATAATTCAGGACGATTTTCTAAAGCCGTGACTAAAAACAACATCGTACTTTCTGCACATACCGAGTTTTCATCTGAATCTGACGAGGACATCTTCATTCGATAAATGACAGTCCGCACTGAAAATAAATGAATAGAAACGCAGTCGCACGGCAAAGGAAACAGTGATGAAGACTGCTCTTGCTCAACAATGGTTCGCTGAGAATGCGTACCAAGCAGGCGGCTAGGAGTTTTTGCTACTGTGTTAGAAGTAAAAGGTAGAGAGGAAAAGCAAAACGTTATTCTTACAATCAGAAGCTAATGGCCGCTCGGGATTAGCCGAGCGGTCTGGGGCGCTGCAGTCGTGGACTGTGCGGCTGGTCCTGGCGGAGGTTGGAGTCCTCCCTCGGGCATGGATGTGTGTGTTTGTCCAGAGGATAATTTAGCTTAAGTAGTGTGTAAGCTTAGGGACTGATGACCTTAGCAGTTAAGTCCCATAACTTACTTTTACCTTTTGCTTCAAGCTTGTGCTTCATATGGCCCATGTCTAGCACTTAGGAAGCTTTAACGACACACCACAGTGGGGGACAAGGGCGGCATCAGGACACTCTTGATATCAAATTGATATGCGCATTAACTAAATTTATCAACTAATTACCCGACAAACCCGGATGATGTCATATGTTTTCCTCAGCTGGCACATGAGTCCCCACCTACCCCTCTCCCACCTACCATATTGGCGAGAATTTCGAATTTTGGTACGAATTTCGAATTTTGGCAGGAATTTCAAAAAGTCGTATTTCTAAAATGGCGGGAATTTCAGTGTCCCAAGGCTGTGCTGACCTCCCATCCAACTTCCATCCCCCCCCCCCCTCCACTTGGGAACCGGAGGGAAGTTAAAAATGGAAGTCCCTTCCTGGGAATCAAATACTAGACCATATGGATGGAAGGCCAAAAAGCATCCCCCAACACATTGGAACTGTCCAGATGCTGGAGGGAAAGGTTAAGTTAGTGTACTTTATTTATTTTGGTTGGGAGAGTGAAGTAACGACCAGTCCTAATTACGTACGCTACTGGCCACTTAAATCACTAGCAGTGGAGATGACAGGCATGGCTGTAACGGATCGTGCAGCCACGTCTCGATCCCTGAGTCAACACATGGGGACGTTTTCAAGACAACAACAATCTGCACGAACAGTTCGACGACGTTTGCAGCAGCAAGGACTGTCCGCTCAGAGACCATGGCTGCAGTTACCCTTGACGAAGCATCACAGACAGGAGCGCCTGCGATGGTGTACTCAACGACGAACCTGGGTGCACGAATGGCGAAACGTCATTTTTTCGGATGAAGCCAGGTTCCGTTTACAGCATCATGATGGTCGCATCCGTGTTTGGCGACATCGCGGTGAACGCACGTTGGAAGCATGTATTCATCATCGCCATACTGGCGTATCACCCAGCGTGATGGTATGGGGTGCCATTGGTTACACGTCTCGGTCACCTTGTAACACCATAGCTCTTGTGCTGTACGGATTTATTTTACTTTTGTTTCATTTAATGTTACATCATTGAGTTTCTGTAGATGTGTTTGATTGAATAGATAACACAGAATTGTATACTCCTTTCTTTGTACAAACTTTGATGTCATGGTTTGGTTCAATGCAAAGTAGTGTATCTGTAGTGTAAATGCTTTGTCCCATTTGGAGGGAACAAAACTTACTGTATATGATTGTAATTTTGTGTGAATAATTTTTTGTAGATATGTCAATATGTGTAAATGTTTTGTTTTATTTAATGTATTTGGTTGCTATTATGTAAATTGCTGATCCTCACTTAGGGTTCTTAGTTAGTTTGTATGTAAACGGTGTAGTGGTTCCCCTCGGGAACGGAACTGTGTAGCACGCGCAAACTGTGGTTGGCCTAGGTAGAAAAGGTGGAACTGATAGTCAGTCGGAGACGAACTACCAGTCGGAGACGAGCTACCAAACTGTGCACTGTCATGTAAATGTTGTATATCGTGCTGGTTCCGAGAGAGGCTTTTCCTGCCGCTTTCCAATGCCTCGGATGGATGGATAAATAGCTGGAACTATTCTGGAATTTGTATCTGTCGTCGCCACCAAGAAATGACAGAGTCCAGCAATTCTGTCTGCGAATCCACCTACCAACATGCAGTTGCCACCACGTTGCGCAATCACTGTAACGTAATACTACAATGATGTACAGTGAAGGATCAGTTTAATGGATGTGTTAGTGTGCTCAAATATAAGGTAATTTATATCTGAATTTATGTACCTACCCTGATTTTTCCCCTCGTCATAACACCTCTCAGGTTCCTCTCCATTTGAGCTAAAGTGATATCCGAGTGTCCTTACTAAAAGAACATTAAAGCCCAGTATTTTGCTCATTAATGCCTCTTCAACATAGTAAAAAGAAAGTTAAAGGTAATGTGGCAAGAGAGTGAGTTAAAGTAAATGTTGTTTGCTGAAAATATTCCTATTAAGACTGCTTATTAAAGTGCTGTTGCCAACTTCAAAATTAAAAGTTCTTAAGACTGAGGGTTATAAAGTAAATGATCACATGGTTGTCTGTAGTACATTCTAAAAGGTGAGTCATTTTCTTGCAAATTTGTCAACATTGTGTTTCGCTGTAGTAAAAGTGGGAAACTGCAATAGTAGAAAACTATATGTTCATAATTGGTAAGTGTTTGTCTCTCTTGTGTATTGGAAGTGCATATTAATAGTATAACTAGATACACAGTTTGTCTATTGTATTAATGAGCGGTAACAAGTAATGGAAATACCACTAATTAGTAAAACCATAATTTCTTTAAGCCCTGAAAGTAATAGTGTGTTTCGCTATCTCTTATATTTTTGCAAATAGTTTGTGCTGCTCCAGTTGTTAGCTTCAATCTTACCGTAAACATATGTATGTGTCAGAGTTCACTGCACTCGCGTGTGACAAAGTATAGGTTGTGTTTATCCATTAAAGTTACTAATAACTATTTTCTTGAACGAGAATGTTAATCATTCTCTTGCCTAGTTAGGCTGGCAACCGTTTTCTTTATCAGTTAAACAGTGCAGATAGGCAAAATTTTGTTTGTACTGTTCAAATATTTACATAATTCTGACTTTCACTTCCGATAAGTCACCGCCGTTAGGTACAACACGGTCAACATAACAAAATTCCTCTCAGGGGGCAACACAGATCTGTTGCTTTATACCATTATTACTCTAACAATATAATTCTGTTTTGCAAATTGCCTCCAGTTTCGAGGTTATGGTATAGTAGTAGCAGGCAAGAGTGTTATACGTGGTGCCGCGTGACAGGACGTTGTTCAATTTGCACCTACAGATGGAAAAAATTATAAGTAGTTAGCAGTTTACAAACACAGAGTGAACATAAAACGTCCAGCGGCATGAACCTGTGCATCATTTGACAGACCAGATAGTGAAAGTTCAGTTTAAATTGAAAATGAAAGGTATCAGTACTTAATAATAGCTAAAATGGACAGGAAACTAGAAATAAATGTAGACACGCGAGAGCAGAATGCAATCGAGAGCAGTTCAGGCAGCACACCAACAGATGGCATTACGCGCGAGTTAATTTACGTACATTATCATGCGGAGGTAAATAAACAGATAGACGCTATGAACATCGCGCGTACTATGCAAGACAATGTAGGCGATGTTGTCGAAGACAGTGGCTATGCTGATGAATCGAGGGATATGTTTGAATCACCAAAACCAGAAAGGGGTGTAGGATCTGAACACGAAAAGGCAGTAGAATCTAAAAGTGAAAAGACACTAGATCTGACTGACTTGCTTAGAATACTGTCTGCGCAAAATGACAATATTAATGCACAAATCGCAGCGCTGGGGCAAGCCCTTCCCATTAACTACGTCCGTCTGATCGGCTCCTTTCTCTCCCGCCGTCCTTCCTATGTCACCATCCATAACACAGATTCCTACACCTTTTTCCCCTCCGCCGGTGTGCCCCAAGGCTCCGTTCTCTCCCCCCTTCTGTACCTTTTGTACATGGCGGACATGCCGCCGCCGTCACCCCCCGTCCACCTTCTCCAGTTTGCCAATGACACCGCCTTCCTTGCCCTTGCCCCCACCCTGCAGCGCTCCCAACACCTTCTCCAATCCCATCTTGACCGGTTCACCGCTTGGTGCAACCAGTGGTTGCTCAAGGTCAATCCCTCCAAAACCCAGGCGATCATTGTAGGCAAAACCACCCCTTCCTTCCGCCTCCTTGATTTCTATCTCACCGTCTATGGCCGTCCTATCGCTCTCACCCCCACCCTTAAGTACCTTGGAGTCACCGTCGACCGTCGCCTCTCCTGGACTCCCCACCTCCGGACAATCCAAGCCAAGGTACGCTCCCGACTCAGTCTCCTCAAGCTCCTCTCCGGCCGTACGTGGGGTCTGGACCCCTCCACCATTCTCCACACCTATAAATCCCTCATCCATCCTATCCTTTGTTATGCCCATCCGGCCTGGATTTCCGCCCCCCCCCCTACCTTTTACAAATCCCTCCAAATCCTTGAACATCATGCTCTCTGCCTCGCCTATCGCATCCGTCTCCCCTGCCCCACGCGGATCCTGTATGATCTCATCCCCTTCCCCCACCTCCTCCTTTTCCTTGAAAGGATACGGATCCTATACACCTCCCGTAAACTCGATCCTCCTCACCCGCTCGTCTCCCCGATCCTCTCCCACCCCCGCCCGCTGCCGCGCCTGTATTCCCACGTCCCGCCCGGTCTCCATCTCTCCACCCTCCTTACCCTCCCCCAAGGTGGCTTCCGCCAGCTCCCCCTCCCTGATGATGTCCTCCTCCCCTCCATCTACCCCTCCTATCAACTTTGACCCTGCCCCACCCCCCACTTCCGGTGTCCTTTCCTTTAGGCACCCTCCCTCCCTTCTCTTCCCTTCCCTTCTCTTTCCTTTTCCCCCGTCCCCTCCCTCCACACCTCTTCCCCCGGGCTTCCCCTCCCCCTTCCTCTCTCCCCCTCTCTCCCCTGCCCGTGGCATCTCTGCTCTCCCCTCTCGCTCTCCCACTCCCCCTCCTCCTCCTCCTCCTCCTCCTCTCTTGGCAGGTCCCCGGACTCGCACATGCACAGTGAACATTCGCGCGCGGGAGATCATCGCCATCAGTGTCTCGTGTGTGTGCTTCGTTTTGTGTTTCGTGTTCTTTCGCAGTTACAACTCCACTGTTCGCATGTGCCATCGCCGTCCTCCGTGTTCTGTGCACCGTGTCAACAAGTGTTAGTGTTTTTATCGTCCAGCGTGAACGGCTTCATGTTTATTGTTTTTTGTCTCTACTGTTTTTTTGCCCGCCATTTTCATTGTATTGTCTATGTCGCCTCTTTTTCACATGATTGTACCACTTAAGGCTGAAGAGCGGCGTACTATGCTGCTGACAGCCCGCCTGTATGAGGTGCTAAAATTACAATTAAAAAAAAAAACACTGGGGCAACAAAATGTAGAACAAAGACAGCTAATTGCGACACAGGGTAGTGATATTAGTAAACAGATTGAGAAGGTTGATGTAAAAGTAGACATTGTGAGTAATGAAATTAAAAACCTTAAAAGCGAAATTATTGTCATCGATGGCAATATTGCCAACATACAAGGACAGATTGATGACATTAACGAAAGATTTGACACTGAAGTAATTAAAATTCAAGATCAAATAGAACCCTTAGTCTGTACTAAAGTGGATGAAAAGGTATTCGGTATTAAATCCGAAATACAAACAGAATGTAACGTGGAATTTGCACAGATTAAACAATCTGTAACAGAAACAAGTAGAGAAATACCTAAACAGATTGTTACTTGCGAAAAGAAGTGTGAACACAACACTTCACAAATCCAAGACAAAATGTATGACTTGGAAAGAAAAATACAATCAGGACCTACACATTTTACTGAAAAAATGCCTTTCAGTAAAATATTAGAGGGCGAAGAACAATTCGACCCTGCAAAGAGACATAACGGATGGCACCCCCTAGACTTTGTAAAGAATTGCGAAAGAAATTTTCCTGAATATTTGTCTGACAAGGAAAAAGTCAATGTTGTGATCAGTGCATTAACGAGAGAAGCAAAAAGGTGGGGGTTGAATCTAGATACAAACCACATGTCTTTTGAAAGCTTTAAACAAAAATTTATTGACGAATACTGGTCAGAACAGAAACAAGACCAGTTGTGGCGTGAGTTTCTAATGGCCAGACTGTATGATATCAGAGGTAGGCAAACCATGAAAGAATTTTGCGAATCATGGTACAGAAAACTGATACATTTGAAGGCTAGAAGGACTGAAGCCGAGATCGTTTGGGTTCTTTGGCAGAAACTGCCTGAGGATTCTAAACGATATGTTGGGAGTACACACAGAAGCTTTTCTGCGTTTTTGGAAAGGGTAGAGGATGAAGATCACTGGCGAAGAAATCGCGAGCCTCGTCCCCATAATAACAACAATTATTCGCGAGAAAGTAATGACCAAGCTGAACGACATGAAAATGATAGATTTCGTGTAAACACGATTCAGAGAGGTCGCGCGAGAGGTAGGGGAAATTATATGACGCGCGGCAGAGGATACATGGCTCGGAATTTCCAAACTAGAGACGAAGTGGAAAACTGAAAACCGCGATTGTCACGGGCCGGATTCACGCGGAGACCGGTTTTGACCCAAAGAAAAGATGTCAAATAATAGATTCGGGAAGGAAAGATGCAAAATACAGGGCAGGAAGATTAAGGACGCGTCTATGGAAAACGTGCGCGGAGTGATACGTAGTGGCGAGCCCAGTGCGAAGTCAAGTGACCGTTCGTGCTCGGGCCAGCGCTTGCTGGAGCACCGTACATTGCACTTGGCAGCACATACAAATGGCAGACCTCAGAACAAGATGGCTGCCGTAGAGAGAAACAGAAGAGGCGGGATCGGACACTTCCGTTGGCCGGTTTCAGTAGTAGATGAATGTAAAAATGGAAATAAAATTAATACGTCATATGATAAGGATAACTCAGTATCGGAATCGTGCGAAAAAACTTTATTAAAGAATGAAAGGGAGACAGAAAAGGCGAGTGAAAAGGGGAATATTTGTACTGTTAATGATGTGTATGAGGTAAAAGACGTAGATGTGGGGGAGGTTGTGATGAATAAAGAGGAAAGGAAGGTAGAATACGCCACGCAAAAGACGTGTGCACAATTAATAATAGGTGAAAATGACGTAGAGGAGGACGTTAGTAAACATTGCATTATAAGCAGTGCAGACGAAATTGTTGTTGATGGAAAGGTGTTCTGTGATTATAATGCAGAAGAGTCTAGTAGGAATTTCGCACGATTGTCTGAAACTGATAGTAAGGAAGAAAATGAAATGAAGGTTATCGAAGTATATGACGATTATACTAAGTATGAAGTTAAGGCTGAAATCACACAGCAGTGATGATTAAAGATAGGCTCTGAATATGTTAGTGTGTTTATGTGCAACAAATATTTTGGACTGCTATTAATGAAGAGCAGCTTTAAAGTTAATTATGTTGAAAAAACCTTGCAAAGTTACTTTGGTATTTAAAGAGTCAGTTGGAAAAAGGTTCTCATAGTTGAAACTTCCTGGCAGATTAAAACTGTGTGCCCGACCGAGACTCGAACTCGGGACCTTTGCCTTTCGTGGGCAAGTGCTCTACCAACTGAGCTACCGAAGCACGACTCACGCCCGGTCTCACAGCTCTACTTCTGCCAGTATCTCGTCTCCTACCTTCCATAGTTGTTTGTGTAAATATTTGTGCATATCTGGATGCAAACTGAAATTTTCAATATTACGTTAATTGTCGAATCTTGTAAAACGTACTGTGACCATGAGGATGCATGGTGTCTGTGAATATTTACTTTCTTTAAAAATATTGAAAGACAAATTTCTGCTTTGCTAAGTTAGAATGTTCTGTGTTGTTGTATATGTGTATTTTCTTTATTTTATTTGAAGGCTATACCATATTCTACTAATATGCAGATTATTTTTGTACTGTTTGTCTGTTACTTGAACTGTATGTGTATGAAATGAACATGTTTAAAAATATCTTGTGTAATGATGAAAATTAGTATCTTTGAAGCATTGTGAAAATGAAAATTACTATAAATGTCTTATTTTGAAAATCTTTTGGAAGAAATGTATGCAATTTCTTAGTGTATATACCGTATGTTTGTAATGTGTGTTTTTTTTCTCCCAACTGAAGTTGGATGGAATAATTTTTTTTTTTTTTTTTTTTTTTTTTTTTTTTTTTTTTTTTCAGCCAACACCACTTAGGTGTTATAGGTGTTTCCTTGAAGTATCCCTTACAGGAAACTTCAACGAAACATGGGGCATGTGTAACACCATAGCTCTTATGCTGTACGGATTTATTTTACTTTTGTTTCATTTAATGTTACATCATTGAGTTTCTGTAGATGTGTTTGATTGAATAGATAACACAGAATTGTATACTCCTTTCTTTGTACAAACTTTGATGTCATGGTTTGGTTCAATGCAAAGTAGTGTATCTGTACCGTAAATGCTTTGTCCCATTTGGAGGGAACAAAACTTACTGTATATGATTGTAATTTTGTGTGAATAATTTTTTGGAGAGATGTTAGTATGTGTAAATGTTTTGTTTTATTTAATGTATTTGGTTGCTATTATGTAAATTGCTGATCCTCACTTAGGGTTCTTAGTTTGTACGTAAACGGTGTAGTGGTTCCCCTCAGGAACGGAACTGTGTAGCACGCGCAAATTGTGGTTGGCCTAGGTAGAAAAGGTGGAACTGATAGTCAGTCGGAGACGAGCTACCAGTCAGAGATGAGCTACGAGTCGGAGACGAGCTACGAGTCGGAGACGAGGTACCAAACTGTGCACTGTCATGTAAATGTTGCATATTGTGCTGGTTCCGATAGAGGCTTTTCCTGCCGCTTTCCAATGCCTCGGATGGATGGATAAGTAGCTGGAACTATTCTGGAATTTGTATCTGTCGTCGCCACCAAGAAATGACAGAGTCCAGCAATTCTGTCTGCGAATCCACCTACCAACATGCAGTTGCCACCACATTGCGCAATCACTGTAACGTAATACTACAATGATGTACAGTGAAGGATCAGTTTAATGGATGTGTTAGTGTGCTCAAATATAAGGTAATTTATACCTGAATTTATGTACCTACCCTGATTTTTCTCCTCATCATAACACCTCTCAGGTTCCTCTCCGTTTGAGCTAAAGTGATATCCGAGTGTCTGCTGCTCCTGTTGTTAGCTTCAATCTTACCGTAAACATATGTATGTGTCAGAGTTCACTGCACTCGCGTGTGACAAAGCATAGGTTGTGTTTATCCATTAAAGTTACTAATAACTATTTTCTTGAACGAGAATGTTAATCATTCAGTTTTGTTTGTACTTTTCAAATATTTATGTAATTCTGACTTTCACTTCCGATAAGCCACCTCTGTTAGGTACAACACGGTCAACATAACAAAATTCCTCTCAGGGGGTAACACTGATCTGTTGCTTTATACCATTATTACTCTAACAATATAATTCTGTTTTGCAAATTTCCTCCAGTTTCGAGGTTATGGTATAGTAGTAGCAGGCAAGAGTGTTATAACCTCTTGTTCGCATTGACGGCACTTTGAACAGTGGACGTTACATTTCAGATGTGGAACGACCCGTAGCATTAGCCTTCATTCGATCCCTGCGAAACCCTACATATCAGTAGGATAATGCACGACCGCATGTTGCAGGTCCTGTACGGGCCTTTCTGGATTCAGAAAATGTTCGACTGCTGCCCTGGCCAGCACATTCTCCAGATGTCTCACCTATTGAAAACGTCTGGTCAATGGTGGCCGAGCAACTGGTTCGTCACAATGCACCAGTCACTACTCTTGATGAACTGTGGTATCAAGCTGCATGGGCAGCTGTACCTGTACACTCCATCCGAGCTCTGTTTGACTCAATGCCCAGGCGTATGAAGGCCATTATTACGGCCAGAGGTGGTTGTTCTGGGTACTGATTTCTCAGGGTCTATGCACCCGAATTGTGTGAAAACGTAATCACATGTCAGTTCTAGTATAATATATTTGTTCAATGAATACCAGTTTATCATCAGCGTTTCTTCTTGGTGTAGCAATTTTAATGGCTAGTAGTGTAATTAATCAAAAAAATCAGTCCTAATTACACAACTATATGCATAGCTCTACACAAGGAGCTCTTAAATTCGCAATAAAGCTCAAAAATTGACGATTGCATGCAACTGGTGTTTCTGTTGGGAAAAATTTCAGAGTACCACTCGAAACTAGTGGCAGGTCTATTCAAAATCTACCCTTCACCTACAAGCAGGTGGGAAAAAGACTGGAGTGGTAGGTATTATATTTTGTGTTGGAAATATGTTCAACTGACGAGGTTCTGGTGTTGGTCAGCAGAAGTCAATCACAGATGAACGGTACCTGCAATCTGTTAAACGCATTCCTCGGGAAGACTGGAACAACAACGAAATTCTGGAGAACACTCCAGACTGCTTTTTCGTAAGTGTATTACCTGTAAGCCTACAGCTCAGAAATGTGTCTATCGCTGTTTGAAGTCAGAGTTCGCTACAGACGCCTCCCACTGCTTTGCTCGACAATCACCCTTCAGCCCACGTAATCGAAATTCAGGAAAGCCAGTACACGCTACCACAACTGATGTAAAATGCTATACTGTTCTAATTACACATCGAAATTGTCATGAAAAAAAAACAGCACACGTAGTCAACAGGTCTTAATGCAACGCATGTACTGATCGCTGGGGAAAATCGTTCTTCCAAAAAGATCGCACCAGGAGAGAGGGGCGGTTCAAATGGCTCTGAGCACTATGGGACTGAACATCTGAGGTCATCAGTCTCCTAGAACTTAGAACTACTTAAACCTAACTAACCTAAGGACATCACACACATCCATGGCCGAGGCAGGATTCCAACCTGCGACTGTAGCGGTCGCGCGGTTCCCGACTGAAGCGCCTAGAACCGCTGGGCCACTCGTGCCGGCGAGAGAGGGGCCGCTGTCCCGTGTGTGTTACCATTAACGTGCGATCACCAACAACTTAGAGCCACTCATACGTGCCCTCGTCCCTCCCTCACCCCATTGTAGTCACGGATGCAGGCCTGTTCTATGTTATCGTCGATGGGGCACAAAGAGATCCGTATGGTGGCAGTGATACACTCTCTCTGGCCAGCACAACTCAATCACAGATGAACGCTACCTGCAATCTGTTAAACGCATTCCTCGGAAAGACTGGAACAACAACGGAATTCTGGAGAACACTCCAGACTGCTTTTTCAAACGGACAGCTGCTACTGCTTCAGCGGGCCACCAGCATCTGCCCAGCAGGTGGACACCGCCTTCGGGCAGCAGAGAATGTGGCTGGGTGGTCCAGACAGTCAGTCTGCGCTAACAATGGCGGCGTACACAATAGGCCACAACGCCAGCGACATAAAGAAAAAAGCGAGATAAACGACTACCCCGAGTGCGACTTGTTTGTCTATGATTCAGCTGCTCCGCACCATCCCCCACATCGCCCCCACAAGAGTGCGTGAAGGAAACACATTTAACGTCAATGCACCTTCTATAAGCAAGAATCTATTTAAGAAAAGAAAACACAATGGCGATGATAATAAATGTACTCGAAAGTAGGCAAAGTCCATTTTCTTTTAGTTTTATGAGAAAAATCGGTATAGTTTTTACGTTCAACTAAACGTACAATTCACATTTCTCTTTCCCACTGCCTCCCATTATTTTGCTACATCCAGCGAACTGAAAAAAAAAACTGCAGCACTGCCACCAAAGTGCAGAGATCAGTGTTATACATCTGACAAATCTATTAACTTATCTCACATCGCCTATACATGTCCATCCTACGTAAAATCGAAACAAAACTTCCACTATTTTGTTGCAGAAACTACTGATGACTGCAGAATGTCCTTGTTATTTCGAAAATTTCATGGAAATAAAGAAAATGCGAGAATTTAAACTCCAAAGAAGAAAAAGCATTTATGTTAAGTGATTTCTTTCAATTTGGTGTATAAAATTATACGGTTTCAGAGCATCCCTCACATTCATCAATGTCTATAATCAAATTATCATGCACGTTGTAACCTCCCACAGATAAAATAATATAAATAATATTCACATTTAGTGTAACCTCCCAACAGAAAAGTTCCGAAATCTCCCAGCAGTAAAAAAATATAACTATAACATTGACATTTATCGTAACCTCCCAATAAATAAATTGCGCAACCTATCAATAATAAAATGCCACTAATCTCTCAATAAAACTGCGACTCACTTATAACCTTTCAATAATTGACTGTGAATTTAAACTGGTAAATTTTGGACGTCAGCAGTGCTGCGTCATGGCCCTGAAAATTCATTCTGAATAAATTGAAAAATCTTACCTTAATTAGGTCGCTGGATAATGCATATATATCTGCTCCTATAAGAAATTTTTCTGGCGCAGCTAAGTGCAATGCTGGCCGATAGACTTGTCATATATAAAAAGAAACAACTGATTTTTCTTTTCAATAATCGGGATGACCAAGGATTGGAGAAATTAGTAAATTCTTTAAATTGAAATGAATGATTGTCAAAAGTTACTTTTTATGAGAAAGATTATTATTAAGAAATTTTTTTAAAAACATTTACATGGGATTTGATATAACAATACCACATATTCGCGAGGCTGCTTTTACCTTATACTACAACGCTCAGGTTCCGCCATAGCTCCCCACGACCGGCCCAGCCAACTCAATACACACGACTGACTCGCTAGCAACCACTACTACAACTGCTACACAGTTCCTAGTGCAGTCAACACTGCTCTTTGGTCTCAGTTTCTCTTATAGCTTACATATTTCAGGTAGCGCGTGAGCAATCCATCGAAATTACATCTGCTCGAGTCTGCTAGCAACAAATTCCTTAATCATGGACCTCTTACATAACCCTCCACTGGGGCGGCAAAAATTTGGCAGCAATGGTGAGTCAATTGGACTTGCCATGAGCAACAAATTTTTCTATAATCTATTTAATTAACTAAGTCTACAGTCACAGAGTATATACATGATTGATAAGTGCAGAACATATTAAGAAATGAAATAGAATGCACACGCACTGAGTTCAGAACATATTAAGAAATGACAAAATGTATATGCAATGAATACAAAATATATTAACAAATTTCATAAATTGCACATGCACTGTAAAACTCTTTAGCATTTTTACAAGAACTGGATACATTAAGAAATGAAATAAAGTGCACACGCATTATAAAAGTCTTTAGCATATTTGGGACAACTAGTCATATTAACAAATGAAATGAAGTGCACACGCACTGTAAAAGTCTGTAACATTTTGCAAAAACTGAAAAGTATTTATCAGTGTAGCCAAGACACAGAAATGTTGTATTAATATTCAATGTTATCGTTTTGGTAGTACATTAGGTACCCCAAACAGTAGGACCATAACAACACCTCCATCGTTCAAGGTGGTGGATAGCTTGATATGTCAACACCACATTTTTGTAGAATCCATACTCTTACATCAACGTAGAATTAGTGCAAAAACCAAATATAGTGCTCCATGATCATGATAATGGGCAGGACATACGAATATAGCAGTAATTGGTGGTAATTAGGTCAGAATGTGAAGGACATTAAGTCTTATGCTAGTCATCATTCAGAATTACATTAGTGTATCAACCGATTTGAATAATTATTGGCACTCATTGGCTAGTTACTAAAGATGTAAGTATTGAGTATTACAAAACACTATTCATAAGTCATCTCATTGTAGTAATTATTGGTATAGCATTTATGCATAAGTCATCTCATTACAGTAATCACTGGCATTCATTTATGCATGTCATCTCATTACAGTAATTATTAGCACAGTATTTATACATAAGTCATCTAGTTACAGTAATCATTGGTATAGCATTTCTGCTTAAGTCATCTCATTACAGTAATTATTAGCAACAAATGTCTTTAAATATGTCTGCTTGTGTCTGTATATGTGTGGATGGATATGTGTGTGTGTGCGCGAGTGTATACCCGTCCTTTTTTCCTCCTTTTTTCCCCTAAGGTAAGTCTTTCCGCTCCCGGGACTAGAATGACTCCTTACCCTCTCCCTTAAAACCCACATCCTTTCATCTTTCCCTCTCCTTCCCTCTTTCCTGATGAGGCAACAGTTTGTTGCGAAAGCTTGAATTTTGTGTGTATGTTTGTGTTCGTTTGTGTGTCTGTCGACCTGCCAGCACTTTCATTTGGTAAGTCACATCATCTTTGTTTTTAGGTATAAATATTACTTCAGACAGACTAATTCCTTAAGAATCAAAGTAGAATAATAAACACAAGGTATTTCTTCTATGTGTCAGACTGTTCAATACAACTAATGCACTAAATTCATAGTTTAATACCAGACAGTAGAAATATTTGATTCCAATCTCCCTTCCCCCTCCAGTTTATAATACAATAATGCAGTATTAACTGTTATTGGTCAAAGGGCCACGTAATAGCACATTTTGACCACAGGTAATCACACATAGATAACTTTACAGATGCTATAACTTTCTTGTTATTGTAATATTCATGTCAATCACCTTTAATCAATGTAGCATTAGCATCATACATTTCTACAAACTACTCAAGGATTTGTTTGAATGTTAGTTTGTGTACTCAACAAGACTGCTAGCACACAGCGGTTTACATTTTTCAATGCATTATGTACCATTAGTACTAGTGTTAAGAATCCAATTAGTGTACCAGTTTACCTACTTCATAAGTGGGCATAGTTCATGAATAATAAAATATAAACTTGATGTGAAACAAATGACATTGTACTGATTAATAAGCATTATTTTAGATATTTTAGTTATGGAAGTCAGCATTTGTTTGAAAATCAACAATGTAGACCTTGACATATAAAACACATTTAAATGTTTGTGTGTTATTATTCACTTAGTCATCTTCTGTAACTGTACTCCTCTGTGAAAGTTTCATTACAGGTCATTGAAATTTAAGTTTTTATCAACATTAATCCCCAGGAATTTTGTAGATGTCACTCTGTTATGGTTTTATCATCCAACACCAGAGCAATATTTACATTTTGGCTTACTTGTTTTATTTGCATTTAGTGTCAACCTGTTTCCAGTGAACAACAAGTTGAAATTCTTTAGAACTTGATCAGTAGTTATTTGAAGCAGATGATCTGATGCAATTATTATCGCACTAGTGTCCTCTTATTTATTTATTTATTTATTTATATCCCATAAATCCAATACTGTGAGACATTCACACGGATGTAGGACATATCAGAATTATTACAAATAATATAGTAGGAATACATAAAAGTACCTCTTGCAAGAGGATATCTGGTACAAGACAAAATACGCATTAATAGGTATAGAAAAAATTACATTAAAATAATGTAGATCTTAATAGCTAAATGAAAGATACAGTAATGTTAACAGTGATTCTGAGTATCGTAATGCACAATAGCACATCAAGTTAGTAAATGAAAAAATCAATTACAGTTAACTCTACTGAAATATTCTTCTACCGAATAGAAGGAATTATCTAATAAATACTGTTTGAGGTGTTGTTTAAATTTGGGAAGCTCGTGGATAAGTAATTTAAGTGATGGTGGGAGAGCATTGAAAACATTGCAGCTCATGTAATGGACTCCTTTTTGTACAATAGTAAGGTTTTTTGATTCATAATGGAGGTCCATCTTCCTCCTGTTATTGTGGATATGGTATGAATCATTGGTTTTGTACGATTGTCCATTGTTACCAATGAAACATAACAGGGAGTAGATATATTGGGATGCAGTTGTCAGTATCCCTAATTTTCTGAAAAGGTTCCTACAAGAATGTCTAGGCTGGTTTCCGCTCATTATCCTAATAACTCTCTTTTGGGCAATGAATATTTTTTTGTATAATGGATGATTACCCCAGAAAACTATGCCATACAGCAATAGTGCATGGAAATAACTAAAATAAGCAGTTTTTGTGGTGCCTCGATGACATACAGTGGAAATAATACGAACAGCAAATGTTGCTGAGCTGAGTTTTTTGTAGATGTGCAAAATATGTTCAGATCATTTTAGACTGTTGTCAATGTGTACACACAGAAACCTAGTTGACTCAACTTGTAGTAGCTCAATGTAATACTTAATTGATCCTCAACTTTTTTCCTTACTTGGAAATGTACAAACTGGGTCTTACTAACATTTAGTGATAACACATTATTTACAAACCAATTACATATTTCACTAAAGACAATATTGGTCGATTCCTCAAGATTGAGGTTGAGAGTTTTGTTGATGAGGATAGAGGTGTCATCAGAAAAAGAGTAAAGTGAGTTTTAAAGCTAGTACACAAGGGAAGGTCATTGATATAGATGAGGAAGTGAAGGGGGCCAAGTACAGAGCCCTGAGGAACACCACAGCCAATAGAGCCCCAGCTGGATGACACTGAGTACCCCTCAGAGAGTACCATAATATTCAGCCTTTGCTAGGAGGATTTCATAATTAACACTATCAAAGGCCTTAGAAAGGTCACAGAAGATACTAGCAGGAGACAATTTATTATTAAAAGACTAAGATTTGACGGGTGAAGGAAAAAATAGCTTGTTCTGTTGATACACCCTGTTGAAATCCGAACTGGCTACTGTTTAATACCTTATAATGCTTGAGGTGTTCAATAAGTCTTTTCTGAACCAATTTCTCAAGAATTTTAGAAAAGTTTGTTAAAAGGGAGATAGGCCGATAGTTGGTAATGTCGGCTTTATCGCCTTTTTTAAAGAGAGGTTTGACAATAGCAAGCTTTAGTCTCTCAGGAACAATCCTGTGCTGGATGGATTCATTGAATATGTGGCACAGTATTTTGCTTATCAACTTATAGCACTCCTTCAGTAATCTTGAAGAGATACCATCTATGCCAACAGAATTCTTGCTCTTCATCTCTCTAATTATATTCTCAATTTCATGTACTGTAACAGGAGACACTTCAATCTGCTTGGTTTTTTTTTAATAGCTTTTTGAAGGGATTACATGGCTTCATTAACGGAACATGTTTTTCCAGTTTGTATTGCTGATGCCAGAAACTGGTTGTTAAAAATTTCGGTGATTATTTCAACATTGCCATGAATGGTATCATTTGTTTTAATTTATATTGTGTTTTCTGCAGCAGGGATTTTACCTGTTTCCCTTTTTATTATGCCCCATATGGTTTTAGTTTTGTTGTTAGAGACATCAATTTCTGCAAATAGCTGGCATTTGCTGCAGCATCTCGTGCGTGGATGTCATCTATATAGACAAGAAACAACAATATGGGGTCTAAAATTCTGCTTTGTGGTACTCTTATTTCCACATTTTTTACATCTGATAGTAAATTTATTTTGGGGTTGAAACAAGCTGACACCAGTCCGACAATCTGTGTTCTGTGGATGTGATTGAAACTACTTTTTCCCAGTTCCTTGAATACCTAACCTATCCAGTGTTTCTAAAAGAATGCCATGATTGACAGTATCAAATGTTTTGGAGAGATCCTGCGACACTATTGTATTCTCAAAATATTTGATTATTTGTTTGGTGTAGTACATTACTGCTGTGTCTGTATTTTGGAAAATGCCAGAAGGAGTGAACTGGCAGATAGGTTTCTACCTTATACTTGTCGCCGTTCTTAAGTAATGGCTTTACTTCTGAGATATTCAGCCTTTCCAGAAACTCCTTCACTAAATGATAAGTTGGCTATGTTTTCCAAGTGCCTTGCGATCTGTGGAGCTGTCATTGTTATGATAGACACTGGCACCTCATCTACTCCTGCTGACATTTTAGGTTTCAAGTTTTTTTTTTTAATCACTTTTAGTAATTCATGTTCATTTGTAGGTTCTACCCTGATGCTACAAATGTCTTTTGAAATGTGTTTTTTCTTGGTTTGTAAATTTGCAACTTAGTGGAGCTGTTGCATTTACGAAATATTTGCATATATAATTTGGGAAATCTTGCTTTTTAATATGGAGATTTTCTGCACTTTTGGGAATGAGGTCCTGATCTTCACATTTCTTCCCTGTTTCAGCCTTCACAATACCCTATTTATGTTTTAATTTGTTTTCAGACTGTCTTACTAAGCTGTCATTACTTGTAAATTTTGCTTTGACAATTAATTTTCGATATACTACTTGTAATTGCTAACATATTCTGTGAACTGTGGACTGTAGATGTTTTCATTACAGGATTAAGTCTCTTTTAGAGTTCCACAAGCCAGCTGTGATACAAGAACTTTGCTCTGTATTGCTGTGTAATCTTGTTCTTGACAACTGCTTTCAAAATATCCCATGAAAACTCAAGAACGTGAGTTATATACATCATTTGTGTCTGTTAAAGACAGTAATTCTACCCAGGAATCATTTGTTAGGAGATTTATAAACTCTACACAGTTTTCTGAAAAAAAAAATTCTTTCATACATGAAGTATTTTTTGCTTTTAGTGGCATGAAAAGAATTTTGAGGTCAAGAGAATTATGGTCTGATAATCCCAAACCAGTATTAGTTACCTCTACTTCTGTAGAATCTACATTTGAAAATGTATTACCGTTGAGGTTGTTTGTATTATATGTTATTCTTGTGGATTTGTGTATATGCGGGATCTGATTGAAACTACATAATAAACTTAAGAACTGATCTTTTAGCCTACCTTCATTCATAAGTTTTATATTGAGGTCCCCACAAACAATTACAGTGGCTCTTTTAGTAAACAGAACGTTGAGCAGTGTTTCTAACTGATTAATGAAAATGTCTGTATCCCCAATAGGTGGTCTGTATATTGCTATGATTATAACTTTCCCCTGTATTTCATACAACTGTACAACTGCTGCTTCAAAACAATTTTCCACACTCATTGATTCAGTTTCAAACTTTCTTTTATAATTGATACTTCATTTAAAAAGATACATACACCTCTATGTTTGGCATTTCTTCCTACAATGTTGACTTGTCAACTTATATGTTTAATGTTAATGTTACTTAGTTTGAACCTTCTGCACCAATGCCCCACACAACGCCTCATAATGCACATGCAGTCTATGTTTGCATCATTCGTTGCTACCTGAAGTTTTAATGATTTATTTTTAAGATGTTGAATGTTTAAGTTTAAAATCTGCAAGTGGCTAGGAAGAGAAGTTGTATTTAGGCTTTGTGATATATTCCTTCCTGTGGCCTGGCAATGTACCAAAAATCCTTGAGAAGGGCAGGCATTCTGCAGCTCACAGATCATTCGCTGGGCTGTGGTGAGTTGCTTACTGCTGCTATTGGCACTGCTGCTGATGTTTTTAATGCTGCTGGTGATGCTGCTGCTGATGTCTTTAACAACACTGGTGGTGCTGCTGACGTTTCTAAAGCTCCATTTTTTTTGTTGTTTTTGTCAATGGTGGTGCTGTTTCAGATACTGCAAGTGTTTGTTCTGCTACTACTGCTGTGCTCCCTTGTGAAACACTAGCTCGGGTGTTTCCTTGTGTTGACAGAACATTACATTATTTGTCTTCCAGTCATAATACTTGATTGTCAGACAACCTCATACAAGATTTTCCAAATAAAGCATAGATCTTGTCCATGAGGGGAATGATCTTTGAAGTGTCACAATTTACTTTTGTTTTCATATTTACAATTTCTAAAGCATTTGCTATTACAAATTCTTTCACTAATCTATTTACATGGGAACCATGCTCAGTATGAAATCTCTTTCCCAATGTTCTTGTAACTACAAAAGTCACATTTTCAAATCTTCTGCATATACGTCTTATCTCACAATTCACACTTTCCACTTCTTTGTTTACACAGGACCATTCTGAGATGTGTAATGATCTGGAACTGGAAACATGATGATGGTAGTACTTCTTAGTTCACATAGTCTTCTTTTAAGCAAGAGTCCTAAATCTAGTTTTTCGTTTGTCTCAACATCTTTTGTTCCCACCACGAAAATGGAAAAGTCTTAATCTGGAGGTTTCTTCGTGTGTTATTGACATTACTGTACAAAATTTTGCACCTGCTTTCTCTATGGAAGATAGGTTCTCATTGCTTTTATTGTGAAATACAGTAGCTATGTTTTGCCATTAGCAACCTACATATATTTGAGTTCTAATACCAGTAGTTGAATTGGGGGTACCAAATATAGGCCTTCCTTTGCTCTGCATAGTGTCTCGTTTTGCACTATTTATTTCATGATTTTTTTATCCCACAAGCTGATAATTCATTGGAACAATTTAAAGTTGGCAAATTTGTATTGCAACAGTCACATTGAATTTTGTATTTTTCTTCATCCACAAATTTTGTTGTCCTACCTTATTCACATTTTGCTGTTGCTTTTCACATGGCTCATGAGACCTGCCTGGTATTGCACTTCCATCATATGTTGTAGAAAGTACTTGAAATGAGTTGTTATGCACAAAACTTACATATATTTTGCAATTTCCTTGATCTTGTACTTTTTGTTTGTGGTCACTGAACTTAATTTTTGCCCACTTTTCTGAAATGGTTGAACTATCCTGTGGAAAACTATGTTAACAATGTGGAAAATTTCCTAAAGTCCACTAGCTTCCAACAGATACAGAAAGACCCCTCACAATTCTATAGTGATAAAATTAAGAGTGTTATTAAATAGTGTAAAAGTATAATATTAGACACCCATGCCTACAATCTCACCAACAGGAATCCTATAGCTCTCAGACTTTATGACTTCCCTAAACTCCATGAAGATAGTATCCCACTCTGTCCTGTGGTGTCTTCATTCTTAGATCAATGTTACAAATTAGCCATAGAGTTAAATGAACTGATGTAGATCATAACAAAGTTTAAACCTTGTCATGGTATTCTTAATTCAGTCAGCTTGATGAACAAGTTAAAAGACATTCAAATCCCCCCAATGCCAAGCTAGTTTCTCCTTTTTTTTAATTTTTAAATGAACACACTGGTATTTGACCATATTGTTGTTTATTTAATAACAACAACATTTTCACTAATACACCTGTTCAAGAATGCCTAAACACTCTCATAGATTAACTAGATAAATCAGGAGTTAACCCACTTGCCACAGATGACATAAGGTTAGCTACACAAACTTCCCTAACACAAAATTATTTCCATTTTAATGGCAAGATATACAAACAGTTGGATGGTCTCGCCGTAGGATCCCCACTCAGTCCAGTCTTTGCTGAAATCTTCATGAACAATTCTGAAAAATAAATAAGTAATAAAAATAAATAAGTAATCCACTCTCTTCCAAGATTGTGTACTGGTTTATATATGTTGAAGATGGGTTGCGCTTATGGACAGGTGCTACCAGACAGCCTCCAAAATTCCTTAAGCAACTAAATTTTAAAGATGACAGTATAAAATTCACAATTAAGTTTGGGGGTAACTGTATAGTGAATAGTGATTTGTAATCATATGATTAGTGTACAGGAGACATGTCAAAAAAATGGATAACATAACTTAGGCCTAATTGGAACAAAGAATTTTATCATTAATATAAACTTTTATTTTTCTTTCCTCCCTTTTGTGAAGGACAGCTACATTTACACACAAGACTATATGTAAATTTATCCTGCTCAAATGTTCAGTTCATCCTTCATGAACTCCTCAAGAGTGTAGTAGCAGCATTTGACAAGTATATCATATAGCTTTGTTTGCAGTGTCTCTAGGTTCATGCTCAGAACATTGTTTCCTTTTAGCTTGTTATGAATTTTCATTGCCATATACTGAGGAGACTGCGCATATAGGTGTAAGCGATGAGTGGGAAGCATAAAATTGTCTTTGTTTCTCATGTTATACGTCTGATTGAAACAGTTTTTCTCGAATAACTCTAAATTTCTGTGTAGAAAGATGATAATATTATAGATGTATAAGGAGGGAACTGTTAATAACTGTTGTTTTTCAAATAGTGGGCGACATGATGTCCTAGGATGGGCAGTACACATGTTCCTTATTAGTCTTTTCTGTAACTTTAGTATGCGCAATATATTGCTTGAATTTCCCCAAAAAATAATACCATACCTTACAACTGATTGAAAGTAGCTGTGGTATGCAATTTTCAATGTATTCATGTCAGTTGCTCCAGCTAATATTTGCATAGCAAATGCAAAGCTACATAATTTGTTTAACAGGTAGTCAAAATGTTTATTCCAATTTAAATTTTTATCTAGATTTAACCCTAAAAACTTCACAGAATACACTTCCTCTATATCCTGATTTTTATGCGTTATTTTAATTTCTTGGGGCTTTGACTATTTTGTTCTGAATTGGACCATGTGGGTTTTGGGGATGTTCAATCTTAATCCATTCAGTTGGAATCATGTTTCTAGTTTGTTCATTATGTTTATTATGTAGAGAGGCACGTTTTCTGCCTCCTGGTTTTCAATTAATACAGATGGGTCATCTGCAAATAAAATCGATGGAGCATTTATATTGTTCGGTAAATCATTAACATAGAACAAAAAGAAAATAGGTCCTAGAATCGAGCCTTGAGGGATACCTTGGGCTATTGTTTTCCATTTTGAATAGTAATTTTCTGCATTTGGTGAGACAATCACTCTTTGTTTCCTATTTGATAAGTATGAAGTAAGCCAATTTAGAACATTACCCTTGATCCCATACTTGTCAAGCTTATAGATGAGCAGTGCATGATTTACAGAGTCAAAGGCTTTTGTGAGATCACAAAAGATTCCTGCCACTTTATTGTGGTTGTCTCATGATGTGCTGATCTTGTCGATAAACTTGTTAATTGCATCAATAGTACTTTTGCCACAGTGGAAACCAAATTGGTTTTCTGTAATAATATCATATTTCTCCATAAAATTTCGAATCCGCATAGCAGCAGCATTTTCAAAGATTTTTAATAGGGCTGGAAGGAGGGAGATGGGATGATAATTCCCCATATCCAATCTCGATCTTTTTTTGAGCAACAGTTTTACTTCTGCATACTTCAGCACCTCTGGGAAGCTTCCTTATTCAAAGGATTAGTTTATTATTTTAGATGGTGGGTATCCTATCATTTTGCACACAAATTTAAGGACTTTTGCAGGTGTTCCATCCCAACCTCCAGAATTTTTGTTTTTCAGTTTTAATATAATTTTTTCTACATCTATTGTTGAAACTGTTTTGAATTTTGTGAGGCATTCAGAATTATGATTTAGTTCAAAGGGACATACATTGTTCTCATAATCTGCAACATTATCATCTGGTTTCACTACATTAATGAAGAACTCATTGAATCATTCTGAAATTTAAGCTGGATTTACAATGATTTCATCTTCAAGCTTAATTGTAATAATTCCATGTCTAGAATCTTTGACACCTAATTCGTGTTTTACAACTGACCACCCTGCCTTTGATTTATTCTCATGTTTTAAGATTAATTTATTATTTGTCATTTGCTTTGCTACTTTGACAACTTTCTTAAATGTTTAACATATTCAATAAATTCAATTTTTTTGTTATATCTTAGTTCCTTACGTAGCTGCCTTTTCTTAGCACTGGAGATTTTTAAACATTTAGTGATGCATTTTCATTTTGTCATTTTATTAAAATGAGTTTTTCCTGGAAACATTTCATTGAAAACACTAACAAAATCACTTAGAAATGCTTCAAAATTTCCTGTGCATGAAATATTTTTATCAAAGTGCCATTCTGTCTCCTTCAGCTTATCATGGAATAGAGTCAAAGTTTCTTGGTTGAAGATCCTTTTTACATAAGCTTTTTTACATGGGATTTCTCTACCTGCTCTGGGTAGCTCAATGAATAATTCTGAACGATCAGAAATTCCTAGATCTAGACAAAATTTATATCTGTCTTCAAATACGTAATTAGTTAAAATATTGTCAATGCATGTAGCTGACTGAGCATTTTGTCGTCTAGATTCAGAAAAAAATTAATTTGAAGCCATATTTTTTATTAAGTCTGTAAATTTTGATACCCCACATGTTTCATTCAACACATTGATGTTGAAATCAGCAGCAACTACAATTTTTTTCCTCTTTTCTTTACGGAGTTATTCTAACAAACTCTGAAATTTACATAGGAAATGCTCAGTTCTCACCTTCCCTGGGATTCTATAAATTGATATTATAACAACATTTAAGTCCTTTAACTCAACACATCAACCCTCAAAAGTACACTCTTCATTAAAACAATTGAACTCACATCTTACATGGTAATCTAAATCATATAATGAATGAGTATGCATGATCCTCGTGACTTATTTATCCTACAAAAGCTGGTAGCTACACTGAAATTTCAGTTTTATTTAAGATTTTTGTGGTGTCACTACTAAGTCAGTGTTCATTTAAAAAAATTACTTTAACATTTAGAAATTCAGATAAAAAAACTTGTAGCTCATCTAACTTAGAGCGTCTGTCACATGAGTATTCAGCACTAAAACCATTTATATTACAATTCTTTATATAGTTACTACTAAGATCATCAATTTTATTTTTTAAAGACCTAATATTTAATAATGATCCATCCTAACAGAAGGGTAGGTCTGGATTCTTCTGTAGCAGCCCATGAGCTTGCTCACTTGACTTGTACTTCTTTCTCACTTTGATATTGTGTACTTACATCCATAGTTGCATTTTTGATGGCACTGGATCTGGATAGTGCTGAAGTGATTTCCCTGGTGCCACCAATAAAAAATCGCTGTTCCTCTCTGGAGCTTTCCTTGTTCTGGAAGACACACGTACAGCAGCTTGTTTGTCTTCCAGTATTTTTCTATCTTGCAAAATTTGTGCTTCATTTCTTTTTGGCTTGAACCATTTCGTAATTTGAGTTTGTTTCCCACCTTGAGTGTTACTTTCTGGCCTATTGGTTTTAAACCATTTCGTGATTTGACACTGACTGATGGCTATATTGTTCGCTGCATGAGAAGAATACTTTGTTAACTGTGATCGATTTCTACTTGTCCTAGGTACTTCATTGCACCATGAAATATGAGTAAAAATTTTTACTATAAGTACCTCCTTTCCTAATGCATTCAAATGAAGACCGTGAACTGTACGGAGCCTTCCCTCCAAACTGTTTATGTCAATAATGTCTGCATTTACAAAGTGAGTACATATTTCACTGACACTCCTGTTTGTGGCATGAATTTCACTGTTTACACATGACCACCTCAGTAAATCATGATGATGCAGGATATTTATAATGAGTACATTTGTGTGAGATAAATTATTGAGGCATTTTCTCAGTTCTGTGCTAGCCTGGAACGACTCATTTCTATATACGTCATTTGATCCTCCCAGCAATACAACAAAGTCATCCTTACACAGACTAGTTACTTCACGTAATTTTGCAAGGTTTTTCAGTTCACTCAATGGAGCCCCAGGCTTCATGAAACCGTTTGCCTTGTAATTGTATTTTTCCGTTAGCACTGCGGCAATTCCACGGCCGTAGCTATCGCCTAACACACATATTTTTTCCGTATTTTACAATGTTAGCAGTTGGAAGTTCATTGAGCATCAGTTTGTTTACTTTTTGTGATTCATTTCGTAAGTTTTCGACTTCAGCTGTCATGTTCATTGAATCTTCAGTAGTGAACACTCCCACAAGGTCGTTATACATTCTAGTTTGACAGTTTTTCACTGTTTATACACATTGAAGTTTCGCTGCTGCTTTGAGATTGTACTTTCTGAGTGCAGTTTCTATTCTTTAAAGTTTCACTGTTTATACTTACTGAAGTTTCACTGCTATTTTGGGATTGTACTTTCTGAGAGCAGTTTTCTCCCGTCATTGTTTGCCACTTGTTTGCAGAGGTCGAGTATTCTTGCTTCTTCAGTGACTCACAATTTACCGCATGAATCTTCTTTATGTCCAGCTTTAAAGCACCGATTATAGTTTGTAAACTGGATATTCGTTCGTTTAGCTTCGAGATGTCGTTCTTACAATTTACACACGTATTCTTTTTATTACCGAAATTTACTTTTTTTGTGGGGATACACACAAAGAAAGCAGGTGTTGACAGATGTGAAAATTACTGAACTATCAGTTTAATAAGTCACAGCTTCAAAATACTAACATGAATTCTTTACAGACGAATGGAAAAACTGGTAGAAGCTGACCTCGGGGAAGATCAGTTTGGATTCTGTAGAAATGTTGGAACACGTGAGGCAAACCTACGTTTCTAGCACTTGTAGACTTAGAGAAAGCCTTTGACAATGTTGACTGGAATACTCTCTTTCAAATTCTAAAGGTGGCAGGGGTAAAATACAGGGAGAGAAAGGCTATTTACAATTTGTACAGAAACCAGATGGCAGTTATAAGAGTCGAGGGGCATGAAAGGGAAGCAGTGGTTGGGAAGGGACTGAGACAGGGTTGTAGCCTCTCCCTGGTGTTATTCAATCTGTATACTGAGCAAGCAGTAAAGGAAACAAAAGAAAAATTTCCAGTAGGTATTAAAATCCATGTAGAAGAAATAAAAACTTTGAGGTTTGCCGATGACATTGTAATTCTGTCAGAGACAGCAAACAACTTGGAAGAGCAGTTGAATGGAATGGGCAGTTTCTTGAAAGAAAGATAGATGAACATCAACAAAAGCGAAACGAGGATAATGGAATGTAGTCGAATTAAGTCGGGTTATGCTGAGGGAAATAGAATAGGAAATGAGACACTTAAAGTAGTAAAGGAGTTTTGCTATTTGTGGAGCAAAATAACTGATGATGGTCAAAGTAGAGAGAATATAAAATGTAGACTGGCAATGTCAAGGAAAGCGTTTCTGAAGAAGAGAAATTTGTTAACATCGAGTATTGATTTAAGTGTCAGGAAGTTGTTTCTGAAAGTATTTGTATGGAGTGTAGCCATGTATGGAACTGAAAGATGGTCGATAAATAGTTTAGACAAAAAGAGAATAGAAGCTTTCAAAATATGGTGCTACAGAAGAATGTTGAAGATTAGGTGGGTATATCACATAACTAATGAGGAGGTATTGAATAGGATTGGGGAGAAGAGAAGTTTGTGTCACAACTTGACTAGAAGAAGGGATCGGTTGGTAGGACATGTTCTGAGGCATCAAGGGATCACAAATTTAGCATTGGAGAGCAGTGTGGAGGGTAAAAATCGTAGAGGGAGACCAAGAGATGAATACACTAAGCAGATTCAGAAGGATGTAGGTTGCAGTAGGTACTGGGAGATGAAGGAGCTTGCACAGGATAGAGTAGCATGGAGAGCTGCATCAAACCAGTCTCAGGACTGAAGACCACAACAACAACAACAATGCTGCCATCTTGCCAAAGTTGACATGAATTACTTTGAATATAATCACTGTTTTCTATGGTTAGATCTTACTTTAAAGATTTATAGGAAACCTACCACCAGATGTACTGTAACACCTGCAATTCTCAACATTTGGTGACCCATAAACATGCTGCTTTTCATTCAATGATACATAGCCTAATGGCCCTCCCCATGAGTTAAAACAGCTTCCAAATGGAATTAAATACAATCAAACAAACAGCTTCAAACAGTGGCTACCCTCCCAAATTGTTGGAATCCATAATGCACAAAAAGCAGAAGCAACAATTGTACTCTCTTATTTATCCTGTTCTCAATCCACCACCACAGCAACACAATAAATGGTGCACAGATCCCTATTTAGAAAAAGTCTCACTGGATGTAGCCAGAAAGCTTTAATCTAGGAATGAAAGAGTATAATTTTATGTACATAATACTGGTGGCCACTTTTTACCCAATTATAAAGACATAGCTCCAGCTTTAAAAATGAGTGCAATATATATGATGTCTGTTCATAAAATTCCAGAACTTCATCCACAAAATTTTTGTAGACTTACCTTTTACTTATTGTGTATGGTCTCCTTTGAAATAATCTCCTCCACAACTGATACACCACTCCCAATGCCATTTCTACTTCTGGAAGAAGTCTCAGTACCATGTGGAGCGCCGTCTGGGAATTTTCTTTCGTCTCACATATCATTGCAAATCTTCGTCCTTTCAGCTGGGTTCTCAGCTTTGGAATTAGATACAAGTCCACAGGAGCCAGGTATGGAGAGTACAGAGGATGAGACAAAGCAGTAATCTCATTTTTTGTGCAATAGTCATGCACCAACCGGGATGAATCTGAGTATGTTACTATGATGCAAGAGACATGAATTTTCTAGCCACATTTCAGGCCACTTCCTTCTCACATTTTCTCAGAGGGATCACATCACATCCTGATAGTAACATTGATTAAATTTTTGTCACTGTGGTGCTGATTCATGATGAACTAATCGTTCAAAGTCAAAGAAAATTACCAGTATGGCTTTGACATTTGACCTGACCTGACAAGCTTATTTTGGTCTTGGAGAAGCGTCCCCAACCCATTGTGAAGACTGAACCTCCGTCTTGACATCATAACCATACACCCATGTCTCATCACCACTCACGATTCTCTTACGGAACATCTAGTTCTCAGTTGGGCAATCCAAAAGCTTATCACAGATTGTGAGGCAAAGGTCTTTCTTTTCTTGACTCATGAGCCATGGGATGAACTTGGGGCAACATGATGCATTCCAAGATGCTGTGTCAGGGTTTCATGACAGAATCTGACTGAAATTTTACATGCTTCTGCTATCTCTCAGATAGTCAGTTTTCGATTGCATCGGGCAGTCAGTCTTCGCTTGGCGGGCACAATTTCATTGACGTTTCTGACATGGGTTGTGATGAAGCAAGCTGGGATGTTTTTACTTCCCTTCTTGTTTTGCCATCTGCCTCCTTAAAATTCTTTTTTTTCATTTTTGAAGTAATTACTATTAACATACATGAGTGTAATCTGCATTTTCATACAAGAGAAAGGTTGGCGCTAAGTTTTAAAGAATATAACATCAGATATAATTTTGTGCTTAGTTTTAGGTATGTAATTGATTTTCTAGTATATTTTGACTGTTAGTATCTTTGTTATAGGGAGAAATCAGTAATTGTTTTGTAACTTAAATTCTACTGTTGATTTATAAGCAAATATAAATTCTGTAATAATTATAAAAATTTGGAAGACAAAATGATGGTAATCTTAAAGTATTTATTTGGCTCTATTCGAAAATGTGTTAGCAAAGCCAGCCCTTAATTAATTCCAAAGTAATTAACAGTTTTGTCAAAAGTATTATTCGTGTAACTACGAGGGTTATTCCAAAAGTAAGGTCCGATCGGTCGCAAAATGGAAACGACTATGAAAATCCGATAAAGCTTTGCACAGATGTGTTGGGTAGTGTCTCTAGTATAACCCCAGTTAGCATCACATCGCTCTTCTCATTTCTGAGCTCGCAGTGAGTGCGTAAAGATGTCTAGAAAATAGTGTCTGCCGCCAAGTACGAGGGCCTGGTGAGAAATTTCGCCTGAAGCTATGCAGCCAACATTACATAACTGTCGTGCTGTTTCGTCTTCACGACAATTCTCAGCCGCATTCTGCAGGGGCAGTGAAGATGCTCCTGCATCGTTTTCAAATGGAAATGTTAGATTACCCACAATACAGTCCGCAATTGTCTCCCCCTGAGTTTCATCTCTGGTCACATGAACCGCTGTCTTTGAAGACAACATTTTGACACAGACAACGAGGTGTAGGCCAGCGTGGAGAATTGGCGGAAAGCACTGGCGGCTGCCTTCTATGATGAGGCTATTGAAAAGTTGGTACAACGCTATGACAAAAGTCTAAGTCAGAACGGCGACTACGTAGAGAAGTAGCTGAAAGGTGTAGCTAATTGTTACAAGTAAAACATTTCTGATGTTCACTGTGGTTTCAATTTGGCAATCAATCGGACCTTACTTTTGGAATAACCCTCGTACATTTGTTAATTTCATGATTTAAACACAAAAATTCAGCCTAACTCTTGTAGTAGAAGAGAGATTTAAGTTTTAATCATAATGTCTGTAAATTTAACTTTGAACAATGTGTAAGTTCAGTACCTATTATTGTGAGGACATATAAGGGCAAAGTTTTTGGTCATGAGACAGTCAGTCCATGGCCGAGTTTCAGATGAGGAACCTGTGTTGTTTAGAATGACAATACTGGATCAACTTGACAGTGAAATAAGTGTTACACGAAAAAGCTGTCAGTTAAAGCAATAACAGTGTCTGTAATGTACGTACCTGATTATTCCAAAAGAACTGTGAGTTATGTGGTTATGTTTTTACTGCTTGTAGATGTTCAACAGTTCAAATGGTTCAAATGGCTCTGAGCACTATGGGACTTAACTACTTTGGTCATCAGTCCCCTAGAACTTAGAACTACTTAAACCTAACTAACCAAAGGACATCACACACATCAATGCTCAAGGCAGGATTCAAACCTGCAACCATAGCGGTCGCGCGGTTCCAGACTGTAGCGCCTAGAACCGCATGGCCACTGCGGCTGGCTGTTCAACAGTAAACTATTGTAGCAGTACATGGATGTTTGCCTGGCAGGATTCAAACCTGCAACCATAGCGGTCGCACGGTTCCAGACTGTAGCGCCTAGAACCACATGGCCACTGCAGCTGGCTGTTCAACAGTAAACTATTGTAGCAGTACATGGATGTTTGCCTGAAAACTATTAATGAGGCTTATGAGAAGTTAAACAATAGTGCACTGGCCATATAACTGTTTATTATTGAGGGTTTGTGAACAGTGAAAGTAAAGTACTGTGAAATACAAATGTGCACCTGTCAGCAACATACATCATTTAAAGTAGACAGCATTGTTCTTCTGCCACCTATTTTTTCAGCCAGTACATCGAGGACAATCAACAAAGTAGCAGGGAACATCGTCACAGAGTTGGTACACATTGAAAGGTGTCATGAGTGACAGTCATTTTTAACTTCTGTCTGGCCATTTTTAAACCATGTGAACCATTTATAACACCAAGTACAGCTTAAGCACTCGTCACTGTAGGCTTTCTGCACCATTTGTTGTGTCTCAGAAAATGTTTTCTCAAATTTTACTCAAAATTTAATGCAGACGTGTTGTTCCTCTAACTCTGCTCTGCTCTAACTGTGCTAGACAATGTTCTACTTAATACAGCATGGAACAATACTTGAAAGACATACAAAAATGAAAATTCAGCTAGTTACACATTAAATACAAGTGTGTGCAAGGATTCCAACCACATTTTACTCTGACAGACCACTGACGCGAAATTATTAATGTTTTGGAATTTTTTGACCAGATCTCATAAAATTACTTGTACCTTCAGCAAATTCTATGTAGGTCAGTCTGGCACAAGGCCATAGTTACAAGGAAAACCATGAAGTATTACATCACATCCAGGTGAACTATCTTGAACTAATGGAAATTAATAAACATATGTCCATCAGCCTAAGTTTAGTACTAGTACCCTATCCTGACAATGCAAAATTTAGTGACTTGCCATCCCTGTATTTCAGGAACCACTGTGGCCATTGACATGAAACTTTTACACGACATTAAACTGTATGTTCTGAGTCTACTGAACTACAATAATTGCATTTCAGTCACTGCTTTTGGAAATACGATTTATTAATTATATGGTTAAAATTTTTTGTACTTTTTTGTACATTATCCTAAATAATTTTAATTATACATAACATGATGTTTTTATTTTAGTTCATTAGACTTAGGATATCTATGTTATTACTCCCTGAAAATTTGAATATTCTACTCGAAGCAGTTTCTGAGATTTAGGGAAAATGTAACAGAAAATGTAAATTTTGAGGAACAGCTTCTAAAGCTTCAAAAGACTGTAACTCACTTAATATATGCTTAATTTTTTATTTTTAGTCACTCAGATGCACCCTGTACCATACTGTATATCAACCACCTGATCTTTTCCCAAGTTTTTTCTTCTTTTCTTCTTTCTGGACTCCATAGTGGCCAACTGTGCTGCGTACTCTGCTTTATCAATGGTAACGTTGTCTATCTGTTCAAGTTCTCTGATGCAGTTTGCTCCAGAATTAATTCCCATATGCTGTAGCACTTTCACCCTACAAATTTTGCCATCATTAAAAGCAATAACAGCATCACTGACCCCCACTTTAGTGTCTCCATTCCAACAAAATCATTTTTGGGTAAGCGAGTCCATATAAGATTATTGATCGACTCATTGGGATTTTGAGTCCGACCACGCAGACACTTCTTCAGTAATTCAGGTTAAAAATGGTTTAAATGGCTCTGAGCACTATGGGACTTAACACCTGTGGTCATCAGTCTCCTAGAACTTAGAACTACCTAAACCTAAGTAACCTAAGGACATCACACACATCCATGCCCGAGGCGACCGTAGCAGTCGCGCGGCTCCAGACTGAGCGCCTAGAACCGCTAGACCACCGTGGCCGGCAGTAATTCAGGATTTGCAAGGTCTTTGTAAATAGGTTTTATGATAGCCATGACTGCTGTTGGGATGGAATGTTTATGGCTGTATGGTCACAGTCAGTGTGCTCCCTGCCGCCGTTGGATAAGCAGCTGCAGCAGCAAGTCGTATACTCCTAGCTCACTCATTTGTTACATAGTTTAATTCTTAATTTATTTGCGTGTTTTTGGTACTGGCATTGTTTAATTCATAAATTTCGGGCGTATTATAGTATTTGAGAGTTGTAGCATCGCGTTTTAGTACCTGAATAGTGTAAATTCGCGTAGTCGTCTGTCATCTGTTTTTGTTTTGAACGGCCAGTGTCGGTTGGTCGCAGTCAGTGTGCTCCCTGCCGCCGTTGGATAAGCAGCTGCAGCAGCAAGTCGTATACTCCTAGCTCACTCATTTGTTACATAGTTTAATTCTTAATTTCTTTGCGTGTTTTTGGTACTTGCATTGTTTAATTCATAAATTTCGGGCGTATTATAATATTTGAGAGTTGTAGCATCGCGTTTTAGTACCTGAATAGTGTAAATTCGCGTAGTCGTCTGTCATCTGTTTTTGTTTTGAACGGCCAGTGTCGGTTGGTCACAGTCAGTGTGCTCCCTGCCGCCGTTGGATAAGCAGCTGCAGCAGCAAGTCGTATACTCCTAGCTCACTCATTTGTTACATAGTTTAATTCTTAATTTCTTTGCGTGTTTTTGGTACTTGCATTGTTTAATTCATAAATTTCGGGCGTATTACAGTATTTGAGAGTTGTAGCATCACGTTTTAGTACTCGAATAGTGTTAAATCGCGTAGTCTCCTTCCGCCGCCGAGCAGTGTGTCAGCAGTGCACAAGTGGCAGCATTACTGCATTTACTAGGCAATCTCGTATTTTAATAACCGCTTCAATTTTGTGTTGTTTTGTTTGCGCTCTCTGTTGATTAGTTCAGACGTTCTTTGCACAAGTTTTTAGCATGGATAGGGACTGCAACTGCTGTGTTCGGATGCAGGCTGAGTTGACATCCCTTCGCTCCCAGCTTCAGGCAGTGTTGGCTTCGGTCACACAGCTTGAGGCTGTTGCCAATGGGCATCACTGTGGGGGTCCGGATGGGGGTTTGTCGGGGACGGCCAGCTCGTCCCACGCATCCCCCGATCGGACTACGACTGTGGTTGCCCGGGATACTGCCCGCATTGAGGCTGCTCCCTCACCTGTGGTAGAGTGGGAGGTCGTCTCAAGGTGTGGCAGGGGGCGAAAGACATTCCGGAGGGCTGAACGGAAGGCCTCTCCAGTTTGTCTGACGAACCGGTTTCAGGCTCTGTCTCAGGCTGATACTGATCTTCAGCCTGACATGGCTGCTTGTCCTGTTCCAGAGGTTGCCCCTCAGTCTGCAAGATCCGGGCAGTCGCAGAGGGTGGGCTTACTGGTAGTTGGGAGCTCCAACGTCAGGCGCGTAATGGGGCCCCTTAGGGATATGGCAGCAAGGGAGGGGAAGAAAACCAAAGTGCACTCCGTGTGCATACCGGGGGGAGTCATTCCAGATGTGGAAAGGGTCCTTCCGGATGCCATGAAGGGTACAGGGTGCACCCATCTGCAGGTGGTCGCTCATGTCGGCACCAATGATGTGTGTCGCTATGGATCGGAGGAAATCCTCTCTGGCTTCCGGCGGCTATCTGATTTGGTGAAGACTGCCAGTCTCGCTAGCGGGATGAAAGCAGAGCTCACCATCTGCAGCATCGTCGACAGGACTGACTGCGGACCTTTGGTACAGAGCCGAGTGGAGGGTCTGAATCAGAGGTTGAGACGGTTCTGCGACCATGTGGGCTGCAGATTCCTCGACTTGCGCCATAGGGTGGTGGGGTTTCGGGTTCCGCTGGATAGGTCAGGAGTCCACTACACGCAACAAGCGGCTACACGGGTAGCAGGGGTTGTGTGGCGTGGGCTGGGCGGTTTTTTAGGTTAGATGGCCTCGGGCAAGTGCAGAAAGGGCAACTGCCTCAACGGGTGCGGGGCAAAGTCAGGACATGCGGGGACCAAGCAGCAATCGGTATTGTAACTGTAAACTGTCGAAGCTGCGTTGGTAAAGTACCGGAACTTCAAGCGCTGATAGAAAGCACCGAAGCTGAAATCGTTATAGGTACAGAAAGCTGGCTGAAGCCAGAGATAAATTCTGCCGAAATTTTTACAAAGGCACAGACGGTGTTTAGAAAGGATAGATTGCATGCAACCGGTGGTGGAGTGTTCGTCGCTGTTAGTAGTAGTTTATCCTGTAGTGAAGTAGAAGTGGATAGTTCCTGTGAATTATTATGGGTGGAGGTTACACTCAACAACCGAGCTAGGTTAATAATTGGCTCCTTTTACCGACCCCCCGACTCAGCAGCATTAGTGGCAGAACAACTGAGAGAAAATTTGGAATACATTTCACATAAATTTTCTCAGCATGTTATGGTCTTAGGTGGAGATTTCAATTTACCAGATATAGACTGGGACACTCAGATGTTTAGGACGGGTGGTAGGGACAGAGCATCGAGTGACATTATACTGAGTGCACTATCCGAAAATTACCTCGAGCAATTAAACAGAGAACCGACTCGTGGAGATAACATCTTGGACCTACTGATAACAAACAGACCCGAACTTTTCGACTCTGTAAGTGCAGAACAGGGAATCAGTGATCATAAGGCCGTTGCAGCATCCCTGAATATGGAAGTTAATAGGAATATAAAAAAAGGGAGGAAGGTTTATCTGTTTAGCAAGAGTAATAGAAGGCAGATTTCAGACTACCTAACAGATCAAAACGAAAATTTCTGTTCCGACACTGACAATGTTGAGTGTTTATGGAAAAAGTTCAAGGCAATCGTAAAATGCGTTTTAGACAGGTACGTGCCGAGTAAAACTGTGAGGGACGGGAAAAACCCACCGTGGTACAACAACAAAGTTAGGAAACTACTGCGAAAGCAAAGAGAGCTTCACTCCAAGTTTAAACGCAGCCAAAACCTCTCAGACAAACAGAAGCTAAACGATGTCAAAGTTAGCGTAAGGAGGGCTATGCGTGAAGCGTTCAGTGAATTCGAAAGTAAAATACTAGGTACCGACTTGACAGAAAATCCTAGGAAGTTCTGGTCTTACGTTAAATCAGTAAGCGGCTCGAAACATCATGTCCAGACACTCCGGGATGATGATGGCATTGAAACAGAGGATGACAAGCGTAAAGCTGAAATACTAAACACCTTTTTCCAAAGCTGTTTCACAGAGGAAGACCGCACTGCAGTTTCTTCTCTAAATCCTCGCACCAACGAAAAAATGGCTGACACTGAAATAAGTGTCCAAGGAATAGAAAAGCAACTGGAATCACTCAACAGAGGAAAGTCCACTGGACCTGACGGGATACCAATTCGATTCTACACAGAGTACGCGAAAGAACTTTCCCCCCTTCTAACAGCCGTGTACCGCAAGTCTCTAGAGGAACAGAAGGTTCCAAATGATTGGAAAAGAGCACAGGTAGTCCCAGTCTTCAAGAAGGGTCGTCGAGCAGATGCGCAAAACTATAGACCTATCTCTCTGACGTCGATCTGTTGTAGAATTTTAGAACATGTCTTTTGCTCGAGTATCATGTCGTTTTTGGAAACTCAGAATCTACTATGTAGGAATCAACATGGATTCCGGAAACAGCGATCGTGTGAAACCCAACTCGCTTTATTTGTTCATGAGACCCAGAAAATATTAGATACAGGCTCCCAGGTAGATGCCATTTTCCTTGACTTCCGGAAGGCGTTCGATACAGTTCCGCACTGTCGCCTGATAAACAAAGTAAGAGCCTACGGAATATCAGACCAGCTGTGTGGCTGGATTGAAGAGTTTTTAGCAAACAGAACACAGCATGTTGTTCTCAATGGAGAGACATCTACAGACGTTAAAGTAACCTCTGGCGTGCCACAGGGGAGTGTTATGGGACCATTGCTTTTCACAATATATATAAATGACCTAGTAGATAGTGTCGGAAGTTCCATGCGGCTTTTCGCGGATGATGCTGTAGTATACAGAGAAGTTGCAGCATTAGAAAATTGTAGCGAAATGCAGGAAGATCTGCAGCGGATAGGCACTTGGTGCAGGGAGTGGCAACTGACCCTTAACATAGACAAATGTAATGTATTGCGAATACATAGAAAGAAGGATCCTTTATTGTATGATTATATGATAGCGGAACAAGCACTGGTAGCAGTTACATCTGTAAAATATCTGGGAGTATGCGTGCGGAACGATTTGAAGTGGAATGATCATATAAAATTAATTGTTGGTAAGGCGGGTACCAGGTTGAGATTCATTGGGAGAGTCCTTAGAAAATGTAGTCCATCAACAAAGGAGGTGGCTTACAAAACACTCGTTCGACCTATACTTGAGTATTGCTCATCAGTGTGGGATCCGTACCAGATCGGGTTGACGGAGGAGATAGAGAAGATCCAAAGAAGAGCGGCGCGTTTCGTCACAGGGTTATTTGGTTACGGAGATGTTTAACAAACTCAAGTGGCAGACACTGCAAGAGAGGCGCTCTGCATCGCGGTGTAGCTTGCTCGCCAGGTTTCGAGAGGGTGCGTTTCTGGATGAGGTATCGAATATATTGCTTCCCCCTACTTATACCTCCCGAGGAGATCACGAATGTAAAATTAGAGAGATTAGAGCGCGCACAGAGGCTTTCAGACAGTCGTTCTTCCCGCAAACCATACGCGACTGGAACAGGAAATGGAGATAATGACAGTGGCACGTAAAGTGCCCTCCGCCACACACCGTTGGGTGGCTTGCGGAGTATAAATGTAGATGTAGATGTAGATGTAGATGAACTGTTTGAGTACTGAGCATTGCAGTCACTGCAGTATAAATCTGGTCCAGGAGGGCAAAGGTGGTGTACTGGTTTTTCATCTGTTGACAGTCTGTGGAAGAAGGTAGCCTATACTGCTTGCTTCATTTTCAACAAATCCTCAGTATTATTTCTAATGGCCATCCCATAATACTGCTGTAGTTCATCAAAAGTTTCTTGTCTGTCAAACTTTGTTTCAGCTTCCTCAACCTGTGCACATCTTTTTCTGGACATGACCAACAGATCCCAGTTTTGTGATAATCTTCTCACCGCTACTACACTGTTATATGCTTCTGAGTCTCCATCACCTAAGAACTTAGTGTATCACACTCTCCTTCCATTCACAGATTGACTAAAGATTTCAATAGCTGCAGAGGCCTCCATACCACCACTTGTTCCTTCATAATTTCTGTCACAAATATGCCCTTCCTCATTCCCTGATTTAAACTTATAACAATATTTGGTTAAAATCTGGAAATCTATTACCTTTCCAGTATCCACACTGGTCACTGTAGAAACAGGATTCTTAGAACTGTAGCTGTGCTACTGCCAAGTGCCAACAAAAGTATGTCAGTCTTACCATCATTTCTTTCAACATGTTCATTTGCAGCACCCTTCATTGACTCACATGCTACATATTCCACAGCAGCTCCAATAAATCATGCATACTTGTTGATTTTACAAGGTGGGTGTGGCACATTCATCATGGCACACATTGTTTCTGCTGCAGTGTATCCTTTGCCAATAGCTCTCAATCCATAAAACCACCTAACATTTACTTCAAAATAATTATCTTTACACTTACCAGAAATTCCGAAATGAATGAGTATATTTACAACTGGCAAAATTAATGATAAGTTTCCTGGCTAGTCCATTTGATATAGCACTGTATTCATGTAAACTAACTGGCCCTCCAAATATTTTACAACACACACACATTCACCTAACACCCTTGTAAGGATGTGTAAATCTATCAGAATATAACTACCCTACCATTTACATCACCTTCAATTTGAGAAAACTGTGTATTACAACGTTTTATTTTAATCTACGAAGCACTAATAGGCCTTTCTCTAGATACTGACAAGTTTTCCTATATTTCATTGTCTGTAACTTCACATGCCACATGTTGAATACAGTGTTTCCCTTTATTCACAAATCTATTACCATGAAACCCACGTTTCTTAAAAAACACTTCGTTTTGGCATCATACTTTACTTTTTGAGAGTTTTACCAATCTATTCATCACTTTTCCTCAGAAAAATATTAACACTTTGACATACAATGCCTGTTTTTACTATGAAACAATATGTTACTGTTTTTTGCTACCAATATATATACGTAATTTAACATATATAACACAGTAATCCACAGCCTTCTATATAAAACATTACCAATTTTATTAGATCCTGAAGTAATGCAAGTAAAAATTTTAACATTTTCAATTGGTGTAGATCATATGTAAGAAAATAAAATATAATAGAGGGAAACATACCAGTCCTGTAACCCGGAAGGTGTATACGATCAAAGGCAGAGCCACGTGTGAAAGCACCCACGTGATTTACCAACTGACCTGCCTACACTGTGAAGCCTTCTATGTGGGAATGACCAGCAAAAAACTGTCCATTTGCATGAATGGACACAGGCAGACAGTGTTTGTTGCTAATGAGGATCACCCTGTGGCTAATCATGCCTTGGTGCACGGCCAGCACATCTTGGCACAGTTTTACACCGTCCGGGTTATCTGAATACTTCCCTCTAACACCAACCTGTCAGAACTCTGGAGATGGGAACTTGCCCTTCAGCATATCCTCTCTTCTCGCTATCCACCAGGCCTCAACCTCCGCTAATTTCTAATTTCAATTTGCCACCGCTCATACCTCACCTGTCTTTCAACAACATCTTTGCCTCTGTACTTCCTCCTCGACTCACATCTCTGCCCAAACTCTTTGCCTTTACAAATGTCTGCTTGTGTCTGTGTATATGCGGATGGATATGTGGGTGTATGCGAGTATATACCTGTCCTTTTTTCCCCCAAGGTAAGTCTTTCCGCTCCCGGGATTGGAATGAATCCTTACCCTCTCCCTTAAAACCCACATCCTTTCATCTTTCCCTCTCCTTCCCTCTTTCCTGACGAAGCAACCGTTTGTGCGAAAGCAGAATTTTGTGTGTATGTTTGTGTTTGTTTGTGTGTCTATCGACATGCCAGCGTTTTTGTTTGGTAAGTCTCAAAATCTTTGTTTTTTTAATATATATATATATATATATATAAATATAATAGAGGGAAACGTTCCACGTGGGAAAAATATATTTAAAAAGAAAGATGATGAGACTTACCAAACAAAAGCGCTGGCAGGTCGATAGACCTATCGACCTGCCAGCGCTTTTGTTTGGTAAGTCTCATCATCTTTCTTTTTAAATATATATATATATATATATATATATTGAAATGTTTGCTTGTGCCTGTATATGTGTGGATGGATATGTGTGTGTGTGCGAGTGTATACCTGTCCTTTTTTCCCTCTAAGGTAAGTCTTTCCGCTCCCGGGATTGGAATGACTCCTTACCCTCTCCCTAAAAACCCAAATCCTTTCATCTTTCCCTCTCCTTCCCTCTTTCCTGACGAGGCAACCATTGGTTGTGAAAGCTAGAATTTTGTGTGTATGTTTGTGTGTCTATCGACCTGCCAGCGCTTTTGTATATATATATATATATATATATATATGAGACTTATCGAACAAAAGCGCTTTTGTATATATATATATATATATATATATATATATATATATATATATATATATATATATATGAGACTTATCGAACAAAAGCGCTGGCAGGTCGATAGACACACAAACAAACACAAACATACACACAAAATTCTAGCTTTCGCAACCAACGGTTGCCTCGTCAGGAAAGAGGGAAGGAGAAGGAAAGACAAAAGGATATGGGTTTTAAGGGAGAGGGTAAGGAGTCATTCCAATCCCGGGAGTGGAAAGACTTACCTTACGGGGAAAAAAGGACAGGTATACACTCGCACACACACACATATCCATCCACATATACACAGACACAAGCAGACATTTGTAAAGGCAAAGAGTTTGGGCAGAGATGTCAGTTGGGACGGAAGTACAGAGGCAAAGATGATGTTGAAAGACAGGTGAGGTATGAGCGGCGGCAGATTGAAATTAGAAATTAGCGGAGATTGAGGCCTGGTGGATAGCGAGAAGAGAGGATATGCTGAAGGGCAAGTTCCCATCTCCGGAGTTCTGACAGGTTGGTGTTAGTGGGAAGTATCCAGATAACCCGGACGGTGTAACACTGTGCCAAGATGTGCTGACCGTGCACCAAGGCATGTTTAGCCACAGGGTGATCCTCATTACCAACAAACACTGTTTGCCTGTGTCCATTCATGCGAATGGACAGTTTGTTTCTGGTCATTCCCACATAGAATGCTTCACAGTGTAGGCAGGTCAGTTGGTAAATCACGTGGGTGCTTTCACACGTGGCTCTGCCTTTGATCGTGTACATCTTCCTGGTTACAGGACTGGAATAGGTGGTGGTGGGAGGTTGCATGGGACAGGTTTTACACCGGGGGTGGTTACAGGGGTAGGAGCCAGAGGGTTGGGAAGGTGGTATGGGGATTTCATAGGGATGAACTGAGAGGTTACGAAAATTAGGTGGACGGCGGAAAGACACTCTTGGTGGAGTGGGGAGGATTTCATGAAGGATGGATCTCATTTCAGGGCAGGATTTGAGGAAGTCGTATCCCTGCTGGAGAGCCACATTCAGAATCTGATCCAGTCCCGGAAAGTATCCTGTCACAAGTGGGGCACTTTTGGGGTTTTTCTGTGGAAGGTTCCGGGTTTGAGGAGATGAGGAAGTGGCTCTGGTTATTTGCTTCTGTACCAGGTCGGGAGGGTAGTTACGAGATGCAAAAGCTGTTTTCAGGTTGTTGGTGTAATGGTTCAAGGATTCCGGACTGGAGCAGATTCGTTTGCCACGAAGACCTAGGCCGTAGGGAAGGGACCGTTTGATGTGGAATGCGTGGCAGCTGTCATAATGGAGGTACTGTTGCTTGTTGGTGGGTTTGATGTGGACGGACGTGTGAAGCTGGCCATTGGACAGGTGGAGGTCAACGTCAAGGAAAGTTGCATGGGATTTAGAGTAGGACCAGGTGAATCTGATGGAACCAAAGGAGTTGAGGTTGGAGAGAAAATTCTGGAGTTCTTCTTCACTGTGAGTCCAGATCATGAAAATGTCATCAATAAATCTGTACCAAACTTTGGGTTGGCAGGCCTGGGTAACCAAGAAGGCTTCCTCTAAGTGACCCATGAATAGGTTGGCGTACGAGGGTGCCATCCTGGTACCCATGGCTGTTCCCTTTAATTGTTGGTATGTCTCGCCTTCAAAAGTGAAGAAGTTGTGGGTCAGGATGAAGCTGGCTAAGGTAATGAGGAAAGAGGTTTTAGGTAGGACGGCAGGTGATCGGCGTGAAAGGAAGTGCTCCATCGCAGCGAGGCCCTGGACATGCGGAATATTTGTGTATAAGGAAGTGACATCAATGGTTACAAGGATGGTTTCCGGGGGTAACAGACTGGGTAGGGATTCCAGGCGTTCGAGAAAGTGGTTGGTGTCTTTGATGAAGGATGGGAGACTGCATGTAATGGGTTGAAGGTGTTGATCTACGTAGGCAGAGATGCGTTCTGTGGGGGCTTGGTAACCAGCTACAATGGGACGGCCGGGATGATTGGATTTGTGAATTTTGGGAAGAAGGTAGAAGGTAGGGGTGCGGGGTGTTGGTGGGGTCAGGAGGTTGATGGAGTCAGGTGAAAGGTTTTGTAGGGGGCCTAAGGTTCTGAGGATTCCTTGAAGCTCCGCCTGGACATCAGGAATGGGATTACCATGGCAAACTTTGTAAGTAGTGTTGTCTGAAAGCTGACGCAGTCCCTCAACCACATACTCCCGACGATCAAGTACCACAGTCGTGGAACCCTTGTCCGCCGGAAGAATGACGATGGATTGGTCAGCCTTCAGATCACGGATAGCCTGGGCTTCAGCAGTGGTGATGTTGGGAGTAGGATTAAGGTTTTTTAAGAAGGATTGAGAGGCAAGGCTGGAAGTCAGAAATTCCTGGAAGGTTAGGAGAGGGTGATTTTGAGGAAGAGGAGGTGGGTCCCGCTGTGACGGAGGACAGAACTGTTCCAGGCATGGTTCAATTTGGATAGTATCTTGGCCCCCTACAAAACATTCCACGTGGGATAAATATATCTAAAACAAAGATGATGAGACTTACCAAACAAAAGTGCTGGCAGGTCGATAGACACACAAACAAACACAAACATACACACAAAATTCAAGCTTTCGCAACAAACAGTTGCTTCATCAGGAAAGAGGGAAGGGGAGGGAAAGACGAAAGGATGTGGGTTTTAAGGGAGAGGGTAAGGAGTCATCCCAATCCCGGGAGCGGAAAGACTTACCTTAGGGGGAAAAAAGGACAGGTATACACTCGCACACACACACATATCCATCCGCACATACACAGACACAAGCAGACATCCTGTCACAAGTGGGGCACTTGTGGGGTTCTCCCGTGGGAGGTTCTGGGTTTGAGGAGATGAGGAAGTGGCTCTGGTTATTTGCTTCTGTACCAGGTCGGGAGGGTAGTTGCAGGATGCGAAAGCTGTTTTCAGGTTGTTGGTGTAATGGTTCAGGGATTCCGGACTGGAGCAGATTTGTTTGCCACGGAGACCTAGGCTGTAGGGAAGTGACCGTTTGATGTGGAATGGGTGGCAGCTGTCGTAATGGAGATACCGTTGCTTGTTGGTGGGTTTGATGTGGACAGACATGTGAAGCTGGCCATTGGACACATCACTTACCTTTACCACATAATCACTTTTCAATTCTACAAATGCTTTTATTTCTTCCTCCACACTCTCATCATTAGCTGTAGAAAATTGTACACAAATCTTATGCCTAAGAACACAATAGTAACAAAATGATGGGTCTTGCACAACAATTTCTACATTGTCTTTTATTTGGTGCAAGTATGTCCCATATTCAACAATACAAAAGGAAAGTAATAAATGTTTGTCACCTTCTTGCCCATTGCAAGTAAAGAAGATGTCTCAAAATTTAATATTCAATAGTGACAATAAAAAATATAAAAACATTCTCTCAGAGATCTGGAACTTTTCCAGGGTCTGTAGGATGAGTGGTAGTTGCTATTTGACACACCCAGTAAAAATCTTTGCTGATAACATGCTTTATGGAAAATGGGTAAGTAACTGTATTCAAACAGGGAAATGTGCTTAATCATGTTTGTATGGTTTCAATTCAGTGATGTTTCTAAATCCAAATAACCTTCTTGATCTGGGATAGATAAGTCTATACACATTAGGTTGTGGGCTTTCTTTTATTTCAAATGGACAAATGTCAATGTTTACTTTAACATATGGACAACCTAACTCAACATCTTTGTCTATTTCTGTATTTTCAAACAATAGATCATTTTCAATTTCTTTAGTTCCTAAGTCTAATGTCTCTTTCCTACACTTAGACACATCCCTCTCTGTTTGCAAAGCATTGACATTTAAACATAAACCTTTGTTTTCATCTGTTCCTTTTAACACTGTGTTGTCACTTAACAAACTACTGTTTTCACCCCATTTTTTATAAAGTCCACTGCGGATTCTTGTCCACCATGTAGGATACAAGGTTGCACTTACCTTTGCTAATTCTTTCCAAAAGGCATCTTTGTTTATACAGTTTCCATAGTTGTTCCACAAAACTTCTAAAAACTTTTCCCCTTTCTCTTGAAAACACACATTTACATTCCATCCCTTTATATTTTCTTTAATATTATTATTATTATTACCATTCTCATAGATTAGTGTTTCATAGTTCCCAATAGGCAATAGCTTGTCCTCAGATACACATTCCCTAGTCTGCATTTCACTTACATTAACCTCATTATTACCCATGTTTATCACATCACTTACCTTTACCACATAATCACTTTTCAATTCTACAAATGCTTTTATTTCTTCCTCCACACTCTCATCAATAACATCACTTGATTTAGGATCATTATTTAAATGTCCCTCTATTACTTCTTCCTCCTCCTCCACAACAACCCCATCTTCAGTTTCCCCCCTATGTATCTGAATCTCAGCAATTGAGTCTTTGGCTCCATTAAACACTTCGTCGTCCCCCTTCTTATCAAATAAACCCCCCAAAATAGATTCTATTTGTGGTGTGTCTGACTTGTTATTAACACCAGTATCTTTTTCAGCCCAACTATGGAACTCTGCAATACCTTCAACTTCTGCACTTTCACTAACTACCTGTGCTTGAACACTGTTTTTATTAACTGTATCCCTTTTACTCATAGTATTCCAAAACCTTTTATTAAATTCTAATTTATTCATTCTAACAACATCAGTATTTTCATGGTACTTACTCTTTACATTGTATCTTCTTTTCCAGTTTTGGTTATGTGTTGTCCTGTCATAATATTGTCTATCCCCAAAACTATGGACATCTAGTGGGACTGTCCACCGTTTCCCGGCTGGTTCCCTCGGTCCGTCCGTTTGTACTTGTCGTTTTGTTCACTAGTTTCAACAAACCCCCTTCTATCTTGTGCTCTTCCCCAATACCTATTTCTATCATTCCTGTTATCTCTCCTCCATCCTCCCTCCTGTGTATTGTTTCTGAAATCATTTTCATATCTCCTATCTCCCCTATTTGGAGCATTATTTCCAGAATTTTCAAAGTCTCTCCTCCCATAATAATCTCTATTTACATTCCTGTTCCACCCCCCATACTGGTTGTTGCCAGAGCCAAAACTTTGGTTATTTTCTCTTTCCAAGGCCCTATCTAATCTATCTACAAATTTCAGGAACTCTTCCATTGAATCGTCTGGTCCATGGACCAATTCTCACTGCAGTCTCTCTGGTAACCTTCTTTTTAAAACATCAATTTGTGTCATAATATCAAAAGACTTATTCAAGTGAGCAAGCTTTTTCAATTGATCTCTGCAAAATTTTTGCATTCCCCCTACTTTCCCTCTATACACTGGTCCATTTAGAAATTCTGAATTTAATCTGGCTTGTATGGATTGTGACCAAAATTTGCAAATAAACTTAGCTTCAAACTCTTCAAAAGTATTCCAAGAATCATTATTCTCATTTGCCCAGGATAGGGCCTCCCCTTCTAGAAACCGTTTTACTAACTTAATTTTTATGTTATCTGACATTCCTACAACAAACATATCCTTACATTGGTGAATAATGTCAATAGGGTGCAGATTTTCACCAGAAAAGCATTTCACTTAGATGTGCCCATACATTGTATTTTGATTGTAAATTGTTTGTTTGGATATCAATGCATCCTGCAATTGTGTATATTTAGAGTGTATATTTTCTACTTTTGTATCTACATTAGTGGTATACAGGTTGTATTCTTGTTTAAGGTTTTCTGATGTTTTGTCTATTCTCTGATATAATCTTTTAGCTTCAGTATCTACTCTATTGTAGATGATAGCAATGCTGTCTGTGTTCGCTTGTATGTTTTCATTTAAACTTTCAACTTTAACTTGAAATTCTTTTCTGAAGTGTATCAACTGTTCTCTAGTGTTCTTACTGAGGGTAGTTTTAATTTCCTCACACTTCTCATTGAGATGAGTACTTAATAGATCAAAATTCAAACTTAACTTATCCAGTCTATCTGTGTTTTCTTTAAGTTTCAAACTTACTTGTTCACTTGATTGTTTAAGTTGCGAGCTTATTTGAGTTGCAAACTCTGCTAGCCACTCTGTTAACTTTAATTGTTCACCATCCCCTGGTTCAATTTTTACATTTCCTACAATCTCATCCCTCTCAGGTAGAGACATGTTAACTATTAATTATTTTAAATGACGACAACAACAAAATACCTTGCTTTATGTAGCTATGCTATGATGTCGTGATCGGTGTTCCTGTTGGCTTTCTTCACTTCTATTCGGTTTTATCGAAGCTGAAGTCTTGATTGATGAATTCCATTGACATAATCCAGACGTTAATCTTCCGAGCGGTGTGATGATAGTTTTTCGTAGTCGCACTAACAAACTTTATTTTTATTTATTTTTTTTTCTTTGACATATTTTCACTGTTGCCACACTGCACAAATAAACTTTTTTGGAGTGCTAAGCATATACGAAATTTATCGCTGCACTATTATCATCGATGCACTTAAAGATCCCGGACGAGCCCCCACTTTTGTAATGGTCGCCTGGTCGTAGATATTGCTAATTGCTATAATCGCACTATTTAACTCCCATTTACAGAGCTTGTTAGCACTTGATTTTAGGTTGGCACCATTAAAATGCATTGTGTTGTGGTAATCGCTGCTACTTGCTGGATCGCTGCCGTGTCTCAATGCTGATGCTGGCTCTAAATCTGGTTGTCTAGGGTTAAAAACATGAGGTCCTGTGTTTTTTATGTGCTTTTGATGATAAAGAACAAGCGAAACCAACAAATATGTAAACTTCAAATATTTATTACTCCGGTGGCCATCTTAATTCCACTGTCCACCACAGACCATGACACAACACAAAGTAGTATTTCCTTTACATGTTCTTTGCTTTGTTTATCCACCTCAAACAATAACACACAAACACACTTTACCAAACTGACATTCCGACTGCCTCTTGACCCTTCTTGCTGCTTGTATTTATAACATTGTCAAAGAACTACTAAAAAGAGATATAGTTTACAAGTCACATGTACTTCTGTTATCATAATTTGTGCAGAAAAGTTATTAATTTGTATCGAGTGACATAATTTAACATGTTATTAAAATGACAGACAGATTTGTTGACTTGACATAATAATTCTTTGTTACAAAAAGGCCGTTTTTTAGAAGTTTGTCAATTGACTTCTCTAATTTGCATAAATAAGTAAATAACATGAATTATTAAGAATTACATTGGTTTTCGTCTAAAATAGGATTGATTTCGTGAATACTGAGTGAAAACGCTCCTAGTGAACAAATAGATTTCACTGGGTGATTTTTATTTAAGGAGATCCAAAATACCTAAGTTGGCTACTATTTTTCGTACTTCATATTAATTATTTGAGATGAACTTAGCGTTTTTACATGATGACATTTGCTGTATCAGTGATCAAGTGATATTAACTTTTGTGTGGGTCAGTTATTCAGTATAATTTAACGGGTTGACTGTTTATGGAGACATGTTATGCAATCATTGTTAACATACACAATAACTTTTCTATAATCATAAATACTCGTTATACTGGTTGAATTTGGAGGGTATCACATACTTCGGTAAAGTAAAGCCTTTAATATGTTCCGTTACAAGGTCAACATCAAAGAAAGTGGTATGGGATTTGGAGTAGGACCAGGTGAATCTGATGGAACCAAAGGAGTTGAGGTTGGAGAGGAAATTCTCAAGTTCTTCTTCACTGTGAGTCCAGATCATGAAAATGTCATCAATAAATCTGTACCAAACTTTGGGTTGGCAGGCCTGGCTAACCAAGAATGCTTCCTCTAAGCGACCCATGAATAGGTTGGCGTACGAGGGGGCCATCCTGGTACCCATGGCTGTTCCCTTTAATTGTTGGTATGTCTGGCCTTCGAAAGTGAAGAAGTTGTGGGTCAGGATGAAGCTGGCTAAGGTAATGAGGGAAGAGGTTTTAGGTAGGGTGGCAGGTGATCGGCGTGAAAGGAAGTGCTCCATCGCAGTGAGGCCCTGGACATGCGGAATATTTGTGTATAAGGAAGTGGCATCAATGGTTACAAGGATGGTTTCTGGGGGTAACAGACTGGGTAAGGATTCCAGGCGTTCGAGAAAGTGGTTGGTGTCTTTGATGAAGGATGGGAGACTGCATGTAATGGGTTGAAGGTGTTGATCTACGTAGGCAGAGATGCGTTCTGTGGGGGCTTGGTAACCAGCTACAATGGGACGGGCAGGATGATTGGGTTTGTGAATTTTAGGAAGAAGGTAGAAGGTAGGGGTGCGGGGTGTTGGTGGGGTCAGGAGGTTGATGGAGTCAGGTGAAAGGTTTTGTAGTTGACCTAAGGTTCTGAGGATTCCTTGAAGCTCCGCCTGGACATCAGGAATGGGATTACCTTGGCAAACTTTGTATGTAGTGTTGTCTGAAAGCTGACGCAATCCCTCAGCCACATACTCCCGACGATCAAGTACCACAGTCGTGGAAACCTTGTCCGCCGGAAGAATGACGATGGATCGGTCAGCCTTCAGATCACGGATAGCCTGGGCTTCAGCAGTGGTGATGTTGTGAGTAGGATTAAGGATTTTTAAGAAGGATTGAGAGGCAAGGCTGGAAGTCAGAAATTCCTGGAAAGTTTGGAGAGGGTGATTTTGAGGAAGAGGAGGTGGGTCCCGCTGCGATGGAGGACGGAACTGTTCCAGGCAGGGTTCAATTTGGATAGTGTCTTGGGGAGTTGGATCATTAGGAGTAGGATTAGGATCATTTTTCTTCATGGCAAAGTGGTATTTCCAGCAGAGAGTACGGGTGTAGGACAGTAAATCTTTGACAAGGGCTGTTTGGTTGGATCTGGGAGTGGGGCTGAAGTTGAGGTTTTGGATAGGACAGAGGTTTCGGATTAGGAGAGAGGTTTGGGGGAAAGGTTAACTACTGAATTAGGGTGTTGTGGTTCCAGGTTGTGTTGATTGGAATTTTGAGGTTTTGGGGGGAGTGGAGCTGGAAGTGGGAGATTGAGTAGATTTGAGAGACTGGGTCTGTGTGCAATGAGAGGAGGTTGAGGTTTGCTGGAAAGGTTGTGAGGGGTGAGTGAGTTGCCTTTCCGGAGGTGGGAAACCAGGAGATTGGATAGTTTTTTGAGGTGGAGGGCACTTTTTGGGTTCTTCTTTGGGAGGTTCTGGGTTTGAAGGGATGAGGAAGTGGCTCTAGTTATTTGCTTCTGTACCAGGTCGGGAAGGTAGTTGCGAGATGCGAAAGCTGTTTTCAGGTTGTTGGTGTAATGGTTCAGGGATTCCGGACTGGAGCAGATTCGTTTGCCACGAAGACCTAGGCTGTAGGGAAGTGACCGTTTGATGTGGAATGGGTGGCAGCACATCTTGGCACACTGTTACACTGTCCGGGTTATCTGGATACTTCCCACTAACACCAACCTGTAAGAACTCCGGAGATGCGAACTAGCCCTTCAGTATATCCCTCTTCTCATTATCCGCCAGGCCTCAACCTCTGCTAATTTCAAGTTGCCGCCACTCATACCTCACCTGTATTTCAACAACATCTTTGCCTCTTTACTTCCGCCTCGACTGACATCTCTGCCCAAACTCTTTGCCTTTACAAATGTCTGCTTGTGTCTGTGTATGTGTGGATGGATATGTGTGTGTGTGTGCGAGTGTATACCTGTCCTTTTTTCCCCTTGAGGTAAGTCTTTCCGCTCCCGGGATTGGAATGACTCCTTACCCTCTCCCTTAAAACCCACATCCTTTCGTTTCTCCCTCTCCTTCCCTCTTTCCTGATGAAGCAACTGTTTGTTGCGAAAGCTTGAATTTTGTGTGTATGTTTGTGTTTGTTTGTGTGTCTATCGACCTGCCAGCGCTTTTGTTTGGTAAGTCTCAAATATATATATATATATATATATATATATATATATATATATATATATATATATATATATATATATATATATATATATATATAATAGAGGGAAACATTCCACGTGGGAAAAATATATTTAAAAAGAAAGATGATGAGACTTACCAAACAAAAGCACTGGCAGGCCGATAGACACACAAACAAACACAAACATACACACAAAATTCTAGCTTTCGCAACCAACGGTTGCCTCGTCAGGAAAGAGGGAAGGAGAAGGAAAGACAAAAGGATATGGGTTTTAAGGGAGAGGGTAAGGAGTCATTCCAATCTCGGGAGCGGAAAGACTTACCTGAGGGTGAAAAAACGACAGGTATACACTCGCACACACACACATATCCATCCGCATATGCACAGACACAGGCAGACATTTGTAAAGGCAAAGGGCAGAGATGTCAGTCGGGACAGAAGTACAGAGGCAAAGATGATGTTGAAAGACAGGTGAGGTATGAGCGGCGGCAGATTGAAATTAGAAATTAGCGGAGATTGAGGCCTGGCGGATAGCGAGAAGAGAGGATATGCTGAAGGGCAAGTTCCCATCAGAACTCCGGAGATGGGAACTTGCCCTTCAGCATATCCTCTCTTCTCGCTATCCGCCAGGCCTCAATCTCCGCTAATTTCTAATTTCAATCTGCCGCCGCTCATACCTCACCTGTCTTTCAACATCATCTTTGCCTCTGTACTTCCGTCCCGACTGACATCTCTGCCCAAACTCTTTGCCTTTACAAATGTCTGCTTGTGTCTGTGTATATGCGGATGGATATGTGTGTGTGTGCGAGTGTATACCTGTCCTTTTTTCCCCCTAAGGTAAGTCTTTCCGCTCCCGGGATTGGAATGACTCCTTACCCTCTCCCTTAAAACCCATATCCTTTTGTCTTTCCTTCTCCTTCCCTCTTTCCTGACGAGGCAACCGTTGGTTGCGAAAGCTAGAATTTTGTGTGTATGTTTGTGTTTGTTTGTGTGTCTATCGGCCTGCCAGCGCTTTTGTTTGGTAAGTCTCATCATCTTTCTTTATATATATATATATATATATATATATATATATATATATATATATATTCCAGCTTTCGCAACCAACGGTTGCCTCGTCAGGAAAGAGGGAAGGAGAGGGAAAGACAAAAGGATTTGGGTTTTAAGGGAGAGGGTAAGGAGTCATTCCAATCCCGGGAGCGGAAAGACTTACCTTAGGGGGAAAAAAGGACAGGTATACACTCGCACACACACACACACATATCCATCCACATATACACAGACACAAGCAGACATTTGTAAAGGCAAAGAGTTTGGGCAGAGATGTCAGTTGGGGCGGAAGTACAGAGGCAAAAATGAAAGACAGGTGAGGTATGAGCGGCGGCAAATTGAAATTAGAAATTAGCGGAGATTGAGGCCTGGCGGATAGCGAGAAGAGAGGATATGCTGAAGGGCAAGTTCCCATCTCCGGAGTTCTGACAGGTTGGTGTTAGTGGGAAGTATCCAGATAACCCGGATGGTGTAACACTGTGCCAAGATGTGCTGACCGTGCACCAAGGCATGTTTAGCCACAGGGTGATCCTCATTACCAACAAACACTGTTTGCCTGTGTCCATTCATGCGAATGGACAGTTTGTTTCTGGTCATTCCCACATAGAATGCTTCACAGTGTAGGCAGGTCAGTTGGTAAATCACGTGGGTGTTTTCACACGTGGCTCTGCCTTTGATCGTGTACATCTTCCTGGTTACAGGACTGGAATAGGTGGTGGTGGGAGGTTGAATGGGACAGGTTTTACACCGGGGGTGGTTACAGGGGTAGGAGCCAGAGGGTTGGGAAGGTGGTATGGGGATTTCATAGGGATGAACTAAGAGGTTACGAAGGTTAGGTGGACGGCGGAAAGACAGTCTTGGTGGAGTGGGGAGGATTTCATGAAGGATGGATCTCATTTCAGGGCAGGATTTGAGGAAGTCATATCCCTGCTGGAGAGCCACATTCAGAATCTGATCCAGTCCCGGAAAGTATCCTGTCACAAGTGGGGCACTTTTGGGGTTCTTCTGTGGAAGGTTCCGGGTTTGAGGAGATGAGGAAGTGGCTCTGGGTATTTGCTTCTGTACCAGGTCGGGAGGGTAGTTACGGGATGCAAAAGCTGTTTTCAGGTTGTTGGTGTAATGGTTCAAGGATTCCGGACTGGAGCAGATTTGTTTGCCACGAAGACCTAGGCTGTAGGGAAGGGACCGTTTGATGTGGAATGCGTGGCAGCTGTCATAATGGAGGTACTGTTGCTTGTTGGTGGGTTTGATGTGGACGGACGTGTGAAGCTGGCCATTGGACAGGTGGAGGTCAACGTCAAGGAAAGTTGCATGGGATTTAGAGTAGGACCAGGTGAATCTGATGGAACCAAAGGAGTTGAGGTTGGAGAGGAAATTCTCAAGTTCTTCTTCACTGTGAGTCCAGATCATGAAAATGTCATCAATAAATCTGTACCAAATTTTGGGTTGGCAGGCCTGGGTAATCAAGAACGCTTCCTCTAAGTGACCCATGAATAGGTTGGCGTACGAGGGGGCCATCCTGGTACCCATGGCTGTTCCCTTTAATTGTTGGTATGTCTCGCCTTCAAAAGTGAAGAAGTTGTGGGTCAGGATGAAGCTGGCTAAGGTAATGAGGAAAGAGGTTTTAGGTAGGGCGGCAGGTGATCGGCGTGAAAGGAAGTGCTCCATCACAGCGAGGCCCTGGACATGCGGAATATTTGTGTATAAGGAAGTGGCATCAATGGTTACAAGGATGGTTTCCGGGGGTAACAGACTGGGTAGGGATTCCAGGCATTCGAGAAAGTGGTTGGTGTTTTTGATGAAGGATGGGAGACTGCATGTAATGGGTTGAAGGTGTTGATCTACGTAGGCAGAGATGCGTTCTGTGGGGGCTTGGTAACCAGCTACAATAGGACGGCCGGGATGATTGGGTTTGCGAATTTTGGGAAGAAGGTAGAAGGTAGGGGTGCGGGGTGTTGGTGGGGTCAGGAGGTTGATGGAGTCAGGTGAAAGGTTTTGTAGGGGGCCTAAGGTTCTGAGGATTCCTTGAAGCTCCGCCTGGACATCAGGAATGGGATTACCTTGGCAAACTTTGTAACTAGTGTTGCCTGAAAGCTGACGCAGTCCCTCAGCCACATACTCCCGACGATCAAGTACCACAGTCGTGGAACCCTTGTCCGCCGGAAGAATGACGATAGATTGGTCAGCCTTCAGACCACGGATTGCCTTATACACAAACATTTCGCATGTCCAGGGCCTCGCTGCGATGCAGCACTTCCTTTCACGCTGATCACCTGCCGCCCTGCCTAAAACCTCTCTCCTCATTACCTTAGCCAGCTTCATCCTGACCCACAACTTCTTCACCTTTGAAGGCCAGACATACCAACAATTAAAGGGAACAGCCATGGGTACCAGGATGGCCCCCTCGTACACCAACCTATTCATGGGTCGCTTAGAGGAAGCGTTCTTGGTTACCCAGGCCTGCCAACCCAAAATTTGGTACAGATTTATTGATGACATTTTCATGATCTGGACTCACAGTGAAGAAGAACTCGAGAATTTCCTCTCCAACCTCAACTCCTTTGGTTCCATCAGATTCACCTGGTCCTACTCTAAATCCCATGCAACTTTCCTTGACGTTGACCTCCACCTGTCCAATGGCCAGCTTTACACGTCCGTCCACATCAAACCCACCAACAAGCAACAGTACCTCCATTATGACAGCTGCCACCTATTCCACATCAAATGGTCCCTTCCCCACAGCCTAGGTCTTCGTGGCAAACAAATCTGCTCCAGTCCAGAATCCTTGAACCATTACACCAACAACCTGAAAACAGCTTTTGCATCCCATAACTACCCTCCCGACCTGGTACAGAAGCAAATAACCAGAGCCACTTCCTCATCTCCTCAAACCCGGAACCTTCCACAGAAGAACCCCAAAAGTGCCCCACTTGTGATAGGATACTTTCCGGGACTGGATCAGATTCTGAATGTGGCTCTCCAGCAGGGATACGACTTCCTCAAATCCTGCCCTGAAATGAGATCCATCCTTCATGAAATCCTCCCCACTCCACCAAGAGTGTCTTTCCGCCATCCACCTAACCTTCGTAACCTCTTAGTTCATCCTTATGAAATCCCCATACCACCTTCCCTACCCTCTGGCTCCTACCCCTGTAACCACCCCCAGTGTAAAACCTGTCCCATGCACCATCCCACTACCACCTATTCCAGTCCTGTAACCCGGAAGATGTACACGATCAAAGGCAGAGCCACATGTGAAAGCACCCACGTGATTTACCAACTGACCTGCCTACACTGTGAAGCATTCTATGTGGGAATGACCAGCAACAAACTGTCCATTCACATGAATGGACACAGGCAGACAGTGTTTGTTGGTAATGAGGATTACCCTGTGGCTAAATATGCCTTGGTGCACGGTCAGCACATCTTGGCACAGTGTTACACCGTCCGGGTTATCTGGATACTTCCCACTAACACCAACCTGTCAGAACTCCGGAGATGGGAACTTGCCCTTCAGCATTTCCTCTCTTCTCGCTATCCACCAGGCCTCAATCTCCGCTAATTTCTAATTTCAATTTGCCGCCGCCGCTCATACCTCACCTGTCTTTCATCTTTGCCTCTGTACTTCCGCCCCAACTGACATCTCTGCCCAAACTCTTTGCCTTTACAAATGTCTGCTTGTGTCTGTGTATATGCAGATGGATATGTGTGTGTGTGCGAGTGTATACCTGTCCTTTTTTCCCCCTAAGGTAAGTCTTTCCGCTCCCGGGATTGGAATGACTCCTTACCCTCTCCCTTAAAACCCAAATCCTTTTGTCTTTCCCTCTTCTTCCCTCTTTCCTGATGAGGCAACCGTTGGTTGCGAAAGCTAGAATTTTGTGTGTATGTTTGTGTTTGTTTGTGTGTCTATCGACCTGCCAGCGCTTTTTTTTGGTAAGTCTCGTCATCTTTCATATATATATAATATAAATATATAAATATAATAGAGGGAAACATTCCACGTGGGAAAAATATATTTAAAAAGAAAGATGATGAGACTTACCAAACAAAAACGCTGGCAGGTCGATAGACACACAAACAAACACAAACAAACACACAAAAATCTAGCTTTCGCAACCAACAGTTGCCTCGTCAGGAAAGAGGGAAGGAGAAGGAAAGACAAAAGGATATGGGTTTTAAGGGAGAGGGTAAGGAGTCATTCCAATCCCGGGAGCGGAAAGACTTACCTTAGGGGGAAAAAAGGACAGGTATACACTCGCACACACACACATATCCATCCGCATATACACAGACACAAGCAGACATTTGCCACACAGCAGGTCTAGAGAGACTTCCTAGCACTCGCCCCAGTTGTACAGCCGACTTTGCTAGCAAAGCTACACTGACAAATACGCTCTCATTTTCCGAGACGATATATAAAAACAAAGATGATGTAACTTACCGAAGGAAAACGTTGGTATGTTGATAGAGACACTAACAAACACACACACAAAATTCAAGCTTTCGCAACCAATGGTTGCTTCATCAGGAAAGAGGGAAGGAGAGGGAAAGACGAAAGGATGTGGGTTTTAAGGGAGAGGGTAAGGAGTCATTTCAATCCGAGGAGGGAAAAAGGGACAGGTATACACACACACACACACACACACACACATATCCATCCGCACATATACAGACACAAGCAGACAGACAGATTTTTAGCAACTGTTAACTTGATCTTTGTTAGAGGCAAGACAAATGTCATGGTTAGCAAGCCAGCTCTGTTGTAAATGTAACTGTGCTTCTAACATTTGGATACGCGAGTAGACTTTCTTATCATTATTTGTGCATGCAGAGAGTGAGATTTGTAAAAGTTTGATGTTTAAATATATGTCGTTAAGTGAAGCAAAAGAAACTGTGTACATCTACCTATTTCTATAAGTAGAAAGAGTCTTGAGGGATTCCTGTTCCTAACAATATACTGTGAATGAAAAGAGAAAGGGAGTTTGCAGCAGCAGGCTAACTAGCTAGGAAAGTCGGCTGACCATCTCAAGTAAGTCATATCCTTAAAGAAGTTGAAGTTTGCACACATATATCACCACTTCAAGTCATCCAAAACACTAGAACGTTGCGACCAGGGAAAAAGGGCTCTAAAAACAGGAGCTCTAAGACCAAAAACTAGAACACCAAAAATGAGAACAGTGAATGTTGTATGTTGCCATAGGAACTAAACCGAAGACGATAAAGAACTTGCTCCAACACTTTGGGTCATACCTAAGTATTCTAAAGACAAAAAATTTGAATTTATAAATAGTGAAGAAGATTCCAGTGTGTTTCTCTAAGAAGAAATACACCAAGATCACTTTGACTAAGAAGATCTGGTGCAAGGAGTGGATAGCTCTCACACACATCAATGGGACACAGACGCAGAAACCAACATCTGATGCCACTGGCACCAGTTGCTGTTCACTGGTGCGGATCACATATCTGCTCATCGACGCAGCCCAAATTCTATGCCGGGTGAGCGTAAAACATAACTTTATTGTTTAAATACAACATTGTATAAACTGATGCATGAACTATATTAGTGTAGTTATTGTGGTGTCACCGCCAGACACCACACTTGCTAGGTGGTAGCCTTTAAATCGGCCGCGGTCTGCTAGTATACGTCGGACCTACGTGTCGCCACTGTCAGTGATTGCAGACCAAGCGCCGCCACACAGCAGGTCTAGAGAGACTTCCTAGCACTCGCCCCAGTTGTACAGCCGACTTTGCTAGCAAAGCTACACTGACAAATACGCTCTCATTTGCCGAGACGATAGTTAGCATAGCCTTCAGCTACATCATTTGCTACGACCTAGCAAGGCACCATTACCAGTTTATATTGAGATTATAAATCATGTATCAACAAGAGCGATGTTCACCAATTATGGAATAAAGTTAAGTATTACTTCTACTACGTACTTTATTTGCTGTATTAATTACATTGTAATGTTCCAGACCTCACGCCAGTCTGCGTGAGCTTAAACGCGTGCTATTCGGCTACAAGTCATAGTGGATTGGCTGTCGGGTCAGTCCACTACAGTTATTATACTTAAAGTTAATTTTTAAATGCTCACAAAGTCCAGAGTGGGTACAAATATTAATAACGGGCTGCAAGTTGGGGAAACTTCAGAACCTTGGATATGAGAGTTACAAAAGAAGGATCTGACTGGTCTGAGTTAGTAAATCTAATTAAAACTCAATTAAAATAGACTCTAAGTGAAGAATTTGGGGTAATGAATTCTCGATTAGATTATCCAAGTAAAACTTTAAATGTTAATTTAGATGACCAGAGTCAGCAGTCGAATGCTCAGAATGAAACTCTAAGGAAAGAAATAGGTTTGATACATTCTAGTTTGAATGCTCAGAGTAAAGTTCTAAATAACCAGAGTGAAACCCTGAATAGGCAAGCAACAAAACCAGGTTTGTTAAATGCCAAAGTTGATGCACAGAGCAAAGAATTTAGTAATCTATGCAAAGGCATGGATGTTTTCAAGACTGATTTTGACACACTAAATAGTAAAGTAGATAATTTGAAATTACATTTAAAGAAGAAATTGACTGATTCTTTAAACATTCATGTAAATCAAATGCTTAATGACTTCAATCAAAAACAGAGGGATAAATTTCCGGATCTGACAAAAAGATTAGAACTGAATATTGAGGAGAAATGTAATAGTGTAGAATTAGAGATTAATGAAAAGTTAGGATCATTGGGGGATCTATGTAATGCTAAGTTTAATGCTGTAAAGCAGGGATGGCATACTTTGAAAGACAGCGTTGATAAGCATAGTGAATTAATACCTGTCATTCAGTCACAAATCACAGATGTAAGTACATGAGTAGACAGTGTAGAAAGAAGCTTCAAAGAGAAGATAGCGAGCTCTGATATCATAAATGTAAGTAGTCTGGAGGAACAGATAGAAGAAATTGTAGATCGGAAAGTCACTGAGAGAATAACATCTGGGAATACATCTCCTATGGCTTCTTCTGAACTTATAGATACCAGGAAGAGCATAGACAAACTCTGGAGAGAAGTCAAACTCATACATGAACAAGTAGAAAAAAAGAGTATCTTCACCTAATGTTGTGTTAACTAGGGAAGGTGTGACTGATTTGCAGTGGTGAGACTTCCAAAAGAAATTTAAAGAGAAATACTGGTCTGCCAGTGCACAAGAAAAGTTAATATCAGATCCATGGGACCCAGGTGGAGTCATATATCCCCCAGAGATGTATCATTCTGAGTTAATGGGCAGAGTGATGACTGTAAGATCCAGAGTTGTTTTTGGTGTTTCTTCCAAAATAGTTTTCCTGCACCCAATTGCTTGCAAATCTTAAACTATTCTGTCATCTATTTCAAAAATCTTAAACTATCCTGTAATCTTTACTTGTAAAACTGGATATGACAATAAAACAAATACTAATTTAGATGAAATAAATGGAATATTTTGTTTGTGAAAAATATAATGTGATGAATTGAATGACTATTACACTGATATAATTTTCTATTTTGCATAGGGTACTTTATACCTTTTTTGAGATGCGATATAAATGGGAGAGTTTGTATCAATTTTGAAAATGGGTGGGTATTGTAAAGCATGATTTACATTAACCAATAAATCATGGCTAATGCAAGGCACACATCACACCTTTCACGCAACCCTCACAAACAAGTGTGACTGATTCTTTACTATTTACCATTTCCATAGGGTTGCTAAGAATTCCTTTGGGGATCTCAAGGGTGAAGGTGGGAATGTCCATTCTGTAGGATACGATTTAACGCCAAACATCCTCCAGCATCTCACTCAAGTACCTGTTAGGTACAGATCCAGGGGGAAGTCGAGTGGGAAGGATTTCCTGTCTTTGCAGCTATCTTCTTTCTCTTCTTCAATCTTAGCAACCATTTCTATTTATTTCCTTTCTTACATCTCATTTGAGGACCTATCTATTTTTTTCCCTCTTTCCATATTCACATACTTCTATTGCAGAAGTCCTTCCTACTTTTCGTGGTTTCCAATAACCTACATCTTATCTACAGATAAATGGCCAAAGAATCAGACTACATTTACACACATCTACTTATACACAAAGTCCGTTCTAAAGCTCTGGATGACTTGAAGTAGTGAAGTATGTGTGCAAACTTCAATTTCTTTAACAATATGACTTACTTGAAATGGTCAGCCAACTTTTATAGCTGGCTAGCCTGCTGCTACAAAACTCCCTTTCTCTTCTTCTCCGCAGTACATTGCTGGGAGCAGGAATTTCTCAAGACTCTTTCTACTTGTCGAAATAAGTAGATGTGCATAGTTTTTTTTGCTTCACTTAACATCAAACTTTTACAAATCTCACTCTCCACATGCACAAATACTGATAAGTAAGTCTTCTCGCGTGTCCAAATGTTAGAAGCACAGTTACATTTACAACAGAGTTGGCTTGCTAACCATGACATTTGTCTTGCCTCTAACAAAGTTCAAGTTAAAAGTTGCTAAAAATCTTTTTACACTCATTGGTCCTTTTGTCACTAACAATAGTCACCATTACAAAACAGCACAGAATCACACAAAAGTTCCTTGATTCTGCTGTGCGCTTTCATTACGACTTCCATGGACCAGCCGACAAGTACTCGTCGGCCATGTCTACAGTCTTCTCACGATAAACTTTAGACCTGCACACACTGACAGGTGACACGCAATAAATAGGGTTCCTTTCTCCCCACTCACATCTAAAATATCATGTGTTAAAGATGGTGGAATGCCGAGTGTTTCTAGTATTTACGCCGAAATTCTCAAACCACTACATATCCCCCTCCTCAGGTTGAACATGCAATATTTTATACAATCATTATGTACATTAATATCACCATAATAACAATTCACATTTCAACAGCATACATTTTCTTCCTTTAATAACCGTGAGGACTTTTTTTTTCTTTTATCTGCTATCTTTTCAGTCGTAAACTCAAGGTGTCCCTGACACATGAGTAATCTACTTTCTGTTTTCACCTTTTTGTACAACCTTTCCTAAATATGTACTAATTGTGGTATTTTTGTGTGGTTTGAAGTAACTCTGGGCAAAATGAAACTGTCCTTTTGACACTTGCCAACTTCCATAAAACATAATAACGCTAGTAGTGCATAGAATTCAAACTTACCAGAATAATCCCTATAAAATGTGTGACTTCTGTCACCATACTGTCCCATTCTCCTAGAATGAGTACCTATATTTTGCATGTAGGTTGACCTTCAAGATCACTTCCTCTTTCCGTTCTGGAAGGTACACCCCTTTATGCAACATCACTATTTCTCAGGGCGTCAGTGAATTGGGCAGGTCTTGCACATGAGTCTTCCACAGGGATATGGTCCTTGGGAATTGAGTTGGGATTGGGAGTGGCATAGGGATGGACTAGGATGTTGTGAAGGTTTGGTGATTAACAGAACACCACTTTAGGAGGGGTGGGAAAGATCTTGTAAGGATGTCCTTCATTTCAGGGCATGATGATAGTTAACCAAAGCCCTGGTGAAGGATATGGTTCACTTGTTCCAGTCTGGGGTGGTACTGGGTGACAAATGGGGCACCCCTTTGTGTGGGTTCTTGCGGATGGTGGGAGGATTCGTGGCATGAGGGGAAATGGCATAGGAGATCTGTTTGCTGACTATGTCTGGGGTAGTACCTGTCTGTGAAGGCCTTGGTGAGACCTTCAGCATATTCAGCAAGGGAGTTCTTGTCACTGCAGATATGTCACCCCCAAGTGGCCAGGCTGTATGGGAAGGATTTTTTTGTGTTAAAGTAATCTCTGATCCCTGAAATGGAAGCACTCCTTTGATGCCAATCCCTCGAACAAGAACCAACCTAATTCCAACATTGAACCTTGTGTCTTTCAGTTCATACCACCATCCAACTGTGAACCTCCACCCATCCTCCCGGCCTCCTACCTAACCTTCCAGAAATTTCTTACCTCCAACATAGCCTCACCATCTTTTCCCAGGTTCTTCCCTCAGAACACCAACCTTTCAGTAGAAAAGTAATTATCATACACAGCCTCAAAATAAATCCTGATCTAATCATTCTACCTGCAGACAAAGGTCCCACCGTCCCACCACTGTTGTTATGAAGCACAGTGACTACCTGGCAGGAGGCCTCCACCAGTTTGTGAATGGTACTGCCCCATAAGTCCGACACAACCTCCAGTCCCTGCTTAAAGCCTTAGGCCCTTCCCATAACCTCTCCTCTGAATCCATTTCCCTCCTCACCCTTATAAAAGCCCACACATCCAACTTCTACATGCTCCCCAAAATCCACAATCGCAGTGGCCCTGAATGCCCCACTGTGGCAGATTATTGTGCCCCCACTGAAAGAATTTCGGAACTCATTGACCAATACCTCCAACCACCCACTCATAATTTAGCCTACCACATTGTAGACACCAACCACTTCCTTTACTGACTCTCCACCTTTCCCACCCTTTTACCTCCTGGATCCTTACTCATCACTGTTGACACCCTCTCCCTACACACCAATGTACCTCATACCCATGGTCTTGTTGCTATTCAACACTACCTTTCCCAAAGTCGTTCAGACTACAAACCCATTACCTCATTCCTCGTACACCTTGCTAACTCTATCCTTAGTTCTCCTTTGAAGGGCAGGTAATACAAACAAATCTGTTGCACAGCCATGGGCACCCACATGGTACCCTCCTTGCCAACCTGTTTATGACTTATCTATTGGAGACCTTCCTAGCCTCCCAAAATTTCAAACCCCTAGTCTGGATCAGGTTCATTGATGATATCTTCATGATCTGATCTCAGGGCCAAGACACCTATCTCCATCCCTTCACATCCATCCCTTCCCATCCATTTCACCAAATTCTCCTCAACCCAGTGTGCCACATTTATAGACGTTGACCACCTCCTTTCTGATGCCTCTATCCACATTTCTGTCCTCATTAAATCCACCAACCACCAACATCAGCTGTTGTTGTGGATTTCAATGCCCGTCATCCTTTTCACATCAAAAAAATCCCTCCTCTACAGCCGGCCGCGGTGGCCGTGCGGTTCTGGCGCTGCAGTCCGGAACCGCGGGACTGCTACGGTCGCAGGTTCGAATCCTGCCTCGGGCATGGGTGTGTGTGTTTAAGGTTTAAGTAGTTCTAAGTTCTAGGGGACTTATGACCTAAGATGTTGAGTCCCATAGTGCTCAGAGCCATTTGAACCATTTGAACCTCCTCTACAGCCTGGCCATCCAAGGACAGCATACCTACAGTGACAAGAACTCCTTTTCTGAGTATGTCAATGGTCTCACCAAGGACTTCACAGATAGGCACTATCCCCCAGAAATAGTCCACAAACAGGTCTCCCATGCCATTTCCCCTCACACAGCCAATCCTCCCACACCACCAAGAACCAGCCACAAAGGAGTCCCTCCCTTTGTCCCCCATTACCAACACAGACTGGAAAAATTAAAACGCATCCTTTGCCAGGACTTTGATTACCCATCATCATGCCCTGAAATCAAGGACATTCTACCCAAGATCCTTCCCACCACTCCTAAAGTGATGTCTCATCACTCACCCAATCTGCACAACTTCCTAGTACATCCCTATGCCACACCAAACCCAACCCCTTCCAACAAGGATCATATCCCTGTGGAAGACCCAGGCACAGGACCTGTCAAATTCATCCATCAAGCACTTCCTATTATGGTTATCTCACAAGGCCAGGCCAAAAATAAAAGCAGCCATGTCATTTACCACTCTGTTACAAACATTTCACAGCTTTTTACACTCCTGGAAATGGAAAAAAGAACACATTGACACCAGTGTGTCAGACCCACCATACTTGCTCCGGACACTGCGAGAGGGCTGTACAAGCAATGATCACACGCACGGCACAGCGGACACACCAGGAACCGCGGTGTTGGCCGTCGAATGGCGCTAGTTGCGCAGCATTTGTGCACCGCCGCCGTCAGTGTCAGCCAGTTTGCCGTGGCATACGGAGCTCCATCGCAGTCTTTAACACTGGTAGCATGCCGTGACAGCGTGGACGTGAACCATATGTGCAGTTGACAGACTTTGAGCGAGGGCGTATAGTGGGCATGCGGGAGGCCGGGTGGACTTACCGCCAAATTGCTCAACACGTGGGGCGTGAGGTCTCCATAGTACATCGATGTTGTTGCCAGTGGTCGGCGGAAGGTGCACGTGCCCATCGACCTGGGACCGGACCGCAGCGACGCACGGATGCACGCCAAGACCGTAGGATCCTACGCAGTGCCGTAGGGGACCGCACTGCCACTTCCCAGCAAATTAGGGACACTGTTGCTCCTGGGGTATCGGCGAGGACCATTCGCAACCGTCTCCATGAAGCTGGGCTACGGTCCCGCACACCGTTAGGCCATCTTCCGCTCAGGCCCCAACATCGTGCAGCCCGCCTCCAGTGGTGTCGCGACAGGCGTGAATGGAGGGACGAATGGAGACGTGTCATCTTCAGCGATGAGAGTCGCTTCTGCCTTGGTGCCAATGATGGTCGTATGCGTGTTTGGCGCCATGCAGGTGAGTGCCGCAATCAGGACTGCATACGACCGAGGCACACAGGGCCAACACCCGGCATCATGGTGTGGGGAGCGATCTCCTACACTGGCCGTGCACCACTGGTGATCGTCGAGAGGACACTGAATATTGCACGGTACATCCAAACCGTCATCGAACCCATCGTTCTACCATTCCTATCCCGGCAAGGGAACTTGCTGTTCCAACAGGACAATGCACGTCCGCATGTATCCCGTGCCACCCAACGTGCTCTAGAAGGTGTAAGTCAACTACCCTGGCCAGCAAGATCTCCGGATCTGTCCCCCATTGAGGATGTTTGGGACTGGATGAAGCGTCGTCTCACGCGGTCTGCATGTCCAGCACGAACGCTGGTCCAACTGAGGCGCCAGGTGGAAATGGCATGGCAAGCTGTTCCACAGGACTACATCCAGCATCTCTACGATCGTCTCCATGGGAGAATAGCAGCCTGCATTGCTGCGAAAGGTGGATATACACTGTACTAGTGCCGACATTGTGCATGCTCTGTTGCCAGTGTCTATGTGCCTGTGGTTCTGTCAGTGTGATCATGTGATGTATCTGACCCCAGGAATGTGTCAATAAAGTTTCCCCTTCCTGGGACAATGAATTCACGGAGTTCTTATTTCAATTTCCAGGAGTGTATATTGGTATGACAACCAACCAGGTTGGTCTGCAAAAGACATCACTTTAAATGCCGCAGCATTCTTTGATGATCCTGAATATATATTGCAATGTTTTTGGTGCACCATAGCACCAGCCGATGATGGAGAGGAACTGTAAAAAGGGGCATAGCAGTTCCCATAGTGTTGGTGATCATGTTGGAGATGTCTTGCCCAATATCATCAATGAAATCTGATGGGGAGAGAGTGAAGATAAGAGCAGATGCACACAAGAGCCAGTTGGCACTTTGAAGCATCCAACATGGAATTTAGCCCATCTGGTGCTGGGAAGAAAGAAATAGGATCACCAGAAAGTGGTCACTGTCACAAAGATCATCATGTAGTGACAAATGCAATGAGGCCACAGGACAGGAGGAAGAGACTGATAGCTGAAAATGTGTCACAGGTGGCATTGAAGTGGGTAGGAATACCATCAATGGGGAAACACAGATCATAGTCAGAAAGAAGCTGACCGAGAAGAAGGCTTGTACCAGATAAAGTGTACTCCCCCCCCCCCCCCCCACACACACACACACACATGTGGGGCTATGTGAATTTAAGTCCCCAAGCAGGAGAAAAGGGGGGGGGGGGAGTTGTCTGATTAAAGTGGTCAACTCAGTGGAAGTAAGTGGCCTACCTGGAAGTAAATAAACATTGCAAATTACATATGATCACTGAGGTTGTCTACACTCACATTGCTATTGCCTCCAATGTGGTATGAAGGGGAATACACTCACTGATAACATCAGTGTGAATCAATGTGCAACCCCCGCAGGGGCCAGCAGTTCCAAGAGAATGCATGAGATCTGCATAACATTGGGGAATGGTCATCACATAAGGGTGTTTCTTGTAGATCAACACAAGTTGCAGAAGATGAGGAAATTAGCTATTGTAATTACAGCAGTTGATGGTAACATCCATAGCATTTACACTGAATGATCACATTACGGGTGCCCAGATTAGGCCTGAAGTGGCCAGAAAGACCAGTCATGCCACACGATCACTACCTGTCAGTGAAGGGGATGGAACATGAGGCAGCATTGGTTCAGAATGCAACTGCTTGGGGGGATCTGGCACCTCTAGGTTGTGGAGTAGTCTTGTCCCAATTCTTCTCCTTCTTAGCCTTTGGTGGCTATGATTCTTGCAAGGGCCTATCTTTGATGAGTGCGGCGACGTACAGCGAGTGGTCAGACTAACACCCACAGACTTCTGTTCCTTGAGCCATTGGCTGGTGTTGAAATGGGTCCCAAGAGGAAGTCTTGGCGCTGGTAGATGCTGGAGGAGGAAGCTGCTTGCTAGTTGGGTGCTGGAAGGGGTTGTCAAAGATGGTGCTATGGGAATCCCAAGAGAGGAGGATGGTGTGAGAACTGGTTTGGAAAAAATAGAGGTAATGGTGGTGTTGGCTGTGACTTTTCATAATTAGTCAGCGTGTTAACTGTATGTGGGCATTCATATTTTTTTCAGTTCTCATTATATGACAGATGGTCAATAGGTTTATATTTCAGTATTTTCCATGCAGTATGTTCCATGCAGTTGACACAAAGTGGTTATTTACAAGGACTACAATCATGGATGATCATTCACAGTTGCCACATTTTGTATCTGCTGTGGAGCAGCAGTGTAAGCATGGAAGCACCTCATGGGTTATAGGAGATCAGGTTTCACATCTCAGGTGTACACCATCACTAACTTTCTCTAGGAGGACATCCTTTCAGAGGCTAAGATAAAGGCACCTGTACCCACTGGATTATCCTTGAGATCTTTCTGAATGCATTATACAAATTGGACACTTCGCCACTTGAGATTATCCCATAGCTCCTCATTCTTTTGGAGCATAAGGTCTCTTTTGAAGATGATTCCTTGGACCATATTCAAAGCTCTGTTTGGGGCAATGGAAACTGGTATGCCCCCCAGATGTTAAAATGCCTGAAGAGCTGTAGACTGCACAACAGAGGAGGCTTTAACCAATAGCGATCCACTGTGCATTTTTCCCAGTGACTCAACTTCTCCAAACTTATCTTCAATATGATCCACAAAAAATAATGACTGTTTTGCAGTAAAAGTATCCCAATCAATTGAGATACTAAGTACTGGAAAATTTGTTTTTCCTCCATAAGTCTGGCTTATCCATTTTTCCATAGAGTAACCAGCATAAAGAAAGTGTCTGTATTGAAACTTCTATACCTGTCTCATGAGATGACAGGATCAGAACAGTATCAAGGGCTCTCCCCATGAGTGCCTCCCAGCAGCATCAAAGGCTATTTGGCACAATGACTGTCACTGGGAGATGTGACACCCCAAGAGGATGGCATATACTCCTTGGCATGCATGCATGCATGGAGAGCTAGTAGCTGAGGTGTCAGCAGTGGAGCCCCATGTCCCATGTTCGCTTTGGGGGTCGAGGGGGTGGGGTGTTCAGGCAAAAGGGCATATAATGACATCACCATGTTGGATAGGGTACAGTGTTAGTTTTCAAGTGCACATAAGAGCCTAGGCAGGTGTTGTGCACAGATATTCTGTAACACTGAATGCAGTAGTCTTTATTTAAGGTGTTCTTCCCCATTTGGTCCATATTACAGAAAAACATTTGGAATATAAAGAGCAAACCCAGAAAGGGACCAAAAATTATTTCAGCTGGGTAGTGAGTGGAAGGATATTCCAAGAAAGGAAGGATGAACGTAGGGAAACCAGAGTGAAAATGTTTTGTGGCCATCTTAAGTGCACAACTGACTCTCTTTGTGGTGGCCAGGTATTATATCCTATGTGATCTCACATCCAATCTCATACACAACAGTGATGTCCTACCTTTTGAGTACTCTTCCTCAAAATATGTCGTTGGGCATCAGAGTAAAAGGCACTGATTTCTATCATTAGTGTACTAGTTTTTCACACTATTCTGCTCTATGATGTATGAAGTGCTGGCTTTGATATGTTAGTGGTGCATGATGCCATGGTAAATGACATGTCACTTTCTGGATAACTTTGTACTATATATCTGCACAACAGTGTACAAAATATGAACTAAGCAAGTTGACAGCACAATTTAACAGATAAAGTGACATTCATGTAATGGTTAAATAGCTAGTCCTGACTTATGCCATACACTGTACACTGGTGATTTGTCATCTACTGTACTGTTATTCTGATTTAAGGTATCTAGTGTTATTTGGACAGAGTTTACACAGATTTTGCTATGTTCCTTTATTTAGCCATACATCAGCTACTATGTCCCATGCAGCAGATGCAGATGTTAAGTAAATGTTTGATTCTACACTCTTATTGAGTTATTAGAACTGTGGGTGAAGATTCAATGCACTCATTGCTTCTGATCAGCAATTTACATTTTTATCTCTCATATTTAATGATTATTTTTGGAAACAGCAATCAGTATTTATTGACAGAGATTCCATTTAGTACAAAAAATTAACTATTATGGTGATATTAAACACTATCATGAGGGCTACTTAAGTACATTAACTGGGTTCAAGACTCAGTCAACTGCAGAGCAGCTGATAAACTAAACATCCTTGACAGTTTATATGCTTGTTTCCACACAATTATAGGACATACACTAAAGAGAGTATGTAAAGTTTTGTATTTTTACCAGCTTCATGTTACAGCACAAGATCAACAATTAAACAAATATGTTAAGTACCAGTTAGCTTGACCATTAACAATAAATAAACCATTCCTTCTTAAATTGAAAATTAAATCTATTTTTCTTTTAGACAACTTATCAGTGAAGATGCAGTTATTAAAAACAACATATATGATTTGTTTTATTATGGAGCTTTAGTTTTTACAAATCCCTTAACAGCATAAAGAAACAATAGTCTTTACAAATAAAACTGAATATCTAATAGTTTATTATTCTCTGTATTTGTTAAGAAAACTACTAAATTCTGATACTTTTGTAAATGCAACATAGTCTTTTAGGTTACAAGCACCAGGTCGACTGTGACCTCCACTTACACTAACAATTCCCTGCACGAAATAAAGCTTACTTGAAGGCGATAAGGGATTGAGTTCATGTATGAAGGTGAGCCCTCCACCACTGTCTCCATTACATGCAGTTGTCCCTGCAAATAAGGAACAGGTTCATTAAGTTGTACACAACAAGATCATCAAGATCGAAATTTCACTAAAAAAACATCGTCTTACTCTAGCTCTCTCTGAACTTCTGTAAAGGACAGATTGTTAATTATGAAACAGAGGAACCATTGAGTGCCAGACAGACACGTTGAAAAAGAAAAGCTATACATTATTAGTTATTGGACTAAGTTTTTCGTCAGACATAGACAAAATACTCACACATGCATAAAACACAAAGACAAACATGACAGTCGTAATTTACAGGTGCTATGTCCTGACTGCGACAGTATCTGAGGTGAGCAGCAATCTTTTCTGGGATGAACAGTGGGGGGTACAGAAGAGGTACGTCGTAAGTATGGGTGGGGAAAGCAGGGTAGGATGGGGAAAGATCTAGTGCTGCTTGTGGAAGTGTGCAGGGTCATGCTGGGGACGCAATGGTGGGCTCAGCATACTCAACAACTGCTCATGTAGAATATTGCACAGTGGTTGCAGTGAAGTTGATAGATCACGTGGCAGCTTTGTCATGATGATGATGATGTTTGGTTTGTGGGGCGCTCAACTGCGGGGTTATCAGCGCCCGTACAATTATCCAATCTTTGCTCAGTTCAATTTCGCCACTTTCCTGGATGATGATGAAATGATGAGGACAACACAAACACCCAGTCATCTCGAGGCAGGTGAAAATCCCTGACCCCGCCGGGAATCGAACCCGGGACCCCGTGCTCGGGAAGCGAGAACGCTACCGCGAGACCACGAGGCAGCTTTGTCAGGTGGCCTGCCTTTAATGGGTAGGAGATTCCCATAACAGGACAGGAACTGCCATTTATGAGATGGGCCATGCCTTACATCTACCTTCACTGCACAGATATGAGCAAGGAGTTGGAAGCAGGGGTGAAACAGGTTCACACAAGGATACTGTGTAGGTTTGGTAGGTGGAGAACCACTACTGTGGGAGGGGTGGGGAGGATAGTGGAGAGGATATTTCTCATTCCAGGGAAAGACAAGAGGTAATCAAAATTTTTGACATAAAAAGTGATTCAGTTGCTCAAGTCCTGGGTGGTACTAGGTAGACCTAAATGCAATGCTTACCTGCATCCTCCCACTACCACCTACTCCAGTCCTGTAATGGCCATCTCCTGCTCCATCAAAGGCAGGGCCACCTGTGAAAGCATCCACCTGATCTACCAACTTAGCTGGAACCACTGTGCAACATTCTACACGGACATGACAATTGACAACAAGCTGTCTGTCCACATGAATGGCCACTGCCAAACTGTGGCCAAGAGATAGATGGATCACCCTGGTGAAGAGCATGCAGTACAACACAATGTGCTGGAGTCCAATGACTGCTTTACAGCCAGTCACATCTCAATTCTTCCTCCCAGAACAGATTTTCTAAATTGTGTGGGTGGAACCCTCCTTATGATATATCCTCCATTCCTGTACACCCCTGGCCTCCACTTATGCTAGTCCCTGTGCTACACCTGCCAGTATGTTCAGACCTGCATATGCCTTCTATCTCTCAAGCAGACCTGCATAGTCCTTTCCCCTTCCATGCTTCCCTCCTCTCCCCTATTTCCCCTTAGCACAGCCACCCAATTATGCAACTAACACCCCACCATCTTATCCCCATACCCCATCATCCTATCCCCATCACACCACTGCACACTCCCACAGGCAGCACTAGCATCTACCTCAATCTCCACCCTGCTATCCTGCCCTCTCCAGTCCATGCCTCTTCTGTAACCCTTCTACTCGCCCTAGCAAAGACTACTGTGGATCCCAGGTGCTGTTGCAGTCAAGTAATAGCACCCAGATCCTACAGAGCTCATGTGTGTGTTTCCAAATGTGAATGGGTGTGTATTTTGTCTGTGTCTGATGAAGGACAATAGTGAATAACTATGAATCTTGTTCACTGAGCCTGTCTGCCACTCAGTGCTTCCTACGTGGTGAGTAGTAATCCATCCTTTTAACATTGTTATTCTATCCTGGCTTTTCCATTGTTTTGTTTCTCTCACAATTTATTAATAAATAATTCTTAAATAATTGAATCAGTGCCACTTACTGATACAATGATTAATGTTTGAAATTAATACTAATTTAATGTACTTTAATACTGGACACTGAGACTTACTTCCAAAAACTAACATCTTAAAGAACAGTGTTGTGTATATGCGAATAATGTCATCCAAAATTTTGCAAGTTATCCAAATGGAATAGTAAGGGAGCTAAACAGTGTGTGGGAAATGTGCTACACTGTCACTATGCTCAAGGAAACATATATTAAGTAACAACAACAATAACAACAACAACAACAACAACAGGAACTCTTGTACACAGAAGTATCTGTCAGGAAAGAAAATTATGGTCTAGTTAGCATCAATAGAGACATTTTCCATGGTGACTCATTGTCCCCACTGCTACTCATCATCACCTTTATTCCACTGCCAACCATCTCCCACAAAACAAACCTGGGCTATCAAACAGTGAGAATTTCTCAGAAAATATCCCACCTGCTGTACCTGAATGATTTGAAGCTCTGTGGAAAATTTAAGATGAAATCCAGGCTGACCTCTGAATCTTTTTCAGTCACATCAGAATGGAATTCAGCTTCAACTAAAGTGTCACACTGGTACTGAAGAAGATGAAAATCTCAGAAAACAAAGATGTCAGATTGCAAAAGGGGTAAACCAACAAGTGTCATCAGATAGAAGGCAGCAAATAGCTAGGCATTTGCAGCTGGACAACATTAAGCATGAGTAATCAAAAAATGTGGTCAGCAACTAGTATACCCAATGGGGTCAGAAAAATTTTGAAAAGTAAACCAGATGGCACCATATGGTCAAGGCACACATTGCCTGGGCCATACTCATCATCAGGCACACTGCCAATATTGTGAACTGGACTCAAGTACAGGTGGTTAATGTGGACAGGAAAATAAGAGATCTCATGAAAATTGACTACATTCTCCATTCTTGCTGTGAAATTACAGTATGTACTTGCCCAGAAAAGCTGATGGTCGAGGACTCTTGAAAGTGAGACAGACACAGAAAGAAGAGAACAGTCCCGTATCATGCCTTTGTGAAGTAAGATGGTTGTGAGCAGGTTGATACAATAAGTTGTGGTTGTAGCATGATAGCTGTGTGCTCTCATCCACCTGCAGTGCCTCACAAAAATAGCTCTTGCCTCCTGGGATTCCCATTTGAGTTCATGAAGCATGTCTGTAATACTTACATGCTGCTTGAAACTACTGGCAGCAAATTGAGCAGTGCGCCTCTGAATTGCTTGAATGTCTTCCTTTAATCTGATCTGGTGAGGATCCCAAATACTAACACTACTCAAGAATGGGTTGCATTAGTGTTTTATATGCCATCTCCTTTATAGACGAGCTACACATTCCCAAAAGTTCACCCAATAAAATAAAGTTGAGCATTTGCCTTCCCAACTACCAAACTGACATGCTCATTCCATTTCATATCACTCTGCATTGTTATTCCTGGATATTTAATTGATGTGACTGTGTCAAGGAGCACACCTCTAATGAAATTATAAAATTGTTACTTTTACTCATCCACATTAACTCCCACATTAACTCACAGTTTTCCAAATGTGCAGCACACTGTCATTCATCACACCAACTAGAAATCCTATGTAAGCTACCTTATAACCTTCAACAGTCACTCAGTGATGAAATCTTCTCGTACACCACAGGTTCATCAGCAAACAGCCATAAGCTGCTGCTCACCCTGTCATTCAGATCATTTGTGTATATATAGAGAATAATAATGACACTGTTGCCCTTCCCTGAGGCACTCCTGACGATATCCTTGTGTCTGATTCTCTGATGAACACTTGCCATCAAGGATAATGTACTGGGTTTTATTAATTAAAAAGTCTTTCAGTGCCTAACATATCTGAGAACCTAATCTGTATGCACAGACCATTGTCAATAGCCTGCAGTGGGGTACCATGTCAAACACTTTCAGGAAATCTAGTTATATGGAATATGCCTTTCACCCTCCATATGTGAAATCTGTGTTGATTTATGGACACCTGATGACAGCTTGAGCTATCACAGAAAGATTCCTCAGACCGGTTAAAAAAAAAATCTCAACATAGTGGCACAAATGAGCCATGGAAACTTTGCCATCTCCTGGCGACAAGGAACTAATCAGACCACAAAAAGTTGTCAAAAATGAACTTGCCCCTGGGGGATATCCAAGTTCAGATAGATCGAATGCTACAACATAATACATCACACATCACATTTGTGGATGAAAAGAATGGGTGGATCACTGCCATTCCATGTCATAGAAAAATCAGTTAGAAACAACTTGAAATCCTCAACAGATATGAGTGTTCAAAAATCGAACTACAACAACTGATGAATTCTAGGAAAGTTGCCCTGGTGGTTCTCATTACACTGGGAGCAGTGCCTAAAGATCTCAGTGGGCACTCAGAAACAATGGTATTGATAAAATATTCATCTGCCAGTAACAAAAAGCCATGTTACTGGGCTCCACATGAATTATCTGCTGATACAACATGCAGTCCTATACACTTCAGAAGTGTTAGAGTAGTAAAAATAAGAAATCAAGGATTCTGAACTCATCACTATCATAAACAACAAGTATAAAAATAATAATAATAATAAAATTCATGAAGCCACCACACTGTCATAGCAAGGGGAGTGATGGTGGACTGGGAGGTCCTCACCTGCTGGCCAGACAACGCCAACTACAGCCAGATATCAGGCTTTCTCTGAGGCTTACAGTCTTGACAGTATTTTGGCTAGTGTAGAACATCACTGGCCCTAACCTCCAGTTTTCAACTTCCACAAGCACAGAAGGAAGTTCAGCAGCAGCAGCTACTATCTCAGGCAGTAACTGATCCACTGTCATCTTGAATGGCGCAAAAAGACTTTTGGATTCTGGGCAACTTGCAATGAAATGCTTGAAGCTATTGGTCCAAGAAATACTGGATACAGACACTGAAATTCTTCTTGACTTCTTGAGACTGGCAAACTGAAAAGAGCGACTCATCCCGATATCAGATACTGACTTTGGCAATTTGAAAAATGAGATGATTTGTGGACCATCATTGCTCTGAGTCATGAGGTTGTAGAGTCTTCAGGGGCTAGACTGGTAAATGTGTAGTAAAAACTGGCCCACAATTAAGAAGATTTATTGTCAGCAGATAGAGATTGCATTCAGTTATGTACTTCACCTCTTCTAACATCTCTCTCTCTCCACTATTTCTTATAAGAATGCAAATAGAGTTTACACAATAATGGAAGTATGTGTGTCATTTGGTCGGGCAAATAAGAACCCAGAAGGAACAGACACATTCTGGGAGGAGCTGAAACATATCCTCACAACAAACACACCATCATTTGGCATGGGGATTTCAATGCACAGTTTGATGAGGAAAGAAAATGTCAGAGGATTATTGGAAACTACCCAGCTCACACGAGAATCAGCTGCAATCAAGAGAGACTAGTGGAGCTATGCAGGGCATTCAATCTGTTTCTAGAGTCAACTGTTTTCAAACACCTGCCCATAAAAAAGACAACTTTGACATCTCCAACTCCATGTATTGGAAACTGAGCATGTCACTACTGCACAGAGGGCACAGGCAACACGAGATCCGGAATGTAAAGGTTCTGAGTAATGTCAACCTAGACTCGAACCACTACCTTCTAAAGATCAAAGTTAGACTACTTCGAAGAAATAACTAGAAGATTACTTCTCCAAAAAGCTATAAGTTTGACACAGACAAGCCAAGGAGCAACCAAGAATTAACTACAAATTGCAAACTTTAAATGTGGTTCTGAGAACATCTACATGAGGCTATAGTCAGAACATCTGAGGAGGCTAGCCACTCATGAAATCAAGAAAGCATGCCTGGTGGGATAAATAATGTGATGCAGCAGTACTGTTAAGACAGGTTTCTCAGCAGAAAAGGAACTATAGTAAAAATAAAGTGAACAGGGTTGCCTTCATACACACAAAAAATCTTCAACAAAAACTGCCTGAAGGGTGATATGCGCATTTGATAAAAATCAGTTGGTATGGATTGAGGAAGTTCCCCACAAAAATAGTGCACATAATGTCTGTAAAACCTTTGAGCACAATCTGAACAAATGTGAGCTCCTGAGCCTCCAGTTCAAAGATTCCATAGGGAAACTTGCCCACGGTGAGAATCATAATTTCCAGATTCTAGTAAGTTATATTGAATGTCTCCTCAACAGCAAGGCTCCTGAGACTGCATTCATTTATAAAAGCAATTCAGACATCCACCCATATTCATCTCAACTCATGAAGGAACAAATCAGGAAGATCACCCAACCTCCAAAGGACAACAAGTCACCATGCAAACACCTAATTAGTGCTAAACTCTGGAAGCATGCAGGGAAGAAGGCAATCAGAAACTTGCTGCAATTATTCAGCAGATCTGGAAAAGTGAAGGACTCTGAAGTGTTTGCACCTGTGCCATAATTTATCTACTACATAAGAAAGGGGACAGAAGAGACGTGGACAACTACTGTAGCAACCTACAAGATCTTCTCAAAAGCTCAATAGAATAGAGTGGAACAACAAACTAATTCATAATTGCCAGAATACTAAGAAGATTTCAGGAAAGGAAAGTCTTGTATACAGCAGATAATGAATCTGAAGACAATCTTTTCATACATGAAACTGATGAACAACTAATATGTGGTGACCTTTGTTGATTTCAGGAAGGCATAAGGCTGAACTGATCAAACCAGCCTATCTCAAATCCTTGAATAGTTTGGCCTAGATAACAACACAAAAGCAGTTATACAGCAAACCTTGGCCAGCACCACTTCCAAAGTGAAGTTCTGGTTTTGAAATCAGGGTGAGAGTAGGTCAAGGAGATCAACAATCATATCTTCTCATCAACTCTGTTTTTGAAAAGGTCGTACAAGACTGGTGAAATGAAATGAACTGTTCAGGAGTAGGGATATGGCTAGACTACAAGTAAACAAGTCTTTCATTCGAGTGTCCAGCCTTTGCAGATAATTTAGTGATCTGTCCATACTATACACCACAAGCAGCTGAAGAACAGGCAGTAAAGGTTGTCCTTCACACATTGCACATTATGACAAATGTAAAACCAGTACCAACAGAGCTGAAAATTGGACTACAAAAAAATAAGCAGGCAGATTAAGTTTAAATAAGTAGGTGAATGGGTAGAGCCTAACCTATCAAAGAAATAAGCACTTGTGTCACCCATAAAAAATGGCATTTGCAACAAGAGACTGATGTCCTTAAATGGCAATATTAGACACTATTGTACCGTTATTTGACCAGAGGCTTTATAGGTGGCAGAAACTTTTACAGTGAACAATAAAGGTCTAATGGAGAAATGTGAGACCATAGAAATATAATTTTTGAGAAAAATTTTGGGGCTCTTCAAAGAAGCAGCAAGTATGGAAGGGACCAAAACTGTGAATTATATAAGCATACAGAGAAGATAAGTGATATGATTCATAAAAAGAAGATTGCTTTTTAGTCCCTATACTACAAATGATCCCAGGATGTATATCTAAAAGGATACTAACCTACTTTCAACAAGAAAAAATGAAAGTAGCACAATACACAGAAGTTGAAAAGATGTACAACTGCTGGCAGTATGATCTGCTTAAAGAAAAAACTATGAACACACAAATATGTTAGGAAAGTTCTGGCAGAATGGAAATAATATAGGTGTAATGGTGACTAAAAACATAGAATAGCAGAGGTGTTGAGTCATCGAGAGGCACACACAAATCAAAGAGAGCACCTATTGGCTTTGGAATAAATCCTTAGTTGAGTTAGAGTACACACACACACTCCTTTATTGTGCTGGGATTGCATTTTGGCAGGTGGACTAGGATGGGATGAGAGTTGTGTTGAGTGGGCTGGATGGACGGAGGGAGAAGCAGGAGGCAAGAAGAGACAATGAGCTTGCAGCTGAGAGAGTGGCATCAGGTTTGGCTAAGTATGCAGGAGAAAGAGTTTTGGAAGATGCATGGGCTAGGTATGTTAGATACTGGACTGGAACTTCTGAGGTTCAGCACATGATGAGGTGATATGGAGCATGAATTGGGGGGGGGGGGGGGGGGGCACAGACAGAAGAAGGCAAAACTGTTGGGTAAGGGTGTGGTGACAATTTTCTAGAGGAGGCTGAGACCAGGAGGGTTACAGGAGCAATGGATGTGTTTCAAGGACAACTCACATGTGCTCTGTTCAGAAAATCTGGTGCTGGAGGTAAGGATCAAGATGGCCCAGGCTTTGAAAAAGCCACTGAACTTTAGCATGTTATGCTCAGCTTTATTTTATCATTTTATGCTCAGCTTTATATTGTGCCACTGGGTTGTCATCTTTGTTCTTCGTCACAGTTTTTTGGTGACCAATCATTCCCTGGTTGGTTGTCGTGCTGACATAAAAATCTATTGGGTGACTGCAGAAATGTTGGCATGTGACATGGCTGCTTCTGCAGATGACCCTGCCTCTCTCAGGATAGGATTAGTCAATGACAGAACTGGTGTAAGAAGTGCTGAGTGAATGGATTGGGCAGGTCTTGCACCTGGGACTTCCAAAGAGGTATGGCCTTTGCGGCAATTATTTGGGAATGGGAATAGCATAAGGATGGACTAGGATCTTGTGGAGGTTGGGTGGGCACCGGAAGATCACTTTAAGAGGGATGAAAAGGATATTGGGTAGGATGGCTCTCATTTATGGGTATGATGATGGAAAAAGCCCTGGAAAAGGATAGGATGGTTCAGCTGTTTCAATCAGGGAAATGCTGGATTGTGAGAGGGTGTATCCTTTGTAGGTAATTCTTGTGAGAGGTGAGAGGATTAGGGGAGTGTGAGGGTATGGTATACGAAATCTTTTTGTGGACTATGTTTGTGGGGTAGTGCCTGTCTGTGAAGGCCTCTGTGAGACCTTCAGCACATTGTGCAAGCAAATTCTTGTCAATGTAAATATGCATCTCGGGGAACCACACTGTATGGTAGCAGTTTTTTGGTGTAGAAAGGACGTCAGCTGTTAAATTGCAGGTACTGTGGGTTAGTGTGGTTAGTGTGTTTAATATGAACAGAAGGAGACATCAGAGGGAGTTCAATGTACAGGTAAGTGGCATGTTGGGTTGTGGAGGACCAGATGAAGCGGAAGGGAGACAGTGGGTTGTGTAGGTATGAGGACACGGCATCTTTGCCCAGAATCCACATCATTAAAATATCATCAATGAACTTGAACCACACAATGAGTCTGAAGTGTTGGAAGGCTAGAAAAGTTTCCTCTAGATAGCCCATAAAAAGGATGCCATCCTGATGCTCACGCCTGTGGCAAAAATTTGTTTATTTACTTTGTGTCAAAGGAGAAGCAGTTGTGTTTGGGGATATAGTTTGGAGTCTGAAGGATATTGGAAGTGATAGTCTGCAACAACAGCAAGACCATAGCCATCTCAGATGTTGGTGTACAGGGAGTTGGCCTCAACAGTGATGAGTAGGTGAAAAATGTGTGGTGATGGAAGAGAACCGTAAAGATAGTGGTTGGTATCCTCCATGTGAAGGGCTATGTTTTTGACAATAAGTTTGAGGTGTTGGTCAACATGGAAATTCTTTCTGTAGGAGCACAATATGCAGCTAAAATGGAGCATCCAAGATTGTTGAGTTCGTAGATTTTGGGGAGAATGCAGAAGGTTAGTGTGAGAGGTATCATTAAGGTGAGAGGTTTTGAAATGAGCCTAATGACTTCATTGGGGATTTGACATTATGTTGCACTTCAGGGATGGGATCACTATGGCAGAATTTGTAGGTGGAGGAGTCAGATGGCACAAGCTTTCTGTCAGGTAGTCACTGTGATTCATAACAACAGTGGTGGAAACTTTGTCTGCAGGAAGGATGATTAGACCAGAAACTGCTTTTAGGTAGGGACCTGGGGAAGGATGGTAAGTGATGGAAACCTCTTATACCAATATTTTTACAGGTCATATACAGGAAACATACCTAGCCTCCAAAATTCAAACCCCTTCTGTTGTTCAGGGTCATTGATTGTATGTATATTCATGATCTGGCCTCAGCACCAAGAAACCCTATCCTCATTTTACAACCAAAACACTGGCTCTCATCTGCTTCACCTGGTCCTCCTCAACCAACATATCACCTTTCTGTATTTTGACCTCCATCATTCTGATGGCTCCATCTAGAGCTCTCTCTGTATTAAGCTCATTAATCACTAACAGTACCTGCATTTTCAGTAGCTGTCATCCCTCATACACCCTAATGTCACTGCCATACAGCCTCTTCACCCATGAGTGGTGCATCTGCAGTGATGAGAACTCCCTTGCCCACTATGTTGAATGTCTCATGAGGGCCTTCACAAACAGACAGTACCCCCAAACACAGTCCATAAACTATTTCCTGCACCATATACTCACTCACTCATAACCCTCCCACCACTTCCAAGAAGCAGTTACAGAGGATAGCACTCCTTGTTACCCAATATCATCCTGGACTGAAACAACTGAACCATATCCTTCGCCAGGGCTTTGATGATCTATCATCATCCCCATAAATGAGGGACAACCTAAACAAGAACCTTCTCACCCCTTCTAAACTGGTGTTGTGTTGCCCCCCCCCCCCCCCCAACCTCCTCAACATCCTAGTCCATCCCTGTACCACTCCCAATCCCAACCTCTTGTTATAGGGATCAGTTCTCTGTGGAAGGCCCAGGTGCAAGACCTGCCTAATCCACACACACAGACCTGTCACAAATGCATCCTATCCTGTCAGCCAGTGCCACATGTGAAAGTAACTATATCATATACCATCTCTGCTACAATCACTGCACAACTCTCTATGGCAGTATGACAACCAATCCTGAGAATAAATGTTCACTGCCAAACAGTCACCAAGAACAAAGTTGACTGCTAGCTACCATCCCCATCAATTTTTCCTGCTACCTGCCTCCAACTTGGTAAAAATAAAGGCTTACTTGATGTGGTTCCTTGTTGGCCAAAACAAATAAAGAAATAGTAATAAAATAATAAAACTTTATACAATCCTTAAAACTATACAGTTTCAAGCTATCATATAAATAAATCTTGTGAATTTATATTATCATTTGATGAAAAAATTTATAAGTACAGTCTGCACATGTAAGTATGAGAAAGTAATACAATAACGAAATTTCACCTTGAAGGACTATGCCTTGTGGCAGGGTGAGATGACAAGGCAGGGAAGCTCAGCTTGCTGCCTTGTAAGAGGAGAGGAGAAGCAAACAAGTCTGGAGTGGAGGATGTTCAATGGAAATAAAGATGGTGATGATGACCATCAATACAGTGGAGAAGACGGAAGAGACATCCTGTGAAATCCACTATTTGTCTGGCATGAAGCAAGCAAAGTGGTATGTGTCTAATCCCCAGTGGGGCAGCTGGACTTCTTGTTCTGGAACTAACACTCCAGTTCTATAAAACAAAACAAAAAAAGGGTTCAAATGGCCCTGACCACTATGGGACTTAACATCGGAGGTCATCAGTCCCCTAGAACTTAGAACTACTTAAACCTAACTAACTTAAGGACATCACACACATCCATGCCCGAGGCAGGATTCAAACCTGCGACTGTAGCGGTCATGTGGTTCCAGACTGAAGCACCCAGGACCGCTCGACCACTCTGGATGGCCCAGTTCTAAAAAACTAGATCTGTCCAAAACATGAGATGTACCATGAGGTGCAGCAGGAAACAAATATTTAGCTCAAGTGGTAATCAATTCACTGCTGTCAAGTACAGTATAACCAGACTGTTGGATTTTGTGACATCTGGACTGCAGAGAGAGGAAGTCTTTGAGTCCTGAGATCAACTTCATCCATACACCAAAATATTTTTCCAGCACACTAAATATAAATGGTCTGTTACAAACAGGAAACTTGCATGAACTAGAGAAAACCATAAACAAACAAAAGATACAAATAGTGACACTCCAAAAAACAAGACTGACTAACAAAAATTCAATGTATTTTGGAAACTACAGACTTTTTGAAAGTAAAACAGAAATAATGAATACTGAAAAACACCCCACTTTTAGGGGTCACCTTTGCAGACAGGGGAGAAATACTCACTTCCATAACAAATGTAAAGCCTGTAAACAACAGAAAAAGTGCAAATGAAACACACCCAACAATCTACATCTACATCTACATCCATACTCCGCAAGCCACCTGACGGTGTGTGGCGGAGGGTACCTCGAGTACCTCTATCGGTTCTCCCTTCTATTCCAGTCTCATATTGTTCATGGATAGAATAATTGTCGGTATGCTTCTGTGTGGACTCTAATCAATGTATAGGTCCCAATCACCGCTGAAAGTAAAACTACCCATGAAGAGATATAGGAATCATGTGAAACACTAGAAGAAATAGCACCTAAAACACCACAAAAAGCGATTCAATTGCAGAGCTAAGCAAAGAAAGGAAGTACACTTGACACCAGAAAATACCCAGCACATAAATGGACTAACCAGAATGGATAAAGACTAGTTGAACTGTGCAGGGTATTCAATTTTAAAGTCATGTTTGCACTCTCGAAAGAGAAACCATCAAAACAGATGACATGGACAGCATTGAACACACTCATCTGTTATATCCAAACTGATCATGTAGCAATTTTTTGTTCAAATCACAGAGAAATCTAAGTCCCAAAATGTGCAAACAGACTCAGACCATTACCTGACAAGAATAAAACCACATTTATAACCACATACATTCACAGAAAAGAAGACAAGTCACCTAATTTGACACTAGCAGGATCTGAACCATCTCTTATGGAAGAACTAGAGAAAAAGTAGGCAATGAATTGGCAACAACTCAAAAACAAATTTATTAAAATAGCACAAACTAATTTCTTTGCTAAAATGGGAAATGTAGCATTGAGGGAATGAGTAATGTGAATACGCAGTTCAGTCTCAACAGGGTCCGTGTAACAATTGGAAGAGCAATGATACAGAAGACAACTACAAAACATCCCTGGCAGTGATTAAAGAGACAGACAAATTACTCAGAATGGCAAAAAGGAAACATGAACAAGATCAACGACTTGAACTTGGAGAAAGACTTCAAAATAAACAACACATAAATTTCTATAAGAACTTCAGAACAAAGCTCACAGGATAGCAACCATGAAGCCTCTGCTTCAAGAAACAAAATGGGGCAACTGTCTCTAAACAATCAGAAAATTGCTATGAACTTGCCAGATATTTCAAACTGCTACTTAACTGCCAGAATGAATACAAAGATTTCCACCAGATGAACCTTTGGGCACTAATCCAGATTCATTACTACCAGATGAAGAAGAAATAGCCAGACAAGTCAGAGTACTAAAAATCAATAAAGCATCAGGGGTAAGATGGTATAATACCAGAAATCCTCAAATCAGGAAGCTCAAACACCATAACAGAAATCATCAGAAATGACACAAGACCTTTGGTAAACCAAACAAAAATTCTGAAGGACTGGAAAAATGCATTGATTCACACATTGCACAAAAATGGAGACAGAACAGATGTAAATAACCACAAGAGAACCTCACCTAGACTGATCAGCCAGAACATTATGACAACCTACCCAATGATAGGTATGTCCACCTGTGGCATGAATAACAGCAGTGACACATCAAGGCATGGAAGCTATGAGCCCTGGAGGGAATTGGTACCACATCTGCACACACAAGTCACATAAGACCTGTAAATTCCAGAGATGGGGGAGATGAGCTCTAAGCTCCATTCATTCAGATCCCAAATGTGTTTGATTGAGTTCAAATGTGGTGAATTGGAGGGCCAACACATCAATAATTACTTCCTTAAACTGCTCCATCATGCTCCTGGCCTTGTAACATGGTGCATTACCTTGTTGAAAAATGCCACTACTGTCGGGAAACATGATCATCATGAAGGGGTGTATGTGGTCTCCAACAAGTGTACGATACTCCTTGACCACCACAGCACCTCCACAACTTTCACTGGACCCATGGATGCCCTCATGAATGTCCCCTTCAGCATAATGGAGCTGCTGCCAGCTTGTCTCCATCCTACTGTACAGGTGTCAAGCAGCTGCTCCCCCGGAACACAATGAATTCAAGGCCAACCATCAGCATGATGAAGAAGGTATCAGGATGCATCAGGCTACGCAATACCCTGCCACGGCACCAATGCTCAGCGTTGATGGTACCCATTTCCATTGTAGTTGCCAGTGTCTTGGTGTTACCATTGGCACAAGCATGTGATGTCGGCTGTAGAGGTCCATTATTAGTAGAGTTCAGTGCACTGAGTGTTCATGTACACTCCTGCTCTGCCCTGCATTAAAATCTGATGTTAGTTTCATCACAGTTCACCACCTGTCATGTTTTACCAGTCTTCTCACCCCATGATGACCAACATCTGTAATGAGAGGTTGGCCACCCAATCCCACAATGTCTGGATGAGGTTTCACCTTGTGTTGAAGACACTCACCACAGCACTCCTCGAACACCTGACAAGCTGTGCAGTTTCTGAAATGCTTGTGCCTGGCCTCCAGGCCATCACAATCTGCCCTTGGTCAGACTCAGATAGACTGTGCACCTCCCCCATTCTTCACATGAACAGCATGCTCACTGATACTACAGGCACCGTGCATGTGTCTGACTAGCAATCATTCCTCACCAGGTGACGCTGCTATCCCCTGGACAGGTTTATATCAATAGTAGTAGGTTGGTAGTCATAATGTTCTGGCTGATGAATGTATTTCAGTCACACACAAAATTCTACCTCAGTGTCTTTTTGAGAGAGCACAGGAACAATTTGTACCAAAAATTTGAGAATATCAGGCAAGATTCAGACTAGGCCATTCATGACCATCTTGAACCTAAAGCTAATCCTTAAACACTAGAGAATTGGTAGCAAAAATTCAGTCTCCACATATGTCAATTTCAAAAAAGCCTATAACTCAGTTAACTGTGAATCACTCTTCCAAACGTTAAAAGAACAAGGTCTAGACTTGAAAACACTTGCAATCTGATGGATACAAAGTTCAAGGTTACATTTACATGAGAATTCTCAGATGCTTTCAAAATTAAAATAGGAGTGAGACAAGGATTTAGGCTGTTTTCATTACTTTTCAACTATGTCTTTGAGAAGGCAATACAAGAATGGTGTAAATCAATCACCAGAGTTGACCAATCAACCACTAAGTACAAGAAAGTTATCTATAAATTGCACAGTACTGGCAGATGATTCTGCAAAATTAACAGTTTGCATTGTTGCAATGGACAGTACTGTACAGTAATGGAATCTGCTATAGTGTTGAACAGTTTATTAAACATTTTTCTTATAAATTACATAGTTTTATTTATTCTCTGGTCCCATTTGAACATAATTTTTGTGTATTTATAGGTGAAATTGGACCATGACTTACTCAGTTTGCCTTAGTCTTACATGGTTATAGTTGCCACACCTATCATATAGGTCCAACGGATTACTGTACTACATTATACATTTTGCACAAATTTCTAATTATTGCACATGAAAGAACAGAAATCAGAAATAAAATAAATCTTTGGTAGAAGTTTACTGAAGGGTGTTTTCATTTGGTATTAGAGAGGGGTGTGATGTAGGGGAAATGTCACCAATTTTGTGCAATATGTATTTTTACAAAATCTGTCATTGTGAGTAAAGCTAAATTCATTTGCATAATTACATTCATGGCTTTCCTGAATGTGATATGCAGCTGATATCTGCATTTATGCTCCCATACCATTTATACTTTTGTATCTTCTAATACTGGCCACTGAGAAAATAAAATGGATCCATCTATGCACACTGCACTGCATGGCAAATTATTGGATGATGTAAATACAAATATGAAGACAAAAAATTTTTATCTAACAAAATAATTTTAAGAAAATGAGCAGTAATACCATTCCTGTATCCAGCACAGATCTTATCACGTCCAAAGTAGATACGGAAGTTTGGTTTAATTGTCTGGAGACATTCATTATACTCAATTACAGGAAATTCTGCATAAAGCAGTTCTTCACTTGGTTCTCCAGTTTCTGTCACACCCCAGCCTGCAACCTACAATGTAGTTATACAATAATTTCAGAGTCATAACAACAGGTAGTATACAGATCAAGAAAGAGGTGAAAAATATACAGGAACTATGAAATATTGAAGTATAAAAATGTGAGTTATTTCAAACTGGGACACCTTAGAGATAAAGCTGCAGTAACAAGTCACTTTAAAACATGCAAAATTCTATGAGTTTATGTTGTTTTTGCATGACTTTACATAGCAATATTCCTCAATCTCTGACAAAGTTAAAACTATTCCATGACATTGCAGCTATAAACACAGCCCAAAATATGTTTTGTACCAGTTGTATATTTGTAAATAGAGGTGGGTTTATGTTTAGTGTGAGCAGGGACTGAAAAAATAAGCCTAAAAACACCTCACAGTAAAAAAAAAATCAAAACAATAACCAATATAAAGGCAGATTGTCACACATATGAAATCAAAACCTACTACTCGATAATGCTGGACACAATGCTGCTCCAGCCTCTGCAGTGTAACAAGCTTCGATATTCCATAGTATGCCATCCACAAAGTGTCCGAGGTGTTGCCACTCACTCTTGCTCATCCCACCCTCTGATACTATCAATCCTATAAGATACAAAGCCCAGAAAGTGAAGCAATATTTCAGAATTCGTCAAATGAGGGCTTTATGAGCTACCTTCATTGTGAGTGGATTACACTTACAATGAATCCTTTGATTAGCTTTATGTTGTATTCCCATGGTAAATCACTGTGTATGCTTGTTGTTGTTGTGGTCTTCAGTCCAGAGACTGGTTTGATGCAGCTCTCCATGCTACTCTATCCTGTGCAAGCTTCTTCATCTCCCAGTACCTACTTCAACTTATATCATTCTGAATCTGTTTAGTGTATTCATCTCTTGGTCTCCCTCTACAATTTTTACCCTCCACAATGCCCTCCAATACTAAATAGGTGATTCCTTGATGGATCCCTTCTTCTAGTCAAGTTGTGCCACAAATTTCTCGTCTCTCCAATTCTATTCAATACCTCCTCATTAGTTATGTGATCTACCCATCTAATCTTCAGCATTCTTCTGTAGCACCACATTTCGAAAGCTTCTATTCTCTTCTTGTCTAAACTATTTAACGTCCAAATTTCACTTTCCTACATGGCTACACTCCATACAAATACTTTCAGAAATGACTTCCTGACACTTAAATCTATACTCAATGATAACAAATTTCTCTTCTTTGGAAATGCTTTCCTTTCCATTGCCAGTCTACATTTTATATCCTCTCTACTTCGATCATCATCAGTTATTTTGCTCCACAAACAGCAAAACTCCTTTACTACTTTAAGTGTCTCATTTCCTCATCTAAATCCTGCAGCATCACCCGATTTAATTCGACTACATTCCATTATTCTCTATTTGCTTTTGTTGATGTTCATCTTATATCCTCCTTTCATGACACTGTCCATTCCGTTCAGCTCCTCTTCCAGGTCCTTTGCTGTCTCTGACAGAATTACAATGTCATCGGCGAACCTCAATGTTTTTATATCTTCTAAATGGATTTTAATTCCAACTCCGAATTTTTCTTTTGTTTCCTTTACTGCTTGCTCAATATACAGATTGAATAACATTGGGGATAGGCTGCAACCCGGTCTCACTCCCTTCCCAACCACTGCTTCCCTTTCTTGCCCCTCAACTCTTATAACTGCCATATGGTTTCTGTACAAATTGTAAATAGCCTTTTGCTCCCTGTATTTTACCCCTGCCACCTTCAGAATTCGAAAGAGAGTATTCCAGTCAACATTGTCAAAAGCTTTCTCTAAGTCTACAAATGCTAGAAATGTAAGGTTTGCCTTTCCTCAATCTATTTTCTAAGATAAGGTGTAGGGTCAGTATTGCCTCACGTGTTCCAACATTTCTACAGAATCCAAACTGATCTTCCCCAAGGTCGGCTCCTACCAGTTTTTCCATTCATTTGTAAAGAATTCGTGTTAGTATTTTGTAGCCATGGCTTATTAAATTGATAGTTTGGTATTTTTCACATTTGTCAATGCCTGCTTTCTTTGGGATTGGAATTATTATATTCTTCTTGAAGTCTGAGTGTATTTTGCCTGCCTCATACATCTTGCTCACCAGATGGTAGAGTTTTGTTAGGCCTGGCTCTCCCAAGGCTGTCAGTAGTCCTAATGGAATATTGTCTACTCCCGGGGCCTTGTTTCGACTTAGGTCTTTTAGTGCTCTGTCAAATTCATCACGCAGTATCATATCTCCAATTTCATCTTCATGTACATTCTATTCCATTTCTATAATATAGTCCTCAAGAACATCACCCTTGTATAGACCCTCTATATACTCCTTCCACCTTTCTGCTTTCCCTTCTTTGCTTAGAACTGGGTTTCCGTCTGAGCTCTTGATATTCATACAAGTCATTCTCTTTTCTCCAAAGGTCTCTCTAATTTTCCTGTAAGCAGTATCTATCTTACCCCTAGTGATATGTGCCTCTACATCCTTACATTTGTCCTCTAGCCATACCTGCTTAGCCATTTTGCACTTCATATCGATCTCATTCTTGAGATATTTGTACCGTATTTACTCGAATCTAAGCCGCACTTTTTTTCCAGTTTTCGTAATCCAAAAAACCGCCTGCGGCTTAGAATCGAGTGCAAAGCAAGCGGAAGTTATGAAAAATGTTGGTACGTGCCGCCACAACTAACTTCTGCCATCGAATATATGTAGCGCTACGCAGGCATGCATTGTAGGCACAAAGATAAATACTGGCGCCAAAACCTCTGCGTCAGTAAATAAATTTAAAAAAAAAAAAAGTGGAAGACGAGCTTATTTTCTCCGCCGCGAGTTTCGACCACTGCATTTTCATACATTATCCAACGAAGTAAATACAAATTCCGTATTGTTCATTTTCGAATGTAGCACAATTTCAGTGTATTACGAAAATCTGACTGGCAAGACTGTTTGGGATGTTTGTCAATATGGCCAACTCTACGTTCTGAATTTTTTCCTATCTGTGAGAAGAGATGGTTGCTAATAGGAACCTGATGAAATATGAATCACATACAGTATTCTCTTCACCATAAGAATAATACGAATATAAACATTTTGCCATGTATTCTTTCATGTTTGCTGCTATCTCATTTAAATCCTGTCTGCCTAATAAACTACGAAACTAGAGTGAGACAACAGCAAACGCGGAAGAATGTACGTATCGTGTCATGTTTATATTCGTATTATTCTTACAGTCAGAAAGGAAGCATGGCAAGTGACTAGATTTTTAAATCTAAGATGACTCTAATTTCTGTGCAGAATTTGATGTAATAAAGAAGTGGCCGCAAAGATTTTCAAACGGAGAAAAATTTTCGCCTAACTCTCGTTCAGAACATGTTCTATCATACGCAGTCTATTATTTGATTCTTGTTGATCATTATCAAAGAAAGAAGCAGTGTAAGTAACAACAAATAGCAGTCTCTTGCCATTGTTTCGCTAATGAGACGATTCCTCTCTTTTTTTTAAAAAAAAAATTGTACGCGGCGGTAGCGCGTACAAAAGCAAGCCATGCCGCGTGCCGCGACAGGCCGTAAACACGCACTATCAGAATGCAACAAACAATGCATGACACAGTGCAGTAATGCATTTTCAGCTTTAAGAGTGACACAAACACCTATAACAAAGAAAACGGCATTTATCAGATCAAAGCAAAATAAGCAATCGATTCAAACCAGACGAAGCACGTGAAAAAGGAAGGGTGCCCGTATATATACGGACGGAGCGCCTGACACATAGCAATGGCTACGTGGTAAAGCTTAACTGCTAAGCTGACGACGCGAACCAAACTACTGTAGCTGTATCGTCATTCATTCGATCTAAATTGTGTCTCATATTACAGTGGACCAACTTCGTTTCGATTTGGAGGTGCGGCCTAAAACTTTTCTCTCCCCTTGAATTTCGAGTCTCAAATTTCAGGTGCGGCTTAGATTCGGGAAATTTTTTTTCCTTTATTTCGAGTCTCATTTTTCAGGTGCGGCTTAGATTCGAGTGCGGCTTAGATTCGAGTAAATACGGTATTCCTTTTTGCCTGATTAATTTGCTGCATTTTTATATTTTCTCCTTTCATCCATTAAATTCAATATCTCTTCTGTTACCCAAGGATTTCTATTAGCCCTCATCTTTTTACCTACTTGATCCACTGCTACCTTCACTATTTTGTCTCTTAAAGTTACTCATTCTTCTTCTACTGTATTTCTTTCCCCATTCTTGTCAATCGTTCCCTAATGCTCTCCCTGAAGCTCTCTACAACCTCTGGTTCTTTCAGTTTATCCAGGTCCCATCTCCTCAAATTCTCACCTTTTTGCAGTTTCTTCAGTTTTAATCTATAGTTCATAACCAATAGATTGTGGTCAGAGTCCACATTTGCCCCAGGAAATGTCTTACAATTTAAAACCTGTTTCCTGAATCTCTGTCGTACCATTATATAATGTATCTGATACCTTCTAGTATCTCCAGGCTTCTTCCATGTATACAACCTTCTTTCATGATTCTTGAACCAAGTGTTAGCTATGATTAAGTTATGATCTGTAAAAAATTCTACCAGGCGTCTTCCTCTTTCATTTCTTCCCCCCAATCCATATTCACCTACTACATTTCCTTTTCTCCCTTTTCCTACTGTCAAATTCCAGTCACCCATGACTATTAAATTTTCATCTCCATTCACTATCTGAATAATTTCTTTTATCTCATCATGTTGTTGTTGGTGTGGTCTTCAGTCCTGAGACTGGTTTGATGCAGCTCTCCATGCTACTCTATCCTGTGCAAGCTTCTTCATCTCTCAGTACCTACTGCAACCTACATCATTCTCAATCTGCTTCGTGTATTCATCTCTTGGTCTCCCCCTATGATTTTTACCCTCCACGCTGCCCTCCAATACTAAATTGGTGATCCCTTGATGCCTCAGAACATGTCCTACGAACCGATCCCTTCTTCTGGTCAAGTTGTGCCACAAACTTCTCTTCTCCCCAATCCTATTCAATACTTCCTCATTAGTTATGTGATCTACCCATCTAATCTTCAGCATTCTTCTGTAGCACCACATTTCGAAAGCTTCTATTCTCTTCTTGTCCAAATTATTTACCGTCCATGTTTCACTTCCATACATGGCTACACTCCATACAAATACTTTCAGAAATGACTTCCTGACACATAAATCTATACTCGATGTTAACAAATTTCTCTTCTTCAGAAACGCTTTCCTTGCCATTGCCAGTCTACATTTTATATCCTCTCTACTTCGACCATCATCAGTTATTTTGCTCCCCAAATAGCAAAACTCCTTTACTACTGTAAGTGTCTCATTTCCTAATCTAATACCCTCAACATCACCCGACTTATTTCAACTACATTCCATTATCCTCGTTTTCCTTTTGTTGATGTTCATCTTATATCCTCCCTTCAAGACACCATCCATTCCGTTCAACTGCTCTTCCAAGTCCTTTGCTGTCCCTGACAGAATTACAATGTCATCGGTGAACCTCAAAGTTTTTATTTCTTCTCCATGGATTTTACTTTATCTCATCATACATTTCATAAATCTCTTCGTCATCTGTGGAGCTTGTTGGCATAGAAACTTGTACTGTTGTGGCAGGCATGGGCTTCATATCTATCTTGGACACAAGAATGCATTCACTATGCTGTTTGTAGTAGCTTACCTGCATTCCTATTTTTCTATTCATTATTAAACCTACTCCTGCATTACCCCTATTTGATTTTGTATTTATAACCCTGTAGTCACCTGACCAGAAGTCTTGTTCCTCCTGCCACCGAACTTCACTAATTCCCACTATATCTAACTTTAACCTATCCATTTCCCTTTTTAAAGTTTCTAGCCTATCTGCCCAATTAAGAGATCTGACATTCCATGCTCCGATCTGTAGAACGCCAGTTTTCTCTCTCCTGATAACAATGTCCTGAGTAGTCCCCACCCGGAGATTTGAATGGGGGACTATTTTACCTCAGGAATATTTTACCCAAGAGGACGCCATCATCATTTAACCATACAGTAAAGCTGCATGTCCTCGAGAAAAATTACAGCTGCAGTTTCCCCTTGCTTTCAGCCATTCACAGTACCAGCCAGGCCACTTTGGTTAGTGTCACAAGGCCAGATCAGTCAATCATCCAGACTGTTGCCCCTGCAACTACTGAGAAGGCTGCTTCCCATCTTCAGGAACAACACATTTGTCTGGCCTCTCAACAGATACCCCTCTGTTGTGGTTGCACCTATGGTACGGCTATCTGTATCGCTGAGGCACGCAAGCCTCCCCAGCAACACCAAGGTCCATGGTTCATGGGGGGAGGTGTGCATGCTTAATCCAAGATATCTTACGGATGTGACAGCTTCCAAAGATGGCAATAGTTAATAATGCATTAAAGGGTCTACCTGTCTATTTATGTGCAGTATGTTACATTTGTTTGTGAGGATCTGACTACATTTAAATCCACAGTGAAGCTCTCTCCAGTTTTAAGAAGTTTTCTAATATGATTGTAGAATCACAGCACATCATTTCATCTATCACAACTTTTCTCAGCACATACAGGTCTGAGATGTCTTGTACAAAACCATTGAACTTTGACCATATATGTTCAGCATTTTAAGGCCTGGTGATGAATGCTTCATGTCAACCACTCGGGTAATCTCAAATCTTTTCCTTCTCACACTTGCTAAGCAGAAATAACCTCCTAAATTCCTAACCTCAGCCATATACAGTGACAGTATAGTGGTCTTATGATAAGTTAGTCCCTGTTCTACATGAACTGAATCAAAAAGTTCAGGCCTCATTGTAATCAGTACATCTAACAGACTTCCAGCATAGGGAGTCACCCTCGTTCTGCTAACATTACTTTCCAAGAGGGCTAAGGAATGCATAGAGGTTCTCAGAATCTAGGGGCCCTTGGGATAGAAAACTGCCCTTAAAAGGTGGAAGAATCAGCAATGATCAACAGTATGAGGCTGCAGAAGCCAATGGAAACCCCTGGATCTAAGACACTTAACCTGTATTCTCAGGACATGAGGCTAGTAACTGAGAAAGTGTCATCATGATCTCTCCATTGGAATAAGATTCCAGATTAGTCCACCATTCAGATTCCTGGGAGTGAACTGACAAACAGAAGGCAACTTTGAGTAAATTATTCAATGACTAGCAAAAGGGTAGCATTCTACAAACAGAAAATGAAATTTCCGAAGTTTGAAGGTGATAGGGGAGCTAAAAAATCTAAAATGGCAAATGCAAAACCTCAATCTAGATATAGTGAGGATCATTGAAGTTAAATGGGAAGAATATAGGGATTTCTGATCTGACAAATATAGCATAATAACAGAAGCATGGAGCTGTGTAACCAGAGTAGGATTCGTCATGAATAGGGAGGTACATTAAACAGCAATTACTTTGACCAGCTCAGTGGTACTATTATTCTCATCAAAATCAATGATAAACCAATGCCAACAAAAATAATTCAGGTATACATGCCAACATCACAAGCATAAAATGAAGGGGGACAGAGTATATTAGATCACTGAACAGCTAACTCAGTAATGTAAAGGGAGATGATAAACTAATAATCATGGGAGTGCTAGAGTGGAGTAAGGAATATAAAAAAAATTGCAAGAGAATATGGACTTGGTACAACAAATGAGAAAGGAGAAAGAATCTTCAAGTTCTGCAGTCAACTTTAGCTGGAAACAGGAAATACACTGTTCAAAAGTCACAAGAGGAGAAGGCATACTTAGATAAGTTCTGAAAACATGGGAAGATATCAGCTGCATTGCATTATGGTCAGACTGATACTCTCAAATCAGATATTGGATTGTAAGGCATAACAAGATGAAGACTTAGACTCAGACCGCAATTTGTTAATTATGAAGAGTAGGCTAAAGTTTAAGAGAGTCATCAGAAAAAATCAACATGGAAAGAACTATGATACTGAGGAATGATGATATGCATTTGAAGACTGTAGATATTGTGATAATGAATACTAAATTATGCATCTAAGTTGAAGAGTAATGGACATCTCTAAAAAAAGGCAACAACAGAAGTTTGACAGACAAAAATGAGTACAAGTAAGGTACCTTGTGCATAAAATGTGTATAAAATTGAAACAACTCACCCAGAAGTTCACCACTGATCAATCAAATTAAGAAACCCTGACTTAGGAAATGCCTGTGATAGGAGTGGAGTAGATGGTAGTGGGAGAATGCATAAGACAGTTATTGTGTCTAGGTCTTTTATAGGGGCATGAGCAATGAGGCAAGGGTTTGGCAACAGGGTTGCAGTAGAGATGGACAGGAATATTGGATAAGCTGGATTGGAAGCTGTGAGAGGGTTAGAGAGGATAGTGAGGAGGATAGTTCTCATCTATCGGGGATTGAGGAGAAGTAGTCAAAACCATGGCAAAGAATGTGATTCAGTTGTTCCACTCCTCAGTGGTACTGAGTTATGAGGAGGGGCTCTTTTATGGCCAGACAGTAGGTACCTGGGGCATGGTAAGTAACTGGGGAGACAAGGCACAGGAGATCTGTTTTCAGAAAAGGTTGGAGGGGTAATTTTGCCATGGGAGACCCTTGTAAAACTTTGAGGTTGACTGCTTTTCACTGCAGACTCAAGAACCATGAGTGACTAGGCTGTATGCACAGGACATCTTGCCATGGAACAGGTGGCAGCTGTCAAAATGGAGACATTGCCATTTGTTGCTGGTTCTGATGTGGACAGAGGTACTGATGCACCCATCGGGAGTTGGAAGTTCACATCAAGGAAGCTACCTTGTTGGACTAAGGAGAATCAGATGAAGCACATGGAGGGGAAGCTGCTGAGGTTCTGGAAGAATGTGGACAGGATTTTTCACCCTTAGTTCACATCATATATACTTCAACAGTAAATCTACATATACATCTATCATTACCTTTCCTTTCCTATTCCACTTGTAAATTGATCAAGGGGAAAGGACTGTCTATATGCCTCTGCATAAACCCTAATTTCCCTTATTTTGTCTTCATGGCCCTTATTATACCAAATGTATAGTGGTAGCAGTAGAATCCTTCTGCCTTCAGATGCAAATGCAAGTTCTCTAAATTTCCTCAACAATGTCTCATGACCAGAACATAGTCTTCCCTCCAGGGATTCTCATTTGAATTCACAAAGCATCTTCATATCACTTGCACGATGATCGAACCTGCTGGTACCAGAACTAGCAGCACACTTCTGAATTGCTTCAATATCTTTCTTTAATCCCATCTGGTTTGTTTTAGGGCACAAAAACAACTACGGTCAGAACACGAAGATAAGGAAGGAGTTAAAAATGACTACACGTTAAGCCCAATCGACAGAAGGAAAGACAGCTAAAAACAGGGACTTGGAGAAAGGTATTCTTCTTATCCAGTCAACACCTAAAACTCTTGTGTGATCCAGATTCATTAATATTTTCATGATGCGGATTCATGACAAAGATAACCTTTGTTCTCCATAACATGAACAGCTACTGCTAAATCCACTTGACTTCATCCTTCCAAACTAAACAAGCCACCTTCTTAGATGTTGATCTTTGCCTCTCAGATGGTACCATAAATACATCTGTTCACATAAAGTACACCGACCACCAACAGTATCTCCACTATGACAGCTGTTACGAGTTCCAATTAAAAAAGTTTCTACCTCACTGACTGTCTCTCATGGAAGCCACAAATGCAGTGAAAAGTAGGAGTTGTCAAAATATACCAATTACATTACCTAAGCCTTTAATGACTGATCTCCAGGGTCTCTACTCTTATGACATAGCAGTCCTGTTAACCATCCCCAACCATCACCAACCCAGAGGTGAAAAGCTCAACCATATCCTTTACCACAGCTTCAACTATCTCTCATCCCACCCTGAGCTGAGGAATATCCTATCGATAATTTTGTCTACATCACTCAAAGTAGTGTGCCACTGCCAACCCCATGGATCATTCCCTTGGTGGCCAATATAGGTGCAAGACCTATCTGTCACACCTACACACTTACCCACCACCACTTACTGCTGCTGCCACTACTACTACTGCTACTACTACTACCACTACATTCCAGTCAAAAGCATTTCCTACACAATAAAAGGCAACACCATGTTATATAACTTATTCCTGCAATTACTGTGCAGTACACTGTGTGGGTATAAAAGGTAACCAACTGTCTACTAGCATAAATGGCCACTGCCAAACTGTGTCAAACTTGACCATCCAGTTGCCAAACATGCTGTGCACCACAACATTAAGGACATTAAGAGCTGCTGCACTATGTGAGCAACTTGGATACTCCATTGCGGCCCACGTTTCTCTAAACTATGTAGGTGGGAATTATCTCTCCAGCATATCCTGTGTTCTTGCATGCCCCCTGTTCTAAACGTGTACTAAGCTGTTTTCCATTACCTCACCTTACTTTTTCCTTCTTTCTTCTATAAATACAACTACTCTCCTATCCAGCAGATTATGTATTACCTTCTCCCACCAGTCTTCCAACCCCCCCCCCCCCCCCCCCCTTGTGCAGTCTCCTCTCTCTCTCCCCTCCCTCCCTCTCTCTCTCTCTCTCTCTCTCTCCCTCTCTCTCCCTCTCTCTCCCTATCCCCCCCTCTCTCTCTACTACTTGTATGCCCTCAGAACCCTTTTCATCTTGTTGTGCAGCTACTCAGTTATCTGTCTTTCCTGCTCCTGCCTCACACTATCCTGTTATGCCCTCTTAGCTTCATGCAGCGTTCCCCACACCCTCCTCATATCCTTAATCCCAGGCAACTGATTGCTAATAATCAATGTTGCTGTGGCAGGGGAAGAGTGTGCTTGGGTGTCTATCTGGTTGTGTGTGTGAATGAATAGCCATATAGTTTTACATACTGTTAAAAAAAGCAGAAAGTAGACACTACTGGAAATGTTTCCAGAATGAGATTTTCACTCTGCAGCGGAGTGTGCGCTGATATGAAACTTCCTGGCAGATTAAAACTGTGTGCCCGACCGAGACTCGAACTCGGGACCTTTGCCTTTCGCGGGCAAGTGCTCTACCAACTGAGCTACTGAAGCTTCGGTAGCTCAGTTGGTAGAGCACTTGCCTGCGAAAGGCAAAGGTCCCGAGTTCGAGTCTCGGTCGGGCACACAGTTTTAATCTGCCAGGAAGTTTCACTACTGGAAATACTTGAAATTAGTAAATACACAACAGAGAATGCCAGCTTTGTATTAAATCCTTTTCCCCTGTTAAGTGTAGTTATACAAATATTAGATTACAATTATACACTCAGCTTTTTTTTCATTTATTGTTAAATATGATGTCCACATAAAAAAATTATTTTTCAGTTTTAGTTAAGTATAATTATTTCTTCATAACATAAACCTGTAATGCTTTCCTTTGTAAACTCCCACATGTAACTATCTTCCTTTCTTTTCCATCTTTATTACAAGTAATACCTGTGTAAGTTGTTCATCATTTTATCTGTTTTGCTGACATTCAGTTGCCACCAAACCATGGCCTAAGAAGCTGACTCGTGGTTCATGGCTAAAAAATATAATTTTGCAGAATATTAGAAAAGTGTTTCCTATGCAATATCTGTGAGGATGTGGTTCATCACAGTGATCAGAAATGAGGTAGATGGTTTGGAATCAATCAGGTTCTCAATGGCAACAAGGCCATGGGCACTGGGGATACTGGTGTAGAGGAAGGTGGCATCAATAGCAATGAGCAGGGTGCCAGATGGTAAAGGGGCACAAACTGTTGAGAGTCTTTTATATAGGAGATCAAGTTTCGAGTAATAGGCAGAAGATGTTGGTCCAAAATAGTAGAGATCATATCTGTGGGGCTGCAGTATCCAGGCACAGTGGGGGCACCATGTGTAATTGGATCATATATTTTAGGAAGCATTTAAAAGGGAAGAATCCAGGAATTGGTGGGTGTGAGAAGGGGGCTGAGACTCAGGTAATGGGTTCTTGGATGGACCTAAGGATCTGAAGAGGAAATGAAGTTCATGCTGCACTTCTGGCATCAGGTGACTGTAGAAGGGACTGGAGGCAGATATGTGTAATAGCAGGTGGAAGCCATCTCCTGGTTCATAAACAACATTGGTGGAGCCTTTGTCAATAGATAAGACTATGAAGTCAGGACCAATTTTTAGGTGGTGAATTGCAATTCTTTCTACAGGTGTGAAGTTTGGTTCCATGTTGAGGGATTTGGGTCATGATGGTGGGGCAAGGTTTGAGGTTAGGAATTTATAGAAGTTCATCACAGGATGATTTAGACAGGGGGGGGGGGGGGGGGGTTGTATCACAGATAGATGGAGGAGTATAATCAGTAAGGGTAGCATTCAGTATTGGTTATAGGTCAAGTCTGACTGGTAGGGTTAGTGGAGGAAAAGTGTTTCCATTGTAAGGACTGGGAGATATAGAGAAGGTCTTTAAAAAGCTCAGCATGACTCAGTTTGGAAGAGGGGCAAAATACGAGGCATTCAGAAAGGACTGATACTCTTCAGGGCTGCGGCTTTTGGAGGACAGGTTCATAACTGCATTGCAGGTCTATTTAGACTCTGGCTTCTGTAGGATTTGGGAGGAAATTTTAGATATTGTGGCAGATGTAGTATATATGAAAGTAGGTATATGGTCTTGGTGCCCTTGAGTACTAAGTTTCCCAACATCTGACTGACTCCAAGCTCATAACCTCCTTCCTGGTCCTGCTCACCATGATCAGCTATATACTCATCCATAATTACTTCTCTTTTGACAGTGGCATTCATACACAAATCCATCATACAGCCATTGGTACCCACGTGGCACTATTCCATGGCAACCTATTCATGGGCCATCTAGAGGAATCCTTACCAACCAGCACTGGGAATACTGCCATTTCAACAGCTGATACCCATTACACACCAAGTGTAGTCATTCACAATTGTTGGATCTGCAATGACAAGCAGTCAATTTCGAAATATGCCAAGAATCTCACTGGAGCCTTCACAGACTGATGTTACCCTCCCCATCCCGTACAAAAACAGATCTCCCAAGTTTGTATCAACCCTCACATATGCATTAATCAGCCACAAAGGAGTGCACACTCATGACTCACTACCACCTAGGACTGGAGCAACTTCATCACAATCCCCACCAGGATTCAACTATCTACCACTGTGCCTTGAAATCAGAAAAAAAATCTCCTCCACACCATCCACATTGGTATTCCACTAGCAACCCAATGTTTGCAATAACCTTGTCTGTCCCTATTGCATTCCCACTGCCAGCCTCCTGCTCCAAGGCTCATATCCCTGAGAAAGACCTGGATGCATCCCACACATATCCCAATACTTCCAGACCAGGGCACCACTAGACCACCAGATTGTCAATCAAGTTACATGGCAGGATGTGCTCAACATTAGTGACTGATCTACATGCCATGTCATCTGGATTTTCCACACTGACAAGAGCCTTTTTGAACCACATGAGTGTGCACTCTCCCTGTGATGTACCTCTCATTTCCATAAGCCCCCTGGCCGTCAACCTTTGCTAGTCCCTCCATCTGCCTATCCTCTTCCCTGCTGCCTTTCCATTATATCTGTGTGTGTATGTGTGTGTGTGTGTGTGTGTGTGTGTGTGTGTGTGTGTGTGAGAGAGAGAGAGAGAGAGAGAGAGAGAGAGAGAGTCTGCCTGCTTCATGAAGGACTTTGTCCAATAGCTGAATTCTACTATTGATTGAGCCTTTGTGCTGTTCAGAACCTCCTGTACATGCAGAGTAGCAGCCTATCATAATATCGACACTATTATTTCATCCCAGATTTTGCTTTGCTGAATTTTCCCCAGTTATCAATACAACTTCTTATTATGCTTCCTTTTTTATGATGCACAGTAGTTAAATTGAATTACTTTGATAGGTGTGATTTGTTTGCCAACTTTTATGCATGTGTCACTAATACAGACGTATTGTGAAGGCATGATACCAAGTTTTCATAAACAAGATACTGTTGTGACTCTTAAAGCACTCCTGGCGGATGTATTGTAAATAGTCTTCATGGGTTTGCCGCCAATCATATTGTGCAAATTTCACAATATTTCCTCAGAGCAACTGTCCAACATCTTCAGGTGGTTCAACCTCGCTGGTGGCTAGGTACGACTGATGGTATCCACACATCGATGCCACGTTTCTAGAACATGCTCAAACTCCCTCTGCCAAAAATCACAGAGTGGCTCTCCCACGTGTGTGCTGTACACTGCGTTTGTCAACAGTGCGGCCAGATGTTACTCACCAACAAACATACTAGGCCAGTATTATGACGGGCCTGTTATCGAAGAATCTTGATTTTTGTGTCATGATTTAATAGCAGCCAATGCAGGGTTCCAGGGTGCGCTCATTTGAAATCGCATATCCTCGTTGATGAGATTATCAGCTGTATGGATATGTATTGGATTCCCAGAAAGGTGATGCCGGGGATAAAACTTCCATCTTTTCATAAATCATACGATGTCCTGTATTCAGGCAGTGTTCTGCAATTACCGACTTTTCCGGTTGACGAAGGCGTATATGATGCTGATGTCCATCGTAGTGTTCTTGTACTGTGCGGCATGTCTGGCCTATATATGCTGCTCCACACTGACAAGGAATCTTGTACGCACCACATTTCCTCAGGCCAATGTCATCCATAACTGAACCCAACAGGTTTCTCAGTTTTTCAGATGGCTGAAAAACACACTTAATTCCACACTTACTTCCATATCTTCCAAGAACTCTTCCGATTCCGGATGACATGACACCAAAATACGGCAAAACGGCAAAAGTGGTGTGTGTCTTCGTATCTTCATTCTGCTCCATAGACTGAATTCGTCTGGGCCTGAATGCATTACCTATCGTCTCTCAGAATAACTGTTTTCTCGGAACACTGTCTTCAAATGTTGTATTTCACTCGACAGGCTCTCAGGGTCAGATACCACATGTGCTCAATGAACTAACATACATAATGCACTACTGTATTGTGCAGGATGATGGCAGCTTGTGGCCTGCAGATGTAGATCTGAATGCATTGGCTTGCAAAAGATGCTGTGTCCCAAGCTACCATCTGCTTTCCTTCATACCAAGACATCAAGAAAAAGTAAAGTACCATCTTTTTCCACTTCCATTGTGAAGTTTATATTTGTATGGAGTGAATTCAGATGCTGAAGAAACATAGGTAGAGTATCAAGTCCATGTGGCCACAGCGCAAATGTATCATCCACATACCGCAGAAAACAAGAGGGTTTGAGAGTGGTTGGCTGTAGTGCTTTTTCTTCAAAGTCCTCCATAAAATAATTGGTCACCACAGGAGACAGAGGCCTTCCCATGGCGACACTGTCCACTTGTTAAAAATACTGGTCATGAAATAAGAAGTATGTTGAAGTAAGCACGTGTTTAAATAATGCTACTATGTCCTCCTCAAACTTGTTGCTAATGAGCACCAAAGAGTCCTGCAAGGGCACCTTTGTAAATAAAGACACAACATTGAAACTTACTAACAGATCCAATGATTGCAACCTCAGAGTTTTCGGGTGACCTATATAATCTTCAGAGTTTTGAATGTGATGTTGCACTTGCCTTTGAGAGGTCCAAATAGTGTTGTCAGGTATTTGGTAACAAAATAAGTAAGTGCTCCTATGTTACTTACAATGGGATGGAGAGGTATTATGGATCTTGACTAGGCCGTAGAGTCTAGGAGGAACTGCAGCCTGTTGATGCAAACCCTTAGTGACTTTCATGGAATTGAGCTCTTCCTGATGAGTTCCACAGTTTTTCTATGGATCCTACCCATCGGATCATTTTTTAATTTACTATATGCAGGATTGTTGAGCAGTTTGTATATCTTGCTGTTATATTCTGTGTGTGAGAGAAGTACAGTAGCATTTCCTTTGTCAGCAGGTAAGATGACGGTGTCTTGGTCTTCTCTCAATTCTTGTAGAGCATTTCTTTCAGCTGAGGTGATGTTAAAGTTGGAGCTCTTAGATGAAGCTTGAGTCAAGATGCGGCATGTGTCATGCCTAATCTCTATGGCAGCATCCTTAGGAAGTTTCGAAAGAACCTGCTCTATTCCAATAATCACATTTCAGATGGGAATGGTCTCTGGTATAGGTGCAAAATTCAGACCCTTCTCTAGCACCGAAACAGGCAGTTGCTCCAAGGAAATATTGTGGAATTTGCACAATGTTATCCAGCAACAAACCCATGAAGACTATTTACAAGATACTGTTATACATCTACTAATAACCTGTGCTGTTAGGCCAGCCAAATAAACTGATAATGCCATGAGGTAACAATAAATACGTGGCAAATTCTTTATTTTTCTGTCTGATGACTGAACAATATGCAATTCATAGTAAGACATTACCAGTTGTTTTCTTACTAGATTCAACGTACATGTCCCTTATCACCTGGTCCAACATAGTAAACATCATCCCAGTCCACACACACAGGACTAATCATCTCTGTTAGCTGAAATGGGAAGTCCACTGTCAGTACTGCTATGTCATCACGGAATGCCGTTGACGACCCATGAAAACTATCAGGGATATCAATGTCCCTTACCTGCAAATTTCAGAAACTAATATTATTTCAGTTCATGTGAATATTAACTAAAATTTTCTCTTCTGTCTGCAAATAATATGTTCATTAACTTTTAACATTACCATCAATACCAAAACCCAGAAGCATATGATTCTAAAGATATATAAGTACAAATATGTTCATAAATGTTATCAAATATGGCACATAATAAGAACTCATTTTATTTTATTCTTATTGATCTTTGCTGAACACACCATTATTCTACTAAAGATCTGGCGATTAAAAACATTTTAGCAAGATAACAGACAGTACACAAGAGATGAAAAGGACCATAACATATGTTAACTGGCAAAAATTTAATTTCAGACCCCAACAAAAGTTTGGAATATCATAGAATTTAATACAATGACTTCTTATAGTACTCCCATTGAGGTTTGCACAATACCTTATTAACAAAATAAACATAATTCCTTCCAAAGACAAGAAAATTTTTTGTTGGTTACAAAAATCACTGCAAAACAAAGCAGGCTCTCTCCTAAGTGTACACCTTGGAAACAAAAGCAATGATGATTATTAACAGTCTTTCGTAGAGTGTATGGCCTCCTGACATACAGATGAGTTCTTCCACTGTGTGAGGTATGCTCTGGATAAGAGCATCAAGTTTATCTTGGGGTATGAGGTCCCAGTGGCAGCTTCAATGAGATCCTGAAGATTGTCAGGTGGATTCGGATGCTGTGAAATGGCCACCTTCAACCCCCATGCATGCTCAATTGCATTCACATCTGGAGACTGTATTGGCCAATGCATTTGGTTGACATTGCATCTTTGAAGTAACTAAGACACTGCTAGAGTATGGTGCGGTCTTGCATTATCATCAACTAGGATGAAGCTGTCACTGACTTCCCATCTGTAGGGTCTTACAATCATTTGTATGAAGGACCAGTCAAATTGTTGTAGATAGGAATTAGAGGGGTCCACCATCCTATCGTTATTACCGACCACAACATTAGATTTCCACCTGCAAACAGATGGACTTTCTGAATGTTTATGGTGTTGTATAGCACTTCTCTGAATAATAAAACTTCTAGTGTCCAGTTGCAAACCAATACTGTCTCATCACAAAACATAACATTACTCCATTCTGCAATGGTCCAAAGTTGATGTGCAAGACCCTAGGTCCTTCGATTGTGTCAGTTCTGTTGGTTCAATGCAAACCTTCTCATTCACCTTCTGGAATGATCACGCTGATGCAACCTTCTATGCACTGTTTGGACTGAGATATGAATTCCTGTTCCCTGGAAGAAACCACTTCCAACATTTCTGGCAGCCGATGTTGGGCGCTGAAATATGCTATCCCAGCTGAGACACAAAGTTGAAATATGCTCACTATTTTTTATTTACTTAAATTTTGGCATATTTCGTGACAGTACCTTTTCCGTTAGATGTTTACAAGGCGATATTGGTCTTGGCTTCAGTTGTCTAGTGGAAGTATGATTCCACAATGCATCTTTGTCGGCTGCAGAAATGACCTGGTTCAATGCGTGTGCCTCATTTTTGGTATTTCAAATACAATTTCTTCAAATGTAGTTTCTTCTTAAAGTTTATATACAAAAAATGATAACATAATTCATTCTTTCTGTTCACTAACAAATTGTTTATGACGGCGACCTGCACATTGTTCTACCGTCAACACACACCAAGAGTTAACTGCCGACTGAGTACAGTCAAAGACGACTCCAGCGTCAAAGACATTTTACACAACACACAAGCTTCCACTTGTAATCAGTCTCTTTGCTATTCTTTGACACATTTACTAATAGTAATCAGTATGTTTTCACTCTCAAAAATATAAGTAAATTAACATATAATAAGGCAAATTATAATAAAAAATTCTGACAAAAAATATAAAAAAACATTTACAATTTGGTATCGACAAATCCGGTAGAAAATAACACATCTCCCAGATCCATTACAGCGCCAGCGAGCCAACTTGGAGGACACGATTCTGCATTGTTGTTGTCATACGAGATGACAACTGCGAGGTCTATCTTTCACATTTCCTGTCTCTCTATATTTCCTACCCATCTCAGACACATCACTTTGAGTGACATGTAATTGATTGGCAACATACTGCTGTGTATGACATGCTGACAGTAAAGTCTCTACCCACACTGTATCAAAGTGTTGTATGCCTTTATGTGGCATGTTACTGCAGTGCTGAACACAAACCAAATGAAGCTGTTGTTGAAACTGGACTGCTCATCATGTACCATTGTGGCAGCAGGTTTTACATGACTGAAGAAGGCCCACAAGGCATCCCAGTAATAAATGCCATCCAGTATATGGGCTCTAACAGCATAATGCATGAGCTGCTTAGGGCAATGAGACCTCTAGTATCTTAGACTGCATTTTATGTAAGTATTCCAAACTTTTGTTTAGCAGTGTATTTTAAACTCTTGGTAGTGGAAAGTAAATAAAAAATTAATAACAACATAATTTTTTGGTTATAAGTTGACTTCCATAAGACAGAAGCAATATGTAGTCACAGCACTGTTGCTTAATAGTCCATGGGATAGTACAGAAGGTGTAGATGGGAACAGACAATTTACCACCACCATTCACCCCTAAATTAAATGGATAGTAATATAAACAACAATGTAAACTCTTGTATAACATGGAAACAATCAATTATTGACAAAGTAATTTAATTGGATAGATAAAACATCTACTCACCAAGCAGTGACAGACCACATACATAAAGGACGGTTGTAATTGACAAGCTTTCAGAGCCAGTGGCTCCTTCTTCAGGCAGAAGGGTTGAAGGGGAAGGAAGAGGGGTGAAGGAAAATGACTGGAGACGTGTAGGAAAAGGGTTAGATTTTAGAAACGCCACCCAAAACTGTGGGTCAGGGGAGACTTGCCGCAAGGGATGAGAAGGAAAGTCTTGTGGACATGTCTTACATTTCCTGTCATAATTTTGTGAGAACAATTATAAACAACAAAAAATTATATTATATCTTGATTACTGGTAATTACAAATACAATTGGTACAAATAAACTATCCCATTCCTCTGAAAAGAACTCTTTAATACTATAAAAAAACATTTATTCACATGAAACTCTTCAGTGCCATTTCATAGGAGCATCCACTTGAGTTGTTTAAATTCTTTGGAAATTTGTTTAAAAATTTGATCCTCATGTAATAGGGGTTGCTGTCTGCACCTTTTTGTCACACCTTTCTGGATCGTAATCGCAGACTATCCTTGTTTTATAGATATACACATCTGTGTTTAGACTGTAGTACTGCTTATATTTTAAAATTAGTTGAACAATTTTATAAACACATATTTATGGCAGTGTTCATAAATTCTTACATCTGAACATCCCACTGCAAGACTCAGTATCAATAAGCTTGCATAGAATCTTTACTGCCTTTGTAGGATGAATACCTTATTTACATTTACATCTATATTCTGCAAACTACTGTGAAGAGCATGGCAAAGGTATGCCCCACTATTTCAGATATTAGATTTTTTCTGTTCCATTCACATACAGAGAGCAGGAAGAATTACTGTTTAAAGGCCTCTACACATACTATAATTAATCTAATCTTTTCATCATGAGCAACACATGAGGGGTTGTTGTATATGCCTAGAGTCATCATTTAAGGCAATTCCTGAAACTTCACGCCCAGGCTTTCTCGGGATAGTTTACATCTATCTTCAAGAGTCTGACAGTTCAGTTTCTTCAGAACCTCTGTGACCCTCTCCCATAGGTCAAACAAACCAGTGACCATTTGTCCTATCCTTCTCTGTATAAGTTCAATATTCTCTGTTAGTCCTCCTTGGTATGGGTCCCACACACTTCCATAATATTCTTAGATAGGTCACAAGAGTAATTTGTAACAAATCTTCTTTGAACACTGGTTGCATTTCTCTGGTATTCTACCAGTAAATTGAAGTCTGCCTTATCCACAACAAAGTTTATGTGATCACTACATTTCTTATCCTTATGAAGAGTTAGATGATGATGATGATGTTTGTTTTGTGGGGCGCTCAACTGTGTGGTCATCAACACCTGTGCAAAATCCTAATTTTTACACAGTCCATTTTCTTTTCATACTCCAATCTAGTCACTCTCACAAATAAATGATGATGATGATGAAATTATGACAACACAAACACCCAGTTCCCGGGCAGAGAAAATCCCCAACCTGCCCAAAAATCAAACCCTGGGCCCCATGATCCAGAGCCAGCAATGCTAGCCCCTAGACCACGAGCTGCAGACACAAAGAGCTAGACCTAGGTATCTTATGAGTTAACTGATTCCAAATGTGACTCACTGATATTATAGTCATTCGATTCTACATTTTTTGTTTTGTGAAGTGCACAACCTTACATTTTTGAATATTTAAAGCAAGTTGCCAATCTTTGCACCACTTTTAAATCTTATCAAGATCTGACTGAATATTTATGTAAAATGTCAATGGATAGATAAAAAATCTGCTCACTAAGCGGTGGTTGGGGAACACATGCACAAAAAGATTTAACTTTTACACGCTTGCAGAGCCAGTGGCTCCTTTTTCTGGCAGGATAGTTGAAGGGGAAGGAAGAGGACTGAACGAAAAGGACTGAAGGGGTTTAGAGAAAGGGGTACAGTTCAGAAAAGTCACCCAGAAACCCGGGTCAGGGGAGACTTACCAGATGGGATGAGAATGAAAGACTGATTGTTGCAGACTGCGCCAGATGAGATTAGAAAACCTGAGAGCTTAAAGGTGGAGGACAGGGTAATGTGTAAGACAGAGACTAATACTAAAACATCATGCACAAGTTAATAAGAGTGAAAAGCTAAGTGCATTGTATGTAACATATGTGGGAGGGGGGAGCAGTAAGAACTAGACAGGTCAGAAAATGAAAGATGTAGAAAACTAAAATGGAGTGAAGAAAGGAGTAGTTACTGTGAAGAAATGCTGAGACAGAAGGAACTAAGGTAAATTAAGACCAGGTGGCTGGCATGAACAAAGGGCATTGTGTAGTACCAGTTCCCACCTGTGGAGTTCTGAGAAACTGGTGTTTGTGGGAAAAATCCAGATAGCACGTGTGGTGAAACAGGCACCAAGGTCATGACTGTCATGTTTTATAGTATGCTCTGTAACAGGATATTGTGTGTTGCTGATACACACCCTCTGCCTATGCCCATTCATCCTGACTGATAACTGGGTGGCATTCAAGCTGATTTGAAAGGCTGAACAGTGTTTATGTAACACCTGGTATATGATGTGTCCCCCCCCCCCCCCCCACCTCATGAACCATATACCTTGCCGTTGGTGGGGAGGCTTGCGGGCCTCAGCAATACAGATAGCCATAACGTAGGTGCAACCACAACGCAGGGGTATCTGTTGAGAGGCCAGACAAACGTGTGGTTCCTGAAGAGGGGCAGCAGCCTTTTCAGTAGTTGCAAGGGCAACAGTCTAGATGATTGACTGATCTGGCCTTGTAACACTAACCAAAATGGCCTTGCTGTGCTGGTACTGTGAACGGCTGAAAGCAAGGGGAAACTGCGGTCGTAATTTTTCCCGAGGGCATGCAGCTTTACTGTATGGTTAAATGATGATGGCGTCCTCTTGGGTAAAATATTCCGGAGGTAAAATAGTCCCCCATTTGGATCTCCGGGCAGGGACTACTCACGAGGATGTCGTTATCAGGAGAAAGAAAACTGGCATTCTATGGATCGGAGCGTGGAATGTCAGATCACTTAATTGGGCAAGTAGGTTACAAAATTTAAAAAGGGAAATAGATAGGTTAAAGTTAGATATAGTGGGAATTAGTGAAGTTCGGTGGCAGGATGAACAAGACTTCTGGTCAGGTGACTACAGGGTTATAAACACAAAATCAAATAGGAGTAATGCAGGAGTAGGTTTAATAATGAATAGGAAAATAGGAATGTGGGTAAGCTACTACAAACAGCATAGTGAAAGCATTATTGTGGCCAAGATAGATACGAAGCCCACGCCTACTACAGTAGTACAAGTTTATATGACAAATAGCTCTGCAGATGACGAAGAGATTTATGAAATGTATGATGAGATAAAAGAAATTATTCAGGTAGTGAAGGGAGATGAAAATTTAATAGTCATGGGTGACTGGAATTCAGTAGTAGGAAAAGTGAGAGAAAGAAACGTAGTAGGTGAATATGGATTGGGGCTAAGAAATGAAAGAGGAAGCCACCTGGTAGAATTTTGCACAGAGCACAACTTAATCATAGCTAACACTTGGTTCAAGAATCATGAAAGAAGGTTGTATACATGGAAGAAGCCTGGAGATACTGACAGGTTTCAGATAGATTATCTAATGGTAAGACAGAGATTTAGGAACCAGGTTTTAAATTGTAAGACATTTCCAGGGGCAGATGTGGACTCTGACCACAATCTATTGGTTATGACCTGTAGATTAAAACTGAACAAACTGCAAAAAGGTGGGAATTTAAGGAGATGGGACCTGGATAAATTGAAAGAACCAGAGGTTGTACAGAGTTTCAGGGAGAGCATAAGGGAATGGGGGAAAGAAATACAGCAGAAGAAGAATGGATAGCTTTGAGGGATTGTAGATTGTAGATTGTATTTTATTGGTCCTGTTGTCTACATAGCAGCTTATGCATAAGACATTGGACAAGTCAAGTTATAAATATACAGGCTGAAAGTAATTTCAAGGCATACATATTTAAGCTTACAATAATACACTTTACACATAAGTATTTATATAACACATTTCATAAATTTAAATATTCTTCAATGGAATAAAAGCAGTGATGCTGTAAATATGACTTTAGAGATTTTCCAAATGTATTGACCTCAGTGATAGCTTTTATGTTTTCAGGAAGTTTGTTATAAAGCTTAACTCCCATGTGAAAAGTACCTTTTTGGCACAGTGCTGTGCTGATTTGAGTCATATGTAAGTTCCTGTTTTGTCTGGTAAAGTGCTCATGTATATCACAGTTTTTTTGTAGCCTCTGGTCCTTGCCTATTACATTTAATTTAAAGAACAAAAGGGTTTCCATAATGTATACACACGGTAATGGGGGAATACCAGATTTCTTAAACAGGGGTTTACAAGAGTCTCTAGGCTTGCACCCAAACAAGATTCTAATGGCCCTTTTTTGTAGTTTAAAAGTGCTATTAGCTATTTTAGAGTTTCCCCAGAAGGTGACCCCATATCTAAGACGAGAATGAAAGTACGCATGATATGCATTCAATACTGTTTTCTCACTACAGCATGATTTTAATGAACAAAGAAGATAACATGTTTTGCTCAGTTCTGCATTGAGGCATTCAATATGCTTATTCCATCTGATGTTACTCTGCAGCCAAAGTCCTAAGAATTTGGTTTCAGTACTGTTACCAACTGGTTCGTCATTGATAGAGACTGATGGGATAAACATGTCCTTGTTAGGAACATTGTGGAATTTTAGAGCAACGGTTTTCTTACTGTTTATTACAAGCTGATTACTCTGTGCCCAGCTGTTAAGTTGTTTCGTTACCGTGTTTACTGTCTGCTGTAACTGTTCATCGTCGTCTCCTTTTAGTATAATCGTGGTGTCATCTGCAAATATGATTGATTTGTGTGCATCAATATTTAAGCTTAGATCATTTATGTACAGAAGAAACAGAAGGGGTCCCAATGAAGAAGTGAAGGCAGCAGAGGATCAAGTAGGTAAAAAGACAAGGGCTAGTAGAAATCCTTGGGTAACAGAAGATATATTGAGTTTAATTGATGAAAGGAGAAAATATAAAAATGCAGTAAATGAAGCAGGCAAAAAGGAATACAAACGTCTCAAAAATGAGATCGACAGGAAGTGCAAAATGGCTAAGCAGGGATGGCTAGAGGACAAATGTAAGGATGTAGAGGCTTATCTCACGAGGGGTAAGATAGATACTGCCTACAGGAAGATTAAAGAGACCTTTGGGGATAAGAGAACCACTTGCATGAACATCAAGAGCTCAGATGGAAACCCAGTTCTACGCAAAGAAGGGAAAGCAGAAAGGTGGAAGGAGTATATAGAAACTCTTTACAAGGGCGATGTACTTGAGGACAATATTATGGAAGTGAAAGAGGATGTAGATGAAGATGAAATGGGAGATACGATACTGCGTGAAGAGTTTGACAGAGCACTGAAAGACCTGAATCGAAACAAGGCCCCCGGAGTAGACAACACTCTTTGGAACTACTGACGGCCTTGAGAGAGCCAGTCCTGACAAAATTCTACCATCTGGTGAGCAAGATGTATGAGACAGGCGAAATACCCTCAGACTTCAAGAAGAATGTAATAATTCCAATCCCAAAGAAAGAAGGTGTTGACAGATGTGAAAATTACCAAACTATCAGTTTAATAAGTCACAGCTGCAAAGTACTAACGTGAATTCTTTACAGGAGAATCGAAAAACTAGTAGAAGCCAACCTCGGGGAAAATCAGTTTGGATTGCGTAGAAATGTTGGAATACGTGAGGCAATACTGACCCTACGACTCATCTTAGAAGCTAGATTAAGGAAGGACAAACCTACATTTCTAGCATTTGTGGGCTTAGAGAAAGCTTTTGACAATGTTGACTGGAATACTCTCTTTCAAATTCTGAAGGTGGCAGGGGTGAATACAGGGAGTGAAAGGCTATTTACAATTTGTACAGAAACCAGATGGCAGTTATAAGAACTGAGGGGCATGAAAGGGAAGCAGTGGTTGGGAAAGGAGTGAGACAGGGTTGTAGCCCATCCCCGATGTTAATCAATCTGTATATTGAGCAAGCAGTGAAGGAAACAAAAGAAAAATTCGGAGTAGGTATTAAAATCCATGTAGAAGAAATAAAAACTTTGTGGTTCGCCAATGACATTGTAATTCTGTCAGAGACAGCAAAGGACTTGGAAGAGCTGTTGAACGGAATGGATAGTGTCTTGAAGGGAGGATATAAGATGAACATCAACAAAAGCAAAACAAGGATAATGGAATGCAGTCGAATTAAGTCAGGTGATGCTGAGGGAATTAGATTAGGAAATTAGACACTTAAAGTGGTAAAGGAGTTTTGCTATTTGTGGAGCAAAATAACTGATGATGGTCGAAGTAGGGAGGATATAAAATGTAGACTGGCAATGGCAAGGAAAGCGTTTCTGAAGAAGAAAAATTTGTTAACATCGAGTATAGATTTAAGTGTCAGAGGATTTCATTTCTGAAAGTATTTGTATGGAGTGTAGTCATGTATGGAAGTGAAAGATGGGCGATAAATAGTTTGGACAAGAAGAGAATAGAAGCTTTTGAAATGTGGTGCTACAGAAGAATGCTGAAGATTAGGTGGGTAGATCACATAACTAACGAGGAAGTATTGAATAGGATTGGGGAGAAGAGAAGTTTGTGGCACAACTTGACTAGAAGAAGGAATCGGTTGGTAGAACATGTTCTGAGGCATCAAGGGATCATCAATTTAGTATTGGAGGGCAGTGTGGAGGGTAAAAATCGTAGAGGGAGACCAAGAGATGAATACACTAAGCAGATTCAGAAGGATGTAGGTTGCGGTAGGTACTGGGAGATGAAGAGGCTTGCACAGGATAGAGTAGCATGAAGAGCTGCATCAAACCAGTCTCAGAACTGAAGACCACAACAACAACAACATGATGTGTCATTTCAGAGGTGGTTCTCCCTTTGATAGTGTATGTTTTCCCAGTTACAGGGCTAGAATAGACAGTGGTATTAGGATGCATAGGGCAAGTCTTGAAGCAGGGGCACTCACAGGGGTAGGAGCCATAGAGTAGGAAAAAGGGTGCAGAAGGAGCATAGGGTCTAACAAGAATACTGCAGAGATTGTAAGGGCAACAAAATCATATTACAGGAATGGTGGGAAAAATTTCAGACAGAATGGATCTCATTTCAGAGAATGGTTTTAGGAATTCATGACCTTGTCAAGCTAGCTGATTAATACATTCAAGACCAGGATAATACTGGTTGACAAGTGGTGTGCTGTGAAGTTGTTTTTTGGAGGGGTCACCAGTAATAACCCATAATCACAAGCACCATTCACAACCATACAGTGTTTTCAGCCTCTTGTTTAAAGCACTCTACCCTACTGAATTGTGTGTATTATCCAAGGGCCTCACTTTCAGCCCTAAAACTGCAGTTAATCCTGCTGCTTTGGTGAAGACCCTACTTTCCTTTACACGCAATGTCAACTGGAAATATCATTTTGTAACCCAATCTCAAAACCTTTACATCAGCAAACTTGACATTGAACCCTGCCTTGAACAGTTTGGACCACGATCCCAACTTGATCCCACCACTACCCCAAAATCATCCCTTGCAAGCCTTCCAAGAATTCATCATATGAAGCATTGCTTTACAACCATTCCTCAAGGTCCCTACCACATGACCTAATCTGTCGTCTGTAGTACTCCAAACTCTTTGTTCCCTGAAAGTTGATGACTCCATCATTATCCTTCCAGCAGACAAGGGATCTACCACTGTGTTACTTGACCAATCGGAGTATGTTAGTGAAGGTCTACACCAGCTGCCTGACATCTCTACATACAGCATCCGCCATCAAGATCCTATCCCTGTGATTCAAACTGACCTGCAGTCCCTCCTAAAAACCTCAGGCCCCTCACTAGGGCTTCCACCTCAGTCCATACAACTTCTGGTCCCACTCAAAGCATGCACCCCTACCTTTTATCTTCTTCCTAAGATCCACAAACTCAATCATCCTGACTGTCCTATAGTTGCCAACTTCAAGCACCCATCGAATGTATATCTGTTCTAGCTGAGCAACATCTGCAACCTATAGTACATAGACTTCCCTCCTATATTAAAGATACGAACTATTTCCTAGATTAGCTGAAATTCATGCCTGTTCCACTCCCACCACTCACCTTGCTTGTCACCACAGATGCCATCTCCCTCTATATCAAAATCCCCCATGTACATTGTCTGTCTGCAGCTGAACATTTCCTCAGTCAGTGCCCACCTGATTTCAAGCCTATGACATCCTTCTTGCTCACCTTAATCAACTTTATACTTAGCAACAGTTACTTCACCTTTCAGGGGTAGACATACAAACAGATCAGGGGTACAGCCATGAGAAGTAGGATGGCTCCTTCCTATGCCAATCTTTTCATGGGTCACTTGGAAGGGTGTTTCCTGGGATCCATTAGCCTTCAGTCCCTGGTTTGGTTTAGATACATTGATGACATCTTTGTTACATGTACTCATGGTGAGGCTGACCAGTTAAAATTCCTGGAATCTCTAAATATCTTCTCCCAATTAAATTCCACATGGTCCTATTCCTAATCCAATGTCACTTTCCTTGATGTTGATATCATCTTCAAGGAAGGCAAGCTATGCATTTCTGTCCACATTAAGCCTACTAACAAAGAACAGTATCTACATTTTGACAGTTGCCATTCTTTCCATGTCAAATGTTCCCTCTTGTACAGCATTCGAGGCAAACATATTTGTTTGGATGCAGACTCTTTTTAGCAATACTGCACCACTCTCACCTCAGCCTTCACTGAACGTAATTGTCCCAACAGCCTAGTTCAAAAGCAGATTCCCAGGCCATCACTACAAATCCTGGTACTGCTGACCCCTCCAAAAAACAACTTCAGAGCACACCACTGGTCACCTGTATTATCCTGGTCTGAAATGTATTAATCAGTTACTTCGACAAGGCCATGACTTATTAAAATCATGCCCTGAAATGAGATCCATTTTGCCTGAGGTTTTTCCCACCACACCCAGAATATCTTTCTGTCGCTCTCCCAAACTCTGCAATATACTTGTCAGATCCTATGCTCTTTCTGCACCCACCTCTCTAATCTATGGCTCCTACCTCTGTGACCATTCCAGCTGCAAGATTTGGCCTATGAACCCTTCTACCACCACCTATTCCAGCCCTGTAGCTGGAAAAACATACACTATCAAAGGGAGAGCCACCTCTGAAAAGACATGTCATATACTCACTGTTATGTAAACACCGTTCAGCCTTTTATATAGCGTACCACCCAGTTATCAGTCAAGGTGAATGGGCATAGGCAGATGGTGTATACCAGCAACACACAATATCCTGTCACAGAGCATGCTGTACAACAAGACGATCATGATCTCAGTGCTTGTTTCACAACATGTACCATCTGGATTCTCCCTACAAACACCAGTTCCTCAGAACTCCACAGGTGGGAACTGGTACTACACCATGCCCTTTGTTCTCACAAGCCATCTGGCCTTAATTTACTTTAATTTCTTCTGTCTCAGCATTTCTTCACCGTAACTACTCTTTTCTTCACTCCATTTTTGTTTTCTACATCTTTCATTTTCTGACTTGTCTAGTTCTTGCTGTCCCCCCTCCCACCTATGCTACATACAATGCACTTAGCTTTTCACTCTTATTAACTCATACACGATGTTTTAGTATTAGTCTCTGTCTTGCATATTACCCTGTCTTCAACCTTTAAGCTCTCAGGTTTTCATATCTCATCCAGTGCAGTCCCCAACAATGTCTTTCATTCTCATCCGTCTGATAAGCCTCCCATGGCCCAGGGTTCTTGGTAACTTTTTTGAACAGTTCCCTTTCCCTAAACATCTCCAGGCTGCTCCTTCAGTCCTCTTCCTTCCCCTTCTACTCTCCTGCCAGAAGAGGGAGCCACTGGCTCTGCAAGCTTGTAAAAGTTAAACCTTTTTGTGTGTGTGTTCTCCTACCACAGCTTGGTGAAAAGATTTTTTTATCTATCCATTTATATTTTATTGTCAATGATTGATATTTTCATTGAATATTTATGAAGCTTCTTTCAGATAGTGCTTCTTTATACATAACTGCATCATCATCATAACTGCATCATCATCATAGTTTTCTGGATCACTTCAGCCATCTTGTGCTTTCTTCCAAATACTGGCAATGGCTTTTTGTTTGAGGGATCTGCAATAGATTATATTTAAAGGAGATGCCAACTCAGCTCCAAAATCTGTTGAGAATCTGACAGTAACTACATCAGGCCCTAGAGATTTGTTTGATTTTAATGATTTCAGCTGTTTCTCAACACCAATGACAATTATTTCACTCATCTTATGTGTGGAATGAGGACTGAATTGGGGCAACCTCCTGGGCTTTCCTTCATAGAGGAACATTTGAAAATGGAGTTAAACACGTCTACTTTTGATTTGCTCTCCTCAACTTGAGTTCTTGCCTTATTTGTGAGTGATTAGACACTAATTTTGACATCACCAACAGTTTTTACATATGACCAGAATTTCTTTAAGTTTTGACAAAGATCATTTGGCAAAAATCTGTTGTGGTAGTCAATGAAGGCTTCACATAAGTCTCTTTTAACAGCCAAATGCGTTTTATTCAGCATCTCACCCTCTATAGTCCTGTGATTTGCTTTACATCTATTATGCAGTAATCTCTGTTTCTTTAAAAGTTTCTTTACAGATGCTGTATATCATAGAGGTTTCCTCCTATAATGAACTACTGTACTGGGTATATATCTATCCAGTGCATGGTCAACTATTCCTTTAAACTTGAGCCACAGCTCCTGTAAATGCTCTTTTCCTGTGCAAGAAGTTTCTAGTTTCTCATTGAGATATGACATTATCCTGCTCTTTTAACTAGTTTACTGAACATATATATCCTTGTGCCTGTTTAGTTGCCTTTGCACTTTGGCAGTCATCAGTCCACAACTGCCTCATGGTCACTGATACCATTTTTAATAGGGCATCCTCAAACAGGTTAGATCTATTTTTTGCCATTGTATCTAATGTATTTCCACCATGAGTAGGGTTCTGGACCATCTGTTCTATGTAGTTTCCTGGGAATGAATTCAGTAATGTTACACAGGATATCTTGTCACACCCACCACTAACAAAACTGTATTTTTCCCAACTGGCAGTAAAATAATTAAGAGTCTCCACTGATGATTGGGGCATTTATATACAAGTGAACTAAGCTTTTTCTCTAAAGTTTAGAGTTACATAAGAGGTGAATCTGGTGGTGAATAGAAGGAGCCAATCACAGTTTTATGCTCACCACTGGTACTGAGTTTTACCCAATCAATCCCGCATGTAACTTCAATTTCTACCTCAGTGAACGTCTATTTCTTTGTTTCTCATTAGCCTATCATTTCAATGTACTCTCAAAATTTTCCCAAAAATCTCACTGTTATCAATTTCAGGTTTTAATCAGCTTTCTTACCTAGTATCATGTCAGCTTCACTGCTTTCCAGGAGCACTTCAAAGCCTGGCACTATGTTGCGATAGCTTTGTCAGTTAACTTCTACACTTTTAGTGCTCGTGTGTGGAGGGCATTCCTTTGTATCTTACACTAATAATTACTGGTCTCCCACAGCTGCCATTGTCTGGACTGGATGGAGAGTTGCCTAATCTAAAAAATCCCTGTGTGCACCCCACTCACAGTCAGCTACCTGGACAGTAGCCTCTAATGCATAGTGCATACCTGACCCGTTTAGGGGGACCCTACTATTCACAACCCTATGGCGCAATTCCAAGAAACCTCTGGTTCAATCCTTCCACTCAACTCAGAACAAGGCGGCTATGACCTGTTATGGGGACTGTGCTGCAAACTGTCAGTTTCACTGAAGCTCCAAGTGGAAGACCAGTTTTCTCAACCTTCTCTGCCAGTCACTGGAATGAGGCAAGTCTGGCTTCAGACTAGTTGCTAATAATTCATAACTTGTGACACTGTCCTCATGCATAAGATGAGTTTCTAAATTTTTGACATAAAATATCAATGTCATCTGCTTCATTCGCCTGCCTCACATTACACCAAGGAAGATAATGTTGTCACCCAATTTTATTTCAGTTCCACTATAAGACATAACTTTCCATCACAATCCATATGGTTGGTACTGTAGTACTTGAAAGCACATTAGACTTGTATTACCAAGGTTTAACCATAAGCCAGATCACTGTTACTGAGGCCCCTGTTAACAACTGTTGTGTAATCTTCATTGTTAAGTAACTTGCTACTGTGCATTGCAGATAGAACATTATTATATAATATGAACAATAAAGGTTCCAGAACTAACCATCTGTGCACACCATACATTGCTATAGCTGGATTGGAGGTGCTGTTCTTCATAATGGTACTCACTCTGTGTGAGATTTGTGTAATCTGATATGTGTCCTGTATGTATCATTGTAAGAGACACTAGCTATACCTCATAAGTTTCCAGTTTTTCAAGTAGCAGCTCATGAGACAGTCTCTCAAATTCAAATAATAAATGGAATGACCATAGCACCCTTTTTTCTCACCTTATTTCTTTAATATTGTTTGCACCAGATCACATATGGCAGATAATGTTGGGTATCCTTCCCTAAAAACATACAGGGTTTCCCTCAGCGATTTCAGAGCAATAACTTTTTCTAATATTTTACTTAGAATGGGAATTAAACTGATCATCCAGTACATCTACATCTACATAGATACTCCACAAGTCACTGTAAAGTGCAAAGCTTATGGTACCCTCTATGACTACTAGTCATTTCCTTTCATGTTCCACTCACAAATATGCCTCCATTTAAGCCCTAATTTCTCGTATCTTATCTTCATGGTACTTATGCGTAATGTATGTTGGCAGCAGTAGAATCGTTCGGCAGTCAGCTTCAGATGCCGGTTCTCTAAATTTTCTGAATAGTGTTTTTCAAAAACAACATCTCCTTTTCTTCAGGGATTCGCATTTGAGTTCCTGAAGCATATCCGTGACACTTGAGTGTTGTTAGAATCTGTCGGTAACAAAGCTAGCAGCCTGCCTCTGAATTGCTTTGATGTCTTCCTTTAAACTGATGGTGCTGACCCCAAGAATTTGAGAAATACTCAAGAATAGGTCATACCAGCATCCTATATGTGGTCTCCTTTACAGGAGGATCATTCTCCCTAAAATTCTCCCAATAAACTGAATTCAACCATTTGCCACAGTTCTCACATGCTTGTTCCATCTCATATTGCTTTGCAATGTTATGCCCAGGTATATAAACGACTTGACTGTGTCAAGCATGACACTAGTAATACTGTATCTGAACATTACAGGTTTGATCTTCCTAATCATCAGCATTAATTTACATTTTTCCACATTTAGGCCTAGTTACCATTCATCATACCACCTGGAAATTTTGTCTAGGTCATCTTGTATCTTCCTACAGCCACTCAACTTCAACTCCTTACTGTACACCATGGCATCATCAGCAAACAACTGCAGATTGTTGCCCACAACATCTGCCAAATTTTTTATGTATACAGAGAGCAAAGGAGGTCCTACCACACTTCCGTGGTTTGCTCCTGATGATACGCTTGTCTCTGATGAACATTTGCTGTCGAGAACAACAGAGTGGGTTCTGTTAATTAATGAGACTTTGAGCCACTCACATATCTGTGAACGTATTCCATATGCTCATACGAACATTAACAGTCTGCAAGGGGGCACTATCTCAAATGCATTCCAGAAATCTAGAAATATGGGATCTGTCTGTTATCCTTCACCCATAGTTCTCAGTATATCATGTGAGAAAAGGGCCAGCTGAGTTTTGCACAAGTGATGCTTTCTAAAACCATGCTATTTCATGCACATAAGCTTCTCAGTCTCAAGAAAGTTTATTATATTCTAACTGAGAATACGTTCAGGATTCTGCAGCAAACAGAAGTAATTTTAAAGGTCCATTCTTTTACCTTTCTAATAAACTGGAGTCACCTTTTTCCAGCCACTTGGGTCTTTGTGTTGGGTGAGAGATTCATGATAAATGCAAGCTAGGTAAGTGGACAATGCCATAGAGTACTCTTTGTAAAATCAAACTGAGATTCCATCTGGACCTGTGTAGTGCCCCCAGAATTTTATGAAAGTCTGGAGACACTTGTGTTCCAGCCATTTCTAGCACGTGTTATTTTAAAGCAGGGCGTAAGGATGAGCATGGGATACTGCACCCATTTATTGTTTGTGCAGGCAAAACTGGAAGGGAGATAATTCGTCGGCAAGTGTTCAGCGCGACCTGTCAACAATAATCAAATACGGCCCAGATGCTCCATGGCCAGCTGCAAAGAGTAATGTAGCTTTGTATTGTTGAAAAAGCAAATGGAGAGATTCAAAATAGTGACTGTTTAGTAGACGTTCAACTGCTGTTGAGAGTATGTGAACTGGACATGGATAGTCAGCCACGATAAAATCTTATGTATTTATTATGTTAAAAAATGTGTAATTAACTGATTCTGGGTGCCCGGTAATGTGTGGGCTTATGTCACAAAGTTTAGTTGTTTTTTGGACAAAGCAGAAATAAATGTGTTCTGGTGCATTGAATGATATTCCAAGAGTAGTGTATTTTTTAACTAAGAAGAGAGAGAGCATGAGACTGAAAATTTCCCCTTCCTGGCAGTGAAATCTTCAGAGAAGCGTCCGGTGCTAGAAGAAGACAGGGGCGCTGCAACAAAGCAGGACCAGCATTCTTCAACAAGTTGTTGTTGTTGTGATCTTCAGTCCTGAGACTGGTTTGATGCAGCTCTCCATGCTACTCTATCCTGTGCAAGCTTCTTCATCTCCCAGTACCTACTCCAGCCTACATCCTTCTGAATCTGCTTAGTGTATTCATCTCTTGGTCTCCCTCTACGATTTTTACCCTCCACGCTGCCCTCCAATACTAAATTGGTGATCCCTTGATGCCTCAGAACATGTCCTACCAACCAATCCCTTCTTCTAGTCCAGTTGTGCCACAAACTCCTCTTCTCCTCAATCCTATTCAATATCTCCTCATTAGTTATGTGATCTACCCATCTAATCTTCAGCATTCTTCTAGAGCACCACATTTCGAAAGCTTCTATTCTCTTCTTGTCCAAACTATTTATCATCCACGTTTCACTTCCATACATGGCTACATTCCATACAAATACTTTCAGAAATAACATGCTGACACGTAAATCTATACTCGATGTTAACAAACTTCTCTTCTTCAGAAATGTTTTCCTTGCCATTGCCCGTCTACATTTTATATCCTCTCTACTTCGACCATCATCAGTTATTTTGCTCCCCAAATAGCAAAACACCTTTACTACATTAAGAGTCTCATTTCCTAACCTAATTTCCTCAGCATCACCTGACGTAATTCGACTACATTCCATTATCCTCGTTTTGCCTTTGTTGATGTTCATCTTATATCCTACCTTCAAGACACTGTCCGTTCCGTTCAACTGCTCTTCTGAATTACAATGTCATCAGTGAACCTTAAAGTTTTTATTTCTTCTCCATGGATTTTAATACCCACTCTGAATTTTTCTTTTGTTTCCTTTACTGCTTGCTCAATATACAGATTGAATAACATCGGGGAGAGGCTACAACCCTGTCTCACTCCCTTCCCAACCACTGCTTCCCTTTCATGTCCCTCAACTCTTATAGCTGCCATCTGGTTCCTGTACCAATTGTAAATAGCCTTCCGCTCTCTGTATTTTACCGATGCAACCTTCAGAATTTGAAAGAGAGTATTCCAGTCAATATTGTCAAAAGCTTTCTCCAAGTCTACAAATGCTAGAAATGTAGGTTTGCCCTTTCTTAATGTAGCTTCTAAGATAAGTCGTAGGGTCAGTATTGCCTAACATGTTCCCATATTTCTACAGAATCCAAACTGATCTTCCCCGAGGTCAGCTTCCGCCAGTTTTTCCATTCGTCTGTAAAGAATTCCCATTAGTATTTTGCAGCCGTGACTTATTAAATTGATAGTTCAGTAATTTTGACATCTGTCAATGCCTGGTTTCTTTGGGATTGGAATTATTATATTCTTCTTGAAGTCTGAGGGAATTTTTCATACATCTCCCATTTCATCTTCATCTACATCCTCTTCCCTTTCTATAACATTGCCCTCAAGTACATCGCCCTTGTATAGTCCCTCTATATACTTCGTCCACCTTTCTGCTTTCCCTTCTTTGCTTAGAACTGGGTTTCCATCTGAGCTCTTGATATTCATACAAGTGGTTCTCATTTCTCCGAAGGTCTCTTTAATTTTCCTGTAGGCAGTATCTATCTTACCCCTAGTGAGATAAGCCTCTACATAGTTACATTTGTCCTCTAGGCATGCCTGCTTAGCCATTTTGCACTTTCTGTCGATCTCATTTTTGAGACGTTTGTATTCCTTTTTGCCTGTTTCATTTACTGCATTTTTATATTTTCTCCTTTCATCAATTAAATTCAGTATTTCTTCTGTCACCCAAGGATTTCTACTAGCCCTCGTCTTTTTACCTACTTGATCCTCTTCTGCCTTCACTATTTCATCCCTCAAAGCTACCCATTCGTCTTCTACTGTATTTCTTTCCCCCATTCCTGTCAATTGTTCCCTTATGCTCTCCCTGAAACTCTGTACAACCTCTGGTTTAGTCAGTTTATCCAGGTCACATCTCCTTAAATATCCACCTTTTGGCAGTTTCTTCAGTTTTAATCTACAGTTCATAACCAGTTCAACAAGTAAGTCCACAAAAATGCTTAACATTACACCGGGCCACCGCACCTGGTGGTTTAATTGCTTTCAAATCTTTCAGTTGTTTCTCTATGCCAGAGATGCTTATTACTATGTCATCCATATGGGAGTCTGTCCATTGTTCAAATGATGGTATGTTTGTGTGATTCTCCTGTGTGAATGATTTCTTTGACATGAAATTTAAAACTTTGGCTTTCATTTTTCTTCTTTCAACTACCACACCAGACTGGTATGGGACTGAATGAAAGCCTTAGACCCATTTAGTTAATTTACTTAACACCAGAATTTTCTTGGGTTCTCTGCCAGATCTTTCGCTAAGGTGTATTGGTGGTAGTTGTTGTATGCTATGTGTATCAATCTTTCTACAGATGCATGATTCTCTACTATAGTTCATGTCATGATGGAAGGCAGCCCTATTTTCAGTCATTCTGCACATCCCCACCATTAACTATTAGCAGCCAATATGATTCATTCTCGTTGTGAGGGGCTAGTTGTGTGTTACAAACTAGACTGTGACAACCTCTGTCCCACATGCAGTGCTGTTACCGTATTTTGCAACAATGCAGCTTCATTCACAGAGAGATCGAATTATTCATTCAGATGCTGATGTTATTAGCAGTATAGCTGTGAATGTGTGTCTGTAAATGTTTTAATGTGATTTCCAAATGAAAATGTGAAGTGACGGCAATAGTGTGAAGTTCCTCACATCCAACTTTAATTAAATTGCATGACAATGGAGTATCATCTTAGTTGTGTGACTGGATCTGTGATTCCCTGTCAGAAAGGTCACTGTATGTAGTAATCAATGGAAATCATCTAGTATTACAGAAGTGATATCTGGCATTTGCAACAAAATGTTATAGGTGCTCCTCTGTTCCTGATCTAATAAACGATTTAGGAGACAATCTGAGCAGCGTTCTTAGACTGTTTGCAGATGATACTCTTATTTACCATCTTATAAAGTCATCAGAGATTAAAACAAATTAGAAAACGACTTGGACAAGACAACTGTATGGTGAAAAAAATGGCAGTTGAATGTAAATAATGGAAAGTTTGAAGTCATCCACATGAGTACTAAGAGAAATCTGGTAAATTCAGTTTACAGGAAAAAACACATGATTCTAAAGGCTCTAAATTCAACTGAATATCTAGGGATTAAAATTACAAATAACTTAAAATGCATCTATCACATGGATAACATTGTGTGTAAAGCTAACCAAAGAGTGTGATTTATTGGTAGAACACTTAGAAAATGCAACAGGTCAACTAAAGAGACTACTTACACTATGCTTTTCCACCCTCTTCTGGAGTATTGCTGTCAAGTGCGGGATCCTCCTCAGATACGATTGGTCGAAAAAGTTCAAAGAAGGACAATTCATTTTGTATTTGTGCGAAATAGGGGAGAGACTGCCATGGATATGACATGAGAATTGGGGTGGAAATTATCAAAACAAAGGCATTTTTCATTGTGGCAAGATTTTCTCGTGAAATTTCAGTTGCCAACTTTCTCCTCAGTGTGTGAAAATACTTCGTTGGGGTCCACCTACATAGGGAGGAGTGATCATCATAATAAAATAAGAGAAATCAGAGCTTGCATGGAAAGATTAAAGCGTTCATGTTTCCTACATACTGCTCGAGAGGGGAGCTGCAGAGACTGCTCTGCCAGGCATTGAAATGTGAATTGCAGAGTAATTATGTAGATGTAGTTGTAGACGTGAATGAAACACAAGCAGTCAAAGAAGTCTCTGTCTCAAATTATAACTTCTACAAATGTGAATCTGAAAGTGATACTTCTATTTTTGACATTTTAAAGATTCAAGGACAAACTGCAGAAGCACATGGTAGCAACAGAACAGTATAGAGAAAAGTAAACAAAAGTGTCGGAGCTGTAAAAAACTCAGGAAAATTTGTTTCGTGATGCCTGGAAAATCATAAAAATTGCAAGTAACCTGTAACACAAACAGATGATTTTGACAACGATGTTTTAAAGTGCCCCGTGTTTGAAATGTATATAAGAAGGGAATACCTAATGCAGCGATGCAAGTGGTACCAAATTTGTTATAAAAATCAGTAAATTACTCAACGGACAGTATTTTTCAGTACAGGTATTTCGTTCATTCCAAGCAAGTATTGATTTGTAACGTCATCATGTAGACATGAGTTGACTGTAATCTGAATGCATTTTAGCGAACCAATAGTTTCTTTCAGGTGATAAAATTTTATTGATTATGAAATATAAGTTCTTGAAGTTTATTCTGAATGGGAAAAGTTAATTAGTAATTGCAGGTCATAATTTATCTCTTTAATAAGAAGGTGTTTTGAATTTTGTGTGCATGAAAAAGTGTGAATTTATGTCCGACTTTTACTCTGAGACGAGGTATCACTTAGAGTGCTAAAAGTGTGCGTGCATACTTTGCTGACCTCCTTGGTGAATTTTATTTTTTGTGATTTCGTCCCAAATGGAGACAAATCCAGTTTCATTTAGACTTTATGTGAGATAGACACATCACGTTATTACAAAAGAGTCATTTAGCCCATTAGGGAAAACTGAAATCTGTGTGCTCGATTTGAAATACATTACATGCTAGTGTCTGATCAAGCTGTCCAGTGAATTGTGCACAATAGTTGCAAATGTGCTTGGACTTAATGCACGAAGTTGGAAATTAATTTTGAGACAAGTGCTGATTTTGACAAAAATGAACCAAAAGTTTATTCAGAATATCAAGGTTCTGTTTTAATTGAGACACAAAGCACCTTGTTGATCATGTTGCTTAGCAACACTGTAATGCAGATTAATTAATTCGTTAGAACGATTTGTGATGTAATAAGTCCCATTACACATACAAACTCTTACATGAAATTAGCTGACCACGTGAGAGTATGAGAGTGATTTTATTTCCAGAAATGCCAATATACCGGTGGTTTCAAAAGTTAAAGTATATACTGATGCCTCTTCTTTATTCTTCTTCTTGTTTCTTGTTTATCCTGGCTTCTTGAGATCTCTTGTGAAGAGACACTATACAAAACATTCAGTAGTGGTGGGGTAATTTAACTTTTGAAACCGCTGGTTTATTGGCATTTCTGGAAATAAAGCTTTGCTCAGTGACTGTCAGTATGAGGCGACAGTGAAGTGAGGCATTATGTATTCAAGTGAGCATGGTAGTTGTTGACTGTATTCGGTTGGCACATTTGTAGCTCTGACATCACGGCCCCTACGGCAGTTGAATCTAGCACTGCATGCAATATATCAGTAACTTGCAGGAACATATGTTAAGTTTGTCCTTTGCTTCCACATTTGTAATAATAAATCAGAAACCACAAATGTATCAATCATAGCACATAAATGTCTCCAAAACTCGAATTGGTTTTTGTCATCATGTTTGTCATGGTACAGCACTTGTTTAAGCTTTTGATCAGGTAAGTTGGTGCAACAAGCAACTAAAATTATTTTTAGAGCAAGGTAGGCTCATTAATGAGGTAGGTACAAAATAATGCCCAAAAATAAAGTGATTACTTGCTGGTACAGATTGCCAGTGTAAACTGTCTGTGATATTCAGTGGTCTGGTGATCAGAATCAATAACCGTATTTCTCATTGAGCAGGCGTAAACAGCAGGGCTTGCAATAGTAAGTGCAGGAAAGAAGAAATGTATACACCAGCAGGTAGAGAGTCTAAGTCATGGGGGCAGTCATGACATTGATGAGAACACTAGAACTGGTAACTTCGTTATGTCATGATGTCGCTTCTCAGCATAGCAGTGGTATCCAATGTGGTTACCCCATGTGGATGATTGCGCTTGGCCCAGTGACAGATTTACTTGTGGTAATGTGTTCGTTGGTCACTGTTGAGCTAATGAGGCTCCAAAACCTCTATCTCTTGCTGAAGGTTTTGCATCTTACTGTTTACTGCATGTATAATACTATGTGGGCCTTTCATGATAACATTTAATTACATGGAATGGGGGAAATACCTGTCCACAGTGAACTGCTCTCGTATTGGGGTCACCAATTTATGTAGGCAAAATTAATGCTCACATATAATGACAATCGCCATATCAAGAAACTCACCATGAATGTCAAAGGAGGTGAACAAAAAAATTAGACAGAGAAAGCTAAAACTTTTACAGAACATATACAAACCTTATTGGATCATTTGTTTATTCCCACCTATTTGTTATATCTCCGTGCTTATAAACCTCACTTTTTCCACATCCTTCTGATTCATCAAAATATTTATTAGTAGAGTTCAATATAAATCAATAAATAAAAATCTAATAAAGAAGAATATAAGATAATCAATGAAGAAGATTGATACAGCACTTCAACACCCGACACAAATATAGAAAAACCGTTAGCTTTATCACATTTTTCATTTTAATTTTTATAGCTGTTACACGAATATGCCAAAGTCAATTCCATTACAATCTAACTATAATTACTCGTTATTTTATGACTTGTGTGCCGATATAACATTCTATTTATGTTGTGTAGAAGACAGTAGATATCAGCTTGCAGATTGGAGCCATATTTCTTGACTTCCAAAATGCTTTTGATACATAATGAATGACGTTTTCTAAAACATTAGCTTAGTGTGTATCTAAATTATTTGTTATGCAACTGGTGCATGGGACTAGACCAACATGAGGTGTCTTACACTGTCACTAAGCCCATCCAAGTTGACATGATATAAACTGCCTTGCAACTTTCAGTGTTTCAGTGTTATCTTGAAATGTATATATACAGTAATTTGTTAAAAATCTTGCTTTCTCATAGTCAACAGTATATGTAGACATAGATCCCATGACTTAAGGCATTGTATTTACATCATTATGTACCTGACATTTTCTGCCTGACAAAAGTTATACTGACAGTTATACATGATGCCAACTTGGATTGTCTGCATAAGATTTATAATGATGGGCTACTCCAAAACAATGTTCAGGTAATATATACACCACCTGAAAAAAATTTGAAGCACTTACACAGGAAGAAGGAAACAGAGTAAAATGATATATATTTGCCAGATTTGACTTATTACACAGTGAGCATCAGAAGATCTGTTGAGAGAAAAAGAAAAGGAGAATAGTAACATAGTATTTTCTACCAATCATAGGTATACACTAAACAGGCAATATTAAAAGAACTGGGAAATCAGACTACTATCAGGTAACAATGAGCCAATATAAAAGCAATCATGACAACAGATAATGGAAAAGACACCGTACAGAAACTGAGGTCCAGAACTAAAACCTAAATGGCCTTCGCCATATTGCTACAACAGATAAAAAGTAAAACGTGGTCGACAGCCCACGTGTCATTTGCTAGAACAGCTGATAACTCAGATGGCAAACCCAAGTGGGAACATAAACAGTTAAAAAAAATGGGCATGCCATCACAAAGTGGCAGACAGTGAAAACTTGGGTGCAATGTGTACAAAGTAGTGGGGGAGCGCCACTTAACAAATGATGATAGCTCAAAAGGCAGTGCCCAATATGCAACCTAGTTAAAATGACCTCCTCCCAGTGAGAGGACCGATGCCAAACTGACGCCACCTCCTAACACACAGCAACACATAGATCACCAGAGGGAATATAAGAACTAATGGGCTGAGATACAAGGACTGCAGCCACGGCAGCAGCATCAGCAGGCTCATTTCCTGGCAGACTGACATGACCAGGAACCCACATAAACATCACAGTGGCTCCACCAAGAGTGAGCAAGTGTCAGTTTTCTTGGACCTGTTGCCCTAAGGGATGGGTGGTGTACAAGGTGCATACAAGTTCTAAGGCCTCCGATTTTTTTTCTAATTAACTACTCACCCAAAATTGATGAAACTAGCGTTACTTCTCGATGTAATCGCCCTGCAGACATACACATTTTTCACAACACTGACGCCTTGATTCCATGGCAGCGGCGAAGGCTTCTTTAGGAGTCTGTTTTGACCACTGGAAAATCGCTGAGGCAATAGCAGCATGGCTGGTCAATGTGTGGCCACGGAGAGTGTCTTTCATTGTTGGAAAAAGCCAAAAGTGACTAGGAGCCAGGTCAGGTGAGTAGGGAGCATGAGGAATCACTTCAATTGTTATCATGAAGAAACTGTTGCATAACGTTAGCTCGATGTGCGGGTGCGTTGTCTTGGTGAAACAGCACACGCGCAGCACTTCCCGGACCTTTTTGTTGCAGTGCAGGAAGGAATTTGTTCTTCAAAACATTTTCGCAGGATGCACCTGTTACCGTAGTGCCCTTTGGAATGCAATGGGTAAGGATTACACCCTCACTGTCCCAGAACATGGGCACCATCATTTTTTCAGCACTGGCGGTTACCCAAATTTTTTTTGGTGGCGGTGAATCTGTGTGCTTCCATTGAGCTGACTGGCACTTTGTTTCTGGATTGAAAAATGGCATCCACGTCTCATCATTGTCACAACCGATGAAAAGAAAGTCCCATTCATGCTGTCGTTGTGCGTCAACATTGCTTGGCGTCGTCCGTCAGCGTTCGTGGTACCTACCTAGATGACACTTTTCGCATTTTCAGGTCGTCATGCAGGATTGAGTGCACAGAACCCACAGAAATGCCAACTCTGGAGGCGCTCTGTTCAACAGTCATTCGGCAATCCCCCAAAACAATTCTCTCCACTTTCTCGATCATGTCGTCAGACCGGCTTGTGCGAGCCTGAGGTTGTTTCGGTTTGTTGTCACACGATGTTCTGCCTTCATTAAACTGTCGCACCCACAAACACACTTTCGACACATCCATAAATCCATAACCACATGTCTCCTTCAACTGTCAATGAATTTCAATTGGTTTCACACCACGCAAATTCAGAAAACGAATGACTGCATGGTGTTCAAGTAAGGAAAACATCGCCATTTTAAGTATTTAAAACAGTTCTCATTCTCGCCGCTGTCGGTAAAATTCCATCTGCTGTATGGTGCTGCCATCTCTGGGACGTATTGACAATGAATGCGGCCTCATTTTAAAACAATGCACATGTTTCTATCTCTTTCCAGTCTGGAGAAAAAAAATCGGAGGCCTTAGAACTTGAATGCACCTCGTACAGTGCACACAGACTTTGAAGTGCAGAGCAGAGGACACAACTGAAAAGTCTGTGGTGCTGGATGTACTCTGTGGCCTGATACACTGTGAAGAGCTTGGCTGTAAATACTGAGCAGTGTGCCAGAAGTTAATACCAAAAAACATTGGTGCCAATGATGAAGGCTCATCCAACACCATATTCAGTCTGAGAGCCATCAGTGTACATAAAGGTACTATTGTGAAGTTCCATGTAAAGGTCATGAAACGGAAGGTGATAGAGCAAGGCTGGAGCAGTGTCCTTAGGAAGCAAATGAAGGCCAAGGTGAACATGGGCCGGCGCATGAAGCCAAGGTGGTGAAGGGTTCACACCCAGTGAGAAAGTTGCAGGTAGCGTGAAGCTACGCTGCTGGAGCAAGTGCCAAAAGTGTACTCTAGGTGGTAACAGAGAAGAGGGACACACCTCGTACTGGCGATCAAAGGAGTCTTTGAAGAAGGAGGCAAAGGAAGGGTGGCCACAGGACAAACAGCATTTATACCCACTAATGCAAAAGGCACCAGTGGCCAAAAGGATGCCATGATGGTGAATAGTGTTGAAACAGCACAAATGTGATGAATGTACAGACGCACAAACAAAGCACCCATAGTCTTATTCCAAACAGACAAGGAACTGGAACAAACGGTGGAGGGTGGTTCAATCTACACTCATGGAAGTACCATTGAGGACAGGTAGAACATTGAGGGACTGCATACAGTGGGCTGCCAGGTAAGACACATGTGAGGACCAAGAGAGTTTCCTATCGAGCATGAGCCCCAGGAATTTTACAGTTTCAACAAACAGAAGAGCAACAGGCTCACGATGTAAAGATGGTGGGAGAAACCAATTGCACTGCCAGAAATTCATAGAGATAGTTTTGTCAATGGAGAAATGAAATCTATTGTCCGCAAAATTGTCAACAAAAAGGGAGCTGGAGATGCTTGGTGGGAGACAGTCCATTATATGGTTAATGGCAATAGCAAAGAGGATGATGCTCAGGACAGAAACCTGAGGCACACCGGTTATCTGTATACAGGTGTCCAAAAAGGCAGAATCCACATGCACCTTGAAAACTTGGACTTTTAAAAATTCCTCAAGGAAAGGGGGCAGGCAGCCATGGAAGACCCACGTGTAGAGAGTACGGAGGATACCCGTTCTCCAGTGGGTATCATAGGCCTTCTCCAAATCAAAAAAGATGGATCAAGTCTGGGATTTCTGCAGAAAACAATTCATGACATGTGTGAACATAGTAATGAGATTGTCAACTGCAGAACAGTGTGCTCATAATCCACACTGTGCAGTGGTTAGTAAATTGTGAGACTCAAGCCACCATACAAGATGGGCATGAATCATACATTCCATCACCTTGCAAACACAGCTAGTGAGAGAGATGGGGCAGTAGCTAGAAGAAAGGCTTCTGTCCCTACCAGCTCAGCTACAGGTATGACGGTGGCTTCACACCAATGTCTGGGAAACATGCCCTCTGCCCAGATGTGGTTGTACGTATTAAGCAGAAAGTGCTTGCTGACAAGATGAACTGAAAGTATGCTCTAGCTCCCTCATAGTAAAGGTGACATTATGGCACTCATGATTGTGAGAAGAGAAGGTTATCACCCAAACCTCCTCCACTTGTTTCTGATGGATGAAGGCAGGGTGATAGTGGGAAGAGCTCAAATTTCCACAAAATCATGGCCGAATGTGTTGGAGATAGCAATAAAGTTCACAATGAAATCATTTACTACTGTCAGGCTGGAAACTGGGGAAGGGATCTTGGTTACAGAGAGCCATCAGAGGTTGGCCCACACAACAAAGGAAGCAGTCAATCTGCTAAAAGAACTAGTGAATGAAATACAGCCAGATTTTTTGATATCCCGAAGAACACAATGACACTTTACATGCATCTGTTTATAATGAGTGCGACTTGCCATCATACGATGATGGCTAAAAATGCAGAAAGCAGTTCTCCACTTGCAAATTGCATTGCAGCATGTCTCATTCCACCAAGGGACTGGGACATTGTTTGGTAAACAGGAAGTGCGAGGATGGAAAGTTCCACAGCAGTAAGGGTAACTTTTGTAAGATATTCCACCTGGTCATCACAACTGGGGAAATCTTGTTCACTGAAGGTCAACAGGAAGTGCATGGATTCCAGCTAAGATTTTTGAATTTGAGTGGTAGGTTATTGAAAATGGGTGCAGTAGTATACTGTACACGTTTTTGCACAAGAGTTAAGAAAGTCCGATCCAAATGTAGGTTTGATTTCTGCCAAGTATTAACCAAGTGAAAGCTGTAAATTTTGAAATTTTCCCAGCGAATCAACTGTTCAAAAAGATTTCAGGCTTGCAGTTGGTCGTCGTAAACTTCATTACATGATATTTCACCTGGACAACTGCCAGCCATGTTCAGGTGAGCTGAACGAGGACCGATGAACACGTTCTCCACTCCAGCTTATATAGTGTGTTGATGGTAGTGCCGCGCATGTGTTGCAGTCGCAGAGACAGAAGGGCCACACCACCCAACGGCAGTGCCCATGCTGCAGTACACAGCTGCCATCGGTATTGTCGCTGCTCGCAGCTATCGAAGTCTTCTGGCGTCTTCGTCTCGAGCCAATTTCTGCGTTGACGGGGTTACATGCATTATTCAATTGGTAACCACTGTCACGGTTCATTAGACTTCCCGCAATGTGTATTTCAACTGATTCTTTGATAATGGAGTCCCAAAACGTTGTTGCAGTGGCCAAAATCGAAGTTTTGTCGTACTCCATTGAATGTCCATCAGAAATACAATGTTCCGCAACTGCAGACTTACTGGGTTGCAGTAGGTGACTGCACTGTTGATGTTCTGTACAACGCTATTCCACTATATGCATTGTCTATCCTAAATAGGCCATACCACATTGACACAGTATTTTGTAAATTCCCGCCTTCTGCAGTAACAAATCATCTTTCACCGATCCCAGCAAATCAGAAATCTTAGAATGCGGACGAAAACCACTTTCACATCAAAATGATTAAGAATCCTTGCTATCTTGAAGAAGATATTTCCAACAAAGGGAAGTAAGGCTAGGGACTTGGCTGGTGCATCCTCCTCTTTATCCACTTCCCGGTTCCTGGCTCTAGTTGAGATTAGATTAGATTAGATTAGATTTACTTTCATTCCAATTGATCCGTAGTGAGGAGATCCTCCAGGATGTGGAACATGTCAGAAAAACAACAACACATGACAAATATTTACAACTAAAACAAATAAGCTAATGTACCATTCCACAGGTCCCAAGTGGAATCATCGTCATTTTTTAATGAACACTAAGATTCATTTTACAAATACTAATGCACTGAATTTAAAATAAAAAAGTTTTTTATTTATTTATAAGGTAATAAACATGGCCCTGTTAATTTGCCAGGTCAAGTGCCCACTGTCTCTGAATGCCGTCCTCAAATGTGCCAGTTCCTTAGGCAAATTCTCTGCATCTGACACCGTGTGTACCCTGTGTACAAGGGTTTTAAGTACCCACATGGTCTGGGGTGGGTGATCACAACTTGAAGAATGCAAATACAAATCAGTGTGAGTGGGCTTGCGATAGACAAAATGTCCCACAGTGTGATCACTCTTCCATTTAACCAAAACATCCAGGAATGGAAGGCAGACATCTTCTCTACTTCTCTTGTTCCATAGTAAATCGAATATTCTCATGGATGGAGTTAAGATGATGAAACAACTCCATTAACCTTTCTTCTCCATAGGGCCACACTATGAAAGTGTCATCGACATTTCTCCAAAAAGTAGACCGCTGATTCAAGTGCTCTCTCCCCAAAATCCTCCATAAAAAGGTTAGCCATCAGAGGAGACAGAGGGCTGCCCATGGAGACACAGTCAGACCGTTCAAAATATTCCTCGTTAAACATAAAATAAGTTGAGGAAAGAGTATGTCAGAACAAAGCAGTAATGTCTGATTCAAACTGTTGACCAATATGAATCAAGGAATCCGCAAGAGATACTTTTGTGAACAGGGAAACTACATCAAAACTCACTGGAAGGTCTGAATTACTTAAGTGGAGAGCTCCCAGTCCGTTAATAAAATCAGTAGAGTTTCGTATATGGTGTGAACATTTGCCAACAAATGGTCTCAACAAAGAAGCTAGATGTTTGGCTAAATCATATGTGGTTGCATCAATATTACTCACTATAGGCCATAAAGGCAGACCTTCCTTATGCACTTTAAGAAGACCATACAGTCTCGGTGGTACGCTGCCATGAGGTCTTAATCGCTTGGTGGTATCTGGAGCTTGCGGGGAAGAGTTCAAAAGTGCACATGTCTTCCATTGCACACATGCTGTTGGGTCTTGATCAATTCTCCGATACATAGTATCACTAAGCAGACTATACATCTTCTGCAAATACAACCCATGAGGTAACAAAATGGTAGAATTACATTTATCAGCCTTAAGCACTACTATTTCCAGATCTTCTTAAAGGTTCGGTAGTGCAGCCCTTTCTTCAGCAGTTATATTACTGCATTGAGGAGGAGCTTTCAGAAGAATCTGACCAGTTTCCCTCCTTATTTCTTCAGCAGCACCCATAGGAAGGCAATGTACAGCTTGTTCAACACCACTTACGAAACTTATAAGAGGTACTGCACTTGGTGTAGGTGCAAAGTTAAGACCTTTTCCCAAAACTGACAGCGTCGCATCGTCTAAAATCTTCTCCATGAAATTAACCATGGAACATCATGCAGTTATTTCCAATGGCGTCAGCTGCTGTAGCACCAAGTGATCAAATTTCAACATCTGCTGGGAACTGGCAGCCTCATATACAATGTCGAACTTGGCTGAAGTCACACCATCAACCCACTCCCATGATATAGTAGAAAGAAGTGCTGCAATTTTCAAGTGTAGATGGAACAATTTTTCTGAGATGGCATCCAACCTTCATCTTGTATAACAGATTCTCTCCTTCACAATAGTGTGGTTCACCTTCTCCATTATTTTCCATGCAGTGGTCGTCCTAATAAAATGTGTCACTCTGGCAGATTTGGGTATTATGCCCTCGTCCCATCATCTCATTAAAAAACTTAAAGAACTTAAAAGCTTTGCTCCCTTACCACGTAGCTTGTCGAACCTTCTTACATTTGAGTCCATCTCCTCATCATAAAGGCATCTGATGCAAAATTCGAAATTTTCCCAGTGAATCAGCTGTTCAAAACGATTTCAGGCTTGCAGCCAGTCATTGTAAACTTCATTACATGATATTTCACCTGGACAACTGCCAGCCATGTACAGATGAGCCGAACAAGGACTGATGAAGGTGTTCTCTGCTCCAGCTTATATAGTGCACTGATAGGAGTGCCGCGCATGTGTTGCAATCGCAGAGACAGAAGGGCCACACCGCCCAGCGGCAGTGCCCTCGCTGATGGAACTGCAGTCCTCAGTTGCTGTCGGTATTGTCGCTGGTCGCAGAAATCGAAGTCTTCTGGTGTCTTCGTCTCGAGCAAATTTTGGTGATGATGGGATTCCATGTGTTATTCAATTGGTAACTACTGTCACAGTTCATTAGATTTCCCACAATGTGTATTTCAACTGACTCTTTGATAATGGAGTCCCAAAAAGTTGTTGCAGTGACCAAAATCGAAGTTTTGTCGTACTCCATTGAATGTCCATCAGAAATACAATGTTCCGCAACTGCAGACTTACTGGGTTGCAGTAGGTGACTGCACTGTTGATGTTCTGTACAACGCTCTTCCACTATATGCATTGTCCATCCTGAATAGGCCATACCACATTGACACAGTATTTTGTAAATTCCCGCCTTCTGCAGTAACAAATCATCCTTGACCGAACCCAGCTAATCTGAAATCTTAGAAGGCGGACGAAAAACCACTTTCACATGAAAATGATTAAGAATCCTTGCTATCTGGAAGGATATATTTCCAACAAAGGAAAGAAAAGCTACAGACTTGCATGGTGTGTCCTCCTCTTTATCCACTTCCCGGTTCCTGGCTCTAGTTGAGAAGGCCCTGTTAATTTGCCGGGACGAGTACCCATTGTCTCTGAACACCATCCTCAAATGTGCCAGTTCCTTAGGCAAATTGTCTGCATCTGACACCGTGTGTGCCCTGTGTACAAGGGTTTTAAGTACACTCATGGTCTGGCATAGGTGATGGCGACTTGAAGAATGCAAATACAAATCAGTGTCAGTGGGCTTGCGATAGACAGAATTTCCCACAGTGCCGTCACTCTTCCATTTAACCAAAACATCCAGGAATGGAAGGCAGCCATCTTTCTCTATTTCTCTAGTAAATTGAATATTCTCATGGATGGAGTTAAGATGATGAAAAAACTCCATTAACCTTTCTTCTCCATAGGGCCACACTATGAAAGTGTCAACAACGTATCTCAAAAAACAGTTGGTTTACAGACCGCTGATTCAAGTGCTCTCTCCTCAAAATCTTCCATAAAAAGGTTAGCCACCAGAGGAGATAGAGGGCTGCCCATGGCAACATCGTCAGACTGTTCAAAATATTCCTGGTTAAACATAAAATAAGTTGAGGAAAGAGTATGTCGAAACAAAGCAGTAATGTCTGATTCAAACTGTTGACCAATTTCAATCAAGGAAACTGCAAGAGGTACTTTTGTGAAAAGGGAAACTACATCAAAACTCACTAGAAGAAGTACTGTCAGCACACTATACAAGCTGGAGTGGAGAACGTCTTTGTCAGTCCCCATTTGGCTCACCTGAAGATGGCTGGCAGTTGTCCAACGAAATGACGTGTAACGAAGCTGCAAGCCTGAAATCTTTTTGAACAAGTGAAAGCTGCTTATTCTTGGGAATAAGCTAATATTGTTAACAAAAAATGACAGTAAGGAATATATATATATAAGGAGTTGAGGTTAGAGGAAATTCTGGAGTTCTTCTTCACTGTGAGTCCAGATCATGAAGATGTCATCAATAAATCTGTACCAAACTTTGGGTTGGCAGGCCTGGGGAACCAAGAAGGCTTCCTCTAAGCGAACCATGAATAGGTTGGCACATGAGGGGGCCATCCTGGTACCCATGGCTGTTCCCTTTAATTGTTGGTATGTCCGGTCTTCAAAAGTGAAGAAGTTGTGGGTCAGGATGAAGCTGGCTAAGGTAATGAGGAAAGAGGTTTTAGGTAGGACAACATACTGGGTTCTCTTCCCCTCATCCACAGTTCACAGTATGCCACATGAGAAAAGGACAAGCTGAGTTTCACATGAGCGATGCTTTTAAAACCATGTTGATTCACGCACATAAGCTTCTTAGAGTCAAAAAAGTTTATTATATTCAAACTGAGAATATGCTCAAGGATTCTGCAGCAAACAGGGATATTGGCCTGTAATTTTGCAGGTCCATTCTTTTACCCTTCTTACATATTGGAGGCACCTACACTTATCTCAAGTCGCATGGGACTTTGAGTTGATCAAGAGGCTCATGATAAATGTGAGATAGATAAGAAGCCAATGCCACAGAGTACTCTTTGTAAAATCGAACTGGGATTCCATCTGGACTTAGTGATTTATTTGATTTCAAATCTTTCAGTTGTTTCTCTATGCCAGGTATGCTTATTATTATGTTGTCCATATGGGAGTCTGTCTGATGATCAAATGACGGGATGTTTGTGTGATTCTTCTATGTGAAAGATTTCTTGAATGTGATGCTTATTTACTGCTTCTTAAAAAGTGTTGTTAGTTTAGAATTCATTATTAAATTGATAAAAATGTTTCTTCTGTGTCATTGATACACATCATCACACTGAAGTGTCCTTATGGTGAACTCTCCAACAGCATGATGAGTGGGTCTAGTATCAGCACAGGAATTACAAATTTTCTTACTTAAATTCAAGCATTTCAGCCAAAGCCTAAGCTTCCATTGGATCGTTGACTATAGATTTAATTTAGGAATTACTTTAAAAACATGACTACCTTCAGACATGTGGATTGTACATGTTGTGTGTTTTTTAAATGACAGTCTCAATAAGTTCAGCCAAATGTCACAGCTGTTGATGAATAATTAGTTTTACACTTACAGGGAACATTGCATAAATTCAGTCCCATGTCTAAAATGCTTGGCAATTATTCAGTACAGAAAACTGTTCTAGAAAATTCCTTTCACTCTAAATATAATTAAAAGGAGATAAAAACGGCATCTTAAGGCTCACAAAATATGCCAGTTTAACTCAATTACTATTCACAGTAACAGAAATGTGAAATCCAGCCAGAAAAAAAAAATCGGTGAGTGCAATAGGAAAATTAAAAATTACAAATCAGTTATTAAAGATAGCGAGACTAGATGACAGAAGTTATGCACTGTAAAATGTTTTAGAGTTGTAGTGGCCAGTACATTACCTGGTGATGGTTTAGGATACATTCTTCTCACATTCCACAGTAAAAAATATGCTCAGGAACCTGAAGGCTAAATTAATATCATTTTCAGTCTACGACAGACAACAGAAGACTATTATTCTCATTTCCAATAAGGAATTTAATAAATGTTTTCATATGCCTCAATTTCTTCAGCTTTTATCACTCAGTTTACCAAAAATGAAATGACTGACTAGTAAGGTTTACTAACACCCTACATGAGCATGACAGTGAACTTTTCATCATTTACTTACTGCTCGTTCTTGTTGGCCAGGATCTTTAGTGGTGTAGCTACTGTGATATTTTCCTGCTATTACTCTGAAAAGTTCCTCGGGATATTTCACACCCTTTGCATTGTCCCAGAAGCAAATAGCAGCTAAAGAAAATAAAAATACTAGTTACTTCACTAATTTAAGAAAATATCTCAGTGATATCAATAACCATTATTTTGAATTAAAAACATTATCAAAACAATGCTAAAGATTTAAATAGCCAAAGCTGCAGCAAGGGTTGTGGCAGCAAGAAAGTGTGATGCAGGTTAAAGGGATTTTTTTACCTGGGGGGGGGGATGGAAAGAAGGAAAACAGTACATAAAAAGGCAGGCAAGGTGAAGAAGGCAATGGATAATAAACAATAAAATAGAACACAAAAGGTAAACACTAAATTAAAATATATAAATAAGATACATTTATACTGGAGGGAAGGTGAAATTACAACAAATCCTGGAAGAGAACTAGAGTGAATGGAAGAAAAGTGTCTCAGAAGTACAGTGTGACAAATATTTCATACTAAAAATAAGAAAATATTAGAAAGACAGATACTTACATGATAGTACATATTTAAGAGAAATCAAAGAACCACCACAAATGTATTTGTAAATATTTTCCATATTTCTATATATTGCCACATGCCATGGAAATTCTTTGCGTTGTACAACTTCACCACCAGCTAGAAGAGGGATGTGTTGAGGTCGGACCTTTCCACATGCTAAACACAGAAATTATACATATGAAGAAAGGCAAGAAATTGCATATGAATGTCCATATGATTTTATTCTAAGGAACATCACCACAAACTTCTAATGCATATCAATATATATTCCAAAACATGAAATTATAATTAGAATAATATAATTTCATGTTTTTGAATATCTATTCATATGCATTATTAGTTTGTGGTGATGATCTTTAGTTTTTATATAAAAACTAATATTATCTTGTAAAGAGAAAGGCAATTTTGTACATTTTTTAAAAAAATTCTGAATAGTTTCTTCTATAAGAGAGAAAACACTAATTCATATCATCAAAAAGTAAAAATTTCATAAATCAGTGAAACAATATCATGAAAAGGATAGTTGGTACTCACCATATACCAGAGATGCTGAGTCACAAATAGGCACAAAATGAGCTTTTATCCAACAGGACACACACACACACACACACACACACACACACACACACACACACACACACACACACACCACACACACGTGCATAGTGGGAGAAGCAACTGAGTGTTGTGTGTAAGGAGAAAGCTGGTGTGGGGAGGCAGAGGGATAGCAGGATACAAGTGGGGGACAGTAAAGTACTGTTTGTGGGAGTGTACTGGGACAAGTCAGAGAGGGGATAGGGCAGTCAGGAGGTTAGATGGCAAACAGGTGATTGGGGGGGGGGGGGGATTGTAGAGGAAAAGAAGATAAGTTCAAAGACTGTGGATGCACTGGTGGAACAGAAGGCTGTGTAGTACTTGAATGGGAACAGGGAAGAGGCAAGATGCGTAAGGACAATGACTAATGAAGGTTGAGGCCAGGAAAGTTACAGGAACATAGGATATATTGCAGGGTGGGATCCCACGTGCACAGTTCAGAAAAGCTGATGTAGGTGGGAAGGATCTAGATCACATTGGCTGTGAAGCAGTCATTGAAATGGAGAATGTTGTTGGCAGCATGATCAGCAACAGGGTGGTCCAATTCTTTCTTGGCTGCAGTTTGTCAGTGGCCATTCATGCGGCAGACAGGTTATTGGTTGCCATGCCCAATTAAAATGCAGCATAGTGGTAGATCACATGACTGGTTTCACTGGTAGCCCTGCATTTGATGGGAAAAGTGACATTTGTGACTGGACTGGAGTAGCTGGTGGTTGGAAGATGTCTGGGACAGGTCTTGCATCTAGGTCTGTTACAGGGATATGTGTCATGAGGGCAAGGGATTGGGAGCAGAGGTTGTGCAGGAGTGGACGATGGTATTGTGTGGAAACGCTGAGAAGGATATTGGGTAAGACATCCCTCATTGCAAGGTACTATGAGAGGTAGTTGAAACCCTGGGAGAGAATGTAATCCAGTTTTGTGTGGTACTGAGTCGTGAGGGGAATACTCCTCTGTAGCCAGACAGTGGGATTTCAGGAGATGAGGCTGACTTGAAAGATATGGCATGGAAACCTGTTTTTGTACAAGGTTTTGAGGGTAATTATGGCCCATAAATGACTCAGTGAGACACTCAGTATTTTTCAGAGGGATCACTCATCACTGTAGATGTGACGGCTTCTGGCGGCTAGGCTATATTTTAGGGACGTCTTGGTATGGAATGGGCAGCAGCTATCAAAGTGGAAGTATTGCTGGTGGTTGGTAGGTTTGATATGGACAGGGGTACTGATGTAGTCATCTTTTGACATGGAGGTGAACATTGAGGAAGGTGACTTGTTGGGTGAAAGTAGGACCAGGTGAAGCAAATGGGGGAGAAGGTGCTGAGATTCTGGAGGAATGTGGACAGGGTGTCCTCACCCTCAATCCAGATCATGAAGATGTCATCAATAAATATAAACCAGGTTAGGGGTTTGGGATTCTGGGTGTTCAGGAAGGATTCTTCTAGATGGCCCATAAATAGCCTGGCACAGGATGGTTCCATCTCAGATAGCCATACCACAGATTTTTTGTAGGTTATGCCTCCAAAGGAGGAGTATTGTGAATGAGAATATACTTGGTCATGGCGATTAGGAAGGAGGTTGTTGGTTTGGAATCTGTTGGGCATTGAGAAAGGGAATGTTCAGTAATGATACAGACATGGCCATTACGGATATTAGTGTAAAGGGAGGTGGCATCAATACTGATGAGCATGGCACCATGTGCTAAAAGAACAGGAACTATGGAGAGTTGGTGGAGGAAGCTGTTAGTCTCTTTTATACAAGAGGGCAGGCAATGAGTAATAGGCTGAAGGTGCTGGTATATGAGAGCAGAGATTCTCTCAGTGGGGGCACAGTAACCGGCCACAATGGGGTGTCCTTGGTGATCAGGTTTATGGACTTTGGGAAGCATGTGAAAGGTAGGAGTGCAAGGAGTGGTAGGTGTGAGGAGAGATAGATGGGCCCCAAGTAGAGGTTATGGGATGGGTCAAAGAATTTGAGGAGAGACTGAAGATCCTGCTGGATTTCTGGAATGGTGTCACTGTGGTAGGATTTCTTGGTGGATGAATCTGACAACTGGCAGAGTCCTTCTACAAGGTAATCCTTGCACTTCAAAAGAATGGTGGTGGAGCCTTTGCCAACAGTTAGGATTATACAGTTGGGATCAGTTTTTAGGTGGTGGATTGAGGTTCTTTCTGCAGATGTAAGGTTAGTTTCACATTGAGGAATTTGGGGAATGACGGTGAGGTGCGATTTGAGGTTAAGAAATTTTGTAAAGTTAACAGGGGGTGATTTGGGGGCAGTGGGGGTGGATCATGGTTGAATGGAGGAGTGAACTGAGTCAGGCAGCATTCAACATTTTTCTTTAGTTGAGTCTGATTGGTAGGGTTGGTCTTTAACAAGTCTTGCATGATTGAATTTTGGAGTAGGGAAAGAGATGAGGTTTTTGGAAAGGACTGATATTTCTATGGGGTTAAGACTTTTGGAGGAAAGGTTCAAAACTGCATTTTGGGATTGTTTAGGTGCTGAATTCTGTATGGTGGTGGGAGGGTATTTTTTAGGATCAGGTAAATGTAGTAGGTCTATGAGACAGGGTTTGTCAGCCATGAGAGGATGTGGGGGAGGATTGGAGTTTGTTGTAGAGGTGGTGGACAGTGGCAGCTCAAGGTGACAGTAGGAAGTGAGGAGGGTGGAGAGTTTTTTGAGGTGGTGATGTGCATGTTGCTCTAGTTCCTGGAGGGCAAGAGTTTCAATGTGTGATATGGGATCCACTTTTTTGGGATTGCATAGCAGGAGAATTTTACAGATGGAGGAGAGGTATTGTGAGGAGGTTCAGGTTTGATTAACATGGTTTTGCAGGTCTCTGTTAGTGAGGGCTAAGGACTGGCAGAATCTGAACAGATGGAGGTCATCGTGGAAGGAAGGGTGGCAGCCAGAGATGGATAATTTGATGGTAAGGCAATTTTGGGGGGGGGGGGGGGGGGGGGAATTCCACGAGCCAAGCAACATTGCAGGAACAGTATATGGGACTGAGTTCTTGATAGGGATAGGAAACTTTTCTGTATTGATGCAAATGGAAACAGCAAGGATCCATGGTGTTGGGAAAAAATGCAAATAAATACATATATAATGTAGATTTTATTTATAATTAATGTATTTTTTCACTTTTCTAAATTTTGCAAGTGGGAATTCTCCCTGCAATATATCCTACATTCTCATAACCATCCTGGCATCAATCTTTGTTAGTGATTGTTGTTACCCATTGAGCACCTTCCTTACACAGCATTACACAGTCCTCTATTCCACCAACACACCCAGTCTTTTTACTTCTCTCCGTTTCTGCTACCCTCCCTCTCACCCCCACCCTCCATCTAACCTCCCAACTGCACCTAACTGCCCTACCAACTCTCCCGCCTCATCCCTGCATGCTCCCACTGATAGCACTTTACTGTTCCCCACCCCTACCCTGCTATTCCTCCCCCTCCCTGCTGCACCTCCTCCTTAACCCCACCCGGTTTCCTCTCCCATCATGTGCTACTGCACGTAGTCTGGCTTCAGCTGCCAGAGACAGTGGTCATTTGTATGTGGGTTGCATTTTTGTATGTGTGTGTGTGTGTGTGTGTGTGTGTGTGTGTGTGTGTTTGCGCACGCGTGCGTTTGCATGTGCGTGTGCATGTGCGTGTGTGCGCGCGCGTGCCTTTTTGTTGTGCCTATCTGCAACTCAGCATCTCTGCTATATGGTGAGTAGCAACTATCCTCTTCATAATATTGTTATATTTCATCCTGGATCTTCCACTGTTTGATAAATCAATGAAAAAGTATTGCAAACAACTGACTACAAGAAAATGCGCAGGGTAGCAGTGGGGAATGGTGGAGGAGATTGCATGAATGGTCAGGAAGTATGGAAGATGAACTTTAGTCATAGAAATTAAATGATATACCTAAAGCGAAGTTTTCAGATAGAGCATTGACTCAATCACACTGCCTCCATAGTTATGTGGCCAGCCGGTGTGGCCAAGCGGTTCTAGGCGCTTCAGTCTGGGACTGCGCGACCACTACGGTCGCAGGTTCGAATCCTGCCTCGGGCATGGATGTGTGTGATGTCCTTAGGTTTAAGTAGTTCTAAGTTCTAGGGGACTGATGACCTCAGATGTTAAGTCCCATAGTGCTCAGAGCCAACCATAGTTATGTCTGCTGCATATCCAAATGCTCTAAAATTGTGTAACACATGATTCAACCATACAGGGAAATGGAGACACACAATGAAGCACTTAACAAATTATCATCTGCTGATAATGCTGTCTGACACAGGTACACAGCATATCTGTATCCTTCACAGGGATCATTCAACTTCTAATGCTATTCACATCTCTTACATACCCTATCTGCCATGGGTAACAACACTAAACATGAACAACACCAATCTATTGTTGTGGTCATTTTCCCTGTCACAAAGCACTGCAACTCTAATCATTTACATACCTACCAATGGTGTGTACATGTGCAAAGTAACATTCACATCAGGCAATGTTTCACAAATGGCTCTGGGCACTATGGAACTTAACATCTGAGGTCATCAGTCCCCCAGAACTTAGAACTGCTTAAACCTAACTAACCTGAGAACATCACACACATCCCTGCCCGAGGCAGGATTCGAACCTGTGACCATAGCAGTTGTGCGGTTCCAGACTGAAGTGCCTAGAACCGCTCGGTCAAAGTGGCCGGTGAGACAATGTTTACTGGGAGGCTTTATCTGTCAGGTAGTGAATGTTCAGGTGTGATATTTTAATAAAGTGGGACATGCAGCAAATATTTATGACTTACACAATTAATTTTTTAACATTTTTAGCTTATAAATAATGACACCAACTCTTTCTTTCTTCTTTTTAAAAAAAAAGTCTGTCTATATGCTTTTTTGTGACATTTGGAAGGAACCTCAAAAAAAGGCTTTGCTATCATAATGGGTGTGGAAATTGTTCAAATAGTAACGAGGGAGCAGCACTGCTAACCAGCGTTTACCGTCAGAAAAAGAGGCCCAACAAATGTCTACTGTATTAGGTTAAAAAGTCTGTTTACTTGCGCTATCACACTCAGATAAAATCCCAAGCTTTTGAGGATTGCCTACATCAGTGTCATCATGGGCTATGTCTGGCTGCTCTGAAACGCACAGGGTTCCTGCTTCTGTGCCCAGAAGATGGCATCTGACTGACTGGTTTATGTCATGATGACATCCTGGAAATGGTGCATAATGAGGTGTCACCAACTATGTCCATAGATTATGTCAGTGCTCTCTATCCAGTATTACTTGCAGTAATATCACTTGGATCAGTTGGTGAACTATGAGTAGTCTTCTTTTGTGCTCCTTCTTTTTAAAGTGCATGTTTCTACACATTGCTAAGGGCATATTCAGTGTCTCTATTAAAGTTGTTTTTACATAGGCTAATTTCAACTGCTTCCCCAGTCATAGACTCCTAATAATTTGAAGCGTGAGCAAGAATTCTCATTGGTTCACACAAAACCTTGTGTTTATTTAAGAAGCTGCACCCAGCCACAGCTGATTTTTCAAAAAATCAGATATTTAAGGTAAAGTTGATACTCAACACAGTGATCAGCAAATTCCATACTGACTGGCCCACGTAAGTGCTGCCACACTCATGAGGAATATTATAAATCACTGTCACTCTCAAGTCAAGATGATTTTTTAACAGGTTGCAAGATTACTTGAACTTTCTTGGATGGCCAGATGACTGGTCTGATTCCTGGCCCTGTTAGGACTCTCCATGTCTTACTTATTCTTGCACCACATAATACAAGCCATGTTATGTGTTGGTCCTCCTAGGTGAGTTGAATGACATTGTTTCTTGGCTTATCCCACATCACTGACTCATTACAACAGGCAGAATATCCATTCCTTCTGAACACCATCATCTGATGGTCATTCTCAGAGCTGAGGTGGTCTTTGTCAGGAATAGTCCTGGCTTTGTGTATTTGATGTTCCGCACAGCTTTCTTCTGGCTGAGTCATCCATCTAATTTTCAATTGATCAACACATCTAAAATACGTAACTCCCCATTCTTCTCCAACTCTGCCGAAAATCTTATCTTATCATGTATACCATTCATATGGTCGATGAACTACTTGCAGTACCTCACTGCCATTCGGCCATATTAAAAATGTATTGTCAGTATATCAAAAGAAGTAGGATTAACAGAAAGGGGCACTGTTCAACACTCATTCTTCAAAAGCCTCCATGAAAAAATTAGATATTGTTGGTGACAGTAGCAAACCCATGGTTGTTCCATCAGGTATTTCAAAATAATTTCCATCACACACAAAAGAGTGGTTGTCAAGGTGTACAACAATACATTTTAAAATTTCGGGGGGAAAATGAGCAACCAGTAGCATTAATGTCTTCTACTAGTACTTTGGTAAAAAGGGAGAACATGCTGAGGCTCACCAAAATTTCACATGGGGCCTATCCTCATCTTCTCTATGACATGAGTGGACATTTGTGAGTTCTTAGCATGATGAATACAGTGCCCAACTATAGGTGTCAACAATTTTGTTATGTATACTATTATATTAAGTTGCCACTGTTGATGAAACCAAGATATGATGGTTTTAACTGAGCCAGGGGATCCAAGACATAGCTTGCCTTGCATTCTGTTGTGCAACAGCTAGTAAGACATGGAGAGTCCTAAACAGGCCTGAGAGTACCGGGGAGTTACAACATTCCTTGGGAGTGTGGCAGCACTTTATGTGGGCCAGTCTGCATGAACTGTTATTGATCACAGCAGTGAGCATCAACATCACCTTAAATACAGGATCACAAAATCAGCAGTAGCTGAGAATGGCCTGATAATAAACAAAAAGTTTTGTTTGAACTAATGAGAGTTCTTGTTCATGCATCAAATTATTGCGACTCTGAGAATGAGTAAGCAATTGAAATTACATTATGTGAAAACAGCTTTAATAGAGACACTGGCTGTGCACTTAGCAAAGCATGGAAGTGTAACTTGATAGAGAAAGAGGAAATCTTTTCCTAGTTCACCACCTAATGCAAGAGATATTACTGCAAGTCATGCGGGATAGAGAGTGCAAACATAATATATGGACATGTAGGGCAATCATATAATTTTCTGCCATTTCCATGATGTCAACATGGTGTTGTTCATCCCAGCACAGGCCATCCTCAAGGCAAAAAATTGGAAGCCTTGCAGGAATCTCAGACATAGAACTTGTCTACAATAGAGGCAATCATAAAAATTTTAGGTTTTTATCTGACTCTTTCAGAGCAAGCAAAATGAAAATTTTTTATCTGAGGACTCAGTCATGAAAAACATTGTAGCTATGTCTACCACACTGTACCAAATGTAAGCAAAAATTTAATGAAGGTATGGTTCACCACAACAAGTTTCGAAATGTCGACTCTGTGCACTGAGATTCACTACAAAGTGATTCTGGACGGATAGTACTCTGCAATGAATATCATCTGGGCTTGTCACAGCACTGGGCCATACTTTTTGGCATTATTTGTCTCTGGAAGTCTGTATTCCCCTTGCAGGCTTCTTGTTTCAAATATTACCACAGAGAAAAGAAAACAGTATTACATCTTGTGAGTATGTGGGGAATTTTCCCATTTTGTGTATCCAAAACAACTGCTGCAATAATTCCAAATTGCTCTGTTAAGGAAGTCTGTAATCATCTCAGAAAAATATGTGACACATCTATCATGTTGGTACCACATCAATTTACTCATCTCCATTGTGATGTCTTCCAAGAACTGTGGAAGCATGTCTGTTATGAACTGAAGATATTTATAGTAATTGAGAGTCCCAGTAATAAACACAGGAATAAATGATGCAACTCCTCAAAAGCCAATGCCCATGTTGAGAGACCATGGTCACTGTTTATCTATTTCTCTCAGCCTGCATGCATTTTCAACTTTCCAGAACTTTCCAGTACTTTATATTGCAAAGATTAATTCACCCACAGTTTTTTAATGATGATCCAGCAAAAAATCTTACATAGGAATGATGCACCATAGTCACCATTCAGAGAACTGTAACTGATTATGTAATCAGTGCCACAATGCTATTAATGGAGCAAAATGTAGAAAGGATGAAGTGTTTTGGAATGTAATATTTGCAGAATATGCCTTCAGCTGGTCACACTTGCACATGTAAGCTGCCTTGTAGTGATGTGCAGACTGCTTGTAACTGTTGCTCAAATGTTTCATTCACCAGTTGCTGTTCTGTTTCAGTGGAAAATTTTATTCTTCACATTACCAGTCTGTCAAATTTCTTTTATAGTACTTGCAGAGACAGATCATGTGGGTTTGGTATGATAAGGATATTTTTTAGCATATGACTGCACCGTTGCTCTAACATTTTGGCAACATTCACCCTATCCACTTTTTTGTCTGTAGTATAAGTCGTAAAAGACTAAATTTTTGCAGGACTGACTTTTCCAAAACCTATAACAGCAGAGCCTCGACTGGTGGTTTTCACATTTGGTACAGCAGGAGACATGTATGTGACACTGTGAGACCTCTTCCCCTTTTGGTGGACAGCATTTTTCAGCACTGTTATCCTGTCACTGTTTTTGGCCTAGTGTTACATGTGTTACATTCCTTAAGTTCTTCTCTATTGTTTTTCCCAATGTCACAGCAAAATAGATCCATTAGAAAGGTTGATGTTACAATTTGGTAGCCATTAATGTTAGAAATTACTTGCGTACATCAGAAAATTTGCCACATTGTCAACTGTAGCTTAGCTAAATCTGCACCTCAAGATATTTGCTTGTTGTTGATGTATTATTTTGAGTGGCATATCCCAGCTGCCTCACCTTATCAAACATTCCTAACTTCCTGAAATACAGGCTATTTCTTCAAGTCAAAAAGAGGAAATAATCAGAGGAGTTTGGGAAGGTCATCCCCTAAGTTCAAAGTCATTTCAATCAGAAATTTTTCCTCATTGAATTAAACAAATTATATCTTTTTATATTACACCTAGTTACATTCAGTTCTTAATTATGGGATTCAAAAGGATCAAAAGCAAAAAAATCGGAAAAATTTTTAAATATCAGAAAAGATACATAAGAATAATAACTAATAGTAGTAGTCAGGCCCATTTTAGAAAATCATTTTAAAAACTTTGTATCCTTACTGCACTGATCTCATTAACTTCTCACAGATGGGTTTCACTGTCATGTAGAACTTTTTAAAGGACATGTTACACGCCACTGACTGCAGAGATTATTTAGTTCACAATTGCAACTCTGTCAAAAAGGTCATTATCAAGGGCTTTTGCAATGGATTTTGCTACAACATATGTTGGAAGATTTTAAAGTTTGTTGAAGTAAAATCTTTTGCAGCAGCATTTGATAACAGCCTTGAGGCTGAAATGGTAATTGTGAAATAAATAATCTCTACTCTCTATGGCAAATATGATGCCCAATAAAACATCCACCAATCCATTGTGTATAACAGAGAAAACATTACTATTTCACTAATAGTTCTATACTTAACTGTGGAACAAGATTGACTTCAATCACACATCTAAAAAAAAAAAAAAAAAAAAAAAAAAAATAGAACAGTCTTCATAAGTAATGCATACTACACAACTAAAGATTAAACAATGGAAAATCCAGGATGGAATAATCACAATATTATAAAAAGGATAGTTGCTGCTCACCACATCTCTGGCAGCCGAGGCCACACTGCAAGCAGCAGTACATGATGGAGGTGGTGGAGGTAGCCCAACATTCCAACCATTACCAATACCTTCACTTTGACAGCTGCCACCCATTCTATACCAAGAAGTCCCTTACATATAGCCTAGGCACCCATGGCTATCACATCTGTTGTGGTGAGCAGTCCCTCTCAAAATATGCCAAGAGTCTCACTGAGGCCTTCATAGACTGTAATTACCCTTAAAACCTTCCTGTCTTAGCTCTGCAGTCATCCCCCACATCCCAAAGTCCCACCAGAGAATCATTCCCCTCATAACTCAGCACTACCCAGGACTGGGACAACTGAATCACATTCTCTGCCATGGTTTTAACTACTCTCCCTGGTCTGAAATAAGGAATGTACTACCCACTATCCTTCCCAACTCTCACACAGTGGTACTCCACTGCCCACCAAACCTACACAATATCCTTGTCCATCCCTTCACAGCCTTTGTTCGTAATCCCTTGCTTCATGGTGCATATATATGTAACAGATCTAGATACAAGACCCATCCCATACATTCTCCCACCACTCACCCCGGTCCAGTGACAAGTGTCACCTATCCCATCAAAAGCAGGGCTACCTGTGAAACTAGTCATGTTACCTACAAATAAGCTGCAACCACTATGTGGCATTCTGTGTTGGCATGACAACCGAAAGCTGCCTGGCCGCATGAATAGCCACTGACAAAATGTGGCCAAGAAACAACTGGACCAGCCAGTTGCTGAGCATGTTGCCCAACACAACATGCTTCATTTCAATGACTGCTTCACAGTCTTTGTCATCTGGATGCTTCCCACCAACACTAGCTTTTCTGAATTGCACAGGTGGAAACTCTCCCAGCAATATATCCTATGTTCCTGTAACCCTTCTAGCCTCAACCTTCATTAGTCATTGTCCTTTACACAATTATCCCCTTCCATCTTCCCATTCCAGTACTACACAGCCCTCTATTCCACCAATTCACTGACAGTCTTTTTACTTCTCTCCTTGTCTTCTACCCACCACCCCCCACCCCACTGACCACCATCTAACCTCCTGACTGCATCTAGCTGCCCTACCCTCTCTCCCACAAGCAGTACTTTACCATCCCCCATCCTTACTCTGCTATACCCCCCCCCCCCCCCCGCCTCCATCACCACCATCACCACCACTCCAGCCTCCTCCCTGCCCCCATCACCAAGATTGCTTCTCTTGTCATTCACTGCTCTTCACAGTCTGGCATCGGCAGCCAGAGACTGTGGTCATGTGTGTGTGAGTTGAGTTTGCATGAATTTGTGTGTTTGTATGTTGTCTAATTCCGATGAAGGCCTTTTTGGACAAAAGCTTACTTGTTTGATAGTCTTTTTGTTGTGCCCATCAGTGACTCAGCATCTGTGCTATACAATGTGTAGCATCTATCTTTTTCATAAAATTGTCATGACGAAAGGTACTTAAGAGGACTCAGAGTAGTGGTTAATAATGCCACATTACAATACATTATCATAACATAATGGTTTTACAAGCAAATATACCCAGCTGTATGGTGTATCACAGTAAGGTCTTGTCATTCTCCTGAGCTCAGCTTCTTAATCATCATGGGGGAGGGGGATTCTTACTCAGTTTTCCATATACTGAAGGGGAGACTTGTAGATGTTACGGCATAGCAGCATGTTAAGGGCCCAGAATCACTTTTCCAAAGAGATAAATGTTAGTGCTCCAGGAGTCACCAGTGGGAGTCCATGGTGTGTGCATCTTTTATAAGTTATCATATGAGCATTCTATCTTGATTCTGTAAGCATCTCTATAACACAACTATGCAGAGCAAAATCAATCAGTTCAAAACCTGACAGCATATCCAAATCACTTTGACCTTCTACTTTCTCACTGACCTACAGATCACAAGTGTTATCTTGGTGTTCAGGAGAAGGTCAGACTAAAGTCTCATATGTGGTCTCCATTGTTAATATTCTACAGACTCTCTGTCTTTGCACAAAAAGCAATGCTTCATTCCCCCACCTCCATCACCACCAAGCCAAAAAAATTCCTTTGTGTTTGTTCCATTTCAAATTGCTTCAAGGAATTATTTTAAGTGTGTAACTGGACTGGCAGAAAGAAGAGAATTATCACTAATCATGTGAATGGTTACTGTAAATATTTTTCTACTCTTTGAAATTTTTATTGACTTTATCAGTGTTAATCAATACCACCAACTGCAAATGCTGTATAAGTTGCTCTTCAACTTTTGTGTGGACATAAATTGAGGACACTTCCCTCTGGAGAAACTGTGTTACACAAACAGTATGAAAGAACTACTCACTGCATTCTTTTTAATCACTTGGGATGATATGTTCTGGCAGAAATAATCAATAAACAAACAAAGAAAGACGCTATTTTCACTGTTTTAATCCAACAAATTCTGCTATGTTATGATTCCTTACTTGTTTTCAAGCATTTCTATTTTGAACATTCTCAGGTTTGCTGCCAGATCATGATGTGTATATAGCACAACATTACTTCTTCAGGTGGTTATTTCTGGTGACTCCTCACAAGTATCTTCCACTCATTTCCACCTTGTTGTTATAGAAACAATGTCTGGAAGTGATCCAAGAAGTGTGTATGCAACAGATTTCGATTCTGTTTCAGTGTCAGGATGGTTAATTGAGTTTCACCCATTTACCAATCAATGAAACAGTGATAGCAAGTATATCGTTCCATTAAAGAACTCTTAAAAAAGGAATTACTTATTTCCTTCTGTTTTCCCCTGTTTTGGCATGAACTTCATCAAGCACTTGGTTTGTACCTTTTAATCTACAGAAAAATTTGACTGGGGTGGGGCCGGGATCCCGAGGGGAGGGGAGGGATGTACAAGAATTTTCTAGCAGTACACTAAGCTTTGACTGTGGAAGTTTTGTTGATCTCAGTCATGACTCTTTTTAGAATAGTGTAATAAACTCTTCCCTTTGCCTTTCAGTTTTTCAAATCTCTTCAGCACAAAGTGTACAAAAATGTATTTTCTTAGCCATCTACAAAAATTAATAATTAACCGAGGTGTGTACTTTTAATATTTCATTACATTATTTCATTCAAATTTAACATGGGAATAATGGAGTACGGTATATGTTTTGATGTGGAACATAATACATATATAGTAGTGTAATAATTTTGATAAACTATTTCAGGGACAAGAGAAAAAATATTTTATTAAAGATGAATCTCTGAGTGATGTGAATAAAAATGAGATGTAGCTAAGTCTCACATGAATATAATAGAGGGAAACATTCCACGTGGGAAAAATATATCTAAAAACAAAGATGATGTGACTTACCAAACGAAAGCGCTGGCACGTCGATAGACACACAAGCACAAACATACGCACAAAATTCTAGCTTTCGCAACCAACGGCTGCTTCTTCAGGAAAGAGGGAAGGAGAGCCCTCACCTTCCCTCTTTCCTGATGAAGCAGCCGTTGGTTGCAAAAGCTAGAATTTTGTGCGTATGTTTGTGTTTGTTTGTGTGTCTATCGACGTGCCAGCGCTTTCGTTTGGTAAGTCACATCATCTTTGTTTTTAGATATATAAGTCTCACATGATATTGAGATGATATGGATGAAGGTTGTAGATGCTAATCTACCAAGATGTATCTTGGCTTTTACTGGATGGGCTGGATTTCAGCTGTGAATAAAGAATAGAATTTAGTTTTCACACTGATATACATCTTGGTTATTCATAAGATACGGTCAGGCACACTAACTTTTAAGCACTGTCCATCAGTCTGTGCTGCTGCTATGTTCCTGCAGTCTGATATGAGAAACATTATCAGATTTGGATGCAAAGAACTGTTACAATTTGAAACTGAAAATTTTGACTTTTTAACTGTGGACTTTATGTGAGTATGTGAAGAAAAATTTAGAGGAGTGTTGACTTACTGAATCTGGGTGGAGATGCTTCTTAATTGTGTGGGCAATCATGGAGTCCTTACCGATGTGGCCAAGGGTTTTGGATCTGACCAGAAAATGCATGTAAAACAGTGAATGATATTACTAATCAGATGGTCTTAAAAGTCCATGACTGTGTGCAATGTCCATCTAAAAGGCAGGAAATTAATATGGCTTGCAATGTCCATCTAAAAGGCAGGAAATTAATATGGCTAAGCCAGAATGGCAAAAAAATACTTCAATTCCCAACTGTTATAGGTGTTTCACACTGCAGTCAAATAGAAATTACAATACCAGAAGTACACGGCGATGAATACATCAATTACAAAGGTTACAACTCTATACATGTGCAGGCCACCATAGATGATGCTAGAATATAATTTCATGTTACAACAGGGATGCTTGTTTACTTCATGATTCATAGTATGGATATCTCCATGGTTAGACACTTTGCTTAAGCCACCAAGAAATGCTGACTAGCGATGATTCAGTTTGGTCTATGCCAGAGAAAGGGCAATAGTGAAGAGAGCCTTTGGTCAACTGAAGCAACAATTTCAGATCATCGGTAACTATGTAAGACTTTTTTTTAGAGAGGGTCCCAAAAGTAATAGTAACGTGCGCTGTACTACACAATATCTCTAACCACCTGAAATGTCACTTTCAGTAGCATTCGAGGGCATAAAAGATGCAGAAGAAAAAGAATAAGAAGAAGGAGAAGATGATGATAATGATGATGATGACAATGACAAAAGTGAGAGCCCTACTGAAGACGAGCCTACTGACAGACAGCTGGAAAGTAGTGGAAGCAACATACATGGTGAACAGAAGAGCAGCAAATGCTTGGATCTATTTAGATGTTTCTTATTTGTTTAATTGTGTACTATTCAAATGTAATAAACAGCATAATTATAATTGAAAGTCATGTAATTACAGGGCAGCATTAAAAATGTACAAACTGTATTTTTATTTATTTCTTTTAGACAATGACAAATGGATATGATGATGCAAGATGTTTAATAATACAATATTTGTGTTTTATACTAATAATCCATTTGAGTAGACTTATCCTCTATAATTTTCTCTAGCTTTTTGTTTTGGTTTTCTATTTGATGGTTCTGCAATCCAATTATTTGAGCAATAGAAGTCTCTGAACTTGTGATAATGACAGTCTTTTGTTTCTTCAATTTAATGTACTAAAATGGTTTTCACCCCCAAGTCAAACATATATTAAGGTTTTAGTTTCTTGTCACAGGAGCACAGGCTGGGCATGCATCTGAGTATGACATTTCTCTCTGAGCTTCATTTGCATCACAGTTTTTAGCAACATTTGATACATGCTTGATGCTACCTGAAATAGCTCTAAAATTAGGATTATCTTCCTGGGAGAGCAATACTAACAAATGCTTTTCCCAATCTTCAAGTTTAATTGTTTTATTTCCTGTTTTCCTCAGATCAGTTTTCTTTTTTATTTGACTCTTCCTATTAGTGAACAGTTTACTAAGCTGTACAACACTGTACTGTTGCTAGTTCAATGGGAGTATTCCTGTACAATAGTATCTCAAGGATTCTTCTTTTCTGACACTACCTTTGGTATTATAGAGTTTTGTAATACAATCATGTGCTCCGATATCAAATTGTCAAACTGTGCTTTGTTAACTGTGTCCTTGCTGGCATCTTCACTTTCACTGGAAGACATTTCAATAACTGGCTCTTAAAACTAGCATTATCTGCACATCATCAATCATGATCCTCAACATGAAACTATTGTTGTTATGAGTACAATGGGTGAAGAGGGCAGGGGTGAGGGCAGGCACAAGATAGCTGTGATTTGTCTTGAACAGCAAAAGATGCCAAACTGTGAAAAACAAGATTTATCTTGCCCTTAGGTTGTACGAACCCCTGTAGAATCTACTTGGATTTTTCAAGTGGACAGGGTAAATCTACCTAGTCTCAGCTTCTAATTATTTGTTTCTCAAATAGCAGGCACTAATTCTGAATCCTAGAAACTACTAAGTACACAACGTTTTATTCAAGTCACTCAACAGCAGAAGAAAAATGTACAAGACTTCAGCACATAATAAATAAGAATGTTGATAAAAAAATCCGATCTAACTAAAGAGATTTTCCCCAGGGACACTGATGTTACATAGAAAACTACTCTTTTTGATTGAAGAGGATCTGAAAAATTAAACATATAGTGGAAAAATACATAGTCCATTAACAAGCTTTCCCACATTACTGCCTCAAGTCTTAAGGAATTTTGGATTTAGGTACACAAAGAAAGACCATTGTGTAATGTGTGAATATTTTGAAATATACATGCTGCAATTCCAAAACCAGTTAGCTAGTCAAAACTGGATGTACTTGACAGTAAATAGTGATTCACAGTCCTTATTTCTAGAAATAAGCAACTCTTATGTCTTATCAGTCTGTTGACAGATGCTTGTTATTTCAAAATTACTGAATTCAGGCAGTGTCACATTTCCACACCACATTTGTAGTTACACAGTAACCTGCCCTACAGAAACACTTTCAGCTTCACCATCATAAAAATTACTAGCTTTAAAATAATTTACGAGCAAAAGTAACAAATGTCCAAACAGCAAAGGAGCTGAGATGTCAATGGCACGTAACAAGACTGTGTGTATGTGTGTGTGTGTGACCCCCCCCCCTCCCTTACACACACACACACACACACACACACACGGACACACACACACACGGACACACACACACACACACACACACACACACACACACACACACACACACACACACACACACACACGGACGGACGGACACACACACACACACGGACACACACACACACGGACACACACACACACGGACACACACACACACGGACACACACACACACACACACACAGAGAGAGAGAGAGAGAGAGAGACCATGCCGGCTGAATACACAATGTCTAGACTCGGTTTTGCAGTTCAACTGTAGTGAAGGGTTGTGTTGGATGGAGTAGGAGAGGAGGGGAAGGAGACAAGAAGGGAGGGGATAGTATTGGGGAATGGTGGCTGGTGACCCAGAGGAAGACAGCACACAGGAGAGAACAAGCTAAGTGAAGTGTGGGTCCTGCTGCAGGGTGGAAGTGGGTGTGAGGCAGGAGGGTACCGGAGATTCAAGCTAGGAGATTACAGGAATGTAGGAAGTGCAGCAGGGACAACTCCCACGTACATAGTTCAGAAAAGCTGGTACTGGGGTTGGGGTATGAAGCACCAACTGAAATTGAGTAAGTTGCATTCAGCATCATATTCCACTAGTGGGCACTTGTCCATTGACTCTGCTCTCTACCACAGATTGATGGTAGCTATTCGTTTGAGGAGAAAAGGGGGGAGGGGGGGCACAGACAGTCAGTGGTGATGCTGACATAAACCACTGTGCAGAGCTGGTGCATGACACAGTAGCTTTTATGCTTTCAAAGGTATGACACATTACCCTCATTCCTCCTCAGCCTTGACACTACCTCTCCCATTCGTTTCATCCAGTCCTCTGCAACCCAATGTGCCTCTTTCCTGGATGTTGACCTCCACATAACAGATGGCTCCATATGTATCTACACAGAGCTCCATTAACTGTTTAAGATTAGCTTCATTTTGGTAGCTGTCATTGTTTCCACATCAAAATGTCATTCCCATACCATCTGGCCACCTGCCAGTGGCTTATCTACTGTGTCAAGAATTCCCTTGTCCAATATGCTGAAGGTCTCACTAAAGCCATTACAAGCAAGCACTATACTATAACTGGACGGTGTGCTTCCACATGTTCTGCAGAGTTATTGTTTCCATATTATATGCTACAATTAATTGCTCCAAGAAACCTGAGAGATCCCATCCTTGAACACTGTCTGCAGATTTCTTACAGATTTTGCAACCCCTATCCTCAGATATAGCAAACCTCGAATAACCCCGAGAACTGACTGCATGGTAGCATTCCCCCCTCCCTTCTCCACACAACACCCACCCAGTACCATTCCTGTCTGGAACAACTTAACTGTATCTGCTTCGAGTACTTATCATTATGCCAGGTAATGAGAGAGGAATGACGGTCAATCTACGAACAACCATTTCCACCCCACCAAAGCGGTATACCACTGCCCAGCCAACCTACACAATATTCTGGTAAACCCTTATGCCATACCCACTCACAACCTCTTGTCACATGGCTGATATTTATGTGAAAGACCCCAGTGCAAGATTTAGCCACACAGCACATTCTGTTTCAAGCCAGCTTTCTCCCATCCCATCAGAGGGATGGCCACCTGTGAAAGAAGCCAAGTCACATATTTGCTCTGCTGCAATTTCTGCACAGCATATCATGTGGGCACAACCACCGACCAGTAGTCCACCTGAATGAACGGCCACTGCCAAACTGTGACCAAGAGCAAATCCGGCTACCAGGTGACTGAACACACTCAACAAGCATGGCATGCCAGAATTCAGAGGCTGCTTTGTGACCCATGATGTACAGCTGCTTCCTTCCGACAGCAGTTTCTCCGAACCCCGCAGACAGGCGTTGTCCCTGCAACACATCCTTCATTGCTTTAACTCTTCTGGCCTACATTTCCACTAGCCCCCTGACTCAAACCCACATACACCCTGCTCAAAACCCTCACTTTACTCAGCTTTCACCAAAAACCTCTTCCCCACAGCCTTACTGACTCTGTTCTGACACCCCCTCCCATTCCCCTCCTCCATGTCATCATTTTCAGTCACATCTTCTCTCCACTGTACAACCTCACCTCTGCCAGTGCCTATGTCTCATTTCCATCCACCTGCTACCTCCATCTCAGCTGTCAGCCACACTTTCCCAACTCTGCCTCCTACTCCCCAAATTTCTGCTCTCTCTCACTCACCAAATGCAAGCCCACATCCTAGCTGAGCTGAAGCACTTCAGTCCCAAATCTGTGTGCACAATACCAACACACAGGTCTCTCTCTCTCTCTCTCTCTCTCTCTCTCTCTCTCTCTCTCCACCCTTACTCCTGTCCACCAACACTACCACCAGAGTTAAATTCAGTTTATATTTGATATGCCTTCATTTGTATACTTTATCTCAGAGAATGAGTCATCTAATAGCTACCAAGTTTTCAATCTTGCTTATAATCTTCTACCAGGACATTCCTTATCATATTTATACTATTAGCTTATTTCAGACTGAGATGTGCTGCAAAGCCTCTGATGTAGTTTTACCTGGATTGCATTTCTTGACTTCACTATTCCACTGACCATCATGTCCACATGTCAGATTCTGTTTTAGTCTACTTGCTGATGTATAATACAACTTGCAATCCACAACTGCTCTTGTTCCAGGGAGAACTGCATTGTCACAAGTGAACCTCGATTCACCATAGAAACATTCAGCATAAATTGATTCTGATGCAAGACTAGGACACTTTCCTGAAACACAAAATGATGTTGAGCATAATATATTACTCTCGATTTTCAATAACTGCCTTAATTAATCATGTCACACTCTAGCATTCACAGCTCCACTTTATCACGTATATTAATTAATCTACATATACATCTACATCTGTATCCTGCAAACCACCATGAGATGCATAGCAGAGGGTACATTTCATTGTACCAGTTATTAGGATCTCTTCATGTTCCAGTCACATATCGTGTGCAGGAAGAATGATTGTTTGAATGCCTCTGTGTGTGCAGTATATATTCTAATCTTATCCTCATGATCCCTATGTGAGTGATACATAGGGGGTTATAGTATATTCCTAGAGTAATCATTTAAAGCAAGTTCTTGAAACTTTGTTAACAGACTTTCTTGGGATATTTTATGTCTATCTTCAAGAGTCTCCCACTTCAGGTCCTTCAGTATCTCTATAACACTCTCCCACAGATTAAACATAGCTGTGACCGTTTGTGTTTCCCTTCTCTGCATACATTCAATATACCCTGTAAGTCCTATCTGGCATAGGTCCCACACACTTGGGCAATATTCTAGAACCAATCACACAACTGATTTGCAAGCAATCTCCTTTGTAGATTCATTGCACTCCCCTAGTATTCTACCAATAAACTGAAGTCTACTACCCTCTTTAAACACAACTGAACCTATGTGATCATTCCACTTCATTCCCTACAAAGTATTACACCCAGGTATTTGTATGAGATGGCGGATTCCAACAGGGATTCATTGGTATTATAGTCGTGGGATACCATGTTTTTCTCATTTTGTGAAGTACAAAATTTTACGTTTTTGAACATTTAAAGAAAATTTCCCATCTCTGCAACACTTTAAAATCTTATCAAGATCTTACTGAATATTTATGCAGCTTTTTTCAGGTAGTACTTCATTATAGATAACTGCATCATCTGCAAAAAGTCTGATTTTACTATTAATATTGACTGTGCGACCACTAATATACAACATGAATGGCAATGGTCTCAATACACTATCCTGGGGCACACCCATAGTTACTTCTACATCTGACGATGATTTCCATCCGAGATAACATGCTGCGCCCTCCCTACCAAAAAGTCCTCAATCCAGTCTCAACTTTCACTTGATACTCCACATGATCATACCTTTGACAATAAGTGTAGGTGTGGTACAGAGTCAAATTATTTGGGAAATTGAGAAATACAGAACCTGCCTGATTGCCTTGATCCAATGCTTTCAGTATGTCATGTGAGTAAATTGCAAGTTGGGTTTCACATGACTGATGTTTTCAAAAACCATGCTGGTTGATATTGAAGAGGTCATCCTGTGCAAGATACCTCATTATGTTTGAGCTCAGAATATGTTCTAATATTCTACAATAAAATGATGTCAAGGATACTGGACAGTAGTATTGCAGATCACTTCTACCAGCCTTCCTGTAGCCGCATATGATCTGTGCCTTTTTCCAAGAACTGGGCACAGTTTTTTGTTTGAGGGATCTTCAGTAGATTATAGTTAGAAGAGGAGCTAACTCAGCCACAAATTCAGCATAGAATCTGGCAGGGATTCCATCAGGCCCTGGAGCTCTGTTCAATTTTAACGATCAGCTCTTTTTCAACATCATTGACACTAATACTTATTCCATTCATCTTTTCAGTGGTATGAGGATTTAATAAAGTGGTTCAGTCCTCCTGGGTTTTCTTTTGTAAAGTAACATTTGAAAATGAACTTAAGCTTTTCAGTTTTTGCTTTCCTACTCTCAATTTCAGTTCCAGTCTCATTCACCAAGGACTGAACGCTAACTTTGGTGCCATGAACAGCCTTTACAGATGACCAGAATTTCTTTTGGTTCTGTGTAAGATCACTTGACAATATTCTGCTATAGTAGTCATTGAAGGCATCACACATTGCTCTCTTGACAGCCAGATGTGTTTCATTCAGCTTCTCTGTATCTTTAGTCCTGCACTTTGTTTTACACCAGTTATGCAGTAATCTCTGTTTCTTTCTAAGTTTCTGTGCACTGACAGTATACCATGGAGATTCCCTCCCATTATGAACTGTTCTAGTGAGACATATACAATTACTGCCCAATGCATTCTACTACTGGTACGTTAGAAAACAAACTGCTGACATCAAAGGATACTAATTTATCACTGTGTGTGACAGGTATACCTTTTAACTTATTTACTAGGTCCACAGAGTATGAAATACCATGCTCTGGTTTGAATTTAGTCTTGCTCTTAATTAGAACATCCAGTTTACTGGCCAGTTTGTAAGATTGAGCAGTGAATGATGATACAACTGGATGAATAAGAACATCTTGTTTATGCAGTATAGGAAGCCCATACATTCTAGGAGGCACTGGGTTCATATTAGTTAACAGTTTTGCTTCATATTCAGAGAATATGCTTTTACATGAATTGATTGCATATTTAACATCCTCTTTGAACAATTTAGTAGGGTCTTTAGGAAGGACTTGGAAGCCTGTGGTATTCAGGAAATCATTAACTTTATCTCTGAATTTGCTGGTCATGTAATGAGTGAGGGTCACAATTACCAGCCAGTGTCCGAAGTACTTCACTTAGCAAACAGAGGCCTTAAACTCAACCTGCTGGAAGCCCTGGAAATTAAAAAACGTCTTGCTCACAGCCCAGATCTCATCCTAAATGACCAGACACAACTCAACACTTCCCCTCTCCTAAACTTCATATAATCATCTCTGTTGTTCATTACTTCCTACACTCTCTCTTCCTTCATATTCCCATTTTCCTGTATTCATTAAGTTGTTTTGTTTTGTTGAAGTTGTCTTTGTATTCCATATAGACTGTAGTTTCAATAGTTAAGGCTTTCTTTTAACTGGTACTTGTATTACTGTCCATGTTAAACACCCCTTGTAGTTGTCTCATCAAATACTGTTCATATTTTACTTTGCTCATTTATTTAATGAAAACTGTTACACATCCACTGTTTTGCTTACAATGTTAATGTTAAAATGCAGTATCACCACACTCTCAAACTTTAGGTTCCCTCAAACACCTCAATTTTCCTGCATTTATTTATTTCTGTTTATCTTATTGATATTGCTTAAGTTCCTTATGTATTCTGTAGTTACATTAATAATTGTCTCTTCTATTAATTGGATTTGTGTATCACTCTCTATGTTTCATACCTCCTGATGTAGCCTTGTCTAGTAATAATTTCATCTTATTTTATTAGTTTTCTTTATTAATAGAAACTGTTATGTAGGCATGCTATTCCTATTTTGTGCTAAAGGTTTTCCTGTCTACTACATTGTTATTTATGTACTGTTCAGTTTTTACTTTTTCATTGGAAAGATGTTACTGCATGTTTCTACTTCAGTCTAGATGTGTTACTTCTCTTCCAATGTTGTTTGCAAACATTTTAACTTCTGTGGTGATAATACTCAGTAAATGTCTGAAGATGGCCTTGTAAGCCGAAAACTGGTTAACAATAAAAGTAATATTGTAGAACAAAAGCAAACTGGACACACATAAAAGACAGTTGTAATTGCCAAGTTTTTGGAGCCAGTGGCTGCTACTGCAGGTAGAAGGATTGAAGGGGAAGAAAGAGGGGTGAAAGAAAACTACTAGAGAGGGCTAGAAAAAAATGTAGATTTTGGGAAAGTCACCCAGAAGTGCAGGTCAGGGTGAGAAGGAAAATTATATAATTTAATTTTTTTAGTAATGAAAATGTCCTGTGTTGCAGAACATGGTACAGTTTAGGTAAAAATTACCAAAAACTGACAAAGTGCATCTTTTCAAGTCTCTTTATTTTCCATGTATGCATATCTGGATTGCATATTAGGGTATAACAGATCCAATGGGGGCTTTATTGCTTTTAGAAAATAGATGAAAGGTGAACATTTTGACTTACACTAAAAACTACATTACTAAACTATACACTGACAATATCTGTTGTGAAGTCAGCTACATTCTCAGCACTGTGTATGCAGCCAGCAAAATGTAGCCACACAGTCATGAATTGTGTACCATAAACTTTACCTATATCAAAGTTAACATGCATTAAAATGGAACTGCATAAATTGAAGCTTGGAAACATCTGTCTGTAGAAATCATAAGTGGGATATTACATGAGACATAGGACCAAACAAAAATAAATAAATCCAATCATCACAAAAGGCAAATTACAGCTACACCATGTCTGCATGGATACAAATCATCAAGAAATGCTGAAAGTTAAAGCCCTTAGGGCAGTAGACAGGAACTGACCCCTACATTGTAAAGATCAAAATAAAATTCAACCCTTTGGTACAGATAAACACCCATCAGAAAATAGGAGAAAATTCAATCAAACCAAATTAACAAAAACAACAAATTAATGAAAATTTTGAAGTACAACCATATTGGAAAGAGTCCATCAGCACCAAATCACAAGAATTGATTATTAAAATATTGACAGCAGAAGAATTCACTTCAATAAATCCCATGAAGTAAAATAATTGAAATGAAGAATGTAAACAGGTAGTAGAGAGAACGCACAAAGTTTGGATAAACCAAAAAGACTGAAAGTCAGAGAAATCTAATACAATAAAGGAATTTGCCCCAGTAAATCATCAGTTAATCAAAATGTTAACATACTGAAAATCCTCAGAAATGAAAAAAATTTCAAGAAAAAGCAACTGTGAGATTACTACAAACCTTTTGGCATATATACCAAAAAATGTTAACCCCAACAATAATGCTGAAAGATAAATCAGGAAAGTTACCAAGTAGTAATCAAGAAACTACAGAGACCTTCATAGAGACATTCAACAAACTTTTAAATTGTGATGGCCTGCCTGAAATATTCCGAGTAAATACAAGAATATCTATTTTAATCATCCCTGTTCAAGTAGACCCTCCAACCATAACCAAATAGAACTCATAGTCATAGAACTAAAAATTTAGAAGCCATACAGTCAGGACATTATCTGTGTAGGAACCTGGAGAAATGCAGGAAAGCCTGTAGTCATAAATCTCTACCAACAGGTAGTCAAAATGTGGATTACAGACAAAATTCCAGTGCACTAAATCATGTGAATAATCCATTCATCATTTAAAAAGGATATGAAACCAACCCAGATAATTACAAAGGAATAACCCTTCTGGGCTTCACATACAATTTTTTTTCCTATCTAATTTACAGAAAGAATAAAAACACTCTGGAACCACAACTTAGATAATGATAAGGATGCGTTTGCCCACACAAAAGCTGACCAGACGAAATTCTCAGTGTGAAACTAATAACAAAACATTTCAAGTACAGAAACCATTAGCACTTTATTTTCATCATAGATTTCAAAAAAGTGAATGATAGTATTCATAGATCCATACATTTAAAAATCACCAGATCATATAGTTTTCATTTCAAAGTAATAGAAATCAACAAACTAACTTTGACAAACACAAATTCCAAGCTGTACAGGGAAGAAATGTCAAAAGCAGTCACAATAAAAACTGGTCTTAGACAAGGTGATGGTTAATCCACATTGCTTTTGAATGTAGTGCTCCATTACACCTTGAAGATACAGCAAAAAAGAAAACACAACCAAAATGAAAACTGAAGCAAAACTCTCAATAAGAATAAACTGCCTGGTGTCTCTAGGTGATTTAGTTTCCTTAGATCATGGCATGGGAGACATTCATGCCCATATCACCAGTCTCCAAAGAATGACATTAAAAACAGAATTATAATTATTATTCAAGAAAAGTGAGATTACACCCAGTGAAGTCTTCATAAACAAACAAAAATATTTACATGGTTCTACAGTTTAAATGTCTAGGAAAAATTATCAATTTCCAACATAGTTAATGTACAGGGCGATTATAATTAAAGTTAAACTTTCAGAACACTGTAGAAATAACACCACTGGTCAGAATGATGTCAAATTGCAATGGAATATTATCAGAGAAGGGGGAAAACATATGGCAGAAGAAGAAAATAGTGTGTAAATTGATCAATAGAAAGCACTGTATGTGTCAGAATACGTAAATGAAAACAACACCTGTCATGCGCATGACTGATTGAAGTTGGTATAAACATGCCGGGTACATGGCTTTTCCTCCTTTCGCATCTGCGACGTTCGCTGTGACAGTCCCAATGCAGGATCGTGCTCTGCTTGTAAAGCTGTATTACAAGAATGATGACTGTGCACACATCACTCTCTAGAAGTTCCAGACACTGAAAGGTTTGAAAAAATGTGTTGGTATGATGACTGCCATGTGTCTGGTGAAAATGATTCAGAAATTTGAAAAGACTGGTTCTTTTGGTGTGCAACCTGGTAAAGGGAGGAAATGAATTGATTGGATATCAATGAAAGCAGTGGCCACAGCAATGCAGGAGGAGATGATTGGTGGTGTGCAAACATGTAGTGCACAGAGAATTGCTCAAATGTTGGACATACCCATGAGAACAGCACGTAAAATCCTACAAAACACCCTTATTTGCTATCCATTCAAAATTACCCATGTGCACGAGTTGTTTCCTGTTGAACTCCCAAACCTCTGCTTTAGTATTTCTTGCTTGTATGGAAGTGGACAATGATTGGCCATGGAAGATTTTGTGGACAGAAGAAGACCACTTCCATGTGACAGGGTATGTCAAGACACAGAGTTGTTGAATATGGGCAATGGAAAATCCACACATACATCAACCAGTACCACTTCATCCTGAAAAAGTTACTGTGTGGTGTGGGTTTATGGCATCATTTATCATAGGGCAATATTCTTTTGAAGACATAGGTGCTTCCGGTCCTGTTACCTGTACTGTCACTGGTAAGTGTTATGAGTGTCTTTTGCACAACCACAACATTCCAGCTCTCCAACTACATGAGTGTATGGATGGGGTCATTTTTATGCAAGATGGCACACTTGCACACATTGCAAATCCAGTTAAGCAACTGCTGAAGTGCCATTTTGGAAATGCTAGAATTATTAGCCGCCATTTCCCTACAGCCTGGCCATCCCAATCAGCCAATCTTAATCTGTGTGCTTTCTGGCTGTGGGACTATCTGAAAGATGTTGTGTTCAGTGTTCTGACTGCAAACTTAGCTGCATTGAAGGCATGCATTGCGTAACACATTCTGAACATGACTCCGGAAACACTTCGATCAGTTTTGGGACATGCTGTTTCTCGATTTCAACTTGTTGCAGAAAATGGTGGACATGTTTTGAGCCAGTTACATGGAAATTAATAATCCAATTTGATTTTGACTGATGCTTTTTATACAGTTTTTGGCCTCAGGACAGTTAAAAACTGATGTGATTCACGCTTTTTATGCAGTTTTTGGCCTCAGGACAATTAAAAACCGATTATTCCCATCCGATGTGATATGACCTTGCCATGGTGGATAGGCTTATGTAACTAACAGTATCACACCTGTACACCCATGCACACTGAGTAGTACAGTTTGTTAAATGTCAAACGTACACCATAGGCATAGCTGTATGATTAATTTGTCATTTGTAGTTGACCACTATTAAGTTATGATGCTTACAGCACCATCTATCACTACATTTTGTAAATATTTATTTTTCTTCTGCCATACCTCTTCCCCCTTCTCTGATAATATTCCATTGCAATTTGACATCAGTATGACCAGTGGTGTTATTTCTACAGTGGTTTTAAAGTTTAACTTTAATTATAATCATCCTGTATAATAAGTACTTGTCAATAAACATTAATATATAACACTATTACATTGTAACTCTCCAGGAAGCCACTTTTGCTTGCTAAACTTTGTTTCAAATTAAAAATGAAAGAAGTACTGCTTAGCTCCTCAAAACTGAAAGAAGAATCACCAGAACTTGCACAAAAGAAAAATTCCACGGTGAAGAAATCTGGATAATTATCTCCAATGAAACCGTCTGTAGAGAGATTGACAAAACAAGAAAAGAATCACCTATTTCTTCATCATTTTATAAATACAAGTAAACAGCATTTTACAATGTCTGGTGATGAGAAATGTTAGAAAGAAGGCAGGAGAATAGATCTGAAAAATTCAACAATATCTGAAAGCAACAGGACTCAAAAAACACATACAGAGAACAAAAGTAAAAAATTAATATTCTTCTTAACAACCATGCATTTCCAGCAGAAATGACTCACAGAATGGCTACAGAGATTGCATGTTAATTAAGAAAAATCATAATCAAAATTAATGAAATTGTACTGGGTGGGCAGCAAGAACCAAGCTGTACAACCATCAAAGAGAAATTGAATGTGAAATGACCAAGTAGCTCAGTGTTGTGAATAAAGTTAATAAAAATATTAATATAGACAGATGTTTTCAAAGATGGCATAATCCATGAGTCAGTTTGAGTTTTATAATTGAGTTATGGGATGGTATGCATTAGGTTGCTGGAATCAATTTTTTATTATTATTTATAATTAATAAGTTAATTTTTTCTGGTATTTTATCTTATCTTCACTTGAACATTCATTCTACATAAATTATGTATGTAAAAAGTCTGAACTTTTTCTCATTACAGAAACAGTGAAAGTGTTGAGCAGAAGGTCAAGGAACAAGAGTGGCAGGATGTTTATAGTGCCGATAACATAGATGATAAATACAATGCTTTCCTTAACACATTTCTCATGCACTTTGTGAGTTGCTTTTCATTAGAATGTTCTAAATGGGGTACTAGCAGTAATAGGCTAACTAGTGGGATAAGGATATCTTGTAGAACATATTAGAAGTAGTCATAATCTAGCTACAGTAGCCTATTACAAACAGTATTGTAAGGTGCTTAAAAATGTTATTAAGAAGGCAAAGAGTATGTGGTATGCAAATAGAATAGCTAATTCACAGGATAGAATTAAAACCATATGGACAGTTGTGAAGGAAGTGTCTGGTCAGCAGCACAAGGTCGACGATATAAAGTCAGTTCGCAGTAAAGATATTTCTGTTACTGATAAATCAGATATATGTACAGTATTTAACAATCATTTTCTGAGCATTGCTGGTGAATTAAATAAAAATTTAGTTTCTACAGAAAATCATATAACTTTCTTGGCAAATGCCTTTCCAAGATTTATTTCTGAATCACTGAAGACTAAGGACTCTCATGGTTATGATGGAGTGTCTAGCAGAATATTAAAGTACTGTGCTGCACACGTTAGCCCTGTACTTAGCCATATTTGTAATTTTTCCTTTAGGAATGGTCAGTTTCCTGAGCAGTTAAAGCACTCAGCAGTAAAGCTGCTTTATAAAAAGGGATAATGTAGATAATTTTAGACCCATTTCTATACCATCAGTGTTTGCAAAAGTTATTGAAAAGGCTGTGTATGTAAGGATAATTGATTATTTTATATTATACGATCAAATGTACAGTTCGGCTTTAGACGTCATTTAACAACTGAGAATGCTATATTCTCTTTCCTCTGTGATGTACTGGATGGGCCTAATTCTGAAGTACATTCTCATACTATCTACTATTTTTTTTTCTCACATCAAACACTGTTCCAAACATTGGCATGTTTTCCATTATTCTTACTGCTGGTTTCCCATTACAAATTTTATAACGTTGTGTTCAACTACATTCTCATTTAAGAATCTCATTTCTTGCACTGCTAAGATTTGTAAATGGTTCTTCTGTAGAAATATTACATTTAATGTTCCAAAGCAGTACTTCTTTTTGAACTTTTACTTAGAAGGCTTTTCACTATAGTTCATCTCTTCATCACCTCAAATGTTGGGACTGCCCAGAGCCATAGGTCTCAATGCATTACAAGATGTAATTATGGATTCCTCACCAGAGTTACCACCTGGGGTAGTGCATCCATTGTGCAAACTTCCCATTTTGTGTTTTGAAATTGTAAATTGTAGAGAGTAGGAAATATAAGGTCATTCTCGAATTCTCAAAATAACGCTAGGTTGTTAGCCTGGAATGTTACTGATTCAGCCACCAGACCCTTTACTGGCTGGGATTTCTTCTTTTCCTCAAAATCTCTCTCTTCTTCCCCTTATTTTCTCTGACTCTTCTGAGATTTTCAGCATTCCCCTTTCTTCTGCTGTATTGATAACTTTTTATCATTTTCTTGTATTCTTCTCTGTAGTTGAGCCTAGCACATTTATCAGTGTGGACTTGCTTCTCCGCTTTTCTTTCCTGTCCTTCTTGCTTCTCATCTACAAACACTTGTGTTTGCTTGAATACTCTTCTCATACATGATGATGTAATAAAAAATATCACATACAATCTAGCTCACTGTATGTGAAGAAAAGACTCTTTCACTATAATTGATGAAAAAGAATAGTTGAGATAGAAGAGGATTATTCATTTACTGGTTGGTGAAACAAAGTAACTGGCATGGAACCAGTAACGCAAATAAAAAGAAAGAACCATTTAAAATTTAGTTTCTTAAACATTAAAGCAATTGTGTCATAAGTAGGGTAGCTATTGGCACATTACCTCAGATCGGAGAAAATTTAGTGGATGAACCAGACAGATTGTGTCCTTTGGTCTCTTACTGCTCTCACAAACGTTCACTAAGTCTTTTATACTGAAAATACATGTGGTACTGGGTGAGTACAGATGGTGGACATCTGTCAGCTTTCAGGAAGATGGCAATACTCCTGACAGACGAAAATGATTAATATTGACACCCTTTGCTATAATATGGCCATCAAGGAAGATGAGAGTGAATATTTCAAACTGATATTTAGATGCAATCAGAGATTTGTTGGAACTGTTGTGAATCTTGGTCTGCAAATGTTTAGTACAGTTTCACTACTGTCACTTTCCCACAGAATAATTCCAACTAGGTGTCAAAAGATACTTGTGTTCCTGGGCTAAGACTGCATGCTTCAAAGTCACAACTAATGACTCTGTAGCCACCATTTTCATACTTCAGTGCCAGTGTTCACTTGGAAGCTAGAGATACCCTACAAAGTTCAGGGGCTTCATATGAGCTGTATCGCCACAATGAAGACTTTTCTTTGGAACTAGCAAACAAGTGTAGCATGGATAAGGTCAATGAAGGCCCTATTATTATATGACATGCCAATGTGAAATGATGCTGTGGATATACTATCTCATCAGAAGTGTCTGAACATCCCTATGTGTAGTGGAAATGACCAATGAATATCTCAAGAGATGGACTCACAAGGATAAATAAATATATGCGGGAGGGGGATGGGGAGGGGGGAGGGGGGGAGAAGGGTGAATGTTACATTGTCAGTAGAGAAACAATAACAGCAGGCTGGGTTGGCCAGGAGAGCTAGGTGACTTTGAATGTGGACTACTCATTGGATGTCACCTGAGCAACAAAGCCATTTGGGACATTCCAATCATTCTAAAGCTTCCCAAGTTAACTGCTGGTCATGAGACTGTGAAGTGGGGAAAAGTGAAGGAAAAAGCACAGCTACAGCCAGACCTCACATACTGATAGAGGTTGTAAAAAATTTGGAGACAGTGATTGATTGTATTAGCATGGCAGTGCACCCTTCATAAATCACCATCTGTGAGACAATGGTTTATTGGCAATAACTTTCCTGAAACAGACTAGCTTGTCTTGAGTCCCAACGTGAATCCAATGGAACATCTCTGGGATGAGTTGCAATATCAACTTTTCTCCAGATCCCAGTGTCCAATATCATTATTCTCTCTCATTGCAGCTATTGAAGAATGGGCTGCCATTCTTACACAGATATTCAGACATCACACTGAAAGTGTTCCCAGCACATTTCAAGCCACTCTAAAAGTTAAGGGAGGTTATGCACCATATTAAGGTCCTCTATTGCAGATACCAACAGTTTAACATTAATTAAGCTCCGGCTAAAGCATGAGACTTGGGGAAATATCTTGAGAATGACACTGAAAAGAAAATAAAAATGTTTGTTGACAAACTGTACCATTATTTCAACATTGCCTTTACTGTGAAAAGACATACAGAAAAATCATCAAAAAGCATTGGCTACAAATAATGAATCACCTTTTACTAGAAAAAAAATACATGTAACCCAAATTAACACATCTGTGTGCCAAAAAGGTACTTTCCATATGGGAATTAAACGTTATAACAAACTTCCCAAAAACCTAAAAGCTCGCACTGAGGTCAAAACCTCTGGAAAACTTCTAACATCATATTTACAGCACCACTGCTTTTACTCCATTGAAGAATATTTAAATGTATGAAGTGGCTATTTAAATACTTAATGCATAAAGTGTTTTATTGTAACATTAAATAAGTGTGCCTAGGAGTCACTTACAGGTGTGTACTTACACTTGACTTGTCCTATATCATATGCAAAGGATATTTTTGTAGACAACAGGAGCAATAAATACAATAAAAATCACTGAGTGAATAATTACCCCTGTGCAGCTAGGAAAACACTTTATATAGAAAGTAAGACAAACAGTGATCCAAACTTCCAAAGACACTATAATAGGTGTAAAAATCCTCAAGAAAGTCATAAGTAATGCAAAACTGGTCTCTAACCAGTTTACTGTAAACTCTGGTGACATCAGTAAAGCACTTTTGGACATTGTCAATGGTACCATACAAACCAAAGCCAAACAGGTCTCATCTGAATACCTCCAGGTAAATGAAACAAAAATCTCTGATGTAAACCAGATTAGTGAACATTTTACCTTACTTTTTGAAAGACTGTCAATAATCTAGTGTAAGGAATCACTATGCCAGTAGTGTCATGCAACCCTATATTCCCAACATCAGACAGGTCAATTTTTCTGATTCCAGTAACGGAACATGACGTACTAAACATCATGAGAGTCAGGAAATAATAATTTTAATAAGGAGTTAAAACAAGCTGTAACAAGGACCCGAAGTCAGAAACATGTATGTAATCAAGGCATCAAACTTTTTAATGCACTACCAAAACATATCAAAGAGCTGGAAAATGAGGATAAATTTTAAACTGTAATAAAGAATCACATGCTTGACAAATGTTATTACAGTGTAAGTGAATTTCTATGCTCAACTGTATTAGAATATAAAGAACCACATGCATGACAAATGTTATTACAGCATAAGTGAATATCTCTGTGCAACTGTATAAGAATATCTGTTTAAATTAATGTGAGAAATGAAATTACATCAATGAATATGTCTGTCAAGCACATAAGAAGATTAAGAACCATACACTTAACAAATGTCACTACAGTATAAGTGAATAGCTCTGTTCAACTGTATAAGAATATATGATATCATAAATGTGACAAGTGAAATCACAACATCAAGGAATAGGTCTATCAAGCATATAAGAAATTATGTTATAAACACACTTATTAGTTGTATGTTGTATTAAACAAAAGATAGATTCATATGAATTCAGCATAGAAAAAAATTTTGTAAAGATATTGTATAGTTGTTGAAATGTATCCTGACAAATCATATATCACAAATGTGATCATTGGGATGATACATAAATAAATAAAAATTATTTATTAAAGAATGTGTCTGGCTATGAAATGCAATCAATAGCTCAGTAAGCAGAGGATGTTTCGCAAAAGTACTAAACACTTTGAGCGTAATTGCGATCTTCAAAAAGGGGGATAGTCCTGATGTAATCTATTATTGTCCTATTCCCATACTTCCAGCTATATCCAAGATGTTTGAGGAAGTCATATGCAGTATAATCACAACATTTCTAGAAAAAATAGAATGGTTGACCTAACATTAATTTGGATTTAGGAAAGGCAACTGTTTATGATGTACTCTTCATTAGAATAAGATGCCATCAGAGGTAGAGCAAATAATTGATTTAAATTCTATATCACCAACCAAAAGAAAATGGTAGAAATTACAAGCCTTGAATCTATAAAAAAAATTATTCCAACAAGGCCCTGATAAGATGTGGATCCCCTCATGGCTGGGTACTGAGCCCTCTTCCCTTCCTACTCTTTATCAATGGCCTTCCTCTAAATCTCCTTAATACATCTCCTGTGTTGTTTGCAGATGGCACAAACTTGATCTTCCAGCTGGACTCAGCTTTGCAATTGAAGTTCAAAATAAATAACACAACTGAAGAACTCCTTTCATGGCTCCACTAGAATGAATACTGTTAAAGAAAAACAAGACACTTCATATGCTCTTCTACCCATCCTGAAACCATTCTGCCTGTGTGGAACTCCTACAGATTGATGGCTAAAAACTGAACTAGTAACAGAAACAAATATATTTCCAATCACTTGCGTTTATGTTCTAGAGACAGTTTCTTTTCTCAGAGAAAATCTGGACCCTTTACAATATGGGCAGCCTAGTTCTCAATAAACTATGCCCATCAATCACAAGAAATCAATAGCTTCAAGAAGAAACTTAACAATTTACTAATGAAACATCCTTTTTATTTTGTTGATGAGTACCTGAAGGCTAACTTGCATTAATGACTTGACCTTATCCTCCCCCTCACAGTGCTTATAATTAAATTTTAAGGTTTCCTCCAGCTTCAGGCAGAATTTCATTTGTCACTGTTTTTTGAGTTATACAGAAATACTATGCAGTCTTTTGGTCTGCTGCATTGTACATGTCTTTTAAGAACATTATGTAATTATGATCCCAAAAATACTGCTAAATCAGATCATTTTATCCATTACAATAAGCCTGCTTCAGCAAATGGCCATTACCAGGTTATCTGGAAGTACATTATTTCTAATATGATAGGTAAATATTAATTAGAAACATTATTATGAAATTTGTTATGTATGAGAGGTTGGTTTAACATCCACATGATATCATAGTTCTGCCTCTGTCTATTAGTTTTAATTACACTCCATTAGTGTTCTTGGAGTAATAACAGTTTGTTATACTAGATATGACTCATCATATGATATAATTTTCAGATTGTCTTTATATCAGACCATAAGTCATGTCTAGTATAACAAACTGTTATTACTCCAAGAACACTAATGAAGCATAATTAAAACAAAGGAACAGTGACAGAACCATGATAATGTATGGATGTCAAACCCATATGACACATGTAACAAATTTTATAATAATGTTTCTTGATTAATATTTATCTTCAATGTTAGAAATCTTCTATCAAAATTATGTGCAATTTATTACCAATAACTTAATGATGGCTATTTGCTGATGCATTGTAACAAATAAAAAAATCTGACTTACCAGATTTTTTTAAAATCATAATTACAGAATAATATGCTTGCAATCATAAGTAACTAGCTGTCTTAATGAAATATGGTTTACATTCAATTCGTACTTTGCTGTCCACATGCAGGGCTGTATTGCATGGAATCTTCTGCCCACTGCTTGAGTAGCACTTGATATCAAGCATATCACATATCAAAGGAGGACACTCGACTTAAAACAGTAATTGAAGTTTGTATTAGACTTAAGTAACACACAATTTATAGGTTGGAACATCAAAAATATAAGAAAAACATAAATTGCTACTTACGGTAATGATACATTAAGTTGCAAACATGAACAACAAAAAGACATTTGCTCATTAGCTTTTGGCAACAGCCTTCATCAGAAAAGGAAACATATGCACACATTCATTCACATAAGCAAGCACTCCCCATGCACACATGACCATCATCTCCAGCAGCTCAGACCAGAATGCCATTCCTGTCCAAGCTGCTGGAGATGGCAGTCATGTGTGTGTGTAAGGTGTGTTTGCTTGTGTGAATGAATGTGTGTTTCCTTTTCTGATGAAGCCCATGTTCAAAAGATAATGTATAAATGTCTATTCGTGACTCGTGCCAACAACTTAATGTGTCATCTTCATGGTAAATAGCAATATATCTTTTCCTTATAATACTGATACTGTTGTACAAAATTTGTAGTAATTTCATATTATCTAAAAACCAATATAAGCTATTACACAAATTAAATGAATATTAGACAATACCATAATTTAATGTGGCAGAGGTAGAATATTCCCTATTCTTCTCACAAACAGGTGGCGGCGGAGTAAAGGCCTCATCGAGGCAATAGGAATCATTGGGCCCACTTATATGATATCCTTCATCACAGAAGAACTCCAGCTGTGTGCCAGAAGGTACTTGTGCTCCTGGTGCAAACCCACAAAATTGGGAGTCACAGCCAAGCACTTTGTAGCCACCATTTTTGTGTTTGAGTGGAAGTGTGCACTTGAGGGCTGGAGATGTTCCACACAGCTCAGGGGCTTCATCTGAGCCATCACCTTCACACTGGATGGTACCGTCACAAGCTGCATTCGCATCAACACAGGCACCATATGCACAGCGGAAGAAGGCATCGGAGGAGCAACTGAAAGATGGATTAAGATTGTCTTAATACATAAAGCTACCACCTATCTCCATCTGTGGACAAGAATAACACATTCTAACTACTGTCTACGTCCATAAAATAAAATGTTGTAACAAGTATTAAGATTAAGGTATATAACACATCCAAAAAATGTGAAACTATGTTCAATGTGCTCCACACATATATGAAGTTCTTTGGTTTTTTGGGATGCATTTTTTTCCAGTCATGTCGCAAAAATGTTTAAAAAAATGAACACTCTGCCTAAAAAATTAGAAGACCAATATTATATTTAAGCAAACAGTCACACTGTTGGCTATCTAAGATATCTGACTCTACATTGCAGCTTTCAAAAGCAAACAAAGCAAGTAATTGTTTTCTTTTATAATATTTCAGATCTCTCTCAGCACACTCAATCTTATTGTGACAAAAGTAATCTCCAAAACAGGAAACTGTTGCACTTGGGCCTTATACATATGTTTCTCATTATGTGCTTCAGGAAGACAGCTGTCTTCCATTCCAACATGACTTAAGTTCATCAGTACCAAGATCATCGAACAAATGGTATTGCAGGTTCAGGTTCAGTGAGACTGAAATTACCCAAGAAGTTGTTTCTTGGTGTGGAGAAGAGTTACTATGAGTATTCATTGAGCAAAGCCACTGAATCTCAAATGTGAGTTTAAAAAATAATCAAGATAAATGGGTCATGTACTTCCAACTCCCATCTGCAATGGATGACCATTGCAAGTAACAGTGGAAGAGCTACAGTGATAAATGAGCAGAGAAACATCTCTTTGGATGTCATCATTGAGACACCTTATAATTACCTATATGATAATGAAACACTGTTATGTCTTTCTTCCTCTTTATATACTGTATGTGACATTTATTTGCAGAGAGATTCAACTACCACTCTCTGCATCAGATATCAAACCTTTACACATCTTGCTGCTGTTTTCTGGCATTGCACATTTCCTACATACAACAGCTTCATCTGTAAGCATCATCATTAACAAACAGCTTTATAAAGCATCCTACATTATCCACCTGGTGAATATGCAAGAATGTCACACATGCCCATGCACCTGCAAGTTTATGGAATCATTTGTTTCACACTGCAAACAAAAGTTTTAGTAATTTTTAATTTTGTGTGTCCATTCAGTATACTGGTCCAACATTATTTTAATGCAATATTAGTTTTGAAGATGTGTTAACAGGGACAGCAAAACATAATGAATAGCAATCATTCCAGCAGTGACTCAGTAGCATTGCCAGATGGCAATACCACGTACACAGTGAGGCACAAACCAGCACACAAGCAGCAGATTACATAGTCACTGCTGGAGTACTTGTTATTTCTTGTAATTTTCTATCCCTGTTAAAACATATCTTCAAAGTTGATATCACACTAAACTAATCTGGAACTGGAACATTGAAAGGACACACTAAATTCTGATTTAAGAAACATCTCATTCATACTGACAAACAAACTAATGTTTTTCATCAACATTGTAAGTCAAATGAAGCATGAAATGAGCAGCATTTGTTTGTGCTGATTCCATCTACAAAGTGCATGAAATAAATTTCAAATATCTGACAAAACCCAATGGAAAAAAAATTCCTGACAACTTTTAGGAGACAGATATGGTCTCTTGTCCTGTACCACTACCGTGCATTACACTCAAAATTAGTTTTCTATCCATAGTCATAATTTAACGGGTACTACATTTCAGTGAGTGCTAAGTTCTTGTTGTTAAGTGAGATAAAATAACTTTTTATGTTACATCATACACCTGAAAAGCTAATCCCATAGGCTTAATTTTTGCTGATCATAAGTAATGCAAATCTGTGTCATGTAAAGTGTCTTAAGTGATTTAATTCTATTTTTAAGTGTGTAATCTGTGTTGCGATGCATGATAAGTGTGGATGTCGCTGTAGGATAGTCGAAGAGGGAGTGGTATGCGTAGACTGTGGATTGGAATTTCAGTGGGCTGATGGTAGTTGGGAGCTGAATGGAGAACTCAACAAAGCTCTCCAATGGCATAGTAGGCTTTGCAAAAAGGACAAGAGAATCACTGAGCAGGAGGCAAAGATTTGTGCCCTTCAGGCTGAATTAGATCACATAAAGTTTGAACTAGGAAATAGATCTTGGGAATTGAGTAAAGAAAAAAAGCAATGGGTGAAAGAAAAACAGCTCTTCAATCTCATCTACAGTTGAGCCAAAAGTATCAAATGAATTTTACTGTTACCTGAAGTAGGAGGGGAAGGTCATAGAAGTGGGCAACAGACTTCTAGCAAAGAAACTCAGTTTAGGTCAGTACCAAAAAAGAGTAGCTAGAGAAGAGTTGTGGTATTAGGTAGTAGTCATGAGAGGGGTGTAGGCCAGATGGTACAGGACAAATTAGAGACAGGATACCAGGTCACAAGTATTGTGAAGCCAAATGCTAGCCTTAGCCAGGTGACAGAGGTCATAGGGAATTTGTGGAAAGGTTTTGCCAAAGAGGATCAGGTTATTACAGTTGGTGGAACATGGAACAGCACAACTATGAACAGTGATTACAGCATTAGGGGCAACCTGGATGAAATAGGAGTAGCAACTAAACACACAAATGTGAGTTTTGCAGAGATCCTGCAGCGCCATGACCAGCCCTGGGTAAGCATTGCTGTAAGCCATGTGAACACTGAACTGAGCTGGCTGCTGCTTACTGAAACAAAATCTGAAACAAAATGAGGACAGGTCCAACTGCTGCAACTGGGAGATGGGAATACTTAAGACATGGCCTACAGCTGAATAGGAGTGGGAAATATAGGTTGGCTGAGCTCCTTTCAGTTAATATACAGGGGGCTACCATCACACGTAGTGATATCCCTGTGGTTACTGGTGTCAGAGAGGCACCTACTTTATGTTTTAGGGGGATTCAGGCACACTGTTTTGAAAGAAGTGAAAAATAACAGAAGAGCCCCACAAATGCTTAAAAATGCACATAAAAGTAAGATTAGCTTGTTTCATCAATGTATTAGAGGACTGAGTAGTAGGGAAGAAGAGCTTCTCATCCATATGGAAAATATGGAGACCTCTGAAAAGATAGTCATCATATGCCTGTCTGACCACCTCATAACCATTGGGTTAGATAAGTGATGTATAAAAAATTACACTATTGCAGTTTATTCATGAATAAAAAACATAGGAAACAGAGAAGTCGTTACATATATTAAGATAGAAGACAAGTTCAGAAACATTGAGACAAGTGGATTTTTTAGTGATCAGCACATAGAAGTGTTAATGCTGAAAAATACTTCTCTTTTATTTGTAACTGTATATAGATCTCTGGTGGGAGATTTTTGATTCCTTACTGTGCTAGTTGTCAGCAGCAGCAAGCAATTAACAGTCTGTGGTGACTTCAGTGTGGATTTTCTAAATGATTCTGACAAGAAAAATGATCTGAAAACCTTAATTGGATCCTACAATTTGGTCTCAGTATTTAATTTTTGCCGCGTGGCATTAGCCAAGCAGCCTAAGGTGCTGCAGTCATGGACTGTGCAGCTGGTCCCGGCGGAGGTTCGAGTCCTCCGTCAGGCATGGGTGTGTGTGTTTGTCCTTAGGATAATTTAGGTTAAGTAGTGTTTAAGTTTAAGGACTGATGACCTTATCAATTAAGTCCCATACGATTTCACACACATTTGAACATAATTAAATTTCCAACATGTGTGGATAAAGACAGTAGAACTGTAAGTGATAATGTTTTCTTTGATGAAGCTCAAAGTAAGAAAATAATTGTTTACCCAGTGACAAATGTTCTCTCTGATCATGATGCACAGTTACTTACGATAAATAAAATGTATGGATATTCCTCACTGGAAATCAGTTAGAATAATTAATGATACCAGGACAAATATTTTTTAGATTAGTTTATAGGAGATGACGCAGGGTGCATTTTATAACAAATGAAATGCTAACATAAAATTTAGTCTGTTCTATGATAAATTCATATTACTATTTGAAAGTTAGGTTTCCACATAAGCTAATCAGAATGGACATGAAACAGCCAGGTAGGAAACCATGAATCACTAGAGGGATTAAAGTGTCTTGTGAAACAAAAAGACAAATTTACCTTTCGGCAAGAACAAGTAGAGATCTTGCAGTAGTTGCACACTACAAGAGCAACTCAAAATGACTATAAAAAGGTTACTAAAAATCAAAGAACATGCACACAGTGTCAGAAATCAGTACTTCTTACAACAGACTTAAGTCAACAATCCTGCTAGAGGAGCATCCACAACAGAACATAACGTTAGAGGTTGAATATACCATGTCAGTTGTAAGGTTTCAGGCTCTTACATGCCCATCATCAGGTGTTATACTGAAAATAAAGAGACCAGAGCTAATAATATTTTTTATACGCAGTAGTACACATAAAACAAGGAAGTTCTATATAACATTTTACAAAATAGTGATCAGGCTAAGTGCAGTAAAACCTAAGTCAATGGAAAAGTGGTATCATGGAATACTACAGATGATTGCCTAGATAAAGAAATATGCAATGAACAGCAGGATATTTATACTTTATGCTATAGCCCCGAGAGGTGTGGTGGGCGAGTATGGGACACGGTCTATGACCAATGAACACAGAGGATGAAGTACTGTACAGAAAAAAGAAAGCAAACTGGTAAACCAGAGTGGTAAAAGTATCTGCATCTGTTGGTGGGAAGAGCAGTGTGGGACCAATAAGCCTTGCCGTTCACAATTTGAATTAGTGATTTACTTCAAAAGGGGAAAAAAACAGTACATAGAAAGTCACATGAAAAGCATTCAAAGTAGATTACGAGTGGTAAAGAAACATTGAGCAGGGGCAGTACAGAACTGTAGTAAAACTAACTGGAAGCTGGAAACATAAAACACAATGAAAATGTTCCCCTTTACATGAGTGGCATGCAAGTTTTTGATTGAGTGGGGTACATATGGCAACATGGAACAACATGTCTCAGCCACAAATTAAAAGAAGATACACATGTGCCACTCTTATTAAAAGGGATCTCACTACTGAACAAAATAGAAGGTAGCAAAACAATATTCAGTAAGACAATGTTTTGCAAATGCAGATTTTTCTGGCTGAAATAAACACGTGTGGTGATGGCACTCCACTCAACTTGATGCATGAAGATATGCGTGGGCTTATGAAAATCACTCTATCATAATGTCCCATTATCCTTGGCTGATGTCTACAAAATTCCCTGCTTTTGCAGGAAAACCCATATTGGACCAACAATTCATATGCTCCAGGATTGATGCATGGGGGACCACTGCCACATGTGTTTATTTCAGCCAGAAAAATCTGCAGTTGCGGATCATTGTCTTATTGAAGGACACAAAATTTTTAATGATGAGAAATAAGAGGTTGCCCCTGTGTCACATTATTGGGACAGTGTAATGAAAGAAGCTATTCAAGTCTGGCTATCTGACAATATTATAGAGATAAAGGGGTATTCTTTTAGTAAGAGCTGGAACTGTTCTGTTTGACATTAAAAAACAACGGTCTTTGTTTTGATAAATAGTGTTTGATATCAATTAATCCTTTCAGTGAGTTTGCATCACTGGTGTGCTGTTGTACTTTGCACTAAAGGGCAATTACATTCATGCACACATGGTGGATTTACAGATGGTGTATAAAGGATCCACTGTCATGGTTTGATTTCAATTCCAGCGAGTTGGTGCAGCAGCTTCTTGCCTGAAGATGGCAGTCAGGTGGACCACTGAAATATTGTGTCAAGATGATACATGTTGATCATCAATCACTATGCCACGAAAGTTTACAGAGCCACATCACGAGTCTCTACTGGTAGGAAATGTTTGAACTTATAAGGAAGTGTGACAAACTTCGTAAGAAGAGGAAATTGCTGAGCACCCTTACTTTTCTGTTGAGATGCTGGAATGAAGGTATAATACCTAAATTTGCCAGAATTGTTCATTAAATTGTGATAAAAAGGGTCAACAACATTATGAAGCATGCTGGTTTAGCCTTAGTAAGGGAGCACATTTGTTTTACATGCAGACAACTGGATGCCATTTCCAAGGATTTATTTTGTTTTCATTTGGAAGTATTGGCACTACTGTCTGCTTCATCCTGGGAATGGTTTGACAGGTCATCCTGGGCAATATCAGACTGTGTCCATGAATAAATTATGCCCCCACATGGAGGAATGTCCTCTTTTCTGCAGTTGAACAAGCAGTGTCCAGGTGTCCCAATGATATAGCTGATGAAGTTAGGCAAGAGGTCTCTCACACATTGCGTTGGGTGCCACCCCTATGAAGTAACATATCCTCACTTGAAAGAGCCATGATCCAGTCCATCAGAGAAGATCAATATTTTGTAATTCTACTGGCAGACAAGGGTAACACAACAGTTCTCCTTTGGCAGTACCATTATTTGGGTAAAATTGATCTTTTACTTGCAGACTTGGCTTACCAAAGGTTTCAGAATGATCCAATTGAACATGTAAAACGCATGACACTTTCACTTTAAAAAAAAGTTCATTATCTGATGATGTTCTTCAAAAATTTTGATGTGATGCTGCAGTTCTGCTGATATTATACAGTTTTCCTAAGGTACACAACCAAGGTGTTCCTTTTCAGCCTATTGTTAGCAATTTGGATGCTCCTTCTTACAACTTGGCATCCATTCTCAGTCCCCGTATCAGAAAATGTTAAAATCATATTTCCAGTTCTCTGGTTTCTATTCAGCGTTTGAAGTCTTTGTTTGTCAGTCACATGGATTTGCTCATTAGTATTGACGCTGTGTCGCTTTCCACCAGAGCTCCTCTTGAAGATACTTTGCATTTAACTGGTGAAAAATTGAACAAAGAAGCAACTAAGCTTTGTCACCAGATGTTGACATTGACATACACTATGTGATCAAATGTATCCGGACGCCTGGCTGAAAATGACTTACAAGTTCGTGGTGCCCTCTATCGATAATGCTGGAATTCAATATGGTGTTGGTCCACCCTTAGCCTTGATGACAGCTTCCACTCTTGCAGGCATATGTTCAATGAGGTGCTGGAAGGTTTCTTGGAGAATGGCAGTCCATTCTTCCTGGAGTGCTGCACTAAGAAAAGGTATCGATGTCAGTCAGTGAGGCTTGGCATGAAATGCATCCAAAACATCCCAAAGATGTTCTGTAGGATTCAGGTCAGGACTCTGTGCAGGCCAGTCCATTACAGCGATGTTATTGTCATGTAACTACTCCATCACAGTCTGTGCATTATGAACAGGTGCTCGATCGTGCTGAAAGATGCAATCGCCATCCCTGAATTGCTCTTCAACAGTGGGAAGCAAGGAGGTGCTTAAAACATCAATGTAGGCCTGTGCTACGATAGTGCCATGTATCAAAACAACAAGGGGTGCAAGCACCCTCCATGAAAAACACGATCACACCATAATACCACTGCCTCCGAATTTTACTTTTGGCACTGCACAAGCTGGCAGAAGATGGTCATCGGGCATTTGCCATACCCACACCCATGCATCAGATTGCCACATTGTGTACTGTGATTCATCAATAAACACAACATTTTTCCACTGTTCAATCATCCAATGTTTACACTCCTTACACCTAGCGAGGTGTTGTTTGGCATTTACCAGTGTGATGTGTTGCGTATGAGCAGTCACTTGACCATGAAATCCAAGTTTTCTCACCTCCAGCCTAACTGTCATAGTACTTGCAGTGGATCCTAATGCAGTTTGGAATTCCTGTGTGATGGTCTCGATAGATGTCTGCCTATTACACATTATGATCCTTTTCAACTGTTGGCAGTCTCTGTCTTTCAAACGAGGTCAACCTGTATGCTTTTGTGCTGTATGTGTCTCTTCACATTTCCACTTCACTATTACATGGGAAACAGTGGACCCAGGGATGCTTAGAAGTGTGGAAATCTCACGTACAGACGTATGACACAAGTGACACCCATCACCTTATCAAGTTCAAAGTCTGTAAGTTCTGCGGAGCACCCATTCTGCTCTCTCACAATGTCTAATGACTACTGTGGTTATTGATATGGAGTAGCTGGCACTAGCTGGCAGCACAGTGCACCTAATATGAAAAATGTATGTTTTTGGGGGTGTCTGGATACTTTTGATCACATAGTGTATTTTTTATTTAATGACAAATGCTTTGAACAAACTGACAGAATGGCTACGGAGAGTCCATTATCCCCAATAGTCATCAATTTGTTTATGGAAGATTTTGAGGACACAGCACTGAAGATGATGTTCCTAAAACCAACTTGCTCTTTGAGATACGTCAATGATACATTTATGGTCTGGCCACATGTAAGGACGCTTTTGATCATTTCCTAAATCATTTTAATTGCCTGCATCTCAGTATTAAATTCATGCTGTAAGTTGAAAAGGATGGAAATTTTCCATTTTTAGATGTCTTAGTCTACAGGAGAGATGATGGAACATTACGACACAGTGTTTAGGACACAGCACTGAAGATGATGTTCCTAAAACCAACTTGCTCTTGGAGATACGTCAATGATACATTTATGGTCTGGCCACATGTAAGGATGCTTTTGATCATTTCCTAAATCATTTTAATTGCCTGCATCTCAGTATTAAATTCATGCTGTAAGTTGAAAAGGATGGAAATTTTCCATTTTTAGATGTCTTAGTCTACAGGAGAGATGATGGAACATTACGACACAGTGTTTATTCTAGGCCCCTGCATATGGACCACTAACTTCATACATCAAGTTGTCATCCATCATACCAACGCAAATGGGTCCTATGTACATTGGTAAAATGTGTTTATGCAATCTCAGATGCTGGTAGTTTGACACAAGAACTGGATCATCTAAAAGCAGTGTTCAAGGAGATTGGTTATACCAACAATCAGATTCGTCATGCTCTATAGATTGGAACTTCGCGGGAACCAACAGAAGATATGAGCAAATCGGTAGCTATCCTACCTTTTGTGGGAAACATATCTTCAAAAATAGGAATAGTGTTAAAGAGACTTGATGTTAAAAGTGTTTTCCATCTGCCAGTTAAGACTAGAGCACTGCTTGGCTCAGTAAAGGATGATTCGGGTTTGAGAAAGACTGGTGTCTACAAAATTCCCTGACACTGTGGGAAAGCCTATATTGCACAAATGATTCATATGGTCCAGGATGGATGCATGGAGCACCATCACCACACACATTTATTTAAGCCCCGAAAAACCTGCAGTTGTCTTACTGAAGGAAATAAAATGCTGTATGATGAACACAATATGTTGCTCCTGCATCACATTGCTGGGACTGTGTAGCAAAAGAAGGTGTTGAAATCTGGCTCTCTGACAATATTATAAACAGAGGTAAGGACTATCCTTTAAGTAAGTTTTAACACTGTTTTCTTTGACATTAAACTGTTTCTGTCACTGAAAGGTGTCAACAGTGTTTGATATCGATTTATCGTTTCCACAAGTTTTCACCATTGGTGCACTGTCGTGCTTTGTGCTAAAGGGCCGTTACATTTGCACAAACATGGTGGACATATAGGCCAATGTATAAAGGGGCCCCAGTGTGGTTTGATTTCAGTTCCAGTGAGTTAGTGCAACAGCTTACTCACCTGAAGATGGCGTCCAGGTGGACTCCTGAAATATTGTGTCAAGCTGACATTACATTCCAGCTGGGGCCCAATCTGAATATCATCAATCACTACACCAGGAAAGGTTATGGAGCCACTTACGAAAGTATCACCAACTTCTCCTTCTGAATTTAAAAAGTTATACATTCACTCAAAAGTAAAAGGTCATCTAGTGCCGGCCGGTGTGGCCGTGCGGTTCTAGGTGCTTCAGTCTGGAACCGCGTGACCGCTACGGTCGCAGGTCCAAATCCTGCCTCGGGCATGAATGTGTGTGATGTCCTTAGGTTAGTTAGGTTTAAGTAGTTCTAAGTTCTAGGGGACTGATGACCACAGATGTTAAGTCCCATAGTGCTCAGAGCCAAGGTCATCTAGTTTGGTGGTGTTTCCAATAGAGTACTAAAACTTGTTCCCATGAAATACACCCAGTCTTATCTGATATATATATATATATATACTGCATCACTAGCTGAAGACACTTTTCCAGAGAGAATGAAATATTTCATTGTTGAACACTTCTTTAACAAAGATGATAAGAGAGATCTCAATAACTACTGACAGGTTTCACTGCTGGCACCATTCTCCAAAATTTTGAGGTGATGTATTCTAGAATAATATCTCACCTTAACAAGAATAGTACCCTTGGCAAATCATTGTTTGGGTTTCAGAAGGGTTGCTCTACTGAGAATGTCATTTACATATTCACTCACCAGATTTTCAAGAGTTAAATAATAAAATAATACCAGTTGGTATTTTCTATGACCTCTCTAAGGCATTTGACTGTGTGAATCACAGTATTCCTGTACTCTGGAGGCTTAAGTCGTCATGCTTATAACTTCATAGTAATCCCCAGACCTAAGAAAAGAAGGTCTTGCAGTTGTTGGTGGACAAGACTGAAGGATAAATTGAGATAGTTTGCAAGACATGCATTTAAGTTTCAGAAATGCAGCTTCAAAGTAGAATATTGTCAACTGCCTTCAACATTTTTGTGATGTCTATTGGGTGAATTTTGTAGTGCTGATGATATCCCAGCCACTGCTGCACTAATGGAAACTGTATCAGAAGAAAGGGAAGATCCAGCATTGCTAAAGGCCATGGAGGCATTAGAAAATGAAGAAGCCATCAAACAAGAATTCAGATTAATAACTGGAACATTGCATACATTGCATTATGACCTAATGGGTTGGAAATGTTTCCTCATCACCCCAGCTCACTTGTGGTCAGCCATACTAAAGCATTTTCAAAAAGCTCCTACATCAGGTCATCTTGGATTTACAATGACCTTTGGTAGATTCAAAACCTTAGGCAGTTGTCTGCTGATCTGTCAGACATTATGTAAGCCACTGCCGGAATTGTCAACAATGGAAGCATGTCTCCAAGGTAGCCCCTAGGAAACCTGATAGTTATTCTGCCAGCAGTTGCTCCATTTCACCAAAACAAAAATTACCTTTTGGGGAAATTTCCAACCTGATGATGATGATGTTTGGTTTGTGGGGCGTTCAACTGCGTGGTTATCAGCGCCCGTACAATTACCCAATCTTTGCTCAGTCCAATTTCGCCACTTTCCTGGATGATGATGAAATGATGAGGACAACACAAACACCCAGTCATCTCGAGGCAGGTGAAAATCCCTGACCCCGCCGGGAATCGAACCCAGGACCCCGTGCTCGGGAAGCGAGAACGCTACCGCGAGACCACGAGTGGCGGACAGTTTCCAACCTGACAAGTGGGAATAAAGTGATAGTATTGTACATTGGCTACCTCATCCATTACACTGTCATCTCGGGTGTACCAATTGCTGAAGCACCAGAAATGACCACAGTTCTTTTGGAACACAATTTTGAAACATGGTGCATTGTGATTTATTACCTCTCATTACAGAGAAATGATTCATTCTAGACTAGTGTTAGAAGTTATTTCATAAAGCGATATCAACCACAGCATGACAGCTACCTAACATCTACAAATGGCTGGTCTCATGGGACACTGTGCAATCAGTAGTGGAGGTTGTGGGCAGGCACTGTTGGGGTAATGCTGAGCACTGGAAGGGAAGTGTCATTCTAAACTGAAGCCTACACTCATATTTCTTGTAAATATTAAGTGGAGCCCCTCCATGACCACACTTGCATAGTGACCATTCAAAAATATCTACTGCCACCTGTGCTTTGATTAGTAACTCAGCTGAAAATCCAACAAAAGCAGCAATTGATTTTCACCTGGCTTGTTAACCATTTGCAACTATTAGAGAAACGTCATGAGACACAAATTTTGAATAAAACATACATTTCACTTGTTGCCATGTTAAAATTTGTTTGTTTTGCAAAACACAGTGGAGATTACACAATGTCATGTCACTAACATGCTGTTCAGATGCAAATGCACCAGAATTCTGAAACTGATTTATTAAGTTTACTAAGTGAGGAAATGAAGAAAAGTAAGGTTAATAGAATATGAAAAAGCACATCCTAGCTCTAAAAAAGAGTGTAATATCCTCACTTATGCTGTTCCAAAACTCACAGCATTTCTCATTTAACCAGCTGTTGATGGCTCTTAAAAATTATGTTTTTTCATCAAAAAAGTTTGTAGTTATTGGAATAACACATTAGATAACGAAGTTTTGTGTAATAACCATATGGCAAAATACTCTCCTCTTTGCATCCTGTCATTTGCCAACATCTGTTTATCAAATACGTGTGTGTGTGTGCCACATAGGGTAGCCGATCGGTCTGAGGCGCCTTGCCACGGTTCGTGCGGTTCCCTCCATTGGAGGTTCGAGTCCTTGCTTGGGCATGGGAGCATGTTGACCTTAGTGTAAAATAATTTAAGTTGTGTGTGTGTGTGTGTGTGTGTGTGTGTGTGTGTGTGTGTGTGTGTGTGTGTGTGTTTAAAGATAGAGATGCTGAAATAAATGAACTTTACCCACTGAACTATTATCAGTTTGAAAGTACCAGATTTCTTGAACTGGAAAAATGCAAAACAACCATACCCCAAAGAAGACAACAAATCCATTATGAAACTACCTATGTGACAGATTTAAAATTTGTCAGAATTGGCAGACCACATTTACTTTTACACAAAATGATTACAAATAGCTTTAAAGTTGATACATCATCAGAAATATAATCATTATTGAAAGACACAACAAATAAACTGCCATACATATTGAGCTTTTGCCCAAAAGGCCTCTTTCTACAGCAGACAAAACACACACACACACACACACACACACACACACACACACACGGCACTGTCTCTGGCAACTAAGGCTGGGCTGGGAGCATCTTTGCCTGGTGGGAAAAGCAATCTGGGTGCTGAGGGTGAAGAGGAGGCAGGGGCAGGAACAGGGACAGGGAGGGTTAACAGGGTAGGGTAGGGTCTGTATAGTACTGCTTGTAACAGCATGTAGGGATGCGTTGGGGTCAAGGTAGCAGCTGGATGCAGTCGGGATGTAAGACAGACTGGACGGGGCTGGCACGAAAGGATAGGAGTAGAGCAGCAGAAAATAGAGAGAAATAGATGGGTGGTGGCAGGGGAGGCGTGGGTGGGGGGAGAAAGTGAAACTAGTGGGTGCATTGGAGACCAACTACCTCTCATCATGCCCTTAAATGAGGAATCTCCTACCCACTATCCTTCCCACCCCTCATATATTGGTATTCTGCCACCCACAAAACCTACATAATATTCTTGTCAATCCCTACTTCATCTGGGCTTCCAACTCCTTGGCTCATAGCTCATATCCCTGCAATAAATGTAGATGTAAAACCTGTCCCATACATCTGCCCACCACCACCTACTCCAGCCCTGTCACATGCATCACCCATTTCATAAGAGACAGGGCAACCTGTAGAAGCAGTCACATGATCTACAAACTAAGCTGCAACCACTGTGTTGCATTCTTCATGGGCATGACAACCAAGAAGATGCCTGTCCACACGAATGGCCACTAACAAATTGTGGCTGTGGCCAACAGACAGCTGGACACCCAGCTGCTGAGCATGCTGCCCAATGTAACCTTCTTCACTTTAATGACTGCTTCACAGCTTGTAGCATCTGGATCCTTCTTACCAACAACAGTTTTCCTGAACTGCACAGGTGGGAACTCTCCTTGCAAGAACCCCCTGGCCTCATCCTTTGTTAGTTCCTGTCCTTCACCCACCCGTCCCCTTCCCTGCTGCCACTCCAGTGCTACACGGCTTTCTGTTTCACCAACAAACCCACTAGTCTTTTTTCCTCTCTTTTTTTCCTGTCACCTATTTCTCTTGTTTTCCACCCCTCCCTCCTCTCTTCTCTGCCAAACATCATGACTGCACCTAGCTGTCCTACCCCGTCCCCACCACGTTCCTGCTACCTCCCCCCAAGCAGCACTTTACCTTCCACCACCCCTTCCCTGCTATCACTTCCCTTCCCCATAACAGCCTCCTCCTACCCCCACCACACAGATTGCTTCTCCCATCAGTCACAGTTGCTCACAGTCCAGCTTCAGTGGTCAGTGGCTGAGTGCATGCGAGTTGTGTTTGCTTTTGTGTGTGTGTCGTGTGTGTGTGTGTGTGTGTGTGTGTGTGTGTGTTTTACTTTAGAAAAAGCTCAACACGTCTTCATGTTGAGTGTGTCTGCAACTCAACATCTCCTCTATAATGGTGAGCAGCAGTCTTTCCATTTCATAATATTATTGTTATTCCATCCTGGATTTTTCCATTAAATAGTGGACTCTCCAGGTCGAAATATCAATAAAGGAAAGAAAAGATAAATTGTTGCTTACCATTAAGATGACGCGTTAAGCTGCAGACAGGCACAACCAAAAGACACTTACAGCTTTCAGCCACAGCCTTCACCAAAAAAAGAGTCACATACACTCAAGCAAGCACACCGCAAGCACACATTACCGCCATCTGTGGCAGCTCAAACCAGAATGCATTTCTAAAGATGTTACTGCTAATATTGCATTATGATTACATATTTAAGGAACTCACAATTTAAGAAATATTTAACAAACTTATCTATAGGTAATTGTCTATGGTCACCTTGCTGTCATCTTCAGCTCATTAATGATCCAGGTTCTTCAACTAGTTTTGATTAAAGCATGTATCTTGCACATTCATTTTTATTTTTTTCTGCAGTAACTTTCAGAAGTGAAACATCAGCCCTCATAATAACAACAGTTTTTATGAAGCATAAATAACAAAAGGCATACATATTGAGCATTTATGAAATAACTCAATTATGAATTGCAAACTGAACTGTATTATACATTTACTGTGTTGTCGGGCACTTTTGACTACTATTTGTAACACATGGATGCCTGCCATTGCATTATCGATACCTCTGGTGTGGTTACAGTCATTTTACTTACATCTGATTTATTATAATTATAATTTAGACAGAAACATGTTTTCATATGTGGAAAAGTCAAAGAACTGAAATAGTGACAATATACAATTAAAAAACAGATGGTTTCAGAACATTGTTTAGATTTGGGAGTTACCTGATTTTACATTAAATATAAATTATTATTGTAAAGCCAACTACATATTCATGATCAAAAGGTAAGTTAATAAATTTTGATCTGCAACATCTTACATAAAATGTCACGATTTTGCATGTTTACATGATATTTGGTACGATTCAGGCATGTTAAATGGTGGAAAGTTACAATGTTTTTGAGAAACATTTATCTGAAAAGTTATGTTTCTACTCATTTCTCTGTCTTAAGTGAAATTACAAGAATTACACAACTTCCTGGAATTTTGTTTTTCATGTGGCAACTGACAAAATATTCTCATTAATTAAAACACATAAGAAAACTACCATTGCTGAAAATGCTCCAACGTATCATGTGTTTACTCAGAAAGCAAAATCAGAAGAAGAGTTTTTATTGTCTGATAACATACACATTTAAATCAGACATTTAATGTACAGGGGACATGTCAACACTGCAACTGCAATTCAAATTTGTTACAGAGACAGTATATAACAATAGCATTAATATTTAAAAAACATAATTATTACAGTCATTTATTTGACATAAAACTGCTAAGCTTAGTTAACAATCATTTGCTTTCTTGCTCAGATTTTCACACTGTCATACAGAAATTCTTCTCAGGAATAATAGCATTTCTATACAATAACTTTTTTAGCTTTTGTTTCAGTTGCTCTAACTCCCTGCCCTAGCTCCATGTATTGTGTACTTCAAAAGTGAAATGGAATCTAAAACTTCAAATAAAAATTAGTATTGAACAGTTCTTTTGTTTGATTGGACTGAATCTTAATATTTTACAACTGCAATTATTATTAAAACACTGCAAATGCCATTTACAGAAGAGAAAAGTGGTTCAGTACTAGACTCACTGGAAGGGGACCATTCAGGACTAGGACTACATAAGAGCATTGCAAATTCTACAGATTCATGAAATAAACTATTGTTATAATATTTTAAGAGATGAGACCAAGCTGAGAATGGAAATCAGTAATGCTATAAAAAGTGAATTATCTAAGCAAATTTGTGAAATAATCAAATTTCTGAAAGCAACCATGTTCTAAGAAGTGGATTAGGAAACTAAATTATCAGAAACTGACATGATCAAGTATGAAATAGGGAATCAAACTCTGATATTCATGGAAGACCTAAGTACGTAAATCACTGCTGTAAAAAATGAATGAAGAGATCAGGCTAAAAATGTAAATTTAAAAACTGCAAAAATTTATGAAGTCACCAACATAGAATCCAGGGTTCAAATTTTTGATCAAGAACTAACTGATTTGGAAGCTGAAATACAAGGTAAAATTTCAAATGAGGGCCTTAATTTGTGTAATGAAGTTGAATCCATTATCAGTAGCTGGGAGGCAAAATTTTGTAATGAAAATGAAAAAGCTATTGGAACTCAAAACATAATTATGAAAAAGATAATAATGAAAGAACAATATCAATTTTGGAGAATAATTTAGTGAATGTGTTGCTGCAATTTTATTTTTATGTTTTTATTTACTTATTTTTGATAAGTACAGGTTGTAATGTACTGTCCAACATTCCAGTGGAAAGTTGTCCTGGAGGTAGCAAGTTGCATCCTTTTGATTTCTTATGACACTCTGAGATACTTTCATTTATGATATTATTGTTGTTGTTGTTGTTGTGGTCTTCAGTCCTGAGATTGGTTTGATGCAGCTCTCCATGCTACTCTATCCTGTGCAAGCTTCTTCATCTCCCAGTACCTACTGCAACCTACATCTTTCTGAATCTGCTTAGTGTATTCATCTCTTGGTCTCCCCCTACCATTTTTACCCTCCATGCTGCCCTCCAATACTAAATTGGTGATCCCTTGATGCCTCAGAACATGTCCTACCAACCGATCTCTTCTTCTGGTCAAGTTGTGCCACAAACTTCTCTTCTCCCCAATCCTATTCAATACTTCCTCATTAGTTATGTGATCTACCCATCTAATCTTCAGCATTCTTCTGTAGCACCACATTTCGAAAGCTTCTATTCTCTTCTTGTCCAAACTATTTACCGTCCATGTTTCACTTCCATACATGGCTACACTCCATACAAATACTTTCAGAAATGACTTCCTGACACTTAAATCTATACTCGATGTTAACAAATTTCTCTTCTTCAGAAACGCTTTCCTTGCCATTGCCAGTCTACATTTTATATCCTCTCTACTTCGACCATCATCAGTTATTTTGCTCCCCAAATAGCAAAACTCCTTTACTACTTTAAGTGTCTCATTTCCTAATCTAATACCCTCAACATCACCCGACTTAATTCGACTACATTCCATGATATTATTGACAATCCTAAAATTATACTATGAAAAGCTGTTTTGATGAGGATGTGCTATTCTGGGTAAATTACACTTTATAGAAGATTTAGCATATCAACAATCTGAAAAAGAGTTTCCTTAACAAATTTTGGTCACAATAAGAGCAGGCCAGAATTAAAAGCCAATCCCCCAATGCATGAAGTTACAAGGGACATGGAAGGGGATGAAAGAATTGTGTAAAACCAATTAAAGAAACCTGTCCAGTTGAGATAGCATTTTGACAAGCTGACTAAAACTGATGCATTGAATAGAAGATTACCTGAAAGTATTGTATGGGTTTAGTGTATGGGGCCAGATGAATCAGCTGCATAATTTCTAAAATATGTTCAGATTCATCAAATAAGTTCAGTATGGCTTTTTGAAAGAAATATGCAGGGTTTTTGACAAAGTCAGGGCACTAGTATCTACCATGGGAGGATTGAGGGGAATAATTACAGAAATCAGGAAAGGAGTACACCAAAAGATTATGCTAATAACAGAGGGAGACAATATAACATGAAATCAAATAGGCAACATAAACTGGAAGCATAATCAGCATCCACCTCAGAATTTAAGTAGAGGTGCTAGAATTACTGAGCAGGTAAGCTAAGGGTCACTTCAATTGAAGGTCCACAATATGAGAATGAGGAATTATAATTTTAATACATGGACCACTAACTGTGGCAAATATTCAAACCAAAATAGTCACTATAACAGTAGAAAGGTAAGAACATAGAAACACTAGATTAATAAAATTAGATCAAGAGTTTTGGAGTAATTTGTGGCAAAACTGGGCTGAAGAGCCAAGTAAAGTAGTAATGCAAGAAGAGGATCTAGTAAACTTTTACAATATCAATGTAGAAGAAAAGTATAAACAGACCAAAAAATCCAGGAATTATAGAGAGACTGGGGTGATATACATTTCTGAGATCTTTTCTCAAAGTGAGGAGGTAGTGGAACATGATCAGTGTGATAAAATATGACAGATGAAATATGAGTTAGTAGCTGTAATAAGTTATGTTCTGTATGAAGGAGGGATTGAGAGTAATTGAATAAATCAGAATGAAGATGTAGATTATTTGGCAGAGTTAAAAGAAATTTTTTCTAATTGGAATATGTTGACAGCATCTTTCTCATTGCATCATCAGATGTAGTGAAAATGTGAATGACAAAGAGAAAGAAATGACAGAATCTATCATATGTACAAAGACAACTGACACTCATAGCTTAGTAAATGTAAGTATTTGGGAGAAAGTATGTTACTAAGTTTTCTGATCAGTATTTAATTTGAAGGCATAAGATTAGTAAGAAGAATTTTTTGTATAAAATTTGTAGAAATGGTGGGACAGGTCCACTTAATGACTGAATTTGGAAATATTAGCAATTTTGTGCAAAAACTTTACCCTGACTGGCAGAAGGAAAATTATAATGAAACTTATGAATCATGTTAGACAAATGTAGGAACGAAAGAAGATTTGACCATGTTGTTTGGTGACTTCAGTAATGATCATAATTGTGTAAGTCATAGTAGCATTCCTAGTTAAATATTAACTGGATGATGAAGGTAAGTGACAAATGCTATAAGGAACAATGGTATTCAAAACAACAAAGTTACACAATTCAGTGAATTTGGATATGATTTACTAGATGAAGACATTGATGCAACAACAGGTGATGAAGTAAAAAAACAGGGCAGAAACAGGGGGCTGAGAAACAAAAGCAATAATTCATTTATGTAGCCATATTGCAAGAATACCAGAAGCTCTAAATTACCAGAAGCTCTAAATATTGATACTAGGCAAAATAAGAAGAACACTGAAATGCCAGTGGCAGGAAAGCAAACATTAATGCCATTTGAAAGTGAATTTGACTATAGTTATATGGTAATTTCAGAATGCAGTTTATTTTGGAAATGGGTTTGTTACATTAAGTTAATGCAGTTTTAGACTCAAAGGAGAAAAAGATAATGCATAATAGACACAAAGGAGAATAAATTCAAATAAAATTCAAAATGGAGGGAAGAGGATTCTTGGGGACAAAAGTTGTCATTTCTGAAAGATAGAAATCCTATAGTAGAAGATAGTTCAGAATTAGAAGTCGAAACGGAAGAGTTAATGAAAGCTATTGAGAAGAAAGCATTTGAAAATATAGATCTAAATAATGAATGAAGAAATGAACTTCAGAATTTGTTTTGGGACTATGGAGATGTATTCAGTGATATTCAAGGAAGTGTTAGAAATTCTTAGTGTGTACTAAGACTGAAATCTCTCGAGTATTTTTATAAAACCACATAATGCACCAACTGCAAAAAGACCAGCTGTTGAAAAGGAATTACAAAATATGCAAAAGTATAACATAGCTGAGGGAAGCAGCAGTTGATTATTATAATTATTTGATAGTTGTGGCAAAATGTGAAAGGGGTTTGAGACTTGTTTCGGATTCAATACATTTGAACAAATGTATTCATAAATAAAATAATCATCTTGTTGCTACATAAGTTTGAGTGAACTAAGTTGATGACCAGTTTAAATATAACTTCTGAACCTCATCAAGTTCCACATGTTCCAGTAGCTCACAAAAAAATTGCATTTTTGGACAATGGTAAGTTATCAGTAGTGCACTGTGTCCTTTGGCTTAAATATTTCTGTGGCAGAGTTCTGAGGTACCAGGTATTAACTCATGCCTAAACACCTATATTAGTAAATGGCGTAGCCTCCACAGGTGGCAATGTAGGCCCGACTCAGGCAGCTAGTTGATCGTACAGATGGTGAATACTGTCCTGGGATACATTATGCCGTGTCTGCTCAAGCTCTTTAAGTAATTCTGTTGAAGCTGTTGGTTGATGTGTCACATGAGTCACTGTTCATCCCACCACAACCCACACATGCTTGATTGTACATATGTCTGGAGGCTGTGCTGGTCAAGGAAGTTGCAGCATGTCTTGCAGAGAACACTGTGCTTCACAAGCAGTGTGTGGGCAAGCATGATGCTGTTGGAATAACACATCACCTTCCTGTTGCAAGAAGAGCAAAAGAACTGGTCTAACAACATTCTGCACATACCAAGTGCTGGTTAGCATCCCATCCTGAAACACCAAATGTGAATGAGAGTTGCGGCTTATTGCACCCCATACCATAAGGCCTGGGGCGGAGCCAAGTGTGTATTGGATGAATGCACTCTACAAGACAGCACTTACTTTGTCTATGTCAAAAATGCAAATGACCATCACTTAAGTGCAGACAAATCTATTTTCATTGCTGAAAACCACAGCATACTATTCCATTTTCCTAGTGATCCTCTCACTTCACCAGTCAAGCCGTGCATGTCGATGTTGTGGCATGAGTGAAGACAGAGGCTAGAGGTGTGTGTGCTCATGGTCTTGCTGCTAAGAACCAGTTCACAAAAGTTCGTGTTGACATGTCTGTGATGACAAGCCCTCTTATATGTGCTGTGGTAGCTCTACGAACTGCCCTGGCTGCCCTTACAATCTGATGATCCTGCTGGGCATATGTGGTGCATGGACAAGCAGAACCTCATCTACAGGTGTGAGAATGTTCACGTGACCACTGATACCAGTATCAGTGCACAACTGACACAGCAGATCCGACCTGTGTAACAATTCTCCAAATGGACCATCCCATCACTCAGAAGGCCATACTTCACTCCTTTCAAACTTGCTCAGTTGGCTGTAGGCAGCATGGGTGTGTCTCCATGGCATGGATGCCAGCTTGCTTCACATGTTTGCAAAACACTGAGCCTTCTGACTACAAGCATTCCCTATTTAAGGGTAGATACAGATGGCACTTTGGTTGCTATGCCACTATGCTATCTGTTGGGGAACAATGCTGAAACCATTATCAGTACATCTACTATCCCCCAGCTGAGAATGCCATCACTGGATCAAAACTGACTTTTTTTCTGGCTGTGCATCTGGATGACATTTTGCTTTGCAGTCAGAGTTGGGATTAGCATTATTTGTTAACAAAATGAGTGTTTTCTAACTTGTATCAGGAGGAATGACCATGAAACTGGGAAGATTTACATTTGTGATCAATTAATTAAAATTTTTGGGGCAACAATTTATACAATAGCATACATTGTGAAACTGATGAAATTGAAGCCACTGACCAAATTCCAAAATCTAGAAATAAGGAACACCTAAAATCCTTCTCTTTCATATGTCTGGATTCCATAGAAAGTATGTTGGTAGTCAAAGTATGAATGCACTGTGTATGTGTAGCATGTTGAAAAAGAATTTGATTTGTGTAAGGGGCCAAGATTGTCAGGAAACTCTCAATTCTACAAAAACCCAGTATGTTATTGCAGCATTATTTACAGACAACATTCATCCTTACCATTTTATTTATCTTGTGATGTCAATGATCACGGACTCTGTGCATTACTTATTTCAAATAAAAACTGTGGATGGGAAAGGTAAACAAACACATGTCAATTGCTTTTGCTAGTATTATCTACAAGCCAACAGCCTTGCCACAGTGGTAACACCGGTTCCCGTCAGATAACTGGATTTAAGCACTGTTGGGCTGGGCTAGCACTTGGATGGGTGACCATCTGGTCTGCCGAGCACTGTTGGCAAGTGGGGTGCACTCAGCCCTTGTGAGGCAAACTGAGGGGTTACTTGAATGAGAAGTAGCGGCTCCAGTCGGAAACTGACATACGGCCGGGAGAGCAGTGTGCAGACCACATGCCCCTCTATATCCACATCCAGTGGCACCTGTGGGCTGAGGATGACACAGCGACCAGTTGGTACCATTAGGCCTTCATGCCCTGTTTGGAAGGAGTTTAGTTAGTTTTAGTTTAGTTTAGTAGTATCTACAAAAGCACGAGAGAACTTGCAGTTTAACTACAAAATAACTGATAGCTGTACATTGAACAATAACTAAATTTAAAAACTAATTGTCAGGACTTAGAAGAATTGTGGATTCAGATCACAAGCCCACAAGCTACTCACAAGAATACAAGTTGTATCACTGCAGGTTGACCAGATGGGACGTGTCTCAAAGTCCGTTTGACTAAAAATTAAGCATGTTACTGGATCAGAAAGAGCCTTAGTGGCATGTTGGGAGGAGCAACTGACCCTAGTCCCAGAGGCCCAGATTCAGTCCCAAATTTGTGTCTTGTTATAGCAACTACATCATGCAAATGCTTTATGTTGTGCCCTTTAGTTCTTTTTTGAAGTTTCTGCAATACTTCTCATATTAGTACCACAGAGATAGAAGGGCTGCACTCAACCAGCAGTCAAGCCAATTGTCTGGTGATGAAAAAGTAAATAGCACCATCTGTAACTATACTTAAAGCAACCAGAGTCATGGTGATAATTGAGGACTAGAGAAAAGTGTTTTTGGTAAAATGATTGCAACAGAGTTAGTAAATTTTACAAAATACACAAACGGATTGGGTTTAGCATAATAAATTTAGATTGATGTCATCAGAAATTGTGTTAACCACAAAAGTATACTAACAAACTTACCATGTACATTCTGAAAATTGTGAACATTTTTGTACACAAAAATGTTTAAGATGCAAGAAAATGCATACTTTTTCAATATGGCAATAAGGGTCAGAAAGTAGATTAAAACCTAGGACAGATGTCAACAAACAGCAAATGTAAGTAACAAACATGTCAGATATATTACATTATTGATTCTGAAATTAGAAAAAGATTATTTTACAATTGTATGTATATCTGGAATGTTAATGTCTGATAATGGATCACAGTTTGCCTCAAAATCATGGAAATCATTTTTTAAAAGATCAGGAGCGCAACATATTCCAGCAAGTCTAACAAAGTTATTTCCTATCAATACTATCCACCTCCATTAAATTTTCCTATGTTACAAGGCTTGTTGATGATTTTATTGCTTTATGAACAGTGATTATCAGTTACCCTCTTAATAACATATTGATGGTAGTTTTTTTTTAGCTCAGAGTAGCCATTATTTGCCTACACTATGTGAAATTTTGATGAATGATGCTCTGTGATTATATCATCTCAAATCTGTTGTGGAAGAATACATAAATAATCTCAACTTAGAAAATGGTTCAGGGAATCAATACCAATGTATGATACTGATTGAGTAATACCACCTTGTGTGGTGGATTTTAGGAAGTAGTGATATGTGAAATTTATATTTTACTGCAGTTTGTTTTTACTACAATTTTCAGTACTTCATTTAGTTACATATCACGTGCTGTTTGCTATTACATTGTGTAGGCTTTTCAAATTTATTACAAAAGACTAAACTACTCATTACATTGCCCATCAGACCACTAGAGTGTTCTCTTCAATGGGAAAAAAGAAGAAGAAAATCTAAGCCACATGGAAAACCAATCATATACATTGATTGAGTAAGATAAATTAATAAAATTAGCTTTATGAAATGTTTCCAATGTCAGTTATTCATGGAAAATTTTCCTATTATATTTCTTATTTCAAGTGACAAATCTTATAACTTTGATAATATTTTGTGTAGCTTGGCAGTTCACGTGGCCACATATTTGGGATTTTTGACTTCATTATTTTATGATGTACCCCATAATTCAAGATTTATGTTGAATTACTTGATGAAAGAAGATGGAAACTCAGAACTCTAGTTTCTACAGAAAACACATAAATTATGTCAGTAATGAGAGTCAATCCTTATAGAAAAACAACATATGTTTAAGAGTGGTGTAAGAATATGTCATAGTAACACTCCTTTAGAAGTATCACTTTCATATTTAGAAAATAACTGTACAACTGGAAAAAAGTGTTGTTTCAAGTAAGACCGCATAGTGTGAAAATGAAAATCTTTAAATTTGGTAAGCTATGAACATTCTTGTCATGTCAGATAACAATAAAGTTGGATGTATTGGAGTAGTAATATGTGTGGTTTCCTATAGTGGATGGTTACATTGCTGATATTTATGTACTTATTGCATGACACTCTTAGATAACTGAGAAGTGGAGAATATAGTTTGATATAAGTATTTTTGATGTATTATTATGTGTTAGGGCCCTGGGAAGACGAAGAAGAAGACAAAGAAGAAGAAGACGAAGAAGAAGGAGAAGAAGATGATGATAACGATGATTATTATTATATTTATTATGTTATATAGAGGAAAATTGTGAGAAGATCTACATCTATAGTCTGCAAATCACTGAGGTTCATGGCAGAGGATACACTGCACTAACAGTTATCAGGCTTTTTTCTGTCCCATTCCCGTATGGACTTTGCAGTGAATGATTCTTTAAACACTTCTATGCTTTTGTAATTAATCCAATCTTGTCCTCATGATCCCTATGGGACCAATATGTAGTATATTTATAGAGCCATTATTTTAAGCTGGTTCTCGAAACTTTGTTAAGGGAGTTTCTCAGTATAGGTTTTGTCTATTTTTAACAGTCTGTCAGTTCTTTCAACATTTCTTTGACACTGCCCTGTAGGTCGAACAAACCTGTGACAATCTATACTGCCCTCCTTTACACAAGGTGAACGTCAATAAAATTGACAAACTGCAGGTATGGATTCATGACTGGAAATGGAGGGGAAAAAAGTCCTATGAACATGTGTCCAGAAATGGATGGTGTGCATGCAGTGACAACAAATTGTCCCAAAACACAGTACAGAGCCACATCGTTTCCATATCATAACAAGTATTCAAAGTAGCCTCCATGGGATGCAATGTATGTAGTTCTTATGTAGGATACACATAATTGTACTTTGGTGTACACCACGTTGGCAAGCCACTGCCTGGAGCTTGTACAGGGTTCATCTCAACATCCTATAGAACCTAGTCCTCGAAATCTAGTGTACACATAGTCTGCCGCCTCCTTGCACATTTGTCTGCCTGAAAAAACCCGTGATCCATAAATTCCCAAAAAGGACTTGCAATGTTGTGTAATGTAGTTGGTGATTGCGAGGGTACTTGTTTAAGTATAGCCATGCTGCCTCTTGACTGTTTCCATGTGCTTCTGCACACAAACACCATCTCCTGAAACACACAAGTAACACTCAGCACATGGTAAGAGGTCACCATCTACAGTACCAATGATGCAGTTCTTGATCTTTTTCCTTCCATTTGCAGTCAGGAATCTGTCCCTGCAGTTTGTCAGTTTTACTAATGTTTACACTGTATACATTTAATATACCCTCTTAATCCGATTTTATATGAATGCTACACACTTGGGCAATATCCCCAGATGGATCATACAAGTGATTTGTAATCAGTTTTCTTCATAGACTGATTGTATTTGGATAGTATTCCACTAATAAATTCATGACAGCCTAGTTGATCATTCATTTCATGACCCTATTAAGTGTTACTCCAGGTATTTATACTGGCTTACTGATACCAACTGTGATTCACTGATATTACATTCAAAGAGTACTACGTGCTGTTTCTTTTTTTGTCAAGTGCACAAATTTATATTATTGAACATTTAAAGTAAGATGGCAATATTTGCATCACTTTGAAAATGTAATATGGTGAAGAAAATGGTGACGATAATAATAACAGAGGTATGGATTCCAAGTCATGAAATTTAGAGTACAGTATTCATTTAAGTGTGTGGAATGTATTCATATCCTGATTTACCAGTGTACTGTGGTGGTTCTTTCCACTTACCTGTTGATAAAAATACCACTTACGACATTTCGTGATACTTTATTTGTTGTAAATATAATTCTATGTGTAGGATAGTTGCTACTCACTAGATAGCAGAGATGCTGTCACAGAAAGGCACAACAAAAAAAACTGCTGGGAAGTTAACTTTTGGCCAACAAGGCCTTTGACAAAACACACACACACACACACACACACACACACACACACACACACACACACACATGACCATAGTCATGTTGCCAAAGACTGGCCATGTGTGTGTGAGCTGAATTTGCATGAGTGTGTGTGATGTCTCAATGATATGGATGGGCTCAACACCTCCCCCATTCACTTCACCTGGTCCTCTCCAACCCAACAAACTACCTTCTTCGATGCTGACCTCCACTTCAAAAGTGACTACATCAGTACTCCATCCATATCAAACCTACCAACTATCAGCAATACCTCCACTTCGGCAGCTGCCACTCATTCCATATCAAGAAATCACTTCCATATGACCTAGATATGGCCATCAAATCTTTAGTGATGAGCAGTCCCTCTCCAAATATAAGAAGGATCTCACTGAGGTCTTCACAGACCGTAATAACCTTGTGCAATCCACCACATCCCAGATCCCCATCGTCCAACCACAAAGGGGCATTCCCCTCATTACTTAATACCAACCACGACTGGAGAAAATGAATCATATCCTCCGCTAATGCTTTGACTACCTTTCGCCATGTTTCGAAATGAAGAATAACTTACCCACTATCCTCCTCACCCCTTCCACAGTGGTATTCTGCTGCCCACCAAACCTGTGCCCTATCCTCATCCATCCTTACTCCACCCCCGCTCCAAATCCTTTGTCTCACGGCTCATCTGCCTGTAATAGACATACATGCAAGACCTGAACAATACATCCTCCTGTCACCACTGCCCACTTCAATCCTGTCACAAGCCCTGCCTTTGATGGGCCTGCTTGTGTCTGTGTATGTGCGGATGGATATGTGTGTGTGTGTGTGTGTGTGTGTGAGTGTATACCTGTCCATTTTTCCCCCTAAGGTAAGTCTTTCTGCTCCCGGGATTGGAATGACTCCTTACCCTCTCCCTTAAAACCCACATCCTTTCGTCTTTCCCTCCCTTCCCTCTTTCCTGATGAAGCAACCATTTGTTGCAAAAGCTTGAATTTTGTGTGTATGTTTGTGTTTGATTGTGTGTCTATCGACCTGCCAGCGCTTTTGTTTGGTAAGTCTCATCATCTTTGTTTTTAGATATATTTTTCCCACGTGGAATGTTTCCCTCTATTATATTCAAATCATAAGATTTAATATAAACAACAGGTGTTACAGTCTGCCACAGCAGCAGTGTCACTTTTTTCCCCTAGTTCTGTTTGATACATATCGGAATAAGTCAGTTAGTCTTCCTGACTATAACATCACTTTTTAAACTACTGCCAGCCACAAAATTCAAACAGTTGAACTGTAGCCACCCAGTGAACATGTGTGCAGTATTAATTAATAAAGCATTTAATTATGAACAATGAAGATATTCCTGGCCCATCGAGATCAAAGTATTTCACCACATGCCACTGCCCACTGCATTGTGATAAGTCACCTATTGTCATGTTCCTCGGTTCAAGCATGGTAACAAATTATTGTTACATTGCAATTTAATACACATGTACTATTATAAATCTCTGGTGCCATCTTGTTCCAGTAAGTAAAAAAAACATTCCTAGGAGGAGCCAGAATGTCATTTTTGACTCATCCTTGCTGAAATTAAGCCTTCTCTACATTTAGAGCAGGCTGCCATTCATCACACCAGCTATAAATTCTTTGTAAGTCATCTTGTGTACTTGTACAGTCACTCAACACCACAGCATCATCAGCAAACAGCTTTACATTGCTGCTAACCCTATCTGCCAGATCACTTATGTATATAGAGAATAAGGGCAGTCCTATCACATTTCCCTGGGGCACTCCTGATAATACCCTTGTCTCTGATCAACAATCACTGTTGAGGACAACATACTGGATACTATTACTTAAAAAGTCATCAAGCAACTCACATATTTGGGAACCTAAACCATATGCCCAGCCTTTGTCAACAATCTGTAGTGGGGCAATGTGTCAAATGAACTCGAAGAATACGGTATCTGCCTGTCGCCCTCCAGCCACTGTTTTTAAGATATGTGAAATTAAATGGCAAGTTGCGTTTCTTACAAGTGACACTTCCTAAATCTGTCCTGATTTGTGGACAGAAGCTTTTCTATCTTTCTTATTATATTTGAACTCAGAATGTATTCAAGAATTCTGCAGCAAACTGAACTTAAGGATATTGGTCTGTAATTATGTGGGTCCATTCTTTTACCTTCCTTATAGACAGGAGCCACCAATGCTTGTGGCTCTGGGTGAGAGATTCACGATAAATGCAAGCTAAGTTAGGGACCAATGCCGCAGAGTACTCTCTGTAAAACTTAACTACAATTCCCATCCGGACCTGGTGACTTATTTGTTTTCAACCCTTTCAGTTGCTTCTCTATGCCACAGATGCCTACTTCTATGTCCTCCATGCGGGATTCTGTGTGACAGTCAACTGATCATATGAAACCTACTGGCAGATTAAAACTATGTGCTGGACTGAGACCCAAACTCAGGACCATTGCCTTTGGTAGCTCAGATGGTAGAGCACGTTCCCGCGAAAGGCAACGGTCCTGAGTTCGGGTCTCTGTCTGGCACACAGTTTTAATCTGCCAGGAAGTTTCATATCAGCACACCCTCCACTGCAGAGCGAAATTCTCATTCTGGAAACATCCCCCATACCTGGCAGATTAAAGTTGCCTTCAGCTAATACTGTGTGAGCTGGGTATTTTTGTGCTAGACTTTCCTCGAATGATTCTACAACTGTTACGGCAGAATGTGGCAGGTAAAAGCATCCAACAACTAACTAAAGTCCGCCTACGCCTGCTACTCATGTTCAGATAACTTCACAGTCAGACTCAATTTCAACCTCAATAGACACAATATTTGTATTGACAGCAATGAATACTCTGATATGGCACCTAATCTGTCTCCTCAATATAGATTCCATGGCTAGCTAAATACTTAAGAGATTTCTACTTCAGTTTTCAGCCAGCTTTCGGTCCTGAAAATAATCTGAGAGTACACTGAAGAACTTTGTTACTAATACTTCAACAACTTACTGTTAAGACTTTGCCAGTCAAAGTGTGTCTACTTTGTATGTGATCTTTCTGTTTATAGACTTGCAAGTGTTCATCAGAGGATCTCAAACTACTGCCTAGACTAAGAAACCCCCATGTGTACTCCACAAGTAAACCATTCCTCAAATAGCTGCTTCCTTGGTGTAGCACATCCCTGACCTATCAGGAGGTGTCCTACAACGCTCCATGCCATAACACAGTTCAAGAAAACTGCAGCCAGGACTAACAAAATCAGCAGAGACACTAGTGGAGCCCCTCCACTCAGCTCCAAACCAAAGAATCCTGACTGACCCCAGCTAAGATTCTGCAGATTGTGAGCTCTGCTTCCAGCCTACATCTGAGGCCAGGAGTCTTCACCACCTCTGTCACCCACCTATGGGAACTGAGGATGTGTCCCATTCAATGCACCAGTTTCTCCGTTGCTGCTGTACACTAAGGTAGCAGCCTGCAGTTGGCTGACCAAGGCCATAAGTATCTTCAGCTGTTCACAAACTGTGGCTCGCTGCTCCTGCATCTGCACACATCATGCACACACCGTATCCATCAGATTACCACTACTAACTTGAGAATTAAACTATAAAAACTAACAGAAAAAGCTAAATATGTGACTGACTAGTCTCCTGGTGCTTCAGCAACAGAGGCTGGCAGCTGACTTCTTAGCCCTTCTTAGCTTTTGGTCTTCACCCATTTGTGTTCTGATGAGATCTCAAATATTTGTCAGAATACTTCAGGCAGCCTGCTGTCATTACTGTGGAGTACATGGCTGAGTGAGAGTCAGCTTCTGTGACTATGTGTTATCATTACACCTTTGTTGGCCATTTCCCCATTAATCTGAGCTTCAGTGTAGCTCTCAGTTTATGGATTATAGGACAAGTAACAGATCAGTCAGTATATCAACAAATGAATTAGTTTATTACAGTACTGTTTCAAAGAGCACAAAAAATCTGATACATAACACACTTTCCATAAAAATTCGAAAAAGGAAGATACAATCACCAAGAAGCTGAAATATGGCTATTCATTTACCAACTATTATTGACCGAACAATTTTTTTCAGTTCAATGTTAATCTGTGTCACTAGCTTTTTCATGTGAGACATTGTCATTATGTACCATGAAACATTAAATACTGTAACCTTTTGTGAATATATAACTGGCACAAGTTTGTGAATTTTACTGTCAACACATTCATTATTAAGAACTTAAAACACATAACTGGGCTGTGGTATACATATTAGTATGAGGGTGGTTTGAAAAGTTCTCAGAATCACCACGAGAGATCAGTGCTAGCAGAATGAGTTGTTCACGTGATATTCATTGGACTGTTGCCTGTAAACACATGCCACATTTGGAAGAGAGCTGTGGTGGTGACGTGGCTCTGTTGTTGTTCCCGCATAGTTATTTGCAAAGATGGAAAAGAAAATCAAGATTCGAGCAATGATTAAGTACTTCGTAAAGAAAGGTATGTAAGCAAAGGTCATTCATGTTGATTTGCAGAATTCATTGGGGGACTCTGCTCCTTCATATTCAACTGTTGCCAAGTGGGCAAATTAATTTAAATATGGTCAGGACAACTTAGATGGTGACAGTGGTCGACCAAGATGTGTCACTACTCCAGATATCATTGCAAAAATGCACAAAATATTCATGGAGAATCGTCAATTGAAAGTACATGAAATTACTCATGCTTGCCAGATGTCATATGAAAGGGTGTATCACATTTTAACTGAAGAATTAGAAATGAAAAATTCATCTGCAAGATGGGTGCCGTGACTCTTGCGCTGGATCAAAAACGCACGAGAATGGACATATCAGAACATGGCAAAATTACATGAAGTAAGGTATGAATTGCCACACCTGCCTTATTCACCTGATACTGCTCTATCAGACTTCCATTTCTTCTCATAACTGAAAATTTTTCTTGGTGGGTGAAGATTCACTTCAAATGAAGAATTGATAACCAGAGTTGACAACTATTTTGCATGCCTGGAGGAAACTCATTTTCGAGATGGGCTTAAGGTACTAGTACTGGAACATCACTGGACCAAGTGCTTAATCTACAAAGACACTGCATTGAAAAATAAAAAAAGTTTCAGTCAGGTAAGTACTCTTTTTCTATTCTGTTCTGAGAACTTTTCAAACCACCCTCGTATAAACACTGTTTGATGCCATGTAACAACAAATGTATCTTCATTTTATTGATGAAGATGTTTACTGTACAGTTCACAAACTTTGCATTACTGTCCAACTATATAGGTACATCTACAAATAATTATAGTGTTTATAGATTCACAGTATATGAAGACAATGGCTCATCCTCACAAACACTGTGACTAATTATGTTAACCAGATGATAATGCATCATGTTTTACCTTCTAGGCAGTTATATCTTCCCTCCTTAAATACTTAGATGCATGCACAACATATTTTCTTTAAGTTCGCAGTTTTGGGTTTCAATTTTATCGTTTCCTTTTTAACCCTTGAGTGGGTGTGACTATGTATAAAGTGCACCAAACACAAATAAAACTGTTTTGCAGCATTCCATTGTCATTTCACAATGGCAAGCCCAATCATGTGAGCAGTGGTAATGTAAAATAAACAGCGAGTCATGTCAAAAAAAATTTACAACCCATGCAAGAAAATGGCCCACATTATGAACTAGCAGCAGAATTCCACAATGAGACAGTTGTCTACAAGATAATGAGTAATCAAATAAACTGTAGGATCTGATGCAGCTGTGCTGTTCAATGCTTTGAGTGGGACACTACTGTCATGTAACATCTGTCCATGGCAACAAAGCCATGGCAAGCCATGTCTCTGCAATATCCTTTCTTTCAGCAGTGCTAGTTCTGCAAGGTTTGCAGGAGAGCTTCTGTGAAGTTTGGAAGGTAGGAGACAAGGTACTGGCAGAAGTAAAGCTGTGAGGGTGGGGCGTGAGTCGTGCTTGGGTAGCTCAGTTGGTAGAGCACTTGCCCGCAAAAGGCAAAGGTCCCGAGTTCGAGTCTCAGTCTGGCACACAGTTTTAATCTGCCGGGAAGTTTCATATCAGCGCACACTCTGCTGTAGAGTGAAAATTTCATTCTAGAAACATCCCCCAGGCTGTGGCTAAGCCATGTCTCCGCAATATCCTTTCTTCCATGAGTGCTAGTTCTGCAAGGTTCGCAGAAGAGCTTCTGTGAAGTTTGGAAGGTAGGAGACGAGGTACTGGCAGAATTGAAGCTGTGAGGATGGGTTGTGAGTCATGCTAGTGTAGTTCAGATGGTAGAGCACTTGCCCGCGAAAGGCAAAGGTCCTGAGTTCGGGTCTCAGTCCAGCACACAGTTTTAATCTGCCAGGAAGTTTCATATCAGTGCACACTCCGCTGCAGAATGAAAATCTCATTCTGGAAACATCCCCCAGACTCTGGCTAAGCCATATCTCTGCACTATCCTTTCTTCCCGGAGTTCTAGTTCTGCAAGGTTTGCAGAAGAGCTTCTTTGAAGTTTGGGAGGTAGGAGACGAGGTACTGGCAGAATTGAAGCTGTGAGGACGGGTCATGAGTCATGCTTGGGTAGCTCAGATGGTAGAGCACTTGCCCGTGAAAGGCAAAGGTCCCGAGTTCGGGTCTCGGTCTAGCACACAGTTTTAATCTGCCAAGAAGTTTCATATTGGCACACACTCCACTGCAGTGTGAAAATATCATTCTGGAACTGATGGTATGTTTGTACAATCCTCTTGCATGTATGATTTCTTAAACATGAAATTCAAAACCTTAGCTTTTCTTTTGCTGTCTTCTCCTGCCATGACAGACTAATCAATGAGTGACTGTACAGAAGCTTTCGACCTGCTTAGTGATTTTATTTATGACCAGAATTTTCTTGGGTTCTTGACTAGAGCTTTTGCTAAGGTATGATGGTGAAAGTTGCTTTGCGCCTTAATTTTCTCATGGATGCACAAATTTCTATTAACTCCTGCCTGTGAACATTTGTACACTTTTTGTTTAACAAAAGCTTCAAGAATTTTTGTATCCTCAGCTTTTTCCAAATCTGATTACTAAACCATACAGGGTCCTTTCCATCTATAATCAACTTACTTAACACATACATCACCAGAGTGGAATTTACAATCAGTTTAAATTTTGTCCATATTTCTTCTACATCTGCCATACTGGAGCTAAATTATGTCCATTCATTGTCTAAGTGGCTGCTAAGAACTGCTTATCTGCTTTTTTTTTTTTTTTTTTTTTTTAGCATAAATGCTATTGTAACCTTTTGGCAATATTATGGAAAGGACAGATTGCTGCTCATGATATAGCAGAGTTGTTGAGCTGCACACATACACAACTAACAGCTTTTGGACAGAAGGCCTCCTTCTGAAATAGGCAACGTATCCACACACTTACATTAATGCAAACGCAGTTCATACACACATGACCACTGTCTCTGGCAGCAGAGGCCAGACTGCAAGCAGCTGCACATGATAGGAGAAGCAATCTGGGTGGTGGAGTGTAAGGAGGAGCTGGGGTAGGGAGGTAGAGAGAGAGCAGGGTAGTGACGGGGTGACATTAAAGTGCTTGTGGAAACATGCAGGGATGAAGTGGAGAGTGGGTAGGACAGCTAGGTGCAGTTGCGACGTTAGACGGTGCATAGGGGAGGGGGTTGGGGGGGGGGGGGGAAGGGGGATAGATGGGTCAAGTAATGAAGTAATGAAGGTCAAGACTAGAAGAGCTGTACTGCAGGGAGAGTTCCCACCTGCACAATTCAGAAAAGCTGGTGTTGGTAAGAAAGATCCAGATGGTACCAGCTGTGAAGAACATTGTGTTGGGCATCATGCTCAGCAACTGGGTGGTCCAGCTGTTTCTTGGCCACAGTTTGTAGGTGGCCATTCATGTGGACATACAGCTTGCTGGTTATCATGCGTACATAGAATGAAGCACAGTGGTTGCAACTTAGCTTGTAGATAACATGACTAGCTACACTGGAGTAGGTGGCAATAGGACGATATATGTAACTAGTCTGTTACAGGCATACGAGCCATAAGGCTAGGTGTTGGGAGCAGGAGCCGTGTAGGGTTGGACAAGAATATTGTGTACATTCAGTGGGCAGCAGAGTACCACTGGGAGGGGTGGGAAGTATAGTGTGTAGAACATTCCTCATTTCAGGGCATGACAAGGGGTACTTGAAACCCTGGTGGAGAATGTGATTCAGTTGACTCAGTACCACCCAGGGCACTGTCAATACAGTTTTCAAAAACAAAATCTTAAAAAATACTTTAAAAGGCTGTATGTCCATACTGCCTGCAGTGAGTTAATATATGTTCCAACCTATACCTGGCAGATTAAAGTTGCCTTCAGCTAATACTGTGTGAGCTGGGTATTTTTGTGCTAGACTTTCCTCGAATGATTCTACAACTGTTACGGCAGAATGTGGCAGGTAAAAGCATCCAACAACTAACTAAAGTCCGCCTACGCCTGCTACTCATGTTCAGATAACTTCACAGTCAGACTCAATTTCAACCTCAATAGACACAATATTTGTATTGACAGCAATGAATACTCTGATATGGCACCTAATCTGTCTCCTCAATATAGATTCCATGGCTAGCTAAATACTTAAGAGATTTCTACTTCAGTTTTCAGCCAGCTTTCGGTCCTGAAAATAATCTGAGAGTACACTGAAGAACTTTGTTACTAATACTTCAACAACTTACTGTTAAGACTTTGCCAGTCAAAGTGTGTCTACTTTGTATGAGATCTTTCTGTTTATAGACTTGCAAGTGTTCATCAGAGGATCTCAAACTACTGCCTAGACTAAGAAACCCCCATGTGTACTCCACAAGTAAACCATTCCTCAAATAGCTGCTTCCTTGGTGTAGCACATCCCTGACCTATCAGGAGGTGTCCTACAACGCTCCATGCCATAACACAGTTCAAGAAAACTGCAGCCAGGACTAACAAAATCAGCAGAGACACTAGTGGAGCCCCTCCACTCAGCTCCAAACCAAAGAATCCTGACTGACCCCAGCTAAGATTCTGCAGATTGTGAGCTCTGCTTCCAGCCTACATCTGAGGCCAGGAGTCTTCACCACCTCTGTCACCCACCTATGGGAACTGAGGATGTGTCCCATTCAATGCACCAGTTTCTCCGTTGCTGCTGTACACTAAGGTAGCAGCCTGCAGTTGGCTGACCAAGGCCATAAGTATCTTCAGCTGTTCACAAACTGTGGCTCGCTGCTCCTGCATCTGCACACATCATGCACACACCGTATCCATCAGATTACCACTACTAACTTGAGAATTAAACTATAAAAACTAACAGAAAAAGCTAAATATGTGACTGACTAGTCTCCTGGTGCTTCAGCAACAGAGGCTGGCAGCTGACTTCTTAGCCCTTCTTAGCTTTTGGTCTTCACCCATTTGTGTTCTGATGAGATCTCAAATATTTGTCAGAATACTTCAGGCAGCCTGCTGTCATTACTGTGGAGTACATGGCTGAGTGAGAGTCAGCTTCTGTGACTATGTGTTATCATTACACCTTTGTTGGCCATTTCCCCATTAATCTGAGCTTCAGTGTAGCTCTCAGTTTATGGATTATAGGACAAGTAACAGATCAGTCAGTATATCAACAAATGAATTAGTTTATTACAGTACTGTTTCAAAGAGCACAAAAAATCTGATACATAACACACTTTCCATAAAAATTCGAAAAAGGAAGATACAATCACCAAGAAGCTGAAATATGGCTATTCATTTACCAACTATTATTGACCGAACAATTTTTTTCAGTTCAATGTTAATCTGTGTCACTAGCTTTTTCATGTGAGACATTGTCATTATGTACCATGAAACATTAAATACTGTAACCTTTTGTGAATATATAACTGGCACAAGTTTGTGAATTTTACTGTCAACACATTCATTATTAAGAACTTAAAACACATAACTGGGCTGTGGTATACATATTAGTATGAGGGTGGTTTGAAAAGTTCTCAGAATCACCACGAGAGATCAGTGCTAGCAGAATGAGTTGTTCACGTGATATTCATTGGACTGTTGCCTGTAAACACATGCCACATTTGGAAGAGAGCTGTGGTGGTGACGTGGCTCTGTTGTTGTTCCCGCATAGTTATTTGCAAAGATGGAAAAGAAAATCAAGATTCGAGCAATGATTAAGTACTTCGTAAAGAAAGGTATGTAAGCAAAGGTCATTCATGTTGATTTGCAGAATTCATTGGGGGACTCTGCTCCTTCATATTCAACTGTTGCCAAGTGGGCAAATTAATTTAAATATGGTCAGGACAACTTAGATGGTGACAGTGGTCGACCAAGATGTGTCACTACTCCAGATATCATTGCAAAAATGCACAAAATATTCATGGAGAATCGTCAATTGAAAGTACATGAAATTACTCATGCTTGCCAGATGTCATATGAAAGGGTGTATCACATTTTAACTGAAGAATTAGAAATGAAAAATTCATCTGCAAGATGGGTGCCGTGACTCTTGCGCTGGATCAAAAACGCACGAGAATGGACATATCAGAACATGGCAAAATTACATGAAGTAAGGTATGAATTGCCACACCTGCCTTATTCACCTGATACTGCTCTATCAGACTTCCATTTCTTCTCATAACTGAAAATTTTTCTTGGTGGGTGAAGATTCACTTCAAATGAAGAATTGATAACCAGAGTTGACAACTATTTTGCATGCCTGGAGGAAACTCATTTTCGAGATGGGTTTAAGGTACTAGTACTGGAACATCACTGGACCAAGTGCTTAATCTACAAGGACACTGCATTGAAAAATAAAAAAGTTTCAGTCAGGAAAGTACTCTTTTTCTATTCTGTTCTGAGAACTTTTCAAACCACCCTCGTATAAACACTGTTTGATGCCATGTAACAACAAATGTATCTTCATTTTATTGATGAAGATGTTTACTGTACAGTTCACAAACTTTGCATTACTGTCCAACTATATAGGTACATCTACAAATAATTATAGTGTTTATAGATTCACAGTATATGAAGACAATGGCTCATCCTCACAAACACTGTGACTAATTATGTTAACCAGATGATAATGCATCATGTTTTACCTTCTAGGCAGTTATATCTTCCCTCCTTAAATACTTAGATGCATGCACAACATATTTTCTTTAAGTTCGCAGTTTTGGGTTTCAATTTTATCGTTTCCTTTTTAACCCTTGAGTGGGTGTGACTATGTATAAAGTGCACCAAACACAAATAAAACTGTTTTGCAGCATTCCATTGTCATTTCACAATGGCAAGCCCAATCATGTGAGCAGTGGTAATGTAAAATAAACAGCGAGTCATGTCAAAAAAAATTTACAACCCATGCAAGAAAATGGCCCACATTATGAACTAGCAGCAGAATTCCACAATGAGACAGTTGTCTACAAGATAATGAGTAATCAAATAAACTGTAGGATCTGATGCAGCTGTGCTGTTCAATGCTTTGAGTGGGACACTACTGTCATGTAACATCTGTCCATGGCAACAAAGCCATGGCAAGCCATGTCTCTGCAATATCCTTTCTTTCAGCAGTGCTAGTTCTGCAAGGTTTGCAGGAGAGCTTCTGTGAAGTTTGGAAGGTAGGAGACAAGGTACTGGCAGAAGTAAAGCTGTGAGGGTGGGGCGTGAGTCGTGCTTGGGTAGCTCAGTTGGTAGAGCACTTGCCCGCAAAAGGCAAAGGTCCCGAGTTCGAGTCTCAGTCTGGCACACAGTTTTAATCTGCCGGGAAGTTTCATATCAGCGCACACTCTGCTGTAGAGTGAAAATTTCATTCTAGAAACATCCCCCAGGCTGTGGCTAAGCCATGTCTCCGCAATATCCTTTCTTCCATGAGTGCTAGTTCTGCAAGGTTCGCAGAAGAGCTTCTGTGAAGTTTGGAAGGTAGGAGACGAGGTACTGGCAGAATTGAAGCTGTGAGGATGGGTTGTGAGTCATGCTAGTGTAGTTCAGATGGTAGAGCACTTGCCCGCGAAAGGCAAAGGTCCTGAGTTCGGGTCTCAGTCCAGCACACAGTTTTAATCTGCCAGGAAGTTTCATATCAGTGCACACTCCGCTGCAGAATGAAAATCTCATTCTGGAAACATCCCCCAGACTCTGGCTAAGCCATATCTCTGCACTATCCTTTCTTCCCGGAGTTCTAGTTCTGCAAGGTTCGCAGAAGAGCTTCTTTGAAGTTTGGAAGGTAGGAGACGAGGTACTGGCAGAAGTAAAGCTGTGAGGACGGGGCGTGAGTCGTGCTTGGGTAGCTCAGTTGGTAGAGCACTTGCCAGCAAAAGGCAAAGGTCCCGAGTTTGAGTCTCAGTCTGGCACACAGTTTTAATCTGCCAGGAAATTTAATATAATGACAGTTTATTTCTTTATTGTTTAATTTGTGGCATCTCTGATGCGAAGCAACAGTTCTTTGACTATGGTCTTTGGTTTCGTCTTCTTGTCTTTGTGTTCTAGTGCTACGTTTGACAGCCATCTTTCTGTATTCGCTCCATTAAGTGACAAAATAAAAGTCGTTTCGATCCTAAAAGTGGATTGTTATGGTTCAATGCCACATAAAACCCACAGTGGCGACCCCAACTTCAACGTTGTGCATTTGGGAATTATTTTGTGCTTATTTTCATCAGTAACAGACTCTGTGTGCCGGCCCACATTGTCTTGAGAACACTGGATCTACCAGTTTTGTTTTGTGCAAGTGTGTCGCACTCTATCAATTGTGCTTACGTGTTTAATAGTGTTCCTAATGTACAGTTGGTTAAAAGTGAACAATTTACTGGCCCCTGCCATGCCAGAGGCCACTTAACCGTTGCCAGCCCAATGTAAACACCGGTAAATGCTACTATGCAGCAGGGCTTGCCACCCAGACATTGCATGCAGCTCACTGACATTGTGAACAATAACCCATATGAAGAACGTTGTGTTTCACCATCCGGTTATGCAGTCACCCACTGCTACTGCACCCCTGGTGTCAGGAGCTCCCTCAACTTCTGATACGGATTTTTGCCTGCCTGTGCTTCATCACCATGTGGTACCCAGCAGATTTCCTAAGCTGTCTGCATTGCAAAAGGGCAACCCTAAGACTTGGTTTGCCCTGGTGGATCATCTACTGGATATCCGTGGGATCTCTGAAGATGACGCACGTTTCGTCTGCCTGGTGAGCCACCTCCACAGCTATCCTGACCAACACAGTGATCTGCTACTCTCGCCGCCCACTTCACTCAAGTACGTGATGGAAAAAACTTTGCTTATCGAAGGCTTTGCTGGGCCTCCGGCCGAGGCCATCTACCACGTCATCCACAGGCCAATGGACTAGTGGAGTGATGGCACAGAATGCTAAAAGCTGCACTCATGCGCTACGGTGGGCTTCGGTCTGAGGCTCTGCTGGGGGTATTGGTAGGAATCTGCTCTGCACACTAGGAACACCTCAATGCTTCGTTGGCAGAGATCCTGTATGGCGAACTGCTCATCCTGCCTGCCGAACTTGTCGAGGACACTTCTCCAATGGACGCTACCAAGCTGCTGGCCATTGTCAAACGAGTGCATGCTCATGTGGCCCACCTTCACCTGCCTATACCTTGCACTCACACCACGCCACAGGTGTTCATAAGGACTTGAAATCATGCGACTTCATCATGTTACAAGACGACTCTGTTTGTGCAGCTCTGCAACCTCTGTACTCTGGCCCACAGTACGTATTATGCTGTGGGGTCAATACATTCGTGATTCTGCTTAATGGCCACCCGAGTACAGTTTTGGTACAATGGTTAAGGCCTGCATGGTCCCTCCCGGAGCCACTTCTTGCTGCTCCCTGCCGACCTGCCTCCACCGACGCCTCACCCGCTGGCGCTGCTGCTGCATGCCCCTTCGGCTCCGGCTCACCACTGCCTGCGCAGCTGTCCGGCATGTGGGACCCTGACAATGATACGCCCAAGCCAGATGCCGCCTCCACCCACCATGCTGGCACAAAGATCTTTTTGTGGACGTGTGCTAATTCCACCTCACTGTGCTCCGAACTGCCAGGGGGCGGGGGGTCTCTGTGGCATCTCTGATGTGACGTGACAGTTCTTTGACTATGCTCTTTGGTTCTGTCTTCTTGCCTTTGGGTTCTAGCACTATGTTCGACAGCCATCTTTCTGTATTCACTCTATTCAGTGACGAAATAAATGTCGTTTCGATCCTAAAAGTGTGTTATTACAGTCCAACGCCACATAAAAGCCACAAATTAAATAGTCCTTTAGCACATATTGTGTAAGATTATTTAATTGTTGTTTAATAAAACTAAGATGAAACTATGATTTTGCTCTTACAAGTTTATCTTAGTAATATACAGACAGGTACTCTTTACATGTGTACAAAGTACTCGTGTTATGAAAATCGGTGCATCCACTTGAGGGTTAAGTTAGCTTCTTCACTCTGGTTCTCAGCCACATTAAGATATATAATTTACATTTTACTCTTTATCTTTATATCTTTTCAGTGCCTAACAAGACGCACTCACATAGGGTAATGCGCAGTGCACTAGCTTAGCAGGCAGAGAGGTGGGCCAAACCTGGATTGAATCTGCACAGCAGATTAATGGCCATGGGCTGGAGCACTGACCAGCCAGAGAATTGTTTTTAGGTAGTTCTCCATACTCTTTTAGGAAAATGTTGGGCCGTTTACCAACTTCCACCTCAGAGCATGATACACAAACAGTTAAAATATGGTAACACACATAGGCAATGCCGCAAGATGAATATATAGAGAACATATATGAGGATATTGAAAGGGTAATACAGTACGTAAAGGGAGTTGAAAACCTAATAGTTGGGGGGACTGGAGTGCAGATGTGGGGGAAGGAGTAGAAGAAAGGGTTACAGGAGAATATAGGCTTGCAACAAGGAATGAGAGAGGAGAAATACTAAGTGAGTTCTGTGATAAATTTCAGCTAGCAATAGCGGATACTCTGTTCAAGAATCATAAGAGGAGGAGGTATACATGGGAAAGGCTGGGTGATATGTGAAGATTTCAGTTTTAGATTACATCATGGTCAGACAGAGATTCTGAAAACCGATACTGGATTAAGAGGCATACTCAGGAGCAGATAGAGACTCAGACTACAATATAATAGTGATGAAGAGTAGGCTGAAGTTTAAAAGATTAGTCAGTAAGAATCAATATGCAAAGAAGTGGGATACAGAAGTACTAAGGAATGATGAGTTACATTTGGAGTTCTCAAAGGCTATAGATTAAGCAAGAAGGAATAGCTCATTGGGCAATACAGTTTAAGAGAAATCCACATTTCTACAAAAGGCATTCACAGAAGTTGGAAAGAAAAACATAAGTAGAAAGAACGTAATTGTGGAGAAACCATGGGTAACAGAAAAGTTGATTAATGACAGAAGGAAGTATAAAAAAATTGACAGAAATTCAGGAATACAGAAATACAAGTCACTGAGCAAGTTAATAAATAGGATGTGCAGGGAAGCTATGATGAAATGGATGAGTGAAAAATACAAAGAAATCAAAAAAGAAATTATTGACTCAGCAAATAGGGGAGTCAAACGATCCTTCTGTGAAATTAAAAGCAAGAGTTGTAACATTAAGAGTGCAATGAGACTTCCACTGTTAAATGCAGAGGAGAGAGCAGATAGGGGAAAGAGTACACTGAAGACCTCACAGAGGGTCAATATTTGTCTAATTTGATAGAAAAAGAAACAGGAGTCAATTTACAATAGATAGGGGATCCAGTATTAGAATCAGGATTTAAAAGAACTTTGAGGACATCAGATCAAATAAGGCAGAAGGAATAGACAGCATTCCACCAGAATTTCTAAATCATTGGGGGAAGTGACAACAAAACAACTATTGATATTGTGTGTAGATTGTATGAGTCTGGCAACATACCACCTGACTTTCAGAAAAATATCATCCACACAATTCCAAAGACTGCAAGAGCTGACAAGTGTGAGAATTCTCAGAGAATCAGTTTAATGGCGCATGCATCCAAGTTGCTGACAAGAATAAGATACGGAAGACAGGAAAAGAGAATTGAAGATGTGACGATCAGTTTGGCCTTAGGAAAGGTAAAAGCACCAGAGAGGCAATTCTGATGCTGTGGTTGATAATGGAAGCAATACTAAAGAAAAATCAAGATACGTTCATAGGATTTGTCAACCTGGAAAAAGCATTCAACTATGTAAAATGGTACAAATTTTCGAAATTCTGAGAAAAATATGGGTAATCTATAGGGAGGAATGGATAATATACAATATCTACAAGTACCAAGAGGGAATAATAGGTATGGATGACCAAGAACGAAGTGCTCAGATTAAAAAGGGTGTAAGACAGGCATGTATCTTTTTGCTCCTACTGTTCAACTTGTACATTGAAGAAGCAATGATGGAAATAAAAGAAAGGTTCAGAAGTGGAATTAAAATTCAGGGTGAAAGGATATCAATGATATGATTCACTGATGACATTCCTATCCCGAGAGAAAGTGAAGAAGAAATAAATGATCTGCTGAGTAGAGTGAACAGGCTAATGAGAACAAAATATGGATTGAGAGTAAATCAAAGAAAGACAAAAGTAATGAGAAGTAACAATAATGAGAACAGCAAAGAGACTTAACACCAGGAATGATGGTCATGAAATAGTAACTTAAGGAATTCTACTACCTAGGCCAAAACAACCAATGACGGATGGAGCAAGGAAGACATCAAAAGCAGATTAGCATTGGCAAAAAGGGCATTCCTGGGCAAGAAAAGTCTACTAGAATCAAATATCGGCCTTAATTTGAGGAAGAAATTTCTGAGCATGTACATTTGCAGCACTGCATGGTGTGGTAGTAAAACGTGGACTGTGGGAAAACAGGAACAGAAGAGGATCAAAGCATTTGAAATTTGATTCTACAGACAAATGAAAAATTTGTGGGACTGATAAGGTAAGGAATGAGGAGGTTCTGTGCACAATCAGAGAAAAAGGAATATGTGGAAAACACTGACAAGGAGAAGGGACACAATGATAAACCATCTGCTAAGACATCAGGGAATGACTTCCATGGTAACAGAGGGAGCTTAAGGGCAAAAACTGTAGAGGAAGAAGAGGTTGGAATACATCCAGCAATTAATTGAGAATTTAGGTTGCAAGTGCTACTCTGAGATCAAGATGTTGGCACAGGTGGGGAATTCATGGCAGGCCCCATCAAACAGGTGAAAAGCTGAAGACAAAAAAAAACATATACACAGAACAAAGTTTACACAGTAAAAATGCAGATTGAAAAAATGGACCCCTCATTAGAGCAGATAAATGCCAGGGAATATGAGAAGAAGCAATGTTCTCTAATGAAAAGAATATTAATCACAGAGAAAGAAATGACTTTTACCCAATTACTTTGTTCTTACATTACTGTAAATAATATTTTGAATTTCTAGCTAAGCTTCCTGACAATGTCCACCTTCACAACAACTAAAACAATAATGAGAATAATAATAAGACTTATCTTGTATCTATGATACTGTAAATAAGATTTTGAATTTCTAGCTAAGCTTTCTGATGATTTCCTTCTTCACAACAACTAAAATAATAATGACAATAATAATAAGACTTTTGTTGTATGTCAGAACTTAGTAGAAATAGATGAAATAAAAGCCCCATCGTATGGGGCGAAGATGAAATTGAAGCAAAAAGAGAAGTAGATGTATGGAACCAATAGGCAGACAAATTTGGAGGGTGAGAGTAAGTATATAGAAGAGCAAAGCAGTAGTGATAGCAGAAGGAAAGAATGAAGGAGAAAGATAAAACTGAACTGAAAAATTTAAGAACTGTCAAAAGTTTCAAATATTTGGGAAGTGTAATCACAAATGATGGCAAAATGGAATACAAAAAGCTAACAAATTCTATCAGAGTGTGAAGGGTACACAATGGAACAGACATTCAAAAGAAATGTGAAAAAGAGTTACAGTAGCCTTATTAAGAACCCATTTTAGCATAAGTGGCTGGTACATTGACTACTACAAAATGAGGAAGAATACAAAATCCATACAGCAGAGATGAAATTTTAAAAATGTAGTAAAGATAACACAACAAAGGATATGATCAAAAATGATGAGATTAGAAGGACATGAATATATAAAGATCAAGACAGGAGAGATATAACTACACTGAAGTGGTATTGTTGAATGATGAGATTCAGAGAGAAAAGAGGGCCAAATATATATTTTTTTCTAAAGTTAATTGGAAGGAGACTTTGAGGAAGGACACAGAAATAGCAAGTATACAATCAAGTAATAAGCAGAGGTTGGGAAGGGGGGGGGGGGGGGGGGAGATGGGCAGAGTGGAAAAAGTAGAACAGAAAAGAGAAAGGAGGAGATCTTGGAGAGATCACTGTGGGTGTGGACTCAGACTGCTGAATGGGACCAAATGAAGTTGTGGGGGAGTGTGTTACAGGGCCAGTTCCAGTACACATAACACTGAGAGGCCAGTGTTGGCAAGGAACAGAACAAAGAATCCAAAGGGTTCAAGTAAAGAAACAGGGACAGTTCCAGTCTACAAAACACTGGAAAGTTGGGGTTGGTGAGGGACAGGGCAAAGGATTCACAGGGTTCATGTACAGAAAAAGTTACTGAAGACAAGCATGTTGGTCTCAGTGTGGCAGTATCTGAACCAGGGTGGCCAACTTTGGTGGTCATGCCCACATAAAAGCTTACCTACAGGTTGCAATAGAGCTGACATATGATTCATTCCTTCCTTCACCTACCATTTCTGTAAATCCCATCACAAAATAGAGCCTTTGAGGATGCAGTTGAGCAAAGTTGTATAATATGAACACTTGCGTCAACTGGAATTTACATCTTTGTGTCAAAATATTCTGATAAATTGGAAGAGGAGTGTCTAATAAGGTACTCTAACTTTGTTACTGAATGTCTGACGGTTCACAATTTCCTATCTGCTTTTTGGTGGCAACTGGTTAAACATCTTCGTAATAGAATATAGAACTCCATTCTGAATACTAGAGAGGAAAGGAATTGAGGTGAGTTTCATAGTTTATTACAGATTCACTCTTATCATATACAACTAGCAAGTAAATGTGTTGCTATTTGAATATAAGAATCCCAACTTTACACAGTATTCTTAGTGTATATTTCCAGGGACTTTTCCAACTGTGTTATCCCAGAAGATAATGAAATAGTGCAGTATTTAGTGAAAGTACGCTATCAATCCTGTATGCAGGTTAATAAATAGAGTGATTCCTAGCTGAAAAGCAGGCAGAATTGAGACTTTTATATAATTCATTCACTTTCTGACGTCACCTCAGCTTGTTATACATGTAGATACCTAAGAATTTCACACATGAACTTTCACTTAGTGTGTTCTCACTGATCAAAACTTTTGCCTCCTGTAAGTTGGTTATGTTTATCTGGAATTATATAATATCACTGTTTTGCAAGACTAAGAGTTAGGCTGTTGGCTGTCCACCAGTTGAAGGCCTAATCCACTATTCTCCTGGCTGTTTACAGACACAGTGTTAGTATACTTGTCTCATCACCAAACATAGCAGTTTTCATAGTTCTCCAGTGTCTTTGTTACACCATGTATTCAGGTGAAATGAAATGATCGTAGGACACTGATAGCCGGGAATCCACACTTGGGGGCGTTCAGCTGCCAAGTTGCAAGTCCTTTCAGTTGGCGCCACATTGGGTGATTTACATGTCAATAATGATGAAATGATGATAAGGACAACACAACAACCAGTCCTTGAGTGAAGAAAATCTACAACCCAGCTAGGAATCGAACCTAAGCCTGCTGCCAGAGATGCTGCTCACCCAGCTAAGGAGGCGGACATTTACTCAGCTGAAGAATAATGATGGATTAAGTAACAAACTTTGTGAAGCAACATGTTTAATCTTTCCAAATACTGAATTTTGTTTTATTTTTGTGGTAGCATTTGTAAAAAAAAGTGCCTTTTGGCTAATGTTTTTAAAGCATGACTATCCATGTGACTGCATGGGACTGGAAATGATACAGCATGTGCTGGAAAGGAGCATGGGGCATGTTTTGCACTGAGTATTTCAAAAATATGTCATTAACTGATACTTTGTAGATTGAGGATTGTTGAATACCAGTTTTTGGACAATGAGAAGGATTTAGGGAGGAAAATTTTTCATTTTGGGTCAAGATTAAAGGTAGTTAAGGTCTACAAGAAGATGAGATTAAGCTGTTCCTTTACAGGGTGGTACTGGGTAATAAAGGAGAAGCCATGTGTGCCACTTTGCTGGTTGGAGTATTAAGGAACACACATTTTCCATAAGTTACCAGCAACCATAAAAGTTTTTATTACTAACAAATTTAGGTTTATTGAGGAACCCAAATGATTTATTGGTGACAAAATCCTCCAGTTCTACCAACAAGCTTCTTAGCAGAACCAACTGAAGTATACATTATTATTAATAATATCAAGAATCTGTGGGAGGAACATTAGTATATCTCTTTTTTTTTAAATTCATATTATGTAAAAATTTTTATGATATGTTCTACACCCTACAGGATCTCCATACTAGGGATCTAGGGTGCAGAAAGTTTACCTAGTTTCATATAATCTTGCCTAATCTACTAGCATTCTGAGGGTCTACAGTGCAAGAGAGCTGACAATTGACCAGGTTTAGAGAATAACACTTGCCAGCTAGAGCATCAACATAATGTATAATGGATTGCTCCATTCTGCAAGTGTGCTATCCACTGTGGCTGTATTGTATGGCTGTGACTAACTGATGAGGAAAGCATGACATTTACTTATGTGGGGGTACTGTTGGCAGGTGTTATATTTATGGAGGCTTTCATGGAGCCAATGGCGAAGTTGAGATCAGTGTCGAAGGAGGTGTCTAGCTGAGCTGAAGAGGACTATACAAAACACATATGATCAAGAATGTTACAGCTCGAAGGAATGAGGATAGATTTCCTCGAGTCTAGATTATGAAAGTATCACCTACATTATGACTTTAGAATTTTCAGCATGTAGGAAGGATTCCTCTAGGTGGCACACAAACAGACTGGCTTGTGACAGTACCATGTAGGTGCCTATAGGTATGTCACCAGTTTGTATAGTTTCCCCTTGACAAGGTTGTGGAGAATTTCATGGAAAGTCATCTGTATAATGAATGAGGCAACGGGTTTGGCACCAAGAGGATGCTGGAAGAGAAATTGTCTATGACAGCATGGGCATGGATAAATGGGATGTTACTGTCTATGGAGACATCCACAGAAAAAAGCTGGTAGCCAGATGGTAATGGGGTACGGATGATGGGGAGGAAGTAAAGGAAGTGGTCTATCATTTATACTCTTTTATTTTGAAATTTAGTAATTTAGGTAAAACTTTATTAAGGATCATCTGTGGTCCTATCTCAATATGTAGCATAGGTGTACTACCTGACTAGTCCAAAGTAAAGCTCGGTTGGCTTTTCAGGTGAATGGTAACATCCATAAAGAGTGAGAAACTAAAACAAGTTGCAAAATACTCACCGCCTCCATCTGCAAGTAACTTTATTTTCATCAGATTTATCTGAACAGTCAGCAGTTCCATCACAAATTTTGAAGTGTTCTATGCATTCTCCATTCTGGCACTGGAAGTTTTGTGTTCTGTAATTTTGTTTTGGTTAGTGAAAATCCTTATGCTGACTTATCTGTAATTGCAGACACCAGAAAATGAGAATCACTTACCCACAGTCCTGTCTTTTTACTCTGGACACAGAATTTTCTGCTATAGATGAAACTATTTAAGAAATGAAAAAAAGCTTTTTTTAGAAATATTGGTATTCAAAAACTTATGAAGTTGCTAGATGGTAAATAAACATATTTGAGTTTTTGTCAGTTGGTGAAAAAATTTGTAGGACATTTCATAGGTAACAAAGGTAAATCTACATCTACAAACATATTTCACATGCCACCATAGAGAGCATGGCAAAGAGTACCTTGTATCATCAACAGTCATTTCCTTTCCTGTTTCAATCACAAATGGAGTGAGCAAAAGATGAAAGCCTAGATGCCTCCATAAGAACCCAAACTTCTGTTGACTTGGTGGCCTTTACGCAAAATATACATTGGCGGCAGCAGAATCCTTTTGCTATCAGTCGCAAATGCTGGTTCTCTAAATTTTATCAACAGTGTTTTGCAGAAATAACATCAGCTTCCTTCTACAGATTCCCACCCAAGTCCACATAGTATCACTACAATACTTGCATGTACATCAAACCCACAAGCACAATATCCAACAGCAAGCACAATATCCAACAGCACACTTCTCATTTTAATTGCTTTAGTGTCTTCCTTCAATCTTGTCTGTTGGGAATCCCAAACACTACAGCAGTACTCAAGAATGAGAAGCACTAGTGGTTTATATTCATTCTCTGTTATAGATGAGTTACTTTTTCCTAGAATTCTCCCAATAAACATAAAGTCTACCATTTGCTTTCCCTGATGCTGTCCTTACATGGCCACATTCATTTCACTTTGCAGTATTTTGCCTAGATAATTTAACTGAATAAACTGGTAAGCAGCACACTATTAATACTGTATTCAAACATTACAGTACTGTTTTTCCTTATCACCTGCATTAACTTACATTTTTCTACATTTACAGCAAGCTGCCACTCAACACCCTAAAGCGTGCAATGAGTGGTTTTTTCCGCTTTCAAAACAGTCATACTGTGTGCCGGCTTAATGCTGCATCCACACACAAAGTCCAAGTAATTAAATACATGTGATAATGTGACAACTCATTTATTAACAGTAACATATACACACAAAAAAATACACACTCAAAATGTCTGCGAGGATGATTGTGCAACCACGGTGAGCGGCTCGACCACTAATCCTGCAGGGCACACACTCTGTGATCAATCATGCAGTGCAGTCTTGCAGGACAATGGACATGTGATCAGCCAAGCATGTGAATTGTCTCCTGTCTTGTGGGTACCATTTAATTCACGGGCGCAAGAAATGCAGCAAATGAGTAGTGGCTGTCCGGTTTGCATACGTGACTGTGGGCAGGGGCAGCAAGTGTTGTTTTCAATTCATATGGATTGCGGCTCGTGAGATTGAAGAATGGCGTAGACATCTGTGCAGTCTCAGTTGGTAGCTTGCATTGCTGTCTCTCTTTGTGTCCTGCATGCTCATGGGCATCACATCATTGCTGAGCTTTGGCCTAATGGTACTTCTGTGTGGGGGCACACTGGCAGTGTTGCCTGCAATTGCTGTGCTGTCATCCATGGCTGTGATAACTGCTGCTACACAGATTTCCCCTCGGCTAGCGGACCTCGATAGGCGTGAGACGCAAAAGTGTTCCATCTGCAGCTAGCGTATGTTTGTGCCTTGCGTGCTTGTAGTGACATCAGCACGAACAGAGTGGTGGCAGGAGCCAACGTGGTGGCTGTACCTTATCTAGGTGCAGCATGACATACGTGCAGCACTTCAAGGTCTGTGTGGATGAAAGCTGTTCCAGCACCATGTCGCATCAGTAGTGGAGTTGGAGGCCAACCATGTGAGTGTGCCGGCATTCTGATAGTGGCAGGGTCGAGGCGTCATATAGTAGTGAAACTGAACTTCCTCCATGAATTCTCTGGGGATGGAGAGTGACTGGCTGTAGATGAGGTTTGCAGGTGAGATGCCAATATTTTCCTTCAGGGTTATTCACAGTGAACAGAGTACAAGAAGGAGACCCTCTGTTCAGGTGGTGTTGTGGCACATCAGAGATGCCTTCAGCATCTGATGAAGCCTCTTGACCATGCCATTAGATGGCACGTGGTAGCTTACATGCAGTGCAGCCATGTGCCACACAGTCGGGTGATGTGTTTGAACAGCATACAGTCAAACTGGTGGGTGCAGTCTGTATTTATGTGCTGGGGCAGTCGATGTGCACCACCCAGATGTCAACAAAAGCAGTAGCGACCATCTCAGCAGTGATGTCCTCTATGGGCACTTCCTCTGGCCAGCAGGTAAAACAGTCCACTATTGTGAGGAGGTAGTACTTGCCTTGGGACAGAGGAAATGCACCTACAATGTCTGCGTGGACAAGTGTGATGCAGCGTGTCATGTTGGGAAAGGTTCTGCAGTGTGCATTGGGTGTGTCTACTGATTTTGGCAAGCTGGCATGCCGTGCAGGCGTGTGACCACTGATGGCAATCCTTCCAGAGTCCGGGCCACATGAAATGGACTGCCAAGGGCGACACTATAGTGTGTGCAATGGGATGTGATAACTGGACAAAGCTGAAAGCACTGTGCTGAAATTTCTCCAGGAGGAATGTGCAATGTGTGCCTGTTCTAACATGACACCAAACTTTCTGGGAGAATCCAGGAATGGCCACTAGTTCTAAATGTAGGCACCTGGAGGTGTCAGTGTTAGAAGCTGTCCATTTGGGTCACCCTCCTGTTTATGTGTGATGTCTTCGAAGTTCACCTGGGTGGACATGACAGCACAGTCTTGAGACAAGCAGTTGGCAACAATGTTGTCCATCCCGTAGACATGGCAGATGCCCATTGTAAACAAGGACACATATTCCAACTGGTGTAGCTGATACAGTGAACAGTTGGTGGTGTTGATCCAGAAACTGTGTGTTTTTAGTTTATGGTCAGTGAAGATAATGAAGGGGCAGGCATCTACTGAAGAACTGAAGTGTTTCACCGCCGGATACACAGACAGTTGCCATATTTGTACATGCTCCAAGAGTGTTGTGACGTCAATAACTTCCCCGCAAGAAGAGGCTGAGTGGCTGCCAGCTGCCATCAACGCATTGTTGGAGCGCTATGCTAACGGCAGTCTGGCTGGCATCCACAATGACAGCCAGCTCTGCATTGTGTATTGAAAGCGCGAGCAGTGCCACTTTGGTGAGGCACTGTTTTGACCCAGTAAAGCTGTACTCCACCTCGTCAGTCCAGGTAATGGGAGACCTTCTTTTTGCAGTGAGGTCACATTGCACTGCAGTCACAGGTTCAAGCAGCATGGCAGCGTTACACAGACAGCGTCAGTAGAAGTTGACCATCCTGAGATGATGACAGGCCTTTGTGAGTTTGTGGACATGGCAAGTTCATAACTGCCTGTGCTCTGTCTGGCAGAGGTGAGGATCCAGTACAGGTGATTAAGTGTCTGGAAAATTCTGTCTCACTGACTCCAAATACACATTTCAGCAGGTTGGAAATTATTGTTAGGTGGCTGCAGTGGAGATCGGATGTCTTCTAGAATACAAGGATGTCATCATGGTATGCAAAGCAGCATTGCAAACCTCGCAAGATGCCATCCAGGAAATGCTACCAAGTCTGGGCAGCATTCCTAAGGCTGTACGTCATGCATGCTCTCAAACAACTTGAAGGGGGTGATAATTCCGGTTTTTTCTACGTTCTCAGGTGCTACGGACTTCTGCGCGTATGTCTTCGCACAATCAATTTTGCTAAATACAGTCACACCTCCCAGAATTCGCTAACATCCAGAGGTGTGGCACTGGATATATGTCTGGCACTGTCCTTAAATTTAGTGTGCAGTAGTCCGCACATGAACACCACAAATGGTCCCTTTTAAGCAGAAGACCATGAGCTGCTTGATGGTCAGATGATGCCTTGTCGAAACATTGCCTAAGACTCGGTCTTTGCTACCACGTGCCTGTCGGGTGGAAGGACAGCACATGAGACGGAAGGGCTGGGGGAGGTACTAATATGTTGAATGCTTGACGTCCCACGGTGTCCCAGACACGCGAGTTAGCTCCAGAAATTTGTTTAGAAATCTGTGAATGCTCCAGAGCGTGCCTCGGGTTTAATGGTGAAGAAGCCAGCCTGCCATCACTGCCCTATACTATCGTCAGACTCATTGTAGAGTCCATCAACTGGGCGTTTGCGATATCTGCCAGCAACTGGTAGTGTCCGAGGAAATCTGCACCCAGGATAAGTTCATTGACATTGGGCATAGTGAACCTCCACACGAGTGTGTAGCATAGTCTTAGATCCACATTCTAGTGTTGGGTGCCGTACGTTTTTATGGCGGCACTGTTTGTCATCACGAGACAGAGTGTTTCGGCCTCCCTGTGATCTCTTAGTGTGGTTCTAGGAAAAACTGATAAATCTGACCCAGCGTCTATGAGGTACCTAACACCCCCATCCCTTTCTGCCACAAAAAGATGCCGAAAAAGTACTGCAACCGAGTGCATCTGGGTCCGATCACAGCTGGCATTTTGGTGCAAGCAAGGAGCGCGACCTGGTGGTTTGATTTCCAAAATGAGTGTGATACCAGCAGATGCCACTTGGAGCCTGCTACGACTTCAGCAGGGTACGGTGGGAGCAGTTGCTGCCGGTACTGCATTGCCGGCCGCGTGAGCCAAACCTGTTGCTGCGATGCCTGCTGCCCTCCTGCCATGAGCGTGCCAGCCAATCGACCTATGTGCTGAGTGCTGCCACCTTAGTGGCCAAGTTCTGCTGAAGATGCTGCAGATTAGTGTCTGTTGCCAGAGCTGTGGGAGGCATACGTTACCGTAGAAAGAAGGTGGCTGGCGGGGTAAGGCCTCGAAGGCAGCTGGAGATGCGATGCTCGGTGCCACTGCTAGCACACTGTGCACCCTGTCGACCAGGTCTGCACGACTATGACGGCTTGCACTCGAGCGGGGAGGCTGCGCACCCAGATAGCACACGACAACAGATCTGGAACCGAGTCTGACGGCGTGAGGCTCTGCACGTGACGCACGAACTGCGAAGGCCTCCGGTCACCGCATTCTTCTCGGTGCAGTAGTTGCTGTAGGTGCCTTACTCGCTGTTCCTCAGACGACTAAAGATGGCATATCAAGTCCGCCTTAAGCTGCTCGTAGGAGGGCTGTAGCGGTGGGACAGTTACGATGTCCTGTACTGCGGCCGAGGAACTCTGGTCCAGCAGCCTCAAGAAATGTCCAAATTTCGCGAGGTCACATGTTATATTATTACGCAGGAAAACTTTTCCCACTTGGCCGAACCACACGAACACGTCACGAGGCCAAAAGGGGGCAACATAACCAACACTGGTTGCTGCACTGTTGTGCGCGTGTGAATCTTCGTGCACTGGATCTGGGTGGGCAGATGCTGTGCATGTGAGCTCTGCTGGCAGCTCGCTTTCCAGGGAGCGACGCCAACAGTTCCAGTAGTTGCCTTTGGAAATACTTCATAGTGGCCATTGTTCTATTGCACTAAGTTCTCATGCAAAAGGGGACACACTAAAAACACTGAGACACACACACACAATGAAAACGCACACAAAAGGAATAAACGTTCAAGGCCCAAATGTTGTCAGCGTAAAACTATGGGCGGGCACAGAAACTTTCGAAAGCGAGTCCACTCCTGGTCACTAACGTCAAAATGGCTCTGAGCACTATGGGACGCAACATCTGAGCTCATCAGTTCCCCAGAACCCAGAAACACCCAAACCCAAACAACCCAAGGACACCACACACATCCACGCTCGAGGCAGGACTCGAACCCGCGACCGCAGCGGTCGCGCGGCTCCAGACCGACGCGCCCAGAACCGCTCGGCCACACTGGCCGGCTCTGGTCACTAACGTCGACTACATCCACAACCACGTGTTTTTGCCTACCAATGATTACGTCCGGGTCACCACTGAAGCGTGCAGTGAGTGGTTTTTGCCGCTTTCAAATGTGTTGTACAGTGAGCTGGCTTATTGCCATGCCCACGCACTAAATCCAAGCTGTGGGCACACGTGATGGTAACTGAATACTTGTGATAACACAGCAACTCATTTATTAACAGCACACCTAAAAACTCGTAATATACACACTCGAAATGTCCACGAGGGCGACTGGATGAACGCAGTGGATGGATCGACCACTGATCCCAGGGGGAACACACTCCTCTGATGGAGCACGCATTGCAATCTCATAGTCACAGAAGGACAGTGGACGAGTGACCAGCTGAGCATGCGAACTGCCTTCTGTCTTGCGGATATTGTTTAATTTGCAGGCACGAGAAACACTGCGGACGAGTAGCAGATTTCTGGTTTGGATACGTAATGGGGCGGAGTGCATAATGTGCTGGAACCATGTGGACCGCGGCTTGCAAGATCAAGGAATGGCATAGACGTCTGTGCAGTCTTAGCTGTTAGCTCGCATTGCTGTTTCTCTCTGTGTGTCCTGCACACCCCTGGGCTCTGCATCGTTGCCAAGCTTTGGCCTAATGATACTCCTGTGTGGGGTCATGCATGGGTGAAAGTAAACCCATTTGCTGTGTCGTTTGAAGTTGCTGTACTGCCATCCATGGCTGCGGTATCAGCTGCCTCAACACCAACTAGAAATTCAGACGCAGATGCACATCAGCATTTGCTGGTATACTGTGTGCACCGTCACGGTGTTGTGACTTCAGTGGTTAAACATGTAATGATTGGCAGTATTACCAGTGCGGGCCTATGGGGTATCGTCTCAGTTGTGCGATTGGATTCGTGATTTCCTGTCAGGAAGGTCGCAGTTCGTAGTAATAGACGGCAAATCATCGAGTAAAACTGAAGTGATATCAGGTGTTCCCCAGGGAAGCGTCCTGGGACCTCTGCTGTTCCTGATCTATATAAATCACCTGGGCGACAATCTGAGCAGTTCTCTTAGGTTGTTCGCAGATGATGCTGTAATTTACCGTCTAGTAAGGTCATCCGAAGACTAGTACCAGTTGCAAAGCGATTTAGAAAGATTGCTGTATGGTGTGGCAGGTGGCAATTGACGCTAAATAACGAAAAGTGTGAGGTGATCCACATGAGTTCCAAAAGAAATCCGTTGGAATTCGATTACTCGATAAATAGTACAATTCTCAAGGCTGTCAATTCAACTAAGTACCTGGGTGTTAAAATTACGAACAACTTCAGTTGGAAAGACCACACAGATAATATTGTGGGGAAGGCGAGCCAAAGGTTGCGTTTCGTTGGCAGGACACTTAGAAGATGCAACAAGTCCACTAAAGATAGAGCTTACACTACACTCGTTCGTCCTGTGTTAGAATATTGCTGCGCGGTGTGGAATCCTTACCAGGTGGGATTGACGGAGGACATCGAAAGGGTGCAAAAAAGGGCAGCTCGTTTTGTATTATCACGTAATAGCGGATAGAGTGTGGCAGATATGATACGCGAGTTGGGATGGAAGTCATTACAGCAAAGACGTTTTTCGTCGGGGCGAGATCTATTTACGAAATTTCAGTCACCAACTTTCACTTCCGAATGCGAAAATATTTTGTTAAGCCCAACCTACATAGGTAGGAATGATCATCAAAATAAAATAAGAGAAATCAGAGCTCGAACAGAAAGGTTTAGGTGTTCGTTTTTCCCGCGCGCTGTTCGGGAGTGGAATGGTAGAGAGATAGCATGATTGTGGTTCGACGAACCCTCTGCCAAGCACTTAAATGTGAATTGCAGAGTAGTCATGTAGATGTAGATGTAGATGTAGATCTGAGCTGTGGTGAATACTATGATTTCAGAGTTCATCCATTCACAGATTATGCAGATTGTCTTCAGTGGTTTCTCACGTGACAGGCCTTGTTCAGTGACTAAGTAGTCACTCGTGTGATGCAGGCTGTAGATATGGGAGGGGGGAAAGGGCTGCAGGGGTTTCAAATCCCCCCCCCCCCCTCCAGATCAATGAAGCACCTTTTTTTGGGAGGGAGGAGGAATGTGTAAAGGTATCATGTTGAAATATGTCAGTTATTACACTGAAGCGCCAAAGAAACTGGTATAGGCATCCGTATTCAAATACAGATATATATAAACAGGCATGCCTATGTAAGAAAAGATGTGTCTAGCGCAGTTGTTACATCGTTACTAATGCTACAATGACAGGTTATCAAGATTTAAGTGAGACTGAACGTGGTGTTATAGTCGGCGCACGAGTGATGGGGCACATCATCTCTGAGGTAGCGATGAAGTGGGGATTTTCCCGTACGGCCATGTCACGGGTGTACCGTGAATATCAGGAATCCAGTAAAACATCAAATCTCTGACATCGTTGCGGCCGAAAAAAGATACTGCAAGAACGGGACCAACGACGACTGAAGAGAATCCTTCAACATGACAGAAGTGCAACCCTTCCGCAAATTGCTGCTGATTTCAATGCTGGGCTACCAACAAGTGTCAGCGTGCAAACCATTCAACAAAACATCATCGATATGGGCGTCCGGAGTCAAAGGCCCACTCTTGTACCTTTGATGACTGCACGACAAAAAGCTTTACATCTCGCCTGGGACCGTCAACACCGACACTGGACTTTTGATGACTCGAAACATGTTGCCTGGTCGGACAAGTCTCGTTTCAAATTGTATTGAGCGGATGGACGTGTACAGGTGTGAGACAACCTCATGAATCCATGGACCCTGCATGTCAACTGGGGACTGTTCAAGCTGGCGGAGGTTCTGTAATTGTGTGGGGTGTGTGCAGTTGGAGTGATGTGGGAGCTCTGATACATCTAGATAGGACTCTGACACGTACACATATGTAGCATCCTGTCTGATCACCTACCTCCTTTCATGTCCATAGTGCATTACGACGGACTTGGGCAAATCCAGCACGGCAATGCGACACCCCACATGTCCAGAATTGCTATAGAGTAGCTCCAGGAACACTCTTCTGAGTTTAGACACTTGCACTGCCCACCAAACTCCCCAGACGCGAACATTATTGAGCATATCTCGGACGCCTTGCAACGTGCTGTTCACAAGAGACCTCCACCCCCTCGTACTGTTACGGATTTATGGACAGCCCATTAGGATTCATGGTGTCATTTCCCTCTGGCAATACATCCGACATTAGTCAAATCCATGCCACGTCTTGTTGTTGTACTTCCGCATGCTCGCGGGAGCTCTGCACGATATTAGGCAGATGTACCAGTTTATTTGGGTCTTCAGTGGAGTTATAATGAATATGAGATTAAATTTTGCCTGTTTAACACTTACAGAAACTTTTAGATAGCAAAGTTTCGCAGAAGTTAGAAGCGGAACAATGTCTATGAGTTGTCCACGCTAAGCTGAGGATTACCTCCCTAATCGTTAATGGTACGTGTCAGCACACTTCGTGACAACTGTTTTATGTTTTCAACTGCTGCCAGCTTCAGTGATATAACAGACATAGCACTATAGCAGCGTGGCAAATTCTTGTTATGTGTGTGTGTGAACTGAAAAATAAGTAGCGAAGCGTGAGTTTTTGAACATGCAAATCTCTATGATATTCCTCCACATAATCTTGTACTTCCGTATGTAATTTACATCATAGCTGGTAATTACCTCCACACACGCATGCCTAAAGTGGCATCGTTATGAAGCACAATGTAATGAGAAAATTCTCCTTCCTTCTTTATTCACACCTCGCACACCACCGAGATCGAAACTTAACTTAGTACCCACAGCTTATCCACAGTCTATGCTTATACCTATTTGCATCGATGTTTACGGAGTGAAATTTTGGTGTCTGAGATCAGTCAAACTTGAAGTAAAGGAAAGGTGGCTTAAACAATATGGTGATTACCAAAACTTTAGAGGCTTTTGAAACTTTAAACTTTACAGTGTCTCAGATTTTCATTCATAGTTATGTAGCAACATTACAACTAACCCGTAAGTTGGATCCATTTCCAATAGCGCAACAACACTCAGTGGCTGTGTCCTAAGGTCATCAACCAATCACCGAGAATGTGGTTCTTTAAATGAGGGTTAAATGATGAAAGAAGCTGTGGAAATTTTAAAACGTTTTGTTACGCTAATAACTCAAAGAATGTTGCAGTACTTAGTGTGATTGACATTGTGTTGATTGTCCAGTTCAACTGAAGTGATATTTCACGATATGTTTCCTTATTTATATTTTGAAAGAGTGAAATGTTATTAAGCCAGTGGAAAAATGCTCCCATCGGGGCACAGAAAAGGCAAATACGTTCCTCTTTAATAACTTGTGACAGAAAAGTGGGGACTCATCTGCCTCACTTCTCATTCCCCTTTCCTCAACAAACATTTTGACAAGTGACGATATTCGCGCTCTTTTAACATAGAACATTCTAAATCTTTTTACCATTCTTTCTTAGAAAATAAGCCTTCATACTTAGCATCTTCCTCTCCCTGCCACTGTCTTTTTCCTCCCACTGATATACAGTATACTCCACTGCCCCTGACTCCTCTCTCACTTACACTTTCACCTTTTATCTTTCTTTCTCATTCCCACTATTTTCACCATATCCTGGGAGCTCAAATATTATGGAGGATCCAACTTATATTTATGCCCTATACCTACAGGTTTAAATTTTCGGCCCGAAATGCGGAATCCCCTCTACCTACATTTTAAAGTTCGCCGGTTTGGGAGGGTCCAGACCCCCGATGTCTATGTATGGTCTCCACTCATTTGTATTTTTTACTTCGTCTGTCTCCTCTTTCACTTGCCCCCACTATATCTATCTCTATCCATCTCTCTATTTCCTTTACTATCACTGAACATACGCTCACTGACCATTAATACGAGGGTTGACTGAAAAGTAATGCCTCCACCTTCGTAACTCTTCAACAGTTGGCAGCATTGGTATGTAGCAGGTACTGGCTTGTTCTGTAGCCTCTTCTCTATAGCTCCAGGGGGCGGGAAGCCTTAGCACTGAACAGTAGTGTTGTTACAGTGTAAAGTATGGAACCTTGCGCAGACGGTCGACGAATGCGATTTAAGCAACGTGCAGTCTTTGACTTCTTGACAGCAGAAGGTGTCACCTCAAAGGAGATTCATCAGAGAATGAAAGCAGTTTACGGTGATTGTGTTGATGTGAGTACTGTGCGTCGTTGGGCGAGTACGTTTAAAGATGTTGGGGTGGGAACATCTGACCTGCGTGACAAACAAATTCAGTTGGACGTCCTGTGACAGCAACCACCGAGTTTCACAAGCAAAATGTTGACAGATTGATTCAGGACGATCGTCGTATCGCTCAGAGAGAAACTGCAAGCACTATCGGCATTTCACAAGAACGGGTGGGTCACATTATTGCTTTGCTTGGTTATCAGAAGATCTGTGCATGATGGGTACCCGGGATGCTGACTCCTGAAATGAAAGCGCACAGATTTGGAATTTACCAGGAACTACTCTCGTGTTACGAGAATGAAAGTGACGCCTTTCTCCATTCAGTTGTGACAGGAGACGAAACGTGGGTACACCATTACGACTCGGAGACGAAACGTCAGTCCATGTCGACACAAAGACTCGCCCCAGAAAAAGAAATTCAAGACGCAGCCCCCAGCTGGAAAAATCATGACCACAGTGTTCTGGATAGCAGATGGTGTTATCCATGTTGATTTCCTTGATCGTGGAACAACAATAAATTCAGAGTGTTACGTCGCAACGCTGCAAACTCTGAAATGATGACTAACAAGGGTCCGAAAGGAAAAGGGAAATGTTTTCCTGCAGCATGACAATGCCAAACCACACCCTTCACGTGCCAGCACAGCAGAACTTTAGAGACTGAATCTCAGCACTGTACAGCATCCTCCATACAGTCCAGATTCAGAGCCGTCTGACTTCCATCTGCTCCCAATAATGACAGACGATCTGCGGGGACATCATTACGCTTCTGACGAAGACGGTGAGAGAACTGTGAGACTGTGGTTGCGGAAACAGAGCGTCGACTTCTTCTGTGACGGCTTCAGAAAACGTGTTCATCGTTGGCTGAATTGTATCCAATTGCGTGGTGATGACGTGGAAAAGTGAATATTAGTAATTAAAGATCACATTCTAAGGTTTATTTCTGCTTTTGATTTATTAGAATATTCCCATCCAAAACCAATCATCGAAGGTGAGGGCATTACTTTTCATTCAACCTTCGTATCTCCTTTCTCGTTGGCTCCCATTGCTATTATCTGCATCTATCTCTTTTACTGTCACTTTCTCTCTCTCCCATCATCACTATGCCCTCTCTCTTTTTCTCCCACTGGCACTATATTCTCTCTCTTCCACCGCCACTGTCTCCCTGCTGCTGTCTTACAGCACGAAAAGTGTGAATATGTTCAAGCACCAAAAGTTTTGGTGATGAAGGCAGAATGAGGATTGAGGCACGTGTCTCCCCACTTTTCTGTTAGAGTCGTTTAAAGAGGAAATAATTTGCTTTTTTAGTGCTCTGACAGGGGCTATTTCCTTTCTTTTCTCTGTTACGTGAGGTTGTTCTACTAACATAAAACGAATTCTATATGTCATCAAAGTTTTGACAGATAATTTATACACTTCGACACATTTATATATTGTCACAAACAAACAGCAAATACAGAGACGGAAAAACAGCCGCAACACCAAGTAGTAGTTGTGCAACAGGAACAAAGTTGGTAGACATGTTTCTGCATCTAACAGATGTCGATCGAAACATCGCGTCCGTCGCATAAGAATGGCACTAGTATCGCCACTATGAGGGTGCAAATCAGGTTAGCTTTAAATACACGTTGTAACGGTCGTAAACGTTAGTTACCTCTGATACTGGACGAGGCGAGTTGATGTTAGTGGAGATAAGGTGGAAATTACGTCATTATCGACAAGTCACTGAGCTTGAACGAGGTCATATAATCTACATCTACATCTACATTTATACTCCGCAAGCCACCCAACGGTGTGTGGCGGAGGGCACTTTACGTGCCACTGTCATTACCTCCCTTTCCTGTTCCAGTCGCGTATGGTTCGCGGGAAGAACGACTGTCTGAAAGCCTCTCTGCGCGCTCTAATCTCTCTAATTTTACATTCGTGATCTCCTCGGGAGGTATAAGTAGGGGGAAGCAATATATTCGATACCTCATCCAGAAACGCACCCTCTCGAAACCTGGCGAGCAAGCTACACCGCGATGCAGAGCGCCTCTCTTGCAGAGTCTGCCACTTGAGTTTGTTAAACATCTCCGTAACGCTATCACGGTTACCAAATAACCCTGTGACGAAACGCGCCGCTCTTCTTTGGATCTTCTCTATCTCCTCCGTCAACCCGATCTGGTGCGGATCCCACACTGATGAGCAATACTCAAGTATAGGTCGAACGAGTGTTTTGTAAGCCACCTCCTTTGTTGATGGACTACATTTTCTAAGGACTCTCCCAATGAATCTCAACCTGGTACCCGCCTTACCAACAATTAATTTTATATGATCATTCCACTTCAAATCGTTCCGCACGCATACTCCCAGATATTTTACAGAAGTAACTGCTACCAGTGTTTGTTCCGCTATCATATAATCATACAATAAAGGATCCTTCTTTCTATGTATTCGCAATACATTACATTTGTCTATGTTAAGGGTCAGTTGCCACTCCCTGCACCAAGTGCCTATCCGCTGCAGATCTTCCTGCATTTCGCTACAATTTTCTAATGCTGCAACTTCTCTGTATACTACAGCATCGTCCGCGAAAAGCCGCATGGAACTTCCGACATTATCTGCTAGGTCATTTATATATATTGTGAAAAGCAATGGTCTCATAACACTCCCCTGTGGCACGCCAGAGGTTACTTTCACGTCTGTAGACGTCTCTCCGTTAATAACAACATGCTGTGTTCTGTTTGCTAAAAACTCTTCAATCCAGCCACACAGCTGGTCTGATATTCCGTAGGCTCTTACTTTGTTTATCAGGCGACAGTGCGGAACTGTATCGAACGCCTTCCGGAAGTCAAGAAAAATAGCATCTACCTGGGAGCCTGTATCTAATATTTTCTGGGTCTCATGAACAAATAGAGCGAGTTGGGTCTCACACGATCGCTGTTTCCGGAATCCATGTTGATTCCTACATAGTAGATTCTGAGTTTCTAAAAACGACATGATATTCGAGCAAAAAACATGTTCTAAAATTCTACAACAGATCGACGTCAGAGATATAGGTCTATAGTTTTGCGCATCTGCTCGACGACCCTTCTTGAAGACTGGGACTACCTGTGCTCTTTTCCAATCATTTGGAACCTTCCGTTCCTCTAGAGACTTGCGGTACACGGCTGTTAGAAGGGGGGCAAGCTATAAGAAGCTGGATCTTCCTTCTGCGATATTGCAGAAAGACCTGGCAGGAATGTTGCCACTGCACATGTTGCTGCCAGCGGTTGCCACAAGAATACTGGGCTCTGGAGGGTCATGTGGCACTAATGAGAGAGAAGACCACCGTGCTCGGAAAATGGCTCTGGACCATCGTACTGGATCTGCAGCAGCAATTTGAGCAGCAGTTGGCATCACCGTGACAACGAACTGTTACAAATCAGTTACTTCGAGGCCAGCTCTGAGGCCGATGGCTGTGGAGCACATTCCAGTGAACCCGAGCCTCCGCCACTTGCGACTCCAGTGTTGTCAAGTGAGAGCTCATTGGAGGCAGGATGGAGATCTGTTGTATACATCGATGAAAGCTGGTTCTGCCTCAGTGCCAGTAATGGCCACGTGTCGGTTAGAAGGAGGCCAGTTGATGTCCTGCAACCAACCTGTCTGTGTCCAGACACACTGGACCAACACCTGGAGTCACGTCGAATGGCAGCAGGAGCGTGCTCGTCGTTATCCCACGCACCCTGACTGCAAAGCTGTGCGTCAGTCTGGTACTTCTTCTTGTGCTGCCATTCGTGATCCGCATTCCAGGGCGCGTTTTCCAACAGGATAACGCTCGCCCACATACAGCTGTTGTTAACTCAACATGCTCCACAGAGTGTCGACATATTGTCCTGCTCACCAGATCTGTCTGCAATCGAGGACATATGAGTCATCATAGGACCACAAGGCAACCGTCTCCCACAACCATCCCTGTACTGACCGACCAAGAACAGAACTCGTGTACGGTTGCAAGCTTGCATTCAACATTCTGGCTGTTTCGCTGGTTATTAATGTACCAGCAATTAACATTTGCTACGGTTTATCTCGTGCTTACAGTAACCTGGGATCTTGCAGTGTTAATCACTTAAACACTTTACCAGGTCAAATGTATTCTCAAAATTTCATTACTCCACATTAATTGTGTGTGAAATCTTATGGGACTTAACTGCTAAGGTCATCAGTCCCTAAGCTTACGCACTACTTAACCTAAATTATCCTAAGGACAAACACACACACCCATGCCCGAGGGAGGACTCTAACCTCCGCCAGGACCAGCCATCCCGTCCATGACTGCAGCGCCTTTAGACCGCTCGGCTAATCCCGCGCGGCTACACATTAATTTGTTTTGGTATGGTGATTTCTTTTTCTGTCAGTGTAAGTACACATAACACCCTCGCCAGCACAATTAAGAGATCATGTTTCGAAACCCCATAACTGCCACCCACTCCGCCGCAGAAGTTTGATATTTAACTAAAAGATGCCTACCACCTTTACCTGTAATTGTGCAAAGGGGTGGCGCCCTGCGGCCCTGGGGCCCGACTACGCTTCAAACAGCACGTGTCGACACATTCGAAAAAAAGGCCAGAGCTCAGGCGTTCACGCAAGCTGGAAGGTGGGTCGGTGATGTCAACTGGCACCAAATTTCACCAAAAACCTCCCCAGCGCCAGAGTGGACGCGTCCCACGGTAGGAAATTCGTGACACCTCCTCTTACCACATTTCAGCCCTTCTGCTGTCGTGTCTGAGATGGAGATCAGGGCCGTTCCGTCCAGTGTTAAAATCACAGCGACAAGCTGTGTAGTAGGCGCAGGCGGCTGCAACGCCGCAGGGGGACCCGAAACAGGGGGGCTCAAAAATTCATAAGCGGCCTTTCCTGCAACACATCACGTTCAAATTTCGTCAAATCATTTTGAACGGTTCCAACGCTTACATCACAGCAAATACTGCGATTGTGCCACACTCCAACCCCCCCCCCCCCCCCTAGAGAATCGGTCATTCATGTGACATTATTAACCCACCTTATACATCACACAAACGTCTGGGCTCTGGCATTTTTTTTTTTTTTTTCACGTGTGTCTACACCTTGCAATTCGAAGCGTGGACGAGCCTAAGAATGATGTCGCAGGTATGGTGTATCATCTAATTAGATTGCTATGCATTAATATGACAATGTGACAGTACGAGAGAGAGAGACAAGGATATTCTTTATTACTCTGTGGCGTAATGCACATAGATAATTATTTTTAGATAGTAACCTTCTTCTCTTGTTAAGATTTAATTTCACGAGAGCGGACGGAGTCTGTACTTTATTGTGTAGTACAAATCGACGCCATTGCGAGATTTTGAAGGAAATTTGCATATACATCTGCATATACGATAGAGAATCGCTAATTCATGTGCGAGAAGAGTTTCATTGACACGCCGTATACTCAGATGTGATCTATTAATGAATACCAGCTCGAGAACAATTCCGACGAAAGCGTTCAGTTCTAATTAAATAATTTGATGCTTTCTTCGGAAAAGAAGTGATTTCACGGATCTTTTTTTTAACTTTGATTAACACTTTCAGCTTCAATACAGCATCTGCAGCAGCTGGAGCAGACCGCCATAACAACGGAAGCAGCCGGCCGAAGTGGCCGTGCGGTTAAAGGCGCTGCAGTCTGGAAATCGGTTTGAAACTTTCCTCATGTCAGCACGTTGTAGTGTCGCCACCAGCGCCAACCTTGTGTGAATGCTCTGAAAAGCTAATCATTTGCATATCACAGCATCATCTTCCTGTCGGCTAAATTTCGCGTCTGTAGCACGTCATCTTCGTGGTATAGCAATTTTAATGGCCAGTAGTGTACTTATACGGAGCAAAGACAACAGTATACTGTGACCACAAAGCCTTAAGTTTTTTGCAAAAGTGTAAGTTATTACATCCAAGGTTAGCGAGATGGATGCTCTCACTCCAAGAGTTTCAATTTAAAAGTAAATACATAATTTCATAGCCGATGTAGTGTCAAGAATGACAGACGGTGATGTGTCAACAATTAACATAACGGACAATCCGGAAAACTACAAAATGAAGATCTTCGTTGGCTTTCAATAAAAGAAGCTTTAGGAAAACCTGGAAACGAACATCTGAAGCGACTGTACAAAGTTGAGGAAGACCTATTATTTTTCAGAGGGCACATTGATTCAGATAATTGGAGAGTGTGTATTCCTGAGAAGAATGAAGGTGACTTAATTTCGTACACGCACATCACTTGGGGACATTTTGGAGTAATAAAATGTGCTCAAAAGAGTCAAGCATATTGCTACATCCCAAATATCCGCAGGAAAGTACACCGACAGTTAAGGAAATGCAAAATTTGTCAGCTAGCCAAACCAGAAAATTTTTGTGTGTTGGATATCCCACATCCTATTATCCCTACTAAACCACTGTCGATCGTTTTGGTCGACTTCTGTGGTCCTCTACCGTCATCAAGAGGAGGATGCAAGTATATTGTGGCTTTTCTCGATCTATTGACTAAATATGTCAAACTATATCCGTTAAAATCAGCTGCTGGTTCATACATAGCCAACTGACTCTTATTATCATGTACACCATATGCCAGAAAAAATAATATCCACGAGGATATAGTGAAATGGGAATAGAATTCAAATCAGCTACCCGGAAATGACAAATAAAAGGGAACCGTAGATGGGCGTAACCCGACGCGTCGACGGTTCACCTCAAGGCACAGGAGATTAACAGTGTTGTGTTTCTTGTGTGAAAAGTGTTTAAATTCATTTCGAAGAAAATTATACTGTAAATATTTTGTTATTCAGTATTATTTAATGAAATTTTTGTTTTGCAAATGAAAAATACGAGGATTCTAAATCTACCCCAAGGTTTTCCTTGGTTTTCATTTGTGGGGCTTGGCCGAATGGCTAGATTACAAGTCTGAGACGTCCCACGGCGTGTGACAGAAGCTTTGAGTGATAATTGAAAAAGATTCTAATCACATCTCATGCCATCCTCGACGAAATACAAGTTAAATGAGCTATGCAAATAAGCTGCATTTCAATAATTATCAAGCAACATATACACATTATGTATATGCACCCAAATGTATAATTTAAGTTCAATTTAATATTGATGGTAAGTGGACTAATACAAAAAAATGTTACTACAGGTATAGTGGACATTAATAGTATACAGCGTCATGAACAATCATCAGAATAGTGAGTTTTCCCCAAAAACGTTCGTCCACAAGAGGGGCATATATGACGTATCTTATAATAAGATTGCTACGCATTAATGTGATAGTACGAGAGAGGGAGACAAAGATATTCCTTAATACTCCGTGACGTAGTGCGCTTAGATAATTATTCTTAGAAAGTAAACTTTTGTTTTTGTTAAATTTTATGAGAGAGAGGAGTCTGTTCTTTATTGTGTAGTACAAATCGACACCATTGCGAAATTCTGAAGGTAATTTGTATATACATCTGTATATACGATAGGGAGTCGCTCATCCATGTGCGAGAAGAATTTCATTGACACGAAGGTCAATAAAACTTCGTTCAGTTCAAACAGGTACGTGTTATTTCCACAAACGACGTATACTCTAATGTGATCTATTAACGAATACCAACTCGAGAATAGTTCCGACGGGAGCTTTCAGTTATAATTAAACAATTTGATGTTTTCTTCGGAAAAGAAGTGATTTCACGATTTTTTTTTTCACCAATGTTTCTAAGAACTGAAGGCAAATCTGATTGCTATGCAACAGAGCTCCGACGAATATTTCTCGGCAACTTTGATTAATACTTTCAGCTTCAATACAGCATCTGCAACATCTAGAGCAGGCCGCCATAACAATGGAAGCGTATAGTGTGAAAGCACTTTCACATATCGCCCTGTGTCCCACCAACTGTGTATGTATTCACTACAACAGAACACACACACACAGACAATCACTCATACATATAGAGCCACAGCACAAGGTGGTGTGGGAAACATGTCAGTATAAAAGGCTCACAGTATAGGCAAAATACAAATAACAATAAGTGAAGATAGCTGAGTAATTTTATACAGGGCTCCACACTTTTCCACCCTCACATAGGAATGTTGTACGCACCTTATTAGCCAAACCTCAGAAGTCTGCGTCGTACTTGTTGACAATTACGAGATTTGAAAAAAGTAATCCTTTAATTGCGCTGCGTAATGCATAGGGTCAGCAGAAAATAATTTTTTTCTGGTTATTTTAGTCATCGATTGCAATTCATCGAAAACTCCCGACTTTTGAGTTGTATTTTAAAAGAGTAAAAACGTTATTAGAAATATTTTAATGATTTTGCAGTCTTTTCTGTTTTACACAATTTTTGACATTCACTTTAATTTCCTTTCTGGCATGTTAAGACGCTTTTATACGGAGACAGCGCGTCAAACTTTTATTGGTGATAAAATGCTGACTAAAAATAGAGTTTCGAGACCTCAAAACACTTGCGATGACCCTAGAACTCTTGCCACGTGTCCACCACGTCAGTTAAAACTACATTTTCTCATATTTTACTCGCATAAGTACGGTAACTTTGAACCTCTGAATCTCGCTGACAGGTAATGATACCGAAACAAGTCTCAAGGTTCCCCGGAAACATCATCTTAAAACATATGGTAAATATTTTGACGATCTGCTATGAACAGGAATTACAGATCTGGCCATCCTCACCATTGTTAATTTTCGCGCACAAAAAAACATGGTTTTTTGGAAGTTTTCTCAGAAACCGTGTATGAACAAATGGTGCCTTTATATGTTGCCTGATGTTAAAATTTTGACCTCTAAAATATGACAGTTACAGTCTGCCCGTTCTCCCAAAAGGTATACAAATGGTCGCTAGACAAAGGGCTGACCAAAACACTTGACCCTTATCTCTGTGATCAATAGAACACGAGATATGACGCCACGGAAACACCGTATATTCGCGCCTGGCCCTTTGGAACATATCGGCACCGTCCACGACCGTACCGTATTAATTTAATCTTGTTAACATCACATGATAGTAATCGTAATTTCCGCATCATCTATTCAGTAATAAGGTTAGGGGGTTACCACTTAAATAAGCCATAAATAGCCTGTTTCTAGTGGCATTTTAAATGTGTTAAAAAATAAGTGTTATGTTCCAGAAGACAGCCCCGTTAGGGTAAAAACACTTCATGGTTGAAAATGTGATTTTATATGTATTGCGCGTTATAGAATAAGAGTTCGCAAGCGAACGGAAAACCTTTCATTCCTCAATTAGGGGGATGGGATTACCATACCCTCAGGGCATGCTGTGTAGTGGAAGATGGGAGGCCACAAAGCCATCCTATATGTTGGTATACCTGAATATAATTTTGCTTTCGATTCATATTTCATTTCGGTAATAGTTACAAAGGACTGTCGTTACTTTCCTTGATAATGTGAACCTGGAAATTACGCTTTAAAGCATGCAGCCTTGATAGTATTTTCTGTTTATGTTCATCTGGAAGGAAACTGAAAACTCGAATACGGCGAAACAACGTAACTCCGGTACGGCGGTGCTTATTTTTTTACCATAAGCCATTAGTGGTATGCCTTGTTCAACTTTTCCTGTGTCATCTCACCGGAGAACGTGAGGTACAAACAGCTAAGCACTATTGTCCATCACCGTGTGAGGAATGTTATGGGTCGCAGCCTCCCATAACAGTGACAACATTTACAGCTCGCACTACAATCTGACCACTTGCTGTGATGAGAATGACGCAAGAAAGTAAAAAAGGTATCGTGAAAGCGCGTTACATGTTCATTTTCACATGTGCTACTTACAGGGTGACAATTATTGTACTACATATAAAAAACTTAAATTAGTTATAAACTACGACGTGCACACACTTTATTCAACATGCAAACGTCACTACAGATATTCGGATTTAGGTTATGACACGTACAATATTCCTGCCATTATTGGCGATCATGTGGCGCAGACGAATAGCGAGATTCTGCATGACCTGCTTAAGTGTCGGAACGTCAGTGCTGTCGATGACCTCCTGAATGGCTGTCATCTGCTCAGCAATGGTTTTGGGGTTATTGCTGTACACCGTGTCTTTAATATAGACCCACAAACATTAGTTGCAAGTGTTCAGATCCAGAGAATATGGCGGCCAACGGAGGCCCATGCCAATGGCCTCTGGGTATCCCAGAACCAGAATGAGGTCCCAAAAGTGCTCCTCGTGGACATCAAACGCTCTCCTGCTTCGATGGGGTTGAACTTCGTCTTGCGTGAACCACATCTTGTTGAAATCAGTGTCACTTAGAATGATGGGGATGAAATCATCTTCCTAAACTTACATGTACTGCTCTGTTGTCACCGTGCCATCAAACAATATCACACCGACTGTTCCGTGACTAGAACTGCACACCACACAGTCACCTGTTGATGGTGAACAGATTTATCGATCGCGAAATTTGGATTGTCAGTCCCCCAAATGCGCCAATTTTTATTATTGACGAACTGATGCAAATGAAAGTGGGCTTCATCGCCAACCGAAACCATACTAATTCGCATGATGCCCATGGCCAACTCTGCAGTTTGAACGACCTAATGTAAAACGTTCAGAAGTTATGACGATTTTACACACATCAAAAAAAGTTTTGCATCACCCCGGTTCCCAGAACTTCTGAAGATAGACGTTGACTGTGGATGTTCACAGGCACAGACCCTTTGACTGTTCAGAGATTTCACTAAACCGCACCAAGTTGTAAACAACCATGCATGAGCAGCGCCTATTAGACGGAGGGGTCCGACAGCCGATCAGTTCCAGTCATTCCACCAGGAAGGACCTATATAGCTCGTGTTATCTGTGGTCCAACCATGTCTAGACAGTCAATACCGAGGTTCGATCGCGTCCGCATTGTTACTTTGTGCTCTCAACAAGGGAAATGTCTAGGCATCTCGGAGTGAACCAAAGCGATGTTGTTCGGACATGGAGGAGATACAGAGAGACAGGAACTATCGATGACATGCCTCGCTCAGGCCGATCAAGGGCTCCTACTGCAGTGGATAACCGTTACCTACGGATTATGGCTCGGAGGAACCCTGACAGCAACGCCACCATGTTGAGTAATGCTTTTCGTGCAGCTACAAGACGTCGTGTTACGACTCAAACTGTGCACAATAGGCTGCACGATGCGCAACTTCACTCCCGACGTCCATGGTGACGTCAATCTGTGCAACTATGACACCATGCAGCGCGGTACAATGGGCCCAACAACATGCCGAATGGACAGGATTGGCATCACCTCCTCTTCACCGATGAGTGTAGCATATGCCTTCAACCAGACAATCGTCAGAGACGTGTTTGGAGGCAACCCGGTAAGGATGAACGCCTTAGGCACACTGTCCAGCGGGCGTAGCAAGGTGGAGGTTCCCTGCTGTTTTGGGGTGGCATTATGTGGGGACGACGTACGTCGCTGCTGGTTATGGAAGACATTCGTCTTCATGGACGACAATTCGCGCCCCCAACGTGCACATCTTGTGAATGACTTCCTTCAGGATAATGACATCGCTAGACTCGAGTGCCCAGCGTGTTCTCCGGGCATGAACCCTATCGAACATGTGTGAGAGACTGAAAAGGGCTTTTTATGGACGACGTGACCCACAGGGATCTACGCCGAATCGCCGTTGAGGAGTGGGACAATCTGACCAACAGTGCCTTGATGAACTTGTGGATAGTATGCCACGACAAATACAGACATACATCAATGAAAGAGGACATGCTACTGGGTATTAAAGGTACCGATGTGTACAGCAATCTGGACCACCACCTCTGAAGGTCTCGCTGTATTGTGGTACAACATGCAATGTGTGGTTTTCATGAGCAATAAAAAGGGCAGAAATGATGTTTATTTTGGTCTCTATTCCAAATTTCTCTACAGGTTCCGGAACTCTCGGAACCGAGGTGATGCAAAACTTTTTTTGATGTGTGTATTTCATATACTTATAGTTCATTGTTACTCTGTATTTGCAGCTACATGAAATGAAATTAAGCAAACGCCACAGCATAAGTTCAAGCAGTTTACTGTGTAAGGGCTAGAGCAGTGCTACTTACTGTCACCTCATGTAGATTGGCAAGCAACATGGTGTCACGAAAATTCCAAAGTCTACTAATGAATACCAAGCTGTACTGGGGGCACTGCTTCAGGAAATGCTTGACATGCTACATACTAGGTGTGTTAAAATAGTAAGGTGACTTTATATTTTTATGAAAAAATATCTATTTATTCATCCATATTCACGTTGTCTCCTTCAAAGCAGTCCCCCTCAGATACGATACGCTTGTGCCAATGCTTCTTCCAATCCTCGAAGCACTTCTTATAAGCACTTTTTGGTACAGCCTTGATTTCTTCCAGCGATGCAGTTTTTACTACCTTAATCATTGAAAATCTTCGTCCTTTCATACACCACTTCAGTTTTGGGAATAGGAAAAAGTCGCAGGAAGCCAAATCCGGTGAATATGGTGGCTGAGGCATGACTGTCGTGTTGTTTTGGCCAAAAAATCTCTCACAAGCAACGATGAACGAGCAGATGCATTGTCGTGATGCAAAAGCCATGAATTGTTTTTACACAATTACAGAAATTTTTTGCGTATTGCGTCTCGCAAATGGCGCATAATGTAAAGGTAATACTCCTTATTGACCGTACAACCTTGAGGCAAAAATTCATGATACACAACGCCACGGTAATTGAAAAAAACAGTGACCAAAACTTTGACATTTGATCGAGCTTGGCGTACTTTTTTCGGTCTTGGCTCTCCGGGATGCTTCCATTGGGACGATTGGGCTTTGGTTTCGACGTCATAACCGTAAACCCATGTTTCGTCACCGGTTATGACCCCTTTGAGCAGGTCAGGTTCATCATTGACATCATTTAAGAGCACCTGAGCGATGCTCATGCGACGGTTCTTCTGATCAAAACTGAGAAGTTTTGGAACACACTTTGCTAACACACGTCTCATGCCCAAAACATCCGAAAAAATTGCATGACACGAGCCGCCGGATATGCCAACACCCTCAGCAACTTCTCTTACTGTAATTCGACGATTTTCCAAAACAATTTTCTTCACGGCTTCGACGTTATCATCTGTTGTTGATGTGCTGGGGCTCCAGAGCGAGGTTCGTCATCGGCATCTTCTGGGTCATCTTGGAAGAGCTTGTACCACTTGTAAACGCTCTTTACTTAGAGCAGACTCACCCGATGCCACTGTCGACATTTCAAGTGTTTTGGAGCACTTGATTTCATTTTTCACACAAAATTTGATTCAAATTCTTTGCTCTGTTTTTTACGATAATCGAAAATCACCCAGCACACGGAAACACCTCCAACCTTTCTATCTGTCAAAAATAAACGAAATATGCTGTAGATTGTGAACATCTGTTCGGGGCATGTGTATCAACATAACAAAATAAAAGATTGATAATCGAATGTACGTTGCCTGTGCAGTTTGAAAAGTCACCTTACTTTTTGAACAGCCCTCGTATCTCCTCCTCCCCCATCCTCCTTTTCCATCTTCCCACTATCCCCCTGCACCTTCCTCCTGCATCTACCCTCCTCCCCCCTTTCTGTGTCCATTTCCTTCCCACCTCCTTCTGTACATCCCCTCCTCCCCCCTCTGTTCATCATCTCCCCACCTCTCTGCCTGTCTATCTCCCCTGCCCCCATCTCTCTGTCCACCTCATCCTCCCCCTCGCTAAAAATCAATCACCTCCCCTCTCACTCTGCTCAGCTGTGCCCATACACAAATGCAGACCTCGCAACGAATGTCAATACTGCCTACACAAGATGCGTCCTCCTGTTCCCTCCTCTCCCTCTCTCTCTCTCTCTCTCCCTCCATCCCTCATTCCCCCCTCTCAGAACCCATCTTTCTCTCCCCCTACCTCTCTGCTCAGCCACGTCCATCCACTTGTATGGCCCCTGCGCTAGACATACCGAAACTAACCACAAAAATGCATCTTAGAGGTGAAAATGCTTATTTGCCCATATTTCCACTCCTAAGGGAACTAGGAGGTTTTAACCCCCACAGTCCTGGTTGCCATGTAGCAAGTAGTATATGCATCATATTTGGTTACAATGATAAATGATTTAGGACATACTAGTCTTTGCACCGAGACTTCGTCTGCATGTGCGTATATTGTACATACCACCTCCTCTTTCCGTTTCCTCCCCTCTCTCCCCCTCTGTGTCTCCTCCACATCATCCTCCCAACTACTTGAATGTCTCCTCCTCCCCGCTCTCTCTGTGTCTCTTTATCTCCTCCTGATCCTTCTATTTGTCCATCTCCTCTGTCCCCTCTCTTCAACCATATCTGCCTCCCCTCCCTCTGTCCTCATTCCCCCTCCCAATTTCTATTCATCTCCTTCCCCCGCTTCCTTTTGCACCTGCCCACTATTGCACTACATTTCCTACCTGGCTCCTGCATCTTCCTGTCCTCCCTGTCTCTGACCATCTCCACTGCCTCTCTCTCTCTCTCTCTCTCTCTCTCTCTCTCTCTCTCTTTGCCCATCACCTTCTCACGCCTCTGCTGTCCACTATATCCACCTCCTCCTCCTTCACACATTCTCTGCCCATACCCTTCTGCCCCCTCTCGCTGTCTATTCCCTTCTGGGCTCTCTGTCTCTATCTATATCCATCCACTCCTGCGCCATCTCGCCCTATCCATTCTCCCCTGAGCCGGCCACGGTGGCCGAGCGGTTCTAGGCGCTCAGTCCGCAACCGCGCGATTGCTGCGGTCGCAGGTTTGAATCCTGCCTCGGGCATGGATGTGTGTGATGTCCTTAGGTTAGTTAGGTTTAAGTAGTTCTAAGTTCTAGGGGACTGATGACCACAGATGTTAAGTCCCATAGTGCTCAGAGCCATTTGAACCATTCTCCCCTGCCCCCTTTCTGTTCATCGCACACACTACCGCTCTCGAATTCTCCCAGCTATTCCCATCTGCAGATGTAGCTGCTGCAAAGCAAGTCAATAGAACTGCCGCAATACAACACTCCTATTGTGTAGGGCGCCTACACATCGAGAGCTTCAGAAGCGTTTCTTACTCCTGCACTACAAAAGAGGTTGATAACGCAGGCTGATACCATTACCATACAATTCGCCAGTCATATAGGACAGCAAATCTGGCAGGTGTTAAAAAAATCGTTTTTGTCTTATCTTTCGCTCATACTGCAACTAGAAGTTTATGAACCTCAGAGTGCTGATGATCATTAAGTCAGTTGTTTGAATGTCAAATTTGGATGAAATATATACTGGGATTTCGGAAGAGATCCCAATTTATACATTCATTTGTAGAAAAAGACACTTAGTATGGATGTTCCCAACATTACATGCAATGCTTCTTATGTTGTTCTTGTTGTGGTCTACAGTCCTGAGACTGGCTTGATGCAGCTCTCCATACTACTCTATCCTGTGCAAGCTTCTTCATCTCCCAGTACTTACTGCAACCTACATCCTTCTGAATCTGCTTAGTGTATTCATCTCTTGGTCTCCCTCTACGATTTTTACCCTCCACGCTGCCCTCTAATGCTAAATTTGTGATCCCTTGATGCCTCAGAACATGTCCTACCAACCGGTCCCTTCTTCTTGTCAAGTTGTGCCACAAACTCCTCTTCTCCCCAATTCTATTCAATACCTCCTCATTAGTTATGTGATCTACCCATTTAATCTTCAGCATTCTTCTGTAGCACCACATTTCGAAAGCTTCTATTCTCTTCTTGTCTAAACTATTTATCGTCCATGTTTCACTTCCATACATGGCTACACTCCATACAAATACGTTCAGAAACGACTTACTGACACTTAAATCTATACTCGATGTTGACAAATTTCTCTTCTTCAGAAACTCTTTCCTTGCCATTGCCAGTCTACATTTGATATCCTCTCTACTTCGACCATCATCAGTTATTTTGCTTCCCAAATAGCAAAACTCCTTTACTACTTTAAGCGTCTCATTTCCTAATCTAATTCCCTCAGCATCACCCGACTTAATTTGACTACATTCCATTATCCTTATTTTGCTTTTGTTGATGTTCATCTTATATCCTCCTTTCAAGACACTGTCCATTCCGTTCAACTGCTCTTCCAAGTCCTTTGCTGTCTCTGACAGAATTACAATGTCAACGCCGAACCTCAAAGTTTTTATTTCTTCTCCATGGACTTTAATACCCACTCCGAATTTTTCTTTTGTTACCTTTACTGCTTGTTCAATATACAGATTCAATAACATCGGGGACAGGCTACAACCCTGTCTTACTCCCTTCCCAACCACTGCTTCCCTATCATGCCCCTCGACTCATAACTGCCATCTGGTTTCTGTACAAATTGTTAATTGCCTTTCGCTCCCTGTATTTTACCCCTGCCACCTTCAGAATTTGAAATAGAGTATTCCAGTCAACATTGTCAAAAGCTTTCTCTAAGTCTACAAATGCTAGAAAAGTAGGTTTGCCTTTCCTAAGATAAGTCGTACGGTCAGAATTGCCTCACGTGTTCCAACATTTCTGCGGAATCCAAACTGATCTTCGCCGAGGTCGGCCTCTACCAATTTTTCCATTCGTCTGTAAAGAATACGCGTTAGTATTTTGCAGCCGTGACTTATTAAACTGATAGTTCCGTAATTTTCACATCTGTCGACACCTGCTTTCTTTGGGATTGGAATTATTATATTCTTCTTGAAATCTGAGGGTATTTCGCCTGTCTCATACATCTTGCTCACCAGATGATAGAGTTTTGTCAGGACTGGCTCTTCCAAGGCTGTCAGTAGTTCCAATGGAATGTTGTCCACTCCCGGGGCCGTGTTTCGACTCAGGTCTTTCAGTGCTCTGTCAAACTCTTTACGCAGTATCGTATCTCCCATTTCATCTTCTTCTACACCCTCTTCCATTTCCATAAAATTGTGCTCAAGTACGTCGCCCTTGTATAGACCCTCTATATACTCCTTCCACCGAGCGAGGTGGCGCAGTGGTTAGCACACTAGACTCGCATTCGGGAGGACGACGGTTCAATCCCGTCTCCAACCATCCTGATTTAGGTTTTCCGTGATTTCCCTAAATCGTTTCAGGCAAATGCCGGTATAGTTCCTTTGAAAGGGCACGGCCGATTTCCTTCCCACTCCCTCCCTAACCCGAGCTTGGGCTCCGTCTCTAATGACCTCGTTGTCGACGGGACGTTAAACACTAACCATCTACCTACTCCTTCCACCTTTCTGCTTTCCCTTCTTTGCTTAGAACTGGGTTTCTATCTGAGCTCTTGATATTCATACAAGTGGCTCTCTTTTCTCCAAAGGTCTCTTTAATTTTCCTGTAGGCAGTATCTATCTTACCCCTAGTGAGATTAGCCTCTACATCCTTACATCCTTTGTCCTCTAGCCATCCCTGCTTAGCCATTTTGCACTTCCTGTCGATCTAATTTTTGAGACGTTTGTATTCCCTTTTGCCTGCTTCATTTACTGCGTTTTTATATTTTCTCCTTTCATCAATTAAATTCAATATTTCTTCTGTTACCCAAGGATTTCTACTAGCCCTCGTCTTTTTACCTACTTGGTCCTCTGCTGCTTTCACTACTTCATCCCTCAGAGATACCCATTCTTCTTCTACTGTATTTCTTTCCCCCATTCCTGTCAATTGTTCCCTTATGCTCTCCCTGAAACTCTGTACAACCTCTGGTTGTTTCAGTTTATCCAGGTCCCATCTCCTTAAAATCCCACCTTTTTGCAGTTTCTTCAGTTTTAATCTACAGTTCATAACCAATAGATTGTGGTCAGAGTCCACATCTGCCTTTGGAAATGCCTTACAATTTAAAACCTGGTTCCTAAATCTGTCTTACCATTATATAATCTATGTGATACCTTCTAGTATCTCCAGGATTCTTGCAAGTATACATGTCTCTTCTCCCCGATTCTGTTCAATACCTCCTCATTAGTTATGTGATCTACCCATCTAATCTTCCGCATTCCTCTGTAGGACCACATTTCGAAAGCTTCTATTCTCTTCTTGTCTAAACTATTTATCGCCCATGTTTCACTTCCATACATGGCTACACTCCATACAAATACTTTCAGAAACGACTTCCTGACACTTAAATCAATACTCGATGTTAACAAATTTCTCTTCTTCAGAAACGCTTTCCTTGACATTGCCAGTCTACATTTTATACCCTCTCTACTTCGACCATCATCAGTTATTTTGCTCCCCAAATAGCTAAACTCCTTTACTACTTTAAGTGTCTCATTTCCTAATCTAATTCCCTCAGCATCACTCGATTTAATTCGACTACATTCCATTATCCTCGTTTTGCTTTTGTTGATGTTCATCTTATACCCTCCTTTCAAGACACTGTCCATTCCGTTCAAATGCCCTTCCAAGTCCTTTGCTGTCTCTGACAGAATTACAATGTCATCGCCGAACCTCAAAGTTTTTATTTCTTCTCCATGGATTGTAATACCTACTCCGAACTTTCCTTTTGTTTCCTTTACTGCTTGCTCAATATACAGATTGAATAGCATCGAGGAGAGGCTACAACCCTGTCTCACTCCCTTCCCAACCACTGCTTCCCTTTCATGTCCCTCGACTCTTATAACCACCATCTGGTTTCTGTACAAATTGTAAATAGCCTTTCGTTCCCTCTATTTTACCCCTGTCACCTTCAGAATTTGAAAGAGAGTATTCCAGTCAACGTTGTCAAAAGCTTTCTCTAAGTCTGCAAATGCTAGAAACGTAGGTTTGCCTTTCCTTAATCTATTTTCTAAGATAAGTCGTAGGGTCAGTATTGACTCACGTGTTCTAACATTTCTGCGGAATCCAAACTGATCTTCCCCGAGGTCGGCTTCTACCAGTTTTTCCATTCGTCTGTAAAGAATTCGCGTTAGTATTTTGCTGCTGTGACTTATTACACTGATAGTTCGGTAATTTTCACATCTGTCAACACCTGCTTTCTTTGGGATTTGAATTACTATATTCTTCTTGAAGTCTGAGGGAATTTCGCCTGTGTCATACATCTTGCCCACCAGATGGTCGAGTTTTGTTATGCCTGGCTCTCCCAGGCTGTCAGTAGTTCTAATGGAGTGTTGTCTACTCCCGGGGCCTTGTTTCGACTTAAGTCTTTCAGTGCTCTGTCAAACTCTTCACGCTTCTTATACTTAACCCTAAAACGCTTCTAGGACGAATACTTTTCAGAAACAGTAATCTTCAGAATGAATAATGATTTGCACATTTATTCACATGTGTGCTGTGTTTCATAAAGTACCGGTACTTTGTATCAAGATCAGACAATGCTAGAAGGAAATAATTTGATTTGGAGTGTCAAATAACATGCAATTTATAAACACTAAATACTCGCGATTTATGGAGTGATGTACATCAGCATCTACACATAGGCCCATCTCAATTTTTTTACTACAGTGCTTTTATTTCTAATCACTTGTATTAGAATTTTCTGTAGATGCAAAGCGTGTTCCCTTTCTAAATGCTGAAACAGTTTATGAAAGTTAAGATGCTCATATCTCGGGATCTGAATGAAGATCTTGTACTTCAACAGAACTCAACATCCACCCTTTTCCCTCCTTCCCCCCCCCCCCTCCCCCCACCCACACACACACACACACACCACGAAGATAAAATTATTCACATCTAAGCCTTTGCTGTGATGGGTAATGTTGCGTGACGGTGTGTTCGTTTCAGTTACCAACAGAACAAATTATGGTAGATATGCACGTGCCATTTACTATGTACTTATTTACTACGTACTTTGCCTAGACATATCTATCATTTGCTTTAGTACCAAAAGATCTACAGTTAAAAAAGAGTTCAAACCAAATGACCCACTTGGAGTGGAGGACGGGTGGTAGGCGACAAATAAAGCCTTCTCCAAGGCAAGCAGTACACAATTTCAAAACACCATTCATTTGAAAGCTAACTCCCACTCTGCATACATTAATACATGTTATCATATCCATAGATATAGGTTAACTGGTGAATTAAATGTATGTAATATTTCAATTAGCTTTCGATTAAATGCTACTGGACGCCTACTAAAGAAAAACAGATCTTTTAAGATCTCTAACCAGCTTGCGAAGGGAATGCAGTGATCTATGAAGAAGCTTGTAGTAAGAGTTACAAAGTTCGATTCATTGGACGCATGGAAGAACACATGGAAACTGCAATTCGACATAAAGAGAATGTTCAGGTTGAGTCTCATGAAAAGTCCACTTCATTTCTAACTGTACGCAACTGAACAGTGCAAGTGAGGCGTACAAAGTGTCAGATTATTGCCAGCCTTCGTGGCCGAGCGGTCCTAGGCGCTACAGTCTGGAACAGCGCGACCGCTACGGTCGCAGGTTCGAATCCTGCCTCGGGCACGGATGTGTGTGATGTCCTTAGGTTAGTTAGGTTTAAGTAGTTCTAAGTTCTAGGTTCAGTTCCGTTTCAGCGGCGCTCGCGAGTGGCCGCTGTTAACTGTTGCGCTGTACTTCAGTGCTTACATCGCTGTACTTGTGCTTCGCCGAGTGCCGTCCGTCCGTTAATCTCCGTGTTCGTTCCTGTTCCTTGTGATCTGATCGCTCTTCCTGGTCTTGCTGCTGTTACTTGGAATTTCGGTTGCTTAACCGAAATTGCTTCGCTGGATTAACCATGGCTACAAACCTCAGGAAGAATACTCTGGTATTTGCTTTTGACAAGGAATCCCGTCCTGTTCAGCCGACATCCCTGGAAATAGATGACTGGATTACACAGGTAATTGGTCTAAATTCTGAAACCGTTCATACCTGGCAACTGGATCAGGAAAAATACTGTGTTTTTGTCAAGTTAATCAGTGCTTCGACTGTTGATAAAGTGTTACGAAATTGGGGCTGTGAAGTAGATTTTGTGCATAGAAATGGTTATAAAAGTAAGGTTTCCATCTATAGAGCGGACATTCATCACAAAACCGTTCGTGTCTTGAATCTTCCCATTGAAATTGAAAATGATAAGATTAAGGAAGCTCTTTCAAACTACGGAGACGTTAAATCAATTGCAAACGAAATATGGTCGCCTCGCTTTAAACTGCAGTGTTTTAACGGGATCCGCTGTGTAGAGATGGACGTTAAGACTAATATTCCGTCTCACATAACTGTTTGTAGGTATAAGGCACAAACTGTTTATACAGGTCAGGAAGCTACATGTCATATATGTAACGAAACCGGCCACTTCAGACAGGAATGTCCGCGGCGAACTGTTGTTCTTAAAAGTAATTTGATACAGCGTCAGAAGCTTCCCTTAAATGATCTGTTACCAAAGAATAGCCCGGAACAACTGGTTGAGGATGTTAACGCAGCGGGCCAAGCTGGTGTCTCCCTTCACGATAACAGTCAATTTCCCCCGTTAACAAGAAAAGGGAACCCTGTTGCCACTGCCGGCCGGGGCGTCAGTTTGGAACCGCGTGAGTTAGAGATGGGTCGAACTCGTTCGTTCCCGTGAACTACTTCATTCGTTTCACTCTTTGCCGTGAAGCGTTCAAATGAAGTAGTTCATTCATGAAGTACGGAAGCCCGGCGAAGTTGCCTAGTTCGCCGCTCAGCCGCGGCTACGCTCGCTTCGCCTCGCTCGTACAATAAAGCTTCGTAATACTTCATAATTTTACCAACAGATGGCCGAACTATGCAGTAACGTGCACGCGACGTTTTACGCTCTTACAGCGTCTGAGTTATGTAGATCATGGTCGAAGGGGACAAAGGAAAGATAAACAGAGAAGCCTGTCACATATAAAGAAGGTATTACATTTAATCTTGCTCGACATTTTCTCATGAAGCGCCCAAAAAAAGTCTTTATCTGCCAAATGAAACATTATTTGTATTAATGGACTGGAAACTAGGGCTACCAACGAAATGCAGTCCAATTTTAAGTACCTTTTAAAATTTAGTCCAAAATAGAATGAGTTTGTTTACCACTGCCACAAAGTCTATATATCTACGTTAAGTAATTATTCAGAAGTTTTACTGTAGATTTTATTTTTGTTGAGAATAATAACCCTCCAGCTTCAAAACGTAAACTGTCACCTGTGGTCACTGGTACGATTTCAGATAAAGTAGATTTTATTTTTGTTGAGATTAATAACCCTCCAGCTTCAAAACGTAAACTGTCACCTGTAGTCATTGGTACGATTTCAGGTAAAATCCCTCTTTCAGTGTTATTAACAAACCTTTTATTTTCATGTTGGCTGTGCGTGCTCACACAGCCAGCCCCTTCGTTTATACTTTATATCTTTAATATTCATTTGTCTGCAAGCGCTGCCAACGGTAGGCTACCCGTAGACGCGAAGTAGTGATGGGCTAAACTGCGATTTTCCGATATCAGTGATTTCTGTGAATGCTACTTTTCAGTATCTGTTATTCTTAACTGTGATTTGTCGCAGGTAAGAGTCGCAGTTAAGGAACCTAGGTCGCGTATCCCTCCGCCACTGCTATTTCTGCGATTTCTGCTACTTCCGCGATTTCTGCGACTTCTGTGACTTCTGCTACTTCTGCGATTTCTGTGACTTCTGCTACTTGCGATTTCTGTGACTTCTGTGACTTCTGCGATTTCTGCGACTTACCACCGTATGAAAAAGCTACATCTGTCCACACAGAATATTGCATCTCAACAAACCTGTCATTGGTAAGTATGTTTTACGTTTGTTCTTCCGTTGGCTTTAATTCTGTGTTAAAGAAACAACTGTGAAAATATTAATAGTGTAATTAATATGTAAGTAGCCATACAGTACCGTAATAGTTCGTGTTTAGAAAATGAATTCTAACATATTGTTATGTTCTCAGGTACCCGAACTACAGTTTAGTCACTCAGTAAAGTGATAACTCAAAATATCATTGTCAGCAGATCTGGAGAAATTGCCACTGCGTCTTTAGACCGTTTTCGTCAGACGAGAGGTTAGTTTCTAAGTGTTTCGATGGATTTCATTACTTAAGTGAGATCGTTCTTGCAAATGTGAAATATACCCCATTGAGTGGCTTTCATTACAGCAAATGTTAGCAATCTACTCTGTCAATTATATTGCTTGTAATTAGTGACAGCAAAAATTGTTTAATAATCCTTGTGACTTTGCAGACACAGTTATGGTTGCTGTACGTATCTATCCACATCAAGGCTGTTGGGAGAGACTCGTGAAGATTCAAGAGAGCTCTTAGAGGATTTGCAGTTTAAAAGTGACATTATTGCGAAATAAGTGTGCAGATGAGTGATTAAACTGTGTTTTATTGAAGTTGTTGTGCGATTTTAAAGGAATAATAAATGTTAAATACAGTGAGTGAATAATGAAAATCTCATTTTCCACTTGTTAAGCCGTCCTATGCCTGTAATTTTCCACCACATATTTATTGGTAAACACTTGTTGGAGAGTGACATGCCGCCCCCCCCCCTTCTCCACAATCTTGGTGTGACACTGACCTGTAACATATCCCGAAGTCTACAATATGCATTTTGAGGCTGTTGATACGAAAGTGGTAAGTACAGATCTTACAGTTAAATCAGGAATAGCTTAAGTGCATTACTTGAAAGTAACACAGGAAAAGCTTACTTATGTAGGTGGTAGTAGTGTCGGCAAAAAGTTCTTGTGTGTGAAGTTGCCATGTAGAACACCAGGTGTAAAACTTTTCTCCCGAGTCTTGAACTGTGTCGGAACAAAAGTGAGGCATTCATATGACACAATAATACTGTTTTTATTTCACTACACTTATACAGGTGTCTGAGTTCTGCTGTGTTAACATTGCAAAGTCCTGTGGGCATGTGGAGTATTAACCAAAACTGTCATATTGGAAGCAGAATCAAACACATTTGTTACGTTACTTGATATTTTCAGGAGAAAAAGGCAATGTTGCTTCTTATTAATATAATATATTCAGAGTCACAGCTGTGTTTGACCAACCATAACTGATGCTGAATGTGCATGTCGTCATATAATATGAAGGGCTTATTTCAATAGTGGTACAAGTCCATTACCTCCACTTTTCTGTCTATAATGATTCTGAAATTAATGATCCAAACAAACATAAATAAAGGTTCATCTCTAACAAGAAGCCATATGCTTGAATATTTCTGGTATCTCAACTGCATATTTTTCAGCACTCATTTAACTTTACGACTCTGTATCTCAAAATGAACAAAAGTGGACTTGTACCACTATTGAAATAAGCCCTTCATATGCAGTATTATGCACACAGTCACACACAGAACGTCGATCTCGTGAGGCACAAGGCTCTCGTAACGAAGTACGTACGTCGCTCAACAGATGGCACTAGGAAAAGAATGTTAACTGCGCTTTTTAGTTGCTACTTGCGACTCTTAGTTGCGATTTGTCACAGAAATCGCAGTTTGACTCGGTAGCGAATAGCGCAGTATGAACTTTGCTCAACAGATGGCACTGTTAACTGCGCTTTTTAGTTGCTACTTGCGACTCTTAGTTGCGACTCGTCACAGAAATCGCAGTTGGACTCGATAGCGTGTCGCAGAGATGAGCGTAGTACGAACTTTGGCCAACAGATGGCACTGTTAACTGCGCTTTTTAGTTGCTACTTGCGACTTCTAGCCGCGATTTGTCACTGAAATCGCAGAAAGCAGTACGGAATTCGGCCAACAGATGGCTCACGGCGTTGAATGTGAAATGCTACTTCCGACTGCTAACTGTGACTGAAATCGCAGTTAGATTTTGTAAAGTTGTTATTGTGATATCTGTGACTTCTCAATCACTGTGATTTCTAACAGATATGCGATTTCCTGCCCACCACTAACGCGAAGTATAACTGCACAAATAGTCACGAGTAATGTCAGCACTGCACGTAGCAGCTGACGCTGCCTTCCCCTTGCCCCTCACCGCCTCAACCAATCGCAAACCTATCGTTCCCCACAAACCCTGCGCGATTCGTCGACAGGCAGCAGAGGGAGGACTGAAATGAAGGGAGGATGAGTGACGTAGCGCCGATGCAGTGGGAGAGGGAGAGGGGAAGAGAGGGAGTGAACTAGAAAAAAGTGTGGAGTGTGCTATCTGTGAAGAGTTTGAAGTACCAGTTCATTGAAATTGAGTGGTTAGTTCACACTTCACTGAAGTGAAGCGTTCATTTGAACGACTCATTCATGAGCTCCCCATCACTACGCGTGACCGCTACGGTCGCAGGTTCGAATCCTGCCTCGGGCATGGATGTGTGTGAAGTCCTTAGGTTAGTTAGGTTTAAGTAGTTCTAAGTTCTAGGGGACTGATGACCTCAGTAGTTAAGTCCCATAGTGCTCAGAGCCATTTGAACCAATTTGAACCCTGTTGCCACTACTCGTGAAACTGAAACGCAACCGAAAAGCCGATCTCTGGAGATAACTGATAGTTGTTCAGAGGACGAGCTGTCTTGTCCCACTCCCTCACTTCGCAAGCAAAAACAGTACGATGAGAAGGCAGAGGAACCTGAAGGCAAAATGCGAATGGAAACTAATGAACAGAAAGATAATACACATACGGTACCAGAAAATAAAGGGGGTGTAAGCAGCATTAATTTGCAAGAAACAACAGGTGCAGTAACCGATTGCAAAGATCAGAATCTATCTGTTAATAAACAAATTCAGGGAGAGGTTGCAAAACTGCAGTCTCCATTTGTTTCCCTCGATCAGAAAGTGAGTGAAATTAATAAAGAACGAGGAAGTGGTGGCCAAACTGAAATCACGGTCAACACCTCAGGGCAGGCGCCGGCAACCGAAATTGCTAAAGCGTCTGCTGCTGCTCCAGATAAGCCGCGAAGTAAAATGCCGACGCAACCAAATGAGAATGTAGCTCGTAACAAAGGGAAGGGAAAATCCGGTAGGGGCGACCCAAGCCCAAAGAATGTTCAGTCCGAAACGGTCGTACACGGATCACTGGAGGAAAAATCAGAAAGTTTACCAGGAAATCAGTCTGCTTGTGGTACAAGAGAAAATATCAGAAGTAGAAAAAAAGGGGGCAGTAACTAATAAACTGACCACTACGGTCGCAGGTTCGAATCCTGCCTCGGGCATGGATGTGTGTGATGTCCTTAGGTTACTTAGGTTTAAGTAGTTCTAAGTTCTAGGGGACTTATGACCACAGCAGTTGAGTCCCATAGTGCTCAGAGCCATTTGAACCAAACTAATAAACTGATTGAAGTGTTATTCCATCTTCAGCCTTCCGAGAAAACTGTTACAGCTTAACTGAACCCTGAACCACAGTAAACTAGATTAGTTCAACAAAACAACTACATAGTGAAAGCACAATGACGCAATCTTATTCTGTCACCACTATAGACATAAATAAAATCACGACCGGTTTGAAATTATCGGTCCTTAAGGAATTTTTGTACGAATCCGCGACTGATATTGCCCTGTTACAAGAAGTTCTAATTTCGGATTTGGTAATTCCCGGTTTTGTCAGTTACATAAATGTGTCTCCCGAAACAAGTGTTGGAACAGCTATATTGGTGAGAGAAGGGATTACAGTAAGCGAGGTGGAACGACTGGAATCCGGAAGGGGAATAGGAGAAGGGGAGTGTCTATGATGTGACTATCATCAACTTGTACGCCCCTTCAGGAAGTTCTCATGGAGCTGACAGGGCATGTTTCTTCAAAGATGACTTGATATACTTGTTAAGGAACTCGCCAAGACAGTTACTACTTGGAGGTGATTTTAATTGTGTTTTAAATCGTTTTAAATCGAAAAGATCAGTTACCTAATTTTAATTTCTCAAGTGAACTAAAACAATTAGTTACTGGTTTAGAATTAAAGGATATATGGGAAATCAAATACCCCTCCACTGTTGAGTTCACTTATGTCACGGCAACATCACGTAGCAGGATTGATAGACTATATATTTCTAAAAATCTTGTAACTTCCGTAACAAAAGTAGAAACCATTCCTACGTACTTTTCAGATCATTCAAGTGTCTTAGCTTGCATAAATCTAACAAGACAGCCGGTTCGCCGATTCAAGAATCAGTGGAATTTGAACACTTCCTTGTTAGTAAATCATGATTTAGAAGATCTGATTAAAGAAACATGGGCAATATGCCTGCGAGCCCGTAGTAGATATGCCACTGCTATTGACTGGTGGGTTAAAATGGCAAAGCCGAAGTTGAGGAAAGTTCTTATTCAATACAGTGCCCAGAGCGCAAGGGAAATGAAATGAAATGAAATGCACTATAGAGTATTACTATTCCGTTTTGAGAGATCTATATGATCAAGTCTCAGCAGGTTCCTCACTTCTGATAGCAGACATCAAAAGAGAAAAAGCCAAGTTACTTAATATCAAGAGAAGTCAAATAGAAGGGTTGAAAATAAAATCGAAGGCAAATTCGGTGTCAGCAGATGAAACTACTTCCCTATATCATTTAGTGAAGCATACGAAAAACGGGAGGGCTTTTATTGAAGAAATTCGAACAAAACACGGTACGATTCTCAGAACCCAGCAGGATATCATGGACGAGATTTATCGCTATTATTGCGAGCTATATTCTGTACATCAAAGTAGTGATGCTTCCTTGGAAGAATTCCTTGACATCCTAGCCCCACAGCTGACAGAAGATGACAACGAAAATTTTCTCGAGGTTGTCAGTGAAGAAGACGTGTATGAGACTCTGTGCGCCTCACCACCAAAAAAATCCCCAGAACCGGATAGTCTGCCAGCAGAGTTTTACAACAATTACTGGCCAATAGTAGGTGCGAAAATCACGGACATTGTAAATGAGGTTATTCAGGGTAAAATGATTCCGGCTGAGTTTAAGGAGAGTAAAATCGTTCTGGTGCCAAAAAATAATGGAAACAAAGATTTAAATAATTTTCGTCCAATTTCACTGCTGAATTCTGATTATAAATTAATAGCTAGAATAATAAACAAGAGAATTTCATGCCTTACAGATAAAATTATTAGTCAACATTTTTCAAAATCTAGCGGAATTCAGGGATATCAGTGCAATAACTTGTTTTTAGATTTTTATAAGGCGTTCGATGTAGTAAACCATGAATATCTTCTACAGACACTGAAGAAAATAGGTTTCAACGATAGGGTTATACACTTGATTAAGAACATAGCAACTGGAATAAATGCTAAAATAGCGGTGAATTGTCAACAATCCAGGCCGATGCAAATACAACGAGGTGTTCCTCAAGGAAGTCCTCTGTCCATGTCGCTCTTCGCAATTTCGCTGGAACCTTTCCTCCGACATGTCCATGTTACATTAAAAGGCTTAACATTATCAGGCAATAAAACAGTTATAAGAGCCTATGCTGACAATATAGGGGTCATTATAAGGAATATTGACGAGGTAACCACGCTAGCAACAGTGATTGATTCGTATTGTAGAGCATCTGGAGCCAATGCAAACGGAAAAAAAGTAAGATGTTAAATCTCAGAGGTTTTGATAATATCAACGTCGAGTGGGCAAAATTAGTCCGACAACATAAAACGCTTGGGATCACCCTGACAGCATGCCCTATGAAAATGACGGCTTTAAATTGGAAAGTTGCAGCAGATAAAGTGCAAGGAGCCATTGTAGAGAATTTAACTCGATATATGAACCAAGTTCAAAGAACATGCATCCTTGCTAAGGCTTATTATACTGCCCAGCTGTTTCCAATACCGAGAATGATAGCGAGGAGAATAATGTCCAAAATCACAAAATTTTTGTGGAGAGGTGAAGTGTTCAGAGTACCTGCTAAAGTAGCCACTTTAGATCCTAAAAATGGTGGACTAGGATTAAGTGTTATAACGGATAAAGCCTCTGCTCTTTTTATCAAAAGGCAAGTTAATTTAATAAGAGACTCGCGAGAAAGCATAACCAGCCAACTTTTCGAGATCATTAAACTTCCAAGTCTGCTTCCCCCGATTGACGTGCAGAATATCAACAGTCGCTTACAGCACGTGAGGATTTTCTATGGCGAGTTTAGTTATGTCAGTGTCGAACTCAGGCAGTCCCGACACTTAACATCGAGAGCCATAATGCGGGAACGAAATAAAAGCGAAGGAAGAAACAAAATAGAACGACAGTTTCCAAATATTGAGTGAACTGAGATTTGGAAAAACATTAGTTCTAATGTGCTCGCGTCTAATATAAAAACGTCATGGTACATCTACATCTACATCTACATCCATACTCCGCAAGCCACCTGACGGTGTGTGGCGGAGGGTACCTTCCGTACCTCTATCGGTTCTCCCTTCTATTCCAGTCTCGTATTGTTCGTGGAAAGAAGGATTGTCGGTATGCCTCTGTGTGGGCTCTAATCTCTCTGATTTTATCCTCATGGTCTCTTCGCGAGATATACGTAGGAGGGAGCAATATACTGCTTGACTCTTCGGTGAAGGTATGTTCTCGAAACTTCAATAAAAGCCCGTACCGAGCTACTGAGCGTCTCTCCTGCAGAGACAGTTAACAACATAGTTAGCACCAATGAAAGACTGCACGCAATCGGACTCTGTGAAACAAATTTATGTCAACAATGCCATCTAGTTGACGCAGTAATTCTAGATATACTTGCAGTGGTCACATGAATAGTTGGAAGTGGATCCGGGAGCAAATAGCTCTGATTACAAGAATATCCCCTGAGTATATATCGCTGTCATTGATACACAGGCCTGAAGCACGCTATTTCCAAGATGCAAAAAATAACGCTGTGTACTAGAGATGGGCAAACTGAAACACCTGACTGTTTCGAAACAAATGAAACAGCACAATGTAATGTTTCGAAACGCTGTTTCGAAACAGTGAAACAGTTTGTGTGTTATAATAGTATAGGCCGTCCCATTATATAATCTTGAGTGTCTACTGTATAAATATTGTCATAAAAACACAAATGAGGTGCGAGACCGCCAATCATATCGCAGAAAGTGTGAAACTTTCACTTAGGCGTCTTTGCAGTTCCATATTTCGTGTAGCAGCAAATGCACTGCTTTCGTGTCATGTGACTTTCATACTTTCCAATTGGCCGAGGTCAGACTTAATATGTTTGACATAACAGATTTTGCCAAACTCGTTTCCCTGTATTCTAGTGCATAATTTTGATAGGTTTTATGAGTGATAATCTGTATGTGCTCTTGAAAAGGCATATCATGAGATATAATTTATTGAGATAACATCCTGGAAGCGAGGCACTGAATTAACATTTATGAGTATGCAACTCACACTTTTACTACCCACAGATAAATTTTCCATTGTTTATCACACGGAGCAGGATGCAAAGTGACTGATGCACACAGATCAAAAAATTACCGTAACAGACTGGAGGATATAGCGCAATGGTCAAGTATGGCAGTTTCTCATCAAACATTCACAAGTTAGCTGGATACATCTCATAGTTAGTACACTTGATAGAATAGGAAAACATTTCAAGGTAACTGAAATGCAGAGATTCGCATGTTTCTTTGAAGTATAAAATCCAGACGAAAATTTAAAGCAGTTCCTACAGTGTAATGCCTTTGTGATACCTGTATCATGGCAAATCTGCCTCTACACCACTTATAGTTCTTGCTAAAGAAGTTTGTTTGAGGTACAGGTACATGGAGTTCCCTCAAGTAGTCACAGCAAGCAGATGTATTACCATTTTATTATATACTTGCCCAGGAAATCAGAGATGAAATTACGTTGTTGTAGAAATGCAATTTTTATCCCAGTATCTGAACGCCAAAAACAAAGGTATCGAAGTACAATTGTTGATTTGCCTGAGAATGTTTTATCATACACAAGTATCAAAATGCCTATAGTGTAATAACCAAACACAGCACATTTACAAAAATATACACACAAACATATACGTACACAAATCAGATAATTATTCTCAAACATATAAATGAATAAATAACATACTAAAAAAAATTAAACTCACTGAATGATGAGCAAAAACGTTTCTTCTGTGTGCAACAAATTTGAGAAAAATGTTCTTGTAAGGTAGCTACATGCACAGTTTAGTGGACTAAACAAAATACAATCAAATATAAATTCAGTGCACTCTGTCCAGAGAAGAACAAAATCAATTGAAATTTTCCTGTTTCATTTCTGAGTAGATCTGCTGTGCCTATTCTAAGTTGTAGTTTAGAAATATCATTTTTGATACTTTTTCGCTTGAAAGACGGGATCGTCTGTCTGTTATTGTTTGCCCCTGCTTTGAAAATATGCGCTCACATGGAACAGAGGAGGCCATAATACAAAGACGTCGTTTCATTATTTCAAACAGTGTATGAAACACCACATGATTTTCTTTCCACCACAGCAATGGATCTTGTGATCTGTGTATCAGTGGAATCTTCATATATTTATCAAGCTCGACTATACTTGCAGCACGTGGATTGTCTACACTTTGGATCAAGCCACCTACAGCTTGGTCAAAATCTTGCCAAATGTTGCCACTGCTAGAAGTGAATGTGCTCACCTCAACTGGATTTTCTGTAGAACACCGAGTGGGTTTCTGTCGTATTGCACAGCACTTGTTAATTATGGCATCTTTTGTTTCTTTTAATCGTGCCCAGTTTTTGGAAAACCATGCTCCCTGAAGCGAGGATCCAGTAATGTTGCCTCACAAGCAGTTGCTTTATCTGCAAACTTTTGAACGAGGCGGGTACAGATTCCGTCCTCAAGTTCTGCTGTTGTGTCTTGTTCAAAAGGAGACAGTATTTCACAAGATTTTTCAATAACTAACCAGTCTTCATTGGACAGTTTTGTTAGTGAATCCACACTGAGGATGGCAAGGGTGCTTATAAAGGCTCTTTGATTTTCAAAAGCCTGTCAAACATTTCATATGTGGAATTCCATCTCGTAGGGCAATCTTGTTTCAGTGTTAAAATAGGAACGCCCATTTGCTTCTGAATATTGTGTAATTTCTCAAGTGCTTGAGGACTTCTTTTGAAAAAATCCACTATTGACTTCACCTTTGCCCTTGTGTCTGTAATTGGTTCAAGGCTTGCTTGCACGATTAAATTCAGTGTATGTGCAAAACAAGGTACGTGCCATCATTTGCACATCATCACTGCCTTCACCATATTAGGTGCGTTATCTATAGTGCAAGCTACAATTTTATTGGTGATACCCCAAGTTGAAGTCACATTTTGTAATTCATTGGAAATGTTTTCTGCTGTATGCTTGTCATGGAATTTAAAACTAGATAACAAATATGACTTCAGATTGCAGTTTTCATCAATGAAGTGAGCAGTCACTGCAATATAATTCTCATTTTTCACAATTGTCCATCCATCAGTTGTAATGCAGATGTAGGATGCAGCTTGCACTGCAGATCTTACTCGCACTAGTGTGCTGTCGAACACTTGAGAGAGTAAACTGTGGGAGAGTGTTTTTCTACTTGGTGGTACATAGTTTTCATTTAATAAATAAGTCATTTTTCTAAACTCTGCACTCTCAACTACATTAAATGGAAGGTATTCTTTAACAACAAGTCTTGAAATCTGTTCGTCTATTTTGGCTCGTTTGGATGATGTTTGTTTACCACACCCACCCGGAACTGAACTGGTGGAAGTGCTGGGTATTTCTTGCACAGATTGTTCATCTTGACGCACAGGCACTGGAATGGCAGATTCCTGAACAGTTGCTGTGGAAACTGAACTGGTTTCGTCACTGCCCAGATTCATAAAGACTGATTTCAAACGAGTTTCACTTAAATTAACTGTTGGATGCTTATGTCGCAAGTGTCTGTTTAAGCAATAAGTTGAACTACTTTTAAACGACAACACTGCCGAGCACAAGTTACATTTAATTTTCTCAGGATTTATCTTCATAAAATAATCCGACACCGGACTTCGTAACGCCAAGCTGAAGACAGAAGAACCAACACGAACTGTACTGGAGGCGGGAAAAAACTGCAGAAACAATGGATACGCTACTGGGATTCCCACATTTCGTTAGTATGGATAATACACTCCTGGAAATGGAAAAAAGAACACATTGACACCGGTGTGTCAGACCCACCATACTTGCTCCGGACACTGCGAGAGGGCTGTACAAGCAATGATCACACGCACGGCACAGCGGACACACCAGGAACCGCGGTGTTGGCCGTCGAATGGCGCTAGTTGCGCAGCATTTGTGCACCGCCGCCGTCAGTGTCAGCCAGTTTGCCGTGGCATACGGAGCTCCATCGCAGTCTTTAACACTGGTAGCATGCCGCGACAGCGTGGACGTGAACCGTATGTGCAGTTGACGGACTTTGAGCGAGGGCGTATAGTGGGCATGCGGGAGGCCGGGTGGACGTACCGCCGAATTGCTCAACACGTGGGGCGTGAGGTCTCCACAGTACATCGATGTTGTCGCCAGTGGTCGGCGGAAGGTGCACGTGCCCGTCGACCTGGGACCGGACCGCAGCGACGCACGGATGCACGCCAAGACCGTAGGATCCTACGCAGTGCCGTAGGGGACCGCACCGCCACTTCCCAGCAAATTAGGGACACTGTTGCTCCTGGGGTATCGGCGAGGACCATTCGCAACTGTCTCCATGAAGCTGGGCTACGGTCCCGCACACCGTTAGGCCGTCTTCCGCTCACGTCCCAACATCGTGCAGCCCGCCTCCAGTGGTGTCACGACAGGCGTGAATGGAGGGACGAATGGAGACGTGTCGTCTTCAGCGATGAGAGTCGCTTCTGCCTTGGTGCCAATGATGGTCGTATGCGTGTTTGGCGCCGTGCAGGTGAGCGCCACAATCAGGACTGCATACGACTGAGGCACACAGGGCCAACACCCGGCATCATGGTGTGGGGAGCGATCTCCTACACTGGCCGTTCACCACTGGTGATCGTCGAGGGGACACTGAATAGTGCACGGTACATCCAAACCGTCATCGAACCCATCGTTCTACCATTCCTAGACCGGCAAGGGAACTTGCTGCTCCAACGGGACAATGCACGTCCGCATGTATCCCGTGCCACCCAACGTGCTCTAGAAGGTGTAAATCAACTACCCTGGCCAGCAAGATCTCCGGATCTGTCCCCCATTGAGCATGTTTGGGACTGGATGAAGCGTCGTCTCACGCGGTCTGTACGTCCAGCACGAACGCTGGTCCAACTGAGGCGCCAGGTGGAAATGGCATGGCAAGCCGTTCCACAGAACTACATCCAGCATCTCTACGATCGTCTCCATGGGAGAATAGCAGCCTGCATTGCTGCGAAAGGTGGATATACACTGTACTAGTGCCGACATTGTGCATGCTCTGTTGCCTGTGTCTATGTGCCTGTGGTTCTGTCAGTGTGATCATGTGATGTATCTGACCCCAGGAATGTGTCAATAAAGTTTCCCCTTCCTGGGACAATGAATTCACGGTGTTCTTATTTCAATTTCCAGGAGTGTATATACCCGGCCTGCTAATATCCATGCACACAAAAGAAATCATTGTGGAGAATAGCACATTGACTATAGACTCACAAATAAAGCCACATAATTCAAATAAATGACAAAATATAAGAGAAACAAATTTTTGTCCATTAAGTTGTTTCGAATCATTACTATAAATCCACTGCGCTTCTCAGCCCTTCCCGTTCACCATTACATCATCAATGATACGTCAATCATATTGCTTTTCAAGTGCATCCAATTTACGTATATGTTTAAAAATTGCCACTCTACGCCTTTTCTAATTCCAAATGTTGTAGGTTTACTTAAGTTTTTTAATATGATTACTGTACATCAACAGATAAGCATATGTTATAGGAGATGTGTAATTTAACTGAATGTTTTTCACACTTTTATTATTTTGGATGCGAATTTTAGTGTTTATAAAGTATATATTACGCTATTTCGGAATAGAGCAATCAATTAGAAACGAAGCTTTATTTTCGGAAATCTTAAGCTTCATGCTGTTGTGTGTCAAAAGGATTTCGACACTCTTGAAAGAGTTCGATGAAGTAGTATATTAAATTTATTTCCGTATCTGTGCCGTGCCCGAATCTCGTCCGAGACAAAGCGAAATGAAACATCACTGTTTCGATACAGTTAGTCCGTTCCAAGCACAAGTGGACTGAAACAACGTTATTTTGAAACAACAATACAGTTTCTGTGGCTGGCTCGAGATCGAGTCAGGTCCCGTTATCCGACACAGAGCGGAATGAAACACTACTGCTTCGAAACAGTGAAACATAGCCGTTTCGAAACACTGAAACAGTTCCACGTATCGATACACTGTTCCGAAACATAGAAACAGTAGCCAAGTCTACTGTGTACTGGTTGCTGCGAAATTTTGTTAACTACGTCCTTAACAAATTGGGATCCGATAGCATAACTACGTCCTTAACAAATTAGGATCCGATAGCATCTTAGAGTTCAAGGTACACATGCTGTGTGAGTTCCACAAAATTAGAAGCTATTCGAATCACAAGAAAAAGTTCGGTAATATGCTAAAAATTGTATTTGAAAGAATGGGCATTGGTTAATATAAAAAAGAAGACTGTGTTGACAGTGATGTATTGTAGTTACCTTAAGGATACTATTTAAGATTTTACAGTATATTTATGATGTGTGTTTTTTCTACATCAGAGAGTAGTTTTTTGAAATTTATAAGCTAATGTACAGAACTTATGTGACATTGAGATTGTGTGTCTAATATTGCCAAACACAAAACATTAAAGGTGCATTATTGGCTTATACTAGAAATTTGGAAATAGACAGTTTTTATAGAAATGTCCTTATCGATTGGTTAAAACCATAAGATTCTATATGATAAATGTAATATTCAATGGCTGGCACATTGCCCTGTTTTTGCAGTGAAAGACTGATTATATAGATCTGATCACTTCAGATACTTAGATTCAATTAATGTCCAGCAAGTGTCGTTGGAAGGCTAGTCAACTTTATTATATATCTCCCTTCCGCCATTCTCAAGTATTTATGTTTAACTTAATTCTTTCTGGTGATTTAGTCAGTAACACAATCTTCTGTTGTCTTTCCTTGACGCCAGCGCAATTGAAATGAACAAACAGTTTTGTTTAAATAACTTCATTTATGTATAACTTAGTATGTATTTGGAATGTGTAACATTGTTTTTTTTAATAAAGGCTTTATAAAAAAAAGAAGTTAAGTCCCATAGTTCTCAGAGCCATTTTTTGTCAGGTTATTCTATCGGAATTAAGAGATTAAAACAGTAACTCGCTCAATTTATTAATGGCAAAAACGAAATCTGATACGGTTTGGTTTTCTTGACAAAGTCGTATCGTAAATTCTGCACACTACATGGAAGTGCAATACATAATAGGAAATTGTCTTTCAAACGTTTTAATAGATATAAATATATGCGAGAAGGAATACGTATATACACAATGAAATACAATATCTACAAAACAGTAAGTTAACTTGATTTTTGATGTGAGTCTTTGTTATCAAATACCGTCAAAAAAACCTTTTTGCTCCATATATTGGTAGCTGATTATTCCGCTACTTATGAAATTTTGATTAAAAACAGTTTTCTGGACGCGTATGTTCTTATTTGCGGGATATATATGTATTTTTCCATTTGTTTGACGGTTGACTGGAACACCGCAGTTTGACCGTTCATACGTTCACTACTGGAATAATAAACAATGTTGAAACGTACCGAGTCCTTAACCGCTCGTACTAACAAATGAATATGACGTGGTCGAGTATTTGTAATATCTGAATGCTACCGATGTACTGCACTGCCTCAAGATTAGGGCTTTTACCTTTCACCGAAAGTTTTGTACACGTTTGTTTAAGTGTATCTTAAACAGAAGTTCGGGCTTTGAAACAAAAGAAAAAGAATCTTCCCGTAGCAGCATTTATCACAGAACAGATTTGTTTCGCGTCCTAGAAGTATATCACGGTTACGATACTGTATTTTCGTTGAGAAATATTAAGACGTTAGTGGTCCCCCACTATTACTGGTACAACACAGCTCATTTTCTACAATAGAAAGTGTTTCCATTTCAACAGAAGTATATTTACAAAAATGTTCCATGCGTGTAGATAACGGCAAATGCAGTAACAAGCAGTCTATAAACGGGAGAGAGCTCTGTAATTGGCAGGCCTACTCGTGTGGGGCACAACTCTATTAACACAAACTGGATACGTGATCTCAACGAATAGTACAGATAGTTTGAAATGTTGCTGAGATCTCATTCTTGTAGTTCTAGCGAAGCAATTCGGTAAGTAAACGTATACAACTTCCATTAAGAACAATATTATTCAAAACTATCATACGCAGAAGAAGACTGAATGTTTACAAGGGGTTAAGTTACTTACAGGAAATGAGCAGCAGCGATAGAGCACATAACTGCCCTCGTCGGAGGCCCATTATAAACTGCCGGAAAACAGACAGCAGCGAAGGGAAGCCAGCAGCTTGTAGCGATCGCTTGAATGACGGGAATACCGTTACAGGGCAAGGAATGCTGGCGAAATTCGGACATGGGGATTTGCAGACATCAAGGTTTGACGGAGGTTTGCGCTCAATTTAAAGCAGATCTTTGTCTCTGCAACAACCGGTATTAACAAATAGGAATAAAGGTCTTAATATACAGATTTAGAATTTTACCATTGTTCACTAAGTATTGCTACAGCTAAGTGTTCAGGTTCATTAATCGTTTGCGATGATTTCCTTTGGCTGGCGTGCATTTTACGGGCTACCAGATAATGTGTAAATACGATGTACTGCTCGAAGTGGAAGCACTTTACCGGCAGATGAAATATGGACCACTGCTGTGATTTAATTCGACAAGAACATATATTCTGTTCGAACATTATGAATTACCTCGAAGGAAACGGTCTATAGACACACAGTCAACTTGGGTTTCGAAAACATCGTTCCTGTGAAACACAACTAGCTCTTTAGTCATATGAAGTGCTGAGTGCTATTGACAAGGGATTTCATTCGATTCCGTATTCCTGGATTTCCGAAAGGTTTTTGACACTGTACTACACAAGCAGCTCGTAGTGAAATTGCGTGCTTATCGAATATAGTCTCAATTATGTGACTGGATTTACGATGTCCTGTCAGAGGGGTCACACTTTGACGTAACTGACGGAAAGACATCGAGAAAAACAGAAGTGGTATACAAATTGAGTAACATCGGGAATAGGCTGCAATCCTGTCTCACTCCCTTCTCAACCACTGCTTCCCTTTTATGCCCCTCGACTCTAATAACTGCCATCTCGTTACTGTACAAATTATACAGTCTTTCGCTCCCTGTATTTTACCCCTGCCACATTCAGAATCTGAAAAGAGACTATTCCATTCAACAATGTCAAAAGCTTTCTCTATGTCTGTAAATTAACCTATCTTCTATTAGAAGTCGTTGGGTCAGTACTGCTTCGCGTGTTCCTACGTTTCTCCGGAAACCAAACTGATCTTCCACGAGATCGGTTTCTACCAGTTTTTCCATTCTTCTACATCTACATCCATACTCCGGAAGCCACCTAACGGTGTGGGGCGGAGGGTACTTTGAGTACCTCTATCAGTTCTCCCTTCTATTCCAGCCTCGTATTGTTCGTGGAAAGAAGGATTGTCGGTATGCCTCTGTGTGGGCTCTAATCTCTCTGATTTTATCCTCACAGTCTCTTCGTGAGATATACGTAGGAGGGAGCAATATACTGCTTGACTCCTCGGTGAAGGTTTATGTTCTCGAAACTTCAACAAAAGCCCGTACCGAGCTACTGAGTGTCTCTCCTGCAGAGTCGTCCACTGGAGTTTATCTATCATCTCCGTAACGCTTTCGCGATTACTAAATGATCCTGTAAAGAAGCGCGCTGCTCTCCCTTGGATCTTCTCTATCTCTTCTATCAACCCTAGCTGGTACGGATCCCACACTGCTGAGCACTATTCAAGCAGTGGGTGAACAAGCGTACTGTAACCTACTTCCTTTGTTTTCGGATTGCATTTCCTTAGGATTCTTCAAATGAATCTCAGTCTGGCATCTGCTTTACCGACGATCAACTTTATATGATCATTCCATTTTAGATCACTCCTAATGCGTACTCCCAGATAATTTATGGAATTAACTGCTTCCAGTTGCTGACCTGCTATATTGTAGCTAAATGATAAGGGATTTTTCTTTCTATGTATTCGCAGCACATTACACTTGTCTACATTGAGATTCAACTGCCATTCCCTGCACCATGCGTCAATTCTCTGCAGATCCTCCTGCATTTCAGTACAATTTTCCATTGTTACAACCTCTCGATATACCACAGCATCATCCGCAACAAGCCTCAGTGAACTTCCGATGTCATCCACAAGGTCATTTATGTATATTGTGAAAGCAACGGTCCTACGACACTCCCCTGCGGCACACCTGAAATCACTCTTACTTCGGAAGACTTCTCTTCATTGAGAATGACATGCTGCGTTCTGTTATCTAGGAACTCTTCAATCCAATCACACAATTTGGTCTGATAATCCATATGCTCTTATTTTGTTCATTAAACGACTGTGGGGAAGTATCGGACGCCTTGCGGAAGTCAAGAAACACAGCATCTACCTGGGAACCCGTGTCTATGGCCCTCTGAGTCCCGTGGACGAATAGCGCGAGCTGGGTTTCACACGACCGTCTTTTTCGAAACCCATGCTGATTCCTACAGAGTAGATTTCTAGTCTCCAGAAAAGTCGTTATACTCGAATACAATACGTGTTCCAAAATTCTACAAGTGATCGACGTTAGAGATATAGATCTATAGTTCTGCACATCTGTTCGATGTCCCTTCTTGAAAACGGGGATGACCCGTGCCCTTTTCCAATCCTTCGGAACGCTACGCTCTTCTAGAGACCTACGGTATATCGCTCCAAGAAGGGGGGCAAGTTCCTTCGCGTACTCTGTCTAAAATCGAACTGGTATCCCATCAGGTCCAGCGGCCTTTCCTCTTTTGTGCGATTTTAATTGTCTCCTTCTGTCGTCTATTTCGATATCTACCATTTTGTCATCTGTGCGACAATCTAGAGAAGGAACTACAGTGCAGTCTTCCTCTGTGAAACAGCTTTGGAAAAAGACACTTAGTATTTCGGCCTTTAGTCTGCCATTCTCTGTTTCAGTACCATTTTGGTCACAGAGTGTCTGGACATTTTGTTTTGATCCACCAACCGCTTTGACATAAGACCAAAATGTCTTAGGCTTTTCTGCCAATTCAGTACATAGAACTGTACTTTCGAATTCATTGAACGCCTCTCGCATAGCCCTCCTCACACTACATTTCGCTCCGCGTAATTTTTGTTTGTCTGCAAGGCTTTAGCTATGTTTATGTTTGCTGTGAAGTTCCCTTTGCTTCCACAGCAGTTTTCTAACTCGGTTGTTGTACCACGGTGGCTCTTTTTCATCTCTTACGATCTTGCTTGGTACGTACTCATCTAACGCATATTGTAATATGGTTTTGAACTTTGTCCACTGATCCTCAACACTATCTGTACTTGAGACAAAACTTTTGTGTTGAGCCGTCAGGTACTCTGAAATCTGCTTTTTGTCACTTTTGCTAAACAGAAAAATCTTCCTACCTTTTTTTAATATTTCTATTTACGGCTGAAATCATCGATGCAGTAACCGCTTCATGATCGCTGATTTCCTGTTCTGCGTTAACTGTTTCAAATAGTTCGGGTCTGTTTGCCACCAGAAGGTCTAATATGTTATCGCCACGAGTCGGTTCTCTGTTTAACTACTCAAGGTAGTTTTTAGATAAAACACTTTAAAAAATTTCAATGGATTCTTTGTCCCTGCCACCCGTTATGAACGTCTGAGTCTCCCAGTCTATATCCGGCAAATTAAAATCTCCACCCAGAACTATAACATGGTGGGGAAATCTACTCGAAATATTTTCCAAATTATCCTTCAGGTTCTCAGCCACAATAGCTGCTGAGCCAGGGGGCCTATAGAGACATCCAATTACCACGTCTGAGCCAGCTTTAACCGTGACCTTCACACAAATTATTTCACATTTCGGATCTCCGTGAATTTCCTTCGATACTATTGCGCTTCTTATCGCTATAAACTTCACTGTCCAGCCTGTCTCTGCGGTATACATTCCAATCTGAGTTTAGAATTTCATTACTGTTTACATCTGGTTTCAGCCAACTTTCTGTCCCTAGTACCAAGGGGGCATTGTGACCGTTTATTAATGAGAGCAGTTCTGGGACCTTTCTATAGACATTCTTCTATAAAGGATTCGTGTTAGTATTTTGCAATCGTGACTTATTACCCTGGTAGTTCGGTAATTTTCCCACCTGTCAGCACCTGCTTTCTTTGGAGTTGGAATTACAATATTCTTGTTGAAGTCTGAGTGTATTTCACCTGTCTCATACATCTTCCCAACACATGGAAGAGTTTTGTCATGGCTGGTTCTCCCAAGACTATCAATAACTAACGGAATGTTGTCTACTCATTTCGACATAAGTAAAGGACTTATTAGTAAAGGACATAATTAACAGAGGCGATGACTGCAGGTGTTTATTGTAAGTTAGTGGTAAAGTATTTGAAATCAACATTCTGTACTGGTCTGCTCGACAACAAATTATATAAAAAGTTAAGTATCTCTTGTAAAAGTTATCCATCAGCCTTCATTTGTGGTGTTATTCCGGTGCAGAATAATACAGAAAAAATGGCATTTATCTTTTCCACGTCATTTTAATCAGATATAACACGACAAATGGTGACCGTTGATATGAACGATCGCGATCCCGATACTTGAATTATTATTGTGTGACAGTCAAATTTATGAACAGCGAATTTCGTGTATAATAATGCTTTTTTTTCTTTTTTTGTTTATCTATGAGAGAAAAAGTTATAAGGAAATATGTCATTATATAACAAAACAAACATACTAAAAGAGATATGGGTCAAAGGTGAATGCTGAGAGAAAGATGAAATACGTGAAAATAGACCTAGACTCCAAATGAGCTAGCACAGTTTATTTTTTATTATCTCGCTTCTTTCGTAACATTATTCAAGTAAAAGCAGTTATAACTCAGCCTAAGAGCCTTAGATGATTTTTCCTATGCAGTTATAATCAAAAAACATTTTGTGTCTTGGCGGAACGGTTCATTGCTACAACTTTCTACATCGCTGAGAGCTCACTGCTTAGCAATTATCTTATTGCATCCGCACTTTTCCTTTCAGTTTTCGGAAAATCTGAGTTACTAGTTTTCTTGTCGTATCTTTTAAAAATGACCAGCATTAACAGCATATCTGATGTAGAGCAAACCATCAGTGAACCTGTTAACGCAAACGAAATAATTAGCCAGAATAACGCCGCGACCAACGAAAGTGAAACCACATTTCAACCGTGAGGAAATATTTCTCAGGCGAGTGAAGAGCCACATTTGGCATAAAATTCTCTCGAACCACACGTTTCTGGAGAAGTACCTGTTCCTGTACCGAGTGATGTCTTGCCACAATTATCGAGTGAAATTTTTCTTTCTTCCGAACGGTCTTGTCGAAGAGGCAACACTGGTGTCGTCACATTCCTGTTAGTCTACGACTGGAAACCAGGTCGGGTGTAACAGTAATACTACGCCACGGCAGTGGATGTTGCCACTCAGTGTTACATGGATGTTTTCACTCTGTGAGCGTCCACGTCCACGGAGGCGAGTTCATTATATTTAGTAATTCAGAAATAATCATGGAGAAAATAAACTGTTTTTTTTTTTTAATTGAAAAACACTCGGAATTACATAGCCGACATAGGTGATATTGAAAAAAAAGTTTAAAAACTAGAATAACAAAATTGTAAAAATTTGATGACTTGCTTTCTTTCTCTCAGTCAGTTTCACAGACAACCTGTAAACGGCAACTGCACGAATTTAGAGACTTTTCCGACATCTACCGATCAGAAGCAGGGCAGACTTTTCCGGCATTTACCGATCAGAAGCAGGACGGCAGGGCGTTTAAAACGATTGTTTCCTTATACTGACCATGAATTTTTCCTGACGCTGACGTGAGGCAACAGATTCACTATTATTGCAAGATTGTAGTGACACTCAGTGGAAGCATTTTCACCTCATTATTTGCGACTGATAACATGAGGGAAATGATGTACGTGAGACACACTGCCCGGTCACATAACCAGAGCAGGATGTGACTCAGGCACTCCTCGGACAAAAATATGGATATATTGCCATCTCGAATCATAAAAGTAGAATACATAGGCTGCAGCATATTATCAATAGGACATTCTGGAGACTACAGAAAGTTCCACGGTGCTAAAAGAAACTAAAAAAAACTTCTGATGTGAAGTACCGGAGGTTCTGGCTGTTCGGCCAAAATTCTGTTGTGCGCCGTCATTTCAAAAGTGATGATTACAGGATACACCACACACCCGTGAGCATGTGAGATCGTGCATACATACCATAGACTGTGCGTATTGAACCTCGTATAAAGAAAAGCTACAGTCTTTTGGGGTTACTTGAAAGACCTTTGAATGTAGGCACGATTCCAACTGAGTGTTCGCTGTGCGACGTTCATCTTTTTATTTTCTCAGTTTTGACTAGGTTTGAGGAAAGCACACTGGCCTGATGTGGGAAAATTCGTTACTTTCCCTCCAAAGTCTGATTATCCAATCATGCGAATCTTTTCAGACATAATGCTTTGGTACAAAGAAGTCGACCAATCAATGGAACCTGACTAGGAGTTAGTACCAACCTTCTCCAAACCAAAATGCATTCAGTGAACCGAGAATGGGAAATTTGTGCACGGTCCCTCTGTATTCTGGAGAAGAAAGCGAAATTCTCGCTGGTCACTAGGTCAATGCTTGGAGATCGTCCCCTCCAGACCGAATTTTTCGAGAGTTAGGAGGAGACGAGGATTCCGTTTCGGGACCTGCCGTAGTGAGGACGCCTGGACCTGTCCTGGCATCGGTGGCGGTTATTCTCGGCCGCCATCTTAGCCATTTAGCATTTGGTGCTGACCTGTTCTTGGGGCGCGTGTTTCCGAGTTGTAAGTTTCGCATTTTTCAATTAACGCTGTCGGCTATCTGAGCAGCTCACAATCTGCAGGATTCGCAGCGCAATTTGAGTTACTCGATTACTTTTCTTATTTCGCGAGTCTTGCACTTAGCTACTTTGCATTTGCGAGCTCCGCAGATTACGAAAGTTTGCTGCTCTCGCCAAGCAGTCTTCCAGTAGAGTCGACGTATCCTCCAACGTTCGGATACAATTAAGCTTCAAGTGGGCCAGTGTTTGCCGTTAATGTTCAGAGAACTTGAGTTCACATAATAGTAGCTTCTTACTAGTCATTTTCTTTGGTTCATGTAGAACTTTGTTGACAACAAACCGATGTTGTTCAGTGCATTATTGTTTTGCAATTATAGACCCAACTGTCGTACAGCTAATCCTAACTAGGCAACCCTTTAAATAATAAATGTGGTTAGTTACTTGCATGTCTAATTTGTTGTCTCACTGTGACGGTATTTCCGTTGCAGTATAGCTGCCTACACTTCGGCGATTTGGATTAATTTATTTAAATTAATGTATAATGAGCATTGCACTCACTCGTCTAGCGTTTCGATGTTGAAGTAGTAACTGCGGTAGGCAGACAGCACCCGAAACTGCCAGTCTCAGCATGAGTTAAACAAAATGTCTCATTGGGACGCTAACAGTGTAGCGGCTAAAAGGGTTAGATTTCAAAATATAGGTCAGTATTGTTGTTGTTGTGGTCTTCAGTCCTGAGACTGGTTTGATGCAGCTCTCATTGCTACTCTATCCTGTGCAAGCTTCTTCATCTCCCAGTACCTACTGCAACCTACATCCTTCTGAATCTGTTTAGCGTATTCATCTCTTGGTCTCCCTCTACGATTTTTACCCTCCACGCTGCCCTCCAATACTAAATTGGTGATCCCTTGATGCCTCAGAACATGTCCTACCAACCTATCCCTTCTTCTAGTTAAGTTGTGCCACAAACTTCTCTTCCCCCCAATCCTATTCAATAGCTCCTCATTAGTTATATGATCTACCCAGCTAATCTTCAGCATTCTTCTGTAGCACCACATTTCGAAAGCTTCTATTCTCTTCTTGTCCAAACTAGTTATCGTCCATGTTTCACTTCCATACAAGGCTACGCTCCATACAAATACTTCAGAAACGACTTCCTGACACTTAAATCTATACTCGATGTTAACAAATTTCTCTTCTTCGGAAATGCTTTCCTTGCCATTGCCAGTCTACATTTGATATCCTCTCTACTTCGACCATCATCAGTTATTTTGCTCACCAAATAGCAAAACTCCTTTACTACTTTAAGCATCTCATTTCCTAATGTAATTCCCTCAGCATCAACCGACTTAATTCGACTACATTCCATTATCCTTGTTTTGCTTTTGTTGATGTTCATCTTATATCCTCCTTTCATGACACTGTCAATTCCGTTCAACTGCTCTTCCAAGTCCTTTGCTGTCTCTGACAGAATTACAATGTCATCGGCGAACCTCAAAGTTTTTATGTCTTCTCCATGGATTTTAATACCTACTCCGAACTTTCCTTTTGTTTCCTTTACTGCTTGCTCAATATACAGATTGAATAGCATCGGGGAGAGGCTACAACCCTGTCTCACTCCCTTCCCAACCACTGCTTCCCTTTCATGTCCCTCGACTCTTATAACTGCCATCTGGTTTCTGTACAAATTGTAAATAGCCGTTCGTTCCCTCTATTTTACCCCTGCCACCTTCAGAATTTGAAAGAGAGTATTCCAGTCAACGTTGTCAAAAGCTTTCTCTAAGTTTGCAAATGCTAGAAACGTAGGTTTGCCTTTCCTTAAACTAGCTTCTAAGATAAGTCGTAGGGTCAGTATTGCCTCACGTGTTCCAATATTTCTACGTAATCCAAACTGATCTTCCCCGAGGTCAGTTTCTACCAGTTTTTCCATTCGTCTGTAAAGAATACGCGTTAGTATTTTGCATCCGCGACTTATTAAACTGATTGTTCGGTAATCTTCACATACGTCAGCACCTGCTTTCTTTGGGATCGAAATTATTACATTCTTCTTGACGTCTGAGGGTATTTCGCCTGTCTCATACATCTTGCTCACCAGATGGTATAGTTTTATCAGGACTGGCTCTCCAAAGGCCGTCAGTAGTTCTAATGGAATGTTGTCTACTCCCGGGGCCTTGTTTCGACTCAGGTCTTTCAGTGCTCTGCCAAACTCTTTACGCAGTATCGTATCTTCCATTTCATTTTCATCTACATCCTCTTCCATTTCCATAATATTGTCCTCAAGTACATTGCCCTTGTATAGGCCCTCTATATACTCCCTCCACCTTTCTGCTTTCCCTTCTTTGCTTAGAACTGGGTTTCCATCTGAGCTCTTGATATTCATACAAGCGATTCTCTTTTCTCCAAAGGTCTCTTTAATTTTCCTGTAGGCAGTATCTATCTTACCCCTAGTGAGATAACCCTCTACATCCTTACATTTGTCCTCTAGCCATCCCTGCTGAGCCATTTTGCACTTCCTGTCGATCTCGTTTTTGAGACGTTTGGATTCCTTTTTGCCTGCTTCATTTACTGCATTTTTATATTTTCTCATTTCATCAATTAAATTCAGAATTTTTCTGTTACCCAAGAATTTCTTCTAGCCCTCGTCTTTTTACCTACTAGCTCCTCTGCTGCCTTCACTACTTCATCTCTCAAAGCTACCCATTCTTCTTCTACTGTATTTCTTTCCCCATTCCTGTCGATTGTTCCCTTATGCTCTCCCTGAAACTCTGTATAACCTGTGGTTTTTTCAGTTTATCCAGGTTCCATCTCCTTAAATTCCCACCTTTTTGCAGTTTCTTCAGTTTTAATCTACAGTTCATAACCAATAGATTGTGATCAGAGTCCACATCTGCCCCTGGAAATGTCTTACAATTTAAAACCTGGTTCCTAAATCTCTGTATTACCATTATGTAATCTATCTGAAACCTGTCAGTATCTCCAGGCTTCTTCCATGTATATAACCTTCTTTTATGATTATTGAACCAGGTTAGTATTAACTATTACAAAAATTGTAAAATATGGGTGCATCAAGTTACACCTTGGCAGAGGATTTTTTTGAAATACTTGTGTTTCTAAGGTTAAATTATATGGTAAAAACGTCATATGTAGTTAGTAACACTGCAGAAACGGTTTTAAAAATGTACAGAATTAATAATAATAACGAGCGTACGGCATTGGTGGCCGGGAGACCCCTCGCCGGGCGGTTCGGCCGCCGCTCCACAAGTTCTTTAACGCCACTGCGGCGAAATGCGAGTGAATGAGGATGAAATGATGATGAAAGACGCACAACAGCCAGTCATCTCGAGGCAGAGAAAATCCCTTACCCTGCCGGGAATCGAAACCGGGACCCCGTGCGCGGGAAGCGAGAACGCTACCGCAAGACCACGAGCCGCAGACTGTACAGAATTAATTTAGCTGTATAATTAGTAAATGTAAATGTCGTGTGATTAGGGCCTCCCGTCGGGTAGACCGTTCGCCGGGTGCAAGTCTTTCGATTTGACGCCACTTCGGCGACATGCGCGTCGATGGGGATGAAATGATGATGATTAGGACAACACAACACCCAGTCCCTGAGCGGAGAAAATCTCCGACCCAGCCGGGAGTCGAACCCGGGCTCTTAGAATTGAGATTCTGTCGTGCTGACCACTCAGCTACCGGGGGCGGGCTGTATAATTAATAATAATTGTACTAGCAAGTTTGAGGGATCTAAGAATGTAGCGATTGGACACTTCAGTAATTCTATCACATGTGGTCACAGACACGGCGCATTAAATTGCTTCATATCGCTGAAGACTACAGAAAGCCACTAGACACCTTTTTTATTAATTTAAGCAACAAACCTCTTTGAAGCCTCGTTTGCCGCAGGGGATTAGCCGAGCTGCCTTAGGCGCTGCAGTCATGGACTGTGCGGCTGGTCCCGGTGGAGATTCGAGTCCTCCCTCGAGCATGGGTGTGTGTGTTTGTCCTTAGGATAATTTAGGTTAAGTAGTGTGTAAGCTTAGGTACTGATGACCTTAGCAGTTAAGTCCCATAAGATTTCACACACATTTGAACATTTTTGAAGCCTCGTTTTTTGAACCTATTTCGCACTTCAGGGGCATTACAATAAAATCAATCACATTTAGATTGTGAAATACTGAATCATAGAGAAGGCGCCACATAAACGATACGCGGAACAACTGACGTGAGTGGTGCAAACTAAAAGAACGTAGTGGGTGCGAGTCAGCGCTGCTCCGCCCGTGTATAGGTGCGAGTGGCCAGCAGACGCTGCGGCAGACCTTGCTGTGTGGTGCACGCAGACAGGCCGGCCCGCACTGGCACAGTACACACGTGCGGCAACACTATACTCGGCGCACTGACACTCACATGCATTAGTAGCAGGATTACAGCATATGAACGTGTGTATTTATGGTACACATATCCTCCTAAACCACTGGACTGACTTCATCTATACTTGGTATATATACAGGGTGTTTCAAAAATGACCGGTATATTTGAAACGGCAATAAAAACTAAACGAGCAGCGATAGAAATACACCGTTTGTTGCAATATTCTTGGGACAACAGTACATTTTCAAGCAGACAAACTTTCGAAATTACAGTAGTTACAATTTTCAACAACAGATGGCGCTGCGGTCTGGGAAACTCTATAGTACGATATTTTCCACATATCCACCATGCGTAGCAATAATATGGCGTAGTCTCGGAATGAAATTACCCGAAACCTTTGACAACGTGTCTGGCGGAATGGCTTCACATGCAGATGAGATGTACTGCTTCAGCTGTTCAATTGTTTCTGGATTCTGGCGGTACACCTGGTCTTTCAAGTGTCCCCACAGAAAGAAGTCACAGGGGTTCATGTCTGGCGAATAGGGAGGCCAATCCACGCCGCCTCCTGTATGTTTCGGATAGCCCAAAGCAATCACACGATCATCGAAATATTCATTCAGGAAATTAAAGACGTCGGCCGTGCGATGTGGCCGGGCACCATATTGCATAACCACGAGGTGTTCGCAGTGTCGTCTAAGGCGGTTTGTACCGCCACAAATTCACGAAGAATGTCCAGATAGCGTGATGCAATAATCGTTTCGGATCTGAAAAATGGGCCAATGATTCCTTTGGAAGAAATGGCGGCCCAGACCAGTACTTTTTGAGGATACAGGGACGATGGGACTGCAACATGGGGCTTTTCGGTTCCCAATATGCGCCAGTTCTGTTTATTGACGAAGCCGTCCAGGTAAAAATAAGCTTCGTCAGTAAACCAAATGCTGCCCACATGCATATCGCCGTCATCAATCCTGTGCACTATATCGTTAGCGAATGTCTCTCGTGCAGCAACGGTAGCGGCGCTGAGGGGTTGCCGCGTTTGAATTTTGTATGGATAGAGGTGTAAACTCTGGCGCATGAGACGATACGTGGACGTTGGCGTCATTTGGACCGCAGCTGCAACACGGCGAACGGAAACCCGAGGCCGCTGTTGGATCACCTGCTGCACTAGCTGCGAGTTGCCCTCTGTGGTTGCCGTACGCGGTCGCCCTACCTTTCCAGCACGTTCATCCGTCACGTTCCCAGTCCGTTGAAATTTTTCAAACAGATCCTTTATTGTATCGCTTTTCGGCCCTTTGGTTACATTAAACCTCCGTTGAAAACTTCGTCTTGTTGCAACAACACTGTGTTCTAGGCGGTGGAATTCCAACACCAGAAAAATCCTCTGTTCTAAGGAATAAACCATGTTGTCTACAGCACACTTGCACGTTGTGAACAGCACACGCTTACAGCAGAAAGACGACGTACAGAATGGCGCACCCACAGACTGCGTTGTCTTCTATATCTTTCACATCACGCGCAGCGCCATCTGTTGTTGAAAATTGTAACTACTGTAATTTCGAAAGTTTGTCCGCCTGAAAATGTACTGTTGTCCCAAGCACATTGCAACAAACGGTGTATTTCTATCGCTGCTCGTTTAGTTTTTATTGCCGTTTCAAATATACCGGTCATTTTTGAAACACCCTGTATCTCTTACCATCTGGCAACAATCACTGAAGGGTGAGAACCACCTACTTATCGTAGTTCCGAAAATACATCATAAACACTGAGAAGCGTAAAAAACTGTCACACAGTGTATGACGTTTAAATTTATTACTTTGTTGCTATTAACTCTGTTCGCAACACATTTTGCAGACAGTATCCACGTCTGCTGCTGAATGTACTTACAGAAATGTATCAAGGTATGGCAGGTAGTTCAAGAGATATGAAGTCATGAACGCTGAGATACTGTACGTGAAAAATGTCACATCATGTGTGAAGTTTTAATACATTTATTCTTTCCACTTCTACAGTCGAGTTAATTCAAGTAAATCTCTAGTGCCTGGCAGCACTTTTGACAGCTTTCAACTGTGAAATGCAAACGGCTATAGACGAAAATAATAGTTGTCTATAGAGCCATAAAGAGTGTTCCCACAGAGATGTTGACAAAATCGTGTTGTAGAAACCTGAAGCAGCTGCTCTTACTGTACACATCCTCTCCAGAATCATCTCACACCAAGTCTGCAGCAGGAGAACATACAAGGTTTCGGTTCCTATAGAACACTGGCAAAATAAATACCTGACAATGCCATGTTTTTCAGGTAGTATGTTAACAAACCAGAAATATATATTTTGGTATACTTGTTATAATTTATAAAAAAATACCATACCCTGATTCCAAACAAACATTTCACAATGATGAACAAAACACAAATGATTAGGCTCCTGCAAGTGGTCTAGGGAGGAGATGGGGAGGGGTTTCCAACCATTTTAATGTGTTCCTATTGGTGTAGATCATTGTAGGAAAAGTAATGGGTTTCCCTTCATTTTAATGTCTTCCTTAAGGCCCACATCTGTGGGAGGGGGAGGGGGGCATGAGCTCGTTATAAATCATGTTCTGTGTAAGAGCTGGCATAGTGGATGTGGAGCCTTCATTTTTCCACCATTTTTTACGTCACACAATTGCCTATGGGCCACTTATCACGTTACATACTGACCTTGGATGTTGCACAAACAAGCATCCCAGAGGCATGGGCAGCAAGTGACATGTATCAGGTTACATTTTGTCCTTGAGGTATCTCATGCAGTTTCCCGATATGCGTGAGCAGGGGGGCAGGGCGAAGTGTGATCATGACCTTGAGATAAGGTGGTTATCTGCGGCAGAACTGGCTCTCCTATGCTACTTACCTGCTCTGACAACCAACAATAATCGACAGTTATCCTTGCCGTCAAAATGTTGTCGACTACAGCAGTTCGCTCTCCACGGGAATGCCGTTACCTCTGAATCAAGATACAAACAGAACACCAATAATGTGTGATAAGTACAACCTGGCAACAGTGAAATGCACACTTATCACACATCTTCCCACAAACTTGGAGACTGTCGACCATCTAAACAGCTTGAGGACTTCTTGAACAATACCACTACCACAAGCCTCTGCAGTGACACTCGATTCAGACATCGAATCAGAGGCTATTTTCATTGTAGCGAGATCTTTTCACGAAATTATAATCACCAATTTTCTCCTCTGAATGCCCAGAGATTTTATTGACTGCCACCTGTGTAGGGAGAAATGACCTCCAGGTAAGATAAGAGAAATCAGAGGTGGCATGGAAAGATTTAGGTGTTCGTTTTTCCCACGTGCTAATCGAGAATTGAACAGTAGAAAAATTAATAGCACCTATGCAATGCTCTCAGTATGTTGCAAGTAAAGCAACAGCAGCTAGCTGGAACGCAGGCAGCAACAGGGAAGTAACTGATTTTGTGACATCTTACGAGTTCCTAACCACGAGCGAATGGTATAGTTTCATCTGTGTGCTTCGGTAATTTAGTTTCTTGAGTTTCTGCATGTTAATTTAATATTTATTAGACACAGTTCTCGCGTTTTCGCTTGTGTCGGAAAGTAAACCGATTTTGTGACATATTACATGTTTCTAATCAAGAGCGAATTATTTAGTCTCACATGAGTGCTTTGGTAGTTCGGTTTTTGAATCTCTGTGTAGTAATCTAATTTATTGGTCACAGTTCTTGCGGTTTCCTCTATGTCTACAGCAGAGTTCTGTAGTGTGTGTCAATTGTCCTTGTTTGTCTGTGTAGTGTAGTTTTCCACGGTCCTTAGTATGGTTATGGACTGTGATTACTGTGTGTGGATGGCAGCCAAGTTGGTGACACTTTGCTAACAGCTCCAGGCTTTGATGGTTTGAAGTTGCAGTGGATGGGCATCACTGATAAGGGCCAGCCGTGGGGATCCAATGGATGTTCAGCACATCTGAGTCCGCTGATTGGTCCACAACACTGACCAGTCCAGTTGCTGCTCGCACTGTGGTTGATCCCTCATCCGTGGTCGAGTGGAAGTCGCCTTCGGGCGTGGCAGATGGTGAACAACTTCCCAGCGTGCTGCACATACGGCCTCCCCAGTTAGTCTCACAAACCGGTTCCAGGTGCTGTCTGTGGTTGCAGCGAGCCAGATGCAGTCACTTGGCCTGTTTCAGAGGAGACCTTTCAGCCTGCAAGATCCAGGCAATCACAGAGATGGGAATTATTGGTAGTTGATAGCTCCAATAATAGGCACATTACGGTGCCCCTTGGGGATATGGCTGCCAAGGAGGGGAAGAAAGCCAATGTGCACTCTGTGTGCATACTGGCTGGTGTTATTCCAGATGTGGATTAGGTCCTTGTGGATACCATGAAAAGCACAGGGCGCAGCTAACTGCAGTTGGCAGCTCACATCGGTACCGATGATATATGTCGCTTTGTCTCTGGTTTCGAGCAGTCGCAGGAGTGTTAAAGGGTGCCATTCTCGCTTGCGTGATGAAAGCAGAGCTCACCATTTGCAGCATAGTGGACAGGACCGATCGCAGACCTCTGGTACAGAGCCAAGTCAAGGGTCTGAACCAGATGCTCAGACGGTTCTGTGACCGTGTAGGCTGCAGACTCCTCAACTTGCGCCATATGGTGGTGGGGTTTCGGGTTCTGCTGAACAGTTCAGGAGTCCACTAGATGCGGGAGGCGGCTACACAAGTACACGGGACTGTGTGGTATGGACTGGGCAGTTTTTTAGGTTAAATGATCTCAGGGGAACACAAAAGGGTTTCAGTCTCAAAGGGTGCAGGTCAAACACAGGAAGAATTTAGGTCCAGGAACCACCAGTATAACAGTTGTAAATTGTCGTAGCTATGTTGGGAGGCGCTAATAGAGCTCCAAGCGCTAGTAGAAAGCACTGATGCTCAAATTGTTATAGTTACTGAAAGCTGGCTAAAGCCGAATTTTTCGAAGAACCTAACGGCGTTCAGAAAGGACAGGCTAAACACAGTTCTACCAAAAATTGAAATAGATAGTTGCTGTGAGTTAGTAAGTGCAGAGATCCTTCTTGGCAACCAGAATCAAATAATAATTGGATTTTTTACATACCTCCCCACACACATGATGCAATTGTTGAAAGCTTCAAAGAAATCTTAATAATTTCAAACGCGTACTCGACTCATACAATTACAGTTGGTGGTGACTTCAATTTACCCTCGATATGTTGGAGAAAATACAAGTTTAAATCCGGAGGTATGCGTAAAGCATTATCCAAAATTGTTCTAAACACATTCTCCGAAAATTATTTCGAGCGGCTAGTTCATGAGCCCACGAGAATAGTAAACGGTTGTGAACACACACTTGACTTCTTAGCAGCAAATAATTCTGAGCTGATAACGAGATCAAAACGGATACAGGGATTAGTGAACGGAGGGTTGTCGTAGCGAGACTGAATGTCGTAACCCGCAAATCGTCCAAAAATAAACGAAAATATACTTATTCAAACAAGCGGATAAAACCACTTGACGCCTTCCTGAGAAACAACCTCCACTCTTCCAAATTAACAATGTAAGTGTAAACCAAATGCGGCTTAAGTTCACGGAAATAGTATCGACAGTAATTGAGAGCTTTATCCCAAATATATTGACAAACGACGGAGCTAATAATTCCCCTTGGTACAGAAAACGGGGTAGAACTTTGCTGTAGAAATAACGAAAAAAGCATGCCAAATTAAAACATACGCAAAATATCCAAGATTGGTGATCTTTAACAGGAGCTCGAAATTTAACGCGGACTTCAACACCACTGCTTATAGCAGTTTCTACAACGAAACTTTATCTCGAAACCTGGCAGAAAATCCAAAGACATTCTGGACAATTGCGAAGTATGCTGGTGGCAAGACACAATCAATGACTTCTCTGCGCGATATCAATAGAAATACTATCGACGACACTGCTGCCAAAGCAGAGTTACTAAACACAGTCTTCCCAAATGCCTTTACGAAAGAAGACGAAGTAAATATTCCAGAATTCGAATCAAGAACAGTGGCCAACATGAGTGACTTAGAAGTTGATATCCTCAGAGTAGTGAAGCAATTTAAATCACTTAACGAAAGCCCCCATGAACCATGGACCTTGCCGTTGGTGGGGATGCTTGCGTGCCTCAGCGTTATAGATGGCCGTACTGTAGGTGCAACCACAACGGAGGGGTATCTGTTGAGAGGCCAGACAAACGTGTGGTTCCTGACGAGGGGCAGCAACCTTTTCAGTAGTTGCAGGGACAACAGTCTGGATGAATAACTGATCTGGCCTTGTAACAATAACCAAAACGGCCTTGCTGTGCTGGTACTGCGAACGGCTGAAAGCAAGGGGAAACTACAGCCGTAATTTTTCCGGAGGGCATGCTGCTTTACTGTATGGGTAAATGATTATGGCGTCCTCTTGGCTAAAATATTCCCTAGGTAAAATAGTCCCCCATTCGGATCTCCGGGCGGGGAATACTCAAGAGGACGTCGTTATCAGGATAAAGAAAACTGGCGTTCTACGGATCGGAGCGTGGAATGTCAGATACCTTAATCGGGCAGGTAGGTTAGAAAATTTAAAAAGGGAAGTGGATAGGTTGAAGTTAGATATAGTGGGAATTAGTGAAGTTCGGTGGCAGGAGGAACAAGACTTTTGGTCAGGTGAGTACAGGGTTATAAATACAAAATCAAATAGGGGTAATGCAGGAGTAGGTTTAACAATGAATAAAAAAATAGGAGTGCGGGTGAGCTACTACAAACAGCATAGTGAATGCATTATTGTGGTCAAGAAAGACACGAAGCCCACGCCTACTACAGTAGTACAAGGTTATATGCCAACTAGCTCTGCAGATGATGAAGAAATTGATGAAATGTATCATGAGATGAAAGAAATTATGCATGTAGTGAGAGGAAACAAAAATTTAATAGTCACAGGTGAATGGAATTCGAGAGTACGAAAAGGGAGAGAAGGAAACATAGTAGGTGAATATAGATTGGGGGTAAGAAATGAAAGAGGAAGCCGTCTGGTAGAATTTTGCACAGAGCATAGCTTAATCATAGCCAACACTTGGTTCCTTGATTCATAAAAGAAGGTTGTATACATAGAAGAATCCTGGAGATACTAGAAGGTGTCAGATATAATGGTAAGACAGAGATTTAGGAACCAGGTTTTAAATTTCCAGGGGCAGATGTGGACTCTGACCACAATCTATTGGTTATGAACTGTAGATTAAAACCGAAAAGACTGCAAAAACGTGGGAATTTGAGGAGATGGGACCTGGAAAAACTGAAAGAACCAGAGGTTGTACAGAGTTTCAGGGAGAGCATCACGGAACAATTGACAGAAATGGGGGAAGGAAATACAGTAGAAGAAGAATGTGTAGCTCTGAGGGATGAAGTAGTGAAGGCAGCAGAGGATATAGTAGGTAAAAGGACGAGGGCTAGTAGAAATCCTTGGCTAACAGAAGAGACATTGAATTTAATTGATGAAAGGAGAAAATATAAAAATGCAGTAAATGAAGCAGGCAAAAAGGAATACAAACGTCTCAAAAATGAGATCGACAGGAAGTGCAAAATGGCTAAGTAGGGATGGCTAGAGGACAAATGTAAGGATATAGAGGCTTATCTCACTAGGGGTAAGATAAATACTGCCTACATGAAAATTAAAGAGACCTTTGGAGAAAAGAGAGCCACTTGTATGAATATCAAGAACTCAGATGAAAACCCAGTTCTAAGCAAAGAAGGGAAAGCAGAAAGGTGGAAGGAGTATATAGGTGGTCTATACAAGGGCGATGAACTTGAGGACAATATTATGGAAATGGAAGAGGATGGGCGATACGATACCGCGTGAAGAGTTTGACAGTGCACCGAAAGACCTGAGTCGAAACAAGGCCTCGGGAGTAGACAACATTCCATTAGAATTACTGACAGCCTTGGGAGAGCCAGTCCTGACAAAACTCTACCATCTGGTGAGCAAGATGTATGAGACAGTATAAAGGCACATTTGCATGCCGAGCGTGAGCTTCCTCGGAAACTCGAAATATTAATTAAATAAATAATCAGTGACAAATAAATAAAGCCTATGGCACACAACTGCAGCGCTGTGTCGCTGATAAAACAAAAGCACAATTACGTTACTCTTATGTTTGATTAGAAAAGAGAGAGCTCTGGTAGAAATGGTGCGAGAAGCACGTATTTTATTCTATTGTCTGGCACACCGCCATATTTCATGTTATAGAAGAATACTGCGAGTTGCAACCAGACTAGGCACTCGATTCTGTAAAGAATTTATATTTATAAAAGTAAGTAGGATTATGAACTGTAGGCTTATTCATTGAATATATCTGATTTAACTAACTGTGTAACTTTTTTATGATTAGTAGACAATCACCTTTGTACGACGTATTGGCATGGCTGGCAAATTATTGAAATATTGAGATTTAGATTATGAGTCCGCACCTACCGCAGCAGTCTTTGGAAACGATTTATTTACGAAGTCCGATTATTTCAGTTTTATTTCACGGTCAACTACGAGTAACATTGCCTTTACGAAAAAAGCCATTGTCAAGCGTCTGATACCGAATAATTAAACGTCCACGTTCCAGATAAGCAAATATCAATTACAATTACAATCACCATCATACAGATAGAATAATTAATATTTAAACAATATTTTTATTTTATTTATTTTATATTGGCGACTGCGTGTCGGACTTGTTATTTTGTCATTTGTTACATTGTTCTCTTTGTTTCATGTGAAAAATCAACTTTCTGGACCTGGACGTGAATGTATGAGAGATAACAAAAAATCTGAAGATATTATCCAATTCTAAAATTTTGCGGGAAGACGCAATGAAACTTCCAGCAAAATAAGGTAAGACGCAGCATCTTTGCATTAGCAGGCTTGACCAGACGTATAATTCAGTGTATTAGCTTTTCAGTAGATTCTGTAGTGTTTCTTTCGCGCATAACAGTTTTCAGTGATAAATTTCATTCTCAGTACTTTTCCTTAAACAATAACGTATGCAACAATACCAATACACGAGTGTACAATATGGCCGACTTCTGTACAATACGTAGTAACATGGACAGCAGCCATTACCAATAATCTCAAATTCAGTTTATATTTTTAAATTAACAGACAGCCATTGTTGCTACGAGCGATTCATGCTCAACTGCATTTTATTTTAAAATCAGTGTCAAATATTTTCTTGAAACATATATCACGTGTGGCATGGTAATAACTAGAAATCAATACGCAAAAATGGAACAGCAAAGACGTACTATTCAGACGCAATCCGACTCGGACGAGAGACAAATGTTAGAAAATGACTTTACGACAGCAACCGGTAGTGACGATTTATCAAAAATTGACGCAAGTGTTGACGGAAATTTTGGCAATAGGCCGTCCACTATAAAAATTTCAAAGTCTCAGTCAGAGCCCATGTTGATGCATGTCGTCACGTCTAATGACGCGACGGGGGCACAGACCTTGCAAACAGTAAACATTGCCGACATGTTACAAATGCTAATGAAACAAAACGCAGAAAATATGGCATACATAAGGAAACAGAACGCCGAAAACATGGCAACCTTACAGACACAAAATGACGCAATTTAATCTGACCTCATAGCACTCAAGACAGGTAATGACACTTTATGTAAACGTGTGGAACTTATAGACGCCACACTGACCAAACAGATGACTGAACTCAGTACTAAATTTTCCCAGCTTAATACGAGACAAGAAAAGACTACAACTGACGTAGCACTTTTACAGACACAAGTAAAAAACCTTAATGTCACGTGTGAAGTTCTTACTGAACAAATTCAAACATATCCTTCAGTACATGACAACCTTGAAAAACGAATTACTGACGTACAGAATAAATTTGACAATGTTGAACAACACCTGACTGACATCTTACAATCTGATGCCACAGCTCATTTTCAAAATATTAATAAAGAATTTCATGATTGGGTAGTGAACAAAGACAAACATTTTGATAGATGCTTACGTGAAAATTTACCAACAATTGTGCACGACTCCGTAGCGCAATACATTACTAATAACAAACAGCTGATCAGTGACGCAGTACAATCCGTCACTGCACCCATGAGACAATTCACCGATCGACCACAGTCTGAATGTAACGAAAATATCAGTCAAAACGCACAGTTTAGGAACCAATATACATTCGAGTATGACACACACATACCGCACACGACAAACACACAAGAACAAAACACACCACGACTACAACACATACCACGATGTGCAAACACAAACACGAGCTATTATCATGGTAAACCACAGCAACATTATCGTAATTACTCGCCAGCTGAACATACCAGTAATTACAGTGGAATAAATCCATATCACAATGCGAAGGAAGAAGAAAGCTTAATGAAACACAGGCAATTTCAGATTTTTATCCCAGAAAAACGAACCATTCATCCGGTGATTTTTCTTAAATCTTTTAGTAACGCATTTCCACGCACTTGGAGTGACCGGAAAAAGATTTCATATATTGTCGGTTACATCCAAGGCGATGCAGCTGTCTGGGCATACAGTCAAGCTGACGTATGTACCACGTACAGTGAGTTTGAGCGTGCTTTTCTGAACAAATTCTGGTCGCAATCCGTCCAGGAGCGACTCAGAAGACAAATTTTAGAACCTGAAACTTTTAACAGTAAAAATGGCAACTTACGCAGATATTTTGAAAAATACTTGAACATGGGACACTTTTTAGACGAACCAGTCGCAACGCGTGATATACTCCGTGCGTTGAAGGCCAAATTGCCTTTCAACATTAAAGAAAAACTCCTACATATCCCGGATGACGATTCAGATTATTTTTTAACAGCCTTAGATTCGGTTGACATGTTACTTGAAGATCAGCGCTTCGCGCGGCAAAACAGCAGCCACAATGTTTACACTAGTGGTATGCAAAACATGCAGGCTTGCCAACTCAATTCTGGCGCGCCCACAGTTGGATACGCGGTACAGCAAAAACAGCAAACTCACATACCGTCTCAATACGAAAATCAAAATCAACACGCGTATTCCAATACAAACAATAGTTACAACAGTAATAACACTTCATGCGGCAATCCATACAAAAGGCACCGCGGTAATAACTACAACGGTAACAACGGATACAAAGGCAACAACAAAAACACAAACAGAAATAGAAATAATAATAACTACGAGCCAAGACTCGTAACGATCAGTACTTTCATTCAAACTCTGCTTTACCACAGCAGCCACCAGGACAAAATTGGAGCATACCTTACGACCGACAGGTAAGTTATAATGCGCAACAGCAACAACAACCGCAAAAGTTTGGAGATCATAATAGCCAATATCCGAATGTGAATATAATAGAAATGACACCTGATGCACAACCTCAATCTGTGTCAGTACCAAGTACAAATGCTAATCCAACAAACTAGAAACAGTCACTTCTATGTCCCAGGTCGTGGCTGAAGAATTCTTGGGGGGCGACTTCAATGTTAATCAGTTATTTGACACCACACTTGAAAAACAGAATAATGATATGCCGAATAATTCTAAACAAAAATTACCTGTTTTATTTATAAGATACAACTACAATAACAATATATCAGATGAACTTTTACAAGACAGTACACAATGTCGTTCAAACACGAATGAAATTGTTTTAGCATCTACTACTGGTGTAGTAGGTGGGATTCCAACTACTATTATCCTAGATACAGGTGCAGCTGTGAGCGTTTTGTCTTTTAATTTCTATAAAAAATGTGTGAATTGGAACCTGTGCCTGAGTTTCCTGCCCAAAACTGTAAAATAACTACTGCACTAGGTAATAAGTCATGTAGGGTTACGAAGCAAGTTTTTGTAAACATTAAAATAGGTAATGGAACCGTACAATGGCCATTCCTGGTTGTACAAAACCTTGTGACAAATTGCATATTAGGAATAGATATTATGAGCGAGAAGGACTCTATTATAGACTTCTCCAAAGGTAAATGTATTTTAAATGATAAAGGCAGTGTAATTATTATTGATTTGGACAGGAGAACTCTAAAGCATGACAAACACTGGACAGGGTACAAGGTTCAGATAGTACTTGACAATGACATTCAAGATATGCAAACACACTCATCTGACACAGAGATAATGGACTTGAAAACATTGCTTGATCATAAGATAAGTGAAGCTACAGCTCTCAGTGTACATGAACGTATAAAACTACAGGAAGTGTTATCCAAATATTTACAAGTTTTTACCAAACGATTAGGTGTTATCAACACGTATGTATACAAGATTGAAGTTAAGCCTCACAAGATATTCTACCACAAGACATATAACGTACCGTTATCTCAACGACCTGCTGTGTGGCAAGAATTAAAACAAATGTTAGACTGGAAGGTCATTGAACCATCCACCTCACCTTATTGTAGTCCTCTACTTGTTGTCAAAAAATCAAATGGAAGCATTAGGTTAGTGTTAGACGCACGAGCAATTAATGAAATAATTTTACCGGTTCACACAAAACCCGAAAATTTAGAAGAGCAATTACAGAAATTTCTAGATGCAAAATATTTTTCCACAATAGATCTCGCTAATTCGTTTTGGCAGGTGGGTATCACTCCTGATTCACGGAAATATACTGCATTTATGTTCAGGGGGCGAACCTATCAGTTTTGTGTTCTACCTTTCGGACTGAATGTCAGCTCTGGGGTATTCATTACAGCCCTGGATACCGTGCTTGGCGATGATTTAGTTGAGACAGTCACACACTATGTAGATGATATACTGATAGCTACACAGTCTTGGAAGGAACACGTTGACACACTTCAAAGAATTTTAGAAAAATACGCACACCGAGATCTTAGAGCATTTCATGCCGAATAATGTCAAAGTCATACCCATCAAAATATTGCTAAGCAACTAGAAAAACTCTGTTGTTACAACACAGATAATAAGTAGTGTAGAAATTTTCTTTTCAGCGGTTCCAGAGTCGCAGTTGAAGGCAGAAGAACTCTTCTTTCAGCGCGCGCCACCACCTGGAAGACGGAATATTAAAATAAAATTTATGATTACGTAGCAGTGAATGATATATTAATTTTTCACGGAACATTTGTTATTGTAGGTACCACTGACTTGGTATGACACCTGACGAACCGACAGATGTCATCTGTGAAGCGATCTTTTACTTTGAGAAATAGATTAGACGCACATCTCTCAACACGAAAAGCATCTATCAGTAGTCAAGGCCACATAGACACTCTACACACACGCACAAAACGCGAGGAATCGAACATTTTCTCTCTCTTACTATTTTGAATATTTATTGAGTAGTGAAAACGCCTGGTCTTGCCTACTGATGTAATGAATGTTGTGTCTAACCTATCTTAATTTCAGATGACATCACAAAAAACATCGATAATATCCCAGCAAAACCGCTAAAGAGGATGTAAATATCGACAATTCATGTAATCAAACGTGACACAATGTAATAACCTATAGCTATGTAATGATGATGCAAACATGTTTATGTGCAACTGTATTATGTTTATGCTAAGAAAATATGTGACGTGTGTATGTATAATTACTTATTTTTTTAACTGATGTATCATGTAACTGTTACTATGTAAAAATTTGAACAAAACGAGTGCCAAAAAGACATTGCATAGTGAACCTCTGTTCACGGACATTAACGAACATTACTAACTCTGCAACTACGCAGAAACCTATGTGAAAGAAACGGTTAATGCCATTCATTATGCAGCGTATCTATGTAAACGCGATGAATGATTTCTTTGATTAATAACTATGAACATTTAGGTGAGCTATATTCAGCAAAAAACTGAAAATGTGAAGGGCATAATTCGTGCATCGTCTAGTGACATTACTACAGTACCTAACTTCAAGATGTTAACTGGATTAAATGGACACAAAGTGCCTGTCCAGAAAACAACACGACGGGTGGAAGAATTTTGGTTGGAACTTCAGGGAATGAAATGTTCTCGAAATGTGATGGACACTCTTACCTGGACTGTCCAAGGATCGACGCCAGCTATGTGCCGTCCGAGGTTCTGCAACCAAGCTTCCACGGAATGTAAAAAACGAACTGCACGTGGACCAATTACTCGACGGGTCACGTCTGATCTGTAATAAGCAATGCTTTTAGTCACAACAAACTGCATCACAACGACTATAATAGAAATGGGAAATGGACACGCTTATGTATTAATCACGTTGTTATACAACGATGTTACTGTGATCAAAAAAAATTTTACCACGACGATACTAACCTGTAAAAAAATTATTGTGCAGCAGATGAATATGAACTGTAATAACGACACGATCTGTATAGGTCAACGCACCTGAAACATACGGACATTTTTCTTTGAAGTATTTCAAAACAATACTATGTAACTAAGAACATTCAACAATCTAAGTTGTATTGTGTTGTAACAAATATTGTAAATTTAAAACTAAGTTACCTGTCATAGAATGTAGCCTTCATATGTAATCTTGGTTGAATATTTTCTTTGTGCAACGACTGAGAAACGCGCGCACACGAACAATATGAACTGCAATACTGTGCCGCGTGATCTAACTGTACGATATAACGGCAGTGCCGGAGTCACACAGACGCTTCTGCGCATGCGCGCACTCTATCTGCCAACATAAGAACTTTTACCGCGCACCCGCGTCATTCAAATTTTGTATATAATGTGTATAATGTGTATAATGTAGGTCATGTAAATAGTTGTAGATAACTTAGATTTTCTTGTGCCTTTAGGTGAATTGCTCGCCTGCAGGTGTGTCCTTTCGCCTCGCAATTCAGGGGGCAATATAAAGGCACATTTGCATGCCGAGCGTGAGCTTCCTCGGAAACTCGAAATATTAATTAAATAAATAATCAGTGACAAATAAATAAAGCCTATGGCACACAACTGCAGCGCTGTGTCGCTGATAAAACAAAAGCACAATTACGTTACTCTTATGTTTGATTAGAAAAGAGAGAGCTCTGGTAGAAGTGGTGCGAGAAGCACGTATTTTATTCTATTGTCTGGCACACCGCCATATTTCATGTTATAGAAGAATACTGCGAGTTGCAACCAGACTAGGCACTCGATTCTGTAAAGAATTTATATTTATAAAAGTAAGTAGGATTATGAACTGTAGGCTTATTCATTGAATATATCTGATTTAACTAACTGTGTAACTTTTTTATGTTTAGTAGACAATCACCTTTGTACGACGTATTGGCATGGCTGGCAAATTATTGAAATATTGAGATTTAGATTATGAGTCCGCACCTACCGCAGCAGTCTTTGGAAACGATTTATTTACGAAGTCCGATTATTTCAGTTTTATTTCACGGTCAACTACGAGTAACATTGCCTTTACGAAAAAAGCCATTGTCAAGCGTCTGATACCGAATAATTAAACGTCCACGTTCCAGATAAGCAAATATCAATTACAATTACAATCACCATCATACAGATAGAATAATTAATATTTAAATAATATTTTTATTTTATTTATTTTATAACAGGCGAAATACGCTCAGACTTCAAGAAGAATGTAATAATTCCAATCCCAAAGAAAGCAGGTGCTGACAGATGTGAAAATTACCGAACTATCAGTTTAATAAGCCACAGCTGCAAAATACTAACGCGAATTCTTTACAGACAAATGGAAAAAATGATAGAAGCCGTCCTCGGGGAAGATCAGTTTGGATTCCGTAGAAATATTGGAACACATGAGACGATACTGACCTTACCACTTATCTTAGAAGAAAGATTAAGGAAAGGCAAACCTACGTTTCTAGCATTTGTAGACTTAGAGAAAGCTTTTGAGAATGTTGACTGGAATACTCTCTTTCAAATTCTAAAGGTGGCAGGGGTAAAATACAGGGAGCAAAAGGCTATTTACAATTTGTACAGAAACCAGATGGCAGTTATAAGAGTTGAGGGGCATGAAAGGGAAGCAGTGGTTGGGAAGGGAGTGAGACAGGGTTGTAGCCTCCCCCAATGTTATTCTATCTGTATATTGAGCAAGCAGTGGAGGAAACAAAAGAAAAGTTCAGAGTAGGTATTAAAATCCATGGAGAAGAAATAAAAACTTTAAGGTTCGCCGATGACTTTGTAATTCTGTCAGAGACAGCAAAGACTTGGAAGAGCAGTTGAACGGAATGGAAAGTGTCTTGAAGGGAGGATATAAGATGAACATCAACAAAAGCAAAACAAGGATAATGGAATGTAGTCGAATTAAGTCGGGTGATGCTGAGGGAATTAGATTGGGAAATGAGACACTTAAAGTAGTAAAGGAGTTTTGCTATTTGGGGAGCAAAATAACTGATGATGGTCGAAGTAGAGAGGATATAAAATGTAGACTGGCAATGGCAAGGAAAGCGTTTCTGAAGAAGAGAAATTTGTTAACATCGAGTATAGATTTAAGTGTCAGGAAATCGTTTCTGAAAGTATTTGTATGGAGCGTGGCCATGTATGGAAGCGAAACATGGACGATAAATAGTTTGGACAAGAAGAGAATAGAAGCTTTAGAAATGTGGTGCTACAGAAGAATGCTGAAGATTAGATGGGTAGGTCACATAACTAATGAGGAGGTATTGAATAGAATTGGGGAGAAGAGGAGTTTTTGGCACAACTTGACAAGAAGAAGGGACCGGTTGGTAGGACATGTTCTGTGGCATCAAGGGATCACAAATTTAGCATTGGAGGGTAGCGTGGAGGGTAAAAATCGTAGAGGGAGACCAAGACTTGAATACACTAAGCAGACTCAGAAGGATGTAGGTTGCAGTAAGTACTGGGAGATGAAGAAGCTTGCACAGGATAGAGTAGCATGGAGAGCTCCATCAAACCAGTCTCAGGACTGAAGACCACAACAACAACAACAACAACGAAAGCAAATCTTCCGGTCCTGATTGTATCCAGTTAGGCTCCTGTCAGAATATGCTGATACAATAGCTCCATACTTAACTATCATAAACAACCGTTCGCTCGACGAAAGATCCATACTCAAAGAGTGGAAAGTTGCACAGGTCACACCAATATTCAAGAAAGGTAGTAGGAGTAATCGACTAAATTACAGGCCCACACATTAAGTCGATATGCAGCAAAATTTTGGAACATATATTGTGCTTGAACATTATGAACTACCTCGAAGAGAACGGTATGTTGACGCACAGTCAACACGGATTCAGAAAATATCGTTCTTCTAAAACATTACTAGCTCTTTCCTCACACGAAGTGTTGAGTGCTACCGACAAGAGATTTCAAATTTATTCCGTATTTAGAGATTTCCAAAATACTGCATTCTCCTGTAGTAGCTTGTCGAGATGGCGTGAAGGCAGAAGACTCAATAGCAACACAAAGGATAGCACGAATGATGGTCCCAGCTTACAGCTGGTAAGGCGGTGACAGAACTGCCCCAGTAGTGTAGACACAGGCACCCAGCGCACAAGTTGAACAGCATGCTGATGGGCAGATCAGAGAAGACCAGCCTATTCCCCATCTACAGTCAGTCACCATTGTGACTGGCAGGAGGGTGGCTTGTAGATCACCACTTCCCTCCATGGCCGGACAGCTGCAGACTTGTAGTAGTGGACGCCAAGTTGGCGGGAGTTTGTAGACAGTTGTTAAATTCAAAAGGGCATCCTTCAAGCTGGTCTTCCATCGTTATCAGTGATGCAGGTGGGATGACATCACTTTGAAAATGAGCTTGAGGAGGGTGGAGGCTTACAGCAGTCGATGATGTGATTGATTCTCCCACCGCCCTTCCTCCGCACTGGTGACCGAGTGCGCTCTTATTTTCTGTCAGCGCTCTCGGCTGCTCTAGTGTTTTATCTTCCAGGTTTTAGGGCGTTAATTTATTTCGAAGTTTGCAACCTGTAAGGTATTCTTATGACATCTCTAGGTAATGTTACTACGTTTAGCTAGTTACACTTGCGTGTTATGTCTTCTCTGCACTGTTCTCAATGTGCTGAATCTATTGTTCATGGCTATCCTCTGGAATATTCTGATGAAACGAGCTCCCAGCTTGTTTGTACTTTCGGTTATGACACCGTTGTGTAGCTGGTAGACGTGCTCCACTTGGCGACGTCTCAGTCGCCCGCACTCACCTTATTATTCCACTGTGCAACAGTGCGATCAGTGTCTGACCTAATTACCGTCTGTAAAATGGGATGTCATGCCACCACGACGGATCGATATAAGAGTCCTACTCTTCCTGGATGTACTGCACATTATCCTGTGAAGGAAGCGAGGGATTTTATTAATGTTTCGGTACATACTGTGCTAAGGAATTATCCCCGAGGCAAACGTACTGATCTAGTACCGTAAAATCCGATCAGATGGTGTCAATCCGATCATTTACCGGTTTTTCCACGTTTGGATAACTGAGCTTAACATTGTAACAATTACACTGCGACTGACCATTCTTGACTAATCTATCAACAACAATGGCGTCTTGGAGTGTGCGCAACCGGCAAATCGCATTGTCAGTAGGTGTGTGATTCTTGTTTACACTCGTCTAATGAATACAACAGTGCGAAAACTTCTGCTGGCGCCTGTTACTTCTGAAGTGTAACTGTTAAGCTGTAACATTATTGCTTGCATGTGAACGTCTTAAGTGACATAGTTTCGTTTTTTATACGTTGCTAATACTTCTTAGTCACTATGCAGGCCTAACTGCAAAATTGCCTTTTTATAGGGTGAATCCGATCATGCAACTATACTAAAAGGTCCTGGGACCAACACGGAAATCCAACTACAAACCAGAATTTCTTCTAACTGCGGTGAAAGCTGCCAAATCAAGAAAATTAAGCATCCGGAAAGCTTCAGAGCAATACGCAGTTCCATGACAAACTCAAGGAAAGGAACAAATACAAAATAGGCGGCCAACCAGCGTTAACGAATAGTGAGTAAAAAAGCCTGGTTGAAGAACTATTGTGTTATACGAAATGGGGGTTTCCTGTGAGGGATGATGATGTTAGGGACATTGTACAGGCATCTCTCAATCGAGCGTGGAGGATTGAAAAATGATTCCGTAACAATCGACATGGGCACGAGTGGGTAAAATCTTTTCTGAAAAGAAATAAAGGACTAACGGTTAGAGTAAGTGAAAATGTGAAGAAGACAAAGGCAGCAATTACGCGAGAAACAGTGACTGAGTATTTTAAAAACTTTGAAGTGACCTTGAGTGGTGTCCCTCCCTCCAACATTGTAAACTATGACGAGACAAACTTTTTTGACGATACTGGACAAGTGAAAATAACAGTGAAGCGAGGCACAAGACATCCTAAAAGGATAGTGGATAGTTCTCAGTCAAGTATCAGTGTGATGATAGCAGCAGCTGCCAACGACTCAGTCCTCCCACCATACACAGTTTAAGGGCAAAACGCCCCTACTATACTCGGACTGAAGGGGGCATAACTGGTGCAGGTTATAATAGGAATCAAAGTGGCTGGTTTGACCTAACAATGTTTGAATCATGGTTTGTTGAAACTGTCTTGCCTTATGCCCGGCAACTAGAGGGCCTAAAGTGATTATAGGCGACAATCTCTCGAGTCATTTGTCATATGACGTAATTAAACTGTGCCAGGAACATGTCATTAAATTTATGTTTCTACCACCTAATTCTACTCATTTGTGTCCGCTACCTGATGTTACCTTTTTTAGACCTTTAAACCTTGCTCGGAGAAATGTGCTAGATGATTGGAAATGGAAGAATAGAGGAGTGGCGCCATAATCTGAATTTCCTAGGCTGTTAAAAAAAAAAAACTTTGGAAATATAGCTATCACGTCCAAATCAAATGTAATATATGGGTTCAGAAAAGCAGGACTTTTTCTTCCTGTCCCGATAAAGTTATTTCACAGATTTCAGAGGCAACAAATAACAATGCACATGGCACCAGCTCATCAGAAGTTTCTTGGGCAGCAGCCTTCGAAATTTAGTTGAAACAGGTTCGCTCTAATGAAACAAAAATAAATAAATAAATAAATAAAAAATAAAGCCGCGCTAAACAAAGCGTTTAGCATTAACTCCAGGAAAAGGAACTGTTATCAGCGACTTCAATGAAAATGATAGTGACGGGGCTGCAAGCAGGGAGTCCTATCCGGAACATCTAACAGTGATCTAGAACAGCACGAGTCAAATGAAAATCAAGAAGTGGACGGGGAAAAGGATAACGATTGGCATGAATTTAAAGAAAATGATTTCACCTCAGTAAAATTTCCTATGACAGAAAGGTCTAGGTTTTTATTGGTAAAATTGAAACCATATCTCGTGGCACCTATGAAATGACATTTCTGAGAAAGAAAGTTCTTGATGGTAATGCTTACTTTGTCTTCCCAGAAACTGACAATGCAACTGAGGTAGAAAGATCCCAAGTTATTAAAAAAGTTGTTCCAGAACACAGAAGGCGATGTAAATTTATTTTCGAATGAATAGATGATTATGACATTAAGTACTTTTCACACTGATTATGACATACAATAACGAAAAATTTATATTTGATTGTCAAATTCCGTGAATTCGAGTGTTTTTATAGCAAAAATCTCAAGCTTAATGCGCTTGTAAAAATTTGTTTAGTCTACAAATTGTAAAATTTTGTTGCAAATACAGCAATATATTTTTTAATAATCAAAATATTGATCGAATTCACTCCACTGGAAGTCTGATTCCGTTCCTGCATACAAAATACAATCAACAGATTCACCCCAACTGAGGAGGTGAAACCGATCAACAATTAACTTAAAATAATAACTACAATTATAAACTAAAAATAACGTAATACATGAATATATCATTATCAAGGTTGAGAAATTAACATACTAAATTTTTATTCCGATATCACAACAGTAAACGGACGAAAATAAAAAAAACTGCCGGTTTTGATCGGATTCACCTCATTTTACGGTACGTTTTCCCATTAGACAATCGTGATGCATAGCAACCGCCAGTCTGCGGCGAAAATCATATTCTCTAAAAAGCACATTTTTACCTGGACAGCGGCGTTAATCAACAAAATGAGAAGTTTTGGATACTCATGAATTCATACGGGCTTCATAGAAACTCGCTTAGCTCTCCAAATATTTTGGCGTCCACCAAGTAGCAATAGTTTCTTCTAGCTATCTAAACGTTTTGTGTAAAATGTTCGTTCACAGATTCTTGCTCAAGATTTCAATTACAAAAGGAGTGGTCCTGCAGAATGGAGTCAGGCCACATAAACATCACGTTGTTTTTACAATTACTGCGTGAAATGTTTATCGCGCGAGTAATTTCAAACTGATTTTCTGATAGTGTTGCGTGTGGTTCGACGTGACTTCTGGACTATTTTGATGTGATTCCTTGTCACTTTTCTTTCTTTCTCGGATACCCAAAGGATAAGATTTTCTGAAAAATCGTGGTCATCAACGAATCTGCGAGGGCTGATCAGTGGAACGTGCTACAAGTAACAGAATTAGAGTCATCAAGTTATCATTAAGATCGGTACTTCTGTTCTGTAAAGAGATAGGCATATGATGATTATACCGCACATGTGATTCACAGAAAATAATCTCCAATTAACAAGCAGTAATTTGCATTGCGATTGAAATGGTTTTGGAAAAAAAAGAGGCAAGTGTTGAATTACGTTTTCCTCGCCCCATATATGCCAGTAATAGTCATTCAATTGCATCCAAACCACATGAAATATAATTTGTTTCTTTTTTTATACTGCACCTTCTACATGTCTGAGATGTTCGTTTTGCCAATTTAAATCCCATTAGTGAGACAAAGATGGAAAAACTAGAGTGATAATTTGTGAAACGTCTAATGAGAATGTGAATATATTTAGTATAATGTTGACCTTACGAGTCTTCTTCAAAGAAAATATCTGGTGTTTTTTAAGTCTAAAATAAAGAACGATCTTAAGCTATCAAAACTGGCGACATATAAGAGTGGTTGATGTACCGATGACATACCTGAAGATGGGGGAAAACTGAAGAGGGCGTACGTGACTGTTGATCTGCTCTTTATCTTTGCGGCGCATAGCTTACACTCTTGAGAACAACGGATTTTATTGTAACCGCGTCTCTTGTGAAACTACCTACATTGTCAGATTAATAATGGTACCTTCTTTTTTAGGTCTGTTTTTCGCTTCAAGAGAGGAAGAAAAGTCTTTACAAACACTTGGACCAAAATTCTTCTATGTCTGTGATACATCGTTACGTGAATGACTAAGATGTTGTCAAGATGCATTTGTGCGGGTATAAGGCCAAGAAATGTTTATTTGCGAAATCGACATCAATGAGCGCAGTTTTGACATCATCGCAAGGTACACCCCAGGTGTTACATGCTTCACCCACTGTCCCTGCTGTCGAGACATCTTCGCGGGTACCGGGCGCGGTTGGGCCACCCTCTCCCCAAGGGGAGTGGCGGGTTCAGCGGCGTTCGCGGCGCACGAGGCGGAGGGTCAATGTGGAGGCTGGCCGTGTGGCATCGCCCGCTCTGCCTGTGAGTGGACATGTGGCCGCTCCTTCAGCAAAGTCCGAGCAGGCACACGGGGGGAGGGGTTTATTGGTTATTGGGAGCTCCAACGTTAGGCGGGTGATGGAGCCCCTTAGGGAAATAGCGGGAAGGTCGGGGAAGAAGGCCCAGTGTTCACTCTGTCTGCTTGCCGGGGAGTCTCATCCGAGATGTGGAGGAGGCCCTACCGGCGGCGATAGAGAGCACTGTGTGCACCTGACTGCAAATTGTTGCTCATGTCGGCACCAATGACTCCTGCCGTCTGGGTTCAGAGGTCATCCTCAGTTCGTACAGGCGGTTGGCGGAATTGGTGAAGGCGGAAAGCCTCGCTCGCGGGGTGGAATCAGAGCTAACTATTTGTAATATCGTTCCCAGAACCGATCGCGGTCCTCTGGTTTGGAGCCGAGTGGAAGGCTTAAACCAGAGGCTCAGACGATTCTGCGGAGATCTGGGGTGCAAATTTCTCGACCTCCGCTATCGGGTGGAGAAATGTAGGGTCCCCCTGAATAGGTCAGGCGTGCACTACACGCCGGATGCGGCTAAAAGGGTAGCGGAGTACGTGTGGAGTGCACATAGGGGTTTTTTAGGTTACAGAATTCCCTCCCTAGGCCCGACAAGACACCTCCTGAGACGCGGCAAGGTAGGAGTAGGCAAAATGTAACAGGGAATATTAATGTGCTAATAGTAAACTGCAGGAGCGTCTATAGAAAGGTCCCAGAACTGCTCTCATTAATAAACGGTCACAACGCCCAGAAAGAAAGTTGGCTGAAACCAGACGTAAACAGTAATGAAATCCTAAACTCAGATTGGAATGTATACCGCAGAGACAGGCTGGACAGTGAAGGGGGAGGCGTGTTTATAGCGATAAGAAGTGCAATACTATCGAAGGAAATTGACGGAGATCCGAAATGTGAAATGATTTGGGTGAAGGTCACGGTTAAAGCAGGCTCAGACACGGTAATTGGATGTCTCTAGGGCCCCCTGGCTCAGCAGCTGTTGTGGCTGAGCACCTGAAGGATAATTTGGAAAATATTTCGGGTAGATTTCCCCACCATGGTATAGTTCTGAGTGGAGATTTTAATTTGCCGGATATAGACTGGGAAACTCAACCGTTCATAACGGGTGGCAGGGACAAAGAATCAAGTGAAATTTTTTTAAGTGCTTTATCTGAAAACTACCTTGAGCAGTTAAAGAGAGAACCGACTCGTGGCGATAACATATTAGACCTTCTGGTGACAAACAGACCCGAACTATTTGAAAAAGTTAACGCAGAACAGGGAATCAGCGATCATAAAGGGGTTACGGCATTTATGATTTCAGCCGTAAATAGGAATATTAAAAAGGGTAGGAACATTTTTCTGTTTAGAAAAAGTGACAAATAGCAGATTTCAGAGTACCTGTTGGCTCAACACAAAAGTTTTGTCTCAAGTACAGATAGTGTTGAGGATCAATGGACAAAGTTCAAAACCATCGTACATTATGCGTTAGATGAGTATGTGCCAAGCAAGATCGTAAGAGATGGAAAAGAGCCACCGTGGTACAACAACCGAGTTAGAAAACTGGTGCGGAAGCAAAGGGAACTTCACAGCAAACATAAACATAGCTAAAGCCTTGCAGACAAACAAAAATTACGCGAAGCGAAATGTAGTGTGAGGAGGGCTATGCGAGAGGCGTTCAATGAATTCGAAAGTAAAGTTCTATGTACTGACTTGCAGAAAATCCTAAGAAATTTTGGTCTTATGTCAAAGCGGTAGGTGGATCAAAACAAAATGTCCAGACACTCTGTGACCAAAATGGTACTGAAACAGAGGATGACAGACTAAAGGCCGAAATACTAAATGTCTTTTTCCAAAGTTGTTTCACAGAGGAAGACTGCAGTGTAGTTCCTTCTCTAGATTGTCGCACAGATGACAAAATGGTAGATATCGAAATAGACGACAGAGAGATAGAGAAACAATTAAAATCGCTCAAAAGAGGAAAGGCCTCTGGACCTGATGGGATACCAGTTCGACTTTACACAGAGTACGCGAAGGAACTTGCCCCCCTTCTTGCAGCGGTGTACCGTAGGTCTCTAGAAGAGCGTAGAGTTCCAAAGGATTGGAAAAGGGCACAGGTCATCCCCGTTTTCAAGAAGGGACGTCGAACAGATGTACAGAACTATAGACCTATATCTCTAACGTCGATCAGTTGTAGGATTTTGGAACACGTATTGTGTTAGAGTATAATGACTTTTCTGGAGATTAGAAATCTACTCTGTAGGAATCAGCATGGGTTTCAAAAAGGACGGTCATGTGAAACTCAGCTCGCGCTATTGAAATGGAAATGTCGTGTGGCTAGGGCCTCCCGTCGGGTAGACCGTTCGCCTGGTGCAGGTCTTTCGATTTGACGCCACTTCGGCGACCTGCGCGTCGATGGGGATGAAATGATGATGATTAGGACAACACAACACCCAGTCCCTGAGCGGAGAAAATCTCCGACCTAGCCGGGAATCGAACCCGGGCGCTTAGGATTGACAGTCTGTCACGCTGACCACTCAGCTACCGGGGCGGACCAGCTCGCGCTATTCGTCCACGAGACTCAGAGGGCCATAGACACGGGTTCCCAGGTAGATGCCGTGTTTCTTGACTTCCGCAAGGCGTTCGATACAGTTCCCCACAGTCGTTTAATGAACAAAGTAAGAGCATATGGACTATCAGACCAATTGTGTGATTGGATTGAGAAGTTCCTAGATAACAGGACGCAGCATGTCATTCTCAATGGAGAGAAATCTTCCGAAGTAAAAGTGATTCCAGGTGTGCCGCAGGGGAGTGTCATAGGACCGTTGCTATTCACAATATACATAAATGACCTGGTGGATGACATCGGAAGTTCACTGAGGCTTTTTGGAGATGATGCTGTGGTGTATCGAGAGGTTGTAACAATGGAAAATTGTGCTGGAATGCAGGAGGATCTGCAGCGAATTGACGCATGGTGCAGGGAATGGCAATTGAATCTCAATGTAGACAAGTGTAATGTGCAGCGAATACAAAGAAAGATAGATCCTTTATCATTTAGCTACAAAATAGCAGGTCAGCAACTGGAAGCAGTTAATACCATAAATTATCTGGGAGTACGCATTAGGAGTGATTTAAAATGGAATGATCATATAATGTTGATCGTCGGTAAAGCAGATGCCAGACTGAGTTTCATTCGAAGAATCCTAAGGAAATGCAATCCGAAAACAAAGGAAGTAGGTTACAGTACGCTTGTTCGCCCACTGCTTGAATACTGCTCAGCAGTGTGGGATCCGTACCAGCTAGGGTTGATAGAAGATATAGAGAAGATCCAACGGAGAGCAGCGCGCTTCGTTACAGGATCATTTAGTAATCGCTAAAGCGATAGATAAACTCCAGTGGAAGACTCTGCAGGAGAGACGCTCAGTAGCTCGGTACGTACGGGCTTTTGTTAAAGTTTCGAGAACATACCTTCACCGAAGAGTCAAGCAGTATATTGCTCCCTCCTACGTATATCTCGCGAAGAGACCATGAGGATAAAATCAGAGAGATTAGAGCCCACACAGAGGCATACCGACAATCCTTCTTTCCACGAACAATACGAGACTGGAATAGAAGGGAGAACCGATAGAGGTACTCAAGTTACCCTCCGCCACACACCGTCAGGTGGCTTGCGGAGTATGGATGTAGATGTAGATGTAGACGTAGATGTAGATATCTTGGCCGGCCGGAGTGACCGTGCGGTTCTAGGCGCTGCAGTCTGGAACCGAGCGACCGCTACGGTCGCAGGTTCGAATCCTGCCTCGGGCATGGATGTGTGTGATGTCCTTAGGTTGGTTAGGTTTAATTAGTCCTAAGTTCTAGGCGACTGATGACCTCGGAAGTTAAGTCGCCTAGTGCTCAGAGCCATTTTGTGATATCTTGAAACTGGAACGCCATCAGTAGGAGCACAACATCTGTAATCGAAGGAAGTGGCTCGTGTAAAAGAAAGAGCAGGTTTAACACCTCGTCGACGACAGAAACATTAGTAACGGAGAATCTTGACATTTGCCATAATCTTTTTAGGGAAACCACGGACGGGGATTCGGACCGCTGCGCTCCAGTGTGCTTGTCCAGTTTTGTTAACCTCTGGGACAGAACTCGTTAGTGCAGTCTGTTCGCGATAACCGAATGTTAAATTTGTTACCGTTGCGAGCTGCACGACGTGCATATACGACATACCACAGTTTTGAAATATTAGCACACTGGTACAGCGAGAAACAGTTCCGAGTTGTGACTGTCAGATGCTCTCAATGTTCTTTTGTTGTCTCAGAGAAGGAGGAAGTTTCACTTCTACTCGCTTCTGCCAGCGAATAATCCTGACCTCTCGTACGACTGTTGCGTAATGCAGAAGAGGGCAGCAGGGAGACAGTAGGCCTATCTGACGAGCTGCATCTGTAGCGGCGGGCAGCAGGAATGTAGTCTGGCGGATGCTACGTGAACTTCAGATCTATCTGGACATTTGCAACGTATACAAGACCTTGTGCTGAACAACTATCTCGACTATGTCGTATTCCATGACTGACTACATACAACACAATTAATTGATCTAAGGCTTTAGACAAAATTTGAAGATAATGAGGGGACAGGACCTTCGGCCATGAAGGCATTAGGAACTTCTAAACGCTACTATTACTCATAGCCTGCTTAGAAAAATTCCCGCAATTTATCAGATTATCATAGTCGATTTTCTTTGGAATGAATGTATAGACTCTTGGTAATGGAGATGAGTTGTGGGGTTGATTAGTAGAACCCTAGCGAATGTTTGGGTCATCTTACGATAGGTATCCAACTAATTCATGTTGTAACCAGTAATCCTCCCACCAACTCTTCAAGAAATCGAACTCTCGTGGGTAAAACAGCTTCAAAACTACGATTACTTTACCAGTGTGTTAATGTGATGGATAAGTAAAACCATTACGGTTTAAGACGCAAAAACCAATGTTCTGGTCAGATTATTCACTCATACACTAATTAAAAGGCAAAGCAAAACATCTCTACAACCTATGTGAGGGGTATGTAAAACGTTTACGGTTGAAGACGCCAAATCCATTATGTTGGTCAGATTATTCACTCATACACTAATTAAAAAGTCTAAATCAAAACATTTATACAACCCATTTTTTAACTATTTATATTTCTCTCAAAAGCTAGTTTTTCTCGTAAACTGTCTGTAGTACAATGATACAAAGTTGTCGATATCTTCAGTGGATTATACATGGATACTGTCTGCAAAACAAATATAGTTAATAGTAAAAAACGTCATGGGTGATGCTGACGTTTCACTGCATAAACAGCGAAATTGAAGTAAGCGACAAACCTTTTTCCTTTTATTATTTTGTGGAGGATGTCAACGAGAAAGTTTCGAAAAGGTTTGAAATTACACTGTAGCGCCAAAGAAACTGGTATAGGTATGTGCATTCAAATACAGAGATATGTAAACAGGCAGAATACGGCGCTGCGGTCGGCAACGCGTATATAAGGCAACAAGTGTCTGCCACAGTTGTTAGATCGGTTACGGCTACTGCAATGACAGTTTATTAAGATTTAAGGGAGTTTGAACGTGGAGCTATAGTTGGCGCACGAGCTATGGGACACAGCATCTCCGAGGTAGCGATGAAATGGGGATTTTCCCGTACGACCATGTCACGGGTGTACCGTGAATATCAGGAATCCAGTAAAACATCAAATCTCCGACATCGTTGCGGCCGAAAAAAGAGACTGCAAGAACGGGACCAACGACGACTGAAGAGAAACGTTCAACGTGACAGAAGTGCAACCCTTCCGCAAATTGCTGCAGATTTCAGTGTTGGGCCATCAACAATTGTTAGCGTGCGAACCATTCAACAAAACATCATCGATATGGGCTCTCGGAGTCAAAGGCCAGTCTTGTAACCTTGATGACTGCACGACACAAAGCTTTACGCCTCGCCTGGGCCCGTCGACACCGACATTGGACTGTTGATGACTGGAAATACGTTGCCTGGTCGGACGAGTCTCGTTTCAAAATTGGCTCTGAGCACTATGGGACTTAACTTCTAAGGTCATCAGTCCCCTAGAACTTAGAACTACTTAAACCTAACTAACCTAAGGACAACACACACATCCATGCCCGAGGCAGGATTCGAACCTGCGACCGTAGCGGTCTTGCGGTTCCAGACTGCAGCGCCTTTAACCGCTTGCCCACCTCGGCCGGCAGTCTCGTTTCAAATTGTATTGAGCGAATGGACACGGGTATGGAGACAACCTCATGAATCCATGGACCCTGCATGTCAGCAGTGGATTGTTCAAGCTGGTGGCTGCTCTGTAATGTTGTGGTGTGAGTGCAGTTGGACTGATATGGGACCCCTGATACGTGTAGATACGACTCTGACCGGTGACACGTATGTAAGCATCCTGCCTGATTACCTGCATCGCTGCATGTCCATTGTGCATTCCGACGGACTTGGGCAATTCCAGCAGGACAATGCGACACCCCAGACGTCCAGAATTGCTACAGAGTGGCTCCAGGAACACTCTTCTGAGTTCAAACACTTTCGCTGGCTACCAAACTCCCCAGACATTAATATTATTGAGCATATGTGGGATGCCTCGCAACGTGCTGTTCAGAAGAGATCTCCACCCATCGCACTCTTACGGATTTATGGACAACCCTGCAGGATTCATGGTGTCAGTTCCTTCCAATACTACTTCAGACATTAGTAGAATCCACGCCACGTCGTGTTGCGGCACATCTGCGTGCTCGCGGGGGCGCTACATGATATCAGGCAGGTGTACGAGATTCTTTGGCTCTTCAGTGTATGTGTAAAGTCTGTTGTAAGTCCCTCATTCTGAAATAATTGAAGAGCATATTGTCTGGGTAGTTTGTGAGCCATGAGCTATGCTGCCCCAAGGCTTACATACAGTTTCGAACTTTAATAAGTGACTTATTGTGCTACAGTTTAACCTCTTGATTAGTAGACTATGATACAATTTTAAATTTTTCGTTCCCATCAATAATATGAAGTACTGAAATCAAATTATAACTGCCCATGGAAGCCGTTTGATAGGCAATCTGCAACCGGTTATAGTCATTTACTAAAATATACGCATACGACAACATTTGGATGATACTTACAATGTCCGTTGGGTAAATCGTGATGGTTCTATGGTACGACAACTTCGTGCAGCTGTCTTACGTCACTGGAGTTGTTCTCCAGGGGATGCACCAAAAGATTTGGTTCACACTGTGCCTATAAACAATGCGGACGATCAGAGCCAGTCAGTGTAACGCCATAGTGAAGCTTGTTTTGGAATGCAACAGGGTGGGGAGGGGGGCAACGCCCCCCTTGCCCCCTCCTCTCCTCTAGAGTCAGCACTCTCATCCTGCCCTGTCCTTGACAGGCGTATCGCTACAGTATCAGTTGGACAGCTGGAAGAGAGCCAGAACACCTAATCGATACTGACTGGTCGTGTGAGTAGACTTAATCAGAGCCATTTGTCGTGAAATCTCACGACGGTTTTTCCGCTTTCGCCGTTATTCTGCTCGCAACCGAAAGCGCCAGATGCTTCCAATATCTTCAGTTCGTGATGTTTCCTCACATTTTACAAGCCAGTGTCAAAAACTACTAAAATGTCAATACAGAAAGTATTCGCATATGTGAACATTACCTGCCTCAAATCAAAATAATATTCAGTGCATCGCTGGTAGTACGTAAACCAACCCATTATAAACTAAAAGGCAAATAAACGTATGTGTACCACATTTCCATGTATGAGGTACTAGTAGGTTGAGTAAAAGCAGTTACGCAGCAGATTGGATGCCACAGATTTTTTTTTATTTTTTAAAGCGTAAATCCGAGAAAGATTTTATATGTCTGGTAATCGATTGTACAATTATTTTCCTGATTTGTGGTCAGCAACACAGTGTGTTGTTTACTAAAAGAAACATGATCTCAGGAGAACTGCCCTGAATGTTGCACGACTACTTCTGTGACGTCCCAGCACGATGTCTCGATCTCTTACAGACGGAAACGAGATCGATATAAATCAATCTACACTGATAAGCAAAACATTACGAACACTTCCTTCATAGGGTGTTGATTTACCTTTGGAACACAACAAAAAATGTTCAAATGGGTGTGAAATCTTATGGGACTTAACTGCTAAGGTCATCAGACCCTAACCTTACACATTACTTAACCTAACTTACGCTAAGGACAAACACACACACCCATGCCCGAGGGAGGACTCGAACCTCCGCCGGGATCAGCCGCACAGTCCATGACTGCAGCACCCTAGACCGCTCGGCTAATCCCGCGCGGCGGAGCACAACACAGCAACTATTTTCCGTGTCATGGATACGACATAACGTTGGCAGGTATCCGGAAGTGTGTGGCGCCAGATGTCGGGTCAAGTAGTTCGCGTAAATTATAGGCTGGTGCTGTGTGGGCAAGGAGCTGGCTCCCGATAATGTCCCAGAAGTGTTCCGTCGGATCGTACTCCTTACACGTCTGTAGCACAATTCTTGCCTTGTGAGCAGTTATCATGCTGAAAGCTGACACCCCTATCGGGGAAAATATCGAGCATGAAGGGATGCGGATGCTCCATAATAACGATCACATAGTCTACACCAGTCACAGTAGCCTTGATTACACCACAGATCCCATAGAAGTCCAGGTGAATGTCCTACATAACTCAATATTACTCCAACAAGTTTGTTTCTGAACGGTTTCAGCAACCGTTCGCCTGGATGACGACGTATCCGGACACGATTATAGACTTGATAAAATAATAAACGTGACTCAATCGACCAGGCGACGCATTTCCGTTGATCCACTATCCAATTTCATTGATCCCTTGCCTGCTGCAATCGTAATTGACGATGTCGTTGGGTTAATAGCTGAACATGCAAGGGTCATCTGCTGAGGAGTCCAATCTGCTGTGCAGTGTGCTCCAAAACACTTGTCTCTGCTCTAGCATTGTACTCGGTGGTTCAATAGTCTACAATTCGCAGCCTATTCGGCTTTAAAGACCTACCAAGCCTACAATCTCGTCGCTCTTTAATGAATTATCACTGTCCTTCGCCTACTTTCCGTAGATGTTCAAGACACTGGCACGCAAACAGCTGATCATATTCACCATTTCCGATATTCTCCGCGCCATAAGAATCTGCCCTTGTCAAAATCGTTTACACCAATGGATTTTCTCATTTGCTGCCTGCATCTTTGCTAGAACGATTCCACACTCGTCTCTGCTCAGCTTTTATCCTTTTCTTACCGCATCGTGTGACCAAAACTCATGGAGATGGTGTTCTGTTTCGCAATATGCAGTGGTCATACTACACTGTCCAGTCACTTTAACGCGACCAGCAGTAACAAAACCTGAATAACCACAGTTTGCAGCACAGACCACTGCAAGACATATTGGGAGAGAGCCAGTGAGGTCATGAAAGATGCCAACAGGGACGTGGAGCTACGCAAACCCCAGTGCTACAGAAAGATGCACAGGTGCCTACACTGAGAATCCATGGCGCAAACAGTCTGATCGAGATTGCTCCACAGATTCTCGATTTCATTTAGATACAAGGAGTTTGATGACTGAGACAGTAGTCATCTTGGTGCTCTTCGAACCATGCATGAACACTGCGAGCTGTGTGACACACTGCATTGTCCGGCACGTCGAGGCCATTGGGCAGAGGATATACAGGGTGTTTCAAAAATGACCGGTATATTTGAAACGGCAATAAAAACTAAACGAGCAGCGATAGAAATACACCGTTTGTTGCAATATGCTTGGGACAACAGTACATTTTCAGGCGGACAAACTTTCGAAATTACAGTAGTTACAATTTTCAACAACAGATGGCGCTGCAAGTGATGTGAACGATATAGAAGACAACGCAGTCTGTGGGTGCGCCATTCTGTACGTCGTCTTTCTGCTGTAAGCGTGTGCTGTTCACAACGTGCAAGTGTGCTGTAGACAACATGGTTTATTCTTTAGAACAGAGGATTTTTCTGGTGTTGGAATTCCACCGCCTAGAACACAGTGTTGTTGCAACAAGACGAAGTTTTCAACGGAGGTTTAATGTAACCAAAGGACCGAAAAGCGATACAATAAAGGATCTGTTTGAAAAATTTCAACGGACTGGGAACGTGACGGATGAACGTGCTGGAAAGGTAGGGCGACTGCGTATGGCACCACAGAGGGCAACGCGCAGCTAGTGCAGCAGGTGATCCAACAGCGGCCTCGGGTTTCTGTTCGCCGTGTTGCAGCTGCAGTCCAAATGACGCCAACGTCCACGTATCGTCTCATGCGCCAGAGTTTACACCTCTATCCATACAAAATTCAAACGCGGCAACCCCTCAGCGCCGCTACCACTGCTGCACGAGAGACATTCGCTAACGATATAGTGCACAGGATTGATGATGGCGATATGAATGTGGGCAGCATTTGGTTTACTGACGAAGCTTATTTTTACCTGGACGGCTTTGTCAATAAACAGAACTGGCGCATATGGGGAACCGAAAAGCCCCATGTTGCAGTCCCACCGTCCGTGCATCCTCAAAAAGTACTGGTCTGGGCCGCCATTTCTTCCAAAGGAATCATTGGCCCATTTTTCAGATCCGAAACGATTACTGCATCACGCTATCTGGACATTCTTCGTGAATTTGTGGCGGTACAAACTGCCTTAGACGACACTGCGAACACCTCGTGGTTTATGCAAGATGGTGCCCGGCCACATCGCACGGCCGACGTCTTTAATTTCCTGAATGAATATTTCGATGATCGTGTGATTGCTTTGGGCTATCCGAAACATACAGGAGGCGGCGTGGATTGGCCTCCCTATTCGCCAGACATGAACCCCTGTGACTTCTTTCTGTGGGGACACTTGAAAGACCAGGTGTACCGCCAAAATCCAGAAACAATTGAACAGCTGAAGCAGTACATCTCATCTGCATGTGAAGCCATTCCGCCAGACACGTTGTCAAAGGAAAATATCGTACTATAGAGTTTCCCAGACCGCAGCGCCATCTGTTGTTGAAAATTGTAACTACTGTAATTTCGAAAGTTTGTCTGCCTGAAAATGTACTGTTGTCCCAAGCATACTGCAACAAACAGTGTATTTCTATTGCTGCTTGTTTAGTTTTTATTGCCGTTTCAAATATACCGGTCATTTTTGAAACACCCTGTACATACTGCATGTAGAGATGGACATGCTTCCGATGGAATGCTGCACACTTGTGTTGATCCATTGTGCCTTCTAGAATGAGGAGATCACCTAGCAAATGTCAAAAACAAAAACATTCCCCAGACCATAAGTTTCCTCTTCCGGCACGGACCCTTCCGACGATTGTCGCAGTGTGCTTGCTTTCAGGCGTTTCACGCTGTACACGCGAGTGGCCTCCTGTTTGATGGAGAGTAAAACACGATTCCTCTGGAAAGGCCACCTGTCGCCACTCGGTGGATGTCCAGTTGCAGTATTGGCGCGCAAATTCCAGCCTCTGTCGCCGATGAGCACCTGTCAGCATCGGTACATGAACCCGGCGCCTGGTGCTGAGCCTGTACACGGCAACGTTCGCTGAGCTGTCTATTCGTAAGTATGCATCTCTGCTGCCGTTCACCCCCATCATTTATGGCCCATGGTTAGGTTTTCCAGGTCCAAAAATAGAAATGATGGACACAGTATTTTATTTATCCGGACATTTTGCTCAAAAACTCGGACTATTATTATTATTATTATTCTGGATTTACAATGTGAGTACATTTTTCCAGCACCTATTCTAGATTACAGTAAGTAACTAATTATTGTTCTCCACTCTTCTCTATTTGTCCATAAATCTTCAGGAATGTTGTTCTTCTTCATTGCTGACTGAACTCCCGGTTTCCATGTATCAGGTGGTCGTCCCCTTTTTCTTCTTCCAATTGGTACCCATTCAATTATGCATTTTGGTAGCCTTTCCTGTTCCATTCGTCTGATGTGTCCATACCATTTAAGTTGTTTGTGCTCGATGAAATCAATAATTAAATTTTTACATTTCATCTTGTCTCTGATTACTTCATTTCTTATTCTTTCTCGTCTTGATATTCTTGCTGAACGTCTCCAGAAATCCATTTCTGTGGCTAATAATTTTGATTTCAGTTGCCATTTTGTTGTCCACACTTCTGAACCATATGTAATAATGCTCCTAACTATTGTTTTAAAAATCCTTATTTTGTTATCAGTTGTTATGTGTTTGTCCCAGAGAATTCCATTTAATAAAGAGATTGTCGTCTTTCCAGAATTTATTCTTGATCTAATTTCTTTGTCCTGTTTCCCATCATTTGTAATTTTCACACCTAAATAATTATATTCCTCAGTAGCTGTTATTGTTCCCATCCCTTCTTCTAATATTAAGTCTCCATTCACTCCACCAATTACCATGTACTTTGTTTTATTCATGTTTACATTTAGACCTGATTTTTTATATTCTTGAATCAATTTTCTGGTCATATACTCTATGTCCTCATAGTCTTGGGCTATAATCAGTTGGTCATCTGCAAATTGTAACGAGTATATTGTTCTATCATTTATTGGTATTCCCATAGCGTGACATTTTTTCTTCCAATTCTGTAAAGTTACTTCTGTATATATTTTATACAATGTAGGTGAGATGCTACATCCTTGACGTAATCCTTTTGTGACTTGGAATCCATGTGATAGATGTTTACCAATTTTTATTTTTGAAATAGAATTTTTATATAAATTTTAAATTGCTTTAATTATTCTTGGATTTATTCCTATTGATATTAAAGCTTTCCATAAACTGGATAAAGGCACACTCTCATAGGCTTTTTCTATATCTATGAATACTAAATGTATACGTTGTGCCCGAACCACTTTTTTTTCAATAATTTGTTGTAGGCAAATGACGAAAAATTTTAATTAAAAATAGAGACAAGTATTTTCAGTCAATTGGTAATAATCAATTACAGTCCGTTTTTCGCTTGAGGACAATGTTGAACGTGCTTAAACTAAGCGAAATCTTTAAGTAGCCTCATGATTAGTTATGATAGAAACTTATTGCTCAGACATCTTCCTAAGACAATCATACGTCAAAATAATATAAAAGTTCTTCATTAAACAAAACAAACATGTATTAATGTAATGAAAAACTGAAATGTATTCATTTACTTCTGTCACAAGCTGGGCATGTTGTACTTGCGATTTCGTCATCATGTTCTTGTTAGAGTGAGAATATGACACGCACGACGTATAAGTCTGTCCAACACTTTATTTAGACAAGAAGTTATTTTTAGCTCACATAACAGTGGGAAAAACATTACAAAACATTTTCAGTGCCACGAATATTACCAGTTTTTTGGTAACTAAGTGAAGAAACAGTAACAGTAACAAGAATACTCAAAAAGTCAAAGCAAATTATTAAATTCCTGGAGCCTAAAAAGTCCAAGCAAATTATTAAATTCATAGAGTGCACCTGCAGCAGCAAGGAGAACACGTCTCACAGTGCTCCTGGCGGTCATCGCGTGAAGCCTGTTTACATGCACCAGCCGATCACCTGACTGACTGACATCTGTTTCGGTTGACACCCAACGTTGCTAAACCAGCTCCTTCAGGAAAGTGGAGTGCCGCCCTCGGATGATGTTATATACACTAATCAACACCCATGTGATAATAAAATTTGCTTTATTAGTTGTAGCCAGGACACCGCTTAATTTTACAACAGATAACCTTCTTTGGAAAATAAAAAAGCTTTCCTCCTGCCCAAAAATTTAGTATCAAAACACGAATATACAACCTTAATGAAATTGACTTTTATAACTGAACTGATTTTACATTTCTTGGTAGTGCTCTCTCGATGCTCTCCAATGGATGCCAAGGAGTTAGACGGGCGCTGCTTCCGGGTCGAAGACTGGCGTATTGAAGACGGGCACCTGGTCGATCTGCCTGCGATGACGTTTCCTCCTGGTGGCGGTCCGCGGCAGGTCGAAAGATGCCTGTTTCCTTTCTTGCCGGCTATTTAACCCCGTGGCTCTAGTCTTCCTCTGCGGATTCTGTCATGGGGATTGGCGGCCGTCGGCAATACCTGATTGGCGGACGGTGATGCCATCGTATTACCATCCGCGTTGGAAAAAGGGGTCACGAGATGATGCCGGCAGTGATGTCCCTGAAGTGTTCCGGGAAGTGTACCTGTCGTCCGGAACACATTTGCCGTTCAATTGGAGCCGGTAGAGGTTGCTGGATAGCAGGCGGAGTTTCGCCTGATTACTTTGCAGATGTGAATGTGAAGACTCTAGTAGGATGGACGATGATTTCACTCTATCAATGGAAATAGTATTCATTTTGCCGTTGATGATGACATCAAATGTTTTGTCACCTCTAATGGTGACACGATGTGGACCAGTATTTGGTGGTGTGACTGATGGTTTGACGCCCTCTACTCGCAACATTAGATGTGTACAGGATCGTAACTCCCGGGGTACGAATGTTTGTGGGTCCACGAACACACCAGGAAGCTTTAGAACTTCTACATACACCAGTTCTGCCGGTGAGGCTTCTAGATCCAATTTATGCATGTTACGTAGGCCGAGCAAAAGCAGCGGTAATGCGGAGGTCCATTGCGATTCATGGCACATTACGGCAGCTTTAAGCGATTGGTGCCGGTGTTCGATCATACCCTTACTGGCAGGATGGTAACTTGTTGTGTGATGTAATGCACCACAAAATTTACTTAATTGGGCAAATAGGTCAGATTTAAACTGCCATCCTCTGTCAATGGTTGTATGGAGCGGACAACCAAAATGGGCGATAGAGTGTGACACAAATTGAGTGGCCAGTGTCTCAAAGATACATTAGCTGCCGGAATGGCTTCTGGCCAGTGCATGAATCGGTCTGTTACTGTCAGTAGGTAATGTAGTGCTCCTGAAGGGGGCAGCAGACCTACTACATCAGTATGAATATGAGCAAACTGTGCTGTTGTGTCCGGAAATTTGCCAACAGGTGCAGAGACATGGCGAGAAATCTTTCTGCACTGGCACTGTATGCATAATATAATACTAGCATGGAAATCTGTTTATAAAGCTCCATTGGACTCAGCTTAAAAAGAGTGTTTACAATCTATCTAAATGTGGTAAAGTGGACACTGTACACCTATCAATGGAACAGCCATTTGTGGAATTTAAAAGTGACACAATAGCTACAATTAGTGGACACTCATTTGCAAAAGTTGCAACTTAAGTTCAATAAGGGAATTTCACAAGAATGTGCAGCAGAAGAGTTGCCAGCATACACACAAGAAGATGTCGAATGTTTTAACACCAGCGTTATGCAGGAAACAAGAGGGCAAATTAAAACCACTCACTGCTCTCACTTAGAAGAACCACAGGAAGGAACAGAGCTATAAAACAGATACTTCATAAGAAAAAAATGAGGAGATATTGCTGGCTGGAGGAAGAAATAGCTCATTCAAATGTAGATGAAAATTATATGTTACAAATTAAGCTGGATGTTATTAGAATTACACCAAACAATAGTAAAAAGGAGTTATTTTCTGTGAGTAAATGCAGATCTAAAAATTAATAAATATTTTTGAGCGAGAATGTTTGCTCTGTTATTCAATACACTGCCAAAAATCCTAAAAGGTCTCCAATTTATGATGATCTGCATGTGTGACTCTTGCATGGGGGTGAGGAAGGGGAGGAGGGACCTTGAATTGACAGTAGTTGAAATAGGTAGTTCAAAGCATAGCAACCTCTTTCTGTAGCTATATGAACTACAAGTTGTTCCACACAACGGCACTTGCATATCAAAAGTTTTGCTATGATGAATGGAGGTGAGTAAGAAAGATGCATGGGTGGGAGTGTGCAGCTATGCATCATGCTACTCATATAGCTATACATTATACAATGTGTACATTATGCAACAAATTCAGTAATTTTTAACATTGTTTATGTTCACTGGTGTATAACATGATGTTCTGTTCTATACTTCACCCTCTTTGGGGTCCTTTTTATTTTACATTGTAGCCCATGTTCTTCCTCAGGGTTCAAGTTATCTCCATACCAAATTTCATGCAAATCGGTTCAGCAGTTTAATCATGAAAATGTAACAGAAATAGTTAGTTTGGCATTTTATAATATTGACATGGATATTTGGATTACACATGTTAAGGATTCGTGCTGATGGTATCATTGCCACATGTCCGACATGGATCTGAATACCGGACGTGTTCTATGTGGCTCAGCAGTGGCATATATTTAACTAAGTGAACTCTGTGGGGCAAGGGAGTCTGAAAACTTGTCATACCACTCATATGTATTGTATTCACATGGCTATTTTCATGTCCCATCCAGAGACAAATTCTAATAGTTGTGTTTTGTTTTGTAACTGTTTGCATTGAGCAAAGATAGACAAATGAGGAACTGCAGTAATTTTGAAAGGACTGTTTGCATTGAGCAAAGATAGACAAATGAGGAACTGCAGTAATTTTGAAAGGATGAGTGCGTGTGTTATATTCACTTCTGGTTGTAAAGTTTTTCTTAGCCAAGGTACCACATTAAATTAAATTAAACATTTCATTGTAGTTGTTTTGACATATTGTTTCAAATCAATTATTTTGTTTCATTTTTAAAAGTTTGGTTTCAAGTGTATCGATGGATTTTACAGCATGGTTTGTTACAATAAAATTATGCTTAGAACTGTGGTATTACCCGTACCTCCTCACCCTTGCCCTTCTACTTAATGCTCTGTTACATGAATGTACAAGCATTGTATGCATTATGTTGAACTGTATTATGTATAACAATTATAACATCATTTTCACAAATATGATAAATTTCAAAAGTCCTAGAGTAAATAGCATTTTCAAATAATATATATATTTTCCTTAATACATGTAACATTCTTTTGGTAACTATCTTGTACTACAAAACAAATTTCAGAGTAGAGTTCTTTTTTTCCGAATTCTCGACCAGACATTAATTTCCTTAACAAACAGATCTGAAGAGTTAAAAAGTTTCGACGACGTTTTTTCGTTTTTCCAGTAGTACGTTCCTTAGTTACCTTAAAGAAGATCTGATGAAACGTTGTTAAATATTTGCATATAAAACTTACAGACCATTCCAGAAAAGAAACCGATTCAAGAAATGAACCCGACATTGGCGGTACTGTTTTTAAGCTTTCATTTCCTAGAAAATCAGTCTTGTGGTCCATATAACATTCTTCAACATCTTTTCAAAAATGATTTAATATCAGAGTTGCCCAACTCAGCAATAGAGCTAAGAAAATTTCTAATTCTGCCAGCCAGCATCCAGTGAAGAATAATTTTCGTAATTAAATATTATAAAAAATTATCTACGATCAGGCATGCATCGACATGGCTTAAAAATTTGGGTATTATTTCAATAGAACACAAGATCTTAGTTTAGGTACTAAACAGACAATAGAAGATTACGCAATTATGATAGCAAGAAAAGGTCAACGTGTATGAGTATATGTAGGTGTCGATGAAACTTTCACTCAAGTCAGCAAACAAGCTAGAATTAAAGTATTCTTCGATTTGCCAACAGTGATTGCCATTTAAATATAGTAGTTAATGAATTAGTATGTAAATGGATTTTCTTGTTGTAAAAATTGTTATTAAAGAAATTATATATCGTGAAAATGCTGATGACAAGTGTTTAATACTAGAGTGGAAAAAAAAGCTTTGTATGGGCGGAGGGGGGGGGGGGGGGGGGGGTGTCGGCAAATCTGGTTTGCAGGCGGGCACTATGGAGGCAAGCAGCAGGCCTGCAAACAAGAGAAGTTCAAAATATCTGCAAACAATTTAAAAATGCAACATACAAGTGGATTTGGAAGAAGATTCCACACAAATCAGGTCCTCCATCTCAACAGAGTGGGAAAGAAATTCATTACCTGCAAGATTTTAGAAATAGTAGATCAATAATTACGCCTCAAACAGGATATCACGGTAACCATTCCTTCCAACAACAAATGTGATGTGTATACTTCTATAAATAAGAAATGTGTGGTAAGAGAAGTGACATCTCTCAAGGCTGGAAATGGACCATTTATCTCTGTGCCAGATGAGACCAAAAACCATCAAATAGAAGCGACCAATGAGTCTGAGCAAGCTAAGAAAACCTACAGAAACGATGGAACACAAGAAGCGAACAGCAACACTAAAGAGGCAGCCACATGGATGAACATCACAGGACCAGAAAGCATTTGGAAGTCAAGGAGACAAAAGAAAACTCCAAGCACCTGCACCGATGATTTTTTTATGGACAGAATCGCTCAAAAAAATAAATAAATAAAGACTGAGGTAAGTGATGTAATAATAATGCCCTTAGGAAATTTGGATGTTAATTTAAAATCCAGTAGACAAATAAATTGCAATGACAAGTACTGCTCCACATAAGACCAGCATGTCCAGTCATTCACAAACAAGGTTTCAGACATTGAGGTTTTGCTAAACACTAATCTGCATTTTGTCAGTGTTCCATGTTTCTCGGAACACTGGTTAAAGCCAAATCAGATTGCTTCATTTATGAGGGTTGAACGAAAAGTAATGCCTCCACCTTTGTTAATTGGGTTTGGCTGGGAATATTTTAATAAATCAAATGCAGAAATAATCCTTAGAATGTGATTTTTAATTACGAATATTCACTTTTCCACATAATCACCAGCCAATTGGATACATTTCTGCCAACGAAGAACAAGTTTTCTGAAGCACAGAAGCAGAAGAAGTTGACACAACCACAGTCTCACAGTTCTCTCAACATCTTCATCAGAAGCATAATGATGTCCCCGCAAATCGTCTTTCATTATCGGGAGCAGATGGAAGTCAGACGGTGCTAAACCTGGACTGTATGGAGGATGCTGTATGGTGGTGAGATTCAGTCTATGAAGCTCTGCTGTGGTGACACGTGAAGTGTGTGGTTTGGCATTGTCATGCTGCAGGAAAACATTTGCCTTTTCCCTTTGGACCCTTGTTACCCTTCGTTTCAGGGTTTGCAGCACTGTGATGTAACGCTGTGAATTTATTGTTGTTGCACGATCAAGGAAACTTGGTGGTTGCTGTCACAGGATGTCCAACTCTTTGTTTGTCATACAGATCAGATGTTCTCACCTCAACATCTGTAAACTTACTTGGTGAATGATGCACAGTACTCACAATACAATCACCATAAACTGCTATAATTCTCTGATGAATCTCCTTTGGGGTGACTCCTACTGCTGTCAAGAATTCAGTGACCACATGTTGCTTAAATAGCATTGACCTACCATCCGCACAGGGTTACATACTTTACACCATAACAACACACCTTTCAATACTAAGGCTTCCTGCCAACTGGAGTTGTAGAGAAGAGGCTACGGAACAAGCTAGTACCTGCCGCATACCAATGCTGCCAACTGTTCAAGAGTTATGAAGGTGGAGGCATTACTTTTCAGTCAACTCTCACACAATACCAGGCTACATAATTGAAAGCTACTTCTGTAGAAGAAAATACAAAATTGGAGGTACTGCTGTTTTAATTAAAAGTGGGTTGAAATTCAAAACAACTGCTAGTTTCTAGTACCGCAGTACAGAAAGAGACTTTGAAGCAGCAGTTGTAGAAATCAGTGGTGCAAAGACAGCTGTTGTGTGTATCTATCACTCTCCAAATGGGAAGTTTGAGGCATTTATCAATAAACTTGAAACATTGCTAAATAGGATACATGTAGGCAAGGAATCAGTAGTACTGTGTGGGTATTTTAACACTTTCTTGCAATAAGCAGGAGAAAAGAACTGTTGCCCAACCTAACACATACTTCCAATTTAAAACAAACAATTACAGCCCCAAGAAGAATTACAAAAACTTCTGCCACTACTGTGGATCAAATATTTGTTAACACACACTATACAGCAAAATGTGTCAATACAAATTTTTTTGATCATGAAGCTCAAGTGGTAACCCTCTTAAACTGTTTACTACCCAGACAAAACCATAAAAGAACCTTGGCTGCAAGAAGGTTCAACAGACAAAGCTTGGAAACATTCAATCACTTGTTATCAAGAGAAAGCTGGCAAGAAGTTTTTCAGTTGCATGACACCAACAAAAAGTTTGAAAAGTGCTCTGACATTTGCAACTATTATTTTGAAACAGTATTTCCTCTCAAAATGCGGGTGGTATGGAACACATATCTAAAAGCAAAGTCATGGGTAACAAGAGGAATAAAAATCTCAAGCAACACAAAAAATAAAATTGCTCAGTTACAGAAAAAACCGCAACATATCCCCTCTCCTCAACAGTTATATCACAAAATATATTCAGGTGTATAGAAAAGTCATATGTCAGGCAAAAGTAATGGCCAATAATAAGTTTATATCAATGTCAGAAAGTGAAAGCAAATAAATGTGGAAAGTAATAAAGCAGGAAGGAAATAGCAAAAGGAAAATATCACACTGAACTGTGACAACACGAGAATTACTGGCCCTGGGCAGACTGCAAATCCCTTCAGGCAGTACTATGAAGACAATACAGAAAACATAATAATTAATAATAAGAAAGATATCCAAATTAACCAACAGAATAAAGTAAATTCTTGCATCCACTCAATCTATCTCTATGACACATCACCAAATGAAATCATTCACATAGCAAACACCTTCAGAAAAATGTCCTCAGTAATTGATGGTATTCCAGACATCATCATAAAGTAATGTATTATAAACATTGCAACACCACTTGAAGTGATAATCAGCTCCTTTTTCTCAACTGGAGCCTTTCCTGACTCTTAAAATTCTCAAAGTGATCCCTATTTGAAAAAAAGGTGACAAAACAAATTTGAAAAGTTTAGAGCAGTCTCATTATTGTCAATTTTTCCCAGGCTTATGGAAAGAATCATATATAACCAATTAATGGAATTTCTGAATAAGAACAAAGTCCTCACTGATGCCCAACATGGTTTTCTGAAAAATAAATCTATGGCCAGTGCCATATGTAATTTCTTACAAAATGCTCTAGATGCACTGGATAGCAAACAAAATGCTGCTGGTATTTTCTTAGATTTGAGCAAAGCTTTTGACATTTTGGACCACAGAATCCTGTTGGGAAAACTCCAAAGGTATGGCATTAGAGGCACCACATTAAAATGGTTCTCCTCACACATGACAAAGCAGAATCAAAAAGTAGTAATAACATACAAACTAAATGATAGCACCAGAATATATTTTTCCGATACAGGAATAATTAAAACAGGAGTCCCACAAGGATCTGTTCTTGAGCCTATCCTTTTTCTTCTGTATATAAATGACCTAGATGTAAGCATAGAATTGCAACTAATTATTTTGTTTGCAGATGATGCAAGCATCCTTCTTACAGGGGAAACACAAACTCAGCTACAAGAAAACATAAATAAAGTTACAGACCAGCTAAATGACTGGTTTGGAGGAAATAAACTAATAATAAACACTTCCAAAACAACTGTGCTTAATTTCTACTTGAAAGAGGAAGCCTGCAATACTTCTGTGACAATAAATGCCAGTGGAATTATACCCTCAGTGGAAACAAAATGTCTAGGTATATGGCTTCAAAATGATTTTAAATGGCAGACACACATAACAAAAATGAATACGACACTGAAAAAAGTATTCTACAGCCTCCGCTTACTTGCACACAAAACAAGATTCCACAGTGTTAGAACTGCATAATTCAGTAATATTCAAGAACCAAAAAAGAGCTGTAAGAGCAATGCACCATGCAAAACAGACTGACTCATGTAGGCCCCTCTTTCAAAAGTTTTCCATCCTCCCTCTCCACTGTCGTTTTATTCTAGAAAATTGTAACTATGAGAGGAAAAATATCAAAGAAATAAATAAAAACTGTAATGTACATGAACATAATACCAGGCAAAAAGACAAACTCAATGTTCAGTCAGTAAAGAGGACAGCCTTTCAAACCTTCACTACAAACAGCACCATACAAATGTACAATAGACCGCCACATAAAATTAAAGTTATGTCTTCACTTTCTCTGTTTCACACACCCCTAAGGACATTCTTACTATGTCACTGCTTCTATTCAGTGGCAGAATTCTTAAACTGTGTGAAGTACAACATACATCAAGCAATAATATGCAGAAACTACTGCTGCTGCTAAAGCAAGAACTAATATAATGAATTTGTTGTACTACTCAAGTAAATGTTGAAGTTACGTGTAACATATGTGTGTCTGTGTGTGTGTGTGTGTGTGTGTGTGTGTGTGTGTGTGTGTGTGTGTGTGTGTGTGTGTGACATGCAAATGACATTCCACAATCTGTAAAGATTTACCGGGTGAATAAATAAAATGAAAATAAACATTGATTCTGTGTTTATGTAGTATGCGTTTATGTGTATTGTGTTTCATTATTTTGCATAGTCTCATAACCATTTTGAAAATCAGTAAATTTTGTTACATATATTACAGTGACCTTCTCAAAAATAGGAACCTCAGGATCATTTTACCATCCCACAGCATTGCAGTTTGTGATAAGTTCAGATATTAGTTAAAATTCTGAAAAAAAATCATGATCTCTATTTTTAGACTAGAATATGATGGAGTACTTTGCAACAGAAAATTCTTGTCAGCTGCTAAGAACAAAAATAAAAATTAACATTACAAGAAATATCGAAGAAAAATATTTTTTTCTTCAACCTATGGACAATAAAACAGAACCAATAGCATTTTTCAACTGAAAATAATATATGAACATTCTCAAAGTTTATGTTTGCATGTCACACATATTTTATCATGAAAACGTGAAAGCATTCTGAGATAAAAAATAAAATACAATATGATGTGTGAAACTGCTCTAGTTGTGTAACAAAAAATATAATGACTGATGAATTTTCATTCTGTTGGACATTGTAAAAAAATATAGCAAGAAAGCTGTTAAGAAAACTACGAAATTAATTTTGGTAACATCTGAGACAGCATTGTTATACTGTCTTGTACAAATGCATTTTATTTAAGATCCCTCCTTGTGCAACAGTGTGCGAGAACTTGCATCTCACCAACAGGAATTTAGTTCCGACGGCTTGACTTAATGCGACTGAGAATATTCCCCACCTACTGAATTTATTTGTTTTTTTCAACTATTGGTAAACCTTTGTCACTGCATCCATCATCCAGGCCACTGATATACTCTATACAAAAGTTGTAGTAGGTACTTTCCAGCCAATATTTCCACTGAAGTAAAGCAGAATTGTCTGTGGTTTCATGAAGCTCATGTTTTATTGAAGTACACTGTAGCATGCAGTAAGCGCATTTTACACAAAATCTCATTCTTGCTGCTGCAATGTCCCTGCAGTGCATTAAAATTTTTGGCTATCATTACCCTATGTGATTCAGAAAACAAGTGAGCAGTGAAGGCAAAGAAAGAAGGTCTCTGTGCCACAATAATTAATTTTTTCACAGAGATCAATCTGCATTTTTCTAGCTGTCTGATACTCTCCATTGTCACAGCACTAAAGCACAGTTCTACATCCTAACTTCTTGTCAAAATCATCAAATTCAACACTTTCTATTTTCATTTACATGTTTTCATTATATAACAGTATTATGAAAAGGATAGATTACTACTCACCACATAGTGGACATTTTGAATCACAAATAGCACAACAAAGACTGTCAAACACACAAACTTTCAGCCAAAAAGGCCTTCATCAGAATTAGACAAAAGATGCATGACCCCCCACATGTGCGTGTGTGTGTGTGTGTGTGTGTGCATGCGAGCATGCGCACATGTGTGCGCTCATGCACACACACACACACACACACACACACACACACACACACACACACAATTAAAAAAGAAAATGACAATTTTGGATGTTCAGACCAATTAACAAATGGGTAGTTTTGAGAGATCAATTTGTGAATGTATCAGAGGATTACACAGGTAAAGAGACAAGGCCTAGTAGAAATCCTCATGTGTCACAGGAGATACTGAATTTAATGTGTGAAAGGAGAAAATAAAAAATGCAGCAAATGAGGCAGTCAAAAGGGAATACGAATGTCTAAAGATGAGATTGAGAAGAAGCACAAAATGCTAATGTGGAATGAATAGAGGACAAATGTAAGGAGTTGGAAGCATATTTCACTAGGAGAAATACAGCTATCACCTACAAAAAATTTAGAGGTCTTTGGAGAAAAGGGATACAGCTGTATGAATACCATGAGCTCAGGTGGAAAACTAGTACTAAGAAAAGAAGGGAAACCTGAAAGGTGGAAAGACTATGTTGATGCTCTATACAAAGGAGATGACCTTGAAAGTACTATTATAGTAATGGAAGAGGACATAGATGAAGATGAGTTGGGAGATATGATACTGCGAGAAGAATTTGACAGAGCACTGAAAGTTCAAATAAGAGCTCTGGAGTAGACAACATTCTGTCAGAACTACTGATAGCTGTGAGAGAACCAGCCATGACAAAACTATTCCATCTGGTTGCAAGATGTATGAGACAGGCAAAATACCATCAGACTTCAACAAGAATGTAATAATTCCAGTTACAAAGTAAGTGGTGCTGACAGATGTGAATATTACTGAACAATCAGTTTAATAAGTCGTGGTTGCAAAGTACTAATACAGATTCATTACAGAAGAGTGGAAAAATTGGTAGAAGCAGACCTCGAGTAAGATCAATGTGGATTCTGGAGAAATGTAAGTACATATGAAGCAATACTGACCCTATCACTTTACTGTAGAAGATAGGTTAAGGAAAGGCAAACTAAAATTCATAATGTTTGTTGACTTAGAGAAAGGTTTTGACAATGCTGACTGCAAATATACTTTCAAATTTTGAAGGCAGCCAGTAAAAAATACAGGGAACAAAAGGCTATTTACAACTTGTACAGAATCCAGACTACAAGTATAAGAGTCAAGGGGCATGAAAGGGAAACATTGGTTTAAAAGGAGTGATAAAAGATTGTAACCTATCCCTAATATTATTCAATCTGTAAACTGAGCAAGGAATTGAAGTTCACAGAGATGAAATAAAAACTGAGGTTTGCCAATGACATTGTAATTTTGTCAGAGAGGGCAAAAGACTTGGAAGAGCAGTTGGATAGAATTTACAATGGTTATAAAGGAGGGAGATCAACATCAACAAAACCAAAGCAAAGATATTGGAATGTAGTAGAATTAAATCTTGAGAGAATTAGATTAGGAAATGAGAGTCTGAAAGTAGTAGATGGGTTTTGCTATTTAGGTAGCAAAATAACTGATGATGGCCAAAGTAGAGAGGATGCAAATGGTAAACTGCCAATGGCAAGAAAAACATTTTTGAAAAAGAGAAATTTGTTAACATTGAATATGGACTTAACTGTTCGGAAGTTTGTTTTTGAAAATTTTTGTATGGAGTATTGCCATGTATGGAAGAGAAAAATGGATGATAAGCAGTGTAGATAAAAAGAGAATAAAATCTTTTGAAATGTGATGCTACAGAAGAATGCTGGGGATTAAATGGGTAAATCACATTACTAATGATGTACTGAATAGAACTGGGGAGAAATAAATTTGTGGATTAAGCTGACTAGAAGAAAGTATTTGTTGATAAGACATATTCAGAAGACATCATGATATCACCAATTTAGTACTGGAGGAAAGTACAGTATAGAAGGGGGGTGGGGGCATACAAATTATAGATGGAGACCAAGAGATGAATACACTAAGCAGATTCAGAAGGATGTGAACTGTAGTTGTTAGCAGGAGGTGAAGAGACTTGCAAAGCACGGAGTAGTATGGAGAACTGCATCAAAACAGTCTTTGGACAGAAGACCACAACAGTGACCAATTGTCAGAGTTGTGCATCATTCACAAGGTAGCAATTACTGGTTCTGACAATTCTCTTGTTAACTGAGATCTGGCTGATGACCCGCCCTCAGTGGCTTGAGGGTTGTGGTACCAAAACATTCAATAATCTTTCCAAGTTGGTCTTTTATGTTTCAATATTCCCAAAAGAATATTGCATATCTTCAGGATGTGAAAGACTCATATAGGCAATCCACCTAATAGAGAGCTGGTAATGAGAATAAATTTTTAAGATAGACAACAAAATTTGTGAACAAAAGTGTAGACAAAATATGTGATGGAGAAGTATTACACATTTACGTAGCAATAAACATCTTAGAATTACAGGAATTCTCCAATAAAAATGTTTAGACATTCAAGGCGTTAACCTTTCATAATAGAACCCCTCCTTCACACTGTTTCTGTTCTTTCACTGCAACAGGTAATTGTCTCTTTTAATATGTCGATTAGTCCTGGAAAATTCACACACAAATCAGATGACGTTTTCTAACAATCAGAGCACTTACACAGTGCAAAATATATTTATAGGTGATTGACACAGGGATAGAAACTTCACATAGAGAACACAGAAGGCAATTACACAAAGATAAAATAAAAAAAACTTTGGTTCAAATTACATTCCTTATACACTGACCTAGTAATGTTGATGCATTTCCTCAAAGACAGTCATTTAGATACCATTGAATATATACACAAAAATTAAATAATGTTTTCTAATAATGTTTGGTGTTATCTTTGCAATACAGTACTGATTTCACCCTCTTCTCTTACTTGTTACTACATATTAGAAAAGCTCAGTAAAAGTTGAAGATTTCAAATATGTAATTATTTCCATCACAGAGTATAAATGAATATCTCTGGCATAATTATTTTTCATCCTTAACATTTCTCTCTAATAATTTCAGTGTCATATTGAATGTAATGACACTACAACAATATATAGCTCCATAATGGATGCAGTGACATGTATTTGGATGTAAATCAATGGAATGAAGATATGTAATAATTGCTTCTTTTCAGAACATGATTCATATATTGTTTTCATCATCAATGATAGGTACCCAGTAAGGGTGCTAATTAAATAACAGTAGTTATGCAGCGATATTGCAAACCAGTAGTGATACAGATGTTAATGTAGAAAAACTTCTGAATAAATCTGTTGATAAAGTATCTCAAATGACTGTTATAGTTGAGTTAATAAGTTGTCAAGCATATATTCTACTTCATTTGTGCACCTGTTCCATGTATGAATCCCTGAAAAATGTTACACAAGGTTGAATTAAAACTTAGTGAGAATTACACTGAAGTGCCAAAGAAACTTGTATAGGCATGCATATTCTAATACAGATATACGTTAACAGGCAGAATACAGCACTGTGGTCAGCAGTGCCTGTATAAGACAACAAGTGTTTGAGGCAGTTGTTAGATCAGTTACTGCTGCTACAATGGCAGGTTATCAAGATTTAAGTGAGTCTGAATGTGGTGTTTTAGTCGGTACCCGAGCGATGGGACATTGCGTCTCCTAGGTAGCGATGATCTGGGGATTTTCCCATACGACCATTTCACGAGTGTACCATGAATATCAGAAATGCAGTAAAACATCAAATCTCTGGCATCGCTGCAGCCGGAAAAAGATGCTGCAAGAACGGGACCAATGACAATTGAAGAGAATCGCTCACTGTGACAGAAGTGTGACCATTCCGCAAATTGCTGCCAATTTCAATGCTGGGCCATCAACAAGTGTTGGTATATGAACTATTCAATGAAACATCACTGATATAGCCTTTCGGAACTGTAGACCCACTCGTGTAGCCTTTATGACTGCACAACACAAAGATTTACACCTCACCTCAACCTGTCAACACCGCCATTGTACTGCTCATGACTGGAAACATGTTTCCTGGTCAGATGAGTCTCATTTCAAATTGTATCAAGTGGATGGACATGTATGGTTGTGGAGATTACCTCACGAATCCATGGAACTTGCATATCAGCAGGAGACTGTTCAAGCTGGTAGAGGCTCTATAATGGTGTGGGGCATGTGCAGTTGGAGTAATATGGGACCCTTGATATGTCTAGATATGACTCTGACAGGTGACATGAACATAGCATCCAGTCTGATCACCTGCATCTATTCATGTCCGTTGTGATTTCCGACAGACTTAGGCAATTCCAGCAGGAAAATGTGGCACCCCACACATCCAGAATTGCTACTGAGTGGCTCCAGGAATGCTCTTCTGAGTTTAAACGCTTCTTCTGGCCACCAAACTCTCCAGACATGAACATTATTCAGCATATCTGGGATGCCTCGCAAAGTGCTGTTCAGAAGAGCTCTCTTCTCCTTGTGCTCTTACAGATTTATGGACAGCCCTGCAGGATTCCTGGTGTCAGTTCCCTCCAGCATTACTTCAGACATTAGTCGAGTCCATGCCATGTCACATTGCAGCACTTCTGCATGCTTGCGGGGCAAGTGTACCAGTTTTCTTGTCTCTTTAGTGTAGTTATATGATTATAACATGGTATGTACACAGAATGTATGTGTATCAAATCAGATTGGTTGAACGAACAGTGGGTATGAGTTAAAGCATTTTATCAGTTTGTTCACTATACAGAGGACATAGTTTATACACACTGACAGGTAACAGTTTTGGACAGTAAACAGAATTTACTCTGAAGAGCCAAGGAAACTGGTACAGCTGCCTGTTTAGGGCACCTGTGAGCACACAGAAGTGCCACAACATGACATGGCATGTACTCGACTAATGTCTAAAGTACTGCTGGAGGGAACTGACACAACGAACCCAGCAGGGCTGTCCATAAATCCATAAGAGTATGAGCTGGTGGGGGGTGAGGGGGGGAGGAGGGGGGGGTGGAATTTCCCCCAAACAGCACGTTGCAAGGCATCTTAGATACGCTCAATAATGTTCACGTGTGGGGATTTAGCTGGGCAGCGGAAGAGTGTTCCTGAGGCTACTCTGTAGCAATTCTGGATGTGTGGGGTGTTACATTGTCCTGCTGGAATTGCCCAAGTGCATTGGAATGCACAATGGACATGAATGGATGCAGGTGATCTCACAGGGAGCTTAGGTACATGTCACCTGTCAGATTTGTATTTAAACATACCAGTGGTCCCATATCACTCCAACTGCACATGCCCCACACAATTACAGAGCCTCCACCAGGTTGAGCAGAGTCCTCTACTGACATACAGGGTCCATGGATTCATGAGGTTGTCTCCATACCCGTATACGTCCATCTGCTTGATACAATTTGAAATGAGACTCGTTTGACCAGACAACATGTTTCCAGTCATCAACAGTCTAATGTCAGTGCTGACGGGCCCAGCTGAGGCATATAGCTTTGTGTCATACAGTTGTCAAGGGTACACAAGTGGGCCTTCAGCTCCAAAAGCCCATAGCAATGATGTTTTATTGAATGGTTTGCATGCTGACACTTGTTGATGACCCAGCACTGAAATTTACAGCAATTTGCAGAAGGGTTGCTCTTCTGTGACATTGAACAATTCTCGTTAGATGTTGTTGATCCCATTCTTGCAGGATCTTTTTCAAACCACAGAGATGTCAGAGATTTGACATTTTACCAGATTCCTGATCTTCACAGTGTGCTTGGAAATGGTTGTACAGGAAAATCTGCGAAGATGCTGTGTTCCATTGCTCGTGTGTTGACTAGAAGACCACATAAAGATTCACTTAAATCTTGATAACTTGCCATTGTAAGAACAGTAACTGACCTAATAAGTGCACAAAACTCTTGTCGTCTTATATAGGCACTGCCAACCACAATGCCGATTCATATATCTCTGTATTTGAATACAAATGTCTATACCAGTTTCTTTGGCACTTCAGTGTACATTAACAATGCTTTTACCACAGTGCAGGTTAATCTATCAAATGAAAAATACCAATCACAAGAAATTAAGTTTGTTGAGTGCAATCAGTGAATTGAATTTCTATACATGTCACATACACCTCTGTACACCTCTAAGTTGACATTTTAGTAGCAATATGTCATAGAATCCTGATTTACATAAAGTAAGTTGCATGTAGTAAAAATATGAATAATATTTACATGAGCAGAAATGATAAATATCAGGTTTTCAAAGCAGTATAGATTACAATCCTCAGTCACAGTGTAGATTGATAATCATACTTCTAATAATGTGTTGAACAGAAATCACAAACACCAGCAAACCAAGACAGTATGGACTGCAACCATCAGGTTCAGTTTATATTGGCAATCATACTTCCCATATAAGCTTCACATACGTGTATACAAAATAGTATTTTCCATTTATAAAGTCCAAAATAGTAATATAATAGCTCACCTGTGGGTTCAACTAGTGAAATACCAACATAAGGCAATAAACAAACATAACGTTTTATGTGTAAAAGGACAAATGTGAATCATGTTTCAAACATACAAACAAATTAGACCACAAAACATCTGGTGTGACTAAGTTTATCAAGTTCAAATAACAATGCAGTTAGTATATAGTGTCATAAGCGAAGAAACACATGATTGCACCAAGAGTAAAGAAAGTCCACAGAAACTTCAAAACTAAAATGATCTACTATTCTTTTCCTACCAGCAGTGACTTCAGTGACTGATATTCATGAACGATCCTGCCTATATGAAACATTTGCTAGCCTTTCATTTGTGATGACAAGCTTTGCTTTGCAAGTGCTTTGCTTTCCTTTATTTGCACAATCAGTAGTTTTTAGTAAATGCAAATTTAATCCCAATATGGTAAGATTGTTGAAGTGGCAGAGAGAAGGCTATGCAATGTATCTTCTTGACATAATGTATTTTCAACAAAAGACAAAAGATTTAAATGTGATATGGTGTATCATGTAATGAATAGCTATTAATTCAATAAGGTATAAAATATTACAGCTTAATTGGATAACACACGAACATACCAAGTAGTTTGCCATTCTCTCATGCAGTTTTCTCTCTGCAACATACTCAGAAAAGTGGCCTTTTTTTCTTTTTTTTCAATAACATCAAAAGATACAAATTTTCATATAAAGAATTTCTCTGTGCAACTTTATGGGCTGAGAAAATATTTTCTCATATTCTCTATCTTATTCTGGTATTGTGTCATCCATTTTGTATTCTTAATTGTTTGGGCACAACTGAATATATGAGACAGATATAGTTATTAGTGGAACGAGTTACATAGGACACACAAAGCTCAAAAGGACAAAACCTTACATCAGAATGGAAGAATGGAAGTAAAATGCCACATGGCTAGTGCCCTTGTACTTACGACATGCACGTTCACAAAAATGTGTGCAGCCCCTGAGGAATTTTACTAATGATAGTTGTGCATGTATGAAGAATTTGAGTAGCTCAGTGTTTTTACTAAATATGGTGTTTCAGTTAATGGTATTAATTGCATGTTTGTATGGTTTTAGCTGTGTAACATTTCTTTGTCTCCATACATTTTGATTTTGGATATGCTAATCCATAAGCGTTTGGATGAGGGTTTCCCAGTATCACAAATGGCGCAATGTAAATGTCAAAAGCTTTTTTAAATTCAACATTAATTGCTTCTGATTTCTCATAACTTTTGCCTAGAACTAGATCACAGATTTTCAACTTTGTCACCTTCACTTTATTGTGATGCCTCTTGTTATTCTTCTATTATGACACTGTTCCATGGTTTTATTATCTATTTCCTCCCATTTTATACACTGTGTACTCACTTAACTGTTCTCTTAACTTTTCTATTCAGTTAATTGTTCTCTTCAATTTATTTGTGAATAATATACAAACATGTGAAAACGAAATCAAAATACTTTATGCAGATGATTTGACTGTCCTAATTGTTTCCAACAATTTGTAGGCATTTGAGCAAACTACATTCATACCAGTCAGTAATACAGCACAATGGCTCTCTGAAAATGAGTTAATTGTCAATCTGAAAAAAACTATGTACATGGTCTTCAAAAATAAACAAAAAGAAGAACATATCGATGTTTTCTTAGATGAAAAAGGACTGGAAGAAGTACCTTCAGTTAAGTTTTTGGGCATTACAATAGACAGTGAACTAAATTGGAAACAGCTGATAAATACTGTTTCCAGTAAGCTAAGCTCAGTGATATTTATAATGAAACAACTGGCTCAGCATACTCATTGAGACTTCTTGTGCACTGTCTATCATAGACTTTTTGAACCATACACGAGATATGGAATCACAGTATGGGGAACTCAACTATCACAGTAATGAAGAGAATATTCACATAACAGAAGCAAGCCATTCAAATAATATTGAAAAAGAAGCAAAAAGAATCAGGTAAAAGTTGTTTCAAAGTACTAAACATTCTAACGTTTCCCTCACTGTATATATTCAAGACCATTCTGAGTGAATTACATGATCACACAAAACTGGAGAATAATGAGACTGTTCACACACCCAACACAAGCAACAGAAAACAACTGTGGTGCATTCCACATAGACTTAAGATTTTTGAAAAAGGACCCAAATACTCTGGTGCCAAGTTAATACAAGCAATGCCAAGGGAATTACAAGACCTCAAAACTGAGAAAATGTTCCCCACAACTCTAAAAATGTTTCTGATGCAAGCATAATTTTATAGTGTAGCTGACTACATTAGCAAACAGTGATCAAAAGTTCACCCTGTGATGATGTGTCTCACACAGCATAAAAAGGCCTAGCAACAGAAATCATTGTTAAAGAAATTAACTATAATTATTAACCACTGATGTATAATATAACCTAATTATATCTCACAAAATTATTATTATTATTATTATGTTTTATCATAAGACATTTTGTACCGTGTAATATTATGAATACACTGCATCATAAGTCATTGAGTACGATGTAATATTATATAAATACTGTGAAAGATCCTATGTACACTCCTGGAAATGGAAAAAAGAACACATTGACACCGGTGTGTCAGACCCACCATACTTGCTCCGGACACTGCGAGAGGGCTGTACAAGCAATGATCACACGCACGGCACAGCGGACACACCAGGAACCGTGGTGTTGGCCGTCGAATGGCGCTAGCTGCGCAGCATTTGTGCACCGCCGCCGTGAGTGTCAGCCAGTTTGCCGTGGCATACAGAGCTCCATCGCAGTCTTTAACACTGGTAGCATGCCGTGACAGCGTGGACGTGAACCGTATGTGCAGTTGACGGACTTTGAGCGAGGGTGTATAGTGGGCATGCGGGAGGCCGGGTGGACGTACCGCCGAATTGCTCAACACGTGGGGCGTGAGGTCTCCACAGTACATCGATGTTGTCGCCAGTGGTCAGCGGAAGGTGCACGTGCCCGTCGACCTGGGACCGGACCGCAGCGATGCACGGATGCACGCCAAGACCGTAGGATTCTACACAGTGCCGTAGGGGACCGCACCGCCACTTCCCAGCAAATTAGGGACACTGTTGCTCCTGGGGTATCGGCGAGGACCATTCGCAACCGTCTCCATGAAGCTGGGCTACGGTCCCGCACACCGTTAGGCCATCTTCTGCTCACGCCCCAACATCGTGCAGCCCGCCTCCAGTGGTGTCACGACAGGCGGAAGGTGCACGTGCCCGTCGACCTGGGACCGGACCGCAGCGATGCACGGATGCACGCCAAGACCGTAGGATTCTACACAGTGCCGTAGGGGACCGCACCGCCACTTCCCAGCAAATTAGGGACACTGTTGCTCCTGGGGTATCGGCGAGGACCATTCGCAACCGTCTCCATGAAGCTGGGCTACGGTCCCGCACACCGTTAGGCCATCTTCTGCTCACGCCCCAACATCGTGCAGCCCGCCTCCAGTGGTGTCACGACAGGCGTGAATGGAGGGAAGAATGGAGACATGTCGTCTTCAGCGATGAGAGTCGCTTCTGCCTTGGTGCCAATGATGGTCGTATGCATGTTTGGCGCTGTGCAGGTGAGCGCCACAATCAGGACTGCATACGACCGAGGCACACAGGGCCAACACCCGGCATCGTGGTGTGGGGAGCGATCTCCTACACTGGCCGTACACCACTGGTGATCGTCGAGGGGACACTGAATAGTGCACGGTACATCCAAACCGTCATCAAACCCATCGTTCTACCATTCCTAGACCGGCAAGAGAACTTGCTGTCCAACAGGACAATGCACGTCCGCATGTATCCCGTGCCACCCAACGTGCTCTAGAAGGTGTAAGTCAACTACCCTGGCCAGCAAGATCTCCGGATCTGTCCCCCATTGAGCATGTTTGGGACTGGATGAAGCGTCGTCTCACACGGTCTGCACGTCCAGCACGAACGCTGGTCCAACTGAGGCGCCAGGTGGAAATGGCATGGCAAGCCGTTCCACAGGACTACATCCAGCATCTCTACGATCGTCTCCATGGGAGAATAGCAGCCTGCATTGCTGCGAAAGGTGGATATACACTGTACTAGTGCCGACATTGTGCATGCTCTGTTGCCTGTGTCTATGTGCCTGTGGTTCTGTCAGTGTGATCATGTGATGTATCTGACCCCAGGAATGTGTCAATAAAGTTTCCCCTTCCTGGGACAATGAATTCACGGTGTTCTTATTTCAATTTCCAGGAGTGTATATATAATGTGTAAGCTACTTTATATACTTCTATATTTCATATTATCTAGATTGTAAGCCTAATGACCTGTCGTACATTACAAGTACATATCTGTACAAAAGGTAATTTACGGAACCAATAAAAATCTCAATCACAACTCATTCATCAGGTTAGGCTCTCCCACCAAACAGGCCTTGAAGGCTTAATACAACCTACCAATCTAATACATTGCTCTGGCCAGCACACTTTCTATTTGTCACTATCTGGACTATATCTCTAAAATAAAATTTCCTTATATGCCTGCTAATATTGTTGAACTTGCGCATATCCCTTATTTCCTAAATAGCTTTTCTCTGGTTTCCAGTTTTCCTGGTGATTCCAGTTCCTCCTAAATTGGTTACAATATTTTCTAATATCTTCTTCAACTTCTGCTCCTTTTTTGCACATAATTTTGAAATTCCTGTTTCCATCCCCAATTACATTCTCATCTTCAGCCCATGCAGGTAACCTACAGTAGATAAAGCATCTGCAATTACCTTCTTTTTCCCTTTTATTTATTTTACTGTGTAGTCAAACTGTTGCAGATAAACTGCCCACCATATGACTCAGTCAACTGCACTATAATGTACGCTCCTGGATAATATATAGAGCTTTGTGGTCAGAATAAACAATGATTATGTGTTCAAGTAAATAATTCCTGAATTTCATGAAACTGTGTACAATGGCCAGAAGTTCCTTCCTAGTAACTATGCAATTCTTTTCATGTTTCTGAAGTGTTCTACTTGCAAAAGCAACTGAATGATGTTCCATTTTCCCATTAAATATCTTTTCTTGAAATATGTGAACTATTAATGTAGACTCACTACTGTTTGTTACTAAACAAAATGGTAATCAATGACGAGGTCTGTGCAGTATTTAACATTCATAAAATTGTTCCTTTATCTCATCAAAAGCTACTTGGCATTCCCCATACCACTTTCGCATGGCATTTTTCCTTAAAGGTGTTAAAACATGGTGCATTCATGACTTGCATTTTTACATATTCTGTATAAAAATTAGCGAACCCAAAAAGAATCTTAATTTTCTTATCCCAAGTATTCTCTTTATAAAAATGTTATCCACATAAACCGTCAATTTTGGCAGAAGGTTACTTCCTAAAACAGTGTAATGCATGAATTAATCCTGTCACAGAAACAATAGCCTAAATAGTACTACACAGCATTGAAAACATCTCCCATTATACAAGAATACTGTGCTTGCTTGAGTCAGAATCCAAAGCAATTTGATGTAATCCAGAAATCAAACCAAGCTAGTCATATATTTAATATCTTCAAATTTATTTGATAATTCACACATACTTTCCGGGTGATCTGATTTCCTTTCTAAATATTTATTTAAATGTCTGGAATCTAAAACTAGTCTTACTCCACCATCACTTATTGTACTTGTAACATTCCCTTGTGGCTTGCTCACTGAAAGAGGGCACCCTACTACGCCTCGTTGGCTAAAGACAAAATTATACTTAACACAGATGTCACAGCAGGAGAAGAAATGTATGACAATGCATATGTAACAACACACCTGGACCAACTTGGCTGACTGGTGCAGTAAGCGATAGCATTATAGGGGTGAACAGTGTGTCATATCTATGACTTACCGCACATTGATAATGTAGTCAGCCTCCGCACTTTCTTGACCTGTAACCTACCTAAATTTACCTGCAGTGCAGCTGCTCATGCGTTGTCCACCATCCTCTGAGTTCTGTATTTCTACCATATCATAAGGCAACTGTGATGAAGTGTCAATTTGACACTGCTTAATAAAGTAATAAGGTTCTAGTAAAAATCACTTATATTCTTTAGTCATGTTGGCTTCTATAAAACCTTCTTACAAATGTTTACAAACACCACCCCTTCTGCACTGTGCAACTCACAATCCACTGTGATGACAGCTGCATGGTTATGCCCTCAGTGTGATACTTACGCTGCTGGTAGTGTTCCATCCCACTCAGAGATGTCGTTAATCTTGTCAGAATTAGGCTAGTCCCAACTGTGCTCTCACAAGTGTAATGCTCTTTCTGCTATGTGGGTTTTCCCTACATGCAGATTACTGCACACACTCTGGTTCTGTTCGAGCAAAAAGCAAATCTCATTTACAATGTTAGTGGCAGGGACACTGCTGGCCATCCACTCCCATTCACTGCCAGAACTCCAAGTCCTCTAACAATTGTGTTCCTGCCATCTTTCCCTCTCTCTGCTCTGCTGTGACGTCAACCACCATCTTTCCCATAAAACTGGACACGCTCAAGTTTAACTCATCCTTATTGACTTTATCTCCCTGAAATTATGGAATTATGCTTTTATCTAATTTTTGCTGCTGCCTCCTGGTGTACCTCAATTGTTTACTGAAAGAACTATTTTATGTTTGCTGGAGAGCTCTGGTAGATCAGTCAACCTTCTCCAGTGTGGAGGGATGTCGGTCTAAAGATACAGCTTGTTTCCACTTTGTACTATATTGCTGTCAGATTGTTGCCTTATAAATCTAAATCATAAACTGTACAATTTGAATTATGGGTGATTTTTATATCTTCACTAAAAATTACAAGTTGATAATTATTTGTAATTACAGTACCTTGGAACTGTACAGCTTGTTCATCTTTATAATATGATTTTCATTATTTAGAACTGTTTGTTCTAATATTTTTGGGTATTTCCATTTTGTAAAATGTCAGTTTGTTATCTGAAAAATTATGTATTTCTGCATTTATACCCTATCTGACTCATGTGTGTATCATTACATAAAGGTTGCTGTCATAGGTTAGGTACCAACTGACACATGATGATTTGCTTTATTTAGAGCACTTTTATTTTTTATTATTTGATTTATTTATTTATTTAGATCACTAAATCCAATATACCCAGACATTCACATGGATGTAGGACTTATCAGATTATTACAAAAGCAACATATAAAAAACCCTCTTGCAAGAGGAGACATAGCTGTAAGACAAAACACACATTAATAGGTATAGACAAAATTAAAAAAGTTAAAATAACAGTAGGTCTTAATAGCTACATAAAAGACATAGTAATGTTAACAATGATTCCAACTATCATAATGCATAAGAGTACATCAGATTTAATTAAAAGAAAAAGTCAATTAGAGTTGACATAACTGAAATATTCTTCAACTAGATAAAAGGAATTATCTATTAGATAGTGTCGGAGCTGTTTAACTCTGGGAAGCTCATGGATAAGGTGATTTTAGTGATGGTGGGAGAGTGTTGAAAACCTTGCAGCTCATGTAATGGACTGCTTTTTTGTACAATACTAGTATTGTGGGGATGGTATGAATCATCAGTTTTGTATGATTGTGCATTTTTACCAATGAAAAATAAATAATAATAATAAATAAATAATAATAAAATAAATAATAATTTTTACCAATGAAAAATAACATGGAGTAGATACATTGACGTGAAGTTGTCAGTATCCCTAATTTTGTAGAACGTATAGGCTGGATTTCACTCATTATCCTGATTTTGCTCTTTTCGGCAATGAATATTGGGTGGTATTGATGCATCATATTTTTGCACTCTAACTATTCTTGATCCCAATATATCTTCCTGAAGTGATGTTGCGGATGCCTCTTCTGCTTCTTGGAGTGATGATATCCCATGATCTTCTGAAATTATTGGTAGGTCTATTCTGGATACTGCAGTAATTGCAGCAGCAGTGACCATTGCAGCAGAATCAGTTGTGGTGCTTGTACTACTGTTTAGCTGCTTCTGATGATAGTGATTTTCCTTCAGTTGATTCAGGTTTTGCTGACCTTGGTGAAGGCTTAGTTGTATCAGTAATTAATGCTGGTATTGCTGCCACAGGTGTTGGCTCTGTTGGATCTGCTGATAGTGATGAATTTGTTAACACTAGTAATAGTGGGTCCACTGTTGGGGTTTGTGAAGTTGCAGTAATTTTGGAAAGTTTACCTGCTGCATATGGTGGTGGTTGCTGAGGTAATGAAGGCTGAATTGTTCTACGCAAGTTGATAACTCTTGCACCATGAATATGGTTTATTTATTTGTTATTTTTCACCTATTTGGTTTCACTGTTATATGGACTTCACTTTTACTTTGTTATTGTGTACAATGTAGCTTTCACTGTCAGTGTCATCCTTGTTTACTGTCTATCAAAGATGTTTGCTAAAGATATTCCATCCCTTTGCTTTGATTGCAAAAGTGGCTACATTTTATGAATATATTATTTCTTACATTACTCCACAAATGTGGAACTTTGTCAGTGTTATACTCATCTTGTTCTTCTTTAGGACATTGTTTATTTGACTTTAACCCTAGAACAGTCGGGCGAAAAATAATGTCATGAATGATCGGGCTGGGTCTGTGGGACCTAATAAATAAATCACTTGTAAAAAATGACAAACAGTATGTTTCGATCAAAAGTCGAATTTTTATTTTGATTAAGTACCACTAAATTCTATAGCGACATTAGTTCAGCTTTCTGCATCATACAACAATTACTGTAAAAAAACCTGTAACATATACATCTTTCTAGTACTAAATGTCAGTAAACTGAAAATACAAGTAAATTTGACTGAAATAAGAATATAAATGATAGTAAGGTGTAGAAATAAGAAGCAAAAATGATGAACTTTCGTTGTATAAATGGAAATCATGAATTTGAAGAATAGTTCATGAAATATCGTCCTTTAAAGTTATCACTTTTCAAAACAGTTGCTGCAAACCATTTCTGCGTGCACCAAGCATAACCAAAATTTGCAAACTTTGCAAAAGTATTTAGTTTTGCTGTCCTTGCATTTGTAGCATCTTACCCTTTTCCCTGGTTGTGGATCTTTGACTATTCTTTGTTTGACACTGGAGAGGTTAGAGGCAAGACTGCAAATATTGCGTAGGAGGTTTGGTTGGGTTGTGTGCATTGTAAAATATGGAGTTATAAGAGACTTTCCTAGAGTTCTGAGATATTCTCATATAACTGATAAATTTTTGTTGGCTTTGAACACAATGTAGCCATTGAGAGCAGCAATGTTCAACAGTTGAGAAAAGAGACACATAGGCCACCGTCTTGTCCCTCTAGCAACAGTATATTCACCACACATAGTATCAACAATGTCTACGCTACCATTGGTTTTGTTGTAGTATGTTATTGTACTTGGTTTTTTCTTTCCGCCGTTGTCACTGTCAATTTCATCATCATGGGGCATTGGCGACAAAAAGAGTACTGATTTGTTCTGTTTTGGTACATATGAAAGTAATGTGACATCTTCCTGAAATCCAAACATACTTGAGTACACTTCTTTAGACTTCTTGGGTAAAAAGTCAAATGGAATTTCAGGCTTATTTTTTTAAACGTACCAACAACAGTAATATTCTTTTCTTGTAATAGTTTTTTGATGATTGGGTAAGAAGTAAACCAATTGTCTATCAACAGATTTCTTCCAGACCCTTTTACTGGGTCTACAAGATGGAAAACAACATCATCTGCCCTATTACTGACTTTGTCCGGTCCTTGGGGTTGTGCACCTGCATAAACCTCCAAATGTTTTAGGTAGTACATTTTAGAACAAGCCAGGATGAAGACCTTGATCCCATACTTGGCAGGTTTATTTGGGATATACATCCTGAACCTGCACCTGCCACTGTATGAAACGATCATTTTGTCCAAACTAACGTTTTGTGACGGAGCAAAATATGCTTTGCAGTTGGAGACAAACATATCAAGAATGCTTCTTATGGTAGCAAGATTATCTTGTGCCTTTCTTTCTTCCCTTGAATGGATGTTGTCAAATCTGATACAACGAGTCAAAAATCTGAACCTCTTCAGTGACATACTTGTATGAAAGATTTTTATTCCTGTCCCATCTGTATTCCAAAAGTCTTCAATATTCATTTTACTGCCATGCAATGTTCCAGCTAAGTAAAGTAGGCCAAAATATGCCTTCAGTTCATCAAAACTAGTAGACCTATCCATGTTTAAGTCACTTGCATAATTGTTTCGAACTGAATCAATATAGATATTGGTTGCTTCAAGAACTGTATCAATCAATGCATAGCTAAAAAATAACTGCCATAATTGTAGCGGTGAATGTACGTCCATCGCAGCTTGAATACTTCCAGGCAAATGCATTGTAATTATGTTGTGAAGTCTTGTTTGAACGCTTTGTGGGAAACACGTTTTTCGCCATTTAGTTGCTTCATTCCTAGCTTTGTAATAGTGCATAGGTGACTTACCTAAGTCAGTTAGAGAAGCTGTACTTGAATCAGCAATAGCAGGTGCATTGGTGTCAGCAGATGACTGAACATCTTCCTCTTCATCACCACTTTTTCACCATTGCTGTCATGATAACTGTTTATTTCAAAGTCTGGGTCTGCATCAGAATCGTCTGCTTTAGTCTGATCATCATACAAAATTCTGCAAATTTCACAGTAAGAAAGACTTTCTCTTGCCATGTTATACTGCAGACTACTGACAATGATAATTAGGTGTTAGGTCATCACATATAGTTCACAAAATAACTAGTTACTCAATGATACACCAAAATAAAAATGGGGTTGCACCGGCAGAAATTAGTTACGTAAATGGTCAGGCTGCATCTGACAGACCTGTGCACTTTTTGAAAGACTGCCAAACAATGACTAAACAAAGAAAAACCTTATTCTCAAAAATAAAGCTTTCTTTTGGACGTTTCAAGAAGGTAGCAGGACACTCGAGTCAAATCAGCAACTATGAGAATGTAAATTCAGTGAAACAAAAACCAGTGGGTCTCACAGACCCAGCCCAACTGTTCTAGGGTTAAGCAATGTGAGATATGTTCATTAGTAAAAAAATGGTTCAAATGGCTCTGAGCACTATGGGACTCAACAGCTGTGGTCATCAGTCCCCTAGAACTTAGAACTACTTAAACCTAACTAACCTAAGGACATCACACACATCCATGCCCGAGGCAGGATTCGAACCTGCGACCGTAGTAGTCGCGCGGTTCCAGACTGCGCGCCTAGAACCGCGAGACCACCGCGGCCGGCTGTTCATTAGTACTTCACGGGCAGTTGATGATACTTGTTTTGATGATTTCATTGTGACAATCTTGAGGTTGTATCAGCTTAAAAGGAAAAGTGAAATATTTTTAAATGATCTGTTTTACCTCATAAGTATACATATGCAATTTTGTGTGCATATTTGAGTTGAGTCATTTTTGTATACATTCTGTTTCTTCAAGTTCATTGTTGACAGACATCCACTGATGATGGTCTGTGACCAAAAATGGCAGATGATATATGAGTTCAATAAAACAGCTGATGGTTAAAATGCATTTAAAGTTTGTCAAAACTTCTTCACCTACTTCTATTCCATTCTTCTAGTTCCTGTCTCCCTCTTCTTTCATTTCACTTAGTATGATTTACCCAGAATGCCTTAAAAAATTAATTATATTAGCCTGGTATATTCTCCGATTATTCCCACAATGGAATCTCATTTGCGAATTATTTCTTTCCCTTCTTTGGTAACCATTAGCTTGATTTCTATGTCTTTTTATTGTCCCAAACTGACAGGCTACCAAATGGATGGCCCTGTGTTTTTCTGACCATTCCCTCTATATTGTACCCTCCTGTTATCAAATTGTCTGTTGTTTCCTTCCCATGTCCTACACATGTCATTTCTATAATTTCCTGTCTCTCTCTCTCTCTCTCTCTCTCTCTCTCTCTCTCTCTCTCTCTCTCTCTCTCTCTCTCTCCTAATGTTAATTTTAAGTCCACCCACCATTCTTTCGATGACCGTATTCTCTTTGTATAGGCCCTTGTCTTTCATTTCTCTTCCATGCTCTGTTTATCTTGGCTACATAATTTAGAACCTGTACAACAGATTCAAGTCCATATACCAATCCCCACTGGAATTTGTTTGATAACTTCCTCTTTAAGACATCAACTTGAATTAATTCATCAAGTGGTTGTTCTGAATGTCCTAACATCTTTAACTCTTGCTTACAAAAGTCTTTCATTTGACTACTACCTCCCCAGAAATCAGATTCATTTAGGCAACCACTTTATATTCTTGCTTGCTTAGTGTCTGATCAAAAATTATTCCAAAAAATTTTTCAGATGCAATGAAAGTCATATGTGCTAATATTTTGGTTAACCCAAGATAATGCTTCCTCACCCAAAAATGTTTCTAATAATGTAATTTTAAGTGCTGCAGATATCCAAGATACAAAACTATCTTTCCACTGGTAAATGAAATCACCAGGGTGTACCATATTTTCTACTGGAAAATTCCTCATGCTTACATTATTCCTACAACCATTATCAAAACTTTTAACAACTGAAGTTTTCTTGTAATTCAAATTGTGTATTACTAACATATGGTATGCTGGCTTGACATGCCCCAACATTACTGCTTACATTGGTGGCTTTGTGGTGAATTTTGTTAATTAGCTATCCTGTTTTGCTGAACTACATTTGCCAACTTTGTATCAGCAGACTCTTTACCTTTAATTAATTCTTGCACAAACATTTCCCATTCATTTTTAATGGTATTATGGATTATATTAAAACCTTTGTCATTTCTTTCCATTTCACCTACTTACCTTACTTTGTTCTCTGCTGCACTAATATGTGTGTTGATCAGCTGGTGCTTGGTATGGGTAGAAAATCTGAACTGCCTAGTTCCTCCTTCAAGTTGTCAACCTTTGTGATTCTTCTAAGCCTACATTCTCATCTACACCCCGTACCTATTCAGCAACTTCCCCCAGACCATTAATTTTCAATAATTTACTAACAAATATATCAAAACAAAAAGTTCTTTGCATGAACTAAACACACTAAACTGAAAACAAAGCAGATGATATTAATTTTTAAAAATACTTTTCTTGGTTGTTGAAGTGCGTGATGTTGATCATCACACATCTGATATTGGTTTGAAAATTCAGTGTTGGTCCTTTTAGTCTGGCTCTAGCAATTTGCTTCATGGAACTGGTTCATGTTTATGGGTTCCATTGCTAATTTTATTTTCTTATTTTTGTACGACAAACAGCTCAAAACAGCGTTAGCACTTTGTGCTGTATTATGTTGTATCCTAGATCATTCCACCATGTTGAATACTAACTTCAGCTAAATGCTTTATTTCTTCACAGTGAGATGACACAAATTTATTGCAGTTAAGACTAAAAGAAATATAAACAGTTCAGATGGATGATGTAACTTAATTTCGTCTTGTTTCATGTTCGGGAATTCTTCACAAGAACTGAATTTGGACATACAATCCATTCAGTGCATGAAGTTAATTAAGTAAAAGATTCATATTTATTATGATTCATATCATTTTATCGCTCAGAGTGACAGATGATCTGTAGTATCAGATGAAACTCAAACTTGGCAACTCACACTCTTTTACAAATATGTTCGAAAAATTACTTTATTGTTGATGCTGCAATTTTTAAATATAACAATTAAAAAGTATTTCATCAAGTCAATTTGACATATGTACATAAATGTTACAATCACTGTTATTTGTTTCATAGATACAAATCAGGCAGAAAACGGTGTTATCACTTGAATTTATATCAGATATGTAGAATGAACAATGATCTTCACAGTTTCGTTAACAATACAACAACAAAATTATGTATAGTGTTCTTACCATGTTTTTCAGTATACATCTAATTAAAGCTTTTGGTCATTTTTAACAGTAATTCTTCCTTTTATGGAGAAAGTATCTTTTGATGATTTGTTTAATTTATTGTTTCATTATTTTGCAAAGTTTATTACATAGATTAGTTATAAAGATAGATAACAGCAGTTCTCATATTATTCCAAACATTGCTACAAGTATTTTGGTCAACAAAATGAAAATGAGGAATGTGGTAAAACATATTTTCATTATTTGTTAATTAAAACAGAACATAACAAGTTTGGATGTTCCTACCAAATTACAGAGTTTTATAGGTCTGAGATGTTGTTGTTTCATAATCTTTTGCATATGACAATATTCACAAGGTAAATATTACTGGTTCTGACTCTTAATTATCTTTTTAGTTGTAATCTTGATGGTGAACTGCCATTCATGAGCTGCGAATTGTGGTAATGTTACAGGCTTTCACCCACCTTCAGTTAGTGTAATACATATTTGAGTCTTTAGTCAGTACATATTGATTGATTGATTTTTATTGTTGTAGAGACCTCAGAGATCATCTGAGGCATTACAAAAGTCAATATTACATAGTATATATGTTACACAAATAATTACAAAATCAAGAAAAATATTATACAATATAAATATTACACAAATCATTATGGTACCTTCACACAAAAACAAAACAGAGAAACTTCTCGTACAAATTGATATTGCATAGTAAATTTAGCCAATTACAGACTTACTCATTTATAGAAGCATATAAAAACTGATCTCAAAGTGTAGTCATACCATATTCTTTGCCTCCCTTAAAAATTCATCAGTTTCATAAATGCTGAGCTCAAGAAGTTACAACAACATCAATAGCAAACTGGATTCTGCTGATGCCTTTCTGTGCTGCTTGTTGTTATTACCCAAACTAATTTTTGTGCTGAAGAATTCCTAAGTTGCTGCCAGCACTTTCATTTTTACTTTAATCACAGTATTTTTCCTCACTTGTGTCCTTTTGTCCAGATAGCTTAGTCAGCAGGCTTAACATACCATTGCTGCTTCATGACAGGAAATACACCCATTTCTGGTTGTTTGTTGCCAGGTGCATTGGGATGTTGATCTAGGCAGCACAGGTATTTTTGATACAATGATGTAGCACTGCACGTTATCAACACTTTTAACAAACTGTATTGTTCTTTCTTGATAGGCTGCACAAGTTCTACAATTGTTATTCCAGATGACCTTTACAGTTTTCAAATCCTCGTCACCACATAATAAATTATTTGATTAGCAGCCGCATAATTGTAGTTCTTGAAATACCTGGTTTTATAAAAACTCTTGTTTATTAACACAAAGCAGTGGCTCTGTGTAATAATACTGGTAATGTACACAAGTACAGCAAAATAACAATTACCGAATACAACACTGAAAGTCATGTCACTTCTGTATATGCCTAGAAAGTCTATTAAACTGTAGAAATGTTCAGCTATAAAATCACAGTACATCAATATTTCTCACAAATTGTCCCTAATACATCATCAACTTATCATCATCATCATCATCATCATCAACAACAACAACAACTCATCAATGCTAACACCAACTCATCAGTATCACTGGTATCACTATAATCATCATTATTCACAAATCTCATCAATATTTCATTTCACAAAATCCTGATTACATCATAATAATTCACTATACTTTAACATAATTGGTTCTCATTTCATCACTATAACATGGAAGTAGTATAAACATTCATTACATCATGACTACACTAAAGACGATATTGTTTCATTTTTTTGTCACGTAATCAACTTTCATCATTTTATACTCATACACTGTTCTTACTTCACTCAAAGCTTATGCCATTTCTTCAAACAGACTAATTCCTTAAGAATCAAAGTAGAATAATAAATACAAGGTATTTCTCCTATCTGTCAGACTGTTCAATACAACTAATGCACTAAATTCATAGTTTAATACCAGAGAGTAGAAATATTTGATTCCAATCCCCCCTCCCCCTCCCAGTTTATAATACAATAATGCAGTAGTAACCGTTATTGGTCAAAGGGTCATATAATGAATAGTATATTATGCTCACAGGTAAGCACGTATAGAGAACTTTACAGATAAAATAACTTTCTTGTTATTGTAATATTCATGTCAATCACCTTTAATCAGTGTAGCATTAGCATCATACATTTCTACAAACTTCTCAAAGATTTGTTTGAATGTTAGTTTGTGTACTCAACAAGATGGGTAGCACACAGCAGTTTACATTTTTTAATGCATTACACATCATTGGAACTAGTGTTAAGAATCCATTTAGTGTACCAGTTTACCTGCTTCGTAAGTGGGCATAGTTCATGAATAATAAAATATAAACTTGATGTGAAACAAATGACATTGTACTGATTAATAAGCATTATTTTGGGTATTGTAGTTATGGAAGTCAGCATTTGTTTGAATATCAACAATGTAGATCCTGACATATAAAACACATTTAAATGTTTGTGCATCCTTTTTCACATAGTCATCTTCTGTAACTCTATTTTTCTGTGAAAGTTTCATTACAGGGTCATTGAAATATAAGTTTTCATCAACATTAATCTCCAGGAATTTTGTAGATGTCAATACAATCAAACAAATAGCTTCAAACAGTGGCTACCCTCCCAAATTGGTGGATTCCATAATGCACAAAAAGCAGAAACAACAAGTGTACTCTCTTCTTTATCCCATTCGGAATCCACCACCACAGTAACACAATAAATGGTGCACAGATCCCTATTTAGGGGAAGTCTCACTAGATGTAGCCAGAAAGCTTTAATCTATAAATGAAAAAGTATAATTTTATGTACATAATACTGGTGGACACTTTTTGCCGAATTATGAAGACATCACTCCAGCTTTAGAAATGAGTGCAATATGTCTGTTCATAAAATTCAAGAACTTCACAAAATTTTTGTAGACTTACCTTTTACTTATTGTGTATGGTCTGCTTTGAAATAATCTCCTCCACAATTGATACACCACTCCCAATGCCATTTGTACTTCCGGAAGAAGTCTTGCTGGATCATGTGGAGCACCGTCTGGGAATTTTCTTTCATTTCACATATCATTGCAAATCTTCATCCTTTCAGGTAGGTTCTCAACTTTGGAATTAGAAACAAGTCCACAGCAGCCAGGTCTGGAGAGTACAGAGGATGAGACAAAGCAGTGATCTCGTTTTTTGTGCAATAGTCATGCACCAACAGGAATGAATCTGAATATGTTACTATGATGCAAGGGACATGAATTTTCTAGGCACATTTCAGGCCACTTCTTTCTCACATTTTCTCAGAGGGATCACATCACATCTTGATAGTAACATTGATTAACATTTTGTCACTGTGGTGCCAATTCATGATGAACTAATCGTTCAAAGTCAAAGAAAACTACTAGTATGGCTTTGACATTTGACCTGACCTGACGAGCTTATTTTGGTCTTGGAGAAGCGTCCCCAACCCATTGTGAAGACTGAACCTCTGTCTCGACATCATAACCATACACCCATGTCTCATCACCACTCACAATTCTCTTACGGAACATCTAGTTCTCATTTGGGCAATCCAAAAGCTTATCACAGATTGTGAGGCAAAGGTCTTTTTGGTCTTGACTCATGAGCCATGGGATGAACTTGGGGCAACATGATGCATTCCAAGATGCTGTGTCAGGGTTTCATGACAGAATCTGACTGAAATTTTACATTCTTCTGCTATCTCTCAGATAGTCAGTCTTCGACTGCATCGGGCAGTCAGTCTTCGCTTGGCATGCACGATTTTGTTGACGTTTCTGACATGGGTTGTGATGAAGCAAGCTGGGATAATTTTACTTCCCTTCTTGTTTTTCCATCTGCCTCCTTAAAATTAATTTTTTTTTTCATTTTTGAACTAATTACTGTTAACATTTTCATACAAGAGAAAGGTTGGCCCTAAGTTTTAAAGAATATAACATCAGATCTAATTTTGTGCTTAGTTTTAGGTATGTAATTGATTTTGTAATATATTTTGACCATTCCTTGTTAGTATCTTTGTTATAGTGTGAAATCAGTAATTGTTTTGTAACTTAAATTCTACTGTTGGTGTATAAACAGATATAAATTCTGTAATAATTATAAACGTTTGGAAGACAAAATGCTGGTAATCTTAAAGTATGTATTTGGCTCTATTCAGAAACGTGTTAGCAAAGCCAGCCCTTAATTAATTACAAAGTAATTAACAGTTTTGTCAAAAGTATTGTTTGTGTAGCTATATTTGTTAATTTCACGATTTAAACAAATAATTCATCCTAACTCTTATAGTAGAAGAAAGAGTTAAGTTTTAATCATAATTTCTGTAAATTTAACTTCAAACAATGTGTAAGTTCAGTACCTGTTATTGTGAGGACATATAAGGGCCCAGTTTTTGCTCATGAGACAGTCAGTCCATGGCCGAGTTTCAGATGAGGAACCTGTATTGGTTAGAACAACACTGCATCAACTTAACAGTGAAATAAGTCTTACACCAATAGGCTGTCTGTTAAAGCAATAACAGTGTCTGTTCCATACATACCTGATTATTCCGAAAGAACTGTGAGTTATGTAGTTATGTTTTTACTGCTTGTAGATGTTCAACAGTAAACTTTTGTAAAGGTATGTGGATGTTTACTGGAAAACTATTAATGAGGCTTATCAGAAGTTAAATAGTAGTGCACTGGCCATATAACTGTTTATTATTGAGGGTTTGTGAATAGTGTAAGTAAAGTACTGTGAAACGCAAATCTGCACCTGTCAGCTACATACATCATTTAAAGTAGACAGTATTGTTCTTCTACCCCCTATTTTTTCAGCCAGTACATCGAGGGCAATCAACAAAGAAGCAGGGAACATCATCACAGAGTTGGTACACATTGAAAGGTGTCCTGAGTGACAGCCATTTTTAACTTCTGTCTGGCCATTTTTAAACCATGTGAACCATTTATAACACCAAGTACAGCTTAAGAACTCGTCACTGTAGGCTTTCTGCACCATTTCTTGTGTCTCAGAAAATGTTTTCTCGAATTTCACTCAAAATTTAATGCAGACGTGTTGCTCCTCTAACTCTGACATCTCAAAATTCACAAACTGTGCTAGACAATGTTCTACTTAATACAGCATGGAACAATACTTGAAAGACATACAAAAATGAAAATTCCGCTGGTTACACATTAAATACAGGTGTGTGCAACGATTCCAACCACATTTCACTCTGATAGACCACTGGCGCGAAATTATGAATGTTTTGGAATTTTTTGACCAGATCTCATAAAATTACTTGTACCTTCGGCAAATTCTATGTAGGTCAGTCTGGCAGAAGGCCATAGGTACAAGGAAAACCATGAAGTATTACATCACATCCAGGTGAACTATCTTGAGCTAATGGAAATTAATAAACATATGTCCATCAGCCTAAGTTTAGTACTTAAGGGGAGTTGGAACACCCTATCCTGACAATGCAAAATTTAGTGACTTGCCATCCCTGTATTTCAGGAACCACTTGGCCATTGACATGAAACTTTTACAGGACATTAAACTGTATGTTCTGAGTCTACTGAACTACAATAATTGCATTTCAGTCACTGCTTTCGGAAATACGATTTATTAATTATATGGTTAAAATTTTGTGTACTTTTTTGTACATTATCCTAAATAATTTTAATTATAAATAACATGATGTTTTTCTTTTAGTTCATTAGACTTAGGATATCTATGTTATTACTCCCTAAAAATTTGAATATTCTACTCGAAGCGGTTTCTGAGATTTAGGGAAAATGTAACAGAAAATGTAAATTTTGAGGAACAGCTTCTAAAGCTTCAAAAGACTGTAACTCACTTAATATATGCTTATTTTTTTAATTTTTAGTCACTCAGATGCACCCTGTACCATACTATATATCATCCTCCTGATCTTTTCCCAAGTTTTTTCTTCTTTTCTTGTTTCTGGACTCCTTAGTGGCCAACTGTGTTGCATACTCTGCTTTATCAATGGTAACCTTTTCCATCCGTTCAAGTTCTCTGATGCAGTTTGCTCCAGAATTAATTCTCATATGCTGTAGCACTTTCACCCTACCAATTTCGCCATCATTAAAAGCAATAACAGCCTCACTGACCCCCACTTTAGTGTCTTCATTCCAACAAAATCATTTTTTGGTAAGCAAGACCATGTAAGATTATTGATCGACTCGTTGGGATTTTGAGTCTGACCACGCAGACACTTCTTCAGTAATTCAGGATTTTCCAGTTCTCTGTAACTAGGTTTTATGATATCCATGACTGCTGCTGGGATGGAATGTTTATGGCTGTATGAACTGTTTGAGTACCGAGCATTGCAGTAATTGCACCATAAATCTGGTCCAGGAGGGCAAAGGTGGTGTACTGATTTTTCATCAGTTGACAGTCTGTGGAAGAAGGTAGCCCATACTGCCTGCTTCATTTTCAACAAATCCTCAGTATTACTTCTAATACTACTGTAGTTCATCAAACGTTTCTTGTCTGTCAAACTTTGTTTAAGCTTCCTCAACCTGTGCACATCATCTTCTGGACATGACCAACACATCCCAGTTTTGTGATAATCTTCTCACCGCTACTACACTGTTATATGCTTCTGAGTCTCCAGCATCTAAGAACTTAGTGTAACACACTCCCCTTCCATTATTCACAGATTGACTAAAAATTTCAATAGCTGCAATGGTGTCCATACCACCACTTGCTCCTTCATAATTTTGTCTCAGATATGCCCTCCTTCATTCCCTGTTTTAAACTTATAACAATATTTGGTTAAAATCTGGAAATCTATTACCTTTCCAGTACCCACACTGGTCAGCATAGCAACAGGATTCTTAAAACTGTAGCTGTGCTTCTGCCAAGTGCCGTCAAAAGTATGTCAGTCTTACAATCATTTCTTTCAACATCTTCATTTGCAGCACCCTTCATTGACTCACATGCTACATATTCCACAGCAGCTCCAATAAATCATGCATACTTGTCGATTTTACAAGGTGGGCGTGGCATATTCATCATGGCACACATTGTTTCTGCTGCAGTGTGCCCTTTGCCAATAGTTCTCAATCCATAAAACCACCTAACATTTAGTTCAAAATAATTACCTTTACACTTATTAGAAATTCCAAAATGAATGAGTATATTTACAACTGGCACAATTAATGATAAGTTTCCTGGGTAGTCCATTTGATATTTCACCGTACGGTATTCATGTAAACTAACTGGCTCTCCAAATATTTTACAACACCCTTGTTAGGATGTGTAAATCTATCAGAATATAACCACCCTACCATTTACATCACATTCAATTTGAGAAAACTGTGTATCACTACATTTTATTTTAATCTATGAAGCACTAATGGGTGTTTCTCTAGATACTGACAAGTTTGCCAGTATTTCATTTTCTGTAACATCACACGCCACATGCTGAATGCAATGTTTCCCTTTATTCAAAAATCTGTTAACATGAAATCCACGTTTCTTAAAAAACACTTCTTTGGTGTCATACTTTACTTTTTGAGAGATTTACCAATCTATTCATCACTCTTCCTCAGAAAAATATTAACACTTTGACATACAATACCTGTTTATACTATGAAACGATATGTTACTCTTTGTGACACTGCTACCAATATAAACACGTAATTTAACCTTTATAACACAGCAATCCACAGCCATCTATATAAAAAAAATTACCGATTTTATTAGATCCTGAAGTAATGCAAGTAAAAACTAACATTTTCAATTGGTGTAGATTATATGTAAAAAAAATAAAATACTTCCCATGTGAGTTCATATATAATAGAGGGAAACATTCCACGTGGGAAAAATATATTTAAAAAGAAAGATGATGAGACTTACCAAACAAAAGCGCTGGCAGGTCGATAGACACACAAACAAACACAAACATACACACAAAATTTTCAAGCTTTCGCAACCAACGGTTGCCTCATCAGGAAAGAGGGAAGGAGAGGGAAAGACGAAAGGATCTGGGTTTTAAGGCAGAGGGTAAGGAGTCATTCCAATCCCGGGAGCGGAAAGACTTACCTTAGGGGGAAAAAAGGACAGGTATACACTCGCACACACACACATATCCATCTGCATGTACACAGACACAAGGAGACATTTGTAAAGGCAAAGAGTTTATATATATATATATATATATATATATATAGAGAGAGAGAGAGAGAAACATTCCACGTGGGAAAAATATATCTAAAAACAAAGATGATGTGACTTACCAAACAAAAGCGCTGGCATCTCGATAGACACACAAACAAACACAAACATACACACAAAATTCTAGCTTTCGCAACCAATGGTTGCTTCGTCAGGAAAGAGGGAAGAAGAGGGAAAGACAAAACACGAAAGGATGTGGGTTTTAGGGAGAGGGTAAGGAGTCATTCCAATCCCGGGAGTGGAAAGACTTACCTTAGGGGGAAAAAAGGACGGGTATACACTCGCAGGCGCACACACACACACACACACACACACACACACACACACACACACACACACATATCCATCCACACATATACAGACACAAGCAGACATATTTAGAGGCAAAGAGTTTGGGCACACTCTGAATATGTCTGCTTGTGTCTGTATATGCGTGGATGGATATGTGTGTGTGTGTGTGTGTGTGTGTGTGTGTGTGCGCGCGCGCGCGCGCGCGCGCGCAAGTGTATACCTGCCCTTTTTTCCCCCTAAGGTAAGTCTTTCCGCTCTCGGGATTGGAATGACTCCTTACCCTCTCCCTTAAAACCCACATCCTTTCGTCTTTCCCTCTCCTTCCCTCTTTCCTGACGAAGCAACCGTTTGTTGCGAAAGCTTGAATTTTGTGTGTATGTTTGTGTTTGTTTGTGTGTCTATCGACCTGCCAGCACTTTTGTTTGGTAAGTCTCATCATCTTTCTTTTTAGATATATTTTTTCCACGTGGAATGTTTCCCTCTATTATATTCATATCATTAATTTGAACCCAACAATTACATTTGTTATTGTCACTGTTACATTTCGAAGTCTTTTCTGTCGTCTTATTTCCTCCTTCTGTTTTTGCCAGCAGTTTCACTTTGTATTCACCTTCTCCTTTTTACCGTAATCCACTATACAATTTTATCCTGCCGATATATACTCAATAATACGTAACCCACTTCCAAACCATAACCAAAAAATTTTTTTCCGCTTTCAACACTACCGCTGCTATAAAATCCACCGTTTCTAGTTCACAAACAGTTTCTTTCAGCTATTAAACAACCTTTTCGGATAGTTTTAATCACTTTTGGTTTATTTCCATTTCCGTTTTTCTCACATCACCGATCATTTTTAGCCGCTTCCCGCAGGTTTTAACGTCATTATTTCTTCATCAGACAATTGTTAGCCTCATTTCCATAATCGGCCACCACCATACCACTCCTTTTAATACATCCTCACGTAGTTTTTTCGAAATTTTCCCGAATTTCTCCACCCTTTAACGTGTTTTGGCGGCAACACAACCACCTAACCTTTATGCACACCGTTATCTACCTACACAAGTTCACCGGTCTGCTTGTGTCTGTGTATATGCGGATGGATATGTGTGTGTGTGCGCGAGTGTATACCTGTCCTTTTTTTCCCCCTAAGGTAAGTCTTTCCACTCCCGGGATTGGAATGGCTCCTTACCCTCTCCCTTAAAACCCACATCCTTTCGTATTCCCCTCTCCTTCCCTCTTTCCTGACAAAGCAACCGTTTGTTGCGATAGCTTGAATTTTGTGTGTATGTCTATCGACCTGCCAGCGCTTTTGTTTGGTAAGTCTCATCATCTTTCTTAACAAAGATGATGTGACTTACCAAAAGAAAGAGCTGGCAGGTCGATAAACACACAAACAAACACAAACATACACACAAAATTCTAGCTTTTGCAACCAAAGGCTGCTTCGTCAGGAAAGAGGGAAAGAGAGGGAAAGACGAAAGGATGTGGGTTTTAAGGGAGAGGGTAAGGAGTCATTCCAATCCCGGGAGCAGAAAGACTTACCTTAGGGGGAAAAAAGGACAGGTATACACTCACGCACGCGCACACACACACACACACACACACACACATATCCATCCACACATATACAGACGCAAGCAGACATATTCAAATATAATATGTCTGCTTGTGTCTGTATTAGTGTGGATGGATATGTGTGTGTGTGCATGAGTGTATACCCATCCTTTTTTCACCCTAAGGTAAGTCTTTCCACTCCCGGGATTGGAATGACTCCTTTCCCTCTCCCTAAAAACCCACATCCTTTCGTCTTTCCCTCTCCTTCCCTCTTTCCTGATGAAGCAGCCGTTGGTTGCGAAAGCTAGAATTTTGTGTGTATGTTTGTGTTTGTTTGTGTGTCTATCGACATGCCAGCGCTTTCTTTTGGTAAGTCACATCATCTTTGTTTTTAGATATATTTTTCCCACGTGGAATGTTTCCCTCTATTATATATATACTGCAGAAACAAAAATGAAAAATACTTAAAGAGAAATATTTTAAACCATTCTGGAAAATTTTAATAAACAGGAACAAATCCAACATGCCGTTATCTTTTTATGTTGTAATGTGCTTCTGAGAGCATCCCTATGCTTTATTTTAATGTATCTTGTTTTATGGTTTACTTAGGTGGTAGGCATAGAGTTATTCATTGATGAGTCACCAATGTTTCAATCAAATGATTGTATATGACATGTCATGTGAAATAAAGATTCTATTCTATTCTATTCTATTCTATTCTATGTGCTCTATTTGATGTATTTAACACCTCATGCCTTACAGATACAATTATGGCTTTCATTTTGATGTGCTTAGTGTTGCATGTGGGTGTCTTTTCTATGAGATACACATTATTTTAGTCCATGATGTTGGAGTCACCATGGAAATTTTTTTATGTTTTCTTTTATGTAATATTTTTAATTTCATAATTTTCCTCCACATTTTCAGTGGCCAGATGGCAATGTACTGAATGTAGTGGCTTTATAATTCACACATCTTATGGTATGTAAAACTGAATTAATGTTTTTTTTATTTGTATGATAATTATAAATGTTGCAACATATTTGTAACTCTTTCAGATCTGAAGATGGCAATATAGCCTTGGTGAAGTTAGGAATCAAGAGATGTATCAGCTGCAATCTGGGCAATACAACTTTTGTTTTATCAAACAGCAGAAATTCCAGGATGGAATGTAACAATCTTATGAAAAGTAAAATTGGTACTCACCATATAGTGGAGATGCTGAGTTGCAGATAGGTACAATAAAAAGACTGTCACAAATAAATAACGCTTTCGGACAGTAAGGCTTTTGTCAAACATAGATGACAGACAGAGACACACACACACACACACACACACACACACACACACACACACACACACACAGGACTGCAGTCTCACGCAACTGAAACCACACTGTGAGCAGCAGCACCAATGCAATATGGGAGTGGTGACTGGGTGGGGGTAAGGAGGAGGCTGGTGCAGGGAAGGAGAGGAATAGTAGGGTAGGGGTGGCGGACAGTGTAGTGCTGCAAGCTAGACCGGGGGCAGGGGAGAGGTGGGAAGTGGGGTGGGGTGGTGGTAAAGGAGAGACATAAAAAAACTAGGTGCAATGGTGGAATAAGGGCTATGTAGTGCTGGAATGGGAACAGGGAAGGGGCTGGATGGGTGAGGACAGTGACTGCTGAAGGTTGAGGCCAGGAGGGTTAAGGGAACTTAAGATGTATTACAGGGAAAGTTCCCACCTGCACAATTCAGAAAAGCTGGTGTTGGTAGGCAGGATCCATATGGCACAGGCTGTGAAGCAGTCATTGAAATGAAGGATGTCATGTTTGGCAGCGTGCTCAGCAATGGGGTGTTCCACTTGTTTCTTGGTCAGAGTTTATCGGTGGCCATTCATGTGGACAGACAGCATGTTGTCTGTCATGACCACGTAGAATGTGGCACAGTGGTTGCAGGTTAGCTTGTAGATCACCTGACTGGTTTAACAGGTAGCCCTGCCTTTGATGGGGTAGGTGATGTTTGTGAATGGACCAGAGTAGGTGGTGGTGGGAGGATGTATGGGACAGGTTTTGCCTCCAGATCTATTACAGGAGTATGAATCCTGAGGTATGGGGTTGGGAGCAGGAGTTGTGTAGGGATGGACAAGTATATTGTGTATGTTCAGTGGATGTTGGAATACCACTGTGGGAAGGGTGGGAAGAATAGTGGGAAGGACATTTCTCATTTCAGGGCATGACGAGAGGTAGTCAAAACCCTGGCAGAGAATGTAATTCAATTGCTCCAGTTGTGGGTCTTACTGAGTTACGAGGAGAATGCTCCTCTGTGTGTGGACTATGGGACATTGTGAGGTGGTGGGACACTGGAAAGGTAAGGCACGGGAGATTTGTTTTTGTACAATATTGGGACGATAATTGCCTGTGAAGGCTTCAATGAGACCCTTGGTATATTTCAAGAAGAACTGCTCGACACTGCAGAAGCAGGCTGTATGGAAGCGACTTCTTGGTATGGAATGGGTGGCAGCTGTTGAAGTGGAGTGCCTTTCCCAACGCCAAATGGATCCCAAACCAACGACCTCCTTCCTAGTTGCCATGATCAACTATATCTTCTATCCTCACCCACAAATTACTTCTTCTTTGAAGGCATTACCTACAAACAAATCTTGGGTACTGCTATGGGCAACCGCATCAAACCCTCCTATGCCAACCTATTCAAAGGCCTAGAGAAACTTTCTTAACACCAAACCCCTAACCTGGTTCAGATTCACTGATGACAACAATGTGATCTGGATCGAGGGTGAGGACATCGTATCCACATTCCTTCTCCTCCATTTGCGTCACCTGATGCTACTCAACCCAACAAGCCACCTTCCTAGATGCTGACCCCCCCACCTCAAAGATGGCTACATCTGTACCTCTGCCCACATCACACCTAACTACCAGCAGTACCTCCACTTCAACAGCTGCCACCCGTTCCATACCAAGAAGTTGCTTCCATACAGCCTAGCCACCCATTGCCCTCACATCTGCAGAGATGAGTAGTCCTCCTGAAAGTATACCAAGGGTCTCATTGAAGCCTTCACAGGCAATTATTGTCCCAATCTTGTACAAAAACAAATCTCCTGTGCCTTATCTTTCCAGTCTTCCACCAGCTCCAAAAATCCCACAGTCCATGCACGGAGGAGCATTCTCCCCACAACTCAGTAACATCCATGACTGAAGCAATTGAATTACATTCTCCACCAGGGTTTTGCCTACCTCTTGTCATGGTCTGAAATGAGAAATGTCCTCTCCACTATCCTTCTCACCCCTCCCACAGTGGTATTCCACCATCCACCAAACCTACACAATATACTACTCCATCACTACACAAACCCTGCTCCCAACCCCTTAATTCACGACTCATACCCCTGTAATAGATCTAGATGCAATACCTGTCCCATACATCCTCCCACCACCACCTACTCCAGTCCAGTCACAATCACCATCTACCGCGTCAAAGACAGGGCTACCTGTGAAACCAGTTGTGTGAGCTACAAGCTAAGCTGCAAGCACTGCGCTGCATTCTATGTGGGCATGACAACCAACATGCTGTCTGTCCGCATGAATGGCTACTGACAAACTCTGACCAAGAGACAAATTGACCACCCTGTTGCTGATCACGCTGCCAAACATAACATCTTTCACGTCAGAGACTGCTTCACAGCCTGCACCATTTGGATCCTTCTCACCAACACCAGTTTTTATGAATTGTGTAGGTGGGAACTTTCCCTACATCCTATGTTCTTGTAACCCTCAACCTTCAGTAGTCACTGTCCTCACCCATCCAGACCCTTCCTTGTTCCCATTCCAGCACTACACAGCCCTTATTCCACCACCCCACTCAGTGCTTTAATTCTCTCCTTTTCCGCTAAACCCCTCCCTCCCCTGCCCATGGTCTAACCTGCAGCACTTCACTTTCTGCTATCTCTGCCCTACTATACCTCCCCCTCCCCATCTCAGCATCCTTACCCCCACCCAGTCACCACTCCCACCATGCACTTGTGCTGCTGCTCGCAGTGTCGTTTTCAGTTGCCTGAGACTGCAGTCATGTGCAAAAGTTGCATTTGCATGTCTGTGTGTGTGTGTGTGTGTGTGTGTGTATGTGTGTGTGTGTATTGTCTATTTTTGATGAAGGCTTTACCTGTTGAAAGCTTTATTTGCTTGTGACAGTCTTTTTGTTGCGCCTATCTGCGACCCAGCATCTCCGCTATATGGTAAGTAGCAACTTTCCATCTCATAATATTATCAACTTCTATTTTGGAAGCTTTTTTCCATTAAAATCTTATTAATGTATACATCAAGACCCATATCGTGTACATGATCAATGGTTGATGAATAAATATGAAATATGATAATTCCATTAAAACTTATTCCTTATTTAAGCTATGCTGATCCACATGATCCATTTAGTTTCACATAAAAGATTTTCTTTTAACAGAAATCGGTATCTGATTGTAGACTGCAGAAATGTCATGAGATGATAATTGCTTCTTTCCACAGGAACCTATCTCGTTCAAAGGCTCCAACTTCTTTGTCTTCATAATCAGTTTACTTGCTCTGAAAAATCTAAGTCCACAGCTTTTCATCCATCTGAAAAGACTTTTACACCCCTTCAGGCACCTAGACAGGATTGGAAAGTGTTGTGTGCTTGTACTAATATGTATACTGAAGTTTAGGAAAAGAAACTGTATTGGCTTATTTGCTCATAGGGAGGGGGGGGGGGGGTTATTTTGTGAAGATTGCCAGGCGGATGAGAGCAGATAAACTCAGTAGCTCGCACATCCACCTGAGGAAAAGGAAAATTCAAAGATAAAGAAATGAAGCCAATTAGTATCTAATCTAAGTGCTGGCTCGGAACAGATGAAAAATGTTTTTCTGTAGCAGTTCCGAAAACCAGTCTTGTCATGTTACCCTTCGACATGATCTCATTGGTAAGGTGGTTTTGCTGATTATGTTTATGCCTATTCTGGCATGAACCAGTCAATCTTTGTTGCATCAGCTGAAGGTAACAGACAAAAAATGCAGCAACTTTGTAAAATTTAAATAATACAAATTTCTAGCATTCAGGTCCTGGGGGCACTTTGTGCAAACTTTTAATCTTGTTTAATTCCTAGATCTGGTGTTATTCTTCTACTGCCATAATTTTTCTGACTGGATAAGACATTTTACTGTGTGAATAAGATACTAGTAAAGAAATTAAGGAAATTAGGAAATGTTGAATTCTGAGAAGTTTACATGAAACTTGGAAAATCACCATGTAGGCATACATTTTATCAATGAAATAGGTCATCTGACTATTATATGTTTAGTTATCTAACACACAGTTAAACAAAATTGTTAACTGAAATAAGATCACACCACTATTGAATTTGTCCCCTACATCATTAAAAGTAAAATCTAACTACTAGTTTCACTATTTATTCTTATGTGTATCTATATACAGGGTGTTCCATTTATCTCGACTACCCTAAATAACTGTTTGTCCAGATGCGAATTACAAAATGTTTCAAGCAAATGTTCTTTAGCCATCAGGAGGACATCAATCAGCATGATTGCCTTTGTTGTAGCTTTGTTTTTTTTTTACAGAGATATGAACATCAGTAATACTTTTTTAAATGGCATGCCGTATTTTTTTATTCAGTACTTCATTTCTTCTCCTAAAGACCTATTCAAAAATGTATCACTGTGTACCATTCACTGAAACACAATGTTATTAATTACATAACACAACATTGACACTGATGTTCCCAGCACTTCGTGCAGTTACTCGGGGTAATGGAACACATCCACATGCTGACACTGACAGAGGACAAATGTAAACATAAGTAGAATGCACACCTGTCATTCCATCAACCATCCTCAGTTGAAGAGCTGTGTGAGTAGGGAATGTAAGTCAGCAGGACAGTAATTGCAATACTGTTTTCTTATGTTCGGGTACATTTAGTACAGTAGTTTAGTTCTTTTTAAATACTGTTGTGTAGAGTAGGTATACAGTAAAGGCTGTCCTTCCTATAAACTGCATCGACATAACGTTTCTTTTATTGTTGTTGTTGAAGGTAGGCGAAATGCTACACAGGCAGCGGAACTTTACAGAGAGCGGTATCCTGTCAAGAACCCACCTTCCTCGTGGATGTTTTCTCATCTTGTTGTGATGCTTCTGGAAACGTGAAGTTTCACCCCACGACAATGCAACTGTCATGACACTCGCACAGACAAAGCTGTCGAAGTTACTGTTCTCGCTTCTGTTGCTATGAATCCACATGTGAGCATATGACAACTTGGACAACTTGAACATGAGATTGGCATTCCTAACACCATTGTACATCATATTCTTACACGTCACCGGTTCCATTCTTACCATGTACACCTACATTAAGAACTGTATGGAAATTATTTCAAGGATCGTGTACAGCTCTGTCAGTGGGCACAGCAACAAATCCTTGCCAACCTGAACTACTTCTCCTATGTTCTATTTACTGATGAATGTTCCTTCTCAAACGAATGGCAGGTAAACACAAGGAACATGCATTACTGATCCAGCAACAACCCACAATGGCGCAGGAAGGTAGAACATCAATCAATGGAGAGTTAACGTCTGGTGTGGGATGCTTGGCACTACAATTATTGGCCCTTACTTCATCTATGGCGGTCTAAACAGCTCAGTGTATGTCAACTTCCTCAGATGAATTCTTCCTCCTCTTCTAGGTGAAGTGCCGCTAAGAGCCAGAATGCTTATGTGGTATCAGTATGATGGATGTTCAGCACATAACGCCTTGCATGCACATAATATTCTGAACCGAAGGTATCCTGCCAGATGGATTGGTCGAGGAGGAACAGTTACTTGGCCTGCTATGTCTCCTGTTTTAAACCCTCTGGACTTTTTTGTTTGGGAATGCATTAAAGATGTTGTCTATCACTATATTCCAACAACTCCAGAGGATAAGCAGGACCGTATCATGCTTGCTTGTAATTCTCTTCATCAGGCAACACTGGAAGCAATAAATAATTCTTTCACTCAACGAGTGCACCAGTGTATCGGTGTCCAGGGTCACCACTCTGAGAACCTTTGAATGTTCTACTCCTGGGCATTGGTACAGGAGAGTAAAAGTCAATTGTTTGTTATGTTTTTACTTGGTTTTCATTTGTTTTCTGACGACTCCAGCAAGTGAATGAGTTTGTGATTCTGGGCTCTAAGTCATTGTTGTGTTGCATAATTAATAACACTGTGTTTCAGTGAATGGTACACTGTGGTACATTTTTGAATAGGTCTTTAGGAGAGGAAATGACTTACCAAATAAAAAATTCAGGGCGCCATTTAAAAAAGTCATACCGTTCTTCATATCTTTGTAAAAAAACAAAGCTACAATGAAGGCAATCATGCTGATCGATGTCCCCCTGACTGCTAAAGAACATTTGCTTGAAACATTTTGTAATTTGCATCAGGACAAACAGTTATCTAGTGTAGTCAAGATAAATAGGACACCTGTATATAACTGCCAGATAATATGTGACGAGGCTTATGCACTCAGATGTCATCCAGTTCATATCTCAGTGTAAAAGTTCAACAACATATATAAAGTCCAAAATGTAAATAACCATAAACTGATGACATAAAGGTTTGTACAATGTTATACTTAAGGCTGCTGGGAGACAAAGTGAACTCCAAGATAGGAAATCAAAGACACAATGCAGAGAGCATGGAGTAGGGATAGCGTTTATGTTACCGCAACTAAATAGTATTACTAGAGGTTGGTTGGTTGGTTGATTTGGTGTATGAAGCATCATCAGTCCCTTTTTCCTGACGCAAGCAAGGCTCAAGGTACAAAAACACCCAACACCACACCTAAAAAGAAAACGAATGGAACAAACAAAAAATGGGGAAAACATACACCACAAGGAACAGTAGAAGAAGGTATTAGAACCATAGAGCATATTGTCTGGGCTAGCTGATCACAGTAATAAAAGAGGATGAGGCAGCCACTCTGCAACACATTAAATTGTCCACCCCAAAAAGACAAGGTGAGATGAACAGATGTAGAGAAAGGATGACCACCAAGACAAACAAATGCAAAGAAAGTGCGACAGAGTTAAAACGGAGGGAGGGCGGCAACCTCAGAGAGAAAGCTAAATGCCCACCCTTAGATGCTACAATAAAACCCCCCTCACAAATAAAACTTAAAACTAAATCTGCTGTTGAGGCATTGTTGCCCAGCACTGAAGGTAAGGTGCTGCGAAGGTTAAAAGTCTGCCACAAAGTGGCTAAAAGTGGGCAGTCCAGCAAGATGTGGATGACAGTCATATGTGAGCCACAGTGACACCGAGGCGGGTCCTTGCGACAGAGGAGGTAGCCATGTGTTAGCCACATATGGCCATCGGGGAACCGGCAGAGAACCACAGAGTCCCTGTGAGAGGCCGGCATGGAGGTCTTCCTCACATTTGTAGTCCCCTTAAGGGCACGCAGTTCATTGTGCGTACAGAGATTATGCCATTATGTCACCCAAAGCTGAAAAACCTTGCGGTGTAATAACTAATGCAGGTCAGTTACAGGGATGCCGATCACCAGACGTGGTTTCCGTGATGCCTGTTTGGCCAGCCTGTCAGGAAGCTTATTCCCTGGGATTCCAATGTGTCCTGGGATCCACACAAACACCACAGATTGACTGGCCCATTCCAGGGCATAGATTGACTCCTGGTTGGTCACTACCACAGGATGACAAGGGTAGCACTGGTCGATAGCTTGTAGGCTGCTCAAGTGGTCAGTACACAGAAGAAACGACTCCCCAGGGCATGAACGGATGTACTCAAGAGCATGAGTTACAGCCACTAGCTCTGCAGTGGAAACACTGCAGCCATCGGGCAAGGAATGCTGTTCAACATATCATATTTACTAGAACCTAAGCCGCACTTTTTTCTGGTTTTTGTAATCTAAAAAACCGCCTGTGGCTTAGAATCAAGTACAAAGTAAGCGGAAGTTCTGAAAAATGTTGGTATGTGCCGCCACAACTAACATCTGCCATCGAATGTATGTAGCGCTACACAGGCATGCTTTGCAGGTACAAAGATAAATACTGGCACCAAAACCTCTGTGTCAGCAAATAAAGCTAAAAAAAAAAGGTGGAAGATGAGCTTTCATACATTATCCAACGAAGTAAATACAAATTCCGTACTGTTCATCTTCGAATGGAGCAGCATTTCAATGTATTATGAAAATCTGACTGGCAAGACTTTTTGGGATGTTCGTCAATATGGCCAACTCTACGTTCTGAATTTTTTCCTACCTGTGAGAAGATATGGTTGTTAATAGGAACTTTTATGAACTGTGAATCACATGCAGTATTCTCTTCTCCATAAGAATAATATGAATATAAACATTTTGCCATGTATTGTTTCATGTTTGCTGCTATCTGATTTAAATCCTGTCTGCCTAATAAACTACGAAACTAGAGTGAGACAACAGCAAACACGGAAGAATATACATATCATGTCATGTTTATATTCGTATTATTCTTATGCCTAATAGTGATACAGTCAGAAATGAAGCATGGCGATTGACTAGATTTTAAATCTAAGATGATTAATTTCCGTACAGAATGTTATATACTACAGGGGCGTCTGCAAAGATTTTCAAATGGAGAAAAACTTTCGCTGAACTCCCGTTCAGAACATCTTCTATCATACACAGTCTATTATTTGGTTCTTGTTGATCATTATCAAAGAAAGCAGCAGTGTAAGTAACAACAAACAGCAATCTCTTGCCATTGTTTCACTAATGAGACAATTCCTCTCTCTCTCTCTCTCTCTCTCTCTCTCTCTCTCTCTCTCTCTCTCTCTCTCTCTCTCTCTCTTTTTAATTGCAAGCGGCTATAGCACACACAAAAGCAAGCCATGCCACGAGCAGTGACAGGCTGCAAACACTCATTATCAGAATGCGGCAAACAATGCATGACACAGTGAATTTTTTTATTTTATTTATTTATTTATTTATTGTGTTATGGTTTTAGGGCACAAAATTGCTATGGTCATTAGCGCCCGGTCTGTGACTTAGGAAAAGGTAAAAAAATGAAACTGGAAACCAGCAGCAATGGGAACGAAACACAAAAAATTGGAGAAACTAAAAACAGAAGGAAAGTTTAAAAAACCACTATAGAAGGGGGTTGGTTGTCCCCAAAAAGAGCTTCAAATGACTGACATCATTTCATTTGCACTAATAAACTCCAGAACGCGATCGGCTGAGCGCGTGTCATCTGCTAAAATGGAAGATATATCAGGCGACAGCTGTAGACAGGCGCATAACAGAGTAATATAATAGGGGCACTCAAGTAAAAGCTGTCTTACCGTTCACAGCTGAGAGCAGTGGGGACAGAGTGGGGGAGGATCGCCACTTAAAAGATGTCAATGGCTAAAAAGACAGTGCCCTATCCAGAGTCTAGTTAAAATTACCTCCTCCCGACGACGCGTTCGGGAGGAAGAGGTCCAAGCACAGGGAAGAGCTTTCACGTCCCACAATTTATTATTGGGAAGTGTCGACCAATGTGTGTGCCATAAAAGATATACTTGAAAAAAAGAGACAGCATTGGTCGTATATTTTTTACTATCGCAAAATCGATTTTCTGTCACTGAGTGACCATCTTCAGTGCTAGAAGTTAAAAATTTTTTCACATTACGATCAGAGAGTACAACATAGAAAATCACAATTACATCTGCATATGAACATAACACTTGTTAGAAACAAACCTATATTGTATAACTTAAATTAGGATGCACTGTTGTCACTAAGCTTACGGCAATCACGTAGACTGAGGTCGCTGTTTACCTGCACTTGTTCAGCAGACCTCAGTGTGACGGGGCTTGACACGCCCTCTATGCGACATGTGTCACGTGAAGACATAGTATTACTGGTTTTGCGAATTATTAACACTAAATAACTCTTGTACTTTTGTGAATGGTGTAGTAATTCAAATTTAAAATGTACGTACAAGGTCGAGGAGGCGACCTTTTTTACCCTTGTGCAACAACTTCAATTGCGATGTCAAATCTGGAGTTGTATGACCAGTTGCTACCAGATGGGCTGCAAAATTCGATTTTTCAGCAATATCTATCCTCTCAAGTGCAACGTGCTCATGGAACCTTGTTTCTAATTTTCGTCCGGTTTGACTTTTGTCATAATAAAGCTCCAGATATCGCGCTACTTAACGAGCAAACGATATCGAGAAGCACACATTTTTGGGAATGCTCCTCCGATTTCCTATGAAATAAAGTCAACTTGTGGTCAATTATCACAATTAGCAATTCATAGTCAGCTGCTTGTTATCCCTTATATACAACGCCTCAGTCATAGTCACTACGAGAACACGTATAATGGCCGCTATTTGAACTATCTCAACACATTGACACACATGTTTTCAGTTTGTTTTAATAACATTACTAATTTAGGTTTTTTAAAAGATGCTTCTTCCTTTTTTGTTCTGTAATTTGCAGAACTTATGGATGCCTACTGAACATAATTTTACTACAGTCAACATCTCGTAGGCGTTGACACAAAGTAATACAAACCGGTTATCACTTTACGTAATTATTTTTAATGTATGTTAACAATTCCTTTGCTATTTGAATAAGTGCTGGATATCGTGCATAGTCTATGTTTAATTTCTCTAAAGTACGATGTATATTTTGGTATAAGTGACACTATTACTTGTCCTTCCTCAAGATGGTTTCTCGATGATTGATGTATACTACTTGTTCGCACCTTATATTTGCATGGCATTTTAATTATTAAGTAACGGCAGTTTCGTACTGTTAATATTTTTTATATATTTGACTCCTTGGTATTAACGTTATTATTTTTTATATATTTGACTCCTTGCTATTAACGTTTTGTTACATAAATTACGAACGTTGTACTTCTGACTTCCCATGCCAGATGGTGGGTATTATGTTTTTTAAAAGAACCTGTGTTATGCCTCTTTTTATGTTATTCATTTATTATTCTTTTGCATTATCTTTTGCTTTTTATATGTTGTGCACTCTAACAACATATCATCGATCTATTTTATGTTTTATTGTTTAAAAACAATACGCCAATGTATTTTAGATATTCCCCTGCATCTGCTATGTGTTGTACGTACATTTTAAATTTGAATTACTACACCATTCACAAAAGTACAAGAGTTATTTAGTGTTAATAATTCGCAAAACCAGTAATACTATGTCTTCACGTGACACATGTCGCATAGAGGGCGTGTCAAGTCCCGTCACACTGAGGTCTGCTGAACAAGTGCAGGTAAACAGCGACCTCAGTCTATGTGATTGCCGTAGGCTTAGTGACAACAGTGCATCCTAATTTAAGTTATACAATATAGGTTTGTTTCTAACAAGTGTTATGTTCATATGCAGATGTAATTGTGATTTTCTATGTTGTACTCTCTGATCGTAATGTGAAAAAATTTTTAACTTCTAGCACTGAAGATGGTCACTCAGTGACAGAAAATCGATTTTGCGACTGTAAAAAATATACGACCAATGCTGTCTCTTTTTTCAAGTATACCTGTTATCTAGTCGTAGTGCACAAGACAACATGGAGTCGCCAATCAATGCCATAAAGAGCAACATGACGACATAAAACACTCTGTAGATCGGCGAAGGGAATCATGCGAATAGCTGGCTGAAGGAGAGAGACTTCAGCCTTGGCCGCTATATCGGCCACCTCATTTCCACAGATACCAACGTGTCCTGGGATCCAGAGGAACGCCACAGAGACGCCCCCATGTGGAGCAAGTGGAGGCAGTCCTGAATCCGGTGGACCAGAGGGTGGACAGGGTAGAGAGATTGGAGACTGAGGAGAGAGCTGAGAGAGTCTGAGAAGATAACATACTATCTGCTGATGGCGACGGATGTATTGGACAGTGTAAAGCTCCGCAGTATAAACCGAACACTGGTCGGGAAGCCGAAATCATTTTGGGATGTCGCCAACAATATAGGCACTCCCTACACCAAACGATGTATATGAGCCATCAGTGTAAATAAATGTGGCTTCCTTCATTTGTGCACATCGAGCAGAAAATGCCCGACGATAAACAAGTTAAGGGGTACCATCCTTGGGAAACTGACAAAGGTGTCGGAGCAGGCAGGTCCAGGGACGGAGCCAAGGCGGTGCTGTACCCCAAGTTGTCAAGAAAGTTTTAGGAAAGCGGAAGCAAAGAGAATGGAGCAGTTGACGGAAGCGGACTCCCGGTGGTAGTAGGTAGGAAGGGCGGCCTGCATACCCTAAATCCAAGGAGGCATTGAAAAAAATGTCATGGGCCGGATTAGCAGGCATGGAAGACAGATGGCTAGCATAACGACTCAGAAGGACAGCTCGCCGATTGGACAGCGGAGGTTCAGCAGTCTCAGCATAAAGGCTTTCCACAGGGCTCGTGTAAAAAGCTCCAGACACTAAACGTAATCCACGGTGGTGGATAGAGTCGAGACGCTGAAGAATAGACGGCCGAGCGGAGGAGTAAACTATGCTTCCATAGTCCAAATTTGAGCGCACAAAGGCGCGATAGAGGCGGAGGAGGACCACTCGGTCCGCTCCCCACGAGGTACCATTCAGGACACGGAGGGTGTTTAGGGATCGCAGACAGCGAGCCGAAAGATAGGAAACGTGGGAGGACCAGCACAGTTTTCTGTCAAACATAAGACCCAAGAATTTAGCGACGTCCGAAAACGGAAGGTTGACAGGTCCTAGATGTAAGGAAGGTGGAAGAAACTCCATACGACGCCAAAAATTAACACAAACGGTCTTACTGGGAGAAAAGCGGAAGCCTGTTTCGATGCTCCAAGAGTGGAGGCGATCGAGACATCCTTGAAGACGTTGTTCAAGAAGGCTGGTCCGTTGAGAGCTGTAGTAGATCGCAAAATTGCCCACAAAGAGGGAGCCTGAGACATCAGGAAGGAGACAATTCATAGTTGGATTTATGGCAATGGCAAACAGTACAACACTTAGCACAGAGCCCTGGGGTACCCCATTTTCTTGGGAGAAAGTACGGGAGAGAGTAGTGTTCACCCGCACTCTAAATATGCGCTGTGACATAAATTCGCGAAGAAAGCAGGGCAGCCGTACCTCGAAAGCCCCAAGAGAACAGTGTGTGGAGGATGCCTGTCCTCCAACAGGAATTGTATGCTCTCTCCAGATCAAAAAACATCGCTACTGTTTGGCGTTTCCAGAGAAAATTGTTCATGATATAAGTGGAGAGAGCAACAATACTGTCAACTGCAGGACGATGCTTTCGGAAACCGCATTGGGCAGGTGTTAAAAGACTGCAGGACTCCAGCCACCAAGCTAAACGGCAATTCACCATATGCTCCAAAACCTTACATACACTACTCGTGAGAGAATTGGGGCTATAGCTAGAGGGGAGATGTTTGTCCTTTCCAGGTTTCGGAACAGGAACGACAATAGCTTCCCGCCATCGTTTGGGAAAAGTACTTGTAACCTCCCCCTCACTTATCGACCTTAATGACAGTGAAAAATGAAACCGTGTGTAATTTTGGAAAAGCAATCGTCACCGAAGTTAATTTGTCGGTAAAGAGGGAGGAAAGGGTTACATCTAAATGAAAGGAAAAACGCTAATGAAACTGGTGGAAATTAATTTTGAAAAAGGGGTAAAGTTAATAAAGAAAGTAAATGTGCGGCCGTTACATTAACAATCAACTAGCGGTAATTAGATATTTGAGATTTGAGGGAAATTACGGTCGCAAGTCCTAAGGACAATTACTATAGTAACTGAAAAAAAAAGGTTATTACACATATAATTAGCACTAGAAGCGTGGCAACTGAAGGTTGACACGTGCAGTGTGAAAACTGAAAGTTTGTCAGAAGTAATAAATTTCGTTACACTCTGACTAATTTAGCAAAAGAAATAATAAAACAGGAAAATCGAAAGTTAATTTAGTGACTGAAGTTAATAGTGAGCACATCGAAATTCAGCAAAATACAGTTAGTCTTGGACTACCTCAACAATCATTTCTAAACCTACTTGAATCTATGCAATTTAGAAAGAAGAGATTTAACTTTGAACTTGAATTAAACGATTCTGAACAATTAACAATAGTAAAATTTAGTACGTACCAAGCTGAGCTGCAGTCACAGGTAAGCTAAGATACGGTAACAAAACTCGCACTCTTAATTCGTGCGTGTGTAATCTAAATATTGTAGTCAGCTATGAATACTTTAACTGAACTTTGAAATTAAAGCAGTGAAATGCTATAATATTACTTTAATGCTGGCATTTGAATTTCAATGACACTCGGGTTCATTTCGGAAAAGGAAGGGACCCTGCTTGGTAATGCAATTGGGACAATGAGCAACAAATGTTCATGCTAAGTTGCTGTAATTATAGTTACGAAAATGGTACAGTTTGAAAAGCTGAGGTCTGCCATACAGTTCTAAAACTTTACGTGCTTCCAGTCTTCCTTGTTGGTTGATTGAAGGTTTGAAGCCGTCAATCAAGGAGGTGGCGACAGTCACTCATTGTCGGCCGTCGCTGTTGCAGAAGCTGGATGTTGGCGCGCCTTCTTCTTGACACGGTCACCAAGCAAAACGGGCTCTTGATGTGCGCCAGCCAATGCTTCCCGTCCGTGACACCGTGTCAGAAACTATTGTCGCAAGTCGAGCGCAATTACATGCTGCCAAACCCCGAAAGCACGGCAACTCGCAGGAGCTTCACACAACACACCTGCTCCACTCGCTACTCCCGCCAGACTCTCCCTGCCCGTGCTCCACGCGGCAGAGTTAACACTACCAAAGATACTACACACTTTGATTCTTCACACGACCTATCGATGTAATCGTTCGATAGCAGTTTTCCCTAGGCAAGACCCAGCATAAAAATACAAATAATATTTACGAAACAAACCAATTATACATCGACATAAATGCATAAATATATATATACAGATAGCAAAACAATTACAATATGTAAAGACACAGAAATGTCATATATTCCGGTAACAAAAATAATGAAAACAAATTTATAGTACAATAGATGGAAATAGGAGGATATGCATTTCCAGCGTTACATACTGTCGGTCCAAATTCGATTATAAAGGTGAAGGAGGTAAAGCAGACTATGGTATGATAAATGCAGCAACATTTGGATGTGGATACCATCCAGTCCTGGGGCGGAGGAGCGAGAAGAAGAGAGTGCATGTTAGAGTTCCCGCATGGAGAAAACAGTATTGTAGCTTTCGCGATTTTGAGAGGAGAAAGCAAGAGGTCGCATGTCCACTGCACGTTTCTTCGGGAGAAACGCGGGTGGGTAGTTCGAAGAGCTCGAAATCTCAGCAAAGTGTTGACCTAATGAGTTGGAAATTGCGACGGGGTCCACTAATGTATCATGCGCGACAGTGAGCCCAGAGACAGGGGAGAAACTAGGCGCGCCAGATAACCGTCGAATCCAACTCCAAACTTCCGAGGAGGGAGTGAAGGTGTTAAATGAGCTAGTAAAGAAGTCCCAGCTTGCCTTCTTGCTATTGCGGATGATGCAATGGCATCGCGCACGGAACTGCTTATAGTGGATACAGTTGGCCAAAGTAGGATGGTGTCTGAAAACGCCAAGAGCACGCCGCCGCTCACGTATTGCGTCAAGGCATGCCTCGTTCCACCAAGGAACTGGGGGGGCGCTGGGGCAATTCGGAGGTGGGAGGTATTGAACATTCCACAGCTGTAAGAATAATGTCTGTAATATGAGTGACCTCATCGTCAACGCTAGGAAAGTGACGGTCATCGAATGTCGCTAGAGACGAAAAAAGTGTCCAATCAGCTTGGGCAAACATACAGTGTTGCGGGCGCATATATGGCTGCAATCGAAGGACACATGGATAGTGGTCACTTGAGTGTGTATCAGCAAGGGCGAACTATTCGAAGCACCGTGCTAGCGGAACAGTACCGACCGAAAGATCCAAATGAGAGAAATTTGTCGTGGAGGCAGACAAAAATGTAGGGTCCCCAGTGTTGAGGCAAACTAGATCCGCTTGGTGGAAGACGTCTAGCAATAGTGAGCCACACGGATAAGGATGTGGAGATCCCCAAAGCAGGTGGTGGGCATTGAAGTCCCCAACCAGCAAATAGGGGGGTGGAAGCTGACCAAGAAGATGAAGGAGACCAGCTCGTGCCATTGGTGTGGACGATGGAATGTATACAGTACAAAGAGAGAAGGTGTATCCAGAAAGGGAAATACGGACAGCGACAGCTTGGAAGGAAGTGTTTAAGGGGATTGGGTGATAAAGGAGAGTATCATGGAGCAGAATCATAAGTCCTCCATGTGCTGGAGTGCCTTCAACAGAGGGGAGATCAAATCGGACCGACTGAAAATGGGGCAAAACAAAGCGGTCGCGGGGACACAGCTCTGTTTCCTGAAGACAGAAGATGACCGGCAAGTAGGATCGTAACAGGATCGACAATTCATCCTGATTGGCTCGAATGCCGCGGATATTCCAGTGGATAATGAACATAGGGTGAACAGAAAATGGAAGAATGTGACCAAGCTTGCCCTCAACTCAACGACAGCTCAGAGCTTGCGACTGACAGCGTGGAGCGGCAGTCAGCCAGTCAGCCGAAGGCAGAAGATCCTGGTCCATAGGTTGTTCAGGAGCAGCTCCTGCCACCAACGACCGGCCGGTTGATCGGCTGCCAGCAGTGCGCCTCGGTGACACAGAAGATGGCCGAGGGCAGCTACTACCAGGTGGTGCTGTAGATGAGACACGCCGTGGTGGAGGAGGAGACGAACTGGGTTTCTTATTAGCCTTCTTGGAAACAGGATGTTTAGATGAAGGAGGAACTGATGGTTGTGAATCTGGGGTACATAAAAAATCTTCATGTGTAGGCTCTGTTTTGGAAGTCTGGGTGTCTGACTTGGGCTCGAGATTTTGCAGAACCCGATGAAGGGTGAGCCTTAGAGTGGGCAGGCGAAAGTGGGGAGGTAGAACGGGCGATCTTTGCGCTGGCCAATCTGACGACCATGGCACTAAAGGTGAGATCACAAGTCTGTGTGGCCACCTCCTTTGTTGGCCAAGGAGAGGCAAGGACAGTGCTGTATTTACCTGTCTGAGGCACAGTGGGCTTTCGACTGGTGAATAAGTTTTGAGCAGCAAAGGTCGACCTCTCTGAGGGCACTCCCGCCTTAGGTGACTGTTCACACCTCAAGTCACACCTCCCGAGAAACGGACGGAGGGACCAATCGGCACTTTCGGAAGGTATCAGCTCAGGTAATCACCCCTCCCTGGGCCTGGCCATTACCAAGGGGTACGTACGTGTCCTACCTGTCTACCCGGGACGGGGAATTACGCATTACCCCATTACCGGCTATGCATGGAAATGCGTGGGTCAGCCTTCAGACAAGCACAGGGAGGAAAAAAGAGAAAGGGAAAAACAAAGAAAGGGAAAGGAAAGAAGAGAGGTCTCAAACGCCGCAGCGGAGAAAAGGGTAAAGAGAAGAGGTAAGGAAAAGAGAAGGACAAAGGAAGACTTGCAAGCAGAGAAAGCGAAGAATGCGTTACATTTTTGAGCGTCTGTCTACGGACGTAGGCACAAAACATACACCCAGAGGAGGAGAAAGGGAAGGAAAGAGGCGGAGGTGAGGTGGGGGGGGGGGAATGGAATGATGGGGGATGGGGAAGGATGCGGAAAAGGAAGGTATGCAGCCCGGAAAGGAAGGAGGGCCACATTAGCTCGGGGTCCCGTGCTCGCTACGCATGTATCCATGAAAGAGTTGTGGACCACATGGGGGGGGGGGGGGGGGGGGCACAGTGCAGTAATGCATTTTCAGCGTAGATTGACGTAAACACCTATAACAAAGAGAACGGCACTTATCAGATCAAAGAAAAATAAGCAATCAATTCAAACCAGATGAAGCACGTGAAAAAGGAGGGTACCCGTATACGGATGGAGCGCCTGATGCATAGCAGTGGCTACTGGCAAACCTTAACTGCTAAACTTACGACTCGAGCCAAACTACTGTGGCTGTATCGTCATTTATTTGACCTAAATTGTGTCTCATATTACAATGGACCAACTTTGTTTTGATTTGGAGGTGCGGCCTAAAACTTTTCTTTTCCCTTGAATTTCGAGTCTCAAATTTCAGGTACGGCTTAGATTCAGGAAATTTTTTTTCCTTGATTTCAAGTCACATTTTTCAGGTGCGGCTTAGATTCAAGTAAATACGGTATCCTCCCTGGACATATGCAAAGCCGACATGACCATCAGCCATCAAGCTGTTGGTGTAAACCACTTCATGGCCTCGGTACATGTCAAGAAGCGAGAGGAATTGACAGCGGACAGCCGCAGGGTGAACCAAGTCCTTTGGGCCGTGTGAAAGGTCCAGGAAAAGCCGCGGCCTAGGTCTAATCCATGGAGGTGTACGCAAATGGACCTCGACTATAGGTGGTAAAGGCAAGGACTCCAGTTCAGATAGAAGGGATCGGACGCGAACTGCAATTGTAAGCCCTGACCTGGGCCACCAATGTGGGAGATGAACTGCCTTGGGTGGGAAAAGGAGACAGTGCTTCGGATGTGCAGGAGAACTACGAATGTGTGCAACATAACTGGTGAGCAGTTGTGCATACCTGACCTGCAAAGGAGGAACTCCAGCCTCCATCAGGACACTTATCACCGGACTCATCCTAAAAGCTCCCGTCGCTAGTCAAACTCCACAGTGGTTCACTGGGTTGAGTAAACACAATGCTGAGGGTGCCACTGATCCATAAACCATACTCCCATAGTTAAGGCGGGACAGAACAAGGGCTCTGTAGAGATGCAGCAGTGTAGAGTGATCTGCACCCCAGTTGGTGTTGCTCAGGAACTGGAGGGCATTGAGGTGCTACCAGCACTTCCACTTAAGCTGACGAAGGTGAGGAAGCAAAGTCAATTAGGTGTTGAAAACCAGTCCTAAAAATTAATATGTCTCCATTACAGTGAGGTGATCATCAGTAAGGTAAAGTTCTGGTTCTGGGTGAACAGTATGATGCCGACAGAAGTACATGACACATGACTTTGTGGCCGAAAACTGGAAGCCGTGGGATAGAGCCCATGACTGACTTTGTGGATGGCTCCCTGTAGGCACGATCAGTACTGGTGGAGCAGTACGAAATGCAGAAGTCGTCTGCATACAGAGAGGGTGAGACAGCTGCTGCTAGACCATTAATGGCCACTAAAAATTGAGATACACTCAATACAGAGCCCTGTGGGACCCCATTCCCCTGGATATGGGGGGAACTATGGGAGGCACCAACTTGGATATCGCAAGAACGAAGTGACAAGAAATTCTGGATAAAAATCGGGAGCGGGCCTCGGAGACCTCACTTGTACAATGTGGCAAGGATATGACGAAGCCAGGTGGTGTCATATGCTTTTCGTAAATCAAAAAAAGACAGCAACAAGGTTTTGGCATCTGGAAAAGGCTGTTTGGATGGCAGACCCGAGGGACACAAGATTATCAGTGGTAGAGCGACTCAGGTGGAAATCGCCCTGGTACAGAGCCAGTAGGCCACGTGACTGCAGGATCCAACCCAACTGCCAACACTCCATACATTCCAGCAGCTTACAAAGAACGTCGGTGAGGCTGATGCGTCGATAGCTATCCACATCAAGCAGGTTTTTGCTGGGTTTGAGCACTGGTATGAAGATGCTCTCGCATCAGTGTGATGGAAAGACACCATCGCACAAGATCAAGTTGAAGACCACGAGTAGACATCGCTTGTAGTCAGACGAGAGATGTTTAATCATCTGACTGTGGATCTGATCTGGTCCAGGAGCTGTGTTCGGGCAATGTGCAAGGGCACTGAGGAGCTCCCACTCTGTAAATGGGGTGTAATAGTGTTCACTGTGGCATTTAGTAAATGAGAGGACTTTCCCTTCCATCCACCGTTTGAGAGTGCGAAAGGCTGGGGGGGTAGTTCTCCAACGCAGTGGCTCGAGCATAGTGTTCAGCAAAGTGCTCGGCTATCGCATTTGCATTGGTAGATAGCATGTCATTTATGTTAACACTGGGAACACCTGTTGAGGTCTGGTACCCAAAAACTCGTTCGATCTTTGCCCAGACGGCAACCAATGGTCGAGATGTATCTCTCCCAGCACTCCTGTTTCCTTCTTTTGACAAGCTGGTGAACATGGGCAAGGAGCCATTTACAGGCTATGAGATGCTCCAGGGAAGTGTGCCGTTAATGCCGCTTTAGAGCTTGCTGACCTCCTTAATTACCTCAGCGACTTCTGGCGACCACCGAGGGACTGTCTTTCACCAGGGGCACCCTAAAGAACAAGGGATCACGTTTTCTGCCACATAAATGATCATTGTAGTTACCAGCTCAACCACCACGTCAATGTTTCTATGTGGGGGAGATTCAATGGTGACAGCAGAGGTGAAAGCATCCCAGTCTGCCTTATTTAAAGCCCACCTGGGCTCGCAACCATGGGCCTGACACCGGAGCAGTGACAGACAGATGGGGAAGTGGTCACTACGAAACAGATCATCACGTGCTCTCCAGTGGATAGATGGGAGAAGGCCAGGACTGTCCCTGTATATAAGAGGCAGAGGTTGAGTTGTGACAGTAAATTTTCAACATCTCTGCCTTGGCAAGTTAGCACGGTGCCACCTCACAAGGGGTTGTTGTTGTTGTTGTTGTGGTCTTCAGTCCTGAGACTGGTTTGATGCAGCTCTCCATGCTACTCTCTCCTGCGCAAGCTTCTTCATCTCCCAGTACCTACTGCAACCTACATCCGTCTGAATCTGCTTGGTGTACCGTATTCATCTCTTGGTCTCCCTCAACGATTTTTACCCTCCACACTGCCCTCCAATACTAAATTGGTGATCCCTTGATGCCACAGAACATGTCCTACCAACCGATCCATTCTTCTAGTCAAGTTGTGCCACAAACTTCCCTCCTCCCCAATCCTATTCAACACCTCCTCATTAGTTATGTGATCTACCCAACTAATCTTCAGCATCCTTCTGTAGCACCACATTTCGAAAGCTTCTATTCTCTTCTTGTCCAAACTATTTATCATCCATGTTTCACTCCCATACATGGCCACGCTCCATACAAATACTTGCAGAAACGACTTCCTGACACTTAAATCTGTACTCGATGTTAACAAATTTCTCTTCTTCAAAAACGCTTTCCTTGACATTGCCAGTCTACATTTTATATCCTCTCTAATTCGACCATCATCAGTTATTTTGCTCCCCAAATAGCAAAACTCCTTTACTGCTTTAAGTGTCTCATTTCCTAATCTAATACCCTCAACATCACCCGACTTAATTTGACTACATTCCATTATCCTTGTTTTGCTTTTGTTGTTGTTCATCTTATATCCTCCCTTCAAGACACTATCCATTCCGTTCAACTGCTCTTCCAAGTCCTTTGCTGTCTCTGACAGAAATACAATGTCATCGGCGAACCTCAAAGTTTTTATTTCTTCTCCATGGATTTTAATACCTACTCTGAATTTTTCTTTTGTTTCCTTCACTGCTTGCTCAATATACAGATTGAATAACATCGGGGAGAGGCTACAACCCTGTCTCACTCCCTTCCCAACCGCTGCTTCCCTTTCATTCCCCTCAACTATTATAACTGCCATTTGGTTTCTATACAAATTGTAAATAGCCTTTCACTCCCTGTATTTTACCCCTGCCACCTTCAGAATTTGAAAGAGTATTCTAGTCAACATTGTCAAAAGCTTTCTCTAAGTCTACAAATGCTAGAAATGTAGGTTTGCCTTTCTTTAATCTATCTTCTAAGATAAGTCGTAGGGTCAGTATTGCCTCATGAGTTCCAATATTTCTACGGAATCCAAACTGATCTTCCCCAAGGTCAGCCTCTACTAGTTTTTCCATTCATCTGTAAAGAATTCGCGTTAGTAATTTTCACATCTGTCAACCCCGGATTTCTTTGGGATTGGAATAATTATATTCTTCTTGAAGTCTGAGGGTATTTCGCCTGTCTCATACATCTTGCTCAACAGATGGTAGAGTTTTGTCCAGACTGGCTCTCCCAAGGCCATCAGTAGTTCTAATGGAATGTTGTCTACTCCCGGGGCCTTGTTTCGATGTAGGTCTTTCTGTGCTCTGTCAAACTCGAGGTTATGAGCGTTAAAATCTCCCTATAGTAGGAAAGGTTTAAGGAGTTGATCAATCAGTTCACCTAACACATTCAGGGATACTGCACTATCTGGAGGAAGATATACATAGCAGACAGCTATTTCCTGTGTCGTCCTTATTCTGATGGCCCGAGCTTCAAGAGGGGTTTGAAGGGGCACAGGCTCACTGCATAATGAGTTTAGGCCATAAATGCGAACTCCACCTGACACTCGATTATAGTCACTATGGTTCTTGTAATATATCCTATAGCCATGAAGGGCAGGCGTCTGCATTGCCGGGAACCAGGTTTCCTGGAGGGCAGCGCAGAAAGCAGATGTAAAGCTTAACAGTTGCTATACCTCACCATGGTGGTGGAAAAAACCATAGCAATTCCACTGGAGGATGACGGTATCATGAGGCTGGTTATGCCTCAGGTCACCTGCTACCACCAACTGAGTATTTGTATCCACTCTTACTGTGGATGAGACATTAGTGAGATCGAGGTCTTCAGGGGATGCTGAGATCTCCACTTCATCCACAGGTGCAGAACTGGTAGGGAGTGGTGGTGTTGGAGCCACCAGAGGGGTCCTTTCTCTTAGCAGACTTCTTTGTTTGCTTGCCCTCTCGCTTCTATTTAGGGGCTTGCTGGGAGGACTTCTCTGAAGTAGCTTCAGGCACAGAGGAAGACCGTGAAGCTCTTTGTCCAGCAGTTTTTGGCTCCTTTAGCCACTGGCAAGTGTCCGCTGTGGCATTAGTGGAGACCTTGGGAGAGAGGGTCCCAGGCGAACCCTTCCACACTAGAGGAACTGGAGGAGGCTGCTGCTTCTCCAGCTGGGGGGAGGGGAACGATGACCCCTGTGTTTGGGGGGGGGGGGGGGGCCCTTGCTCCTGAAGTAAGTACTTTGGGAGCGACGGAAGGAGATTTTCCCCCACCACCAAGGGGACAGATGTATTCTGGAGGCCCGGAGAGCCCACTGCTCATGGCACAGAGTGTGGTACGACTGGTACTTGTGATGGCAATGGCAATGTAGCTGCAGTGTATGTGGACATCAACCGAATGGGGTGTAATCATTCAAGTTTAGGTTTAGTCTCTTGGTAAGTTAACTGGTCCAAGGTCTTGTACTCCATGATTTTTTGCTCCTTTTGGAGTATTGTGCAGTCTGGCGAGCAGGGGGACTGCTGCTCTCCGCAGTTGATATAAGTGGGAGGAGGCGCACAGGGAGTGTCTGGATGCAGTGCATGTCCGCAGTCTCGACATGTGGCATTGGAAGTGCAGGGGGAAGGTAAGTGCCGAAGCTTCCAGCGCTTAAAGCACCACGTAGGGGGAGGGACATATGGTTTAACATCACAGTGGTAAACCATCACGTTGACCTTTTCAGGCTATGAATCACCGTTAAAGGCCAAGATGAAGGCACCAGTAGCAACCCTGTAGTCTTTGGGTCCCACGTAAACGTACCGGATGAAATAAACATCCCACCATTCTAGATTGGTGCAGAGATCATCGTCAGACTGCAAGAGGAGGTCGCAATGCAAAACCATTCCCTGGATCATGCTGAGGCTTTTATGGGGTGTGATGGAAACAGGAATATCACCCAGCTGGTCACAAGTGGGTAACGCCTGGGATTCGGCTTGGGATTCTGTCTCAATCAATACTGCACCGCTTCTCATCTTGGATAGTGCTGTCAGTTCCACAAACTTATCCTCAAGATGTTCAACAAAAAATTGACACTTCATAGGTAGAAATTAGTTCCCATCCATTGTGTTACAGACTAAATACCAAGGCGAATATGGCTCTCTTCTTTCTGTAGTGCTATGTTCCCACATGGTGTAGTGAGGGAGGAAAATGATTTAGGGTCATATCTGTCAGCATTGTACTCGATCTTGCCCTTCTTAGGGACTGCTGGTGTCGTACAGCCACCAGCAAGAGATCACTTAGTCTGCTTCATTGCGGGTCATCCTCCCTGATGCCACCCACTCCAATCAGGGTCTCTCCCCACAGGCGCCACCCAGCCACAGCAAAGGCAGACTGGCACGGTGGCCAATGCGGGAGTCCTGATGCCCTTGGATGACAGGCATCTACTTCTTGGCATAAGTGGGGAGTTCACAGTTCAGGAATCAACAGTGTGATCCCTGTGTTGTCAGGGGGCTACCACCAAATGGGTACATGACAGTTCCACCACAACAGACTGGCTACTGTGCTGGATACTGGGTGCAGAGAAATCCCATAAAGTTATGGGAGTGAAAGAGGACAAGAGACAACAGAAGAAGATGACATACCTCAGAAAGTGTTCTCACCCAAATAGTTGAATTACAGGTGGAGATGCAAAGCCATGACAAGAAGTTCAGGAGGGCACTATGAGTAACTCATGCACCACTTAGGCATCCTTCCCCATATGGCTTCCAGAATTTGGAAAGTGCCAAGTCAAACCATAAAACTGGAATTGAACTTATAGGGCTGAAAAGTGTGAAACTCCTTTTAGTCGCCTCATATGACAGGCCTATTCTAAACCCCAGACCCACTGGGGGAGTATCACTTGAGCCCTGCAAACTACAGACACTCTGGGAAGCTGTCCCAGAGCGTAAGTTTCACTTCAGTGCATTAACTGGTAACTCCATCCTCCAGCTGAACACTTTTTTAAGGCATCACAGTAGAAGATGGCCAGAAAAAGGCATGTCTTAGCAGAGGCAACAAGCTTTACACTTGCTCCTGAGAACTGCAATGAAAGTGGGTTTATGCAAGTTTGAGTGCTACTACAGCAGTCCCCACTCAGGAAAGGACTGGGGGCAGAGCCAATTGATGTAAAACACTGTTGTTGCTGGCCATAATATGAATGGCAATGACATTTATCTTTCAGTTGAAGGCTGTTGTTACCAAACTTGGAGATTTTTTAACACACTGCATATGGCTCCTGTAGATATCCATGCTTCCACATCCAACTGTTGTGGGCGGTTCATGTAAATTTACGTTTTTTGTTCTGTGTGCATTTTCTAATACCTGTTGCTCATGCCAATAACTACTTCAATCTAACAAATGGTTATACATGAATTGGAGGGTTCGGTGCATTGAACAACATTATGAACTCATTTTTATCTTTCATTTTAGCAACCACAATCAGTACTGCAAAATATTCAGTACTGCAGTTGTTGCCTTGTGTGATATGGCATAAAAACAGTTGACAAAAAGTGAGATTCTCGCTGAACTGTTAGCAAACAATTGTTTTGATGTCCCAAGTGATTCAGACATATGATATTACTGACAGTGGTAGGGGAAGTGAAGAAGAAAATAATATAGCTATAGTAAACCACAGTAAGATAATTATGAATGATTTAGATGATGAAGTTTCTGACAGTGAAAGATGGCTGAAGAAGGACAAGATCATTATTTTAGAAGTATTTAGAGGAATTACAGGAGTAAAACCCTTCCCAGTGAGATCAATAGCAATATACGCACTGCACAATTATTTCTAGAGAATGAATTGTTTGATCAGATGTCAACACAATTGAAATTTTGTTACAAACAAAACATAAACCATTATAAAGAATCTTCCAAGTCTCCCAAGTTTTTGAATATCACTGCTGTTGGCACTGAAAAATTTCTGGGCATTATTGTCTTGATGGAGTAAATAAAAAAAGATTATTTGAAGGATTATTTGTCAACAGATCCTCTAACAGAGACATCAATTTTTGGCAAGCTAATGAGCACGAATTGATTTGAACAGATATGGAAATTGTGGCATTTCAGTGACAATTCCTTACAGAGTAACCAGGAAAACAGATTTCGCAAAACTGAACCTGTACTAACGTACCACCTAGATAAATTTCGGACCATATACAAACCCAAACAGGAGATTTCTCTTGATGAAGCAATGATACCATGAAGAAGGCAGCTTTGTTTCCAGGTATGGTTTGCTAGTTTGTATGGGTTTGAAAAAGTGTAAGTGTATATATCTCCAATCTAGAAATATACACTGGGGAAGGAAAAAAGTTTCAAGACACTATTCTCTCTGTGCTTTCACCTCACTCTGGCATGTGGTGCCACGTTTATCATGACAATTACTATAACAATACAGCAATTGCCAAAACACTTCTAGAAAGGAAAATAAAAGTTTGTGGTACAATAAAAACAAGTAGAGATCTTCCCTCAATGTCTACAGACAGGGAGTAAACCTCTAAAGAAAAGTGACACTACATTTCAAAGAGAAGGTGACATTTTGCTGCACGTATGGAAAGACAAAAGGGAGGTGAGAAAGATAACAATTAACAATGCATCCATGGTTGCCCCAGGAAAAAGCTCGACAAGGGAAACCATAAAGAATCAAAACTGTATTGTGATGTACAATAAAGTTATGATCAATATCTTTTGTACTGGGAGATAATGTGGAAAACCAATAAATGGACAAAGAAAATAGTTTTGTTTCTAATAAATCCTGCTTTGTTTAATGCATACGAAACATACAGAAATCTAAATCCAGACATACAAAAAAATATATAACATTTCTGATAGAATGTGCCTCCAAGACAAACTTTGTAGTAGAATCAATTAATATTATCAAGGATCTGCAGAAGGAACATTAGCATATCGATTTTTTCAAATATGTATTATGTAACCTTGTTTTGCAATATGTTCTACATCCTAGAGATTATCTCCACACTAGGGATCTAGGATACAAAAAGTATACCTAATTTAATGTAAACTAATTTAATCTATTATGGGCTTTGGGACTATAATGCAGATCTGATGGATGAGTAGATTTAGTGGATAGCACCTGCCAGTGAAGGACTTAGGTAGAGTATCAACATAATGTGTAATGGATTTCTCCACCTGTGGTTATATTGTATGGCAGTGAGTGTTTGGTGAGGAAAGGATGACAGTTACGGAAAAGGAGGTATCATTGGTGGTTGGTAGATTTTATATGGACAGTGGCTTTTATGGGGCCAATGGAGAGGTTGAGATCAATGTCAAAGGAGGTGGTTAGCTGAGCTGAAGAGGACCAGACAAAACATGTCAGACCAAGGATGTTACAGGTTAAAGGAATGAGGATAGACTATCATGATACTGGGTTCAGATGATGATGATGATATCACCAATTAATGTGGCCTACACAATTAATTTTGATTTCTGGGTAGCTAAGAAGGATTCATGTATGTGGCAAAACAGATTGGGTTGTGAGGGTGCCATGCAGATGCCTACAGATATGTCACCAGTTTGAATAATGTCCCCTTGAAACAGGAGTGGAGAACTACGTGGACAGTTACCTATACAAAGAACAAGGTGGTGTTTTTGCAGCCAGAAGGACATTGGGAGAGGTATTGTTTATAGTGACATGGATGAAGGGCATGTTAGTGCATAGGAAGGTATCCAGAACAATAATCAGGTAGCCAGATAGTAGTGGTGTAGTAGCATGACGAAGAGAAAATAAAGGATGTGGTCAATCATTTATACTTTTTTACTATGAACTTTAGTACTTAAATCTCCAATAAAACACAACCATGTGCCTATCTCTATGTGTACCATTTGATGCATACAGCACTTGGGTGACAACTGAAATTGCACACTTCAGGAATCAACATGCTCTGATGTGTGTCTGTGTGTCGAATTTCTAGTTGCTGTAGTGAATGGCAACTTCCTCTGTATGTAGAAAAATGCAAGTTAATGCAGATCACTAGGAAAAGGAATCCTGTAATTTTAGAATACTGCATTAGTAGTGTGCATACATGATATAACAGCTATAGATATATGTTATCAGGTGAATTAAATGTATGTAGTCTTTCGACTAGTTTTATGTTAAACACCACTAGGCCAACATGCTGGCTAAAGAAAAATTGTTCTTAGTGTATCTCCAACCAGGTTGCAAATTAACTGCAGTCATGTATGAGGAAGTTTACAGTAAGAGTTACATAGGTCAATTCATTGCGATTCATCAGAAGCATGGAGGAATACAGGGGTACTGCAGTTCGATGGAAAGACATTGTATGCGTCTGAATTTGAATCTCACAGAAAATCGACAGAATGTTCATTTCTCGCCACACTGCTCGTTGCTGAACGGTACAAGTGAGGCTACGATGGGTCAACCATCTAACAAAAAGTCAGAATCTGCCAGCACTGAGAAATTATAACTGTAACTTGTTCATTTAATTAATGACAGAAGCGAAACCTAATACTGTTTTCTACACACTGCATGGTACTAAAATCATAGAAAAATGTTTGTCAAACCTTGAGAAATGAAACACAGACTACATACAAATAGAAAAACAGTCTTTAGAAGGCAATACCCTGATTTTTTATTTGTGTCTTTGCTATCAAATAACTTCAAAAAACCTTCTTGCCTCGATATAAGTTACTGTAGTTGATTGTTCCAACATGTATGGAATTTTCGCTGAAAAAAGATTTTCTGGTAGTGTGCGTTCTTATTTGCGCTAGGTGTGGATGCTTTTCCCCTTTGTTTAACTATTCGTTGGTACAGCGCCGTTTCAATGGTTATACGTTGACAATGGGATTAATGAATAATTTTGGAGAATACGGTGTCTGTATCAGGTCGTGCTAACGGGTGAGCATGAAATTGCAGATTTTATTTTTTGTCACGCCGGAGTGTGATGTAGAAATGCATAAGCATCTCAACTGACAGACAAGAAAACACCTCATTACACTTTACTTCGAAAACTACTAAGAGACCGTATCAGAACGGAATAGACAAAATTATACTTGACAGCTCTCTAGATTTCGCAACCCTAGATGACCGTAAACGAACAATAGTTTGCAAAGATCCATTCTACCTAAAGTGCACCCGTGAATTGAACGAGGAAGAAACCTCACTACACAAACCTTAAATGCCGCTCCTGTCCGTACCACACAGCTTAATGTATTTTGCATTTTGTAGATGCAGAGTTGAGTTGTCATCCTGAAACTTTGACGTTCCACCGGCTTGGAACATCTGACGTCTTAATGGATTATTTCTAAAAGGTGAGTGTGGATGATGTAATGCACTGAGGGTTTTGCCTTCCATTGCACATTTCATCCCCATTTATTAAGGTGTTGGTATCTGAAATTTAACTTTGGAATTTGAAACTACAGTACAAGAATTGTGCGACAGTCCTCGAAGCGGCATTGACTGCAGAACAGATTTGTTTCGCATCCTCGAAGAGTATCACGATTACTGTATTATCGTTGAGGAACATTAAGACGTCAATGGCCCCTCACTAACCGTGCAATACTGTCTTAACAGCGTGAATACCAAAAGTGAGACGCGTATAATTGATACAAACAAAAATGGCGCTTTTTCTGTACCGGAGACGGTTACAGTTTCATGAAACAGTATTTACAAGTTACCGTTTCACTGAACAGTATTTACAAAATACAAAGGTTTAGCTAACGGCAAATGCAGTAACACCCAGTGTCTACGAACAAGGTAAAGGTCTGTAGTTGGCAGGCCCACTGGTGTGGGACACATCTCAATAGAAACTGCATACATGATCTGAACAAATTGTACCGATAATTCGAAATGTTGCTGTAATGTCCTTCTTGAAGGCATACCGCAACAACTGAGTCTGTAAACGGATACAATTTACATTAAGATCAATATTATTGAAGGCTGTAACGTATGCAATGTTTACAAGCAGTAACTTACAAGCAGTGAGAAGCAGTAGTACAATCACCAACTGCCCTCGACGGAGGCCCATCGTGCACTGTTGGGCAGCACACAGATCCTGCACAGCGAACCGAAAGCTTCGCATGTAACGATCACTGGGAAGACAAATACTGTTAGTACAGGGAATACCAGAGAAAAGAGAACACGGAGATATGTTGACAACTGGGTTTTCCGGAGAACTGAGGACCACCTTCGTCGGGTATAGGTCGTGTCCAATAGCGCACAATTTAAAACAGATCATTGTTTCTGCCACACCTTGTACCCACAACTGCAGCTATGCTCTGCGAAATACTGTGATGTGAATGGCAGAGGGTAGTCCACAATATCGGTTATTAGGGATTTTTTCCCGTTCCATTCACGTACGGAGCGCGAGAAAAATGATTGTTATAATGCCCCTGTTGGTGCTGTGATTAACCTAATCTTATCTTCACTATCGCTACAAGACCGATATGCAGGGGGTTGTAAAACGAGGGCTGTTCAGTAAAGAATGATCATAATATTTTTTTTGACAGCATGCCTTTGCTTATCCTCATAATTTTGATGGTCCTTCTCGAAGTAGTCTCCCATGTATGCGATGCACTTGTCGCAGCGTTTCTGCCAGTCTTCAAATACATGCTGGAAATCGTATCGAGAGTTCCTTCAAAATCACCTCCGCAGCCTTCACCATTGATTCTGATGATTGATAATGCCTCCCACGAAGGTGTTTCTTCATGTTAGAGAATAGAAAAAAATCACATGGGGCTAAATCCGGACTATAGGGAGGGTAAGGGATGCGCTTCAATTACAAGATATTCAGCAACAACATTGGCAATGTGCGGCCGCGCATTATCGTGGTGCAGCATCCAGCCTGCTTGACGGAAATGTGGTCTTTTGCGCCTGCTATGGACTTGCAATGTTTTCATGACATCCCTGTCGTATTGTCTAGTTACTGCTGCCTCTGCAGGTACAACATGCTGATCAACCATTCCATGAATATCAAAGAATGAGATGACCATAACTTTCCCAGCAGGAGCAACCACTTTAGCTTTTTGGGGGGTTGGTGATGAAGGAGATTTCCACACTGAGCTTTGCTGTTTGCTCTCAGGACCAAAATGATGTGGCCAAGTTTCACCAGCAGTGATTACATTTGAATGAAACTCCATATCTTCCTCTAATATCAACTTTAACTGCATGCAGACCTGCGCGCGAATGTCCTTTTGTTCGGGATTCAAGTCTTGGAACCCATCGCGCAGAAACACGTGTCGTGTGTAATTTTTCTCACACCAACGTGTAGGCGGCATCCAAAGAAATGTTCAGTATTTCAGAAAGTGATCTTAAGGTAAGTCGTCGATCCTCTCACACAATCACAGCAGCAGTGTTGATGTTTTCTTCCCTCAACATCACCCGAATTAATTTGACTACATTCCATTATCCTCGTTTTGCTTTTGTTGATGTTCATCTTATATCCTCCTTTCAAGACACTGTCCATTCCGTTCAACTGCTCTTCCAAGTCCTTTGCTGACTCTGACAGAATTACAATGTCATCGGCGAACCTCAAAGTTTTTATTTCTTCTCCATGGGTTTTAATACCTACTCCGAATTGTTCTTTTGTTTACTTTACTGCTTGCTCAATATACAGATTGAATAACATTGGGGAGACGCTACAACCCTGTCTCACTCCCTTCCCAATCTCTGCTTCCCTTCCATGCCCCTCGACTCTTATAACTGCCATCTGGTTTTGTGTACAAATTGTAAATAGCTTTTCGCTCCCTGTATTTTACCCCTGCCACCTTCAGAATTTGAAAGAAAGTTTTCCGGTCAACATTGTCAAAAGCTTTCTCTAAGTCTACAAATGCTAGAAACGTAGGTTTGCCTTTCCTTAATCTATTTTCTAAGATAGGTCGTAAGGTCAGTATTGCCTCACGTGTTCCAACATTTATATGGAATCCAAACTGATCTTCCCCGAGGTCGGCTTCTACCAGTTTTTCCATTCGTCTGTAAGGAATTCACGTTAGTATTTTACAGCTGTGGCTTATTAAACTGATAGTTTGGTATTTTTCACATCTGTCAACACCTGCTTTCTTTGGGATTGGAATTATTATATCCTTCTTGAAGTCTGAGGGTATTTCGCCTGTCTCATACATCATGCTCACCGGATGGTAGATTTTTGTCAGGACTGGCTCTCCCAAGGCTGTCAGTAGTTCTAATGGAATGTTGTCTACTCCCGGGGCCTTGTTCCGACTCAGGTCTTTCAGTGCTCTGTCAAACTTTTCACGCAGTATCGTATCTCCCATTTCATCTTCATCTACATCCTCTTCCACTTCCATAATATTGTCCTCAAGTACATCACCCTTGTATAGACTCTCTATATACTCCTTCCACCTTTCTGCTTTCCCTTCTTTGCTTAGAACTGGGTTTCCATCTGAGCTCTTGATATTCATACATGTGGTTCTCTTTTCTCCAAAGGTCTCTTTAATTTTCCTGTAGGCAGTATCTATCTTACCCCTCATGAGATAAGCCTCTACATCGTTACACTTGTCCTCTAGCCATGCCTGCTTAGCCATTTTGCACTTCCTGTCAATCTCATTTTTGAGGCGTTTGTATTCCTTTTTGCCTGCTTCATTTACTGCATTTTTATATTTTTTCCTTTTATCAATTAAATTCAATATCTCTTCTGTTACCCAAGGATTTCTATTAGCCCTCGTCTTTTTACCTACTTGATCCTCTGCTACCATCACTATTTCGTCTCTCAAAGCTACCCATTCTTCTTCTACTGTATTTCTTTCCCCCATTCCTCTCAATTGTTCCCTTATGCTCTCCCTGAAACTCTGTACAACCTCTGGTTGCTTCAGTTTATCCAGGTCCCATCTCCTTAAATTTCCACCTTTTTGCAGTTTCTTCAGTTTTAATCAACAGTTCATAACCAATAGATTGTGCTCAGAGTCCACCTCTGCACCTGGAAATGTCTTACAATTTAAAACCTGGTTCCTAAATCTCTGCCTTACCATTATATAATCTATCTGATACCTTCTAGTATCTCCAGGATTCTTCCATGTATACAATCTTCTTTTATGATTCTTGAACCAAGAGTTAGTTATGATTAAGTTATGCTCTGTGCAAAATTCTACCAGATGGCTTCCTCTTTCATTTCTTGCCCCCAATCCATATTCACCTACTATGTTTCTTCTCTCCCTGTTGCTACTCTAGATAAATTTTCGTCTCCCTTCACTACCTGAATAATTTCTTTTATCTCATCATACATTTCATCTATTTCTTCATCATCTGCAGAGCTAGTTGGCATATAAACTTGTACTACTGTAGTAGGTATAGGCTTCGTGTCTGTCTTGGTCACAATAATGCGTTCACTATGCTGATTGCAGTAGTTTACCCACACTCCTATTTTTTTATTCATTATTAAACCTACTCCTGCATTACCCCTATTTGATTTTGTATTTATAATCCTGTATTCACCTGACCAAAAGTCTTGTTCCTCCTGCCACCGAACTTCACTAATTCCCACTATATCTAACTTTAACCTATCCATTTCCCTTTTTAAATTTTCTAACCTACCTGACCGTTTAAGGGATCTGACATTCCACGTTCCAATCCGTAGAACGCCAGTTTTCTTTCTCCTGATGTCGACGTCTACTGTGCCTGTTCCAAATATGCATGCTTGACTGTATGTCAGTTAGTTATAAATGATACTTCTCAATGCAACTTACGACGAACCCCGAAATTTGCTTTCACCGTTTCAATGAGGATTTCGAAGGTCCAAACTTACAACTGACCACCTTTTACCACTGGAGTCCCCTGTTAGGAAGGCCTTCATAATTTCATGACACCTGGTAGTGATATTTGTCCTCTTGCAATGTGGTGATAACACATAGATGTAGCAGCCAAGCAATCTATAACTTCTATTAAAAACTTCTGATTCCTCCGTCATTTCAGAGTTAGAGTTTGTGTGGCCCTTAGTAATCACCATATACTGGAAAAACGGATAGGCAGAGTTCAGTTTTGAGCGTTACCATCCCCGCAATTGTCATGAATGGAATTGCCGCCATTACGAGACCAAATATACACACATCAAAAAAAGTTTTGCATCACCTCGGTTCCGAGAGCCCCGGAAGCAGTACAGAAAATTGGAACAGATATGAAAATAAATATTATTTCTGCCCTTTTTATTGCTCATGAAAACCACATATTGCATGTTGTACCACCATACAGCGATACCTTCAGAAGGGGTGGTCCATATTGCTGTACCTCTAATACCCCGTAGAATGTCCTCTTGCATTGATGTGTGCCTTTATTCGTCATGACATACTATCCATAAGCTCATCAAGGCACTCTTGGTCCAGATTGTCCCACTCCTCAAAGGCGATTCAGCGTAGATCCCTCAGAGTGGCTGGTGGGTCACATCATCCATAAACAGCCCTTTACAATCTATCCCAGGCATGTTCAATGGGGCTCATGTTTGGAGAACATGCTGGCCACTGTAGTCGAGCGATATTGTTATCCTGAAGGAAGTCATTCACAACATGTGCGCTATGGAGGTGCAAATTGTCGTCCATGAAGACGAATGCCTCGCCAATATGCTGCTGCTATGGTGGCACTATTGGTCAGAGGATGGCACTCACGTATCATACAGCCGTTACGGCGTCTTCCATGACCACCAGCGGCATACGTAGGCCCCACATAATGCCACGCCAAAACAGCAGGAAACCTCCACCTTGCTGCACTCGCTGGACAGTGTGTCAAGGCGGTCAGATGTCCGTTTTGGACTTTTCCGATGTCCTCTCTCAATCCCATCTGATGAGGGTACCATACCACACAACGGTACTCCAGTAGCGGGTGGACATGCGTAGTGTACACAGCAGAGTTGTTGCAAATTCAAAGCAACCTTTGGTTTGCTTTCCCCGCAACATTTTGTATGTGGCCGTTCCAATTTAAGTTACTGGTAATTGTAATCCCTAAGTATTTAGTTGAATTTCGAGCGGTTCTAGGCGCTTCAATCCAGAAATGCGCTGCTGCTGCGATCGCAGGTACGAATTCTGCCTCGGGCATGGATATGTGTGCTGTCTAGGGGACTGATGACCTGAGTTGTTAAGTCCCATAGTGCTTATAGCCATTTGAACAATTTAGTTGAATTTACAGCCTCTAGACTTGTGTGATTTATCGTGTAATGGAAATTTAGCAGATTTCTTGTAGTATTCCTGTGGATGACTTCACACTTTTCATTATTTGGAATCAACTGATGACTCTGCAAGATGGTAAATGACAGCATCATCTGGAAACAATCTAGAGGGCTGCTCAGATTGTCTCTAAATCGTTTATGTAGATCAGAATTTGTGGAACACCAAGTATTACTCCTATTTTTCTCGAGGGCTTTCTGACAGTTACTACAAACCATAGACGGCAACTCCATGGGGCCTGAGGGGTCCCGAGTCCTCTCAAAAATTCATTTGGAAAACTGTTAGTTATATTATGCTTTGTAAAAACCAAAATTATGTTGGAATTTTTTATTTTCCTTGTTTGATGATAGTTACCATTTAACATACATTCGGTAATGAGGTAATAATTATTTTACTGTAGTAACCAGGTTGACTGAAAACGAGTGGTGTGAATCATGATAGTACACTACTGGCCATTAAAATTGCTAGACCACGAAGATGACGTGCTACAGACGCGAAATTTAACTGACAGGAAGAAGATGCTGTGATATGCAAATGATTAGCTTTTCAGAGCATTCACACAATGTTATCACCGGTGGTGACACCTACAACGTGCTGACATGAGGAAAGTTCCCAACCGATTTCTCATACACAAACAGCAGTTGACCGGCGTTGCCTGGTGAAACGTTGTTGTGATGCCTTGTGTAAGGAGGAGAAATGCGTACCATTACGTTTCCGACTTTGATAAAGATCGGATTGTAGCCTATCGCAATTGCGGTTTATCGTATCGCGACATTGCGGCTCGTGTTGGTCGAGATCCAATGACTGTTAGCAGAATATGGAATCGGTAGGTTCAGGAGGGTAATATGGAACACCGTGCTGGATCCCAATGGCCTCATATCACTAGCAATCAAGATGACAGGCATCTTATCCGCATGGCTGTAACAGATGGTGCAGCCATGTCTCGATCCCTGAGACAACAGATGGGGACGTTTGCAAGACAACAACCATCTGCACGAACAGTTTGACGACATTTGCAGCAGCATGGACCATCAGCTCGGAGACCATGGCTGCGGTTACCCTTGACGCTGCATCACAGACAGGGGCGCCTGCGGTGGTGTACTCAACGACGAACCTGGGTGCACGAATGGCAAAACGTCATTTTTTCGAATGAATCCAGGTTCTGTTTACAGCATCATGATGGTCTCATCCATGTTTGGTGACATCGCAGTGAACACACACTGGAAGCGTGTATTCGTCATTGCCATACTGGCGTATCACTTCTCGTCCTGTCATATCCCACAGCCTGTAGATGTCACCTGACACCTGTTGGTGTTAGCATTACATAAAACAACTCTACAAAGTATTGAGGTTATGGAATTGGATAGTGTGAAGCAAGTTACTGGGTGATGGACAATAACTGTTTTAACAAGAGGGCAACTTCTGATATGATGAGGCAATAAAATATAATGTATACTGTCCCTCACTAATTCACAAGATTCTAATTTGGAATAGATTATACCACCTTTACAACAGAGCTCACGTCTGGCTCTTGTTGATAATCATTGATAATTTTGATGAATTTCCTATCATATTTCAATTTATCCTCAACTCCTTTGAAGTAGTCAAATTTACTCTGCTATATTCTTTTTGGGAATTGAGAAATGCAAAACGCAAAGTTGCCTGCTTTTCCCAAGATATCAATAATCCATCAGTATGGCAGTCACTGTATGTCTAGGAACCTGGATTTTTGGTAGTGTCTCAATGCTCTAAGCAGTCAAGTTTTTAAATGATAATTAATTGAAACCCTCAGCTGCCGACAGGTGTTGTTGATACACCTTGATAAGGACAGCTGAAAATGTGTGCCCCAACCGGGACTCGAACCTGAGATCTCCTGCTTATGCGGCATACGCTCTATCCATCTGAGCCACTGAGGACACAGATGAATAGCACGACTTCAGGGACTTATCCCTTGAACGTTTCTCGTGACACCCACATTCCCAACAGTCCACATGCAAGGGATAAGTCACTGCAGTTGCGCTATTCATCTGTATCCTCGGTGGCTCAGATGGATAGAGCATCTGCAATGTAAGCAAGAGATCCTGGGTTCAAGTCCCGGTTGGGGCACATATTTTCAGCTGTCCCCATCGAGGTACATCAACATCACCTGTCGGCAGCTGAGGGTTTCAATTAATTATCATTTATTCTAGAGAAGCTACATGGTCATAAATGGTATCTGTTCTTCTGAGAACAGTTACTGTCTTCATATATACCGGGTGATCAAAAAGTCAGTACAAATTTGAAAACTGAATAAATCACAGAATAATGTGGATAGAGAGGTACAAATTGACACACATGCTTGAAATGACATGGGGTTTTATTAGAACCAAAAAAATACAACAGCTCAAAAAATGTCCGACAGATGGCGCTTCATCTGGTCAGAATAGCAATAATTAGCATAACAAAATAAGACAAAGCAAAGATAATGTTCTTTACAGGAAATGTTCAATATGTCCACTATCATTCCTCAACAATATCTGTAGTCATGGAATAATGTTGTGAATAGCACTGTAAAGCATGTCCGGAGTTATGGTGAGGCACTGGCGTCGGATGTTGTCTTTCAGCATCCCTAGAGATATCGGTCGATCACGATACACTCGCAACTTCAGGTAACACCAAAGCCAATAATCGCACTGACTGAGGTCTGGGGACCTGGGAGGCCAAGCATGACGAAAGTGGCGGCTGAGCACACGATCATCACCAAATGATGCGCATCTGTCGGACATTTTGTGAACTTTGTCTTTTTTTCTTCTTCTTCTTCTTCTTCTGATAAAACCCCATGTCATTCCAAGTATGTGTGTCAATTTTTACCTTTCTATTTGCATTATTCCGTGGTTTATTAAGTTTTCAAATTTATACTGACTTTTTGATCACCTGGTATATAGTTATGTTTTTAGTAAGCTGTTAATTACCCTAGTGAATATATTGTAATCAGCACTGGCTAATGCAGTCTGTCACATACATCAGCTGCAGTGATTTTGGTTTTATTTGGGATTAGCTCCATTACAGCAACTGTGAAATTCCACTGGAGGCACTCTTTTTTTCCTCATGTGTGCCCTAGAACATGCCAATATTTGCTATAAGATTCTACTGGGAAACCAATGGGACCAGACGATTCAGAGTGAATCATAAATCTCACCCATACTAACTGGTGTTAGTAGATACTCATTCCACTCTTCAGTACTCTGAGACACTGATACCACAGTATTTAACCAATTTGCAATAAGTGCATGTGCCACACATTCTGTAGAACATAAGGAGGTGAAATGTCAATAACCTGTCTGATGTTCTGTTGTGTGTCACAAGCAATTCCTTCATTCATCTGCAATCTTTCTACAAAATGGCTGCATCCTGTTTTGAGCTCTTGGATCTGAGGATGTGAGACTGCAATTTGTTGTTGTATATAATTTCTGTCCCTGGCCCTGATGTTATAATCTGTCATACTCTTTCTTCTTTGTCAAGTTAATAATTTTGGCCTTAACATACTTGCCCCATAACTGTCACATTACCATAAATGTAATATTCTTGCATCAGTTTTCACCAGGTAACCTTTTCCTTTGCTCGTTCTTCCACACACTTTATTGCTGTGGGTTTAAGCTTCAATATCCACCAGTGGATCTCAGGTGTGTTCTCCTCTCTCCATTACGTCCATCTATTTCAGGTCTGGGTTTTTTGAACTGTAATTCTGATTCATGTAGTAACGTGCAATTAAGTTCCAATTTTCCTCCCCCACTGTAGATTTTTTGTGGTGTATGAGCAATGCTGACATGATATTCTGAATTTTCAGAAAGAGGCCAAAATTTTTTTACTTGTAATTTGTTTGCAAGTTGTTGTTGACATATAAAGCAGTCTAACAAACTCACTGCATCATCTATGATATACGAATAAGCTCTCTGTTTGGGTATTTTAGCCACTACTGCAACTCAGAGTGCAATTATTATTAAGTGCTTGCTCTACACTTACACGAAAAAGCTGCAACATCAAAAAGTAATTAATGTAGAGTAATGAAATATTTAAGTGATTAACATTGCAAGATCACAGGTTAATGTAAGTGTGATATAGGTCATTGCAAATTTTAAATGCTGGTACATTAATAACCAGTGTAACTGCAAGAATGTTGAATGTGATGTATGGGTGCCAGATGTCAGTTTGTGGGATGGAGTTCCATACTTGTTTCACTTGGTTGGTCAATACAGGAATGGTTAATGCGTTGGTGGATGATGCTGGAGTTGTAATCTGATGTCCCATATGTGTTTGACAGGAGACAGACCTGGTGACTGAGCAGGCCAAGGCAAAATGTTGACCCTCTTAGAGCAGGTTGGGTTACAACAGAAGTATGTGGGTGAGTGTTACGCTGCTGAAGAACACCCACTGTAAGCTGTTCATGAATGACACCACAGCAGGTCAAATCACAAAAATGACATACCAATTTGCAGTTAGGGAGTGTGGGATAACCAAAGCAGTGCTCCTGCTATCATATGAAATCACTTCCCAGGCCTTAACTTCAGATGTAGGTCCAGTGTGTCTAGCATGCGGACAGGTTGGTTGCACGCTCTCAACTGGCCGCCTCCTAGTCAGCACTGAGACAAGTCCAGCTTTCATTGGAAAACACAACAGACCTCCATCCTATCCTCCAATAAGCTCTTGCTTGACACCACTGAAGATGCAAATGACAGTGGTTTGGTGTCAGTGGAATGCACACAACAGAGTATCTGCCTCAGAGCTGTCTTTGAAGTAACTGATTTTTAACAGTCCATTGTGTCACTGTGGTGCCAAGTGCTGCTGCAGATGCAGCATGATGCACCAGAGCCATACACTGAACATGATGATCTTCCCTATTGGTAGTGCCCTGTGGCCATCTGAAGTCCAATCTTGTGATCATATATTCTTGTGACCACCACTACCAGCAATCATGTACATTCCTGCCAAGTCTTCATGAAACATCACAAAATTAACATCCATCTTCTTGTAACCCTATTACATGACCTCATCCAAACTCACTGACATGCTGATAGTGGCATCTTTATTGCCTCAAAGGCATTCTTGGCTCACATCAACTCACCATGTCCAGTCTGATAGGTAACTAATGCCCACGACCGTTACAGCATGTATTTAAAGCAAAACTGAATTGCATCCTCTAGTGGCCCTATTGCCACCCTCCTTATGTGACTTGCACAAAATCTGAATAATCATCATCTTTCATGTGTAGAAATATACCTACAAACTTCCATTGGCCACACAACTCCTTCTTGGTGCTGCGAACTTTTTTTTTCCGTCAGTGTATATGACTATGTATACAATTAAAATCACCAGCAGTGATCATTGGAGGATGGATACTATTTTAAGTACTGCTATTTCTGTTGTAAAAAACTGATTTTGCTTGGAATTTGTGTCACAGAGCATAAATGTTAATAACATGGATACCTAAGAAGTCAGTTGCAATGCTATGACCTGCCTTGGTAATAGGATGAGCATGCATTGCACACCATCTTGAAAACACACACCTCTACCTGCTTCTATGCTGAGATTCAGTACTGTCTCATATCTTTATGTATTTGTCTGTTTAGCAGCAGAAATTTGATGTATTAGCATTACTTTAGTGTCCACAACATGAACACATTGCTGGAAAACTATTATTTTAATTGTTGATTTGATTCTGTTCATGGGTATAACTTTGAGCCTTGCCTGTAATCACTCTTTTATTCGTCATCCATCCAGTTTGGGAGTGACTGTGATAAGACTTGTTTGTCCAACATTTGCTAAATTGCTGATGGGGAATGATTCCATATTTCACTCTTTTACATGACCAAATCATTCTTGGTAATGTTGGTGTCCCTTTACCTATCCTATATGTTTGTGGCACTGCTGAATCATTGTGTGCATTGCAATTTTCTTTCTCATTCCTTATCCTAGGGGTCTGAATGCTTGCTCATGCACTTTTGGTACTAGCCACTCTCATTGGATACTCGGTACAATCAATGTCTGTCAGACATTTGACAGATATTATCTGCAGTACTCACTGTCCATGTTCAGATGCATCTAGATCCTTTAATAAACTACTATGTACTGGATACTACAATGTTGCGTTAGATCATGTATATCATCCTAGAAGTTTTGCCATGTATGTGGCACTGCAATTCAGTTTTGCAAACTCAAATGTTGGGAAATAAAATCTTCAGATGAAGAAATAAACATCAGTATAGTATATTTGGTATTTACACTTTTATAATTCTATAGCATTAAATTTACTTTTTCGTTGATTGGTAAAAGAAAGAAAAGTTTATAGCAAATAGTAATTACAACAACGTCTGTGACCACATACACACCTAAAGATAATACCTGGAGAAACAATTAAATTTTCGCTAATACTTTATTTACTTTGTAAATGACCATATGTCGTGTAAAAAACTGAGAAGTTAACAAAACTATTGAGGTATATAAATTAACACCTAATATGATGAAACACTCAACATCTAAGTTTACATGTTCATATTATATCCTCCTTTCAAGACCCTGTCCATTCCGTTCAGCTGCTCTTCCAAGTCCTTTGCTCTCTCTGACAAAAATACAATGTCATCGGCGAACCTCAAAGTTTTTATTTCTTCTCCATGGATTTTAATTCCTACTCCAAATTTTTCTTTTGTTTCCTTTACTGCTTGCTCAATATACAGATTGAATAACATCGAGGAGAGGCTACAACCCTGCACTCACTTCCCAACCACTGCTTCCCTTTCATGCCCCTCGACTCTTATAACTGCCATCTGGTTTCTGTACAAATTGTAAATAGCCTTTCGCTCCCTGTATTTTACCCCTGCCATCTTCATAATTTGAAAGAGCGTATTCCAGTCAACATTGTAAAAAGCTCTCTCTAAGTCAACAAATGTTATAACGTGGGTTTGCCTTTCCTTAACCTATTATCTAAGATAAGTCATAGGGTCAGTATTGCCTCACATGTTCCAACATTTCTATGGTATCCAAACTGATCTTCCCCAAGGTTGGCTTCTACCAGTTTTTCCATTCGTCTGTAAAGAATTTGCGTTAGTATTTTGCAGCTGTGGCTTATTAAACTGATAGTTCGGTAATTTTCACATCCGTCAACACCTGCTTTCTTTGGGATTGGAATTATTATGTTCTTCTTGAAGTCTGAGGTTATTTCGCCTGTCTCACACATCTTGCTCACCAGATGGTAGAATTTTGTTAGGCCTGGCTCTCCCAAGGGTGTCAGTAGTTCTAATGGAATGTTGTCTACTCCCGGTGCCTTGTTTCGACTCCAGGTCTTTCAGTGCTCTGTCAAACTCTTTACGCAGTATCATATCTCCTATCTCATCTTCATCTACATCCTCTTCCATTTCCATAATATTGTCCTCAAGTACATTGCCCTTGTATAGACCCTCTATATACTCCTTCCACCTTTCTTCTTTCCCTTGTTTGCTTAGAACTGGGTTTCCATCTGACCTCTGGATATTCATACAAGTCTCTCTCTTTTCTCCAAAGGTCTCTTTAATTTTCCTGTAGGCAGTATCTATCGTACCCCTCATGAGATAAGCCTCTACATCCTTACATTTGTCCTCTAGCCATGCCTGCTTAGCCATTTTGCACTTCCTGTCGATCTCATTTTTGAGACGTTTGTATTCCTTTTTGCCTGCTTCATTTACTGCATTTTTATATTTTCTCCTTTTATCAATTAAATTCAATATCTCTTCTGTCACCCAAGGATTTCCATTAGCCCTCATCTTTTTACCTACTTGATCCTCTGTTACATTCACTATTTTGTCTCTCAAAGCTACCCATTCTCCTTCTACTGTATTTCTTTCCCCCATTCTTGTCAATCGTCCCCTAATGCTCTCCCTGAAGCTCTCTGCAACCTCTGGTTCTTTCAGTTTATCTAGGTCCCATCTCCACAATTTCCCACTTTTTTGCAGTTTCTTCGGTTTTAATCTACAGTTCATAAACATTAGATTGTGGTCAGAGTCCACATCTGCCCCTGGAAATGTCTTACAATTTAAAACCTTTTACCATCTATCTGACACCTTCCAGTATCTCCAATATGCTGGCATAACATGCTTAATAAGTTGTACTGTTTCCTTGTGAAGACTCCATTAGTTTTCGTCATTGTGGTTCATTCACTGATGGCAGATTACACCTGTAGATGACACTTTTTTGTATAAAATGGTAATGTTTGAATAAATGACATTAAAATTACAGTACAGCTGTTGGTTTAGCCCAGGCTTTTGGCATGACCCCACACACAGAAATCTGAGGGATTTATATCTGGAGACCTTTGAGGCCATGGCACAGGCCCTCCTCTGCCTACCCTATGTTGACCATACATCCAAGTTAGAAACCAGAGCACTCGTAAATGAAAACACCCTGGAGCTCCGTCAAGCATTAAACACTTGTTCAGGCATAGGTTCAGTGGGACATCATCATGTACATGTGGAAGTACAGACCGCAGAAACCGCATGTATCACCGCATAGGGTAGGTAGTGTTGTCCATTTATGCGGTCTCCGAGCAGTCCTGCCAAGACGTTCAATGAATAATGCTCCTGATAGTGTGGATATGTGCGTTTCATTAGGACTGACATCAGCCCAAATGTGACAGCTATGGTAGTTAAATTACCATCACGTGTAAATCCAGCCTTATCTGTGAACAGAATACTGCTTACAAACAGGGGATTCAAGGTCCTTGTTGTTGCACCCATTGGCAGAAATTCTCCCTAGAAGGTAAGTCTGCATTGTTGAGGGCTTGCACTTGCTAGAGATGATACGGACAGAGTACTTGCCTATATAAAATCCACCACACACTGCTAAGATTCAGGGCACACACTTGGGTAGCAATCCTCCTTGTTGAAGTACTCTGATGTTTTTGTACAACACGTAACACCCTTTTCTCAACTTCAGGTGTTATGGTTCTGGGTCGAACACCTTGTACATGGTGTGCAAAACTCCTGGTTCCTCTAAAGTGTTCATGTAACCAGCTAAATGTACGCCAGTCGGGCTGCCTGAAGAGAGTAAAAGCTTCTGCATATAATCGTGCACCCTCAGGGGCACTGGCATTCGCTTTGCAATACAGGAAATGAATTTCAGCGCACTCTTCATTGGTGTAACCTCTCTATGGTGCCTTCACGTTCATAACTGATTGTGAGGCCAGTACAGAACAGTGCACGGAGGAGGACAGGGAAGTAGTTGCGCTTGCGTAAATAAACAGATGGTCGATCCCAAACCTTGAGGTACCAACATAAATACCACGGTATCCAGGAATGTTTACAGTTGGTTCCCAACTTGAATTAATGCAATACCCCAGCAATGGTTGATTTGCAGACCCATGTTTATTGGAGCTTTTTAGCTACTTTTGGCCTGTACTTTCTATGTATGAATTATTGACCATCGCTTCTGAAATACCCTGTGTACGTTTTGGGCAAAGTCCTTCTTCATAAATGAATCTATCAGACACACACACACACACACACACACACACACACACACACACACACACACACACACACACAACTGGGGAAAATGATGTTTTTGCCATGTTTCTTTTCGTGTCTACCTCAAATGTGCCAGAAGCTGCAGTGAGAAGTGCTTTTTCAAAATACTGAAAAAGCTACTCTTGATCAAGACAAACATGTTAGAAATAAGTCACATTAATAGATTGTCTGAAAGTGGTTCTGATCATCTAAGGCAGCACATTTTGAATAACTCTTCCATCGAACCATACTATAGTAATGGAAAAAAATACTTTAAAACTATATGTAATAAATATAATTGCTAGCCAACACGTTTTTCAAAATACGTGTTAGTATTCAATGTACAATTCTCAATTCCAAAGACAGATGGATATCATAAATGTGCCAGATTTAAATTGCACATAGAGGGGGAGAAGGTGTTGAAGGTTATAACAATTTACAGAGAAGAAATCCATCTCCAAAAATTGTAATGACAAAATACTAGTATATACATGCATGAAGAATCAAAACTTTATGTCTGTTGAGCATGTGAGGGCAGAAATGAAGATTGACTATTCAGTTCAAGGTAAAGAAGAAACCAATATGTGACTGAATTTCCATGAAGGGTGGACAGAAATCATTCATATCTACTGGAGGAATCATTGCCCTTTCAGTTTCTTCACAATGCTGTCCACTGATTTTCTGAACTTTAAAGGAAATCAGATCATCCCCTACATTTAAATCCACAATATTTGTGTACTTCATAACCAAAAAAATCTCATCATCCATGTTTTTGTAAGACAAAATTTGGTGGGACTTGCACTGAAGCAGCCTTGAAAATCAAGGACAGACTTTTGGCACGTTTATCTGTTCCCAGGGTGCACAAAGAAAAATTTCAAATGCCACAGCAAAATTTGAAGATCCACTTACAATATATGAGACACTGAAGATTCCTATGGAACACCATGACTGATATTCCTATCTGCCGAGCATTGGAACTGTGTGTACAGCAATGTCTGAACCAGGCACTGAAGAGACCTAATGTGAAGTTAGTTTTTTTTGCTTGTAATCTCTCTTCACTCTAATTTTTAATGTACTTATAGCACTGATTTAAAAACCCAAAAAATATTTCTAATGCTGGAACAATGAATGTGCAAAACCCAAACCCCATCCCAAAGGTGGTTACCTACCTCTTATTCTAATATATTTATGATCTGCTGGAGTGTTATTGATAAATAACAGTACAATTCCTTAAACTCCCATAGACTATTTTTAACAGTCCCTCTCATCATTCAATAGTTTTTACATTTGTCTAAAATGTGGGTATTTTCTTAAGCGCCTCATCTTTGAGGTGTATTTGTGCATCAGCATTCAAAGAGGAAAAGTTGGTTTTAGATGGACACACATCTATATGACTGCATTGATAATGGGGATATTACGTAAATAGTGTAGAGCAGGGCAATGATGATTGTTAATATAAAACACCTTAAAGAATTCGTTTCATGTCTTTTTTTGTTAATGGATACATAAAATCATTCCTAAATCCTTTAGGTCCTCAATTCATCAGTTAAGATATAGAATACAACAGGTGGATAGATGATTGAATTACTTCAGCAATTTATTAAGTAAAGAAAAGCTGTTACCAATCTGAAACTTTAACACTGGTGTTTTACTATGCACCATACTATTAGGGGTGCTACACCCTTGCATTCCTCTGATGAACTGATTTACCCAGTCAGTTGTGACGGGACCATGTATTTCAAATTAGGGTCCAGCTACTCATTTTCACATTAATATACATTCCTTAAGGTGAAACAGGTGTTGAGTGACAGATATTCATAGGGGCGTGAATTAAAACAGTTATGTATGTCAAATGTATTTTATTTCATTCAGAATTATGGCACAGCTGCTTACATCATGATACAATACACAATAATACACAATGCGGATGTAATTGAAATTAGTACATATATACAATCAGGCAATTGAGTTACAGGATATCAGTAACAAAATAATGAGTAAGAGTGGAATAGAGGTGCAAAATAATACATTCATATTACAAATGTAATATCACCAGACAAGACAGAGTACAACCAGATAACTGTGCTGAAATTGTGACTTCTTTACAAGTAACAACTTTGATAACTCAAGTACTATTGTTAACAATATAGAATACAAATTTGAGATAAAAATTGTTCGACAAATATTCAGACAATATATTGAAGAAATGTGACATTGGTGTACTTAAAATCCACGACAGACAGTTCTATCAAATGGAGAATTTGGTTATGTTATTTAGTTTTACTTAATAGTTGAAGCATCAAAATACTGTTGCAGCAATGTGCCACAAAAATGGTTTAATGTAATTTTATTGGTCATTCAGACTTGCTTCCTTCAAATGTTAACAAAAATTGCTATCAATACTTAGAGTAAAAAGCGTAATTCACCTGATGGAATAAGCAAATAATTGTTGAGTTACAGATTATTATTATTATTATTCTTTCTTTCTTTCCTCAGACGTTATGTCTGGTCAAAAATTGAAAGTGACACGGACCTCGATCAAGTGTGACTTCCTTTTAACTGTACGGTATATGTTATATTGCATTTAGGAACTTTCGGGTTATTATTATTATTATTATTATTATTATTATTATTATTATTATTACAAAAATGACTTGTCATTGCTGTTATTATTGATATTCACTGCATGTAGTCATTACTCATGTAAGGCGTGTCTCATGTCTGGGTGTCAGAATTACACTGATCCTAAAAATATGACTCAAAAAAAGGAGGCAAATAAGCAAACATTAAAAAGTATATTTAAAATTTTGTAGGCATTAGAGAAAATATGACTGCCTATCCCATCACTTCCAGAACAATTTTTACAGACAGCAATGTGCACATTCTAGTGACACAAAGGAGTACCAAATATATACAAAGAAAAAGAAAATCTTGTGCCAACAAACTGCTCATCTTTAGATGCAAGTAGCTTACCTCTCGTGATAATGCCAATGTATGTACTACACGGCCCTTCAGTCATGATCCAGTGTAACAGCACGTGCTCACATAACTGTCTCACACTAATTCAGATCTAGTGAATCAAGGGTGCAGAATGACGATTTTCTCTTATTCTGGAATCCCTGGTGGATGCTTTCACACCGAATTCCATGGCACTTATGCAGAGTCTGTACTACCACTAGTTTATGAGCTGGATGTGTCAAAGTTCAGAGTGTAGCCAAAATATGTGCCACAAGAAAAACATTTTGAGGCACATCCAGATTCATATCCTTTGGTCCCGAAGTCCTCAAGCTGTACCTCCCTGCAGGACTGTGGTGAGAATGCAGCTGCCTGGCACCAACTTCCTCTTAGTAAGAAAACTGAAGTGTTGTTTGGTGTCAAATACCAACTGCCTCTATGGCAGAATCAACATCAGTCCAGGAGTGCATTAAGTCTGCAACAGCCAGTAGAACCAGGAAGAGTACGTCACCCTGGCTGCTGCATACCAACTGGAAGAAACACTGATGCAGGACTCACAGGCAGTGGAAATTACTTTTCTACTGTCCTAATGCTATCAGCAGCCTGGGTCCTTGATAACTAGCTCTCACTTTCGTCCACTTTGTTCCAACTGCAACCATTGCTCAGTCCATCCGAGACCAGTTGAGCTATCTCTAGCGCTTCTGGATGGTCTTGCAGTAATGACAGTGTGAAGATTTTTCCACCAGCCTCACCACTCCTTTTAGTTAAGCCGTCATCACAGAAGTGGTAGTACAGCTCATGTAAGGACTCTAACCATCAATTGTTGTGGCTTGATGATGCGACGTTTCATTGGTCCACTTCAGTTCTGATGCACATAGTTCCTACTGCAAATTGTAGGTGGTAAGAGTTTGTGACACACAGTTACTCACAAGCTACAGGATAGCACCAGTTGTATGACAAATTGCAGCCACTTGAAAAGGAATCATTGCTCACATTGGCAGATGTACCCTTGCTGACAAATGAGAGAGATGTCATAGTATTCAGCTTTTTCATCCATTCTACTGGTTTTGGTCCTCATAAATATCCCCTCAGGTATGCAGGGATTACTGCAAGTACATTAACTGCATTGGACTGTTAACAACTCTTATGGTTTCAAACAATTAGCTAAAACAGAAACAATATAAATTATTTCCAACAGAGCACAATGCTATGAAAATTTCAACTTCTATGCTCTACACACATATAAAAATCATGTGATGATTAACAGGTTGTATCATATGCAAAACAAGTACAAAAATGTACACCTCCACAAATTCTAATATATATTGAATTTAACCACACAAACTGAACAAAGCTTAATAATTTCTAACATCAAGTTAAAAGGAAAGAAGATGATCGCAAAAATGCCCCTATAGCTATCTGGTGTAAAATGAATGATGGTATGAAGGATTAGATCATGAGAGAATATTACAAATTTACTTCAACAAATAATTCCATATTAGTGTATTGCTTGAGTGAAAATTTGTACACTCATTCAATACTGACCATATTGTTATATTATTTGTACAGAATACATACTGTTTACACAAATGTGTATTGTTTTGACTTTATTTGTCTCATTCTGTGCATATGCATATCAAGTAACAAAATAAAACTGAACCTAACAAAGTCAGTAGCTACACTATGAAGTATCACTAACAGACCTTTACATTTGTAAGTGCCTCTTAGAGAAATATTCAACTGCAGAAGTCAGTATATATTAACAAAGGTGAGAGTGTCTTTAAGGATTAACATGATCGCCAAGAACTTCACATTTCATTTTGGATAAACTTTTCAGGTACATAGTGCAAAAACTATTTCAAACACTACATCAGCGTACAATTGAAAACTGGAGATTCTGTTGATAACTTAATTCTTGAGAAACAATAACATTTACCTTATTTAACAAAATGTATAGAGAGACTGTCATACAACAAAATTATTACGTGACTTCACACATCAAATAATACTGATTACATCGAAAAGCTGCTTTCAAATAATTGTAATTATACATGCAGTGTTTCATAGTGGAAATTTAAATGACAATTTAATTTAAAGTTGAGGTATCTACATAAATCCACACATAGTGTGCACATCACATCATCTCCTGGAAGACAGTCATTTTAAACTGTTGTTTGGACAATAGCACACTAATCTTTCAGTTCCTTTCCCAAATAATACTGTCAACAACTAAACAGTTTGGGTAATCACACAAAATCAGATTCAAACTTAAATTTTTGGTATATATAGATCAGCAGTAGTTACCTCACAAACAGCAGCATTCATTATTATGGAACAAGAGACAGACAAATACATTTACCAAAGGACACAAACAAAACACACAAAATAGCATTTTCTGCATAGGAATAAGACTGTACAATAAATTTTCCAAGGATGTTAACAAGACAACTAAAATCCAAATAGTTATAAAGTCAATGAAAGTGCACCTCATACAATTATATAATCTAAGATAAATGTTTTGACGATGGCTTGGGTTCTACTCACATCTGCTGATTTATAATACATATGTAAAAGAACAAATCATGCAGAAAATACATTGATTCAACTGTTTGCTATTTTTCTGATGCTTTGTCCAGTATTTGTACTTTTATTGTGCTTTGTTGCAGTTTTAACACTTGGTAATGGTCTATGGCCAAAATCTATATTGTGAAATAAAACCTGTAGTACAGCCAAACGGCAGTTATACCTTTCATAAAGTTTTATATGATTGCTGCTCCACAGAAAAGTGAAATCAAATAATTAATGCTACAAAGTCACTTGTTATTTAGGTATCATAGTAGGGAACGAAACAATTTTATTGAATAATAAAACAGCTTTCATTCTACAATAAACTGCTGTAGTGTAATTAATCTTACTGTATAATCCTATGACCAGGCCTGTGATGAATAATTCTAATCTCTTTCCACTTTCTTGAGCTCAGCATCTTTCAGTCATTCTGGTGAGATGTTCACTCAGCTTTTTCAGATGGGCCAAGAAGACAATATTTTGTAAACTTCTTTGCAAATATTTAAAAATAACACTCTACACAACATCAAAATTAACAACAAAACATGTTAATCTAGAAGTACACTGTATGAAGGAATAAGTAAATTCACAAAAATGTTGCCAGATTCAATTACGATGACATGTCTGATATCACTTCATAAATCATCTACGGATGAACAAACAACTAATTCCTCGTGAACATTAGCGCCACAGCAATTTATATGCTTAGGTGAAAACTGCCAATTGGCTGACATAGAAAAGAAGTTTGATCTATAGAGCTGCTTTGAAGTGTATTCACCAATAAAATAGAAATTGAAAGGTATATTGAATATAATTTGAATGTTACAGAGAACCAAGCTGTGTACACAGACACAATTCACAGGGAAATGCATCACATGGCCCGTGATGAACTAGATATTATTGTAAGGTAATTGTCACATACGGTTTTTTTAATCTGCTAATAACCTTTTCTATTATTTATGTACTCAAACACTTGAAAATTGCACTGTGGGCTGAAACTGGGTTCTTGAATATACAGAGAATGACACTGAACTATTGGATAAAAGTTCAAGCAATAGTATCATCAGAATGCTTCTGGACTAATGTAACAATCAAAAAGTAGTATGTGCTCCTATTCTGAACATGCAGCACCGACCAATAATATGCAAAATGCTACCAGCTATCCTCAGTAGGGGAAGAGATACAATTGCTTCATCGACATCATTAAAACTTGCTCTATAGTGTCCGTTTCTAGAGGAGGCATATTTCATTATATAAAAGGACATCCCTCTGAGACAGCTGCACTCCTGGAGCAGTATTATACACTTTTTGCAAGGAACCCCGTTGGAGAAAAAGCTCTTTCACTGGCAATCCTCACAAAGGCAAAGCACATAGTTCTATTTGGCCTTTCTCTTTGTTATCAGTGTGGAAGGATGGAGTGCTTTTTTGGAAGAAATACAGATTCACTATGCTGTCAGCATTTCTCGGATGAGACAGATAATGAACAGGTTTTATACCCCAAGGCATACTGATATGGTTGTATGACTTAATTTGTACTTCCACGATGCATACGTGCAATCGTATATTTCTGGCATCAGTGCACCTTTAGGTAAATAGAAATTGTCTGTGTTCACAGATGCAAGGCACAGATAGCCTTTTAAGCACGCTCCGGGCAAGTCTTAGGCAACTGGTGGTCTGGATGATGGAGCACGGAGTAAGCTGTGTAGCAAGAGCCAGGCACATCCTAGTTGTGTACTGGAAATGCGGCAAGTGCTCCGGCATTGCCCGAGTGATGGGTCAGTGGTCCGGAGGTTGCTGTTTAGTCGGTCGATGGTGGAAAACACATCACAACAGACTTAGTGCCTCGCACTTCTGTATTTGGTCAGTGTTGGCATTCAGTTCAGAATTTGAACTAAGTCATTCACCGGCTCTAACAGTAATTTGACTATAAGACTTTTGAAAACATAGTCAGCAAATAAGACACTATTTCCATGGCAACCGCCGACATATCTATGCAAACACTGTTTTCATGGTCGAATTGTCAACCCTTGAGATATCTTTCGCAGTACACAATAATCTCTGATCATCTGATGCCTGGCTCACCAGGTTAGTATGCAGTTTCCACGACAACTATTGATGCACTTTAGTAACATTGTTCCGCTGTTATTACACAAATGTTGATGTGGTTCCGCCATAGTACAGTTATTTTCCATGGCGCTGACATCAGAAGAGAGCAAAATTAACCATATTTCTAAGGCATCACATAACTAACATACAACGTATCTCCCCCCAGTACAATCTTTGACAGCACCACTATCATCAACAGCAGAACAGGACGCTACTTCCATGGTAACCCTCAATTATACATGTAAGCGCTGGGGCAACGACAATCTTTGGTGCAGATTTTGTAGTTCTGAGTTTAGAGGGCAGCATACTCTAAGCCTTAATTCATACCAATGAACCATTTTAATATTATATTTTATATTCATTGATGAATAATGATCAATAATTGACATTACAGTGTATTCCGACTGTAACTGTTCCTTCATAGTTATGTAAGCAGGAATGTGTTTTCTGATACTCAGAACGGTGGGTGTGACCAGCCCTATTAATACCCATTCTCTCCATACAGTGTCAGAAGTTACACGAACGTTGAGGGTCAACGGAACTCATCTATCAGTGTCCATCCACAGCTCTGGGTATAATTTATTACTATGTATCCGATTTTTATATAGAGTAATTTCACTGACTGGGATCGACTCTGGTCACGTGCCGGATCATACTGTAAATTAAACTGTTTTCAGTTAGCAAGTCTCGGGAGTAGTTTTGCTACTACTTCTGTGACAAGAGCGGGTTTGGCTTATCATTGTAGTGTCAAAAAAAATTTTACACTGGTAGTGTTCTGAAAATTTCCATTTTCTGTCTAGCTAACAGATGACTTTCTGGGCTGTGTAAATAATTTTGAACTATGTGCACTGTATTCTAGAGATGTGATGTCAGCTTCAGAGCACTTTGTAATTGTAGATACGTGTTCTCACGTTCTCCTGGCTGAAATTTGCATGTAAGGGAGGTTAATATCTGTGATCATAAAGCTACATTTAACTGTATAGTTCCAAATCGTCTCATGTTCAAGAGGCAGTGTGAACATAAAGTTGGTTAAGACATAGTGATAATTTGTCGTTTGTAATGTTTGTCCTTAGCTCGGGACTGTATTAAAGCGAGCCATGTATCGATGTATCTGATACTGATTAGAGGATGATTCGTGTGCAGCAGCATTAGTGCATGTTAATCATGTCTAAATTGTAATTAAATTTTGTGGTAGGTTTTTCTGGTTACTATACTAACATTGGCTTTATGACAACCGGATTGGCTGAACTGCTGTTAAGTTATTCACATGTCAGTATCCCTAGGGGCAGTTAGGGCACACTAATTTGAAAATGATTCTGAACTTAAGCTTAATTGTTTTAAAAGGAATACCTCGAATGATTTTAATTTTTTTTTTTTTAAGATATGTTTTAATGTTTAAAGGAAAGAAAATTTGGGCTATTTAGAGCTCCAGTGATTATTTTAAAGACCTTGGATGAGTAATTTTTTTATGGAAAAAGAAATTTTGGGTAATTCAGAATTTCAGTAATTACCTTTAAATGTTTTGAATGATTAAGTTTTTTTAAAAAGTCTATTGGTTCTGACATTTAAAAATGAGGAGTGTGGGGGAATTTGCGAACTTTAGACCTTCAATCAACATTCTAAAACAATTTGCACGATTTTAATGGTTTCAGGATTTTTTGTTTTAATGTTTAACCTCATCGTTCTCTCGGTCCAAATATGTGGACCTTCATTTATTATTTTTTTCCCTCCCACAAATATGCGGGTTTTTCCACTTCTAGAATGGTGATCCACAAGTGTGGACCTTTTAATCATTTGTTTTAACATTAGAATGCAGCACCTTGCAAAGAACAATTCGTGTGCTAATTTAGATTACAAAAGTTTAGTTCATTACTACGAAATAATGCACCTTGTGAGCATCCTCATTCATGGACCTTAGGTCATAATGCAGACAAGAAAAAAGAAGTTAGATGTTCGACAACTAATAATAGCGAAACTGTATAATGATAATATGGGAGATGTTTATCTTTATGGCAGATTTGTATCATGTTACAGCTGTTATATTCACACAGGAAATGGTCGGTTTGGATTCTTAATCATTTTATAGACCATGTGATTGCCAATTGTTGGGTGATGTACCACAGATGGTGTTCAATCAGTCTAATAGCTAAACAAAACAGACTGTCATGGTTGACTACGAAATACATGTTTGCAAAGATATTACTAGTTACAAATATGTCATGCCAGTTAGGAGAATTCCTCTGATAGTGAAGATGTAGCTGATATAGAAAATCTGAATAAATAGCCAAGCAGAGTTCTTTTACAACCAGTTTCAGAACTTAGGTTTGACAATGTTGAGCACCTACTAAAATTTCTTGACTCAAAAAATGTTTCAAATTTCAGGAAACACAGCTGCATTCCCAAGGCAAGAGTCATGTGCATCAAATGTGCAATTAATTTATGTATTGTTGAAAATAATTGTTTTGAATCTTACTCTAAGAAGTCTAGTTTTTTACTGTTATTACTTGCCATAAATTATTGTATGATTCCTATTTCCTTGAACTTATGAAGTTATTTCACGGCAATGACAAAAACCTTTATTGGAAATCTTATATTTCGAAAATGTTAACATTAAGAGACCTATTTTCTGCGTGCATGAGCATATCCAGATGATTGTCTAAATAAAAATTTTACTGTAACAGGAAGAGAAAATACAAAGCAAAGACTAATACATTTTCATGATAAGTGAGACAGATGTTTACACAAGTGGACCTCTATTTATACCTTAGTGAATCATCAAGCCACAAGCACAATAAAAATGCAGAACAAATATTTTTTGATCTGTTGGAAAATATGAGAAGAAAAATTTCTTGCGAATGTTTTTGATCTCAGGAATGAAGAGGTTAAGAGAAAGAAAGTGAGTTTTCTTTATACCTGCGTAAACGAAGATAACCAATAAACGTTCTGCTGCTGTGTTCAGCTGCTCATCACACCAGAACGATTGTGGTCTAGCTTGACCAGCTCCACAGGTTAACTTTCCATTTCAAGACTTACGAGAAGGCTGCAACTACAACCAACTGCCCACAACACAGGCATCCCACATCTGTCAATTCATACTGTGTTAGTCGAGTGTATAGCCATCTGTATCGAATCCAGAGGCTGAAGAATTTGTCAGCACAGGTACTGTGGAGACACTGTCGGCAAGGAATCGGGGCAGACAGGAACGTTCCGGCAAGGGTACCATTGAGATTGCGCACTCGACACTGATTCTGGAAGCACCGGAATTTTTAAGCCTTGAAGTGGATGTATCTTCAAGCAGCAATGAGGACCTTACAACTTTGAAAATTCAATGATTTATTCATTTAGCTGCAACAACCAAAAGACTTTGTTGGTGCTGTACATTTTAGCGATTTTGAGTGAGATAAACTGATGCCGCAGTATGCTGGATGCATGGGAAAGGTCGTTCAATGCCCTTTGTAGTGCCCATGATCTGGCGTGAGCCAACTAACCATGTCAGTGACTGCTACTTTTCTATGGTTCCTCCTATCAAGCAGGGAATATCGAAGAAGAAGCAGACAGTGATCTATCCTAACATTCCATCTGCCGTATGTCCAGTTCTACTTGGGGAAGGACTGCCAATTCCTGAACCACTGGCAGAGTACGAGATTACTTCTGATGGGGATTCTGAATGCCCTGAACCATGTACATCACAAGATCCAGAGTTTCTTCCAAATATATCATCAACTTATAACTGATCACCACCTTGAACCCTGAACTAGTATAGTAATACTCGATACAGTAAACAGCTTGGAAGTAGCCAATACTCCAATGTCCGAGTTGAAGACTGTTAGACTCCGTATATTACCTTCATACACTTTAACCTTGTTTATGTGGCAATGGCATCTACAACTTATGACTAGTCACATATAATAGTTTCCAAAGCACATTGAATATACCATTTAGCGAAACCTTTAAGCATGCAAAAAAACAGTAGCAAGCTTTTTCTTTGCATTCCTCATTTAAACTAATGGCCCGAAACAAATTGGTAATTGCGAGAAACGTAAAATTATTTATTTCTGTAATTTCCTTACATATATTATTTTGTGTAAATATTGTCTTTGGCTTTGAGTTTAACAACTCTAAGACCCTTATCTTTGGTCTTGTTGGTACGAGATGGATCTTTGGAACACGAGGTTTGGGGTCTTATCACTAGTGGCGGCTGGGTAAGGTCGTGATATGTATATGGCCGAAGACACTTGTAAATTTGGTGAAAGACAATAAGTTTCATTTTATATATGTGTAGAAGTGGTGTTAAATGTGAGAAGATTCATTAAATAGCGATGTTCATAAACTAAAGTAACTTTTTCTCTAAAAGACAAAATACCATGTGTTACCATAAAAACCAGTTAGTCTCAACATCACATAAAGAAAACGATGGGAACCTCTCGGCGCAATCACTCCTAGACTCAACGAAGCCAATATATACTATGAAGACAATAACTAAGCCACCATCATAAAAGCTAAGTACCAACACTGTTCGTACTTGTTAACAACCTCCGTCTAACTTTAAATTCGAAATTCCTGTAGATCCTAAATTTACCATGTGGACAAAGGAGTAGGACTTTAATATGATCTAATTTATAGATTGTGGAACTTTAAGAAGGAAGAGGTCGTTAAACTTGAAGCCTCATCCAGGATATAACAGTTAAATGCGGCGAGACTAATTGTACTTTGTTTGCAGAACAGTATAAACTTTATAATTCATAAAACACGAATAATGATCAATGTACACGTTTCCTGGACCAAAAAATGGAAATTGGACAAGAAAAAGTAGTGTGAGAGCCAACGAAGTACTGGCTTATCAGAAAAGTGGACCTGCAATCGACGTGGTGGTGGTGGTGTGAAAAGGTAAGTGCATACAATTTCTCTGCGTTTTAAACTTTTCGTCAAGTCTGTGTCTAAGCACATGGTGTCATAATGATGCTAACAGAAGAAATTAAAAATGAAGTGGGAGAAATGTTAGATTTGAACACCTATATGACTCACAACAGAGAGAAAACTGAATCAACAGGACTTCCAAGGTACCTCTTTGCATCCGCCACACGTGATGAGGAAACAATGCCACGAGTATTCTCGCGCCCGCCGCTATGAAGATCTGTACACGCCCCATCTTCTGAGGATGCTCTCAAAGTGCGTTGTAGGGACCAATGCCACATTAGTCAGCATTCGTTGTCGTCTCCTTTGGTACAATCAGATTGTATCCAGGGCAGAGTTGTGTGTTCCTATGCTGCTGTCATTCAGGACAGTTTCATTGGACTGAGAATATTTTCCATAGAAGTGTATTTGTCTGTGAAGATCATAATTGCATTACTTTGTCAGACTCTGAAATCACAATACTGTCAAGTCTATACTATGAGACACTGTAATTGAGATTTTGTTATTCTCATTGAAGCAGATATTTCTTTCCTTGGACAATAACCTTTTGTAAACTGTGATCACTGTTTCCCTGCATTGGAGTGAGCGACATCAGTAAGAGTTTGCTTTATTGGTACAATATTGGGAAAGTGCCGTCATTCTACAAACGAGATTGCTTACAAGTCACTCATGCAATCAGTTCTATTATATTGCTAAGTGTGGGACTTTTACCAAATACAACTAATAGGGAATACTGAACATATACAGAGAAGGGTAGTGAGAATGGTCACAGGTTTGTTTTATCTGTGGGAGTGTCTCACAGAGACACAGAAGAAACTGATCAGGCACACTCTAAGACAGACGTAAACTATGAAGAGTAAGTCTATTAAAGTTACAAGAACCGGTTTTAAATGATGACTCTAGGAATATACTACAACCCCTACGTATCACTCAGATAGGGATCATGAGGACAAGAGTAGAGTTATTGCAGCATGCACAGAGGCATTCAAACTATCATTCTTCCCCCGTGCCATACGTGAATAGAATGGGAAGAAACCCTAAAAAAATGGTACAATTGGACGTACCCTATGCCATGCACCTCACAGTGGTTTGCAGACTCGTGACATGCAGCACCAACCAATAATGTGCAAAATGCTACCAGTTATACTCAGTGGAGGAAGATAAACAATTTTAGGAAGGCTAACTGGGACACATTTGGTGGGCTGTTAGGTATGGAAATTCAAAATATCAGTGCAGTCCCAGAAGAATACCATCACTTCACAGACATTATTAAAATTTGCCCCAGAGTTTCCATTTCTAGAGGCAGATTTAATTACATAAAAGGACATCCCTCTCCGACTGCTGCACTCCTGGAGCAGTATTACATTCTTTTTGAAAGGGACCCTTTGGAGAAAAAGCACTTCTACAGGAAAGCATCACGAAGGTGAAGCACACAGTTCTTGCTCTTTGCTGTTGTTGGTGTAGAAGTATGGAGTGTTTTTTGAAAGAAATATGGATTCCCCATGCTGTCAGTGTTCCTCAGACGAGATCGAGATGTACCAGTTTTATATTCCCAAGGCAGTACAGCCAAGCTGCAATGCCACGAAGGCATCCCATGTCTGTCAGCAGAGACTGGGCCACTTGTGCGTATGGACAGCTGTATCAAATCCAGAAGCTGAAGAATTTATCAGCACGAATACTGTGCAGATAATGTCGATGCAGAATCAGTACATGCGGGGAGCATTCCAGCAGCAGTACTGTCACAGTTGCACAGTCAACACTGAATCCAGAAGCACCAGAATTTCAAAACCTCAGAGAGGATATCTGAAGATGATGTACCTTCGAGCAACAATGGAGCATCAGGTATGTTAGTTACGGTCACACGTAACAGGTGTGTCAATGACGACTTCACAGCCTAGAACACGTTGATTTATTCATTTGATTTGGAGTCATTTTATAGCTGAATACATAGTTTCTCTTACACCTAAACAAGTTCAATTTGACTCATTAGTTATGCTACTGACACTCCATCTGAAATAGATTTCTCAATAAAGTCACTGCAGCATGCCATGCACAACTTCTTAAATTGTGAGGTAGTGTAGCTCTTAAGAAGGCATGTTGCATAACTGTGTGTGGTGTTCTCGGCAATCATCAACCTTGGATCAAGTTTTTTCAGTTTATCTGAGTATGCTATCCCATTGATACTTTCCTCTTGGAAAAAGAAAGGTCCATAACCTTTGCTATTGTTCAATGCACAAAACACATTCAATTTGCAGTTACCAAATTTCTGTTATAGCGATTTTCATAGTTTTTTACTGCCTGAAATTCTACAGTTGATTTATCTTACCACTTTGGTGAAAGTCTACTTAACAGCACATACCCTTTCCCATATAATCTTCATTCAAACCGTGTAACATTAGCACAAAAGTCCTTACAAGCGATCCTATTATTGTCTTTTTAGGTCTTGTATGGCTTTAAGTGTAACTAATTCTTTAACACATAGGAGTCATACATGGGACTCAAAGCTTTTGAGAAGTGTGCCCTGTCGATTTTGTAGAACTGTTCCAAGTTTTAGTCTTACCTGCTCTACATCATTTCCCCATGCCTCGGGATAATTCAAGGATTTGTTATGTCTTACCGAACATCATTTTAACATAACACTCATGGCCCCTCATAAATGATATGCCTAGTGGGAGGCTCTTCACCACATTCTGTATGAACATTAAGTTTTGATGTTTCCATAGACAAAACACACAGCAAGCACACTCACAATGGAAACTCCACATCACACACCCCGCAGATTCAAGTGGTAAAATGGCCCAGTGCAGAGCCCGTCATGAACTGAACACCCATCAAGCATGAAAACAGGAAGCAGGTGTACTGAAGTGTGAAAAACAAAGTAAAATAGAAACAGTGAATAGTCCAAGCGCAAGATGTGCAACATCAGGTAACGGTGTCTGACTGCGAAGCGGGAGTTACATGTTCAAATCTCCCTTGTGCCTTTTTTCTTCTCTCTCTCCAAATACTTATGAGCTGTCCATCCAGTCACTGAAATGTCTGTTCACAGTACTCAAATTTGTTATGGCGTAACATCCGTTTGCAACAGTGAGGTATTAAGAATGGACCTAATGACATTTTCTATGCAAGTACCATATATTATGACTCTTGCGTTCCACTTTGGAACTTCTGGCCCTTTAACCCATTATATCCCATAGTATGATTTATCATACGCATGCTATTCTTAGGCATTGTAGTTTCCAGAAGCTCATGGGCAACAATTGAAACCTTTTTTATACCTTTTATTGTTAGTTTAGAAGCCCATTGTTGGAAACAACAATAACAGTGAAGAACAGGATTGTTTATTTCATGGTGGAAGGCATTTATTCTAGTGCTATTGATTCTGCTGCTTTTCGACATCGATAAGTGGTAAGTAATGATACAATTATGATGTATATTGTTATAATTTTGCACATATTACTATGGATTACTAATTTGAGTACTCCAAATCAATATAAAAAGCTTACTTTATTAGCATTGTTGTGTTATTGGCTTATACTTTGACATATGAAATATCATATGGAGGGCAGCAAGAGATAATTTTCTATCAATTAGTACGAATTATTTCAGATACAATTTGGTAAAGGAGAGAGAAAAACTTAGAAGAGGTCCTAAATATACTATTCTCCACAGAGGATCATGATGAAACTGCCACTGACGAATGACAGGAACTTGAATTTGTGCTTGCTCAACCACATGATGGTGAGGACAGTGATAAAGATGACACAGCTAGTGATTCAGAAGGACAACCCACCACTGTTGCTGATTCAGGGAAAAAGGTTCTGGGACAAACTGCAGAGGTAAGAGTAGTAAAAAGTGACGGCCTTATTGAAGATGCTACATCTTTATCCACTCAGCAGCAAAATCCTTGCTGTTCCAAATCACAATCACGATCACGATCCCAACTTAGGGGAAAAAAAAAGACACTGGATAGAAGAAAAATTAGACTTCACAAAAATTTGAGTTAGCTCGTGATCCTACGCCTGATATAATAAAACATCTCCACACATTTAATTGAACTCCAGTTGACCTTTTTCCTAGTTTTTGATGATTTAGGTGAGATTCTGATGAGAGGGACAGTAAAATATGCTGCAAAAAGGACACAACATACAAATAAGTCATGATTGAATTTACAAATAGGCCCACACTGCTATTTTGCTTTTATATGGATATTTAAGGTCATTCATTGACATGTGTACTGGGAGACCCAATCTGACACAAACAATGCCCTTGTTTCCAATTCTATCTCCAGAAACTCTTGACAAAATTCACAAATTCTTCCATGTCAATGATAATGACAGCATTGAAAAAGAAGAAAGTTTATGAAGTTCATCCACTAATTTCACCTCTAAATAAGAAATTTCAAGAACTCAGAGCCTCTAGGGTCAAATTTCTCCTTGGATGAGGCCATGGAGCCTTATTATGGGCACCACTTTATGAAACAGTTTGTAACGCGCAAGCCAATTCGCTATGGTTTCAAATGGCAGTGTTTAGCTACATCTACTGGATATCTCATCAGATTTGAGTCAAATGTTGGGGCAAGTCAAAGAGATCCCCAGAAGACACTGGGGCGGCCTGTTGTTGAAAAGCTTTGTGTGGGCTACATCCCTCTGAACAGCAGACTGTACATTGATAATTACGTTAACTCTTGCCCCTACTTGAATCTCTTTCTTCACATGGAATCAAATGCATAGGAACCCTGAAAAATGACCGCTTGGAGAAGGCACCTATGCCAGATATAAAGAAGACACCCAGAGGTACTACTCGTGTGTTACGTGATATAGAAAATTCTATCACACTGGGAAGATGGAATGCCAATAGTCAAGTGACTGGGAACAAATGTACAGGATGTAGGTGTATTAGGTGAGAGTACATGCCTGAGCTGGAATAGAGAATCAAGAAAGAGGGTTTCCATATCACAGCCTTCTCTTGTGCAGGAATATAATCACCACATGGGAGGTGATGACCTTTTTGACAATCTACGAAGTTTACACCGCATTCAAATAAGATCAAAGAAATGGTATTGGCCGTTGATCAGGTTCTGCCTGAATGGGGCTGTTGTGAATATGTGGATCTTATACAGGCAACTAAATAACAGTATGAGCCTATTGGAATTTACCAGACTTGTAGAACTTTCAATCCTGACGTCACCCAACATTGAAAAGCCAAGAGGTGTGAGACCACGATTTCTATCTCAGGTGCAAGAAGACATCACATTTGATAATACTGGACATATGACCGACGAGCAGAGCACACAAAGAGGATGTGGACAGTGTGGTAAATGCACAAAATTCCATTGTGTAAAATGCAATGTAGGACTATCTGAAGCGGTGTTTCATTTTGTATCACCAGTGCTAAGAAGACAGTTTCCTGATAAGCCATTTTTGTCATGCATTCCTATTATAGCAATGTCTTTTTATTCATGTAATACATTAAAGTTACTTGTTTGTTCAACAATTTGTTTTTACCATGTATCCTTCACACATGAATAAATAATGTATATTTAAAATATAAATAATAATATAATAATAATAATAATAATAATAATAAAGATCCCAATACCACAACAGATAAATGCAGACTTTGCAAACAACAAATAGAAACGGTAGATCACATCACAAGTGGATGTACAATACTATCAAATACAGAATACCCTGGAAGACATGACAATGTAGCAAAAATAATACATCAACAGCTTGCCTTACAACATAAACTTATAAAACAAGTATGCACCACAAAATGTACTGGAGAATGATGAATACAAATTATACTGGAACAGAACCATTACAACATATAAAACAACACCACATAACAAACCTGACATCATACTCACCAATAAAAAGAAGAAATTAACACAACCAATCGAAATATCCATACCCAATACAACAAATATACAAAAGAAAACAGGAGAAAAAATTGAAAAATACATCCAACTGGCTGAGGAAGTCAAGGACATGTGGCATCAGGATAAAGTTGACATTATACCAATTATACTATCAACTACAGGAGTCATACCACACAATATCCACCAGTACATCAATACAATACAGCTACATCCAAACTTATATATACAATTACAGAAATCCGTAATTATTGATACATGTTCAATTACCTGAAAGTTCCTAAATGCAATATAACATATACCGTACAGTTAAAAGGAAGTGACACTTGATCAAGGTCCGCGTCACTTCCCATTTTTAACCAGACTTAACGTCTGAGAAAGTAAAGAAATAATAATAATAATAATAATAATAATAATAATAATAATAAAGTTTAAAAATCGGAGCATTACTTTTTCTTTATTTATGCAGTTATTGAATGACAATCATGAAAAATTCAACATTTTAAGAGTGATAAAAATCTGGAAAGAATTCTATCCCTTACTGCCCACCGTATGATATATCATACGTTAAAAAAAGTATAAATTTCAGGCCACAATAACAAATATTCAGAATATAATTATTAACCCATTTAGATGGTGGATATGAAGTTTTATCACAATCTAAAAAAAAAAAATTATTTCGGGATATAATGGGTTAATTCCTTTGTTGTAACAATTCACACCCATCCATTTGTTGTTTTCATTTCTGAAAGATGTCTATGCGGCATCTTGCCTGCTCTCACTAGTCATCACATTTACTTGCAACGGTAATATATTCTTACCACATGACTCATCCTAAAACCAATGTATAGTATGGCAATTGTGAAGATTACATAAGAACAGACACGCCACCAATGACCAGACAAAGATCATTGTTTGTGGGGGGGCAAAAAATGGGGCACAATGGAGGTTTGAACATGGATCTCCTGCTCTGCAGTCCAACACAGTCGCCACACAACCACACCATCATAGAACTTAGTCTGCTCAGTTTCTATTTTGCTCATTTTTCACAATTTAGTACACTTTCTTCCTTTTTTCATGCCCAATTTGTGTTCAGTTTTTGACGGGCTATCCACTGCGCTGTTTTACCACTTAAATCTGAGGGGTGTGCAATGTGGAGTTTCCCTTGTCAGGACCAGTAACGGCATCCATCTTTGCTGCAACTGCTGCTAATGCTTGGGTGGGCACCATCTTGTAGTAGCATATCGCACAAGTCTAAACATGATCAACTGTCCAAAATTACACCAAGAAAAAGTCAAATTTTCATGAATAAGTTCATAAAAATTTTAAAATCTATAAAGGTGTTTTCTAATACACCCTGTATTATTTTGTCATGCATGCTTTAAGAATTAACTTCATTCTTAAGTATGGATGTGTGGGCATTACGGTTTATAGGGCCTACTGGGGAAACTTGCCATGTAAAACAATGAGTAACAGACAGTTCACTTCCCCAACTCGTGGAGAGAGGCAATTTTGATACTGTTTTCCAAACCAGAAAAGTACTAAATTGTCTCAGTTGTTACAGAAGAATCACCTTAACAAGCTGTGTAGGCAAGAATCTGAAGTGCACAGTTAACCATTGCCTGGTCTGGTTATTAAGGGCCAAGCAACTCCTTAGCTGCTCTCTTTGTGGATTCTGGAGATTTTGGTCCACTGTCGACAACTGCATCCTTTGGGCTTTCATGTCCATCTCCCATCACCATATAATCCTTCCCCTATCAACAGTCTTTTATGTCCCGAGATAGTGACACACTGTCAGATCATATTGAGTGGGAGAATGGTGTCCCTCAGGTCAGTATTGTAAGTGCGACCATCTTTGTTGTAGGCATAACCAGTATCACATCTGCCATATGGAGTCCTGTACAGTGCTCCTTATTTGTGGATGATTGTACTGTTTTCTGTTCTCCTCCAGTGTTGCGACAGTGACCCATCAATTGCAACTTACAGTGTGGAAGGTAAAGGGTTGCACAATGACGAGTTTTCAGTTTTCTGCAGTTTGTGCGCGTGCGCGGTCGCGCGTTTTAATCATCATCCTTGTATTTTTAATTTACCTGGCTTGCATATGAGGGATACCAGTCTAAATTTTAAAGACATTTCTGGGCCTCATTTTCAACTGCAAACTTTTGTCGTTACCACACCTGAGACACCTGAAAGCCAGAACCTAGAAGGCACTGACCTGAAGATTATTGACGCTATGAGGGGATTAGGTTTGGACAAGTCCATCAATGTAATAAAACGAAGGATACGAGCAGCTGCTCGAGTGTCATCAGCTAAAAGTTCCTGTAAGGTAGACGGCAGAGACAGGACAACACAAGAGTGAATAAAACAGGGACAGGACAATAAAATATGGCGCACTGTCAATGGGTGACCACAGGGGCACTGCGGGGCAGGGTCACCGGACAACAGGTAGCAGTGGCTAAATTGGCAATGCTCAATCCGTAACCTGGCCAAAATGACCTCTCACCGGGAAGGGTGTGAGGAGGTCGTCCAAGCTGTGGGGATCGGTTTGATGGCCCTAAGCTTATTTTCGTGGAGAGAGGACCAAGCCTCAGGCCACAATCATGAAACGCACCGACAAAGAACCCCACTAACATCAGTTGATGGGACAAAAGGAAGCTGTCCGAGGCAGGAGGACAGCAGTCTTGGCTGCAGCATCAGCTGCTTTGTTCCCAGGCACACCAACGTGGCCAGGAATCCACAAAAAAAGGACACGAGTGCCGGTATCAACTAGCGACTGTAGGGACCATTGAATTCCTTGCACGAGAGGGTTGTCCGAATATGGGTCATGGATATTCTAAATGGTGCTCAAAGAATCAGAGCAGATGGCATAGGGAGAATGACGGTGGCGGGGGATATACTGAACAGCCTGAGAGAGAGCAAAAAGATCAGCTGTAAAACTTGAGCACTGGTCAAGGAGCCGGTACTGAAAGGCATCATCCCCAACGACAAAGGCACATCTGGTGCCAGCAGGAAGCTTTGAGCCATCTGTGTAAATAAAGAAGTTATTAGCAAGCCTCCAACGAAGTTCGACAAACCTCGAGCGGTATATCGAATCTGCTGTCCCCTCATTTGGGAGCGAGCTGAGTTCAAGGTGAACGCGAGCCTTAGCCTGGAGCCAAGGTGGCGTAGGGAGGGTAAAATCAAGTTGCTGAAGCAGGCAATGAAAGCTAACTCCAGGAGGTAACAGGGCAGATACATACAGCCCGTACTGGCAGTCAAGGGAGTCGTCAAAGAAGGAGAAATATGCCGGGTGGTTGGGCATTGACATCAGTCAGCAGGCATACCGACAAAGCAACATATCGCACCAGTAGTTTAACAGTAATTTGGCAGCTTCGGCATACAGACTCTCAACAGGGCTGGTGTAGAATGCTCCAGTCACCAGCAGGACCATTCGATCTACTCCCCATGACGTACCGCTGAGAACACGGAGGACATTTAGGGAACAGGTACAATGAGCAACCAAGTAAGAGACAGGTGGAGACCAGCAAAGTTTCCTGTCAAATGTAAGACCTAAAGATTTTGTTGTCTCCACGAATGGGAGAGCAGCGGGACTGAGAAGTAAGGATGGTGGAAGAAACTGTTTGTAACGCCGGAAGTTGATACAGACCGTTTTCTCACCAGAAAAACAGAAACCGTTAGAGACACTCCAGGAATATAGACGGTCGAGACAACGCTGAAGACAGCACTCCAGGAGACATGTTCTCTGAGCGCAGCAGTAGATCGTAAAGTCGCCCACGAAAAGGGAGCCTGGAACGTCAGCTGGAAGGCAATCCATTATTGGATTGATAGCTATGGCAAAAAGGGCCACGCTCAAAATGGAGCCCTGGGGCACCCCATTCTCCTGTCAAAAGGCATGTGACAAAACAGAAGCCACACGTACCCGGAACATTCGAGCCATTCAAAATGCATTAATGGAAAGAGGGAGGCGACCACGAAGGCCCCCAACTGTTCATGGTGCGGAGACTGTCCACTCTCCAACAGGTGTCTTAAGTCTTCTCCAAATTGAAGAACACAGCCACCTTCTGGCGCTTATGCGAAAAGTAGTTCATAATGAAGGTCGACAAGGTAACTAGGTGGTCAACAGCAGATCGGCACCTACGAAAGCCACATTGGACACTGGTAAGGAGGCATCGAGATTCAAGGAGCCAAACCAATCGAGAATTTACCATGCGCTCCATCAACTTGCAGACGCAGCTGGTAAGGGAGATGGGGTGATAACTGGAAGGAAGGTGTCTGTCCTTTCCTGGTTTGGGTATGGGAACAACAATTGCTTCACGCTAGCGAGTGGGGAACATGACCTTCAGTCCACATGTGATTATAGGCACGAAGAAGAAAGCCTCTACCTGCAGGAGAAAGGTTGTTCAGCGTCCGAATATGGATACCAACGGGCCCCGGAGCAGAGCATTTTCGAGTTCCCGCACGGTGAAGGTGGAATTGTAACTTTCACAATTCAAAGACTTGAAAGAAGGTAGCCATGCCTCCTTTGCTTGTTTTCAGGGGAGGAAGGCAGGGTGGTAATGGGCAGAGCTCGAAACCTCCGCGAAAAAGCAGCCGAAGGCATTTGAGGCATCCTCAGGATCCACAGGGACTTCATTCGCTACAGTCAGACCAGAAATCGGGGAATGGACCTTGGTGCCAGATAGCCAGTGCAGGCCACCCCAGACAACCGAAGGGGGAGTAAAACTGTTGAATGGGCTGGTGAAAACCACCCAGAAAGCCTTTTTGCTTTCTTTGATAACACGATGACATTTTGCATGGAGTCGTTTGTAACTGATACAGTTCGCCATCGTAGGTTGGCATTGGAAGGTGCGCAAAGCACGTCGCTGAACACGAATAGCATCGCTGCATGCTGTAGTCACCAGGGGACTGGAACTCGACGTGTAGAAGGGGAAGTACGAGGGATGGAATATTCAGCAGCAGTGAGAATAACGTCCATGAGGTATGCGACCTGACTACCGCAGCTGGAGAAGTTTTGATCATGGAAGTTCGCCAGGGAAGTGAAAAGCACCCAGTCAGCTTTGGAGATGTTCCAGCTAGTGGAACATGGAGAAGGGGTTGTGATGCAGGAGGGGGGTTACTCAGGGGAAACGGTCGCTCGAGTATGTGTCAGACAGAGCGTACCACTCGAACCGACGTGCAAGTTGGATAGTGGATATTGAGAGCTCCAAGAGGGAATAGGAATGCGTTGCGTCCGAAAGGAAGGTAGGTGCACCATTATTTAAGCACACTAGATTGAGGTGGTTGAAAAGGTCTGCCAAGTGGGAGCCTCTCAGGCAGGATGCTGGAGAGCCCCAAAGAGGATGGTGGGCATTAAAGTCTCCAATCAACAACAATGGTGTAGGAAGCTGCGCAATCAGTTATATCATGTCTGCCCAAGTAAAGGCAGACGATGGAGTGTAAACAGTACAAATGGAACATGTGAAAGTGGGGAGAGTAATTCGAAGGGCAACTGCCTGCAGATCTGTGAGCAACGTGACTGTCAACGTCCCTGCCACAGGTAACGCATTTAGCCGCACTTGAACAAGACTGCCGTGTATGGTTAAACCACTGACATTGGTAACACCTTGTAGGGGTGGTTATATACGGCCGAAGAGAAATGATCTCATAACCCGCTTTAATTCATGAAGGCAATTGCACATTGTCGAATGTCAGGAATACGGTTCGGGTCGGTATGAGGTCCTTGACCCTTTACACGACCCGATGGACCGCCGTGACTCCCTGATCAGAGAGGAAAGACAGAATCTCCTCATCAGTTAGTCCGTCGAGTGACCTGGTATACACCATGCCATACGACAAATTCAAGGTGCGGTGGGCCCTCCACCCATACAGGAAATGTGTGTAAGAGAGTGCTAGAAGTAATTTTTGGGCCTGGAAGGCACACTCTATCTTCAACAGCAAGGTACCATTGCACAACCGAGTACAAGATTTCACTGGTCCTGCAATCACATCTACACCCTTCTGAATGATGAAAGGGTTGACTGTTGAGAAATCTTGACCATCAAATCTGGTGACAACAAGAAACTTTGGTGCTGGTGGTAGAATTTTCTGAACAGGAGTTTCATCTAGCTTTCTTTTTTGGGCAGGAGACAGGGAAGAAGAAGAGAAATCCATTGCGGATGGATCCCCCATGATTGCCAGTGTCTCCGATGGCGTGCTCCTTCCTTGTGGGGGCCCCTCTCAGAGGGCACTCCCGCCTTAGGTGATTGTCCACACCTCAGGTCACACCTCCCAAGAAACGGACGGAGGGACCAATCGACATCTTCGGAAGGCAACAGCTCAGGCAATCGCCCCTCCCTGGGCCTGGCCCTTACCAGGGGGTACGTGCGTGCCTTACTTTTCTACCCAGGGCGTGTAATTACGCGTTACCCCGTCACCGGCTACGCGTGCGAACGTGTGGGTCGACCTTGGGACATGCACAGGGAGGAAAGAACAGAGGAGAGAGAGAGAGAGAGAGAGAGAGAGAGAGAGAGAGAGAGAGAGAGAGAGAGAGAGAGAGAGAGGGGGGGGGGGGGGGGATGAAAGAAAGAATCTCAAAATGCTGAAGCGGAGAATAAGACATGGAAAAGAAGACAAGGAGAATAGGGCAAGGAGAATGAGGCAGAGATTGAAGTAAGGGCATGAAAGCAAGGAGAAGAGTGAATGTAGGGAAAGACCAATAGAGGAAGAAAGTGTGAGGATGGAGAAAAACAAAGGAAACAGGATCCTGGAGTTTTCAAACATACATCTCCGGCCGAAGGCTCGATACATTACTCCCAAAAAGAGGGAATGTGAAAGGGAGATTGGGGGCGGGGGGGGGGGGGGGAGGATTGGGGATGAGAAGGGATGGGGAAGGGGGTAGGGCAGCCCAGAAAGGATGGAGAACTGCAGTAGCTCGGGGCCCTGTGCTCGCCACGCACGTATCCACAAAAGAGTTGTGGACCCCCTGGGGAACAACAGCTGGGGAAGGGGGTGTGGGTGTGGGTGTGTGTGTGGGGGGGGGGGGGGGGGGGGGACACAAGGGCAGATGTAGTAGCTGAGGAAGATTTTGTGATCTGTCTAACTTGTTTCGGCAAATTTTAGGAAGACATTCTCAATGTGTTAACAGGGTGACTAGCTCATGCATGTTTTTTGTAAGTGGTCAGCCAGTCATATTTCCATGTGCCTTCCTTTTAGCTCCTCTGTGGTTTTACTTCTGTTTTAATGACACGTCTACCACCTTCCGCCCTTCTCCATTGTATTAAAGCCTGTGAGATAAGAGTGAGTGTGTGGGCCAACCAAAATGAGACGGGAGTGAGTAAATGAGTGTCATTTTACACGTTTCCTCCTCACTGTGAGACAACAATTTTAGTCATTTTATCCACATTTGATCCATTTAATATGCTTAAGGGCACTGGTAACTTCTGTGGTGAGTGCCTGTTAAGTCTCCCCCCCCCCCCACACACACACACACACACACACACACACCCCCCTTCATCATCCCCTCAATATCTGACACTAAAAGGAAAGAACATATGACTTAGTAGCTACAAGGCATGGAGACTACTTCTCTACTTAGCCTGCAACCCTATAAAAATCACAACACACACAAATGTTAAATCCGATCAAGCTGCACATCAGCTGCTCAAGAATAGAAGATCACTAGATAAACACAAGACATCAAAAAATAGCAGAATAGAGAGATATCACACAAACATCTAAGTCACTTAGAACAACAGATCTCTAAAGGGCAATCAGTAAGTGCAGACATCACAAGGCAGCCAGCCATAACATGTGCATTGAACAGATAAACTTCGGACCCACAGCCAAAAAATGGTTACTCATTCTGATAAGTAACTGCAGGACACACACCAAAATAGTCAAGATTTGGAGGAAACCACAAGTCTCTGGCATTCTAAATCGTGCATAGAACCAGTTAACCATACAAGCTACAGGCCAATTTCATTACTATGCCACCTTATTACAATTCACAAAAGGATGATATTCAAGTGGCTCTAAGAATAAATGTAGCCTCATCTGATCCCACACCAAGCTGGGTTCAGAACAGGCAACTGCTGCACATTACAGGTAATAAAAGTGACAATACATCAAGGATGGATTCAAAGGAAGAAGAGTCACCGGGTTGTGTACGTAGCTTTTTCAGCTGCTTGCGACACAGTCAACCCACGACTGGTATTACAGGGAGTGTGTAAACTAAGTAAAAAGTATGGCACAAATAACAGGATCCCTCATCCAAAGCAAAAGTGTCTTGATTTTTGAGGGCAAAGAAGCCAGTGGGAAAGATTAAAGTATGGCTTACCACAGGTGCTGTAACTTAGATGATTTTTGTAGACCAATTGAAGGACGGTACACAACAATGTCCGGTATCAAATTTTTTATATCAACTTCCTCGACACCACAGTGGTATGTAGTAAACAGGAATAACTGACTACACGCACACACACGCACACACACGCACACACACGCACACACACGCACACGCGCGCACACGCGCGCGCGACAGTCAGTGTGCGTGTGTAGGTATAAGAACAGAGATAAGTTTTGTGTGTGTGTGTGTGTGTGTGTGTGTGTGTGTGTGTGTGTGTGTGTGTGCGCGCGCATCACTATTTCAATGTTTATCCATTAATGTACAACACAAAAACAGGGATAAGGTAAATCAGCAATGGTATTGGCCACATTCAACATCCAACACATTAGTGTTACTCAAGAAAAAGAGGGAAATGTATGCCAAGTGAGAAGTTTCACCAAATTCAAGTGATTTTATTACTTTTGCAGACCTCTTGGAAAGCCACTGAATACTAACACTGCATTTAATACAACCAGCTAATAGCATTCAATGGTTTTCACACTAACTAATTCATAATGTTTCACAAGGGTCATCTGTTTTGGTCCCATACCTAAGGACTTTTAGAAACTGAGCAGAGTAGCAAGTGTTGTGAATTACATTGCTTTAGACTATTTGCTGTTACCGTTATTCAGATGTTCAAATAACTTACGGGTTTGCTGCCGGGTGACGTCGTCGAACACCGCGAATATTTCGACAGGAGCGCACCCTGCCATTTTCAAGATACAAATGCAAGGAAGAAAAAATGTGCAAGCAACCTTGGTTCACAGAGGAGAAACAAGGAAGACACCACACACAGAACAAGTGTCAACACAGCCAAAGATAACCAATATCAGAAATATTGATAGTTACTATTAATCAACAGGTGAGGTAGCACTAATTCTGTCCCTTTGTTTTTTGATGTGAGAGAGAGCCGGATTCCAAGCAGCATTTAAACAAAATCCACCATCTCTGTTAATAAGGTTGCTTGATAGTCTGATTTCAACAGCTTTCTTAATAACACTATCCCAATAGCTGGACGTGCAAGCCAGAATCTCCGTGTTGTTGTATTCCATAAGATGACCGGTGTCAAGGCAATGTTCTACAATGTTCTCCCTTTTATCCTCCTTTGTGGCAGGCACAGCATGTGTTCTGAAAGTAATCAGGTTTCAACAATTAAAACAAAAGTCACATCATTTGAAGGTTAGGTACCTGTAAGAGATTTATAATGATTCCGAATGGACAAAATATTTAACAAAGAAGTGCATGTCATGTTTTATCATTCCCAAGAATTTAAAAATTCAGTGGTTTCTGCTAAAATAAGAAACAGTTTATTAACTATCATGTACTATGAAAACTTCGAATAAATTCTGCTAATATGTGGAGATTTTAATATTGGCTACGTTAAACCTGGAGAAAACAAAGATGAATTGCTAAATACCACTCATTCATTCCAACAATGGAAAATCCAAGATGGATTGTAACAATACCAGATGAGGAAAGCTGCTACTCACCATATACAGGAGATGCCAAGTCGCGATAGGCACAATAAAAAGATTCACACACTCATAGCTTTCGGCCATTAAGGCCTTTGTCAGCAGCACACACACACACACACACACACACACACACACACACACACACACACGCAAATGCAAATTACACACACGTCTGCAGTCTCAGAGCTGAAACCACACTGCGAACAGCAGCACCAGTGCATGATGGGAGTGGTGACTGGGTGGGGGTAAGGAGGAGGCTGGGGGCAGGCAGGGGAAGGGATAGTATGGTGGGAGTGTCAGACAGTCAAGTGTTGCAGTTTAGACTGAGGGCAGGAGAGAAGGTGTGGAAGGGGCAAGGGAGGAAGTAGTAGAAATGAGGGAAATAAAATAAATTAAAAGACTGGGTGTGGTGTTGAAATGACAGCTGTGTAGTGCTGGAATGGGAACAGGGAGGGGGCTGGATGGGTGAGGACAGTCACTAGCAAAGGTTGAGGCCAGGAGGCTTACAGGAACGTAGGATGTACTGGAGGTAAAGTTCCCACCAGCGCAATTCAGTAAAGCTGGTGTTGGTGAGAAGGATCCATATGGCACAGGCTGTGAAGCAATCATTGGGGTGAGGAGTACCATGTTTGGCAGTGTGTTCAGCAACAGGGTGGTCCGCTTATTTTTTGGGCAGTTTGTCAGTGGTCGTTCATGCGGACAGACAGCTTGTTGGTTGTCATGCCTACATAGAATGCAGCACAGTGGTTGCAGCTTAGCTTGTAAATCACAGGACTAGTTTCACAGGTAGCCCTGCCTTTGATGGGATAGGTGATGTTAGTGACCTGACTGGAGTAGGTGGTGGTAGGAGGATGTATGGGACAGGTCTTGCATCTAGGTCTGTTACAGGGGTATGAGCCATAAGGTAAGGGTTTGGGAGCAGGGTTGTGTAAGGATGAACGAGTATATTGTGTAGGTTCGGTGAACGGTGGAATACCACGGTAGGAAGGGTGGGAAGGATAATGGGTAGGACATTTCTCATTTCAGGACATGATGAGAGGTAGTCTAAGCCCTGGCGGAGAATGTAATTCAGTTGCTCCAGTCCCGGATGGTACTGAGTTACGAGGGGAATGCTCCTCTGTGGCCACACAGTGGGATTTTGGAAGGTGGTAGGAGACTGGAAAGATAAGGCACAGGAGATTTGTTTTTGTACAAGGATGGGAGGATAATTATGGTCAGTGAAGGCTTCAGTGAGACCCTCTGTATATTTAGAGGAGGACTGCTCATCACTGCAGATGCGACAACCACAGGTGGCTAGGCTGTACAGAAGGCACTTCTTGGTATAGAATGGGTGGCAGCTGTCAAAGTGGAGGTATTGTTGGTGGTTATTAGGTTTGATATGGACGGAGGTACCGATGTAACCATCTTTGAGGTGGAGGTCAACATCTAGAAAGGTGGCTTGTTGGGTTCAGTAGGACCAGGTGAAGCAAATGGGGGAGAAGTTCCTGAGGTTCTGGAGGAATGTGAACAAGGTGTCTTCACCTTCAATCCAGATAGCAAACATGTCATCAGTGAATGTTAAGCAGGTGAGGGATTTAGGATTCTGGGTTTTTACGAAGGATTCCTCTGGAAGGCCCAGTAATAGGTTAGCATAGGATGGTGCCATGCGGGTGCCCACAGCCGTAATGCGGATTTGTTTGTAGGTAATAAGCAGAAATTACCCCTGTACTACTCAGGAAAAGACGAAAGAGAAGGGGAGTATGGAGTTGGGTTTAGTCTCGAAGGATATGCGTAGATCTGTTATTGCTTTCACCCCACGTAACGAATGTATATGTACTCTGTGGTGTTGTTGTTTTTGTTGTTGCGGTCTTCAGTCCTGAGACTGGTTTGATGCAGCTCTCCATGCTACTCTATCCTGTGCAAGCTTCTTCATCTCCCAGTACCTACTGCAACCTACATCCTTCTGAATCTGCTTACTGTATTCATCTCTTGGTCTCCCTCTATGATTTTTACCCTCCATGCTGCCCTCCAATACTAAACTGGTGATCCCTTGATGCCTCAGAACATGTCCTACCAACCGATCCCTTCTTCTGGTCAAGTTGTGCCACAAACTTCTCTCCTCCCCAATCCTATTCAATACTTCCTCATTAGTTATGTGATCTACCCATCTAATCAGCATACTCCTGTAGCACCACATTTTGAAAGCTATTTTCTTCTTGTCCAAACTATTTATCGTCCATGTTTCACTTCCATACATGGCTACACTCCATACAAATACTTGCAGAAATGACTTCCTGACACTTAAATCTATACTCGATGTTAACAAATTTCTCTTCTTCAGAAACGCTTTCCTTCCCATTGCCAGTCTACATTTTATATCCTCTCTACTTTGATCATCATCAGTTATTTTGCTCCCCAAATAGCAAAACTCCTTTACTACTTTACGTGTCTCATTTCCTAAACTAATTCCCTCAGCATCACCCGACTTAATTCGACTAAATTCCATTATCCTTGTTTTGCTTTTGTTGATTTTCATCTTATATCCAACCTTCAAGACACTGTCCATTCCGTTCAACTGCTCTTCCAAGTCCTTTGCTGTCTCTGAGAGAATTGCAATGTCATTGGCGAACCTCAAAGTTTTTATTTCTTCTCCATGGATTTTAATACCTACTCCGAATTTTTCTTTTGTTTCCTTCGCTGCTTGCTCAATATAGAGATTGAATAACATCAGGGATAGGCTACAACCTTGTCTCACTCCCTTCCCAACCACTGCTTCTCTTTCATGTCCCTTGATTCTTATAACTGCCATCTGGTATCTGTACAAATTGTAAATAGCTTTTCGCTCCCTGTATTTTACCCCTGCCACCTTCAGAATTTGAAAGAGTATTCCAGTCAACATTGTCAAAAGCTTTCTCTAAGTCTACAAATGCTAGAAACGTAGGTTTGCCTTTCCTTAATCTATTTTCTAAGATATGTTATAGGGTCAGTATTGCCTCACATGTTCCGATATTTCTACGGAATCCAAACTGATCTTCCCAGAGGTCGGCTTCTACCAGCTTTTCCATTCGTCTGTAAAGAACTCACGTTAGTATTTTGCAGTCGTGACTTATTAAACTGATGTTCAGTAATTTTCACATCTGTCAACACCTGCTTTCTTTGGGATTGGAATTATTATATTCTTCTTGAAATCTGAGGGTATTTCACCTGTCTCATACATTTTGCTCACCAGATGGTAGAGTTTTGTCAGGACTGGTTCTCTCAAGGCCATCAGTAGCTCTAATGGAATGTTATCTACTCCCGGGGCCTTGTTTCGACGTAGGTCTTTCTGTGCTCTGTCAAGCTCTTCATGCAGTGTCATATCTCCCATTTCATCTACATCTACATCCTCTTCTATCTCCATAATATTGTCCTGAAGTATATCGCCCTTTTACAGACCCTCTATATACTCCTTCCACCTTTCTGCGTTCCCTTCTTTGCTTAGAACTGGGTTTCCATCTGAGCTCCTGATACTCATACAAGTGGTTCTCCTTTCTCCAAAGGTCTCTTTAATTTTCCTGTAGGCAGTATCTATCATACCCCTAGTGAGATAAGCCTCTACATCCTTACATTTGTCCTCTGGCCATTCCTGCTTAGCCATTTTGCACTTCCTGTCGATCTCATTTTTGAGACGTTTGTATTCCTTTTTGCCTGCTTCATTTACTGCACTTTTATATTTTCTCCTTTCATCAATTAAATTCAATATTTCTTCTGTTACCCAAGGATTTCTACTAGCCCTTGTCTTTTTAGCTACTTGATCCTTTGCTGCCTTCACTACTTCATCCCTCCAAGCTACCCGTTCTTCTTCTACTGTACTTCTTTCCCTCGTTCTTGTCAATTGTTCCCTCATCCTCTCCCTGAAACTCTTTATAACCTCTGGTTTAGTCAGTTTATCCAGGTCTCATCTCCTTAAATTCCCACCTTTTTGCAATTTCTTCAGTTTTAATCTACAGTTCATAACCAATAGACTGTGGCCAGAGTCCAGATCTGCCCCTGGAGATGTCTTACAATTTAAAACCTGGTTCCTAAATCTCTGTCTTACCATTATATAATCTATCTGAAACCTGTCAGTATCTCCAGGCTTCTTCCATGTATACAATCTTCTTTTATGATTCTTGAACCAAGTGTTAGCTATGATTAAGTTGTGCTCTGTGTGAAATTCTACCAGGCGGCTTCCTCTTTCATTTCTTACCCCCAATCCATATTCACCTACTATGTTTCCTTCTCTCCCTTTTCCTACTGACAAATTCCAGTCACCTATGACTATTAAATTTTCGTCTCCCTTCACTATCTGAATAATTTCTTTTATTTCACCGTACATTTCTTCAATTTCTTCATCATCTGCAGAGCTAGTAGGCATATAAACTTTTACTACTGTGGTAGGCGTGGGCTTTGTATCTATCTTGGCCACAATAATGCGTTCACTATGCTGTTTGTAGTAGCTTACCCGCATTCCTATTTTCCTATTCATTATTAAACATACTCCTGCATTACCCCTATTTGATTTTGTGTTTATAACCCTGTAGTCACCTGACCAGAAGTCTTGTTCCTCCTGCCACCGCACTTCCCTAATTCCCACCATATCTAACTTTAACATATCCATTTCCCTTTTTAAGTTTTCTAACCTACCTGCCCGATTAAGGGATCTGACATTCCACACTCCGATGCGTAGAAAGCCAGTTTTTTTTTTCTCCTGATAACTACATCCTCTAGAGTAGTCCCCACCCAGAGATCCGAATGGGAGACTATTTTACCCCCGGAATGTTTTACCCAAGAGGACGCCATCATCATTTAACCATACAGTAAAGCTGCGTGCCCTCGGGAAAAATTACGGCCATTGTTTCCCCTTGCTTTCAGCTGTTCGCAGTACCAGCACAGCAAGGCCATTTTGGTTACTGTTACAAGGCCAGATCAGTCGATCATCCAGACTGTTGCCCCTGCAACTACTGAAAAGGCTGCTGCCCCTCTTCAGGAACCACACGTTTGTCTGGCCTCTCAACACATACCCCTCCATTGTGGTTGCACCTACAGTACAGCTATCTGTATCGCTGAGGCATGCAAGCCTCCCCACCAACGGCAAGGTCCATGGTTAATTGGTGTGTGTGTGTGTGTGTGTGTGTGTGTGTGTGTGTGTGTGTGTGTGTGTGTGTGTGTGTGTGTGGGGGGGGGAGGGGGGGGGGGGGTGCTCTGTGTATGAAACGCAAATTTTGACAATACCCACACATCATTCTAAAATAGTTCTTAGAGACAACAATGCAAAACTGGAAAGGAAAAGGAGTTCAGAAGTGTGTTTGGTAAGAAAGTCTTCATGCTGAATGGTGAGAGTTGCCCAGATTGTTTCTGCAAACACATTGAAAGCAGTAAGAACCTGTTTTCCAAGGGAAAATATCTACAATGGGACGTGGAAAATACCAGGAACAAATGAAGCGACTCAAACAGACCATATATTGGTATCAAAGAGGTGGGCATCCCATATGGAAAATGTGCACACTTTCCAAGGAGCTAATTCTGATTTTGACCATTACCTAGTAGGAGCCAGAATGAGATAAACTTGCCATGGCTGCCAAAGGAAGTAGTACCAGAGTAAAGAAATGAAACATAGAAAAAGAGGACAGGAGTTACAAACAAAAGATGGTGGAGATGATATAGACGAAGAGTGGAACTCTTCAATATAGTTCCATACTTTGTCTACATCATCTCCACCATATTCTGTATCCATTGAGACAACAGCACATGAAATACTGCAGGAAACAGAGACTTAGGAATGAAGACTGGTATGATGATCAATGTAGACAGGCAGTGGAACAGAAAAAGGCACAAGGCAGAAACGCTTGCAGCGGAATACTAGATCAAATCACGCATTATATAAGGAAAGGAGAGTAGAGGCAGCAAGGGTATGTAGGAGGGAAAAAAAGAGAAGCAATGAATAGAAAGGTAGAGGAGATTGAAGAGCTCTCCCAAAGGATAATATAGACTGAAAATAACAGCTTGTAAGGACAAAAAGGGAAATTTGCTTACAGATAAACAAGATCTTATGGATAGATGGAGAGAATATTTCAAGGGAATTTTGGAGGGCAGTCTTACCAGGAATGAGCAGCCTCTCTATTATACCGCACATCCAGAAGTAGAGGAACCAACATTAAAGGAAGTACAGAAAGCAGTGTATTGTCTAAAAAATTACAAAACACCAGAAACTGGTGAAATAACTACAGAGCTGCTAAAGAATGGGAGAACAGATCTTAATAAGAGAATGCACAAATTACTTATATTGATATGGAATTCCAGAAGAATGGACCTTAGGCGTAATTTAACCAATACACAAAAAAGGAGACAAGACCTGCTGCTCAAATTACCGAGGAATTACCTAGATGAATGAAACCTGTAACACCTTCTCTAGTATTATCTAGAACAGGTTAGCACCATGTGCAGTGTGGATTGCAGCCTAATAGGTCAACAACAGACGAAATTTTGTGTCGAGGCAAATACATCAAAAGGTGTATGAGTATAACATTGAGCTTCATAACCTCTACCGTATTTACTCGAATCTAAGCCACACTTTTTTTCCGGTTTTTGTAATCCAAAAAACCGCCTGCGGCTTAGAATCGAGTGCAAAGCAAGCGGAAGTTCTGAAAAATGCTGGTAGGTGCCGCCACAACTAACTTCTGCCATCGAATATATGTAACGCTACACAGACATGCTTTGTAGGCACAAAGATAAATACTGGCGCCAAAACCTCTGCGTCAGTAAATAAATTAAAAAAAAAGGTGGAAGACGAGCTTTTTTTCTCCGCCCCAAGTTTCGACCACTGCATTTTCATACATTATCCAACGAAGTAAATACACATTCCATATTGTTCATCTTCGAATGTGTTAGAATTTCAATGTACTACGAAAATCCGACTGCCAAGACTGTTTGGGATGTTTTTCAATATGGCCAACTCTACGTTCTGAATTTTTTCCTACCTGTGAGAAGAGATGGTTGCTAATAGGAACCTGATGAAATGTGAATCACAAGCAGTATTCTCTTCACCATTCACAATAAGAATAATACGAATATAAACATTTTGCCATGTGTTCTTCCGTGTTTGTTGCTATCTCATTTAAATCCTGTCTGCCTAATAAACTACGAAACTAGAGTGAGAGAACAGCAAACGCGGAAGAATACACTTATCGTGTTATGTTTATATTCGTATTATTCTTAGCCTAATAGTGATAAAGTCAGAAATGAACCACGGGTACTGACTAGATTTTTAAATCTAAGATGACTAATTTCTGTGCAGAATTTGATGTACTAAAGAAGCGGCCGCAAAGATTTTCAAACAGAGAAAAATTTTCGCCTAACTCTCGTTCAGAACATGTTCTATCATACGCAGCCTATTATTTGGTTCTTGTTGATCATTCTCAAAGAAAGCAGCAGAGTAAGTAACAACAAATAGCAGTCTCTTGACATTGCTTCGCTAATGAGACGATTCGCCTCTTTTTAGTTGTAAGCGGCGGTAGCGCGCACAAAAGCAAGCCATGCCGCGAACGGCGACAGGCCGTAAACACGCATTATCAGAATGCGACAAACAATGCATGACACAGTACAGTGATGCATTTTCAGCTTAGAGTGACGTAAACACCTATAACAGAGAAAACGGCACTTATCAGATCAAACAAAATAAGCAATCGATCCAAACCAGACGAAGCACGTGAAAAAGGAAGGGTACCCCTATTAATACGGACGGAGCGTCTGACGCATAGCAATGGCTACCTGGTAAAGCTTACGACTGGAACCAAACTACTGTAGCTGTATCGTCATTCATTCGACCTAAATTGTGTCTCATATTACAATGGACCAACTTTGTTTCGATTTGGAGGTGCGGCCGAAAACTTTTCTCTCCCCTTGAATTTCGAGTCTCAAATTTCAGGTGCGGCTTAGATTCGGGAAATCTTTTTTTCCTTTGTTTCGAGTCTCATTTTTCAGGTGCGGCTTAGATTCGGGTAAATACGGTACTTATACCTCAAGCAGGCCTTTGTTAGTCTTGATAGAACACAAATGCTAAGTGATTTGCTGCTGCTTGGTACACCATTGAAGTATGTTTCACTTATTCAAGCGACATTGGCTGGTTCCAAGGCTGTTCAGTTTTCCATCCACTCACACTGCAATTAGTTTGGCATTAGTAAAGGACTCTGACAAGGGAACACACTATCTACAATGCTTTTCAATCTGACTCTTTAAGCAGCCATGCAGAAGCTTCAGATATCTGGTTACACAGGAACAAAGTCGACTCAGACATGCACATATGCTAATGATGTCGCAATTATTAGTAGAAGAAGGGTATCACTAGAAAGGACAATATGCGAGCTGAGAGAAGCCACAGAACCTAGAGAACCTAGAGGCCTTTCTACAAATGGAACAACGGCGAAGTAGATGAATTTCACCAGGAAGGAAAATAATAACTTGAATAGACTATCAGCAAACTGTTTCAATTTGGAACATGTGCAGAACTTTGACTATTTGGGTTCTTATATTAATAGCACAAATTCTATGTCAACTGAAATAAAACTGCCCATCCTAAGTGGTAATAGATGCTTCCACATGTTTAAGAAATTGTTTGCCTCAAGGTTATTAACTAGGCAGCTGAAGCTGTAACTATATAAGGTCATGATCAGGCCAGTTGCGACCTACGGATGTGAAGCAAGGACAACATAAGGAGCGTTGACTAGCAGCAGCTCAGGTTATTTGAACGCAGAGTGCTGCACAAGACCTATGGGGCAGTTCAGGGCAATAATGGTTTCTGGAGATCTAGGACGAATACTGAGCCGGACCGCCTCATACAAAGAGCTGACATCTTAAGAATTATAAAAAGTAGAAGACTAGCCTGGCTTGGACATGGTCTCAGGATGAATACTGGAAGAACAACTAAAGATTTTTGGGTGGAGGCCAACCAGAAGACAACAGAGAGGAAGGCCACGAAATGGTGGATACATGATGTGGAAGAATACATAAAATCTCTCAGAGTGAGGATGGCGGAGAATCGCGCTGGAGAGGGCAGAATGGAGGAAAGATGCTGATGAGGCTAAAATCCACACAGGGTTGTAACACCGTAATAATAGTAGTAGTAGTAGTAGTAGTAGTAATAATAATAATCCCATGTGGAGTTTATAGTCTCCCATCGGGCGCCTCCCCACGTGGCAGATAGGGGAATGCTCTCCAGATATGGAGGGTACCGGGAAAATAAAATACCCAGGGTATCAACTGAAATCCACTAACGTCTGCCTGGTATCCAGTGGTTAGGGGTCAGTGGTCAGTGTCTGTTCGCCTAGATGGTGTGGCTGCAACAACCTTCTTGATCTCAACAATCGAGTCGTATTCCTCGTGATCTTTCCTCGGAAGGACTACCACCAAGTTACTTTTCAACCTGAAAAGCAAACATGACGATAACACAAGGAACGAATCCACTACCCCGGGCACCAATCGCAAGGCTGGCTTTACCTGGTCATTTGGTTCTGGTGGACCAGGATAATTATGTTACGCCGAAGGTTGAGAACCAGACGACGTCCAAATTATTACACACAAAACAAAGACACTTCATCGGTACAATTAATACTAATACGCTCTTCAAACTGGGCAAGATCAAACAACTTCCAGATGTGCAGCAAAAATTCCAGATCAAAATCCTTGCAATCCAGGAAACACGATTTACGAACAAAAACCATTTTGACACAGACAACTACAGGATCTACAAAGGAAAACCAGAGTTAAAAACTAATGAGAAAGGACTCAAATAGTTTGGTACAGCATTTTTAGTCCACAAATCTATCACGGACTGTCATTGACTTCCAGTCTGCCTCAGAATGTATATCAACACTCTCCATCAAATCGGCCAACAAAGCGTATACCTTGAGGATCAAAACATACACACCACACACCCACCACCACCACCACCACCACCACCACCACACACACACACACACACACACACACACACACACACACACACACACACACACACACACACACACACACACAACTATAACAAGAAGCACCCCTAGACAGTGGATGACTTCTGCAAATACCTTGAAGAGACGACAAGCAAAACTGCCAAACACCATGCAATAATCTTGTTCGGCGACTAACACACAACTAGGCAAAGAGAAAAAATACAGTAAACTCACCAGAATCCATACAGCTCACAGGAGAACTAACAAGAATGGGGAAAGATTGATAAGCTTTTGTGCAAATTTCGGCCTCTTAATTATGTCAACACAGTTCAAAAACCCAACAAGAAACTGTGTACTTTGAAGTCACCCAACACAATGTTGGGTGAATTCCAGATAGACCATGTGGCCATCTCCAAGAGTAACACAGCAGAAGTTCTGAATGTGAAAATGAGGTTTTGTTGAATCAGACCACCATCTTATATAGATAAAGCCCAGATTGCAACCCAATAGAAAAAAGCCAAAACTAAAAGAGCTGAGACCAGACCCCAAATAGACAAAACTCAACAAGGAAAACATCTTACAGGAAATTAGTCAAACACCACAAACTGGACAGAACTTGTGGACATCCTCAAATCATCGATGAGATTGGGTCAACCCCCAAGAAGGAGGAAACACAGGTGGTGGAATATAATGTAGGACCAAGCAAAGAAAAATGGCAACAATTTCTAGTAATCCAAAAACAAACATCGAAAACTATTCGGAGGGAAAAAAAGAAATTATGACAAATGGCGACTAGATGAGATAGAACAAGACTTTAAAAAGAACACCACCAGGAATTTTTTACACAATGTTTAAAGAACATATTGCAGGATACCAGCCACCCAATCTTTGCTTCAAGAAACCGAATGGTTCACTAGAAACTAACACTAAGAATAACTGCCAAATCCTCGCAGACTATTTCAACGAACTTCTCAACAGCGAACGACCTACAGAGGATATTCTCTACCGTTCGTCTACACCAAATCCCGATGCTAAACCATGAACCATCAACAAAATAGTAGAAATTATGAAAACACTGAAAAACAATAGAGCTCCAGGAGAAGATGGAATTATTGCAGAACTATGGAAACTAAATGATGAAAGATTAACAAGAAAAAAATCAACAAAATCATATTAAACATTTGGGAAACAGAACAGATCCCTTCCGAATGGGAATGCGCACTCATCCATCTGCTCCACAAAAAAGGGGAATAAACTGAACCAAATAATTACAGGGGTATCTCACTCATGCCGGTCACATAAAATCTATCAAAAGTTCTCATGAATCGATTAAAACAAGAAGCTGACCCACAAATAGGAGAATACCACGCTGGTTTGTGCAAGGGACGATCGTGCACAGAACAGATCTGTAATCTGAAAATGATTCTCAATATGAGAAACACCCGAAACACTGTGGTCACTTTTGTAGATTTTAAAAAGGCCTACAACTCCATAGACAGTAGCGCTGAAAGAATTCAGCATTGATAGAAAGACAAGAGCAATCATTTAGCAAACATTAACCGACACAGTCTCCAAGGTTACATTTATGGGGGATATCTCTGAACCATTTGAAATCCAAACTGGAGTGCGACAGGGTGACGGACTTTCACCATTACTCTTTAATATCATTCTTGAAAAAATTATCAGGACATGGGAAAAAGAAGTCACAGGAATCCAAATTGGCATTAGAAAAGATAATAGATTCAATGTGAAGTGTTTAGCTTTAGCGGGTGACCTTGCAATCCTCACAAATAATAGAAACGAAGCCACTAACACCATAGAGAAGTTACACGAAATTGCACAAAGAACTGGCCTGCAAATCTCTTACAAGAAAACCCAATACATAGGAAGAGTGCCACAAGACAAATTGCCTATTGTTACAACACATGGGAAAATCGTACAAGTACCACATTTTAAGTACCTGGGAGAAATCATCCAGCCATCAGGGATCAACCTAAAGGCCAATGAGGAAAGAACAAAAAAACTACAGAAAGCATATAAACTCACGTGGAACTATTATAACAAGAAGTTCATATCCATTAACACAAAATTGAGGCACTACAACACTGTCGTACTTCGGGAGGCACTGTATGCATCTGAAACAACACAAATAGGTGGGCAAACTAAAATCAAAGAAATAGAGAAACAAGAAAGGAAAATTCTCAGGAAAATTTTTGGCCTTATACAAGAGCAAGGAATCTGGAAGAAGAGACCAACATCAGAATTATATAAATACACAGACAAAATTACGGATACAATAAGGAAAAGAAGAATGCAGTTCTATGGGCATATCCACAGGATGAATGAACACACAATTTCAAAGCGAATTCTTAACTCAGCAGGGGAAAAACAAAATGGATAAAAGAAATCGAAGAGGACCTCAAAAAAGCACACACAACAGTAAACTATGCAGAAAATAGAACTGAATTCAGGATCATCATCAAAAAACAAATTTGCCATCACAACACAGAAGAGACCAGGATGCAAATGGACAGTGAAGCAAAAGAAACAACAGAGTGAACACATGAAGAAAATCTGGGCTCAGAAAAAACAATCAATCATCACAAAGGAATCCAAGTTGAAACGCGCTCTTTAAATGGGAATAATCGAAAATAATAATAATAATAATAATATACAACTACAAAAATATGTAATTATTGATACATGTTCAATGATCCGAAAGTTCCTAAATGCAATATAACATATACTGTACAGTTAAAAGGAAGTCACGCTTGATCAAGGTCCGCGTCACTGTCCATTTTTGACCAGACAGAACATCTGAGAATAGAAAGAAATAATAATAATAATAATAATAATAATAATACCACAACAGGTAAATGCAGACTTTGCAAACAACAAATAGAAACGGTAGATCACATCACAAGTGGATGTACAATACTATCAAATACAGAATACCCTGGAAGACATGACAATGTAGCAAAAATAATACATCAACAGCTTGCCTTACAACATAAACTTATAAAACAAGTATGCACCACAAAATGTACTGGAGAATGATGAATACAAATTATACTGGAACAGAACCATTACAACAGATAAAACAACACCACATAACAAACCTGACATCATACTCACCAATAAAAAGAAGAAATTAACACAACCAATCGAAATATCCATACCCAATACAACAAATATACAAAAGAAAACAGGAGAAAAAATTGAAAAATACATCCAACTGGCTGAGGAAGTCAAGGACATGTGGCATCAGGATAAAGTTGACATTATACCAATTATACTATCAACTACAGGAGTCATACCACACAATATCCACCAGTACATCAATACAATACAGCTACATCCAAACTTATATATACAATTACAGAAATCCGTAATTATTGATACATGTTCAATTACCTGAAAGTTCCTAAATGCAATGTAACATATACCGTACAGTTAAAAGGAAGTCACGCTTGATCAAGGTCCGCGTCACTTTCCATTTTTAACCAGACATAACGTGTGAGAAAGGAAAGAAATAATAATAAAAAGGTTTCAAATGGCTCTGATCACAATGGGACTTAACTTCTGAGGTCATCAGTCCCCTGGAACTTAGAACTACTTAAACCGAAGGACATTATACACATCCATGCCCGAGGCAGGATTCGAACCAGCGACCGGAGCAATCGCGCGGTTCCAGGCCGGCTGTCTCGTTTCCATTTCATTTCCTCTTACACATCTGTGAAACTACAGTCTGCCGCAGGGATAACACTGAATAAAGAGTTCCAGCACCTCGTGTGTTGTATCCTGATACGTTTATACTTGGTATTCCCAGATAACTGAGACATTGCTGCTGGAGCCCGTTCTACTGTTCAACAGCGGCCATCCGAAGACTACGTAGTGTGTGAAGAAAGTTTCTGCGCGTTTCAATTAATAGAATCTATGGTCAACCGAATTCATGTCAGCTTGTACCTCAGGTTGGTCCATTCGGTTGATACACAGATCGGGATGGCTACATCAGATAAACAAGACTGAATCATCTCTGCTTGAATCATTCTCTTGTTGTTGTACCTATTACAACAAGAAAGTAAAGAGGTCGTTAAGTACCCAAATATTAATCTGCATTGTCTACTATTCCATTCATTCAAGGAAATTTTCTTACTGCAAAACAGTTAAGCAGAAATAAAATATTCTTACTGTGAACAATAACCATTTCCCACGAGTACATTATTCTGCTTGGGTTTGGAAATCTGCAGGTTATCACTAACATCCATTTGTGGCGCTACTGTCTATGTGGTTATGGCCATGTCTCCTGGAGATGAACGTCAAGTACAGCGATAGTCACGGTGGCATTTGTTTAAATAAAAATGCAATTATTCCTATCCTATTTTTCCACATTCCCTCCATAATCATCAGAAACGGTAAACAACAGATACAAATCCTACATGTGACTGACAAGGGATAAATATCGAGACTTTTCGATCCATCGAGTGGCAATTTCTAACACGGTAATCTGACCGAGCTGTCCACACTGCTGTGGCCAAAAGTCTACTGTGATGTGACCACGGTCTGCTTGCAGGAGATGCTCTACTATTAAAGGTGTATAACTCCTATTTGGGAGGGGTGACAAGTTTTGTATATCTAGCTCCCAAATGTTACTGCTTCATGTTTGCTACACATTTTTTGTTATGCATTTGACAGTTCGATGGCAGACAAATATTCTACTGTGGATTAAATAGCTGCCGTCCATTTCTCACAAACAATTTTATGGGCTACGAGCCACTGCACACGTGCCCATGGCCAGAATAAGTACTGTACATCTCTCTACTTTTTAATTTCCAAGTAGAACATATGTGCAGGTTCCACATTTCACTTCATTTCAAATCGAGTCACGTGGTGCAGTGTCATCAACACTGTTCCAGCTGCGGAATGCCAGAACTGTTACATTACTTCCTCTACCACAATGTGGGTACCGTGGACTTCTCAAATGGTCTGGCAATCGAGAACTTTGCCACATGGAAATGAGACTAGCTCTGTGTGGCTGCTGCTCGGTCAGCATCCGACAAGGTTATGAGAGTGGCTCCATGAATATCATGCGTCTTCGTGTTGTATTTATTCACAACTGCCAATTTTTAAGGCTTTGTATTTAATTTGTTCTCAATGGTGTGTACTCTTCAAGAAGTCTCTCCTGTAATACTGGCTCTTTCATACGTAAATTTCTTATTCAATATGCTTTTGTATTTGTGTACACCCTTAACAAAAATCTTTTACTTTTTTTTTAGCAAGCAGCATCCAAAACACTTAATTGAAAAATAAAAGGTTTCAGTAACATCAAGTGACCATTATTTCATGACTATCACCAATTATAATTTCTCTCTCTTAATAACTCAGTTGCAGTTCGAGGAAATGTGTAATTTATTACTCATATTCCACCAACAGCACATGCATGTGATTCCATCTAGAATTTTATTAGTGTAATCATATCAAAGTAATTTATCAGATGAAGTACCTTTTCAGGACTTGCAAGTGTTGTGCATAGAATATGCCAATCTCTCTTCTGGACTGTCATACAAAGAGGTTCAGATCCCATGTCACAATCGAACCTTCTGCTCACCCTCACTTTTGTAGAGCTCGTTCTGTTCTGCTAGCTCTGTGGAAATATTAAAGAACTTGATCGACCAACGTAACTGGATGTCACTTAGCCAACTGCACTCTGTCAATGGGCGATGCCACTTGTAGCCATTGAAAAGCTGCCCTGAAAATTTTGACTATGCATCGACTTTAGAATGTTGGAACATACAGACTCGCATTGATTGCTATCCAATATCACCTCCAGGCAATTTAATGGCCAAACTAGTTGGTGGGAGATATTTCTCTGAAACAGACTCGGCTGTAACCTATCTGCAGCTTCTGCTTGACAAGGAGTCGCAGCAGCTCCCGGTAACCGACACGCCTTTCGTTCCCTTTAAATAAAAGCGCTCAAGTGTTAGGAATTGTCCCATTTCAAAGATTTCTCGAGTATTAATGCGAAATATACTGTGCTGTATGAATTATTCTGATAACACCATAGTAACTGGAACTTCCACAGGGGAACATCTCCAGAATCTGTAAAAGCTGTTCCACACACGACACGAAGCAGCTTTAAAGTGTAAACTCAACAAAAGTGAATTCTTTCAGCTATTGACTGAATACTTGAGACATTTAATTTTACATGAAGGCATCAAACCGATGACAACTAATACCGTCAAGGCGCTGCCTCTGTCAAAGAACGTTGAGTAACTATTTTTCTCAGGAAGTTTCGTACCACAAATAAGTTCATTCTCAATGTTTCAAACATCACTCATCCGTCGAATCTATTATGAAAAAATTGTACCCCATCTGCTCAGACACAGCACTGCGAGACCGCATTTTGGACACCAAAAACTTGCCTTCGCTCACCCCCTCATACAGCTACCTTCCCGCCTGGAAAAGAGTCAGCAACTGTAGCCGATGCCTCTACGAGGTTGCAGCCATCCTGGCACACTGGTATTCTGATGTGACTGAGCAGCCAGTGACTTACACCAGGGCACACCAACTAGGGTGCTTCGCAAGCACTGGCTGGCACCAACAAAAGCACCGGTGCCCTGCTGCTGTAGCACTGGTTGGGTGGTGGAAGGTCAGGGAGGCAGACATGGCACTGCTGTGGTACTAGTGAGGGGATTGTGTTGTGGCAGTGCTTAGTGAGGTGAGCGTCATCTCGTTTGGTGATAGGGGCTCGGCAAATCAGTGTATGTCAGGTGATGTACTGCTATTGAAATGAACAACAACAATAACAATTATAATGCCAATTTTGGGCACAGACAGAAAGAACAGTTTTCTTGCACTCCTTATTTTGCACTAATTTACAACCTTCTTTGTTTACCTTTGGCATCACTTTCACGCCACTAGTTTTCAGATATTTGGAACAACTGTTTTGGCAGTTGCAATTTGAAGTATAGCTTCCAACAAAGCATCAGACTAACTTGACCTTTTTATTTTTATTTTGTAACAATTCAGCAAAAGCTACACTGCAAGCAGCATTGCATGATTGGGGGTAAGGAAGATGCTGCAGTGGGTGGCTGGGGGGGGGGGGGGGGGGGGGGGGGCGGGAGCAGAAAAGGCAAGAGGGCTGTGTAGTGCTGGAATGGGAACAGGGAAGAGGCTGGATGGGTGAGGACAGTGACTAACGAAGGTTGAGGCCAGGAGGATTATGGGAATGTAGGATATATTGCAGGGAAGTTCCCACTTGCGCAATTCAGAAAAGTTGGTGTTCGTGCAAAGGATCCATATGGCCCAGGCTGTAAAGCAGTCATTGACATGAAGGCTGTCGTGTTGGGTAGCGTGCTGAGCAATAGGATGGTCCACTTTTTTCTTGGCCACAGTTTGTAGGTGTCCATTCACGTGAACAGACAGCTTCTTGGTTGTCATGCCCACGTAGAATGCAGCGCAGTAGCTTGTAGATCACATGACTGGTAGCCCTGCCTTTCATGGGCTAGTTGATGTCTGCGAATGGACTGGAATAGGTGGTGGTGGTGGTGGTGGTGGTGGTGGTGGGAGGATGTATGGAACAGTTCTTGCGTCTAGGACGATTACAGTGATACGAGCCAGGAGGTAAGGGACTGGGAGCAGGGGCTGTATAGGGATGGACGAGTATATTGTGTAGGTTTGGTGGATGGCAGAATACCCCAGTGGAAGGGGTGGGAAGGATAGTGGGCACAACATTTCTCAATTCAGGGCACAACAAGAGGTAGTAGAAAAAATGCCAGATAATGTAATTCAGTTGCTCCAGTCCTGGGTGGTACTGAGTTACAAGAGGAATGCTGTTCTGTAGCTGGGTGTTGAAGACTCTGGTAAGATAAGGCCGAAGTGGAGATATTGCTGGTGGTAAGTAGGTCTGATATGGACAGAGGTACTGATGTAGTTATCTTTGAGGTGGAGGTCAACATGTAGGAAGGTGGCTTGTTGGGTTGAGTAGGACTAGATGAAGCAAATGGAGAGAAGCTGTTGAGGTTCTGGAGGAATGTGGATAGGGTGTCCTCACCCTCGATCCCGATTGCAAAGATGTTATCAGTGAACCAGAATAAGGTGAGGGGTTTAGGATTCTGGGTTTTAACGGAAGATTTCTCTAGATAGCCCACGAATAGGTTGGCATAGTACAATGCCATGCAGGTGCCCATAGCCATACCCCAGATTTGTTTGTAGGTAATGCCTTCAAAGGAGAAGTAACTGTGGGTGAGGATATACTTGGTGCTGTTGACCAGGAAGGAGGTGGTTGGTTTGGAATCTGTCAGCTGTTGGGAAAGGTAGTGTTCAAAGGAAGGTGGTGTCAATAGTGATGAGCTAGGCACATTGTGGTAAAGGGACAGGACCTGTGGAGAGCCGATTGAGGAAATGGTTGGTATCTTTTATATGGAGGGTAGGTTCCAGGTAATACGCTGAAGGTGTTTGTCTACAAGATCAGAAATTCTCTCTGTGGGAGCACAGTAACTAGCCACAATGGGGCATCCTGGGTGTTTGTGTTTATGGACTTTAGGAAGGAAGTAGAAGGTAGGAGTGCAGGGAGTGGTAGGGGTGAGGAGAGAGGTTCTGGGATGGGCTTAAATATGTGAGGATAGACTGGAGACAGTACCGAATTTCTGGAATGGAGTCATTGTGGCAAGGTTTGTTGGTGGATGTATCGACAGCTGGAGGAGCTCTTCTACCAGGTAATCCTTGCAGTTCTAGCAACAGCCTTTGCAAGTAGGATTATAAGGTTGGGGTCAGATTTTAGGTGGTGGACAGCAGTTCTTTCCACAGATGTAAGGTTAGTTTGCACATTGAGGGATTTGGGGAATTATGGTGGGGGCAAGTTCGAGGTTAAGAAATTCTGGAAAGTTAACAGGGGTTGATTGATGGGCACCTGGGGGTGGATCACAGTTGGATGGAGAGTGAACTGAGGCAGGCAGGGTTCAACATTGGTCTTTGGTTGGATCTGATTGGTAGCATAGGTGGCGAAAAAGTGTTTTCACTGTAGGGACCGGGAGAAGGAGAGAAGGTCTTTAACAAGTCCTGCACAACTGAATTTGGTAGTGGAGCAAAAGTTGAGGCCTTTGGAAAGGACTGATATTTCTGTGGGGCTAAGGCTTCTGGAGGAAAGGATCACAACCATGTTTTGCATCTGTTTAGGTTCTGGAGTGTGTGTGGTGGTGGGAGGGAGATTTGGAGGGTGGGGTAAATGTACTAAGTCTGCAAGACAGGGTTTGTCAGCTATGAGGGAACGTGAGGGAGGTTTGGAGCTGGTTGTGAAGGTGGTGGACAGTTTTACTCCACAGCAGGAGTAGGAAGTGAGCTGAGTGGACAGTTTTTTGAAGTGGTGTTGTGCATGTTTCTCTAGTTCCTGGAGAGATAGTTTCAGTGTGTGTTATGGGATCCAGGAATTTGGGACTGCACAGCAGGAGAATTTTGCAGATGGAGAGAAGGTACTGCAAGGAGGTTTGGGCTTGGTTGATATGGTTTTGCAGGACTAATGATTGGTGGACTCTGAACAGATGGAGGTCATGGTGGAAGGAGGGGTGGCAGCCAGAGATGGGTAATTTGATGGTAAGGCCTTTTGGGGGGATTCTACGAGTCAAACAACAATGCAGGATCAATATGTGGGACTGGGTTCTGGCTAGGAATAAGGAAACTTTTTACTGACGCAGATGGAAGGAGCAAGGATCCATGGCGGTGGAAAAAATCGAAATATTACATAAATAACTTAGAATTATGTCCGAAAAAATTCATAAAATACGTATGAAAAATCACGAGAAGGATGAAACAGAGGCAAAAGGGGAAACACGTGAAATATGAGGGAGTGGACGATAGCAAAAGGTGAAAACTCACTAAAATTGACACGAAGTCACAATGAGATCAGAGATAAGACATAAATATATATTTTACTGCAGGTAGCAGGTCTGAGGGTGGATAAGTATGAAGAATGGGGATGGCAGATGTGACTGGATCAGGTGAAATTAGTGAATGCAAACTGGGGTGGAACGGAGAAAGAGTGGGGGTGGGGAAGGGTTCGTAGGGTGAGAAACGAGATTGTGTGGCACTGGAAAGGTGCGGGGGAAAAAAACACGCGAAAATACGGTAGAGTGACGCAGGGAGAGTGATCAAGTAGAAAGTATGGACTAATGATATTAGTGGAGCATAAGACTCTGCACCAACAATCAGCGTGGTCTTGTAGCCACCTGTTGCATGCGGCCGAGACAATTGATGAAGTGTGGCTCGTAAGCAGAGTATTCACAGGAAAGAGGAGGAAGAAGGAAGGACATTGTGAATATGGTAATGCATTAGAAAATCCTAACAAACCAAAACAGCACTGTGTTAGGATTGAAAAGAAGCTGTCAGGCAAAAAATCAAACAATAGAAAATCCAGGATGGAATGTAACAGTATTACGAAAAGGAAAGCTGCTACTCACCACATAGCAGAGATGCTGAGTCACAGATAGGCACAAGGAAAAAACTGTCACAAATAAGCTTTTGACCAATGAGGCCTTCATTCATTGCATGCATACGAGAGAAAGGAGAAAGAGTGCGTGCACGCATGCACATCTTTATGAAATGAAATCAAATCACCATTGTGATATTAATATCAGTCTATCAAAACCGAATTGCAGTGTAGTTTCATCAGCTCAACTAGAAGACTTGGGTGCATAAATGCCTAAATTCAAGGATTTCAGAAAGAGAAAACTGTCAAAATTTCCTCCTTGAAGCAGACTTTTAAAAAGTGGAAGCTGCAATTTGAAACTCTCATTACCGTCACACATAGTATCCCTTAATTTATTTTTACCTCGCAACAAGACATTTAAATGACGTAAATACCCTGTGATGCCTTTCATGAAAGGGAGGTCAGCGATCCATTGCTCATTATCCAAGTCTAATGGTAGGGAAACTTTATCATCAGTGAACAGAGCTATTTTTTTGTCTCAAATCAAAAAAGACAGAGCGCTCTTGAGCAACTTAACCATTGCGCGTCACAGAAAAAGTAATGTCTTTGTGAACTGATTCAAGATCCTCCAAAAATCCTTTAAATTCCGAATGATTCAAGCCTTGCTTTCTACAAAACTTCACAATTTTTGCAACTTTACCCATGATGGATCTAAACTTATGCAAAAATTTTGCACACAGCTGTTCTTTATGTAAAGGGCAGTGTATTGACAAAATTGGGAGAAGCCCAGCTTTCCACACCATTTTTTTCACATGCCCTATAAAACTTACCCCTTCTGACAACATTACAGATGCTCAAGCAACAACTGCCTATCATTCAAAACATTCTCTAGAGCCAGGAAAATCTTTCCCAGTTGTGGTACTTTTCAAAGAAATAGTATCTAACAGTTCCTCCGCAACAGTGACATCTTTTTCGACAACCGTTGAAAAAATTGCAAGTTTAGGTATGCTGCAGTTGTCAGTGCTCTCACTGAGGCCAACCAAGTACTCTATGAAGTTACAACATTCATTGCGCAACTGCTCCATTAATCCCACAACAATTCCTTTCACTCTTCGAGAAATTGTGTTCAGACAAGGTTAAAGCCTCGAATTGGGCCACTACAGCGAGGCATATTACCTCTCAATACTCTGAGAAACACTTACAAACTTGTCATCCATAAAAGGTCTTCCACTTTTTGTAATTTTCAGTCTAACAATGTAGCTTGCTCAAACTGTGCTTTCCTATGTGTGATTCAGCTCAGATGTCTGCAGGACAACAGCAGCAGTAATTACTGTAACTTCAAAATCTTGCCATACAAAACAGTCTCATAATTTAGTTTAGCAACGATATCCAAAGAGCTCAAGTTTCTATAGATACGAGTACAATTACAAAAAGGTATATTTTTGTTTTTCTTTTAGAATGAACACTATGAACAGGGCTTACCTCTTCAGATTGTGCCAATTCTGATTTTACTTTAGTAATCAGTTCACTTCTGACCAGTCCAACAATTCCTTCGTGTACTGAGAAATGTTTACTTTCGTAGTGACAGCGCACTGTCAACACTTTGATATTTACAGTTGAGTAGCACATTAAGAACAATGTTTTCCCATCAGACCCAACAAAGAAATACGAATCTTCCCACTGAGCAATAAAAAAAATGGCACACCTAAATCTGAACCTTTTCTGCTTGTGCTGATTGCTCCCGAGAGAGATTAACAGTGTCCCATTTGATAAGATTTTGAACACCGAAAACTACACGAAAGGAAATAGGGGATGCAAGGGAAAAGCAATGATGTCACTTGATGTGGCACCAGGGGGCACAAGCAACAAGTGCTCGAGTTGGCGTGGTCTGGCTTACACTTTCAAGATATTGACGACAGCTCACAGGTATTATTCCCAAGCTGAGAAAGAAGTATTAGCCATTACCTACACGGTCAAGAAATTTAACGTATGTTTGTATGAGGTGAAGTTTCATTTTTTTAACCGACTATAATCCCCTCATCACGGCTCTCTGATAAAATGACTCACAGATTGCAATGTTGAGCACTTATTAATCAAATTCAATTATAAAATTATTTTTCATATTAAGGATAAAAATGCCAACGCAGGTGCCCTCTCCTGGCTTCCAACAGGTCCCAATCCGTTACTCGGCGAAGATGAGATTTTAGGTCGAGATAGACATTTCCCATTACCGGGAGGCTGGAGTAGCTGCCGCAATGGAAGACAGACCCGTTTATTAATATTTCAATCTATGACAACAGTTGTTATTGGTCAATGGACTAATTCTACTAGCTACAGAACAGCACTACCATGAGTAGTCATACCCTTCTCAATACAGAATGACATTCTGCGGTTTCTACATTCTAACCAGTGGGACTGGGGGAGGGAAGGGGGGGGGGGGGGGAGGTATCCAGGACAAACGCTGGAGTTCTGTTCAGTTGTTTGGGAGGAAGAGATCAAACAGTGAGGTCATCAGTCTCAGTCTCATCAGATTAGGGAATGATGGGGAGGAAGTTGGCTGTGCCCTTTCAAAGGAACCATCCCGGCATTTTCCTGAAGCGATTTAGGGAAATCACTGAAAACTGAAATCAGGATGGCCAGACGCGGGATTGAACCGTTGTTCTCCTGAATGCGAGTCCAGTGTTTTTTTTTTTTTTTTTTTTTTTTTTTTTTTAGGGCGCACAACTTAAATGGTCATTAGCGCCCTGACTACTCTAAGAATGCACCGCGAGGCACAAGTTGACAACAACAACTAAAAGGGAAAACACGATAAAAGACAGACTGACAGGCATAGGATTAAAAAACAGCATCATCAAGTGTCCTTAGAGAGGTTTGTCAAATTGATAAAACGAAGAACACGAGCAGCTGCTTGTGGGTCATCCGCTAAAATGGCATCTAAAGTACTTGGCAGGTTAAGATCTAGACGCGGTGTGTTAAAATCTGGACAGGACATTAAAATGTGTCGAACCGTCAGCAAGTGCCCACATGGGCAGAACAGCGCCGGCACAGCCGTCAGCAGATGGCGATGGCTGAACCGGCAGTGTCCAATTCTTAACCGGGCTAAAACTACCTCCTCCCGCCGAGAAGGGCGTGAGGAGGACGTCCAAGCCACGGGAAGAGGTTTTAAGGCCCGAAGCTTGTTGTCTGTAAGTACAGCCCAATCGGCATGCCACAGCGATAAAATGCGCCGACAAATGACCCTGCTTAAATTGGACGAAGGGACACAACAAGAAGCTGTCCGAGGCTGGAGTACCGCAGCCTTGGCCGCAGCATCTGCAGTTTCGTTCCCAGGGATACCGACATGGCCAGGAACACACATAAAGCTAACCGGAGAACCGACGTCCACCAGCTGCTGAAGAGAGCGTTGGATCCGGTGTACGAAAGGGTGAACCGGGTACGGATCACTGAGGCTCTGGATGGCGCTCAGGGAGTCAGAGCAGATGACATAAGCAGAATGTCGGTGGCGGCAGATGTAAAGAACAGCCTGGTAGAGGGCAAAGAGCTCAGCTGTGAAGACCGAACAATGGCCATGGAGCCGGTATTTGAAACTTTGTGCCCCGACAATAAAGGAACACCCGACCCCGTCATTGGTCTGAGAGCCATCTGTATAAATGAAAGTCATGTTGATGAACTTCGAACGAAGTTCCAAAAAACGGGAGTGGTAGACCGAACCAGGGGTAACCTCTTTTGGGAGCGAGCTGAGGTCAAGGTGAACGCGGACCTGAGCCTGGAGCCAAGATGGCGTGTGGCTCTCGCCCACTCGAAAGGTTGCAGGGAGTGAAAAATTAAGGTGTTGAAGGAGGCGACGAAAGCGAACTCCAGGGGGTAGCAGGGCAGAGACATACAACCCGTATTGACGGTCGAGAGAGTCGTCAAAAAAGGAACGATAAGACGGATGGTCGGGCATTGACAGTAGCCGACAGGCATACCGACAAAGCAGTATATCGCGCCGGTAGGTGAGTGGCAATTCGCCAGCGTCAGCATGAAGACTCTCTACGGGACTAGTATAAAATGCTCCGATCGCAAGTCGTAAACCCCGATGTTGTATGGAGTTGAGGCGGCGTAAGATGGATGGCCGTGCAGAGGAGTATACGAAGCTCCCATAATCCAGCTTGGAGCGGACGATCGACCGATATAGACGAAGTAGGACGGTTCGATCCGCTCCCCACGACATACCACTGAGAACACGGAGGACATTTAAAGAACGGGTACAACGGGCGGCCAAATATGACACATGTGGAGACCAGCTAAGTTTCCTGTCAAATGTAAGGCCTAAAAATTTGGTTGTCTCCACGATTGGGAGAGCAACGGGACCGAGTCGTAAGGACGGTGGGAGAAACTCTTTGTAGCGCCAGAAGTTAATACAGACCGTCTTCTCGGCAGAAAAACGGAAGCCATTGGCGACACTCCAAGAGGAAAGACGGTCAAGAGAACGCTGAAGACAGCGCTCCAGGACACGTGTACACTGCGCGCTGCAATAGATGGTAAAATCGTCCACGAAAAGGGAGCCTGATACATCAGCTGGGAGGCAATCCATTATTGGATTGAACGCGATGGCGAAGAGAGCGACGCTCAAAACTGAGCCCTGTGGCACCCCATTCTCCTGGCGAAAGGTGTCGGACAGGACAGAACCCACACATACCCTGAACTGTCAATCCATTAAAAAGGAACGAATAAAAAAAGGGAGGCGACCGCGAAGGCCCCATGTATGCATGGTGCGGAGAATGCCCGCCCTCCAACAGGTGTCTTAAGCCTTCTCCAAATCAAAGAACACAGCCGCGGTCGGGTGCTTCCGCAAGAAGTTATTCATAATGAAGGTCGACAAGGTAACCAGGTGGTCAACAGCAGAGCGGCACCTACGAAATCCACATTGTACATTGGTAAGTAGGCGTCGAGACTCGAGCAGCCAAACCAATCGAGAGTTAACCATTCGCTCCATCACTTTACAGACACAGCTGGTAAGCGAGATAGGTCGATAACTGGAAGGCAAGTGCTTGTCCTTCCCCGGCTTAGGAATCGTGACAACAATAGACTCGCGCCAGCATGCGGGAACATGTCCCTCAATCCAGATGCGATTGTATGTACGAAGAAGAAAACCTTTACCCGCAGGAGAAAGGTTCTTCAGCATCTGAATATGAATAGAATCAGGCCCTGGAGCGGAGGACCGTGATCGGCCAAGTGCGTTTTCGAGTTCCCGCATGGCGAATGGGGCATTATAACTTTCACAATTCGAGGAGCGGAAGTTAGGTGGTCTAGCCTCCTCTGCCTGTTTGCGGGGGAGGAAGGCAGGGTGGTAATGAGCGGAGCTCGAAACCTCTGCGAAAAAGCGGCCGAAGGCATTGGAGACAGCCTCAGGGGCCACAAGGACGTCATTCGCGACCTTCAAGCCAGAAACTGGTGAGTGGACCTTAGTGCCAGATAGCCGGCGCAGGCTATCCCAGACAACAGAAGGAGTAAAACTGTTGAAGGTGCTTGTGAAAGCAGCCCAGCTGGCTTTCTTGCTTTCTTTGATAATACGACGACACTGAGCACGTAATCGTTTATAATTAATACAATTCGCCACTGTAGGGTGGCGTTTAAAGGTGCGTAAAGCACGTCGACGAGCACGTAAAGCGTCTCTACATGCTGCGGTCCACCAGGGGACCGGTACGCGACGTGGAGAAGAAGTAGGGTGAGGGATGGAATATTCAGCAGCAGCAGCTGACGATCGCAGCTTGTGAAGGTTTGATCCTGAAAGGTCGCCCTGGAAGAGAAGAGCCCCCAGTCTGCCTTGGAGATGGTCCAACTAGAGGAGCACGGAGAGGGGGTATGCTGCAGGAGATGGATAACACACGGCAGATGACAATGGAGTGTAAACGGTACAAAAGGAAAACGTAAAAGTGGGGAGAGTAATGCGGATGGCAACTGCCTGCAGGCCAGTGTGCAATGCGATAGGATCGTAGTAAATATCATCCCGGACCAGCAACATAACCCCTCCATGAGCTGGGATACCTACCACAGGGGGTAGGTCAAAACGCACAGAGGTGTAGTGTGCCAAGGCAATTTGATCGCATGGGCGTAGCTTCGTTTCCTGGAGGGCTGCGACGAGCGGGCGGTGCAAGCGGAGCAGCAACTTCAAGTCCTCTCGGTTGGAGCGAATGCTGCGAATATTCCAGTGAATAAGTGCCATCGTAAGAAAAGGAAGATGAAAAAAGGGGTCACCTCGAAGGCCGCTGAGGGCATGGCTTCGAGCGACACTGCCGCCGCTATCAGTAGGCAGACAGTCATCGTCCATTGGGTCTATAGGTTCATCGGCCATCTCGGGAGGATGGCCGGGAGGGGGAGCTTCCTCCGCCGGTGAACGGCCAGATGTACGGCTACCAGCGGTGCGGCCAGGCAAAACGGATGACGGCCTGGGGCGGCAACCGCTGGGTGTCGCAGGAGAAGAAATGCGCCGTGGCGGAGAAGGAGAACTGTGCTTCCTATGAGCCTTTTTGGAAGGACGTTTGGTGGAAGTACCGGTCGAAGGCTGGGAGGTCGAGGTACGTAGGAAGTCTGCACGGGATGGTTCCTTCTTGAAGGCCCGTGCATCTGACTTCGGGGTCTTCGTCTTAGCAGAAGCTGATGAAGGGGCTGGTGTCTGTGGGGTGATGGGAGGAAGAGGAGACGTCGACCGCGCGATCTTAGCACTGGCCGAACGGACGACCGTGGTGCTGAAGGTCAGATCGCATGTCTGGGTTGCTACCTCCCTGGTAGTCCGAGGAGAGGCGAGGACAGTACTATATTTCCCCGCTGGGAGCAGCGCGGGCTTCCTACTAGCCAATAGCTTGCGAGCAGCCGAGGTGGACACTTTCTCTTTGACCCGAATTTCTTGGATACAGCGTTCTTCCTTATAGACAGGACAGTCGCGGGAGGATGCGGCATGGTCGCCCTGACAGTTCACACATCGAGGAGACGGAGGTGGACAGTCACCCTCATGGGCATCCCTGCCACAAGTGACACATTTAGCCGCATTGGAACAAGACTGCCGAGTGTGATTGAAACGCTGACACTGGTAGCAGCGCATAGGGGTCGGGACATAGGGGTGAACAGAAATAACCTCGTAGCCCGCCTTGATGCGCGATGGCAGCTTAACACTATCAAAGGTCAAGAAAAGTGTCCGGGTCGGTACAAGGTCATTGTTGACCTTTTTCATGACCCTATGGACAGCCGTCACGCCCTGCTCAGCGAGGAAAGATTGAATCTCCTCGTCAGTCAATCCGTCGAGGGAGCTAGTATAGACTACACCACGAGACGAATTCAAAGTTCGGTGGGCCTCCACCCGGACAGGGAATGTGTACAGGAGTGTGGCCCGAAGCAGTTTTTGTGCCTGAAAGGCACTCTCAGTTTCTAGTAATAAGGTACCGTTTCGCAACCTGGTACAAGATTTGACAGATCCGGCTATGGCATCTACGCCCTTCTGGATAACGAAAGGGTTGACAGAGGAAAAATCCTTTCCGTCCTCAGATCGAGAAACTACGAGGAACTGTGGGGCAGGCGGTAGTACTTTTGTCACTGGTGGCTGGTCACGTTTCCGTTTTTGGGCAGAAGTCGAGAGAGATGGAGTAGAATCCATTGCGGAGGAATCCCCCATGATTGCCAGCGTCTCCGATGGCGCGCTCCTTCCTTGTGGGGACCCTCTCAGAGGGCACTCCCGCCTTAGGTGAATGTTTACACCTCAGGTCACACCTCCCGAGAAACAGACGGAGGGACCAATCGGCATGGTCAGAAGGTATCAGCTCAGGCAATCACCCCTCCCCGGGCCTGGTTTTTACCAGGGGGTACGCGCGTGCCTTACATGTCTACCCAGGGCCGGGAATTACGCGTTACCCCGTCACCGGCTATGCGTGCGAACGCGTGGGTCGGCCTTCAGGCACGCACAGGGAGGAAGGAAGAAGAGGAAAAAGAGAGAGAGGGAGAAAGAGGACAGACTGTCTCAAATGCCGAGGCGGAGACCAGAGAAGGCAAGGAGAAGAAGGCAATGAGAAGGCAAGGAAAAGAAGGCAATGAGAAGGCAAGGAAAAGAAGGCAATGAGAAGGCAAGGAAAAGAAGGCAATGAGAAGGCAAGGAAAAGAAGGCAATGAGAAGGCAAGGAAAAGAAGGCAATGAGATTGCAAGGAAAAGAAGGCAATGAGAAGGCAAGGAAAAGAAGGCACTGAGAAGGCAAGGAAAAGAAGGCAAGGAAAAGAAGGCAAGGAAAAGAAGGCAAGGAAAAGAAGGCAAGGAAAAGAAGGCAAGGAAAAGAAGGGAATGAGAAGGCAAGGAAAAGAAGGCAATGAGAAGGCAAGGAAAAGAAGGCAATGAGAAGGCAAGGAAAAGAAGGCAATGAGAAGGCAAGGAAAAGAAGGCAATGAGAAGGCAAGGAAAAGAAGGCAATGAGAAGGCAAGGAAAAGAAGGCAATGAGAAGGCAAGGAAAAGAAGTCAAGGAAAAGAGAAAGGAAGACAGTGAGGTGGAGAAGAACAAAGAAAGGAACCAACCAAAGGAAGGAAGAAACGAGAAGTGAAAAACCAAAAAGACCACAATTATAGGTCGTGGAACCGTCCGTCTCCGGACGCAGGCGCTAACTACCCCCGTGAGGGGGATGGACTCCTTTTAGTCGCCTCTTACGACAGGCAGGAATACCTCGGGCCTATTCTAATCCCCGGACCCGCAGGGGGGGAGTCCAGTGTGCTAACCGCTGTACCACCTCGCTCGGTCAAACACTGGAGTGGCTCCACATATACTGACAAGGGATCAACAACCAGAACACACGGTCCAATCGGGCAACAAACAGCTCCCAAGAAGACTGCCCCCCCTGGCGTACAGCTGTGGGAACAGGTCCACTTTGACTTCAATGCCCTTTCTAGGCACAAATTGGCTCACTGTGATCAACACATATTCCCACTTCCGATATATAGCCAGTCTCAGGTCCACAATGGGGAGGGGAAGCACCGTTATGGCCTTGTCAAAAATCTTTTCCGTCAGAGGTCTTCCCGAACAGTGGTCCCCAGTTTTTATCGCAAACCTTCAAGAACTTCTACGCAATAAACGACTTCTGCCACATTTGGGCACCAGCTTTTCACCCACAATCTAATGGTGAAGCTGAGCGTACAGTGTGCACCTTCACAACTGAAATGCTAAAACATATCTGCCACAGTGCAACGGAAGATGCTTTAACGTAATTTTTAAGTTCTTACACAGCCACACCCACTGGAGTTACAGAGTCCGGCAGAGCTTCTGCATGGCCACCAGCTGTGTTCACCGATTCACATGCCAACACCGGGCCTATGTCCCCTGCCAGTTTCACTGTCACCAAAGTTCCACCCAGGCACTGCAGTTCGGGTACGTGCTTTCGGTCGTCAGGGCAGACAGATCCTGGCAGTCGGCCAGAAGACACACGAGTGCAAGCTGTTTGTGACGAAAGTGGAGGACAGGCAAGTCACCCACCACTTCAACCAGTTCTGCCTGCACACCGCCAGGCAGTCACCGCCGCCACCTCCTCTGGCCACCACGGCAACTTCCCCCACTGGACCGTTCTCCTCCTACCTTGCCTTACTCACTCCCAGTCATTCCCATCTGGGTGCCTCCCTCTTTTCCTCACCCTGCAACACCCGCATCTTCTGAACTGACAGACTCGAACCTCCCACCACACAGTTTCCAGGCAACACATGGGGCACCACAGCACCTTGTGTCTCTCCCTTGGAATCAGTTCAGGCCAGGGGGGGAGAGGTGGTCCCAGACATCAAGACGGCATTGTCACAGCTGGCACCCCATTTTGAGCTCCCTCACCTCAGTCAGTGTGCAGAGCCCACCTCCACCCCAGCCACTTTGGGCCCGACAGCCCGCAACCGGCAAACAGAGAGACAGCAGCAGCTCCGGCCACTGACAGTGCCGTGGATGATGCGTTCATGGGGCCAACCAGCAAGTTGGGTCTCTCAGGTTTCGGAGCTGCCGACAAGTCGTCTCGACTCTGAGGGAGTGGGATGTAGTAATGCCCACATGTACTACCTCACTGACACTACCAGATGCCAATGTCCTCAGTGGTGACTCCTCCGACGGGTACTGCCACCACCCATCACTCAAAGTACACACAGTTAAAATATGGCCACTTTAACAGCATCGCTCTCTTTCCACCTTTTGCTACTATACCACACTATGTCATCAATGCTTGTTCACCATCTGATAGCATCCGTCTCCGAGACAGAGCCTTTGATCTACTACTGAACTTCGTTTTGGGATTACTCTGTTCGGCTCAATTGTTTCGCCAGGTATTGTACTTATGGTGTCAATAAATAAGTTTTTAACTACTTTTCAGGTTGTTCCCTGCCAGCTGAGACAAAGATATTGGCATGTGTGTTTCAATGCATGGTGCAAAGTAGTTTCTCCACTATAGTACAGATTGTTCTGTTAGTAGCACTCTGGCAGAGTGTGAAGCAACAATCTATGTAATATAAAGGGATGTAACAAGTACAGGCACATAAGATTATTATGATGTTAATGGTACACAATGATTAAGAAAGTTCCCAGGGAATTTTAGAAGACATCTAAAATATGAGCAGCAGCACAAATCTTCACTGCAAATAACTTCTGAATATATGATTTTGGAGATAAGAGGTTGGAAAAGTAGCTTCAACAACGAACAAGGAGGTATATGTCATGAAAAAGTTGGAAAACAATCCACGGAACTGAGAGCTATATTGTTCCGACAGCAATGCCTGCATTCATAAATACATCTTCATTTGTGTCTATTCAGCCATCTGAGTTAACATGTGTAAACACATTCCATTTGCAGATGTACAGTTGAGAAAGCTGGTAGCAAATCTGAGTCTTCAGCAATGGCTTATCTGTGGGAGCAGGTAGTGGTGATAATCAACAAATCATAATAAAGGACTTGCCACATCCTGGGACAGCAAGACTGTGTGAAACCCTGAAACTCACACGAAAGTACAGTTCCTGTGACAGTTTAATCTCTGGGGATGAAGCAAAATCTTCATAGGCAAGTGAAGTCAGCAGAAAATATAAATGTTCTCTCTGATGTCAACACTTTCAACTATGCAATCTTCGACAACTTTTCATCCATTTTCGAAGCGCAAAATTTCTAAACGGGAGCCTAAGAAAAGATCTGTGGTTACCAAACAGAAACAGGAGGCAACGTGTTTGCCTATCACGACACCTTCCCACTCAGAAGGGAAAAGTATTGTCATGCACTTACTACTCTAGGACCTAGTTGCTAACCAAATAATATGTCTTCCCTCGTTTTGTTTCTGTAAGCAAGTTTCCTTCCGAGGTTAACACTTTAAAATATTTTCTACATTAAAATGCAGGTAAAATATACAAAGATAATGAAGGAATCTATTTCAAGATCAGGCAAACAACAGGAAAAAAGGAACCATCACATACCACTGTCTGTCCCCCAAGGCAGACGTGTCCCCCAAGGCAGACGTGTCCCCCAAGGCAGACGTGTCCCCCAAGGCAGACGTGGAATTTGCCATTAAAAATTTTTTAACTTCAGCCAGATGATTATGGCTAGGTCAAAACAACTTGCACATCAGTAAAGGAAATCTTTCAGCAGCTTGGTGTGATTATTTGCAACAAAACATATATAAAATGTTCATAAATTTCATTTTAAAGAGTATATTTGCAACGAGTTTGCATAGTGATTAGCAACTTCTCAATTTACGGAGATTTCACACCAGGCTATCTTCACCACTAATCAGTTAACATTCGATGCTCTATTCACTAATGCTACAGCATTCTCACAGTATTATGAATATTTTCTTTGTTTATTATGACTGACAGTCTACCACCTACAAAATCTGAGGGTTGAATATACACTTACATATGTGTACCATAATTGCTTATTTGGGCTATAAAACAAAGCACCCGAGTATTTGTTGCATTAGGCGTACTTTGTCCGATACATTTTCAATGGAATGACGTTTCCTCCTCACTATTCACGTTAATACATCTAACAGTAATATCACTTAATCCAAGCTGTGAAGAAGTTTATACACCAGTGCGTACAAACATCATTGTCCAATATTTTACTGAATGAATTAACAGTTTTGGATTAAATTTGATAACTGCCAGATTGTCAATTATGACACTTTTATATCAATCACATAGCTTATGACAGTACTCGGCAGAAGAATGATATGTACTACCTCTGCACATGGCTTTTATGGAGCTAACTGCAGAGTGTGAGTGTGAGTGAGTTTTTAGGCGAGCTATTCATGACCACCATTTTGATGACGTCACAGATCAGTGCTGATGCCCAATACCAAATGGATCACTATATCCATCCAAATTGGAAGAGAGAGGATCTAGCAGCAGGAATACCAATAATGAAATCAGAAGCTAATCATAGCATAGACAGGTGATGTTAACAGGGGAAATTTACTCAATTTCATGTAACTCAAACGAGAGAGAACAAAACAGTCAAAAAGTTCTTTTCAATTTGAGTTCAATCCAAACAAATACCAGTAAAAAAGTTTCCACTTTAATCTCAACAAATCCTTTGATATGTTTCACAAATATGCATCATGAAGTTGGAAGAAGGTCAACATAGCACAACAGCACAACCTCAATAAGAGTCCTGCCTACAATCTACATCACCTACTAGTGTACAAGTAATGTACACTGACAGAACAAATTTGTCCAAGTAACATTTTTAAATGATTAACATTGCAAGATCACAAGTTAGTGTAAGCACGAGATAAACGATTGCAAATGTAAAATGCTGGTACATTAATAACCAGTGTAACCACCAGATTGTTGCAAGCAGTTTGGTTTGGTTTGGTTTGGGGGATGAAAGGGACCAGACTGCTACGGTCATCGGTCCCTTTTTCCAAAGACAAAGAACATCCACAGAGAATAAAAACGAGGAACAGAATAGACACAGACGATACAGAACAAAAGAAACGGAGACAAGGACAAGACAAAACGAACTAAAACCACACAGAGTGTGACAGTGGTTGGCTGACCATAGAAATAAAAAAGGAAAAGCCAACCACTTAGAAACACATTAAAAGATCAGTGTAAAATCATAGGCCAAAGGCCAGAATCAAAACAAAAAATAAAATAAAACAGAAACACTCAGAGGAAAGAATAAAAACTCCCTGCCCGAATAAAACGTAAAACTAAGGCAGCCATAACAGGGTCATCGGATAAAACGGCAGGGAGCGTATCAGGCAGCGCAAATGTCTGCCTGACCACAGCTAAAAGGGGGCAGGCCAACAGAATGTGGGCCACCGTCAAAGCCGCCCCGCAGCGACATACAGGAGGGTCCTCCTGGCGCAGTAAATAACTGTGTGTTAGCCGGGAGTGGCCAATGCGGAGCCGACAAAGGACGACTGAGTCCCTGCGGTTGGCTCGCATGGAGGACCGCCACACAGTCGTCGTCTCCTTAATGGCACGGAGTTTATTGGGTGTAATCCGATCGCGCCATTCAGCGTCCCAAAGCGCAAAAACTTTTCGGCGGAGGACTGCCCGCAAATCAGCCTCTGGGAGGCCAACATCCAGAGATGGTTTATTCGTGGCCTCTTTCGCCAGGCGGTCAACATGTTCATTGCCCGGGATACCGACATGACCGGGGGTCCACACAAAGACCACAGAGCGGCCGCAACGCGCAAGAGTATGCAGGGACTCATGGATAGCCATCACCAGACGAGAACGAGGAAAACACTGGTCGAGAGCTCGTAAACCGCTCAGGGAATCGCTACAGATAACGAAGGACTCACCTGAGCAGGAGCGGATATACTCTAGGGCTCTAAAGATGGCGACTAGCTCAGCAGTGTAAACGCTGCAGCCAGCCGCCAAGGACCGTTGTTCGGAATGGTCCCCTAGAGTTAGCGCATACCCGACACGACCAGCAACCATCGAACCGTCGGTGTAAACAATTCCAGAGCCCTGATACGTGGCCAGGATGGAATAAAAGCGGCGGCGGAAGGCCTCTGGAGGGACCGAGTCCTTCGAGCCCTGTGCCAAGTCGAGCCGAAGGCAAGGGCAAGGAACACACCACGGGGGTGTACGCAGAGGCGCCCGGAAAGGAGGTGGAACAGGGAAAAACCCAAGCCCACAGAGAAGCTCCTTGACGCGTACGGCGATCGGACAACCCGACCGGGGCCGACGGTCTGGCAGATGGACGACTGACTGCGGGAACAGGACACGATAATTTGGATGCCCGGGCAAGCTTAGAACATGGGCAGCATAAGCGGCCAGCAAACGTTGGCGCCGGAACCGCAGTGGGGGTACACCTGCCTCCACTAGCACACTGTCCACAGGGCTGGTGCGGAAAGCACCAGTGGCAAGGCGTATCCCGCAGTGGAGAATTGGGTCCAGCACCCGTAACGCAGATGGGGATGCTGAGCCATAAGCCAGGCTCCCATAATCCAGACGGGACTGGATTAACGCATGGTAGAGCCGCAACAGGGTAGAGCGGTCGGCGCCCCAGCGGGTGTGGCTCAAGCATCTCACAGCGTTGAGATGCCGCCAACACGTCTGTGTAAGCTGCCGGATATGAGGCAGCCAAGTCAACCGGGCATCGAAAACCACCCCCAAAAACCTGTGGGTTTCCACCACAGCAAGGAGTTCGTCGCCAAGATAAAGCCGCGGCTCAGGATGGACTGTTCGGCGCCGGCAGAAATGCATAACGCGGGTCTTGGCTGCCGAAAACTGAAACCCATGCGCTACAGCCCAAGACTGCGCCGTACGGATAGCGCCCTGTAGCTGACGTTCAACAGCTGCAATGCCAGCAGAGCTGTAATAAAGGCAGAAGTCGTCAGCATACAGGGAAGCAGAGACAGAATTTCCCACGGCCGCAGCGAGCCCGTTAATGGCTATTAAAAACAGACAGACACTTAAAACAGAACCCTGTGGCACACCGTTCTCCTGGACGTGGGTGGAACTATAGGAGGCTGCGACTTGCACGCGGAAGGTACGATACGACAGGAAATTACGGATAAAGATCGGCAGAGGGCCCCGAAGACCCCATCCATGAAGCGTAGAAAGGATGTGATGACGCCATGTCGTATCGTACGCCTTCCGCATGTCGAAAAAGACAGCGACCAGGTGCTGACGGCGGGCAAAGGCAGTACGGATGGCCGACTCCAGGCTCACCAGATTGTCGGCGGCGGAGCGGCCTTTCCGGAACCCACCCTGAGACGGAGCCAGAAGGCCCCGAGACTCCAGTACCCAATGTAAGCGCCGGCTCACCATCCGTTCGAGAAGCTTACAAAGAACGTTGGTGAGGCTAATGGGGCGGTAGCTGTCCACCTCCAGAGGGTTCTTTCCAGGTTTCAAAATGGGGATGACAATACTTTCCCGCCATTGCGATGGAAACTCACCCTCGACCCAGAGACGGTTGTAAAGGTCGAGGAGGCGTCGCTTGCAGTCCACTGAAAGGTGTTTCAGCATCTGACAGTGGATGCGATCTGGCCCGGGAGCGGTATCAGGGCAAGCGGCAAGGGCACTCTGAAATTCCCACTCACTGAATGGAGCGTTGTAGGGTTCAGAAGCGTTGGTGCGAAAAGAAAGGCTCCGACGTTCCATCCGCTCTTTAATGGAGCGGAAGGCCTGGGGGTAATTCGCAGAAGCGGAACTCATAGCAAAATGCTCTGCTAAGCGGTTTGCAATGACGTCGGAGTCAGTACAAACTGCTCCATTCAGTGAGAGCGCAGGGACGCTGGCAGGGGTCCGATAGCCGAAGACCCGTCGAATCTTGGCCCAGACCTGCGATGGAGTGACATGGAGTCCAATGGTGGACACATACCGCTCCCAGCACTCCTTCTTGCCTTGGCGGATAAGGAGGCGGGCCCGCGCACGCAGCCGTTTAAAGGCGATAAGGTGGTCCATGGAGGGATGTCGCTTGTGACGCTGGAGTGCCCGCCGGCGATCCTTAATCGCTTCAGCGATCTCAGGCGACCACCAAGGCACAGCCCTCCGCCGAGGGGACCCAGAAGAACGGGGAATGGCAGACTCGGCGGCAGTGACGATGCCAGCGGTGACCGATGTAACCACCACATCAATGGCATCAGTTGAGAGAGGCTCAATAGCGGCAGTGGAGGAGAACAAGTCCCAGTCAGCCTTATTCATAGCCCATCTGCTAGGGCGCCCAGAAGAGTGACGCTGTGGTAGTGACAGAAAAATCGGAAAGTGGTCACTACCACACAGGTCGTCATGCACACTCCAGTGGACAGATGGTAAGAGGCTAGGGCTACAGATTGAAAGGTCAATGGCGGAGTAGGTGCCATGCGCCACACTGAAGTGTGTGGAGGCACCATCATTCAAAATCGAGAGATCGAGCTGCGACAATAAATGCTCAACGGTGGCGCCTCGACCTGTTGCCACTGACCCACCCCACAGAGGGTTATGGGCGTTAAAGTCGCCCAGTAATAAAAAAGGTGGCGGCAATTGGGCTATCAGCGCAGCCAGGACATGCTGCGCGACATCACCCTCCGGTGGAAGGTAAAGACTGCAGATGGTAAGAGCCTGCGGCGTCCACACCCTAACAGCGACAGCCTCTAAAGCTGTTTGGAGAGGGACAGACTCGCTGTGAAGTGAGTTAAGGACATAGATGCAGACGCCACCAGACACCCTTTCATAAGCTGCTCGGTTCTTATAATAACCCCGATAGCCACGGAGGGCGGGGGTGCGCATTGCTGGAAACCAAGTTTCCTGCAGAGCAATGCAGAGGAAAGGGTGAAGGCTGATAAGTTGGCGGAGCTCAGCTAGATGGTGGAAGAAACCGCTGCAGTTCCACTGGAGGATGGTTTTGTCCATGGCTGAGAAAGGCGTGCCGGGACTGGGACGGCAGATTACGCCGCTGGGTCACCTGCTGCCTCCGATTGAGCACCCGTGCTAGTGCTATTGCTATTCACGGCGTCTGAGGGACCGGCGAGATCGAGGTCCTCAGCGGACGCCAGAATCTCCACCGCGTCCTCAGACGCAGAGCTAGAAGGTTGCGATGGGGTGGCTACCACCGCGCGTTCCTTGGGCTTAGAGCTGCTCTTCTTTGATTTCTCACGCTGCTCCTTGGGTTTAACTGGCTGGGAGGGCTTCACCGATTCAGTCTCCGGGACTGAGGAGGATCGGGAAGCCCTTCGACCTGCAGATTGTGGGCACTTACGCCACTGTCTATCGTCAGCCTTCCCGCCGGTGGAAACCTGGGAAGGGAGGGACCCAAGGGACCCCTTGCGAGCGTGAGAAGCCGAAGAAGTTGGACACTTCTCCGGCGTAGAAGCGGGGACCGACGTCCCCGATGGGGGGGATGGTGTTGCTCCTGAGGTAGGTGGCACAGGAGCAATCGGGTGGGTAGAGCCCCCCACTGGCAAGGGGGCAGGAGGAGTTGTACCACTCGTCGATCCGGCCGAAAGGCGCGAAACTGATGGGGCTAGCACAGGTGTTGTAACAGCGGCGTAGGAAGTTGTCATTCTCACTGGATGTAATCGGTCGTATTTCCGTTTGGCCTCAGTATAAGTCAGTCGGTCCAGGGTCTTATATTCCATGATTTTGCGCTCTTTCTGGAATATTCTGCAGTCTGGCGAGCAAGGTGAATGGTGCTCCCCGCAGTTGACGCAGATGGGAGGCGGGGCACATGGAGTATCGGGATGAGATGGGCGTCCGCAATCTCGACATGTGAGGCTGGAAGTGCAGCGGGAAGACATATGGCCGAACTTCCAGCACTTGAAGCACCGCATCGGGGGAGGGATATAGGGCTTGACGTCACATCGGTAGACCATCACCTTGACCTTTTCCGGTAACGTATCACCCTCGAAGGCCAAGATGAAGGCACCGGTAGCAACCTGATTGTCCCTCGGACCCCGATGAACGCGCCGGACGAAATGAACACCTCTACGTTCTAAGTTGGCGCGCAGCTCGTCATCAGACTGCAAAAGGAGGTCCCTATGGAAAATAACACCCTGGACCATATTTAAACTCTTATGTGGAGTAATAGTAACGTTAACATCCCCCAACTTGTCACAAGCAAGTAACCTGCGTGACTGGGCGGAGGATGCCGTTTGTATCAGTACTGAGCCAGAGCGCATTTTAGACAAGCCCTCCACCTCCCCAAACTTGTCCTCTAAATGCTCGACGAAGAACTGAGGCTTTGTGGAGAGAAAAGACTCCCCATCAGCTCTCGTGCAAACTAAGAATCGGGGCGAATAACTGTTACCTCCATCCTGGGACTTACGCTCTTCCCACGGCGTGGCCAGGGAGGGGAACGTTTGCGGATCGTACTTCTGAGCATTAAATTGAGCCCGAGAACGCTTAGAGACTGCTGGCGGCTGGCCGCCAGCGAGAGATGATGTACCATGCTTCAGTGCGGGTCATCCGCCCTGATGCCACCTACTCCGACCAAGGGCCCTCCCCACGGGCGCCACCCAGCCACAGCAAAGGCCACCTGGCAGGATGGCCATTGCCGGGAGTCCTGATACCCCAGGAGGATAGGCATCTACTCCTTGGCATACGTGGGGAGTTAACGGCGCAGGCATCAGTAGAGCGATCCCTGTGTTGTCAGGGGGCTACAACCAAGAGGGTACATGGCGGCCCCACCACAACGGACTGGCTACCGTGCTGGATCTTAGGTGCAAAACTGTCCAAGGTCGTCGCCGCAGTTAAAAGAAACACTGCAGAGGGCAGCGTGGTAATCGCACCCAGGGACGTATCCCCGCCCTAAAGATCGAAAACGAGCGGGACACCATGGCAACGACGTGAAAGCCGGCTAAAGGTCTAATTGCACGACGGATACACAGTGCACCACGTAAGGCGCCCTTCCCCAATTGGCTCGCTCTTCGGAATAATTTAGAAAGATGGAGGTCAAACCCGAGAGGGGACCATCACATAAGGCCAAAACATGTGAGACTCCTTTTAGTCGCCTCTTACGACAGGCAGGAATACCGCGGGCCTATTCTAACCCCCGAACCCGCAGGGGGAGTTGCAAGCAGTCATGGAAACACGCATGCAATGCGTTGTGCAGGTGCTAGACACCAGTTTGTTGAATCAAGTTCCATGCCTGTAGCATTTGGTCAGTCAATACAGGGACTGTTAATGTTGTCTGTGGATGACACTGGAACTGTAGTCCAATGATATCCCATACATGCTCGATTGGAGGCAGATTTGTTGATCGAGCAGGCCAAGGCAACATGCCAACACTCAATAGAGCATTTTGGGTAACAGGTCGTATGTGGCCAGTATTATCCTGTTGGAAAAACCCCCGTAATGCTTTTTTTTGTTATGGTTTTAGGGCGCAAAACTGCTATGGTCATTAGCGCCTGGCCCTGTAATGCTATTTATCAATGGCAACAATGGGTTGAATCACAGATTGATGTACAATTCTGCGCTCGTGATCGTCACGCTCGCGACCACTACTGCCAGCAATTAAGTACAGTGGCTACATTACTTTCAAGTCATTCTGCAGTATTGGATTAGGAACATCCTGCTTCTCGTTTCCGTATTACACAACCTCTTTCAAACTCACAAAAGTGTTGATAGTTACTTCTTTGTTGTATTAAAGGCATTCTTGACACTACTAGTGCCACTCTTGTGCAACTAGCATGAAATTGATATGTAGCAACATGCCTACCAACTTTCATTTATGTTGCAAATGTCTTTCTCGGTGTTGTAATTTTGTTTTTCTGTCACTGTATGTACTCTCCAAGTGATGTGAAGTTCAGAAAATAGACACACACACACGTAAAATGTCTTCTCGTATTCTGGACAGGTTTTTGTTTCACAAATTTCCACAAACAAAATTATCACTGAATAAAAATTTTTCTGCTCACACTCAGTTGCCTGTTTCAACAAACTGGAGTGATTTTACAGTTGCTTGCAGATAATTTCACCACTGGGCAGTCTACTCACGACTTCGGTAGATTCGGCAGGTGCCCGGCATGCCCTGCTGCTCTGTTTACAGTACCTACCTCATCACTAGTTGATGCACATGCTGGGAATGAGGTTCACGTACTACTGCAAGGATTCAATGTCGGAGCCACTAGATGTTCCCAAGTAGCATAAATATTTGACCACCTGCAACAAAAGTACCATAGTTAACACTTTATCTGGGGAAAGAGAGGAGGAGAGTCAGGAACAGCTGGATGCTTGTGAAGAAACAGAGAGTATGGAATGAAATTTAATGAATGAAAGTGGGATCTGGTTACAACAAGAAATAAAAATAGACCAACTAGCACACTAGGGATTGAAGGCGAACCATTTCAGAAGGTGGAAAATCTCTAGTACTTGGGAAATGTGACAGATGAAAATGGAAGAAATGAGGAGGAGATCAGTGAACATAGGAGTCAGGTAGAAGCAACACTGCTATGTGTTAGGAGCCTTGTTTGGAACAAAGGCATGACACAAAAAAAGCAAAGAAGTAAAATATAGAAGTTACTGACCTTTGCATCTGAACTCTGGTACTAAAGATGTACATAGAATTACAGGTTTGTGAAATGAAGTTCCTCAGAAATAGGAAAGGAGTAACAAGGAGAGAGAGGATGAGGAATGAAAGGGTGGAAGAGGAACCCTTACACAACAGGATATAAACATCAGGCTAAAATGGTACATGCAGTCAAAGAAAATGGAAAACAAGAGGAGTCCCAAGAAGATACACAAAATGCAGACACAAAGGAAATGATCAAGAGGAATACCAAGCGATAGATGGTTGAGGACTGGATCACAGTGGACACAGACAGTGGGAAAACAAAACTACATGGTGCATGTTATGTTCTAAACAGACCTAGCCTGGGCCTGGAAACTGTTCAAGTTGTTGTTGTTGTTGATGAATATGCAGGGATTTCATGAACATAGATTATGGAAAATTTGTGGGAGTCCATGAATTTCAATATCTTGGTGAGCCAATACGGAAGAAATATTGTGACAGGAAGGCTAATAAACTCAGATCACAGAAGCTGCCTCTCAGTTTTGTAAAGACATGCATAATGAGCTTTAACTCCTCTCAATAAAGCTACCGCTTTATATTCTAACGCAGTGAATTACTTCTGTTTCTTTTCTTATGTACTGTTGTGACCTGCACAACTTTCCAATAGAGTGGGTGACTGCATAGAATTGCTAAATATCCTTAGTATACTCTGAAAGAAAACAACCTAATTGGCATACAGAGCGGTTTTAACTAAAGTTCCACTACTTGCCCCAGTGCAGATTGAAAACTGTCTACTGTATGGGTACTCCACTTTGTAAGAATGATTTTCAGACTGCACTGCAGGATTTGTGTTAGTAGTTTTAGTGCCCTGACTTGCCATTAGACGCCGCTACTGGTATGGCTAAGTATGGTTCAAACAAGCATTAGTGTGCATTACAGTTGCAGGCAGTCAACATGAGTCTGGACAAGGTGAGTATGGCTTTACTCGTAAAGCTGTTTCATCAAAACAGCAACAGTGCTACAGCTGCTCTCCTCGACTATCGATATACATAGAGAGGTTCCCTTCCATAATGGGGTTGAAGAACAAGATTGGCAGTTTGAATTAATTCGCAATTTGGGGATTGCTCCTGTGAGAGGCAGAGGACCAACTGTGACAAAAATTGTTCAAGATGTTCCTGAGAATGCGCGACGTGATGGGTGATCTCCATGCAGTGCAGTGCTGTGTTCCAACAGCTGAATATTCCACGGCTCACAGTTTGAAAAGCACTGTTAACAGCTGTGAAATGGCATCCACACAGAGTGCACATAACTCACAGAACCAGGTGGTTATCACACTGAGCAACAGTTGTAACCTGGAATGTTAATGTGGTACATGATGAACAGATATTACTGTCTCATGTGGAAATCAAAATATGTCCCCTTCGGTGTTTCATCCATTTTCTACTTCAGGTCCTCAAAGACGTTTCCACGAAATGTCATTGTCCTATGATCATTCAGAGTTTAATTATAATGACCCTGTAAAATCTGGACCAGAAGACAACAGCAGTAATGTAAATGTCTATACACAGTCAAATGGCTGGATTTGACTAAGACGGGAGAAACAAGAAACATGGAAAAGAGCTACATCTGAAGATTAATATTTTACAACACAATTGAACAACTATGTGTCACAAAGAGAGAATGTAGAGTAACAGATACACGAGAATTTTTGAACATGTCAGCCAGAAAAAATCTCCCTGGTGCAAGCTACTCCAAGCGATGGCAGAGGCATTTGTACTCAGGAGATTCGTGTGACGAGACTGATATGATTATGGCCATAGGACAGAAACTAATAGACTGAACACAGAGTGGTAGTTGGAGCTAGATGTAAGTGACATTTCGTTTTGGAAATCATTACGGAATTCAATATTCCAAGACCCACAGTGTCAAGAGCATGCTCAGAAAACCCTATTTCAAGCAATACCTCTTACCACAGACAACGCAGTGGCAGACGGCATTCACTTAGCGACCGAGAGCAGCGGTGTTTACGTAGAGTTGTCAGTGCTTATAGACACTGTGTGAATTAACAGCAGAAATCAATGTGGGACATATGGCAAACGTATCCGATAGGGCAATGCGATGAAATTTGGTGTTAATGGCTGCAAGCAACCAGCATTATTGCCTTCGCTAACAGCACATTATCACCTACAGTACCTCTGTCTGAACTCTTGTCCATTTCGATTGGACCATAGATGACTGGAAAACTGTGGCCTTGTCAGACGAGTCCTGATCTCAGCTGGTAAGAGCTGACGGAAGCGTTAGTGTGTAGCGCAGACCCCACAAATCCACGAACCCAAGTTGTCAAGGATGCACTGCAGAAGTGGCAGTGGCTCCATAATGGTGTGCCCTGTGCTTACACGGAATGGAATGGGTCCTCTGGTCCAAATGAACCTATCATTGACTGGAAATGGTCACATTTGTATACTTTGAGACCATCTGCAGCCATTCACACACTTCACGTTCCCAAACTACGATGTCATGTCACCAGACCACAACGGTTCACGATTGTTTTGAAGAACATTTTGGACAACTCGAGCAAAAGATTTGGCTACCCAGCTTTAAACAACATGAATCCCATTGAACATTTATGCAACGTAATAGAGGGGTCAGTTCGTGCACAAAATCTTGCAACACTTTCACAATTATGGACAACTACTACGGGGGCAGCACAGCTCAATACCTCTGCCGGGACTTCTGACGACTTCTTCCATTCGTGCCATGTCGAGCAGCTGCACTACGCCTTGCAAAGGGAGGTCGGACACCGTATACCCCGACTTGCCATCACAGTGTATCAGAACAAGTTAACACAGTGAAATGTGAGAAGACCCAATATGCAGCCTCAGACAAAGAGGAATATTCACTGTGAGTTGTTGACTTTGACCAGTGATGTAGCAAACACGTGAGAAGCAGGGTAAACAAGGTGACTATTGTGATGACCAGTGGCGATTTTTCAAATGAGATACGTTATACAACAGTGTTGTCACAACCAGTGTTTTGCTTTCACACCCATTGGCTCTGGCAACTAACAACAAAACTCAATATACACACCAAAATGTGATGTAACAGCAGCTATTAACATGATGTCACTGGTCAAAGCCAGTAACTCGCATCAAATATACCTTTTGTCCCACAATCTCCCTTAATACTACGCAACGTACCATAATCAACCTCATTCCACTTGTCGATTCAGCCAGAACAAACCCTTATGTTGCAATGTGTTGTAATTTCCTTATGGCAGTGGTTGTCAGATACACAGATTATGGGAGTAAAGATTGTTTCAAATTTGAGAGGAAAGAATGTTGAAAGATCACCCAATGCATTCCAAATGGAAACGTTTACAAAGACTTATCAACTGAACAGAATGTCAATGTTTTCCAGGAAAAAAGTTCTGATGTTTACATTTCTGTGGGGAGAGCCGCATCGTCTACTGCTGACAAAAGCTGGCCTATGTTTGCAATGCGCTAGTCACTGTGCTGGATTTCATGTTCTTGTCTGCTCAGCACTCATTTTGTTACTAGCTTTGTTTTTATGACATGAGGACCGAGATATTTCCTGTAAGCATTCTCCAGAAAAGACGTTAGCTTTCAAATAATGTAAAATGATTGAGGTATTACAATATATGGAACAAAAATATTACTACATGCACACCAGAACATAAAGAGATGAAAAAATTTTAATTAAAAGCCCCTTTTAACACAAAATAAAGTCAGATACAGAGGAAGGTTTGAAGCCAGTCATTGGTTTTGATTTGTGATATAGGAAATGTGGAATAAATGCCTTAAAAACAGTGTGGCAACTATAATGTCATGTTATTGGTGATTTTTCAAACAGGCTACAGTACAGACCAGACTGTTACCACAACCCAATGTTTTTTCAGTACCAGGCTTATTGGCTTTGCCAACACTAACTGCCACCTTCAAACCTAACCAATACCTCTGTCTAAAATACAGATCAGTGTGTCACAAGATCTAGTCTTTTTCCCCAATTCATTGGCTTTGCCAACTAACAACAGAACTGAATACATGCACCAAAGGGCATGCCACAACAACCATTACTATGTCACTAGCCATAGCTGATGGCTCATACTGAACATTCCTCTTGACCCAAAAAGATCTATCAAATGACAAAACCACAATTATTTCTTATGTTATCTGGCTACAAAAAATAAAGCAACACAGTATAGATGGGGTTTTCTTTTCATAACAGTAGTACATACAATACTGGCCATTAAAATTACTACACCACGAAGATGACGTGCTACAGATGTGAAATTTAACTGAAAGAAAGAAGATGCTGTGATATGCAAATGATTAGCTTTTCAGAGCATTCACGCAAGGTTGGCGTTGGTGGCGACACCTACAACATGCTGACATGAGGAAAGTTTCGAACAGATTTCTCATACATGAACAGTAATTGACCGGAGTTGCCTGAAGAAACATCGTCGTGATGCCTCGTGTAAGGAGGAGAAATGCGTACCATCATGTTTCCAACTTTGAGATCCAATGACTGTTAGCAGAATATGGAATTGGTGGGTTCAGGAGGGTAATACAGAACGCTGTGCTGGATCCCAACAGTCTCATGTCACTAGCAGTCGAGATGACAGGCATCTTATCCGAATGGCTGTGGATCGTGCAGCCACACTTCAATCCCTGAGTCAACAGATGGGGACGTTTGCAAGACAACAACCACCTGCACGAACAGTTCAATCACGTTTGCAGCAGCAGGTACTATCAGCTCTGAGTCCATGGCTGCGGTTACCCTTGACACTGCATCACAGACAGGAGCACCTGCGATGGTGTACGCAACGATGAACCTGCGTGCATGAATGGCAAAACCTCACTTGTTCGGATGAATCCAGGTTCTGTTTACAGCATCATGATAGTAGCATCCGTGTTTGGTGACATCGCGGTGAACGCACATTGGAAGCGTGTATTTGTCATCACCATACTGGCGTATCACCCGGTGTGATGGTATGGGGTGCCATTGGTTACACGTCTCTGTCACTTCTTGTTCGCATTGACGGCACTTTGAACAGTGGACGTTACATTTCAGATGTGTTACAACCCGTGGCTCTACCCTTCATTTGATCCCTGCAAAACCCTACATTTTGGCAGGATAATGCAGGACCACACGTTGCAGGTCCTGTACGAGCCTTTCTGGATACAGAAAATGTTCAACTGCTGCCCTGGGCAGCACATTCTCCAGATATCTCACCAATTGAAAACATCTGGTCAATGGTGGCCGAGCAACTGGCTCGTCACAATACACCAGTCACTACCGTATTTACTCGAATGTAAGCCGCACTCGAATCTAAGCCGCACCTGAAAAATGAGACTCGAAATAAAGGAAAAAAAAAATTCCCAAATCTAAGCCACACCTGAAATTTGAGACTCTAAATTCAAGGGGAGAGAAAAGTTTTAGGCCCCACCTTCAAATCGAAACAAAGTTGGTCCATTGTAATATGAGACACAATTTAGGTCGAATGAATGACGATACAGCTACAGTAGTTTGGTTAGAGTCGAAAGCTTAGCAGTTAAGCTTTACCAGGTAGCCATTGCTATGCGTCAGGCGCTCCGTTCGTATTTATACGGATACCTTCCTTTTTCACGTGCTTCGTCTGGTTTGAATTGATTGCTTATTTTGCTTTGATCTGATAAGTGCCATTATCTATGTTATAGGTATTTACGTCAGTCACTCCAAGCTGAAAATGCATTACTATACTGTGTCATGCATTGTTTGTCGCATTCTGATAGTGCGTGTTTACGGCCTGTCGCTGCTCGCGGCATGGCTTGCTTTTGTGCGTGCTACCGCCGCCTACAATTAAAAAGAGAAGAATCGTCTTATTACCGAAACAATGGCAAGAGACTGCTATTTGTTGTTACTTACACTGCTGCTTTCTTTGATAATGATCAACAAGAACCAAATAATAGATTGCTTATGATAGAACATGTTCTGAACGAGAGTTTGGCGAAAATTTTTCTCCGTTTGAAAATCTTTGCGGCCGCTTCTTTAGTACATCAAATTCTGCACAGAAATTAGTCATCTTAGATTTAAAAATCTAGTCAGTTGCCGTGCTTCATTTCTGACTGTATCACTATTAGGCACAAGAGTAATACGAATATAAACATGACACGATACGTATATTCTTCCACGTTTGCTGTTGTCTCACTCTAGTTTCGTAGTTTATTTGGCAGACAGGATTTAAATGAGATAGAAGCAAACACGAAAGAATACATGGCAAAATGTTTATATTTGTATTATTCTTATGGTGAAGAGAATACTGCATGTGATTCACATTTCATGAGGTTCCTATTAGCAACCATTTCTTCTCACAGGTAGGAAAAAAATTCAGAACGTAGAGTTGGCCATATTGACAAAAATCCCAGTATTATCAGTCGGATTTTCGTAGTACATTGAAATTCGAAGATGAACAATACGGAATTTGTATTTACTTCGTTGGATAATGTATGAAAATGCAGTGGTCGAAACTCGGGCGGAGAAAAAAGCTCGTCTTCCAATTTTTTTTTTTTAATTTTATTTATTGACGTAGAGCTTTTGGCGCCAGTATTTATCTTTGTGCCTACAAAGGATGCCTGTGTAGCGCTACATATATTCGACGGCAGAAGTTAGTTGTGGCGGCACCTATCAACATTTTTCAGAACTTCAGTTTGCTGTGCACTCGATTCTAAGCCACAGGCGGTTTTTTGGATTACAAAAACCGGAAAAAAGTGTGGCTTAGATTCGAGTAAATACGGTACTCTTTATGAACTGTGGTATCGTGTTGAAACTGCATGGGCAGCTGTACCTGTACACGCCATCCATTCTCTGTTTGACTCAATGCCCAGGCGTATCAAGGCCGTCATTACGGGGTGCTGATTTGTCAGGGTCTATGCACCCAAACTGGGTGAAAATGTAATCACATGTCAGTCCTAGTATAATATATTTGTCCAATGAATACCTGTTCATCATCTGCATTTCTTCTTGGTGTAGAAATTTTAATGGCCAGTAGTGTATTTAATCTAGCACACAAATGTTGGTGTTCTGAAATAGTCAGATGGCATTTTTGCTATTCTTTCACTTCTCAGCAATGTGGAAAATTTACCGTACAACTTTTGTCAAGAACATCCATCAAGAGTATTGTTTGGGCCTATTATAATCTTAATCACTGTTAGATCCTTAATTCTGATACTGTATTCAATTTCCTGTATCACATCTTTTATTATAAACTGTACTTTCACCATTTGGTTCTGGGCTAAGTGAAGTGTGTGTTTACATTCTGCTCAGTGTGAACACATCACCATTTGACAGTGATGTTCCTTTCAGAGTGAACTGACCTTAAAAGTGCACAAATGTTAGCATCAAATTAGGCAAACACTCACTTCATGCGACACACCGAAACTGTTTGGTTACAAAGTGACAGAATGACTTGCCAGCAGGGGCCTACTCAGCTTCAGGAGGCAGGACTTCAAGTACTGTTGATACACACATTTAGAAGTAGGGAAAAAACTATTAGGTATCTTCTGGAAATGTTAGATCATTCTTCAAGGAGGGAAGGTTGAGAGGCAGCCAGCTGTTGTAAGTGGAACAGAAAGTTGTTGGGGGAAGAAAACACCTACTTCCCATCTACAGGCTCAAACTCTGAACTTTCTCATATGTTTGAAGCATTAATAACACGAACAATCCAACTGAAATCTCAATATTCACATTCCTGAAAAGGTCCCGACAACTATACATAAAATACAGGTGACAGATTTGAGGCAGTCACCATCATCTTTATGAAGTGGTCACAAATGCAGTCTCGACACTGCCACTGGTGAAAGCTGATTGTTAGTGTCATTATGTCCTGCAGGTAAAAAAGGCAGTTTATGTTACATGGATATTGGTGGGAAAAACACTGTGCTCAAACTTAATTTTAGTTACTTCCAACAAACTACTTTGCACACAAACGAAGAAACCGTATATCTAATTATCCACACTGCAAAGTCGTAATGCAAAGGAACTTAAGATCTGTAACATGCAGCTTCCCATGTAACTTCTTATCAATATAAATGGCATCATACACTCCTGGAAATTGAAATAAGAACACCGTGAATTCATTGTTCCAGGAAGGGGAAACTTTATTGTCACATTCCTGGGGTCAGATACATCACATGATCACACTGACAGAACCACAGGCACATAGACACAGGCAACAGAGCATGCACAATGTCGGCACTAGTACAGTGTATATCCACCTTTCGCAGCAATGCAGGCTGCTATTCTCCCATGGAGACGATCGTAGAGATGCTGGATGTAGTCCTGTGGAATGGCTTGCCATGCCATTTCCACCTGGCGCCTCAGTTGGACCAGCGTTCGTGCTGGACGTGCAGACCGCGTGAGACGACGCTTCATCCAGTCCCAAACATGCTCAATGGGGGACAGATCCGGAGATCTTGCTGGCCAGGGTAGTTGACTTACACCTTCTAGAGCACGTTGGGTGGCACGGGATACATGCGGACGTGCATTGTCCTGTTGGAACAGCAAGTTCCCTTGCCGGTCTAGGAATGGTAGAACGATGGGTTCGATGACGGTTTGGATGTACCGTGCACTATTCAGTGTCCCCTCGACTATCACCTGTGGTGTACGGCCAGTGTAGGAGATCGCTCCCCACACCATGATGCCGGGTGTTGGCCCTGTGTGCCTCGGTCGTATGCAGTCCTGATTGTGGCGCTCACCTGCACGGCGCCAAACACGCATACGACCATCATTGGCACCAAGGCAGAAGCGACTCTCATCGCTGAAGACGACACGTCTCCATTCGTCCCTCCATTCACGCCTGTCGCGACACCACTGGAGGCGGGCTGCACGATGTTGGGGCGTGAGCGGAAGATGGCCTAACGGTGTGCGGGACCGTAGCCTAGCTTCATGGAGACGGTTGCGAATGGTCCTCGCCGATACCCCAGGAGCAACAGTGTCCCTAATTTGCTGGGAGGTGGCGGTGCGGTCCCCTACGGCACTGCGTAGGATCCTACGGTCTTGGCGTGCGTCCGTGCGTCGCTGCGGTCCGGTCCCAGGTCGACGGGCACGTGCACCTTCCGCCGACCACTGGCGACAACATCGATGTACTGTGGAGACCTCACGCCCCACGTGTTGAGCAATTCGGCGGTACGTCCACCCGGCCTCCCGCATGCCCACTATACGCCCTCGCTCAAAGTCCGTCAACTGCACATACGGTTCACGTCCACGCTGTCGCGGCATGCTACCAGTGTTAAAGACTGCGATGGAGCTCCGTATGCCACGGCAAACTGGCTGACACTGACGGCGGCGGTGCACAAATGCTGCGCAGCTAGCGCCATTCGACGGCCAACACCGCGGTTCCTGGTGTGTCCGCTGTGCCGTGCGTGTGATCATTGCTTGTACAGCCCTCTCGCAGTGTCCGGAGCAAGTATGGTGGGTCTGACACACCGGTGTCAATGTGTTCTTTTTTCCATTTCCAGGAGTGTATCTATCATACCTGAAATGTACGACTGTGGAAGGTCAAATTCATGATACTGTTACAAGGCAAAGATGGTGTGTTTTGACGGGACTCAACTTCTACCCACATGGAAAGAAAATACAATGAAGTCGTGATGGTGGAGGAGGGAAGGTATGATAATTTCATGGCGAACCTTCAAAAGAAAAATGTAAAAGTGTCTTTTTTTAATGTTGATAGGACATACACATCTGCTGCTTCTAATATGTTAATAATTTTTAACTTGCGTTGGACTGTGTACGACTGAATATACACAAATTACATTTTGGTGGACATTTGGAAATGTTAATTAACATCACCAGTAATGTAGATACCATAATTAACACCACAACAATTATTATATTTCATTTTAACCCTTTATGACAAAAATTTTTTTCTTTATGTGGCAATGTGACTTTTTAATGATTTAAGATGCAAGATTTAAACAAAGAAGTACCCATTTTCATAACATACTTTGTACACTTGGCTTCATTTTATGGACTGAAGTACATTGAAAATCCACTTTTACAATTTTCAACAGACTTCAAAAAATGCGGGAAAATGTAATATGAGGGTAATGATGTTTTAAGGTGTACAAGTTACGTATAGGATACCCCCTTACATTTTCACACCTTCTGTATGATACGTACATAACAGGCATAAAAAGACCTAATGAAGGTTTATTATCTAATAAAAACTGCTGATGTAACAAACTGATAGCTGTCTGGGAAGTAGGAACATTTGACTCAATTTATACATAATAATAGATGTTTCTGCAAGCTTGCAGGTGTCATTCATTATTTAAAGAAAGAAATATTGCACTAGTTACGTATTTTTTGTACTTAGCACAATGTGTTTCGAGATTTTTCTCATTAAGTGCAAATATGTACATAAATATTTTGTGTCATGTTTGAATGTGTGTTATTCTGTGTCTCTTCCACTGTAGTCATCTTTTTGAGGTTATAAGGTATACACATATGCTAACTACCACTCACATTGATTGTGTAACATCACAAAAAACACACATGTAAATACTGCACCTGACAACAAGAATAAATTTTCTGTAAAGGAGAGCTTCCAATTTTAAGTTTGACAAGTTTCATTTTAAAAAAATAATTTTTTAACCTTCAAGAGTAATGTTTGTCTTCACTGAAGTTGTTTCTAACTAATTTCTTTGTTAGAATCTTCATTTCTAGCGTTTTTGTTGCAGTTACTTCTTACACTTTGTTGTAGTTTCTTTGTCATGGTTGTTCATTGCAGGTTTCTGTATTGTAGCTGTCCATTGCTAATTTGTTTATTGAAGAGGCTTCTAAGAAATCTGAGACCATCCAGCAAGTTCTGTGTTTTCATGAGGAATTTGCCAGTTGACACAGTTGCAGTGTGCTTTGTGAAAAGGACTGTTTGAAATGTCTTCTGACTGGGGCCACCGGGAAAGTGTGCTGACTGTGATATATAAGACAAACACAAAACAGACTTCGTTCAGGCTGGGAATAAGTGTTCTCATTTGAAGACTCTGTTTCAAAGTGAATATGCTTCCAGTGATGACTGTGTGCTAAATGTTTTGACAGAATAACAATAATGATAGTATCTGAACAAGGTGAAGCCTCGCATGGTGCAGATGATGCAGATTTTGCATCAATAGAGGAAGAATTAAATACCCTGAATCAGTCAACTACAGAGGTAGGTGTTAGTCCTGTTAAGAAACCGTGGTCAATGAAGTCGAGTCCTAAGCTCTATCCATCAAGAATATGCACAGAAATTACTAAGGCTATGGATGAATACACAACAGCAAAACTGACTACACTCTTCAAAGTAGAAATTCCATCTTCAGAAGAAAATTAACCAAAGCACTCTTGCCGGGAATTTTTCACAAATATCAATTCAGCTGTTGAATATTTTGCATCCTACAGTGAAAAGGCACAGGTTTTAACTATTATTCCAGAGACACTTTAAAAGAAAATAATTTTGAACCACATTGAATCAGTATCAAAAGTACATGGTAGACAAATCGAGAAACGTGGGGTATGTAAAAGGAGTCTTTGGAAGACCAGGTCCCTATTATGGTCATCCTGTAGAAGCGGCTCAAGTTCAAATAGCTCAGTCATTTTATCTGGAACGATAAATGGGATTGTTCTCACCAGAGTGCCAACAAAAAAGACACTAACTGTAACAGTTGAAGGTCAAAAAGTTGTGAAAGTGAAGAGGTAACGCTTTCAGTATTAAAGAAAGTTTTGCACTTTATAAGAGCAACTATACAACTCCACATATTGGAAGATCAAACTTCTATACCCTACGACTTAAGTGGGTAGTTCCACAACCACCTAGAGGTGTCCGTTTATGTGTGTGCTGCGCGATTTTTGAACTTTGTGTGGTAACTTCGAAGAACTTACTGGAGCACGTGACATATGACACCTTGTTGGGTGTGTGAAGTCATTAGTAGTCTATAACATAAAGCGAGATACTTGTTTGTTTCCAGAATGTGGTGACTGCCCTGGAAAGGGAGGACTGTGTTTATGGACACTTTGCCTGAAAGATGTAGCAGATAACTCTGCAGAAATTACATATGCGACATGCGAGGAAAATAAACTAATTAAGAAAACTGTTGCCTTTGACAATTTTGTTGGTGAACTTGGTAAATGGTCAGTGAAAGCTGTAACACACCAGCATCTGAAGAAGTTGCAACAACAACATACTGCAGAAAAAGTGTGTGTAGAGACTGAAGAACCATGTTTAGTGCTTCACTGTAATTTTACTGAGAACTGGTCTGTAATTCCCCCACAAGTACAAGGGAATCATTTGAGTAATGACCAGGTTTCAGTTTTTACAGAAGTGACATTTTCAAATCAAGGCCACAAGTGTTTCACAGGACATGACTCAGCAAATGCTTTGCTAGCAATGTGCAAAATTCTTCAACTGCAAACAGGGGCAGAGAAGATCATTATTTCTGACTATGCTCCTAGTCACTTTAAAAATCGTTACCAGCTGTTTGAATTGAGAAAGTCGCCTGTGCCAACTGACTGAGTATACAGTGCTACTGGTCATGGGAAGGCGCCTTGTGACTGTAGGAGGCCTGCTGAAGCACCATGCTACAAAGCAATCTTTCCAGACCAAATACAGCTGTGATTCACGATGCTGAGGATTTTATAAGAGTCATGAAATCTTACACATCCCCAGCCCTCATTCTTTTGTCCAAACAGGAAATCTAAGAACTCCATGAGCAGAAAGAAGAAGAATGGCCCAAACAAACTACTCTTGTGAAAGGAATTCAGAAGACATTTTTGAACTCAAAGTGATGGGCGAACTCCTACTGTACGCACTTCAGAGAGCAAGAAAAAAGAAATTTCGTTCATTCAGCTGACACCTCAGAAACAGCAGAAACAACAAATATTCAGATTCACAACCTGAGAAGGAAGATGTTTGTGGCATGTGACTGACAGGTGGATTGTAGAGATTATTGACACCAGTTATAACTTAAACGAAATTGTAGTGAACTTTATGCCACCACATGGACCAGCTACCGGATACAGGTTTCCAGCTGAAAGATAGCAACAATGCCATCAGTGCTCACTTGCCGTATACAGTGTGTTGAAATTCTAAGTGCTGCAGTTCCCATTGGTTCAACAGGAAGGCGTATATCAAAGGAAGATACAGAAGCAGTGGCACACATTTTTAATTCATTTACTGGCTAATTTCAGCACAAAACACAGTGCACAGAAGTTGTATAAACTGAACCTTTAAGTCTCTGGACCGTTTACATACATTTTGGAACCAATTAAAATGCTTGAAAAAATGAGTCGCTTACTCATCTTTCAAAACTAAAATTATGTTAAATAAGGCTAGGTTTTTATTTTTATGAGCGTGTTATGTGATAATAAAACAGGTTTTATGCATGGCAAAAATTTCAATTTTTTTATAAAACCTGTTCAACCTAAAAGTGGAAGATCACCTTTTCAGGGAATATAGAACTATGTGATACTAATAATAATAATAATAATAATAATAATAATAAAATTTTCACGGAATGGCATTTTTGAAATTTTTTTTTTCCATAAACTATTAAACAAGTTCAGAATGCTATGGTAAAAGAACTTTGACAGGTAAGACCAAGTAGAGGATTTCCGTTATCATAAAGCATTTATCTTTTAAATAAAAGAACAAAATATATGGAATTGTTCTAGAAATACAGCATTTTAATTTTTTTCCCAAAATTTACATCTTCAAAATGGTATGCACAGTCTCATCTTTGAAGGGCTGTATCTCTGAGCAGAAACTTTTTTGGAGAAAACTAAAACTAATACTTGTTCCTTACTTAGTTCTTCACTTTAACATATGCTAAATTCAATAACATCCGAGACTATGAAAGTAAGATTTTTTTCCTAGCTTGGCTGAACTGATATGAACTATGCCTTATAAATATGTCACTTAACCAATAATTTTATGAAGATCTCATTTTCTATCCAAACAAGACTAAAGCTAATACACAAGCAGTTTAATACATAAGGCAAAGGACAACATAGGCTAAACAAGCTATCAAACTGAGGTCCACTCTTGGGTCAGATAAAATTAACAAAAAGACAAAAAAGATTACATGAATCAATAATAAATAGAACTTTTTTACATAGGGCGCAATCCTGGGAAACAACACAAGATTGAAGAAGACAAAGCCATACAAATGGATTTTTTGAGAAGTTGAAGAGTTTCAATGCGAGAGAAGATACCAAATAAAAAAATTGTGAAGCAAAAGAAAACTCGCATGCGCGTCACCGAAGAGGTGAAGAAACGGAGTTTCAAATGGTATGGGCATGTGATGTGGTTAGGTGATGAACGGCTGGCGAATACACAGTTAAGATGAAGAAACTGATCATTCTTGCTTCATGAAATCCATTAACGCTGTCTAAGTTACATGAAAACACAGCTAACTGTGGAAGTCTCAAAAAATTTGGCCTGACAATGAAGAAAGTTACGTCACACAATAGACCACCTGTCAGGGCAACCGATTAATAGTAGGCAATAAATTTTAATTTGTTCCACCAAGTTTCATATAATCGATGACAAGACTAAATGCTGTCGACTCTCTAAAAAAATATATTTATTACAAACACATTCATTTTACTTTTGATATGAAATATTTTAGATTTTACAAAATCGTCAATTAAAATCTACCGGTAAGAGAGTCGTTATGTGAATGTCACACTGAGGTAATTACTTTTTTCTCATAAAGTCTTAAACCACATTTATTTTCATGTAGAACAGATCGTCAAAGTCTGGCTATACTGTTACCGCAAACACAGTTAGCTTGCGTGATGTGTCGATGAAATAAAATTATCAACTGTAAACTGTACACATACCTACAGCAGCGAACGACTGTTTCAACTCTGTCAAATGAAACACACATCCCCGCCATGCCCTTCGTGTTGATACCACGTGACCAGCGGGTTCACACCACTGGTCCACATTGACTTATAAGTGAATATCGTAATCCAAATAAGAACGATGCCGCGAAACTAAATGTCACGCACGTGTGTTATAAATGAAACTCTAGATATGAGATGGAATCAATGAAATAATCTCGATGAGAAATAGCTCTACTATGACATTGTAGTAGCATACAAATATCTATTGCCCAATTCACAAAAAAAAAAAAAAAAAAAATTGCCGGCCGAAGTGGCCGAGCGGTTCTAGGCGCTACAGTCTGGAACCGCGCGTCCGCTTCGGTCGCAGGTTCGAATCCTGCCTCGGGCATGGCTGTGTGTGGCGTCCTTAGGTTAGCTAGGTTTAAGTAGTTCTAAGTTCTAGGGGACTGATGACCACAGCAGTTAAGTCCCATAGTGCTCAGAGCCATTTGAACCATTTTTGAACAAAAAAAATTGTCACTAGTTCAGAATCGCTCTAAGGCGTTCATCATAAGAATAAACTTGATGTAAACATTACACTATGTATTCTTCTGCGTTTCCTGTAATCGTATTGGATTTCGTTCCACGTGAAGCGTAAGCCAAGCTGTCTCGAGTATAATCAAACACGATGATAAGTATTCGTTCTATTTTGTGCGTTACACGCTCATCGACACGGCGACAATATCAACAGCTTTACCGGCGCATTTAAACTAGGACAGCACTGGCCAACCAGCTAGTCATGCTAACCTGCAGTTGTAAAAAGCTCGTCTCGAGCAGACAAATAATACAGCTTCGAATGTCATTTAATGTTTAAATAGAATGAAATAATGTAAGGCAAAACTCCGGCAGTATGCTCCATACGCGACATACGGAAACCTCCCACAGAACTGTAATTTAATACAAGAGTGATGAAAATTGCCAACTTAAGCACAGTGTAATTTTTCTGCGTAAGCTAAGTGTGACGAAAGAGCGTATTGCAGAGATTTCAGCGCATAGTTAAATACTGAAGCCAGTGAAGGTATTATTTATAGTCAGTCGTCAGGTAATCTTTGAACTCCTTCCATATCAGAATCCGAGGAATCCATTTCAGCACTGGAAGCGTCATCTGCAATGTTGATAACGAGGAGATTAACAACAGAATTCATGTAGCCAACCACGTGTTACGTCTTCTCCTCTATTTTTATGACTTGCACACCTCCAGTGTTTGGCAGTGACGAGTGACGAAGGTTCGTGCATTAGTTCCAGCACGCCTGACAGCTTAACGTCTAGTTATTTCTCGCCACAAATCCGTTAGCTTGGCTCCAGATAATTTCTGTTCGGTTCAAATTGCAAATGATAAGGCGGCAAGGGTAGAAATGCAGCATTTGAATGGTGTGTTCGACGCTGTGACAATTACTGTTTTCCGTATTTCTACGATGCTTAGCACGCTGGATCGCGTGTAACCATACCTGCGGTAAAAACAGTGGATAGAGTCCAAACAAAGAGTCTTAAAATTTTCTTAACTTAAGCGTTCTAAATTAATAATCTTTTATAAAATATCGATAATTAATAAATAATATTTGCAATGAAAACTGGAATTTTGCGATCAATATGTAATTAACAAAGACAAGAACTCCATGCAAATGCATGTTTTTATAGGATCATTGGGCATAGTAACTTAGTAGTTACTTTCTGATTCCAAATAGGAGCACTTCCCCGTTCATATTTTGACCTTTTCGGGAATAAAAACATATAAGGATTGAAGAAAAAAGGTGGAGCGGGGGGGGGGGTTAGTTACAGGATCAGAAATCTAAGATTCTCACGATAGACAGACAACCCTCTGCTGAATGTGTCATAAACAGCTGCAAGCGATCTTGTGGGACCTCACTAGCAAATTTCGATTCTTAAACAGAAATCATTCTGTAAACTGTCTTCGCAGTGTGTGCGCGAATCTCACAAGTTACTGTAGTTCTATATGTGTGTGTTAATTTGCTTGGAACTAAAAGTTCCAGACGTGTACTCCTTGCACAGTGGGTAAAAGGAAAGAGTCTTATTAGTTCAGATTTTTTTTTAATGCGTGTGATGAGAGTCTCCCGTCGGGTAGACCGCTTGCCTGGTGCAAGTCTTTCGATGTGACGCCACTGCGGCGACTTGCGCGTCGATGGGTATGAAATGATGATGACTAGGACAACACAACACCCAGTCCCTGAGCGGAGAAAATCTCCGACCCAGCTGGGAATCGAACCTGGGCCCTTAGGATTGACAGTCTGTCACACTGACCACTCAGCTACTGGGGGATGCTAGTACTGGGGCAAGGGGGTTCTTCCCCAAAGTACCATTATCCAAGATGGTGGCGATGACGTCATCCAAGATGGCGGCCATTACGTCAGTTAATGACATCATCCAAGATGGTGGCCTGATGTTATTCAAGATGGCGGATTTTGGTGGGAAGATAGGTCAATTGGGCTACCTCCACTAACCTAACCCCCTCCCACAGAAAATGGCGGGAAGTTCAAATTTCATTAGGACAATGCAACTCACCTCTACTAACCTAAGAAAATGGCTCGAAGATAGGTCACTTGGGCTACCTCCACTAACCTAAGTCACCCAACCGCCACCTCCTCCTAGTAGGGATTGGTTGGGGAGAGGACTCAACCAGTGCTGGACATAAGTCTATTTTTAAACTATTTAATGCAGTACAGTCATCCAGTGTGTTCACCATGTGGTCCGGACTCCAACTGACCCAGTATACAGTACTGCCATCAGAGGGCGCTCTCATCTGTGACATAATCCAAGATGGCTGCCATGATGTCAGCTGATGACACAAGTACCATTATCCAAGATGGCGGGAAACGAGTGTGTTTGTCTCGAGGTCTAGTACACAGTACCACCACCAGAGAGCACTGTCATCCATTCTGTGATGTAGTCCAAGATGGTGGGAGAAAATTTTGGGAGCCAATAGGAGCCCTTAGTTCTGTCACGTGTAAGATTTCAACCAGTAGGATGGCAGTATCTGGTGACGTCATTGGAGGGGGTATAGGGAAGCTCAGCAGCTCTGGGACCTCAGTCTTGTTCAGTCAGTCAGCAGCAGCAGCAGAAGAAGAAGAAGGAGAAGAACAATGGAGTTTCAACAGCGGTTGCCCTCCAGCACAGTCATGCTGAACAGGAGGAAAAGGAGAAGTAAGCATCCCATATCACACCTTTCTCTCTGGCTAGCCTTATTATTATTATTATCATTATTCATTGTTTCCTCATATTGGTCCATGTCTAATGCTTCCTTGTCTTTGTCCAGTTGTAGCCATCGACGCATCCAAGCCATCAGGGTCGAGCACCAACGTGCCAATCTCTGCCATGTCTGGACCTGTAGCAACCTCGCCTGCCATCCTGTCAAGACCTGCAGTGACCTCTAGACCTGCGGTGGTAACAACCTCCAGCACGTCTGAACCAGTAGTGGCCACGTGGGATCCGGTAGCGCACATAGCCCACTTGCTGGAGCAGGACAAGGAGCTGCAGTGACCTCTAGACTCGCGGTGGTAACAACCTCCAGCACGTCTGAACCAGTAGTGGCCACATGAGATCTGGTAGCGCACGTAGCCCACTTGCTGGAGCAGGACAAGGAGCTGCAGTGACCTCTAGACCTGCGGTGGTAACAACCTCCAGCACGTCTGAACCAGTAGTGGCCACATGGGATCTGGTAGCGCACGTAGCCCACTTGCTGGAGCAGGACAAGGAGCTGCAGTGACCTCTAGACCTGCGGTGGTAACAACCTCCAGCACGTCTGAACCAGTAGTGGCCACATGGGATCTGGTAGCGCACGTAGCCCACTTGCTGGAGCAGGACAAGGAGCTGCAGTGACCTCTAGACCTGCGGTGGTAACAACCTCCAGCACGTCTGAACCAGTAGTGGCCACATGGGATCTGGTAGCGCACGTAGCCCACTTGCTGGAGCAGGACAAGGAGCTGCAGTGACCTCTAGACCTGCGGTGGTAACAACCTCCAGCACGTCTGAACCAGTAGTGGCCACATGGGATCTGGTAGCGCACGTAGCCCACTTGCTGGAGCAGGACAAGGAGCTGCAGTGACCTCTAGACCTGCGGTGGTAACAACCTCCAGCACGTCTGAACCAGTAGTGGCCACATGGGATCTGGTAGCGCACGTAGCCCACTTGCTGGAGCAGGACAAGGAGCTGCAGTGACCTCTAGACCTGCGGTGGTAACAACCTCCAGCACGTCTGAACCAGTAGTGGCCACATGGGATCTGGTAGCGCACGTAGCCCACTTGCTGGAGCAGGACAAGGAGCTGCAGTGACCTCTAGACCTGCGGTGGTATCAACCTCCAGCACGTCTGAACCACTAGTGGCCACATGGGATCTGGTAGCGCACGTAGCCCACTTGCTGGAGCAGGACAAGGAGCTGCAGTGACCTCTAGAACTGCGGTGGTAACAACCTCCAGCACGTCTGAACCAGTAGTGGCCACATGGGATCTGGTAGCGCACGTAGCCCACTTGCTGGAGCAGGACAAGGAGCTGCAGTGACCTCTAGACCTGCGGTGGTAACAACCTCCAGCACGTCTGAACCAGTAGTGGCCACATGGGATCTGGTAGCGCACGTAGCCCACTTGCTGGAGCAGGACAAGGAGCTGCAGTGACCTCTAGACCTGCGGTGGTAACAACCTCCAGCACGTCTGAACCAGTAGTGGCCACGTGGGATCTGGTAGCGCACATAGCCCACTTGCTGGAGCAGGACAAGGAGCTGCAGTGACCTCTAGACCTGCGGTGGTAACAACCTCCAGCACGTCTGAACCAGTAGTGGCCACGTGGGATCTGGTAGCGCACATAGCCCACTTGCTGGAGCAGGACAAGGAGCTGCAGTGACCTCTAGACCTGCGGTGGTAACAACCTCCAGCACGTCTGAACCAGTAGTGGCCACATGGGATCTGGTAGCGCACGTAGCCCACTTGCTGGAGCAGGACAAGGAGCTGCAGTGACCTCTAGACCTGCGGTGGTAACAACCTCCAGCACGTCTGAACCAGTAGTGGCCACATGGGATCTGGTAGCGCACGTAGCCCACTTGCTGGAGCAGGACAAGGAGCTGCAGTGACCTCTAGACCTGCGGTGGTAACAACCTCCAGCACGTCTGAACCAGTAGTGGCCACATGGGATCTGGTAGCGCACGTAGCCCACTTGCTGGAGCAGGACAAGGAGCTGCAGTGACCTCTAGACCTGCGGTGGTAACAACCTCCAGCACGTCTGAACCAGTAGTGGCCACATGGGATCTGGTAGCGCACGTAGCCCACTTGCTGGAGCAGGACAAGGTGCTGCAGTGACCTCTAGACCTGCGGTGGTAACAACCTCCAGCACGTCTGAACCAGTAGTGGCCACATGGGATCTGGTAGCGCACGTAGCCCACTTGCTGGAGCAGGACAAGGAGCTGCAGTGACCTCTAGACCTGCGGTGGTAACAACCTCCAGCACGTCTGAACCAGTAGTGGCCACATGGGATCTGGTAGCGCACGTAGCCCACTTGCTGGAGCAGGACAAGGAGCTGCAGTGACCTCTAGACCTGCGGTGGTAACAACCTCCAGCACGTCTGAACCAGTAGTGGCCACGTGGGATCTGGTAGCGCACATAGCCCACTTGCTGGAGCAGGACAAGGAGCTGCAGTGACCTCTAGACCTGCGGTGGTAACAACCTCCAGCACGTCTGAACCAGTAGTGGCCACATGGGATCTGGTAGCGCACGTAGCCCACTTGCTGGAGCAGGACAAGGAGCTGCAGTGACCTCTAGACCTGCGGTGGTAACAACCTCCAGCACGTCTGAACCAGTAGTGGCCACATGGGATCTGGTAGCGCACGTAGCCCACTTGCTGGAGCAGGACAAGGAGCTGCAGTGACCTCTAGACCTGCGGTGGTAACAACCTCCAGCACGTCTGAACCAGTAGTGGCCACATGGGATCTGGTAGCGCACGTAGCCCACTTGCTGGAGCAGGACAAGGAGCTGCAGTGACCTCTAGACCTGCGGTGGTAACAACCTCCAGCACGTCTGAACCAGTAGTGGCCACGTGGGATCTGGTAGCGCACATAGCCCACTTGCTGGAGCAGGACAAGGAGCTGCAGTGACCTCTAGACCTGCGGTGGTAACAACCTCCAGCACGTCTGAACCAGTAGTGGCCACATGGGATCTGGTAGCGCACGTAGACCACTTGCTGGAGCAGGACAAGGAGCTGCAGTGACCTCTAGACCTGCGGTGGTAACAACCTCCAGCACGTCTGAACCAGTAGTGGCCACATGGGATCTGGTAGCGCACGTAGCCCACTTGCTGGAGCAGGACAAGGAGCTGCAGTGACCTCTAGACCTGTGGTGGTAACAACCTCCAGCACGTCTGAACCAGTAGTGGCCACATGGGATCTGGTAGCGCACGTAGCCCACTTGCTGGAGCAGGACAAGGAGCTGCAGTGACCTCTAGACCTGCGGTGGTAACAACCTCCAGCACGTCTGAACCAGTAGTGGCCACGTGGGATCCGGTAGCGCACATAGCCCACTTGCTGGAGCAGGACAAGGAGCTGCAGTGACCTCTAGACCTGCGGTGGTAACAACCTCCAGCACGTCTGAACCAGTAGTGGCCACGTGGGATCTGGTAGCGCACATAGCCCACTTGCTGGAGCAGGACAAGGAGCTGCAGTGACCTCTAGACCTGCGGTGGTAACAACCTCCAGCACGTCTGAACCAGTAGTGGCCACATGGGATCTGGTAGCGCACGTAGCCCACTTGCTGGAGCAGGACAAGGAGCTGCAGTGACCTCTAGACCTGCGGTGGTAACAACCTCCAGCACGTCTGAACCAGTAGTGGCCACTTGGGATCTGGTAGCGCACGTAGCCCACTTGCTGGAGCAGGACAAGGAGCTGCAGTGACCTCTAGACCTGCGGTGGTAACAACCTCCAGCACGTCTGAACCAGTAGTGGCCACGTGGGATCTGGTAGCGCACATAGCCCACTTGCTGGAGCAGGACAAGGAGCTGCAGTGACCTCTAGACCTGCGGTGGTAACAACCTCCAGCACGTCTGAACCAGTAGTGGCCACATGGGATCTGGTAGCGCACGTAGACCACTTGCTGGAGCAGGACAAGGAGCTGCAGTGACCTCTAGACCTGCGGTGGTAACAACCTCCAGCACGTCTGAACCAGTAGTGGCCACATGGGATCTGGTAGCGCACGTAGCCCACTTGCTGGAGCAGGACAAGGAGCTGCAGTGACCTCTAGACCTGTGGTGGTAACAACCTCCAGCACGTCTGAACCAGTAGTGGCCACATGGGATCTGGTAGCGCACGTAGCCCACTTGCTGGAGCAGGACAAGGAGCTGCAGTGACCTCTAGACCTGCGGTGGTAACAACCTCCAGCACGTCTGAACCAGTAGTGGCCACGTGGGATCCGGTAGCGCACATAGCCCACTTGCTGGAGCAGGACAAGGAGCTGCAGTGACCTCTAGACTCGCGGTGGTAACAACCTCCAGCACGTCTGAACCAGTAGTGGCCACATGGGATCTGGTAGCGCACGTAGCCCACTTGCTGGAGCAGGACAAGGAGCTGCAGTGACCTCTAGACCTGTGGTGGTAACAACCTCCAGCACGTCTGAACCAGTAGTGGCCACGTGGGATCTGGTAGCGCACATAGCCCACTTGCTGGAGCGGGACAAGGAGCTGCTGTTGTCCATCCCATTCATTGATTTGTGTGATGAGGACGCACGATCGGCCCCCAACACTTCGAATGCTGTCACTGGCAGTGGTCCTAAACAACAACAAGATGGAGGTCAGTACTGGTCACCAACATATGACCCATCCCACCAGAACATCCCTGTGATAGTGCAACCACAGAATGCAGATACTGTAGATAAGAAGGCGTCGAGTGCACCTATGCTTTTCATCTCCACAAACAATTTAACTCCCAGTGGATCGCAACATGTGAACATTGCTATAGAAGCACATCATGTCTGGAACTTGCAAGCGAGAATAGTGATTGAAAACGTGTCAAAATGTGTTAAAGTGCCAATTCCCAACTTTGACTGGGATGAAATATGTTGTGCAGAGTGCTACATCATTCAGGAGATGACTACAGAGTATTATCCACTTGTTTCTCCCTCAAACATTGGCCTTACTGGTGTGACACTTTCTATTACAACTGCGTTTGATGACTGTGCATTTTGTGTGAAACTGGATGACAACTGTGTTTATCTAAGGCATGCCTCAGTTATGAAGTTATATGATCTGGACACTGCCATATGTCTTGCACTGGAGAGACTGAACTGTTGTTTGCCTAGCATAGACTCTGCATGCAATGATGTTGTAAACTCTCTACGTGTGCATAGTGTACATGTTGATGATTTGAAGCAGCACCTTTGTTTGCACATGAACGCTGAACCAAAAGAGAAACAGATTAAATGTGTTTGTGAACCTGAGTACTTTGAGGCATCTATTGGCTTGAGGGAGATATGAGCTGAATTTCTTGCATGTCAAAAAGCTTTATTTGGCAAATACTGTACAGGTGCAAAGGAGAAGATACATACAGATTGTAATGATATTCCTGAAACACTACACCCCATGTATGATATTTAAATAAATAAATAATTTATGTATTTATAATCTCAAACCGTGTTTGTGTTTTATTTCACACCTCTCTCATTATAGTCAAAGTATTACAATTATTAATTTATTTTCCATTGCTCTACGAGTTCTTGAGATGATGATTCATCAAGTTACCCTTCATGTGTAAAATATATGGCTGTTTTCTCTGCGTAGTCAATATAGCTCAGTCGGTTAAGTGATGGAACTATAGTGGCTACACATACTATTATTATCCTTTCCAGTGTATCACTCTATATACACTCCTGGAAATGGAAAAAAGAACACATTGACACCGGTGTGTCAGACCCACCATACTTGCTCCGGACACTGCGAGAGGGCTGTACAAGCAATGATCACACGCACGGCACAGCGGACACACCAGGAACCGCGGTGTTGGCCGTCGAATGGCGCTAGCTGCGCAGCATTTGTGCACCGCCGCCGTCAGTGTCAGCCAGTTTGCCGTGGCATACGGAGCTCCATCGCAGTCTTTAACACTGGTAGCATGCCGCGACAGCGTGGACGTGAACCGTATGTGCAGTTGACGGACTTTGAGCGAGGGCGTATAGTGGGCATGCGGGAGGCCGGGTGGACGTACCGCCGAATTGCTCAACACGTGGGGCGTGAGGTCTCCACAGTACATCGATGTTGTCGCCAGTGGTCGGCGGAAGGTGCACGTGCCCGTCGACCTGGGACCGGACCGCAGCGACGCACGGATGCACGCCAAGACCGTAGGATCCTACGCAGTGCCGTAGGGCACCGCACCGCCACTTCCCAGCAAATTAGGGACACTGTTGCTCCTGGGGTATCGGCGAGGACCATTCGCAACCGTCTCCATCAAGCTGGGCTACGGTCCCGCACACCGTTAGGCCGTCTTCCGCTCACGCCCCAACATCGTGCAGCCCGCCTCCAGTGGTGTCGCGACAGGCGTGAATGGAGGGACGAATGGAGACGTCTCGTCTTCAGCGATGAGAGTCGCTTCTGCCTTGGTGCCAATGATGGTCGTATGCGTGTTTGGTGCCGTGCAGGTGAGCGCCACAATCAGGACTGCATACGACCGAGGCACACAGGGCCAACACCCGGCATCATGGTGTGGGGAGCGATCTCCTACACTGGCCGTACACCACTGGTGATCGTCGAGGGGACACTGAATAGTGCACGGTACATCCAAACCGTCATCGAACCCATCGTTCTACCATTCCTAGACCGGCAAGGGAACTTGCTGTTCCAACGGGGCAATGCACGTCCGCATGTATCCCGTGCCACCCAACGTGCTCTAGAATGTGTAAGTCAACTACCCTGGCCAGCAAGATCTCCGGATCTGTCCCCCATTGAGCATGTTTGGGACTGGATGAAGCGTCGTCTCACGCGGTCTGCACGTCCAGCACGAACGGTGGTCCAACTGAGGCGCCAGGTGGAAATGGCATGGCAAGCCGTTCCACAGGACTACATCCAGCATCTCTACGATCGTCTCCATGAGAGAATAGCAGCCTGCATTGCTGCGAAAGGTGGATATACACTGTACTAGTGCCGACATTGTGCATGCTCTGTTGCCTGTGTCTATGTGCCTGTGGTTCTGTCAGTGTGATCATGTAGATGTATCTGACCCCAGGAATGTGTCAATAAAGTTTCCCCTTCCTGGGACAATGAATTCACGGTGTTCTTATTTCAATTTCCAGGAGTGTATATAGATGTATTTACACATTCGTACATATTCTTCACTCACACACACACACGCACACATATTCATAGATACTTTTTACACTCACACATATGCACACACACACAAACCACGCATCACATACAAACAATAATTACACTATGATAAAAGAACCATAGTATTTGATTCATAAAATCCCCACCCGACTCACTCACTCATTCCCTCTCTATCTCTCAGTCAGAGCCCCAACCCCTACTTTCCTATCAAGTAAATAGTGTGAGGATAGAAGGATTTCCACCCCATCCTCACAAATGACTCTTTTATCGTCATGAGGAGACAATCAGACTTTAGATTGCAGTACAGTGCACACCTCGTGACCTCGTGATCAAATACTAGTTAGCCAAATGATGTGCACAGAAGCGTCTTGAACGCTGCGACTGTACAAACAATGCAAATAGTCTTAAATAGTGAGGGCAGGTGATGCAGCAGGTCGAAGAACACCCTTTGCCAGCCTCTGGGTGTCCCCGACTGTTGTACAATATGCATACATTCTGGACCTCAATCCCACAAACTCTACAATCAGTAAACAATTTGCCTTATACTACCGACGTTTCTATGGTACTGAGGCGATGACGGTAAGCAACTGAAACCTCTACTGAGTGGAAAATAAAGTGTAACCGATGGACTATTGCCTGTTTATTCTAGCCTTGGTACCTTCATATTGAGGATTGGACACAGAAATTGATTCGCCACTGCGTACTACAGGGTGTACGCTGACGTTTCATTGGTACGGAGTCGATAACGGTAAGCAAATAAAACCTCTCACGAGTACAAATAAATTGTAACCGAGATACTTTTGAATCTTTATTCCACTCTTGGCACCCTCACATTGACGATGGGACACAGAAATTGCATCGCCATTACATAATACAGAGTCTCCGCCGACGTTTCTATGGTACTGAGGCGATTACGATAAACAAATGACACATCTCCTGACTATAAGTAACTAGCAATTGACGCACTTTTGCATGCTTGTACTAGCCTTGGGACCCTCACATTCACGATGGGACACAGAAGTTGCTTCGCCATTGCATACTACAGAAATTCCGCCGACATTTCTATGGTGCTGAGACGATAACAGTAAGTGATTGAATCCACTCCTGAGTATAAATAAGTCGTAACCGATAAACTTTTTCAAGCTTATTCTAGCCTTGGCACCTTCACATTGACGATGGGTCACAGAAATTGCTTCGCCATTGCATATTACGAAGTCTCCGACAACTCTTCTATGGTACTGAGATGATTATGTTAATCAAATGAAACCTAACTTGAGTATAAATTACTTGTATACAGTGCACTTTTGCATGTTTATTCTAGCCTTTGTACTGTCCCATTAACGATGGAACACAGTAATTGGTTCGCTGTTGCATACTAGAAGGTCTCTGCCGCCATTTCAACGGTACTAAGGCGATAATGCTAAGCGCATTAAACCTCCCCTGAGTATAAATAACTTGTGACCAATGCACTTTTGCAAGTTTTTTGTAGCCTTGTCACCCTCAAATTCACCATGGGGCACAGAAATTACTTCGCCAATGCATACTACAATGTCTCCGCCGACTATTTATAGTACTGAAGCGATAGCAGTAAGTAAATGTAAACCACCCAGTGTATAAAAAATCTGTAACCGATGTGCTTATACAAGTTTATTCTTCCCTTCGAACCCTCACATTGACGATGGGTCACAGAATTTGCTTCGCCATTGCATGCTACAGGGTATCCGCCTATGTGTCTATGGTACTGAGGCGATAAAGGTAAAGAAAGGAAACCTCTCGTGAGTATAAATAACTTGCAATAGACGAACTTTACCGTGCTTGTTCTAGCCTTGGCACCCTCACATTAACAATAGGACACAGAAATTACTTCGCCATTGCGTACTCTAGAGACTCTGCCGACGTTTCTATGGTACTGAGGCGATGACAGTAAGCAGATAAAACCTCTCCTGAGTATAAATAACTTGGAACCGATGCACATTTATGTGTTTTCTCTAGCCTTGGCAGCCTCACATTGGCGATGTGACACCCAAATTGCTTCGCCATTGCATGCTACAGGGTCTCTGCCGACGTTTCTGTGGTGCTGAGGCATCAATGGCAAGGAACTGAAACCTCTCCTGCGTGTAAATATCTTGTAACCCATACACTTTTGCGTGGTTGTTCTAGACTTGGAACCCTCATAATTACGATGGGACACAAATTGTTTCCCCATTGAAAACTACAGGCTGTCCGCCGACGTTTGTATGAAACGGTGGTGATAATGATAAGCAAATGAATCCCCTCCTGAGTTTAAGCAACTTGTAACCGATGCACTTCATCATGTATATTGTAGCTTGGCCACCTTACAATGACTATGTGACACAGAAATTGCTTCGCCATTACATACTGAAAGGTGGCCAGCAACGTTTCTATGGTACTGAAGTGACAATGGTATGCAAATGAAACCTCTCCTGAATATAAATAACTTGGAAACGATGTGCGTTTATTTGTTTTTTTCTAGTCCTGGCAGACTCACACTGACGATGCTTAGTCATTGCATACTACAGGGTTCTCACCGAAGTTTTTATAGTACTAGGGCGATAATGGTAAGTAAATGAAACATCTTCTGAGTGTAAATAACTTCTAAACGATTCGCTTTTGAATGTTTATTCTACCCTTTGCACCCTCACATTGACGATGAGTCACAGAAATTCTTTGCCATAGCTTACTACAAGGCCTCCGAGGCCCACTGAGGTGATGACGGTAAGGAAATGAAAAGTCTCCAAAGTATAAATAACTTATGCACTATTGCATGTTTATTCTAGCCTTAGCACCCTCACATTGACGATGGGAACCAGAAATTTCTTCGCCGTTACATACTACAGGGTCTCTGCCGACGTTTCTATGGCACTGAGGCGAAAACAGGAAGCAAGTGAAACCTCTGCAATGTATAAATAGCTTGTAACCGATGCACCTTTTCATGTTTATTCTAGCCTTGTCACCATCACATTGACGATGGGGAATATAAATTTCTTCGCCATTGCATACTACAGGGTCTCTGCCGACGTTTCTGTGGTACTGAGGCAATAATGGTGTCGAGTTCAGCTAAACTGGTGGCTGTCCGACCTTTGCTTAACATGATTCAGGAGAATAAAGACCTTTCGTTCAGCAACAATAACTTTGTTGCGAGCGCGTATCTGACGACGCCCGGCGTGCATGGACTGATCGGAGTTACAAAATTTGCTTCCAGCCTCTACAGAAGGATCCTTAATCCTGGGAAAACTTTCGTAGTTGTTGCAGAGAAAACAGTAGTCGTCCACACAAGCCAGGAGGCCCGGAACTACCAATTAACTCAAAAAACAAGGAATAATAATAATAAACAGAACGCTTCGACCATAGATACTGGTAGACTGGCCTTGCTGTGCAGAAGCTATAGGGCTGGTGTGGCTCCAACATAAACCACGTGACTGTTGGCAAAACGTGGCGGGATTTCAAACCAGCGGTCTGCCATCCTATGTTTGTATCGTATTTTACCCACATTTCTCAGTTGACTGCCAAACGCTTCCAACAAAAATTACTTTTTTATTTGCGAAAAATTATGTTAGAACTACATTTGACCTGGATTTGTTCACAGTACCATTTATAAAATCTAACAAATAAATCGAACGCTCCTCTGGTGGGCAGTGGGGCGAAATTACTATAATCTATCAATTAAAGTAAAATGTCGTTAGAATTCTTTTAAACAGTAAGAGTGGGCTTGTGTCAAAACTTTAAACATTGGATTCGCCGCGTTTTGTGCTCTAGTCACTTATAAAAGGAAATGGGTTATGGCAATTATTTCAACTTTAGGTGCCAAAATTGGGAGCAGGTCCATTGTAGCGTATCAATTTTAGGTGCACTTCAATGGTTCAGTTCCTACTATTTTTAGAAAAGTTTAAACTATCAGTTTAAAAAAATGCTATTTTAGATGAAAAGTGAGACTTTGAAGTTTCAGAAAATAATTTTGGAGGCTACATTTATTTAATAGTATTAGAAGGTAGAAAAAAATTCTCTTCGTGTGTCGACTATAGGTGCTCTTACCTTCTTATAATTTCACTTGTATATACAAAAAGGCGCGTATGTGCAGATGGCATAAAGTTTTTCCGTTTCAGGGCCTGTATCCAAAGCTGCCTTCGGTTTTCATCCTTAGGGAACCTACGAGTAGGAACAAGAAACAGCTATACTTACTTCTGTAACCGAATTATCACAGATACTTTCCAAAATGTAATATGAGTCTGACTTTACAGGCATCACTTTCAACACTTTAATTTACGTGATACTCTATTTCAAGTGTAAAAAACATATAAAAATCACGTCAGCAGATTTCAATAAACGCATCTGCACTGTCATAGGAACACTTACACGTGAAATGTAATGCCATTTCCCCGACAAAACACTGAGTACAGCCATAAGCGCAACGCGAAACAACCATGTTTTGCCAACATTCACGTGACTTTAGCCCAGAGATGTTGGAGCCACGAAAATGACGTCAGGGCCAGTCTATTATATCTATGGTCGAAGACAGAACGTATATAAAAGCTAGAAAACACAGTGCCTCTAGAGGTTGGGCGTGGAACTACACAGACGTCGTGTACAGTAATTACGACCGCACAGCACTGCACTGACACACGCGCACGCACGCACACACACACACACACCGGCGAGCTTGAATTAGCGCACGGCAGCGTCGGTACATCAGCCCCCCGGGCGGAAGCGGAGCGTAGGCGTCGAGATACCGCGCCGGGAAGTGCACCCGACGTCCAGAACGGGTCGTCCTCGTCGGAGGAGGGGGAACAGCGTCAGGAGGCGGATGCTGTGCTGCGTTGGGCGGCGGATGTTGAAGAGGCGGCGCCGGAGATGTGGCGTCAGTGTCTGGAACAGCGGTAGGTGGATGCCTACGACGAGGTGCCGCTAGTGGGGTGTCAGGAAAAACATACCCGATTCAACGCAACAGTCGTAGTTTTGCCGTTCACTAGGATATCCATCGTGTGGGCACTGCGCCGTAGCACTTCATATGGACCAGAATAAGGAGCTTGTAGAGGCGGTTTAACGCCCTCAGTGCGGAGCATGACGTGACGACATTGTTCCAGGTCCTGGTGCCCGAAAGTGGGCGGCTTGCCATGGCGTGTGGCTTTCGGAGGGCGAATCTTTGATACATGGTCCCTCAAGCGTCGCAAGAAATCCGGCTGGCCAGTAGCAACTGTCTCTATGGCATCAGCGTCTACAAAGCCACCAGGAAAGCGCAGTGTTTCTCCATAAACCAGTTCTGCCGCTGACGACCGCAGGTCTGGTTTGAAAGTCGTCCGTAAGCCTAACAAGACCACTTGCCAGGTTTCTTCGTGGCACAACAGCGCAGCCTTCAAACAACGGTGCCAGCGTTCGATCATTCCGTTGCTTGCTGGGTGATCATTTGTGGTCTTATGCTGGGTGTAACCACAGAACTTGGCCAGCTGTGAGTGTGGTGTCACCGCCAGACACCACACTTGCTAGGTGGTAGCCTTTAAATCGGCCGCGGTCCGCTAGTATACGACGGACCCGCGTGTCGCCACTGTCAGTAATTGCAGACCGAGCGCCACCACGCGGCAGGTCTAGAGAGACGTACTAGCACTCGCCCCAGTTGTACAGCCGACTTTGCAAGGAACGGTTCACTGACAACTACGCTCTCATTTGCCGAGACGATAGTTAGCATAGCCTTCAGCTACATTTGCTACGACCTAGCAAGGCGCCGTATTCAATTGATATTGAGATTCTATTAATGTATCATCAAGAGCGATGTTCTACAAATGAGGATTAAAGTTAAGTATTCCAGAAGCTACGTACTTTTCTTTATAGCATTCATTACGTATCCTGTTTCAGACCTCACGCCAGCCTGCGTGAGTTTAAGCGCGTGCCTTTCGGCTTCCTCTCATTGTGTCTAGGCTGTCTTGTCTAGACACAACAGTGAGAACAGGTCTGATTCAAATTGCCGTCCGCGGTCAGTGGTAATATGTAGTGGGCACCCAAATCTTGCCAACCAAGTCATTGCAAAAGCGGAAGCTAATGTGTCTGCTGTGATATTAACCACCGGCACTGCTTCCGGCCAACGTGTAAAACGGCCGATCATTGTAAACAGATATCTTTGTCCGTTCGAAGGTGGAAGTGGTCCGACTACATCCAAATGAACGTGGGCAAAGCGGGCGGTGGTATCAGGAAAATCGCCTATCGGTGCGTGTACATGTCGGTTAATCTTGCAGCGTTGGCACTGAAGACAAGATCGGACCCACTCGCGGCAGTTTTTTTGTATGCCCGGCCACACGAAGCGTTGCAATATTAGGCGGAATGTCGGGCGTACCCCTGGATGGCACAATCTGTATCAAAGGCTTGTCTTCTAAAAGCCGGCGTCGGAAAGGGACGAGGTCGGCCGCGAGGAACGTCGCAGTTTAGCTGTGTATCTTCCCCCGGAACATCAACGAGTTTCAGTTGCAATGCGGAAGCCGTATCTTTAACATAGGCAAGGAGTTCTTCGTCGTCTCTCTGTGCCTGTGGCAGTGCAGGAAAGTCTATGGTACTGGAAATACTGCTGATCCGTGATAGGCAATCCGCAACAATGTTTTCGATCCCAGAAATATGTCTAATGTCGGTAGTAAACTGGGCCACGAATTCAAGGTGATGAAATTGACGGGGGGGGGGGGGGGACAATTGACACTATTCCGACGGAAGGCAAACGTGAGTGGCATGTGGTCTGTATATACCGTGAAAGTTCGCGCTTCCACTTGTTGGGGGCGGAAATATTTCACTGCTTGGTATACCGCCAGGAGCTCACGGTAATATGTGCTCCATTTTCTCTGTGCAGGCGAAAGCTTGTGGGAATAATACGCCAGTGGCTGTCATGCGTTGTCCGACCATTGTTGTAACGCGGATCCGATCGCCGTCTGACTCGCGTCTACGACAATTGCTAATGGCGCGTCGAGCCGTGGGTGTGCGAGAAGCGCCGCGTTGGCCATGCTCTTCTTTGTTGCCTCGAACGCAGAACACATGTCCTCTGTCCACTGTATCAGAGACTTGCTATTTACTTTAGGGCCTGATAATGCCGCCGTCAAAGGTTCCTGCATGACTGGGTGTTGTGTGCTGTCCTTAGGTTAGTTAGGTTTAAGTAGTTCTAAGTTCTAGGGGACTGATGACCATAGATGTTAAGTCCCACAGTGCTCAGAGCCATTTGAACCATTTTTGAAAGGTTCCTGCAGCTCCGCAGCGTGGGGAAGGTGTCGTCGATAAAAATTGAGCATCCCCAAAAAACGACGTAATTATTTGATCGTTGTTGCTCGGGGTAGCTGCAAGATACCGTCCACCTTCTCGGAAAGAGGAAGAGAGCCTTCAGCAGAAATCTTATCGCCAAGAAATGTCACCTCTGACTGCCCAAAAACACACTTGTCCACGTTGAAGACGATACCGTAACGCTCCAATTGCTCGAAAATCTCTCGCAGATGTTGTCGCTGTTGTTCATGGTCAGCAGAGAACACTAACGCATCGTCAAGGTAGGCGAAACAAAACGGCAACCCCTGGAGAACCGAGTCTATAAACCTTTGCCAGGTCTGAGCGGCATTGCGTAAACTGAAAGTCATAAATTTGCTTTCAAATAAACCGAAAGGCGTTATTATTCCAGTCTTTGGAACGTCGTCATTGGCCACTGGAATCTGTGTATACGCTTTAGCGCAGTCCAGAACTGAGAACACCGTGGTAACATGTAAAGCGTGATTATAATCCCTCAGTAACGGAACGGGATATCTGTCCGACACTGTTCGCGCGTTAAACGCACGGTAGTCACCGCATGGGCGCCAAGCTCCACCCTTCTTCGGAACAAGATGTAATGCGGAGGACCACGGGCTCTTAGATGGCCGTATTATGCCCTCGCGAATCGTGGCCTCAATTTCTGCCTTCGCTATCGACAATCGGTCCGGAGCGAGACCCCTAGGTCGGCATGCTACTGGGGGCCCATCAGTCGTTTGAATGTGATGCACCGTGTCATGTGGTATGAACCTGGGAGCGCCGGGCGGCCTGGTCAAGTTCGGATAGTTAAGCAGTAATTCAGTGTACTCACCCTCCGTAGCATGGACCAACTTGGCACTGTGCGTTGCGGTGTTGCGACGGAAACCCGTGACTGCCGGGGCCACACGAGCGGATTGTTTCTGCAGCGGTCGACGGTCTGCGGCTAGACGCAGAGTCCTGTAGCCATGCGGCTAGCAGCGGAATGTTCGTGCGGAGAGCCAAATATCTAGTCATCTATTTTGTCTCGAAAAAATTGTTTCATGTAAACGAAGGAAAGCTACATCCGTCCATGTAGTTAGTTTCTCATTACAACTTATACTTTTCGTGTAAAAATTAAAAACCCCTGTTTTGGAATTCGTCTGTGTTCTGCGCTACGCAATCTCTCTCATTCGATTGTGAGGAAGCTATTGGACGAAAAAAATTTATTTTTACGCATGTATTAGCCTGATATCACAGCTTGATAATGAACTGGTTTTCTTTTCGCTGCTGCCCATGGTTATCGTGATACTTCATAATTAAGTAAAATACAGCGCGCGCATATTTTGAAAAGTTTGCAGTAAAAAATGTCGTCGCTGGCTACTTTGCGTTTGGTGCATTTGAGGTCGTATAATGCTGCGTACGAATTGTTGCTAAGATATCGAAATTGTTTTTAACACTGGAAGAAGAGCCATATCTCTTTCCAGTCTCGAGTAATCGAGTGATATATATTGGCGCTTGGCCGCATCTGCCTACGGCGCGCCACGCTCGAGGCGATTCTCGCTCACAATGCAGAGTTGTGCCGTGTCTATTTTCCGCATGTCGTCTATGAAGGCATTTACAGTCACACTTTATGTTAATGTTGCATCTTTCAGAGGTTCATCATTTTAAAAGTAGAAAAAGACATTTGCAGATTCAGGTGCAGAGTTAGCTATTTGCTGTATGTGTCATTTTCTCTTGTCTACACTGTTTCATTCACGAAACATTAAATAACTATTATCAACACAATTTTTAAGAAAGTAAGTGAAGTCGACCTGGTAACTGTTTACCTTGCGATTAAATGACAATAGAGACGAGAAAAAAAACACACTTTTCATTCTAGTAAAGCGCGAAATGTTCTTAGAATGAAGATAGTTCGCCGTAGCCGCGAGGAGGCCAAGCAAATAGACGGAATTGTTCTCTCCTCCTTTTTTTCAAGGTGGTAGTCGCGATGGATGCTCGACACTGTGCAGTAGTGGCATACGTAGGGTTAAAAATACTGAAAAAAAGAAAAATACACCGAAAGTACTGGGTTCATCCCGTAGTGAGTAGTCGGTTGTTGCAAGGAGCGTTTTACGTTATAGTTAACGAGCTACGAGAGGATGAAATGAAATTTTTCAACTATTTCCGAATGTCTTTCTCAAGCTTCGATGAATTACATCACACGCTTAGAAACGCTTTACAGAAGCAAGACACGAACATAAGACTCGCTATACCTTCAATGGAAATGCTGGCTATAACTTTAAGGTAAGCGAATTCTAACGTGTAAGTATCCTGTCTCAGCCAAAAATTATCTCAGCTAAAATTAAAGAAACCCAGTAATGTCTATCATTAGTTTTAACAACACTTTCATTTCAATTAAAAAATATATAATGATTAGGTCAATAAACGAACAAGTTTAATTCTCTTTTCTTTATTGATATTGAATGAAATGTTACATGTAAATCTGTCTTTTGAGGATAAGAAACATCAATTAACTGTAAATGAAATTAACAGAATGGACATGCAAAAAGGGAAAGTAACTCCTTTTAATTCACTTTTCTGCAAAAACCCTCTACTCAAAAGTCAGAATCAATGAACTCTGGTGAAATAGAAGGCGATTGTTCTCTAGACGTCAGAATTCTTTCAGCTCGATACTGTTGAGACGGCATCTGCACTAATTGAGGAGCTGCACGCTGGTTGTACATATTTCCTTGTGTATGTAATGTTTGGAAATGTCCTGGGCTTATGCATGCGTTGGTGCATGTTGCATAGGTTGCTGACACGCTGCATAACAGCCATGAAATGGTTGCGATTTCGCGTTTCGGATGCGCAGAAGTAGGCGTAAAACTTCCATACGGAATTCTAGTTTTTGATCTAAATCAAACTTACGCAGCGTGGGCAACAAGGAATCAAATGGTTCAAATGGCTCTGAGCACTATGGGACTCAACTGCTGTGGTCATCAGTCCCCTAGAACTTAGAACTAATTAAACCTAACTAACCTAAGGACATCACACACATCCATGCCCGAGGCAGGATTCGAACCTGCGACCGTAGCAGCAGCGCGGCTCCGGACTGGAGCGCCTAGAACCGCACGACCACCGCGGCCGGCAAGGAATCAAAAAACGATTTGTCTTCGTCCTCAGCGGACGGAGAACGAATTGGAGGACTATGCAGAAATTTGCATAATTTAGCTTCAAGATCTGTTTTCACGCTTCTCACTTTCGTTTTCTTTTTTGGAACTGATGAGCCTACTGAAATCTGCTCAGGTGTTGAGGCGTCAACTGATGTTACTGGATTGCCGGTGTCGTCTTCTGCCAGGGAAAATTCCAAAGGATGTTCCAAGTGCCGAATTTCGTCTTCCTGTAGACTTGAAACTGAATCTCTTGTTTCTAAAACAGGTGCCAAGAACCCCAGCTGGTCAGCGTACACGTATTTTAATATTCTTACTGCTTCTGAACCAGATTTCTTCACTTTCCTTACATATTTCCGATAATAGTCCCTAATGTTACGCCACTTTTGTTGTGCCTTCTGGCCTACAAAGGAGAAAAAAAGAAACAGAAATTTGATGTAACTTTAAAATCTTTAACATCATTAAATAATGACTAAATATTGAACGTAGTTTTTATACATTTATATCTTTCGTTTTAGGTATTTGGCTACTGGTTGTCGCTTAGTTGATCTGCACTATACATACAGAATAGGCAAGTCAACAGCCGCTGACATAGTGAGGAAAGTGTGCTGTGCGATTTGGGGCTGCCTGCGTGACAAGTGTCTGCCTCAGCCGACAGAGGAGGAGTCGAAGAATATTGCCAATGGATTCCAAATCCGTGCAAATTTCCCAAGGGGCAATCGATGGTAAACACATTCGGTTGGTCAAACCTAAGACGAGTGGTTCACTGTTTTATAATTATAAGGACTTCTTTTCCATTGTTCTTTTAGCAGTGGCAGACTCAGATTATAGATTCGTTTTTGTTGACATTGGCTCGTTTGGAAAAGATTCAGACAGCACAATTTTTAAAAAATCTACCCTGTGGAAACGTCTGAACGGAAATACATTGTGTATACCAGAGCCCTCTGGTTTACCAAATGCCACTGGAATAGTTACACCGTATGTGTTTGTAGTGACGAAGCATTTGGACTCTCAGAACACGTACTACGACCATATGGTGGTAAAATGTTGACACGCGGGAAGAGAATTTTCAACTACCGTTTGTCACGGGCTCGTAGGAACGTTGAATGTTCCTTCGGCATATTGTCGAACAAATGGCGCGTGTTCCAGCGAGCCATGAATGTGAAATTGGATTTTGCTGTTGACATAACAAAAGCATGTTGTGTTCTGCATAATTATGTGCGCGAGAGAGATGGGCACCAAATTGAAGACACATTTATTGTGAATGGATTTGAGACTGCAACAAACTTGGATGAAAGAAGAAGAAGTGTGTCAGCAATAAGAAACAGAGATCTAATGGCAAATTATTTTGTAAGTGAGGCTGGTAAAGTGCCTTGGCAGGACAGCAAAATCTGAGGTGTTACATAGAGCAGAAAATGAACTTTTTTATGCATTTTCCTTAATATTTACAGTTTTATTAATTTTATTGTTCTAGCTTATTATCGGTAATTACACCTGTAAATTCACCTGAAACTTAATAAAACTAACTAATTAGCTATTGTTGACTCTTTCATACACTATCCAGAAACTCGTTTGAGAGCAGTGCTTACTGAATCTGGTTTGTTTAATGTTCTATTTTTTGTGATTTATCACTCTATCCAATATTGTAATTGTCCAAGGCGATCATGTGGCTTAATTCATGCGATGCAAAAGAATCGATACCATTATTGCCAATTCTTATATATTACTGCCCAAATATGCTGTTCTTTTCTATTGTTATATTTGTGCATTGTTGTTACATTATCAATGTGTAACATGTCAACAATAATAGAAATGCAGGGCTTTCTCAACACTTATCACTGTTCAGCAATCTAAACAAAAATACTTAACGAGTTCCAGAAAACTAATTCGCTAACTATGTTGCAATTCAGAGTGATCTTTGAACCAATTGTATTATTCTAATAGTGGACGAAAAACTTACCAACGGATTTTTTCTCTGTGTTTGAATGATCTGCGAAATCATCGAATAATGCACAGCAGATTTCATGCCATGCTGCATCCTTCTTATTTCTGTCCTTGTATTCCTCGGTCCTTACATCCCAAATACAAGACCTTTTTTCCACTTCCATTATCAGAATCTCCATATCTATTTTCTCAATGTCTAGTGGGCACATCGTGGAAGTCACTTTGTAGTCACACGGAACGGAGCACGCAACTGCCTGCTGCAAATGGCCACTCTACTCCGCTCCCAGCACTGACTGCTGTCAGCTGGCCCTTCTCCGCACACCTGTCGCACCGCCCGTGTGAAATGCCCAATTGATTCTCATGACCCATAGCGCTGCGTGTGCCGCAGCGGGTTTTCCGCCTCGATATGGGCGATGCGGCTGGCAAGCGGCAAAATTCCGCGGCCGCAGACGTTCCGCCCCGTGTGGACTGCTGCATATACCCCGTGCGCCATAGCGGTGCGGTCATTTACCGCGCGTCTGACGTTCCGCAGCTATTCCGCTCGTGTGGCCCCGGCCTAAGCCAGTGGCGCTGTCTACCAATCGTGCGTTCGCGATGTCCGGCAGCAGGTGGTGGTGCGCCAGGAGGTCAGCCCCGACGATCGCCTCCGTGACGTCAGCCACTGTAAAATTCCACTCGTACGCGCGACGTAGGCCGAGATTAAGCTCCATCCTCTGTGTGCCATATGTTGCGATGGAAGAATTGTTGGCAGCCGTCAGACGGAAGGCAGTTGGCGGCCGGCAACGATGTACGGCTGTTGGTGGTATGATACCCAGTGTCAATAAAACTTTACGCCGGAACGCCTATCGGTAACGAACAGGCGCTTGGAGGATAACTGGCAGTCGGTTGCGCCTATTGTCGACCGCCGGTGGTGTTTGGGTGCGAGCATGGCGATGTGCACTTCCTTGCCTGATCGCCGAATCGTCGGTGGTACCAGCACCACGGTACCTCGCCTTGCGGAGTGGTAGTACCGCCGGAAGATCTGCTTCTCGAACGCCGCCGTCTGTATCGGCTTCTTCTATTGTTGTCGTCGTCACGTGCCAGCAGCGCACTGCTCCACGTCAGCCAGCGGCATGTCCGTTTGTGAGGCGATTATGGCTTTTATTTGCGGCGGCAACCTACTGTAGAGCACGTCAAAACGCTGCTCACAAGGGAACCTCCCCAGATTTAGTTATAAGTTGGCACAGTGGATAGGCCTTGAAAACCTGAACGCAGATCAATTGAGAAAACAGGAAGAAGTTGTGTGGAACTACGAAAAAAATAAGCAAAATATACAAACTGAGTAGTGCATAGGCAAGATAGGCAACATCAAGAACAAGCTCAGGTGCGCCGTGGTACCGTGGTCAGCGTGAGCAGCTGCGGAACGAGAGGTGCTTGGTTCAAGTCTTCCCTCGAGTGAAAATTTTACTTTCTTTATTTTCGCAAAGTTATGATCCGTCCGTTCGTTCATTGACGTCTCTGTTCATTGTTATAAATTTAGTGTCTGTGTTTTGCGACCGCACCGCAAAACCGTGCGATTAGTAGACGAAAGGACGTGCCTCTCCAATGGGAACCGAAAACATTTGATCGCAAGGTCATAGGTCAACCGATTTCTCCACAGGAAAACACATCTGATATATTCTATACTACACTGGTGACAGCATGTGCGTCACATGACAGAAATATGTTGTCGACCCACCTAACTTGTACACTTGGCGTATGGGTAAAAACATTCTTCTACCTTGCCCGATTTAGGTTTTCTTGTGGATGTGATAATCACTCCCAAAAAATCAAATTTATCACTGGAGGGTCGACTTGAACCAAGGACCCCTCATTCCGCACCTGCTCACGCTAACCATAGGACCACGGCGCTCCGGAGGTAGGCTATCCTTGAAGTTGCCTATCTTCGCTGTGGACTACTCAGTTTGTATATTTTGCTTATTTTTTTCATAGTTCCACACAACTTCTTCTTGTTTTCTCAATTGTTCTGTCTTCAGTTTTTCAAGGCCTATCCACTGTGCCAACTTATAATTAAATCTGAGAGGGGTGCGATGGGGAGGCTCCCTTGTCAGTCTCGCTCGCTTCTCGCTGACTACGCAGCTCATTAACGCTGGCACAGGCGCTGAGGTGGGGATGACTGACGTCACGCTACGAAACTGAGCTGAGACGAGGGTTGTCGAATAGGACACTTGCCGGCCCGAGACTGCGAGAGCGCGAGCTGGCCGAGAGACTCGCATTATCGTAACGTAGCGGTAGGCTGTAAACTGTCACGGGACTAAACTCAGCACGAGTGGTTCCGGAACCGGGACCAGTGCAATGACTACCATCACAAAAGATGTTGTGTTGAAGAAACTTGCTGATGGGACGTACATTCTGATAAATAAAGTGGGAGTAAGGAATGGCAGTTCCAGTTGGGAAAAATTTAAGGTAAGCCCTTCAATTATTACTAAATAATTACAGAATAGAGCTTCCAAATTCGATACGTGATAGTATTTGATTAATCGAATCGCTTCGTTTGTCTAGCATTTTTAATGAATTGATAAGTTTCTTGTGTCTGTAAACGAAAAGGAAAATTGTCTTCGCGAAAAATACATGAAGGTGTTTATTACGACTGTTTCAGGTGGTTGTTGAAAGAGATACACACCTTCCAGTTGGTTACGTTCAGTGCCAAAATGGAAATTGTGGAGCATTGCTTGCTTACAAAGGAAGCACAACTGGAATGAACAGACATAAATGTAAGGATAATCGACACTTGTAAAAGCATTGCAGCTGCCAGTGCTGATAAAATATCTATTAGGGACAAAAGTGTTTTAATGTGTGCAACAGACCTCCGACCATTTAATATGGTAAGTGGTGAAGGGTTCATAAGCTTAGCTCAAGAACTGATAAATACAGGAGCAAAATATGGACAAATCACCGCCCAAGACTTGCTACCTTCCCCAAGGACTGTAGCACGACATATTAAGGAATTGGCTGATGAAGTCAGGAGTGAACTTATTCCAGTAGTAAAAGACGCAATTGGTAAAAACCAGTGTTCAATGACGTGCGATCTGTGGACAGGCAGTTATCGTAAGACCCATTACCTGACTGTCACATCCAGCTATATTGATGAGTCGACGGACAAATGGATACTAAAAAACAGTGTACTCTTAACTACGAGGTTTCCAGATGTTGCCAAGACTGGTGAACATATCATTACGGAAATATATGAACAAATGGCAGAGTTGCAGATAACGTCTTCGGAACTAAGACAGGTTACTTTCGTTACAGATCAAGGAGCTAACATCAAGAAAGCACTAGAAGCACACAAACGACTCCCATGTGTGATGCACCGTATTAATACAGCACTGAGGCACACATTCAATGAAGGTATCTTAATGGATGAGATTCCTGCAGTGTATGACTCCATTCTGACTGTACGTAAACTGGTAGGCTTTATGAAGCGATCTGGCTTAGTCACGAGATTAGATAAAACCTTACACCATGATGTAGAAACCAGGTGGAACAGTGTGTACACGATGTTAGACTCATTCCATTCACAGAGAGACCAAATAGAGACGGTTTTGCATGATTCAAACAAACACGAGATAATGACGTCGTATCAGAATGCGACTGTGGAAAGCGTTATTCAATTTCTGAAGGTTTTCAAAGAGGCCACGGACGATTTGGAAGGAGACAATGAGCCAACACTACCATTTGTAGTGCCGTGGATTTTGAAACTGATAGGTCTCTGCGAAACTGGAACCGACGATGTGACAATGTGTAAGCTAAACAAAAGGGCAGAACTGTTTATAAAACAGAAAGTTCTAAATGAACTGCATGACATTCATTACGTGGCAACGTTCTTGCATCCCTGTTTCAAGGAACTATTAGTTTTTCCCGAAGAAAGAAGAGAAAAAATTCATCAAGATGTGCGAAAAATGTTAAATAACGTTGTTGATACGAACGTAACCAAAGAAGTCATGCCTTCTCCCACAAATAAATTTAAAAATTGGCGAATATTCACCTCAAAATCGAAAGATGAGATTGAGAAATATATGAACATGGAGAGTCCAAACGATGAGTTCACAGACCTTCTTTCATGGTGGAAAACAAATTCGTGTACCCTGTCGAAACTCAGCAAAGAAGTTTTCTGTATACCTGCCAGTAGTGCCTCAATTGAAAGAAATTTTAGTAAGGCAGGGTTGGTACTGACTCAGAAAAGAAGTTGTCTAGATTACGATCGCGTTAATGATATTCTCATCATCCATAACAACAATAAGAGAACCAAATAACCCAAATTTGAATCACAGAAGCAAAGGCAACTGACAACTGGTCTTCTGAGATGTGTACGTAATCAGATATAATACTGAGAAGTGATAAGTAATGACTGCACAATTACGCAGTGAATATTACATACTTCATACAAAGTAAAGTAAATTGTTGTATAACTATGGTACTAACAGGAGAGCAGACTGAACTGCAGTGCAATATCTTCAGAAATGGGACTGCTGAATTAAGGTTTCAGATTAATTTGCGAAACTATATTCTACATTATTCGTTTTGAATATGTACACTTTCTTTTAATAAAATGAATTTATTATTGTGTACTACGGTCGTTTACATCGCTTGAGTAGAAGAAAATTGGTTGTGTATAAGACGCTACTTCCTCAATAAATAACAGATTTATTCCAACGTACTGTTTAGGAGGTGGATCGGTTCCTCAGCTGCTGCTCTAAATCGTTTTTCTTTTGAGTGCTATTGTACAGTCGTGGACAAAACGAGCGAGACCCCTCGCCTTTTCGTTATGCTGATCCGCACGGCTTTAAAGTCTGCTACACAGCATAACCGGCAAGGCGACGAAGTGCTACCAACATACTATGCACAGGCGTGAAATTGATAAACTATCTGACCTTTTTTAGGCTGTTTTCAATAATTTGTAATACTATATTAATGCTGATTAGTGTGTTAAATACAACACGTAAATATAAGACAGAATGAAGGAAGAAACGCTAATTGGTATGAACTGTACCAATAAAAATGAATTTCAACTTATCGAGATAACATAACTGTTTTAGTAAGACAAAGAACGCCGGATCGTTACGAATTAGCAAAATATTATCCGCTTTCGGCCGCGAAACGGTCTGTGTCAACGTTCAGACCAGTCCTACTGGATTACCGTTGCTGACCTACCATGAAAGTGTGCAAATTTAGCAATGCGTGAAGATTTATAACGAAATTCAGTTAAAAATCATTCAGTGCCACACTTAAGTAAATTCCATTATTGACAGAAGCGGAAAAAGTAGGCAGTAACATGTATGAAATTCTACAAGAGTGTCATATTGACATGCACAGGGCGCCAGTACAGAATAAAGGTAGCGATAAAACGTATTGGGGCCGCGAGAATTTCTTAAAATTGCTTTACTGATATTCTACCTGCCTCCATCGAGATTAGAACCGAAAACAAACCAGACCTTCCTTCCACTACGCTAGCAGACAACCCATGCAGCCCTCTATTATTACCCCAGACATGAATAAGCCGGCAATTTCTCAATGAAAATGGTAAAATGATCTACAGATTCTGTTGCATAGAGCTTTCTGGGCTCAAAAACATGAATTTTCTTCCTTTATGTCACCGCTTATGTGACAATCATTCGGGATGTTTATCGAAATAACAAAATACTCTTATTAGAGGGTAAATTTAGTAGGATAATTCTGCACCACCTCAGGAAATAAACGGCTACATAGCTGCCAAACATATTCTACACTGTTTCGAATTCTCCACTAGACTCGCCACAGCCAGAAAACGTTCATTAGCCTAAGTGTTTCTTAAGCTAGCTAGCAATGGGAATGTTCGCACTTCTAAAACACGGTAGCATTAATACTGGGATGTGAATTACAACGTGTATAGGCAAATGGATTCTATTTGCATTCCTGTAAACATGATTTGGATCGAAAGCGTAGCTACGATTAATATGCTGATGTATCGACTACAACTAGAACATTTCGAATAAAGAGTAGGGGGTGTTATTTATGCGGCCCTCATCTTCAGTAGCTGTCGTAGCTGTTTTCGTTGTTAGGATTTCGTCACCTAAACCGGTAAAAACGGAACCCTACTAGTCTCACTTTCTTGACCGTCTATCGGTCTACCCAACCTTTGAAACTCGTTTACCTCCAGAACGGGTAGACATAATAAGCGGAAATGTATCGCACTTCTTGCGGTAACCGGTCCCTTGGTGGTGTAAAAAACTGAGCTTCTATGTCAACGCAATCTAAAGATACGGCCGTTTATGTAAAGAAAATTTACGCGAAAGGTCAAAAAATGGCTTCAAGAACTATGCGACCAAACTGCTTATGTCATCAGCCCCTAGACCTAGAACTACTTAAACCTAGCTAGCCTAAGGACATCACAGACATCTATGCCCGAGGTAGGATTCCAACCTGCGGCTGAAGTAGCCGTGCGGTTCGTGACTGATGCACCTGGAACCACTCGACCACAGCACCCGGCGGAGCCCTATTCACCTCATGTATAATGATAAACTGTATTCGCCAGCAACTCAGATCGTTTGATCACGGAACTTTTACGAAGCTACATTCAAACTTTGTTCGAAGTCGTCTGCAATATCCATTTATAAACACCCTAGGAACGTCATATGCGATATCCACTTCTGAAGACACTGGCAGATACTGCAGTACCATAACAAGTAGGTAAGAATTTATTGTTATTGGTCCATGCATCACACTTTATTTCAATATCAATTTAACGCGCCTAGGTGTTCATATATGGCTGAAACTAATGAACAAAAAGTAAATAAATAGCAAACAACTTCGATGTTCAAATCAGATAAAAGTCACATGTTGCAATTACAACATAATTTCGTTGTTCATCTACATGACTACATCAACTTCGATGTTCAAATCAAATAAAAGTCACATGTTGCAATTACAACATAATTTCGTTGTTACATCTACATGGCTACATCAACAAGATTTCTTTGCAATCCAGACTTACGTGCCTGGCAGAAGGTTCGGACTATTTCTCTACCGTCCCAGTCATTAACAGTGTGCGGGAAAAAGGACCACTTAAATATTTTCTTGCGAGCCTTGAATTACATTACTACTATGGTTTCTTCCTGTGTAAGTTCCCGAGGATTGGCATTCAGAACAGATGTTGGTGATTGAAATTTCGTGAAAAGATCTCGCAGCAACGAAAAACGCTTTTGTTTTCATGAATGTTACCCCAACTCGATTATCAAACCTGGCACCCTCTCTCCCCTATTTCGTGACATTACAAATCGTGCTACCGTTCCTTGGACGTTTTTGCGAGCGCAGTCAATCACTTCTGTCAAGGATATTATAGCAGTGGACGGACAAACGTAGTGTAGGCAGTGTTTTCAGTTGGCCTGTTGCGTATTCTTAGTGTGCGGCCAATAAAACGCAGTCATTCGTTTGCCTTCCCCACAAAAGTATGTTTTCGATCGTTCCAGTTTGAGTTTTACTGGGTACTGAGATGAACTGACAGTGCTTCGACTTGTGTTTTGTCATGTAACCGAAAGTTAATTATTGTTATTGAACGCAGCTATCGTGTTTAATGTATTCCTCATTCAACAGAGTACACTCCTCCTACACCACATATAACTGTTTCAAAGTATTAAATTGTTATTGATGTTACCAAGTTGCAGTGGTCATCTTAACTTGCCGTTTTGAAACAAAGGAAAATATTATAGCGAAATGTAGCAACTAAGAAGCGGAGTATCCAAATAAATAAACATTTCCGGTTTAAGAAGTTGCAGTAGGTCTACTACACAGTAACGTAAATTAGGAGCAAAGTCCATTAGTAGATCGTTATCAGGAAAATCAGCCTTCATAATGCAAAGTGCCACTATAAGAAAGAAAGTTTCCAAACATGTCAATGAGTAGTCGAGGAAAGAGGACGCATTCTGTCTACTGAACCCCAACGCACGCCACTTACGAGGGGACACGCCAAGCGTCATACCCCGATCTTGCTGAAACTTCCCTCAGTGAAAGAGGGGACAAAATAAGCGAACACGTGTCTTAGCTTATCTGCTTACACTCTACCGCTTCTGAGAAAACGACGGTCAAAGTTTTCAATGCGCTGTTGCTATAGTGTAGATACCTCTTAGCGGGTAAGGATTCAACTGAAGCGGTGGCTCTGCGGTTACCATAGAGACTTCGGAACTTTGCGCTGCGAGTTCGAAACCCGGTTTTTCCTCCCCCCCCCCCCCTCACTCTCTGAATTATCTACGAATGTTTATTCCAATTTATGTTGAAACACTGTTATCGTTATTCGTCAGTTAATTTACTGTGTAAAGAAATAAGTTAAAAAGAGGGAACACATAGTGCGTAGTGGGGCGATCACTCTGTTGTAGAAATAATTAAGAAGCCAAGATCGCTTAAATACTGTTTACTGGGTAACCGGGTTCAACACACTAAAGGTGCCGTCATCGGATCTGAATGTAGATTAACATTTATAAACCATTTGGATATAACGATACATGAGGCAGACCAGATGATTTTAGATCAGCTTGTCTCATTCGTTTATTATTTTTTTAATTAATTTATTACACATAAAGTTAATTGGCGAATAATGACAACATTATTTCAACATAAATTAGAAAAAAAACATTCGCAGATAGTACTGATAGAGAGGTAGGAAAAAATAGTAATAAAAAAACCCAATATGGTCTCGAACACGGGAATCAAAGTTAAGAAGGAACGACGGTAGCCACTGAGCCACCGCTTCAATTGCGTTCTCGGCTGCAGAAGGTTCGCTTATTTTGTCCTCTCCTTCACTGAGCAAAGTTTCCGGACAATCAGCCTATGACGCCTGGCGAGTTCTCCTCGTTAGTCGAGTCGCTTCTTACGCCCGGCGAGAATTATGTATGCCTCAGAGAAAACTGCACCACTTGGAAACACGGCGAGCGAGGATAAACACGTTTTCCTTCTTATAAGGCAACCTTCTACAGCTAAAATTCACGAAATGTTTTTCAGGTTGCCTCATATATTTCAGAAATGTTTCTTGCTTTAGGCCTGCCGCATATGCAAAACGTAAACATTTCATTTCATGTAATATTTATCAGGATAAGACATGACAAGAGTGGACCAGTCCCTTCTGAGAAAAATTACAGATTCTAAGTTGCTCCACTATGTAATGACACGGGTACGGGCTTGCGACCTCTCGTTTATGCCATCGATTTCCGTGTTACACATACTTGGCCACTGCGTTGTGGCTGCCGTCGTGGAGGAGGCAGTCTGTTTCCTACTAGCGCTGTTTCCGCAGCAGATATTAACCGCGATGAATCATTCAGTCAACGCTAAATGGCCCATCTGGCTGAGAAAGACAAGGGCGCTATAATAGCACTCCATGCAGAGGGATCTTCAAATGGCTATACAGCACGAACTATGGGTCTTCCCAACTCGACGGAAGCCAGGTGGATCAGACGAAAGGAAGAGAGTGGTAACCTGAATGGGAGACCTCATGGGCGTCGCCGCAAAACAACAGCAGCTCAGGATCAGCAGATACACCGTTTCAGTGAGAACCACCCATTTGTCACCCCACGACAAATTCAGCAGACTTTGGGTCTCAATGTTAGTAGTAAGACCGTCACTCGTCGTCTAAGGGAAGGTGGACTGAGAGCAAGAAGCGCTGCTGTGAAAGAGACATTGACTGTTTCCCACAGAGAAGCTCGCCTTGCTTTTGCTGCTGAAAATGTCGACAAACCTCTCCAGTTTTGGAGGCGAGTGATTTTCACGGACGAAAAAGTTTTCTCTACGGCATCAACCGGAAAAGTACTTGTTTACCGGCCTGAAGGTGCTACGTATAATCGAAAATATATTACAGTTGCCGAAGGAATGGCAGGGAGTCGGTAACGGCATGGGCATGGATATCGGCCGAAGGGTGTGGGCTCCTGTGGGAAGTGGAAGGAAGATTCGATGCGCGCAATTACATATCAATTCTGGAGAACGTGATGTAGCCTTCTGTGACAGCAAGATTTGGCGATGATCAGATCATGTTCCAACAAGATCGCTCGCCTATTCATATGGCACGTGTGGTTAAGAGGTGTTCGACGACCATAGTAATATTACTGTAATGGAATGGCCACGTAAAGGAGCTGACATGAATCCCATTGAGAATATTTGGGCAGAAATGGTCAGAGTAATACGAGAAAAGGGGCAGTCACCGTCGACTCGCCGACAGCTTTCTGATGTGATTCATGACGCTTGGAATGAGTTACTTGAATCTCCTAGTTATGTGGCTCGAGTTGTGGGCTCAAGGCCCAACAGACTTCGAGCTGTTGTGGAAGCCGAGGAGGCTATACGCGATACTAAGCAGCATCAGCGGAGGTGGTTTTTTTTTTCAGCCCTTCACCAATCAGCTGCAACAGCTGTTTCAAGTTTTTTCTTTATTTACAGACGTATATTTTATATAATTTCAAGGAAACGCAGTAAGTGGAATGTGGACAAACAAATTAATTCACAGCAAGATATGTAATATTTAATTTGACAAGAGAAGAAATACACACCTTATATATTCATGCAGTCTGTAAAAAATACATGACACACGTGTATATGCAAGAAGGGTACAAAACAATTCAGCACAAATGAAAAATATTGAGGAGAAGCTCGCCGATGAAGGCGTAATTGGAGAACATAGATTGGGCTAGAAGGAGAGGTAATGAGGCCCGAGAAAGCAGAGAAAAATCAAATACCCAGTAGACTTTGAGTCGTTGTCGCTGCAGAGGGCGGTTGGTATATGCGATTCGGAGCAACAGTAGAAGAATAGTTTTATTTACTGATTTTTGAGGCTTTATTTTGTGACGGCTAAACAGTGCTGCATCATGAGACCCACTATTTGTCCACATGTGGCTAAACATCAGAGGTGTAAAAAATTTTGAGAGATGCCGAAGTTCTCTGGGAGAGTAACGTGTTTTAGACAAGAAGATGATTTTTAGTTCATTTCATTTTAACCATTCACACTATGCTTTGACATTCTAATCTTTGATTTCATTTTATTATCATGTATCTTTTCTTCAGTGAAAGTCAACGGTAGTAAGTTTCAAGATATGAAGAATAACTGGAAGTTTTTAATTTGTGGAATAGCGTATTTAACAGTTAATATTTTCAACAAATCTTTAGTTACAGGACATATTAAGAAGCAAGTCAAAAATGGCATTGTGGAAAGATCAGGTTGGTCTCTAAAGGGTAACGACGGTAAAATAGCAAATACGAAACTATGGGTAACAACTATTGTTGATGGTGAGGAGCAATAATCGATATCCAGAATGAGATTTTCACTCTGCAGCGGAGTGTGCGCTGATATGAAACTTCCTGGCAGATTAAAACTGTGTGCCCGACCGAGACTCGAACTCGGGACCTTTGCCTTTTGCGGGCAAGTGCTCTACCAACTTTTTTTAAATTTTTTTTAATCTCATTTTGTTCGCTTTCGTTCGTTGCATTGGCTCGGGGGGGACGCCGTAAGACATCCGTTTCAGTTCGTTGTTGATCGGTGCACTCAGTTTTTTTATTACAGAGGGCGGCTATCCCTCTGACCGAACACGCTGAGCTACCGTGCCGGCTCCAACTGAGCTACCGAAGCACGACTCACGCCCGGTCCTCACAGCTTTACTTCTGCCAGTACCTCGTCTCCTACCTTCCAAACTTTACAGAAGCTCTCCTGCGAACCTTGCAGAACTAGCACTCCTGAAAGAAAGGATACTGCGGAGACATGGCTTAGCCACAGCCTGGGGGATGTTTCCAGAATGAGATTTTCACTCTGCAGCGGAGTGTGCGCTGATATGAAACTTCCTGGCAGATTAAAACTGTGTGCCCGACCGAGACTCGAACTCGGGACCTTTGCCTTTCGCGGGCTGTGGCTAAGCCATGTCTACGCAGTATCCTTTCTTTCAGGAGTGCTAGTTCTGCAAGGTTCGCAGGAGAGCTTCTGTAAAGTTTGGAAGGTAGGAGACGAGGTACTGGCAGAAGTAAAGCTGTGAGTACCGGTCGTGAGTCGTGCTTCGGTAGCTCAGTTTGTAGAGCACTTGCCCGCGAAAGGCAAAGGTCCCGAGTTCGAGTCTCGGTCGGGTACACAGTTTTAATCTGCCTGGAAGTTTCAATAATCGATATGCCACTATTCTGTAATTGTTTTTCTGACGTTTATCGTCAATCCTAGGACTGAAACCGATACTCTGTTTTACGTAAAGAATTTATTTAGCAGCGCAGAATATTAAATGGTTCAAATGGTTCTGAGCACTATGGGACTTAACATCTATGGTCATCAGTCCCCTAGAACTTAGAACTACTTAAACCTAACTAACCTAAGGACACCACACACATCCATGCCCGAGGCAGGATTCGAACCTGCGACCGTAGCAGTCGCGAGGTTCCGGACTGCGCGCCTAGAACCGCTAGACCACCGCGGCCGGCTATTAAATCATAGTTTATAGATCAGGAACCTAATCCAACTGCCTTTAATTTTATTCTCACGAATGACATTGAGACAGTAAATAACAAGAGAAATAACAAAACTCTCAGAATCAATATAGAGAATTCAAGTGTCTAGTGGATTCAAAAGTTTGCTATATAATAGCGAATAATTGCTTTTACTGACTCCTTCATGCCTACGTCATCTGTCAGACAATATTTGAAACTAGGACTAGCAAGGTAAACCATTTTTCCACAAATTGTCAAATTGGAAGTCGGAGAGCCAGTTACATAAATTACGATGGCAACAAACGTTTTTCAAGTAAACTGATCACAGGAGGCATCCAACACATTTATTGTGTGTTACATGCACAGTATGTAAACTGGCAACGCCACCAACACACAATACCACTAACAAGGGAACATCCCCATCGCACCCCCCTCAGATTTAGTTATAAGTTGGCACAGTGGATAGGCCTTGAAAAACTGAACACAGATCAATCGAGAAAACTGGAAGAAGTTGTGTGGAACTATGAAAAAAATAAGCAAAATATACAAACTGAGTAGTCCATGCGCAAGATACGCAACAACAAGGACAGAGGGAGCTCAGGAGCGCCTGATCCCGTGGTTAGCGTGAGCAGCTGCGCAACGAGAGGTCCTACGTTCAAGTCTTCCCTCGAGTGAAAATTTGAATTTTTTCTTTTCAGACAATTACTATCTGTCCGTCCGTCCGTCCGATGCGAGGTAACTGCGCCGTAGTATGATGACGCTACACCGAAACAAACATCGAAACACATGACGTCAGTCGACTACAGCGCACGGAAGAGAGTGTATTCCTGCTAACGAGGCTCCATGGCTGGCAGTTGACTGTTCGCTACTTTAGAAGGGAGTGCATTAAATACGTGAGATGCATTCCGTGGGCAATATGAATCCAGCAAATAGAGCTCGCGACTTCAATAACACTGTCAATGAATATTTTCCGAACTGTAAGGCATCGGAAAGTTCCTTAAGGGATCGAACGATTGTCGAACATTTGTATGATTATTTCCTACATTTGTTGATAAACAGTACGTGTGGTGACGATTGTCTGAAAACAAAAAATGAAACGACTCACTCGAGGGAAGACTTGAACCAAGGACCTTTCACTCCGTAGCTGCTCACGCTAACCACGCGACCACGGCGCTCCCGAACTCACACTATCCCTGCGCATGGACTACTCAGTTTGTATATTTTGCTTTTTTTTTTCATAGTTCCACACAACTTCTTCCTGTTTTCTCGATTGATCTGTGTTCAGTTTTTCAAGGCCTATCCACTGCGCCAACTTATAACTAAATCTGAGGAGGGTGCGATGGGGAGGTTCCCTTGATAGCTATGAAACAGCTGTAGCAAAATGGAGCATCCTCGTTATCCATGTGATGGATAAGACGACTAATTCGCAACATAAATGTCAGTGTAAGCATCAATTTATGTTGAACGTGCTTCCTGGACCAAATAACATACGTTTCCTACGTCTTCAATACGAATCATGAAGCAAATGTAATTTAAAGGACATAAAAACATCGAGTGATTTTACTAACATAATTATAAACCACCCACGAACATAAATCGATGATCACATAGTTGTCAAAAAGTATTCTACAGTATTGCCATTGTCCAATAGACTAGCAGCAGGAAGAAAACGTACGCTCAGCTGTGCTGAGATATCTTGCACTGACGAAGCTCGCGCTTCGAAGACACCACAGCAACGTCTGCCACCATTTCATGGGAAACGAAATATCTCAAGTGTACAGCCATAGACATAAAAACACCGCCGGCGCAAGCAGCCGTGCGATCCGCGATATGACGCCGTTGAAAGCACGGCTAACCCGCGCCGGAAAGCTGTTAATATCATCTGATGTAGCTAACAAGTTATTTACTTCTGGTGAATGATTTTCTGCGCAGTTCATTTAGGATAGAATAACTAAAATATATTTGATGTTACGGAAGACGAAGGACGCCTAATTCGTTTCCCTCTCTTTACTTATGATGTTACATTCGCAATCTGAGCATACGTATTATCCATAACCACACTTTAGCGCCACACAGATACGTGAATGAAACACATTGGCGTACAGTTTTAGACATAAAAACTGACCGCCGGCCGCCTGCCACAGAGACTAAGTCCGAGTCTATTCACTTAACGTAGCCAATAAAACTGGCCGGCCATCTGCACAATCTGGCAACACTGTAAGATGCGGAAGCGTTAGGAGGAAGTGTTGTCTACTTCCGAGATGTTCTCGGATTGTGTGAGCCCGTGGTCTAGTGCTAGCCGGCACGGTAGCTCAGCGTGTTCGGTCAGAGAGCCGGTTGGCTTCTGTAATAAAAAAACTGAGTGGAAGGATCAACCACCGAATTTGAACAGGATGTCCTGCGACGTCCGCAACGTCCAAACACACGATCAATAATGAACAATAAGAAAAAAAAGAAAAGAAAAAATGGTAATCGTCATGCATTCTAAGCTTATGGTCGCCTGTTCGTGTCCAACAATTTTTTTTTTTTTTTCACATTTCGGTCTAAAGTTATGATTCTGATTGAGCATCGAAGATAATTCGCTTAACATTCTACCCACCAGCAACGACAAGTATTCCAGAAACAATTCCGCAGGACAGCTCGTGGCTGCGCCGCGATCATAACAGCTTACGCTCGAGCGTTTCCTCGCGCTGCAGCGGCTACCGGCCACCGGCCAGACGCCACCCGCCACCTGAAATCCGGCGCCGCCCATGTGAACGCGGCGCCACGCTGTCAGTGTATGTATCAACTGTCATTTTCGAATTTGAAGTTCTAGTTATCATCTTGCAGTTAAGCACTGGATTTTGCATACTTGAAAATCATGAACTACAGTTAAGCATTGTAAAATTGAGTCGCAAGTGGAAAAAGGTGTAACACCTGAAACACAACGTTTACTTTTGGTATAACAGAGGGGTGAATGCAGAGGAGGCAGCTAGAAAGATATGAACTGGAGCGAGTGCTTTTGGTAAAAATACGCCAGAAAAAAATATTCGTGTTTCAACAAAGATCGTTCTGGCATGAATGATTTTCCACATTAAGGAAGTCTCGACTACTGATATATGTGATAGATTACTATTTAACCATTATGCGACGTTTGCATTCAACAGGCAAAGTTCAGAAGTCTGGTGTAGGAGTACTGCATGCTCTAATTCGAAACAACAAAACTCAATGGAGTGACTATTATTGAACGTCATCAGGTCACTCATCGAGCATTCCTATGCAGTACTGTTACTGGTGACGTATTTTGTTGCCTTTATTGTCAACTTCCTAAGAAGAAATAAAGGCTGTGCCCCACCAAAAGACGTAAACTCAAGGAAAGAGTAACGTGAACATGATATTTTACATCTGATGATTCCAAAAGTGTGTTTTGGGCTACGAATTCTGCCCCCAGGGTGTGTGCAACACAGCTGGCATTTGTTGCCACAACTGAGACACCTTTCTTTCGCAGTGTAAGAAAATCGAGCAACAAAACTACATCACCTGTGCTACTGCATGATAACGCACTATGTTGATTTGAGAAACAAAACAATCCAGGAGATAGATAGAAATGTCGTCTGTCAGGCACTTGTATTGATAGGGAAGTCCTCTCTCAATCACTTGTCCCTCTCGTCATATATTTGTAAAATTTTACCTTTCCCGCTCTTGATCGATCAACCGTCAAGGCAATTCATTTCTAGACGGAAATACTCTTAAAACTACTCTGGTTTAATGACATCGTTAGAACCAGTAGGTTTCTACAGGCGTAGAATTTGTAAACAACTTTAGCATTGTCAGATCGTTTTAGATATCGTGAAAGAAAATTCTGCTGCTGATTAATTTCTCTTTGATAATTACTGTTGCGTTTAGTAACCTAATGGAAAATGCAATTAAAATATTCACTGTACTAATACAAATTAAATTCAGCTTACTACAGAAACATCACGACGGCAGTCTATCTTAATAAAGCATTAAGTGTCTGTGAGACGATTGAACCTATTTTAACACGAATTAGTAGGATATTACCAACTTTTGACTTCGAAAAGATCTGTATTTATTTCATTTCCTGTACCATTCGCAAGTATTATGAAAATGTGACATTTCATAGATAAAATTATGTATTCACAACAACAAAAAATATGTCGGCAGAAAACAAAAGTGGCATTATGAATTTGGCAGTACCGTAAGGTTTTCGCTCTGACACTAAGAGTTACTGAAAGTAGAAAGACGAATTTTGCTCGAGCGTTGTCTTACGATTCCCTTATTGAGTTTTTATCAGCCTGCTTGTAGCTGTGCTACAAAAGAATTAAAAATCTGGCTTTCAGCGAGTCGCGAATGGCGAACGAAAGCAGCTTGCACCTGTTAGCTAAGCATGTTATCTGGGAACTGGTTTTTTCCTAAACTGGGAAGACGTCCTTTTGTGGTTGAATTGTTGGCAAATGTCAGTCAGACGTGTGCCGTTGGTCTAAGCGTTTCGGTATGTTGAATTTGTACCAAAGATTTTTCTACAGGTTTTTTCTGCCCAAATAAAGAGTTGAAGTTTCCCATTAGTATTTTCACGTCATCCTGGTGAATTTTGCTCATAGTATTTTCGACTGAGTTCCAGAATTTTTCCCATGCACTTCTAAGCGCTACAGTGTGGAACCGAGCGACCGCTACGGTCGCAGGTTCGAATCCTGCCTCGGGTATGGATGTGTGTGATGTCCTTTGGTTAGTTGGGTTTAATTAGTTCTAAGTTCTAGGCGACTGATGGCCTCAGAAGTTAAGTCGCATAGTGCTCAGAGCCATTTGAACCATTTTGAACCAGAATTTTTCGACATTTTCGGTGTTTTTCTTATTTTCGATGTTGGTGGGGACACGCGCATTGATGAGTGTATATTTTTTACTGGGGCTCTGAATGAGCATAGTACCTAAGGTTACACACTACTTAACCTAAATTATCCTAAGGACAAACACACAAACTCTTGCCCGAGGGAGGACTCGAACCTCCGCCGGGATCAGCCACACAGCCCATGACTGGAGCGCCCCAGACCGCTCGGCTAATCCCGCGCGGCTACTAAAAGTATACTCGTCCACAAAACCCATGTGGACAATTATCTGATAATCGGTCAAGATTTGCTTTGTGGCAGCTCTTTAGCATACAAGACCATTTACTTTCAGGCTCCTCCTTACAATTATTGCAGTGCAAGGTAATTGAAAAAACTCATCCACTCGACGCCAACTGAGGAACTGACTGGTGCATGTGTTGTTCAACACACAGTAGTTGTCAGCCTCACTAGAATCAAAGACTGTGGGTCTGTGTGTGTGTGTGTGTGTGTGTGTGTGTGTGTGTGTTTTCGTGTTCATGCACAATCTGAATCAATACTATTAACATTAGAGAGACAACCAACAATAAATAATTCATCAAATATGACTGTAAAGTATTTTAATGCGATGGGAAGTTACTAACTGAATTTTCACCCAACCCACGTCCTGCATATTACGTTAAGTAAGATGTATTAACTCCATAGTATCGTTAGCAGAGACAGTGCGCTCTTGTTGTCGAGGCTCGCGACAAGCGCAGCGATCAGCAGTGCCCAATGCCGCCGCGATTTGTTTATGTTGGCTGAGCGTGGACACTGCAGCAGACGCTTCGCCATAAACAGAAAGAAATCACCTTGTCTCTGACCGCAGTGAGCGGATATCACTGCCTGCGTGTTCTTATAGTAACCAACGTGAGACTCTACTCACAGGAGCCATGGAGAAATTGCAACGGGTATCATGTCATTAGTCATCAGATTATTAACCAGTGATGAAATGTCCACTCTATATGAATCCCAAGAAAATAGGAACCATCTCACAAAGGAATGTGAGGTGATATCAAAATTTATCCAACATACAAAAATTAACTGCAGGGCTTTCATGTATGCAGTAGTAGCACACAAGGAAATATTATGTCTTGGAAGCGTATGTTTCATTCCCTCTTCTCATTTTAACGCCCTTGTTTTAGTATGAAGTGGGAAAATAAACACGAAAAACTCAAGTTCCTGAGAAGCATATAAGTCATTTCCTCTTCTCATATCATAACTTTTGTTTTAGTATGAGGTAAAAAAATAAACAGTTTAGGGTTCTGAAACATAATATGACACCAGATTCTTATCGTAGACGCTATCGGAAACGCAAAAAGCAGGGAGCTGTCCATTGTTTTGTCCTAAAGTCTGTTTCCTTTCATACATTACTCACGTTAGGAGATTCTTATTTAAGGACTTGTGGGCATCAAGTTCTTCAGCAGAACAAGCCTTATGTTATTGTGCTAATTATGGTATGGAAAAAATGCAACAAAGACGAGTTCCCCTGGAGCACATTTCTGTATTCAGCAATGACCGCCAGCTGCCACAACACTTCACAGAATCCTTGCGGCGGGCAACACAACTGTGCGTGCACTTCAGACTTCATTCAGTAAGACGTCAGGAGTTGGATGGAAACGTCAAATTAACGTTTCTTTCCGAGTCGTATTCAACCCAGAATGAGGTGTTATTAAGGTAGTTGAACGTTCTAGCAATTACACTTATATAATTCCAATATGAGTATTCAGATAGCCAAAAGAAACCGTTAGTGCGAAACCAACTGGAACTGCATTAACATCAAACTGCAAGAACTTGAGACAATACGTGGACTCTTCTCTTCGCTAGGTGACCTATTACTGACATTTAGGATTCTCTCCGTCCTAGGCGTAATGGAAACGGAACTTCAGAGGAGCTTTCCGCTATTCTTGACAAACATGAGAAACTTGTAATCACTGCGAGTTACAACTGCGTGATGATAATGGTTCAGGTTGTCAGTAGTTGTGATGGTGTTATGCTGTCAAACTGCTTACGGCAACGTTAATGGTGGCGCACATAATTTAGCGCTGATTACCTACTTAAATAAAGATAGTGTTGTGGCGTCGTCGCTTGTCTTTATTTGGCCTCAGCTTGAGTAATCCGATTTAACGAACATAGTACTACATTCGCGGGCTGCTAATGATACAGTATGACTACAGAGATCATCGTGCGGGTATTACATTAATTCTGCAATGAATTGCTTAAAAAATGTTACCCTCAGCTATGCAGCTGGAATGACTCATTACACAGGTACTCTATGTTGCACTTGGTTAAGTGATCAGTTCGCTGCAATCCTGCTTCTTCTGTTTGTAAATGCTTGTATACGTCAAAAATGGTTCAAATGGTTCTGAGTGCTATGGGACTTAACGTCTGAGGTGGTCAGTCCGCTAGAACTTAGAACTACTTAAACCTAACTAACCTAAGGACATCAGACACATCCATGTCGGAGACTGGAGTCGAATCTGAGACCGTAGCTCTTGCGCGATTCCAGACTGTAGCGCCTAGAACCGCTCGCCCACCCTGGCCGGCATACTTGTATACTGACCATTCGTTATTTGACTAAATATGAACTACAATCTAATTCGCATGTATATGGCATGGGTTAGCTCCGGCACGAAGGTATGACTAAGGATTGGTTCCCGTTGGAGTCCCGTTATTTTGATGGCAAGACTAATGTTCGCAAATCACCTCTATTGCCTCAAAAAACAATTGCATCTTAAATATCGAAGGACCGACGTCCGCACTGTCACAGCGCGTTGAAATACAGCAACGACAGCAGATGAAAATTTGTGACCGACTGAGCTTCGAACCTAGACCTGCTGCTTACTAGATAGACGTGCTGACCACTGCACTACTATTTTTTTTTTTTAAGTTTGAGAAGTCTTTCAGCACCAGGTAGGCGGAGGCAAAGAGGGCAGGGGTCGAAAATCCGAGGCCTGGCCATAGTGCCTCCCCCATACCTGTCACTGAGCAGCTGCATTATTCACATGTATTCCATGTTTGCACTCATATATTCCTTTAAATTGTTGAACAAAATTGAAGTAGTAATTAAGGTAAAATAAATTACAGATTGTCGCCTCCAATCGCGCGCGATCCTTGTGGAACATAACTTATAACAGTGAACAGGGTGACGGAAAAATAAATAACAAACATTCATTCAGAAATATATTCCCAATTTAAGTTATTATGCACTGGATGCATATGAAGTCTGTAAGGAAGCCATATATTTTTCAACAAATGGAAGAAGTTTCGGAGCCGGTGGGGGTTTGCCAAATTAGAACAGTTGTGTGATTCTTGAGTTTCTCCCGGCGTATCTGATAATCAAAATATCCACGGGTATGCTGCCGGTCTATAGTGTCCAACGGGCACAATATTTCGGCGATCAAACATGTCGCCATCATATGATGGCGACATGTTTGATCGCCGAAATATTGTGCCCGTTGGACACTATAGACCGGCAGCATACCCGTGGATATTTTGATTAGAACAGTTGTGATTTAAGAACCGACGTAAAAGAATATTCCAGGAATAAAAAAAGTGAAAGAATAGTATTCTGCTTCTAATCAATAAAACTGTCCATCTCTTTGTAGCACACATAAAGCGATAGATAAAAATTTTTTAAAACATTCCTTATAGTTGTTATTCTTCTTCAGCTTAAAATGTTCTTCTGCAATATAAAACATGCACTCTTCTAAGTTCTAAGTTTTGTTTATTAGGACGTACAACACAAACTGTCCCAGAAGCCACGAATAACTGTTATTCTTTGCGGACGGGTAACATTTCCAGTCAGGTTTAAAGCTTCAGTTATCGGTATATGACTTTCTGCGGTTCTGTGGATAGTGCTAATTTCTTCGTAGTCCAGTTCCAAATTCTGACCCTATTTTCACATAAGAAGGTGTGCGCTACAGTTTCTACAAGCCCACATTTGTCGCAGTATGAAGATGGTCTCAATTTGATTTTTCATAATGGTTCTGCTGTGGGTATGGTTTCGTTTACAACGTCGCACCATACGGCACTGACTCTAGTTGGTATAATTTTATTGTTGATATTTTTCCAGACGTTTCTCCAGTTTTTTGTAGGTTAATTCACCGGAATTGGTTTGTGTAGATGATGTCTGGTAATATAATCATAGACGGTTCTAGTGTTGGTTTGTGCTGGTGGAATTCTTATACAGCTCCAATCGCCATAGTACTTTCGGACGTAATCTAGGCTGGCGTGCTACATTAACAGGAGCGTTCCTATCTCCATGATCTAACGAGAGGAACAGAAGTTTCGTGATGCTTGTCTTAGTGGCATGTATTAGTTTAAAGGCACGTCTTTAATTCCAAGTCCTCTGTTTTGCCTGTGCAAAGTCGCCGTGTGGAAGGGTACTTTGAAGATATTTTGTTTCCACACATACCAAGAGGCTACAGCTAATATTTTATGTGCAGTGACCTGCAGTATCGGTAAGACTGCTGTGACATGATAAATTTTGCTAAGTATGTATGTATTTATAAACTGAACTTTCTGCAGTCAGTCTAACGATCGCATGTCAAGGTCCTTCAACACGGTTCCGATGACATTAAGTTTCCGCTCCCAACTGTTCGTGGCCATTCGCTTGGGGTTCGCCCTTAACCACAATCCGAGATGGAGACTCACTTCAGTTACATCTAACCAGTGCGCACTTATTGCACTATTGTAGGAACCGAGATGCAGTATTTTGGATTTAAAATTTTGTAAATTTGTGGTGAGAACGTATGGGACCAAGTAAGCTTACACACTACTTAATCTAACTTAAACTATGGACAATGCCGGAGGGAGGACTCGAAGCTCCGACGGTGGACACTGTCGGGACACAGCAACCAACCTCTCTGCAGCACATATCTACACACGCTCCTCATCAGACGCGAATTCCCATCTTTGCCGTATACCACATGCGCGGTACTCCCCCCCTCCTCCCCCCCCCCTCCTCACGTCCATTATTCCACTCGCTCGCGGCCACATTGTATTCCAGCGAGGGTTCGGACGATGTCGTGCGTCAGGGTTCGGACGATGCCGTGCGTCTAGCACTGAAAACTTTAGATGACCCGTCGAGAGCCAAATAATTATACAGGATGTTTCAGGAGAAATAGTAATTATTGTAGGAGATGGTAGTATAGACAAATTGCAGAAACAATGACATATAACATGTGTCCAATTTTTATTGAACATACATACAGCTGGGTTGTAATGTATCTAGAGGTAGCCCTGGATGGAAAAATATTATGAACACTTCACATAAATAATGTGTTCCACTGCGAAAGACAATCTTATAAGCACTAGAAGCTGCTGTAGGGTAAAATGGGGTCTAAACCCAGTACTTACTGGATATACACCTCTGTAAAAAGACCATTGGTAATTTATAGGCCTATGATATGAACAAAGTCGAACATAAGGTGGCTGCTAGGGAGTCTGGCAAAGTGCAGAGACTGATCTGCTTTCACAAACAGATGGAATTAGCAGGACATCCACTCTTGGGATTGATATTACGCTAGACAAACCAGCCTTACACCTGTGGCTTAAAATGGAGACAGCGGCAGGGACATAAAGGCTAAAAGTTGGAAATAGCTGGATATAGTTAGAATATACGGAATCCCAAATCAGTATGGCGCTGGCTCGGGAAATGCCGACTAACTATACAATAACTTGTAGCTGTTTCAATAAACCTTGCTATGTAACAGTTGGAGGCAGGGAGCAGTGGAAGAACGAACCACTAAACCGTGCAGGAGACATAATATAGTGGTTTGCTGACAGGTCGAAAACAGATGAATGTACCGGGTCTGGTGTACTACCTAGAATCTCTTTAGGGAATATGGCCACAGTATTACATGACATCTTCTATCAGCAAGAGCACGGAGGAGAATTAGAGTAGACCCTACAAAAATCGTAGCATCTACTTTTATTCAGACAGCCAAGCAGCTCTGAAATCTCTATCAGCCCGTACAACTAGATCGAAGGTCGTTGCAGAATGCCATGAAACATTTTCTTTCGGACATGTCCGAAAGAACAGACACCACACATATATCCATATACAGGGTGTTTCAGGAGGAATAGTAGATATTTTAGCAGGTGGTAGTACAGACGAAATGCATAAAAAAATTCCATATAAATGCGTCCACTTTTTATTCAGGACAGAGATACAGCTGTTAGTACGTAACCCTAACAAACTCAAATCAAAGGCAAATGAGGACGTTCAAAGTTGATTTTCAAAAGTTTCCCCACCAACTTCAATGCACATTTGACTTCTCTTGATAACACCACGTGTAGCTCTTCTGAGGTCGTCTTTGCGTTCTTTTATGAGGGCTGCACCATTCATAATCCGAACGATCAAATCGGCTCTTGGGTTTACTTTTTCTTTGTAGACTTCGCCTTTAACCATCCCCACAGGCAAAAATACAAAGAGAGAACGTCCAGGGATCTTGGAGGCCAAGAGAAGTGCCCATATCTAATGATCCATCTTTCAGAAAATGTTAGGTTTGGATAATGTGTCACCTGACGACTAGAATTTGCAGGAGCCCCGTCATGCTGGAGGAACATAGGCATTCCTGTAGCCAAATAAACCTCTTCCAATAACGCTGGAAGTCATTTTCAAGGAAATGTAGACAACTGGGTCCTGTAAGGACCAACATACGAAACGTAAATGCATTGAACCCAGCTGTATGTACGAAATAAAAATTGGACACATGTTATATGGCATTTCTTCTGCAACTTGTCCATACTACCACCTCCTACAATATTTACTATTCCTCCTGAAACATCCTGTATAATTATTTGGGTCTCGGCGGCTCATCTAAAGTTTTCAGTGCTAGGCGCACGACATCGTCCAAACCCACGCGGGAATACAGTGTGGCCGCGAGCGAGTGGATAATGGTCGGGGGGGGCTTGGTCTCATAAGTTCTTATCACAAATTTACAAAATTTTAAATCCAAAATACTGCATGTCGGTTCTTACAATAGTGCAATAGCTGCGCACTGGTTAGATGTAACTGAAGAGAGACTCCAACTCGGATTGTGATTAAGGGCGAATCTCAAGCGCATGGCCACGAACACTTGGGAGAGGAAACTTAATGTCATCGGAACCGTGTTGAAGGACCATGACATGCGATCGTTAGACTGACTGCAGAAAGTTCAGTTTATAAATACATACATACTTAGCAAAATTTATCATGTCACAGCAGTCTTACCGATACTGCAGGTCACTGCACATAAAATATTAGCTGTAGCCTCTTGGTATGTGTGGAAACAAAATATCTTCAAAGTACCCTTCCACACGGCGACTTTGCAGAGGCAAAACACGGGACTTGGAATTAAGACGTGCTTTTAAACTAATACACGTCACTAAGACAGGCATCACGAAACTTCTGTTCCCCTCGTTAGATCCTGGAGATAGGAACGCTCCTGTTAATGTAGCACGCCAGCCTAGATTACGTCCGAAAGTACTATGGCGATTGGAGCTGTATAAGACTTCCTCCAGCACAAACCAACACTAGAACCGTCTATGATTATATTACCAGACATCATCTACACAAACCAATTCCGGTGAATTAACCTACAAAAAACTGGAGAAACGTCTGGAAAAATATCAACAATAAAATTAATACCAACTAGAGTCAGTGCCGTATGGTGCGACGTTGTAAACGAAACCATACCCACAGCGGAACCATTATGAAAAATCAAATTGAGACCATCTTCATACTGCGACAAATGTGGGCTTGTAGAAACTGTAGCGCACACCTTCTTATGTGAAAATAGGTTCAGAATTTGGAACTGGACTACGAAGAAATTAGCACTATCCACAGAACCGCAGAAAGTCATATACCGATAACTAAAGCTTGCCGGCCGAAGTGGCCGTGCGGTTAAAGGCGCTGCAGCCTGGAACCGCAAGACCGCTACGGTCGCAGGTTAGAATCCTGCTTCGGGCATGGATGTTTGTGATGTCCTTAGGTTACTTAGGTTTAACTAGTTCTAAGTTCTAGGGGACTAATGACCTCAGCAGTTGAGTCCCATAGTGCTCAGAGCCATTTGAACCCATTTTTTTTTTAACTGAAGCTTTAAACCTGACTGGAAATGTTACCCGTCCGCAAAGAATAACAGTTATTCGTGGCTTCTGGGACAGTTGGTGTTGTACGTCGTAATAAACAAAACTTAGAACTTAGAAGAGTGCATGTTTTATATTGGAGAAGAACATTTTAAGCTGAAGAAGAATAACAAATGTAAGGAATGTTTTAAAAAATTTTTATCTATTGCTTTATGTGTGCTACAAAGAGATGGACAGTTTTATTGATTAGAAGCAGAATACTATTCTTTCACTTTTTTTTATTCCTGGAATATTCTTTTACGTCGGTTCTTAAATCACAACTGTTCTAATTTGGCAAACCCCCTCCGGCTCCGAAACTTCTTCCATTTGTTGAAAAATATATGGCTTCCTTACAGACTTCATATGCATCCAGTGCATAATAACTTAAATTATGAATATATTTCTGAATGAACGTTTGTTATTTATTTTTCCGTCAACCTGTTCACTGTTATAAGTTATGTTCCACAAGGATCGCACGCGATTGGAGGCGACAATCTGTAATTTATTTTACCTTAATTACTACTTCAATTTTGTTCAACAATTTAAAGGAATATATGGGTGCAAACATGGAATACATGTGAATAATGCAGCTGCTCAGTGACAGGTATGGGGGAGGCACTATGGCCAGGCCTCGGATTTTCGACCCCTGCCCTCTTTGCCTCCGCCTACCTGGTGCTGAAATTCTTCTCAAACTTTAAAAAAAAGTAATAGTGCAGTGGTCAGAACGTCTGTCTAGTAAGCAGCAGGTCTAGGTTCGAAGCTCAGTCGGTCACAAATTTTCATCTGCCGTCGTTGCTGTATTTCAAGGCGCTGTGACAGTGTGGACGTCGGTCCTTCGATATTTAAGATGCAATTGTTTTTTGAGGCAATAGAGGTGATTTGCGAACATTTGTCTTGCCATCAAAATAACGGGACTCCAACGGAATCCAATCCTTAGTCATACCTTCGTGCCGGAGCTAACCCATGCCATATACATGCGAATTAGATTGTAGTTCATATTTAGTCAAATAACGAATGGTCAGTATACAAGTATGCCGGCCATGGTGGCCGAGCGGTTCTAGGCGCTACAGTCTGGAACCGCGCGATAGATACGGTCTCAGGTTCGACTCCAGTCTCCGACATGGATGTGTCTGATGTCCTTAGGTTATTTAGGTTTAAGTAGTTCTAAGTTCTAGCGGACTGACCACCTCAGACGTTAAGTCCCATAGCGCTCAGAACCATTTGAACAATTTTTGAAATATTCAAGTATTTACAAACAGAAGAAGCAGGATTGCAGCGAACTGATCACTTAACCAAGTGCAACATAGAGTACCTGTGTAATGAGTCATTCCAGCTACATAGCTGAGGGTAATATTTTTTAAGCAATTCATTGCAGAATTAATGTAATACCCACACGATGATCTCTGTAGTCATACTGTATCATTAGCAGCCCGCGAATGTAGTACTATGTTCGTTAAATCGGATTACTCAAGCTGAGGCCAAATAAAGACAAGCGACGACGCCACAGCACTATCTTTACTTAAGTAGGTAGTCAGCGCTAAATTATGTGCGCCACCATTAACGTTGCCGTAAGCAGTTTGACAGCATAACACCACCACAACTACTGACTACCTGAACCATTATCATCACGCAGTTGTAACTCGCAGTGATTACAAGTTTCTCATGTTTGTCAAGAATAGCGAAAGCGCCTCTCAAGCTAAAAAAAAAAAAAATGGTTCAAATGGCTCTGAGCACTATGGGACTTAACTGCTGAGGTCATCAGTCCCCTATAACTTAGAACTACTTAAACCTAACTAACCTACGGACATCACACACATCCATGCCCAAGGCAGGATTCGAACCTGCGACCGTAGCGGTCGCGCTGTTCCAGACTGTAGCGCCTAGAACCGCTCGGACACCCGGGCTTGCGCCTCTGAAGTTCCATTTCCACTACCCCTAGGACGGAGAGAATCCTAAATATCCGTAACAGGTCACTTAGCGAAGAGAAGAGTCCACGTATTGTCTCAAGTTCTTGCAGTTTGATGTTAATGCAGTACCAGACGGTTTCGCACTAACGGGTTCTTTTGGCTATGGGAATACGCATATGGGAATTATAGAAGTGTAATTGCTACAACGTTCAACTATCTTAATAACACCTCATTCTGGATTGAATACGACTTTGACGTTTCCATCCAACTCCTGACGTCATACTGAATGAAGTCTGAAGTGCACGCACAGTTGTGTTGCCTGCCGCAAGGATTCTGTGAAGTGTTGTGGCAGCTGGCGGTCATTGCTGAATACAGACATGTGCAAATATCCTCACTGCTCCAGGGGAACTCGTCTTTGTTGCATTTTTTCCATACCATAATTATCACAATAACATAAGGCTTGTTCTGCTGAAGAACTTGATGCCCACAAGTCCTTAAATAAGAATCTCCTAACGTGAGTAATGCATGAAAGGAAACGGACTTTTGGACAAAACAATGGACAGCTCCCTGCTTTTTGCGTTTCCGATAGCGTCTACGATAAGAATCTGGTGTCATATTATGTTTCAGAACCCTAAACTGTTTATTTTTTTACCTCGTGCTAAAACAAAAGTTATGATATGAGAAGAGGAAATGACTTATATGCTTCTCAGGAACTTGAGTTTTTCGTGTTTATTTTCCCACTTCATACTAAAACAAGGGCGTTAAAATGAGAAGAGGAAATGAAACATACGCTTCCAAGACATAATATTTCCTTGTGTGCTACTACTGCATACATGAAAGCCCTGCAGTTAATTTTTGTATGTTGGATAAATTTTGATATCACCTCACATTCCTTTGTGAGATGGTTCCTATTTTCTTGGGATTCATATAGAGTGGACATTTCATCACTGGTTAATAATCGTTGCAATTTCTCCATGGCTCCTGTGAGTAGAGTCTCACGTTGGTTACTATAAGAACACGCAGGCAGTGATATCCGCTCACTGCGGTCAGAGACAAGGTGATTTCTTTCTGTTTATGGCGAAGCGTCTGCTGCAGTGTCCACGCTCAGCCAACATAAACAAATCGCGGCGGCATTGGGCACTGCTGATCGCTGCGCTTGTCGCGAGCCTCGACAACAAGAGCGCACTGTCTCTGCTAACGATACTATGGAGTTAATACATCTTACTTAACGTAATATGCAGGACGTGGGTTTGGTGAAAATTCAGTTAGTAACTTCCCATCGCATTAAAATACTTTACAGTCATATTTGATGAATTATTTATTGTTGGTTGTCTCTCTAATGTTAATAGTATTGATTCAGATTGTGCATGAACACGAAAACACACACACACACACACACACACACACACACACACACAGACACACAGTCATTGATTCTAGTGAGGCTGACAACTACTGTGTGCTGAACAACACATGCACCAGTCAGTTCCTCAGTTGGCGTCGAGTGGATGAGTTTTTTCAATTACCTTGCATTGCAATAATTGTAAGGAGGAGCCTGAAAGTAAATGGTCTTGTATGCTTAAGAGCTGCCACAAAGCAAATCTTGACCGATTATCAGATAATTGTCCACATGGGTTTTGTGGACGAGTATACTATAAGTAGCCGCGCGGGATTAGCCGAGCGGTCTGGGGCGCTGCAGTCATGGGCTGCGTGGCTGATCCCGGCGGAGGTTCGAGTCCTCCCTCGGGCATGAGTGTGTGTGTTTGTCCTTAGGATAATTTAGGTTAAGTAGTGTGTAAGCTTAGGTACTGATGACCTTAGCAGTTGAGTCCCATAAGAATTCACACACATTTGAACATTTTTTTATACTTTTAGTAACCAACCCACCCACGATCATTACGTAAGATTTCTCGAAGGCTTAGGGAATTGATTTCATTAAGTCGTCGACAGTGTAGCGTGATGGTTTACTTCCAACATATGTTTTCTATATTTGTCCAAAGGTCGCTTGCTTTTGTAGATCCACGTGGCAATGGCCTTGTTACCTCTGCCCACATATTCTCTATCTGGTTGATGTTTGGTGATCGTGGAACAAACGGCAACAGCTTTATCCTCTCTTGGGCCTGAAACCAATCTCGCACTGCTCTGCTATGATGGATGGGGCTCTGCTCCTGTAAATAAACTATTATCTCGTTAGTCCATGTATTTATATTTAAATAACGTATTTGTAATAGGCACATTGGATTATTATTTTCCACAGTGTTTAAGAATTCAGGCCCTGTCATAGATAAGTGATCTATATTCAACAGTCCGATTAAGAATGTGATTTGCCCAGTCTGTCACATGATGAGAGTCGTAGTCAGATATCCACATTAAGACTGTCTAGCTGAATCCGATTAGAACTATCTGGTATCGAAACGAAATTACAGAAATCGGATAATTTGAACGTCTGTATTGCAACAATGCTGCACACATAAATTCCTATGATGGAGTAACAGGTAGCAACTGTCTAAGAAAAAGTGTGAAATATGTCTTCTAGCAGCAATGTAACGTAATTATAACCCACATCTATGTGATGGAAATACTGAATCGAACAATACACATCTATTTCAGTGGTGGGAAGATACACCATATCTGATTTGCTGATGACATAATGACAATAATAATAATAATAATAATAATCGCGTGTGGCGGATAGGGGAAACCCTCCCCCATATGGGTGGTACCGAGGAAATCAAATACAAGGGGTGAACCAAATACTAACACAATCCTGAACGGCTACCAAATCCGTTGAACCCAAAATCCAGACACGTCTGAGTGAAAATCACCGCTACTCTGGTCACCGTCTCTTAGCTCAATGAGCTTGGCTGAAAATATTTGCTTTCAAAGGCATCAACACCCTCTGGTCCTGTCCGGTCCTCGTATCACCCAAGCCAAACCAATGAAACACAAGCAAACATGAACTATGCAAACAAAGTCAACTTTACCCCAGGTGGTACACAACCCGTCTGTCGACAGGCGGCAGTTGGATTTTTGGATTCTGGGGAGACCAGGTTAGCACGGCAGAGAATATCGAAGATCTCTGGTAAATTTCCCTACAAGGAAGAAACATGCATTTAAAAGTTAACATCGATACATTGATCCAAACACGAAAACTAAATAATCTCACAAAAGAAATCCACCGACAAAAAATTCTCATCCTTGCTCTTCAAGAACCACGACTAACTGACAATGAAACCTTGCATTAGGGAAACCATTGCGTCTTCAAAAGCAAAATACAACAAAAGGTAGAAAAAGGCGTACCAATCTTCGGCATTGCATTTCTCGAACACAGATCTATCATCAACTCTGTCAAAGAAATCACACCCATCAACAATGAAAAGGTTCAAATGACTCTGAGCACTATGGGGCTTAACACCGGAAGTCATCAGTCCCCTCGCGGTTCCGAACTGAAGCGCCTAGAACCGCTCGGCCACCGTGGCCGGCCCATCAACAAGCGACTTATGACTATGCTCATTCAGAGCCACAGTAAAAAATACACGCTCATCAATGCACATGTCCCCACCAACATCGAAAATAAGAAACACTCCGAAAATGTCGAAAAATTCTGGAACACACTCGAAAATACTACGAGCAAAATTCACCAGGATGACGTGAAAATGCTAGTGGGAGACTTCAACTCTCTATTTGGGACAGAAGAAACCTAAATCATTGGCACAAATTCAACACACCGAAACGCTTAGACCAACGGCACACGTCTGACTGATATTTGCCAACAATTCAACCACAAAAGGACGTCTTCCCAGTATAGGAAAAAACCAGTTCCCAGGTAACATGCTTAGCTAACAGGTGCAAGCTGCTTTCGTTCGCCATTCGCGACTCGCTGAAAGCCAGATTTTTAATTCTTTTGTAGCACAGCTACAAGCAGGCTGATAAAAACTCAATAAGGGAATCGTAAGACAACGCTCGAGCAAAATTCGTCTTTCTACTTTCAGTAACTCTTAGTGTCAGAGCGAAAACCTTACGGTACTGCCAAATTCATAATGCTACTTTTGTTTTCTGCCGACATATTTTTTGTTGTTGTGAATACATAATTTTATCTATGAAATGTCACATTTTCATAATACTTGCGAATGGTACAGGAAATGAAATAAATACAGATCTTTTCGAAGTCAAAAGTTGGTAATATCCCACTAATTCGTGTTAAAATAGGTTCAATCGTCTCACAGACACTTAATGCTTTATTAAGATAGACTGCCGTCGTGATGTTTCTGTAGTAAGCTGAATTTAATTTGTATTAGTACAGTGAATATTTTAATTGCATTTTCCATTAGTTTAACTAAACGCAACAGTAATTATCAAAGAGAAATTAATCAGCAGCAGAATTTTCTTTCACGATATCTAAAACGATCTGACAATGCTAAAGTTGTTTACAAATTCTACGCCTGTAGAAACCTACTGGTTCTAACGATGTCATTAAACCAGAGTAGTTTTAAGAGTATTTCCGTCTAGAAATGAATTGCCTTGACGGTTGATCGATCAAGAGCGGGAAAGGTAAAATTTTACAAATATATGACGAGAGGGACAAGTGATTGAGAGAGGACTTCCCTATCAATACAAGTGCCTGACAGACGACTTTTCTATCAATCTCCTGGATTGTTTTGTTTCTCAAATCAACATAGTGCGTTATCATGCAGTAGCACAGGTGATGTAGTTTTGTTGCTCGATTTTCTTACACTCCGATCGAAAGGAATGCTCGATGAGTGACCTGATAACGTTCAATAATAGTCACTCCGTTGATCTTTGTTGTCTCGAATTAGAGCATGCAGTACTCCTACACCAGACTTCTGAACTTTGCCTGTTGAATGCAAATGTCGCATGATGGTTAAATGGTAATCTATCACATATATCAGCAGTCGAGACTTCCTTAATGTGGAAAATCATTCATGCCAGAACGATCTTTGTTGAAACACGAATATCTTTTTCTGGCGTATTTTTACCAAAAGCACTCGCTCCAAACACAGTTCAAATCTTTCTAGCTGCCTCCTCTGCATTCACCCCTCTGTTATACCAAAAGTAAACGTTGTGTTTCAGGTGTTACACCTTTTTCCACTTGCGACTCAATTTTACAATGCTTAACTGTAGTTCATGATTTTCAAGTATGCAAAATCGAATGTTTAACTGCAAGATGATAACTAGAACTTCAAATTCGAAAATGACAGTTGATACATACACTGACAGCGTGGCGCCGCGTTCACATGGGCGGCGCCGGATTTCAGGCGGCGGGTGGCGTCTGGCCGGTGGCCGGTAGCCGCTGCAGCGTGAGGAAACGCTCGAGCGTAAGCTGTTATGATCGCGGCGCTGCCACGAGCTGTCCTGCGGAATTGTTGCTGGAATACTTGTCATTGCTGGTGGGTAGAATGTTAAGCGAATTATCTTCGATGCTCAATCAGAATCATAACTTTAGACCGAAATGTGAAAAAAAAAAAAAAAATTGTTGGACACGAACAGGCGACCATAAGCTTAGAATGCATGACGATTACCATTTTTTCTTTTCTTTTTTTTCTTATTGTTCATTATTGATCGTTGTGTTTGGTCGTTGCGGACGTCGCAGGACATCCTGTTCAAGTTCGGTGGTTGATCCTTCCACTCAGTTTTTTTATTACAGAAGCCAACCGGCTCTCTGACCGAACACGCTGAGCTACCGTGCCGGCTAGCACTAGACCACAGGCTCACACAATCCGAGAACATCTCGGAAGTAGACAACACTTCCTCCTAACGCTTCCGTATCTTACAGTGTTGCCAGATTGTGCAGATGGCCGGTCAGTTTTATTGGCTACGTTAAGTGAATAGACTCGGACTTAGTCTCTGTGGCAGGCGGCCGGCGGTCAGTTTTTATGTCTAAAACTGTACGCCAATGTGTTTCATTCACGTATCTGTGTAGCGCTAAAGTGTGGTTATGGATAATACGTATGCTCAGATTGCGAATGTAACATCATAGGTAAAGAGAGGGAAACGAATTAGGCGTCCTTCGTCTTCCGTAACATCTAATATATTTTAGTTATTCTAACTTAAATGAACTGCGCAGAAAATCATTCACCAGAAGTAAATAACTTGTTAGCAACATCAGATGATATTAACAGCTTTCCGGCGCAGGTTAGCCGTGCTTTCAACGGCGTCATATCGCGGATCGCACGGCTGCTTGCGCCTCAGTTCGTATCCTTCCCCGGGCGTGGATGTGTGTTAAGTTAGGTTGGTTTAAGTAGTTCTAGGTTTAGGGGCTGATGACGTAAGCAGTTTGGTCGCATAGTTCGTGGAGCCATTTTTTGACCTTTCACGTAAATTTTCTTTTCATAAACGGCCGTATCTTTAGATTGCGTTGACATAGGAGCTCACTTTTTTACACCACCAAGGGACCGGTTACCACAAGAAGTGCGATACATTTCCACTTATTATGTCTACCCGTTCTGGAGGTAAACGGGTTTTAAAAGTTGGGTAGACCGATAGACGGTCAAGAAAGTGAGACTTGTAGGGTTCCGTTTTTATCGGTTTAGGTGACGAAATCCTAACAACGAAAACAGCTACGACAGTTACTGAAGATGAGGGCTGCATAAATAACACCCCCTACTCTTTATTCGAAATGTTCTAGTTGCAGTTGATACATCAGCATATTAATCGTAGCTACGCTTTCGATCCAAATCACGTTTACAGGAATGCAAATAGAATCCATTTGCCTATACACGTGGTAGTTCACATCCCAGTATTAATGCTACCGCGTTTTAGAAGTGCGAACATTCCCATTGCTAGATAGCTTAATAAACAGTGTAGAATACGTTTGGCAGCTGTGTAGCCGTTTATTTCCTGGGGTGGTGCAGAAATATCCTACTAAATTTACTCTCTAATAACAGTATTTTGCTATTTCAATAAACATCCCGAATGGTTGTCACATAAGCGGTGACATAAAGGAAGAAAATTCATGTTTTTGAGTCCAGAAAGCTCTATGCAACAGAAACTGCAGATCATTTTGCCATTTTCATTGCCAAATTGGTGGCTTATTCATGTCTGGGGTAATAATAGAGGGCTGCATGGGTTGTCTGCTAGTGTAGTGAAAGGAAGGTCTGGTTTGTTTTCGGTTCTAATCTCGATGGAGGCAGGTAGAATATCAGTAAAGCAATTTTAAGAAATTCTCGCGCCCTCAATACTTTTTATCGCTACCTTTATTCTGTACTGCCGCCCTGTGCATGTCAATATGACACTCTTGTAGAATTTCATACATTTTACTGCGTACTTTTTCCGCTTCTGTCAATAATGGAATTGACTTAAGTGTGGCACTGAATGATTTTTAACTGAATTTCGTTATGAATCTTCACGCTTTGTTAAATTTGCACACTTTCATGGTAGGTCAGCAACGGTAATCCAGTATGACTGGTCTGAACGTTGACACAAACCGTTTCTCGGCCGAATGCGGATAATATTTTGCTAATTCGTAACAATCCGGCGTTCTTTGTATTACTAAAACAATTATGTTATCTCGATAAGTTGAAATTCATTTTTATTGGTACAGTTAATACCAATTAGCGTTTCTTCTTTCAGCTCTGTCTTATATTTACGTGTTGTATTTAACACACTAATCAGCATTAATGTAGTCTTGCAAATTATTGAAAACAGCCTAAAAAAGTTCAGATAGTTTGTCAATTTCACGCAGGTGCATAGTATGTTGGTAGCACTTCGTCGCCTTGCCTGTTATTCTGTGTAGCAGACTTTAAAGCCGTGCGGATCAGCATAACGAAAAGGCGAGGGGTCTCGCTCGTTTTGTCCACGACTGTACATTCATGGCATGCACTACACATTTTCTGTAATGACTAATACTGTATGGTGGCTTAAACAATTTTAATCCCCATCCATGAAGATGGTCCAAGACCGAAACCAGTAGATACGAGGCGTGTTTTTGAAGTAAGTACCGTTTTGAAATTAAAAAAAGACATGCTAAGATATATCAGTAATTTTATTTTTACGTGAAAGCCTGTACCTTAGTCCACTTTTCTACATAATTTCCGTCAATATTGAGGCACTTGTCATAACGTTGTACTAGTTTTTGAATACCCTCCTCATAGAAGTCTGCCGCCTGACTTGTTAACGACTGCATCACCACTGTTTTGACTTCGTCATCGTCTTGAAGACGCTGACCGCCCAGGTGGTAGTCATTGGGAACAAGATCGGGGCTGTACGGAGGATGATCTAGAGTTTCCCATCGAAAAGATGTGATGATATCTTTGGTCTGATTCGCCACATGCGGACGGGCGTACTTATCTTGGAGCAAAACGATGCCCTTGCTCAACTTCCATGGACTGTTGCTTTGATTCTGGTGTGACGCAGGCCACCCATGTTTCATCACCCGTAACAATTTGGCTTAAGAAATCATCACTGTCGATGTGGTACCGCTCAAGGAAAGTCAATGCACTGTCTAAACGTTAGGTTTTGTGCACATTCGTCAACATTTTCGGTACCCAACGTGAGCACAAATTTCGGTAATTCAAGTGCTCGGTCACAATGCCATACAAAACACTACGAGAAACATTAGGAAACTCATCCCGCAAGGAGGAAATCGTAAAGCGTCTGTTTTCTCTCACCTTATTGTCCACTTCCTGGCCCAAACTTTCATTAACGACCGAAGGACGCCCACTCCGTTGTTCATCATGCTTATCTGTGCGGCCATCTTTAAATGCTCTCACCCACTTTCTTACCATTCCATCACTCATAATGTTTTCTCCGTAAACTACACAGATCTCACGATGAATATCGATCGCTTTTAGGCTTTTAGCACTAAGAAATCTTACACTCCTGGAAATGGAAAAAAGAACACATTGACACCGGTGTGTCAGACCCACCATACTTGCTCCGGACACTGCGAGAGGGCTGTACAAGCAATGATCACACGCACGGCACAGCGGACACACCAGGAACCGCGGTGTTGGCCGTCGAATGGCGCTAGCTGCGCTGCATTTGTGCACCGCCGCCGTCAGTGTCAGCCAGTTTGCCGTGGCATACGGAGCTCCATCGGAGTCTTTAACACTGGTAGCATGCCGCGACAGCGTGGACGTGAACCGTATGTGCAGTTGACGGACTTTGAGCGAGGGCGTATAGTGGGCATGCGGGAGGCCGGGTGGACGTACCGCCGAATTGCTCAACACGTGGGGCGTGAGGTCTCCACAGTACATCGATGTTGTCGCCAGTGGTCGGCGGAAGGTGCACGTGCCCGTCGACCTGGGACCGGACCGCAGCGACGCACGGATGCACGCCAAGACCGTAGGATCCTACGCAGTGCCGTAGGGGACCGCACCGCCACTTCCCAGCAAATTAGGGACACTGTTGCTCCTGGGGTATCGGCAAGGACCATTCGCAACCGTCTCCATGAAGCTGGGCTACGGTCCCGCACACCGTTAGGCCGTCTTCCGCTCACGCCCCAACATCGTGCAGCCCGCCTCCAGTGGTGTCGCGACAGGCGTGAATGGAGGGACGAATGGAGACGTGTCGTCTTCAGCGATGAGAGTCGCTTCTGCCTTGGTGCCAATGATGGTCGTATGCGTGTTTGGCGCCGTGCAGGTGAGCGCCACAATCAGGACTGCATACGACCGAGGCACACAGGGCCAACACCCGGCATCATGGTGTGGGGAGCGATCTCCTACACTGCCCGTACACTACTGGTGATCGTCGAGGGGACACTGAATAGTGCACGGTACATCCAAACCGTCATCGAACCCATCGTTCTACCATTCCTAGACCGGCAAGGGAACTTGCTGTTCCAACAGGACAATGCACGTCCGCGTGTATCCCGTGCCACCCAACGTGCTCTAGAAGGTGTAAGTCAACTACCCTGGCCAGCAAGATCTCCGGATCTGTCCCCCATTGAGCATGTTTGGGACTGGATGAAGCGTCGTCTCACGCGGTCTGCACGTCCAGCACGATCGCTGGTCCAACTGAGGCGCCAGGTGGAAATGGCATGGCAAGCCGTTCCACAGGACTACATCCAGCATCTCTACGATCGTCTCCATGGGAGAATAGCAGCCTGCATTGCTGCGAAAGGTGGATATACACTGTACTAGTGCCGACATTGTGCATGCTCTGTTGCGTGTGTCTATGTGCCTGTGGTTCTGTCAGTGTGATCATGTGATGTATCTGACCCCAGGAATGTGTCAATAAAGTTTCCCCTTCCTGGGACAATGAATTCACGGTGTTCTTATTTCAATTTCCTGGAGTGTATAACAGTTGGCGGGGCTCACGATGAGGCATCTTACTCACAACGTAAACAAGGAAGAATCAGACTGTAATGGCGTCAGTGCGTAGATCAAGGTACTGGCTTTCGTGTAAAAATAAAATTATTGAGATACCTTAACACGTCTTTTTTTAATTTCAAAATGATACTTACTTAAAAAACACGCCTCATATTTGGGTTCAAAATAATATTAGGGTTTAAAACATGAACAGCTGGTGGTTCAGACATGCATTTTATGCAAATGATCCGGAGAGTTTTTCTGTTTTCCAAGTTTTCTCAAAGATTAATTTTAACTCTTTTTTTTATTTACGGTAGAGACCATTTCAAAAGTTCTCCTGTAACAGGGTTCTCCATTAGTTTTATAAGATTTTCATAATTTTTTCAATGTCTTATATAGTGGGGGTAAATTTTCCTCTAGAATTTCATGAGTGTTTAAATATTCGAGCTTATGAATTGATTTTGGACAACTAATAAGCTGATCAAAATATTCCGGTGAGCCTGGTCCCATGCCTCTCCGTTGCTGGTTTTATATTTGAAGTACATCTACCCAACTCTCTAAATCTCAATTTCTCACCCAAAGATTAATGGAGAAAAGCCTCTTTACCAGGTCATCCAAAGGAAACAGTTTCCTAATAAACTTCGTTGTATAATCGTTCGTTTTATCACCGTCTAGCCTATAGCCTTTTTTCTTTCAAGGGTAGTAACCGTCACTGAACCGAATCAATTAATTTTACATCTGTAAACTGAACTGTTATTTTTAAATTTTGTAATAAATACTTCAACATAATGAGGAAAAAAAAAACAAAGTAACTGGTACCAGCGAGAACTGAACTTTCTAAGGTTCCATGCCCCAGTCGGCAAAAACGGAATCTTTATAGCACCGCATTGTTTACGTCTATCTGTCCGACCGTTGGAAACTTCTTTTCCCAGGAACGGGTGGACGTTTCAAGTTAAATTTATGTCACATACTGATGTCTATGGTCCCTCGGCGATGTACAGAATTTAAATTTCTAAGTCAGTGCAGTCAAAAGACACGGCCATGCATGTCACGTGTTTTGACACTCGCAAACTCACACATCAAAACCTATAGTATACTGCCCCTTGGCCTAGAGTCATAAAATTTGGCAAAAGGAAGGTTTCACAGTATAAGTAAAGGGGAAAAAATCTGAAAATTGTTGATCACACGAAAAAAATTCTTTTTGCATTTGTCAGCAGAGATTGTAATATTATTGGGATTTCGGTCGTATGAAAGCTGTGAGTTCCCTTCCAAAGGCATTCACCTATCTGCATATTAAATGATCAACTTATGAGATGAGACCTATACTTTGAAAGACATTTGTTTTATATAATATACGTAACTGTAAAGATGCGCATCTAGCGCGGACGCTAAAACATCGATTGCGCAGCCAAAGAAACATTTTAACAGAAGCTGAACTGAACGTTCCGCTTCGATCTAAATAAAAGATTACAGTAAAAACTTTTGTAGATCTTCAGATTATATCGTAAGTCTGCTTGTAATGTGAAAGCGTAAAGAAGGTCGACTTTAAGCCATAAAAGTGAGCAGTCTTGCCAGCGTGCAGACAACATTATTAATTAATAAAATTCGAGTAATTTCTGTTCGATACTGTAAACCGGAGAGTTATTGTTATGAAGGTGTTGAACGGTGCAAGAATTGTCTTGAAGGAAGGAGTAAAGTAATGACTGTAATTTGTGACAAAAACGTGAACCAAGGAGCTAGCACAGGACAGGCTGAAATCTGATCGCACCATACAGTTAGAAAAGTACTTATGTAAGAAAAACTGTTTATAAATAAGCCCTAATTGCTTGTGAGAATTGTTTGAATATATTTAGTGTTTACCAGATTTCTTATTCTATTCTTTTCCTTTATATATTTTTTTACCTCCATGTCATATTATTTTTGTAAATATCAAACAGCCTTTACTACAGCAAAGAATCCTGCGGCATCCTGGTCGTAGACAGAAGGCCGCTCCTTGACTTCTATACAACTCATAGCTGCCCCATTTATTAACGATTTCATTTGCAAATGCAATTTTTTATTGTTCATTGTTAAAGGTCCCTTAGGTGATTATAAATTTCATACTGATTACATAAAGAAATCCGGATTGTTCTTTTCCAAATAATAGAAGTCTTTGCGTAATCAAAAACTAGCCTCCTTATATATATGTATATATATATTACCAGATTAAAATTGAAAGAATTGAAATATATTTAAGTTATTTGTGTTTTTCTTTTATCATACGAGGTGCATTCAAGTTCTAAGGCGTCCGATTTTTTTTCTCCGGACTGGAAAGAGATAGAAATATGCGCATTGTTTTAAAATGAGGCCGCGTTCATTGTCAATACGTCCCAGAGATGGCAGCACAGTATGGCAGATGGAATTTTACTGGCAGCGGCGAGAATGAGAACTGTTTTAAATACTTAAAATGGTGACGTTTTCCTTACTTGAACAGCGTACAATCATTCGTTTTCTGAATTTGCGTGGTGTGAAACCAATTGAAATTCATCGACAGTTGAAGGAGACATGTGGTGATGGAGTTATGGATGTGTCGAAAGTGCGTTCATGGGTGCGACAGTTTGATGAAGGCAGAACATCGTGTGACAACAAACCGAAACAACCTCGGGCTCGCACAAGACGGTCTGACGACATGATCGAGAAAGTGGAGAGAATTGTTTTGGGGGATCGCCGAATGACTGTTGAACAGATCGGCTCCAGAGTTGGCATTTCTGTGGGTTGTGTATACACAATCCTGCATGATGACCTGAAAATGCGAAAAGTGTCATCCAGGTGGGTGCCACGAATGCTGACGGACGACCACATGGCTGCCCGTGTGGCATGTTGCCAAGCAATGTTGACGCGCAACGACAGCATGAATGGGACTTTCTTTTCGTCGGTTGTGACAATGGATGAGGCGTGGATGCCATTTTTCAATCCAGAAACAAAGCGCCAGTCAGCTCAATGGAAGCACACAGATTCACTGCCACCAAAAAAATTTCGGGTAACCGCCAGTGCTGAAAAAATGATGGTGTCCATGTTCTGGGACAGCGAGGGCGTAATCCTTACCCATTGCGTTCCAAAGGGCACTATGGTAACAGGTGCATCCTACGAAAATGTTTTGAAGAACAAATTCCTTCCTGCACTGCAACAAAAACGTCCGGGAAGGGCTGCTCGTGTGCTGTTTCACCAAGACAACGCACCCGCACATCGAGCTAACGTTACGCAACAGTTTCTTCGTGATAACAACTTTGAAGTGATTCCTCATGCTCCCTACTCACCTGACCTGGCTCCTAGTGACTTTTGGCTTTTTCCAACAATGAAAGACACTCTCCGTGGCCGCACATTCACCGGCCGTGCTGCTATTGCCTCAGCGATTTTCCAGTGGTCAAAACAGACTCCTAAAGAAGCCTTCGCCGCTGCCATGGAATCATGGCGTCAGCGTTGTGAAAAATGTGTACGTCTGCAGGGCGATTACGTCGAGAAGTAACACCAGTTTCATCGATTTCGGGTGAGTGGTTAATTAGAAAAAAAATCGGAGGCCTTAGAACTTGAATGCACCTCGTACTAGAAGATCAAATTGAAGTTAAAAAGGTCAGTAGTTCTGTATTCAGACTGACTGGGTCCCAATACTGAGGATCAGACATCAGGCAAAGAATGACTTTATTGCTCGTATGACGCGTTTCGGAATTTATCCATCATCAGCTATCCAGGAGCGATTACTGCACGCAGATATGGCGTTTCAAGTTTTACGTGACACAAACATCCGCAGACTAGTCTGCAGAGTAGTCTGAGAATGTTCGTTTCACATAAAACTTGAAACACCATATCTGCTGTGAGCAACGTAGCACACATCAGAACAGGCGCAGTGGAAAACAGGCGGCTGCGTCGCTTCTCTCTGATTCAACTGTAGCTCGGCCAGCCGTCATTTTAGTGCTCGAGACTGGTTTCCAGTTGTCGTGGAGAGAGCGCTACGAAACGTGTTTTCGTCCGTTTTATTTACAGACCAGCACACATTTGAGGAGAGTGGGCATAATTTTAATGCGATCTCTGCCTCGCATTGCAAGAAAATGGCTCAAATGGCTCTAAGGACTATGGGACTTAACATCTCACGTGATCAGTCCCCTAGATAGAGCGCTACGAAACGTGTTTTCGTCCGTTTTATTTGCAGACCAGCACACATTTGAGGAGAGTGGGCATAATTTTAACGCGATCTCTGCCTCGCATTGCAAGAAAATCGCTCAAATGGCTCTAAGGACTATGGGACTTAACATCTGACGTCATCAGTCCCCTAGATTTCTTAAGGGGACCGCACCCTGCCTATCTAACCCATGTTAATTTAGGCAAGTATCTGACCCATTTCAGAAAAAAACTATTTGATGCAAGACCTTAATATTTTTACTGTATGTTGCATGATGCTAATAGAGTCAACTGTACTAAAATCTACTTTATCCATTTTATAGTTTTAAGAAATACTTTTTTAAATTTATTAACAAGAAATATTAAGTTTTTTTCTGCAGAAAATATTTTTTGTGAACTTTCTAATGCAGGAATATTAATGAATTTAGTACCAGAGGCGGCTTTTTATGTTATGGTGAGTCTCTGAAAATTTCATTCATTTATCTATAATAGTTTCTGATATAATGGGGCACATGTACTGAAAATTTACTTTAAAGAAAACACTTCTGAAATTCGTTACTTACAGTTAATTAAAACTTTCCTGTTGCATATGATGGCCCTTCTTTGGCCTCTAGCAGGTCTTCCAGCTTCTTTTTCACCTTCCTGGATGTTTGTCTTGCTTTCTTGGCCATATTAGATGCAGACCTGTCTGCATCGGCTATCCTCATTCATTTTATTGTAGTGTTGCAGCCGAGTGACAATATTTTGACCAGGATTAATTCCCAGCTTTTTCAGTACTCAACACTTTCCAATATCACCACAATTGAATGTAATAACAGTATCATGAACTCCTAGTTTCATCGTATGCATGCCTACAAATACAGTTTTAGGAAGGCGGTTCGAAATTATGCTGTTGAAACATTCATTTGGGTTCTGTGTCTGCCCATGCAGACATTTCCTTAGAAGGTCAGGATGAGCCAAGTCTCTGTTAATAGGTTTAATTGCTGTAATAACAGCAGCAGGAAGAGAATGCTGGTGAGAATAAGATTCTCCACTTGCCTAAGCCCTATTGTATTTGCACCACGAATTTTCTCCTGATGGACGCAATCTATGACAAGGCTTATCATCAGTAGAGGACTTATGGAAGAATATGGCCCAAACATCTCTCTTCATTGCCTCCAGATTTCCTTTATTTCTCCTAATTGCCTGCCCATAGTATACCTGCAACTTTTCTGTAACAACTACTCGCAATCACACTTGAACAAAACTAACCGCATGTTTGAAAGTGTGTTGTTTACACACAAGAGAAACAAAAGAATACCGACTGTTGCATTCCAAGGATGGCCAACACACACGGGAATAAAAAAAAAATCTCAAACGTGCAGTGTCGGGGATATAAAGCTCTAAAATATATGCAGAAAAGTGGGTGACAGGATAGTGGGCGTGGCACATAAACACACGTGGTAGGAAAATGCTCTTTAAATGCTAGAAAAAAATTTATTTCAGCAAAGTACTTTTCAGAGTACTTAAATAAAATCTTAATCTATCGAAATATGATGAGAACCGAAAATCGATTTTTTTTTACCTGAACCACGGTGTGGCGCCCTTAAACCTAACTAACCTAAGGACATCACACACATCCATGCCCGAGGCTGGATTAGAACCAGCTATCGTAGCAGGCGCGCGGTTCCGGACTGAGGCGCCTAGAACCGCTCGGCCACAACGGCCGGCGCATTGCAAGAGAAACAGCATAATTTTAGTGCGATTTAAGCATCGTATTCGAAGCGAAATGCCATACTTTAGTACGATATTTCCAGTGTGCCACAACGCATTAGCACATGATAACCAGCTGCCGCTGATGCCAATCTCTGCACCGAAATGAAACGTACTGCTACACTTGGCACAAGATACGATGATCAGCAGTAAGAAAACGTCTCCTCAATAAACATGGACAGAACACTGAACTAAAAGCTAGTTATTAGCGCTCAGTGAAAAGCAAAGACTGAACCGGGAATAGCAGCGAATACAAATGGTAACAGAGAGCAGTCAGCAATAATGATTAAACAATGCCAAAATGACCGAATGTGTCCGGTGCTTCCGTTCAGCTGTTCCCACGACTTGCTTCACACAAAAGAAATTACCAAATAATTCAGCGTGCACATAAAACAGCAACCTAATTAAGCGACTGTCTTCTTTTGGATTTTCCCACTACCGTATACACGTGCCTTGAGCAGACTACTTCCAGCTTTAACCAAGGTCGCCATCACCTGTGTAACAGCCAATACGTAACAGGCAAGGTCAAGGCTGGGACAACATCTTGCAACATTGTGGCACGCTGCGGAAATGTGGTGTGCGTCGTCTTGTAGTATGCTACAAAAGGCAACATCATGCGGGCTACGTTGCATACGGCAGGTTAATTTATATGAAAGCAACAGAATTTGTGCTAAACTGGGTCAGTCTCGCAGGAGAATGGGCGATGAAAGTGATAGCAGCGGCTGTTTACTTGGTCACCGCACGCGCCACTAACAACAGAAATGAAAATAAACGGAAAAGGAAACGGTGGTGGAAGACAAGAATATTTGAAGAAGGCCGACGAACGAGTATACTAGTACGTCTAGCACCAGACGATGGTGTGTTATTTAGAAGTTTTACGAGAATGTCCAGAGAAGACTTCAATTATTTACTACAGTTAACTACACCTCTTATTCTAAACAAAGATACCAATTACCAAGACAGATTTCGTAATTCAGTAATTACATAAAGTCAAGTACACAACAGTCAATACTCACTTTACGTAAATAATTTTTTATTTTCGCTTTTAAGTAAGTTATAACAGAAATTAAATAATTCGTGCAAAGTATTTCACTTACTTTTTAAATAGCAAAAATTGTTGGGCTCTTGTGATGTACCTGGTATTTCAATGTATTCTTCACTCTCACCAGTATCGTTGTCAACGGAAATAATTTCACAATTAGCTTCTGGATAGCTTATTTTTGCACTGTCTTCCGATATGACAACCGATAACGATTTGTCGCTGGGAGTTCGTTTCTCATATTCCACCAACGCTCCTTTGAAAAGCACATTTGTAGTGATGTGATTCACATACGTTTATGTTGCTGGGGTAAATTTTCTAACCTAATTGGCGATGCACTGTCCATACAAACTCCATTCTTCTCTGTTGTTAACAGTTTTTAAAATCTGGTAGGCTTCCTCAACTCGAACATCTCTCTCCGTTTCCCGAGCAGTTCTGTTTTTTGGTTTAGTAATTCTTTTCTTGCCGTTGGTGGGGAGGCTTGCGTGCCTCAGCGATACAGATAGCCGTACCGTAGGTGCAACCACAACGGAGGGGTGTCTGTTGAGAGGCCAGACAAACGTATGGTTCCTGAAGAGGGGCAGCAGCCTTTTCAGTAGTTGCAGGGGCAACAGTCTGGATGATTGACTGATCTGGCCTTGTAACACTAACCAAAACGGCCTTCCTGTGCTGGTACTGCGAACGGCTGAAAGCAAGGGAAAACTACGGCCGTAATTTTTCCCGAGGGCATGCAGCTTTACTGTATGGATAAATGATGATGGTGTCCTCTTGGGTAAAATATTCTGGAGGTAAAATAGTCCCCCATTTGGATCTCCGGGCGGGGACTACTCAAGAAGATGTGGTTATCAGGAGAAAGAAAACTGGCGTTCTATGGATCGGAGCGTGGAATGTCAGATCCCTTAATCGGGCAGGTAGATTAGAACATTTAAAAAGGGAAATGGATAGGTTAAAGTTACATATAGTAGGAATTAGTGAAGTTCGGTGGCAGGAGGAACAAGACTTTTGGTCAGGTGAATACAGGGTTATAAATACAAAATCAAATAGGGGTAATGCAGGAGTAGGTATAATAATGAGTAAAAAAATAGGAATTCGGGTAAGCTACTACAAACAGCATAGTGAACGCATTATTGTGGCCATGATAGACACAAAGCCCACGCCTACGACAATAGTACAAGTCTATATGCCAACTAGCTCTGCAGATGACGAAGAAATGGAAGAAATGTATGATGAGAAAAAAGAAATTATTCAGATAGTGAAGGGAGACGAAAATTTAATAGTGATGGGTGACTGGAATTCGATAGTAGGAAAAGGAAGAGAAGGAAACGTAGTAGGTGAATATGGATTGGGGGTAAGAAATGAAAGAGGTAGAATTTTGGACAGAGCACAACTCAATCATAGCTGACACTTGGTTTAAGAATCATAAAAGAAGGTTGTATACATGGAAGAAGCCTGGAGATACTAAAAGCTATCAGATATATTATATAATGGTAAGACAGAGATTTAGGAACCAGGTTTTAAATTGTAAGACATTTCCAGGGCCAGTTGTGGACTCTGACCAGAATCTATTGGTTATGAACTGTAGATTAAAACTGAAGAAACAGCAAAAAGGTGGTAATTTAAGGAGATGGGACCTGAATAAACTGACTAAACCAGAGGTTGTACAGAGTTTCAGAGAGAGCATAAGGGAACAATTGACAAGAATGGGGGGAAGAAATACAGTAGAAGAAGAATGGGTAGCTTTGAGGGATGAAGTAGAGAAGGCAGCAGAGGATCAAGTAGGTAAAAAGACGAGGGCGAGTAGAAATCCTTGGATGACAGAAGAAATATTGAATTTAATTGATGAAAGGAGAAAATATAAAAATGCAGTAAATGAAGAAGGCAAAAAGGAATGCAAACGTCTCAAAAATGAGATCGACAGGAAGTGCAAAATGCCTAAGCAGGCATAGCTAGAGGACAAATGTAAGGACGTAGAGGCTTATCTCACTAGGGGTAAGATAGATACTACCTACAGAAAAATTAAAGAGACCTTTGGGGAAAAGAGAACCACTTGTGTGAATATCAAGAGCTCAGATGGAAACCCAGTTCTAAGCAAAGAAGGGAAAGCAGAAAGATGGAAGGAGTATATAGAGGGACTATATAAGGGCGATGTACTTGAGGGCAATGTTATAGAAAGGGAAGAGGATGTAAATGAAGATGAAATGGGAGATACGATACTGCGTGAAGAGTTTTATAGAGTACTGAAAGACCCAAGTCGAAACAAGGCCCCTGGAGTGGACAACATTCCATTAGAACTACTGACAGCCTTTGGAGAGCCAGTCCTGACAAAACTCTACCATCTGGTGAGCAAAATGTATGAGACAGGCGAAATAACCTCAGACTTCAAGAAGAATATAATAATTCCAATCCCAAAGAAAGCAGGCGTTGAAAGATGTGAAAATTACCGAACTATCAGTTTAATAAGTCACGGCTGCAAAATACTAACGCGAATTCTTTACAGACGAGTGGAAAAACTGGTAGAAGCCGACCTCTGGGAAGATCAGTTTGGATTCCGTAAAAATATGGGAACACGTGAGTCAACACTGACCCTACGACTTATCTTAGAAGAAAGATTAAGGAAAGGCAAACCCACGTTTCTATCATTTGTAGACTTGGAGGAAGCTTTCGACAATGTTGCTTGGAATACTCTCTTTCAAATTCTGAATGTGGCAGGGGTAAAATACAGGGAGCGAAAGGCGATTTACAATTTGTACAGAAACCAGATGGCAGTTATGAGAGTCGAGGGACATGAAAGGGAAGCAGTGGTTGGGAAGGGAGTGAGACAGGGTTGTAGCCTCTCCCCGATGTTATTCAATCTGTATATTGAGCAAGCAGTAAAGGAAACAAAAGAAAGGTTCGGAGTAAGTATTAAAATCCATGGAGAAGAAATAAAAACTTAAAGGTTCTCCGATGACATTGTGATTCTGTCAGAGACAGTAAAGGACTTGGAAGAGCAGTTGAACGGAATGGACAGTGTCTTGAAGGGAGGATATAAGATGAACATCAACAAAAGCAAATCGAGGATAACGGAATGTAGTCGAATTAAGTCGGGTGATGCTGAGGGAATTAGATTAGGAAATGAGACACTTAAAGTAGTAAAGGAGTTTTGCTATTTGGGGAGCAAAATAACCGATGATGGTCGAAGTAGAGAGGATATAAAATGTAGATTGGCAATGGCAAGGAGAGCGTTTCTGAAGAAGAGAAATTTTTTAACATCGAGTATAGATTTAAGTGTCAGGAAGTCGTTTCTCAAAGTATTTGTATGGAGTGTAGCCATGTATGGAAGTGAAACATGGACGATAAATAGTTTGGACAAGAAGAGAATAGAAGCTTTCGAAATGTGGTGTTACAGAAGAATGCTGAAGATTAAATGGGTAGGTCACATAACTAATGAGGAGGTATTGAATAGGGTTGGGGAGAAGAGGAGTTTGTGGCACAACTGGACTAGAAGAAGGGATCGGTTGGTAGGACATGTTCTGAGGCATCAAGGGATCACCCATTTAATATTGGAGGGCAGTGTGAAGGGTGAAAATCGTAGAGGGAGACCAAGAGATGAATACACTAAGCAGATTCAGAAGGATGTAGGCTGCAGTAGGTACTGGAAGATGAAGAAGCTTGCACAGGATAGAGTAGCATGGAGAGCTGCATCAAACCAGTCTCAGGACTGAAGACCACAACAACAACAACAGTAATCTTTTTCTGTTGCTGCGCTAGTATTAGCCTTAGTTGTAGGAAAGGGGAATTTTGTTCAAAATTCAGTAAAGCCGCAGTTGGGCGATAAGTCTGGGGCTGCTGGCTGTGTGTGGTAATAGTTGGCAGCCAGTAGGCCAGACGGGGTAAACATGGCGCGGAGCTGCAGCGGCGTATTTCACGTACGATTTGTTTGGAGTGGAGCAAGAGCGAGGAAGGGAACTGCAGCGTTGCTTTAATTTACTGTGATGTATGAGGCGAAGCAGTAGGCCAGAGCCGGGAGTGGCGATGTGTAAGTGACTGACGTGTGGGAATTTACCCCTGCCATAGTTTCTGTCTCTCTCTGACACTACGTCAGAATCGAGGCGAAAAGTAGTATAAATAGTCAGACACTTTTAGCTTGAGGGGTGTGTGCCAGGTCAGTCGAGGGCCGGTCACACCTGTGCCAGTCTGGCAGCGATGTTGTAAATACTCTGTGTTAAGCTCTACTTTGTTTATACGTACTTGTTCGGGCTGTATTCCGCCTCTGGGGACACAACACCGGAGCGGGACGGAACGGCAGCCGGGTACTTGGAGATTGCACGGTCAGCCTGAAGGAGGGCAGTCACAGCAGTCTGCAGCGGGTCCAGGATGGGCCACGTTTGCTTCCCACCTGGTGTACCGGGGTCCGGGCGAGGCGTACACTGTGGGAGGCGTGGCAGTGCTGCAGCATTGCCAGAGACAGCGGCGGGTGTTGTCACCCGGCAAGCACCACTAGTGGCAAGTTGCGGCACAGCATCCAGGAGGGCGCGGGTTCGAGTGGCAGCAGCGGCGGCCCGAGGGTCACAGATGACCAGTACATCCACCTTCATCCCACGATCGGATAGAGCAGCCCAAACGGGTCAGAGGTCAGCGAAGTCCAGGGACTGTAGCAGTCTCCAGAATAGTGGGCAGCTACATGGCGCAAGATGTGACGCCTCTGTGGGCGGTGAACAGGCGATTGTGGCTGACTTCCATCACGGGGCGGCCTTGATGACCACAGCAGTGGTGTCAGCAGTCCAGGAGTGCTGAGACGGCTGGACTCGTGGAACAGCGTGCGGGTGGCATGCCGACATTGTGCTTCTGTAAACTAGTTGAATAAAGGAATACTCCCGAATACCGCCGTATCACTCTGCACTGCCCCCTGACCCTACTAAACTTGCTTGGCCTCTTGGTGCAATATGGCGCAGTGGGTCCCGGCTTCATCTCAGCCATCTTGAGTCCCGGGTTCGACCATCGACGGCCCCACAATAGTGGTGTCAGAAGTGGTGCTGGTTACAACCCTGGTACCGGATTTCCACTCCCATATATTATATCGAGCAAGTAGCGCTGAGGTGTGCCTGTGTATAGTTGTAGTTGAGGTATCTGGTTACGTTTGTGACAAGTTGAGAATCCTTTGCCCCGAGGATAGAACCTGCAACTGTGACAAACAAGCGACTTCGCACTCAAGATGGTGATGGTGAAGATATGGCTGTGCCTTCTGCCCCAACCTTCTCGGCATCGGTTGTGTCCCTTGCTCCTCTCGATGCTACGATATCTCCCGTTCGTGGTACGGCGATTGGCGAAGAAGTTATTTCCAGCAACCCTCATGCTCGCGAAGTGGCTCCTCCTGAGCTACCTGTGTGTGGAAGGAAGCGGAGTCCCCCCCCCCCCCCCCCGTGAGTCGTGCTTCGGTAGCTCAGTTGGTAGAGCACTTGCCCGCGAAAGGCAAAGGTCCCGAGTTCGAGTCTCGGTCGGGCACACAGTTTTAATCTGCCAGGAAGTTTCACAAAACTGTTGACTAAGAAACACTGTACAATATAGTGATATTAGGTAGCAACACAGATTAACGAGCGAGAAAACGCTATATTTTCGCGGTGATGGACAGAGATCACTGCGTAATAAACCAATAAACACAGCAATCGCTGAGGGCACGTTTCAGCCTGGTACATGCCCCAGCCGAGAACTCCCATCTGCGCGTTGGCGCAATAAGCGGGCGCATCGACAATTTCGCCAGTGTTGAAAGTGTCGATATAAAACTGCAGGAGCGGATGTGCAAAAAAGTGCGGAACTGTCGCATCACTAATCTCTACCGTCCATCTGTCACCGAACTTGTTATTTAGAAGCCGACGGAGATAAACCCTAAAATAAGGAGATGCTCCATCTTGTATCAAGTGCATGTATCCTCGCACAAGTAAAGGCGCATCTTCTGACTGTTGTGTAAGGTCATGACGCACCCGATTGGTTTTTCCAGCTGGGTGCAAGGCCGCTGTCGCCACACGCTTCTTGAGACGGCAACACACGTTTGAAAAGTCTGGCGCGAGTTACTTCTTCACAGCTGATGACAGTAACGTTGGGTCGAAGCACCAGTGATGTAGACCATTCTAAGGAGAGCTTGATATACAGAGTATTGCAATGTTGACTGGTGTAGAGAAATTTAACAAAGGTACGATATGTGCGCGCATATACATGAATATTTTAAATTAACAACTAACAAGTTGGTAGATGATCTTCGACGGAGATTTCTTTGGATATTTGTTTCTGTAACACGTGTATTCGACATTCACTTATTTACCACACTTGAATGTTCTGCTGCACATTACTATGAACGACCAGTTATTGACTGGACTGAACGCTCATACCCGTTTATTGTTCGGTTCTATAGTTCTGAGAAGCTTGCTAAAGAAATGGACTCTATAACAACACATTCAGAAAGTGCTACCTACCGGTGGACTAAAGAAGCTGTGAACTGGTGCAATGCGACCTTTCAGTGGACTCAGTAGAGGGAACTGCAGTTCTGTTTACATCGAGATACAAATATACGCAATTCCTCACTTACAGAGAATGTTATTTCCCACAAACAGCATGAAAGCATGTCTTACTCCAGTGAACTTGGTTTCGGCGGTTACAACACCCGAACACGTAAAATCGCTTTTTTTTAAAGATTTTCATCGGCTGCAATGGAAGCAGTATGCACATACAGGGCGATTCCGTGACATTACAAACTTTCAGGGATGATTGGAAAACGTAAGTATGTCAATTTGCAATATGGGACTAAACCGAAAGTTAACAGCGAAGATCATTCTGATACCTATGACAGCAGACCTCCTCTATTGCAAGTGCGTAGCTTTCCATATTTTGAGAGATAGTAGACGAAATTGGCTACGGAAAGGGACGCTGTTTATAACAACATGGATTGTGCAGAATTTGACTTCAAAGAAAAGAGAAGTATTCCAGGAACTAGGGAGGTTGAAGGTAGATGCACGTACCGTCAGTGAAACAAAAATCAAGGGGAAGGGAAATGAAAATATAGCAGATTATAATCATTTTTACAGTGGGGTTAAAAAGGAGAAAATGACCAAGAATAGGATTTCAGTAGCTGTCCATGACGAGCACAGAAGAGATATCAAATGCTGAGAGGAAATTGATGAGGGAATAATCACCGAATAAATCTCAAAATATGGCCACAAACTGATCATTGTCGAGGCTTATGCATCTACAAATGACGCTTACAGCGAGTTTAAGATGAGTTATATGAGACATTAACAACTGTGCTAGAGAGCACAGGTGCCCACCAAGAAATAATTTTATTGGGAGATATTAATGGAAAACTGCGGGTGACCACTGATAGTGGAGTAGTGGTAAGATATCGAGATGATACAACAAATGACAATGGAGAAAGGTTAGTAGATATGTGTGGGACATTATCTTTGAAGATTTTAAATGGTTATTTTCCTCACAACCAGATCCACACGTATGCATCCAGAAATATCTGCTCAATAATAGATCATATTAATCAAAATAAAAATTACGATAAGAAAAAATGATGTTAGAGTCTACAGCGGTGCATAATGTGACTCATACCACTTCGTATTAGGCCTCAAGGTGGTTCTAACATCCAAGGGCCAAAGATAAATTAATGAGGCAAATATTCCCACAAAGACAGTGGATACTATGAAATACAACTTAGATAGGTTGAAACAAGAGTTTGTACAGTGATTGACGAGAACATTATGACCACCTACCTAATAGTCAGTACGTCCACCTTTGGCACGGATAATAGCGACGACACGTCGTGAGATGAAAGCAATGAGGCTTTGATAGGGAGTTAGTACCACATCTGCACACACAAGCCGCCTAATTCCAGTAAATTCAGAGGAGGGGGACGATGAGCTTTGATGTGTCTGATCGGGTTCAGATCAGGTGAGTTGGGGGGTTATCACATCAACTGTAACTCGCCACTGTGTTCCTTGAACTACTCCGTCACACTGCTGGCCTTGTGAAATGGTGCATTATCTTGTTCAAAAATGCCACTCCTGTCAGGGGTGTACGTGGTATGCAATCTGTGTACGATACTCCTTAACCGTCATGCTGAATTACACGATCTCCGCTGGACCCATGGATGCCCTCGTGAGTGTTCCCCAGAACATAATGGAACCGCCACCAACTTGTCTTCATCCCACAGTATGGTTATCAAGGAGCTGTTCTCATGGAAGACGACGGATTGGCGCCCTTCCATTGGCATGATGAAGAAGGTATCGGGGTTTATCAGATCACGCAACGCTCTGCCACTATGCCAACGTCCAGTGCCGAGACCCACGTGCCTTAAAAGTTGTAGTTACCAATGTCGTGGTGTTAACATTGGCATATGCATGGGTTGCAGAGGTCCATCATAGGGATGTTTGCTGCACTGTTTGTTCAAACACACTTGTTCTCTGCCCAGCATTTAAGTTTGATACTACGAGGGCAGTTCAATAAGTAATGCAACACATTTTTTTTCTGAAACAGGGGTTGTTTTATTCAGCATTGAAATACACCAGGTTATTCCCCAATCTTTTAGCTACACAACACTATTTTTCAACGTAATCCCCATTCAATGCTACGGCCTTACGCCACCTTGAAATGAGGGCCTGTATGCCTGCACGGTACCATTCCACTGGTCGATGTCGGAGCCAACGTCGTACTGCATCAATAACTTCTTCATCATCCGCGTAGTGCCTCCCACGGATTGCGTCCTTCATTGGGCCAAACATATGGAAATCCGACGGTGCGAGATCGGGGCTGTAGGGTGCATGAGGAAGAACAGTCCACTGAAGTTTTGTGAGCTCCTCTTGGGTGCGAAGACTTGTGTGAGGTCTTGCGTTGTCATGAAGAAGGAGAAGTTCGTTCAGATTTTTGTGCCTACGAACACGCTGAAGTCGTTTCTTCAATTTCTGAAGAGTAGCAAAATACACTTCAGAGTTGATCGTTTGACCATGGGGAAGGACATCGAACAGAATAACCCCTTCAGCGTCCCAGAAGACTGTAACCATGACTTTACCGGCTGAGGGTACGGCTTTAAACTTTTTCTTGGTAGGGGAGTGGGTGTGGCGCCACTCCATTGATTGCCGTTTTGTTACAGGTTCGAAGTGATGAACCCATGTTTCATCCCCTGTAACAATCTTTGACAAGAAATTGTCACCCTCAGCCACATGACGAGCAAGCAATTCCGCACAGATGGTTCTCCTTCGCTCTTTATGGTGTTCGGTTAGACAACGAGGGACCCAGCGGGAACAAACCTTTGAATATCCCAACTGGTGAACAATTGTGACAGCACTACCAACAGAGATGTCAAGTTGAGCACTGAGTTGTTTGATGGTGATCCGTCGATCATCTCGAACGAGTGTGTTCGCACGCTCCGCCATTGCAGGAGTCACAGCTGTGCACGGCCGGCCCGCACGCAGGAGATCAGACAGTCTTGCTTGACCTTCGGCGATGGTGACACACGCTTTACCCAACGACTCACCGTGCTTTTGTCCACTGCCAGATCACCGTAGACATTCTGCAAGCGCCTATGAATATCTGAGATGCCCTGGTTTTCCGCCAAAAGAAACTCGATCACTGCCCGTTGTTTGCAACGCACATCCGTTACAGACGCCATTTTAACAGCTCCGTACAGCGCTGCCACCTGTCGGAAGTCAATGAAACTATACGAGACGAAGCGGGAATGTTTGAAAATATTCCACAAGAAATTTCCGGTTTTTTCAACCAAAATTGGCCGAGAAAAAAAATGTGTTGCATTACTTATTGAATTGCCCTCATAGTTCCGTCACAATTCGTCGCCTGCCCTGCTTTACGAGTCTGCCCAGCCTACGACGTTCGACGTCTGTAATGAGGGATGACCGCCTAGCCCCACGACGTCTGGACTTGGTTTCACCTCGGTTTCTTCAGGTACTGAGACCCCCACCAAAGCATTCCTCGAACAACCGACAAGCCGCGCAGTTTCCGGAATGCTTGCCCTGAACCCCTGGGCCACCACAATCTGCCCTCGGTGAAACCTGGGTAGAACTCTCGCCTTCCCCATTTTACACACAGACAGCTCGCTCACTGATATTACATGCATCATGCGTGTGTGTGACTAGCATTCATTCCTTGCCAGGTGATTCTGTTGTCGCCAGCACAGTTTTATGTCGGTAGTAGGTCGATAATCACAAATTCTGGCTTATCAGTGGACAATTTCATAATAAATTACGGTTGTCAAATAAACTGAGTTACTCAGAAGAAGAAACGACGTAGCGTATGTACCAAGAAATTAGAGAATGTATACATGAAGCAGCATTTGAAGCATTGGGGCAGTAAGAGAAAGAAACAAAGCGGCGCCCATTATGATCGACTCAAAAGTACTGAAGAAAAATTTGTTGAAAACACCGGAGAAGTATGGTAGAGACTTGTATGTTAGACTGAGTAGATAAGTAAAAAAGGACATTTGCAAGAGGAAAACTGAAACTAGAAAGAATAATTGCGAAGAAGACGATCGATGCATGGGGGTCACAAACGTGGCGGCAGCATGGATAATGATTGCATGGCTGAGGAAAGAAAAAAGAGAAAAAGCAAACCTGCCGATTATCCGTCTGGTAGAATGGAAAACCATTTTAAAGGCTTACTAACAGACGAAAGGACAGATTATAAGGATGTAAAGTGGGAGATATGGGAGAACCAGGAGGGTGAACAGTTGGAGAAAACTGCGGAAGGGGTACAGAAAGCTGCTGCGCAAATGGAAACTGGGAAATCACGAGGGCCTGAAAATGTAACAGTAGATTTAGTGAGGTATGGCGCAAGTATTCTGCACGAATATCTTACCAAGTTATTAAATAAAAGTATGTGGAATGGGGAGGAGATTCCACAAGAGTGGAACTTAGCGCACCTAAACCGGCCACATAAGATAGGAAGCAATAAAGTGTGTAGCAATTATCTTGGCATAAGTCACACAAGTACATTTAGCAAGCTGTATTGGAGGATTTTAAAATCAAGAATGGAGAAGTTTCTAAACGTAAAGGAAGAACAAAGTGGCTTCAGAAGAGATAGGTCATGTGTAGATAACATCTATACTGTGAGACACATCGTGGAGAAGAGATTGGAAAGCAATCTAAGCAGTCACTTGATCTTCATAGATCTTGAGAACGCATATGACACAGTGATACTAAAGCTATTTTTCGACGTGCTGTGCTCAAGAGAAATGCCAAAACTTTATGTAAGAAGCATCATAAATCTCTACAAGTCAGCAGAATGTGTCATTAACATAAGGAAATAAATTTCTAGAAAGGCCTCTAGAATAACTACATGACTGAAACAAGTGTGCTGCCTGTCTCCCACACTCCTTAAGAGTGGTGTAGAAAGTGCATGGGCATGTGGACTGTGGACTGAACTAGGGAACCAGCGTATGTACACACTTTGCTACGCGGATTATCAGCTCAATACAGCGAACGATGAAGAGGACATATCTTACATGCTAAGGAAGTTGTTGGAATTTGAAAATTATTTTTGAGAAGATTGAATATCTGTGGAGATGAGGGAAGCAACATGGACATTGATGGACGTCTTATCAAAGTGTGTGTAAAGAGTTTAAGTACCGGGGTAGTATCCTACCACATGATGGAAGATGTGACAGAGATATCCAACAACGGATCAGGCAGGGAAGGCCTGCTATCCCAAAACTAAACCCTGTACTTTGGTAATCAAAAACGAGTTTGAAGGATAAAATTAATTCATACAAATCCATCGTGGAAGCAATAACAGCCTATGGTTGTGAGTACTGGCAGCTCAGAGAATGAAATAAAATGAGACTCAGAGCTTTATAAATAGACCACTTGAGAAGAGCCTGTAGAATTTCCACTCTTGATCACATGATAAATGAGGCAATAAGGGAAAGAACACAGATTCATTATTGCATTACGGATAAAATAGTAGAAACACAGCTAGGACGGTTTAAGAATGTCAAAAGAATGGATGAAGACAAATGGCCCAAGAATGTAATTTCGTGGCAACCTACTGAAAGAAGAAGAAGAAGAAAAAGTGTCGCTAAGTGGTATCCAAGAAGCGACGGAGAGAAGGGGAATGGAAGAGTATGAGGAAGAATGGCGAGATCAAAGAATTTAGCGACACGGATGCGGGATGCGGTGATGATTTTAGGACCCTTGCAACAAGGAAGGAAGAAATACTACGATCAAAAAAAGGAAGGAACGTCCAGTAAACATGGGCTCTAAAGTGCATACCTTAACAGCTACGAGCATTTGTCTACCTTTGCTACTGCGAAACGCATGTCTTCACATCTCTTAAAGCATGTATCTTAAAGCCCATGTTTAGTGGATGTTTCCTTGTTTTAGTCCATACTGCTTCTTCCTGAAATATGGATACCAAAGAGTTTGCAGTAGCAGGGGTCCTCTGTCATAGGTATCAGAACGCTTTTCGCTAGTAACTTTCGACTTCACCGTTTCTGAAACTGATACATTCACGGTCCTGCATCACCACTGAAAGTTTGTAACATCATCATAGAATCGCCCCGTATACTGCACATATTGTGGAGGGTAGGACTGTCAAAGTAAACCGTGGATACATTTTATTCGCATCTAAATACACACCGATCAGTCAGAACATTACGACCAGCTACCTAAGAGCAAGTATGTCCATGTTTGGCACGGATAACAGCGGCGATGCGTCATGACATGGAAGCAATGAGGCCTTGGCAGCTCGCTGGAGGGAGTTGTCACCACATATGCACAAACAAGTCATCCAATTCCAGTAAATTGCGGGGAGGGAGCCAGTGAACTCTGTAGCCACTTTCAATCGCATACAATATCCTTTGATCAGGTTTACACCTGGAGATTTGCGGGGCTACCACATCAATTGGAGCTCACCACTGCGTTTCTCGAATCACTCCATCCCACTGCAGGTCTTGTGAGATCGCGTATTATCTTGTTGAAAAATGCCACTGCGGTTATGATACATGATCGTCATGAAAGGGAGTATGTGGTCTGCAACCAGTGTGTGACACTCTTTGGCCGTCATGGTGCCTCAGACGAGCTCCACTGGACCCGTGGATGCCTACGTGAGTGTTCCCCAGAACATATTGCCGCCGCCACCAGCTAGTCTCCATCCCACAATACAGATGTCAAGGAACTGTTCGCGTGGAAAATAACGGATTGGCGCCCTCGCATCGGCATGCTGAAGAAGGTATTGGGATTCATCAGATCATGTAACGCTCTGCCACTGCGCCAGGGCCCAGTGTCGAGGGTCACGTGCCATTTGAGTTGTAGTTGCCGATGTCGTGATGTTAATACTGGCACGTGTATGGGTCTTCGGTTGCACAGGCCCATCTGTAAGAGGTCCATGACTAAGGAATTTATTGCTGGCGCACTCGAGCAGATGTAATTTCGATGGATTGCTCACACTCTGCGTGCGATATGTGAGCTGCAATAGAATCGCAGTGTCGGCTGCAGTAGCTCGCAGTCGGGCGGTTGGGCCGGTCGTGTCTGAGCGATGTAATCGCGAGCATATGTAATTTGTAACAACTGATTTTGTACTATAGTTATATCAAGTGCCATGTAAATGTTTTTAAAAAGCTTTTAATAATAATCTTTCTTATAAAATTAACTTTTGACAATCATTCAGCTGAATTTAAAGAATTTACTAATTTCTCCAATCCATGTTCATCCCGATTATCGTAAAGGAAAATCAGTTGTTTCTTTTTATACATGACAAATCTAGCGGACAGCATTGCACTGGGCTGTGCCAGAAAAAATTCTTATAGGAGCAAATATATACGCGTTATCCGGCGACTTAATTAAGGTAAGAATTTTCAATTTATTCAGAATGATCTTTCAGGGTCATGACGCAGCACTGCTGACGTCCAAATTTACCAATTTACGTTCACAGTCAGTTAATTACTGAAAGGTTATATATGAGTCACATTTTTATTGGGAGGTTAGTCAGATTTTTATTGCGAGGTTACGGAAGTAAACTGTTGGGAGGTTACACTAAATGTAAATGTTATATAATTATATTTTTTCTGTTGGGAGGTTGCACTTGGCGACAGCCGGCCAGGACCGCATTTTTTTGTGAATTTCTGAGAAGTAGTCAGTTATATATCTGCTCTTATTTACCTAATGTTAAATGTAGTTTGGATCTGGCGCAACGCGTTTACTAATTTGTCACTCCTTGTTTGACAGATCATTGGCAGTTTATTGCTCTTTGTTCTAGTGTATTTGTTCCTTTTTTTCTTTGTCTTTGATTTAGTACCTACCTTTGACTTGCGAAAATGCCGCGAAAAACTGCGTACAGTAAATCGCGATGTGTAATGAGTGAAAAAGCCGACTTGAATAATTTGACTCATGATACTAGCGACAATCACTTTCATAATGATAATCCTCCAATTACAGATATCAGTGCTTGCGACCACCAGTAATGATTTTAATCCAAATGATGAACAAACAAATTCAATTATGTCCACTGTAAAGATTTTTTGTATATATTGAAGCCAGCATGTTCGAGTATCTGTGTTCCACTGAGAATGAAACTGAACCAGTAAGACTCTCTTCACCTGTTGGGAAACATGCTGAAGCCTGTGTCAAAGGGAGAAAAAACAGATATGGTTGGGTGTCTATCAATCGGCGGCAATTCATATGTAAGGCTAATAATTCTGTCCTTTTAGGAAAATAACAGCAAGGACAGAATGCAATGGGCGCTCAATGTGTATGTCTGGGGCCCTCATCCAACATGTTGAACAGGCTGTTGCGGCACCCATTAAGGGAATAGGGTGCAGTCAAAAATGGTTCAAATGGCTCTGAGCACTATGGGACTCAACATCTGTGGTCATCAGTCCCCTAGAACTTAGAACTAATTAAACCTAACTAACCTAAGGACAGCACACAACACCCAGCCAACACGAGGCAGAGAAAATCCCCGACCCCGCCGGGAATCGAACCCGGGAAACCGGGCTAGGGTGCAGTCAGTTCGAGATTGTGACTCACATTGGAACAATCTATGCACGTGTTCTGGGCTCTGAGGTCATGCGTGGGTCAATCCAGCGACTGGCAAAGAACGTTGAGAATACCAGCCCTTCTCTTGAAGTGTCAATCTGCAGCAATCTCCTGAGAAAAGATCTTGGCCCCAGTTCAGAGTCAAGTGGAAGACTTGATCCAGAGATTTCGAGGGTTATGTGGAAAGCTGGACTGTGACTTCCTAGACGTGCGCCATAAGACTGAGAACTGTAGGGTCACTCTAAATGGATCAGGTACGTTCTACACCTCAAGGCTTCTGCCCAGGTATCTGGCCTTTTGTGGGGAGCACACAAGGATTTCTTAGATTAGTGACTCTCCACCCCATCTAGATAACGACAGTTATAGAAAACCCAGAAGAATCAGCGTAAGATCGAAAGAAATGACACCACAACTGGGAGTATTAAATTTGTAAAAGTCAACTGCCAGAATTTGAACCACTCCTAAAAAGCAGTGAGCCTCACATAATAGTAGGAGCAGAAAGGTAATTAAAACCCAAAGATTACAGCAGTCAGTTTTTGGATAACATTCAAGCATACATCGAAGGGATAGGCTAATGGGAAAATGTTGGTAGTTTACATGTAGCAATAGACAAGAAACTCAAATCGAGCCTACATGCAAGATCATTTGGACAACACTATCAGGAGTGGACATAAAATATTTGGGTCCTTCTCTCGACCACCAGACTGATTTCCTGATATAACCGAGAACTTTCGATAAAGACTCTGTTCACTAACACGTTAAGTTCCCCAGTTACACTGTAATCATCGGAGGTGACCAGAATCACATGACAATCAAATGGAATAATTACTATTTTTGCTAGTGGTGGACATAATAATACATCCCGCGAAACATTACTAAAAGCTTTCTCTCGAAAATTACCTACAACAGATGATTCGGAAATCCGCTCATGATGGAAATAAATTAGACCTAATAGCAAAAAAATAAACGTGACCTCTTTAAGGATGTGGTATCAGTGACCATTAGGTAGGTGCAACAACAAAGGGCAAATAAAACAAGTAGAAAATTTTGTATGTTCAGTAAACTAGATAAAGAAGTAGGACTGTCATATTTCAATGGGGAACTTGAAAATTTTAACTTAGGATGGAGCATGTAGAGTAACTATTTAACAGAATAATTTATCATGCACTGGATAGATACAGTGGTGGACAAATGTATGGAAAAAGCAAAAAACACAACACATGCCTAATACTGACTAGGACACCCGCTGGCATTCAAAACAGCTTCCAGTGGTCCTGAAATGGATAAATATAGGTCCTGTACAGTTTTCAAGAAAATCTTATGCCATTCTTTCTGTACGATAGTGGCAAGTTCAGGTAACGATGGTACAGGTGGATAGGACCACGCACCCAAGTCTCCAAATGAGACCACACAGGCTCAGTAATATTAAGTTCTGTTGATTGTGGCCAGAGGACATGCGACAATTCATCCTCGTCGTCACAAAACCACCCGTGGACGACGCGAGCCTTGTAAACAGGGGTCCCGTCGTCTGGAAACGTTCGTGGACCCAACTTGCCGGCTCGGTTGGTGCCTGCATTTATCTTGAAGCATCCATTTCTCGAGGTGGCTCTACATTTTCGCCCGTCCACTGCACGTACTTAGTGGAAAATTTCGTGATGGGAGAGACTCTGTGTGTAGTCACTGTGAGGAAATTCATAAAGAAGTAGAGACTCCTACAAAACAGATGTAAAACAAAGGATAGGAAACATGTTTGATTGTCAGGAGAACAGTGCATGAAGTTTAAAAGGACTGACGCAGCAGACTATTGGTGAAAGACCTTTCACAAAATCCAAAGAAATTCTGCTCATTTTTATAAACTCCTGTTAGTGGTATCGAAAATAGTGTCCAGTCACTCATGGACGAAACAGGATCCAAAATTGAAGATAGTATTCTACCGCGATCCATGCGGTAATACGATGAGATAAAGCCCTAAATAATTGGCAAAACGGGATGTACTCTGTGCCATGCAGTTCGCAGTGGCTTGCAGAGAGTAGACGTAGATGTACGGAATTGTAGTGACATTACAGTCACCACTGAAGCCTTGTTTTATTTCCTTTTTACTTACGAAATTATTTTTTTATTTCATTATCTATATAAATAAAAACGTGAATTTTAGTTCGTTGAAAATCGTGTACCTCTGAAGGTTCTTGACCCATTTTTTTCATAACAACGTTTCCCTTTCGTTATATATCAGAAGAATGCTGAAGATTAAATGGGTAGATCACATAACTAATGAGGAGGTATTGAATAGAATTGTGGAGAAGAGGAGTTTGTGGCACAACTTGACTAAAAGAAGGGTTCGGTTAGTAGGAAATGTTCTGAGGGATCAATGGATCACTAATTTAGTACTGGATGGCAGCGTGGAGGGTAAAAATCGTAGAGGAAGACCAAGAGATGAATACACTAAGCAGATTCAGAAGGATGTAGGCTGCAATAGGTACTGGGTGATGATGAAGCTTGCACAAGATAGAGTAGCACGGAGATCTGCATCAAACCAGTCCCAGGACTAAAGCCCACTTTTTGAGATTTTTTGTAACAACATTTCCTTATTGTTAAATTTATAAAAAAACTATCTGAGGTAGCCAGTTTCTCTCAGGGAGTTGATATGACATTGTATGGTAGTTAGAATAACAGGATAAACTTTAAAATATAAGAGGTAAAAAATGTTCTAACTATTGACAATATTTCTTCGTAAACAACATTTTTCATTTTGTTATCCGAGGTATATATGAAAACATTTTTCGAATTTTCTACTAGAGAGCAAGCTAGGTATACATAGTTTTGGTGAGTTGACATTTCCGAGTAGTATGATCGGAGATCCAGTTTTAAGTAGAAGGCAGTATAATTGTATTCCTGATACTTGCAAAGAGTTTAGAAACTATGTAGGAAAGGTTACTGTTTCTTTAACGTTTACCACCATGTCGATCGATTTGCATATTCTGTCTTCACCAGTAATTTTCATTCGAATATTGAAGTTGATATAGTCGAAATATTAATTCTAGTTGCCAAAACTGTCCTTATAAATAGCCAGTCCGGATTGGTATAGTTGCGAAAGTTTTTTGGATAAATTTGGTGGATGAGTCTTTTTCATCAGTGGCTATGTTGCAGAAATAACTGTTGAATTTAATGAAGCTGGTCATTTGGTCAGTAGGATATGTGCCTTCGCCTATTTGCAAAAGTTATTGACCAAAATGTACTGTTGTTTCATCTTTCAATAGTTCTACTCTCATATTTTTTGTTAGTCGCAGCATTTGTATGTGTGTCCAGAGATGTGATTTCTTAAAGCATGCTTTGATTTCGTCTGCTGGTGTTGACTTGGGGATAACTGGAAGTGTTTGTCGAAAATCTCGTGAGAGTATACATAGGGCTCCTCCTATCACTTCAAAGCTTCCTCGCAATTCTTGTAAAGTTGAGTCCATGGCTTCGAGTAGTTTTTTTAAATGCTGTTGTGCATTCGTCCCAGAATATAATTGGAGCTTGCTTTATAAGTTCATTCCGTCCATATGCTCTTGATATTTTCCATATCGGGAATTGTTCTTCGGCTAAACAGTAGTTATAGGGCGGGATGGGCAGTACGTCCTCCTTCCACGAGTGTGACTACAATGCCGGATGATTACAGTGAAAATGCGATGTGCTGTTAAGCACGTACTCCCGCCAGAGAAACGTTTTATTACAAACGTTTTCCCAGTGCCGCCTGGTGGTCCAAGCAAATAATTCCTCCAGTGTTGTTGTCGATACGGTCCATGATAACGTTGTAAAGTTCCGTTTGATTGTCATTGAGGAGTGGTTTGTTGTGAGCAATGCATTGAAGTATTTCGTTGATGTTGTAGCTGTATTTTTTTTTTTTTTTTGTTCTAGGCGCGCAGTCCGGAACCGCGCGGCTGCTACGGTCGCAGGTTCGAATCCTGCCTCGGGCATGGATGTGTGTGATGTCCTTAGGTTAGTTAGGTTTAAGTAGTTCTAAGTTCTAGGGGACTGATGACCACAGATGTTAAGTCCCATAGTGCTCAGAGCCATTTGAACCATTTTTTTGTAGCTTTTTTCATTCGAAACTTCGAAGTTTAGGACACTGACAGCATCTTCTCGGGGTGCTTGCATTCCAAGTTGTACTAAGGTCTGGTTGTTTATGGCTCAACATTTATCTTCTAGGAGAATGAGTGTTTCATTGAAGATGTCGTCTTTGAATTCGATGATCAGTTCTGAATGAACTTGTCGGATTTGGTACAGTACGTTATCACTCAACACTCTCTTTGAAGGAGTCCTATAACTGTTTTGGGTTCGGTGGCTTATATGTTGTTAGAATTACACAGGCCAACGATGGAAAATATTTTTTGCAGAAAATACCTTATTCTTATGTTTTTATGGTGGGAAATCCAAATATGATACTTAAAAAACTAAATTTCCCACCATTTCTTCACATTTTACGGTTAAATTTATTAAATTAAGCGATTTTTAAAGAATTTAACAGCTTTCATATAGTTAAAATAATTTAAAAAGAAGGAGTAATGAATGTAGATGACGTTGTTAGCACTGCTGAAAAACATTTTCTGGCGAAAAAACATCGCTTCTATTTTTGTGTTAACAGATGGTGTTTTATTTACTGTAAACTTAACCTCACTTTCCAGTTGCATGTACATGTGCTCAGTACAGTGACTAATCGTGGTTGTAAAAACTCTGCTGACGGTTTTTCTTATATTTGTGGTGAATTTGTGATTAAGAAAAACAAAGAAACATAACAGACTTTGTGAGAAAGGTTTATCTATCGTACTTTGGATCTAAACTTGGTGAACAAGATAAATCTTGGGCGCCGCATAAGGTATCTTATGTGTATGTTGAAGATCTGAGAAAATGGTCCAAAAAGGAGAAAAAAGCCTTTAGATTTGCTGTTCCTATGATATGGGGGGAGCTAAGAAATCATTCCAATGATTGCTACTTTTGCAGTGTTGATATTACTGATTACTGGTCATAATTCGAAAAACAAGAAGGTAATAAGCTACCCTAACATTCTGTCTGCCATCCGACCAGTAGGGCATGGTGTAGATTTGCCGGTTCTTGAACCACCATATGATTTAAATCCTATTCCAACAGAAGTATTTTCTGATGTATGATGTGATTTACATGAACCAGATGACGATGAATTCCATTGTAATACAGGAAGTCTAGAGCCCAAATTGCTTAATCAGACCGAGCTTAACGATTTGGTCAGGGATCTGGGCTTTAAAAAAAAATTTGAATTGCTTGGCTCAAGATTAGAAGAAAAGAACTTATTGGCAGTTGGAACCAGCATACACATGTATAGAAAGGGAGAGCAGCAATTTTCCAAGTTTTTTCAACAAAAAGGTGATTTAGTGTACTGCTCAGACATTCCCAGTCTGATGAGTGAGTTTGGTATTGAATACCAAAAGGAAGACTGGAGGCTGTTCATTGATTCATCCAAAACTATTTTAAAGGCTGTTTTATTACACAATGGTAACATGTATGCTTCTATACCTGATGGACAGTCTGTACATATGAAAGAAAGCTGTGAAAACCTAGAAATAGTGCCAAATAAAATAGGTTATTCTGCTCATGGTTGGATGATATGTGGCGATCTAAAAGTAACATGCATGCTCCTTGGCCATCAAGGTGGCTTTATCAAATTTCCATGTTTCTTGTGTGAATGGGACAGTAGGGCTAGGGATCAACACTGGCCTGTGCAAGAACTGGCCTGTGAGGGAGTCTTTAAAACATGGTGAGGAGAACATTCTATGCAAAAACCTCGTAGAGCCAAAAAGCGTACTCCTACTACCTCTACACATAAAGTTAGGCCTAATGAAACAATTTATAAAGGCTTTGCCTAAAGATGGACCATGTTGTATCTTTGCCAAAAGTTTCCACACCTTTCAGAAGCTAAAGTAAAAGAAGGCGTCTTTGTCAGACCTGACAATAGAAAATTGATGTTTGATGTTAACTTTGAATCCACAATGACCTTAAATGAGAAAGAAGCATAGGTATCATTCAAGCAATTCGTTACGAAGTTCTTAGGACATGAAAAAAAAACAGAATATGTTTCTATTATAGCTATAATGTTAAAGAAGTTTAAAACTTCAGGATGTTTAATGAGCTTGAAAGTTCACTTTTTGGACAGTCACCTTGATCACTTCCGAGACAATATGGGAGATGTTAGTGAGGAGCAAGGAGAGCGTTTTTATCAGGACATTAAAGTGATGGAAAAACGCTACCAAGGGCGCTTGGACACCAACATGATGGGGGCTACTGTTGTTCACTTCACTGAGAAGTTCAGCAAGCGACTCATCGTAGGAAAAGCTACACACCAAGCTTCAAAGAAGAAAGAGAAAAAATTACAAACCAATTCCTGCTGACAAGTGAAACCTCTACTAACATATATAATTGTTTTAAGTAGTTTACTGTAAATACAAACCATGCTTATGTTGTAACAAAGCGTTTCATCAATTTTTCCCATTTACAGTATAGCATAGGATTTTTATACCTATAGTAAAAAGCATATTGCTCGAAAACTATGGGTGATACAACAAAAAAAGTAAGGATAGATTTGGATTCAGCTCATAAAAATATATAAAGATCACCTATCAAAGTTAAAAAAAGTATTTTAAAAAAATTTCGTTGGCCTATGTTATAGTGAATAAGTCTCTCATTTGTACAACTGAGACTGTGAGTGAGGCTTCTGGTAGAGTTAATTCCCAGTGGTTGTCGTTTTCCAGTAGTCCTAAGCGTTAGAATGCTTCTCTATAAGTCTGGCAAAGGTAACCGTCTAACAGTCTTGAGATCTGTGAAACTTGTTGGTCCCTGTATTTCGTGTAGCAACATCCGGAGATAGAAACATTCGGCGTTGTTCGTATGTACGGCGTATACTCGGTCTAGTGCTCCAGTTTTCATGATTCGAGTCTGATCTACTGGAATTCCTCGTTTCCGTCGTTGACAGATTTTTCTTGTTTTGTTCCACGTATAATAGGTAGGGACGTCAACACATAGTAATGTTTTCGCGAATGGATCCATTAGGCACAGTTCGTAAAAAGTTATTGATGTTGTGTTCTGAAGTGGTTCGCTTGCAACTTTTCTGCTTGTGTCCTTTGTGAAGTAAACTCCCTGTCCTTCCGTCCCGTAAGACTCATGAGCTACAATGACATCCAGCCGTTAAAGCCTCCATTGTGTATACAGGATGATTTAGCTGCCCCAACCTGTGGCTTTTATGCGTCCTGCAACACCTTCCACTACCACGTGCACGATTTTCATATTCTCTCGGTCACTATACGCTAGCTATTAGACCTACAGAAAAACTGAAAAAAAACCTTTTTGTAGAAATTTCTTGTACTTAAATTTTCTACTGCTATACGTTTCCGCTAAATGCCACAGTTTTCGAATTATTGAAGAAAAAACGTACAAAGGTGGTCTTCAATCACGTTTAGAGCGAAAATGTATCCCTGTACAAAATTTAACTACAATAAATTTCATAGATTGCACATATCAAGCCAGAGAACGTGCAAATCGTGCATGTGGTATTTGAAGGTACTGTGGGTTGCATAAAGCCGTATGTAGAGGCAGCTGAATCAGCCCGTATAGCGAGTGGATTTATATTGACTATGAAGTGAGTCCTTATTAGCAATTGTGCAAAAAGATTCGACACCTGGAATAGTCATCTGCCTACCATACTGCGGAGCCTGTCCCACGTGCAACAGGCTGTCAATATGTATTCGTATGTGTTAATTTCATTCTCTCCACTATCACTGTCTGCAATAATTTTCATATCATGAGGGGTATCAAATTCGTCACCTCAGCATCAGCTCTCTCAACATCTGAAGAGATCCAGAGGCTTAAATTGTATCCCTCTCCAATACAAGTATGTAACCTACATGTTATGGAATTTTAGATATTTGAACACAAGTCAGGCTAAGAATTACAGCAGATTACTGTTCTAAACTTGATCGTGATCAGTCCCATTCCATCACACATATTCACACACATCTTGAAATATATACCGTGAATGTGTGGTAAGTGGCTCCACTCACTACGGCCCACTCTGCAAGAGCCAGCAATTCCTGTCTGGAAGAGATTTACGCGGCCTACCAGTAACACAATTAATGTTGATAGAAGTGTAGTAACTTCCTGGTCATTCGTCAATTCATCAACAGGAGACTACAACACAGTTACACAGGTCCAAAACAGCCATTAACGATAAACAATAATGACGTGCCACATTTAACAATCCTATCCATTTCCCGCCGGCGCTACAAGGTCACTGACAACATAACAGTTACAAATTAAACACTTCTCAGCCAATGTTTATAGGAACCTACACTTATGTACAGGGAAAAACAAAACACCTTGGACTATAGATAGGAAGTTTATATTCACAGTACATGTAAATTAATATGATCTGCAGAAATGATTAGCCCTTTAGTCACATCGGCTCATCATGTGTTCTTTTGCCGCTAGGCACAGAATCCGCCATGGGCCGTGATAACTTGTTCCATACATGATAGCATCAACTCGTATAGCGCGCGAATAGCGTCCTATGGTATTGGCATCCATGCTGCATTCACCTCTTCCCAAAGTTCATCTGCGCTGGTTGGTATTTGGCCAAAGCGCTGCACCCATCTTTTCCCCATATCACACACATTTTTGACTGGTGATAAGTCTGGTGATCTGGCGGGCCAGGGCAAAAGGCATGAGGTCGTGCACCAACATGCCGTCGTGCATTGTCATGCTGAAAAATGGCGTCTGGGCTGTTGCGCAGAAAGGATATAGTTACAGGTCACAGGATGTCCTCTACGTAGGTCATAGTGCCCTGGACACCCACCAACTGTGATTTGTGGTTGTACCCAATAGCACCCCACACCATAAGGTCTCGAGTTGGGACTGTATCTCTTGTGTGAATGCAGCTGCTGTGATGTTGGTCTCCTTGTCTGTGGGGATCCAAAATACAGCCATAATTTTCAAACAAACAGAACCTGTATTCCTCTGGAAACACTATCTGAGGTTATTCCTGTCCCAGCGATATCGTTCCATACATCATTAAAGTGTAGCAAGTTTCTTCACATACACCAAAGGTAGGAAGGAAGAGAACGAAGCGCACGTAACTTATACCAAAATAACCTGCGACGGACTGTCACCCCTGCTAGTGTACCATATGTTACATTGTTCCACTGTTGGGCCAGGGCCGAGGAGGACTCACATCTGTGCTGAAATGCCATTCGCATGCGGTGTCCATCTTCTCGAGGGGTAGTCTGGATGGTCTGACCTGAACCATCTCGTCGTGTTCTACAGGCTTCTGTGAACCATTATGCACACAGTCGTTGCACTGCCGAAACACTTCATCCCACACGAGCAGCAATTTCCCGGGTGAATGCACCACATTCTCTCATGCCGTCAATGCACCCTCTTTCAAACTCGCTGATTTGACGGTACGGTTCGCTCATACGTCTACGAGGCATCCTGCATTTATGCTCAGATCACACTGATCCATTACCTTCGGTTTATGGCGACAACGAGAGCCACATACACATTTTACCAGTAGGTGTCGTTGCTCCGCGATTTCAATTTTGGCCTTGAATCCGCAGGTCGACATGGTTCAAATGCTAATCACTTCTGCAGAATGTACTAGTGTACATGTGCTGAGAATATGAACGTCCTATCTCTTGTCGTTCAAGGTGTTCCGTTTCTTTTCTGAACATGAGTGTATTTTACATAAAGGCTCACATAACAACATCAGATAAGTACCTGTTGAATAAAAATAACATCGATATCTACGAGGGTTGGAACGTTAATAGTGGCAACTATTTATTCACAGCTCGTACAAAATGGATACGTGTTTCAAAGTTTTACTGACCTTCAAAGTAGTCACCAGTATTGTGTATAACCCGCGCCAGCGATGTGCCAGTTGTGTTGACAGTTCGAGTGGCGCGGTCTATTGCCGGACGAATATGTAGCATTGAATGGGGACTTAATTAAAAAGAAAAGACTAATATTAATGAATAAATGCAATATTTTTACTAGCTGCGTGACCGGTTACGAAGTCTCGTAACCGGTTGGCCCTGACTATTATTAGCACGCAATCTGAATGCATAAAATAAAAATAGACAAGGAATTTCCATTAACACAATTGATTAATTAAGCCCCCTGCAACTATAAAAGCTTACGAAACTACAAAGCACAAGTGTTAACTGTTCTGTGCGTGGTAGTGTGCGAGGTAGTGTGGCTCGGTTCTATCTCAATATGACAAAATATTTTAAACACCATTTGCAATGAACTAATTGAAAAACCATAAATACTATAATTGCAGATAGAAACCAGAATTACAAGTTTAATAAATGAACACGAGCCAGATGCTTTGTTGACTGTACCTGTGAGCAAGAGGGATTGTTATTAAAGAAAACTGTAATACCTTTTTACCTCATTATATATTGACGAAAATATCCATTACTCCAGCATCATAAATCAAAAGCCCATCTCCTTTCTCAAATATATTCTGACAATTGCATCTTCTTCCATCTATACATTACACCAACCGAACAGTACAACATTTCAGTCAGATCGTCTACTCTCTCGCCCAACAGAACAACGACTGCCCTTCACATCCTCTGACCTACTACTGCACCCAGTGGAGGCGGCGGAATAATAATCTTTGGCGCAATCTTTGGCGCTGTGACTCAGTGTAGCCATCTTTCATACGCCCCTCCTCCACGGGCTAGAATTTGGTGGTATTTTTGCCAGCATTGGTGGTGAAAATACCACCAAATTCGTCCAAAAAACACAGACAAAAATAAAAAAATGATATTAATAAGTAAATATCACATAACTAAATAAATTTTGGCTTTGCACTGACCCTTCAATAACCTAATATATAAAAATACAGTAAGGAATACAAATGCTTACATATATATGATTTTACATAATAGTTTATGCAAGTATCATTTCTCAGAGTAGTTAAACAGTTCAATCAATGGCATCAGCAATGACAAATAGGTGCAGATAAGAGTCTCATAACATTTCACAAACAGTAAATACACAATAAATCAGTTTACACAAATATTCACATGAAATCTTTTCAATAGTTCAATAAACAAGTAGGTGCAGGCAGGAATGAGTGACATCACATCAATAGTTGCAGTTCCAACAGTGGCACCCTGCAATGGCGAGCAGGTGCAGGCAGCAACAAGTGACATCTCATCAGTGGTTGGGCAGTTCCAACAATGGCACCCAGGAATGTTGAACAGGTGCAGACAGCAACAAGTTACATCATCTCAGTAGTAGCAGTTCCAACAGTGGCACCCAGCAATGGCGAGCAGGTGCAGACAGTAGTCTCATAAAATTCACCAGTAGTAATTAAACAGTTCCAACAGTGGCACCCAGCAATGGTGAGCAGGTGTAGGCAGGAATGAGTTACATCACATCAGTGGTTGCAGTTCCAACAGTGGCACCCAGCAATGGTAAAGAAGTGCAGGTAACAGTCCATAATATTCACCAGCAATAATTAAACAGTCAACCACACTTCATCAGCAGAAATTAAACGGTTCATCACATTTCATCATCAGAAATTAAACAGTCCATCACATTTCATCAGCAGAAATTAAACAGTCCATCACATTTCATCAGCAGAAATTAAACAGTTCATCACATTTCATCAGCAGAAATTGAACAGTTCATCACATTTCGTCAGCAGAAATTAAACGCTCCCAAGTGGCACCCAGCAATGAGAATAGGTGTAAGCACGAACAACAGTTCGAATGCACACACAATGGCTTTTACAAAATTATTATCAATGCTCTTACACTAAACATACAGATTATAATAAACACACAAATGATACCAGATAATTATCATATTAATTATTACAAATGCACAAATATCAGGAAACCTATAATATTTGTAGGTGCCTGGCAAGCCACAACAAATAAGTAAAATAACATTTAGGAGGTAGGTCGGTACCAATTATTTGGGATTAGGAAAGGAAAACACACAAAACACACTCACTCATCTTTCATCCACTTACTAAGTACTATTGTGTATTTGAATAGAGTTAACTGTGTAAATGCAACTCTGTCAAAATTTGATGTGTAACATGTGTATCAAGATTAGTAGTGGCAGCAGTGTATAATAGTCATTAATAGTTAGTCAACGTCACAGTCATCATGTCAAGACCAATGTTTGCCAAGCCACATCAAAATATACGATTGCTGAACAACTGTCAGTTTGCCAACATACGCAAATACTTCTTTCCCCCCAAAAAATATGTATATATACTGCTTATTGATTTAACAGTGTGAGTGTGTAGACAATCTTCCTTCCACTGGAGTGTTCTAGTCTGTGGTGGTGTGACTCAACGTACATGTATCTGGCTCGGTTCTTTCTCAATACGACAAAATATTTTAAACACCATTTACAAGGAACTAATTGAAAAACCATAAATACTATAATTGCACATAGAAACCAGAATTATAAGTCTAATAAATGAACACGAGCCAGATGCTTTGTTGACTGTACCTGTGAGCAAGAGGGATTGATATTAAAGAAAACTGTAATACCTTTTTACCTCATTATATATTGACGAAAATATCCATTACTCCAGCATCATAAATCAAAAGCCCATCTCCTTTCTCAAATATATTCTGCCAATTGCATCTTCTTCCATCTATACATTACACCAACCGAACAGTACAACATTTCAGTCAGATCGTCTACTCTCTCGCCCAACAGAACAACGACTGCCCTTGACATCCTCTGACCTATACTGCACCCAGTGGAGGCGGCGGAATAATAATCTATGGCGCAATCTCTGGCGCTATGATTCAGTGTAGCCACCTTTCAGCAGTTCTGAAGCGAATGCCGTGAAGTGTTTCCTTCACTTTAGAAATCGAGGTGAACTTACGAGGGCTTAAGTCAGGGGAGTGCAGTAGGCGGTATAGCACTTAGCAGCCCCATCAGTCAAATAAATCAGTAACAGCTTGCACTGTACATGCTTGAACATTGTCCTGCAAAATGACGGTCAGGTCCTGCAGAAAGTGTCATCACTTCTGTCTCTATGCCGTTCATTTTTGGAACACAACCTACGACCAGCTTAGAGACAGAAGTGATGACACTTTCTGCAGGACCTGACCATCATTTTACAGGACAATGCCCAAGCACGTAAAGTGCAAGCTGTTACTGATTTGTTTGACTGATGGGGCTGCTAAGTGCTATACCACCTACTGCAGTCCCCTGACTTAAGCCCTTCTAAGTTCAACTCGATTTCTAAACTGAAGGAAACAATTTACGGCATTCGCTTCAGAACTGCTACAAATTCGTCGGGCAACAGACCGCGCCGCTCGAACTGTCAACACAACTGGGACTGCTAAGAGTGTCCTACAACTTCCACACCGCTGGCAACGGCTTATACACAATGCTGGTGACTACTTTGAAGGTCAGTAAAACTTTGAAACAATATTTATTTTTTACGAGCTGTAAATAAATAGTTGTCACTATTAAAGTTCCAACCCTCGTAAACACGAGCTCAGTGAAGTTATTTTATCCACGCAAGTAAGAGAACTGGAAAGGAAGAGAGATAGTCTGTCTATAAACCGAGAAGCGAGCAGCGCTCCTAGTAGGCAAGTTGCCTTTCCCCCAACAACGCTACAGCTGCTATACAGCATGACTAAGAATCAATATGCCTTCTGGTAGTGTAGAACAGTGAGCAAAAATGTGTGCATTTTCTGTCGACATGCGTTAATTACGTTATTTTAGGTGTACCATGTTGTTGTTGTGGTCTTCAGTCCTGAGACTGGTTTGATGCAGCTCTCCACGCTACTCTATCCTGTGCAAGCTTCTTCATCTCCCAGTACCTACTGCAGCCTACATCCTTCTGAATCTGCTTAGTGTATTCATCTCTTGGTCTCCCTCTACGATTTTTACCCTCCACACTGCCCTCCACTACTAAATTGGTGATCCCTCGATGTCTCAGACCATGTCCTAGCAACCGATCCCTTCTTTTAGTCAAGTTGTGCCACAAGCTCCTCTTCGCCCCAATTCTATTCAATACCTCCTCATTAGTTATGTGATCTACCCATCTAATCTTCAGCATTCTTCTGTAGCACCACATTTCGAAAGCTTATATTCTCTTCTTGTCTAAACTATTTATTGTCCACGTTTAACTTCCATACATGGCTACACTCCATACATGTATACTTTCAGAAACGACTTCCTGACATTTAAATCTATACTCGATGTTAACAAATTTTTCTTCTTCACAAACGCTTTCCTTCCCATTGCCAGTATATATTTTATATCCTCTCTACTTCGACCATCATCAGTTATTTTGCTCCCCAAATAGCAAAACTCCTTTACTACTTTAAGTGTCTCATTTCCTAATCTAATTCCCTCAGCATCACCCGACTTAATTCGACTACATTCCATTATCCTCGTTTTGCTTTTGTTGATGTTCATCTTATACCCTCTTTTCAAGACACTGTCCATTCCGTTCAACTGCTCTTCCAAGTCCTTTGCTGTCTCTGACAGAATTAAAATGTCATCGGCGAACCTCAAAGTTTTTATTTCTTCTCCATGGATTTTAATACCCACTCCGATACCATTTTTGAGACGTTTGTATTCCTTTTTGCCTGCTTCATTTACTGCATTTTTATATTTTCTCCTTTCATCAATTAAATTCAATATTTCTTCTGTTACCCAAGGGTTTCTACCAGCCCTCGTCTTTTTACCTATTTGAGCCTCTGCTGCCTTCACTATTTCATCCCTCAAAGCTACCCATGTAATAACACTGAATAAACTCTAATAAATATACAGAATTTTCCTCTGTTTTGTATATATTTTCTCAGAGCTCAAAATAGCATACATCACAAAACAGTATCCCAAAGAACTCAGTCCTTACACGTTGGTACCACAAACTATTCATAACCGCAATCAAATCGATTCCGCCACATTAGTCGCTCCGCGTCCTTGTTGCAGTAGCTGTAGCTGGTCTAACAATATATATAGGAACAGAACGCAAATTACAAATTTCAAGAAATGTTTGTAAAACTAGGCGCCCCTGATACTTTGGCTACTGACATACAATATTTCTACCTAACCGAGTTTGAATAACATATGGTAGATTTACTTTTAAAGGAGTTTGAAGTACACTACTGGTTAACATGGAACAGTTCCCAAGTTGCTATCGCAACTTTAAGCGATCAGTTGTGACCGCATCTGGTTTGCCGTTCCTTTGAATCATAAATACCTTGTCGTCATGCTGTAGGACCCTGAAAGAGCCCGAAAAGTGAGGGGTACGGAGAAATCTGACAGCATCATCACATAACCAAAAATAGTGACACGTGTTCAAGTCCTTATGTACGAAAACAAGTTTGGTCCTGTTTCTAGTAGTGTTCCTGGGAACCAGACATTACACAAGTTTTCGTAGTTTGTTTATAAAATCAACAAGCTCCCCAGACTGCAACGAAGAAATTTTAGATGGCGGAAAAAAATGAGCAGGTACCTTTATTGGTTCACCATAAACCAGCTGTGCAGGGTTGCATTGGGTGCCCTCCTTAATACTAGTAGGTAATCCCAATAAAACTAAAGGCATTAACAGAACCCTAGATTCTAGACGGCATGCCAACACTGTCTTGAAGGTCCAGTGCAAACCCTCTACCATCCCGCTACTGGAGGGATGGTGGCTCGTAGTACAGACATGCTAGCAACCAGAAATATGCAATGGTTCTGTGTATAACTAGCATTCAGATTGGCGTCCCTATCTGACGTAATAACCTGTGGGGTACCAAAACCGGCGAACGACACAGATACTGTATCAAAATGCGAGCAATAGATGCTGCAGGAATATCCTGAGCAGATACAGCCTCTGGCCAAGGAATAAATTGCTCGATCACCCTTCAGAATGGGTAGGGGCCCAGCTTTGTCGACGTGCAAGTGAGAAAATCTCCTAGCATGGGTGGGATAATCAGCAGTAGGAATATCCAAGTGTCTGCTAATTTTGCATGTTTGACGCTTGGTGCATTCCCTCCCTTCGAAGTGGATAGTTTCAAGAACTAATCTTTTATTCTTCTTTCTGTCTATCGATAGCTTGGTATTGACATGGAATCGATGTAATATATTAAGCAAAAGAATCTCACACTTCCACACCTACTTAGTTATTTCTTAGACCTGCTGATTGTCTATGTCGTAATGCATTATGAAATAATGTATCACCAAATTGGATTCCATATTTAATTCTGACAGAATTGTTTAACACACATCATGCTGTAGCTAACTACTGATATTGTGCAATTGAGTTGAAGATCTATAGCTGTAGTTGCAATTCGTAACTTGTTTGAAAGAGTACCAAAAGTACATTGAATCATTCTTTCTTGTGTAAGTCGTCTTTGTAAATATGTTGTTGCTTAGATAAATTGCTATTCGGATACGGGCTTATAACATGTCTAGATAAATACAAACGCCCTTAGTTTTCTGTTCGGATCATTACGTAGTATTCTCGGTTCTGGTAAACTGAATTGCCCCAATTCCAGTCTCCTTTTAAACGATGCATTTTTAAATACATTTGGGTCAGCGGAAACACCATATGCTCCTACTTTAATGCAAGGAAAGCAATAGTTTGCATTGCAAATTGCCGTTAAATTAATAGAAAAGTAATTCTAATAATTGTAGCACAGGGAACCAATTTGACCGGGCTTTGTATTCAAATTAGTCTGCCGTCTACATGCCTGAGCACATTAGGAAAATTACTGTTGTGATAAATGTCTTCCGAAATTTTTAAAGGTCATCCTTGTTTTTTTTTCAGCTTATACTTAGTCATTAAATAATCCAATATTGCGTCACAAACTTGCTTACCAATAGAATGTATGGTAGACACTCCATGTAGAAACTTAACGTAAATGTTGTCTGAGACTATAAATCTGTAACAAATCAAATTCAGCTACGAGTAGGTAAATAAATAATCTCAGTTTTTTATATTTACTCAAAGACATTCAAGCAAAGTTGAAACACACAAGAGACAATTTTCGGCGTATTAAGCCCAGAAAACTGTTACATCGGGACATGGTGCAAAGTAGAGAAAAAAATACAAATATTACGACGAATTGCTATTTCTTGTTCCACACGTCGAAGATGCCGAAACTTTCGCAAACTAAAACACTACAGGAAGTCAACACAACCAAGTGCTGAAAACTACGTATGGGCATCGTAAAGTCCTGGAAATTCACCAGATTGTCATCCACTTTCTTTAGTAAGGTTCAAGAACCACAATTAATAAGAAAAAGAAAATGTTTACGTCTTTTGAAGACGAGATTATAAAAGCTATAAGAAATGACGCGGCATCGTCTGATGAAAAGGGGATATTTCGTCTCTCCTTCATCAAATCGCTGAAAAAGATGGATGATGGCTCCGAAGTGTCAGAAAAAGCTGAAACATTAAATTCAATTTGAGCATCCAGTATGGCTGGAGAAGTGTGCGCAAGTACCGACATGGCCAGCAAGTGTGCGGGCCTCAGTCTTCTGGCAGGCGTGGACGGTGCGTGTGCGTGTCTGTGTGTGCGTATGCGTGATCGGAAGGTTTTTTTTTTCTGCCAGGTATGCTTGGTTAAGGTAGAAGCGTTGGAGGGGGGTGCTAATGTTCTCAAACATCAGTGCATAGAAGACCTTGGATAATCTATTTGTGGCGCAAATTTATATTTAGATGTGATTCACAAACGTTGAAAATATGTTTTTATTATGAAGAAGACTCTTCATAAGGTGATGGTGAATCTCTTAAGCGATCTATTTGACTCTTGTAAATTGTTAAACAACTGAAATGAAATGATCGTATGGCATTGTTGGCCGGGAGGCCCCATGCGGGGAAGTTCGGCCGCCGTATTGCAAGTCCTTTATAGTTGACGCCACTTGCGAGTCAATGATGATGAAATGATGATTAAAGACACACAACACTCAGTCATCACGAGGCAGAGAAAATCTCTGACCGCGCTGGGAATCGAACCCGGGACTCCGTACGCGGGAAGCGAGAACGCTACCGCAAGACCACGAGCTGCGGACGTTAAGCAATTAATCTGATAAGATAGTGCAAATTTATTTGCAGCCATTTACGATGTTGCAATTGCTGCGATCTCGCAGTCGGGAGTTTGTGGAGCCGCGCGTTATGTATTTATAACGGATTTCACTCAGCTCTCTTTTGCTTACCTAGATCACACCTGAAGAACCGGTATCTCTAGCTTCCGGTCGACGAGCAGGAGGGAGGGGGGAGGTAGGCTGGGACGTAAGAGAGAGTTAATCAGTAGCTGCGCATCGAGCTGAACGCATCAGCAACTGCCGCCACGCTGTCCTGGTGACATCTTCTGGGATCAGTTTTTCAGGTAGTTGTGTTATTACAATGATTTTTCTCAATTCCCAGTGCGCACTATGATCTGCTGTTTAGGAGTATGTTTTCTTTTTATTTTCCATTATAGTTTTGATGTGTTAATTAGGGCCGTGAAGCATTTTTCGTCAGTTGTGGCAATGTGTATTGACCATCCAATATTTCAGTGATAGTCTGCTGCCCTACCTCTTCTTACCACGTATCTGTGTACAAGTTCCTCAGCAGCTACACACTTGTAGGTCGGTAGGAGGCAATTCTTCCGGCGGCAGCTGTAGGACAGTTCCCTGCCAATTTTGAGTAGTGTTGTGGACAAGAGCACACAGCGAGGTGAACATATACACACACGTGATCGAAAAGGCGACCAAAATCCGTTTCAAGCGTTTCGTATACACGAAGGCGAACAGCTCTGGTGCATTCAGTCTGGGGTAGGGGAATAGGACGAAACTGTCTCCTGCACTGTGGGTTTATGGGCCATTTCATATAGGTAACAAGCGAGAGTTACTATATTTTCAACTACTTAGTTTCAACCACATTTCAAGGTCAGTCCCACTCTATTTTTCCCTGTTCTCTACATGCAAAAGGCACACACAGTGAATTACATGTAGTTTCTATTCAAAGTAATGCAGAATTTCTGGTTCGCGAGTGCTTTTTTAGTGTAAAATTTGTAAAAATGCCACGAAAATGTGAAAATATGGTAAATAACTTTTGTTATATTTGTGGTGAAATAACATTTTCCTCACAGAAACGGAATCTGACGCCTCTTGTAAATACTGCCTATCAGTATTATTTCGGTATGATAAGAGATCCTGTTAGGATGTTTGACAGAGTAGAGAATATGAAAGGAAATACTCCTGAACAAAAACTTTTATTAATGTTGGCATATACATTTACACACAGAAAATAACTATTTCTTTATTTTTGTTTCTTGTAGTGTTAATAACACCCAGCAAAAATTTTAAGGTATTAGTTATGTCTACATCTGAATTATATATTTCATTCTCCAGCCAGTAATTTGACAAGTACAAGGAAGGTATGTTTTCGGTTTCCAATACATACATAGTGTTTTTCCTGTAAACTACCTCCTTTATGGCTTTATCAATTAGTTCTATTCCGTCTTGCAGTTCTTCTAGCTGAGAGCGTTCGGGAATTTTAGTTTTCCCTCTTATTTGGTTGGTTGTTTGGGAAAGGAGACCAGACAACGAGGTCATCGGTCTCATCGGATTAGGGAAGGACGGGGAAGGAAGTCGGCCGTGCCCTTTGAAAGGAACCATCCCGGCATTTGCCTGGAGCGATTTAGGGAAATCACGGAAAACCTAAGTCAGGATGGCCGGACGCGGGATTGAACCGTCGTCCTCCCGAATGCGAGTCCAGTGTCTAACCACTGCGCCACCTCGCTCGGTCCCCTCTTATTTCCGGCATAACACAGTTATTTAAACACTCCAGATCATCCTGGGTATATGTTGACAGATCATCAGCTCCATATACTTTCGGAATTTCTATACTGAACTTAAACTTTACAATTTTTACAAACTAATTCCCATTGACGATGTTACTCCCTCAGTTTGAAACTCTGCAAACGGTTTTTCTGTTACTAAGTGCACAAAACGGAGTCCAAAAGATTCAGAAACAATGTAACCATCCTTTTTAAGCAGAGCCGGCCGGAGTGGCCGAGCGGTTAAAGGCGGTACAGTCTGGAACCGCACGACCGCTACGGACGCAGGTTCGAATCCTGCCTCGGGCATGGATGTGTGTGATGTCCTTAGGTTAGTTAGGTTTAAGTAGTTCTAGGGGACTTATGACCACAGCAGTTGAGTCCCGTAGTGCTCAGAGCCTTTTTTTTTTTTTTTTTTAAGCAGATCCAGATGAGAATGGGGCTTTATAAACAGATTTTTTTTCTGTCCTTTAATGTAGTAAACGTTCTCGATGCCGGCATTTTCGGCCAGTACTTCATCATATGGTCTCTTACCACAGCTATTTACAGTAAATGCTGACAGCTTATATTCTCCACTTTCTATACGCTGTGTGTAAAGTAAATTGTTAGTCTTGCCTGTAAATCCGCAGTGGCAGGAGCAGTTTATACTCCTTCTTTGTGGCAATTGTTTTATCCATGTATTCCAGTTTTCGTTTTATGGCTTCGACCTCTTCTATTTCCAGTTTTTTTTCGTACACTGAGAACATTAACACGACAGAATGGAGTAATTTCTTTAGTGGGGAATGATTTAAGCCCGTTTGAAATGGATCAAATGGCTCTGACCACTATGCGACTTAACTTCTGAGGTCATCAGTCGCGTAGAACTTAGAACTAATTAAACCTGACTAAACTAAGGACATCACACACATCCATGCCCGAGGCAGGATTCGAACCTGCAACCGTAGCGGTCGCTCGGTTCCAGACTGCAGCGCCTAGAACCGCACGGCCACTCCGGCCGGCAAGTCCGTTTCATAGATTGTTTGTTTTTCTTAAGACTTATGGTATAATACTATTTGTAGTAACAAATCTCAATTCGGCCATGTCTGTATCCGACGATATTGTGGAGAAAATGTCCCGGATTGAGACAAATATGTTTCTGCTGCTTTAATATTGCACTTCTGTGTAATACTTACATTGACTTTGTTGGAGTCAGTTTTAAGAATCTCCACGTAATTTACAGATGGATAATTGAAACTGTATGCCGGCAGAGCATAACCTACAAGCTCTTCTCGACCCCAGTAAACAAGCTGTAGAACGTTGGTAAACATCACACCGCAAGTGCTCTGTTAGCTGACACCACATGGGTGTGATTGGCACAGAGTACAGTGGCGCACGTTGTAAATACTCTTTGTACGAGTTTAAAAGACTTCAACAGTTTTACACAGGGTCAAACACACAGTCCATTCTGTATTTGTATACTGTAGCCTCCAGTCTGGTAATATCATGTTGCTTAGCCAAGGAGAATGTGGATGTGAATCACGCTTGACCTCTTATAGTTCAATTCTTTTATCTTGGCGGCTCGCGCATGCCCGCTCAGACGCGGGAGATTGCTGCGTTGCCGGTTGCACACGACGCACGCGCCAAGAGAAGCAGCGCCATAGTATAGCATAGTTCGCAAGCTTACGTTTAGAGGGGAGCGCGCAGTTCGTGAAGTAAAGCCACTTTACCACGGCCGCATTAACCCTTTCGCTGCTACAGAGACGTGCTCCCTGCATTCCGCGCTGTGCGCGATTTTGTCACTGCACTGCTCGCCTGTGCTGACACATGGTGTTCCGACTGCTTTGACACTCTTATCATTCGATTCCACAAAAACTATTTGGCCCAAAAATTATATTTTTACACATCTTCTTGACTGATACCTTCCCCCCATAAATGACTTAATTTTGTTTCGATGTTCAACGCAGTTATTATGCAGCATTAAATATAGTAAACCATTGCACGAAATTTTGAAGAGTTTGCAGAGGTAAAAGTCCATAGAGTATACTTTCCGTATGGTCGATTTTAGTGGCCACAATGTTGAGAATGAAATGTGGACAAGATACCTAAATTTCATACAAAATTTACTGTATAACAATATCTCATTTAATTTAAGTACCACATAGGTGTCATATGCAATTTTGAGAAATATTCCGTCTTCCGCGACTGTAACAAAAGTTTTATTTACACTGGGCACGTTTGGCTTCTAATTTCTGAGCCAAATAGTTTTTGTGGAATCGAATGATAAGAGTGTCAAAGCAGTCGGAACACCATGTGTCAGCACAGGCGAGCAGTGCAGTGACAAAATCGCGCACAGCGGGGAATGTGGGGCTCACGTGTCTGCAGCAGCGAAAGGGTAAAGAGACAAAGCACTAGAATTTCAAAAAATTGCATTCAAACGAATAAAATCCGTGATCACGCAAAATTCTGACGTACACTTGGTATGACTATGAATTACTCACACTTAGTCGAAGTACAATAGGAAATAAACAATTACCGCTGTTCTTTATTGCGAAAAAGCGGTTCGTGAAATTGATACAAACACTTTTCCTTGCTATCGCCTGAATTAGGAGTCTTATTGCTTCTTTGGTTTAATTAATTAATAGAATATGAAGCAATTGGTATAATATATATTTCTTTTGTAAATTGCTTTTCGATCTAATTTATTTTAATTACCAAAATTATTGTGGAGTTACACGCTTTGTGTAAACCTAGTTGACCACGTGAAGCATGTGGTGTAATCATCAAAGTAGTCCTCAGCTATTCTTTTTGGGAAGATTTCTCAGAGTGTTAGTATGAATTTAGTATACCAGTGTGTGGTAATTATCTGATGGACAGGATTGTGCTACGAACGTAATTTCTTTGGGTGAAAATTGAATCGGTTGGTTGTGGTTAATTTCCTCTTGCATATGTTTCAACGTTCTTCGTGTGTTATTTTATGAATGCAGTGTTGTATGCAGTCTCCCAATCTTGGCTCCATATTTGATGTGTTCCATAAGATTACAAACCCACATTTTCACAGTCCTAAATAAGGCACCAGCTTAGTTATGACTCACGTTTAATATACTGAAATTTTAATGATCAATGTTAAAATAAATTTCCAAATATAAACTGATTTATTTCTTTTTATTTAAACCAGACTAACATGAATTATAATCTGGTTGGGAATTTGGTAAGCTAAACTGGATACCTGGTGAAACAGTTACTCAGTAATGCAAGATTAACTTCCCCAGACAGCTCACAGCTTTTAACCCGCTTTTATTGTCTACCAGTTCAGTTTACTTAGCAAATTCCAGCAACAACGTTACACATGGCGACCCTGTTCTGCGATTCCGTAGACTCTGGAAACGTTAGATTGCGAGCGTGTTATAATCTTAATTTTTTTCCCCTGCAGCGCTCAAACAACTTCTGTGTTGTTACTGAGCAGACTTTCAAATGATTCACGGCGTTGTTGAGCGGTGTTGTGTTGTTTGTCTTGTTGTTTTGTTTTCTATATTTGTGTGTTTTATATGTGTGTGTGTTTTTTTTTCTCGCTTGTAAATTCCACTGTTTCGATCAAAGATAAAAAAATGGTTCAAATGGCTCTGAGCACTATGGGACTCAACATCTTAGGTCATAAGTCCCCTAAAACCTAAGGACATCACACACACCCATGCCCGAGGCAGGATTCGAACCTGCGACCGTAGCAGTCCCGCAGTTCCAGACTGCAGCGCCAGAACCGCTAGACCACCGCAGCCGGCTGATCAAAGATAAAAATTTGTTTTGCGTGTGAAAAAGTGCATATTAGGTTGGGTATCTTTCGTGTGACTGTCGTAATTTTTTTTGGGATACATTTATTGTGATTAGTGTGTTGCGTACTGGGTATAAATTGAACTAATGCAGACACGTAACCAAGCTAAAAGTAGGCGGTCCAACAACTTAAGCAACATGGACCAAGGGGGTAATTTGATTTCGAATATTAACGCGTCAGACGGTTCCGAAAATGCATTGGGGAATACTTCAGAGGAAATGTAAAACAGGACGAATGGGCTCACATCAGAGCCAGAAATTAAAATGCCTCCAACTAACCAAATTGATTTGGCAGAACTCATGAAAGCCTTATTGCAACAAAATAAAGAAAACGCAGAGAAATCAGAAAAATCGTTCCGAGAACAGAAAGAATCATCCGCAAAATGTATCCGAGAACTAGGCGAACAAATGACACAGAAATCTGAAAAATCAATCCGCGAACTAGGCGAACAAATGACGCAAAAATCTGAAAAATCGATCAGCGAGCTAAGCGAACAAATGACGCAGAAATCTGAAAAATCGATCCGCGAGCTAGGCGAACAAATGACGCAGAAATCAGAAAAATCGTTCCGAGAACAAAAAGAATCATCCGAAAAATCGATCTGCGAGCTAGGCAAACAAATGACGCAGAAATCAGAAAAATCGATCCGAGAGCTAGGCGAACATGTAGACGAAAAACTAATCCAGCAGACAAATAAAGTTGACAAGTCGATGCAGAGAGTGTCCGATGATATCTCACAAAGAATAAACAATCTGGCAAGTGAAATAAAAGTGATATTATGAAAGAATTAGGCCGTACATTTGAACAAATCGATGACCGTCTGCAAGCCTTAGAACAGGGCAAGCGGAATCGCGATGCGGAATCTAAAGAGAGCGAAGAACAGCTACTTAGGAATTTCCAAGCGCTGAGAGAAGAATGCCAAAGAGAACACCAGCAGGTACTCTCGAGGGTCCAAGAGGCGGAAACGCACTGTCCCACGTCCATTAGCAACACAGTAGCGGACAACAGTCAAGCGATTTACGCACTGGAACAGCAAGTAGAACAATTGAAGCAGACTGGGGCAGAGAACAACAGACAAATACATGATAAGATTGCGGCATTAGCGGACATCGTAGGCATGATGAAGGTGACGGAAAGCGAGAACAATACTACACTGGTAGTGGTCGCAGAGACCGAAGAAGTGTGTTCGCTTCTTAAATTTCAGAAGGGACAGTTCGAAGTGAACAGGCGGCAGAAAGCTGTAACAGGCGAATTACAAGAACGCATGGCGCATCTGGAAAACCACATGGCGTGTGATTCCGAACTCGCCAATAGCACTAAAAATAGCCGTACGAACAGTGCTGAGAGGGACTCTGGCCACAAGGGAGATTTTGACGACAGGGAGGAATGTATTTTGAGTGGCATACATGAGAAAAATAGAAACATTCAAGGGCCTTGCCAGGAGGAAATGCCGGGATTTGATTTCAAACATTTCCTTACAGTGAGAAAGTTTGAGATATTTCGAAATTCGCAAAAAGGAATACATCCACGAGCATGGCTCGAGCAATTTGAGTTTTGTCTTCCCCCCGACTGGGAAAGTTCACATAAGATAGAATATATGTGTGGCTATTTGGAAGGCGAACCGGCGATTCGCATGAGGTCGGCAGCGCGTCACTGCAACTCCACTCGGGAGTTTCGACAAGCCTTTCTGTCCGCCTATTGGTCGGAAGCGGCAAAAGATAGGGTCAAACATGGCATAATTATGCTGCCAAATTTGAACCGGTCTGGTTTCGGCAACCCAGCACGCCTATTCGACCACATGCTGCAGGCAAATCAATTTTTATACGACCCATACGGGCCTGCAGAACTAATTAGGATATGCATCACCAAATTGCCGATGCACTTGCGCCACGTCATTCTTGCGGGACGATGCAAAGAGGACGTGGAAACGTTTAAGACGCTTCTCCAAGAGTTGGAATACAATACAGGAGAATGCCCGCCTAATCAGGCACAAAGTTATTACGGGGCCCAGCAGCGCGATCGCAGTCGTGGCTGTAGTACTAATCAATGGCGTGACTGGTCGTCGCGACGTGAACGGAACAATAATCGGGACCGGCCGTATAGAAACTGGGGTAACAGTCGCGAACACAGGTGGAACAACGGAAATGATCAAGGACGTGGACAAGATCGTGAACGCTACAGGTACGGCAACCAGAATCGACACTATGATGAATACGATGGGAACAGGACTGTAGGCGGAGCACCTCATGATGTTGAAATTCGGCGGGCTAACCCTAGACATAATCCAGCAAACGGAAATGAACTAAACCGGCGATGACAAACGATCAGCGCAGAAGGCGCCCAATCGGAACAAATGAGCGACATGGCAAATGAGTAGAAAGGACAGTGAGAAGTAGAGAGGACGGTGAGGAGAAAGAATTGATTAGTTCAAATTTGTGACGTATGCATTTTGAATAATATGTTGGTAAAAATAATGATAAAGATGTTTCTATGTGATTGATTGAAGTGATGTTTTTAATTTTTTTTTTTCTTTCCTTGTGCAATTAGGATTTAGGTTGGTTCAAATGTGAACATATAAGGTTTCTTTGTAAACGAGTGAAATGCTGTTTATGTTTTTTTGTGTAAATTGAAACGAGTCGCTCCTGAGGGACGCAAGATCTGTGTTGAATTAATGCAAAACTCAGGGGAATATCCGCTCTGTGGGTATTATGGGTCTGGTAAACCCAGGTCCCCAGCTGTTAGTAGCCTTGTTTCCGATTTTCTGCTTTCAGTGCTACTATCTATCTATTACTATTCTATATCTGTCAGTATAAATGAGGATCTCTTACTATAGTATGCGTGCTGTATGAATATTTTAAGATAGGAGAACTCTGAGAAAGGAATGAGTAAGTTTGGAATCTTGAAAACAGGATGCGATAATACGATTGTTTAACCATTGGCTTCCCAATATGCGATGATATGTTAATATTGATGATATATGTTTTTTTGTTCATTACAGCTGAGTAGGTAAAGTGCTGTCTGTGGATTTCGTCAGTATATTGATTACCTTCAAGGTGAAAGAAGAATTGTGGTTTGTGTAATTTACGTGGCCCTGAAATATTATTGTGGTAGTCAAATACGAGCAGTTTTTCAGCAACTAGAGAATGGAACAGAAATATGGATCCTTTCTGTAGTCTTGATTGATGTTGAGCCAAAGCCTGAAAAATTATTCTGCGTTAATACTTGTCCTAGAAAAGAGACGTTTATGTGTTTTGCTGATGCAGTGGGCATTACAGCTTACTGTTTTCGCTGGTGCGGGATGCACTGCAGCCTATATGGTTTGTACTGAGGAAATTTCCCTCATGAAGGTAGAGGAAGATTAAATAATTTTGATTATGGGACCGAAGGAAAGCTTGGTTTAAGGTAATAAGGACGAAGCAAAACATTTGTCATTTAAACTACAGGAGGATTCGGATCTTTTGTGTCTGTTGTAAGTTCAATATGTTAAGATGAAACTGTTTTACAGAATAGAGGAGACCACAATTTTGCCATTCATGAGATATGAATCCAGAATAACCACCACAGGCGAAATAACTGATTTAGAAGCGAAAGGTAACTTAAAGAAGGAACGAAATCGCAGCAAAATGGGTAAGAAAAGGTAGTATAACCTGTATGATGCAGATATTTTTACCGTTCTCAGAGTCATCTATGTGATTAATTCTTGTGATAACGTAATTTTAGATGAAATTTTCTTACTGTTTTATGTGTGAATATATGAGTATGATAAATGTATAATTGCGAGTCTCTTATCAGGTGTGTCAACTGGTATAAATGTTGTAGCGTGTAAATAACCATTGTCCTTTTTACTGTGTATGTTTAAGAAAAGTTCTCCGTATTTATTATGTGACAAGACATATGCGGCGAGTGTCAGGAAGAGGACGAATTAGAACAATGTTGTAGTGGTGTAAACACTTTGTTGAAGTAGCATTGAAGTAGCTTGTTGGATTAACTAGTAGTGGATAGAAGTAGAATTTTGAGTAATGCATGTTTATGGGTAGTTAGTTTGTAGAATAGACAACAGGTGTGCATGTGTGTGTGTAAATAACATGAGAACCCTATGCTGTCCTGGCCTATACTTGCACAAGGCATAATCCAATTCATTTTAGTGAATTAGCATTTGATTTATTAAAACGTAAGTGAACCACATTAGTGATGTGGATTTAAATATTATATTGTCAGTTCATTTAATTTTTATTTTTATACTGTCAAGTCATTTCACTTTTATTTTTTTATATTGTCAAGTCATTTAACTTTTATTTTTATATTGTCGATTCATGTAACTTTTTTATTTAAAAAAAATTAAGTCTCACATTCGTTCTTAAAAATTGTGAAAGACAATACGAAGTGGTTTATGTATGACATTTTGTAATCACATAAGTATGATGAACAATTTCTGTGAATGCAGTTGAGAACGTGAAAGCAAACCGGCTAAACTCTTATGAGACAGCGGGAGCAGCTAGGAGGAGGGCTAGTTGTAAACTGGCGGGTTTCCCAGCAGGACACGCTGTCAACCGGGCCACTTCGGGAGCGCGGTCGACAACAAAAGAAGGGCACGCAACAAACACGTTCTCTTGCACCTGGAGCAAATGGGCGGCCGCCCCGTGCGACCCTTCCTGGAGGCGATGACCTGAGATGGGCAAGCGGTCCACTGCGCGGAAATCCATCTGCTGGCAACGCACCACACGCACGCGACCGTGCCGAGATGGGCGCGGTGAAACGACCAAAGACAGGGGATAAAGGGGTGTGGAGCCTTTTGACACGTACTGTCCAGAGAAATTGGCAGACTTCAACGACGCCTATCAACATTTCCTGTCGGATGCCCACTGTCAAGCAACAGTAAATCATGGTTCGATGTTCTCTGGTCGCTAACGGTGGCACAAAGAAGAACCATTAAGTGTCATCCTTGCCCAGGAATATCAAACCGGCGAGCCATTTGAGGATAACTCAAGAATGTAACGACACAAGGGGCGTGGAGCCTTTTGACACGCACTGTCCAGAGAAATTGACAGACTTCAACGACGCCGATCAACGTTTCCTGACGGATGCCCACTGTCAAGCGCCAGTAAATCATGGTTCGATGTTCTCTGGTCGCTAAGGGTGGCACAAAGAAGAGCCATTAAGTGTCATCCTTGCCCAGGAATATCAAACCGGTGAGCCATTTGAGGATAACTCATGAATGTAACGACACAAGGGGTGTGGAGCCTTTTGACACGCACTGTCCAGAGAAACTGACAGACTTCAACGACGCCGATCAACATTTCCTGACGGATGCCCACTGTCAAGTGACAGTAAATCATGGTTCGATGTTCTCTGGTCGCTAAGGGTGGCACAAAGAAGAGCCATTAAGTGTCATCCTTGCCCAGGAATATCAAACCGGCGAGCCATTTGAGGATAACTCAAGAATGTGACGACACAAGGGGCGTGGAGCCTTTTGACACGCACTGTCCAGAGAAACTGGCAGACTTCAACGACACCTATCAACATTTCCTGGCGGATGCCCACTGTCAAGCGACAATAAATCATAGTTCAATGTTCTCTGGTAGCTAAGGGTGGCACAAAGCAGAGCCATTAAGTGTCATCCTTGCCCAGGAATATCAACCTGGCGTGTCAATCGAGGATACCGCACGAATTTGACAACACAAACATGGAACCAAATCGAGATGTACGTGACACGGGCCACCAAGAGAAACTTCATGAGAGGGCAGAGACGGCGGGATTGCACGCAACAGATGGACAAAAATCCCTACTGACAGCTGCGGCGACGAACCCCCCCCCCTTCCCCTTATATTGTGCCTCGGAACTACTGAGTGTGTCAGTGAACAGTGATTATACGGTTCTTAGTTCAATGCATATACGTGTGTTTCTGTCAGAGAAACTTTGACTCGTGTGTTTTGCAGGGGTTCGATTTATTGGTGTTTATTAGACTGACTCTTGTATTTTGCAGGTGTTCTATTTATTGTTTTTTTTACACTTTGACTTTTGTATTTTGCAGGTGTTTTATTTATTGGTGTTTTTTTTAGATTTGACTATTGTACTGTTTTATTGATCAATGTTTGTTCTTGTGTGATGTACACTCCTGGAAACGGAAAAAAGAACACATTGACACCGGTGTGTCAGACCCACCATACTTGCTCCGGACACTGCGAGAGGGCTGTACAAGCGATGATCACACGCACAGCACAGCGGACACACCAGGAACCGCGGTGTTGGCCGTCGATTGGCGCTAGCTGCGCAGCATTTGTGCACCGCCGCCGTCAGTGTCAGCCAGTTTGCCGTGGCATACGGAGCTCCATCGCAGTCTTTAACACTGGTAGCATGCCGCGACAGCGTGGACGTGAACCGTATGTGCAGTTGACGGACTTTGAGCGAGGGTGTATAGTGGGCATGCGGGAGGCCGGGTGGACGTACCGCCGAATTGCTCAACACGTGGGGCGTGAGGTCTCCACAGTACATCGATGTTGTCGCCAGTGGTCGGCGGAAGGTGCACGTGCCCGTCGACCTGGGACCGGACCGCAGCGATGCACGGATGCACGCCAAGACCGTAGGATCCTACGCAGTGCCGTAGGGGACCGCACCGCCACTTCCCAGCAAATTAGGGACACTGTTGCTCCTGGGGTATCGGCGAGGACCATTCGCAACCGTCTCCATGAAGCTGGGCTACGGTCCCGCACACCGTTAGGCCGTCTTCCGCTCACGCCCCAACATCGTGCAGCCCGCCTCCAGTGGTGTCGCGACAGGCGTGAATGGAGGGACGAATGGAGACGTGTCGTCTTCAGCGATGAGAGTCGCTTCTGCCTTGGTGCCAATGATGGTCGTATGCGTGTTTGGCGCCGTGCAGGTGAGCGCCACAATCAGGACTGCATACGACCGAGGCACACAGGGCCAACACCCGGCATCATGGTGTGGGGAGCGATCTCCTACACTGGCCGTACACCACTGGTGATCGTCGAGGGGACACTGAATAGTGCACGGTACATCCAAACCGTCATCGAACCCATCGTTCTACCATTCCTAGACCGGCAAGGGAACTTGCTGTTCCAACAGGACAATGCACGTCCGCATGTATCCCGTGCCACCCAACGTGCTCTAGAAGGTGTAAGTCAACTACCCTGGCCAGCAAGATCTCCGGATCTGTCCCCCATTGAGCATGTTTGGGACTGGATGAAGCGTCGTCTCACGCGGTCTGCACGTCCAGCACGAACGCTGGTCCAACTGAGGCGCCAGGTGGAAATGGCATGGCAAGCCGTTCCACAGGACTACATCCAGCATCTCTACGATCGTCTCCATGGGCGAATAGCAGCCTGCATTGCTGCGAAAGGTGGATATACACTGTACTAGTGCCGACATTGTGCATGCTCTGTTGCCTGTGTCTATGTGCCTGTGGTTCTGTCAGTGTGATCATGTGATGTATCTGACCCCAGGAATGTGTCAATAAAGTTTCCCCTTCCAGGGACAATGATTTCACGGTGTTCTTATTTCAATTTCCAGGAGTGTATTAGATTTGTGATATTTTGTTTTGTAAATTGATTCAAGTGGTATTGCTTCGTTTATCAATCAGAGGAACCCCTTAAGGGTAACAATCACATAATTAATTGTGTTTTCAGTATAACGACAGTGATCATTGTTTGCTATTTAACTGAAATATAGTAGAGTGATTAAATTAGTGCCACAAAGTTATTTTAATTCTACAAATTATTAGTTTTATAAGATATAGAAGTTTTTTGTGATAACCACTTTGTAAAACATGTTTTTTTTCTCTTATCACTTTTTTTGCTTTTGCGGATTGCGCATTGTAATGTTCTGCTTTATAATACTGATGTTATTTTCATGTTCTTTTTTAATTGCTGTGGCACCTTTGCTATTTTCATAAATTTTATTTGTTAATAAACAGTCATAAATTTTCCTGTGATCAGTTGGCTCTTGCAATGAGCAAATACTGGTGAACACCATAAGGGTAACAACCAGAAATTGTTTTCATGTTAATGACACAGGAACCATTGTTTTTACTTGCTGACCGAATTAGGTCTACAATATCTTTTAAATAGGTGTCATAGATTTTTTTTCCTCCTTGAAATTGGTAGATTCTAAAGATGTGTTGAAATTATTGTGTTTTAGCAAGTAGCTGGTGACCTTTTGCCTTTTCTTTACATATTTGGTTTAAGTTGGGTGTGCGAAGCCTGCTTGGGAATGTCCTAGCATGGCCAGAAAATTCCCTGCACAGTCTTTTCCTGGAGCGTTGGGGTTATGAAAGGTCTCTGTTGGATTCCTTTCATGTTAATTTCTTAAATCTGTTGTCATTTACGGCATAAATTCCTCTTCTAAATTTACTGTGGCGTTTCTGACTATCTGGGAGGAGACTGAGTAGTGGAACGTGTTACTTTTACACATAAACAAGAACGATCTGTCACACTACTACACTTTAAAACACAGTTTATATGTAATTCATGTCACACAGTTTCATACGGAACCTACATCCGCTTTCTTTTATATACTGTATATGATAAGATACTGTCATCCCCCTTCCCTTCTGTGTGAGAGGATGAATGAGCAAATGTATTTCTAGTTGCATGCTTGAGGGTAGCAGACAAGCCTGTCTGCTAGAGAACAGTAGGACCAACGTTGGAACATGTAGCTACGCTTTCTAAAAGCAAAGAGGTTTCTATCCTTAGTATGGTTCTGTCTGTCCCTTGTCATGTTGGTATAGGAAGCTGCCCCTCTGGCCACTTCCGTTTGTAGTGGGGAGCCACCCTCAGGAAGGGACCACGGCAGTCTGTCCGTGGCGAGCATCTGAAGTGGTAAGATCTCAGGCTAAGCGCGTGTCTGCTAAGTCCGTAGGACAATGGATTTCTTAAGTTCAGCCTAACTGAAAATTTAATCACCTTTATTTCAGGTTTAGCTCTAAAATATCTAATGTTATCTTAAATTGCAACGCAGTGTAATTCGCGTGTGAAGTTCAGAATATCTTCCGGTAGTTGCTTTGTTACTACTTTGTGAGTAAAGTGGAACCATGTGTTGATCAGTAACTCTAACTAAGATCATCAATCTTAAATGCGAGTGTGTGTGAGATTATAACATCTCGTCTTGACAATATTTTTCAATATAGCAACTTTTCTTTATGTTCAACCCACGTGGGGTGTACTTTGTGAGACCACTACCACGTGCTTATATAATTGTTTGACCCATCAGGTTAATAGTAAGACGTTAGTAACCAGTTCGAGGTTTTTCTTTTGTAAATTGCTTTTCGATCTAATTTATTTTAATTATCAAAATTATTGTGGAGCTCCACGCTTTGTGTAAACTTAGTTGACCACGTGAAGCATGTGATGTAATCATCAAAATAGCCCTCAGCCATTCTTGTTGGGAAGATTTCACAGAGAGTTAGTATGAATTTAGTATACCAGTGTGTGGTAATTACCTGACGGACAGGATTGTGCTACGAACGTAATTTCTTTGGGTGAAAATTGAATCGGTTGGTTGTGGTTAATTTCCTCTTACATATGTTTCAACGTTCTTCGTGTGTTATTTTATGAATGCAGTGTTGTATGCAGTCTCCCAATCTTGGCTCCATATATGATGTGTTCCGTAAGATTACAAACCCACATTTTCACAGTCCTAAATAAGGCACCAGCTTAGTTATGACTCACGTCTAATATACTGAAATTTTAATGATCAATGTTAAAATAAATTTCCAAATATAAACTGATTTATTTCTTTTTATTTAAATTCTCTTATATATATATATATATACTCCTGGAAATGGAAAAAAGAACACATTGACACCAGTGTGTCAGACCCACCATACTTGCTCCGGACACTGCGAGAGGGCTGTACAAGCAATGATCACACGCACGGCACAGCGGACACACCAGGAACTGCGGTGTTGGCCGTCGAATGGCGCTAGCTGCGCAGCATTTGTGCACCGCCGCCGTCAGTGTCAGCCAGTTTGCCGTGGCATACGGAGCTCCATCGCAGTCTTTAACACTGGTAGCATGCCGCGACAGCGTGGACGTGAACCGTATGTGCAGTTGACGGACTTTGAGCGAGGGCGTATAGTGGGCATGCGGGAGGCCGGGTGGACGTACCGCCGAATTGCTCAACACGTGGGGCGTGAGGTCTCCACAGTACATCGATGTTGTCGCCAGTGGTCGGCGGAAGGTGCACGTGCCCGTCGACCTGGGACCGGACCGCAGCGACGCACGGATGCACGCCAAGACCATAGGATCCTACGCAGTGCCGTAGGGGACCGCACCGCCACTTCCCAGAAAATTAGGGACACTGTTGCTCCTGGGGTATCGGCGAGGACCATTCGCAACCGTCTCCATGAAGCTGGGCTACGGTCCCGCACACCGTTAGGCCGTCTTCCGCTCACGCCCCAACATCGTGCAGCCCGCCTCCAGTGGTGTCGCGACAGGCGTGAATGGAGGGACGAATGGAGACGTGTCGTCTTCAGCGATGAGAGTCGCTTCTGCCTTGGTGCCAATGATGGTCGTATGCGTGTTTGGCGCCGTGCAGGTGAGCGCCACAATCAGGACTGCATACGACCGAGGCACACAGGGCCAACACCCGGCATCATGGTGTGGGGAGCGATCTCCTACACTGGCCGTACACCACTGGTGATCGTCGAGGGGACACTGAATAGTGCACGGTACATCCAAACCGTCATCGAACCCATCGTTCTACCATTCCTAGACCGGCAAGGGAACTTGCTGTTCCAACAGGACAATGCACGTCCGCATGTATCCCGTGCCACCCAACGTGCTCTAGAAGGTGTAAGTCAACTACCCTGGCCAGCAAGATCTCCGGATCTGTCCCCCATTGAGCATGTTTGGGACTGGATGAAGCGTCGTCTCACGCGGTCTGCACGTCCAGCACGAACGCTGGTCCAACTGAGGCGCCAGGTGGAAATGGCATGGCAAGCCGTTCCACAGGACTACATCCAGCATCTCTACGATCGTCTCCATGGGCGAATAGCAGCCTGCATTGCTGCGAAAGGTGGATATACACTGTACTAGTGCCGACATTGTGCATGCTCTGTTGCCTGTGTCTATGTGCCTGTGGTTCTGTCAGTGTGATCATGTGATGTATCTGACCCCAGGAATGTGTCAATAAAGTTTCCCCTTTCTGGGACAATGAATTCACAGTGTTCTTATTTCAATTTCCAGGAGTGTATACACACACACACACACACACACACACACACACACACATATATATATATATATATATATATATATATATATATATATATATACCACCGGTTATCGTATGCCTATTAAAAGTTAGTCTGGTTGGGAATTTGGTGAGCTAAACTGGATACCTGGTGAAACAGTTGCTCAGTAATAAAGATTAACTTCCCCAGACAGCTCACAGCTTTTAACCCGCTTTTATTGTCTATCAGTTCAGCTTACATAGCAAATTCAAGCAACAACGTTACAATAGTATCGGCAGCAATTGAGAGGTTTATACCAAATAGACTAACAAACGACGGAGCTGATCCTCCTTGGTACACAAAACGGGTTAGCACACTGCTGCAGAAACAACGAAACAAACATGCAAATTTAAACAGACGCAAAATCTCCAAGATTGGCGATCCTTTACAGAAGCTGGAAACTTAGTGCGGAATTCAATGCGAGACGCCTATAACACTTTCCACAACGAAATTTTGTCTCGAAACCTGGCAGAAAATCCAAAGAGATTCTGGTAGTTTGTGAAGTACGTTAGCGGCAAGAAACAAACAATGCCTTCTCTGTGCGATAACAAAGGAGATACTATCGAAGACAGTGCTGCCAAAGCAGATTTACTAAACACAGCCTTCCGAAATACCTTCACAGAAGAAGACGAAGTAAATATTTCAGAATTCGAATCGAGAACAGCTGCTAACATGAGTAACGTAGAAGTAAATATCTTCGGGGTAGTGAAGCAACTCAAATCACTTAATAAAAGAAAGTCTTCTGGTCCAGACTGTATACCAATTAGGTTCCTTTCGGAGTATGCTGATGCATTAGCTCCATACTTAACAATCATATACAACCGTTCGCTCGACGAAAGATCCGTACCCAAAGGCTGGAAAGTTGCACAGGTCACACCAATATTCAAGAAAGGTAGTAGGAGTAATCCACTAAATTACAGGCCCATATCGTTAACGTCGATATGCAGCAGGATTTTAGAACATATATTGTGTTCGAACATAATGAATTACCTCGAAGGAAACGGTCTATTGACACACAGTCAACATGGGTTTAGAAAACATCGTTCCTGTGAAACACAACTAGCTCTTTATTCACATCAAGTGCTGAGTGCTATTGACAAGGGATTTCAGATCGATTCCGTATTTCTGGATTTCCGGAAGGCTTTTGACACTGTACCACACAAGCGGCTCGTAGTAAAATTGCGTGCTTATGGAATATCGTCTCAGTTATGTGACTGGATTTGCGATTTCCTGTCAGAGAGGTCGCAGTTCGTAGTAATTGACGGAAAGTCATCGATTAAATCAGAAGTGATTTCAGGCGTTCCCCAAGGTAGTGTTATAGGCCCTTTGCTGTTCTTTATCTGTATAAACGATTTGGAAGACAATCTGAGCAGCCGTCTTCGGTTGTTTGCAGATGACGCTGTCGTTTATCGACTACTAAAGACATCAAAAGATCAAAACAGACTGTAAAGAGATTTATAAAAAATATCTGAATGGTGCGAAAAGTGGCAGTTGACTCAAAATAACGAAAAGTGTGAGCTCATCCACATGAGTGCTAAAAGGAACTCGTTAAACTTCGGATACCTAGGTATTATAATTACGAACAACTTAAATTGGAGAGAACAAATGTTGTGGAGAAGGCTAACCAAAGGCTGCGTTTTATTGGCAGGACACTTAGAAAATGTAACAGACCTACTAAGGAGGCTGCCTACCCTGCGTTTGTCCGTCCTCTTTTAGAATACTGCTGCGCGGTGTGGGATCCCTACCAGGTAGGACTGACGGAGTACATCGAAAAAGTTCAAAGGAAGGCAGCACGTTTTGTATTATAGCGAAATATGGGAGAGAGTGTCACAGAAATGATACAGGATTTGGGCTGGAAATCATTAAAAGAAAGGCGTTTTTCGTTGCGACGGAATCTTCTCACGAAATTCCAATCACCAACTTCCTCCTCCGAATGCGAAAATATTTTGTTGACAACGACCTACATAGGACGGAACGATCACCGCGATAAAATAAGGGAAATCAGAGCTCGTACGGAAAGATATGGGTGTTCATTCTTTCCGCGCGCTATTCGAGATTGGAATAATAGAGAATTGTGAAGGTGGTTCGATGAACCCTCTGCCAGGCACTTAAATGTGATTTGCAGAATATCCATGTAGATGTAGATGTAAAAAATTCTCGTGGTCGCATGTCTGGACACTTTATAAAATTTATAAGGTGGTTATCGATACCGGTACTGATACCTGGGCTTGTGTTTTTACATTTACATTTGTGATAGATCTTTACGCTACTGTTGTACACTATGTGATCAAAACTATCCGCATACCCCCAAAATCATACTTTTTTCATATTAGGTGCATTGTGCTGCCACCTACTGCCAGGTACTCCATATCAGCGACCTCAGTAGTCATGAGACAACGTGAGAGAGCAGAATGGGCGCTCCGCGGAACTCACAGACTTCGAACGTGGTCAGGTGGTTGCGTGCCACTTGTATCATGCGTCTGTACGCGAGATTTCCAAACTCCTAAACATTCCTAGGTCCACTATCTCCGATGTGATAGTGAAGTGCAAACGGGAATGGACACATACAACACAAACTGTACAGGCCGACCTCGTCTGTGGACTGACAAAGGGCTGTAATGTGTAATGTGTAATATCCAGACCAGTTGAAGAGGGTTGTAATGTGTAATAGGCGCATGTATCCAGACCATCACACAGGAATTCCAAACTGCATCAGGATCCACTGCAAGTACTACGACAGTTAGGCGGGAGATCGCTACCTCTCCTCACAGCAACACTCCGTGAAAAATGGGCTGCCATTCCTCAAGAAACCTTCCAATACATGATTGAACGTATACCTGCGAGAGTGGAAGCTGTCATCAAGGCTAAGGGTGGGCGAACACCATATTGAATTCCAGCATTACCGATGAAGGGCGTCACGAACTTGTAAGTCATTTTCAGCCTGGTGTCCGGATACTTTTGATCAGGTACTGTAGGTCACCCACGTTAAACAGTCTGTTCCAGCGTTCTTGTCGTTTTCCACAACCACACTGCTGCTTCCCTGGCGTTCTGCTTCCATGCAGAAGTCGCGGATTGATATTAGGTATTAGTATTTCGATTTTATTATAAATCCCGGAGAAAACTTGCGTTATGTACATTTCTTTTCTGTTTCATTTTATTTGTGGCCTTCAGAAATGATCCATTCTGCCAGTCTCCGATATATGATGTGCTAAAAACTAAAAGACACATTCGATCACTCACACACGCAATCACTAATTGCACAGAATAATTACATTCTATTCGAAGACAGTAAATTGTTCTCGAAAGAACAGTTACTGCTGATGACCGTGCAGCTTTTCCTTGGAATAAATGATGACTAACTGAAAACCTCAGCTGCCGACAGGTGTTGTTGATATACCTCGATGTGGACAGCTGAAAATGTGTGCCCCGACCGCGACTTCTAAGTAGCCATAAAAAATTCAATTTCTGCCTCGGTTAACAAGTTTGTCTTGTTACTTAAATACTAGGACGCAGTACTCATATTCTATAAAAATATCAAGTTATTTTAACTGTTTCATTGAAACCAGGAAATATTTAGCAACACAAATGGAGGAGGAAGGGCCTTATAATTTATACAGCAAACAAACTAAAAATGCACGTCTCAGAAGACTTTATGTTAGTATTGATCAAAAAGCATAAGTTACTTTACTGATTAGACATTGATATTTATTTGCAGAAGAAAACTGTGAACTTCTTTCTTTTTTTTTCGGACAAGTCAACCACTTTATCTTCGAAACCAAGATTTTTCGCTTTTTTCCTGTGGACCCTAAGAAGACACACGTCTGACGGAGAGTCCACGCCAGTTGCACTTCCGATCCACATCTTTACTCTACGCAGTGTGTTCAAAGAACGCTCTATATTGTAGGCTGATGGGGGTATAGTTTGGCAGCACATAAGCAATCTCCTAACTGCTGGGTAAAGCCAAGTTTGTGCAAGTATATCATGGAGCTTTGTTTTCTCCATACACTGTTTATTGGTCCAGGCTTCGTACTATAATCTGGCTCCTGCTTCCACGTTATTGATTTGATAAAACATTTGCGATCTTTTTAGTCTCTCATTAAATCTTCTTTCTTTTACATTTTCATTAAATATGGGGAAAAATTCCACGCTGAAAGGTATGTCTTTACCTTTTTCAAATCTTGTGATAAGTGACGAGATTATAGAATCGACGTACGGAATGTAGACTGTCTCTTTGAAGTAGTCGCATCTGTGGGACTGTCTTCCTGCGAGTCTAGGGATTTTTATATCTGTGTCAAAATCCTTACAGTTTTCTTTCACTGCCTCGAAAATGTCCGAGAATTTGTCATTGCTTCCTCTCAGCTTTTGAAAATTAACTAGCACTCAGTGTTGTATCTATAGACAGACTGGAGATCAATATCAGTATCCTGGACTTCGTTTACTACTGGTTCTAGATACGATGACTACCTTGAGGTAATGTGTAGGCAAATAATAAAAGCAGCTGACGGATTTGTACTATCTAGTTGCCTGCCATGTGATCTGATGTGCTGATTGTTTTCACCGTCGTTAGCAAGTTGACTGAGGCTAACCTTTATTGCCAAGACGCTTTCTCTGAAAACCTTTATTGATTTATATTTGTGTGACCACCTAGTTTCACAGAACAAGGTAATGTTAGGTATTGTTTTCCTACGAATTACGTATTTCCTGCAAACTCTTAAGGTCATTAACACTAAGTTAAGTATGTGCAATGCACAGTGGAAATAGCAGCTCAAGGATACTTTTCTCTGATCCTGACCTGGACTCCAATTTGACGGCCTGCGACTGTCGAACAGCCATCACAACCCAAGCCAATTAACTTATTCATATCAATACCCAAATTTTCTACAAATTGTAACATAGATGAAAAAATTCTCTCATCTTCCAATGCAGATAGCTCTGCAAACGCTTCTTTTAGTGTAAAGTTCAATTTCTCGTCTACAAATCGTACTCCCAACGACAGCTGTTCTTTCCGGCTAACATCAGCCATTTCATCAGCCAATAAGAAAACCACGGCTGATCAGTTTACCTCAGCAACTATCTCGTGTTATAACATAGAACCACATGCACTTGTTGAAATGTTTTGAACTCTTTGCAATGTATATTTTGCTTTTGCTCTGTGGTTTTGTAATTGATCCTCCAACACTTTGTCACCCACACTTACTCTGAAAAGAAAGTTAAATCTTGAAAATTTATTTCACTCGAATTCTTTCCTCTAATGGACATGTCGTGAGTGGCAAGAAATATTAAAGTAGCAAGAATTGATTTATGTTTTTTCTATTGATATTTACAAAAGGTCTGCGATCCCACTGTCTGACTGTTCGATTACATGTCTCTCTCTCTCATTTCTACGATTTCACAAATCCCTTTGGCCGCTTGTATATTCGTGGTGCCCACTGCTCTTCTCATGGCCTCGAGCATCATCATGAAAGTGTTAATAATGTTGTGAGCCTTAAACATGTAAGTACCGAATATTCCTCTTTTTAAAACTGGTTTGAAAAGACTGAAAACGTTACAGAGCGCTCCATTCAACTTGGGTGAGTATATTAACCATGAACAGTTTCCTAGCCAAGTTTTCTGAAAAGGGCCTTTTTATAGATTTTTTGTCGTCAACATCCTTTTTGACATCACGAGAAGAAATTAGAGCATGTAGGCGTGTTAGCAACAGATACTTGACTTAGCCTAGCACTGAATTGTTTACGCATTCGCCTGAATCAAATGGCTCTGAGCACTATGGGACTTAACATCTGTGGTCATCAGTCCCCTAGAACTTAGAACTACTTAAACCTAACTAACCTAAGGACATCACACACATCCATGCCCGAGGCAGGATTCGAACCTGCGACCGTAGCGGTCACGCGGTTCCAGACTTTAGCGCCCAGAACCGCACGGCCACAACGGCCGGCGTTCGCCTGAATCAAAGCAGTGATTGACTGCTAATGAATGTGACTCCCCTGGCTTGTTGACAGTAGGAACTGAAGTTGATAGGCTGACGGCATCCAGCTCAGTTGCGTCAAGAGTACTGATACCAGAACATTCAACACTAACGGTGAAAGAACACTGCAGCAGTGACACTTTAGATGACTGGCAGTGCTGAGGATTCTTCTCGACAAATAGTGTGAAGTTAGAAACTTGTGTTGGTAATAAACTAGTTGTTGTGGGACGCATTTTAGAAGGTACTGGTCTTAGACCTTCTAATGAGTCATTCAGGGTCCTTTTCTCTGTAGCAGAACACCTTTCTGTTGAAACAAATTCATGATATCCATTTGTGAAATAAATAAAAGAAAACTTTACTCCAGATTAGGTTAATAGTAATACCCATCAGAGGATCCCCAACCTGCCATAGTAAACCGACTGAAGAATTTAGTGTCATTTTTATTATAAACAATAGTATGCATTATTCCTAATGGTGTTTACTCATCTGAAATACTGTACATATTTTGACACGATCCAATGAAACAGGAAAACTTAAGAACATTACACAATAACCATAACGTTTTCATTTTTACACTTCTCATCAATTTATTCACACTACTTTGAACGTTATTTGCACCGACAGAATACAGTGAACTAAGTCCAGACCAGACGTTGGGCTGAAAAATCTTGATAATAAGACGTGTTTTATATCCTGTGATGTCGTAAACTTCTTCCATTTCTGTCCTATAAAATATGAGGCATTATCAGTAAGTATCACTCGTGACTTTACTATCCTCTTCAATCAATCTTCTTCGATCCTTTTCCTGATGGAGCTCGCTGTTGCACTACGTACGGTGTACACAGTAACATGTTTTATGAAAACATCATATAGTGCTACTACGTATCTTAATCCACCCTTACCTCTTGGATAGGGGCGAGCTACATCTAGAGACACTAAATCTAGAGGCTTCTTATTTAAAATCGGGTGAACCTCTATATTTTTGGAAGAGTTAAAATCTTTTGCCTTCTGACACACTATACATTTTCATAGTACTTGAAGTACTCGTCGTCTCAAATTTGAAAAGCAACAATGTTAACCTATCTCCTCGATAGATTTATTTACCCCATAGTGTCCCCATACTTCAATGTACTTCACAGGAAGACAAACGCATTGGTCTGAGTCAGGATATTTGCAATGGACTAAAACATCCTTATATGCCCTGTACCACAATTGTATCTGTTTTTTGCCTTCCTCTGTTAGCTTTCTTGACCTTGCTCCATCTTAGGTCCTGTTGTTGCATGGTTTTCATTTGTTTACAAAACTTACTGTAGTCAGATTGCGGTACTTTACTTTGTATAAGAGGAGTTCTTATTTCACAATCCTGTTCCAAAAATTCACTAAATTCATCTAGACCTTCAGGTAACCTTGATAGGACATCGGCAATGATGTTCTGACTTCCCTTGATATAAATAATTTCGAAGCTGAATTCTTGCAGATATAGACACCACCACCTTGCCAATCTACTGTGCAGTAATCTGCATGTCAACAAGAATGAAAGGGATGGGTGATCACAATATACATTTGTGCTCTTACACCATAAAAGGTACGCAAATTTTTTTGAATGCGTAGACTACTGCCAAACTTTCTAATTCTGATACAGAGCATGAAGTTTCTGCCTCAGTTAATGTGCGGCTAGCAAAACTAATTACCTTTGACAGTATCTTGCCATCTTCCTCTCTCATCAGGAACAGACACGCCCCCAAACCCTGCGAGGAGGCATCTGTGCAGTGTGGACAGACAGAAGCCCTTCTCCATATCGGGGTGACTAAGTATATTTGCATTCAATAATGCCTCTTTAATATCACTGAAATCCTCTTGGCACTTGTCATCGCATAGCCATGGTTGGTTTTTGCTTAATAAATTAAGCAGGGCGTCACTGTTCATCAGTTGTTTGAGTATCAACTTACGGAAGAATGACACTAATCCTAAATAAGCTTTAAGCTGTTTCTTGGTCCTAGGTGTTTGGCATCGGGTTTCTTAGGATGAGGGAGGATACCTTGTTCGAAGACAAAGTGACCAAGAAATTTTACCCTCTCTCTGCTGAAGACAAAATTTTTTAAATTGGCTGTCAGCCTGTATTCTGAAAAACGTTGTAAAATCTTCTCAATCAGCTGAATGTGTTCTGACCAAGTGCGGGTGGCGATTAACAAGTCGCCAACATAGACCATAATCTTGCTAAGTAGCTCTGGTCCTAATACTTCATCTCACGCTGCGATGAATACACCTGTACTTATATTTAGACCAAATTACAGGACGAAAATACAAAGCTTCTTACCACCATCACAAAAGCTGTATACTTTCTACTTTTTGGATGGAGTTGGATTTGCCAGTATGACCCTCAGAGGTCCCATGTGATAAAATACCGGGTATTATGGAACTTCAACAGTTGTTCGCCCAGGTTGTCAGGCCTGATTCTAAATGGCACTAGGATCTTATTAATACCTCGAGCATCCAGAAACAATCTGCCTGATCCGTGTGGTTTACTTACAGACAATTTGGGGATAGAATAAGGTGAAAAGGAAGGTTGAATGATTCCCCATTTAATCATTCGATTGCTTTCTTATTGTACTGCGTCTCTTTTCGACCAAGGAATGGTATGATGAAACACAAAAAAATTTCATGTGTGTAAACATCCATTTTGTACTGATAATCCTTGAAAACTCTGGGTTGTTTTCCAAATACATGTGCATCCTTAGACAATAGATCTGTAAATTCCTGTTGCTCCTGTTCATTTAAAGTGCTGGACTCACTTACCTTTTGCTCTACGATTTCATAGTTTACATCTTATTCTGGCACTTTTTCATTATAGTGAGTGTTTACAAATAATACAGTAGGAAATACAAATTGAACTATAAAATCAGACTCTTCCTTCTGCTTGGCCTTGTCTGACGTTTTTATTGAATCGACAAAAAATACCTTTTCGTTTGCACTGAAGTAGCGTTTTCCACGTCCTATGTCAATTTTATTTGTCAATGATGAGGAAATTACATTTCACAGTGAACTATTTTCAATGAAATAATTGCGTGTAACTTCACTACTTTTTTTTGTTTCCGATGGCCATCTGTATTCTACAATGCTGCACTGGGAACTTGGGAATTTTACCTCTTTTCCTTAACTCTTGGAAAAACTGAGTTGCCAAATGTTAGTGCTTCAGCCTGTGTCTAGAACTAAGTGTACAGGGCTATTACAAATGATTGAAGCGATTTCATAAATTCACTGTAGCTCCATTCATTGACATATGGTCACGACACACTACTGATACGTAGAAAAACTCATAAAGTTTTGTTCGGCTGAAGCCGCACTTCAGGTTTCTGCCGCCAGAGCGCTCGAGAGCGCAGTGAGACAAAATGGCGACAGGAGCCGAGAAAGCGTATGTCGTGCTTGAAATGCACTCACATCAGTCAGTCATAACAGTGCAACGACACTTCAGGACGAAGTTCAACAAAGATCCACCAACTGCTAACTCCATTCGGCGATGGTATACGCAGTTTAAAGCTTCTGGATGCCTCTGTAAGGGGAAATCAACGGGTCGGCCTGCAGCGAGCGAAGAAACGGTTGAACGCGTGCGGGCAAGTTTTACGCGTAGCTCTCGGAAGTCAACGAATAAAGCAAGCAGGGAGCTAAACGTACCACAGCCGACGGTTTGGAAAATCTTACCGAAAAGACTAAAGCAGAAGCCTTACCGTTTACAATTGCTACAAGCCCTGACACCCGATGACAAAGTCAAACGCTTTGAATTTTCGGCGCGGTTGCAACAGCTCACGGAAGAGGATGCGTTCAGTGCGAAACTTGTTTTCAGTGATGAAGCAACATTTTTTCTTAATGGTGAAGTGAACAGACACAATGTGCGAATCTGGGCGGTAGAGAATCCTCACGCATTCGTGCAGCAAATTCGCAATTCACCAAAAGTTAACGTGTTTCGTGCAATCTCACAGTTTAAAGTTTACGGCCCCTTTTTCTTCAGCGAAAAAAGCGTTACAGGACACGTGTATCTGGACATGCTGGAAAATTGGCTCATGCCACAACTGCAGACCGACAGCGCCGACTTCATCTTTCAACAGGATGATGCTCCACCGCACTTCCATCATGATGTTTGGCATTTCTTAAACAGGAGATTGGAAAACCGATGGATCGGTCGTGGTGGAGATCATGATCAGCAATTCATGTCATGGCCTCCACGCTATCCCGACTTAACCCCATGCGATTTCTTTCTGTGGGGTTATGTGAAAGATTCAGTGTTTAAACCTCCTCTACCAAGAAACGTGCCAGAACTGCGAGCTCGCATCAACGATACTTTCGAACTCATTGATGGGGACATGCTGCGCCGAGTGTGGGAGGAACTTGATTATCGGCTTGATGTCTGCCGAATCACTAAAGGAGCACATATCGAACATTTGTGAATGCCTAAAAAAACTTTTTGAGTTTTTGTATGTGTGTGCAAAACATTGTGAAAATATCTCAAATAATAAAGTTATTGTAGAGCTGTGAAATCGCTTCAATCATTTGTAATAACCCTGTACTTCCATATCAAATATAGTTGTCTTTATAACTGCCTGTACCTGCTCTTTGTACTAGTTTTCCTGAACTCCCTCCTCATGGCGATATAAATCATCTTTCATGTAACCTTGTTCGCCGTATCTCACAAAACATGTGTTTATAAGTGTATTGCCCACACTACTTACCTGGTCAGCAGTGTGGGGTCTCACTGCGACCGGTTGGAGATTTCTCACGGTGCACGCGCGCTGAACCTCGACAGCCGGAGTGATTTCAGCGGGTTGTACAGTGTGTGTCACTGGCGGCGGATAGCCTTGCACCCGCGGATCGTAGTTCGCTTATTGCTGTTGTTCTGATACCCTCCCTTAAATCTTTTGTTTTTTCCATTTGCATTACCATATACACTCCCTTTTTGTATATACTGTGTCGGATATGGTTGTCATGCTTGTTGTGCAGTAATATTATTATTTACAGGTCGGTTCCCAAAGACGGGTTGAGGTGTTTGCTTATCTGCTGCTTTATGTTGCCATGGTGCCTCTTCATAAATCAACCGACAAAAAGCACTCAGTGTCGTGTTCCGGTGCGGTTAGTAATTTTTTCCTTATGTGTGGCGGAGGTCGGCTCTTTAATATCTTCAGTACACCTACCTCTGATATGGGATTGGTCCAATATCTGGTTTTATTTAAATACTTTTCGAAATAACCCCTAAGCTTCCATGCTTGCTATGAAATGGAACCGGGTTAGTGACTTTACGTCTTAAATCTTTCTTGAACGGCTTCCGACCAGTTCTTGTCCAAGAAAGCACGTTCAGATTGCTCGTAACTGTGACAACGTTCTGCCATTTCAGTGGCCTACAAAAGAACATCACCTTGGGCGTAACCAATAACAAATCTTATCTTTTGAGCTTCTGTCTAGTTACTCGGAAACAGGTTGCGGAACGCAATGATAAAAACTACCAGGTTCATCCGCTTTCCATCTGTCGGAGTGTGGTGTCACCGCCAGACACCACACTTGCTATGTGGTAGCTTTTAAATCGGCCGCGGTCCGCTAGTATACGACGGACCCGCGTGTCGCCACTGTCAGTAATTGCAGACTTAGCGCCACCACACGGCAGGTCTAAAGAGACGTACTAGCACTCGCCCCAGTTGTACAGCCGACGTTGCTAGCCATGGTTCACTGAGAATTACGCTCTCATTTGCCGAGACGATAGTTAGCATAGCCTTCAGCTACTTTTGCTACGACCTAGCAAGGCGCCATTACCAATTGATGTTGTGATTATAAAGCCTGTACAGTAACGAGAGATGTTCTACAAATGTGGATTAAAGTTAAGTATTCCAGAAGCTACGTACTTTTCTTTATAGCATTCATTACGTATCCTGTTTCAGACCTCACACCAGCCTGCGTGAGCATATAGCGTGCATTTTGGTCTCCTCAAACAAAACAGTGTTGGCACTTCTGCCTACCCTTCACGAAGAACTCTAGGAATATACTACAACCCCCTACATATTGCTCACATAATGATGGTGAGGATAAGATTAGATTAAATAAAGCATGCACAGAGGCATTTAAACAATCATTTTTCCCATGCTCCATACATAAAAGGAACAGGAAGAAGCCCAAACAACTGACACAATGTAACGTTCCTTCTGCCATGCATTCCAGACTGGTTTGTAGTGTATAGAGTACATGTACGCAAACAGTTCAAGCAAAAAATCAAACGAGTGTGGTGAACAAGCAATTTACATAAAATTCAGCCATATGGATGTCTCACACACTTCTCTTCCTGAAATCTTCTGTCAAATCTAAAAGTCGTAAATTCGATAATACCTAGTAATTACAATATGAACAAATTAAATTGGAAGGAAAACATAGAAAACGTTGTGGGGAAGGCTAACCAAAGATTGCGTTTTATTGGCAGGACACTTAGAAAACGTAACAGATCCAGCAAGGAGACTGTCTACACTACGCTTTTCTGTTCTCTTTTAGAATAGTGCTGCGCGGTGTGGGATCCTTAACAGATAGGACTGACGGGCTACATCGAAAAACTTCAGAGAAGGGCGTCACGTTCTGTATTATCGCAAAATAGGAGAGACAGTGTCACTGAAATGATACAGGACTTGGGGTGGACATAATTAAAACAAAGGCTTTTTTCGTGTCGGCGGAATCTTCTCACGAAATTCCAATCACCAACTTTCCCCTCCAAATGCGAAAATATTTTGTTGACACTGACCTACATAGGGAGAAACGATTACCATGATCAAATAAGGGAAACAGCTTATAGGGAAAGATATAGGTGTTCGTTCTTTCCATGCGCTATACGACATAATAGAGCATAGTGAAGGTGGTTCGATGAACCCTCTGCAGGCACTCAAATGTGATTTGCAGAGCATCCATGTAGATGTTGATGTAGAATACGTGGGAAACTGCCTATGTCTAAGCAACCCTATCTAACTTCTTTCTCTTTTGGCACATTCAGACTCTAATTCCAAGCTTTCTACTCTTGCGTTATCTCCTCTACTACCAATGTAAACCTTCACAGTCCTTGTGTAGCTAGTTGATAGCAGTGGTCTCTCTCTTCATAGTATTACACATTCGGTTTTGATTTGCTCTTATGCTATTATTCGTTTTCGTGATTTTCCTTAATCCACTTCCTACGTGTTCTTGATTGTCACTAATTGTACCTACCTTTTCGTTCAAAACATCAATACTTTCTTTAACGTCAGAAATAACCTCCTCTTTTAATTGTATTCTCATTTCTTTCAAATTTTCAGGTATCTCTGTGTGTAGATTTTCTGTCGGATCATTGAATTTTGGTTTGACACTTTTGGAAATCTGTTCTCTTTTGAAGTCCGAGAAACCTTGTGACAAATCGCTACATTTTTTGTTCAAGTTACTAAGCTGCAACAGCTCATTGGTGGTACTATTATCGTTGCTATCAGCTGTACTTTGCATGTTAATATTAGAATTACCGATAATCTGTGTACGTCCTATGTTGTCAAAATACATGCTGTTTCCTGTTCCTCTGCTTCTTTTAGCAGCGATATGTCGCTTCGGGAGATCCGTGAAACAGACTCATCGATAGTAATCGTGGTATCGTGATAGTTTGTCTGTGTATCTCTGCTATCATTTGTTACATCTATCTCTGATGTATGTCAGCTTTCTGCTAGCTACGCTTCGTTTTCATTTATCTTTCGTGCAAACCACCACCATCTTGGCCGACTGCACGTTCTGCATTACTATCAACAATGGGTAATTTTTGGTCAGCCGTTTTGATCGTGCTTACAAGTACCAAAAAAATTAGTAAAAATCAGTAGAAAATTTTTATTCAAATAAATCTGCCACCTGAAACCTGCAATTTCCTGTGAAATCGCGTTTCGATAAATTCCTGTCAATTTATCGAATAGTATTATGACACAAATGTTTGTAAATTTCGCAATAATTTACACTAGACTGATGAGTTAAAGTTTGGTATGATTTTTGAGTCCTTTACATTAATAAGTTTCCTACTAGGAAAACGGCGAGGAAAAAGGAAAGAATAGAGAAATACGGGAAGAGAGGCGCTAATAAGGGTAATCACGCAAGGTATTGCGCAAATTTCCTACCTTCTCTGCGTAATCAAGTAGCTCACTTAACTCTTCCGTTGGTGGATAAATTGGTCCTTTTAATTCTCTGTTCATCGTTATTATATAATATGGCTTTTATGGCATTCGTATCCATGCAATACGGAAACAGATAAAATTTGTTTTTCCTTTACACAATAATGACAAAATTATTGCGTATGTTCATTTAACATTCGCTAGAAAAAATCTGTTCATGTTTAACTATCACTTTGTCCTGGAAAGTCTGTCTCCAGTTGTGTTAGTTCTGTTGGTCGATATAACCGTGCCGGGATGCAGCCCAGCAGCTAACACAAAGAATATGAATCGGCATGAAATTTGCAGTACTGCAATTAAAGCACAAATTCTTCCTCGCAACCTAAGAAAAATACAATGCAACGTACCGATACTGAAGTCACACAAACCGTATTTTACAGCAAACTTGCTTAAGAAAAAGTCAATTGTTCTGATTATTACACACACACACACACACATATATATATATATATATATATATATATATATATATATATATATATATACTTACATTTTTTCTTTTGCATTTTTATCACACGTAGCATTTACTACAGATATTGTTGACACACAAGCAAAAATTACACACCCTTTTCGTATGAGATCTAAAACTTAAGTACTGCCAACGAGATTGAAACAAAAGTTGTTAAAAAATCGAATATTCTCCTGACATTGTTCTTTCGTACAATGTTAATTTTAAAAGCCTATCTTTGCCATCTTCTGCGACGATGTACCACTTTCTTATTACTAATGCGGAAAACATTCATTTAAACTGATATTGCGAGAAAAGAAAAGAAAAATGTATTACACAAGGTGAAATGGATAGTGGGAAGGCTATAGAGTGAGGAGGACTAATGATGGCGGGGAGAGTAATGGTACAAGAAGAAAGGGATAGGGGTGGATGGAGAGGGGAAAGGAGAGAGGAGCCCTGATGTGGAATGAGGCAGGTGGGGAAGGGTTAAAGTTGGCAGGAGGGATAAATTTGAGAGCAGATCTCATTGTCTGAGAGAGGGAGTTGATTGACGATGCAGTTAGATAGGACATGGAGTGTGTGTAGGTGCAGGGATCGAGGGATATGTTTGTCAAGGCGCAGCAGCATATCAGGATTGGTGATCAGAGGCAAGACATTGAGGTTACCAGAATCTAATTTAAGGATAGTGTCGGAGACGTGCAGGTGTTCAGCGTGGGTGAGGAGGGAAGGGAATTAGATAAAATGGTAGAGGATTCACGTCGGGGAATGTAAACGGATGCAGATGACAAGAGAAGCCTAAAGGATTTATTGCTGGCCAACTCCTTCTACTCCATTGATGAATTTCTTAGTAAAACCAACTGATTTGTATATAAGTACAACATAACTTCTGCACAATTTCAGTGCAGTAACGTGTTCACTGAAAATTTGTGTGTGTGTGTGTGTGTGTGTGTGTGTGTGTAAGTGTGTAAGTATAATCTAACTCCTGCACCATTTCAGTGCAGTAATGTGTTCATTGTAAATAGGTGTTACAGTAGTTGTATTACATGTTTATTACCTTGTAAATAGATAAAAAGCTTTTTTGTTTTAAATTCAGTGCATTAGTATTTGTAATATGACTCTTAGTGTTCATTAAAAAATGACGATCATTCCACTTGGGACCTGTGGAATGGTGCATTGGCTTATCTGTTTTAGTTGTAAATATTTGTCATGTATTGTTGTTTTTCTGACATGTTCCACATCCTGGAGGACCTCCTCACTACGGATCAATTGTAATGAAAGTAAATCTAATCTAATCTAAGAGGGAGTGCATGGTGTACACATGTGTGGGTAATACCCCATCTTAAATTCTGTGCTCTCTTCACGTGCTCACGGCTAACGAACTGCTGGTTGACGCTTCGTTATAGATTTGTGGGATGTGCAGGCACCCACAGAACGTTAGCATGGTTCCGTTGGCCAACAAACTCGCTCACTATTGGGGTCACCACATTAGGTACACTACATAATGTCATCGAATAAACACTATTAAATATACTGAAATTCCTTCGATTTATTATATACTTTCTTCAGAGCACATACAAAAGAATACATCACAAAAATGTATCCCAAAATACTCAGCCCTTACACATAGGTATCACATTTTATTCTAACTTAATAACTTGATCCAAATCGATTGCGCCACATTAATATTATTAGTATATATGTGCATTCCATAACCTGCCAAGTTAGCCGAGTGCGCTAATGGGCTGCTTCCTGGACTCGGGTAGGCGCGTCGGCCCCAGATCAAATCCGCCAGGCGGATTAACGACGAGGGCCGGTGTGCTGGCCAGCCTGGATGTGGTTTTTAGGCGGTTTTCCACATCCCCCTAGATGAATACCAGGCTGGTTCCCATGTCCCGCCTCAGTTACACGGCTTGGGTACAGGTGGCAGGAAGGGCATCCGGCCACCTCTTCAACTAACATTGCCACATCCGATTAACCATGCAACCCTGTGTGTCTGCGCGAAAAATGGCACAAGCCAAAGAATATGTGCATTCCATACAGTGTTAACACATTTTGTGGGAAATAAATATTTACTGACGACGCAGTGTGCAGACGTACTGGTGGGATGTTAAGTTAAGCCAGTTGAGAAGGAAAAACAAACTCATAGCGTTCGAATACAGCATTCGTAATGTGCTGCTCCTTTCGATTAGATATCTAGGCGTAACGCTGCAAAGCTACATTAAATGGAATGAGCATCTAAGGGCCATAATAGGGAAGGCGAATGACAGATTTCTGTTTATTGGGAGAATTTTAGGAAAGGGTGGTTCACCTGTAAAGGAGACCTCGGATAGTACTCTAGTGCGAGATATTCTTGACTTCTGCTCGAGTATTTGAGGTCCATACCAGGTCAGATTACAGGAAGACACCGAAGCAGGTCAAAGGCGGGCTGCTAGGTTTGTTACCAGTAGGTTCGAACAACACGCAGGTATTATGGAGATGCTTTAAGAATTCAAATGGGAATCGCTGGAGGAAAGGAGACTTTTTTTTTCTAGGAGCCCTGTTGAGAAAATTTAGAGAAAAGGCGTTTGAGGCTGACTGCAGAATGAATCTATTCCGGTAACGTACATTTTTGCAATGCCCATCAACTTAAGTTTTGTATAAATTAGTGCTCATTCGGAGGCCTACTCTGTTTGCGAGTGGAGCAGGGAGGGAAACAACTAGTAGTGATACAGGGTACCCTTATCCATATGCTGGGTTGCGGAGTATGTATGCAGGTGTAGATGTAAATGTTTCATAAAGTGCGATGTAAAGGATCGGCACAGTTTCGTGAGAGATACTGTCGTTATTTCTGCAGCAGTCTAGCTTACGGATGGTGCCGGAGCTGGCGCGTCAGTGAAGATCCTGTGCATGCCGCGAGCGGAGCTTTGAAGATCACCACGAGCAGGATGACCAGACCAATGAAGAGCCTCCAGGACCCCAGGATGGAATTATAGTTGATGGCCACCTGGGCTAGCTCGAGATTACTTTCGTGTTCCTAGAGGGCGGCAAACGTTACAGCAGACTGTTGACAGCTACCTCTACCGGCAAACATTCGGTGTACTTAGACTCATATCCGTATCAGGCTTCTGCTTATAACTAGCCACAGCCGCCACAAGTTGTCAACAGTGTAGCAGTTCTTCAGCAACACGTCGAGTAAAGTAATTGGTAAGTCTGAAAGGACTTTACAGATTTGGGATGATATAGAAATTTATTGAGATAACTTACAGAATCGCTAGATGTGTCATTTTTTAACAAACATGCTCAACTTTCACATAAAAATGTAGAGGGGGGCACTTGGTTCGATGTGACTACCATTTGTGATGCGGCAAACATCCCACTGGTAATCAATTTTGTCCTACACTCGTTGCACAAAATCGGGCGTAACTTGTGCAATGGCAGCGTAGATTCGATTTTTCACATAAGCTGTAGGTCTGATTCGAGGTTCTATAGCGTATTCGGTGCGACATTTACGCCGAACAGTTGTTGCACAGCTCGTTTCGTGAAACCAAAACACCCAGCGAGCACGCGCCGCACCGACGAAAGTAGCCATTTTAATTATGCACTATACTAGCGCTCACGGTGGCGGAATTGGGTACTGATGCACTACGTTAATCAAACTTTAGGTTGCTTGCTACAGAATGGCTCCTCTACCGATTCTGTAAGTCATCTCAATAAATCTCTGTATCATTCCAAAGTTGTATAGTCGTTTGTGACTCACCCTGTATATTTAAAGTGCACTTGTGTCACCTAACCTTTTCCTTGTCTGTCCACATCCCTATGGCGACAGATCTCTTCCACCTATTTATCATTAGCAAGAAGGACATATCGTTTGGCCCCTCGGAAGATAACGGTTGCCAACTCCTATAATAACAGTTTCTTTTGACAACATAGTGGGGAATCACTTGCTGCATTTTCAGTTTGCTGTTGAAGGAGGGAAGTATATGAAGACAGTGTGGCGACCTACCTTAACCCCACGCCTCCATCCTACACACCCCGCTCTTCAGCTGGTTGCACCTCTGGGACACAGTTTATCTCTTAATACGGTTCTACTGCACTTAAATGCTGTACACACATTCCATATACTTCGTTTAAAGATGAATGTGAATCCTACCCATTGAAACAGTATTTCTACTAATCTGCAGTTTTTCTGTCCCCTGCAACGCGGAAACTATTAGCCACAGAGAAGAAAAGAATGGGACATCTTTGTAGGAAACGAAATGCAGTGTAATTTTGTACTGGGAAACATTTTCTCTAGGACCCGCGGATTTCGATTTATGCGAGAAAAACGCAACAAAGTGACCTTTAAAAGCCTCCACGCCTACCCCGCAGCTCCTCCTAATCCCACACTCCCCACCGTTCAGGTTTTTTAGTATGTTGTTCACGACACTCGCTCTTAGCACGTTGCAAAATTTGGAGTCTCCATGATTTTTCCACCAACATTCCTTCGTTGACTGCACTATTACAGCTAGTACAGGATAAGTCAGTGTTTGCGACAAATTCGAGGCTTCAAGCTAACCTTGAATATGTTTCGAGAGCATACTTTATTTCAGGTTCTTTCATGAACAGGTGTTAGGATTTACGAAGTGAGGTTTTGCATCTGGCAACACGTGTTCTTGCAGTAAGGAAATATACTGATATACTTCTAAATTTTCCCAGGAAATTAGACGTTACTATAAAGTTGCACTCATTTATGCACTATGTTTCAAACTCTGCATAGATTCTTCGTTGCGCTATGAATATAATGAATTTCCTTGAGACAGAGAAGTTGCTGTCCATGCATCAGCACGGCTTTAGAAAGCATCACTCCTGCGAAACGCAACTCGCCCTTTTTTCACACGATATCTAGCGAATCACGGTTGAAGGGTATCAGGCGGATGCCATATTCCTTGACTTCCGCAAAGCGTTTGACTCGGTGCCCCACTGCAGACTCCTAAGGTACGAGCATATGGGATTGCTTCCCAAGTATGTGAGTGGCTCGAAGACTTCTTAAGTAATAGAACCCAATACGTTTTCCTCGATGGTGAGTGTTCATCGGAGGTGACGGTATCATCTGAAGTGCCCCAGGGAAGTGTGGTAGGTCCGCTGTTGTTTTCTATCTACATACATGATATTTTGGATAGGGTGGATAACAATGTGCGGCTGTTTGCTGATGATGGTGTGGTGTACGGGAAGGTGTCGTCGTTGAGTGACTGTAGGAGGATACAAGATGACTTGGACAGGATTTGTGATTGGTGTAAAGAATGACAGCTAACTCTATATATAGATAAATGTAAATTAATGCAGATGAATAGGAAAAAGAATCCTGTAATGTTTGAATACTTCATTAGTAGTGTAGTGCTTGACACAGTCACGTCGATTAAATATTTTGGCGTAACATTGCAGAGCGATATGAAGTCGGACAAGCATGTAATGGCAGTTGTGGGGAAGGCGGATGGTCGTCCTCGGTTCATTGGTAGAATTTTGGGAAGATGTGGTTCATGTGTAAAGGAGACCACTTATACAACACTCATACAACCTATTCCTGAGTACTGCTCGAGCGTTTGGGATCCCTATCAGTTCGGATTGTGGGAGGACATAGAAGCAATTCAGAGGAGAGCTGCTAGATTTGTTACTGGTAGGTTTGATCATCACGCGAGTGTTACGGAAATGCTTCAGGAACTCGGGTGGGAGTCTCTAGAGGAAAGGAGGCGTTCTTTTCGTGAATCGCTAATGAGGAAATTTAGAGAACCAGCATTTGAGACTGACTGCGGTAAAATTTTACTGCCGCCAACTTATATTTTGCGGTAAGACCACAAAGATAAGAGAGATTAGGGCTCGTACAGAGGCATATAGGCAATCATTTTTCCCTCGTTCTATTTTGGATTGGAACAGGGAGAGAAGATGCTAGTTGTGGTACGAGGTACCCTCCGCCACACACCGTATGGTGGATTGCGGAGTATGTATGTAGATGTAGATGTAGATGTAGAAAGCGTTTCTGCTTGTTAATATCAGATCGAAGCCAGATCGCGTTAATATTAACGCTTGGACAAAAGTTTTCCATAAAAATTGGAATATTTTCAGGACATTTTCACTGAAGTCATATCAATTAAGTATTCAGTTTAGTTCAACAAAAGTTGACCAGGTACGAGTAGGACTCACGCACACACTTAATTATGTATACAGACAGTCCATCCATTCCAGGAATCGAGAGTCTCTACCATTTTTGCCTGTTCCCGACATAGATACTGCCAAATATCGGTCACAGGTACTCCAAAATTTTCGAGAATGTTTTAATTTCAAAAATATAAATGTGGCATAAAGTCCTGCAGGAGGCAGCCGACCACTATTATAATAACCAGTAGTTCTCTGTTTAGGCTAACCGGGTCGAAATGGTAAAAGTCAAACATCAGTCAAGGAATGACTCTATTCCTCATATGACGCGTTTCGGAATTTATCTATCATCATATATCCAGCAGTGATTATTCCACATAGATACGGCGTTTCAACTTGTCTGTGACACAAACATTCACTCCTGGATATCTGACAATGGATAAATTTAGAAACGCATTATATGAGCAATAAAGTCATTCTTTGCCTGATGTTTGACTTTTAGCATTGCCACTCAGTCAGGGTGAATGGAGAACTACTGATCGTTTTAATTTCAAGTTTTTCGTCGGATAACAAATGACAAACGAATTTTTTTCGTGTGATTTAATTAGAAAACAATAATTTTCGGATTTTTTCCGTTACTTGTACTGTGAAACCTTTCTTCTTACCAGATTTCGACATTCTAGAACAACAGGAACTACCCTATAAGTATTGATGAGTGACTTTCCAGCTATCAAAGTGTGCGACATAAACGACCGTTCCATTTGATTGTATTGACTTAGAAGCTTCAGTTTTTAACACCGCCAAGGCACCATTGACCTCAATATGTGACATGAATTTGAACTTGATACATCTATTCTTGAGAAAAATGGTTTTGAAGAGTCAAGCAGAAAAATAGATACACTGACAGATGGACAACAAACCGATCCTATGAGAGTCCCTTTCTTACCGTTTACGCCTAATCCGATCTGCATGGAACCCTTTTGCAGCGCGATGGGCGCAAGTTCCTCGTACAAAAACCGTCAGGGTGTAATTAACAGGGCACTGTGTGACGTGTTGGTAGGCCTGCCTGGTGCCGCAGATACCCAGGAACCTACCGGGGACTCGTCAGTGGCATCCATGCCACGCGGGATCGCCGCTGCACTGCGCTCCGCTAGTGAGCGTGTGGCCACAGCCTATTCGCTACTCAGTGTTCAATGGCAGGCCTCGCTGCCAGCAACCACATATGAAGACGCTTTGAAAGGGCGGTGGCCTCTGTAGAAAGTTTTACTAGCTGACACAAGAATCACAGTGCACTACTTTTGCAGTGAATGTGCAACACGAGCTCATTTTTCATGTATTGTGCGTGAAAGAGTCGTGAATTTCTCTCTATAGCTCTTCTTTATACGTTCTAACAACCCTACCACAACAAAGGTCAAAAATTAATTACGATTGTAGTGTTGCTCACGCTGCTAAATATTGCATTTTCGGGCAACAACAAAGTTATATTATGTGGCAGTTGTCATTAGAGCACAGTTAATAAAGTCATTTCATGAAATATTAGATATACTAGGCACTCATCTTTTCGTGTTTCCCACGCTGGTCTCCCTGTGAAATCATGGCTCAATCGTCGAAAATCTAGGTAGTGATGATTCCAAGCCCGGATGCAAAGAGGTGTTATTCTGCGATATGCAAAAGTTTTATAGATGTGTTTCATAAATTATTCTTGAAGATTAAACCTTTGCAAGTTAGCACAATGGTGATGTAAAATAGTAATCAGCACTCTGAATTTAAGTTACACTTCTTTTTTATTACTTTTGTTGCAATATCACCATACAATATAAAACATACTTGAAAATATCTTCCTCACTGTTAAAGTTCGCATTTCATAAACTGTCTACAATTTGCGTCTTTTCAACATGACGACCAAGACTTGACACTCTAATAGTCGCTTACGTGACCAAAAATCAGAGTTACAAGTACGTCAAAGATCATAGTGACAAAAGTGAGAATACACATAAGAATAATATCTTTGCAATATAAACAAAAAATGGTTCAAATGGCTCTAAGCGCTATGGGACTTAACTTCTAAGGTCATCTGTCCCCTAAAACTTAGAACTATTTAAACCTAACTAACCTAAGGACATCACACACATCCATGCCCGAGGCAGGATTCGAACCTGCGACCGTAGCAGCCACGCGGTTCCAGACTGTAGTGCCTTTAACCGCTCGGCCACCTCGGCCGGCGCAATATAAACATATCGATGTATCAAAGTACCTCTACATTAATCAAATCAAATCTGAATGTTGTCACAGAAATATATTAAGTATTCTACAGAAACACAGTAGAATATTGCTGGTATCGAGAGGTTGAGGTGAGGTGCCGTAATGGTTACGTAGTTCAAGTACCATTACAACGTCTATTATGGTAGTAACTATTTATATTTATGTGTTGACATTCGATAGAACTACATTAACATTACTTTTTATTCAAACAGAGTTTTCTTTACTTCACAGGCGGATTTCTGTATGGTTAATGGCGCTAACCACCGCCATTCTTCTCCATCTATTATGTCTCCCCAAAAAGGATTAACGGAGCAAGAAGGTTACCGAATATCATTTGATGAAATTCCTTGAAGTGACTGTGGTGTCACCGCCAGACACCACACTTGCTAGGTGGTAGCCTTTAAATCGGCCGCGGTCCGTTGGTATACGTCGGACCCGCGTGTCGCCACTATCAGTGATTGCAGACCGAGCGCCGCCACACGGCAGGTCTAGTCTAGAGAGACTCCCTAGACTCGCCCCAGTTGTATAGCCGACTTTGCTAGCGATGGTTCACTGTCTACATACGCTCTCATTTGAAGAGACGACAGTTTAGCATAGCTTTCAGCTACGTCGTTTGCTACGACCTAGCAAGGCGCCATATTCAGTTACAATGTCTTCTGAACAGATAATATTGTGACTCATATACTGTCAAGAGCGACGTTCATCATTAATGGATTACAGTTAAGTATCAAACTAATTACGTCCGCTTTCTGAATTCTAATTCCTTGGCATGTTCCAGACCTCACGGCAGTATAGTTCTTCCCTCCTCACGCCAGCCTGCTGTGAGCAGGTAAAAGCTGATCCGAGAAATAGCACGAAAATTAAAAGAAAATTATAGCAAGTAGAACCACCAATTATCGAACTTACATACTGTAATGGGGTGATGGTTATCAGTATTTAATAATATATTGTTGTTCCCCCATGAACCACGGACCTTGCCGTTGGTGGGGAGGTTGCGTGCCTCAGCGATATGTATAGCCATACTGTAGGTGCAACCCCAACTGAAAGGTATCTGTTGAGTGGCCAGACAAATGCACGGTTCCTGAAGAGGAGCTGCAGACTTTTCAGTACTTGCAGGGACAGCAGTCTGGATGACTGACCGATCTGGCCTTCTAACATCAACCAAAACAGTCTTGCTGTGCTGGTACTGCGAACGGCTGAAGGCAAGAACAAACTACAGTCGTAATTTTTCCAGAGGGCTCTACTGTATGGTTAAATGATAATTGCATCCTCTTGGCTAAAATATTCTGAGGGTAAAATAGTCCTTCATTTGTATCTGTGGGCGGGGACAACTCAGGAAAACGTCATTATCAGGAGAAACAAAACTGGCGTTCTACAGACCGGAGCGTGAAATGTCAGGCAGGTAGGTTAGAAAATTTAAAAATGGAAACTGATAGGCTAAAGTTAGATATAGTGGGAATTAGTGAAGTTCAGTGGCAGGAGGAACAAGACTTATGCTCAGGTGAATACAGGGTTATAATTACAAAATCAAATAGGGATAATGCAGGAGTAGGTTTAATATTGAGTAAGAAAATAAGAACGCAGATAAGCTACTAAGAACACCATAGCGAACACATTATTGTATCCAAGATAGACACCCACCACAGTAGTACAAGTTTATATGCCAACTAGCTCCACAGATAAGGAGGTAATTCAGGAAATGTATGATGAGATAAAATAAATTATTCATATGATGAAGGGAGTTGAAAATTTAATAGTCGTGGGAGACTGGAATTCCGTAGTAGGAAAAGGAAGAGAAGGAAAAGTCGTAAGTCAATATAAACTGGCAATGCGAAGAAAAGCGTTTTTGAAGATGAGAGATTTGTTAACATAGAGAATAGCTGTGTCAGGAAGTCCTTTCTGAAAGTATTTGTATGAGTGTAGCCATGTATGGAAGTGAAACGTAGACGATACACAGTTATGACAAGAAGAGAATAGAAGCTTTTGAAATGTGGTGCTACAGGAGAATGCTGAGGATTAGATGGAAGATCACATAACTAATGAAGAGGTACTAAACAGAACTGGGGAGAAAAATTTGTGGTAGTACCTAACTAGAAGAGGGGATCGGTTGGTAGGACATATTCTGAGACATCAAGGGATCACCAATTTAGTACTAGAGGGAAGCGTGGGGGGGGGGTAAAAATCTTAGACGGAGACCAAGAGATGAATACGGTAAGCAGATTCAGAAGGATACAGGATGCAGTTGTTACTCGGAGATGAAGAGGCTGCAGAGGATAGAGTAGCATGGAGAGCTGTATCAAACCAGTCTTTGGACTGAAGACGAAAACAACAACAGTTTGTTGTTATTAACATTAACTAAAGTGTCGCAAGTAAATCTAATTTAAAATTTGCTGATTATTGTTCACGCCCCTCTACAATAAAATTTTATTACGTTTACCTCCTCTCAAAGAGTTAAGTGGTCTTTTATTCAAAAATATTTTTCATTTCATGCACTATTTATAAGGGGCGATCAAAATGTTTCCGTTTGGCGGCGTTTCTGCAGCACATATGCAACATAGAGCGGCGGCCATACTGGTATATAAGCACCGCTACGTAGGCAAGAGATTAGCAGACAGTCGTAACTTTTTCAGGTGAGTCTGCAGTAAATGCAGAAACGACAGCAATGGCGACGTTGTTACCAAATGCTTCCAAACAGGGCCAACGAGCTGTTATTCTTTTCTTGGTTGCCAAACTACAAACGGGGGCCAGGTCCGTCAGAATATGAAGAATGTGTACGGAGCAGTATATCTGCCGCAAACCACCGCTGTGGAATAGTGTGCCAAGGGCCGTGCTGGTCTCGGTTCCACAAAGGATGCCGCTTGGCCTGGGAGGCGAGCCCCGTCCAGCCAACTCAAGTGAGAGGCAGTCGAGCACCCACCCTGCAGACCTGGTCTCTCGCCATGTGATTATCGCGCCTTCGGTTGTTTAGAAAAGACCTTGAAGGGCCGCCGAATCCTGTTGGGAGAAGCTGTACATTTGGCAGTTACCGACTTATTCATGCAGCAGGACACTATGTTTTACCAAATGAATATTCTCAACTCAACACGGTGCATCAGCTGGATGATTGCCTCATTGACTACGGCGATGTTGCCTGACTGCCATACCGATTCTGGACTCTATGCCTTCTAACAGAAACTTTTTGATCTCCCCTTACATGAACGCAATACTTTTAAAACGCCAGTATTATTGACGAAACATCTGGTGCTGACCATTATTTCTCAATGTCCCCTTACACAGTTCCGAGAAACATGAGAATATTTTACCCACTGTGCTTCTGACTGCAGGTCGGTTATTGGGAGTCCTCATTACCTGTTCACCAATGGCGTGGTGGCTGTGGCTGTTGGTGCAGTTGGTGGTGTGGTGCTGTGCTGGATTGGTGGCGGTGCTGTGGTGGAAGTGGGTCAACAAGCCCCACATCGACGCTCCAGGGCCACCAACACTGCCGTTAATTGGGAACATTCTGGACTTCCTCGAAATGCCACTGACCCTCCATAAGATATTCGACCTGCACCGCCAGTATGGGGACTTGACAAGGTAAGCTTATGGTATCTGGTGGGAGAGTGGTCGACCTCAACAAAACATACAGACTGAAACATGACGTCTAATCTCTGGAAATCAGTAGCATAACTTTGGGTGATGCGATAATTTAACATAATTTGAGGCATTATGGTATTAATGAAGTGTACAATGGTTCTTTTGACACCTATAAACTAAAACTGAAGGTAAATGTTACTGAAGTGGGGTAGCCCTCAAGGTTCTGTTCCGATACATCACTTTTATTAACAGCCTAAGGTGTAGTCCTGAAGGTTTGACGATCCCCTCAAAAAATAGAGTCCGCAGCTCCTGGTCTCGCGGTCGCGTTCACACTTCCCGAGCACAAGTCCGATTCCCAGCGGGGTCAGGGATTTTCACCTGCCTCTAGATGACTGGGTGTTTGTGTTGTCCTCATCATTTCATCATCATTCATGAAAGTGGCGAGACTGGACTGAGAAAAGGTTGGGAATTTGTCTGCGCGCTGATAACTGCACAGTTGAGTGCCCCACAAAATAAACATCATCATCATCATCAGAAAGTAGAGTCATATGATTAAGTACTTTGTAGAGGCAATTTTATGGTGATGTGCCCACGGGCACTGATAACTGCACAGTTGAGCGCCCCACAAAACAAACATCATCATCATCATCATCATCATCAGAAAGTAGAGTTATGTGATTAAGTACTTTGTAGAGGCGATTTTATGGTGATGTGCCCACCTGAGTAGATACGTATTGGGGAGACAGGCGCAGTTTTACAAATAGGGGCTTTTTATTTACAAATAATTGTAAAAAATCAAATTTCCCATTTTTTTAGAAATAAAAACAGAAGCTATTTACATGCACATAAAATGACATTTTTAACTGTAAATAACCACAAAAACACAATTTACACTCTCATCAAACCCATGAATGCAAATTGACAGGTAGCCAAATACAGAGTAAAAATTCCATATCATGAAACTCATTATTTTTAAGCTTCTTCAGTCCATCTAAGTTCAATATTTATGTCTTCAAGAAAAAGAAAAACGGACCCAGTAATTAATTAACATCTATTTGGTAAATTGCTCTTAAAATTATCATCAAGTTCAACACAACCTTTTTCCCCATATATAGGATTTAAATATTAGCAACCCCTAACACCGTAAAATTCATTAATTTCTAGCTCACTAATCTTTATAAACATATTGGAGTTGCTTGCATTATTAAGCTTATTCTGAAGAGTATCCATTGATTTCGATTAGAATTTAATAGGTTTATAAATTTTTAGTCTTATAACTATGACTAATGTGTGCAACTAATTTCAATTTGATGTTTTTGTTGAGAGAAATAATAAACCAAGAGAGAGACAAGTTGAATGTAATATTTGCAAAGAATATTTTAAACCATCACTAATTGTAGAACATTTGAGAAGCCAGGGCCATATTGTCAGTATTGATGTATTAAAGCAAACTTATAAAGAAGAAGAATACAAAATAGAATTTTCTGGTTATGAGGAAAGTGATATAGAAATATGAGTAGAAATAGAAAACTCAGATTTTCTATTTTTTATGGTTGTCAAACAAATTGAGAATTGTTACTGACCAATAAATAATTTACCAGAAGTATTACAAAAATATATTGTAGCCTGTTGATTATTTTTAAACGTTTTTCACCCAATAACTAGAGGTTTAGAAAACAGAGAGTACAACAAAAATCAACTAATTAACTTATTCCATTTGTATAATAAATATGGTATGAATTTTATGCTTATGTTAGAAGAGATAGAAGATCTTTTTCAGTATGCACAGCCTCCATTTACACAGAACATTTTTATTTATATTCTGCTTATTAGATTTTGAATTTTATAATGGACCCAGAAAACAACAACAACAATTCTACAGGGGTTTATACTGTGGGAAAGGTAGCAGAAATGATATATAATACACATGAATTATGGTACTCACTTTTTAAAGAAGATAATGACTATGAATGTGTAAACGTTACAGAAGATGATAATAATGAATAACGACCATAAGGTAATGTATTTATTTCATTTTTCAGTGCATATCTTTTATCATGATGAGGTACAATGCTTTATTGTTTACCTCATCTGTGTAGATGTCATGTTTTTCACTTTGACTCATATTTGTAGTTCTGTATTTTTCTAATTATGTTAAATAAACAATCGTTATATTCCTCTATAGTTATTCTGTTTTTAACAACATATTTCTTCACACTTTTAGATTTTTTTCTCTATTTAACACCAACTTTATAAACAAACCTCCTTGTTCTGAAACCGCAGAATTGTTCAATTATTTTTCTGTTACATTCATGTTTCATATTTCCTAAGTCTTTTTCGTTTCTTGTGGGATACCATAAATGTTATCTGTTGGATAATCTCTCATATCAAAGTAATCAATCATCAACTTTATGTCTTCATACAAATCTTTAGTCTGTATATTGTAAATATAACTGTCTGTATCTTGATAATGCAATACAATACCTTCTACATATTTCGGTTTCATTATTCTGTGGTGAAAATCGTACAACATTTCTTTAGACAGATCGAGTATGCTCATGCTGACATAGATTGGTTTATTAAATTGCATTTTTGTCTTATTCATTTGAATAGCAGTGAGATTATATCCACTCTGTTTCTTATATTTTCGATTGTCTTACCAAATACTGAATTATTCACTACCTTGTAGAAATATTTTTCAAAATCATTCTTTGATTGCATCCCCATTTGAACATTCTAATCTATATATTTCTTCAACCAATCAGATTATTTAAATTTTAAAAATCTGTGCATTTTTGTTAGCATCATTCCTAGATACAGATATTGGCTAAGATTACTGTGGTGAACTACATAATTATTTTTATCATTCAGAGATTCAACGACTTACTTTCCTATGTTCCTGGTACAATTTTATTTTCAGGAGTGAGGGGTAAATCTTCATGCAGATCATGTAATTCTTTTGTATATTCTAGATCCACTTCAAATACATGTACGATTTTAGCAGTGTCTGAATGTCACCTATTTTTGTACAATCATAATTATTTGTTTCATCTCATTCAGATCCAGAATGTGGTAAATAAAGATTCAGAGCATAACCATGTAAGTTGTTTGCATCTAAATATGCTACATAATTTAAAATCTTTTTATCATCAAAATCTTTCATATATTTATTATTCACCTTGACATGTCTTGTACAGCTTTGAGACACTCCTTCTCCTATTCCTTTTTCTACCATTAAAATCATACCATAATTGTGTAATCATTCAAGCATTCATTTTGAACTGTGTATCCCATGATAAACAAGGTACAACTTTTCTAAAATTTTCAAATTCACCAGCCAATTACAAAACATCACTTTTCAGGTGGAGATCATGATAATCAGAAAAAAATTTAATATTAATTTTTCTGACACCAATTGAGCATGATAGTAGTCCTTATCAGTTGTCACACTATTTCAGATTACTGTAAAATTCTTCTTTTGGTGGATACCATTCTTCTTCAAATTTTTTTCTATGAATCCATGTAATCGTATAGACATACAATTTTTCGGATCACTAGATTGAATATCTCTTCCGGAACAAATTTTCTGATGTTTCTCATTTGATTTCCCTTCAGATATGATGAAAGTTTGCCAAGCGAAAAAGCCATGAACCGAAATGTGTCAATAAATCTCATCTTCAAACTTTCTGTCTTCTTTGAAAAACTAATACATCTATCTTCATTGCTTGGTATTAAATCTATGTCTTTATTATCATAGCCAAGTTCTTTCACAAATAAATGAGAATCATATCAAGTATTATTAAATTATATATTATGTAAATAAATTGGTACAAAACTCATATGTTTTAACTGTAAATTACAATTATTATGTAATGGATTTATGCATTTTTCAGTTAAGTGATCATCATGACAAACTTCTTTGTTGTTCCTTGTATAATTATGTCTACACCGTGTACAAGTTTTCCATCTTTCGTTTCCTGATTGTTCGTCAGGAGTTAATGATCTCGTTTCTCCAATTTCAAAATAAATTCTCCTAATTTCTTCTGCCTCTTTTTTTTATACATTCAGTAGATTTTTTTCAAAGTATGGTCCTGTGTATACAATGGACTGTTTCTAATCTCCATTAATGTGTTAGATGTAATAATAAAATCGACTTGGTTCATGTTTTTCATATTTAATTGCTTATGAATGTTCTGGATTTTGTTGACAGTGGTCCATCTTTTTAAAGCACTCTCAAAATCTGCATAAATAACAATTGTGCCTTTATATGTATTTCCATAATTTTCAAACTTATATATGACCCATTCTCTGGTAATTCTACTTTTAGTCAGTTAAATAAGTAATTTCGTGTGTGACTAATTTTTCTTTACTATTGAAGTTGAGTAAACACATCTCCGATAAATTTTGATTCTGTATGTTTTGAGATTCGAGCTGAAAAGAGTCAAGGAAAAACCTTTAATTCAACAATAATGTGGGTATCTATTGTTTTTAGAATGCGATAAATTTACATGTATTTCTATCATGCTTTTCTTGATTTTTAATGGATACACTTCATATTCATCATCAAATGAATAAACATTAATAACTGACGCCCAATAATTCTATTTAATATCCATCCTGATAATCATGCTTGAAAATTAGAATATTTTGTTAAAGTATCTCGCATTCCACTCTCGAATTTTTTAATCAAATCCTATTCCATAATGTATTGTAGATTTGTGTTTGTTGTCCAAATTTCAGAACGTTATCAATTGTCTGCAGTTTGTACTCACAAAATAAGTTAAAATTTACTTCCAAGCATTAAACAGTTTAAAAAATGTCTTTTAATATTTTCATAATTTTTGGTTTTGCTGCATTTAAGAAATGAAGAGGCTTTATTCAATTACCAATATTTTCAAAAGTTATAGTTTTTAAATGCTTTATGAGCTAGACAATCTCAGATTGTTTTTCTGACTGTTTCCTCTCAAATCCATTTTTATAAAACGGAAATATTTATTTCAGCAGTTTATTCTGAAAAATTCCATCATTAATTTCGATTTTTTTTTGAAATGGTAATCGTTTCCAAAGATTTTTCGAGTATTATAATGTCTAGTAATAAATGTAATTGAATCAGCTTTTCTAAATTTATAATATTCCTTGCAAATTATTTCGTCTACAATGGTCATGAAGTTAAGCAACTGTGAATTGCTCTATCTGTTAAAAATAAAAAACATTAGACTTCTGAAATATGACTTTCGTTTTCAGTTAATTGTCTATGGTAGTACGTCTATAAACATTTTTGAGACTCCTTGTAATTATCTCTTTTCCACATTTACACATCATTTTTAACTTATCTTCTTAGTGGCAAATCTTGCATTTACTTGAGAGCTTGTCCCTAGATGTAGGATTTAAGTAAAAACCATTGAACTCTTTAATTTTTTGGGAACCTATACATTGTTGCTGAACTATCAAAATCATCAGTTTTCATGAATAACAATGTTTTAGAATTCTCTTCACACCAAATTTGTTTCAAATGTTTCTTATAATATTCAGATGTAATATTTTTTCCACACACACACAATGCACTTTGATACATCTATTTCTTTGATAGTTATTAATTCATGCTTTACACATATGTGAATATTTATCCTTTGTATATTTCTGTGTGTGAAAGCTGTGGATTGACTTCTCCCATACAAAAATTCTACACTTCTTGGATACAAGCACTTCCATTTATTGAGATAATCTTTCTTTAGTTTAATGAAAATTATTATTTAATAAATACAATCGAAGCTTCTAAGTTGTTACAGTTGGTAACGAAGTATCCAAAAACACATAAATTAAAAAAGTGTCATTGTGTTATTGAAGAAACAAAAATTAGAGAATGTTTTGAGGAAGAGTTCAGAAAAATTAAAGATGAATATATAACAATTACTCGTGAAAAGAATGTGTACTGATATGAGAAACATATTGAATATTGGGCAAAAGAATATAATAATTATCATCACCATGGTAAAACTATTTATCATTTTGTGTGTTCTGTTACAAGCGGATCAAATAGGATTTTCATGCAAGAGAAACTTGAAGATTTAGAAAAAGGCTATGATTTTTATGGCCAACCAAATCAGTACTTGAAAGATTAGCTTCATTTTCTCTATCTAAGGAATCATTCATATTAATAATTGAATCCTCTTCCATGTTGCTTCAGAGTAGATAACTGTATAAATGAAATATTTTTTTCTTTCTATCAGTAGCTTTTATATTATGTATTTTTTATTTCAGCTATGAGTTTTTAGTGCAATATATGTTTCATGAAAAAGAAATTGTGATCTACAGTGGCACACTCTTAGGAAATTACAGAAATCTAGCTAAACATTTTTATCAAATATTTTTATTCAATGTAAATGAAATCAGTGACAGTTGAAACAGCCAATGGATTACATCCAGTTGCAAATACCTCAACAACCTCAACATCTATGATGAATATATTTTAATCTCTCTACAATAACAATTAGCTGAATCTAGGAACAGGTTTAAAGACATTTCGTTTCCATTGTTTGAAGAGAAAAATGATTAATTACAAATGAATTTTTTAGATTTTGACACGTAATTTCAGAGGAATTTATTTATGCTTGAGGAAATTTTAAACAAATGGAAAAGGTTTATATTAATTACAGAAAACGAAATATCATACACCAAAATAAAATATTATGAGCCTTTGGCTCTACAATATGAATTTATTCAAAAGTAAATTAAAACATTAAGACCTAATAATCTTGTTCAAAAGAAATGGATTTATTAACTGTTGAAAATTTTAAAAATTCGGTAATGAGACAATGTTAATCTTACTATAGAAAAAATTTTACTCCAGTATCTGAAGTATATGCGAACTGTTAAAAAAATAAATCCCAAAAAGTATTGAACAACAGGCAATAGAAGTACAAGCAAAAGACCAAGTATGTGTACAACTCAGAAGTATACTTTCTGATGTGGTAGAGATGAAGAAAGAACGAAATATTTACATTAGCACTTCTAAGAAGTATGCCAAGAAAAAAGTTGGTGGTGTATTGTCTAAAAATCGTCTTTCAGGAAGATAAATGGAGTCGATCATGGACCAGGTTAAAAAGAAACATGCATAAGTGGCAAGTAAGTCCATGGTTTCAACAAACAGATGTAGCTAGAATTTTACAATATAAAAGACCTAGAGAAGCTATTTGTGATAATATAGATAAAAATGACACACAAATAAACATCAAATTAGCCATCAGTCACTCACTGATACCTTGTAATATACAACCAAACACAGTTTATATAAATGAATGAGCATTCAGATATAACATATTTCCAACTGAATAATTTTCAGATCTGATGACTAAAGAAGTTTTACTGTCAATTAGAAGATAATATTAAAAAAGAAACAGTAGTTTCCTACAGAAATAGAAATAAAATATTTACAAGAAATACGTGAATTGGATGAAAAACTAATAAAATATTGGAAGAAACAGTTGATATAGCTTTCAATGTATAAAACAGAAGAAACAGAGAGATAGATGTATTGTTACCTAATGTTGTTCCTGAAACTGAAAACTGTAATTTAAGACCAACTTCTGTTCTTTTAAGATTATTTGATGATGACAGTGACTATATCTACTTCATCATTAGAACACAAAGGTAAAATTTACAAAACCAGTTGCACCCACTTCAAGATAGACATCCAAACTGTGAAGAAATGTTAAGATTAATTATGTTCCTAATTCAGTAAACTTGTATGAAAGAATGAAAGAAAACTAACACATTGTTTGCTATCATAATTGTTTTAATATTCCAAATGATTACACAGAAGAAGAATTCATTAATGATACAATAAATCTTCACCAAATTGAGTTGTACTTTCTGACCTGTCTATTTGTCTGCCTCACAAATATTCAACTTTACAAATAATTGGGCTCCTATTCGGTCCCTCCACAAAAGTTCAAAAACAATTCATTAATTAATTTTTATTCATAAATAAGGAGGTACATATTTGTTACAGTCGCAAAAATTCAGCCTTTCATCTCAGATGCAAAAATTTCATAATACAATTATAATTATAATTATTATATGGAAAGTCAGCAATCAGAAAAATCAACTGCTGAATTTTGAAACATTTTGTGTATTGATAATCTGATATTTAAAATATGCATATGCAACACAAATAACATTACCTTTCAGAAAATATAAATAGTTCACATGTTTAACACTTAAGTGATTTATGAGTATAGATGTTCATTAGGGTAACATAGAAAGAATAAAAGTGGAAGTTTTATCATTCTTAGCGAAGCCATTTGCATATAAAAATTTGAATAAGATCATAGTTTCTTTCTCTACCCAACTATTATGTGAATTATCAATTCTAACTATCTAACATGTACTTTGGCTCCTTTTCTTCTTAATATTTTTGCAATAAGATACACATCTTGATACTTTGTTTTCTGTGGTTCCTGTTCATTTAAATTTCCATCAGCATCTTTCAATTTATATGTAATTGAATCTGTTATTTATTCCAACCCAAATTCAAATTAGCTGTGAATCCTTTTTCGACATCTCCATTACCTTTACTGATTCTAACCTTATCTCCTTTTTTAAATTTCGGATTTTCATTAGACGCAACAGGAGTGGTTTTATAAATCCTTTACCATTATCTGTTTGTAAATTTCCTGGTGATCATTTTCAAAATATTTTTTTCAAAAGTATCAGCTATATTAAGTAGCACAAGCTAATTTTGGAAAAGTCAGTTAGAGTTACTAAATATTTATATAGTTTTCTTTACTTTTAAATTATCATTTTAATTTTCCAGGATCCATTCCACTAAATCAGCTTGCTATAACACATCAATACCAAAAGAAAAGACATTTCTTCATTTAAATTTATTCTCATTGTTTCATGTAAATCATAAATAATTTCTTCACGAGTAGTAACAACATCACCTACAAATTTTTTTCAGTAATTTACTTTTTTTACTTTTACAAATAGAACAAAGACCTTCGATTCTTTGTCTTCCATTTTTAGTTGTCACTCTATAAGGATTATATGTTTCAACAAACTTGTTAATCTTCAAACTTTAGATGTGATTGTCCATTTATACAAAATGAAAATTTAATACGATTTCAAGTATTTCATGAAATATAATTAATAATTCCTTTAACTCAGAAGCCATCTTCAAAACTGTATTTCTTGTTCATTTGCAGTCATAAAAGTAAATTAAATTATTTGTCTAAAATGTACTATGTTTTCTAATCTATTATATTACCTAAAGCAAATGCTTTACATATTTTTCTCAAGATTTGTTATAGAGTTATAGTTATCACTACAAAGTTCATTAATCATTTTATCAAGATTTGTTTTAGTGACATAATTAATGAATTTTGTTAGAATACTTGTGTATACAGGTTTTTTGTTTTAGTGACATAATTAACAAATTTTGTTAGATTACATGTGTATTCAGGTTTTGTAACAAGATTTAATAATTCCTTTTCTAAGTACTGTTTGGTAACTGAATCATAACCACTTACTGGATCTTCTATCTTTAAGATCAGTATATCATTTACTTAATTTGGAAATGGCTGAGTTCACCATAAACTGTTTAATTACGTTTTCAATTTTTTGATCAATTATTGCTATTACATTAACTGCTTCAATGAAACTAATTCATTAATTTGTTTATTTATCTTATTTCCAAAAATACCCATTTATTAAAGCCTAAATAACATTGAATTTATAATTATCCAATAACAGTTTTGAAACAAACTGACACAAATGACTATAAATTACTTTATGTAATTTGCATTCTCTCAGTTTTATAGTATTGATCGTTTTTTCCCAAATAGTGAACTAGTCGTTTAGGTATATTTCCTCCAAATGAATCAGCAACAAATTTTATATCTTTATTCTTGTAATAACAAATCCAGTGTGTAAAAACATGATCAGTTGTATCTAAATGTACTCTTCCACATTCATATTCTCTGGGACGATTAGGTAATACATCAGTCATATATCCTCCATGAAAGTATTTATTTTTTATTGCTTACCAAGTTTCTCTGTATCAAAATTAGATAAAGGATTATTATAATTTTTTATTATTTCTACGATTTTTTTCTTTTTTATTGATGTACCAGATTTTTTCTGTATTGCTAGGTTGTGTCTTTTTACTCATCTAATTCTTTACCAGATTTTTTCTTGTTTATTACTGCATTTACGAAATCAGCTGTTTCATTTGCTGCTGCATCTCCAGCAGCTGTATATGGTAAAACTGTACTTATTGCTGCAAGAAGTAATGGTAGAAATTCTCCCTCATGTTTTGTTAATCCACATCAAGTTTCTTTTTTTTAAAAAAAAAAAAGCTTGTAATACAACTCTATTGCAACAAGTATAGGCCCTATTAGAGGTAAAGTACCACCTTTTTCAATTTTATCATCGTTCTACTCCTTTAGATTGTCATTTAAATATGGATAAGAAAACTATATTCTTCTAATTCTGTAATTGGATTCTTAATAATACACTCCTGGAAATTGAAATAAGAACACCGTGAATTCATTGTCCCAGGAAGGGGAAACTTTATTGACACATTCCTGGGGTCAGATACATCACATGATCACACTGACAGAACCACAGGCACATAGACACAGGCAACAGAGCATGCACAATGTCGGCACTAGTACAGTGTATATCCACCTTTCGCAGCAATGCAGGCTGCTATTCTCCCATGGAGACGATCGTAGAGATGCTGGATGTAGTCCTGTGGAACGGCTTGCCATGCCATTTCCACCTGGCGCCTCAGTTGGACCAGCGTTCGTGCTGGACGTGCAGACCGCGTGAGACGACGCTTCATCCAGTCCCAAACATGTTCAATGGGGGACAGATCCGGAGATCTTGCTGGCCAGGGTAGTTGACTTACACCTTCTAGAGCACGTTGGGTGGCACGGGATACATGCGGACGTGCATTGTCCTGTTGGAACAGCAAGTTCCCTTGCCGGTCTAGGAATGGTAGAACGATGGGTTCGATGACGGTTTGGATGTACCGTGCACTATTCAGTGTCCCCTCGACGATCACCAGTGGTGTACGGCCAGTGTAGGAGATCGCTCCCCACACCATGATGCCGGGTGTTGGCCCTGTGTGCCTCGGTCGTATGCAGTCCTGATTGTGGCGCTCACCTGCACGGCGCCAAACACGCATACGACCATCATTGGCACCAAGGCAGAAGCGACTCTCATCGCTGAAGACGACACGTCTCCATTCGTCCCTCCATTCACGCCTGTCGCGACACCACTGGAGGCGGGCTGCACGATGTTGGGGCGTGAGCGGAAGACGGCCTAACGGTGTGCGGGACCGTAGCCCAGCTTCATGGAGACGGTTGCGAATGGTCCTCGCCGATACCCCAGGAACAACAGTGTCCCTAATTTGCTGGGAAGTGGCGGTGCGGTCCCCTACGGCACTGTGTAGGATCCTACGGTCTTGGCGTGCATCCGTGCGTCGCTGCGGTCCGGTCCCAGGTCGACGGGCACGTGCACCTTCCGCCGACCACTGGCGACAACATCGACGTACTGTGGAGACCTCACGCCCCACGTGTTGAGCAATTCGGCGGTACGTCCACCCGGCCTCCCGCATGCCCACTATACGCCCTCGCTCAAAGTCCGTCAACTGCACATACGGTTCACGTCCACGCTGTCGCGGCATGCTACCAGTGTTAAAGACTGCGATGGAGCTCCGTATGCCACGGCAAACTGGCTGACACTGACGGCGGCGGTGCACAAATGCTGCGCAGCTAGAGCCATTCGACGGCCAACACCGTGGTTCCTGGTGTGTCTGCTGTGCCGTGCGTGTGATCATTGCTTGTACAGCCCTCTCGCAGTGTCCGGAGCGAGTATGGTGGGTCTGACACACCGGTGTCAATGTGTTCTTTTTTCCATTTCCAGGAGTGTAATTACTTTTGCTTGAATTTTGCCACTTGGTAGACTTGCATAATCAAATGCTGAAGTTATTCAGTTATATAGAAAATAATTTATAAGGATTAATATTATTATACTCCCCAATCATTTTCATCCACACCTAAGCCCATACCTAATTTTTGTTTCCCATACATTATTTCTCTAACTGCAGTTACAGCTAATTTTTCACATAAAGCAGTCTCGGAAGTGTACACTCTTTAATGAAATTTTCACTCTACAGTGGAGTGTGCACTGATATGAAACTTCCTGGCAGGTTAAAACTGCGTGCCGGATCGATACTCGAACTCGGGACCTTTGACTTTCGCAGGCAGGTCCTCTACCAACTGAGCTGCCCAAGCGCGATTCAAGCCCCATCCTCACAGCTTTAATTCGGTCAGTACCTCGTCTCCTACCTTCCAAAATTCACAGAAGCACTCCTGCGAACCTAGCAGAACTAACACTCCTAGGAGAAAGGAATGTACATTAATCTAGCTAATGCAATATTTGTAAATCGTTTTTCCATCAAGAAACTAGTATTATTGTTTTTTTTCCAATCCTAGTGCTGAATTTGGTGGACCAGTGATTCATGAACTACATTATCCAGTACATGTTCCAGGTTTTGATATTATTCAAGGTTTATAAATTATTGTAGCTGATGAGAATGTGCTGTAAATGGGCGACCAGGTCTGGGATCATCTTGCACTGAATCTCTGCCTTCACAAAACCTTTTGTGCCACTCGAAACCATGACTTCTTGAAAGTGCTCGAAACCACAATTTCTTCAAAGTGCCTTGCATGTGTATGCCTGCTTAATCATTGTTCACATTTCACTAGGGATTTACCCGAGCTTAAAGCAGAACTGAAGCTCACTCTTTGCTCACAATCAGTATCCATTGTGTCACCGTAAGTAATGCGTCAATAACCCAAACAGTGTGGTGCTAATCACAGCCCTGCCACCTAGTGAGTTTGTGCAGAAACATAGCCAAGGTCATCTCAAGCATGCACATATACTAGGAAACAAAAAAAAGTAGCATTTTTTCCTTTTTGGTACTGCAAACTCTGAAATAAGAAAAATCTCTCCTGGAAATTTTCTGACAATGGAGGGCGTTGCATTATTTATCCATGTGGATTATTTTGACAACGATGCAAGATATTGACATTTGTTAGTTGTGATATAACATTTTTTATGTGCTATATAAAGATGCACAGGAATATTTATGATTTGTATCATTGACTGCAGGAGCCTGTACGGATGCCAAGTGAGATAGCGTGACACCATCTGTTTCTCGTGGGGCTGTCTTCAGCACTAGGCTTTAGTCTGTTTCAGCTGCAGTTGGTGAACACGTCTACAATGTGAAATCGTTCTGACATTCACTGTGACTATGTATTACACTCCTGGAAATGGAAAAAAGAACACATTGACACCGGTGTGTCAGACCCACCACACTTCCTCCGGACACTGCGAGAGGGCTGTACAAGCAATGATCACACGCACGGCACAGCAGACACACCAGGAACCGCGGTGTTGGCCGTCGAATGGCGCTAGCTGCGCAGCATTTGTGCACCGCCGCCGTCAGTGTCAGCCAGTTTGCCGTGGCATACGGAGCTCCATCGCAGTCTTTAACACTGGTAGCATGCCGCGACAGCGTGGACGTGAACTGTATGTGCAGTTGACGGACTTTGAGCGAGGGCGTATAGTGGGCATGCGGGAGGCCGGGTGGACGTACCGCCGAATTGCTCAACACGTGGGGCGTGAGGTCTCCACAGTACATCGATGTTGTCGCCAGTGGTCGGCGGAAGGTGCACGTGCCCGTCGACCTGGGACCGGACCGCAGCGACGCACGGATGCACGCCAAGACCGTAGGATCCTACGCAGTGCCGTAGGGGACCGCACCGCCACTTCCCAGCAAATTAGGGACACTGTTGCTCCTGGGGTATCGGCGAGGACCATTCGCAACCGTCTCCATGAAGCTGGGCTACGGTCCCGCACTCCGTTAGGCCGTCTTCCGCTCACGCCCCAACATCGTGCAGCCCGCCTCCAGTGGTGTCGCGACAGGCGTGAATGGAGGGACGAATGGAGACGTGTCGTCTTCAGCGATGAGAGTTGCTTCTGCCTTGGTGCCAATGATGGTCGTATGCGTGTTTGGCGCCGTGCAGGTGAGCGCCACAATCAGGACTGCATACGACCGAGGCACACAGGGCCAACACCTGGCATCATGGTGTGGGGAGCGATCTCCTACACTGGCCGTACACCACTGGTGATCGTCGAGGGGACACTGAATAGTGCACGGTACATCCAAACCGTCATCGAACCCATCGTTCTACCATTCCTAGACCGGCAAGGGAACTTGCTGTTCCAACAGGACAATGCACGTCCGCATGTATCCCGTGCCACCCAACGTGCTCTAGAAGGTGTAAGTCAACTACCCTGGCCAGCAAGATCTCCGGATCTGTCCCCCATTGAGCATGTTTGGGACTGGATGAAGCGTCGTCTCACGCGGTCTGCACGTCCAGCACGAACGCTGGTCCAACTGAGGCGCCAGGTGGAAATGGCATGGCAAGCCGTTCCACAGGACTACATCCAGCATCTCTACGATCGTCTCCATGGGAGAATAGCAGCCTGCATTGCTGCGAAAGGTGGATATACACTGTACTAGTGCCGACATTGTGCATGCTCTGTTGCCTGTGTCTATGTGCCTGTGGTTCTGTCAGTGTGATCATGTGATGTATCTGACCCCAGGAATGTGTCAATAAAGTTTCCCCTTCCTGGGACAATGAATTCACGGTGTTCTTATTTCAATTTCCAGGAGTGTATGTGTATACTGGCTACTGAAAGTGTAAATTTACTGTCAACTAACTAAGCGCTGTTAGAGCAGGTGTATTATACTTTAGCGAACAAATAACGAAATTTTATAACCTATATTTTACTTTTCTAATTTTTATGTTTTCTTATAATGTTTTATATTTTATCTTCAAAAGACTTGGGTTGGAAATTACCTTTGTAGTTTGAAACTAGTTGCCAGCATAATCAAATGCAACTGTGATGCAGTTATGTGATCCACATTGCCGACCATGTCTTGACTTCATGTTGTAAATTCGTAGAAATGCTCCATTGTTTGTTTCTCGATCTGTTTAACATGCCATATGACCATCTTTTAATCTGAAAATTACGAGTTTCATCAAAAGCAGCAGCTTCGAAAATCTCCATGATTGTTGTTAACAAGATATCCTCATTTATGATCTCACGTTATGTAAAGTTAAATGTCTCCTTGTCCAGCTCTTTGTGTTTCAGAAAGGTGAGTACACCACCCTCTACTTTGGAAAACAATTTTTTATTCCCAGATTTCTTGATCACATTGGATGGAGGTACAACATTTCACCTTTTTCGAATCTTATGAGCTATTATCTTCTTATGAAAATAATACGTTGGATAGTCATATAAAACTTATCTTGGTGTCTTGACATCCTGATTCAGTAGCAGCATTCATGTTACTCTTTTATCTGGGCATCTTCTTTGAAGACGTTCTCTGGAGGCTGGATCCATGTCACATATACTATTATGCTTTCAAAAAATCACAAACCACATACTGTTCGAGAGGCACATGAATGTCAGTCTTCATTTGCTGAGGTAAGGGTCGTATTTTATTACTGTTAATCATTTCAAAATGTCTTACAGTGATGGTTCTTTACGTATTAGGTGTTACCATGGTGACTGCAGTTCTAGTACAATAAGTTGTTCAGTGGACTGCCAAACGAACTCTCAATGGAATTGGCTTCGGTCAACATACAATCTCACCTCCTACAGGGAGGATTTGGATCATGATGTACTGTTCTGTCTTGAGGTAACACCATATGGCATACTTCAGCAAGACAATGCCCAGATAGGCGCATGAGGAATGATGAAATAATCTTTGAAATATGATAGCATCGCAACTCTGTTGTCCTGCATGTTTACTCCACTGTTAGTGCGTCGAATATGGCTGCCGTGAGACACTGGAGGGAAAGTGTCATGGTCGTGATACAGGATTTGAGGTGGACAAAATAGAAACAAGGCGTTTCTCGTTGCGGCGGGACATTCTCACGAAATTTCTATCTGCAACCTTCCCCTCAGAATGCGAAAATATTTTGTTGACGCCGACCTATGTGGGAGAAACGGTAATCATAATAAAATAAGGGAAATCAGAGCTCTCACAGATAGATATAGCTGTTCGTTTTGTGTGTGCGCTGTTCGAGAATGGAACATTAGAGAGTTATTGTGAAGCTGGTTTGACGAACACTCTGCTAGGCATTCAAGTGTGATTTTCGGAATATCCATGTGCATGTAGATATAGACTATTTGGCAGCACTTGTTCATTGCAAACCGCCGTTGCTACTAATGAATTTTTGTGGTCAAAGACGAATGAATTATTTATAGAAATCTCCAGAAACAGATGCACCCCGTCTTTGACTTGCTGCCAAGACGTTTAGAGACTTTGATTACAGAATTTGAAGACATTAAATCGTAATGAATTCTTAGAGGGTTTTACTGATCTTATACAGTCACTGGTCTATTGTCGTTTTTCTCAACTATTGTGTCACAGTCATTAGTTATACATATACAGGATTTTGTCTGCCATGCCAACAAATGAACATGTGGGTACCCTGGTTATCCTGTGGCAGGCTGTATGTGGGGCCAATGCTGCTGGTGACGGTGGCACACCCAGACGATGTGCAGCACATCCTGCTGACGTCAAAGCTGATAGACCGTGGCACCTTATGCACCAACGCTATGCGGGCCTTCGTCGGTGATGGGCTAGTCACCATTGATGTTAGCCGGTGGAAGGTGCACCGCAAACTTATCAACCCAACATTCCACTCAGAGGTGAGTTAACCAGCACAGGTAAGGTGCATCCTTTAACAGCAGCCTCTGGAAAACCTACTGGGTACTCAAGAACCTCACAATCAGCTCTGAGGTGAACAAGCTAGCTTTCATTGTTCGAGCTAGGCAGTTTTCGTTGTTTGTAGGGACTTGCAGGAATGGGCAAAATACACATGCAAGAAATGAAAAAGGAGCCTCTTGTCCCAATGGGTGCACGTGAAAGAACTTTTATTCACAACATACAGAGATTGTAGGTTGTTTAAATCAAGAGCTCAAGATCATACATCAGAAGACTGAAACCCTTCGATTATACTGTCATTGTCTTGTTCATCATATCATATGCGCAACACATAAATTGGAATCCAAAATAAACAAGTTAAAATTTATACTCCAAAAACATAGTCATTCTGGTCGAGATGAAAAATATTAGGTTGTGGCATAAGTTTGATGCGTTTTTGTTTTGTATTTTGGTATTCCAATAGCTATGGGCTTATTTATCGATTGCATTTCTTATTTGTAGTTCACTGTTCCTATCTGATTTTACATGTTATCGTTTTGTCGTTTGGAGATGGTGAGTGGAGCTGTGGATGCGTTAAAATGGGTTGCTGAGTACAGAATAGGAACATTTCCGTCAAATTTTTTTTGTTTGATTTCAGTAGAGGGGTGACAGCTGGGGAGGCAGCCAGAAACATCGTTATGGGGAAAATGCCAATGGACAGAGCATGACAAGATAATGGTTTTCTCGTTTTAAGTAGGATTGTTTTTATGTTAGTGACTCTCCACGTTTAAGAAGATGTTAGATGTTTGATGAAGATCGTTTAAATGCACTAATCCACAATGATCCTGGTCAGTGTACTTGAGAACTGGAAAAAGTTATGAACTTTGATCATTCCACCATGGTGCGATATTTGCATGCAATGGCAAAGGTTCAAAAATCTAGTGTATGGGTACCATGTGCTCTTAGACAACACCACAAGACTCAGAGGTTGGCCATTTGTAGATTGTTGCTTGCTTGTCATCAATTGGCTTCTGGACAACAGTGACCATTCCTGTCATTTATTAGTACTGGTGACGACAAATGGTAGCCCTGTGCTAAGATAATAGCCCTGGATTCGGTGTAGGGCAGCGGTGGTGGGTGGACTGCTGTGACCTATTGTGGGGTTCTGAACCACTGAGGGCTACGGCGGGACGAAGCCTCTCTGGGTCCTTCGTTTAATAGATAGTACATACATACATATGCTAAGATAAGGAAAAAGGACGAAAGTTTGAGCCCAAATAATGTAGAATCTCCCCATACAAAGATCTGCATGCATTCACAAAAGATAATATCATGTGTCTGGTGGAACAGCAACTGCGTGACATACCATGAATTCCTGCCGACATTTATTGTCAACAACTGAGACGTCTTACAGACGTAATCCAAGAACAACGACCAGGAAGACTGTGTGAAGTGATGGTACTCCACGATAAAGCCTCCCTGCATCTTGCTAGACTGGCAAAAAACACTATACAGGAGTTGGGCATGGAAGTCACTCTGTGCTCATGTTATTCACCTGATCTTGCGCTCTGAGATATTTCGCTCTCAGTCGAACAATCTTCAAGGAACTTCCTTTCTGAATGAAAATGAGCTCCAAACATGGCTTCCCAAGTACTTCTCCTCAAAACCACGTGATTTCCAAGGTTGTGGAATCGAAAAGTTATTCCGGTGTTGGTAGACTTGTAAATAATGAAGGATAATATGTTATTGGTGACTGTTGTTTATAACTGTAGGGTTTATTAATCTTATGGGAAATGCTGCGCAAAAAACCAATATTACACAAGTAGTGGGGCTAGGCTGATGCCACCCCACATTCCTTTGTTGCCAGATGTATCCAAGATGAGGCGATGATGTCATCCAATATGGGGATGTGTAAGCTTGGCAACAGCACATGACGTCTTCCAAGATAGCGTGTTTTGGCGGGATGTTTGAATTTTCGTGGGAAGATAGGTCAACTGGGATAACTCCACTAACCTAACTGCATCCCCCAGAAAATGGCAGGATGTTCAAATTCCATCAGGACGATGCAACACACCTCTACTAACATAAGAAAATGGCGGGAAAATAGGTCACTTGGGCTACCTCTACTAACTTAAGTCATCCGACCGTCACTTCTTCCTAGGGACTGGTGGGAAGTCTGAATTTTGAAGGTAAGATAGGTCCATCGGGTTATTTCTACTAACATAAGAAAATGGCGGGAAAGATAGGGCAGTTGGGCTACCTCTACTAACCTAAGTCATCGAACCGCCATCTCTTCCTAGGAATTGGCAGGGAAAAGGACCCAGCCTGTGCTGGGCACAAGTTTTTATTTTGCATACAGTCTTTGTTCGAACAATTTGAGGCACTACCGCCATCCAGTGTGGTCACGATGGGGTCCAGAGTCCAACTGACCTAGTACACAGTACAACCACCAGAGGGAGCTGTCATCTGCTCTGTGATGTAATCCAAGATGGCTGTCTCGAGAGAGGAAGGAGTGTACATTATATGTTTTGGAAAAATTTACTTAGGGATCTACTATATTTATCACACTGATACAAAACACTCACTCTAACATGCTTGGGGTCACACCACACAGCCCACAGACATGTAAAATACTTCTAAATAATGCACTACAAACAACTCCTAAATTACTGAAATAATTTCAGTACAGACCTGCAAACTTCTCCTAAATAATGCAGTACACTAATGTGCAGACACAAAATCAACTTGTAAACTGCACAAATAATGCTTGGCACAGCCTACAGACCTGCTTGCAAAATAATACAATATACGCTCAAACAACGCATGCAAGCACTGCCTGCCGCCCCCTGTCCACTGGACTGCACAGGCTACAAGTGGCCCTCATGAAGTGATGCGGCTGTCAGTTGCCAAGTCACACACAGGTGCCCACAAGCATAAGGTGGCGGCATCCCTTTCGTAGCAGACACCTGAGAAATTCCTCTTGAAATATGTGATCACCTAGGCACCGTTGCTGACGCGACTGGACGGGATCGAAGACCTATTTGCAGAGTGTAGATGCTCCAAAGCACGCGGGTCGAGGAAACAGCTCTCACGCCGCTGCTGCCTGCAGCGAGCATGTGGAAGTTGCTTCTGTTTTTGGGTATATGGTTAGAGTTCTCTGAATGTTATACTGACGTCACAGAACACCATGCCACACTCATGCCAGCCCCATATTCGAGACACATCTGGCCACACTTACCTGCCAAGGTGACTACACACCATTGCAAGCGCATTTAACAAGGTTCTCAATATTATACTGATGTCACATCGCTACATAAAAAATAAGAACCGGGTCGACCTCTTGAAAATTGTATAGTGTCCCAGGAATCGTTAACGCTCGCTTTCTTGATGTCTCAGCTTGTCCACATGGAAAAATTCTTTATCTAACAGAACCTGTTCACGAAAATAGCGCAGAATAATGTCGAATGCATTCTCTCTCGTGTTCCTAACGTGGCACCCCATCCATCACATGTTACCCTTACTGCTTTCAACATACGCAAACGTTCTCACAGCCATGTAGAGACTATTATATCCCAGCACAAAGGATGAGTCGAGCACTACGATTGGCTCTTATCGAATTTTCCCTCCAAATTACTGATGCAGCAGGTGTGAAAGCACCATCCACCTTTTCTTTCTTTCTGCAGGCGAGACTTTCAGCGGTAATAAAACTATTTTACGCAGATCGTCACATTGCACCGACAAATAAACCCTGCAAATTGCCCCTACATATCGTCAAACACAGAAAGACTCTTACTCAATTACACCACGCTTCCACTGAGGACAGGAGCTTGTACATTAGAGCGTGAAACCTACCCCCAACCCATCAATATATCACCATGTACCGTGTCGATGTAGTAAATGTACAGTTCTTATCCTCAGCCATACATCCAACTCCAACATGTGACCAGAGCGACCTCAACGGAGCAAAGTCCCTCTCAGAGCTGTTTTATAAATTCAGGCTTGTTTCCCCTCGGCACAAACGCGTTACTGTTTCTGGTCCAGACCTCCTTATTTGCTTTTCTACACCTATCTCCAGACTCTGGGATTACAAGAACACATGTATTTTCGGATGGTTTGCCGGAATATCATACCATTTTCGCGCTACTTCTCGATATCAAGCACACAGCAGTATCTTACCAATCGCTCACACAACATAATTCGGAAGATATAGACTGGAAATTATTTCTGTACAAACCCGAAACTTAAGCACTTATCCCGCCTGCAAAGACCTTTACATGAGAACTCAAAACAAATAGACGAAAATGATATTTCCACTCGCGAATACCGATCTCGGTGATGTAACAGATTCGAAATCATCACTATAATTTACAAAGTCAACTAAGGTGTTTCTCATGTCTAGAGAACCAAGAAACGTGTCCTCCACCTGCTATATGCGGACATGACAATCGATGTTCTCTCATCTAAATAAAGATGTGAGATGAGAAGAAGCACTCAACCGAATAATTTACGTGGAAGGGAATAATAGTCCAGCGCAAACACATGTCCACATTCAATCTTCTCAATTTTTAACGTGATCACGAAAGCTATCCAACACATACTGAGTATTAGTTCGCTATTCGGCCGTCTAGAGGATGACACAGTTAACTCAGCTACATTCTTGCATTCCAACAGACCTCTCCATACGGACGACTCCTACAGTTAACGAGACATGTGAATCATTCACGCACAAGTCACCGGCGCTGCAGGCCAGGCACACATAGACAGAATCATCCTACAAAATTGGCCTTATGTATATTTTATCCCAGTACTTACAACTAAATGTTACGATTGCGGTCTCAGTTGAACAACATTTGACAATTAGCGAAGTATCGGAAATACACCCTGCTGATGGTGGTGGCTCTGGAAATAGAAATATCACTACCATTCTTATGACTCGACATACTCTTCCCTTTGCTATCACAGTACTCCAAGTCAAATCCATACCCTCCTTGCGACTGGACATAGTCATTACCTTTCCACATACACATTTTTTTTAAGCCTGATGCTCAATGCAAACCTATCACACAACCTCCTCCCCCCCTACTACTAAGTATAATACTTCATCAATAACTGTTTGGTAGTGATACGAAATAATACTTACCGAGAATCAATGATGGGTCGAGATTTCCATAAGTTTATCTTGCAAGTGTTACCACTGTGTCTTAGAAAGAGACACATAATCATCTTACAGTGAATGTTTAAAAAAAAAAAAACCGCAACCATATTACCATCACAAGTGGTCTTGGTTATACAGAGGCATACAAGTATCAATGGTAAAAGCTACACTCGCTTTATAAATCGAGGTATGGCATTACTTACGAATCATATGGTTTTTTTGTCAAGACAAGTACCATGATGGTGATCATAGGAGTGTATATTATCACACCAACAGTGTGCTTACAGATCGCTGATGGTGCAAACTCGTAACAGAATCGCTGAATTTTGAAACTGATTCGGCTAAGGATCGTGGTATGAAACCGGTATTTGCGAATCCGTCACGACACCACAGCTAGATATTTCTACAGTATTTGTAATACATTCTGTCTCGATGCCATGTCAGTGATATATCCACTGGGCTATAGGCAATACTTGATTGAGAAGGATCTCAAACAGTAGTAGATGGTTTGATGAGGTCGTGAGAAATCTAGACTAACTTTTCAAATCTTTAATGCTACGCTATCCACCAGAAATTCTGTCTGGGATTTGGAATCGTCCCTCCATTCAAGCACATACCTGCGTTGGACCATATAGAGAAGCCATTTAAGGTCCACTGGTGCATGTAACATCAGTATAAGATTGAGAACCTTGTTAGATGCACTTGCGATGGTGTGTAGCTATGCACACTCATTTTACGGCGTTGCATCAGTCATGCTGGGCAGGTAAGTTGGGCTAGATGCGTCTCACATATGGGGCCAGCGTGAGAGCATCTTGGAGTTCTGTGACGTCAGTGTACACTTGGAGAGCTCTAACTGTATACCCGTAAATAGAAGCAACTTTCAGATGCTCGCTGCAGGCAGCAGCAGCGTGGGAGCGGTGACCTCAATGTGTGCACACCTCGGAGTATCTGCACTCTGCAAATAGGTCTTCGCTCCTGTCCAGTCGCATCAGCAACAGTGCCTAGGTGATCAGGTATTTCAAGAGGAATTTCTCAGGTGTCAACTATGAAAGGAATCCCGGCCCCTCCTGCTTGCGGGCACCTGTTCGTGACTTGGCAGCTGATGGCCGCGTCACTTCACTGAGTAGCCTGTTCGGTCCAGTGGACAGGATGTGGCAAGGGATGCTTGTGTATATTGTTTGAGTGTATATTGCATTATTTAGCGAGTAGGTCTGTAGGCTGAGCTATGCATTATTTGGACAGTTGATTTCATGTCTGCACATTAGTGTACTGCATTGTTTAGTAGGACTTTGCAGGTCTGTACTGAAATTATTTCAGTAATTTAGGAGTTGTTTGTAGTGCATTATGTAGTTTACATGTCGGTGGGCTGTGTGGTGTGACCCCAAGCATCTCAGAGCGTGTGTTTTACATCAGTGTGGTAAATATAATAGAGCCCTAAATAAACTGTTCCAAAAAAAATAGAGCACACTCCTTCCTCTCTCCAGACAGCCATCTTGGGTCACATTACAGAGCAGATGACAGCTCCCTCTGGTGGTAGTACAGTGTACCAGATCAGTTAGACTTTGGACCTCATGGCGACAACACTGTTTCCCACCATTTCCCCCACCATCTTGGATTACATCACATGAGGGATGACAGCACCCTCTGGTGGTGGTACTGTGTACTAGGTCAGTTGGAGTCCGGATCTGTGGTGAACACACTTAATGGCTGTACTGAATCAAATTGTTTAAATAAATAGTGCATGCAAAATAATAAAGAGTTATGTCCAGCAAGGCTGAGTCCTCTCCCGATCATTTCCTAGGATGATGTGGCGGTCGGGTGACTTAGGTTTATGGAGGTGGCCCAACAGTCCTTTGATTCCCGCCATTTCCTTAGGTTAGTAGAGATAGCCCGATTGACCTATCTTCCCTCCAAAATTCAGACTTCCTGCCAATCCCTAGGAAGAGGTGACGGTTGGATGACTTAGATTAGTAGAGGTAGCCCAAGTGACCTATTTTCCCGCCATTTTCTTAGGTTAGTAGAGGTGTGTTGCATTGTCCTGATGGAATTTGAACTTCCCATCATTTTCTGGGGGAAGGGGTTAGGTTAGTGGAGATAGCCCAATTGACCTGTCTTCCCACCAAAATTCAAACTTACCACCAAAATCCGCCATCTTAAAAGACGTCATGCACTGTTGCCAAGTCTACATGCCGCCATTGTGGATGACGTCATCGTCGCCATCTTGGATACATCTGGAAACAATGGAATGTCTGGTGGCATTGACCTAGCCCCAGTATTTGTATAATGTTGGTTTTTTGCGCAGCGTTTTCCATAAGCTTAATAAACACTACAGATATACACAACAGAGTCTCCAATAATATACATTGCTGGAAATAAGATAGTACACCTGAAAAGACGATGTCGATTTTGATGTGATGAGAGTATATGCCACCTACAGGATGGTAGATGTATCGATAATGTTTTCAACGTTGTCCACCAACAAATAGTGTAGTGGCACAGGTACCAGAGTACTGTCTGTGTGTACTCTTTAATAGGGAATGGTCACACCAAGAGTGTTCCATGTGGTGCAAAAGCGTGATGCAAGTAGACACCCATGCCACAGAGACACACTCATGCTCCCACAGCCAACTGAGCGAGTTTGAAAGGGGTTAAATTGTGATCTTCCGAGTGAGTGGAGAGATGATCCCTTCACAGACTGGCCAGGTAAGTTGGATGTGCTGCTCAGTTATTGCAGCGGTTTGCTATCATTGGGCACACTCACACTGCAGATGATGTTCTTGACGTCCATGCAGCACATATGTCTGCCAGGATCGTCATATTGTATGAACAGACTTAACATATCATACAGCAACCACAGCGCAGATAAGAGGGTTTGGGAGCCCAGAAATGTCAATATGAACCAATGCAAATCGGTTGTTAGCAGTGAGATTACAGGCATACACACCTCTAGCCCTTCTTCCTCTCGCCCCTCAGCACAGAAGTGATTGGGTCGAGTGGTGGCGTCAGAGAATCGCAATTGAGATGGAATGACGTGCTGCTGTGTTCAGTGATGAAAACAGATTCTGTCTGCGGGCAAATGATGGTCGTTTGCGCTACGATGTACTCCAGGTGAGCACTGTCGCATAGAATTCATTTGTCCAAGACACACTAGTCCCTCTGCAGGCCTTATGGTCTGAGGTGTGATAAGCTACAACTCTTGTTCACCTTTGATGTTTCTCGAGAGGACGCTGACCAGCGGTCGGTATGTCCAGATGGTTTTTACCACTGTTCGTTTGTTGATTTTGCACATACTGCCCATGAACTTGAATGTGCTCTACAAGATGTGCAGAAACTTCACTGGAGAGCAATATCGTTGGACTTGTCTCCAATGAAGCATGTGTGGGATATGATAGGACGAGAAGTGACTTGTGCCGCTGGTCAGATATCAACTGCTACAGAGCCGGTGCGACCGAGCGGTTCTAGGTGCTTCAGTCTGGAACAGCGCGACTGCTACGGTCGCAGGTTTGGATCCTGCCTCGGGCATGGATGTGTGTGGTGTCCTTAGGTTGGTTAGGTTTAAATAGTTCTAAGTTACAGGGGACTGATGACCTCAGATGTTGAATCCCATAGTGCTCAGAGGAATTTGAATCATTTGAACCCAACTGCTACAGAGGTGTGTGAGCTGGTCAAGCAGGCGTGATGTAATGTGTCCCCAGACAGTACTAGCCATCTCTACTGTCGAGTGGGTGCCAAAGTCAGTGCCTGCATTGGGCCCATGGCTGTTACAGCAAATACTAATATGATGTTTCGGCATAGGTCGATATGTGGTATGTCAGAACTGCTTATGCTGTTTATCTGTAAATGTAAATGTAAATGTAATGCACTGTTGCAACAATAAATCTTGAGGGAATTGGAAACTTCTAGAAGACTATACTAATTTTTTTTTTCTGGAAGAGTATATTAGAAACTATAAGGGACCCAAGATAGAACCCTGTGGTACACAATTCCTGATTCCTATCAGCTCAGAGTGCATGCTGCGGGATAGAAAAATAAGCGAGACACTATGAATTCTAGCATGCAAATCGGATAAATGGTTATTTCTGCCAGATGTAATTGGAAAGTAAGCATGCATAAAGTGGGCTGCTGGTTTACAGATTCTGGAGGGATTTCTGGAGGCTTTCCACGATGGTGGTCTCTTCGTGAGCGAGCGCCTAGCCCGGACTAGAGGCGCAGCTACCGAGGTTCACCCTTCAGTGTTCTTGGCAGCCTACCGTAACTTCTGCAGCACCGTCATCGGCAGGAACCCCGACCTTCTCGTACCAAACGCCTTGGCAGAGGAGATGTCTGCCGCAGTGAACGATGCTGTGACAGCTGTGCAGGTAAGATCGATTGAAACAGTGAGTTTACTGACTATGAAAGTACACACGTGCAGTGGCTGTTCAGAAGAAACTAAATTAATCATGGTTACTGAGTGGCGAATTGATGCAAGTTCAGAGTGGCCATACTGTGGCTTCACTACATTAACTAGAAAACACAAGTTCACAGACACCTATTGACACAGTTCTGATAGCAATGAACACAGGTCCACAGACCCTTATTGACACAGTTTTGATAGCAATGGTGCGTAGGCACAGTTCACAGGAGACATGACCCTCTTCACTCCCCGACGGTGCACGCCGGCTGTGTGACAGCGAGTATGGTGCACAACGACACTGCTCTGACAGTAACTTCCGGACGTGGGCAGCGTCCGACCTCAGACTGAACTGCCCTGCTGGCCTCAGGCGACGCTGTTTCAGTGCAGAGGCGCCGTGGTGGACCCTCGGAACGAAGGGAGGCGCGGCTTCTTTCTATCATCTCGTTGGCACCTCGTGATATTGCTTTGCTGTGCTGTATCTCTGTGGTGGTCGATACTTCTTGCGCCACTCTCGATAATCAATGACACCATATTTGTACCGCTAAACCTCGATGGCATGTAGAGCGTGTCTTGAGGAACAAAATGATGATACCAATTTGTGTCCGGAAATGTCATCCAGAGACGTTACAGTGCATCAAAGTTATAGACGTTGGCACTTGTATATGTGTGTGTGTGTATGGTAATTCCGTGATGAAGTTACAAACTTTCTGGATTGACGGAAAATGGTAAATGTATCAATCCGAGGTAAGGGACTGTGGTCCGGAAACAAACGAGTCGAAAGTTACAAGCATTTGCCAGTGGAGTAAACGTGCTCGTACTTTTGTTGCTAAGACTGTAGGTCAGGCAAGTTTCAGAGGTGATAGTATGAACCAAAACAAGAACAAAATGTCTAGTATAAATGGGCTCTAAAATGTATACGTGAAGAGCTTGAGCACTTATTGAATAGAGGAGATGTTTCACAGTAGCGAAGATGAATAAATGACCTTAGCTCTTCAGGTATGCATTGGACAGACCATGTTTACTGGAAATTTCTTTCCTGTTTTGGTCCATACCTCTGAAAGTGCCTCCCCTACACTCTTACCAACTACAGTACTAGTACATGTATTCCGCTGTCAGAGGCGCCATATCGATTTTCGCTTTTAACTTTCGACTCGTTCTCTACCGGACCAAGGTGCCTTGCTTCGTTTACCCATCATGCCTAAAAGTTTGTAACAACTTCACGGAAACACCATGTACGTTGATGCATACACAGGCGCTGGCGTCTATATCTCCGAAGCACTGTAGCGTCGTTGGATGATGTTTCAGGACACTGGTTCCTATCCCCATTTTGTTCCTCAGGACGCGTTCTACATCTCCTCGAAGTTTAAGGTTGTAATTTTGAAACCCCCTGTATATCGAGTCTCTCTTCTAAAAGCGGTCAGGAGTACTTCCTTTGGTGTTCGGAGGATATTTGCAGTTTCATTTTTGCTTTGTGTCAGCCGAAACAAGTATTGCTCATGACTTCTTTCATGCGGCACCCACTGTCAAACGGTAATGTTAGGTTTGTTTCCCTTTACAAAGCCGGCCGGAGTGGCCGTGCGGTTCTAGGCGCTACAGTCTGCAGCCGAGCGACCACTACGGTCGCAGGTTCGAATCCTGCCTCGGGCATGGATGTGTGTGATGTCCTTAGGTTGTTGTTGTTGTTGTGGTCTTTAGTCCTGAGACTGGTTTGCTGCAGCTCTCCATGCTACTCTATCCTGTGCAAGCTTCTTCATCGCCCAGCACCTACTGCAACCTACATCCATCTGAATCTGCTTAGTGTATTCATCTCTTGGTCTCCCCCTACGATTTTTACCCTCCACGCTGCCCTCCAATACTAAATTGGTGATCCCTTGATGCCTCAGAACATGTCTTACCAACCGATCCCTTCTTCTGGTCAAGTTGTGCCACAAACTTCTCTTCTCGCCAATCCTATTCAATACTTCCTCATTAGTTATGTGATCTACACATCTAATCTTCAGCATTCTTCTGTAGCACCACATTTCGAAAGCTTCTGTTCTCTTCTTGTCCAAACTATTTACCGTCCATGTTTCACTTCCATACAAATACTTTCAGAAATGACTTCCTGACACTTAAATCTATACTCGATGTTAACAAATTTCTCTTCTTCAGAAACGCTTTCCTTGCCATTGCCAGTCTACATTTTATATCCTCTCTACTTCGACCATCATCAGTTATTTTGCTCCCCAAATAGCAAAACTCCTTTACTACTTTAAGTGTCTCATTTCCTAATCTAATACCCTCAGCATCACCCGACTTAATTCGACTACATTCCATTATCCTCGTTTTGCTTTTGTTAGTTAGGTTTAATTCTAAGTTCTAGGCGACTGATGACCTCAGAAGTTAAGTCGCATAGTGCTCAGAGCCATTTGAACCAACCCTTTACAAACAATACGATTTTGAAAGCGGAATTTTACGTGCCTATACTACAGGGTGATATTTTCCACTGTGTTCAATTCTAGGGATTTATCGCTCAGAGGATACGGAACAAAAAATCTCTAATGAACTTATGTCTGGAAATGCATGTTTTCCATGCTAGAGACCATTTATTCATACATACATTGTTACAGAGACTGTGGTCTACTTCACGTTGGACCATTCAGCTATATTTACAGTATGGATGGTTTCCTCCTAGAGGGTGGTACTGTTTCTCTTACGTCATGCCCTAGCGCCTTCTCCTGCCATAGTAATTGGTAATATTGTGTCCGATTCGCTACTCTTACTGACTCACCTTGTAGTGGATGTGGTAACAGGTTTTTTACACATGGTTCCATATTCGAATCGAGAGTTAACGACATGGTATTCACTTACGGAAAGGAAAATGACAACGGGCGGCGGTCTGCAAGGTTGTATGGGGAAACCTATCCGCGCCGAGAACAACCACAGCATTCAGTGCTTGTTAACAGTGTTTCGCCATTTGTCTGAGACAGGATCGTTTCAGGAAGCAGGAAATCATGAAGGACACAGCCGAAATGGTCGGACACCAGACTTGGAGGAAAATGTGATTAACGCTGTGGAAGGCGACCTCCGAGTCAATGCCAGGCAGTTGGCCCGCAAGTACAGGGTAAGCCAGGCGACCGTGTGGAACATTCTCCATGACAGCTGTTACTACAGCGCGTGCAGGGCTTATTAGCGACAGACTGTCCACATCTGGAGCAGTTTTCTCACTGGCTTCTTCACCAGGCAGCCACGATTCCGCGATTTGTGTCATCAGTCCTATTTGCAGATGAGGCCACGTTTACGCGGAGTGGTATCTTCAACTTTCGTAAGAGCCATCTGTGGGATAGCAAGCAGAACTTCCATGGTATGGTGACAGCGAATCATCAGCATCGGTGCAGCCAGACTGTGAGGGGCCGGGATAACCAGCTACTGTATTTTGCGACCAGCTTCCTTCTACGTTCCCTAACAGGCTGGAACTATCGGCGTTTTCTTTGCGGGCGACTTTGCCTCCCTTGCTGAAAGAAGTGCCATTGATACACTCCTGGAAACTGAAATAAGAACACCGTGAATTCATTGTCCCAGGAAGGGGAAACTTTATTGACACATTCCTGGGGTCAGATACATCACATGATCACACTGACAGAACCACAGGCACATAGACACAGGCAACAGAGCATGCACAATGTCGGCACTAGTACAGTGTATATCCACCTTTCGCAGCAATGCAGGCTGCTATTCTCCCGTGGAGACGATCGTACAGATGCTGGATGTAGTCCTGTGGAACGGCTTGCCATGCCATTTCCACCTGGCGCCTCAGTTGGACCAGCGTTCGTGCTGGACGTGCAGACCGCGTGAGACGACGCTTCATCCAGTCCCAAACATGCTCAATGGGGGACAGATCCGGAGATCTTGCTGGCCAGGGTAGTTGACTTACACCTTCTAGAGCACGTTGGATGGCACGGGATACATGCGGACGTGCATTGTCCTGTTGGAACAGCAAGTTCCCTTGCCGGTCTAGGAATGGTAGAACGATGGGTTCGATGACGGTTTGGATGTGCCGTGCACTATTCAGTGTCCCCTCGACGATCACCAGTGGTGTACGGCCAGTGTAGGAGATCGCTCCCCACACCATGATGCCGGGTGTTGGCCCTGTGTGCCTCGGTCGTATGCAGTCCTGATTGTGGCGCTCACCTGCACGGCGCCAAACACGCATACGACCATCATTGGCACCAAGGCAGAAGCGACTCTCATCGCTGAAGACGACACGTCTCCATTCGTCCCTCCATTCACGCCTGTCGCGACACCACTGGAGGCGGGCTGCACGATGTTGGGGCGTGAGCGGAAGACGGCCTAACGGTGTGCGGGACCGTAGCCCAGCTTCATGGAGACGGTTGCGAATGGTCCTCGCCGATACCCCAGGAGCAACAGTGTCCCTAATTTGCTGGGAAGTGGCGGTGCGGTCCCCTACGGCACTGCGTAGGATCCTACGGTCTTGGCGTGCATCCGTGCGTCGCTGCGGTCCGGTCCCAGGTCGGCGGGCACGTGCACCATCCGCCGACCACTGGCGACAACATCGATGTACTGTGGAGACCTCACGCCCCACGTGTTGAGCAATTCGGTGGTACGTCCACCCGGCCTCCCGCATGCCCACTATACGCCCTCGCTCAAAGTCCGTCAACTGCACATACGGTTCACGTCCACGCTGTCGCGGCATGCTACCAGTGTTAAAGACTGCGATGGAGCTCCGTATGCCACGGCAAACTGGCTGACACTGACGGCGGCGGTGCACAAATGGTGCGCAGCTAGCGCCATTCGACGGCCAACACCGCGGTTCCTGGTGTGTCCGCTGTGCCGTGCGTGTGATCATTGCTTGTACAGCCCTCTCGCAGTGTCCGGAGCAAGTATGGTGCGTCTGACACACCGGTGTCAATGTGTTCTTTTTTCCATTTCCAGGAGTGTAGTTCAAAGGGTCATGTGGCTGCTCCAGTTCACTTCCCCTGTGGTGTCACCGCCAGACACCACACTTGCTAGGTGGTAGCCTTTAAATCGGCCGCGGTCCGCTAGTATACGACGGACCCGCGTGTCGCCACTGTCAGTGATTGCAGACCGAGCGCCGCCACACGGCAGGTCTAGAGACACTTCCTAGCACTCGCCCCAGTTGTACAGCCGACTTTGCTAGCGATGCTACACTGACAAATACGCTCTCATTTGCCGAGACGATAGTTAGCATAGCCTTCAGCTACGTCATTTGCTACGACCTAGCAAGGCGCCATTACCAGTTTATATGGAGATTGTAAAACATGTACAGTTAAGAGCGATGTACACCAATTATGGATTAAAGTTAAGTATTCCAGCAACTACGTTCTTTTCTTGCTAGACTCAACTACTTTACATTGTTCCAGACCTCACGCCAGTCTGCGTGAGCTTAACGCGTGCTATTCGGCTACAAGTCATAGTGGATTGGCTGTCGGGTCAGTCCACTACATCCCCGTTATCCAAAGAGAACTGATATTCATCAGTTTCGAAGTGCTTAGAATAAAAAGGTTCACAAGGGTGTAGAAGTGCTACACTTGCCATGACTTAGGACTCCCAGTTAAGTGCTGTGGGCGAGACGCAGCAGTCTGCTACAAATACGCCAAAACGAGACACATTCATACCGATTGTACTGACAAGGCGCTTGCTTGCATGCTGTATAAGTACAGAAACCGCACTTGCAACAAAACAGGAGATTCGGAATGCCCCACATACAAACAGTTACTTGAAAAACTGATCGCTAAGACAGACTACAAGTATCAAAACTGTGCTTACTAAGAGTACGTCATGTGAAGAGGATTTTCATTCCATAAATCTCGACAGCACATACGAAGACAGTCACTACCAGAAACTCAACTCTCTACCCACCAGTGCGAGGTCTTGACGCCGCGCTATGTCAAGGCGGCAACAAATAGGCTTCCTGCCGAAGATGTTCTGTGATACTGAAATCCCCCTGTCATTGGTTGCCAGCGACACGGTACAGCGTCATTACTTACCGACAATGGAGCACATCGACCTAATGTGCATGCAAGTTGTCATGGACTATGGGTTAGCTAACTACCTAAACCGTGAAATGTACCAATCGGCTATCCTTATTGTTAAGAATAGAAAAATTAGAAATAGAATTAGTTAGTAACGATTGTCGAAAGGGTAGACATCACAAACAAGAACAACACGAAATTAATGACGACATGTGCACAAACAACTACACAGCTCACGATACTAGTACAGACACCCAAGGATACGCACAAACCACAGTCTTTGGAGAAAGCACCGTGAAAGAACACAAACATGACACACTGGATCGCAACAGGTTGTTGTGACGGGGAGGAAAATAAGTGCGGTTGAAGAGTTCAGACGAATGTGCATATACAAATGTTCGTTAAAAAATGTTAGTGCGAATTTTGGCTCTCACATAAGTCTCAGGGGACGATTTCCACACTTGGTGCATTAGTACACTGTTCCACTCCCGCGCATTAGTTATAGATTTCGAATTGATATTCACTCAGACATGAGTACAGTTTATGCTAGGGAACAAAAATTAGGCGATTATTATAGCAAAATCATTTTTCACGACACAGTTCAAGTAAGTTTTTATCAGAACTATTTATTGGCGTCGTCCTTTTCTTTCACACAATGAAATTAGCACTGGTGAGACGATTTACAGTTTTACTTTAATAATAATTTGACTCCGAGCCGCCAATAGCAGTATAATGTAGGGTGCTATAATCGAAAGTTAATCAACTCGAACAGAACCACAAGTCCTACTGTCGTCTTTGTTCTAACAGTTTTGGCGGGAAATCACAGATCGCCACATATTCACTTACGCCGATGTATACCTCGTAATTCGTACACACACAAATAATCGTAGCACTTCCAATTCACCAAATATATGCTTGCACACTTGCGCTATTAAACAATACTCTTTCACGAAATAAATCGGGGCCAAAAATTCTTACTCAAACGACCACATGGGCCACCCGCAAGTGGGGCTCGCTCGCCACCCACCCGTCAAATGACTGACCAAAGACTGACCAATGACTGACTCCTGGCCAAGATGGCCACTCGCTTACATAGGCTCGGATGTCTACACCCCAGATTATGCAAGTACCAATCTCACCAGTTAAGGTTACAAATTTTGACACATACATCCCTCAACAGAAATAATTACACCATCGGAATTGCACTAAAAAGTACATCTTATGTTTATGTTACATTAATTTCTAGGATTATTGCCGCGCGGGATTAGCCGAGCGGTCTGAGGCGCTGCAGTCAAGGACTGTGCGGCTGGTCCCGGCGGAGGTTCGAGTCCTCCCTCGGGCATAGGTGTGTGTGTTTGTCCTTAGGATAATTTAGGTTAAGTAGGGTAAGCTTAGGGATTTCACACACATTTGAACGTTTTCTAGGATTATTCTATCGCCCGTAAATCAAGTTTTAGTTTTGGCAAAATTTCGCCACTTAGCGCAAATTTGTTTGTTTACATCTGTGCTGCAAAGTTTTAACATAGAACTGCACATAGCACTGTTTTTAGACATAATCTATAGCGATCTACACATTGCGCAGCTCAAACTCTCCATATCTATAATAATTAATTAATTATTGGCGATAAATGTTAATAATAATTTGCAAACAATCAAAACTATAGCAAGTTAAGTCTATAGAATAACTTAACTAGTTTAAAATACGTGTGATGCCACCCAAAATATTATATACTGCCGTTCTTTACGTCGTGAATTTTCTATTGAATTTTATAAACAATTTCCCATCAAACTTTGTTTATTGTTTTTTACGATCTTAATTATTTATGAATTTTAACATATGACTATGGCACTCGATCCGCTATGACGAGACGTTTTTAATGATCCCTCGCTCATCTCTGTAAGTTGCATGGTTTTCGCGTAATGCACGAAAAACCCAACAATGACCCAAGCTGCGGGCCACATGGCCGCCCGGCGGCAGAGACCATCCCACCGACCGTTGCAAATCTTGCATACTAGACCTATTCATCTACTAAGGGGGGTTTGTACCATCACAGTATATAACACCAGAAGTGCAAAACCTACATCAAACCCGTGACATTCATCTGAGCGGGTTCACAAATGCAAATAGCACAGCACACAATACCACAATGCATGACGATGAACAGCACGGAAGGAAAAAAAGTAAAAACTTGAAGATTCCAAAACAACAGAAACAGGCGGAGAACCCAACACAACTTCAGCCACATAAACTCGAATGTAATCAAGAGCATATGACAAAAAACACTCGCAGCCCGAGCAGACAGCGAGAGAATGATCAGCCCCAGACAAATAACACAGACCTTGGGGAACAGTCGACATTAAAGCTGGAAGAAAGTATATGCCTTTTGAGGCTAGAAAACATACGCCATCCTAACAGCACTGCGACTTGTGACTGGAATTGGTAGTTCGAAATGTGGCATAATCTGCTATCCGACGACCGAGCAGACGGAAAGTCGTTTGCTGAAATCAGTCACTATACCGACAGACATCAGAGAAATGACTGCACTACTACACAGAGCCTGCACTAGAAGGGGCGAAAAATTCAATCTAGAAAATGTGTATAAAGACCTTGTGAGGGCCAACAGATTTCGATTACAGTGGAGAGGGATCTAAATGTCTCTATATACCTGACATCCGTGAAACTCTTACAACTGAATGCAAACAACCAGACACTAGTTGATATGGAGCTACTTAAACTAATGCATGAAGCGCACGCCGACGTTGTATGCTTGCAGGAACCTGACAACAGCAACGGCAGACTAGTAGGTTTTGACAGCAAACAAACCATTCTAACAGGTGCACCCAATGCGAAGGCTGTGATCGTCGTTACAAATCGAAACTTTACAGTTACACAGATAGCTCACCTACGTACCGAACACCTCACAACAGTGGAAACAGTGCACGAAGCCAAGAAGTGGGTTACTGCATTTTTATACTCGCAGTACCCGCACGATATTGAACCATATCTCAGTTACATCAAAGACGTTGTCGAATATACCAACAACAGAAACATGCTAAAACCTGTAGATATAAATGCTAGGGCGACGATACGGCACTTTGACACAATGGACGACTGGTAGCACCGACTGCATGAGGTGCTAAACGAACACAACCTCTACATCGTTAACAGTCTAAATCAGCGACACACCTACATAGCGCCAATGGGAGCCAGGAGCAGGATTGGCATAACAACTGCAAATGCAAATGCACTGCCACTTGACCTCTCATCTGTTACATTGCCAGATGCTAAGTTTTTTTGTTTGCAGATGATACAAACATTGCAATAAGTAGCAAGTCAAGTACAGATTTAGAAACAACTACTACTCAAATTTTCACTGACAGTAATAGATGGTTTAAAGCTAATTCACTGTCTTTAAACTTTGTGAAGACCCACTATATGCAGTTCAGAACCTGTAAGAGATTTCCTGTAAGAGATTTCCTTCCAGCAGATCGAAGAGGTCCAAGCTCCGTAAGAGTCCCATAGTCCTCGACAGAGCTTAGGGGACGATGCGGCAGACCTACACCGCTGTACCAGGCAAGGTCCTAGTGCAGGTGGTTTGCCATTGCCTTCCTCCGAATGAATTATGATGAAGACGACACAACAACACCCAGTCATCTTGAGGCAGGTGAAAATCCCTGACCCAGGAGGGAATCGAACCCGGGACCCCGTGCTCGGTAAGCGAGAACTCTACCGCGAGACCACGAGCTGCGGACTCTGGGACTGCAAGCCGATAATAAATTGAGTTGGGAAGGACGTACCACAGAATTGCTTAAGCGACTAAATAAGTCTGTATTTGCAGTGAGAATGATGTCAATTGTAGGAGATATAAATATAAAAAAAGTTGCATACTTTGGTTACTTTCATTCTGTTAAGTCATATGGGATCATATTCTGGAGCAACTCATCAACCCGAGCAAAAGCCTTTAGGGTGCAAAAGCATATGATAAGAATCATTTGTGGTGTAAATTCAAGAACATCATACAGAAACTTATTCAAGGAGATTTGTATTATAACCACTGCTTCTCAGTATATGTATTCCTTAATGAAATTTGTTGCAAGTAATACATCTCTATTCCTACCAATAGCTCAATACATAGTATCAATACTAGGAATAAGAACAATCTACATAAACACCTAAAATCACTTACCTTGGTCCAAAAACTGGTCCAATATTCAGGAACACACATTTTCAATAAATTGGCAGCAACCATTAAAAACTTGGTTTGAGATAAAGCACGGTTTAAACGGAGTTTGAAAGACTTTTTGATAGGGAACTCCTTCTACTCTATAGATGAATATCTTAACAGAGACTGTTAAGCCACTAAGTAAAACTGTCTGTTAGATTTCAGTTTTGACAGCACTTGGACACAACAGTCAAGATTATCTATTTTGTGTATGACAAATTTATTAACACTGCATAACAATGTTTCATTCTGACAGCGTGTTAATTCTGTAAGTATTAGCTGTTCCAGTTTACCGCATTGTATTCACCCATTTCGAATTCCGCCCCGATAGTTGAATGGTCAGCGTGACGGACTGTCGTTCTATAGGGCCCGGGTTCGATTGCCGTCGGGGATTTTCTTCGCTCAGGGACTGGGTGTTGCGTTGTCTTCATCATCATTTCATCCCCATCCAGGGCGCAGGTCGCCCAATGTGGCGTCGAATGTAATAAGACCTGCACCAAGGCGGCCGGACCTGCCCCGGAAGGGGCCTCCCGGCCAATGACGCCAAACGCTCATTTCATTTAGCTATTTCGACAACCTTCTGACAAATGATCAGGGTTGTAAGTATTATATTAATATGTTTTATGTTTTGATGTTATACTATCTGACATGTTCCACTCCCACGAGAATCATCTCTTTTGTGTGTCTGTTGAACGAACACTGAATTTAATGTAATCATGAACAAAGACACACAGATACTCATACCCACACAGGACAGACATCAGTGATTGTTATTTCATAAGGCTGACTGGGCAAAACTAAGACAGATGAATGAGGCCTTCCACCTACATGCAGTTGCTGCTAAAAAAACTCCTCCCCGATGACGAGCAACAGTCGGATGAACAGATTCAAGCTGTACAGTGAACCTTAATGAACTCTTGCTATGAATATGGTACCGTCATTATTCCCTTTGCATGTGAGGAGGTCGCGCTAGCGATTGCCAAACTAAAGAACAAAACAGACCCTGGGCTAGATTGTATTCACTCGGAGACTCTGAAAATTGTCGTTCCACAGATTGTTCCATACCTGAAGCATCTCCTCAACGAAGCGCTATGGCTGGGACGGGTACCTGACATCTGGAAAACAGCAAATGCCGTCATAATTAAAAAATCAGAGGACAAGGACCCCTCAGATCCAAAAAAGCGCGTAGATTTATACGCTTAATTGACACCTTGGCCAAGGTCCAGGAACGATTTCTGCGTTCCTTGGCCTTAGTCCGCACCAGTCCGATTTCAAGACGGGAAAAATCTATAGATGACGCATTAAATAAAGTTCTAACGGCTGTTCATAACACAGAAAACAAATACGTAGTTGGTATGGTTATAGACATTTCAGGCACCTTTGATAATCTCTGGTGGCCCGCAATGTTTGCAACATTCAGAGAGATGCCGGTACATAAGGCCCTCTGCGACAGCCTCTCGGACTACTGTAGAAAGAGGATTCTTGAATGGCGCGCGGGAAGTCAGAAAGTGATTAAAAGAATCACCAAAGGTTGCCCACAGGGTTCAATCTGTGGGCCCATCTTTTGGGATATCGCCTTTGAACCCCTCCTACATTAACTGGATTGAAACAGCCGTGTCAACGGGGCGATAGCATACGTAGACGACATCCTGGTGGAATCTCTGCGCATTGGTGCGCAACTTGGTCAGCACAGCTACTTGCAAGCATCAGCCAGTGGTGCAAACATAATAAACTTTAGATGGCTCTACACAAAACAGTTTATATACTGCTCAAAGGAAAGCTACAAAGTAATCCAACCATAAAACTACACGACATTGGCATACGCAGAAAACGATAAACACGATATCTCGGTGTGCTACTCGACGAACGACTGTCCTTTGACGAACACATCAGAACAACGACTGACAGGGCTGCCAAGAGCATGAACAAGCTGGCCAGACTCAACATAACACACTTTAGGGAACCGTCGAGAACTTACCATTGTGTGCTCTTTGAGTCTGAAGTCTGTTTTGCAGCCAGTGCGAGGGCCCACCGAGTACGTCTGGTGACGAATAGGACCCGTGCGTCGAGGGCAGAGAAGAGACCTGGTAAGGCAGTCGGGAGCTTTCAACATTGTGCCAACGGAATCTCTGCGTGTGGTGCTTGAAACCTTGCTCATCGACATAACAATTCGGCTTTGGGCTGCAATGGACTGGCTGAGGAGGGGGAAACGGGATAAGGTAATCGAGTTTACCGGACAGAACATCAAAGAGAAGCGCCAACTCGTTAAATGGCGGATGGATACCTCGCAAAGGGAATGGGAGTTATGAGATAAGGGCCATAGAGTATATCATTTCTTCCTGCACATGAAGGCATGTCTGAGACTGAGCCATGTCAACCCCGGGAGGCGCACTTAAATTGCATAGGCTGCAGACAGACTGCTACTTGTACATGTGGAGAACTTAGATCCCCAGAACACATATTTTTTCACTGTCACCGATACAGAACAACACAACAGACAGCCCCGCAGTACAACAATAACTTGATACGGTCAACAAGAGATACAGATGAGTGGGAAATAATCAATAAAATCGATGATGACGTCTCAAGAACATTACATGACGAATACAGACAGATACGGTCATATGACAGAACACTGCAACAAACAGCAAATACTTTCGCCAACGCGTACTGCAGACAACCTTACACAACATCTAGAATGATTAAACTGTATTAGAATAAACAATGTAATGCCATCAACGCTGTAAACGAGTTATAGCTTAAGTATAAAAAGCAGGCATATCCATCTCGCGGTCATTACACCACTGTTGGGTTGTAACACTTGTAACTGGATACTTAGTATAAAAGCAACGTAATAGGTAGTCGAATTAAGTCCGGTGATGTTGAGGGAATTAGATTAGGAAATGAGACACTTAAAGTAGTAAAGGAGTTTTGCTATTTGGGGAGCAAAGTAACTGATGATGGTCGAAGTAGAGAGGATATAAAATGTAGACTGGCAATGGGAAGGAAAGCGTTTCTGAAGAAGAGATATTTGTTAACATCGAGTATAGATTTAAGTGTCAGGAAGTCATTTCTGAAAGTATTTGTGTGGAGTGTAGCCATGTATGGAAGTGAAACGTGGACGATAAATAGTTTGGACAAGAAGAGAATAGAAGCTTTCGAAATTTGGTGCTACAGAAGAATGCTGAAGATTAGATGGGTAGATCACATGACTAATGAGGAGGTATTGAATAGAATTGGGGAGAAGAGGAGTTTGTGGCACAACTTGACCAGAAGAAGGGATCGGTTGGTAGGACATGTTCTGAGGCATCAAGGGATCACAAATTTAGTATTGGAGGGCAGCGTGGAGGGTAAAAATCGTAGAGGGAGACCAAGAGATGAATACACTAAGCAGATTCAGAAGGATGTAGGTTGCAGTAGGTACTGGGAGATGAAGAAGCCTGCACAGGATAGAGTTGCATGGAGAGCTGCATTAAATCAGTCTCAGGACTGAAGACCACAACAACAACAACACAACAGGTAAAATTCAAGACACATAATATAGGAACTGAAAGTTAATTAATAATCCCAAGAAATAACATACTTTACACGCCAATGTACATAATAGTTATCGTTTTTGTAAACAGAGTTTGGTAATATTAATGTGTAAATTAAACTGTAGCGAACCAGGACTGCAAGGCTCAAAGTAGTTCTGAGGCTGTCAGGCCAGGCTGCCTCAGGTAGGGTAACATTTCTCTCTCACTCTCTCTCTCTCTTTCTCTTTCTGTCTAAGTCTTTCCTGTCATCATAGTTCCTTAGAATTTGAATATTTTTGTGTTCTTTTTCATTTTATAATCTATGTTTAATTTATTATTACTGCCATTCTAATTACCGAAAACAGTAATTGCCGTTTGTAACAGGGAAAGTGTTGTGTTATCCACAGGAAAAGCCGTAAAATGAACGACCTGTTATAAAATGTAAGCCAACAGGTCTGTAAATGATCAATAAATCAAAGCAAATTATATCCCCTTTAACGTCCAGACGCATCTCAATTGTGTCTTCTGCGGTCGATGGATCAGACGAGGGGGTCCAGTTGCATGGCCTGCTCGTTCACCGGATCTCAACCCGTTCGATTTCTGGTTATGGGGCCATCTCAAAAATATCATGTATGCAGAGACCATCCAGATGTGGAGACACTGTAGCAACTTATTAATGCTGCCTTTGACACTGTTCTGATGCAGCCTGGCTTGTGTGAACGTCTGAGACAGAACATGCTACGGCACGTTCACGAATCAGTTGGCGCACATGGAAACCATTTTCAAGACATGCAGTAATTGCGGCTGCATGGTACAGGATGTATTAAGACTGCAGTCTCTGCAACAACATATGAGTGAATTAATGGTATCTAGCATGGATACCACGCATTTCCGGACATGAGATCACTAGAACTTTTTTGTTCCGTATCCTTTCATCGATGAATCCGTAGAGTTTGCACATGGTAGAATAAACCAGCGTGTATAGAGTGGTCCCAACATAGTTCGATGATCTTGGTACGTGCACAGAGAGAACGACAGTTTTATTCGAAGACAATAATACACAGAAGTCACCACTATTTATGGAGGTCCCCGCTACTGACAAAAGGTTGGACATGGCCTGTAACACTGTGAGCGATCACCGTGATCGGCAGTGCATGCTCTACAGGATGCCCTCTGGTGGCCGCGAGGTTGGTAAGGGGCTCCTGTGGTAGGGTGTCCCATTCCTCCATCAGCCTGCGTGAGGTGGCGGATCGTCGTTGGGGCATCTGGACGCACCCCACACGTCGTCGATGGGATTTAATGCACAGGAAAGGGCATGCCATTATATTCGGCGAACATCCTCTAGTTCCAAGACCTGATGGATATGCGCTGTTCGGACATCAGGACCAAATGAACCGCGGAAACACACTCATGTGGATGAAGTACAGTGTCATAATAGCGTTGACTGGTTGCTGAAAGCATAGGGACGGGACCAAAGAGGAGTAGGGGTCGCGCGCTCTTCCCGAATGGAAGCGGATTCTGTCTAGTGATTCCGGACATACCCTCGTACGGCGAGAGGTGCGAACACGTAATGCACACAGGAACAGTGTTGAACATCATTGTTTTGGTGGTAGAGGTGTTATGGTGCCTCTTCAATAGTGCATTCGCACCTGACTTCGTCTTTATGAATGACATCGAACAACCAATGTGCGTCATTTGAGAGGTGCGATCGGCTATGCCGAAATTTTTGTGGATTACCATGCGCAATCACACGATCGCATCGAACAGCGCAGACTGAGAAGCTCTTGGAAAGAGAGGGTATTCGGCAAATGGACTCTCCTCCTGATATACCTCGACTCCAGTTCCGTTGACCACATGTGGGATGCTTTGGGACGACGTACTGCGGCACACCCACATGCACCAGTGACCATCCAGCATCCGTGGGGGGGGGGGGGGGGGGGAGGAATGGAGCGCTTTGGCACAAGAACTCATTACCGTCTTTGTAGTCAGCGTGGGAACACTTTGCACAGCGTGCACTGGCCTGGGGTGATAACACACCCTATGAAGAACCGTGTCCCGCCTTTTTTGGTGTCCAAGATATCGGGGACTTCAGCGTAATTATTATCTTTGTTTAGAAGTCTCATTTTTTATCGTCTAATTTCTTGTTTCTTTCAGTTGCCTTCTCTTCTATACTGTAGCCTTTTTTTTTCCTGGTCGGTGGAAGCCCTTTCTCTTGATCTCGTGCATTTTATGTCAACTGTCTTCACCGGGAGTGCGGCTGTATTAATTCACCTGCCTATCGTCAAGATTGTACAGCGTTGACGAACCATTTTAGTGTTTGTGTAATGCAGCGCTCTAGTTTGTATGTGCTTGCTGACGCGTGACTCAAGTTTAGATTCGCAGCAACAGCTGGTGCAGATATTCGATCGGTTGTATTATAAGAAGCAATACAATTTAATCGGTGATTTATTCCGCTCCTATCTTTCTTTTGGCGGAAATTCTCACTTTGTGTGAATGCAACGCGAGGCATATGCACAGTAATCCTGCATGTTTGTTATTCCATAAATAAAGTTCTGAACGTCAGTCCAGAGCAAATTTTGAATCCACCTTCTTTGTGTTTCTATTCAGGTTTCATGGTGCTTAATAGGAAAAGTAAATATATTCCTTTGTACTACTGCGAGAACAAAAGGCTTTTGACTTGATAATCGTAGTCTTAAGATCACGTAGCTTTCCATACTGGGTAATTTCGTTGTGACAACCTTCCTAATAACTAAACTATATACATCCCTTAATTTGTGCCGGCCGCGGTGGTCATGCGCTTCTAGGCGCTGCAGTCCGGAACCGCGGGACTGCTACGGTCGCAGGTTCGAATCCTACCTCGGGCATGGATGTGTGTGATGTCGTTAGGTTACTTAGGTTTAAGTAGTTCTAAGTTCTAGGGGACTGATGACCTAAGATGTTAAGTCCCACAGTGCTCAGAACCATTTGAACCTTAATTTGTAAAACAGCTGTGCAGTATGAATCACATTACGGAATCGTTATAGTGTCTTGCGCTGGAGGTTCAACATCCGTCTCATTCACAAACGGCATTTGACACTCACGGGGTGTCACACGTATACTTCCTTTAATGTCATTGCGTAAACCAAGTTAATATAAATTCTACTTTGTAGTTGGATGTAACAATTCTAAATCTTTTTTAAAAGAATGATAATGATAACAACCTTACACAGGTAACTGCTCTTAAGTTAAAGTTTGTAACCATTTGTAATGTATAGCTGGCAATTAGTGCTGCTGGAACAGAAGAGCTCCTGGAAGCATACCGCAGTTTTTTTTAAAAAAAAGCATCGAATATTGCAAGGGTTAAATGGTTTTCAGGGGAGACAAGCACATGAACACGAATGTACATAATGCTTTGAAATTTGGCTAAATTACATTTTACGATTTTGCATAGACTCTAAGACTGCGCTATTATTTGGTTTATGAAAAATGTTTCAGATTAGTAATTCACAAAACTCTGTAGAATATTATTCTTATGCGCTTTGTGTAATCACCAGTTTACGAGTGCGGGATGCATCTTAAAGTAAATATTTTATGTTTCTAAATTTTTCGTCATCTTAATTACTGACTAGATTAATTACCGAGACTGCAATAAAATTATGTTCTCAAAATTCAGAATCTTGCAGTCATTAAAGCAAAACAGGCGATTGAAATTTTGGGCGTCCAAGCTTTCAATGTCAATATTTCATAAGCTAATTAACGTCAGATAATTCCAAATACGTGCTCGAAACGTTGGGAGCGTCTGCTTCCGAATGAGTTTTGACAATAACTCCTCTGCTGCTTATTTGTTCACAGTGTTTTTCCCATTATATGATGTCGTAAGTTTAATAGCTGTCACTTTTAATTATTCAGGCTTCAAGTGAAAGCAACTGCACCATTAGACTCATGAACATAAATGTAAGCAACAGACACATGTTTAATACAGATTATGTCTAAATAAAATTTTACATGTTACTGTACTGATTACATATTATGTGTGCAACTGCATTAGACATAGAATGAGAAACGAAAAGCGAAAAAATTTTAGCTGACCTTGGCAGCGGGAAATATGAATGGATTAGATCCCCACTTGCTATGCCTCAAGGGGTTTTCTGAAGTGTTGGCAGAAGAGCCAACACTGTGTTGCTAGAGGAGGCCAAAATGCACGCGTTTAATTACACGCTGACTGGCGTGAGGTCTGGAACAGTTAAGGGAATTAATAGTAGCAAATAAAGTACGTAGTTGATATAATACTTAACTTTAATCCACAATTGGAGTACATCGGTCTGATGGTTCATGCTTCATTAGATACATAGCAAAGGATAAATGGCGGCTTGCTAGGTCGTAGCAATTGACGTAGCTGAAGGCTATGCTAACTATCGTCTCGGCAAATGAGAGCGTATTTGTCAGTGAACCATCTCAGGCTAAGTCGGCTGTACAACTGGGCCGTGTGCTAGGACGTGTCTCTAGACCTGCCGTGTGGCGGCGCTCGGTCTGCCATCACTGACAGTGGCGACACGCGGGTCCGTCGTATACTAGCGGACCGCGGCCGATTTAAAAGCTACCACCTAGCAAGTGTGGTGTCTGACGGTGACACCACGTTTCAGTGGTCGTTCAGATTGTATCTGCGATGAGGCCAAACAACAACAGCATCGTTTACATATCTGAACATACACGAAGGTCCCAAAGCCGCTGACTCCAATGTACTTTCCTCGAAGTCTTCCGTAAACAAATTGGCAACAACAGGAGGCAAGCGGCTATCCATCGTAACTCCACCTGACTGCTCAGAGTACTTGTCATTCAATAGAAAGTAAGTCGAAGTCAACACATACCGAATTGGGTACATTAATACGAGGTGCATTCAAGTTCTAAGGCCTCCGATTTTTTTTCTAATTAACTACTCACCCGAAATCGATGAAACTGGCGTTACTTCTCGACGTAATCGCCCTGCAGACGTACACATTTTTCACAACGCTGACGCCATGATTCCATGGCAGCGGCGAAGGCTTCTTTACGAGTCTGTGTTTACCACTGGAAAATCGCTGAGGCAATAGCAGCACGGCTGGTGAATGTGCGGCCACGGAGAGTGTCTTTCATTGTTGGAAAAAGCCAAAAGTCACTAGGAGCCAGATCAGGTGAGTAGGGAGCATGAGGAATCACTTCAAAGTTGTTATCACGAAGAAACTGTTGCGTAACGTTAGCTCGATGTGCGGGTGCGTTGTCTTGGTGAAACAGCACACGCGCAGCCCTTCCCGGACGTTTTTGTTGCAGTGCAGGAAGGAATTTGTTCTTCAAAACATTTTCTTAGGATGCACCTGTTACCGTAGTGCCCTTTGGAACGCAATGGGTAAGGATTACGCCCTCGCTGTCCCAGAACATGGACACCATCATTATTTCAGCACTGGCGGTTACCCGAAATTTTTTTGGTGGTGGTGAATCTGTGTGCTTCCATTGAGCTGACTAGCGCTTTGTTTCTGAATTGAAAAATGGCATCCACGTCTCATCCATTGTCACAACCGACGAAAAGAAAGTCCCATTCGTGCTGTCGTTGCGCGTCAACATTGCTCGGCAACATGCCACAGGGGCAGCCATGTGGTCGTCCGTCAGTATTCGTGGCACCCACCTGGATGACACTTTTCGCATTTTCAGGTCGTCTTGCAGGATTGTGTGCACAGAACCCACAGAAATGCCAACTCTGGAGGCGATCTGTTCAACAGTCATTCGGCGATCTCCCAAAACAATTCTCTCCACTTTCTCGATCGTGTCGTCAGACCGGCTTGTGCGAGCCCGAGGTTGTTTCGGTTTCTTGTCACACGATGTTCTGCCTTCATTAAACTGTCGCACCCACGAACGCACTTTCGACACATCCATAACTCCATCACCACATGTCTCCTTCAACTGTCGATGAATTTCAATTGGTTTCACACCACGCAAATTCAGAAAACGAATGATTGCACGCTGTTCAAGTAAGGAAAACGTCACCATTTTAAGTGTTTAAAACAGTTCTCATTCTCGCCGCTGACGGTAAAATTCCATCTGCCGTACGGTGCTGCCATCTCTGAGACGTCTTGACAATGAACGTGGCCTCATTTTAAAACAATGCGCATGTTTCTATCTCTTTCCAGTCCGGAGAAAAAAAATCGGAGGCCTTAGAACTTGAATGCACCTTGTACAACAAACGTAACGAATCAGAGGAACACGAGAGAAGAGAGAGACCACATTAAAAGTTACTAGAATATCACTGTCATTTCAGACGCATTGTCTCTAATCTACGTGAGCAATTCGACTATTTCTTAATGTGACTCTCACACCGACCTACTAATGGGCTCAACATGATAGCGAGGTGTTTTGCTACACGCTGTGTCGAAGCACCTACATTACTCGCTATCAGCCTAAGAGGGACCCTTCGTCGTGACCTTTAGAAAGCCTTATGACATAGAGAGAACAGCACTGTAAGAATTATGACGATAGTCTCCTGTGACAAGGAACTTTTCTTCAGGAGCTTGTTAGTTTTTTCTAACAATTTTTGGTGTGTCAGCACCGATCCTGCGATACGCTGAGTCGGACAGCAAACATTGCATCTTTCGGACGTAATGCTGTTTTTCGAAAACAACTGTAGCATTACGCTAGACCTTGGGTAAGATGGCAGTATCCGGATCAAGTCAAAGTGAACGTGAGGCAGCGCTCTCAGCCGCCGTCACATCACACTCGGGCGGACGCGGCCCAGCCAGCACACGACATGGCTCCCTCCTTACCTCCTCTGCAACATTAGAAGGTAGTTTAAAAACAGCCTCTTCAATAAAACTAATAAAAACCATCCAATGGCAAGCGCTTGGGAGTCGTTGCAAAATTTAAGCTCTTCCGTAACACGGATGAAGCTGTGTCGTCAAGAGCCTCCTCCGTGAGATTTATCACAGGGTTCTCCAGATACAGGATTAAATGGCGAGTCACAGAAACGTTCAAACTTCACAAAATGCCGGAAAGTTATAAAATGAAATTCCCAGTCAAACTGCACCGTCCAGCCAATACCAAGAAAAAGCTGAAGTTTTTGAAGTAATCATTAAATGATGCCGAAACAGTGTCATGTAAACAATATCCAACACGAACAAGAGACGGGGGGTGGGGGGCAGGAGAATTAATGTGGTGTACAACTTTAGCAAAGTTTCGAACAGTATTTTGATGACGACACCTCAAAAAATGCGACAACGCGCATTGTACTCTTACTGTACTACTGAGAAGTTTATCCCACCTCCGCAAGCAAGGATACATTTGCTCCCTGTAGAGGTAAATGATGCAGGACCTGGGTGTCTCCCGGCACATAGGATGCTCAAATTAATTACAGGTGTGCAACTGGGTGACATCGTCGGTGTGGTGTCACCGCCAGACACCACACTTGCCAGGTGGTAGCTTTAAATCGGCCGCGGTCCATTAGTACATGTCGGACCCGCGTGTCGCCATTGTCAGTACTTGCAGACCTAGCGCCACCACATGGCAGGTCTAGAGAGGCGGACTAGCACTCGTCCCAGTTGTACGACGACTTTGCTAGCGACTACACTGAAGAAGCCTTTCTCTCATTTGCTGAGAGACAGTTAGAATAGCCTTCAGCTAAGTCCATGACTACGACCTAGCAAGGCGCCATTAGCCTTACAGTGCTTGTAATTAAAGTCTCATTTGTATCGTCAAGAGCGATGTACCACAATGATGGAATAAAGTTAAGTATCCGAGGAACTGCATACTTTTCTCTATAGCATTCACAAAGTATCCTGTTCCAGAACTCACGCCAGCCGGCGTGTGTGTACGCGTGCCTTTCGGCTACTTCCGAGTGGCGTGGCTTTCTTGCTACGCCACAACAGTCGGCACTTTTGCCTTGAAAATGGCAGCGTGTTCACCTCTCGAAATATCGGCGGTTGTCGTCTGTAACGAATTTGAACATTGTTTATGCCCAGAAAAACCCAGGACCCACATTATTTACTTGTGATTTACACAATTTTTACACAAACATAAGAATGTAAAACTATACTTTCACGTAAGAATTTGAACAGTGAATGCGTGTAATGCTATGGGAGAAAAGTCGAGTTAAAGAGAGTCGCATGGTAATGTCGACATAGCAGTAGGAGCGAACGAGTAAGAAGCGAAAATTCAGTGTCGCACGCAACAGTCGGAGTGAATATTCGTGGTCGTTATTTTGAGACTCTAGTTTTGGTGTTGCATATACGGTTCACGCACATACCGCAGACGAGGAAGGTAAACTGTAGACGTATTACAGTGCATATTATAGACCAACATTTCGGAAATTGAATCTGAAAATACGACTTGCAGCCAGCAGAGTCACGTGGCTGCAGGGTGGAAGGTTTCCAGTAGAGATGGGGGATCCGCTCTTGAACTAATTCATAGAGTTGAATCTTTCAAAGGAGTGAACAATCAGTGATTCAGAAAAAAAGAACGGTAGCTCCAAACGTTTCCCACGGCAGAGAGAGAGAGAGAGAGAGAGAGAGAGAGAGAGAGAGAGAGAGAGAGAGACGGAGCATATCAGCAGCGCCTCTGCTGGTCAGAGCACAGTGCACGCCACACAACACAGCCAGCGCCGGCCTCTGCCCTGCTTCTACCTTGGCTGCCTGCATTGTGCAGTGCCCCATTGGATTTTGTGTTTCACATATGCTGTGCCGTCTCTGTGCGTCGTCTGCCGCTTGCAGTGTCTGGCGCAGCTTAACTTCGCATCGCACTCTGTCGGCGATCATTTCAGTCGCACGTCCTGCCCTCTGGGCAGTTGATGCGAGCAACAGGACAGAGAGCCACCTAGCGGATAACATAGGAACTACTTGCAACAACCTGCTCGCAAGGGAACAGACGATTTGTCTCGGAGCGGGTGAGTTCACCGCTCCCCCCACCCTCGGAACTCGCCCGCTCAACGCTCACCCCATCGTCTCGACTCTAGCCAGAGCGTTGAGCAAAGCGACTCAGGTGTCACTCTGGTCTCTGCGGTCTCAGCTCACGCAGTAATACAGCTCGCGGCTCGACCTGCTCGACTCAGCGCCTCTGCATCGGAGTTCGTCCCTACTGGATATTGTTCTTCGTAGTAATACCGCTATGTATATTACATTATTATGTTATGTGTACATCAATTGTTTTTATTTTATTTTTATTTGTTTAAACTGATTAGATTAGGTTGCTGATGACTCCTCTTACTATAGGATTTTTATTATGGACACTCGAATTTACGCTTTAATTACGAGCGAACCGATAAACGTATCGCAAAATGTGATACACCAATATTTTCCTTGTTTCATTCTAAGTAAGGCTATATGCAGAACTTTCGTTTTACAGTCAAATTTATATATTTTTTTCTTATTCTGGTACGGATTTTGCGATTTTAGTCGACTTCGGAAGGAAACGTTCACTTTAAAAATATATGGCTTGCGATGTATTTGTATGAGGTTAATGAAATTTTAATACATTATAGCCAAATACATTGTTAATGTAAATCTCAAGTTACAACATTTTCCGATCACCCAGAAAACCACGATAGTGCAAAATAAATCAATAATCAAAAACTTTGTCATATCGTGGAAATTTCAATAAACAATACAAAATTCTTACTCATTATCTGTGTTACTTCAAAATAGGATCAAATAAGATCAAAATACAGGTATAGTACTGGAATAAATCAAGTTTAAAGGGCAATGTGCCTTCCATTTATTTTCTATTGTAAATGAGTGGTGAGTCATGAAAAAGAGCTAATTCATTTCAGGGAGTGAACAGTTCTGATCCAATCTCTGAAAAGAACAGTTTTGCCCATCTCTAGTTTACAGTGCGCGCATCTCGAACTGTTTCAGTTCTTATGGAGGACCGCAAATTTCAAATACAAACGTGTTACACTAAGGTGACAAAAGTCATGGGGTCCGACCTTTTGTCCGGAGTAGTGCAGCAACTCGACATGGCGTGGACTCGACAAGTGTGTCGATGTTACTCAAGAATGCGTTGAAGGCGACAAAGACGTCGTTATCAATACCTCACTGACTTTGAACGAGTCACAGACGAGGACTACGAGAAGCTGGACGTTCATAGCGCGATATTACAAAATGGCTCTGAGCACTATGGGACTTAACATCTGCCGGCCGGTGTGGCCGAGCGGTTCTAGGCGCTTCAGTCTAGAACCGCGCGACTGCTACGGTCTCAGGTTCGAATCCTGCCTCGGGCATGGATGTGCGTGATGTCGTTCGGTTACTTAGGTTTAAGTAGTTCTAAGTTCTAGGGGACTGATGACCTCAGATGTTAAGTCCCGCATTGCTCAGAGCCATTTGGACTTAACATCTGAGGTCATCAGTCCCCTAGAACAGAACTACTTAAACCTAGCTAACCTAAGGACATCACACACATCCATGCCCGAGGCAGGATTCGAACCTGCGACCGTAGCGGTCGCGCGGTTCCAGACTGAAGCGCCTAGAACCGCTCGGTCACACCGGCCGGCATACCGCGATGTTACAGAAAGACGTGGAAGGAATGTAGCCACTTTACCTGACTGCTGGGTGCGGTGAAAACCGGACTCCGGGCGGCAACGAGGCACTACCGAGAGGGAAGACCATCGTGTTCGGCGTACGACTCTGTCGTACGGTACTACATCTGCAGCAGCAATCTGAACAGCACCTGGTACCCCAGTGACACAACAAACTGTTACAAATCGGTTACTCCAAGGACATCTCCGAGTCATATACGTCCTGTAGTACGCATTTTACTGACGCCAAACCATCCGCGACTTCAATGGTGTCAAACAAGAGCTGATTGGAGGACAGCGAGGAGTTCTGTTTTGTTTTCTGATGAAACCTGGTTCTGCCTCGTTGCTCGTGATGGCCGTGTGTTGCTTAGAAAGAGCCCTGTTGAAGGCCTGTAACCAACCTGTCTGTGTGCTAGGCGCTCTGATCCTGCCTGTGTAGTTATGGTCTGGGACGCGATTTCGTATGATAGCAGGAGCACTCTCGTGGTTATCCCAAACACCCTGACTGCAAGACCTGTACGTGAGTCCCGTGATTTGACCTGTTATGCTGCCATTAATTAACATCATTCCAGGGGTGTTTGAGAACAGGATAACGCCTGCCCAAGTGCCGCTGTCGTAACTCAACATGCTATACATAGCGTCGACATTTTGCCTTTGTCCGCTCTACCACCAGCTCTGTCTCCAGTCGAGCACATATGGCACATCATCGGACTATAACTGCAGCATCATCCACAAACAGCATCAACCATCCCTGTACTGACCAACCAAGTGCAGCAGGCATGGAACTCCATCCCACGAACTGACATCCGGCACCTGTACAACACAATGCATACACGTTTCCATGTTTGCATTCTGGTGGTTACACCGGTTGTTAATGTACCAGCATTCCACATTTGCAATGGCTTAGCTCGCACTTTATTTACCTGTGATTTTGCAGTGTTAAAGACTTAAATATGTTACCTGGATAATTTATTCCCAAAATTTAATAAGTCTATATTAATTATTTTTATGTTGGGATTTTTTTCTGTCATTGTATTGGGAGGGGGGGGGGAGGGGATGTTTCCTTGTAGTGACAATCTATCGTTAAAGGAGAGAAGTGCGCGCACGAAAACGCTACAAGTTTCCCTGTCTTCTCTGCCTTGCTGTTACCAAACACTACCTCCGACTAGCTGTTTTCTGCGTGTTCTAGTATGAAAGCTTTGTCTATCTAGCAAATGTTAGCTCATTACCTCGTTCTGTTTCTTACAAAAAGCGGAAAACAACAACACTGATGATTACCAGTCGCTCTGTTTCTTACACAACGCGGAAAAAAAAAGGTTCAAATGGCTCTGAGCACTATGGGACTTAACATCTATGGTCATCAGTCCCCTAGAACTTAGAACTACTTAAACCTAACTAACCCAAGGACAGCACACAACACCCAGTCATCACGAGGCAGAGAAAATCCCTGACCCCGCTGGGAATCGAACCCGGGAACCCGGGCGTGGGAAGCGAGAACGCTACCGCACGACCACGAGCTGCGGACCCAGAAAAAAACAACACTGATGTTTACCTCCCATTCCCGACTTCATACACCCTGAAGTTTTTAAACCACAGATCTGCTCCATAGGGCCTACGAGTTTCGTCCTACCTTTGCGAAGCCTGTAAGCAGACTCTCCTACTTTGTAAGCAACTAACATTTCTCCACGAAATTATTTGAAGATGCTGACCTTTCGATTAACCAGTTTCTATGGCGGAATATACACTGATAAGCAAAAATATTATGAATACTGGCCACTGCGGGGTTCAATGCCGCCTGATGGCGTTGTGGACAGGTGACACGGTAACAAAAGTATGAAAGCGGAGCTGACACAGAGCGGGGATCACCCTAGCGAAGATATGGGCTGCAAATGGGGAAAATCCATTTGAGATATACGGCCTTGGTAAAGTGCAGATTATTACTGCACAGAGCCTGTGAACGAGCATCGGAAATGGCGGAAGTTAGTAGAATGTTCACGTGCTACTGTCATGGGCAGCTATGGAAAGATGCAGAAGGGCAGTGCAACAACTACTAGGCGCTAAGTGATTGGGCATACACGAATCTGCTCTATTACGAGGTGCATTCAAGTTCTAATGCCTCTGACTTTTTTTCTCTGGACTGGAAAGAGATAAAACATGCACATTGTTTAAAAATGAGGCCGCTTTCATTGTCAATACGTCCCAGAGATGGCAGCACCGTACGGCAGATGGAATTTTACCGTCAGCAGCGAGAATGAGAACTGTTTTAAATACTTAAAATGGCGACGTTTTCCTTACTTGAACAGCGTGCAATCATTCGTTTTCTGAATTTGCGTGGTGTGAAACCAATTGAAATTCATCGACAGTTGAAGGAGACATGTGGTGATGGAGTTGTGGATGTGTCGAAAGTGCGTTCGTGGGTGCGACAGTTTAATGAAGGCAGAACATTGTGTGACAGCAAACCGAAACAACCTCGGGCTCGCACAAGCCGGTCTGACGACATGATCGAGAAAGTGGAGAGAATTGTTTTGGGAGATCGCCGAATGACTGTTGAACAGATCGTCTCCAGAGTTGGCATTTCTGTGGGTTCTGTGCACACAATCCTGCATGACGACCTGAAAATGCGAAAAGTGTCATCCAGGTGGGTGCCACGAATACTGACGGACGACCACATGGCTGCCCCTGTGGCATGTTGCCGAGCAATGTTGACGCGCAACGACAGCATGAATGGGACTTTCTTTTCGTCGGTTGTGACAATGGATGAGACGTGGATGCCATTTTTCAATCCAGAAACAAAGCGCCAGTCAGCTCAATGGAAGCACACAGATTCACCGCTACCAAAAAAATTTCGGGTAACCGCCAGTGCTGAAAAAATGATGGTGTCCATGTTCTGGGACAGCGAGGGCGTAATCCTTACCCATTGCGTTCCAAAGGGCACTACGGTAAGAGGTGCATCCTACGAAAATGTTTTTAAGAACAAATTCCTTCCTGCACTGCAACAAAAACGTCCAGGAAGGGCAGCGCGTGTGCTGTTTCACCAAGACAATGCACCCGCACATCGAGCTAATGTTACGCAACAGTTTCTTCATGATAACAACTTTGAAGTGATTCCTCATGCTCCCTACTCACCTGACCTGGCTCCTAGTGCCTTTTGACTTTTTCCAACAATGAAAGACACTCTCCATGGCCGCACATCCACCAGCCGTGCTGCTATTGCCTTGGCGATTTTCCAGTGGTGAAAACAGACTCCTAAAGAAGCCTTCGCCGCTGCCATGGAATCATGGCGTCAGCGTTGTGAAAAATGTGTACGTCTGCAGGGCGATTACGTCGAGAAGTAACGCCAGTTTCATCGATTTCGGGTGAGTAGTTAATAGGAAAAAAAATCGGAGGCCTTAGAACTTGAATGCGCCTCGTATGTAGGATAGATGGTGAACTGTGGCATCTCTGACGAAAGAGAACAAAACTGGTGCACGTAGAAGTGTTTTGGAGCACACCATTCATTGTACGTTGCTGAAAATGGATCTCCAGAGCAGACCATCCCTAAAATTTCACATGTTGATCCAACGCCATCATCAGTTATGTTTGCTGTGAGCACAGGACCTTCGGTCTTCGAACATCAATCAATGGAAACATGCTGGCACTTCGGGTGAATCAAATTCTTGCTACACTAGATCGATGGCCGTCTCCATAATTGCCGTCAACTACACGAACAGTGGCTCGAAATGTGCAGCGCTCCAAGTATGCAAGCTTGCAGGAGCAGTATTATGCCATGAGAGATATTCTCCACTTCTTGCATTGGACTTGTGGTAGTAATCAAAGACATACGGACAACTGTGAACCACCTGTATCACTTCATATTTGATAACATCGATGAAGGCAATGTCATCTTTCAGCAGCATAATTGTCCGTGACTCGGAGCCAGAACCATGCTGCAGTGGTCTGAAGAGCATTACAGTGAACTCTCATTGATGTCTCGGCGACACATTCACCTGATGTAAATCCTATGGAATTCACCTGGATCACTACCAGGTGCCATCACTGTGTATGCATTCAGCAGTCCGTTTTATACGCATATTATACGGCCTGTGCGTGGACATCTAATGCTACATACTTACACAAACCTGCCTACTAACTGTCGGATCCATGATACACAGAATCAGTGATAAATTTTGTTGCAAAGACGGATGAACAAGCTAGGAAGCAGGTGGTCATAAAAGTTTTGGCGCATCAGTATAGGCACTTCATTCGGATATGTCCCAGTAATGCTCATACTACTTATTGAAAGATGCTTCTTTCTGTCAGTCCTCTGAGAAATTTCTTTTTCAAAAGCGTATGGCAAAATACTAGCGTTTCTTTGGAAATCACTTGCCTTTGCAAACAGATAGAGGGAAGGATGATCCATCATCTCTAGGCTCGAGAATGGTACCCATTTCCCGGAAGCTGGATTACTGACATTAACGTTCACAATAGCGACCACCACTAACAGCCAGGAACTGATACGTAACTGTTTATACATTTAATTAATGTTTTTACTTTTACCATGAATTAAATTTTGGCTCTTATATTCTTGATTTTATTTAGGGGGTTTCACCAGTATTCATAATTTGGCCGATATGATTTGATTACCAGACACTGGTGTTCATGGCCTATTATCTGTCCCTGCCCCTAGATGGAGACTAGCATTGACGAGTTCCACATGGTTTTTACAGATGATGATACTGCGGCCATGGATGCAGATCAAGTTCCTGCTGCAGCTGACCTCCAAAGGACGTGGTGTGTTCAAGTTCGTGAAAATGATGCAGGACTGGGCCCTTAAGTGCATCGCCATGGGGTCGGCAGCCACAGAGGATGGACCTACCAAGACACGCCAGCGTCTGCTGGAAGCTCTGCTCAAGCCAGGCAATCAGACTGCAATGCCACTCGATGAGGTTCAGGGAGAGGTGAGTCATAGGCAGAGACAATCATCCGTCCTCCATTTTCTTATTGTTTTCCTCTTCCTGCTAATTCTCTACTACCTTGCCCAGGCAGTCAGACTGCAATGCCATTCGATGAGGTTAGGGAGAGGTGAGTCATTGGCAGAGACAATCATCCATCCTACATTTTCTTATTGTTTTCCTCTTCCTGCTAATTCTCTACTACCTTGCCCCTTTACACTCCATCCACACCTGTAGCCTCCTCCTCCTCCTCATCCCCATTCATCTTCTTCTCCTCCCATCTACCTGTTTTTCCAACTTCATTCCTTCTGCACTTCCATCTTCATCTACACTTCTCTTCCTCCTCTCTCACTTTAACCTTATCACTGCATCATTTCTACTTCTTTTTCATTCTTGCTTCACCAATTCATCCAACTCTTCCTCCTCCTGGTCATCATCCATTGTTTTACTCCCCATCACTTTATACACATCTACTGACCTCCATTCCGTTTTCCTCATCCACATTACTTTCTCTCTTGCATCACATTGTCCTACTCATATTTCCGGTTTGCCTTCATTTTCCCTCGACCACTTCATCCAACTCTTTCTCTGTCTCATTCTCCTTCATTTCTTCAGCTCCTGGTTCTGCTCCATTTCCATCTCATTTCTTTCATATTCACTTTTCTTCCTCCTCCTTCACTTTATCCTTATCTCTCTCCTAGTTCCACACCTCTTTCAGCTTTCCTCGGACAATTCATCGAAATCTTCCTCTACCTGCCCACCCACCTCTACTTTATTCCCCGCAGCTTCTTCCTCATATTGATCCTTCACCTTCTTTTTCTTCTTCCATCCTGAATTCTCCTTTTGCTCCTTTTTTTCTTCTTCCTTTCTTTTGAATCTTTGGTTCAGTATCACCTTTATTTGCCTCTTTTTATACCTTTTTCTTTCAGCTTGCCTTCATATAATACTGCCTTCTTTGAGTATTATTTTCTCTTACTTTTTTGCTTCGTTTTCGTCCCTTACCCACATTATCTTTCTTCTTCTCCTCCCCTTCTTTCCTCTCCCAGTTCTTTCCTGCTTCTTCTCCCTCCTCCTTCCCTTCACTCCCATCATTATATTTCTCTACTGTCTGTTACACATTTCATTCTACTTTCTTCTCCCACTTCTTTTCTTGTCTTTTTTCTTCATCTTGTTCTTCTATTCTTATCCTACATCATTTACACTCTTATGTCCTCATTTACATCTCCATTCACTATTGCTGTATTCTTAGATTTCTCTTGGTTTTTCGTCTTATCTCTTGTTCCCCTCTTACTCCTTTTCTCTTTGTTGTCCTACTCATTCGCTTCATCCTTCTTTTCCTCCGACCTTTTCTCCCTTATAGCTCTTCATCTTGCCATTTTTCTCCATTTTTCATAGACAAAAAATATGCTCTTACGAACTAAATCGGTAGGGTGAAAAATTCTCAGCTTGACAATGCATGTTTTTAAAGGAAAAAACACATTTCTTTTTTTACATTGCTCACATAATTATTTTACTCAGTAGATTCCATTAATGAACAGTAATTTGTTACAATCTGTGAATAAAACCATCTTTCCACTTTCATCAATACTGTCCCTGCAACGTGAGAAATTATCACTTTGATCTAGTAACATAGAGTTTATTAATGAAACACTTAAAATAAGAACAGCAAACTTAGAAGCAGAAAGACTCTTTCTTTTGTCAAGATACGTGTTTATTGTAGTGAACATTAACTTATAAGTAACCTGTTAGTGATCATAAAATGTGTATTCATTGGAGGTAAAGAAAAGACGAACCTCAAGTACTTGTTGTTTGTCAGTTCTTCTATTTTACAGAAAATATTACGTAGCATAGCTGAGAAAAGTTCACGTCTTTCGAGTGCTTGACATTTTCCCATTTTAAGCACATTAATATGATGGCTATGATTTAAGAGTGCTATCATTTGTTTCAACGTCATCTGGGTGCAATAGCCTGCGAACTATCACATATATATATATACAGGGTGTTACAAAAAGGACACATGACCACATAACATCTTTTCATAATTTGTGTGTGAGGAATGTTTCCTGAAAGTTTGGCCGTACCTTTTTGTTACACCCTGTATATATATATATATATATATATATATATATATATATATATATATATATATATATATATATATATATATATATATATATATATATATATACTGTCTTCATGAAAGAGATATTTTAAAAAAAAGTGGTTCCTTTCTCAACTAGCATGACATATTTGATACAATTTTCCAAATCCACAATACATAATCACAAAAGTTCTCAAACCAAAGATGCATGTTTAAGAAAGATGTTACTAAATTGAAAATTTCTTCCACAAATACAAAGTAGTTTATTTTGTTAGCATATCAACTCTGAACTGGTGGTGTTAATATAGTATGCTCTGTGCAAGATGCATCAAAAGCTTCAGTCTCGTCCAGGAGATTGTGATAATGAATATTGTTGAACACTTTCTGTTTTTCGCTTGTCTGTCCCGTTAGTACGTGAGGTTAGGGTGAGGAACGAAATCAGGGTGCGCAGCAATTCAGCCTAATTTTACTGCTGCTGGTAGCCTTCCAACAGACTTACCTGCTCACCCTATAACAGGAAGAGTACGTAGCGACCCTCCCCTCTGTTTTTACGAAAAACCATTTAAATTTTTCGAATTTCAAACATATCTAATGAAATACACCTTTTTAGCTACTGAAACGTTACTAAAGTGCAGCTAATAAATCACCGAGAAGGAAGATAGAGCTATGATAAATTATATTTTAATCTTTTTCTTGCGGCTCCTCACTGAAAGTGTGGTTCACTGAAAAATATGGCTCATTGGAAGAGTACTTTGTGTCCATGGAGTATGAACCAGGTTTGATTATTTCAATTAGAACACTGAGTATGCTTTTGCCATTTTAATTAACTTTTAAATAGAAAATCTAAACTTTAAAATTGTTTAGGAATATGTGACAACTATAACCACATCACTTATAAAACGTCAGAACAGGCTCTACAACAGGGTCCAGCAATCTTTTTATAACAGCGCAGATCAGAGTCGAATTATTAATGCATATAAAAATATGTTAGGTCAAGAAGAACAAAGATATGAAAGCGACCAATCTGATAGTACACAGAAGTTGTTGTTTAAATATCGACTTTCTACAGTCATAGAAAATCAGACATAGGAAATCCACTTTACAAATGTTTTCAAATTAATAGCTACGCTAAATTATAAAAATAACAATAGTGCCAATAACATTTGTTAATTTTAAATATCATTCTACAATTACTATAAATGGGAAAAAGTCCGTGTATTATCGTGAGATCTGGTTATCTGAGTGTGCTTTTTACTCCGAGTATTTGTATATGTTGAGCACTCCAGTTGTTTGTGGGCACCGTCAAGTACAAACATAACGAAAATGAGCCATTCACCAGTTCCATGCAACATCCAGACTGCTTGCTTTTCCCTTGTAACATTTTCATTACATCAAAATGATGCAGAGAATTTAAATCTGTGTCGCAAACCATTAAGCCTCCTGACAAGAACAAAATCAAATATGGAATAAGACGATTTAGTGTGGAGACTCAGTGGCAAAGTCTTCCTTTGAAAATGGTATCACTACAAAAGTCTGCACCTGACAGCGTATCGCAAAGATCAAATTTGGAAAAACCATAGAATCAGAACATGCCTTCCCTAAGCGTTCTACGTGAAGTTATGGAGTTTATGGAAATTTTATCTTCATATAAAACGAGAGCTTCACCTTATTCATACTAATAACACTCTTCAAAACATATTTTATGTGCCACGTGGGTCTCGAAATATAAATATTTGAACACTGAGTGTCCATAAAATGGTTCACAGAACAGATTTCAAAATGGTTCAAATGGCTCTGAACACTATGGGACTTAACGTCTGAGGTCATCAGTCCCCTAGACTTAGAATTACTTAAACCTGACTAACCTAAGGGCATCACACACATCCGTGACCGAGGCAGGATTTGAACCTGCGACCGTAGCAGCAGCGCGGTTCCGGACTGAAGCGCCTAGAACCGCTCGGCCACAATGGCCGGCGAACACATTCACAGCTTGAAGGTAATACTAACCACATACGGCGCACTGTGCCGTCGCAATTTCGTCATCAGCAATAAAGTCATACTGAAAAGGTGACAACACATATCCTGTACATAGCATAAACATACTTGTTCAGGTGGGACCAAGTTCCATTCCATATCACAGTACTCGTCGTTTCAGAATAGACCTTAAACTAAACTCGTGAAGTGAATTTGAATGGTAGGAACTCATGGTCCTTTGAACTTTGGCTCTTACAGAGTGTGCACACTTAAACAGCTGCTGTGTGACAGACTCAGCTTACCTCTGTGATGTCCGCCCCCGCCTGTTGCTGATTCCGCCACCATTCATTTCCTTACCCTCTCAACGTTACGTTTAGGCGTATCCTGCAGCTTCTTTCATCATTCCTTACTGTCGCATCTGATGTAGTTTTACATATCTCTAACATATTTTTTCCCTCAAATGTCAAACTTCCCTATAGCGTTGTAATTTTCTACTTCACTATTTTTCATTCTGGCCCCATCCAAGTCAGAGGCATAAGTCCACCCACGTACCTGAGGACCGTCTTCGTTGGTTTACTGCATCTTAACAATTCTGTAGACTGGAAGTGTACCTACTCATAATGTTCTGTAAGATTCTCGAATCCCATATAGTCCATACATATGGAAACCTTCCTATTTATGTGCTGACTGCGTATCTCTCCTTGGTTAAGGGTGTGACATATATGGATAATTGGCCCTATCTAAAAAATCTCAGATATCACCTTGGTTTACTGCGAGACAATTACCGGAAGACAACTGATTCAGGAAACTGCAAATGTATCATAGCACAATGTGGTATAAACTCATGAAACACTGGGTACGTGGACGATCATGTGGAACGACTGAGAAATTCGTGTTTTCATCTACCACTGGCTGTCGAGAGCATGCCCTTATAGGGACACGTTGCCTATTCTGGCCTCTTATTGGCTAGCATTCGAGGACAGAGACCCCCAGACACCGTGACACAAAGAGTTGTGCCAATCTGAGCGTGGAGGTGCGTGCAGAAAGAAGTACATAGTATGACAGTGCGTTATATCCTGTTTCAATTCTGTGGAAACATTTTCATGTGGCGTGCGATAAGCTGTGGTGCACATTGCACAGTGGCAAGTTAATGAAAAATAGTGTGGCATCCTTCAGAAATACTCATTGCTGGTAGATGAGCAGACTGCTAAAATTATTCCGACCCTTGCTGCAGTCAAGGTCAGTGTGATCAATGGACCTACGACCATGCGATATACAGGGTGATTCACAAAGATAAGCATATATTTTAATATGATATTCTACAACAGGGCCGGGCAAACGTTGCACGCGGCTCATGAGCGCACAGCGCTGCACGTGTGCTGCTCGCGTGCAGGCGTCGACCGGGGCTGTGGCGACAGCCGGCAGGTTGCGGCAGTGTAGTGCCAGGCTAAGCTGCGGATGTTGATGCGAAGCGAGCACTATGTAGTGAACGTTGTATTTCAAGAAACGGAGAAGTGGAGATTTGCTATCTTTTAAAAAGTAATGGGAGAATCATTTTTTCTTTGTGCAAAAACGTGAAAATTCGAAACGTTTAATATGTGGCAGTATTCTCGCTGGTCAACGGAAGTTTAGAATTGAAGGCCATTATAATAAATTTCACAAGGACGAGTACAATTTATTGTCGGATTCTGAGCGGGTGGCGAATTGAGTGAGCTTAAGAAGAGCGATCTGACGATACCAGATGAATCTGTCGTAGTTGGCCGGCCGGAGTGGCCGAGCTGTTCTAGGCACTACAGTCTGGAACCGCGCGACCGCTGTGGTCGCAGGTTCGAATCCTGCCTCGGGCATGGATGTATGTGATGTCCTTAGGTTAGTTAGGTTTAAGTAGTTCTAAGTTCTAGGGGACTGATGACCACAGCAGTTAAGTCCCATAGTGCTCAGAGCCATTTGAATTTGTCGTAGTTGCTGTTGTCACGAGAGATCTGCGACTTTCTCTCGTCATGTCTCTCATCTAACTGATTTAACATTTTATGGAGCACTGTTTTCAAGTTTTCAGGACGACAACAATAATAGCCCAGCGGTTCGAAATGGTTCAAATGGCTCTGAGCACTATGGGACTTAACATCGGAGGTCATCAGTCCCCTAGAACTTAGAACTACTTAAACCTAACTAACCTAAGGACATCACACACATCCATGCCCGAGGCAGGATTCGAACCTGCGACCGTAGCGGTCGCGCGGTTCCAGACTGAAGCGCCTTTAACCGCGTGGCCACACTGGCCGGCCAGAGCCCAGCGGTATGTGCAAGTTATAAGACTGCGCTTAATATAGCGAGAGCTGGAAAACCATTTGCTGAATTAATAAGTCTCGGTTAAGAGCAAACATCAGTGATGAAAATTTACGTAACTGTTTGTGTTTGTCTGTATGTAGAAATTTTGTTCCAGATATTAAACGTATTGTAAACGCCATCTGTGATAATTAAAGGAAACGTATCGTAGGTAATAGGTACTCTTTCAAACCATGATTTCTTTCAAGCACTCCTACTAACCTTATTGATTCACTCAATAAAGCAAGCTAGGAAACAAAACGCATTACAGAGGAAGGAGCGGACAGAAGGTATGGTGGGGATGGGAGATAAGCGGGTGGCCAGCTTGCCCCTGTGTGCACGCGGAACACCTGTTAACTGCACGCGTGCAAGTGCACCGCACATGTGCAGGATTCCTGCCCGCCCCTGTTCTACAACTAAAACTAAAGGAAAAAATTCAATTAAACATAGGTCAGAAAATGTTTAGTTACGGAATTAGAGCTAATGAAAGATTTTGCCTGAAATTTAACAACTTCGCTAATATGAAGCCATCGCAAAACTGTACGAGGTTAAAGTAAAGCAAGATTTCCATTTATTTTGTTGTTATCGGTCTGATGAATCTAATAACGCATGTCCCAGACGTGTATGTGCACTAGTTTTCCAGAACATTCAGAGAAACAAAGATTATTATAAAAGTAAACTTGTTTACTTTCCATTAAGATTGCAGAAACGTTTATGTCATTGTTGGCAACCGTTAGTGAGCTGTTTCAGAGTTTCCTAACCTTCAAACTAGAGTTGGGCAAACTGAAACACTTAAATGTTTGGAAACAAATGCAACAGTACAATGTAATGTTTCGATACGCTGTTTCGAAACAGTGTAACAGTTTGTGTTTTGTAATCTAATAAACGTACACATTTAATCATCTTGAATGTCTACTGTATAAGTATGTCCATATAAACACTAATGAGGTGCGAGAGCGCTAATCATTTCGCAGAAAGTATGAAACTATCACCTGGGCGTCCCGGCAGTTTCGTATTTCCTGCAGCAAATGCGCTGCTTTCGTGTTGTGTGACTTTCACACTTTTCAATTGGCTGAGGACAGCCATAGCTGAAGACAGAAGAACCACCACGAACGGAACTGGAGGTAGGAGCAAACCGCAGAAACAACGGATATGCTACTGGGATTCCCACATTCCGTTAGTATGGGTAATATACCCATCCTGCTAATTTCCATGCACACAGAGGGAATCATTGTGGATAATAGGCACAGTGACTATAGACTCACAAATAACGCCAAATAATTCGAATAAATAACAAAATATAACAGAAAAAAATTTTGTCTTTCAAGGTGTTTCGAACCTTTACTATAAAGTCACCATGCTTCCCAGCCCTTCCCGTTCACCATTACACTATCAGTGATATGTCAAACAGATTGCTTGCAACTATACCTAGATCAAATTTATGTGTATGTCTAATAACTGTCACTCTAAGCCTTTTTTTATTCAAAATGTTGTAGGCTTACTTGCGTTTCTTAATACGATTACTGTACATGAAAAGAGAAGCGTATGTTATACAAAAAAGTGTAATTTAATCGAATGATTTTCACATATTTATTATTTTGAATGGGAATAGTATGCGTTGTTTCATTGTTTGGTTAGTGTTTATAAATCAGATGTTACGCCATTTCGTAATAGGACAGTCAGCTAGAAACGAAGCTTTATTTTCGGATATCTTAAGCTTCATTCTATTGCTTGTCAAAAAGAATTCGACACTCTTGAAAGTGTTTCATGAAGTGTTATGTTGTGTTTCAGTATCTGTGCCGAGCCCGAATCTCGTACGACACAGAGCGGAATGAAACATCACTGTTTCGATACAATTAGTCCGTTCCAAGCGCAGGTGGACTGAAACAGCCTTATTTTGAAACAACGATACAGTTTCTGTGTCTGGCTCGAGATCGAATCTGGTGCGGTTATCCGAAACAGGGGCGGAATGAAACACCACTGTTTCGAAACAGTGAACCACAGCCGTTCCGAAACACTGAAACAGTTCCATTTATCGATACACTGTATCGAAACATAGAAACAGTGGCCAAGTCTACTTCAAACGTTTTCTGTATTGTTCAGTGAAAGAACATAATAACAACAGTGTATTTAAGTGAAACCACATAGTAACTGTTGTACTTTGTAGATTATTTATGAAACAGGGATGCATTTCAAATTTACGACAGAGGAATACGCCGATATGTTGTTTATTTTTTATTTTATTTTTCCAAAATTAAATTGTCTACAACGTCTGTTCAAAACTTTGTGCAATTATCTGAAATTTACAGAACAAACTGGGCCAAGTAGGTAATAAATTAAAAATTTTACGAGATTACTTCATTGCTTCTATGGATGTACTGGAAAACTACTGTAAATACACGTCTGGGACATGTTTTATTAGATTCCCCAGATCTATAACAACAAAATAAATGGAAATCGTGCTTTGCTTTAACCTCGTACAGCTTTGCGATGGCTTCATGTTAGCGAAGTTGCTAAATCTAAGGCAAAATCTTTTAAGCAGTAACTCCGCAAGTAAACATTTGCGGACTTGTGTTCATATGAACTTTTTTCTTTAGTTTTATGTGTAGATTAACATATTAAAATATTTGCATATCTACGTGAATCACCCTGCATTTTGCGTAAGGGACACAACGGGAGAGAACGAAACATTAGTGAAGTGGGCCTGACAAGTACACATTCACTTGTAACGCCCGTGTGAAACGTCTGGCTCTTATGTAAAGTCCACGCAATCACGTTTTCGGCTGTAGCATTCACTGGAGATGACTCGAAGAATGAACCTACGTCGTACTCTGAACTCTGTCGCACTGCTTAAGTCAAATATAAAAATGGGTTGTTGCATAATTCTTTGCAGCCTGTGGCCTTGTAGATTTACTGTAAATTAATTACCAGAATGTTTTTCTCGTTTCACTTAAAAATGATTACATAAATCTACACACAAATAAGTACTCTTTCATACAGCTGTACAGCGATTGTTTCATCTATTACATTAGAATAATATTAACACAAACATGAATCGTTAGATATGGAATGGAGTGCGAATGCTAAGATTGTGTAAGGGGCAAACCCTGAAAAACTCGAGTCGCCATACCCCGAGCCCTTCGGTCCCATTCATAAGAAATAGCGATCAGGAGGCCCCCATTTCTCGATTCACACCTGGCCCATTATAAGGACACGTTTATGCATCTCAGGCACGCCACACGTCCTGCTCGGCAGAATCCTTGTTACATCTACGCTGAAGCCTCCCTGATCACAGCTCGCCTGGAGTAATTACCCTGCAGCTGTTCACATAGCTCGCAGTCAAACATGGCCTCGCTGAAGTGACGTTGAAGAGGCCAGTCATGGCTATAGTTCGAGGCCATGTGGCGATGCTCACGGCTCGTAATACAAACCATCTTCGTATCATCGCCTGGCGAGGGTCACAGCGAGCAGCGATGCTGTGGTTCAAATGGGCCGTTAAGGCTCCGCAGGCTTACCTTGCTGCTGCCAGGCCAAGCCAGCGAGCAGTAAGTAACGACATGGCAACAAAAATCCACCCTAAACATTGCTGGGTCCACAAGAAATAGGACCTACACTACTGGCCATTAAAATTGCTACACCACGAAGGTGACGTGCTACAGACGCGAAATTTAACCGACAGGGAGAAGATGCTGTGATATGCAAATGATTAGCTTTTCAGAGCATTCACACAAGTTTGGCGCCGGTGGCGGCACCTACAACGTGCTGACATGAGGAACGTTTCCAATCGATTTCTCATACACAAACAGCAGTTGACTGGCGTTGCCTGGTGAAACGTTGTTGTGATGCCTCGTGTAAGGAGAAGAAATGCGTACCATCACGTTTCCGACTTTGATAAAGATCGGATTGTAGCCTATCGCGATTGCGGTTTATCGTATCGCGACATTGCTGCTCGCGTTGGTCGAGATCCAATGACTGTTAGCAGAATATGGAATCAGTGGTTTCAGGAGGGTAATACGAAATGCCGTGCTGGATCCCAACGGCCTCGTATCACTAGCAGTCGAGATGACACGCATCTTATCCGCATGGCTGTAACGGATCGTGCAGCTACGTCTCCATCTCTGAGTCAACAGATGGGGACGTTTGCAAGACAACAACCATCTGCACGAACAGTTCGACGACGTTTGCAGCAGCATGGACTATCAGCTCGGAGACCAAGTCTACGGTTACCCTTGACGCTGCATCACAGACAGGAGCGCCTGCGATGGTGTACTCAACGACGAACCTGGGTGCACGAATGGCAAAACGTAATTTTTCCGGATGAATCCAGGTTCTGTTTACAGCATCATGATGGTCGCATCCGTGTTTGGCGACATCGCGGTGAACGCACATTGGAAGCGTGTATTCGTCATCGCCATACTGGTATATCACATGGCGTGATGGTATGAGGGGCCATTGGTTACACGTCTTGTTCGCATTGACGGCACGTTGAACAGTGGACGTTATATTTCAGATGTGTTACGACCCGTGGCTTGGCTCTGAGCACTGTGGGGCTTAACATCTGAGGTCATCAGGCCCCTAGAACTTAGAACTACTTAAACCTAACTAACCTAAGGACATCACACGCACATCCATGCCCGAGGCAGGATTCCAACCTCCGACAGTAGCGGTCGTGCGATTCCAGACTGAAGCGTCTAGAACCGCTCGGCCACTCCGGCCGGCTACGACCCGTGGCTCTACCCTTCATTCGATCCCTGTGAAACCCTACATTTCAGCAGGATAATGCATGACCGCATGTGCAGGTCCTGTTCGGGCCTTTGTGGATACAGAAAATGTTCGACTGCTGCCCTGGCCAGCACATTCTCCAGATCTCTCACCAATTGAAAACGTCTGGTCAATGGTGGCCGAGCAACTGGCTCGTCAAAATACACCAGTCACTACTCTTGCTGAACTAGGATATCGTGTTGAAGGTGCATGGGCACCTGTATCTGTACACGCCATCCAAGATCTGTTTGACTCAATGCCCAGGCGTATCAAGAACGTTATTACGGCCAGAGCTGGTTGTTCTGGGTACTGATTTCTTAGGATCTATGCACCCAAATTGCGTGAAAATGTAATCACATGTCAGTTCTAGTATAATATATCTGTCCAATGAACACCCGTTTATCATCTGCATTTCTTCTTGGTGTAGCAAGTTTAATGGCCAGTAGTGTACCTCAATAGTGATACCGTTAATGTTACACAGAATACCGTGTCCCCAGCGCACAGACAACTGCAGTAAGCCTCAGATCGATAGTTGTAGAAATCAGTACCACTGGTTTCGGAAAATTTGAAATTTGTGGTAAGTTCCTATGGGACCAAACTGCCGAGGTCATCAGTCTCTAGGCTTACACACTACTTAATCTAACTTAAAATAACTTACCCTACGGACAACACACACACCCATGACCAAGGGAAGATCGAACCTCCAACAGGGGGAGCCATGTGAACTGTGGCAAGGTGCCCTAGACCCCACAGCTACCCCGTGTGGCGCTTGTTTCGTTTTGAGTCATCAGTCCACTGACTGGTGTGATGCAGCCAGTCATCAGTTCCTCTCTTTGTACCAACATCTTCATCTCAGAGCAGCATTTCCAATCTCTTTCCAGCCCTACAGTTTTTACGCTCTACATTTCCCTCTACTACTACAGAAGTTTTTATCTGATGTCTTCTGTCCCAAATACATTACTGAGATGGGGTCGCCTGCATGCCTCAACGATACAGATAGTGATACTGTAGGTGGAACCAAAAAAAAGAGAGGGATATCTATGGAGAGATCAAGTAAACTTTGGTTGCTGGATGAGAGACTGATCTGGCCTTGTAACGTTAGCCATCACAGCTTGCTGAACTGGTACTGTGAATAGCTGAAAGCTATGGGAAACTACTGGTTACATTTCCCAAAAAGATATTGAATGGTAAAATGATGATGGCATCCTGTTGAGTAAAATATTCCAGAGGTAAAATAGTCCTCTGTTTGGATCTCTGGGTGGGGACTACTCAGGAGGATGTCGACATTAGGAAAGCAAAAGTGCTATTCTACGGATAGGAAAATGGTTCAAATGGCTCGGAACGCTATGGGACTCAACTGCTGTGGTCATAAGTCCCCTAGAACTTAGAACTACTTAAACCTAACTAACCTAAGGACATCATACACATCCATGCCCGAGGCAGGATTCGAACCTGCGACCGTAGCGGTCTTGCGGTTCCAGACTGTAGCGCCTTTAACCGCTCGGCCACTCCGGCCGGCTACGGATAGGAAGTGATGTTGGATTCCTTAAGCTGGTATGTAAGTTACAAAGTATGATAGTGAAATGGATAGGTTGTATGCTGGCGTAAGCTGTCGCCAGCACAGCAGGCAGAAAACAGGTTGCGAGAAGATCGACAGAGGCTGAAGATGGAGTCGTAAGAAAAGCGCCGCCAATGCCCTCTCAGCCGGCAATATTCAGATCGCAGCCGCGGACCGGAGGGGCTAGTCAGTCATCCTGCGAGTCATTTGCAGTCGCAGACAGCCGCAGTCGCAATCAGAGTCTCAGTATCGGGCAGCTCATAGAGACCAGAGTATTATTTATAGCTGGACTTGTACTTCACCTGCACTGAGGCTAACGTGGACTATTACGGAAGAGTTTGTACCACAACCCCTGGACCCTCTGTTTATGTTAATAAAGAACCCAGTTAATACATTTGTGCAATTGTGTTATAGAAAAGGATACTAGCCACCAAACGACATCCTATTATTTATAGCTGGACTTGTACTTCAGTTGCAGTGAGGCTAACGTGGACTATTACGGAAGAGTTTGTACCACAACCCCTGGACCCTCTGTTTATGTTAATAAAGAACCCAGTTAATACATTTGTGCAATTGTGTTATAGAAAAGGATACTAGCCACCAAACGACATCCTATTATTTATAGCTGGACTTGTACTTCAGTTGCAGTGAGGCTAACGTGGACTATTACGGAAGAGTTTGTACCACAACCCCTGGACCCTCTGTTTATGTTAATAAAGAACCCAGTTAATACATTTGTGCAATTGTGTTATAGAAAAGGATACTAGCCACCAAACGACATCCTCTCTTTACTTCCCATGGTACAAGCCTATAGTGACGAGGTGACACAAAAGGTTGAAGTGAGATATAGTGAGCATTAGTAAAACTCAGTGACAGGGTGAATAGGGTTTCTCATCACTTGAGTACAGGCTGTAAATACAAAAACAAACAGAGGTAACGCAGGTGTAGGTTAACAATGAACAAGAAAATAGGAATGCAGGTAAGCTACTATGAGCAACATAGTGAATGCATTACCGTAGCCAAGAAAGTCATAAAGCCAACAAGTCTGTGTGCCATGTAGCTCTGCAGATGATGAAGACAAATATGTTGAATTAAAAGACTTTATGCAGATAGTTAAGGAAGAAGGAAGTGCGACAAGTGATTAGAATTCGGTAGTAGGAAGACAAGGAAAAACTGTGTGAGAATATGGACTGGGGGAAAAGAATGAAAGCGGAAGCTGTCTGGCAATACTATTAACAGAAGACAATTTAATCGTCGCTATCACTTGGTTTAAGAAGCGTAAAAAATGGTCCTATATGTGGAACAGACCTGGAGGTACCAGAAGGTTTCATGTTGATTATATAATGGTAGATCAGAGATTTCAGAGCCAGACTTCAAGCTTTACGACACTTCCAGGCACAGTTATGGACTCTGACCATAACTGATTGGTTACGAAACGCAGATTAAAGCTGAATCACTTGAAGAACCTTAGAAAAGTAAGGAGATGGAAGCTGGATAAGTTGAAAGAAGGAGAAACTGATGAGAGTTTCAAAGGAAAACAATGGAGACGAATACAGTAGAATGGGTAGCTTTGAATTATGGAATAGTGAAGGCAGCAGTGAATCAAACAGCCAAAACAAAACAAGGTCTAGTAAAAACCCTTGTGTATCGCAGGAGATACTGAATTTATTTGATGGAAGGAGAAATTATAAAAATTCAGCACATAAAGTAGAAGAAAAGGGACGCAAATGTCTAAAAAATGAAATTAATAGACAGTGCAAAATGGCTAAGCAGTAATGAAACGAGGATAAATATAAGCCCATAGAAACCTGTATAACTAGGAGAAAGAGACACCACCTAGAAGGAATTTAAAAAGACCTTTGAAGAAAAGGGAAGCAGCTGCATGAGTATCAAGAGCTCATTTGCAAAACCAGTATTAAGTAAAGATAGGTAAGCTAAAAGGCAGAAGGAGTACATAGTGGGGTTATAAAAGGTAAATAAACTTGAAGGCAATATTACAGACAGAGAAGAAGACTTATATGAAGGTTAGATGGAACATATGATACTGAGAAGAGAATTTGACACAGCACTTAAAGTGATAAGCCAAAATAATGCCTCTGGAGTAAATGACGTTCCCTCAGAACTGCTGATATCTTTGAGAGAGGCAGCCATGACAAAACTCTCATACGAAATAGAGAATGGGGAAGAAATGGATGGGATGGATGGGGATTCGTAACTCCCAGCCGCACAGGGCACTGTGGTAATGCAATGGCGGAAGTTGAAAATTGCTTTCAGACCGGAACTCGAACCCAGAAATATCGCTGCTCATGAGTGGTTGCCTTAACCACTTGAGCAATCCGGACACAACCTCTGACTAAAATTTTCAAACTATTACAAGCTGTAATGCATCAAACCAGTCTTCGGACTGAGAAGTAGAACAGTAACAACGTCCTATATCTTAACACTTTTCCTATCGCCTGGTTCCTCCTTGTTTTCAGTGTTTCCTTGTACTCCTTCCTCACCCATTCTTTGGGGAACATCACGATTCCTCATCTGTCCACGTAATTTTCAACACCCTTCTATAGCAAGATATTTCAAACGCTACGTTTCTCTTTTTTTTCTATTTTCCCTCAGTCCATGACTCACTTCTATATAATGCTGTTCTCCAGACGCATTTCCCAAGAACCTGTTCCTCTGATTTAGTCCGATGTTCGACACTGGTAGAATTCTTTTGTCCAGGAATATATTCTTTGCTTGTGGTGGTCTTCTTTTTGTGTCCTGCTTACTTCGTCTGCCATGTGTTACTTTCTTTCCCAGGTAGCAAAATTTTTTCACGTAATCTATTCCTTCGTCACCAATACTGATGTTATGTTTACGGCTAATCTCATTTGTACTGCTGCTGTCTTTCCTCAATTTACTATCAATCAGTATTCTGTACTGACTAGAATGTTCATTTTATTCCAAGCACATTCCATTCTTATCGCTCCCTCTTGGTTCTCGCACATATTAACCGTCATTCCTTATTCTTTGATGCGCCACGAATAAGTATTGGGGAATTCTTGTAAATTTCGAGCACCTATAGCTAGGAGGAGCCAATGGCCTTGCCGCAGTGGTAACACCAGTTCCGTCAGATCACCGAAGTTAAGCGCTGTCGGTATGGCTACCCCTTAGAAGGATGACCATCCGGTCCGCCGTGCACTGTTGGAAAGCGGGCTGCACTCAGCCCTTGTGAGGCAAACTGAGGAGCTACGTGACTGAAAAGTAGCGGCTCCGGTCTCGGAAACTGACATACGGTCGGGAGAGCAGTGTGCTGACCACATGCCCATCCATATCCGCATCCAGTGACGCCTATGAGCTGAGGACGACACGGCGGCTGGTCGGTAGCGTTGCGCCTTCATGACCTGTTCAGGAGGAGTTTAGATTTTTTTATACCTAGGAGGTAGTAGTTAAGGGACCGATTGCCACATCGAATGGCAGCCGCGAGCAGTGTTGTTATTTAGCAAATGATTCTACGAGGCAGGTTTGCAGGCGAGAAGGTGTGGTGTCACCGCCAGACACCACGCTTGCTAGGTGAATAGCCTTTAAATCGGCCGCGGTCCGTTAGTACAGGGTTATTACAAATGATTGAAGCGATTTCACAGCTCTACAATAACTTTATTATTTGAGATATTTTCACAATGCTTTGCACACACATACAAAAACTCAAAAAGTTTTTTTAGGCATTCAAAAAATGTTCGATATGTGCCCCTTTAGTGATTCGGCAGGCATCAAGCCGATAATCAAGTTCCTCCTACACTCGGCGCAGCATGTCCCCATCAATGAGTTCGAAAGCATCGTTGATGCGAGCTCGCAGTTCTGGCACGTTTCTTGGTAGAGGAGGTTTAAACACTGAATCTTTCACATAAACCCACAGAAAGAAATCGCATGGGGTTAAGTCGGGAGAGCGCGGAGGCCATGACATGAATTGCTGATCATGATCTCCACCACGACCGATCCATCGCTTTTCCAATCTCTGTTTAAGAAATGCCGAACATCATGGTGGAAGTGCGGTGGAGCACCATCCTGTTGAAAGATGAAGTCGGCGCTGTCGGTCTCCAGTTGTGGCATGAGCCAATTTTCCAGCATGTCCAGATACACGTGTCCTGTAACGTTTTTTTCGCAGAAGAAAAAGGGGCCGTAAACTTTAAACCGTGAGACTGCACAAAACACGTTGACTTTTGGTGAATTGCGAATTTGCTGCACGAATGCGTGAGGATTCTCTACCGCCCAGATTCGCACATTGTGTCTGTTCACTTCACCATTAAGAAAAAATGTCGCTTCATCACTGGAAACAAGTTTCGCACTAAACGCATACTCTTCCATGAGCTGTTGCAACCGCGCCGAAAATTCAAAGCGTTTGACTTTGTCATCGGGTGCCAGGGCTTGTACCAGTTGTAAACGGTAAGGCTTCTGCTTTAGCCTTTTCCGTAAGATTTTCCAAACCATCGGCTGTGGTACGTTTAGCTCCCTGCTTGCTTTATTCGTCGACTTCCGCGGGCTACGCGTGAAACTTGCCCGCACGCGTTCAACCGTTTCTTTGCTCACTGCAGGCCGACCCGTTGATTTCCCCTTACAGAGGAATCCAGAAGTTTTAAACTGCGCATACCATCGCCGAATGGAGTTAGGAGTTGGTGGATCTTTGTTGAACTTCGTCCTGAAATGTCGTTGCACTGTTATGACTGACTGATGTGAGTGCATTTCAAGCATGACATACGCTTTCTCGGCTCCTGTCGCCATTTTGTCTCTCTGCGCTCTCGAGCGCTCTGGCGGCAGAAACCTGAAGTGCGGCTTCATCCGAACAAAACTTTATGAGTTTTTCTACATATCTGTAGTGTGTCGTGACCATATGTCAATGAATGGAGCTACAGTGAATTTATGAAATCGCTTCAATCATTTGTAATAGCCCTGTATACGTCGGACCCGCGTGTCGCCACTATCAGTGATTGCAGACCGAGCGCCGCCACACGGCAGGTCTAGTCGACTCCCTAGCACTCGCCCCAGTTGTACAGCCGACTTTGCTAGCAATGGGTCACTGTCTACATACGCTCTCATTTGCATAAACGACAGTTTAGCATAGCCATCAGCTACGTCATTTGCTATGACCTAGCAAGGCGCCATGTTCAGTTACTATGTCTTCTGAACAGATAATATTGTGACTCATGTACCGTCAAGAGCGACGTTCATCATTAATGGATTAAAGTTAAGTATCGAACTAATTACGTCCGCTTTCTGAATTCTGATTCCTTGTCATGTTCCAGACCTCACGTCAGTATAGTTCTTCTCTCCTCACGCCAGCCTGCGTGAGCTACAAAGCGTGCATTTCGGCCTCCTCTAGTAACACGGTGTTGGCTCTTCAGCCAACACAACAGAAGGGCTCCGTACGTATGTGTGAAGCAATCAGAGCAGCACAGCATACTGACGTGCTCTGAAAAACCCATACATTGCCGTTTCAGCAATGCCTAATGATCTATGTCTAGTGGAAGGAGCGCCCAGTGACCTCTGTGTAGGGGCCGAAGCGGGCTGAGGCAAGCTGTCGTGATTATCAAAGAGCACTACACTTGTCCCCTCAAGAGGAACTACACTCCTGGAAATGGAAAAAAGAACACATTGACACCGGTGTGTCAGACCCACCATACTTGCTCTGGACACTGCGAGAGGGCTGTACAAGCAATGATCACACGCACGGCACAGCGGACACACCAGGAACCGCGGTGTTGGCCGTCTAATGGCGCTAGCTGCGCAGCATTTGTGCACCGCCGCCGTCAGTGTCAGCCAGTTTGCCGTGGCATACGGAGCTCCATCGCAGTCTTTAACACTGGTAGCATGCCGCGACAGCGTGGACGTGAACCGTATGTGCAGTTGACGGACTTTGAGCGAGGGCGTATAGTGGGCATGCGGGAGGCCGGGTTGACGTACCGCCGAATTGCTCAACACGTGGGGCGTGAGGTCTCCACAGTATATCGATGTTGTCGCCAGTGGTCGGCGGAAGGTGCACGTGCCCGTCGACCTGGGACCGGACCGCAGCGACGCACGGATGCACGCCAAGACCGTAGGATCCTACGCAGTGCCGTAGGGGACCGCACCGTCACTTCCCAGCAAATTAGGGACACTGTTGCTCCTGGGGTATCGGCGAGGACCATTCGCAACCGTCTCCATGAAGCTGGACTACGGTCCCGTACACCGTTAGGCCGTCTTCCGCTCACGCCCCAACATCGTGCAGCCCGCCTCCAGTGGTGTCGCGACAGGCGTGAATGGAGGGACGAATGGAGACGTGTCGTCTTCAGCGATGAGAGTCGCTTCTGCCTTGGTGCCAATGATGGTCGTATGCGTGTTTGGCGCCGTGCAGGTGAGCGCCACAATCAGGACTGCATACGACCGAGGCACACAGAGCCAACACCCGGCATCATGGTGTGGGGAGCGATCTCCTACACTGGCCGTACACCACTGGTGATCGTCGAGGGGACACTGAATAGTGCACGGTACATCCAAACCGTCATCGAACCCATCGTTCTACCATTCCTAGACCGGCAAGGGAACTTGCTGTTCCAACAGGACAATGCACGTCCGCATGTATCCCGTGCCACCCAACGTGCTCTAGAAGGTGTAAGTCAACTACCCTGGCCAGCAAGATCTCCGGATCTGTCCCCCATTGAGCATGTTTGGGACTGGATGAAGCGTCGTCTCACGCGGTCTGCACGTCCAGCACTAACGCTGGTCCAACTGAGGCGCCAGGTGGAAATGGCATGGCAAGCCGTTCCACAGGACTACATCAAGCATCTCTACGATCGTCTCCATGGGAGAATAGCAGCCTGCATTGCTGCGAAAGGTGGATATACACTATACTAGTGCCGACATTGCGCATGCTCTGTTGCCTGTGTCTATGTGCCTGTGGTTCTGTCAGTGTGATCATGTGATGTATCTGACCCCAGGAATGTGTCAATAAAGTTTCCCCTTCCTGAGACAATGAATTCACGGTGTTCTTATTTCAATTTCCAGGAGTGTACGTCAAAGGCGTAGGGAAAAAACGTATAAATAAGCAAGCCCTGAGGCTCAAAGCAAGCAGTCGTGTCGCCACTCTGTTTGCGTCTAGAACCGGAGAGAATGACGATTCTTTAAGTTGCGGGCCAACCACGAAGACCTTCTGGTGAGGGACATTGGCGGCCCACTCAAACTACCACCAACCTCCACTGCACCATAGCTGCAGAGGGGAAGGCCCCACCGTGGAGCTTCACAGGCCTGAGGAGCGAGAGGCCTGCTAGCCTCTTCTCTGTGGGTGACACTGGTCGGTAGACAGCAACTGCCATTCACAGGAGTTGGTCCGGGGACTCGAACTCACGGCAGATCTATCAGCTATCACGTACCGATCTGTACTGGGCGGACGACGGGAGCTTCTAAGGCTCACTATGACGGCAGTGGACTCTTTCCCTTCGGCGCTCTGCATGGGGTCTCTGAGTTGTGCTTGAGGGAGCAGCCAGCCAACCGGGTCCCAGGCTATCGGCGCATGCGAAACGCATGGCGGTCACTTAACCATCTCGTGAGTAGTAACGCCACATCTGGAGGGCTCGGCAGATTCTGCCATTGGCATTGGCGCTGACCCAAGCATGTACACTGTGCTGTGCTATCAACAGGGTCGGTGGAAGGCTGCTGTGTACCTTCCATGCAATTGATGTCAATGACAAACTTTCTAATGTTTCTCTGCATGCTTCGGCATGAGTCACCCCTCTCTCCCAAACCACATCTTTCGGTCGCGCAGACAAATTACCACTCCTGAGCTCAAGGGGGCTGTATCAATTTGGTTTCAGGAAGTGGTCATTCTGCTTTCCAACACAATATCTTGAGTCTCGTCTCAGACTTAGTTGTGCGAGCTACAGTACACGAAGTTTACAATTGTTTTTCTGAAGCCACAGTAATCTGTGGTCTTATAATTGTTTAGAGGGATTGGTGAACACGATAATTTAGTGCCACTGAGGCGTCCATCTTCTGTCTGGCACGAGTTGCTGTTAGCCAGTGCTGTAGCAGCTGTGTGTTCTGTAAGTAGGCATACTGGTCATCTGTCTAGTAGTTGTACTAAGTGTAGATGGGCGATGATTCGCCCAAGGAATTCTTTGAGTAGGGTTAAAGGCAAGTTAGTGTTTCTCTTTAAAAAAAAAAAAATAGTTGAGTTAAGGTGGAAGTAGAGTAATCAAAATGGTGGAAACACGTGCTTCTACCTCAGGCGTTGCTGCTGCTTTAACTCAGCAAGTGTATTAACAGAGCAGTGTGATCACATGAAACAGAGAAATTTCGAACTTAATTGTGAGTTAGAAGCTCATAATGACAGTCACGATCAGTCACAATTGGACTCATGGGGAAGCAAGTCTGGATTGAGAGTGCCTTCTGTTCCATATGACCCGGCAGTGGTCACAACGATTAATCTATTCTCGGGAAAGGCAACAGAGGATGCGACAGTTTTCGTTAAGGATGTTAGGGATACTGTGGAAGAATATGGGTAGTCAGATGAAGTAAGCCCGTACATTGGTAACATGAGTTTGGCGGGGAACGCAAAGGCATATGTTGTGTATCACGGAACATTTAGTAAATCACATACGTTCCAGGACTGGGCCACTGGTTTGTGCCAGCAGTACCAGAGCAGAACAGTGCGCCGTTTTTTCGGGAGAAATTAAGTACGTTTTCGATGCACCGCAAAGAGTCTGCAGAAGCGTTCTCGGACAGAACCTGTTAGCTAAATGCAGACACAGAATGCAGCAGCTAATAAGGTACTATTACAGGAGGTAGAAAATAGGGCGGTAGATGGTTCTTTGCGTGGTATACCCGCTGAAATGTCACAGAGTGTATGAATGGAGAACTTAGGATAGCAACAGTTATAGAGGGGGTGGGTATGGTCACAAGGCGGACTGTGGACCACTGTGAGTTCGCTTCTGATGTCAAGTGTTATAGACGTGGTCGAGAGGAGCACGTAAGGAAGCAGTGTAAGCAACCAGAGTGCTATGCATGTAACGTAGTGGGCCACCAGGCATTTGAGTGTAGAGGTGGGAAGGATAGAAAGCACCGGCAAGGGAAGCAGCCGTTAAACGCAAATGGCATTGCTTCGACCGGCGCGAGGCAGTTCCTGTAGACTGTAATATGGCACAAGAGTAGAGGTATTGTGTAGGTTCACGCCCACTTTTTCCCAAGTTCACTTCGTGAGTAAAAAAGTTCGCTATGTTGTAAAAAACTTACCCAGAACCTACACAATACTTTTACTATACCCCCAATTCTAGGTCACAATCGCGTATTTTCATTTAAAATAGCCTGTTTTATATTAGATTACTTAAAAAATTAATAAAAATAAGTATTTTTTGTTATCACGTTCACTTACTATAAATTAATTCTTTTTCTCACCAAAGCTGAACGTAAGAAAATAAATTTGATACTTCTTTTACAAAAGGTGAACGTCAGAATATGAATATAATGAATTAAGGTGGACATAAGAAATCTATTTCTTCCCTAAAATTTATCTAATTCTTTCTTCTTGAGTAGCCATAAGATTTTTATGAACAATTGTTTGCAATTGTTTTCTGAGATGATTCTTCACTGTACTTCCACCATGTTCACATGTACCTTTAATTTTGAGATATTCTTTACAGCATTCATTGCATATGAAGGGCTCATTTCAATAGTGTTACAGGTCCATTACCTCCACTTTTCTGTCTATAATGCTTCTGAAATTAATGAGCCAAACAAACAGAAAGAAAGGTTCATCTCTAGCAAGAAGCCATATGCTTGAATATTTCTGGTATCTCAACTGCAGATTTTTCAGCGTTCATTTAGCTTTAGGACTCTGTATCTCAATATGAACAAAAGTGGACTTGTACCACTATTGAAATAAGCCCTTCATGTATTACGATATCCATCTTTCTGAAACGTTTATGAAATTCTTAAATATTTTTCTTAGCCATGATATTTCTACACTGCTTTAGCTGTTTGGTGTTGTTGATTTAAAAGATATAAAATTTAATAGGAGAAATAAAATTTTTAAATAAGTTTCACTGTGTGAATTCCTGATAATGAAATTAATTATTTCTATTTTTAAGTTTCCTCATTCCTTTATATTTTAGTTTCCTCTGTTCTTTTTCAGTTAATCGTAAATACCAGTTAGTAATTACATTATGGTATCTATCTGGTTTCACATAGATTATATAATGGTAAGACAGAGATTTAGGAACCAGGTTTTAAATTGTAAGATATTTCCAGGGGCAGATGTGGACTCTGACCACAATCTATTGGATATGAACTGTAGATTAAAACTGAAGAAACTGCAAAAAGGTGGGAATTTAAGGAGATGGGACCTGGATAAACTGACTAAATCAGAGGTTGTACAGAGTTACAGGGAGAGCATAAGGGAACAATTGACAAGAATGCGGGAAAGAAATACAGTAAAAGAAGAATGGGTAGCTTTGAGGGCTGAAGTAACGAAGGCAGCAGAGGATCAAGTAGGTAAAAAGACGAGGGCTAGTAGAAATCCTTGGGTGACAGATGAAATACTGAATTTAACTGATGAAAGGAGAAAATATAAAAATGCATAAATGAAGCAGGCAAAAAGGAATGGAAACGTCTCAAAAATGAGATCGACAGGAAGTGCAAAATGGCTAAGCAGGGATGGCTAGAGGACAAATGTAAGGATGTAGATACTTATCTAACTAGGGGTAAGATAGATACTGCCTACAGGAAAATTAAAGAGACCTTTGGAGAAAAGCTCAGATGGAAACCCAGCTCTAAGCAAAGAAGGGAAAGCAGAAAGGTGGAAGGAGTATATAGAGGGTCTATACAAGGGCAATGTACTTGAGGACAATATTATGGAAATGGAAGAGGATGTAGATGAAGATGAAATGGGAGATACGATACTGCATGAAGAGTTTGACAGAGCACTGAAAGACCTGAGTCGAAACAAGGGCCCGGGAGTAGAAAACATTCCATTAGAACTACTGACGGCCTTGGGAGTGCCAGTCCTGATAAAACTCTACCATCTGGTGAGCAAAATGTATGAGACAGGTGAAATACCCTCCGACTTCAAGAAGAATATAATAATTCCAGTCCCAACGAAAGCAGGGGCTGACAGATGTGAAAATTACCGAACAATCAGTTTAATAAGGCACGGATACAAAATACTAACACAAATTCTTTACAGATGAATGGAAAAACTGGTAGAAGCCGACCTCGGGGAAGAGAAGATCACATTCAAAATTTAAATGCAGTTAAGGTAGAGCTATTGAAAGTTAACATGAAAGAAATGTAGAAATAAATACACTAGTACATCATGTGTTTCCTCAAACAGTTAATGAAAATTTAAGACCGACTTTCGGTCTTTAAAATTATTTGACAATAATTGTGAATACCCTTATTTTGTGATTATAACATAAAGCAAAAATTAAAAAAAAACAAATGATAGACACCGAAATTGTGAAAAAATGTTAAATCTTAATAGCAAACATAATTCATTAAATTTATATCAATTAATGAGATAAATCTTAAAAATTATTTGTAGGCATAATTATTTTAATATTTTAAGTGATTAAACAAAAGAACAATTGATTAATGATTTAAATACATTTTATCAAAATTTATTGCACCTAATTATATACTTCTAATAATTTTCTACATATTGGACATTTCAGATTTTCCTTTAACCAATCAATAATACACGTTTTATGAGAAATATGATTACAGCTTGTTTTTACAAATTGATAATTTGCATTACTTAAACATATTCAACAATCATTATCTTCAGTTTACTCTATTGTGTCATACAGTTTAAATACATTTCATATAAATGATTCAGGTATATATATCGACATTCTTTAATTTATCTTTAAATTCTCTAATAAAATCTTCAGCTAAATCTTGTGTACTTCATGTATAGACCCAATACAATCTGTCTTTAAATACTTTATTTAAGTCTTCAGATACATTTTAACATAAGTATATAAATCTCCAGTATACTTTATCTTGAAATTCTCGAATACTATTTTCAGACATGCTTTTTTGGCGTGATATCACACCAGTTTAATCTTTGTTGAAGTTTTCCCATGAGACCATCAAACAAATCATTTTTTCATATGATATACCAATGTTCTTTATTCTGATAACGTCTTATAAATTTTCCACATAAGTTTTCATTACTTGATGTAATATTCAAATCTAATTTCTCTTCAATTTATCTGATGAAATTTTTAGGTAATCTACATTGAGGTATATGTCCCCAGTTTTATCTCTCTGCAAATTTTCTTATGAAATTATTAATTAAACTAGAAAATGGTATTGTATATGTTATTAAATTATTTTTGAATTATCTCATATAATTCTCAGGTAATCATTGATCAGTTGATGTGGAAGTCGAATCTAATTTATCTTTAAATTCTGTCACAAAATCTACACATAATTCGAAATGTCCTGATATATATTTTCAGTTTTCTTTACCAAATGAATCTTTATTTTTAATATACTTAACAATTTTACTTTCATATGCATCAATTGTTGTTGGATGCAATTTATACAAACTTCTTTAAATTTATATTTTTAAAATTATAATTAATCATTGCATCAAGATTTTCCTTTCCCATTTTTTATTATTGTTTAATTCGTATTTTTTAACTTTTAATTCCTTAAGGGTATAATTTTTCACTTTGTTGTTGTTGTTCTTCACTTCTTCCATATTATAGTTATTAATAAGTTCAATAATTTGATGTTTTCTCTGTTCTGAAAAACCTTTAGGTCTCAATTGTTTTTATCTAGCTTTCAATTCGTTGAACGTTAGACTATTTAGACTCACCATTGATTAAAAAATAAATATTATTAGATTTGTAAAAAATGAAATCATCTACAATGATATAGATTTATAATATTTCAGGGGTCGAATTACTGACCTGTGAAATGTTGTATAACATATGTTGATTCAAAATGATATTTAAATTTTCGGTAAGGAATTCCAGGTGCTACATATTTAGCCCCTAAGAGTTTTAAACAAATCAAAAATGATTACATTGATTCTAATGTTATTTTATCTTTTCTGTCTGCAATATTTATTTTCTGGAGGGTTATACAAATGATATTTTATATTTCATTAAATATTGTATTTCAGGGCCTACAACAAATGAAAATAATTATAGTGAATACTTTTTTTTTGGTCATCAGTCTACTGACTGGTTTGATGCGGCCCACCACGAATTCCTTTCCTGTGCTAACCTCTTCATCTCAGAGTAGCACTTGCAACCTACATCCTCAATTATTTGCTTAATGTATTCCAATCTCTGTCTTTCTCTACAGTTTTTGCCCTCTACATCTCCCTCTAGTACCATGGAAGTCATTCCCTCATGTCTTAGCAGATGTCCTATCATCCTGTCCCTTCTCCTTATCAGTGTTTTCCACATATTCCTTTCCTCTCCGATTCTGCGTAGAACCTCCTCATTCCTTACCTTATCAGTCCACCTAATTTTCAACATTCGTCTATAGCACCACATCTCAAATGCTTCGATTCTCTTCTGTTCCGGTTTTCCCACAGTCCATGTTTCACTACCATACAATTCTGTAATCCAGACGTACATCCTCAGAAATTTCTTCCTCAAATTAAGGCCGGTATTTGATATTAGTAGACTTCTCTTGGCCAGAAATGCCTTTTTTGCCATAGCGAGTCTGCTTTTGATGTCCTCCTTGCTCCGTCCGTCATTGGTTATTTTACTGCCTAGGTAGCAGAATTCCTTCACTTCATTGACTTCATGAGCATCAATCCTGATGTTAAGTTTCTCGCTGTTCTCATTTCTACTACTTCTCATTACCTTCGTCTTACTGCGATTTACTCTCAAACCATACTGTGTATTCATTAGACTGTTCATTCCGTTCAGCAGATCATTTAATTCTTCTTCACTTTCACTCAGGATAGCAATGTCATCAGTGAATCGTATCACTGATATCCTTTCACCTTGTATTTTAATTTCACTCTTTAACCTTTCTTTTATTTCCATCATTGCTTCCTCGATGTACAGATTGGAGAGTAGGGGCGAAAGGTTACAGCCTTGTCTTACACCCTTCTTAATATGAGCACTTCGTTCTATACTAATGAAATTTTATATTTTATTCATTATGGGTCTGTGACGAATGGCCCTGAAAAAATTAGAAAAGTGACATTTTTACAGAGGACTGTAATTATCCCACAAAAATTTATTGTTTTTTTGTTTTTTTTTAAATCTTATGGGACTGAAGTGCTAAGGTAATCAGTCCCTAAGCTTACACACTACTAAACCTAAATTATCCTAACGATAAACACACACACCCATGCCCGAGGGAGGTTTGAACCTCTGCCTGGACCAGCTGCACAGTCCATGAGTGAAAATTAAACATTATTCATTTCAGTATTTCAGGGTATGGGAAACTGAGCCATGAAGAAAACTGAAAAACACAGAAATAATTTCAAATAATCTTTTCTATATGGGAATCCAGAGATTAAAAGTTTCCTCCCTGAATATCTGAAAGAAAAGAAGAACAATCACTAATGATATTTTATAATTTTCATATGTTATCCCATGGTCAATTATATGAGCAATGAAAACCTTAGATAAAAGAAATTTTATCCTTTATTTATGAAGTTTTTGAAGTGCATAAATACTTACACACTTGGACGAATATTATGGGGCATGACGGAGATGCCTCGAACACTTAATTGTATTACAGGTCTGAAATTAAATAATCAGTTTAAATCAAATTTTATTAAATCCTAAAAATTGACACAAAATAATATACGTAAAATTACAGGGAGCGAATTTTATGACCGCTGAAATAAGAATGAGAAAGTCAAAATTTTTATGGGAAAAACTTTTAAAATATATTTCTTAATAAATATGAGAAATTCCAAGTACTTCTAATGCAGTTGTCACTTTATCAGAAACACATATAGTGAATATAATAGAATTTATTAATCTCAATAATTATATACTAAATTTAGGGTCTAGGTTTAAAGATATATGGGTTCAAGTATTTGAAGAGTTAAATGTTTTGGTTACAAATGATGTTTTTTCTATTATATAAAATTTTAGTAATAATGTTTATGTACATCTATTACACAAAATCAACAAAACCGTCTGTTTCCCTCAACTCAGATTTAAGATCTGCAAATGATTGTGGCACTGAATCGTATTTCAATATCAAAATATACTGTATCTTCTTTAAAAAACAGTTGGTAGAATGAGCAGTATAATCAATACAATCCAAATTTAAAGTTCCAATAATGGTTTACATTTAACTGTAATTTTGTTTTAAAAATAATAATATGTTTATTTATATAACTATTATGTGCACTGTGCTATCCTAACCAATCAATATACACTTTATCTCCTTTGTTTTTCTAAAGTTTCTCAACAGGGTACAGATCAGGATATACTGTTTTCCGTAATTCATACTTATGACAATTTCTTTTTACTTCTTCACCATTAAAATCTCTTAATACATATGTTATTGAATTAGAATTAGTAATTCAATGTCAAAATTAAAGTTGACAAATTGGCTGCATATCCTTTCTCGAATATTTCTTTTAATTTACTAATTCAGACCTTATCACCTATTTTAAATTTCGCTTTTTTAATTAGTAACAGCAGTACTTGATTTATAATTATTTTCATTAACATCTGTTAGCTTCATTTTTAATTGTTGATGATTTGTGTTATTATATTTGTCAAGTTTGAGTCTAGATCATTCCATTTATAATTTCCTTGTAATTCAAATTTTGTCCAGATATTTTTTATGACTTCTTTTAAATCTTGCAATAACAGATGCTTATAATTTTGTAAAAGATTAATAATGATTAATATATTTTTGCATAAATTCTTGAAAATCTTTATTATAAGGATTATGTGTTTCAGTAATTTTTTTACACCTAAAACACATCTGTTTATATTGATGAAAAATTTAATAAGATTTGAATTATTTTTCCATTCTATCATCATTCGATTCTCATATGAGCTCACCAAACATAATAGATACACCTGAAATGGCTACAGTTTTAACCCATTGATTCAAGGTTATAAATATTTTATCTTTCATTTTCATTTCAAATTGTGATTTACTGAAATGTGTTGGATACAAAATTTGTAATTCATGGTTATTATGCCTTTTTATCTCTACTTCAAAATCAGAACTTGATAAATCATCTATATTACCCCAAATAAAATAATTCTCTTGGTTTTTACATCATACTCTAAAGTATATTTCACCTGTAACAAAACGAAATTTTAGTTTTTATTTTGTTGTACATCCTTTTTGGAAGATTGCTTATCTGACTTAGGTACCGTTTTAAACATGCCTTTGAGAAATAATCTCTTAAAGCTTTTTCTATTGCCTTTTTTAATGTAATTAGTTATATCATTGTTATTAAGTTTTTTAGTAGTGTTATAATTACTGAGTTGTGTTCAAGTTTTGTAACAAGATCGGATAACTAATTTTCTAAATACTGTTTTGTAACTGCATCATAACCGTTTACTGAATCTTTTAAACCTACTATTCTTCTACCTTTAAAATCAATACATCCTTTAGTTGTTTAAAGTGGCTTGTAATTCTTTTGAAACTGTTTAATTGATTTTTCTATTTTTGGATCAATTCATTTCTTTTGTTTTCTAAATTTATCTAACCATTAAATGTGTGACCTTCAGACTGCAGCTTATCTCCAAAAATGTCAATTTATTAGATTCAAAATATTAAATTTATAATTATCTGATAACAGTTTAAAAACAGACAGATACAAATGACCACAAATTATTTCATTGTAGTTTTGTATTCTCTTGATATTGTAGTACAGATCATTTATTCCCAAATAGTTAACTAGTTGTTTTGGTATATTATCTCCAGATGAATCCAAAATAAATTTTATATCTTTATTCTTGCAATAAATCCAATGAGTACCCAGATGTTCAGATGTATCTAAATTAACTATTCCAAAATAATTATTGTTTGGTTGTTTAGGTAATTTATCAGCCATAAAAACACCTGTAAAATATGTAATTTTTAATTCTGTAGCAAGTTTTTCTATATCAAAATTAGATAAATGATTATTATATTTTTTGATTATTTTTACGAATTTTTTCCCTACATCCACTTTCTTTTCCATTGTTAAATTATGTCCTTTTTGTTCTTATAATACTTAATCAGTTATTTTCTTTTTCATTACTGTGTTTCTGATTGCTGCAGAACCACCAGCAAGTGAATAATAGTTTAAGATATGGTGATACAGCTAGTAGTAACAGTAAAAATCCACCTTCATATTTTATCAATTGGTAACCTTCTTTCATATTTCTTAGATATTCTATAGTCTTTTACAGAACTGGAATATCTAATGTAATGAGTAAATTTCTGTCAGTTGTTTTATCTCTTTTTCTTTCTTGTGCATCAGTTAAAAATAGATCAATACTATAAAACTCTTCCTTATTTTATTTTATTTTAATTGATTTTGGTTGTGTTTTGCCACTTGGTAGGAAAAGTATAACCAATATTAAAATTATTCAATTATATATATAAAAGATTTATAAAGATTAATAATTTTATAATCCTCAACCATTTTGATTGACATCCAAATTTTCGTTTTCCATACATTATTACTCTAACTGTAGCTGCAGCTAATTTTTCATCAGTTGAAGCATGAAAAGCATACGTTCTTTCTTTTGCAGCTAACTAAAGTTCTTTATCAGCTTCATGTCGAGATTCTAAAATCTTTATGATCATGATAGGTGATGTCATGTTGTTTGCATACTTCATCTAGTGGATTAATTCCTTTATCTCCACATGTTAGTCTTTCTTCAAGCTCAGTAAATGGTCTGCAGTAATTATATTTTGATAGATGCGTCTCTGGTATTGGAAAATTATTTAAAGATAGTGTGGTTTCCAGTGGATACCGATTTGCTGAGGGAAACATTATATGTGCTTCAGCCGCTTTTAAGCAATGAAGAGTTGGATAATTCATGTTGTTTTATCCGCAAGGGTTTGGCACATGTGAACGACATTAATTGGTAACAGATGATTCTGGTTAGTGTGGATAACTCTGGCCAAGGGGAGGTAACTTTATCAAAGGGTGCAATGATAGCCATCCTGGAGGTCTTGCAAAACGAGGATTTCGATAGATCGAGCCTAGAGGCAAGCCACAAGGAAACTGTTAACAGAGATGTGTGGCACGGGAAAGTAGGGTATTTGAAGGGCAGTAGTTGAATGGCCATCAAGAACTTGTTGCTGAGGTTTAGTGTTTTACTTTGTGAGAACAGGGGGCTACAGGCAACACTGCTGATGCAATATCACATACTGACAGGCGATAGTACACCAATTTATAGGGAGCCATAATGTATAGTAAACCAGCTGGAACCATTTATAGAAGAATTTACTGAACAACAACTATGGGTTGGGATTGTAGAACCGAGTGATCATCCCTGGAGCACAAACATTGCCATCGTGTCTACAAATTCATCTGATGGGACACGAAAAAATAGATTTTGCTGTGATTACAGATACCTAAATGCGCAAACCATTTCCGACGCTTATCCAATTCCAAACATCACGGAAAGTTTGGATAATCTGAGTCAGTGACGGTTCTTTAGAATTACGGGCCTCAACAGTTGATACCATCAGTTGGAGGTGGCGCCTGAAGTTAGGTCAAAAACAGTGTTGACCATCTCAGCAAACGCGTGCCATTTGGACTAAAGAACCTGCTGGCAACTATTCAGCAGTTGTTAGATGGGGTACTGAGACGATTAAAGCGAAAAATTTCTTTAATCTACGTCGATTACATAACTGTCCATTCAAACGATTTACCACCATATGTGAGACGTTCGGAAGGTGTTTTTAGTAAACTACAGCCCGCATCTCGTGGTCGTGCGGTAGCGTTCTCGCTTCCCACGCCCGGGTTCCCGGGTTCGATTCCCGGCGGGGTGAGGGATTTTCTCTGCCTCGTGATGGCTAGGTGTTGTGTGATGTCCTTAGGTTAGTTAGGTTTAAGTAGTCCTAAGTTCTAGGGGACTGATGACCATAGATGTTAAGTCCCATAGTGCTCAGAGCCATTTGAACCATTTTAGTAAACTACGATCGGCACATTTGACGTTAAGTGCGGACAAGAGTAATTTTTCGCGAACTCAGATAAACTATCTGGGGCACGTGATTTGTGAGCGTGACATACAGACCAATCGTCATCTTACAGATGCAGTTCAGAATTACCCGATGCCACTAGCAACTAAGCAGTTAAAGTCTTTCATCGGCGGCTATAATTAATATAGACAGTTCGTGAAGGAAATAGCAGGACCGTTGAACAAGCTACTGAAGAAGGGGCGAAATTTAGTTAGTCTCAGGAATGTCACTGGAGTTATATTTGTATGTTATACATACATCCAGCGCCAACAATTGTCAGTGATCGATATGAATGGCTCAATTTTACACAAAGAATACATGCAACACATGCGATCGTAGAGACAGCCCAATGCATACTGAATATTAGTTTGCTATTCACCTTACCAGACAGCGCCACCACTGGGACTTGCCCCTGCAACTGCAAGCAAGAACCGAATAGCAAGCTGGTTGGAAATTCTCTCTGTAGCAAAGTTAGCGACAGCCTGGAGTCGGAAATGTCCTTTCGTTCCGGCTCCTCTATTGAACTTAAAAAGAAGAATATGTTTGAAATGCTCCAATTTCTCCACTTGACACTCCATTTTCTAGCGTCCACAGCTCCACCCACTATCTTCATATGACTATTTGGAAACTAAAATAGCAATAGTGAACTAAAAATAAAAAATGACGATCGATAAATAAACTCATGGCAACCGAAATACGAATATGCAAAACAGAAACACTATGAATCTATGCACCAACCAAACATGTTGGTGTTGTTAAGATATAACTATAAGATATTTTCATGGTCTGTACCCTACTTATACATCAGTAAGCCTTTAAAAAGTATGCTATTAATAAAATTGAAAAAGAGTTATCGAACTTTGTGTTTTCTAGGTTTGATAGTTGATGCTTTGGCAACACATCGACGTGAATTACAGTAGCACGGTCCCAAAACATTGCCATGATTTTTGTCAGCAAGGGGAGCTGGGCTGATTTTGTCTTCTTTCGTGAATGCAGGTGTGCCACTACAATGACTGCATATTCATTTCTGGCTCGATATCGAAGTTGCATCATCTGCAAAGGTCCGTGACAAGAAGGCCTCTCCATTGCCCTCAGACTGCTCCAATAATTGAGATGTCGAGGTTTTTTATATGTTGTGGTTTCTTTTGAGCATTTGCGGAGGAGAACTTTGAATATCCAAGAGACTCACTTACTGCACACACACACTTAGGCAATACTCATTGACAGCCATAGAGCCTACTGTCGAGTTATGATACGCCATTCTGCACGAATGACGACATTTGCCTGATTCACCATGTCGCACACGTGCAGAAAAGGAACATCAAATTTGAAGCATTTAAAGTAAATTTTTCTATATATTACGTTGTTGGTGCGTAGGTTCATAGCGTTTTTGTTTCGTATGGTGGTATTCCGGTTGCTGTGAGTTTATTTGTCGAATTTAATTTTTTATTTGTAGTTCACTGTTGCTGTTTGAGTTTACATATTGTCATTTTGTCATTTGGAGATAGTGAGTGGAATTGTGGACGCTAAAAGATGGAGTCCCAAGTGCAGAAATCGGAACATTCGGGACATGTACTTCTTTTTGAGTTCAGTGCAGGGATGATAAAAGCGGAGGCAGCCAGAAACATGCACGCTGCATATGGGGATAATGTCATCGGACACAGCACGAGAGGAACATGGTTTACTCGTTTTAAGAAGGATCGTTGTGATATTAGTGACCCTCCACGTTGAGGAAGACCTTGAGAGTTTGATGAAGATTGTTTAAACGCATTAATCCACAATGACCCACGTCAGTGGAGTCGATAGCTGGCAGACGTGATGAATTGTGATTATTCCACTAGTGTGTGACATTTGTGTGCAGAGGGGGAGCCTCAAAACTCGAGTGTATGGATACCACGTTATAAGCCAAAATCACCAAATGTGCATCTCTACTTGCTCGTGATCAATTTTCTTGTGAACAACAACGATGACTCTTATCCCGTGCCGTTACTGGAGATGGGAAATGGTGTCTTTACACAAGGATAAGGCAGGAATGATTGAGCTCAAAGAGCCGGCCGCAGTGGTCGTGCGGTTCTAGGCGCTGCAGTCTGGAACCGCGAGACCGCTACGGTCGCAGGTTCGAATCCTGCCTCGGGCATGGATGTGTGTGATGTCTTTATGTTAGTTAGGTTTAACTAGTTCTAAGTTCTAGGGGACTAATGACCTCAGAAGTTGAGTCCCATAGTGTTCAGAGCCATTTGAACCATTTTGAGCTCAAAGAATGCAGCAACTCCCCATACAAAGATCTGTGCGCATCCACAAAAGACAGTGTTAAGCAAATGGTGGAACAGCGACGGCGAAGTGTACTAAGAGTTACTTCTCTGAGGTGTAACCATCACTGCTGACATTTACTGTCAACAACTGGGACGTCTTGCAGACGCAATCCGAGAACAACGACCAGGAAAATTCCGTGCACTGACGCTACTCCACCAAACGTCCCCCCCCCCCCCCCCCCGCCCCCAAATAGTGCTAGACTGACAAAACCCACTATACGGGGGTTGGGGTGTCATTCCGCAGCCACCAGATTCATCTGAACTTGTGGCATCAGAATTTCACATTTTTTAGCTCTCTGTCGAACATAGTTTGCAAATAAACCATGAACATGTGATTTATTGTGATTCTTCAGTTTCTCCCGACGTATTTGTTGGCCTAACAGTACGCAGGCGTACAAGGTCGAAGTCGTTGTCGAGAACACCACAGGTTAACTCGACTAACGTATTCCAGATAGTCAGCCGTCGCAAAGCACTGTTCGTCCTAGAATCATGTGATGGAGTACGAGCGTAGCAGCAACCTGGAACAGACTTCCAAATACTGGGACAGAGGCCACAGAAGTTCGCACCAGGGACGATCTCATTAGGCGAGATTGCGGCTGTAATCTTAGGAAGGTTTGGGAAGCAGCACTGAGTTTAATTAAGAAGACTCTCGGCAAACAAATCGGCCTGGCGACCAGAGCGGACAGAAAACTTACATGAATGCTGCCGACGCGCAGCCTGCGGGCGCGGACCGCGGTGGGAGCTGTCTGCGGGGGCGGGGGCTACTGGTCGGCCGCGCGCCTCCAGGAGCTCAGGTCGCCACCACACCAGACGATGGCGACGTGTGTGAGCCCCGAAGTGTTGTGCCCGTTGGACGCTATGAACTGTTAGTACACTCGTAGAACTGCTCTACCATCTTATTTATTTAGAAATACTCATCTGTTCCTTGCATGGGTAGGTTTCGGCTAATGGTGTGTTCTGTATTTCCCACGCTCACGAACATTCCCTGATGTGGTCCTACGGAATGAACAGTGCATGCAAGTTAATCTAATTGAAATGCCTTACAGCTCATGAATCTTCTGATAGCCGGCACGGAGACGACGGCCGTGACCATCAGCTACACCCTGGCTCTGCTGTCCCTCCACCCCGAGTGGCAGGATGCAGCCCACCAGGAGCTGAAGGACGTCTTTGGCGAGGGTGACGACTACCTGCGGGCACCCAGCCTTGCAGACCTAGGCAGACTCAGGGTGCTGGAGAGCATCATCAAGGTGAGCCGCTGTCCACTGGCTGTCTGTGCGGTCGCAAGGCATGCTACTTTACCACATGTGGACCGACATAGTAGGACCCCCTATTCGACACTTACTGGCGCTTGGAACACCGACCGGTACACTTTAGAAATAATATATGTTTCAGTCTACAATCGCAATCTTTTATTCTGCCAACTGGCTACCAGTTTCGATAAAATGTGTCATCCTCAGGCCAACCCCCAGCACAAAGTCATCCTGCTCACTTCCAAAGTAGATGCATCAAATACTGAATACACTGACGTGACAAAATCCATGAGATATCGATATACACACAAACAAATGGCGGTAGTATCACGCACACACGACGGAAAATAACAGACTTTGAACACATAATGGTAGTTGGCGTTAGACACACTGTACATTTCATTTCAGAAATCTTTAGGGAATTCAATACCCGAGATCCACAGTGTCAAGTGTGTCCTGACACTACCAAATTTCAGGCACTACCTCTCACCACAGACAGAGCAGTGCACAACAGTCTTCACTTAACGACCGAGAGCGGCAACGTTTGCGTAGAAGCATCGCTGTACGACAGTCTGATGAAACTTGGCGTTAATGGGCTGTGTCAGCTGACGACCGACGCTAATGCTTTTACTGACAGCACGTCATTGCCTGCAGTTCCTCTCCTGGGCTCGTGACCGCATCAGTTGGATCCCAGACTATAGGAAAACAGTGGCCTTGTTAGGTGAGTCCCGACTTCAGTTGTTAAGAACTGATGCTACGCTTCGAGTGCAGCACAGATCCCATGAAGTAAGGCACCCAAGTCTTCAACATGGCACTGTGCAAGATGGTGGTGGCTCCTTAACGGTGTTGGCTCTTAACATCTAATCGACTGACTCCACTGGTCCAACTGAATCAATAATTGACTGGAAATGGTTATGTTTGGCTACCTGTTCCCAAAAAAGGATGTAATTTTTATGCATGACAATGCGGCATTTCACCAGATCACAACTCTTCGCGATTGGTTTGGAGAACATTCTGGACAGTTCAGGTGGATGATTTGGTCACCGATATCGCCTGACATGAATCCCATCGAACATTTATGGGACATGATCGAAAGATCAGTTCATGCACAAACCCCTGCACTGGCAACACCTTCAGAATTATGAATGTCTATAGAGGCGGCATGGCTCATTATTTCTGCAGGGGACTTCCAACAACCTGTTGAATTCGTGTCACAAGTCGAGCTGCTGCAGTACACTGAGCGAAAGGCAGTCTGACACCACACTAGGAGATAACCTATGACTTGTTCATCTCAGCGTATACACTTGGAAAGTGATTGTGACGACTGCATGCCAGGGGATCCCCTGAGGAGGTACTCCGTAAAGGAACCAGTTGCCAGAGTCCAAAATAAGAACTGCTACTGTAGACTGAAATCCCTGGACTATCAGGACAGAGCAGGCGAGGTTACGTTTGTGGAAAGGGGGTACAAAATAAGTTGCTGTCAGTTACACTCAACATATAAATTATATTACTTAAAACACACTAACATAAGCAAGAATTAAAAACTCTCGAGGTTTTAACGAAATAGCTCCTTGATTTGATTTAATTCGGCTGAAAGCCACATACTTAAATCCAGGGTCCAAGGCGTAAGCAAGGAATTGAGGTAAAGGAGTCCTTCTGGAAGTTTCACTTCTTTCAAAAAAATCTTTTTTTACTTAAAAAAAAAGAGGCTGAAGGCCACACATTAAGCAAGAACAGTGTTACAGCTTAAGGCCGAAACAAAGATTTTCAATGTTAATTCTAATTAAGCCGAAAACTCGGCTGAAGGCCGCATATCAACAAAACAATTTAACGGTTTAGCAAGAAGAGCTTTCAATTTAAGAAGGCTGAGGGCCTTAGCTCAAAATATTTCATGTAACACTCGGCTGAAGGCCTCATACTAAAGAATAACAATATTATGACTTAAGGGCAAGACCAAGATATTGAAATTTAGCTTCAGAGAGATTAAAACTCGGCTGAAGCCCGCTCACACCATGCAGAAAACAATTTTACGGCTTAATGCCTAAAAGAACAGCCTTGCAATTTAAATAAGCTAAAACTCGGCTGAAGGACACAAAGTACCTAAAAATAAAAGGAAATCACTATGTAAAACGGAAGGAGCGGCGAGCAGAAGGTTCCAAGGGTCGGCCTGGGAAGTAACAGTAACGCACGCTTACGTGAGACGGGCAGCCCTACCGACAAGCTCTTAATCGGAAGGCAACGCAACCAAGGGACAGTTCACGACCGACCGACAATCTGACCGATTTCTAACGGTCAGATCCAGCTGCACCGATAATGAAAAATATGGCCGATGAAGAGTTAATCGAGGTACCAATAACTTCGAATTGGTTCTCACAAAGATCAACGCATCAAACATCACTCAAGATGAGTTTAAAAGAACCCAAAAACACAAGTCACAGCTGTCAAGTCACTAGCAGAGGCTGAAACTTCTAGGCAAGAAAACACACGACTTGTTATCACACATGTCATGGACTGAGAAAACAAGAGTCCAGAAATAACGAACAAATCTTAACAGTCAAGTTTTAAGAATGGGTAACTAATAAGTCAACTCGAGGATCCTGCTTCGGAAGAAAGCGAAAAGTTGCCCACACAGCTAGCACCTCCAGATGCAACAGCACGTGCTCTCTAACAAAAGCCCCGGCCTGGCTTCGCGCTGTGGAGACTGCATCGAGTCGAGGCTCCCCCGGTTGACCGCTGACCGGGCAGTGCCAGTCGAGGCTCCCCCGGCTGACCGCTGACCGGGCATTGCCAATCGAGGCTGCCCTGGCTGACCACTGACCGGGCAGTGCCAGTCGAGGCTCACCCGGCTGACCGCTGACCGGGCATTGCCAATCGAGGCTGCCCCGGCTGACCACTGACCGGGCATTGCCAATCGAGGCTGCCCCGGCTGACCACTGACCGGGCAGTGCCAGTCGAGGCTCACCCGGCTGACCGCTGACCGGGCATTGCCAATCGAGGCTGCCCCGGCTGACCACTGACCGGGCATTGCCAATCGAGGCTGCCCCGGCTGACCACTGACCGGGCAGTGCCAGTCGAGGCTCACCCGGCTGACCGCTGACCGGGCATTGCCAATCGGGGCTGCCCCGGCTGACCACTGACCGGGCATTGCCAATCGAGGCTGCCCCGGCTGACCACTGACCGGGCAGTGCCAGTCGAGGCTCACCCGGCTGACCGCTGACCGGGCAGTGCCAGTCGAGACTCCCCCGGCTGACCGCTGACAGGACAGCACGAGTCGAGGCTGCGTACTCAGTTGGGCCGTGCAGGCTTGGTACACGCCTCTGGTCGCTGGTGCACGTTACCGGGCAGTGCCACGAGTGATGGGTCGGATATTACCGTATTCTCGGAGCATATAGAGACGGTGCTCTGCAGTGCGATGTCGTGGCGTGGGTGAAAACAGGAAAATTTTGCGCGCAAGGTTCACAATCAGCGACGCTTCGCAGCACGCTCGCAAATGAGCGCACAAACGAACTGACTAACCTAGCATCGAGTGTACGCCACCTTTCTCCCAGACCAGAATTATCCAAACAAAGGCAGCGACATTAGGCAGCACGAGATTTCGCACGGGACGGAGTCGCCACTCGGAATGCGCCAGATTGACTTTTATACCAGACGAGTTTTGTACAGGTTTTGCTTATTTCGGTATTTCTGATCAATAAGTGCACTTTAAGCTGTAACTTAGATAAGCGGTACTAGTAATGTCTGTTTTGTATTGTTATAGAACCTATATTTTTAATAAATTTCATGTATGGTACCAACGCACAGTACAAAGATCGAACTATGCTCGTCTACTAACCTATAATTTATTTCAGTAGTGCCAATAAGAAAGCAGTGTGTAATTTAGTAAGTAATAGAAGCAGTTTATATGTAGAAATACACACATCAAAAAAAGTTTTGCATCACCCCAGTTCCCAGAACTCTGGAAGATAGATGTTGACTGTGGATATTGTATCACAGTCGCAGTCTCTTTGACTGTTCAGAGATGTCACTAAACCCGCCCAAAGATGTAAACAACCAAGCATGAGCAGAGCCTATTAGACGGAGGGGGTCCGACAGCCGATCAGTTCCCAGGAAGGAGGTACACAGCTAGTGTTGTCTGTAGTTCAACCATGCCTAGACCGTCAATAACGCAGTTCGATCACGTCCACATTGTTACTTTGTGCCAGGAAGTGGCACAAGGGAAGTGTTCATGCGTCTCGGTGTGAACCAAAGCGATGTTGTTCGGACATGGAGATACAGAGAGACAGGAACTGTCGATGACATGCCTCGCTCAGGCCGCCCAACTGCAGTGGATGACTGCTACCTACGGATTATGGCTCGGAGGAACCCTGACAGCAACACACCCATGTTGAATAATGCTTTTTGTGAAGCCACAGGACGTCGTGTTACGACTCAAACAGTGTGCAATAGACTGCATGATGTGCAACATAACTCCTGACGTCCATGGCGAGATCCTCTTTGCAACCACGACACCATGCAGCGCGGTACAGATGGGCCCAACAGCATGCCAAATGGACTGCTCAGGATTGTCATCACGTTCTCTTCACTGATGAGTGTCGCATATGCCTTCAACCAGACAATCGTCGGATACGTGTTTGGAGGCAACCTGGTAAGGCTGAACGCCTTAGACACACTGTCCAGCGAGTGAAGCAAGGTGGAAGTTTAAGGGTGGCATTATGTGGGGCCGACGTACGCCGCTGGTAGTCATGAAAGGCGACGTAACGGCTGTGCGATACGTGAATACCATTCTCCGACCAATAGTGCAAACATATTGGCAGCATATTGGCGAGGCGTTCGTCTTCACGGACGACAATTCGCGCCCCCTTCAGGAAAGCCCACAATTCAAAAGATTAGACGTCAAAGCCCACATAGTACTGGCAGATGTAGTAGAAGACATAGGCACAACAAAAGGAAAGTTGCTGTACGCATCAATAACTATCAACCAGCGGGTGTCACAGAAAGGACCCGCGAAATCAATATAAACGCGCTGCCAAGGCGCAATAGGAGTCGGCCATACAAAGAAGCGCTGGCGGGGAGCAGATTGATGCTCCGCGCAAGAGCGACAGTTAGCAAGCAAATTCTCAATTTGTTTATCAATGCCACTGTCAGTTCGCAGCGGTTGTATACAGACAAGTTGTGACGTTGGGCAAAGTAACGTCGAACAAGCGCATCACGAAACTGCGTCGGAGATGGAGGTCATTGAGTACGAATACACTGCAAAAGAATCTGCAAAGAAGCATCGGCGACTGTCGCTGAAGCTATGCGACGAAAATCCACCGGAAAACAATCAGCTAATTCCTTATCTTGCCAATCAATGAACAAGCAGGACAATTCGGAAGAATCAACCACTTCGTCAGGACCGACAGGTAGACGAGACAAAGCATCAGCATTGCCATGCTGGGTCGTAGGCCGAAACAAGATTTTACAATTGTAGTTAGACAAAAAGGAAGACCAACATTGAAACTTTTGTGCCGTACGGGCTGGAACTGGCTTTGACGGGTGAAACGACGACGTCAAAGGGTTATGGTCGGTGACCAATTAGAACTTGCGACCGTACAAAAAATCATGAAACTTTGTCACTCCATAGACAGTAGCTAACGCTTCTTTCTCGATTTGAGAATAGTTTTGCTGGGTAGAATTGAGCAACTTAGACGCAAAAGCTATCGGGCGATCGACAGAATTAATGCGGTGCGAGAGAACCGCTCCGATGCCGTGAGAAGATGCATCGACAGCCAAAACAACTGGTTTGGAGGGATCAGAAGGAATCAAACAGCGATCACTCAATAAAGCAGACGTGAGCTTGTGGAAAGCAGCGTCACATTCTGAAGAGCAAACAAAAGGAATGTTCTTACGCCGAAGGCGCTGCAAATGCGGTGCAGTCTTTGCTGCATTTGGTATAAACCGAATATAATATGAAATTTTGCCCAACACAGACTGAAGTTCTTTCAAGTTCCTGGGTGCTGGCAAGTCTCTAATCGCACTGAGATGTGGCTGTGAGGGGTGGATACCCTGTCCGTTGATCATATGTCCTAAATACTGAATCTCAGTTTGAAAAAATTTGCACTTGTCTCTGTTACACTTTAGTCCTGCCTGCAAAAGTACGGTAAACAAGGCACGCAAATTCTGCAAATGTTCGTCAGGGGTGCGACCTGATACAACCATATCGTCCAGATAATTGGCACAACCAGGAACAGTGGCACACAACTGCAGCAAATAAGACTGAAAAATAGCAGGAGCAGAAGCACAACCGAACGGAACTCGGCGAATCTTGAACAAGCCAAAGTGGGTGTGGATCAAAAAATAGCACTGCGACTGTTCGTCTAGCGAAATCTGAAAGTATGCGTCCCGCAAGTCAATTGTGGGGAAGAATTTTCCCGCACCAAGCTTATCAAAAATGTCTTCAGGATCCAGTAAGGGAAATGTAGCTACCACTGTCTTGGGATCTCCTGTAGACTTAAAGTCAGCACAAATGCGGAGACGACCATTTGGTTTCTTCACACACACTATAGGCGAAGGCCATGGCGAAGCAGAAACAGGGTCAATCACACCACTGTCTTGCAAATGCTTAAGTCCAGCGGCTATGGCGTCGCGCAGTGCGTGCGGTATCGGGCGTGCGCGCCGGAAAATAGGCATGGCATTGTCTTTAACTATAACATAAGTCAGTGGCACAACCAAGGGCATCAGAAAAGAGTTCAGCAAAATCATAACATAGTGCGGCAACATTGTCTGCATGGTCACTGGTGTTAATGCAAAGTACATTGTCCTGAATTACAAGGCCAAAAAGTTCAAATGCGTCCATGCCAAAAACGTTCGTAGCACCACTAGAGCGGAGCACATGGAAAGACACTGCACGGGTTGTTGCACCATATGTTGCTTGCAAACTACACATGCCGAGCACTGATATTTCCTGTCCAGTAAAAGCAGTCAGCGTGGAATGCGAACGACGAAGCGGGGGCGGACCAAGCAAGTCATACGTTGATTTGTTCAGTGAAGAAACTGACGCACCAGTGTCCAGTTGCATGCGAACAGAATGTCCACGAATGTTCAAAGTCACAAAAAGTTTCCTCGCATGGCGCTGAATGCGAGAGGAAGTGTCTGACAAGACTTGATTCACGCCCGCATCTCGTGGTCGTGCGGTAGCGTTCTCGCTTCCCACGCTCGTGTTCCCGGGTTCGATTCCCGGCGGGGTCAGGGATTTTCTCTGCCTCGTGATGGCTGGGTGTTGTGTGCTGTCCTTAGGTTAGTTAGGTTTAAGTAGTTCTAAGTTCTAGGGGACTTATGACCACAGCAGTTGAGTCCCATAGTGCTCAGAGCCATTTGAACCATTTTTTTTTAACTTGATTTACACGACGAGCTGTAGAAGCACGTGAAGCAGAAGGCTTTGAATAAATGGCATTAACGTCCATAGGCTGATGTGAATCATGATCACGGCGGTTTCTGTTGCGGTGACACCCACGCGAGTCACGCGAACGGAAGACAGGTTGTAAATTAGAGTTTCTCTTAGTACACACAGCTTGCACATGTCCTTTCTTACTACAAAAATAACGCTGTGCTTGATGGGATGGGCAACTGTCCCGTGGGTGGACACGAAAGCTGTTCGGACATGATTTCAGTTTCTGAGTAGGTGTCTGGTTGGGAACTTGATTAGTGGTGCGCGAGCGGCGCGGTGTGGCGTGCCGTGCTGTGGCTGGGCGGGGGGGCACGTGTTGTGCCGTACTAACAGTACACACACACCCGGAGTCACGTCGAAGCGGAAGTAGCCATGTCTAATGTATCTTGTCTGTCTGGCAAGTCCACTACTTCCTGCAAAGACGGGTTTTTAAATTTGAGGATTTGCTTGCGGATGCAGTGATCTGCCACATTCTGCGCAATAGCGTCTCTAATCATATCTGCATACGAGCGCCCACATGAACAATTAAACTCACAATCAGAAGTTAGTCCCTGAAGGTCCGCTAACCATGATTTATGTGACTGACAAGGGAACCTCCCCATCGCACCACCCTCAGATTTAGTTATAAGTTGGCACAGCGGATAGGCCTTGAAAAACTGAACACAGATCAATGGAGAAAACAGGAAGAAGTTGTGTGGAACTATGAAAAAAATTAGTAAAATATTCAAACTGAGTAGTCCATGCGCAACATACGCAACATCAAGGAGATTATTAGCTCTGTAGCACCGTGGTCCCGTGGTTAGCGTGAGCAGCTGCGGTGTAAGAGGTCCTTGGTTCAAGTCTTCCCTCGACTAAAAATTTTACTTTCTTTATTTTCGCAAAGTTATGATCTGTCCGTTCGTTCATTGACGTCTCTGTTCACTGTAATAAGTTTAGTGTCTGTGTTTTCCGACCGCACCGCAAAACCGTGCGATTAGTAGACGAAAGGACGCGCCTCTCCAATGGGAACCGAAAACATTTGATCGCAAGGTCATAGGTCAACCGATTCCTCCACAGGAAAACACGTCTGATATATTCTATACGACACTGGTGACGGCATGTGCGTCACATGACGGGAAAATGTTGTCGACCCACCTAACTCGTACACTTAGCGAATGGGTAAAAAGATTCTTCTACCTTGCCCGATTTAGGTTTTCTTGTGGATGTCATAATCACTCCCAAAAAAGTGATGAAAACATAAGTTTGTCACATATACTGAAAATAAAAAATTAAACTTCTCACTCGAGGGAAGACTTGAACCTAGGACCTCTCGTTCCGTAGCTACTCTCGCTAACCACGGGACCACGGCGCTCCTAGAGTCTCGTTGTCCTTGATGTTGCCTATCTTCGCGTGGACTACTCAGTTTGTATATTTTACTAATTTTTTTTATAGTTCCACACAACTTCTTCCTGTTTTCTCGATTGATCTGTGTTCAGTTTTTCAAGGCCTATCCACTGTACCAACTTATAACTAAATCTGAGGGGGGTGCGATGGGGAGGTTCCCTTGTGAGTAGGACCACGCCGAAGACGAAAGAATTTGTAGCGTGCAGCTACCACATTTACACTGTCACGGAAGTGGGAGTTCAAAGCATCAGTCACTTCATCGTAAGGTTTAGTTTCTGGGTGGCTGGTGGGAAACAATTTTACGAGCACACAATTTTACAAAACCGCATTGGCAATGATGCGAGGTGCCGGGGCAAGCAGTGTATTTAACACTAAATTCTTCTAGAATCTCCATATGTAAACGATGCTCTAAGCCCCCCCTATTCTAACTCCGACTTTTGCTGTTGCACATGGATTAAAAAATATACGCGAACTGACTGTAATCAACCCTGCAAGTGGAGCAGAAAAAGAGTTTGGCACCTGCAATAATTTAATTTGATAAATAAGTTAAATAAAGGAAGGTTTCATTAACGTAGTGAGAAATGATGGGTTGCTGTACCAATTAACAGAATGAAAGTTCTGTCCAAAATAACAATATGATTTATTAAGACTAAACACAAAATAATAAACAAAAACACATGAAACATTTATAATACATCAAATTGGCTCAAATTGGATACTCAAACAAACGCTATGAAGGCGAAGTTGTCCCTAAACTAGATTGTGAGGTTTAAGACGAAGTGGTATGTGGAGCCAATTCCTTGCCACTCAAATCTTAAGAGAGACACGCAGCTAACCCAACATTAATTGCTGCTACTCAAGACAGAACAAAGTTAGAAGAAGACGAACAGGCGCGCTCTGCTGAGCTCTGATTATCACCTAGGAAAATCCCTATCTGCCGGTACTGCGGGCATACATTACGAAACTGTCTTCTTAACTGCCAGAACACGATCTGGCGTACCGGAGGCGATGGCTGGTTGCTTCGACGTCCTCGACTGAAAGGCGAGAGCCGACTACCTAGAGCACCTGTACAGGCCGAACACACAACATTCCCGCCCCCACGACAGTGGCCGTGGTTAAACGTTCCAATCAGCAACTCGAAAACCGGCGGAAAATTCCACTCTATTGCCGGAGCACTACCATTCCACCAATGGAGATTCTTGGCGCCAATTTCTGCGCTGATTTTGCTACGTCACGGAGTTATGCCCTGAGCAAGCCAATCACAGTTACTATTTTGCAGAAAGCGCGGGAATTTTCCCGCCACAACTGCCTGGGTACACAAGTCATTCCCACGCCTCGCTGGTAGCCCGCCAGAAAGTGTTTTCGCTAAGTTTCTGCGAAGTAACGGAACCTCTAGCCCAGCCGCTACTTCAGACCCCTCCGGGCGTGTCTTTTGACAATGTCGGCGTCTGCAAAGCATTCACTCGACTTCCTCACACCCGTCGGCTTAACGCTTTCCAGATCAGCATAGCCCGCCTGTCACCGGACCACCCGGGTGACGAGAGACGCTGCGTGGGAAGTCCGCGTGTGAAGGAATAGCGACTTTTCACTGCATGCAATTAGAGAGGAAAATCGTAAGATAGAAATATGAGAGGGGGCTCAAGCCACCTCTCAATGAAAAAGGCAAGCCGTGCTGTACCTGGTATGTTGTACGCTGCGAAGTGTGCCTCGAGCTGGGCAATGTATTCTGGCCAGCGTTCAGTGTTAGGATTGAAGGCACGTAATGGCGGCACCAGAGGCGTCGTAGGTGGTGGTACAGGCGGATACGCCGAAGGTGTCGAAGTAGCTGCAGTTTGTCGTGTGACCAGGCCATTTACGGCAGCAAGCAGTTGCATCATTTGCTGAGCCTGAAAACGTACAAGATCGGACAGCAACGCGTGTTCCTGTGGCGAATCCATGGTTGATACAAATGAAAGTCTTAGAGTGAAGGGCGGAAACACTAGCACACGTAGTCACATTGGGCTAGGAGGAAGAGAAAGCAGTACCGAGCAAGAAACAGATAAGAGGAGAGGAAAAAAAAAATTGAGTACCTGCTCGTCGCCAGTTTTTATATCCCTCCTGGAAGGCGGCGCGATGGTCTGCTCCTGTAAACTGAAGGGTAGGCCGAATGTAGGAAGCGAGTAGGAGCAGGTGAGGTAAAGATCTGGGTATTGCTTTTAGCGTAAAAGTAACATTTAACAGAGAATAATAGTCAATGACATACGTAACTTTTTGTAAAAATGAGCCCGTAGGTGCGAAGCCGGATGTATCAAAGCTAACAGTTCTAGTAGTAGGGCAAACTATCATTAATGGCTAGCTAGCCCCCAATGAAGTAGAAGCTAAGTTGCTTGGCCGTCTGCTCTTGATCAAATGGGCAGACTCTGGACCGGCGCTCGTAGAGCTGCACAGCGCCGGCTAGAGGGCGCTGTCGTTGGTGTCTGTGTTGTAGTTCCAACCTACTAACTTGCACCTACGCCGTGGCATCGTAGCTGTCGATACCACAGTAACAGCAGTTGCAAGATGGCTTACGTAAGATGCAGCCTCTAACAAGGGAACCTCCCCATCGCACCCCCCTCAGATTTAGTTATAAGTTGGCACAGTGGATAGGCCTTGAAAAACTGAATATAGATCAATCGAGAAAACAGGAAGAAGTTGTGTGGAACTATGAAAAAATAAGCAAAATATACAAACTGAATAGCCCATGCGCAAGATATGCAACATCAAGGATAGTGTGAACTCAGGAGCGCCGTGGTCCCGTGGGTAGCGTGAGCAGCTGCGGAACGAAAGGTCCTTGGTTCAAGTCTTCACTAGAGTGAAAAGTTTACTTTCTTTATTTTTGCAAAGCTATGATCTGTCCGTTCGTTCATTGACGTCTCTGTTCACTGTAATAAGTTTAGTGTCTGTGTTTTGCGACCGCACCGCAAAACCGTGCGATTAGTAGACGAAAGGACGTGCCTCTCCAATGGGAACCGAAAACATTTGATCGCAAGGTCATAGGTCAACCTCCACAGGAAAACGTCTGATATATTCTATACGACACTGGTGACGGCATGTGAGTCACATGACAGGAATATTTTGTCGACCCACCTAACTTCTACACTTCGCGAATGGGTAAAAAGATTCTTCTACCTTGCCCGATTTAGATTTTCTTGTGGATGTGATAATCACTCCCAAAAAAGTGATGAAAACATAAGAGTTTGTCATGTAAACCGAAAATTAAAAATTAAAATTTTTAAAATTTTTAAAACTTTTAAAATTAAAATTTTCTCCTTGATATTGCCTATCTTGCGCACGGACTACTCAGTTTGTATATTTTGCTTATTTTTTTCATAGTTCCACACAACTTCTTCCTGTTTTCTCGATTGATCTGTGTTCAGTTTTTCAAGGCCTATCCACTGTGCCAACTTATAACTAAATCTGAGGGGGGTGCGATGGGGAGGTTCCCTTGTAAGAACTAAGGTAACCTAGAAGCAATTTGTGTCATTCATGTTTAGCCCATTAGTGCCTAGATTTCTCCAAGATGATCAGTGCTCACACACACACACACACACAGGTATGCATCATTTTACACCAACAAGTCACCTTTCGGTCGCGTTACTTCTCTTTGCCTCAGCTGACAACTTCTTAGCAGCAAGGCGGTGGTAAATAACATTGTGACTCTTGGGTAAACATTGCGTTTTATATGTCGACGACGTATTTTTTAAGATATTTTCAGCAATATTAGAACACTGCGAAACTAGCCAAGTACCAAAGACATCCCTCACTGATTTTTATTTACTCTTTTAATTTATAGGAGTGGGTCAGAAATAAAGAGGTATGAGTACACTTCTTCTAGTACTGACAAAACTTCAGTTAAAGTTCACAAGGTTTCGGAATTCTAATGAGATTTCCAAATGGAAATTCAATGTTTTTGTATATTAGACACAAAACTACTTTCTAGCATTTTCTGTTTGCATGTTGGAATAACATGTTAACACAAATGATCAGTTGTGTATCACAAATCGTGGAAGTTTATATGCACTTTTATCCCTTTGCTTACAGAATATTGCGATTTAAGAAAAATCTGATTTACATTTGCTCTATAATGCTTTATCATAGGTTGTTATCATTTCAGTTATCATAAAGTTGCTATTTAGAGCTATAATAAAACATTTACGTAATGCTACATTAATACCATGCCCTTTATGGCTACTATAGAGAAACAAAATAACAAAGAGTACTGTTTAGTGCATTATCCCATAACTGAAAATATTTCCCATCAGTTTGGTCACTTCCTTCTCTCACGTATCATAAATAAGTTATTTTGATAACATGCTACATCAAAAATCAATATAAGACGATATCAATGTACCTGTTTCGTGACACCTTGTAATTAGTTTTCTTTTTGATCACTGGTGAGCAGCAAAGATTGGGGTTTCGCTTGTATCCCTTTCCCACAATTTTAGATGCCTTACCATGCTCTGGATGCACTTATCTAATTTTTATGGGAAAAGTCACTTTTACCTTTTTGCTTCTGATATTCTGATATGGCTCTTAGGAACCGTCTTTACAAAAAATATTGTATTTTCTGTATTATAATTTCTTATCATTATTTGTTCTTTGTGCATCATTACTTTCAAATCATAAATCAAAATTTTAAAAGGGCACTCCCAAACAACCACCAGCCGATTTTCTTGCGGAAGCAAGCAAAATACCATCTCTTAGACCAGGAGTATCAACATTACCCAATAACGTGATATACATTGCAAAGAAGTTTGAACTCATTTAAGATAAGACAGAATACTAAAACTCCACCCATTATACAGGTATTTCAAAACGAATGACCTGGTTTCAAAACTCCACATTTATTGATAATATCGTAATACAAACACTGGATGAATTTCAAAATATTCACAAAATCTTAAATTTTTACCAACGCTATAGCTAACGCTCTTTGTGTCCACCAGCAGCAGCATAAACAACATCTAGAAGGGACCCCGGGCCACTGTCCTGTATTATTGGCCTGCAAAATACCGAACATGACACCATGAGATTTCCTTGTGGGGATATGTGAAGGAAAGTGTGTTCATCTCCCATTTAGTTCTAAAATCATTTGGTGGAGTGGCAATATAACGACTATTCAATTCGGTGTGTAGAATTTATGAGTCTGGCAGTATACCGCCTTACTTTCAGAAAAATATCATCCACACAATTCCGAAGATGGCATGAGCTGACAAGTGCGAGAATTATCGCACAATCAGCTTAACAGCTCATGCATCCAAGTTGCTGGCAAGGATAATATACAGAAGAACGGAAAAGAAAACTGAGGATGTGGTAGTTGAGTAGCAGTTTGGCTTTGGGAAAGTTAAAGGCACCAGAGGGGCAATTCTGACGTTGCCACTGATAATGGAAGCAAAACTAAAGAAAAATCAAGACACGTTCATAGGATTTGTCGACCTGGAAAAGCGTAGAATTGTGGAAGATGTTCGAATTTCTGAGAAAAATAGCGGTAAGCTATAGGGAGAGACGGGTAATACACAATGTGTACAAGAGCCTAGATCGAATAACAAGAGTGGACGACCAGGAACGAAATGCTCGGATTACAAAGGACGTAAGAAAAGACTGTAGTCATTCCCCCTTCTGTTCCATCTGTACATCGAATTAGCAATGATGGAAATAAAAGAAAGGTCCAGGAGTGGAATTAAAAATTCATGGTGAAAGGACATCAATGATACGATTCGCTGATGACATTGCTATCCTGAGTGAATGTGAAGAAAAATTACGTGATCTGCTCGAGTGGTATGGACAGTCTAATGAGTATAGAACGCGGATTGAGAGTAAATCCAAGAAAGACGAAAGTAATGAGAAGTATTAGGAATGAGAACAGCGAGAAACTTAACATCAGGATTGATGGTCACGAAGTAGATGAAGATAAGGAATTCTGCTACCTAGGCAGCAAAATAACCAATGACGGACGGAACAAGGCGGACATCAAAAGCAGACTAGCAGTGGCAAAGAGGGCATTCCTGGCCAAGAGAAGTCTACTAGTATCAAGCATAGGCCTCAATTTGAGGAAGAAATTTCTGAGAATGTGCGCTTGGAGCACAGCATTGTCTGGTAGTGAGACATGGACTTTGGGAAAACCGGAACAGAAGAGAATCGAAGCATTTGAGATGTGGTGCTACAGACGAATGTGGATTGATAAGGTAAGGAATAAGGAGGTTCTGCACAGAATCGTTGAGGAAAGGAATATGTGGAAAACACTGGCAAGGAGAAGGAACAGGTTGATAGGACATCTGTTAAGACATCAGGGACTGACTTCCATGGTACTAGAGGGCAAAAACTGTAGAGGAAAACAGAGATTGGACTACATCCAGCAGATAATTGAGGACGTAGGTTGAAAGTGCTACTCTGAGATGAAGAGGTTGGCACAGGAGATAACTTCGTGGCAGGCCGCATCAAACCATTCAGAAGACAGATGACAAGACTTAAAAAAAAAAAAAAATAAAAACAACTTGTCAGAAAGCAGAGAATTTAACTCTCGTCTAGATGTTGTTCATGCTACTGCTGGTGCACACATACATCATTTGTAATGATGTAGCTAAGACTTTAAGCTTTTGTGAGTATTTTACAATTCATCCCATGTTTGTACCATATTTTTATCAATAAATATGGAGTATTGAAATCATATCATTCTTCGTGAAACACCCTGTACTTGCAGCAGCTATAATTGCTTTCAGACACGAATATTGGCCATAATATGAATCTGATGATGACGAATAGCGCTCACTGCTGAGAGGAATATGTGCAACAGAAATGCTGCAGAGAGTTCGTTGTGCATTGTAATTCACTCTAGAGCAGATTATTACACATTATTACAGAAAATTTCTAATGTAGGTAACTGTTACTCAGTTAATGAGATTCGAGTGATGTAAATATACTAATTTATCACAGGTTTTCTGCGTACTGACTCTCCAGCAATAATATTGATCATGTTCGTCATTTGTGTGACTTTGGTTTCAGGATCTGGCATACGTGTGGGCTATTACTATTGATACCTAGTGCGAAATTTCATAAATGCGTTTATTATTTTTTATTTAAAATGTCGTCAGTGGCAGGTGTTTCCAGATTTTTTCTTCTTTATTAATGGGACATAACGTCTGAGTACGTGTTTCACAAGAATTTCCCTCTTTGGCACCGAAGCTGTAAATAAAAGACAAAAGGAGACTGGCAACCATACATACACAGCAACAACGAAACACGTCATGTGTGGCACAGAATCGTTCTAGGAAGGCAACTGATTCGGATGGCCAACAGCACACACCATGGGCAGCTCTGAGGCTGAAGGGAGCAGGGAGCGAGGGGAAGGACGGTCCACCCCCCATCCCTCCCCCTATCGCAACGCATCACTCACATGCATTCGTCTCAGCTACTGCTATAGTAAGCTTCTGCCGAGCAGTCGGCAGCTGCATTGGGCATTTATGCCCACAGAACATCATCGTAATTTAGCGACTGAGTATATACTCGTATTTAACACACCTATAGTAAAAGACTTGTATTACATCCAGTACTAAGGAATTTGTTTACCTGTCCATCTGGTGGTGGAAACACGGTGTAAAACTTGAGATCCTACACTGACGGGAAAAAATTGTAGCTCAAAGAAGGAGTTGTGCGATATAAACCAAAGTTGGTAGGCGTGTTTCTCCATCTGGAATATGACATCTATTAATATTTTGCTCCCGTCGCATAAGTGTGGCACCAGTATTGCCACTATGAGGCTGCAGATCACGTTAACTTTAAATAACGGTCGTGAGAGTTATTTACAGTTACGATTAGACATAGTGAGATGATGATGGTGAAGAATGCCTTTCAGGCGACAGAGATGGCATTGTCAACAGCTCACTGACTTTGAACGAGGTCGAGTAATAGGGTTGCAAGAAGCTCGGTGTTCATCCTGCAATATTGCTTAAAGATTTAGCAGGAATGTAGCCACTGTACATGATTACTAGGAAGGGTGATCACAAGAATGTAGAGTCACAGGAAGTCTGCGCTCCGGGCAGCCATGTGGCACTACTGAGGGGAAAGACCACTGTGTTTGGCGTATGGCTCTGGCATATCACACTGCATCTGCAACAGAAATTTGAGCAGCCGTTGACACCACAAACTCACAACGAACTGTTGGAAATCTTCTATTTCAAGGAGAGCGCCACCCAAGACGCCGTGTAGAACGCATTCCACTGGCCGCAAACCACAATCATTTACGGCTTCTGTTGTGAATTGGCAGGAGCCAATTCACGGAGTTTGGAGGAAGCCGAAAGGCACGCGTTTAAGCTCACGCAGGCTGGCGTGAGGTCTGGAAAATGACAAGGAATTATAGTAGCCAAAAATAGTACATAGCTTCTGGAATACTTAACTTTAATCCATAATTGGAGAACATCGCTCTTGATGATACATAATTACAATCGCAATATAAACTGGTAATGGCGCCTTGCTAGGTCGTAGGAAATGACGTAGCTGAAGGCTATGCTAACTATCGTCTCGGCAAATGAGAGCGTATTTGTCAGTGAACCCTTCCTAGCAAAGTCGGCTGTACAACTGGGGCAAGTGCTAGGACGTCTCTCTAGACCTGCCGTGTGGCGGCGCTCGGTCTGCAATCACTGACAGTGGCGACACGCGGGTCCGACGTATACTAGCGGACCGCGGCCGATTTCAAGGCTACCACCTAGCAAGTGTGGTGTCTGGCGGTGACACCACAACTTCAACGGTGTCAAGCTAGAGTTCGTTGAACAGCAGGGTGGAGGTATGCTGTGTTTTCTGATGAAAGCCGGTTCTGCCTCGGTGCTAGTGATGGCTGTGTGTTGGTTAGAAGGAGCCTGCAACCAACCTGTCAGCAGGCAAGACACACTATACTTGGATTTATGGTCTGAAGTGCGTTTTCGTACGACAGCAGGAGCACTCTCAACGTTATACCATACACCCTGGACTCCAAATATAAGCGTCAAGCGTCAGTCTGATAGTACGACCTGTTGTGCTGCCATTCATGAACAACATTCCAAGACGTGTTTTCCAAAGGGATAATACTCACCCTCATATCGTTGTTGCAGCCCAGCATGGTCTCCAGGCTATCGACAGGTTGCCTTGGTCTGCTCATTTACGAGTTGTGTCTGCAATCGAGCACGTATATGACATCATCCTGCAAAATCTTCAGCGTTATCCACAACCAGCGTTAATCGTTCCTGTATTGACCGACCAAGTACGTCAGGCACGAAATCTCATCCAAAAAATTAAAATTTGGCACCTCCACATACAATGCTTGCATATTTGCATACTTGCATTCAATACTCTGTGCTTCCCATCAGGCTACAGACCATTAAATCTATTATTAATATATCGGCATTTCACATTTGCAATCGCTCATCTCGCGCTTACATTAACCTGTGGTCTTGCAATGTTAATCACTTAAACATATTAAGTACACAAATGTATTCTTGACCTTTCGTTACTCTACATTAATTATTTTTTTGAGCTGCGATTTTTTTTCGATCAGTGTATCTTCAGTCTCTTGTGGTGTGACCTACAGGAGACACTGAGACTGTTCCCAACGGTCCCAATACTTCCTCGGATGGCCACAGAAGACCTCTGGCTGTCTGGAGGGTCCGAACGGAAGGTTTTGGTCCCTGAGGGTACCCTGCTTCTTGTGCTGCCCTTCCTCACACACCGCCTGCCGCAGTTCTTCCAGCACCCACAGCAGTTCGACCCTTCGCGCTTCTTGGAGGACCGCGTCGGCAAGGAGCATGCATGCACCTACCTGCCATTTGGGTTGGGAGCGCGCAGCTGCGTGGGTACCCAATACAGTCGCCTGCAGCTCAAAGTCTACCTGTCAGACATACTGAGGCGCTTCCGCTTCCTGCCATGTAGCCAACGGGAGGACCTGGATGACAGCGCGATCGCCTTCAGCCTAAACCCTGTCAAGCCAATCAGAGTCTCATGCATTCCTGTGGATGGCCGTAACACATAGGACCACCCTTAACATTGGTGATCGTCATATCGGCCAAAGTCCTGAGATGGTTTTCATTCCTGGTCCTGAGAATGTCAACACAGTCTCTGTCAGTGACACTGTCAAATGGAGCACAGTCTCTTGCAAGCGTCTGCATGGTTCCAGCACATTGGGCCACCCTCCTCACGGCTGAAAATTAATATATTCCAGGCCATTATCCTGAGACACTTCAACTTTCTGCTGCACAGCCACTGGGATGACTCATTGGACAATGTGCTCTCCATCAGGCTACAGACCATTAAGTCTAAACAGCTTAATGGCCTGTAGCTTCAATGATATCTTTCACTCTATAGTACATCTGTCTACAAATGCTTCCAAACCTCCTAAATGTCCATACATACCTACAACTATCACCATAGTCATCCACCTCCAGAAAGTGAACTTATAATAACATTAAAATCAAAATGACACACTCTAAATACATTGGGACCTCTAATAAATTGTTGTTTATTGGGCATTCCAATAACTTTAGTTGTAACTGCTCCCAAGATCCTGTATACTGTGAAGTATGATCGATGACAATTTTATCTGCTTGGCTTTGCAGATGTCTGCTAACTTGCAAACATTTTGATTTTTCTGTTTTTGTAAGTTGAATTTTTGGAGCTAGTACTTAGATGGCTGTAGAGATAGTCGCTGGCAGCCTGTAAAAATCTTTTCGGAGATGTAATGTTGTATTGTCGCCAATAAAGAAATATTTAATGGAAAGGATTCCACTGATCTGACCAAAAGCCAAGGGCCTCTGCTGGATTGTAGGACATATGACCACACACCACAGTCCTAGATCTGGAGATCTTCCTCAACATTTTTCTGCGTTGCTTCCGCTTTTCCTCCAAATTGCTGCTACGAGAACCTGGAGAACAATGCAGTCTCTATCAGCCACACACCATCCAGATTTTTAGGCCTCCTACGTGCATCTGCAGGGTTCCAGCATATAGAACCATTCGCTGTAATACTGAATGTCTTTTTGGTAAATATTCCAAAGTAGTTCTGATCTCTCCTGCATGTCTCTGCGCAGGTCCAGCAGCTAAGGACTACCCCTCGCACTGTTGAAACTGAGGGACTTTCTAGGCAATATACTGAGGTGATTTTTCTTGCTGCTGCACACTTCCTGAGAGAACCTTGAGGACAACGACCTCGCCACCTACACACCATTCAGCTGATCAGTCGCCTGCATGCCTCTGCAGGATCACAGCACTGCTGATGATGAATATCCTCCTGGCCAACATCCTGAGGTCGCTGGGAGTACCTGGAGGACAGTCCATTGCCCACCACCCTACACATCATCAAATCGAACAGGTCCTCTTTTGTGTCTGTTCATAATCTCAGCACATAAGACCACCTCCAAGCTACTGAAACTGAAGGTGTTCCAGGTGAACATCATGATGGTGTTTCTGCACAGTGTAGATGCTAGACAAACTTGGGGGACAATATGCTCTCCGTCAGCCAACACATCATCCAATCGATCAGTGTGTGCTCTGAGCCTCAGTAAGGCCCTAGTATGTAGGATTGTTCTCCACACTGCCAGAGATGGAAGTCCTTCTGTTTCATATCCTGAGGCTTTCCCAGTTCCTCCCACACACCTACTGAGAGGACCTGGAGGAAAAGCTCCCCACAAGCCAACATACCATCCAGCTGATCAGAGTTTCCTTCACGTCTGCATGATATTAAATCAAATAGGATCACCTTCCACACAGCTGAAGCTAGTAGTTCTAATATCCTGAGGTTCCCTCGCTTCATTCCACATTCTAGGTGGTTATAATTCAAGTGGAGCTACTCATGGAGCTCTAGTGTGCGCCATGATTATCGTATGGCAGTGAAACATGGTAGATATGCTAACGCCTTAATGAAGAACCAATTTACGCTGGAGAACACATTAGTTCCGATTGTGAGCGCTAGGTCCTGTACACTTTTGTTCAGAGGCATGAGGTCCACGCTGTCATTTGACAAGCCATAACGTCAGTGAATAGTATGGCTATAGAGAAGGGATTGTGAACTATTAGTGAAAGTGTTTTATGTGAATGGCAATCATTACAGTACTGCATTGAGAGAGTCTTCATGAATAAAAGGTCTTAGCAGAGGTCTGACACCATTAAATAGTTCAGATGATAACAATTAAATTCGAAAACATGGCACCTAGAAGAGAAAGGCATCCTGTCCCAGTGAAAGATACTGATGAGTTTGCTGTTGCTGTAACTGACCAAGCAGCATGTGCCCCAGGTAGCTCTAGTGTTCGTTGAATGTAACGAGTATTATCTATCCCATGGCCAACAATATGGAAATTTTTGCGGTCTATTTGACACTGGTACCTGTACAACGTACAAAAGGTGCAGCAACTAAAATCTCATTATCTGCAGCAATGTTCTGAATTTCCTGTTCAGTTTGATGACATGTAGCCAGGCAATATTCTGTGGAGTGGTGAGGCACATTTTACACTACAGGCTACAGTGAATACACAGAAGTGCCGAATTTTGGGAACTGTTAAACTGTGTTGTGCATGAAGAGCCATTATATTCGCCATACTGATTTACTGATCCATTTCATCTACAGCTGGACAATGTGCAAGAAATATTTGGATTTTTATGTCAATATTAACAGTTTTACACATAATATATCTTTGTACATAATAACACACATTAATACATGAATTAATGATGAATACTTAAATAAATGTTGTTACGCTATATACAGAGAGATAAAATACAAATGTTCTTCTGAATAAGACTACATTGGTTTCGCATAGAAAAATTTATTTTTGTAGGTATTCATTTACTGTGTAAAAGCAGTGATCAACCAAGTACGACTTCAATTTAGATTTGAAGTGACCAATGTTTTGTATGTGTTTAATGGTATCTGGTAAGGCATTGTATAACTTGATACTAGGATCGATAAGAACGTTTTGAAATAACTTTGTGTTGGCGCTTTGAACATGTACATCTAATTTTTGTATTGTATCATAGCTGTGTATTGTTTGATTTTGAGTCATGAGTGGTCTTTTTGTATGTACATTTTGCTTTAAATACATTATATTTTCAAGTATATATACACAAGGAAGTGGCAGGATCATTCTTTTTACATGATTTGCGATTATCTACCCCTTTCATTATTCTTATAAATTTTTTTTAAATTTTGGATGTTTTGATGGCATCTCCAGAATATCTCCAGAACATAATTCCATACCAGAGGCGAGAGTGTACAACTGCATAATATACACACTGAAGGGTGTTGTAGCTGGTACAATTTTTTTAATGTATATAACACGAAACAAGAAGTACTTAATTTTTTGTTCATTTGCTCAATATGTGCTTTCCATTTCAAGTTGTCTTGTAGATGAAGTCCAAGAAACTTGGTACAGGCTGTTTTGGCAATTGTCTGTCCATATAGCTCTAGATTGGGTGATATCAGATTTTTTGTTTTTGCTGTGTGTATATAAATAGCTACAGTTTTTCCAGTGTTTATTATTAAGTCATAGTCATCAAAGTTCATGTTAGCCTGTCAGTGGCTTCTCTTATGTTTTTTACAAGAGTTTCTTCTGAGTTTCCTGTAATTAGAACACTCGTGTCATCAGCAAATTGAAATATTTTACTGCTGTCATTGCTTATGTTTAGGTCATTTACACAGAGTAAGAACAGAACACGACCCATTACTGATCCTTGTGGCACTCCATATTTAACAGTCAGTAGCTTGGAATTATATTTCCTAATGACATTATCCATTTCCTGATCTATTTCCACATATTGTTCCCTGTTCTTAAGATAAGAGCTGAGCCAGTTGTTAGCTGTTCCCATAATGCCAAGATTTTCTAGCTTGTGCAGCAATTTGTCATGATTTATGGTGTCAAATGCCTTTGAAAAATGCAAAAATATGCCCATGGTAAGTTTTCTGTTGTCTAATGCTATCAATGCCTCTAATAGAAAGGAGTTAACCGCTGATTTGGTTGAATAGTTTGCTCTAAATCCATGTTGAGATTCTGACAGAATGCTGTTATACTCTAAGAAGTCTGTTAATCTCTTATTGAAAAGCCTTTCTAATACTTTTGAGAAAACAGATAGAAGTGCCAGTGGTCTGTAGTTGGAAATATCATCTTTGTTTCCTTTCTTGTATAATGGCTTTACTTTTGTTATTTTCAAACGTGAAGGAAAAGTTCCTGTAGCAAAAGATAGGTTACATAGGTGAGTAAAGGGCTCAGTGATCAAGTCCCCCCATTTCTTTATAATAAAATCAGGCATATCATCTACGCCTGCAGAGTGTTTCATTTTGAGACATTTTATTGTAATTTGTACTTCTTCTACATTTGTTGGGTACAGAAACATTGATGTGCTTGAGACTTTTTTCCCTGTTACTGTATGGTGTTTTCTATTAGAGGTCTGTTGTAGTAGTTTCACTGTTACATTTATAAAATAGTTATTAAAATATTAGCTACTTCCTGTGGGTTATTAATGTTTCCCAAGCCAGCCTTTAACACTATATTATTAACTCTATTTTTCTAAGATTTGGTTTCTTTCTTTACAACTTGCCAGATTGCTTTGGTTCTGTTTGAAGCATCTTCTATGTATTTGCCATTGTCTTGTTTCTTTGCCTCCTTTATTATTTTATTTAAGATAGATTTACATTTTTTAAAGTAACTATCAAACTCCTGAGTTGTGTTGTAGCTTCTTGCAATATTGTGAAGGTACTGTTTTCTAGCACATGATTTCCTTATACCACTAGTAATCCACTTGTTGCTTTTAGTGGTTTGGGTTGTTTTGGCTTTCAATGGAAAAGCAAGATCAAAATAATATTCAAAAATATTCATGAATGCCTGAAACTTATCAGAAATATTTTCTGTGCTATACACTAGCTCCCATGATTCTTGTTGGAGATAACTCTGGAATGTTTGTACTGCAGTATTACTGAAAGTTCTGCCCATGTGTGTAGTCTTCCTCATATAATTATAGGATGGATTAGTGTTTACACAAAAGCTTAGAGCCTGTGCATAATGGTCTGCCAGTCCAGCTTTAATTACAACTGATTTATATTTTGTTTTGGAGATAATTATTATTTGGTCTATAGTAGTGCTAGAATGATTCATTTCACGTGTAGGAGAGTGGATTGTAATCTCCAAATTATTGGCTGTTAATATGTTCATCAGCTCATATTTTGAATTGCTTCGCTTATTAAAGTCTGCATTTAGGTCTCCACATATAAGAACTGTTTTTCAATTTGTTACTACTTTATTTAGTAAAGTATCAAGCCGAGTGTTGAATTTTTTAGGCGGGTATCTGGAGATCTATATAAACATATTACAATTAACTTGAAAGCTGGAATTTCTATGCCTAATATTTCAAAATCTTTCTCAGTGTTTAAGGATTCAACATTGTCTAAGTTATTGAATTTGATATCTTTCTTTATGTATATACAGTTCCCTCCATGTGTAAACTGATTTCTACAAGTTTGTGCTGCTAACAAATAATCCGTTATTTTCACTGTCTTTAAATTATTTTCTTTCAGCCAATGTTCAGTTAAGCAGAGTATATTAACATATCTGAGTTCACTCGGCAGCAAGATTTCCAGCTCTCTTACTTTATTCCTAAGTCACTATATTCTAATGAAGAAGAGTGACCAGGTGAGATTTTAGGTTTGTTCTGATTGTACTTGGTTGACCACTTACCTTTATTCCTGAATTTAAATTGTGTGGGCAATCTTCATCATCATCTTGAAGCGTGAGTTGGTTTTTTCCATTGGTCATAAGAAAATGTCCTGATGGTGAAAATGGGCAATTCTCCATCTGTTTGGTCATTTTACTTGTGTAGTCGATGTTGAGGTGGTTTCTGTTTCTTCTGCAAGGACTGCTACTGGAAGTGGTGTTGATAGGTGCACTAGTTATCCTAATTTAGTGGATGACGTGGTCGCCTTACTTTTCTTCTCACTGGAATTGCTGAAATTCCTCCTGTTGCTGGGGTGGTACTAGTTGATTGTTGGTGTTCACTGATACATGTACAATTAGATGTCCTTGGTGACAATTTTGAGACTGGATCTGCTGATGTCCTTAGTGGGTTTCCTCTGGGTACTGCTTCTGGTTTCCAGTGCCCAGTTCTTCTTGTTGTATCTTGAATATCTTTGGGTGTGGAACTTGGTTCAGTTGCTTTTTATTGGGTTAGATGCTTTTGTCAGTATCATAGCCTGGTTAAGTCGATGGTAGTTTTGTTTCGCTGTGTCTTCTTTGAGTGATGAAGATGTAGTACAGTTCTTTTTTGCGGCTCCTCGTTTATCTTTCATAACTATCGAGTTGGATAAGTCCGTTTTTGCTGCTGATTTTTCTTGTGTTTTAATTGTCATGTTTGCTGAAAGGTCTTCACATTGTATATATTCACACGGTATTTGCAGATTGGCACCTACTGTCCATGCTTTGTATAATCGCTTCTACTGAGGAATGTATTAACGTCCAATACCATTACATGCTCATAATTTTTTGCAGTGCTCATTGAGAATTCGTTTGCAGCATAGATTCTGTTGTTCAGTTTTGGTACATCGTATCTGTACGGAATTGTGCACATGATAACTTTTGTGTGGATTGTCTTATGAAGAGAATCTGTTAAGGCACGTTTGAAATCCTGAAATTTCTTTAGGATGTCGTTTGTCCCACCTAGAATGATTCCACTGTCAGTTTTCGTATATTCTTTCGTCTTCCCGTCTATGTTACAAACCACGTCCTTTAACTGTGCGTTAGGTTTTATAACAGAAGAGATGTAGTGTTTTTGATTTTGAGAACTGATCATAATTTTTGCACAGTGACGGCCATGACTGTCAGAAATAATTAATACGTTCTGTCTCTTGTTTTCACTGTGTATCATTTTTTTGTGGCACTGGTCGATCGCTTTTTTTACAGTTTTCATTTGTATTAACGCTGTTCATTTTATCAGGGCACTTCATAACACAAGTATTTTTGCTTCTGATCCATTCATTCTGCTTTCCTTACTCACTGTTTACAGTTTTTGTAGGTTTGGTTTTGATTGGTGCACTCGATTTCAGATAACCTAACAGTTCAGTATTTTCATTTCGAAGTTTCGTTAGATCATTCTTTAAAGTGTTAATCGCTGCTTGCATACTTATGGTGCACTCTTTTAAATGTTCAATATCTGCTACACATTTTTACATGGCATATTTTCACTTTCAACGGCTGTATTTCCGTGTGGTAGAACATTGCGCACATCACACTCGTGAGCCATTTTATTTGACTTCATATACGTACCAGTAGTTCACTATTTCTAGACCGAATTTCCGGACACTTGAGTTATAATATAACGCACATTGCATTTACAATTGCAGTATTCACTGATTTTTACGTATGTCGTACATCTTTCGTTCAATTTCCATTTATATTTGTAGAGCTGACACACTCGCAGTTTACACTTCCCGCCATTGTGTGAAATATGTCTGTATTCTCCATGAGTTCTTCTTTGAAGAGAACACAGCCAGAGGGCTGTCAGGTGTACTGTGACGTCTGCAAGTTGTCTAAACCTCCTTGAACAGGTGATTTCTGTTTTGGAAGAGCGCAACTGCATGGTAATCACTGTTTTCATGCAAGATGAGGCAACACCTCATGTCCATTGCCCAGTGAAAGATCAACTTAATGCAACCTTCCACGAATGTGTGATACCTAGAGGTTCTCCTGATGCATGGCTTGCAAGATCACGTGATCTGATTCCATGTGACTTTTGGCTCTGGGGATATCTAAAAGAAGACATTCGGTCTCTACCTGATCTGAAGGTCAGTACGCAAAACACATTCTCCAGATTGCAACGGAACTGTTGCGAGCAACTGCTGATCCCGTCGTTTTATGGATGCAGCATCTCGTCGACATATTATGTTAGTGGCATTTTATAATAAAATCAACATTAAGCATTTCTGACTTGTTTCACATGTTCTGCCCACGTTCCGTTCCAAATCCATTACGTAGAAAAACATTTCTATACGTCTCTCTTGCATTCACTGCGCCAGATTTGCATCTGATGGCCAGAATTGGAACTAATTTTTTTCCCAGCGTAAATCGGTTTCGTATTAGCGCATTAGAGTATCTATCAAGTCTCGTTCCCATACGATATTAACAGCCCACAACTGACTTCTGTCATTAGCTGCACTGTAATTATGACTATGCGGCAGCTGCCAAGAGAACCTGGAGCAAGCACAGTGTGCTCTTATCCAGCTGTGCAGCATCTCCCCCCCCCCCCTCCCCCCCCCCCCCCCCCCTGTGTCTCTCCAATGGCCTCCAACAGCCCATTTGTAGAGCTGGCCACCAAACATCTGCGCATTTCCTAGGCAATTGTTGTGCATCTTCCTGAATCAGAAAGTTGTGTCAAGAACCATACCCAATGAACACTCGATGCAAAATGTGTAGCTACTCTCAGTTTTCAACTAGTGTTACACATGGAGTGCATAGCAAAGTTGCAATGCTTTGTCGTGCTTTGCACCACTGCCAATCGCTGCCCTAGTCACGCTGTTCAGTGTTCAGCCCCCACCAGACATATCATCTCTGCTGTCCACTGTCCAGTTTCTGCTGCTAAATGGAAAGTGGACAGGGATGGCAGTTAAGGTATTAAGACTGTATGTCATTCGAGCTAAATGCCACACTAAAAGGTATAGCTAGTTAGTTACTTTCATTTTCCATCGATCATTTGGAATGAGACATTTTACAAGTGCATCGTAAATTAATTTGTGAATATGGTCGCATGCTGAACATTTATATACTGATACACGGATAAGAGTCAGTGACTTCTACCCGCAGTTCCTTTACTCATTACAATAATAGAAATTCTTGTATAGAATAGGACGAATTGTTAAAGAGAAACTTCTTCAGTCTGTTTTCAAATTTTACTTTCTTGTCTGTCAGACGTTTTATGCCCCTAAGTAAGTTATCAAAGTTTTAGTTGTAGCACTGTGCACTCCTTATTCTGCCAAGGACGACGTTAATATGGAGTAATTAATGTAATTTTCCCTTTTGGCATTGTTATTGTGTACGTCTTTATTCCTCTTAAACTGCAGTGTGTTGTTTACAACAAACTTCATGAGGGAATAAATATACTGTGAAGCAGTAGTCAGAATGCCCAACTCCTTAAAAAGATATCAACAAAATGGTCGTGGGTGAACACCACATGTTATTCTTACAGCACGTTTTTGAGTAATGAAGACTTTCTTTCTTAAAGATGAGGTACTCTAGAACATTATTCCACATGACATTATTGAATCAAAATGTGCAAAATATTTCAGTTTACTGATTTGTCTCTCTCAAAGATTTGCAACCATTCTAAGTGCAAATGTGGCCGAACTGAGTTGTTTTAGGAGTTCCAAAATGTATTTTTTCCAGTTCAAATTCTCATCAACATGATCAATTAAGAATTTTTTTCCACCCTATTAATTATTTCCTTATCATGTTTTACACTTGTCATAAGTGTAGTACCCCTAGACGTGTATAAATGAATATGTTGTGACTTTTTAAAATTGATGGTGAGACCATTCGCAGAAAACCAGTCAGTTATACTTTTAATAACATTGTTTACCATTTGTTCAGTTTCTGTATGTATGCTTGTAATGATTACAATACCAATGTCATCCATAAAAAGAACTAACTCTGCTTTTTGTGTATTAGACGATAGAGCGCTTACATAAGTGAGGAACAATAGTAGATGTCAGATTTTGATGAATCCCATGCATGATTTTTCCCCAGTCAGACTAATGTCCCCAGACGACATTGATTGAGTTACTAAGTACAACTCTTTCATTTAATTTGGTCAGAATTAACATTAGCTATTGTTTGCCTATATAATCAATCCCTCAAAACTTCCATCTGTTTAGGATAATACTATGAGTCACACAGTCAAATACCGTAGACAGGTCGCAGAAAATAACATCCGACGCTGTTTCACTATTTGAGGCTTGTACTACTAATTGCTTATACTGAATTACCCATTTACTATTCTCATATGCTTTCTATATCTCTCCGTCCTCTGTCTGCGACGTTGGCGTGTATATATGAACTACTGTTGTCTGTGTTGGTTGCTGTTCTCATGAGAATCAGCAGTAGACCAACGCCGACAACGGTAGATGCTGACGTCGCAAGCACAGGATAAAGATATAGCGAAAGTATATGAGGATACTGAATGGCTAATTGAGTAGGTAAAGGGAGATGAAAATCTAGTAATCATGGGGGATTGGAATTCAGTTGTAAAGGAGGGTGTAGAAGAAAAGAGTATGGGAGAAAGAATCACTGAATAAAGTAGTGGGATATGGACATACTAGGAATGAAGAAATACGCCAGAAGTTCCCCGAGGCTCTAGACACTGTGATACTCATTAGCTCAGTGAGCAGTTCAGTTGAAGAGGAATGAATATCTCTAGAAAGGGAGATCACAGAAGTTGGAAAGAAAACCGTAGATACAAAGCAGGTAACTGTGAAGAAACCATGGGTAACAGGAGAAATAATTCAGTTGATCGATGAAAGAAGAAAATACAAAAATGTTCAAGGAAATGAATGTGTACTAAAATACAAATCACTAAGGAGTGAAATAAACAGGAACTGCTGGGAAGCTAAGGCGAAATGGCTACTTGAGAAATGTTAATAAATCGAAAAAGAAATGATTGTTGGATGGACTGACTCAGCATATACACTCCTGGAAATGTAAAAAAGAACACATTGAAACCGGTGTGTCAGACCCACCATACTTGCTCCGGACACTGCGAGAGGGCTGTACAAGCAATGATCACACGCACGGCACAGCGGACACACCAGGAACCGCGGTGTTGGCCGTCGAATGGCGCTAGCTGCGCAGCATTTGTGCACCGCCGCCGTCAGTGTCAGCCAGTTTGCCGTGGCATACGGAGCTCCATCGCAGTCTTTAACACTGGTAGCATGCCGCGACAGCGTGGACGTGAACCGTATGTGCAGTTGACGGACTTTGAGCGAGGGCGTATAGTGGGCATGCGGGAGGCCGGGTGGACGTACCGCCGAATTGCTCAACACGTGGGGCGTGAGGTCTCCACAGTACATCGATGTTGTCGCCAGTGGTCGGCGGAAGGTGCACGTGCCCGTCGACCTGGGACCGGACCGCAGCGACGCACGGATGCACGCCAAGACCGTAGGATCCTACGCAGTGCCGTAGGGGACCGCACCGCCACTTCCCAGCAAATTAGGGACACTGTTGCTCCTGGGGTATCGGCGAGGACCATTCGCAACCGTCTCCATGAAGCTGGGCTACGGTCCCGCACACCGTTAGGCCGTCTTCCGCTCACGCCCCAACATCGTGCAGCCCGCCTCCAGTGGTGTCGCGACAGGCGTGAATGGAGGGACGAATGGAGACGTGTCGTCTTCAGCGATGAGAGTCGCTTCTGCCTTGGTGCCAATGATGGTCGTATGCGTGTTTGGCGCCGTGCAGGTGAGCGCCACAATCAGGACTGCATACGACCGAGGCACACAGGGCCAACACCCGGCATCATGGTGTGGGGAGCGATCTCCTACACTGGCCGTACACCACTGGTGATCGTCGAGGGGACACTGAATAGTGCACGGTACATCCAAACCGTCATCGAACCCATCGTTCTACCATTCCTAGACCGGCAAGGGAACTTGGTGTTTCAACAGGACAATGCACGTCCGCATGTATCCCGTGCCACCCAACGTGCTCTAGAAGGTGTAAGTCAACTACCCTGGCCAGCAAGATCTCCGGATCTGTCCCCCATTGAGCATGTTTGGGACTGGATGAAGCGTCGTCTCACGCGGTCTGCACGTCCAGCACGAACGCTGGTCCAACTGAGGCGCCAGGTGGAAATGACATGGCAAGCCGTTCCACAGGACTACATCCAGCATCTCTACGATCGTCTCCATGGGAGAATAGCAGCCTGCATTGCTGCGAAAGGTGGATATACACTGTACTAGTGCCGACATTGTGCATGCTCTGTCGCCTGTGTCTATGTGCCTGTGGTTCTGTCAGTGTGATCATGTGATGTATCTGACCCCAGGAATGTGTCAATAAAGTTTCCCCTTCCTGGGACAATGAATTCACGGTGTTCTTATTTCAATTTCCAGGAGTGTAGAAAAGTCAAAACAACCTTCGGTAAAATTAAAAGGAATGGTAGTAATACTACTAGTGCAATGGGAAATCCACTGTTAAATGCAGAGGAGAGAGTGGATGCGTGGAAAGACTACTCTGAAGGCCTCTCTACGAGTGTGAAGACTTGTCAATCAGCTTAAGCAGCTCACGCATCCAATTTGGTGACACGAATAATGTGCAGAGGAATACATAAGAAAACGGAGGATCAGTTAGACGACGATCAGTTTGGCTTTAGGGATGACGATCAGTTTGGGTTTATGGAAGGTAAAGGCATCAGAGAAGCGGTTCTGACTCAGTGGTTGATAATGAGAGGAAGCCTGAATAAAAATCTGGTTACGCCCATAGTATTTGTCGATCTGGAGAAAGCATTCTACAGTTTAAGATAGTGCAAGATATTCGAAATTCTGAGAAAAATAGGGGTAAGTTATAGGGAAAGACAGATTTTATACAATACGTACAACAAACAAGAGAGAACAGTAGGAACGGAAGAACAAGAACTAAGTGCTCGGATTAAAAAGGGTGTAAGGCAGGGACGTAGTCTTTTGCCCCTACTGTTAAATCTGTACATCGTAGAAGCAATGACAGAAATGAAAGAAAGATTCAAGAGTGGAATTAAAATTCAAGGTGAAAGGATATCAATGACAAAATTCGCTGATGACTTTCCTATCGTCAGTGACAGTGAACGAGATATTATGGATCTGTTGAATGGAATGAACACTGTAATGAGTGAGTCGAAGAAAGACGAAAGTAATGAGACGCAGCAGAAATGAAAATAGCGAGAAGCTTAACATCAGAATTGGAGATCACGAAGTAGACGAAGTTTGGGAATTTCGCGACCTAGTCAGCAAAATAACCCATGGAGCACGGAGTAAGGATGACATAAAAAGCAGACTAGCTCTGGCAAAAAGGCATTCCTGGCCAATAGAAGTCTTCTAGCATCTAACATACGTCTTAATTTGAGGGAGCAATTTCCGAGAATGTACGTTTGGAGCACAGCATTGTACGGTAATGAGACATGGACAGTGAGAAAACCGGAACAGAAAAGAATCGCAGCATTTGAGATGTGGTGCTACACAAGAATGTTGAAATTTAGGTGAACTGATATGATAAAGAATGAGAGGGTTCTCCGTAAATTTACGAGGAAAGGAATGTGTCTAAAAAACTGACAAGATGATAGGACAGGATGATAGGACATCTTTCAAGACCTCACGGAATAACTTCCATGGTGCTAGAGGGCACTGTAGAGGGTAAAAGCTGTAGAGGAGGACAGTTATTGGCAAATAACTCAGGATGTAGGTTGCACTTGCTACTCTGAGGTAAAAAGGTTGGCACAGCAGAAGAATTCGTAGCGGTCTGCATCAAATCAAATCTGACAGAAGACTAAAAAAAGGGCGGGGGGAGGGGGGGGGGGAATTTGGTGAGTGAAAATATAAATTGCATTCTCCATAGAACAACTCTTTTGAAATCCAGACTATGGTTTGCTGAGGATATTATTGTCGCTCAGGTGAGATGCTATTCTAGAATACATAACCTTTTCAAATATTTTGCAAATTGGTGTCAGCAGTGAAAACTGGTCGGTAGTTACTGACGTCTCTCCTGTCACGTAACTTGTGCAGTGGTTTAACAACAGCATGTTTCAGACCCTCTGCAAAAATTTAGTTAGTCTCGCATTTCAGACAAGACCAGACTTCTTATAAGGTAACAAATCTTTAAAACTCTATAGAAAACACCATCAGATCCGGATAAGCTTTTATTTTAGATAGAACATATAACTTTCTTAATTGCAGAAGGAGAAGTTCGTAATACATTCATAGTATTGACTTTTATGAGAGTTGATTTTTAAACACACTGAGGGGATTTTTTTCTTGAACTGTTTGTCCCTATACTTTCTGCTACATTTAGGAAATGATTATTAAATATATTTACAACCTGTGACTCGTCATTTATAAACCTGTTCTGTGGCTATAGAAACCATAAACTAAGAGGTGACAAAGATAACAACTAACGCCTAAATCACAGTTGGTTCTGCTCCTCCAGGGAGACACGTTTACTTACATTTGCATGAAACTGGGAAACAAGAGAATCAAAGAAACAAATGAGTAACAGGAAGAAGCTGGTACAATTTTCAGCGTCCTCATGCAAACGAATATCTGCACTTACAAGACAGGAAATGAGGAGATTCTGTGCAGAATCGATGAGGCGAGGAGTATGGCAAAAACATTACCTTTCAAATGGGACAAGATGATAGAACATGTATTCAGACATCAGAGAATGTAAACGGTAAAAATTGTAACTGGACAGAAAGAATGAAATATTGATAACAAGTAAATAATAGGTGCATTTCTGAGATGAAGATATTGGCACAGGAAAGGAACTCATGGTGAGCCACATCATACTGGTCAGTTTTCAATAAGTGCCCCTCCCTTCCCTCCAGATAAGAAAATAAGACTAATAGTGCTGAGCTGCATACAAAAGTAGATTGTAATTGCTGAATTACTGGGCATCCACAGCAATTTCACTTTCATGTCGATGATCACTACAAGAGTTTATATGAATACTCTTAAGTATAGAAATGAGAACAATACTATTATTTATAAACTTAAAGATAATTTTTCAGTTTGTTCCTACACAAGCAAAATACCAGTAAATGGAGCCCCCCATATTAAAACAATATTTGCATACATCATTTGTTATAACATCTGAATCGAAATCTTAAACAGAAATTTATTTTAATGTATCACCGATTATCAGCTTATCATCTTTTACAGTGTAAGTTTATTTCTGATTAACATTTAGGGGCCTCTGATTTAGACTTGCAAGTTATTAGCTGAATGACTGATTGGTAGTAAGGATACCAAGCGCCATTAATATAAGCTGCCTAGCTTTACAAATGATGTGATACTTCTACCAGGTCTAAAAAAATTCGCTTGCACTCACTAGTCACGTACAGGGGTTAAACAAACAAAAATGGCTGAAAACAAACTTTAGAAGTATAATAATTGAGCTAAAATACTGTGGTGGGTTGCTTTGGCTGGTCTCCACAGTGGACGCCGAAGTTACACACTGACTATATTTCTGTCAAGTGAGTGGCTCTGATGACTGATGAGTGCCAAATCACTGAAGGTAAACAAACACAGGACAATTTTACTGAGGTCAGACAAGATTATATCAACGTAAAATGGCTAAATTAAACCATACAATTTAGAAAGGAAGAAAAGCGCTACTACCCATGTCTCCAGAATATCATTCCCTTCAAGAGTGTTATTTCCTCAGGTTTGTTGGTGAAACTGTGTAAAGTTCGAAGGGCACCAGAAGGAATAGTGGCGGAAGTAAAGCTGTGATGATTGCTTCTCAGTAGTGCTTGAATAGCTCAGTCGTTAGAGCATTTGACCACAATAGGCAGAGGACCCCGTTCCTAGACCCAGGCTGGTTCAAAATGGCTCTGAGCACAAGGGACTTAACTTCTGAGGTCATGAGCAACCTAGAACTACTTAAGCCTAACTAACCTAAGGACATCACATACATTCATGCCCGAGGCAGGATTCAACCTGCGACGCAGCGGTCGCACGGTTCCAGACTGTAGCGCCTAGAACCGCTCGGACAGTCCGGCCCCAGTCTGGTACCCAGTTTTAATTTTGAGCCATGACTGCATTATAATCGATATTCACTCGTTAAATCTTGCTGCTCTTGATATTCTAGCGACGGTATCACAAGTATGCTGAGATAGGGAACATGTCTGCTGGCCAAACAAGCTCATTCCCTCCAGGTCTCATCCACTGACGACTGTTTGGCATAGTAACTTGGGTTGATCAACGAGCACTGAGATCTCTCGATGGCTGTGGAAAGTGTGCCTGCCAAATGTATAAATTTACTGCTTCCCTCTGCCCTCATGATCGTGGATTTCTTTCACCAGAGACGGCACACTTCCTGCTCCTACTTCTTTGGTTTGCGTATGCTGAGTTACCAGTATTTACTATTCACCCTAGAACTGGAGTAGAAACAAAAACGGTGAGTACATTTTGCTTCCTGTGACTAAAGTGTTTATTGCACTTTGACCGATCCTTGATAAAGAGGCTGAGTATGTTTTCGCACCTGCAACGCTGTTTTGTCTTTGTCCCTCAATGTGGATCAGCAGTCCAGGTTCTGAAGGTTGAGTAATTTTAAGCTTACTTTTAAATGCAAACAGAATCGAAAGTTTAGTGTATATTGTTTTGTGGATGTTTCATTTCGCTATGTATTTGGTAAAAGGAAATTAATCTTTTAAATTTTCGTTTAAAGGCCCATGCATAAAAATTTGAAAAGTTGACCTCTAAAAGAATTTCTCTTTTGAAATCTCATGTGTCAAAGTACAAAGGACTTTATGAGATTTCTTGTCGTGCAAGTTAAAGTATATTTCTGTTATTGTTTTATATTTCTCTCTGTGTACTCAACGAAGTCTGGCCTAAGCTCAGGCTGAACGCCTTGTGTTTACGTCTGTTTAAAGACTTAATGACTAGATATATGTGTTTCAAGCCTTAATTGTAATTAATATTACCGTTTTTTTCCCTGTTTAAAATTTTGTTAAACTTGATTTTCTCATTTAAAAAAAAAAGCCTAACTTTCAAAATCTCGTTGTGTCATCTGTTAAATGTTCTTAATTGTTAATTTAGTCAATGTTAAAATGCTGTAGAGGCAAATAAATATTGTTGAGTGTTTTTGGGACTGCTCATAATCATTTCCATTTCAATGATTCATGCCATTCAATTAGTAGCACAGTGTGGTTCTTTCAGTAGGTGGTGTTATTACAAAGAAAGAAAGTTGATGGGGGAAAGATTGTTTTGGTGTTGAAAATGTGTATTGCTTGTTCTGTTTGTTCGGCATGGGCAAGGGAACTGTACTGGGAATGTCGTATTTTATGAAAAACCAACTCCAGGACATGCTGACAATACGCTGTTCACCCAAAGAAGGCAAATTCAGTGAGTTAAGCCAGTGTTTGCACACTGCATTGGACCACCAACTCTGTGCCACTGCTGACAAATTTGGAGAGGTGGGCGCCTCCAGCGTTGTAGGCAGAGATTTACTTTCTGCAGTGCAGGCAGATACTGAACTGTTGCAGGGAACTTCCGCTTTGTTTTTGCATACCTTGACGTTCAGGCACATTTAAATCACTTTTGTAACCATATTCAACAGTGCAGACCCCAACCAAGCCGCTGTTATTGAACAGCTGCACGATAGAGCTACACTACTGGCCGTTAAAATTGCTACATCACGAAGATAACGTGCTACAAACTCGAAATTTAACCGACAGGAAGAAGATGCTGTGATATGCAAATGATTAGCTTTTCAGAACATTCACGCAAGGCTGGTGCCGGTGGCGACACCTACAACGTGCTGACATGAGGAAAGTTTCCAAACGATTACTCATACACAAACAGCAGTTGACCAGCGTTGCCTGGTGAAACGTTGTTGTGATGCCTCGTGTAAGGAGGAGAAATGCGTACCATCACGTTTCCGACTTTGATAAAGGTCGGATTGTGGCCTATCGCGATTGCGGTTTGTCATATCGAGACATTGCTGCTCACGTTGGCCAAGATCCAATGACTGTTGGAAGAATATGGAATAGGTGGGTTCAGGAGGGTAATACGGAACGCCGTGCTGGATCCCAACGGCCTCATATCACTAGCAGTCGAGATGACAGGCATCTTATTCGCATGGTTGTAACGGATCGTGCAGCCACGTCTCGATCCCTGAGTCAACGGATGGGGACGTTTGCAGGATAACAACCATCTGCACGAACAGTTCGACGACATTTGCAGCAGCATGGACTATCAGCTCGGAGACCAAGGCTGTGGTTACCCTTGACGCTGCATCACAGACAGGAGCGCCTGCGATGGTGTCCTCAACGACGAACCTGCGTGCAGGAATGGCAAAACGTCATTTTTCGGATGAATCCAGGTTGTGTTTACAGCATCGTGATGGTTGCATCCGTGTTTGGCGATATCGCGGTGAGCGCACATTGGAAGCGTGTATTCGTCATCGCCATACTGGCGTATCACCCGGCGTGATGGTATGGGGAGCCATTAGTTACACGTCTCGGTCACATCTTGTTCGCATTGACGGCACTTTGAACGGTGGTCGTTACGTTTCAGATGTGTTACGACCTGTGGCTCTACCCTTCATTCGATCCCTGCGAAACCCTACATTTCGCAGGATAATGCACGACCGCATGTTGCAGGTTCTGTACGGGCCTTTCTGGATACAGAAAATGTTCGACAGCTGCCCTGGCCAGCACATTCTCCAGATGTCTCACCAATTGAAAACGTCTGGTCAATGGTGGCCGAGCAACTGGTTCGTCACAATATGCCAGTCACTACTCTTGATGTACTGTGGTATCGTGTTGAAGCTGCATGGGCAGCTGTACCTGTACACGCCATCCAAGCTCTGTTTGACTCAATGCCCAGGCGTATCAAGGCCGTTATTACGGCCAGAGGTGGTTGTTCTGGGTACTGATTTCTCAGGATCTATGCACCCAAACTGCGTGAAAATGTAATCACATGTCAGTTCTAGTATAACATATTTGTCCAATGAATACCCATTTATCATCTGCATTTCTTCTTGGTGTAGCAATTTTAATGGCCAGTAGTGTATTAAGCTGAAACTTAGTACTAGTTTATGAAATTGGCAAGACACCACTGTTCAAGATAGAATGGATTGATTTCCTCCTGAACGAACTGCTCAGGGTCACAGGTAGAGATCGTGGGGGAGGTGGAGACAGTTCACATATCACCTAATCCACTTCTGCCAATATCGTGAAACAATAAGTTTTGCTGCTGTCAAGGAATTGTCCACTGATGTGTTCCTTGGCTGCGATTTTATAAAGAAGACATGGTGCATTTTAAATATAATGGGTAATAATTTTTTTAAATTCTAGCACAACAAAAAGTATGAATTGTACAATAATAATTATTGTATGTAATGTTCAACACTTAGCTAATCCTTTCAATGTTGCTCATCTGAACGAACTGAAAGACTAGGAGTCACAAATAAAGTTGAGTATCAAATTCAGCTTACTGATCAAATTCGTCTCCATTAAGTTATCATTTTACTCATAAAACGAAAGAACTACATAATTTAATAGAACAACATTTTAACGGGATGATAAGGCATTCAGTTTCACTGTGTGTCTCTCCTAGTTTTCTTCTAGCAAAACCTAAAGGCACGGCTTATTGGCTGGTGGTGGATTACAAGGTCTTCATCCAAAAGTTGGTGTGGAATTTGTTTCCTAAGCTAACATCCATAAATGTTTCACTTGGTTTGCCACAGCATCGTAGTTTTCAATTCTTGATCGTAATCAAGCCCATCATCAGATGCCACTGACTGAAGAATCTAAGCCTCTTACCACATTTTGTACGTTTTGTCACGTTTATTAGATTACGTTTTAGGTGAGCTTAACTTAAGATGCGATGGCCCTTATATAGGCGACGTTGTTGTGTACAGTAGAATATTTTCTGAAGATCTTATCATCACATGCAACAGGAGGCGTAGTGATAACAGTAACAACATCTCAGCATGAAAGCACTCGTCAAGAACTTATTAAACACGTAAAGGATGAATCTCCAGCTACTCACTTCGTAGTCAGCCAAAGTCTCGATTTTATTAACATTTACAACCTTTTCAGTTGAAGTGAGACTATTACAAACTCATGGCGGCATCTTGTGTACCGTATGATGCGAATTTTAAAAAGCACCCTTGAGAACACAGAATCCAGTAATGGCGAAATTGGCAGTGTTGTCACTTAATCAAAGTCTGTATTATAGAAATAATTAGCATGCACTGCTAAGCAATGTCACTATTTTAAACGAAGCGATGGATTTAACAATTATTGCAATACTTGGGATTTTTATTTATTTGACATCTTCTTTGTATTTTTGAAAAAATTACCTGTAAATTGTTTATTTCTTGACGATAACGTAGGTTCTCAACAAGCTTGTTTCGGCCTCTGTATCATTTTCAAGTGTTCCTGTTGATATTACTTTTACATATCATTTTATTCCACGTCCGTGTCACACCACTATGAGATATTTATCTTATAGTATACATATACTCAGATGGAGTGACGTCTACGAATCATTCTAGATCGTAATTTGTTTTACACTGATGAGCCAAAACATTACGACCACCTGCTTAATACTTCATACATCCGTCTTTGGAATGAAATGCATCACTGACTCCGCGTATACGGGGCCTGAAAATTTGTTGATAGGCTTGTGGAGGTATGCGGCATTATCTGCCTACGCGCAAGTCACGTAATTCACGTAAACAACGGGCCTCTGGTTTGCTTACGCGGTGATTGCGCCCTATGTTCCCTTATTTATATAAATGATATGCCCTCTACTATTACGGGCAATTCTAAAATATTTCTGTTTGCTGATGACAATAGCTTGATAGTAAAGGATGTTGTGCGCAACATAGGCTTCGTTTCAAACAGTGCAGTTCATGACGTAAGTTCATAGCTTGTAGCAAATAAACTAACGCAAAATAACAGTAAGGGTCAGTATTTACAGTTTCTAACACACAATTCAACAAAACCCGACGTATTAATTTCACAGACTTGACATACGATTAGCGAAATTGGACAGTTCTACACTACTGGCCATTAAAATTGCTACACCAAGAAGAAATGCAAATGATAAACGGGTATTCATCGGACAAATATGTTATACTAGAACTGACATGTGATTACATTTTCACGCACTTTGGGTGCATAGATCCTGAGAAATCAGTACCCAGAACAACCACCTCTGGCCGTAATAGCGGCCTTGATACGCCTGGGCATTGAGTCAAACAGAGCTTGGATGGCGTGTACAGGTACAGCTGCCCATGCAGCTTCAACACGATACCACAGTACATCAAGAGTAGTGACTGGCATATTGTGACGAACCAGTTGCTCGGCCACCATTGACCAGACGTTTTCAATTGGTGAGACATCTGGAGAATGTGCTGGCCAGGGCAGCTGTCGAACATTTTCTGTATCCAGAAAGACCCGTACAGGACCTGCAACATGCGGTCGTGCATTATCCTGCGAAATGTAGGGTTTCGTAGGGATTGAATGAAGGGTAGAGCCACAGGTCGTAACACATTTGAAACGTAACGTCCACTGTTAAAAGTGCCGTCAATGCGAACAAGATGTGACCGAGACGTGTAACTAATGGCACCCCATACCATCACGCCGGGTGATACGCCAGTATGGCGATGACGAATACCCGCTTCCAATATGCGTTCACCGCGATATCGCCAAACACGGATGCGACCATCACGATGCTGTAAACACAACTTGGATTCATCCGAAAAAATGACGTTTTGCCATTCGTGCACGCAGGTTCGTCGTTGAGTACACCATCGCAGGCACTCATGTCTGTGATGCAGTGTCAAGGGTAACCACAGCCATGGTCTCCGAGCTGATAGTCCATGCTGCTGCAAATGTCGTCGAACTGTTCGTGCAGATGATTGTTGTTTTGCAAACGTCCCTATCTGTTGACTCAGGGATCGAGACGTGGCTGCACGATCCGTTACAGCCATGCGGATAAGATGCCTGTCATCTCGACTGCTAGTGATATGAGGCCGTTGGGATCCAGCACGGCGTTCCGTATTACCCTCCTGAACCCACCTATTCCATATTCTTCCAACAGTCATTGGATCTTGGCCAACGTGAGCAGCAATGTCACGATATGATAAACCGCCATCGCGATAGGCTACAATCCGACCTTTATCAAAGTCGGAAACGTGATGGTACGCTTTTCTCCTCCATACACGAGGCATCACAACAACGTTTCACCTGGCAACGCTGGTCAACTGCTGTTTGTGTATGAGAAATCGGTTGGAAACTTTCCTCATGTGTGCCGGCCGGTGTGGTCGATCGGTTCTAGGCGCTTCATGCTGGAACCGCGCGACCGATATGGTCGCAGGTTCGAATTCTGCCTCGGGCGTGTATATGTGTCGTGTCCTCAGGTTAGTTAGTTTTAAGTAGGTCTAAGTTCTAGGGGACTGATGACCTCCAATGTTAAGTCCCATAGTGCTCAGAGCCATTTCCTCATATCACCACGTAGTATGTGTCGCCACCAGCGCCAACCTTGTGTGAATGCTTTGAAAAGCTAATCATTTGTATCAGAGCATCTTGTTCCTGTCGGTTAAATTTCGCGTCTGTAGCACGTGATCTTCGTGGTGTAGAAATTTTAATGGCCAGTAGTGTAATTTCTAGGTGTTCAGATAAATAGAAAACAGTCATGGAACGCCCACGTTCAGGATCTTGTGCAAAGACATAATGCTGGCATTTTTATTATTCGAACGATATCTGATGTAAGTGATCGTTAGACATGAAAGTCAGTCTACGTTGCCTATTTTCATTTACTTTTGTCGTGTGGTACTATATTTTGGGGTAACTCGTCCCATTCTAAAAGGATATTTTTGGCCCAGAAACAGGCTGTTCGGGCAATAGGTAGTATAAGTTTGCGAACCTCTTGTCGATCACAGTTCACTAATCTGGGTATTTGGACATTGGCCTCTCTCTCTCTCTCTCTCTCTCTCTCTCTATATATATATATATATATATATATATATATATATATATATATATATATATATTCCTTACCATCGGTTCTTCTTAACAATATCAGCTTATTCCCATGAATAAGTAGTTTTCACTTATGTCTCCATCATGAGATCTAGACTCCAACTGACCAAGTACACAATACTGCCATCAGAGGGTGCTGTCATCCCTCCCGTGATGTAATCCAAGATAGTGGTCTGGAGAGGGCAAAAGGCGTGAAAATGACTCAGCCTGCTCTGGGCTGCTGGGTAGAGTAAGGAAAGAGTGTACTTTATATATTTTGGAACATCTTATTTAGGGCTGGATTATATTTATCACGCTGTTACAAAACACATACTTGGAGTTACGCCACACAGCCCACAGACCTGTAAAGTACTCCTAAATAACACTCTGCAGACAGGCAAACAATTCCTAATTTACCGAAATAATTTCAGTACCATTATAAAGACTCCTAAATGATGCAGTACACGGATGTGCAGACATGAAATCAACTCCTAAACTGCCCAAATAACACATACCACAGCCTACAGACCTGCTCGCAAAATAATGCAACAGAACGCAAACAATGTATGCAGAAAGCGTCCGCAACCCCCTGTAGACCGCACAGGAGGCTACCTGCAGCTACAAAAACTGATGTGGCCATCAGCTGTCAAACCACACACAGATGCCTGCACACATGAGACATTGACATCCATTTCATACCTAATACCTGAGAAATTCCTCTCGAAATACGTGATCACCTAGACACCATTGATGATGCAAGCGGGCAGGAACAAAGACCTATTTCCAAAGTGCAGACACCCCAATGGGTGTCGCATGCGTGTGTGTTCGCCGCTGGTGGCGTGAAACCTCTCTCCACTTGTGGTCTGGTGAAGAGCTAATTGCCGAGCAATACTGCAGAAATCTGTTCCAGAATTGCACAGGCTTCTTTCCCCCTAACGATGCTAACAGGCCATGGGTGACATGTGGCTGATGCATCGCCACACGTAACTACATACCAGGACAAGCGCATCTAGCAACGTTCTCAATGTCATACTGATATCACATATCTATGTAAAATAAGAGCCAAGTCGAACTCTAGTGAATTGTATAACGTCCCAGAAATAGTTAATGGTCGCTTTGGCTCTGAGCACTATGGGACTCAACTGCTGTGGTCATAAGTCCCCTAGAACTTAGAACTACTTAAACCTAACTAACCTAAGGACATCACACACATCCATGCCCGAGGCAGGATTCGAACCAGCGACCGTAGCGGTCGTGCGGTTCCAGACTGCCCTAACAGAACCTGTTTACGAAAACAGCGCATAATAACCCAGTCCATCACATGTTACCCTTCCTGCTCTCAACATACACAAACATGCTCACCGCTATGTAGAGACTCCTATATCCCAGCACAAAGAATGTCTTGTGAATGAATCGAGCACTATGATTGGCTCTTATCGAATTTACTCGCCGAATTACTGATGCCACCGGTATCATACCACCATCCACCTTTTCTTTCTTTCTGCAGACGGGACTTTCAGCTGTAAAATTATTTTGCAGTTTGCTAAATTGCATTGACAGTTAAACCTGAAAAGTTGTCTATAGATCATCAAATACATATGTGACTCACAATAATATTGGAAGCCAGGAAGATATTTACCACTGTAACTTCAATTAAATATTACAATTGCTGCTATAGTCTGACACCAGTCGATGTACAGGTAATGTCTCCTCTTGACGATTGTGCTTCTGGAATGAATCTCAGTATCTATAGCACACATAATTTCCCACGTAAAAATCTCTCTCATACCATCGCGGTTATTGATGCGCGGAATCTATATGTCCCTCTGGATAGGACACACAGTCATACCCTCTGGTCAGGTCACAACATAAACCACAGTAACTTTACAATGCAATATATACACATTTTACACAACATAACACTCAGTGACTTTACAATACAATATATACACATTAAACACAAACACTGCAGTTATCTTTTGTATCTGTACAGCACCCGAAAAAATTATTGTATGCCTACACTTGCACCGGCTATATGGCACGATGATCCTCAGTCCTAGAGAGACACCCTCAGCCCTTTCTTTCTTTCTACTGACGTGACTTTCAGCGGCAATAAACTATTTTATACTGGTCACCACAATGCATCGACAATTAAACCTCGCAAAGTGCCACACATATCTTCAAATACGGAGAGACTCTTACTCAATTACACTGCTCTGCCACTGAGGACAGGAATTTTAATATTAGAGCGTGAAACCAATCTACAATCCAGCAATATATCACCACATACCGTGTCGATGTAGTAAACATACCATTCATATCCTCCCCCATACAAAATCATCCCTTTTACATCAGAGAGCCATCGATGGATCGAACTCACACTCAGAACTGTTGTGTAAGGACTGGCTCGTTTCCCCCCTTGATACAAATGCATTACTGTTTCTGGTCCAGACCTGCCTGCTTGCTCACATTTCTACACCCACCTCCAGACTCTTGGATTACAAGAACATATCTAATTTCGCATGGTTTGCACACAGCAGTATCCTACCGATTGCTCGCGCAACATAATTCCGAAGATATAGACTGGGAATTATGTCTTTACAAACCTGAAACTTTAGCTAGGTGGAACGTGCTCTAGACCACTGAGTAACTAGAAACAAACAAACGAAAAATGATATTCCCACCCATGTATACCGATATTGGTGATGTAACAGATTCGAAATCATCCCTATAATTGACAAGGTCAACTAAGGTGATTCTCATGTCTAGAGAACCAGCAAACATGTCTTCCACATGCTAGATGCTCACCCCGCAATCGATCTTCTCTCAACTAAATAAAGGCGTGAAATGTGCAGAAGCAGACAACAGAACTATTTACATGGGAGGGAATAATAGTCCAGCGCAAATGCACCTCCATATTCATTACCAGATTTTCACGCGATCTATCCAACATATACTAAGTATTAGTTCGCTATTCGATAGGCTAGAGGACAACACCTTAATTCATCTATGTGCCTACACTCTAACAGGCCTCCCCATTCTGACAGCCCCTACTGTTAAAGGGAAACGTGAATCACCCCCACACAGGTCACCGACGATGCAGGCCGAGTACACACAGGTAGAATCAATCATCCTAAGAAATCGGTCACATATATATTTCATTCCTGTAGTTACAACTAAATGTTACGGTTCTGGTCTCAGTTGAACGACATTCGACAATGAGCTAAGTATCGGAAATACACCCTGTTGTCAGCTATGGCTCTGGAAGTAGAAATATCAGTACCATTCTTATGACTTGACAAACTCTTTCCTTTGCTGTCACAAGCGGTCTTGGCTCTACAGATGCATACAAGTATCAATGTTAAAAGCTATACCCGCTTTACAAATCGAAGTACGACATTACCTCTGAATGAGGTGGTTTTTTGAACAGACAAATACCGTGACGGCAATCGCAGGAGTATATAGTATCAGACCAACACGTCGTGGTTGATTGAGATGGATCACAAATAGTAGTAGATGGTGTGCTGATCGACGTCGTAAAAAAATGTACACTAGCTTCTCAGATCTCTAGTGTTACGCTATCCATTAGAAATGACGTCCATGATTTGGAATCTGGTCTTTCCATTCAAGCACATACCTGAGTTGGATCCTATTGACAATTCCTTTAATGATTACAACCACTATTTCTGGCACTCCCATATCTCGAAACGAGTCACCTTTCCCGAACCTAGCTGCTACAGTAAAATTCCAATGTGGTTTTAGTCACCCCCTACGCATCTTTCAACTGCTCCCATTTCTACAGCTTTCCACATGTGATCGTTCCAATTTAGGCCGGAACTGAGCAGAAGTCGGAGTAAGACATATCCACCTCCTCCTGCAACCCGTGTAGAGACAGAACGATCTGAGGTAGTGCAACAGGACCGTGTTTTGACCATTCGGTGGAAATGGTGGTAAGTATCCAAACTAGATACAGATACTACAGTTTGAAGCAGATCCGCATCCATTCAAATCAATCAGCCCAGCATGCTACCATCGTTATTCTCTACCCCAAACAGAGAAAAATTACGAACTATAAAAGCTCCACTAACTTACAGCTTTTGATCCACTGCAGTTTAAGCTTTCTTCACCTGCACTGTAGGATGATGACTGTATCCCACAGACTGTACTGTAAGTTACAAGAGACGCTCCCTGTGATCCTGTGTCGCTGTTTGAAACATTGTTTTCTGTCATGCTTTTGTACAATGCCAAACAGTTTATTTTTCTGCCACAACTTCGAGACCTGTGTCAGGTTGTAAACTGACATTAAGACGTTCTGATCCCCGGCCTCTCACAGGAAACTAGACATCGTACAGTGTAAATCATGGTGTTACAACAGCTACCATAAAACGCCACACACTGGACGATTTTAAATAAAAGACAGTTACAACATAAGGAAACTAGAAGAGTTTGGCTGCGTTGTGGAGAGTTTCCAAACTGATGTCCGAAAGTGATTGACGACCTCTACATTTAAACTCATCTGTCACAATGACAGAATAGATGACGGCTCTGCATTCCCTTTCGACTGATTCCTCGTTGTTGTTGTTGTTGTGGTCTTCAGTCCTGAGACTGGTTTGATGCAGCTCTCCATGCTACTCTATCCTGTGCAAGCTTCTTCATCTCCCAGTATCTACTGCAACCTACATCCTTCTGAATCTGCTTAGTGTATTCATCTCTTGGTCTCCCCCTACGATTTTTACCCTCCACGCTGCCCTCCAATACTAAATTGGTGATCCCTTGATGCCTCAGAACATGTCCTACCAACCGATCCCTTCTTCTTGTCAAGTTGTGCCACAAACTTCTCTTCTCCCCAATCCTATTCAATACTTCCTCATTAGTTATGTGGTCGACCCATCTAATCTTCAGCATTCTTCTGTAGCACCACATTTCGAAAGCTTCTATTCTCTTCTTGTCCAAACTATTTACCGTCCATGTTTCACTTCCATACATGGCTACACTCCATACAAATACTTTCAGAAATGACTTCCTGACACTTAAATCTATACTCGATGTTAACAAATTTCTCTTCTTCACAAACGCTTTCCTTGCCATTGCCAGTCTACATTTTATATCCTCTCTACTTCGACCATCATCAGTTATTTTGCTCCCCAAATAGCAAAACTCCTTTACTACTTTAAGTGTCTCATTTCCTAATCTAATACCCTCAACATCACTCGACTTAATTCGACTACATTCCATTATCCTCGTTTTGCTTTTGTTGATGTTCATCTTATATCCTCCCTTCAAGACACCATCCATTCCATTCAACTGCTCTTCCAAGTCTTTTGCTGTCTCTGACAGAATTACAATGTCATCGGCGAAACTCAAAGTTTTTATTTCTTCTCCATGTATTTTAATACCTACTCCGAATTTTTCTTTTGTTTCCTTTACTGCTTGCTCAATATACAGATTGAATAACATCGGGGAGAGGCTACAACCCTGTCTCACTCCCTTCCCAACCACTGCTTCCCTTTCATGTCCCTCGACTCTTATAACTGCCATCTGGTTTCTATACAAATTGTAAATAGCCTTTCGCTCCCTGTATTTTACCCCTGCCACCTTTAGAATTTGAAAGAGAGTATTCCAGTCAACATTGTAAAAAGCTTTCTCTAAGTCTACAAATGCTAGAAACGTAGGTTTGCCGTTCCTTAATCTTTCTTCTAAGATACGTCGTAAGGTCAGTATTGCCTCACGTGTTCCAGTATTTCTACGGAATCCAAACTGATCTTCCCCGAGGTCAGCTTCTACTAGTTTTTCCATTCGTCTGTAAAGAATTCGTGTTAGTATTTTGCAGCTGTGGCTTATTAAACTGATTGTTCGGTAATTTTCACATCTGTCAACACCCGCTTTCTTTGGGATTGGAATTATTATATTCTTCTTGAAGTCTGAGGGTATTTCGCCTGTTTCATACATCTTGCTCACCAGATGGTAGAGTTTTGTCAGGACTGGCTCTCCCAAGGCCGTCGGCAGTTCCAATGGAATGTTGTCTACTCTGGGTGCCTTGTTTCGACTCAGGTCTTTCAGTGCTCTGTCAAACTCTTCACGCAGTATCGTATCTCCCTTTTCATCTTCATCTACATCCTCTTCCATTTCCATAATATTGTCCTCAAGTACATCGCCCTTGTATAGACCCTCTATATACTCCTTCCAGCTTTCTGCTTTCCCGTCTTTGCTTAGAACTGGGTTTCCATCTGAGCTCTTGATGTTCATACAAGTGGTTCTCTTATCTCCAAAGGTCTCTTTAATTTTCCTGTAGGCAGTATCTATCTTACCCCTAGTGAGATAAGCCTCTACATTTGTCCTCTAGCCATCCCTGCTTAGCCATTTTGCACTTCCTGTCGATCTCATTTTTGAGACGTTTGTATTCCTTTTTGCCTGCTTCAGTTACTGCATTTTTATATTTTCTCCTTTCATCAATTAAATTCAATATTTCTTCTGTTACCCAAGGATTTCTACTAGCCCTCGTCTTTTTACCTACTTGATCCTCTGCTGCCTTCACTACTTCATCCCTCAAAGCTACCCATTCTTCTTCTACTGTATTTTTTTCTCCCATTTGTGACAATTGTTCCCTTACGCTATCCCTGAAACTCTGTACAACCTCTGGTTCTTTAAGTTTATCCAGGTCCCATCTCCTTAAATCCCACCTTTTTGCAGTTTCTTCAGTTTTAATCTACAGGTCATAACCAATAGATTGTGGTCAGAGTCTACATCTGCCCCTGGAAATGTCTTACAATTTAAAACCTGGTTCCTAAATCTCTGTCTTACCATTATACAATCGATCTGATACCTTTTAGTATCTCCAGGGTTCTTCCATGTATACAACACTGATTCCTCATATTGTCATATTGTACTCATGTACGTGATCACTGTTTCAGTGCTAGCAACCCTCAGAAGGTGTCACCCATCCACAAAACTCATTCCCCAACTCAAAAAAGCGCTGTCAGTCAATCTTTATCTAATAACCAACAGCGCGCCAGTGCACGGATGGGATGGAAAAGACACCACAGATGTACTGTAGTAATAAGCATCGCAGTTGTTAGCATGAACAATTTTAGCAATTTTATGGTAATTTCAACACCAGCCAATGATACAACAGCATGTTCCCCAATTTCAGTATCATAGCTAAACCGCCCCTTCTATACTTTACGAGCATCATTGTGAATGCATGTAGATGACTGCGCAGTACGTCCATTCTGTGTTAATTCTCGAAAACATAAATCATCAAAGTATACCAGACAGCGCTCAACATATTTCTAACACCTTGGGCACAGTGCTTCATTTACGATTTATCTCTCTGGGTACGAGAATCACAGAGCATTCTCGCTATCGTAGGGTAAAATTAGAGTGAAAGACCCTCGTCACAATGTCATTGACCAATCCGCTCTGCAGCAACGTTACCGAATTAATTTGCAACCTATCAGAAGTATACCATTGCACTCCACGTCTCGTGAATGAATGGAGCTTTCCAAGTCCTCACACATCCAAGTGCACGACATTTCTCGAGATGCGCCCACATCGAGGAGCTTAGCTCTCCTTGGCGATGTATAGTAACAGATTTCAAAGTGTCGTGATATAATAGCAGACGGTTAAGGGGACCACACCCTGCCAATCTAACCCATGTTAATTTTGGCAAGTATTTGACCCATTTCTGAAAAAAACTATTTGATACAGGACCTTAATATTTTTACTGTATGTTACATGATGCTAATAGAGTCAACTGTACTAAAATCTATTTTATCCATTTTTTAGTTTTTAAGAGATACTTTTTTAAATTTATTAACAAAAAATATTAAGTTTTTCTGCAGAAAATACTTTTTGTGAACTTCCTAATGGGGGAATATTAATGAATGTAGAACTAGAGATGGATTTTCTTGTTATGCAGAATCTCTGAAAATTTCATTCATTTATCTATGATAGTTTCTGACATAGTGGGGCATATGTACTGAAAATGTTAGTTTGTGGGAAATTGACTTTAAAGAAAAATCTTTTGAAATATGTAACTTGCAATTAATTAAAACTGTCCTGCTGCATATGATGGCCCTTCTTTGGCCTCTAGCAGGTATTCTAGCATGTTTGTCTTGCTTTCTTGGCCATATTATATGCAGACTTGTCTGCATTAGCTATCCTCATTTTATCGCAATGTTGCACCCCAGTGATATTATTTTCACCAGGATCAATTCCCAGCTTTTTCAGCACGCAACACTTTCCAGTATTATTACAATTGAATGTAGTAACAGCATCATGCGACTCCTAATGTCATTGTATATGCCTACAAATACAATTTTTGGATGGCAGTTCCAAATTATGCTGTTGAAACATTCATTTGGGTTCAGTGTCTGCCCATGCAGACACTTCCTTAGAAGCTCAGGATGAGCCAAGTCTCTGAAAATAGGTTTAATTGCAGATTTTCTTTGTCTCCTAATTGCCTGCCCATATTATACCTGCAAGTTTTCTGTTTCAGTTTTAGTTAACCGACCCTGCCGGTCAACAATTTTCCATCTTCTAATTTTTTTTCCTCTCATATCAACAGTTAGTTTTCTCAGCCTTGTTCCCAAACGTTTTTGAACATGGTCTGCACATTCTATTTTGCTAATAATGGCATCTCCATATATTTTAGAGTTCACCACATTGTTGTATGCCTTACTGTCACCATCGTCCAAATATTTGGTGTATGGTACGCATCTTGTTTCTACGGAGTGATGAAATATTTGTTGTACTCCATGAACTTCCCTACCACCACTTGTTCCTCTAAAATTAGCCGCACAGTTGTGTTCTTTATGTTCATTGACTTTACAACATTTGCAGTATTTAGACATTATCTCTACATCTAACACTTCACTGTTGTCTACACTCATGGCACTCACTACTCCACTCAGAGAAGTATGTCCTCTTTTCTGCCAACTTCCATCAAGTGCAACTGCAATATCTGAACATCCATCAGTTTCTTCCACTGCTTACCTAGCAGCCAGTTCCATGCTTTCCTCACTGACCTCACATACAGCTTTCTCTAATATTGCAGTCAGTTTTCAAATTTATTTGGTGGTTGATTTAAGTTCATCACTGAACAAAATGTTCTCCCTTCAGACATGCCCTTGCCAATGTGTCGTAGGGCATAAACTAATATAGAATTGATTTCGTAAGGGCCACTTGCATCTGGTTTTGAAGAATTCATAAATGAAATCACAGCTGAGCATTTAGTGCGAATTAAATCCAAAGCAGTTGCTAGGCCTTTTCTCCCACTGGCACTCTCACAAATTTTCACTCTCTGTGTTTCACCAAACTGTCAACATTGTACAAATTTAGAAATTACATCTGATAATATTCTGAAATTTATAATAATGTTACTGCACCCCCTGGCCACTTACAGTAAAGTCGTTGTAACTCACTTGAAATGGTGAGAGCTTCTTTGATGATGCACTTGTTGAAGAATTACAATTAGAAACATCGTTGCCAGGCGACATAACCTCTTGAACAGAAAGCTTTCTAAACTTGTTTCCTCTAAATTGTCGTTTCTTGAAAATGCCTTTACGCTTCATCATCTTCAGTAAACACAATAAAACACACGTAAACAAGCACTGAAAACGTAAGTATAACAACTACTCTTAATCACACGTGAACAAAACTAACCGCGTGTGTGAAAGCATTTTGTTTACAAAGAGCAGAAACAAAAGAATACCGACCATTGCATTCCAAGGGTAGCCATCACGCTTAGGAGAAAAAAAAAGTCCATAACGTGCAATGGTGCAATGTAGGGGATATAAAGATCTAAAATATATGCAGAAAAGTGTGTGACAGAAAAGTGGGCGTGGCACATAAACACACTTGGTTGGAAAATGCTCTGTAAATGCTCGAAAATTTTTTTCAGTAAAATCCTTTTCAGAGTACTTAAATAAAAACTCAGTGTTTCGAAATATGATTAAAACCGGTTTTTTTTCGACCTGAACCACAGTGTGATCCCCTTAAGAAGAACAAGAAACGAATTATTTTTATGCGTGATGGATCTCGAGACGGATGGATTTCGACGCATTTTTACGTAAATCAACAAAGCTATCAACTCTAAAGTATTGTTCTATAGTCTAGGATCGGTACCTTGAAGGTATTAGTAAGTGGGAACATAAACACATGCACTCGTAAGGCTGCCATATTCTGTACTCAAAATGGGCTATAACGTTAGATCGCTTGCGTTACCAACCTATCAGTCGTATGGAATGTAGCGCTGTTAATATTCCAATGTAAGAAATATATTTCAAGCGCAGAACATACATTCTTCTTCCCGGTTTCTCTAAGATAAACTACGTTATGGAACCGAAAAGGAAAAAAAACTACTTCCTTAAAACACTGGCTTTGTGTGATACGAGTACAACACACCTTTCCGGAGATGTATAGCGTTCGCTGTTCACATCCGATCACCGTTCGGAAATTATACCAGCATCAGCACTACATAAAATGATCGTTAGTAACGGCGAATACCTCGTACAAGGAAACAGATAAATGCATAGCAACAGCATCCGACATGCGAAAATTACAAGTCATTCCGTCACTAACCCTGTAAACAGCACACCTGTCAGACGGGGGAGGATGGAATACATCACATAAAACAAAGTTCGTTTAGAGGAATGTGCCACGTTTCATCACACATTAGATGGAAGTCCTCTGATGACCGACAGATTTACCGTTAACGATCGCAAGTAGACAGTACTTTAAACAGCATACAGAACACGCGGCCGTATACAGGTAGAACGCAGGCTATGTCACGCGACTGACGCACCCTGACAGAACAGTGGAAAAATTGACCTCCAGCACCTTCTCCTTCTCTAGAATGCATCATCAGTCAACCATTAAATCGTACTTCGTTATAGCTCCATCCCAATCGATCACCCCTACCACTCTCTGTTTTCCTTTAACGCTGATTCAAGTAAGTTTAGAGGCGTGTGGTTCTCTGTCTTCCTGAAAAGCATCAAATACAGTAGTCAACTCGCGTGTATCACTGTTACCTCGATAGACACACAGTATAATGCTGCCTCGACGGAGGAAAACTGATTGCCTCCCTGATTCCCTCGTTTCGATGTCGACGATTTCTCGAATTCCTCTTGCTGCCGCATCCTTGTTCCCATGTACAAATTGTTCGGCACGAACCAGAAGATACGCAAGTACTTCCTCAATTTCCCCACATTTCGATGTATATTCAATCAACTTATACCTATTCCATCGTCATTTTCTTTTCAATTCTATCGATTTCATGTCAGATCTATCCATGCGCTCATGACATAACCTCTGGTTCTGTGTTCTAAAATTGCTTGTAAACATAGCACAGCTGCATATGCCTAGCCCAAAAGCACTAATCAGGAGGTGTAATATAGCACTGTACTCGTATGTATCCAGTCACCTCCACATTTGGAGAGTGATTGCTCTGTTTTCTGCATGTCTGTGTATATGAATGCCTTGCGGTGACTCGTTTCGAGATATGGGAGTGCCAGAAATATGATTGAGTAGTGGTTGCAATCAATAAAGAAATTCTCAATAGGATCCAACGCAGGTATGTGCTTGAATGGAAAGACCTGACTTCAGATCACGGAAGTCATTTCAAGCAGAAATCCTAGCACTAGACATCTGAGAAGCTAGTGTACATTTTCTTACGATGTCAATCAGCACACCATCTACTACTATTTGTGACCCATCTCAATCAACCATGACGTGTTGGTGTGATACTACATACTTCTGATATTGCTGTCACGGTATTTGTCTGGGCAAAAAACCACCTCATTCAGACGAAATGTCGTACCTCGATTTGTAAAGCGGATATAGCTTTTAACGTTGATACTTGTATGCATCTGTAGAACCAAGACCGCTTGTGACAGCAACGGGAAGAGTTTGTCAATTCATAAGAATGGTACTGATACTTCTATTTCCAGAGCCATAGCTGCCAACAAGGTGTATTTCCGATACTTCGCTCATTGTCGAAAGTCGTTCAACTGAGACCACAAACGTAACATTTAGTTGTAAGCGCAGGGATGAAATAATATGTGACCGACTTCTTAGGATGATTGATTCTACCTGTGTGTACTCGGCCTGAGTCGTCGGTGACCTGTGTGGGGGTGATTCACGTTTCCCTTTAACAGTAGGAGCTGTCAGAATGGGGAGGCCTGCTGGAGTGTAGGCATGTAGATGAATTAAGGTGTTGTCCTCTAGCCTATCGAATAACGAACTAATTCTTAGTATATGTTGGATAGCTTTCATGATTGCATGAAAACCTGGGAATGAATATGGAGGTGCATTTGTGCTGGACTGTTATTCCCTCCCATATAAATTGTTCTGTTGTCTGCTTCTGCACATTTCGCGACTTTATTTATTTGATAGAAGATCAATTGTGGGGTGTGCATCTAGCATCTGGAAGACATGTTTACTGGTTCTCTAGACATGAGAAACACCTTAGTTGACCTTGTAAATTATAAGAATGATTTCGAATCTGTTACATCACCGAGATCGGTATTCAAGGGTGGAAATATCATTTTTCATTTGTTTGTTTCTAGTTACTCAGTGGTAGAGCACGCTCCACCTAGCTAAAGATTTGGGTTTGTGTAGAAATAATTCCCACTCTATATCTTCAGAATTACATTACGTGAGCGATTGGTAGGATACTGCTGTGTGCAAACCATGCGTAATTACACTCCTGGAAATTGAAATAAGAACACCGTGAATTCATTGTCCCAGGAAGGGGAAACTTTATTGACACATTCCTGGGGTCACATACATCACATGATCACACTGACAGAACCACAGGCACATAGACACAGGCAACAGAGCACGCACAATGTCGGCACTAGTACAGTGTATATCCACCTTTCGCAGCAATGCAGGCTGCTATTCTCCCATGGAGACGATCGTAGAGATGCTGGGTGTAGTCCTGTGGAACGGCTTGCCATGCCATTTCCACCTGGCGCCTCAGCTGGACCAGCGTTCGTGCTGGACGTGCAGACCGCGTGAGACGACGCTTCATCCAGTCCCAAACATGCTCAATGGGGGACAGATCCGGAGATCTTGCTGGCCAGGGTAGTTGACTTACACCTTCTAGAGCACGTTGGGTGGCACGGGATACATGCGGACGTGCATTGTGCTGTTGGAACAGCAAGTTCCCTTGCCGGTCTAGGAATGGTAGAACGATGGGTTCGATGACGGTTTGGATGTACCGTGCAGTATTCAGTATCCCCTCGACGATCACCAGTGGTGTACGGCCAGTGTAGGAGATAGCTCCCCACACCATGATGCCGGGTGTTGGCCCTGTGTGCCTCGGTCGTATGCAGTCCTGATTGTGGCGCTCACCTGCACGGCGCCAAACACGCATACGACCATCATTGGCACCAAGGCAGAAGCGACTCTCATCGCTGAAGACGACACGTCTCCATTCGTCCCTCCATTCACGCCTGTCGCGACACCACTGGAGGCGGGCTGCACGATGTTGGGGCGTGAGCGGAAGACGGCCTAACGGTGTGCGGGACCGTAGCCCAGTTTCATGGAGACGGTTGCGAATGGTCCTCGCCGATACCCCAGGAGCAACAGTGTCCCTAATTTGCTGGGAAGTGGCGGTGCGGTCCCCTACGGCACTGCGTAGGATCCTACGGTCTTGGCGTGCATCCGTGCGTCGCTGCGGTCCGGTCCCAGGTCGACGGGCACGTGCACCTTCCGCCGACCACTGGCGACAACATCGATGTACTGTGGAGACCTCACGCCCCACGTGTTGAGCAATTCGGCGGTACGTCCACCCGGCCTCCCGCATGCCCACTATACGCCCTCGCTCAAAGTCCGTCAACTGCACATGCGGTTCACGTCCGCGCTGTCGCGGCATGCTACCAGTGTTAAAGACTGCGATGGAGCTCCGTATGCCACGGCAAACTGGCTGACACTGACGGCGGCGGTGCACAAATGCTGCGCAGCTAGCGCCATTCGACGGCCAACACCGCGGTTCCTGGTGTGTCCGCTGTGCCGTGCGTGTGATCATTGCTTGTACAGCCCTCTCGCAGTGTCCGGAGCAAGTATGGTGGGTCTGACACACCGGTGTCAATGTGTTCTTTTTTCCATTTCCAGGAGTGTAGATATGTTCTTGTAATCCAAGAGTCTGGAGATGGGTGTAGAAATGCGAGCAAGCAGGCAGGTCTGGACCAGAAACAGTAACACATTTGTACCGAGGGGAGGAAACGAGCCAGTCTTTACACAACAGTTTTGAGAGTGAGTTCGATACAATGTCGGCTTTCTGATCTAAAAGGTATGATTTTGTATGGGGTGGATATGAATTGTATGTTTACTACATCGACACGATATGTGGTGATATATTGCTGGGTTGTAGATTGGTTTCACGCTATAATACTCAAGCTCCTGTCGCCAGTGGGAGAGCAGTGTATTTGAGTAAGAGTCTTTCCGTATTTGAATATATGTGTGGCACTTTGCGGTGTTTAGTTGTCAGTACAATATGATGATCAATGTAAAATAGTTTATTGCCACTTAAAGTCACGTCAGTAGAAAGAAAGAAAAGGCTGAGGGTGCTTCCCTAGAACTGAGGAGCATCATGTCATTTAGCCGGTGCAAGTGTAGGCTTACAAAATTTTTTTGGGTGGTGTACAGATATAAAAGATAAGTGCAGTGTTTGTGTAAAAAGTGTATATATTGTACTGTAAAGTCACTGTGGCTTAAGTTGTGTAAAATGTGTATATATTGCATTGTAAAGTTACTGTGGTTTATGTTGTGACCTGACTAGAGAGAATGACTATGTATCCTATCGAGAGGGAGGTATAGATTCAGCACATTGATAACCACAAGGGTACGAAAGAGATTTTTTACGTGGAAAATTATATGCGCTATAGATACTGAGATTCGTTCCAGAAGCAGAGTCGTCAAGAGGAAACATTAACTGTACATTGATCGGTGTCAGACTGTAGCAGCAATCGTAATATTTAATTGTAGTTACACTACTAAATATCTTCCTGACTCCAATATTATTGTGAGTCACATTTGCATTTGATGATCTGTAGACAACTTTTCGGGTTTAACTGTCAATGCAATTTAACGATCTCTGCAAAATAATTTTACAGTTGAAAGTCCTATTTGCAGAAAGAAGTAAAAGATGAATGGTGGTCCGATACTGGCAGCATCAGTAATTCGGGGGATAAATTCGATAAGAGCCAATTATAGTGCTCGATTCATTCACAAGACATTTTTTGTGCTGGGATATAGGAGTCTCCACATAGCGGTGTGAACGTCTGTGTATGCTGAGAGCAGGAAGGGTGACATGTGATGGACTGGGTTATTATGCGCTATTTTCGTAAACAGGTTCTGTTAGGGCAAGAATTTCCGCCATGTGATATCAGTATGACATTGAGAACATTGCTAGATGCGCTTGTCCTGGTATGTAGCTATGTGCGGCGATGTGTCAGCCACATGTCACGCATGGCCTGTTAGAATCGCTAGGGGGAAAGCAGCCTGTGCTATTCTGGAACAGATTTCTTCAGCATCGCTCGGCAATTAGCTCTTCGCTGGACTACAAGGAGAGAGAGGGTTCACGCCACCAGCGGCGAACACACGCGCATGCAGCACCTCTTGGAACATCTGCACTTTGGAAATAGGTCTTTGCTCCCACCCGCTTGCATCATCAATGGAGTCTAGGTGATCATTTATTTCGAGAGGAATTTCTCAGGTATCAGGTATGAAACGGATGTCACTGTCTCATGTGTGCGGGCATCTGTGCTTGGTTTGACATCTGACGGCCACGCCACTTTTCGTGGTTGCAGGTAGCCTCTTGTGCGGTCTACAGGGGGTTGCAGACGCTTTCTGCATACATTGTTTGCGTTCTGTTGCATTATTTTGCGAGCAGGTCTGTAGGCTGTGGTATGTGTTATTTGGGGCTGTTTATGAGTTGATTTCATGTCTGCACATCTGTGTACTGCATTATTCAGGAGTCAACATGTCTGTACTGAAATTATTTCGACAAATTAGGAGTTGTTTGTGCGTCTGCAGAGCGTTATTTAGGAGTAGTTTACAGGTCTGTGGGCTGTGTGGCGTGACCCCAAGTATGTGTTTTGTATCAGTGTGATAAATGTACTTCATCCTTAAATAAACTGTTCCAAAATAAATAAAGTATACTGCTTCCTTACTCTGTCCAGCAGCCCAGAGCAGGCTGAGTCATTTTCACGCCATTTTCCCCCTCCAGACCACTATATTACATTACATCACATTAGGGATAACAGCACCCTCTGGTGGCAGTACTGTGTACTAGGTCAGTTGGAGTCTAGATCTCATGGTGGAGACATTGTCCTGCACAGGCAGAGTCGTTTTCTCACCATTTCCCCCCCACCATCTTGGATTACTTCACAAAACAGACGACAGCACTGTCTGGTGGTGATACTGTGTACTAGGTCCAGATCTCATGGTGAACACACTGTTTGCCGCCCTCTGTGATAATGGTACTTGCATCATCAGCTGACATCATGGCTGCCATCTTCGATTATGTCACGGAATGGACAACAGTGCACTCTGGTGGTGGTACTGTGTACTAGATCCAGACCTCGTGGCAAACACACTGTTTGCCACCATCTTGGATAACGGTACTTGCGTCATCTGCTGATGTCATGCATGCCATCTTGGATTATGTCACAGAACAGACGACAGCGCCGTCTGGTGGTGGTGCTGTGACTAGATCAGTTGGGCTCTGGACCTCGTGGTGAACACACTGGACTGCAGTAGTGGCTCAAATTGTTTAAATGAAGACTGGTACACGATTTCGACAGTTGACAATTAGTAAGCATGTTTGCAGAGTCTTTTAGTGGTTCACATGTTACGCAGATTTATATATGTGTATACATGTAAATGTAACAATCATAAGAAGAAAGGGTACATAAATAAACAGATTAGTAGAAATCCATTATTTTCAATTACTGCCCAAATTTTGAATTTTTATCATTCTTTCCTGTGAGTCCGTTTAATGTGAACTCACTTCTGATGTCCGTGATTATATTTATCTTCTTCCACCATGAATATATATATCCTGATCGTGTCTGTAACAGTTCTTAATCAGACTTCTTCTTCCGAATGCAGGCCGCTTGGGTACCTGACATTGAGATGATGCACGGAAGAAAAGAAAACTTTTGTTGTTTTGCACAAATAATAATTATTATTCAAACAACACAAATGGCTACCAGTTGAGGCTCTTCCTTATGTAGCTATACAATTGCCCCCACACAGTGCGGTGACACGCAATGGAGGCGCACAGCAGTGTTGCCATTCTAGCGACCAAGACGCTAGAACTAGCGAATTTTATAAACTTTTAGCAGGCTAAATTGTGGCTTTAGCGGAAAAAAATTTTTTGCGATTCCTAGCGACTTTTTAGGCAGTCAAGTCTAAGTTACCTTTTAAATCTTTTGCATATGAGTCCGTCTTAAAACTCAGTCATTTTCAGCTATGGACCACCGCTACATCATCCTCAGTGTTGTGCTAATTTTCTCTTCCTAATAAATATCAACATCTTTTTACTTCCCTAATTCCCCTTGTGGGGAGGGAAAATAAAAGATTACTCTATGGAGAAAAACTCAACGCATGCATATTGTACCGCAAAATACTTTTACACCACCAGTATCCGCTAGAGACTTTAATTAACTCTTCGTTTATACTCGTATAATGTAGTCAATTGCGATTCAAAACGCTTCCTTGCTATCATGAACTTTCTTACGACCTGCTAATTTTAACAATTTTATTGGAAACTTATACATGGCTATCTTAATTATGTACAAAAAGATCCACATATTTCTTTAATCTGCACTGCAGTAGCGAACCTGGAGAAAAACTGTAGGAGCTTCGTGACTCAACAATGAGTGAGACCAAGAATACTGTATTTGAACTGGACTGTTTGGAATGTCATATTCATTGTAGTTGTATCGATGTGTTGCGGTGTCGTTAGTTCTTGCAATTGTTTACAAATTATCGGTTTTGATTGTGTAACGATAGTAGTTGTGTGGAATTAACGCAGTTATAAACAAATCATGGAAGTGCCACCTAAAAGAAAGGTCTACAGTCAAAGTTATAAAAAAGAGTTGGAAAACTGCATGGAGTTCAAACATTGGTTGAAGCCTATGCCAGGTAACCCAACCAAGGCCTATTGTAGCTATTGTCAGTCCGAAATGTATGCAAAAATTAACGATTTTGAAAAGCATTTGGAAACGAAAAAACGTAGAGCAAAATATGAACTAATTTCTCAAAATAAGTAACTGACATTTTCTGCAGTACCAGTGAAAACATGTAATTCATGTGCAAGGGCTGAGTGTACGTTAGCGTTGTACATTGCTGAACATAGCTCAATTTCCAACATTGATCACTTGACTGACGTGTGTAAAAAATGCTTTAAGGATTCGAAATCAACAAACGACATGAAATTACGTAGAACTAAATGTACGCAGCTAATAAATTATATTCTAGCCCCTCATTTCAAAATGGAACTTTTAAGTAACATAGATGACCAAAAATGTAGTTTATAATTAGATGAATCAACAGATGTAAGCGTCAGGAAATATCTCGGGATGGTGGTAGGATATTTCATTGTAAATAAAAGTAGTGTCTGCGCTTTTAGCTTTGCAGCCCCTGGAGAGTTCTGATGCCGTTCGAACGGTATCGGCACCATTTACAGTGTTTAAAAGCTGAGGACCTCAAACTACAAAATTTAATTGCAATAGGAACCGATAATGCAACTGCTATGACTGGTTCCAGCCACAGCGTGTATACAATTCTGAAAACGCAACACAATCTTCCACATCTCATTTTGATACATTGTGTATGTCACTCATTACAGTTGGCAGCAACGCACGCATCAGAAATCACTTTGCCACGAAACATACAGTTTCCTTGAAACCTACACCTGGTTCTCATACTCGTCAAAGCGCCAAATTGAGTATAAACATATTTTTCACCTAATTAATTGCGGTGATGCACCGTTAAAAAAAACTGAAAGCGTGTAACACACGATGGCTATCTATCGAACCGGCAATAGCAAGAATTTAATCCCAGTGGGATGAATTAAAATTGCATTTTAAGACTACTAAAGATCGATGTTACAGAGCGGAGATGCTTTATAATATGTACTCAGATAAACAGATTCGACTCTATATGTACTTTTTGAAAACAATTCTTGGTGAGGTGCAACAGACAATCAAAATCTTTGAGAGTGAAAAAGCAAACCCCGTAAAACAGTTAAGTTGTTTGACGGCTTTGCTACATTCAGTCTGCCAAAGAATTCTGTTGCCGACGGCAGCTACAACCGACCAAGACTACATAGATCTCAAAATTATTAAGAGATCATCTTAATCCCGTCCCCTACCTAGGATATCTTTTTGAGTCACATGCGCAGAAGCTTCCAGTAAATCATAATGCTAGTATTGCAGGAATAAAAAAACGGTGTATTGATTTTAACGTAAAGTTAGGAGAAGAAATCCAAAAAAGATTTCCAGCCAACTACAAAGCTTTAGAAAAAATGACACTCTTGAATGAAGAAGAAACTTAGAAACAATCAAAAGACACGTCATTAACTAATCTTGCAAAGGAAATGGGATACCCTGACAAAAAAATTGACAAAATCTTGCAGCAGTGGCAAACTATTCATTTCGTTGATTGGAATCCGCTAAACGGGGACACTATTAGTTTTTGTGCTAAAGTAGCCGACTATAAAAATGCTATTGGAATAAACACCTTCAAGGATTTAAGTGATTTCGCCATTGCCGTTCTATCTTTACCACATTCAAACGTCGGAGTAAAAAGGGTGTTTAGCTCCATGAATATTGTGAAAAATAAGCTTCAAAGCAGACTTTCTGAACAAACTGTAAATTCTCTTCTTCTCATCAGAAACCAACTCAAGATTAAAAACATGAGTTACTCGACTTATCTCCCAGAAGATGTTATTAACCAAGTCGGCAAAGGAAGACCAAGAGAAACTGGAGAGGCTTCAACTTCTTCTTCAGTTAACGCAATTGATGATCCTGGAGACTTATTACACTATTTTGAAATTTAGGTAAAAGCATTCAGCTAATAATTATATTTTCTTTCATGAAAGTGCAGCGTAATTTATACATCGTGACATGTTGTATCAAAAGTCGAATCGAAGTTACTCATCATTGTGAACAACTTCTGCTTCGGGACCAGCCGTGAAATCGCAAAAAATTAGCTATTCCACATATTTTTTGAGTGGCATTGGTCTTTTTATGTGAAACAGCCGATTTTTTCCGCGATTTCAGGGTTTGTCTCATAATAAAAATTGGAGTTATGAGTAGCTACATTATTTGGGCTTTCAATGTGACACGTTTAAAATGTCACAGTGTATGTAATTAATAATCTCATGTACATAGTTACAACTACAGAATTTGACAGCTAAAAGCATACTTTTCATTTTGTCTTTTCAGATCGGAAGCTTGAGACACGAATAATTTCGATTGAGTGGAACATTTAATGGCTTCGTTTACAAATTTAATTTTTTCAGATTTTTCTAACTGTGCATATGTTAGACTAATTTTGTTGTTGAAAATAATAAATTTTCAGTACCATTTATCAATAAATTAATGTGATTTGTAGTGTTTCATACCAAGTTTCTAAAATATCGCTGGAGCAAAATAGGACCATTAAAAACATGTTGTAGGCGTTGTAGTACATTATTGTCTGGCAATATCCAAGTGATGAAAATAAATATAATAATCCCCCCCTCCACCTGCCGACATATCTTTGCCCTTAAGAAAGTTTAGCGGCATCTATCGGATTTTTAGTGACCGTTATTTTACACATCTAGCCTATTTTTTAACACCGGCTAGCGACTTTACATATTATGCAACAGCAACTCTGGCGCACAGTGTTTTGTATACACTCGTTCAGCTCAAATTTAAGTTTGTGCCAAAGGGGGTACAATGACCTTTATTTGTCGGCGTATTTCTCTTTGTATTTTGGGTTGGAGGTGTCTTACACATTATCTTACAGGAAATACATATCTTACATACATAAATATTTACATGAGAGCGCTGCTAGAGCGGTTATTCGTCTCTTTGCCAATATTGCTAGTCCCTGTGTGCATGCGCGCTAAACATGTTTGTTGACTGCGCAAAAACCATTAAATGTTGCACATATTATTGTGTACGGTCGTCCGCGCTTCCATTCGCACTTTTAGTGTAATTTTCACTCTGAGTGTCGTACTATGTGTCGAATAGGTCGTTGTGGCGTGGTTTTCCAACGTGAGTGCGATGCATGTGTGTTTACTCTTCAAGAACCGATGCTGTAGTAGATAATTCGCCTTTCGTACGGCCCGGGAAGGATCTTCTCCGTCGTATTCACATTTTCAGTGGGGTGAACACCGCACATCAACACCCGACGTCAAGGTAAATGATGCTTGCACAATTGTAGTTTGCTGATTAATATATCAGACAAAAAAAATTGATTCGTAGTACAATTGGACACGCGTTTGGGTACCACTGTATGTTTTGTCGTTGGTGTGAGAATCGCTTTTAGTCCTTGAGGTTTTTTTTTCTTTTAGATAGATCTTAAAGTTCATCATTTACATATTACTCGATATACACAAAAATTCAGCCGCGCGGGGTTAGCCGTGCGGTCTAGGGCGCTGCGGTCATGGACTGTGCGACTGGTCCCGGTGGAGGTTCGAGTCCTCCCTAGGGCGTGGGTGTGTGTGTTTGACCTTAGGATAATTTAGGTTAAGTAGTGTGTAAGCTTAGGGACTGATGGCCTTAGCAGTTAAGATCCATAAGATTTCACACACATTTCATTTAAAATACACATAATAAAATTTCTTAGTTATAAAACTATGACATTACTTATAAGTATATTTTATGACAAGAAAACTGCTGTGACATTGTGTCACGACTCCTGAAAAGCTTTTAAATCTTTATGAGGGTGGAGACCTTTGTCTCTCCCTGTTCTTTCATATACCAACCTATAAGTCCAGGATAAGGTATTTTTGCAATAATATAGGGCCATGAGTATAGTAATTGCCATTTTTTGTTCAACTTACCGATCTTTGTCGATTTAGGATATGTTCTCAACAGGACTCGTTGCTCTTCGAAAAAATGTGTAACTCGTTTTAACTTTTTGTCGTATATTCTCTTTCTGTATTCTGCTCTATTCTCTAGTGTAATTACTGCTTGTTTGATTTTATCCTGTAAAGTTAACTCTTTGGTAGGTAATTTTGGTATGGGTGATTCCCATTCGTCAGTTTCCTTTGTGTTAAACATAAGTTCATTAGGAGTGAAAACTGTGGAAGAGTGGAGGAGATAGTTTACTATTTGCATAAATGGAGTCACGTATTCAATCCATCGTGAATGTTTATTATGAGCGTATGTCCTTATAAATCTACTGAATTCTTTAAACACTCTTTCCACGGGACTTGCTTCTGAGAGGAAAAAACTTACCAAGATATGTTTAATGCCCTGTGTACTCATGAATTGTTTCCATTTTCTTCCTACGAAATAGGCTGCATTGTCTGTTAATATGACTTTGGGTTTCCCTACTCTTCGTAAATAATCCTCTTCAATTCTCCTTATGATGCTACTGTCTGTAGTGGTTTTGATAACGTAAGGTTTGATGTATTTTGTGAAAATATCATAAAGAGCTATTATGTATTTGATACCACCTTTTGCTCTAGGATATGGCCCTGTGATATCCAGAGAAACCATTTCCAGTGGAGATTTGGTTAGTTTGGGGTGTAGTTCTGTAAACTTTGACAAATTGGATGGTTTTATTCTTTGGCAAATAGCACACTTTTTCGATATTAGTGAAACACGTCGTCGTAAATTAGGAAAGTAACAAAGTTTGGAAATCTTGTCTCTACATTTTTTTACTACATAGTGTCCCCATACTTCGTGTGTGTGTTTGATAAATTCGTCGATATATTCCTCTGGAAGGCATACACACCAATAGTTAGAATTTTCGTGCTTCCGGTGAAACAAAACGCCTTTGTATAACTGCTACCATTTACTTACCTTGTGGTCTGTATTCCGGTTAAGATTTTGTATTACCTTCTTCCACCTGTTGTCTCTGTGTTGTATAATTCCCATCTGTTTAAAAAATTTTTTGTAGTCTGATTTTTGTGTACTGTTTTGCATCAATAATGTACGGATTTCTGAATCGTGTTCAGACAGTTCACTGAATTCGTCTAGTCCCTGTGTTAATCTGGATAATGCATCTGCAATAACATTCTAACTGCCCTTTATGTATATTATTTCAAAATTGATTTCCTGCAGGTACAAACACCACCTCGCTAGTCTTCGGTGTAACAGTTTACATAATAGATCACAACAGACTTTAGTGTTTTTACTCCAAAGAAAATACTCAAATTTCTTAAACGCCCAAATTACTGTTAAATTTTCCAGTTCTGATATAGAATATGATCTTTCCGCCTCTGATAAAGTTCTGCTGGCAAAGCTGATGACGTTTGGTACGGTTTTCCCTTCTTCTTCTTGTATCTAGAACAAACATGCCCCCAGCCCTTGAGACGAGGCGTCCGTGCTTAAACAAAAGTCCTTAGACATGTCAGGATGGCTCAATATGTTTGCTGACATTAATGCATTTTTAATTTTAGTAAAGTCCTCCTAGCATCTCTGCCCCCATATCCAAGGCTTATTCTTTCTAAACAGGTTAAGTAGGGCATCGCTGTTCATAAGCTGCTGTGGTATAAATTTTCGGAAAAAGGAAGTTAGCCCTAGATATGCTTTCAATTGTTTACTGTTCCTTGGTGGTGGGCAATTACGTATGACATCTAGTTTCTTTGGATCTGGTAATATACCCTGTTCTGATACGATATGTCCTAAAAATGTCACTTGTTCTTTGCCGAAGTTAGATTTCTTTAGATTTGCTGTTACTCCGTACTTCGTAAATCTCTGAAACACTTCTCTATTATACTGATGTGTTCTGCCCAAGTTGATGCGGCTATTAACATATCGTCAACATAAATGGTAACTTTACTGAGCAATTCAGTTCCTAAGACCCTGCCCAAGGCTGATATAAATACGCCTGCGCTAATGTTTAAGCCAAGGGGTAGAACTTGAAATTCATAATTCCTGCTATTGCAGACAAATGCTGTGTATTTTCTACTCTCCTCATGCAACTTTATTTGCCAGTAATATTTTTTAAGGTCAAGGGTGCTGAAATATTTGGTGTTATGAAATTTTAGCAATTGTTCATCTAAATTATCTGGCTCTGTTCTTATTGGTACAAGGATTTTGTTTATGCCTCTAGCATCTAAAACTAGTCGTTCTGATCCATCAGGTTTGCTAACTGGTAGTATTGGGCTGCAACATGGAGAAAATGATGGCTGCATGGAGAAAATGATGGCTGTATGATTCTACATTCGCATATTCTATTAAGTTCCTGCTTAACTGCTTCACGCTTTGCCCACGGTATAGGGTAAGACATAACACAAAATGTTTCACGAGGATATAAATTAAGTTTATGTTCATAATCTTTGATTACTCCAGGATTGTTATTAGAAACACTTCCATATTTAAAAAGTAAGTCAGAAAGCTCTTGTCGTTGTGTAGCATCAAGAATATTTGATTCGTTCAATTTTTGTTCTACTAATTCGTGGTTAACTTCAGTGTCGTTCTCGTGTTCGTTATCACATTTGTTCACAAAATACACGGTGGGATGTGAATACTGTACAGTGACATGGGGTTCTGGGTTTGCTTTGTCATACCTCTTCGGTGTGGTATTCAGGCTGATAGAAAATCTTTGATCCTTCACAAAGAAATGGCACTTACCATTACCGTGGTCTATTTGAGTTTTGTAGGTTCTAAATGTGTCCATACCTATCAAGCAGTTGACTATAAGTTTGTCTACTATTAAAAAATTACACTGCACAGAGAATTGTTCAATGTTCACGGCGATTAAGAGCTTGGTTTTTTACTAATTTGGTTTTGCCGCCTGTAGCGGTTTGTACTTTGCAGTTTTGCACTGGCAGAACAGGAAATTTATTGCGTCTTTTTAATTCAGTGAAAAAGGCTTTAGACATTAAATTAGTCGTGGACCCAGTATCAAGCATTAACTGTGTGTCTACACCAAAAATTTTCACTCTGATTATTGCTTGCACTTGTTCTTCCAGTGTGTTTTTCGCCGATTTTAGTTCATGTTGGTGTAGATCAGGCTCGTCCAAGCTGTGCCCCTGGGGCGATTAGAATGAACCCGTGGGTCAGAAAACATTTCAGATGTTCTTCGATTCTTGTTTTGGATATTGTTTTCTAAAGCTTTGCGTAGTAATTCTGCCACACGAACACTAGTTGTTACCTAAACAGTAAATGGTTTGCTTGTTTTACCGCTCATCGACCTCTTTTACAGAGGTGGGTTCCTCTGTTACTTTGTTTACGTTGGATATGACTGCGGGACAGAAGTCCAGGGCAGCGCAGTATTGTGCTGTCTCCCTCGCGCCGCAGCTCCTACGCCGACACTAGCGACACACGGTCGCGGACGGGGCGCTGAACTTCACTGCCTTGCCCCCGTCGCAGGCCGCTCGTGGCCTGAAGACGGAGTTATAAGGTCTATAGTGTGGGACTCAACTACGACCGATTCGGGGTTTTTCTGCGGTGTAGTCTGATCTAATTCGGTACACGGGACAACTTCTGCCAGTTGTACTGTGCGATTGTTTCTCCAGTGTGTATCATTTCCAGTTCGCAACATGCTTTCTCGTGTGTTCATATGGCTGTTGTGAAATGTTGCCGTATTGTGGTTTTGCTGCGCAAAGGTTGGCTGCAGTAGGGCGTGTTGTATGTTGTTGTTGCCGCTCGCCGGCCACCGATGCGGCTGACTGTTTTCATTTACACGCGGTGCATAATTTTGAGAGGAGGGATTGAAATTAGCTTGTGGATGGTAATCGTTCCTGTTATACGGAAAGTTTTGTTTTAAATCTCATGTTCCTACCATTTCCATTCCCGTATCCGTTACCGCGGTTGTTTCCTTGCGGTTACGCGTACCAGCTTTGCTTTGTATTCGTGTCTGTCTTTTTGTATTGACCATTCAAGTTACGTTGTTGTGCTGTTTGGGTGTCTGACGCCCGATTTGTTACTACTTTCTCTTCATATATTAGGTCGATTTAATATAAAATGGATAGAAAATATTCTCGTGCACAGGTGTAGTAATTAATTTTTCACGAATGTGTGATGGCAAACGACTTTTTAAAATTTTTAAAACATCCACGTGAGAAATAGGATTCGTCCAATAACGTGTTTTGTTGAGATACTTCTCAAAATATCTTTGCAAGCTACCATAGTTGCTATTAAAGGGGCGGGGGTTAAAAACCTCTTGCCTAAGTCTCTCCTGTACGGCTTCTGACCAGTATTTGTCAAGAAATGCCCGTTCAAATTGTAAATATGTGGTACAACGCTCAGCTACCTCGGTCGCCCACAAAAGTACATTGCCTTGCGTGTACCCAGCAACAAACCTGATCTTTTGTGCTTCCGTCCAATTTCTAGGAAACATGTCGAAAAGCACTAATAAAACACAACAGGATTCATCTTCTTACCTTCAGTTGTAAATGTTGGAAATTGGCGGTGTCTTAACAGACCTTCGTCAGCAAATATAGTGGACAAGCTGTTTGCATTTTGTGCTGTGTTTACAGGCTGTTTCAAAAATGACCGGTATATTTGAAACGGCAATAAAAACTAAACGAGCAGCGATAGAAATACACCGTTTGTTGCAATATGCTTGAGACAACAGTACATTTTCAGGCGGACAAACTTTCGAAATTACAGTAGTTACAATTTTCAACAACATATGGCGCTGCAAGTGATGTGAAAGATATAGAAGACAACGCGGTCTGTGGGTGTGCCATTCTGTACGTCGTCTTTCTGCTGTAAGCGTGTGCTGTTCACAACGTGCAAGTGTGCTGCAGACAACATGGTTTATTCCTTAGAACAGAGGATTTCTGGTGTTGGAATTCCACCGCCTAGAACACAGTGTTGTTGCAACAAGACGAAGTTTTCAACGGAGGTTTAATGTAACCAAAGGACCGAAAAGCGATACAATAAAGGATCTGTTTGAAAAATTTCAACGGACTGGGAACGTGACGGATGAACGTGCTGGGAAGGTAGGGCGACCGCGTACGGCAACCACAGAGGGCAACGCGCAGCTAGTGCAGCAGGTGATCCGACAGCGGCCTCGGGTTTCCGTTCGCCGTGTTGCAGCTGCGGTCCAAATGACGCCAACGTCCACGTATTGTCTCATGCGCCAGAGTTTACACCTCTATCCATACAAAATTCAAACGCGGCAACCCCTCAGCGCCGCTACCATTGCTGCACGAGAGACATTCGCTAACGATATAGTGCACAGGATTGTTGACGGCGATATGCATGTGGGCAGCATTTGGTTTACTGACGAAGCTTGTTTTTACCTGGACGGCTTCGTCAATAAACAGAACTGGCGCATATGGGGAACCGAAAAGCCCCATGTTGCAGTCCCATCGTCCCTGCATCCTCAAAAAGTACTGGTCTGGGCCGCCATTTCTTCCAAAGGAATCATTGGCCCATTTTTCAGATCCGAAACGACTACTGCATCACGCTATCTGGACATTCTTCGTGAATTTGTGGCGGTACAAACTGCCTTAGACGACACTGCGAACACCTCGTGGTTTATGCAAGATGGTGCCCGGCCACATCGCGCGGCCGACGTCTTTAATTTCCTGAATGAATATTTCGATGATCGTGTGATTGCTTTGGGCTATCCGAAACATACAGGAGGCGGCGTGGATTGGCCTCCCTATTCGCCAGACATGAACCCCTGTGACTTATTTCTGTGGGGACACTTGAAAGACCAGGTGTACCGCCAGAATCCAGAAACAATTGAACAGCTGAAGCAGTACATCTCATCTGCATGTGAAGCCATTCCGCCAGACACGTTGTCAAAGGTTTCGGGTAATTTCATTCAGAGACTACGCCATATTATTGCTACGCATGGTGGATATGTGGAAAATATCGTACTATAGAGTTTCCCAGACCGCAGCGCCATCTGTTGTTGAAAATTGTAACTACTGTAATTTCGAAAGTTAGTCTGCCTGAAAATGTACTGTTGTCCCAAGCATATTGCAGCAAACGGTGTATTTCTATCGCTGCTCGTTTAGTTTTTATTGCCGTTTCAAATATACCGGTCATTTTTGAAACACCCTGTACATAGCTGTCATAATTATTTACACTTCTCGTAGGTACTGGTTCTGGTGTTATGCCCTGTAAACTTACTCTCTGCGTTCTGTCATTACTACTGGCATTGTTTGTAGGGTTTACCATGATCTGTGTGCATACATCGCTTTGGTTTGCTGTGGCTGGCACTTTGTTTATGTGTACAACTGGTGTCTCTGTATCAGTTTCACCTAAGTAGTTGCGTATCCTCTGCTCTGTAGCTTGCAAATTGGTGTTCACTTTGTCGATAATGTCATTTTCCTTTTGTTGAATAACCCATTCAACTACATCATTGATTAATTTACATTCCTTCACTACTGTTTCCGCTGCGGTACTGGTTTTGTCTAAAGCACCTGCTTCAGCTTGTGAAATTACGTCCGATAAATTTTCATTAATTTTGTCTCTTTCCTTTTTGGCACAGACGAACTCACTTCAAAAGTAACATCACTTGAAATCGAATCAATCTATTGCTACTGGTATATTTTCGTAATCCTTGTGCAGTTTGTTTACTACGGTAGAGATGTTCTTTACTGTGGAAGTTAATTGTGTTTGTGTAGCTTCCAGGTTCGTGTGTGTCTTTCATCGCTTTTATTTGCTGCTCTACTGTATCATTCTGCTCGTTAAGAGTAAACGATATCGTTAATTTAGCTGCTTTTCGACGTCTTTAAATTTTACATTCATCTCCTCGCGAAAATTCTTTGTCATTCATCTCCTCGCGAAAATTCTGTGTCAAATCACTGATCTGCTGTGTGACTGTATCCTGAAAATCTCTTAAAACTTGTTTTTGTTCTTGTTTTATGTGGTTTATGTGTTGTGCGACTATCGTAAGATTTTGCGACAAACTGTCAAATTTTGTATTTATGTCCGTTCGCAAATTGGTGTTTATATTTTTTATTTCTGCACGCAAACTGGTGTTTGTATTTTGTATGTCTGCACGCAAACTGGTGTAATTGGTGTTCATACTATCCAGTTCTGGATGTATCGCGCCAAGTGCGTCATTTTGGCTGCTATTTAATGTACTTTGGTTGTTGACTATTGTACTCTCCAAATCAACATTTGAATTTCGTGTGATGGGTGACGGTAAAGTGTCGTCAAAAATCATGTTATCTGCCCTTTCTATGTTTTCGTGTGCGAACAGAATGTTACTCGCGGAGATACGTGACGTAGTTTCATCTATTGTCATCAACGTATTGTCAAAGTTAGAGCTCTGTGAAAGCTCACTAGCGTTTGTCATTTCGGTCATGCTCATCTCTGAACTATTTAATACGATTAATTGTGTAAGACATGGCGCTGGTACTTCAGATGTTCATCCTGCAGTTGTACACCATCTTGACTCATTGCGCTTCCGCCATTGTCAACAGTACTAGAAACTGACAATTGTGCCACTTTGTTTGAATATTAGAATCAAAATTTTTGGAAAACGGAAAATTGAAATATATTATTTTCTGAATTTAAACATACGATTTACGTGTCGTCAAGCGTTATTTATCAACTTTTGTGACGCACAAAATGTCTTGACACAGAAACTTTAAACTTTTCTCTCGCTACTCATTATGTAAAATTTCTGAAAAATTCACTACAATGCATTTAGGAAAGTAAATTAAGGAAAGGTACTTCTAATTATTACGCAGGAGTCGTTACCAAGCATAGCTAAGCAAGCGGTTGCGTAGCGGTCCTACCTTTGCTGCGATGAAGCATACAGCGTATTTCTAAAATTTTCCATAAATTCCGGTTTCACTTTGGATTCCGTTTTGAATTGGTTTTCTCAACAAGAATTTTTTTTTGTTATTTTGCTCCCAGTCGTGAAGTTGCACATGAAAATTTGAAAATAATTAGTACATGCAAAAAAAAAAAAAAAAAGAATCTCATGTAATGTCATAAGTAATTTTGAATAATTTAAACAACTGGTTTCACGGCTTTCTCAATGCCCTATCACAATCGCCAGTTGTACAAATTTATATATGTGTATAAATACAAATATAACAATAATAAGAGGAAAGGGTACGTAAATAGAGAGATTAATAGAAATTAATTATTTTCAATTAATGCGCAAATTTTGAATTTTTATCGTTCTTTCCTGTGAGTCCGTTTAACATGAACTGATGTCTGTGATTATATTCATTCATCTTCTTCCGCCATGCTGACTGTATCTATAACAGTTCTTAATCGGGCTTCTTCTTCCGAATGCAGGCCGCTTGGGGACCTGACATTTAGATTATGCGGAAGAAAAGAAAACTTTCGTGGTTTTGCACAAATAATAATTATTATTCAAACAACACAAATGGCTACCACACACATCTTACAAAAATACGTCTTCTCCACTCGAGAACTAAAGACAGAATCTCTCTATTAACAAAAAAAATTGAATGGAATTTTTTATCATTTGTTATCCGCCTTCCGGTGTAGCAAAATATACACTCCTGGAAATTGAAATAAGAACACCGTGAATTCATTGTCCCAGGAAGGGGAAACTTTATTGACACATTCCTGGGGTCAGATACATCACATGATCACACTGACAGAACCACAGGCACATAGACACAGGCAACAGAGCATGCACAATGTCGGCACTAGTACAGTGTATATCCACCTTTCGCAGCAATGCAGGCTGCTATTCTCCCATGGAGACGATCGTAGAGATGCTGGATGTAGTCCTGTGGAACGGCTTGCCATGCCATTTCCACCTGGCGCCTCAGTTGGACCAGCGTTCGTGCTGGACGTGCAGACCGCGTGAGACGACGCTTCATCCAGTCCCAAACATGCTCAATGGGGGACAGATCCGGAGATCTTGCTGGCCAGGGTAGTTGACTTACACCTTCTAGAGCACGTTGGGTGGCACGGGATACATGCGGACGTGCATTGTCCTGTTGGAACAGCAAGTTCCCTTGCCGGTCTAGGAATGGTAGAACGATGGGTTCGATGACGGTTTGGATGTACCGTGCACTATTCAGTGTCCCCTCGACGATCAACAGTGGTGTACGGCCAGTGTAGGAGATCGCTCCCCACACCATGATGCCGGGTGTTGGCCCTGTGTGCCTCGGTCGTATGCAGTCCTGATTGTGGCGCTCGCCTGCACGGCGCCAAACACGCATACGACCATCATTGGCACCAAGGCAGAAGCGACTCTCATCGCTGAAGACGACACGTCTCCATTCGTCCCTCCATTCACGCCTGTCGCGACACCACTGGAGGCGGGCTGCGCGATGTTGGGGCGTGAGCGGAAGACGGCCTAACGGTGTGCGGGACCGTAGCCCAGCTTCATGGACACGGTTGCGAATGGTCCTCGCCGATACCCCAGGAGCAACAGTGTCCCTAATTTGCTGGGAAGTGGCGGTGCGGTCCTCTACGGCACTGCGTAGGATCCTACGGTCTTGGCGTGCATCCGTGCGTCGCTGCGGTCCGGTCCCAGGTCGACGGGCACGTGCACCTTCCGCCAACCACTGGTGACAACATCGATGTACTGTGGAGACCTCATGCCCCACGTGTTGAGCAATTCGGCGGTACGTCCACCCGGCCTCCCGCATGCCCACTATACGCCCTCGCTCAAAGTCCGTCAACTGCACATACGGTTCACGTCCACGCTGTCGCGGCATGCTACCAGTGTTAAAGACTGCGATGGAGCTCCGTATGCCACGGCAAACTGGCTGACACTGACGGCGGCGGTGCACAAATGCTGCGCAGCTAGCGCCATTCGACGGCCAACACCGCGGTTCTTGGTGTGTCCGCTGTGCCGTGAGTGTGATCATTGCTTGTACAACCCTCTCGCAGTGTCCGGAGCAAGTATGGTGGGTCTGACACACCGGTGTCAATGTGTTCTTTTTTCCATTTCCAGGAGTGTATCTTTATCGGTGCTTACGGCGGCCGCGCTAATGCTTATTATCATTGGTTTTAAATTTTTGTCGTAGCTTGTTGGGGCTTTTCCTTATGTACCTATACAATGTCTGAAGGCTGTGTGACGTGACCCAAAGCATGCCAGAGCGTGTGTTTTGTATCAGTGTAATAAATATACTTGATCCTTAAATAAATTGTTCCAAAATATATAAAGTACACTCCTCCCCCTCTCCACCAGCCCAGTGCAGGCTGAGTCCTTTTCTCACCAATCCCTAGGAAGAGGTGGCGGTCAGATGACTTAGGTTAGTGGAGGTAACCTTTCTTTCGCGCCATTTTCTTAGCTTAGTAGAGAAACCCCAAGTGATCTTTCTTTACCGCCAAAATTCAAGCTTGGCGCCAATTCCTAGGAAGAGGTGGCAGTCGGGTGACTTAGGTTAGTGGGGGTAGCCCAAGTGACCTATCTTCCCGTGATTTTATTAGGTTAGTAGAGGTGTCATGCATTATACTGTTGGAATTTGAACTTCCCACCATTTTTCTGGGGTGGGGTTTAGGTTAGTGGAGCTAGCCAAATTGTCCTATCTTCCCGCCAAAATTAAAACTTCCCACTAGGTGGGTGTGGCAGGGCGGTGTGGCACTTGTCTCATCACATGACGCCACGGCCGCCATCTTGGATGACGTCATGCACTGTTGCCAAATCTACACGCCGCCATCTTGGATACATCTGGCAACAATGGAGAGTGGGGCCATATGAAGGTAGCTCTACTAGTTCGAGGCACAGTTCATTTACGTTTTTTAGCAGATTCTTCATATTACATTTGTTTCCTTGCTCATGATTATAGTTTAGTTACCTACCTTATAACAATTAAGTACGAACTTTCGGACAACGGTCGCAGGTTCGAATCCTGCTTCGGGCATGGATGTGTGTGATGTCCTTAGGTTAGTTAGGTTTAAGTAGTTCTAAGTTCTAGGGGACTGATGACCTCAGATGTTAAGTCCCATAGTGCTCAGAGCCATTTGAACGAACTTTCGATTGAGTGTCTTCCACTGTAACGCAAGACAGGTTTCTGGGTAACAGACAGAACTGAGCAGAAACCGTATATGATTACATAATTACGTAAGTAAAGTCCCATGTTTGGTAGCAGATCCAACGGAACCTCGTGTTCCACGTGATCTACCAAATAGCTACAAAGCGTTCGCCAGCTGTCAGAAATTCAGCGGTGTGAACGGCACTTAACATATGTCAGCTACGTCATGAATGGATACATTAATAAGAAGAGACTGTCAACGTTCTAGAGGTTGGTCTGAACTCCACTGCACGTTACAGGTCGTGATCCTACTACCCTTGCCCTCGTCCTACCTTTGAACTTACTGACACAACCAACCATAACGAGGCCAATAAGTCAATAAAAACTCGAAGCTACTGTGCAACAACATATTTTTTTATATAACTAAATCAATGCTGGGGGTGAAATAAGGAACAAACTTATCCAGAAACTCTGCAGTACTGAGCGGAGACCGTCAGCATATAGGCTTCGAACCTCTGCACTCAGTTTAGGGTTTTCCACTGTTGAATATTGTGCTCCAGTGTACTTCAACGGCTGTTACGTGAATAAGACAGACACTCAGCTCAATACAGCCACGAGGATCATCTCTGGATGGACAAGAACTACTTCACTACACCGACTTCCAACACCCAACCACACAGCCCCTCCTCTGCGAAGAAGACAAAAAGAACTGTTAAAAGAATATTGCAAAACATTGAGGAACCTTCAACTTCCCCCCAAGAATATATTCCTGGGTTTACGATAAACCGACTTGGTTACAGATGTCCATCACTGCGACTGGCCCAAAGACTTGCTGATAGCAGCTTTACCATTGCTATAATGGCTTAAAACCTGGACTATGAATGATCCTCATGAAGTGCGACATATTATTTACACTCTCCAGAGACAGAAGAGTTTTTTGACTACCACAGCGTTAGTGGAAGTATACAAATCACATCCGAACAGAACACAGTGTTTGCACATACAGTCTGTACAAATGGGATAAGCAGTCCAGCCCAAGCTGCGACTGTGGGGCACCGATGCGGCACACAGTTGAGGAGTGTAGACAGAGGCTTTCTGTGTGATCCAGACGTCTTATTCGTAACTACACCATCAAGCTTCGACTGGGTAAGGAGACCAGACATTATCACATAACAGCTGTTTGTTAGTGTAACTTATCATTTGCGTTTTTCCTTGTATTTTTGTTGGTATTTGATGTGATTATTAAATAAATGAATTCTTAAACGTACCGTAAAGTTCATTACATGTGATATACCTTTCATTCCGTAGATCCGTGGTAAGGAGGTACTCTATGGTGTAGCATGCCATGAAAGAAGAATGCATAATAAATATTTACGATGGCAAGAAAGCTGTGCCACTTTTCATTCCTTAGATCCCAGGTGGACACTACGCCGCCCGCTTCCTTACCTAAGTGGAATATCGCGTTGGTTTCCTTCATAGGTTAACTGAAACTATTTTCCATCATCCAACGTAGTAAAGCACGTCGAATAGCTCACAAGGGAACCTCCCCATCGCACCCCCCTCAGATTTAGTTATAAGTTGGCACAGTGGATAGCCCTTGAAAAACTGAACACAGATCATTCGAGAAAACAGGAAGAAGTTATGTGGAACTATGAAAAAAATAAGCAAAATATACAAACTGAGTAGTTCATGTGCAAGATAGGCAACATCAAGGGGGGTCTGAGCTCCGGAGCGCCGTGGTCCCGTGGTTAGCGTGAGCGGTTGCGGAAGGAGAGGTCCTTGGTTCAAGTCTTCCGTCGCGCGAAAAGTTTAATTTTTTATTTTCGGGCAATTATCAAAGTTCAGGCACTCACACATAATCAACTTCGCTCTCCAAAATTCCATGACATGTTCAGATTTGCTTGGACTTATGCAGGATTTGACGGTCTACATACAGATAAATTTGTAAACGTGAAAAACATATGTTTTGATAGAGCACAGGAAAGACTGTGTGACTGTTGCATTCATTTGTTGCAGTTTATGTGACAAACTCTTATGTTTTCATAACTTTATTAGGAGTGATTATCACATCTTCAAGGAAAGCTAAATCGGGCAAGGTAGAAGAATCTTTTTACCCATTCGCCAAGTGTACAAGTTAGGTGGGTCGACAACATATTCCTGTCATGTGACGCACATGCCGTCACCAGTGTCATATAGAATATATCAGACGTGTTTTCCTGTGGAGGAATCGGTTGACCTATGACCTTGCGATCAAATGTTTGCGGTTCCCATTGGAGAGGCACGTCCTTTCGTCTACTAATCGCACGGCTTTGCGGTGCGGTTGCAAAACACACACACTAAACTTATTACAGTGAACAGAGACGTCAATGAACGAACAGACAGATCATAACTTTGCGAAAATAAAGAAAGTAAACTTTTCACTCCAGAGAAGACTTGAACCAAGGACCTCTCGTTTTGCAGCTGCTCACGCTAACCACGGGACCACGGCGCTCCTGAGCTCACGCTTTCCTTGATGTTGCCTATCTTGCGCATGGACTACTCAGTTTGTATATTTTGCTTATTTTTTTCATAGTTCCACACAACTTCTTCCTATTTTGTCGATTGATCTGTGTTCAGTTTTTCAAGGCCTATCCACTGTGTCAACTTATAACTAAATCTGAGAGGGGTGCGATGGGGAAGTTCCCTTGTCAGAGTCAAATTAATACGCTGTTAAGTACCAGAATCCGTGAATCTTCGTATCAAAATATACATCCTATATCGACAATCGCTATTGGTAAGTCTCCCGTGAGAGATTGCTCCCGATATGTCGATTGCGAGTGTTGTTTGGTATCGAGCAGTGATCCGTGTCGATTCCTGGCACGGAGGGCGCCACAGTCCTTACACGTGGTGTCTCACGGCCAGTGCAAACTGTGTCACCCAATTAACTTCGGTAGCGTTGAATGACGTAGGCTGTGGTGTATGGTTCTCGTTAGCCGCGGAAATCTCAGCAGCGACTCCCAGAACGACGACTTGCGGTGGTGAGGCAGTCATCGGTACCTCGTTGAAGTTTTGTGTTCGACGCTGCAGTCTTTGGTGAGTGCAAAACATTGTTGTCCTGCGCGGCGCAGTTGTTACAAAACATTATTGACTTCTTATGCACAGACGACAGATAAGCTAAGTCGTGATGCTGGTACATACTTAGTGTTTGGATTTTTGGATCACTTTAATTACTTCCTGAAAGAATTTTTAGTTTTTATTGGGAAAAAAGGTGTGGAGTTAGTTGATTAAATACCCGCTTTAGTAGTTAAATGCAAAAAATTTTCTCGGAGCTGTTGATTTCGGGTTTCTGACGGTTTGTGCAGTAACTGCTGAGGGAACTTCAGTACTGTGCCTTGCGCTCTGCAGTAAAATGTAGAATTTTGCATACGTAGGCGTTCTTTAGATGAACCAAAGTTGGTAACGGTTTTGTAAGCCAGGTGCAAAAGGTGTACCATAATTGCAAGTAAAGATTAGGGTGCAATAGATACAGTTTATACTGTTTAAGATTTTATGAATAGCTACTGCGCGGTCACTAGAACGTGCCAGCTTAAAGGCCGCTACACACGTACCAGTTTATTGGCCTGCCAACAGAACCACCAATTTCGTGGCTGCCTACACACACTGATTGCAAGCGGGGGTTACACCACCGCCATGTTATTTACGTTCATTGAATTTGTTCAAAGAGCCCCACCCCCCCATGCCTTTGTTTTACACAGAAACAAAAACGTGAGTTGGTATTCGCTGCTTTAGAGATAAGACAAAAGGCGGAGAAAGCTGTGGGCAAAGTTCTGCTGCTTAAGCGACTTGGAGCCGATGATTTTTGTAATTATCTAAGAATTGAGGAATCCTGCGTTTTGGAGCTGCTGACATGAAAGCATTATCCTTGACGGTAAAGAATGGTCACGAGAGGATTTGAGTTACGTTAATTTGTGCAGTGTCAGAAACTGATCTCAAAATCAGTGCTGTTGTAGCCCCATAGTTAACTAAAATGTCACTAACGAAATGAATCATGACAATGCAAAGTAAACAAAACACGTCGAGGTAAAGGTTACTAATTCATGAATGTAGCATAAAATGACATGTAAGCTTAAATTCATTTCAAATTCGAAGAAATCTACGCATGATGGCGCATATGATCTAATAAATGCAAAAGACAAACTATTTAGTAACTGTTACAGCTGAAAAAGTCCCAAAAGTTGGTCTTCGTTAATCTGAAGTCTGGGAAGGTAATATGGCCAGGAGGTTAAGTGAAAAAACCTAATAACATTTTAACATGGAGGTTTTATGAAGTTTTTGTGACATAAGATACTGACGGTGAGTGCTTGGATTTATAGTGAAACATACAAATCTGTGCAAAATTGTATGTAGTCCGTACTCGCAGTTACGTTGTTTCGTTAGATTAATTTGACTTGCAAGAAATTTAAACATTTTGTTGCTCGTGGTTTTAACGGGAAATTCGTCTTCACACCATTTGTCTGGGTCAACGGAGGCGTCCGATCCCCCCCGTCGGCTTTGACCTGTGACAAGGCTGTTGTGTGACGTCATGACGGCGCGGGATTTAGTTTGTGTGTTTGTAAATGTGGTCTTGTTGCGGTTGGTGGTGTCCTCTGGTGATGTATTGGATTCATTTAGGTGTCGGTGCTTGAACTGTGCATTTATCGGTCGTGGCTGTTATGACAATAAAAATTAGTTTCAGTGAGTTAAGAATTGTTTCCGTTGTTTGTTGTTGCGGTGTCGTTTGATGTTCTTGGTTTGCTTTTTGTCGCGCGGTAAGTCGTTTAAATCAGTTTGTGGCTTCTTTTGTTAGGTATGGATGTGACTTCTAAGTTTAATGCCGCGCGTCTGCGGGCTAAATAGGGGGAGCGACATGTTGTCAGTCATAAAGTTTCTGCAAATTTTTGGGCTTGTAACGGAGACAGTGAAATGCGGCGTAGGCAAGCAGAATATGCGAGTTGGGGGTTAGGGTTTAGCGCCAGAATTTATTGTAATTAGTCGTTTTTTTGGTCTATTGTTCGCGTGTTATGATGTTCGGTGGGGTTTTTGTTTTGTTGGGACGGTGTTATTTACTGCATGTGTCGGTAGCTGATCTTTCTGTATCGGCACTTCAGGTTGCATTATGTATCTTAGGGGGAAGTACTCGATTTAATTTTTTTTGTTATCGTCAGTTGTATTTGAGCTGCATAGGTCATGGGAAGTGACCGATTGCAATTCGTCATTGTAGCTATGTTTTTTGGTATCGTGAGCTGCTGTTGACCTATATAGGTCAAGGGAAGTGTCAGATTACAATTTTTGATGTTTTAGGTGTTGGTTTTATGGTATCGATAGCTGCAGTGTGATTATAATTTTTGGAGCAGTTGGTTTTTAAGAACTTTCGGCATGGCCGCGCGCATGCGCAGTGATTTCGATAGCCGCGTATGTGAGCAGCCTGCGGTACCTCAGTTCTGCGGAGAGACTGTGACCATCGCACGTTGGCTGGGGCGAGGCAGCACACACGGGGTTGAGATAAGTAATATTATTGACGTGGTACATATGTACCGTATATTTGTAAAAATTTTATGGGGTCTTGCCGCTGTAGTGTTGATTTTAGCCTTTGACTATGCCTATTTAAGCAAGCTGTTTTATACTTGTTCTGAAGACGGCGTGGTTACCTGCGCTGAAACCTAGGTAAACACCATGTAGTTTGTGCAATCGACGCGGGTTTTTCAGAATTATTTAGTTTGTTTTTATTTTGTGGTATCGACAGTTGAGGTTGAGCTATGTAGGTGAAGGGAAGTGACAGATTCTTGTCGATATTGTACGTGTAGAGTAACTTGGGAATTTTGTGGTGTTTTTATGTCGTTTCGTGTGGTTTGGGATCGTGTGTGTGTGTGTGTGTGTGTGTGTGTGTGTGTGTGTGTGTGTGTGTGTATATTTAGTCCCCACCCAGAAACCCCCAATTTCCCGCGCTGGTCCCGGTAGTTTGATTATATTTTTGGATAGAGATGTTTTGGTTTTATATGTATTTTCGTGTTTGTCGTTTATGTAATGTCATGTGCGCCGTATTGGAAAAGTTGAGAATGATCGTTTCCACCATATTGGTGACGTTTTGGGTCAAAGCAGACCGTTGGAATCGGATGCTTCATCATATACTGCTTGGACGTCTAGTTCCCCTTATGCCGTCAAAATCAAAATAAGATGTTTTTGCGCAAATATTCGAGCGTGAAGTTGTCTAAAATACTGTATTTAATTCTGGTGCAAATGTTGATCTCATATTGACATGGGTAACTTAAACACCGTTTCGAACTACGTGCCGTCATCTTATGCTGAGATTTCCGTTGCGCCGGCCAGTGTGGTCGTGCGGTTCTAGGCGCTTGTCTGGCACCGCGTGACCGCTACGGTCGCAGGTTCGAATCCTGCCTCGGGCATGGATGTGAGTGATGTCGTTAGGTTAGTTAGGTTTAAGTAGTTCTAAGTTCTAGGGGACTGATGACCACAGATTTTAAGTCCCATAGTGCTCAGAGCAATTTTTGAGTTCCGTTGCATAAACTTTGGTACCCGCAATATTTTCGAGATAGCCATTTCCAGGATGTTACCATTATTTCCTCTCAGGGCACATCTAATGGTCTAGGGTTTTTCTGTTAGCAGTGATACTCAGCTTCGCTGTTACATTCAAGTTACAGTATGCTTTGCTACTGTTGCAACTTTGCAAAAGTACTACTATAGGCGGAGGTGAGGTGATTTGCCTTTACTCACGTTGCGTGCATGAATGGAAGTGCCAATCAAAAATTCGTAAATATTAAAATGTAGGAAGTAGAATCGCAACTGCCTAATAGGTTAGCCACTAAAGTTTGGGCTAATCGCACTAAACTTATACCTTCCGAAGATATATTGTAGTGAACCGGAGCAGATAAGAGCCAAACAATTTTACCCATGCTAGAGAATGCTTACCCAGAAATCGGAGTAGCAGGTGCAGTTGGTGCGTAATATTTTCTAGTCACAGAAAAAGTGCAGTTCTTTGCCAAAGGAGAAAAGACGTGAACATACATATTACGATTTTGACGTTACTTACCTGCCATGTTTGCTAATATACCGATATACCGTACAACGTGAATGGCCCGTCGACTCACTAACTTACGCAAAAAAGTTTTACGTGCGATAAACTTAGAATGTCTTAATAGGTCTGTTGGGCACGCATGCGCTTCATATGTACAGCTCGTGAGGAAGTGTTGTTGCTTGTAGAGTAGTAGTCAAGAAAAATTAATGCCCTGTTCGAGTTAACACCTGAAGTTAATCAGGCCGTTGCGCATGCAAATTCAAATTCTCGCTAGACGGTTAGTTGCTACCATAGCGTACGGGTCTGCATAGCCTTCCGCACGGGGTTGAGCCTTGCTATGGTCCCATGTTTAGTTTCCTGATCTCGTTTGGTTTTGGAAACCAAACGGAGGACACGTTTGGGGGCACGGTCCTTGGCGGACGCTTGAACTTCCGCGGGGACCGGCCACGTTGCCTAACTTCACGACATTAAACTCTGAAGCGCCGCAAAGTATCTAACTTTTCCTCGACAATTATTCATTAGCGCAACTTACCCAGCAACACCCTTACAAGCGTTTGACTGTTTATGACCGCTCTATACATCAGTCCAGTAAACGATATAGGTGTGCTTTGTATGAACAAGTGTCAGTATATTCTTTGTTTTGGCATCTGTGAGTTACACTAAAGGCTCTTATGTACATGCAAATTTATCGACTGACCCAATTTAGTGGCAGCCTACAGAAGTGCCGGTCTGCGATTACAGCACTGCTGTGTTGTCATGATTGAAGTTCATTGATGCAATGTCAGAGATGCCGCTTGATTTCACACAAACAAAAAGGTTTGCCTTGTCTGTTTGAGGTAACAAGGCCAAAAAGCCGAGAAAAAACTGCAAAGTGGGTGATGTAAATAAAGAAATTCACTCACGTTCTTTTTACATAAACAGGTGGGATCTGATGACTTCTTGTAACTAAGACTGGATGAATCGCATATTTCAGAGTATATCAAACCATTCTTAAAGAAAAACAATAGTGTTGAGAGGCTGGTAGCCACTTTACGATGTATAGCAACTGGTAGAAGTTAGGAAGAACTCAGCGCAAATTCATTGCTGTTGTCTCCCCATAATTATTAACTAAAATGATTCCTGGAACCTGGAACTTGATTTATAGTTTAGTGAGGAAATACATCGTACTAAAGCAAAATAAGACGTTCATGTAAACGTTTTCTGTATGAACCATAACATGACCTTTCAGTTTAAGAAACTCATTGTGAATTCGAACAAGGAAGATTAGACGTGGTGATGGAGTACACAATCTAAAAAATGAAGCACTTAGCAACTGTCACACGTGTAAAAATCTCCGTGCTCTTCACAGCAGAGTGCATGTATGTAGGCTGGACTTATTAAAATCTTATAACGATGGAGCCAGTATTTTTCACGAATTAACGTACACTGACTGTCGATATTCCGGTTTTGTCCTTAATTTCTGAAAAGTATAAAAAATATAATCTAAAAAAAACATACAGATCGACACCTTCATTCTGTGCCACACGAAACCATTATGAATTCGTTAAAAAACAGGGTGTATACGACCCGGGACATCCGGGAGAAAACCGGGAAAAACCCGGGAATTTTTTCATTGTTTTAGCTTTCAGTTAAATTTTTGTAATTTTGACTGCAGAATTGATTCTCTAGCAAAGAATGTTATTGTATCCTGCTACTGGAGAATGATACTGCAGCAATAAAACATAAACTAGAGGAAAAAATAAATTTAGTGGCAAAGGAAATGTGCAATTCACAACAAAACACCGTGCACGCACAAGCGTCTGCAAATAGCAAAAATGTGTCGAAGGCCGTAGCGCGCAGACTAATTCTTCGTAACAATAAACTGCTTGCTATGAGCATGACGTAACTGTTCACATTAGGTTCGTTTGACCAGTTGCCAGCGGTCTGTTGCGCATGCGTATAAGCAGTACCTTCTCCCGCTTCCCGCTACTAGAAGTTTGGCTGTTAAGCTGCGTCGGTAGTAGCAGCAAGCAGCCAGATGCAAACGAGACAAATTTTTCTCGCGCGCCCTAGCTGCCAGATTCGCGCTTGCACAGAGTTGTCTGAGTTGTAGTGGGGAGGGGGTTAGTCTCCACGTGACCCGTGTTTACGTTAAGTGATTTCGCTGCTTCTCTTCGTGTACAGCTCCCACGTCAAATGAAAACACGGATTTCTGTGGCGGAGAGCTATCAAGTGAATTAAAATACATTCACATAATCCGGAGGGCAAAAATATATTATTAATTTCAGTTTTCTGATTTTATTTCCAAGTTAGCCGTCAAGCATTAATCGCCTTGCAGAACAATGAAGTTACTTTTGTAAGTTTGCTAAAGAAATTTGGCTTTATTAATCTTTCCGCTGAGGCAAACATTTGATTTGAAACGAAGTATTTCATTCTACAGTATTGGCTAGTTCCAACTGTTCGCTGAATTTCAAGTGCACGTTATCTTGTGCCATGTATGGCTTTATGCCACAAAGAACCAAAAATGAGATTGTAGAGTACTGGTACTCCGAGTAAATTTACATCCCAAAAACCACACTGAAAAGCTTAATATCAGATGGGACCTACTTCATTGTGAATCTGGAAAAAGCCAATTTGCACTTCAAGCCGAATTATGCATTTTAGTATGGTTTACGGAATTCCGTTGCTATTTGGAGTGTCCTCTGCCCAGTTTCTTTTATGGTGTAATGTAAGCTCTTTTAGTCGCTCTCTGGCAACTGGTAAATCGAACCTATTTCTAACAGTCTCCGGATAGTATTGCGAACGGTGGTTAGAAAAGCGTTACTTTAAAAGTAAATTTCTTTTTACGCAAAATGAAATGTTACGTGTGAGAAAGTGGGATGGATATCTAAATCAGAGCGTTCGAAACTGAACAGTTTGAGGACCAGCCACTTAAAAGAATTTCGAGCCGAGACATTTGTCATTTTAAATTTACTGGCACATTTGTGATGTATCTTAAAATATAACACACGCAAAAAAATCAATATTACATGTGAAAGCTTAGCTTCTGTTGTAGCGTGTTAATCTTAGAGACTAATATATGTGAAAGCTTAGCTTTTCTTGTAGATACACGGTACTGTGTACATTAATGTAAACCGTTAACTTTTCCTCTCGTGTGTTCGCGCTATGTAAAGTGATACTGCTATTGGCTGACTATAAAACGTGTCATATGCTCTGAATAGCTGCTGTCATCTGCTGACGAGATGTCGTGGCTTGAGATAATGACTCGCTTGCAAAAGGATATCGCAACCTTGGTTTCAACACGCTGGAAACTCACGCGCTGTGTTTGGTGCAATTCGAATTTATACGAAAATATGCAGCGTATATGTTGCTGCAAATCAAAGGTCTTTCCAAAACTTCTCCTTTTTTTATTAAGTCTCTCCAAAACTTCTTTGCACCGTCTTTTCCTTTTTTTCCGGAAAGTTCTACGCGACTGTATAAAACGTTAACCAAAGGATTGATAAGTTTTACAGTTCCGAGGGGAAATGTACGGAAAACCTACTGTCACTTAGCACAGGAAGTGTATTTTCGCCCGGGAAAAAGCATATTTTTTAATCGGGATATCCGGGAGAAATCAGGGAATAATCCGGGAATTTTTTCCTTGTCCCCGTATAAACCCAGAAAACTGAAAGTGCTTGATTTCTTGCATCTATATTGCTAAATTCGCACGACGTATCCCACAAACATCTGCCGTCCTTAAATTTCTTGACGCTGCTTCGTCCGCCACGCACCCTGTCGTGTATATTAAAACAGCATTTAATCCTGCGCTCAGTGAAAGACAGCTTTTGTCGGCACAATTTTCTGGGTGGAGCGGCGTGGGGGTCGGTTGTCGGATGTGATCCTACACGCCCGACATCCCGACAAAGAATGTTGGTCGGTCGGCCTCCAAACATGAAATACGCTAAAGCCAGCAGTGATTGTTGTGAAATTATATATAAACTAAACATATTTTTGTATGACGGACAACTGATAGGTAAAATGCCTGGAATTTTGCACTGCAAGTGTATGGGACCGAGTCGGTTGTAAATCATTGATGAAACTGGTTTCCGCCATGGTTGCAATAGCCTTCTTACGAGTTTACTGGTTTTTCGGTACACATTCGTTTACGTTTTGTCACGACTGCTCTGCTGAACATAACGTTACACCGTGACTTTAAAAATGATACCGGATGCGAGTGGAAAAGTAAGAAAGTTGATAGTAATGGGTTTCCTGTGGTGAAGGCAGTGGGGAATCTGTAACCTGTTGCCATGATTGGTAGTCATCGGCGAATGGAGTGCCGATTCCTGTGCTCTTTATGCCGGGCGTAGGCGGCGCAATGCCAGTAGCTCGCCGCGGGCGCACGTGTCTCGCGTCTTGGGCTCTGAAAGGGCAAACGCGAAGTCCGCCATCTCTGTTCTTACAGGTTTCAGCATTTCGGTGGCCTCTCTGATCGTGCGTTTCATCGTCTCCGGCTGCTTGGCTAATACACAGGTTCCACTGAATTTCATTTCACTTCCGCGGTCTTTATGGTCTTCTGCCACATTAGATGGATTGCGCTGCCGAAGGCGCGTGTAGCGTTCCTGCTCGTGAATACGCGTTTGCTATTGGCCTGCCAGTTCCGTCGATACAGACGTCACGAGACTCGCAGGGACAGTTACCATACACCCCGCGTGTGTAGAGCGTTTACCACGAACTTAACGTAGCTTAGCACATTCTCCATCCTGAGGCTACTGTCGAAGACTGACTAGACACCAACACGGCGAAAGTGTTTACCACTCTGCTCTCCACACAAGGTACGCGCGCTGCCGGCTGCAGTGTCTCCCTGACCTGCCTACCCCCCCCCCCCCCCCTGCGGGTTCGGGGGTTAGAATAGGCCCGCGGTATTCCTGCCTGTCGTAAGAGGCGACTAAAAGGAGTCTCACATGTTTTGGCCTTATGTGATGGTCCCCTCTCGGGTTTGACCTCCATCTTTCTAAATTATTCCGAAGAGAGAGCCAATTGGGGAAGGGCGCCTTACATGGTGCACTGTATCCGTCGTGCAATTAGACCTTTAGCCGGCTTTCACGTCGTTGCAATGGTGTCCCGCTCGTTTTCGATCTTTAGGACGGGGATACGTCCCTGGGTGCGATTACCACGCTGCCCTCTGCAGTGTTTCTTTTAACTGCGACGACGACCTTGGACAGTTTTGCACCTAAGATCCAGCACGGTAGCCAGTCCGTTGTGGTGGGGCCGCCATGTACCCTCTTGGTTGTAGCCCCCTGACAACACAGGGATCGCTCTACTGATGCCTGCGCCGTTAACTCCCCACGTATGCCAAGGAGTAGATGCCTATCCTCCTGGGGTATCAGGACTCCCGGCAACGGCCATCCTGCCAGGTGGCCTTTGCTGTGGCTGGGTGGCGCCCGTGGGGAGGGCCCTTGGTCGGAGTAGGTGGCATCAGGGCGGATGACCCGCAATGAAGCGTGGTACATCATCTCTCGCTGGCGGCCAGCCGCCAGCAGTCTCTAAGCGTTCTCGGGCTCAATTTAATGCTCAGAAGTACGATCCGAAAACGTTCCCCTCCCTGGCCACGCCTTGGGAAGAGCGTAAGTCCCAGGATGGAGGTAACAGTTATTCGCCCCGATTCTTAGTTTGCACGAGAGCTGATGGGGAGTCTTTTCTCTCCACAAAGCCTCAGTTCTTCGTCGAGCATTTAGAGGACAAGTTTGGGGAGGTGGAGGGCTTGTCTAAAATGCGCTCTGGCTCAGTACTGATACAAACGGCATCCTCCGCCCAGTCACGCAGGTTACTTGCTTGTGACAAGTTGGGGGATGTTAACGTTACTATTACTCCCCATAAGAGTTTAAATATGGTCCAGGGTGTTATTTTCCATAGGGACCTCCTTTTGCAGTCTGATGACGAGCTGCGCGCCAACTTGGAACGTAGAGGTGTTCATTTCGTCCGGCGCGTTCATCGGGGTCCGAGGGACAATCAGGTTGCTACCGGTGCCTTCATCTTGGCCTTCGAGGGTGATACGTTACCGGAAAAGGTCAAGGTGATGGTCTACCGATGTGACGTCAAGCCCTATATCCCTCCCCGATGCGGTGCTTCAAGTGCTGGAAGTTCGGCCATATGTCTTCCCGCTGCACTTCCAGCCTCACATGTCGAGATTGCGGACGCCCATCTCATCCCGATACTCCATGTGCCCCGCCTCCCATCTGCGTCAACTGCGGGGAGCACCATTCACCTTGCTCGCCAGACTGCAGAATATTCCAGAAAGAGCGCAAAATCATGGAATATAAGACCCTGGACCGACTGACTTATACTGAGGCCAAACGGAAATACGACCGATTACATCCAGTGCGAATGACAACTTCCTACGCCGCTGCTACAACACCTGTGCTAGCCCCATCAGTTTCGCGCCTTCCGGCCGGATCGACGAGTGGTACAACTCCTCCTGCCCCCTTGCCAGTGGGGGGCTCTACCCACCGGGTTGCTCCTGTGCCACCTACCTCAGGAGCAACACCATCCCCCCCATCGGGGACGTCGGTCCCTGCTTCTAAGCCGGAGAAGTGTCCAACTTCTTCGGCTTCTCACGCTCGCCAGGGGTCCCTTGGGTCCCTCCCTTCCCAGGTTTCCACCGGCGGGAAGGCTGACGATCGACAGTGGCGTAAGTGCCCACAATCTGCAGGTCGAAGGGCTTCCCGATCCTCCTCAGTCCCGGAGACTGAATCGGTGAAGCCCTCCCAGCCAGTTAAACCCAAGGAGCAGCGTGAGAAATCAAAGAAGAGCAGCTCTAAGCCCAAGGAACGCGCGGTGGTAGCCACCCCATCGCTACCTTCTAGCTTTGCGTCTGAGGACGAGGTGGAGATTCTGGCGTCCGCTGAGGACCTCGATCTCGCCGGTCCCTCAGACGCCGTGAATAGCAATAGCAATAGCACTAGCACGGGTGCTCAATCGGAGGCAGCAGGTGACCCAGCGGCGTAATCTGCCGTCCCAGTCCCGGCACGCCTTTCTCAGCCATGGACAAAACCATCCTCCAGTGGAACTGCAGCGGTTTCTTCCACCATCTAGCTGAGCTCCGCCAACTTATCAGCCTTCACCCTTTCCTCTGCATTGCTCTGCAGGAAACTTGGTTTCCAGCAATGCGCACCCCCGCCCTCCGTGGCTATCGGGGTTATTATAAGAACCGAGCAGCTTATGAAAGGGTGTCTGGTGGCGTCTGCATCTATGTCCTTAACTCTCTTCACAGCGAGTCTGTCCCTCTACAAACAGCTTTAGAGGCTGTCGCTGTTAGGGTGTGGACGCCGCAGGCTCTTACCGGCTGCAGTCTTTACCTTCCACCGGAGGGTGATGTCGCGCAGCATGTCCTGGCTGCGCTGATAGCCCAATTGCCGCCACCTTTCTTATTACTGGGCGACTTGAACGCCCATAACCCTCTGTGGGGTGGGTCAGTGGCAACAGGTCGAGGCGCCACCGTTGAGCATTTATTGTCGCAGCTCGATCTGTAGATTTTGAATGATGGTGCCTCCACACACTTCAGTGTGGCACATGGCACCTACTCCGCCATTGACCTTTCAATCTGTAGCCCTAGCCTCTTCCCATCTGTCCACTGGTGTGTGCATGACGACCTGTGTGGTAGTGACCACTTTCCGATTTTTCTGTCACTACCACAGCGTCACTCTTCTGGGCGCCCTAGCAGATGGGCTATGAATAAGGCTGACTGGGACTTGTTCTCCTCCACTGCCGCTATTGAGCCTCTCTCAACTGATGCCATTGATGCGGTGGTTACATCGGTCACCGCCGGCATCGTCACTGCCGCCGAGTCTGCCATTCCCCGTTCTTCTGGGTCCCCTCGGCGGAGGGCTGTGCCTTGGTGGTCGCCTGAGATCGCTGAAGCGATTAAAGATCGCCGGCGGGCGCTCCAGCGTCACAAGCGACATCCCTCCATGGACCACCTTATCGCCTTCAAACGGCTGCGTGCGCGGGCCCGCCTCCTTATCCGCCAAGGCAAGAAGGAGTGCTGGGAGCGGTATGTGTCCACCATTGGACTCCATGTCACTCCATCGCAGGTCTGGGCCAAGATTCGACGGGTCTTCGGCTATCGGACCCCTGCCAGCGTCCCTGCGCTCTCACTGAATGGAGCAGTTTGTACTGACTCCGACGTCATTGCAAACCGCTTAGCAGAGCATTTTGCTATGAGTTCCGCTTCTGCGAATTACCCCCAGGCCTTCCGCTCCATTAAAGAGCGGATGGAACGTCGGAGCCTTTCTTTTCGCACCAACGCTTCTGAACCCTACAACGCTCCATTCAGTGGGTGGGAATTTCAGAGTGCCCTTGCCGCTTGCCCTGATACCGCTCCCGGGCCAGATCGCATCCACTGTCAGATGCTGAAACACCTTTCAGTGGACTGCAAGCGACGCCTCCTCGACCTTTACAACCGTCTCTGGGTCGAGGGTGAGTTTCCGTCGCAATGGCGGGAAAGTATTGTCATCCCCATTTTGAAACCTGGAACGAACCCTCTGGAGGTAGACAGCTACCGTCCCATTAGTCTCACCAACGTACTTTGCAAGTTGCTTGAACGGATGGTGAGCCGGCGCTTAAATTGGGTGCTGGAGTCTCGGGGCCTTCTGGCTCCGTCTCAGGGTGGGTTCCGTAAAGGCCGCTCCGCCACCGACAATCTGGTGAGCCTTGAGTCGGCCATCCGTACAGCCTTTGCCCACCGTCAGCACCTGGTCGCTGTCTTTTTCGACATGCGGAAGGCGTACGATACGACATGGCGTCATCACATCCTTTCTACGCTTCATGGATGGGGTCTTCGGGGCCCTCTGCCGATCTTTATCAGAAATTTTCTGTCGTATCGTACCTTCCGCGTGCAAGTCGCGGCCTCGTATAGTTCCTCCCTCGTCCAGGAGAACGGGGTACCCCAGGGCTCTGTCCTCAGTGTCTGCCTGTTTTTAATTGCAATAAACGGTCTCGCTGCAGCAGTAGGAAATTCTGTCTCCGCTTCCCTGTATGCTGACGACTTCTGTCTTTACTATAGTTCTATTAGCATTGCAGCAGCTGAACGTCAGCTACAGGGCGCAATCCGCAAGGCGCAGTCTTGGGCTGTAGCGCGTGGTTTTCAGTTTTCGGCTGCCAAGACCCGCGTGATGCATTTCTGCCGGCGCCGAACGGTCCATCCTGAGCCGCGGCTTTATCTTGCCGACGAACTTCTTGCTGTGGTGGAGACCCACAGGTTTTTGGGTGTCCTTTTTGATGCCCGGTTGACTTGGCTGCCTCATATCCGGCAGCTTAAACAAGCGTGTTGGCGGCATCTCAACGCCCTGCGTTGTTTGAGCCACACCCGCTGGGGCGCCGACCGATCTACCCTGTTGCGGCTCTACCAGGCGTTAATCCAGTCTCGCCTGGATTATGGGTGCCTAGCTTATGGCTCAGCATCCCCATCTGCGTTGCGGGTGCTGGACCCAATTCTCCACAGCGGGATACGCCTTGCCACTGGTGCTTTCCGCACCAGCCCTGTGGACAGCGTCCTAGTGGAGGCAGGTGTACCTCCACTGCGGTTCCGACGCCAACGTTTGCTGGCCGCTTATGCTGCCCATGTTTTTAGCTTGCCCGGGCATCCAAATTATCGTGTCCTGTTCCCGCAGTCAGTCGTCCATCTGCCAGACCGTCGGGCCCGGTCGGGTTGTCCGGTCGCCGTACGCATCAAGGAGCTTCTCTGCGGGCTTGGGTTTTTCCCAGTTCCACCTCCTTTCCGGGCGCCTCTGCGTACACCCCCGTGGTGTGTTCCTCGCCCTTGCCTTCGGCTCGGCTCGACTTGGCACAGGGCTCGAAGGACTCGGTCCCTCCAGAGGCATTCCGCCGCCGCTTTTATTCCATCCTGGCCACGTATCAGGGCTCTGGAATTGTTTACACCGACGGTTCGATGGTTGCTGGTCGTGTCGGGTATGCGCTAACTCTAGGGGACCATTCTGAACAACGGTCCTTGGCGGCTGGCTGCAGCGTTTACACTGCTGAGCCAGTCGCCATCTTTCGTGCCCTAGAGTATATCCGCTCCTGCTCAGGTGAGTCCTTCGTTATCTGTAGCGATTCCCTGAGCGGTTTACGAGCTCTCGACCAGTGTTTTCCTCGTTCTCGTCTGGTGATGGCTATCCATGAGTCCCTGCGTACTCTTGCGCGTTGCGGCCGCTCTGTGGTCTTTGTGTGGACCCCCGGTCATGTCGGTATCCCGGGCAATGAACATGTTGACCGCCTGGCGAAAGAGGCCACGAGTAAACAGTCTCTGGACGTTGGCCTCCCAGAGACTGATTTGCGGGCAGTCCTCCGCCGAAAAGTTTTTGCGCTTTGGGACGCTGAATGGCGCAATCGGATCATGCCCAATAAACTCCGTGCCATCAAGGAGACGACGACTGTGTGGCGGTCATCCCTGCGAGCCAACCGTAGGGACTCTGTCGTCCTCTGTCGTCCTTTGTCGGCTCCGCATTGGCCACTCCCACCTGACACAGAGTTATTTACTGCGCCGGGAGGACCCTCCTGTATGTCGCTGCGGGGCGGCTTTGACAGTGGCCCACATTTTGTTGGCCTGCCCCCTTTTAGCTGTGGTCAGGCAGACATTTGCGCTGCCTGATACGCTCCCTGCCCTCTTATGTGATGACCCTGGTATGGCTGACTTAGTTTTCCGTTTTATTCGGGCAGGGGGTTTTTATTATTTACTCTGAGTGTTTGTTCTGTTCTTTTGTGTTGATTCTGGCCATTGGCCTACGATTTTACGCTGAGTTTTTAATGTGTTCTCGGTGGTTGGCTTTTCCTTTTTATCTCTATGGTCGGCCAACCACTGTCACACTCTGTGTGATTTTAATTTGTTTCGTCTGATCTCTGTAGGAGTATTTCTTGTCCTGTGTCGTCTGACGTCTTTCCTGTTGTTCGTTTTTTTTATTCTCTTTGGGTGGTTTTACTTTTTTTTGGAAAAAGGGACCGATGACCGTCGCAGTCTGGTCCCTTTAATCCCCCCCAAACCAACCAACCACTGTGAGAAATCCTGACTTTTAGGTATGGCATCCATACTGATTAATTTGGATATTCAGAACTATGCAATTATTAATTATGGCAATTACATATTTGTTATTGATGTTGTTGGCCTCAGAAAATTTAGCCCATCGATAGTATGTCAACATACCCAGAAATTTATAGTGGTTTGGTCTCAATAAAAGCTGAAAATTAGGGCTTTTTGAAATCCTCAATTATATCTCCTGAAGTAATTACATTTGAGCTAAAATAAACATGTCTTGGAAATAAGCAAAAATTGGTCTACAGTTTGGAGATAATATACTTTTCTGAATCAAATCTATTAGCTCACTAGATTTTTTATGGATACCTTCTAGATTGGAAACTTTGATATAGTACAATAACTTTCAAAATACATAATTTCTGGCAAAGTTAATTAATACCAAACATTCAGAACAGTGAAATACATAAACGGAATAAATAGGTTTCACAGGGGAAATTAATTTACATTAGTTTGTAAATTCATGTAATTTGTGCTCAGATAACGGTTCTATTGCCAAAATTTTTGGTAAGAGTAACAGCAAGGGAGGAAAAAATTAGTACAAGATATCTGTTAAAAATTCTGAAACTTTGTCCACAAAATTTTTCTACACATACCTTTCATGGTCTCCTTCAAAATACAGTCTTCCACAATTGATACACCACTCCAAATGCCATTTCCACTTCTGGAAGCAGTCTTGGTATGCCTGTTGCTGGATCGCACGAAGTGCCACCTGTGAATTTCCTTTTCTCATCTGCTGTTGCAAGTCTTAATCTGTTTGATTGGATTTTCAAATAAAAATTTTAAAAAATTCCATATGTAAGGTCTGGAGATTATGGAGGATGAGGCAGCACAGGGATTTCGATTTTTGTGCAATAGTCACGCATCAAGAGCGATCAATGTGCTGGTGCTTCATGATTTGATTTGATTATTGGTCCTGTAGATCATAAAATTTGTACAGCAAAGTACATCATGATATAGGACAAGTCAATTTGAGAAACTATGTGAAGATGGTATATGATAAGAGATGACAATAGTGGCACATAACTCACATAGCAAAATACATATAGGATATATAGACAAAATATAAAAAAGGTGGTGTGTGATGAGATGACGGAGATGCATACTGCACATAGCAGAATATGAGATACAGACAGAATATGAGTTACAAACAATAATTAAAATATCTAAGTAGAAATATCTAAAAGTGAATATACAGCTTATTACAAGTAATTAAAATATTGTGGTACATAGTTCACATAGCAGAATACATGTATGAGATACAGACAGAATATAGATAAGATACAAAAATTATCTTACTAAGTAGAAACATCTAAAACTGAATAAACAGCTTATTGCAAGTAATTAAAATTTTGTTTCAATAAATTCAAGTATCGAATAGAAACAGTGATTTAGTAGCAATTCCTTGAATTTAATTCTCATTTTTGGGTTTTTGCTTGTTTTTATGTCTCTTGGGAGGTGGTTGTATATTTTAATGCCCATACATTTAACTGCATTCACATATAATTTTGTGTTGTGGGCTATAATTTGTAACTGTTTCGTTTCTGGTGTCATGTGTGGCGGTCTGCATTTCTGTCGAGGGTGTCAAAGTGCTGTACTGTAAAACAAGCTAGTTCCAATATATATAGGCATGGCAGTGGCAGGATTTTCAGCTGTTGAAATAGTGGTTTACAGTGTTCATTTCTTTTTACATTTCATTATTCTTACTACTTGTTTTTGTAACTTGAAAATTGTGAGAGAATCGGAGCTTTCCCCTGAAGATTAGGCCATAGCTCAAGACAAACAGGGCATGGTACACCAGCTTCAAGGTATCTACACTGGCTGTGTCTTTTAATGATCGTAATAGATATCAGGTTTTACTAAGCTTTTGAGACAGTGCCTCAATATGTGGTTTCCAATTTAGGGTGTTGCTCATGGTAAGTCCAAGAAATTCGGTATCCTGCCTGTTTGTAATGTCATCTTTGCCGATAGCTATAACTACATTGAAGGGGGTTAGATTTTGTCTAGATTGGAAGTTCATACTTAGTTTTTTGAGTATTTATGAGTAGTCCATTTGCTTCAAACCACGATTGTAAATGACAATTAGTTTCATTAATTGCATCTTGCAATGTCACCTCTACTGGTTAGCAGGATATTTGTGTTGTCTACATACAGAAAAGAGCTGGCATTTGGTATGTGTTCTGGGAGATCATTTATGAACAATATGAAAAGAACAGAGCCAAGGACAGATCCTTGAGGGATGCCATTTGTTGTGTGTAGTATATATGACCTGCCATGCCTGAATGTCTCTTTTCTTATTTCTACATATTGCTTTCTTTGACTAAGATAGCTATGGAACCAATTGTGGGCTACACCTCTAATCGCATACTTACGGAGTTTCATAAACAGCAGCTTGTGGTCGACCATGTCAAAGGCCGTGGACTGATTAAGAAATATACAGACAGCAGGTTGTTTATGGTCAACGAAACTTGAGCACTTAGAAATGCATACAGAGCATGTGTGGTGGACCTATTTTTTCTGAAATCTGTATTGGGAAGATGTGAGTATGTTGTACGAATTTAAACATATTTCTAATCTAGTTAACATACAGTATTCAAATATTTTTGAGAAGGCAGATAGTATATCAACTGGCCTATAGTTTGTCATGTCCGTTTTCTCTCCCTTCTTGTAGAGAGGTATAGTTTTAGCAAGTTTTAGCTGCTTTGGAAATGTTCCCTCCAGAAATGAGGTATTTATGATATTTGACAGGGGTCCACTGATGTAATTTGAACACTTATGAAATAAGAAGCACGGTATCAGATCATGCCCTGCAGAATAAACCTTTTTGACTCTTTCTTTTTAAATAATACCTTCAATTTCATACAGTGTTGTAGGAGATAGGAAAACGGAGTTCAGAGGAGTATTATTTTTGAGACAAGAGTGTGCAGTGTTGAAGAGTTAGTTAGATTTGTGGGAGGAGAGTGAACAGTATTTGAAGAGTTGGTTAGGAGATTCGTGGAAATTTCTGAAAAATAGATGTTGAACTTATTGGGAATTTTATATGCATTTTCAGTCTTTTGTTCTTCTATATTTAGTGTGATTTTATCCTCTATCCTTAACTTTCTACCAGTCTGTTCATTTACTATACCCCAGATGCTCTCCTGTATGTGTTCTTGTAATTTTTATAGTATACCTTTTACTCTTTGGATTTGCCACTGTCCAATTTGCTAAGTCTGTGCAGCAGCCTCATCTTTTCTGATGCAGTTTTAATACCTTTTGTGACACAAGCATTCTGTTTTTTGTTAGTGATGGTCTTTGTTTTCTCTGGGAAATGGCAGTTAAAGTAATATTCAAATATCTGCAGAAAATGGTCATATTTTTCATTTGTTGTTGAGGAAGTAAATACACTTTGCCAGTCTTCTTTCTCTAAGCTAAGTACAAAGTTGTTTGTTGCTGTCACTATAACTTCTACATTTAATAACCGTTTCTCCTGTTGGGAGTACATTGAGTGGTGGATTAAAACATATTGTTACTGCACTGTGATCTGAAAAACCAACATGATGCAAGAGCCTTGAAGTGCCTCCCCACATTCCAGGCTATTTCCTTCTCACACTTTCTTGCAAGTCTTGCAACATGTACCATTAATATAATTAACGGTTCATCCCTGAGGCACAAATTCATGATGAACTAATCGTTCAAAGTAAAAAAAAAAAACTATTGGCATGGCTTTGACATTTGACTTGACCTGACTGTTTTTTTGGTCTCATTGAACCTTGGTATCAATAACATAACCACAGACCCACACCTCATCACCAATTATGATTCTCTTAGAGAACATCCCATTCTTATTTGCGCAATCCAAATGTTCTTCATAGATTGAGAGGTGAAGGTCTTTCTGGCTTTGCCTCATGAGCCATATAACAAACTTGGCAACATGATGCAGTCAAAGAAGATAGCAGGATTTCATGACATGATCCAACTGAAATGTTACATTCTGCAGTCGGACAGTCTATCTCGACTGCTACACACAGTTTCGTTGACGTTCCTTACATGAGCATCATTGGTAGACATTGAAGGGCATCCCCAGTGAGGGTCATCTTGTCCAGCTATTTTTAAACTGTGTGAACCATTTGTAACACTGAGTATGCCTTAAGCACTCATCACTGTAAGTGTCCTGCATCTTTGGTGTGTCTATGTAAAGGTTTTGAGTTCCACACACAATGCAGACATAATTTGCATTCAAACTTTCTTTTCCACAATTGTTTTCTTATCTTCCATTATTTGTTGTTAATGGATTGGCTAGATTATCTCTTTCTCATGGCTACTACATTTGATGTCACTAAAGAGTGAAAAAGAACATCCATTATCAAGAACACAAGACAAAAATACTTTGTCATTGATAATGAGATGGCGAACCATTTAGGCTTGATGTCGTTCCCTTCCAACAAGTCCTCTTACATCTTTTGAGACGTACAAAACCAGTACTGCTAAATCTGACCACCTATACCCTATCCCTTACATAAGCTACCAATTGTTCTGTCATTCTTGCAAGGGACTGTAACTCATGATTATTTCCTGGGTTCATGTGTGTAATGTCTATGATCTTTACACCTCTCTGTGGCATAAATACGTGGGTAAGACTTTCTACTGAATCTCCTCTTATTGCTTCTTGCTGCTGCTACTACTACTACTACTACTACTACTACTACTATTATTTCTCTTTCCTGTCTCAGATGTTTTATTATTATTATTATTATTATTATTATTATTATTATTATTATTATTATTATTATGTCCTTTTGGGCTTGAAGTGTCCGGTCTCTGGAATTTAAATGGTAGGAAGGGTAAATTTTCACAACTCAGTAGGATTCAGTTACTTACTCTGTATAGCTGAAGTCAGAGCTTCATTAATCAGTTCTACAGGACTATGTGGATTATCAGCAAGCATGTTTCCTTTTGAGCTATGTATCCTTAGAAATGGGCAAGACTTACAAAAATCAGATTGTTCAATATTTCTGAGCATGAAGATTCCTTTGATATGAGCTTGCATTGGTTGTGACCAATAGACCAGCAAGAACACAGTACGTGCGACTCTCTTCAAATAAGAGGCCTGGGTGCTGGTAGCCACTTCCCCTTTTGAAGAGCAGCACATCAACCTTGAGCTTGTGAGCTATAGTGTGAAGGGGGCCAGTGAATAATTGAACTGTTCTAGCAAAGTGTGTGGGTTTATACTCTTACCAGTGTTCTGAAAGAATTCACATTTCCAGGACAGAAAGGAGTAGTTCTGTGCTGCCTGACGTGGCATGCATCCTAAACATACGTCTTGCAGGTCCTCTAATCTCCTTTCGGTACAGTTATTTGTCTATACATAACAGTATTTTTTTTGGCTAACTTTTGTTTTTGCACCTACCCGTAAACAGTAATTTTTAGTGCGTTCAGAAAATTTACACCTTTCATAAACTATATTTGTTATATAATTGTAAACTTGATGTACATACAATCATCATAATCCACTTGCAAGATACCTTAGTCACCCCCCGATGGGTCAGCTAATTTTAAAGTGTAATTTATATTATATTGATCATACTACTTTGACTTAGAATTCCTACCACAAGCTATTCTAGCAGTTCTATAGTGTGTTCGTTATTGAGGTCCTTGTGAAGAGGGAGAACAAGCAGATGTAGCAGGTTTCCTTCCTCAACATGTGTGGATCGATCAGTTGCCTCCAGTTCATGTTTCCTCATTTTTCCTGATAATCTTTAAGGATGGGTCTTAGTCTTCTCTTCTATCCCCTGGATCATGCACTTCTGGATGCGGAGCTGAAACCCACTATCTGGCATTCTCCAACAGGAACGACTTGGACTTAAACTTTTTAGAGTCCTGTGTTCTATACACTATGTAGGCATTGAATAGGGCACAGTTGATCAACCTGAGGACTACTTTCTTACTCAACAAGAGGACTACCTACTTGGTCAATTTGACAATCCTTTCTCAGGACTGAGTAGTATGGCAAATGTTGGTCTGCTGTGTCCACACCCTTCACGTGTTTATTCTATTGAAGGATACAGTCAGGCTTTTTTACAACACGTCTCTTGCTTTCTGCTCTTCATCATTGCTGGATGTACAGTGCCAGCCATTTGCACCACTGCCTGTCCTTCCAAACCATGTTAAACCACATCTCCCTTCTGGCAGTATGCCCTTTCCCTTTGAGATTTTTGCAGTAGTTTAAAACTCAGGTGGTAGTACCATATTGACCCTTATTACCCGCAGACCCAAGTCTATGTGCAAGCAGGTCATTGCAGTTGTGACACTGTTACAGTAGTTGTCCTGACAGACACTGTTACACTTCTTGCCCTGATATACAGGGCGAGTCATAAACGAGGAAAAATGTCGTGCAAATTGTCACACTGAGCTACGAACATAAATTAGTTTTCTGCATGTTCCTATGTCAATAAATGACAATGCAATTGAATAGTAAAAATCTGGAAATATGAAGTGGACTTTTGGGTGTTACTGTGTGCCGACATTGGCCAAGGGGACAGATCAGAGAGTTGTATGTAGTCTAGCCACTCAAGAGAAGGAGAGGCATACGGCGTCCCCGCAACAGTATGCGTGATACTGTGAGCAATGACAGCACCCACATCTATATTGTCCCGGTTGCACTGGCCGGTATTGTGTATCATGGCTAGTTGGCATAGGGAAAGGAACGTGAGGAGGGCCTGCACTACTGTACATGCATGTTTTATAATTTTTGTGTCCCAGACTTCGTTTTAAGAGTGTACATAGATGCAGAATACAAAATACAACTACACAGGTATGTGTCAGTTAATTCAAACGAGTACAATACAGCTGCACAAATAGAAACTAACAAACACATGACCAGAAGCTGGTGTCGGTTTATAAGTATGGTTCGAAATTAAAGCCATGGTGTGTGTGGCAAAGTTCAACTCTTTGCAGGAAGGATTGCTGATAATATCACGGGCATGTTGTATTCTGCGTTGAAGGGTGTTGACATCAACAACCTCTACTTCATAAATCAGATTTCAGATGGCCCCACAAAAAGAAATTTGGTGGAGTTAGGTCTGGCGATACTGCTGGCCATGCTACAGGGCGTCCATGACTGATCCATTTCGAAGGAAAGGCATTGTCCAGTTGGCGTCACACTGTGCCGCTGAATTGAGCGGGAGCACTATCATGCACGTACCACAGGTTCATACAAGATGCCAAACTAACGTCTTCCATTAATTCCGGTAATGTAGCATCCAGGAAATGTAGATAAGTCTCCTGTAAGCCTTTGTGGTAGCACATGTGACACTGAGATGATCAATATACATCAGATATTGACACTGCATTGTTGTTGATACCCTCATATCACTGTGCTGTGGGGGTTTTCTTCCACCCACTCATGCCAATTATGCGAATTCACTATACCCTCCTTTGTGAAATAGGCTTCATCGGTAAACAGTATTGTTCATGAAAAATGCTGGTCATGGGTCTGACACCATAGGATAAAGTTGCAGAAGTCCAGCCGCCTCTGGTAGTCTTCCAGCAATAAACTGTACCTTCTGCATGCAAAAGGGATGGTAACTGCTTCTATGGAGTACTCACATAACAGTAGATTGTGACATTACAACCACAGTGGCAAGAGACCTGGTGCTTATTGTTCGGTCCTCCACAACAGTTTGTAACACTTTCTTTGTCATCCACACTGTACGTCGACGGTTGGTCACGAGCACTAAATCCTGGAGGTGCTACACGTGCACCATACTCAAAGTGCCTGTCCACAGGGTAAAATGTTTCTGAGGGTGGAAGGCACTATCTAGGAAACATCTCATGATACAGTTGCCTTACAACATCTGCTCTTCCATCTGCAGACCCGTGTGTGAGGTGGATGTCGGTGTATTCATTTGTGAAACTTGCCGTGGTACTGTAGTAGCACTGCAACGCGCCCATTAGCAGCTGTCGACGCCCCGAGTATCGGGTAGAGTGAGCAGCGCAGAGGTGTTGTAGACATGTCGTGCACGCCATGGTTTTACTTCCACCATTGACCACTCTTGCCGCTTACAGGATGCACATTCCCTAACATGGGACTGTCAACTCTGTTATCGCCGGCAATGTGTGATTCACAAGTTCTGATACAATTTCACATACATTACAATGGGATTTGTTCTTCCTGTATTTTTCTAATGCTGGCAGATACACATCAGCTCATTGGTGTGTCATGTGTTGTATTTATGGGTGAATGACATGTCATGATCGTGAGGCTCGTTGGTATCTCGTTCAGTGGTTAACAGGTGTTTTTGTTTTACGTACACAGTACACTGAGGAAAATGAAATTAACAACAGTGTGTCATGTGTTGCATATAGCAGCATGCAGTCTTACACATATTTTTCCTCATTTATGACTCACCCTGTACATCTAAGTCTGGTGCCAGTATAGAAAAAAGGTTTCATCCACTCTTTCCATTCCCACTATATATTTCCGTGTTACACTTACAACCTGTTGTGGCCCCACATACCACTGACCCAAGTTGCCATATTTCACCAGCTTTCCAGGACCATAGAGCCAGAACTGTCGGCGGCCTCTCAGAGGTATTGTGGCTTCCTCAAGTGATATATCCTGGGTGGGTTTATGTACTGTCTGCAAGGGATCCACAAAATGCTGGAGAAGTGGTTGGGCCTAAGTAGGCTGTTTGCTGGAGCATCCTGTCTTGAAGTGTGGGAAAACTGCCACACATTCAGTATCTGTACCCATAGATAGCGACTCATCAGCTATCTGATAAGTTTGTCAGGGTCTGTCCTCTAGTATTCCTGATAGCTGTTCTTTCTAACTTGTCCCTTCACAAATATGATTACTAAACTTTCATTTCAGGAACTGAAAAGTGTAAGGCACAACATGCACCCTATGACAAGCAGCTAGATGTTGTAGCACAGTCAGTTTCTTGGTCCCTACTTCTGATAAAATGCTGATGTGACTGCCTTCATATTTGCCACCTGAAGACTACCTGTATGTGGAAGCTTAATGTTCTCAGCTTCCTGACCCACACATTTTGAGGTGCAGACCATGCTACTCTTCCACACCTTTATAGTGTTCTGGTTTACGGTTGTCAGGTTTACAGCTCAGCGGCTCCCTCCACTCCGAAACTACTTGATCCTGTTCATTATTAAGGCATGCATCTGGCTATCAGTGTCTTTCACAGTAGGATCAACAACAATCATCTCACAGGAGCAGGGATTCTCCTCCACAAATACAATGGAACAAGCTCCTGGTTTCTTATGCAATCACCATTCGACAATTCCCTGACTGTATCCTGTCCTCCCTCTGTCGGGATCTCCATCCCACTCATGGGAATGTGCCCCCTGTATCCCCCACCCATTTTTTGGATGGTGCCTTGACCACAGATTAGGACTGACCTACTCTAGGGTCCTAAGGACTCAGTTGCCTCTATGGTCTTCTGGTGTCTTGTACGTTCCATCCTTGCAGATTTATAGGGTGCCATCGACTTGTACACTGATGGTTCTAATGCAATAGATAAAGCAGGATATGCTTTTACATCCCCTATTGGTATAGAACACCATTTACTGCCAGGATCAAGTAGTGTGTACACAGCAGAGTTGCTAGCCATTAAAATTGCCCAGCATTTTATTTCTCATGCCTCCCTCCAGTGTTTTAATATGTACTGACTCCAATGAGTAGCTTGCAGGCTATAGACTGAAGCTCTTCTTGTCACCCTTTGGTCTCTGCTATCCATGAACACTCTTCCCTTGGCTACACTGCCAACTCCATTGCCTTCCTCTTAGTCGCAGGGAGTGAATTGGCTGGCCATTTGGATAGAGGCAGATACTTACCTCATTCCATTTCATGACTCCAGGTGTAGATATGTGAACACACTTCAAATTTCTCTGCCCAATAGTGGAATGACATCTTGTGCACAATTGCTCCCAGTAATAAACTCCACACAATCAAGGAGACTATTGCAGTTTGGTGCCCTTCCTACTTGGCTGAACCATTGTTTCCTTGTGTGATGAGCCACCTTCAGAATGTGGCTGTGGAGCCTAACTGCCATTACCCTATACATTGGTGAAATGTCCCCTTGTTTGGGTTCTTTGTGCTGATAATAGCCTTCCAGATTCCTGGTCTTTAATATTAGATGATGCACAGATTGCTGAACTGTTCCTCAGTTTCCTATGTGAAAGTGGTTTTTATTTTCAGTTATAAGGTTTTGCTGTACCAGTACTCTTGCAGCAAGGCAGGGTGATTGTGGTTGGGGCCTCTCTCCACGTTTTCTGCACCCCATTACACTCCCCTGTGCAAAGATCTCCCTTTTATCCCTCTGTTTCCAAGTTTTTAGATTTGGCCTGCCCTTTCATGCCTTTTACTGTGGTGTTAGCTTCCTTGCTTTATAGCTTCCCCTCTGACTAGATCTCCCCACTTTCAGCATACCCTCTATCCTACAGAAGCAGCTTTTGAATTGCAGGACTGATGGCCTCCCCATTTAGTCCCATAACACCCCATCAATCGATTGGTCAGTCAATGTTACCTTTTTGTTATTCAGTCTCTTTCTCATGGTGTAAGACTAAACGAAAATGGCGGAGCTGCCACTGAGAGATGAAGATGGCAGCTACAACAAACTCATTTTTAGTTTCTTAGTAAAACATGGGGTCAACTAGATTACTGTAGAGATGCCCATAAAGAATATGTACAACCATAAAATATGTTCATACAATGAGCCATAAGGCCCTCACATTTTCAGAAAGTCAAAATGCACAGGTGAGAGACCATATGTCAGTCATCCTCAATTTACAGTGGGAACACACAAAACCAATACAGCTCACAAACATGTTTACAGATCATGCCATTAAGTGGTCATCAGACGAACAGCAATAGCTTTCATCTCAATTTAGTGATGGTGATCCTCTCGGGGAAAGTGAAAATTATTTCCTCATCAGTAGACACTATTCATGTCTTGCCAGTAGGACACTGTATGAATCAGTTTTTAAACAGTAGTTAAGATCTTAACACAAGCCAAAACAACACACTGCCATATAATTTGGCTGTCTTTAAAGTGGCTGAACTAGAAAACACCGGACACGTGTGCCTCATTATCAATCACAAATCGCTGGGGAACCACTCGCAGTGGAGCTATAGCAGTCCTGAACAAGCCATCCCAACAGAGACCACACAAGGCAATGATATGACAAACCAGCTATGACAACAGATTGTGTGCTTACTGCAGGAACAATTCTAATCATTGGACAACCATGGCACACCCAACATGTGGAACGAAACCCTGTTCACACATTACAGTGGAATCACTCCCCATGGAGCTGTACTAGATTTCCGAACACCTGACGCAAAATAGGCCAGAAACACACAAGCCATTTACTCTTCCTACAAAAGCACATCAACTACTGCACTAGATTTAAGACACAGGCAAAAACTAATCTAGTGGTGGTAGAACCATACTGAGGCTACACAGTCCTTCCACATTTCAAAATAATTCAACAAATGACAACAGGAGACTGAATAATTCAAAATAATTTCCACTTTGAGTGGAGTATATTCCACCAATGCATAACTTTATTAGCTAAACACACACTCAAGATAGCAGGTGTAAATACAGTCCAACTGAACACTTCACACACAGAAGCAAGACTAGAGAAATGAACAAACACATAGCTGATGGTAACTAGAAAAAGGCTACTAAACAGCAGAAGTCCACTACATTGCCCCTAAGGTTGTGATACCGTTCCTGTCACATGAACAACTCAACACAGCACTACTGCTTTGGCAACACAGTTAGATGACCAATACTACCATCTACTTCCATGCTGAATCAAGTTACGTGAGAAGTTACATCCAAAACATTGCACCTGTCTTTGAAAGTTACAATCTGTACCATTTTTCTCATCTTTTAGCCACAAAACAAATTGCTTGTGTTTTTCACATGACACTAATCCTCTAAAGATTTTTAGTGCTGTAGCAAAGACTGCCCTGTGCCTGTCTCCTGGTTTTATCCCGTCTAATGCATGTTGTACCACCACCTCTTCATTATGCTGCGAAACAGTGCTCTGGCCTTTTTGTGGACCTTATTCACATAAGTACTAATTGTTTCTTCCAACCCTTGTTCACAGCCATACATTGAGCATACCAGCTGTTTGTATGCTCTGTGGTATCATGTTATTGCAGATTACAGCCCTTGTTTGATAAATATCTTGTTTTTGCTCAAGCACCTACAGTATCAACTTATTGTTACCCATATTGCAATGGCTAAAACTCACAGCACAGCTAGAGATTCCCATTACTTAGATGTGAGCTGGGATGTCCACTAGGTTGTCTAACAATGAAATCACCGACATCACTCCACATTTCATTACATACTCTCACGGGATGTGGCAATTCTGTAAACATGGTACTTTGCACCGTTTATCTAGAAGCTAATGTCAGCCCAAATTTTCTTTATCAGGTTTGATCCTGTCATTTTACTTAGCCAGTGCCTAATATCCGTTACTTCCTTCTGAAATTCCTGTATATCATCGCTAGCGACACCTGCTACTCTAGTAACATGATAGACTAGACTTGCAGTCACCTAATTTGACCAGAAGTGAGACTGTATTCAAGAAATAAGACATTCCCATTGTAGTTCCCAGTCTCCAGTGAAAGCCCAGGAACTTGATACCATCAGATCTTTTACATGCTGGTTATTTAGTATCACCGAGTATTCCTTTGGTGTTTTGTGCCTTGATGTAACCTACATAAAATTTATCTTGCTTAGGTTGGCAGTGATGGGGTTAACACTGAACCAGTTAAACTTTGTTTGTTGTTGCTTACTGTGTTCAGATGACCACCTACCCCCCCCCCCCCCCCAAACACCAATGCATCACTATGACTAGTGGACTAACCGGGTTTGTGACACCAAACAGCAGTCAATGTAACCTTTCTAATGGCTTCCAGGGCAACAAAAATTTGATTTTCAATATTTTTTAAAATTCAGTGAAGAAATTAATCAGCTCACTGACACAATTTCTCTATGTAATTTATGATAAAAGTTTGATCTAACAGTGTCTCTTCAGGAAGCATAGGTCATGATGCAGAAATTAGCCACACTATATTCATGAATTGTTTCATAATGAGGGTACTTAGTGACTCGCAACAATCTGTAAACATAATTTCAAACCCCCCCTTTCTAATGTTTTCTCACTTGCATGCTTAATGTGAGGCATTTAAAACATTAAGAGCTTAAACCTCAGGTTGCTTTACAAATGAACTAAAAATGTGGGAGCTGGATTGGATAAAGGATTGGATGTTTACTATTTGGTTTCTAATTTCTACAAATGCTTCTGAGCGAAATTTTTTCATGTTTTTATTTGGCACTGTTTAATATTTTCAACATCTGCTTGAGATTAAATACATTTTCCCATTACAACTGTATGATCAATTGGACTAAAAAAAGTGCTATGCAGTAACTGGTCAGATTATTATCCATGATGCTTGGTGATTACAGTTGTACTAATTCTCATAAACATGATTATATTATGTTTAGTTTGACTTAACTGCCAGCTCTATTTATGAAATTAGCTGTATCTAGCTGCTTTATCAGTTATGCACTCTACTTTCACTTTGAACAGGCAGAGAATTGCATTGTTTGTTGTGCCAATATGTCAACAGTTAATGTATATTCCTTGTTACAATAGCTTCATGAACTACATGGCATAACTAGTAACTTAGGTATGGCACTTTTTTTTTAATAAACAGTGTATGTTTGTAGCTATTGTAGAGCTTATACACACAACTTGTAATTGAGAACTGGTGGCCTTGTATTGTTCTATTGTGCTCACATGTTGGCACAGTGTGTAATTACTTGTCACTATTTACATCATTTTTTTGCATACCTTCTGTATGCTTTCATTACTGTTATTGTACACTGCATTGTTTTTCTCCTGGTCTAATGCTCTTTGTAAGTCATATGTAATTCCATATAAAAAAAAGATGGTGCTGCACAGTGGTACACCCAGTCTTGTAATAACACCATCTGCTGTTAAAAATTTGTAGCATTCTGCAATGGTCAATAATCTTGAATAAGTCTGGTAATGTCTGTTTAGTTCACAACAAGTAACTATTACGTCCTGTGGTCCATGTAACTACATCTGCTGGTCACATACAGTTACAGAGTACAGTGACAAATGCTGAATCACCTGTTACTGGATCAATACACACATTTTACATTGTCAATGATTTTCCCCTCAGTGACCTAGTCAGAAATTTCCAGATGATGCATAATGTGAGATTTTAACACTCTAGGCTACCATAATGCTTTCTTTTAATTTCATCATGTGTATTTCAATTTAAGGCCCAACACAATGAATGTATTACATTCATTCTTTTGTTTCTTTAAGCCCTTAAATTATTCACTGTATAAACTTCATTTCTGTGTTCTTAAACAATCATAATTTAATGTTATGACACCTGTTATGTCATACAAGATAATTATTTTTAGTTAGGTACTGGTACATAACATAGTAATGTGAGCAGTTTCCTATTAATAACTGTAATGTTGTTTTCAGTGTAATCTTAATTTTCTGTGTAGGTGCAGAATAATATATTGCTACTCTTGTGCTGTTTCAACCACTATGTTTTCACTCTTTTGTAGTGATTACTTAAAATTCATGTGCCTTGTATAAAAAATTTTGCTCTAAATATATTTGTGTATACTGTTGGGGTTCAGTTGCAAATTGATAAAATGAGTCAGTCATTGTACATATAGAGTAATCAAAAGCACTCTGTTATTCTCCAGTACTGGTCCCCTGTTCATATGTCGCCCACCTTCTGCCTTACGCAGACAAGTAATCTGAGAGTTCTGTGGTTCTCATATTTTGATATGTTGTCTTGCAATGCAATGTGATTGTGTATGTGTGTTTCAATGATAAGTTACTTGACAAGAGTATTTGACTCATGTATTTAAACTATTTCATAATGTTTACCTTTATGGAAAATAGTATAGTCTAACATACACTGAAGTGCCAAAGAAACTGATATAGGCATTCATATTAAAATGCAGAAAAATGTAAGCTGGCAGAATATAGCCCTGTGGTCAGCAAAGTCTGTATAAAGCAACAAGTGTCTGGCGCAGTTGTTAGGTCAGTTACTGCTGCTACAATGGCAGGTTATCAAGATTTAAGTGAGTTTGAACATGGTGTTATAGTTGGCACATGAGCGATGGCACACAGAATCTCTGAGGTAGCAATGAAGTGCAGATTTTTTCCGTACAATCACTACACAAGCGTATCGTAAATATCAGGAATTCAGTAAAACAGCAAATATCTGATATCACTACCGAGGGAAGAAGATCCTGCAAGAATGGGACCAACAACAACTGAAGAGAATCGTTAAACATGACAGAAGAGCAATCCTCCTGTGATATGGTCTTTCGGAGTGGAAGGCCCACTTGTGCTCCCCTGACACAAAGCTTTACGCCTTGCCTGGGCCTGTAGACACAGACATTGGACCGTTGACTGGAAACGTGTTGCCTGGTTGGACGAGTCTTCTTTCAAATTGTACTGAGCAGATGGACGTGTATGGGTATGGAGAAATCATGAATCGATGGACTCGTGTCGGCAGGTGACTGCTCTAGCTGGTGGAGGCTCTGTAATGGTGTGACACACATGCAGTTGGAATATGGTACCTCTGTACATCTCAATACTACTGACAGGTGACACGTATGTAAGCATCCTGTCTGATCACCTGCATCCATTCATGTCCATTGTGCATTTCGACGGAGCTGGGCAATTCCAGCATGACCATGAGACATTTCACACATCCAGAATTGCTACAAAGTGGTTCCAGGGACACTCTTCAAACACTTCCACTGGCCACCAAACTCTCCAGACATGAATATAATTGACCATATCTGGGATGCCTTGCAGCGTGCTGTTCAGAAGAGCTCTTCACCCCCTCATACTCATATGGGTTCATGGACAGCCCCGCAGGAGTAATGGTGTCACTTCCCAGTGACTCCGTGTCATGTCGTGATGCAGCATTTCTGTGTGGTCGCGGGGGCCATACACAATATTAGGCAGGTGTAAGTTTCTTTGGCTCTTCGGGGTAGAATACACAAAAGCACTTAGTAGTTTCTTTCTCCAGCAATGGTAGCCTGTTCATGTTTGCCTCCCACCTTCTGCCTTAAGCACACACACAATTAGATTGTTGTATGGTTACACTGTGAAGCATCTCATATTTTGATACATTTTCTTGCAATGTAATGTTGTGTATGTGTGTTTCAGTGGTAAGTTACTTGTCATGAGCATTTGATTAATGTATTGAAACATTCTTCATAATGTTTACATCTAAGGAAAGTAGTATAACATTATACATCCAATATTTCTAAAAATGATTTCATTACATTGGACTTCACCCATACTAATGCTTGAGCCCCTTATGATGATTGTGATTTTGACTTAAGTTTTGATTTGTGCACAGGTTTTTGATTGTTCATGTGGCGCATATATATATATATGAAGCATGTGTGCTGTGTACATACAGTTGGGTCAGGGTAGAATTTTTAGCTAAAAAATCGCTTTGTTGAACGTAGCCATTTTACTTTCATACTCATGAATGGTTGTGCGACACATTTATTAGAAATAGTTCCATGTTGCTATGTACATGCATGATCTTTGTATGATATTTGGCCAGTTTTCTTGATGAATTGTTAGATCATACCTGTGCACCTGACAGCCAGTGTATAACTTAAATACTGGATCTTATGTTAACTGTTTTATAACAGTTTGTGATACTTATTCTTCATATATGGAGAAATGTATAACATCTGATGTGATAATTTTTTTGCAAGTGTCTGAAGATGACTGTGTAATCTCATTGGATCTTGAATTCTGTTTTGTTACATTGTGTTCTGTTACGTCGTTCATACAGTACTGTGAGCATCATCATTGAACAAAACTAGTTATCATAAGTATTCGAAGACTGCTTTCTCATGCATTTTTCCAAGGCAGTACTTACTTAATCTCAGTGTACCTAAATAATGTTTCTGTATGAAGATAAAATATGTATTATTGCCAGTAGATGCACTTAAATGTAATTGTCTATCCTTTGCTCTATGTGTATCCTTCCCCATCATGATAGGTGGCTTCCTCTCATTATGGTCTCTTGCTCTTCTTTTCTAACATCTCCCTATGTATCATTCTCTGCTACTTGAGGATAGAACTATTAGTTACATAAGCCATAGTTTTTAATTCTATTTTTACTTTGTTACCATGAATGTATTTATATGAATTTTTGTCTTCATATTTTGTTAGTATGTCTGACATATTAATTAAACAGTTAGTGTAAGTAGTACAAATTTTTCCCCATTGGTTTACATTCTAATAACTTAAAATACTATTCACTAATAGTTATCAAAGTAGTTCCTGAAAATGGAATTTGTGATGTACTTTGAGTAGTCCTCTTGATAATGAAAAATACTGTTCCTGAGTTCAGAGAGAACTTCCAAATATTGGTTCCATAAATTTATTGTAATTGACATTTGTATTATTCGATACATCATTTGAATTTGCCCTCTTTGAAAGAAGACAGCAATATTTCACATAAAAATGTCTGAGATATTTACATCAACGTTCTTACGAGCATGACTGAAACAAAACAGGTGTCTGTACTTAACAGAATTTGGTAAACAGTAGCCTGCAATAAGCATCTGTACTCAACATTGTAAAATTTAAAGTTGTTAAATAATGGCAATGTTACTGTGAAAGTGATCACTGTTCCTTTGTATACACTGATGTAAATGGGCTGTAACACTAGGATTACTTACAGAATTTGACACTCCTTAACAGAGTAACATTTCTTTCTAATGTCAGTCTGACTGCTAATATCTGTAAACAAGATCTGACATTGCTTCCTCTTGTGTCAGACTTCAGTCTTCTTTCCTGTCGGTCTCCCTTGGCCAACTCTTGTTGTTTTCGACCCCGATGGTATTAGGTTGCGAGGCCGGAGGGTGTCTTTCATTTTCATTCTCTAATCTTTCTTGGGAGGAGGGGGGTCCAGCTCTGGCATGGTGAAGCCTGCCTTATTTTGGAGCAAACCCACAACACAGTGTGTGCCTCCAAGCTGGGAGCTATGACATAAGCCTGATAACCTGCACTTGTAAAAAATTTTGATAATTGCCGTCCTGAAAACAATCCTCATATATAAAGGTAGAGTAAGAGATGGTGAGGTCACAACAGGCCAAAATGTCTTTGTGAACAGCAGGATTTTTATGAGCTTACTCTCGTGCAAAAGCACTCTGGATTTGGAATAAAATGTAACCACAGTTGAAGTTTCTCTGCATGAAGTAGTTGTGATGGATAAAGCTTCCTACTGCATAAGGAAGCATCTGTACTAGAGGTGTAAACCATGTCAAATGTTAACTGTGGCTGCACTTGGAAGTGTCATCACCAAAAGATATAATGGTGAATATTGGAAACGTGTAATCTTATGGTGCCGCCATTACTACAGGATAATCTTGGAGACTTGCACAGCACTGAAGTGACCTTGATACCTAGTGAACAAATAAGTCAGACACAGCCGACTGCTGTTCCAACATACTAGTGACAGTGTGCACCAGGCTGGAGATTAATCATGAACAAACTAATACTGTGGCTGCCGGATGTGAAGAGACCACTGTAAAAATGAGGGCAGAATGCTGTGTGAAACAGTGCTGAAAGTATTTGAGGTACTGATATACTTCTTCCCGAGTCTCTCTTCAGACACAGCCTATCAAATGGTACCATTTTCAGTCTCCACTGTGCCAGACCTTACGGATGTCTGTATCAATGCTCATTTTTATTATGATGACTACTACTGGGAAAATGATGATCGTCAATGAAAATAGTTCTGCACCTCTGCCAACATGATTACAATGAGGTCCAGACAGATCTTGACCTGCAGGCCTTCACTTTGAAGAAAGAACATCAGCTGCCCGTAGGCCAACGTCCTTCCGTTAAAATAATTTAGAACACAGACGCATCAGAAACTCTGCCAAGCTGCATGCTTCTTCCAGTAATGTACGTGTCTCACCGTTGCTAACATGCCCATCAGCAGACGAAGGGCCAAGGTAATGAGTAGCAGTTCATGAGTGCCTAACTACATACAGTGGATTCTGTGGTATATGTCAATGAAGTACTAACTCATGGATAATCATTGTGTGCTTGAAGAGGTCATGGCTGAATAAAATATTAAGTAACGGAGGAATACTACTTTTGCCTCATCAGAAAACAAGCTTCCAAGAAATACAGTGCAAGATGCAAGCAGTAGCCTGGCACCTCAAACATGGAAGTCCTTCCCCTGAAGTTTTTTCAGCCACTCAGCATGGGATGGTAGACGACTCTTGGAGGACAGTAACAGTTCAATGGCCAGCTGCTCCTAAGTCAAATATTCTCACCCTCCCCATTCTCTCTCTCTCTGCATGTGCATAGTGTGTACATACTATGTATGTATGTATGTAAATCACTCTCACTTTGTATGCAAATTAGCATGTAAAATTTCATGTTGAGTATATAAGCACATAAACCAAAATTGTTACTTCCCCAAATTTTTAATTTTATTTCATCAGTTACGTGAATGGAAATAATAAATCTATTACAACATCTATTACATCACTGTAGCCTAGATTAAATATGCATCATTTGAGTCATGTAATACTGTCAAACATGTCATGGTTCAAAAATGTAACTGCAGATATGCCATGTCAGTAGATTTCCTTTAATCTGTTCAGCATTCTCTTATTTTCTGACCTCTGGTCAAATAACAACTGTGTTGTTTTTGTAACTGTTGAGTGAAAAACTCAAGCAGATGTAATACAAATTAATCCATACAATCCATGGTAATTGATTCCGAAACAAGTTGGACAATAATTACAAAATAAAAATTGGAGAATGATGACTGCAATATTATATATGTACTTATTGTTTCTATTATTGCATACTAACATAGTTGCATGTTGTCCATAGAACAAAGTTTGTTATAAATTAATAACATGCATGCATGGATGTCGATAGTTTGAATACAAGCATGGTACAGTAGTTTCATACATCTCTAATTTATTCCTGGAAATTCTGTATCTTATACAAGTCTTACAAATGTGCTAGTAAACTTCTGATCCTTCCAAGAAACGAACTCCCATGTATGAGACAGCTTTAGTAGCCTCATTACTACCAAAATGAGTTACTGTGGTAAATATTCGGCTTCAGGTATAATTTAAACTCTTACCTACATTTTTCTTGCTTATGTGTTTAGTTCGTCAGGCATCACTAATAGTTCTCATTCTCAGTTGTTGAATATAATCAGATTACTTTTATGCTGTCAGTTAAGCTTTCTCAAGACATTCCCAGTACTTCATTGGAATATGTTTGTTCTTACTGTGTTCTCACTGGACAAGGTGGTGCAGTGGTTAAAACACTGGACTCACATCCTTGAGGATGACAGCTCAAACCTGTTTCCAGCCATCCTGATTCTGGTTTTGCGTGATTTCCCTAAATTGCTTCAGCCAAAAGGTAGGATGGCTCATTTGAAAGAGCATGGTCGACTTCCTTTCCCATCCTTCGCTAATCAGGTGGGACCAATGACCTCATAATATGATGGGACAAACGACCTCTCTGTTTAGTCCCCTCCCCCCCAAATCCACCAATAACCTTTGTGTTAAGAGTTCAACGTAGCATTATACCTCCTAATGTGCAGATTTTGCAATTTTAAGTTGTCAATTATTACGAGAAATAATGAAACTCAAATGCTGCCACTGGAAGCTGTTAGTTTTAAACACACTAACAGGTCACAGGGCCTAGAGTAATATTTATGCTGAATAGAAACAGTACGTTCTGGTAATGGCTCTACATAATCAGCACACTAAATGTTCTTACACGTTGTACTGGGAGTTAATCATCTGACAACTGTATGTTAGGTGAACTTCTATGACTTATAGTATTTTCTTATTTTCATTATTTCTTTATATTTTGCTTTAAAGTCATTGTGTGTAATTTTGTTCCCAATAAATCTCCAAATTCTCCTTTCCTTGATAGGATGTGCTTGTAGACAGATAAAACTAAGCAGAGGCCTGTCAAGGCTTGTGTTACTGAGTACATCAACAAGACTCTTCTCTGGGCACCACACTGTCAGTTACTCTAATAAACACTTGTGCGTATGTGAAGGCCATATGTGACTCCACTTACAGACTGTCTCACACGCTAATCTCCACTGCAAACTGCAACCCTGGAGCTCCATACTAAAATTCTTGTACGCCAGTGCCGAACGTGAACCCTCCGTTGCTACCTGTGACTGCCACATATCACAATCCAGAAGTCCATCTTATTGGCAGTGATGCAGAGGTTGCTGATTGAGTCATGCTTCTGGTTGGCGGCAAACTTCAAAGCATTGCCCATGGCGCCAGACAGAAAATTTAGTGGGCTGTTCATCAGATTCCAGAAATATGTTTGAAGGTATCTTCGAAGGTTCATGGTGCGCTTGAGTTGTCCTGCCTGAAAATTCAGCAACTTCAGATTCACTGAATTCCGAGCTTCTGTAGAAGTTTTATTATCCCCTGTGTATATCCGGAGGGGTGTGGTTACTGTGATAGGCCTAAGTGCATGTAGGTTGTGAGGTGTTCACTTCTTTACTCACAGGTGCTTTCCTTTTTCAGGTCTTCAGGAGAGTAGTGGTATAGTTAAAAAGTAATTACTCTAAATATTTTGGGTTCAAGTTAAGAAAACCTGGCCATTCATGATATTACATTATTCTAAAAGTTTTAGGGCATAGGGTTGTGAAAATTTTTAAACCAAATTTCATTCCATTTCTATTCAACCTTCTATTTCTATTCAGTTGCTTCTTACATGATGTTAAACACAGGCATTCAATCATGCATACTAATAGTAATGGGCATGTCAGTAGTTACTGGGATACAGCATTCCAGTAACTTGGAGGGGGAAAAAATGATCCTAGCTTGTGCAATGGGCCACACGAGCAGGAAATTTTGAATCAGATCTAATCAACATTTGCTTAACAGAAATCGGCCTTTGCAGAGCACCTAATTCTAGTGGGCACCACTCCCTGACATTGGGCAATTTACATGTACTCCATACTGCCATCATAGGGAAAAGGCTAAATCTTTTAGAGGAAATTGAAAGTCTGGAACTCTTCTGCACACGGAAATGTTTTACTGAATTATCAGTTTGTTAGCAGAAACCAGTCTTAAGATATTATTCCATTCCACCAATATCTTTTACTGTGAATGTGATGCTACCTTTTTCATTCCTTATCTTTAACTGGTTTTATTGGTATGACTAATGTTCTAGTGGCATTTTAAGTTGTACTGCTTGACAGGATAAATTTTACACTTTACAGGTGTATTTTTACCTAATTTAATTTTGTTGTTTTGCACCTCTTTTCTTAATATTCTTGCATTAAATTCCATTTTCAGTAATTCACTGTTTTGCCTAATTTGTCTTCTGCATATGTAATTTATGTAAGCACTTGCTTTTTGTAAGAATGTTGGTTAGCCAGTGCCATCTACCTTTAATGTCTGCTACTTCTTTCGTATAATCTTGCTTTATGGCTGTGCTTGTGTGGCTGGCTTTGAGTACTGTTGTATCCTGTTCTCAACCACATTATCTACTATTTATCAGTTGTACACAACACTCCATGTTGTGTAGACCGGAACGCTGTTGGCTGCGTATTACATAAGATTTCTTATATTTTTCTTGGTTTGTCATAGTTCTCCTTTCCACCAGACATACTAGTTGCACTTGGCATCGTATTCACAATTTGAGGTTCCATAATGCTTTTATTCATCCCATGACCGTAGGACAATGGTTCCTTATAAAATTTTATCGTAATGTCAGATGTGAGCATTAATGGATGAATGTTGGTTTTCCACATTAATTTTGATCTTAGTTCAGTTACAGTTAATTCCAGTGGTGGCTGCACAGCCCGGAACTTTGCTCTTTTTGTTTTTTTATAGTAACTCCATTTCCCCATGTTGATCTGAAGGTACCTCACTGTCATTTTTCACCCATCTGATGATCCAAAAGGGCAAAAGGCAACAATGCCTCAAAATAAGATTTTGCGATGGAGTCTGTCTCATTTGAAGAAATTCATATGTTTGTCCAGTGCCACATCAGGTGACTGAATTTCTCACCAGAACAGTTTTATCATCTCCATGATCTTCAGATTTTCCTCATTGAAAGTATTTAGACAGTGATTGTGTTGTTCAAAGATTTCTTCTTATACTATGACATTAGATTTCTTCTCAATTACATAGACTACTTCTGAGGTGAAGCCTGCTCCTCTACACTGTAAGCTAGTTGTGAGGGAGGGTTGGTAACAAGTATGTGTCACCTGTTACTGTCTATAATGTGGCCTCGAAACTGTCCATCTATTCCAGAAAGTAGCTGCATATTCTGTAATTATGAGAATTGTATATTTTTCAGTGTTTGTACTTCATACAAAACACCTGAGGAGTTGCACACAGTTAAATGAGTCCCATTACACTTAGTGCATGTCAGATTGACTGCACAACTTTTGGGTCCTTGGAAAATGTCACTAGTCTGATACAAAAGCTGCTGTTATAGTAGCCTGTTACAGATGCTATTTGCATTCACCAGATAAAGATGCAATCCAGAGCAGCTTCCTCCTCCTTGCGCATTTCCAACTTTGCTGTGCTTCTATAAAGCGCCCCCCCCCCCCCCCCCCCCCCGAAGGTATTATTATTCAGTCTCCTCCATCACTTGTCAATAGATGGGTATATGGATGATGAAACACTACCTGCAATGTGTTTCACATCTGCAAGAGAAGAGAAGAGAAGAGAAGAGAAGAGAACAGAGATACTGCAGACTGTTATCATTTCTGTTAACAAATTTACCTAGTTCATCACTTCTGGCATCTCCTGGTCTGGCGATTAATTCCTTAATTTCTGTAGGACTCAAAGGAAGCTTTCAGATTCGAATCTGAGTTGGCGACACCTTGCATGTACCTCTTTAGTAACAGGTCTGTTTCCATACAAATATCACTTTCATTACCACCTTTGTTTTATTCTTAATAACTAATACATCGGATGGTCAGTCAGCTTCAACAATATTTAAAATTTCTACTGCTTCCTATGTACACTGTTTGAGAACCACGTGTTGCAGATACAGTGAAATAACTGTAACATTCTCCTTAATTCTTCAGTGAATGATATCCCTGTCTGTCTGGATCTCTCTAACCTCTCTGATTCATGAGATTTTCTCTTTGCTTCATTGATAAGCCCGACCTCAGAATTTGTTGATAGATACACCCTGGTCAAAATGATTAAGTATGTATTGAGTACTCAAGGACACATGTGTTTATAATATAAGGAAGAACCTTTTATTAGTTGCATTGTGTGGTCCTCAGTTATTGTGGGTGGCATTTTGGAAGCAGGCAAGCATAAAGGCTGAAATAGCCACCTTAGACCTTTGACTTGGAATCCTCTAGACACATATCCTAAATAGGTGCCGTGCATCTAAGTTCAGATCTCATTGATCAAAAAATGGGACATGTTACTTTAATGAACTTCTGTGTCCCATAGGGGACCAATGTATGAACATTGCACAACAGTGCATTATCAAATATACGTGCACAAAAATCAGATGTGAGATGGCATCCAACAGAAGAGAATTTGTTACCTGATTTCAGTTCAGTAAATATCAGGTATAAAGCTTTTCTGGTTTTACACTGCAGGTGTGTGTATGTATAAAATGTTTCTGATGTTCTGCGTGAGGGGAGTGTGTTTGTGTTTAAGATATCAACTGTTCCAGATAGGCTAGGATAAACAGCCATGATCCATAGATCACAATACAAATAATTTACCTGCTTGAAAAAAAGATTAATCATCCCAAAGAAGATTAGCATCAGTTGGCTATTCCTTAGTATTGCTGCGGAGATCCTGATTCGGTCTGTGTATTGTAAACTACCACCCCTCTGCTAAAGGGATAAATGTAATATTCAGAGCTCCAGTAAAGCCCCCAGGGGCTCACCACACTTCCATAAGTGCTTCGCTACTGTGGCACCCTCACCTTAACAGCACTACTTCCTGTTTCTGTGCTGCAAACCTACACTTCAACCATCTCTTACCTCCAATGACACTCTGTGGATGGACCTTTTAGTTCAGGCCCTGCCTGGACTTGGTTCATGATTTTGCTCTTGTATCCCAGTTTCACTCTCAGCCCTATCTTCACCATATTAATGATGTTATGGTCCCCAGTACTGGGTTTTAACTGCCATCTTCCTGAAATATCACAGAAGTGTGTGATACGCAGCGAAGGTGGCTCACTGTATGCTGCACACTTCATTGCTCCCCCTGCGGGTCCGGGGTAAGAATAGGCCGGAGGTATTCCTGCCTGTCGTAAGAGGCAACTAAAAGGAGTTTCAACCATTTCAGTATTCCATGTGATGGTCCCCCTTGGGGTTTGACCTCCTTTTTTCAAAATTCTACAGAAGTACGAGCCTTTTGGGGAAAGACGCCTTACGTGGTGTATCACTGGTTCTCAATCCACTAAGACCTTGGCACTCAGCATTGTAACGGCGTTGTAACCACACCCACTATTCCTCAAATTGGGCCTAAACGCCTGATGGGTTGCACAAGTTCCGCCCATAGTGCGTCCCCATCTGCACCTACGATCATGATGGACTTTCCATGGCACCCAAAATCCAGCACGGTAGCCAGCCTGTTGTGGTGGGATCGTCATGTACCCTCTAGGTTGTAGCCTCCTGACAACACAGGGATCGTACTGCCGATACCTGAGCTGCACCCTCCCCACATCAGCCAAGGAGTGGATGCCCGTCTCCTTGGGGCATCGGGACTCCCGGCAATGGTCATCCTGACAGGTGGCCCTTGCTGAGGCTGGGTGGTGCCCGTGGGGAGAGCCCCTGGTCGGAGTGGGTGGTATCGGGGCGGACGTTTTCACAGATGAAACGTCAACATGTATCAGGTCGCTCTGCGGCTGAGTCTTTTAAAAAGAAAGGTACTGTCTCTGGTTCTGGTTCTCCTGCCCTTTCCCCCTTGGCCACTCCCTGGGAAGTTTCGCTTTGGGCGAAGTACTTCCCCTGCTATTTAGTCTGTTATCAGACTGATGGGGGGACGTTCGCCACCTCCAAGCCCATGTTCTTTGTCCAGCACATCGAGGACATCTTTGGGGAAATAGAGGCTCTCAGTAAAATGCGTTCGGGGTCTGTTCTTATAAAGACCGCCTCCGCCACACAGTCGGCAGCGCTCCAGGCGTGCGACCGACTAGGGGACATCCCAGTGTCCATTGTCCCGCATCTGGCACTGAATAGGACGCAGGGGGGCTATTTTTCATCGGGACCTCCTGCTGCAATCTGATGAGGAGCTCAGGGCCAACCTGGAGTGCCGAGGCGTGCATTTCGTCCGGCGAGTTCAGCGCGGCCGCAAAGACCGTCGCATCGACACCAGAGCCTTTATCCTCACCTTCGAGGGGGATGTTCTCCCGGAGAAGGTAAAGGTGATGTGCTACCGGTGCGATGTGCGACCTTACATCCCGCCTCCTATGCGCTGCTTTTGGTGTTCGTGCTTTGGGCACATGCCGTCACGGTGTGAGGCTGAGCCCCTATGTGGCGATTGCGGACGTCCTCTTCGTGAGGAACGTACATGCACCCCACCACCTCGGTGTGACAATTGTCCTGGCATCCACTCGCCTAGATCTTTAGATTGCCCCGCGTATCAGAAGGAGAAGAAGATTCAAGAATTAAAAACTTTCGATCGTCTCTTATTCTGAGGCCAGGAAGAAGTATGACCGCCTCCATCCCGTGACGTTGACAACTTCGTTTGCCTCAGTCGTGTCCACTCCTTCCACAGTATCCTCACCCCTATCCTGTCCCCCCTCCACCTCCTCACCCCATCCAGGGTCTATGCCTCCGCCACCCAAATCCCTCCCTTCCCAATCCTCCTCCCTCACGGCCCCTGCCCCCTCCTCCCCCTCCACCGCCTTAGAAGCGATCCTCTTCTCAGGCGTCCATCGGGGAAACGTTCCGGACCCCAGCTTCCAAGGTCCGGCGTTCCGAAACGGACCCCGTGCCCATCGGACTTAAAAGAAGGCCTCCAAGAAGAAATCTTTATCCCCCTCTCCACCCCGGCACGTTTCGTCTGACGCTCCATCTGTGAGTCGCTGCTCCCGGCCGTCCTCAGTTTTGCCGGGACGCTCTGCTGCCGGGCGCTCAGCTGGCCTCTCATCGGCGAATGATGCTGCCCCTCCTACGCAACCCGGGAAAGCGGCCGCCATTGGCGACGACTCAATGGAACGGGATCCGCCTCCTGCCGGTTGTAGTGTTGTTTCCTTGAAACCTGGCCCTCCGCAGCCATCGAGGTGACCAGCTCTTCACCCGTTCCATTCCCCCCTCTTTTCTGACTAGCGATGGCTTTGTTACATTGGAAAATAAGAGGTATTCGATCTAATCGGGAGGAATTACTGCTCCTCCGCCTGCACTGTCCGCTCGTCCTTGGTCTCCAGGAAACCAAGTTGCGCCCAACTGACCGTATTGCTTTTACCCACTGTACCTCGGAGCGGTCTGACCCCTGGTGGAATGAAGCTTGTCGAGATGCTATCCGTGCTAGACGACGTGCTTTACGCACCTTTTGCCGCCATCCTACGTTGGTGAATTGTATTGGATACAAACGACTCTGAGCGCAATGCCGTAGAGTCATCAAAGACAGCAAAAAAGCTTGTTGGGTCTCTTTCACCAGCTCCTTCAACAGTTTTACTCCCTCTTCTGTCGTTTAGAGTGGCCTGTGCCAGCTGTCGGGCATTAAGGCCTACTCCTCGGTACCTGGCCTAACTTCAGGTGATGAGGTCATTGTTGATCCTGTGGATATCTCCAACGCCTTCGGCCGCTTTTTTGCGGAGGTTTCGAGCTCCGCCCATTACCACCCTGCCTTCCTTCCCAGGAAAGAGGCAGAAGAGGCTCGGCGACCTTCCTTCCACTCGCTGAATCTGGAAAATTGTAATGCCCCTTTTACTATGTGGGAACTCGAACGTGCACTTGCACTGTCCCGGTCCTCTGCTCCGGATCCAGATGCCATTCACGTTCAGATGCTGGCACACCTTTCTACGGCAGGCAAAAGCTTCCTTCTTCATACCTACAATCGCATCTGGACCGAAGGTCAAGTCCCCATGCATTGGCGTGACGCCGTCGTTGTTCCTCTACCCAAACCCGGGAAGGATAGACACCTTCCTTCTAGTTACTGCCCCATTTCTCTTACAAGCTGTGTCTGTAAGGTGATGGAGCGCATGGTTAATGCTCAGTTAGTTTGGATTCTTGAATCTCGATGGCTACTTACCAATGTTCAGTGCGGCTTTCGTCGCCGCCGCTCCCCTGTTGACCACCTTGTGACCTTGTCGACAATCATCATGAACAACTTTTTGCGAAAGTGCCAAACGGTTGCCGTGTTCTTCGATTTGGAGAAGGCTTATGATACCTGTTAGCGAGGAGGTATCCTCCGCACTATGCACAGGTGGTGTCTATGCGGTCGCCTGCCCCTTTTTATTGATTCCTTTTTAACAGATCGAAAGTTTAGGGTACGTGTGGGTTTCGTATTGTCAGATGTCTTCCTCCAGGAGAACGGAGTGCCTCAGGGCTCCGTCTTGAGCGTAGCCCTTTTTGCCATAGCGATAAGTCCAATTATGGATTGCATTCCACCTAATGTCTCAGGCTCTCTTTTTGTCGATGACTTCGCGATCTACTGCAGTGCCCAGCGAACATGCCTCCTGGAGCGCTGCCTTCAGCGTTGTCTAGACAGCCTATACTCGTGGAGTGTGGCAAATGGCTTCTGGTTCTCTGAAGAGAAGACGGTTTGCATCAACTTTTGGCGATATAGTGTATGGATGTACAATACTAGCAAATACAGAATACCCCAGAAGACATGACAATGTAGCAAAAATAATACATCAACAACTTGCCATACAACATAAACTAATAAAACATGTTCCCACATACAAGTATGCACCACAAAATGTACTGGAGAATGATGAATACAAATTATACTGGAACAGAATGATTATAACAGATAAAACAACACCACATAACAAACCTGACATCATACTCACCAATAAAAAGAAGAAATTAACACAACTAATCAAAATATCCGTACCCAATACAACAAATATACAAAAGAAAACAGGAGAAAAAATAGAAAAATACATACAGCTGGCTGAGGAAGTAAAGTACATGGGGCATCAGGATAAAGTTGACATTGTACCAATTATACTATCAACTACAGGAGTCATACCACACAATATCCGCCAGTACATCAATGAAATACAGCTACATCCAAACTTATACATACAACTACAGAAATCCATAATTATTGATACATGTTCAATTACCTGAAAGTTCCTAAATGCAATTTAACATATACCGTACAGTTAAAAGGAAGTCAGCTTGATCAAGGTCCGCGTCACTTTCCATTTTTGACCAGACATAACGTCTGAGAACAGAAAGAAACAGTAATAATAATAATAATAATAATAATAATAATAATAATAATAATAATAATAATAATAATAAACCAGAGATGCTGAGTGACAGGTAGGCAAAACAAGACTCCCAAACAAGTAAAGTTATGAAACTTCCTGGCAGATCTGGAAATCCAGGCTTCATTAGTCACTGTCCTCACCCATACAGGCGCCCCCCCCACCCCCGTGCCCATTCCAGCACTACAGAGCCGTCACTTCACCGCCACACCCAGTCTTTTAATTTATTTTTACTTCTATCCTTTCCACTACTTACCCCCCCCTCCTCCCGCGCACCTTCTCCTTCTCTTCTGTCCTCCGTCTAAACTGCAACACTTCACTGTCCGTCACTCCCACCATACTATTCCTTCCTGCCCCAGCCTCCTCATTACACCCACCCAGTCGCAACTCCCATCATGCACTGGTGCTGCTGCTCAGTGTAGTTTCAGCTCTGAGACTGTCAGCAGTAGACACTCTCACACAAGCCCCACTTGCACATACATCTGCAAAGACCTTAATGGCTGAAAGTTATGATTGTGACTCTTTTTATTGTGCCTATCGTGACTCAGCACCTCCGCTATATGGTGAGTGGCAACTTTCCTTCTCTCATATGGTTGTAGGTGATCAATCTGTAGTAAATAGCTGGTCACTCAGTAAGCAATGAGAGAGAGAGAGAGAGAGAGAGAGAGAGAGAGCACTAATTGGTTTGCAACACGTGAAGAAGATTGACTGCTTCCAAACTGCAGAAAGATATTAATCTTGGTGTCAATGAACATGGAAGAGTTTCACTCCCGACCATGATACCTCACTGACAGTAAAGGCAGAGGAGGTCACAGTACAGTGGATCTAGTCGATCAGGCAACTCACTAAGGGAAACACAATCCTTATCACATCTGAATTGCAAAAAGAAACTGTGGTCAGCATCTGTCTGGCAGCACATGACTGATTTTTGCAATGGCCATGAACAAAGTGTTTACCTATAGGAGGGCAGTGTGGAGGGTAAAAATCATAGAGGGAGACCAAGAGATGAATACACTAACCAGATTCAGAAGGATGTAGGTTGCAGTAAGTACTGAGAGATGAAAAAGCTTGCACAGGATAGAGTAGCGTGGAGAGCTGCATCAAACCAGTCTCAGGACTGAAGACAACAACAACATAGAAGGCATCTATTCTCATACTGTGTCACCTGTTAAAACCCATTTGGTGATTCAATCACAGATGAATCATCTCACAAAGGCATTAACACCCTTTCATAATTTACTTTTGACAGAAGTGATTGTAAACACCAAAAGGAGAAGTACACCAGGAGGCAAATAATCCATCATAGGAAACAGTGACGCAATTTGACCACCTGATTGTGTAGAGCCTAGAACATCATGTCAAGAAGAATAGACTTCCTAGAACTTCTCCAGTAAGGCCTTAGAAGAAATATGTGCTAGCTGGATTGAAGACCACTGAAATAAAGACTGGGAAACATAAACAATAGACAGATGTTAAAGGCAACACACACACACACACACACACACACACACACACACACACACACACACACTAGAAATTTTGTAGTTTGAATGAACAGAAGGGCAACAGGCCCAGTATGTAGAGATGGTGGGAGAAACCATTTGAAATTCATACAGGTGGTTTTATCAGTGGAAAAGCGAAAGCCATTGTCGATGCTGCAGGAGGAAAGACAATCTAGACAGCGCTGAAGACGCTGCTCAGTGAGACAGGTCTGTGGAGAACTGCAATAGATGGCAAAATCATCAACAAAAAGGGAGCAGGAGACGGGCCATTATAGGGTTAACGGCGATAGCAAAGAGAATGACGCTCAGGACAGAACCCTGAGGCACACCATTTTCTTGAATAAAGGTGTCCGGCAAGGCAGAACGCACACGCACTCTGAAAACTGTCTTGTAAAAAAGCCCGAAGAAAATGGGGCAGGCACCCATGGAAACCCCACGTGTAAAGAGTATGGAGAATACCAGTTCTCCAACAGGTGTCATAGGCCTTCTCCAAATTGAAAAGCATGACCAGTCTGGGATTTCTGCAGAAAACCACTCATGACATGGGTGAATAAAGTCACGAGATGGTCAACTGCAGAACGCCGCAGTTGAAATACAGAATGTGTGTTCATTAGTAAATGGCGATACTCAAGCCACCTCATCAGCTGGGCATGAATCATATGTTTCATCACATTGCAAACACAGCTGGTAAGAGAGATGTGGGTATGACGGTGGCTTCACATCTAAGCCCGGTCAGTGCAAAACCCTTCCTTTCTAGCTACCATCCCATCTGAGTCCAGGAAATGTGCCCTCTGCCCAGATGTGGTTGTATGTGTTAAGTAGAATGTGCTCGCCTGCAAGAAAAAGGTGCTGCAACATCTGAATGTGGATGGCATCTGGCCCTGGGGTGGAGGATCAGCATGATCTAGCTCCCTCATAGTAGAGCCCTCATTGTAGCACTCATGATTTGGAGAAGAGAAGGGTATCATGTGAGCCACCTTCACTCGTTTAAGATGGAGGAATGCAGGGTGTTAGTGGGAAGCGCTCGAAACTCCCGCATACTGGCGGCCCAAGATGTTGGAAATAGCAGTAATTAAAACTTGTATTAATATTATTCGTGTACTGGTACGTGTTTCGTAATTGGTCATCGTCGTTTTAAAGAATCTGTGTAAAAGAACGTGAAGACTAAAGTACAGATTTTTAATATTAATTGTACAAGGAGGCCAATTATCCTCATAAAGTTTGAGAGGTACTTTTCCATAGACGAGCACAAAGAAAAAATATGCTTATGTACCTGTTAAGAATGTGAAAGCTTCTACTGCCTTTCACCTCTCTTAACTGATGTTACATTCTCTATCACATATTAAAATCCCCAATACCTGAACATTGCAAATTGAACAGCTACCAACCTATGCCCTACACACCGATCAGATGTCTAAAAGACACATGAAATAATCGCACTCTAGTTACTTTCATGTTTACACGGTTCGTGTGCAGCATGATCGATCTAGCAATTTATCGTAATACTTTGCTTCAAAGCATGTACGATAAATTTGCGCAAGCATTACCACTGTATATGCAGCCTGATGGAATTTTGATTATATATGCTTGTGCAAGCATTCAGTAAGTATGCTTGAACGCGTGTACAAAGAATAGGGAGACTTGTCCAAGCATTATTCAGTGATCTAGCTTGAATTAATTTTTATTTACATTCCATAGGAAGTTGTTCTGTGAGCTTATTTACAGTACATTACAACATTACAGGATGTAAGAGAAATGAAAATCAACAGTACTGTGAGTTTTAATTGTGCATCTACCACTACTAGTTAAATACGGGAATAATGTTTTCATTCCTTTAACTACTCTTGGATCAAATGTGATCTATGAAGTATTTTTGTAATAAGAGAAAGGTTGAACAAAGCCAGCGCATTGTCACCAGTGTTCAACATTTCCTGATAAACTAATGCTTGTACAAGCTTGCTTCAACCATCTGTAGGTGCAAAGTATTTGTGAAAGCTTGCACAAGGATGCTTGTCAAACATGGAGTTACGCGTGTGGCCACCTTCAATAACATTGTGTATTGGCCTCACTATTTTGCCTCCTTTTCTGTAAGAGTAACTGAGTGGTCATTTACTCCCATTAAAAAAATCTGAAGAAATTCGTAATGAAGAAATTAAAAATTAGGAACTAAACTACTGTACCAGGACCAATAAAACGCTAAAATTTCACTTGTAATACGCAAATAGCACATTCTGATGTAGTACATGATTACATTACAAGTAAACGTGCAACAAAACAAAATTAATGCAAATTTAACATTATATTATTTCTACATTAAATGATCACTGAGTAACAATATACAGAGCAAATATTATACATAAATAAAGAGTAGATATATTAAAGCAGAAAGAGCATATACTGTACTGGGAGATCAAAATTTTTATTACAGCAATATTTACATTGTAAAATATTAAAGTTCGAATAACATTTATATGATCCATCACTAAGGCAAAGACACAAATTGTTAGTGAGGTTTCTGAAGGAACTCGTGGAGGCTATAGAAGTAGTGACAAGTCATATATGCCTTAGCAGTTGACTTTAAATCAGTAAATGACCTGGCAAATTTAATTTGAGGGTGAATTTATTATAAATAACTTTCCCATAATATAGTGTTCCGTTTTTATTCAGGGTGGTGTTGGTGGGCTCTAAATGAAAGTTCCCTTTTTGGCTGGTGTTACAGGAATAGATATTTTCATTTTTCTGGAAGAGGGTGGGATTTTACATTGAATATTTTTTTTGCAAATATGGTTATCTCATACACATATATACATGGAAGTGGGAGGATTTCTAGCTTTTTAAAGAGTGGTATAAGAATAATAGGTGTAAAATGGAAGAAAACCTGTATAATTATTTTCTGTAGCCTAAAGAGCTTTTGGCTAAGAGAAGAGTTACCCCAGCTGTTACGAGAACAGTTACTCCCAGAAAATAATTCCATATTTCAGTTGTGAGTATATACAGGCAAAGTACAGTTTTCTGAGAATCTTTGTGAGAAATCAAGCACTACATGCTACTTAGTGAGAATATTATAAGGATGCTGCAACAGACTTTTTCAATGTGTGTTCCCCATTTAAGATTGTGTTGGAGCCATACTCCCAAGAGCTTAATTTTGTCTACATACTGAAGGTCTTTGTCAGATAACTGAATGTGAAAAGTTTGCTCACTGTTTTTCACATTAAAGAAATTTAATGCCACAGTCTTACTTGCATTTATTCCCAATTTGTTGTGACTGAACAAGTTTTCAATATTGTTCAATGTCTCTGTTGCAGACTTCTGAAGCTTTTCCATTTCTTTCCCACTCACTAGCACACTTGTATCATCAGAAAACTGGATGATCTCACAGAATTTGTTTAGGTCATTCACATATAACAGAAATAAGAGGTCCCAGAACTGCACCTTGAGGCACTCCATAGTTAATGGTTTCATAGTCTGCATGGTCTTGAGTGAGTCTGATGAAATTTTGATGTTGCCCTTCAACCACTTGTTTTTGACTGCTTAGGTATGACTGTATCCATTTGTTAGATGTTCATGTAATCCCCATGTTGTCAAGCTTAGGCAGTAGTTTTTGTGATCTATGATATCAAAAGCATTAGAGAGATCTGGACGTATTCATGTGAAATTTTCGCCATTATCTAGTTTCTGAAGTACTTCAAAAATTGCTCTATCAGTTGAACTATTAAGTGATCAGCCTCTCCGAAACCACGTTGTGCTGTGGATAGTATTTTTTTTGCTTCTTCCAGAAAATCTACTAATCTTCTTTGTATTCTCAAAAATCATAGAAAAATTTTTCAGATAGAGCAATGGGCCTGTAGTTAGCCACTTCATCCATTTTACCTTTTTGAATAGTGGTTTGTGCGTAGCTGTTTTTAGGCATGACTGGAAAAATTCCAGTTTGAAAGGAACTATTATTATTGAACCATTAGCTCCACATTTTTTAAAAATAAGGCTGCATGTTCATAGCTTTCCCTGTTTATCAGTATCATATATATAATACTGTGCCAATGATGTGAGCTTAGAATCACAGCCTGTCAGGCTACCCCAATAGCTTCCCTCTGCCATTTAGAACATAACAGAAGATGAGGGGGGTGAGGGGACTGACCTGCACCACACCACCCAGGTGGCACCCTAGCTGATACCTAGTACATCAACAAATGCCAACAAAAAGTGAATAAAAACCATTTTAAATTCATTTAAACAAGGGTGTACCATACATCATAAATATCAGGTCATCTGGATGCTCAATTGTTTCTCAATTTGTTACTTTTCAAAACTGAGCATACATCAGAAAGGATTATTACACCTAAACAACAAATGTATACCCACATTAAATGAGCATAAAAACAAACATTTTTATCAAAATACCCTAACCAGCATTTGATGAGTTCTCTCAATGTAACATTGTTGTTGCATAGATAAAGTAGACCTCTAAGAGATGTCAACTTCCCAGAATCCAGTGCCAGTAGTATACAGTGAACAATGCCTTCCTTACAGTACAGCACTTTTGGGATGTACCAGAATACCTGGAGGTCATAACTGGCAAATTAACAGTGGAACAATGAAGCACTTGTTTCGGAAATGAAGAGTTCTGACAGTATACTCCGCAGCTAAGAGCTCAGTTTCACAAGTGACTGAAGAATACATAAACACTAAAAAATTACCTCCATTAATAGAAACAGGTTTTCTTATCTAAGTATACATGGCACTCACTGTAGCCATAGCAATAAACTTACCCATAATAACAAAGCTTTTCTTATTTCTCAATTTCAGTGTTTCATTAATAGTTATCTCATAATGAAAATAACTTGATATTGCCACATAATATAATTAGCACTGCCAGTCAGGCAAACATGAAATAAAGCATCGGGAATAAGCTTAATAAACCAGTCTATTACACAAACCATACCTGACTTCCACCAAGCCCTCAGCAGTACATTCTGGACGTATGGCTTCCAGCCTGCTCTGTAGAATGGAAGGTCTTGCCTGCACACTGCTTCGACAGTTAATGCTGTTTTTGCAGTTTCTTCCCATTTCTGCACTGAAAAAACCTGAGTGTTGGTTTTGTACTACAAAAGTCTAAGGATATCTGTTTAAATCTTGAGAACTGCAGCTGTGTGGTACCACTTCTTAGTGAGCAATTGAAAACAAACAAACAAAAAACAAGAAAACAAGACTTTAGAAATTACAGTGAAATTTGCCTGTTCAAACTTACAAATGGTAATACACAGAAGAATTGTGACTGGAATTATCACTAAATTTAACTATGATACCAGTATTATCAGGAAGAGAAAGTTTAATCTATATTTATATCCTGATGTGTTACATGCATTAAACTGAAGTGTCACAGTTCTGCTGGCAAGTCAGAAATGGCTCACTACATATTAAAGCTTTATTCAATTTTCTTCAGCAATTCATTAGCTATAGGGAGGTAGCTCTACAAGTGTAAAAATACAAGGAAAGTTTTCATTAAAGGTTTATGCCTGCAGTGCCATGCCTCAAATCTGCAGGGTCCACCCAAACTTTAGAGAGATTTTAGGTGGCAATAGCTGATACTGCATTTCACAAATAAACTGTTCCTATGCGTGTAGATATTTTTCTACAGAAATGAGATGTCATAACATAGCCCTGAATACTCGTCGGTAATCTCATCTCATCAGTTAGCCAATGTTCACTAAAACACATTACGGATACTTTTTTGTAATTGATCTGACAGTAATACTTCCAGATCATCGACTTTGTCTCACAATGACTGCACATTTTGATGGACAATTATAAACTTGAATGAGAACTGCCAATCAGAAATCTCATCTTTACCTTTTTTGCTTCTGCCTTCCTTTCATTATAATCTGAAGAACACTTCTGGGATGTGCTGTCGTGACCTGTTGCAAGTAAAAATCCTCACTTCTTGATGGACCCAACCAGCTGAAGCAAGACAACCACCATGTGGATATTTTTAGTGTTGTATCTGACGATGTAGTTGTTTCTGTAACTGAATATGTTGTCACTCTTGCCGTTTCTTTGTTCTCTGGTCCTGACTGTGTCGTTATAAGAACAGTGGTAGCAGGTAAAAGTTCTTTCTCAATGCTTCCCACTATAATAGATTCTTTTTGTTCTAGTACTGCTGTAGCAGGGTTTATTCGCAAGGAAGATATTTTGCACATCTCCTTTATAGTTGGCAGTGAAATTTTGCCACATTTCTGACTGTCAAACACTTTCCACTGAGGCTTTGATTTTCTGGCTGAGTTGTGATCTGCCCCATTTACGAGGGCGGTTCAGAAAGTAACCTCCGATCGGTCACAGTGCGGGTTGTGGGGGGAGTAGCGACGCCATCTGTGCGTTCACGCATTCAACAGGTCAGTCGGCATCAAGCCGTGGTCGAGTGAACGTCGTACCTGCGCTAGTTTAGTTTCTGTGGCAGTTTGAAATGTGTGCTGCAATAGAAAACCCCGCCAAATGTGAAGTGCGTGCTGTCATAAGGTTTTTTACAGCCAAAGGATATTCTGCAGCAGCTATTCATCGTGAGCTTTGTGCCGTGTACGGACCAAGAGTTATGAGTGAAGGAGTTGTCCGTGAATGGGTACGTTTATTTAAAAGTGGACGAGAAAACGTTCATGATGAAGAGAGGAGTGGTAGACCATCATTGGTGACTGACGAACTCGTTCAGACAGTTGATGCAAAAGTTCGTGAAAATCGACGTTTCTCAATGTCGGAGTTGTCTACTGGTTTTCCACAGATTTCTAAGACACTCTTGTACGAGATAGTGACAGCAAGATTGGGTTACCGTAAGTTCTGTGCACGATGGGTGCCCAAAATTCTTACCGACCACCAAAAAACTCAAAGAATGGCCTCTGCATTAGACTTTGTCACGTTATGAGGACGAAGGAGAACCATTGTTAAACAGAATCGTGACCAGTGACGAAACCTGGATTAAGTACGTGAACCCTGAGACAAAAGAACAATCAAAGATGCGGGCACATTCAAATTCGCCTACCAAACCAAGAAAAGCCTCGCAAGATTTTTTTGCCAGAAAACTGATGGCAACGGTGTTTTGGGATGCCAAAGGGGTGGTGTTGGTTGAATTCATGGAACGTGGTACGACCATTAATCAAGACGTGTACTGTGAAACAATAAAAAAGTTACGACGGGCTATACAGAACAAACGCCGTGGTATGCTGACTTCCGGTATAGTTTTTTTGCACGATAACGCCCGTCCTCACTCTGCTCGCAGAACAACGGCCCTTCTTGAGTCCTTCAAGTGGGACGTTATCAACCATCCACCTTACAGCCCAGACCTGGCGCCAAGTGATTATCACCTCTTCATGCATTTGAAGAAATGGCTCGGGTCACAGCGGTTTGATGACGACGAAGAGCTCAAAGATGCGGTCACAGGCTGGCTCCAGGCACAAGCGGGTGATTTTTATGCAGAAGGAATTTCAAAGCTTGTGAAGAGATACGATAAGTGCCTCAATCGCTATGGAGACTATGTAGAAAAATAGTGCAGATGTAGTTGTAAGATGTATATATTAAAATATTTTTATTGAACTTCGTGTATTTTTTTAAATCAACCGGAGGTTGCTTTCTGAACGGCCCTCGTATTTAGGTGCATTCTGTGTGTTGTGAAATGCTAAATCAACAACAGGGAGGGAAAAAGCATTTGAATGGTCTTGTAGATCTTTCCGTAACTCCTGTTTTTTTTTATTCTCTTTATTTACACAAGAAGATTCTGTAAGGCAGGGCTTCCCAACATGTGGTCCGTGGACCCCTAGGGGGTCCGCGACCACCTTTCACCAAATCGTGTAAAATAATGAATTTGATTTTCACATTTTTATTCACTAATTTTACTCATCACTACTTTTTGTGTGAAAAACACGTTTACTTTTACTTCAGGTCGTATTCCCAAGCAGCATTTGCGCTTCCTAAGTGAGAACGCATACATAGTTTAGTGCCGGAGAATGCGGCTTCTCTGATCGACTGTTTCGCAACAATACCGGGGTCGCTGAAACCTTTTACGCATGTGCAGCGCTCGCTGGCACGTATGCAGTCCCAGGCATCATTAGAAATAATAAACTGGTCAAAAATCGACTTAAGAAATAGGTAGTGCACTGACAAAGCAAGTTTAACATTTAACATGGATCGGTGGCTGAAGTCAGGATCATTGAAGGGTGCAGTTTCTCCATCGCCTTCACAACAAGGGAAGTTTCCAGTTGAAATGAATGTTCTTCCTTTGGTCGTCCTCCCTCCTCAATCACAAGAAGCTCCAGAGCCGGATTTATTATGTGAAAACGCTGCAAGTACTCCATTGGTTGCAATATCCTGTGGAAGTGAAATAACCAAGAAGCGTAAGCACAACGAAAGCTATTTAGAAATGGGCTTTATGGAGGCAAAGGAGGGTAAAGCTCAGTGTGTAATTTGTGCGCGAGTCTTTCCGGACAGTTCAGTAGTTCCAGTTAAATTGCGCCGTCATTTTGAAGGTACTCACCCAGATTTCCAGGCTGAAGACATTGATTTTTTTCAAAAGGAAGAGTGATGAACGAGCTGCTTCTCAGCACGTTATAGAGTGGCAAAAACAGGCAAAGCTCATACCATTGCAGAAAATCTCATAAAGCCGTGTGTTAATGATATTGTTTCTTGCATGCTAGACGAAAAGGCAGCAAAGCTTGTACCTTCGGTGCCATTAACAAATAATACTGTAAAGAGACGCATTGTTGACATGTCAAATGATGAATTGTAAAAGCACTCTTGTTTCTCGCATCCAACACATTTTCTCTGCAGATAGATGAATCCACTGATGTTGCAGGATTAGCGATTTTATTGACTTTTGTCCGTTATGAATATTCTGGGTGCGTGTGTGTGTGTGTGTGTGGGTGTGTGTGTGTGTGGGTGTGTGTGTGTGGGTGTGTGTGGGTGTGTGTGTGTGGGTGTGTGTGGGTGTGTGGGTGTGTGTGTGTGTGTGTGTGTGTGTGTGTGTGTGTGTGTGTGTGTGTGTGTGTGTGTGTGTGTGTGTGTGTGTGTGTGTGTGTGTGTGTGTGTGTGTGGGGGTGTGTGTGTGTGTGTGTGTGTGTGGGGGTGTGTGTGTGTGTGTGTGTGTGTGGGTGTGTGGGTGTGTGGGTGTGTGGGTGTGTGGGTGTGTGGGTGTGTGGGTGTGTGGGTGTGTGGGTGTGTGGGTGTGTGGGTGTGTGGGTGTGTGGGTGTGTGGGTGTGTGGGTGTGTGGGTGTGTGGGTGTGTGGGTGTGTGGGTGTGTGGGTGTGTGGGTGTGTGGGTGTGTGGGTGTGTGGGTGTGTGGGTGTACAGACTATAAGCGGCAGCTTGTCAACAGCGAACAGTTTGAACGTGACGTTGATTGCTCTTGGAGGAAGACAGCTCCAACGTGTGAAATACCAATTCCCAAGCGATTTTAATCAGGCTGTAGTGCATTGAAGAAAGGGAGTACTTCCACTAGTCAGTATCTGGATACAGTGGGAATTCAAATTGGATCGTTAATTTGAAGTTGTTTTCATTCATCTCTAAACCAAAGACTAGAAGACTATTGATACTTCAGAGGGGGAGGGTCATTGGGAACATGACAGAAGCTTTGTTCCCATGGGTTTCACTCTGAAATGTAAAGTTACTGTGCTCTTGACTGAGTAGGGGTCTGCAACGGATTTTCGACTGAAGGGGTCTGCCAGCTGGAAAGGTTGGGAAGCCCTGCTATAAGGTCATGCCTGTGAGGTACACAGTCACAATCGTTTTTGATCACCTAATGTACACTTGACAGCAAAAAAAAAAGTGGGTCACTGCCGAATACAACCAACATAACGTAGCTGTGTTGCAGGTCCTCTAAACACTAAAACCCCGTTAGTCTAAGCATCAACTAATATCGACATACAAAACATATTAGAAAACATGTTCTTAGCGATGAGACACCCCATAACACTCATAAACTAAACTTAATTACAACAAGTGACATTCCAAAAGTTCTGAAAAAACGGATTATTTTACATATATCCTACAGTAATCCTTAGTCAAAATTAAATACTTCATATACTGTCTCAAGTAGTTACAAAGCTGTACGGCAATTGGAAAAAGTTTCCGCTCTCTAAAGGGTTTTCCATCCACATGCTGAAGGTCGCTCAACGGCGAGTGGCTCTGGAAACTGGATATTGGACGAACCAGTAGAAAAACGCGATTAACGGCAACAAGCACTCTAATGAAATCTCAACATTAACACCGAATCACCAGTAGTATCATTGTTCTCGTAACACAACAGCTACGTGCACACAAATTAGAACTTTAAATGACATGACCGACGTCGTCGTTCTGGACCTGGATTCAAACCCAGCACCTATAGCCATTGCTAACTAAGCTAAGCTTTGTTTGTGCCTTATTGAGACCGGATCACTAGGCATAAAGAGACGTGAAGTATAGACGTTTCCAACAGTATCAGTTATCAATTCAGATTCTGAAAATAAATGACGAAAATGTTTGTTACGACAGGATTCCCAGTTCAGTACAGTTACCGCCCTGGGACCTACCCCCAGCGACGTTTAATACGGTGTCATTCACAAGAAACAAGGTATGCTCATGTTTAAAATTGAAATGCCATCATATAAAGCTTGTGACAGGGTGCGAACCCAGCACCTTGTCGGATTGTTAACGAAGTACAGTCAGGCGAAATGCAATCGAGGTCGTTCAGATACTTTTGAGCATAATACCCATGCAACCCACATAACGCAGCTGTCTAGCAGGTCCTCTAATCGCTTCTTGATACAGTCGTTTGACTATTGAAAATGGCTTCAACAAATCACCACTAGAAAAAACTGCTCTGTATCGCAATAACTCAAGATGTAAAGTAATACTACGATACTACAAATATCAGGGAACACCTCATCACAGATAAGACAGTCCTTAAGGCTTGTAAGCTTGCATTTATTGCAATAGCTGACATACCTGAAATATTAGCACTCTCATTATTACGTCAGATAGGTAATGCACGTAGTAAGTTCGTCGTATTCATGATTTCCTCTTCAAAGTAACATACCATACTTGTTATTTAATACAAAATGTCATTAAAAATTTACATTATTCACGAGCAGCTAGTTGAGAATATGTATGAACTTCAAATGACACGACGAACGGACTCGTTCTGCATATGGATTCAAATCCAGGTCATGCAAACTAAGATTTCGTGACTGACGGAAATTAATTCCTGACTAGGCATAAAGAGTGTTAACTGATACTGTCTAAAATCGAGATATATCAAATATCAACTTTAAATTACATAACGTAAACATTTTTAGCGGTCGCGAATTCCTACCCAGCATCTATTGTCCCTGTTAACGAAGTACGAGAGATGTTAAATACTTATTCTTCACAAGTAACTTAATTGAAATGTAGTGAGGTAAGGCTTCGTGTTGGACAAGGATTCGAACCCAGAACCTAATCGAATTGTTATCGAAGCACAACAAACTTTGACATACCGGATTTTCTCGGCAGTAGCTAGATGTATTAAATGAAATGACGAGACGAAACATTAATTTTTTCCTTGAACTTACAGTGATCTCGCAAGTAGTTCTGTCTCACTGGGAGTCAAAAACGTCAGATATCGTTCGTGTTGACAACGAATGAAAATGCATTGAAAATAATTATTACCCACCAGCAGATAGGTGTTATCATGCTAAAGCTTGATAATACATATTGCGCATGAATGTGTTGGAATCCTGGCCCAGCACTAAACTTTGCACTATGTGCAGATGTTGAGGAATCTGCAGTTTTGAACAAACAAGTTTTAGTCGAGCTGTATTGTCACGAAGGGATCAAATTCCGCGTTAAGGGCGGTCTGAGTTGCATTCCCAGTTCAGAACCAATTTTATCGACATACAGAAGCTCAAATAAAAGACGGAATAAGTGTCCTGTGGCCATACATAGGGTTTGTTTCGTCACTAGAAATAACTAGTATAAGAAAGGTTACTGGTGATAGAGTTTCTACATGTCGCCCCCTCCTTACTTTATTTTGGTTCCACTTAACGTCTACTTGGCAGGGAAGGAATATCATTTTAATGTGATTTTCAGACCACAATGCCATTATACCTTCTTCACTTGGCGTAGCCAGAAGAGAACAGAATCTGCCTCTCCCTATCAAAAAAACATCGGCAGAAGTTGGAATCGACCCGAGACCATCAACATATGAAACCATCATCAGTCCAACAGACCACCAAACCCTCTTCTCTACGGCTCATTTCTCTATAACACCGTTGCGGCACACAAGATGAGAATTCTGACACACAGGCTCCCTGTAGTGGTTTGCAGGATGTTCAGTACATTCATTTACTTGGTTGACTGACACACAGGCTCCCTGTAGTGGTTTGCAGGATGTTCAGTACATTCATTTACTTGGTTGACCGAATCGCCATGAACTAGCTGCCTTGGCTACCCAGTGCATACATTCGACTCTATTTTGTAATCACCGAAATAAAATAACGTAACTGCCACCTACACAGAACTGCCAACAGTGTAGGATGCAGAAATTTAAATAGGAAGTGTTCCTTTCCATTTGAGGTACTCTATTGCGCTCTCTGTTTGTTGAAACCATCGTACAGTGCAAAAGAAATGCTGTAACTGTCTGTCTCTCAGAAGTCTATATCCGGCCATATGCATTATCTCACAGCACTGTGGAATGCCGAAGTTCTGGAGGAACTGTTGTTCACTTCCAGAGCTGCTGTAGCTACGTCACAACTAGTAGCGTAACGGTAAGTGTCGCGCACTGTTGATAAGACGTCGCGTGTTCCATTACATTCGCTACTGCATTTTTAAAAACGCCATTCTGCTGTCTGCTGGAGTTATCAATGTAATGTAACTTTGAACGTAATTCTCTTCATTTCTCAACCCAAAATAGTCGCATGTGGAAAAAAGGCTAACTTCTGCGTCATTTTGTTCTTTTCAGCTTCAATAGACGGCCAGGCAGCAGATGCGTCTCGAAGCTTTTGTATTATGTATGGGGAGAGTGCATCGTGCCAAAATAGTCAGAAAAGTATTTTCTACATTAGCTGTGGTCTGACAGTGGCATTTTAGTCTTGTTCAAACCTTGTTTGACAGCTTTAACTCGAACAAGTTTTCTACATGCATGTAATCAATAAACTGCATGTGCATTGTCAGACTGTTATAGCTAACATCAGAGAATTCGCATATATCGTTGATGATTTATTTCATTTCTTACAATACAGTGCACAGTTTTCGTAAGGTTTCTTTTAGTGGTGTTAAAACAATACTAAACGTGAGAGAAATTAAACTACCCGCGATAACCTTACGACGAAAGTCTGTTTTAACAAAACTGAGTAGTATTTTACTAATTCGTGCAGATAGTATCTGTACACAGGCGTGCCTCTGACTTAGATTTCGATTGGGTCTGTGTTTAAATGGTATGCTGTGCCATACTCAACAGGTATGGAAATGTGGCAGTTCATAAATAAAGTTACGTATTCCTAGAAACCCAAAATTTACTAGTCAGCAGCGGAAAGAGGCGTTACCTGTTGTGCAGCATTGTAAGTTTTTCACCATTGCACTTTGAGCTGAAAGGAAGGAGGGCGGGATCTATCCATTCCCAGAAGTGCAAAATATAAGCGTGAAATGCTTGCAAAGTATTGCTCACTTAGATGTGTGCCACAGTTCGTTTTATCTTAAGACCGAGAGATAAGGAAGGACTGTTCTCAGAACGAAGAATGGGTTATAGGGAAGGAGAGATCAAAGAATACGGTTTCATAGGTGTTGAGAGGAATGACAGAGAGTAAAGACAGCAGCAATTAAAAGAGAAAATGTAGCGTCAATGGAAACCGCTAGATTTGTTTATAAAGTTTTGGGGAATGGAATAGAAGGGCACTTGCGGCGATAGTGTGAGAGAGAGAGAGAGAGAGAGAGAGAGAGAGAGAGAGAGAGAGAGAGAGAGAGAGAGAGAGGGGGGGGGGGAGGGGAAGGAGATATTAACAACGAGTAAACATAATATGAAATCGTTGGTGTATTGTGTGGAGGATCGAGGGTGTATTCATGGATGGAGGGGAAGAGAGAGACGTATTTGAAATAACAAAAACTACTGTGACAGTCCATCTACGCTGATTAGTTTGTAAGTATGTAGACAGGGTATAAATGAAATCAAAATAGAATACTTAACAAACTGTATATTCAAAAGAAACCCACTTGAATTAAAAGGGTAACTCAAAGGAAAGCTAACCCATATTGTATCTTTTCTGTTGCCACGCGATCTTCCACTAGCTCCCAATGAGGAAAAATGACGAAAAAGACATAACAAAACATTTTAAGAACTCTAATATTTTATCCAGAATCCTTCATTATTTTGTACTTGTATCACGCGTCTAGGCATAGAATGTATAAGCCATCGGACGTAGCAGCCTGAAGAAGCAACTTCCTCCCAGGCTTCCAGGACGCAGTCCCAAAGAGCGTCCTCAGTAGTTGGTTGGTTTCGTGGCCAGTTCTCTGTTAATGTTCTGGCGACCTCAGCCCACATGTTTTATATGGAGTTCATATCAGCCGCCCGTGGCGGCCAGTCCATGACGTTGACGCCAATCGTGGAGAGCCGCTGCTGAACAAATGCAGACTTGTGAATGGGAGAATGGTCCTCTTCCAATGTGAATTCCCCTTTTGCGTGCAGCATTCGCACTGACGGAAGCATAACATTTTCCAATATGTGGGCATACTGCGCGCTGTCCAGAGTTCCTTCTATCCTGTGAAGAATTCCCGCCCCTCTCGCAGAATTCCAACCCCAGCAGGTATCAGATAGCCGGCCACTTCTTCTCGTCGTGGTTACATATTCGCGTCGATGGCGAGTCCCTTGCCGCCTGTAAACGATTCGTGGACCGTCGTTATTGGTGGAAAACACCTTTTCATCAGTGAAAAGGACGTTGTCCCACGACGCCCTCAGATGGAGCTCCGCAAATGCTAGCCGGTATGAAACGTCTTCGCTGAGCTCTTGTTTCACGGCGGATCGTCGTGCATGCAGTCCAGCGTCCCTCAGCCTTCGGCGAATCGTGTCACTGGAGCCGAGGAAGTTGGTCTCCCGTCGCAACTGCTTCGCGTTCGGAAAGGGATTTTCTCTGCTCCTAGACACTGGGTCCCTGTCTTCCTGCTGTGAGATCACACTCTTCCTGCCTGAGCCAGGAGCCCTGTTGGTGGTGCCTCTTTCAAGTCAGATCCTCCACCATCTCGTTGCAGTGGTATGTGGTACGCCATACCGTCTGCCAGCTTCTGATGGAACATCCTCCTTCCTCAATGAGAGAGACTACTCTACCTCGGCCGGCAGGATTGGCCGAGCGGTTCTAGGCGATTGTCTGGAACCGCGCGACCGCTACGGTCGCAGGTTCGAATCCTGCCTCGGGCATGGATGTGTGTGATGTCCTTGGGTTAGTTAGGTTTAAGTAGTTCTAAGTTCTAGGGGACTGATGACCACAGATGTTAAGTCCCATAGCGCTCAGAGCCATTTGAACCATTTTTTGGCTCTACCTCGAATAGACCTCTCCAAGTGAGCCATTACGGCAGACAGCCTGATGTGTATTTCTGCTTGCCGCTCTTATATTGATTCCAGGAGAGGAGGTAAACATATTTACGTCAAACGGAGCGGCATAGGCATGCGGCGCAGCCGTGCTGGCTCGTCCCGGGCTGTTGGCCCACCAACGCCACCGCCAGCTCGCTCACTTGCGTCTCGCCTCGGCCAGCCTGGCTGGCGCGTAGCTCGCGAGCCGCGGCTAGTACAGACCCGGACCGCATGGCCACGATCACCCCTTGAAGGATCAAAAGTTACACCTAACTTACCCAAGTCTGTAGTACAAACTAACGCAGCTACAGCTATTATGCTGTAACATGTGCAGGCACACCTACAGTTGACGATTTATTCAAATATATGACGAACAATACTTTAAAATGAATGTATTTTTGAAACATAGCTACGACAAAATATTTCACCTAACTAGCAATAGCATGACGCAGGGAACTATACTTTTACATTCCGGTCAGTTGTCGTGGTTGAATACAGGTTGACTTTCTTGTAAGCGCTGTGCATTAGATGTAGCCTTAAGAAAACAGGTTTGGCGGCAGATTCTCCAAATAATAGTATATACTTAGTATACAATACACGTTTTGTGCACTTACATGTACTCAGTGTCTCTGAAACAATACGTGCTGCACGACGGAAATTACTTTCTGCTGAGGCACTTCATTTTCATCTCAATGATAAACGACCACTAGAGGACATTGCTCTTTACGGCAGTCAATCCACTTGTAAATTAACATCGTGATATCGCAGATATTAGGCAACTCGTTACTAGCGATTAGTAAGGCCTTAAGCTTTGCAACTAAACATGCTACTCCTAGCCACTACTGAATATGAAGTTATTAACGTGTCTTCATAACCATGTGTGCGGCGTTCGACTCAGTCAGCATAGACGTTTTCGTCACCTTATTTCTAGTTAAACGTGTGCACGTCTCGCTGATGGTGGACCAACATTGGACATTTCTCGTCTGTTCCTGGTTAGACAACGACGGCGGTAGGCGCCGGGTTCGAATCCCGGCCAGGCAATAAAACTTCAGTCGTCATTTAAGGTTCCAACCCCACTACTGGTGACAAACTGTGATATCTACATTCTGATTTTACGTACTTATTCAATAATCCCATTAGGTGCTGGGTTCGCATCCTTGTCCCCAGCATTATATGATGGCATTTCAATTTTAAACATGTGCATCCTTTATTCCATGACAATGCAACACTATACAACGTCTTTCGAGGTTAATTATCAAGAAGGTAACTAGGAAAGCAGGAACCCTAACATGACAAACATTATCGTCATTTACGTTCAAGTTGAGAATTGATAACTGATACTGGTGCAAACGTCAATATTTGACGTCTCTTTGTGCCTTAGCGAGACTCGATCACTAGGCAGAAAGCTTTGCTTGGTTAACAATGGCTTTACGTTCTGGGTTTGCATCCGGATCCAGAACGAAGACGTTGGTCATGTCATTTAAAGTACAACTTCGTGTACAAGTAACTGTTGAGTAATGTGAACAATGATATTACTTGTGATTCGCTGTTAACGTTGTGATTAGCGGCGGCAACCACTCTACGGAAATCCCGTTTTCTTTTAACTGCTTAGTATTACATAAAGTTGATGTGAAACCACTACCCACTACCCATTGAACGTTGAACGACGTTCAGCATGTGTTGGAAACAAGTTCTTTGCTGTCTAAAAGGTTTACCCAATTGTCATACAACTTTATAAATGCATATATTGTCTCAAATATTTAATTGTGCCTAAGTATTACTGGACGATTTATGTGACAAAACTAGTTATCCCATAACATTTGAAATGTCACTTATTGTAATGAAGTTTAGTTCACAAACGTTGACTGTCTGATCTCTTCTGTACTATTGTGGTGTTACTTTACATCTGGACGGACTGTCATAAAGACGGATGTTCTCTAGTAGTCTCTAGCGATACCCATTGTGTATCTTACGATGACTGTACTGTGGAGGGTTGCGACTATGTGCAACACAGACATTCTATGTTGGTTGCATACATTCAGGGGCAGCCTACACGTTGGAATTCAGGGGTGACCCACTTTTTTTGCTGTCGAGTGTACATAGTAGCGAACAGAATCGTAAGCGGTGCACTTTCAGTTCATTGTAGCCACCTAAAATTACAGTACACTGATTCTGCGACACAGACTATGAAATCAGTAGGTGTATTACAACTTCATACAAACCTGCTACAGGTTTCACAACGCTTGTAACATTTAAATCTTGCTGAAAATAAATTTGAGCGCGCAAGTCCTCTTTCGTGGCTGTTAGCAAGCAAAACTGCGCTAATACCGGTATTGTCTCGAGTCTTCCAGGAACTTCTTGAAGATCTGAAATCATTTTTCTTATTTGCCTGGTTGATTTTTTTCATTTTCATCTAGCGGATCATATTTGTTCATTTTCAGTTAGAAACTTTTTCGTTTTTTCGTACACCAGCTTTTTTAAGCCTAAAAACGGCTCATTTTCCACTTTTTGTTCTTGTTGGAGTTCATTTATCTCTGTTTCCAGATTATATATTGTTTCACACAATAAGTAAGTCCTGTTCTAATGTAGAAACTGTTTCCTTCATGTACACTACAATGTTTTTGTAAATAGCCATTCGCGAACAGCAGTCAATTACACCACATGCGCATTTTTTGTTTCCTTCGTCGAAACGTGAGATACATTTAGAATGAATCCATTTTTGGCACACAGAACTGCAGAAACTATACTTGTTTTAGAATATGCCTAGGAGAATGGCAAAGGGCCAGAGTGAAAGATGCAGAGCTAGACAGGCAATTTTTGCGTTGAGAAAGTCCTAATAACGTGGACATTCATAACGATAATCGTTAAGTAAAACAGATGCATTATAATATTAACACAAGAGCATCGAACATTGAAGTACCTATTTTTAAAATTAGTTATACAAAAATGCCAACCGTGTAACTTAGTCAATTTGAAAGGAACTTTTCTGGCCTGTGTGTATTTCCTTTTTACCTCTCCTAATGGCTATGTATACACCTCATTTTTTTTCTTTGATGCACATTGCGACAAACTTCTATCACGCGTAGGGGAAGGTAGGGGAAACGTGCGCACGTAAGCGGAACTTTTTTTTTAATTTTGACTTCGTTAAATAAAGTTTATTTTATATCGAAACTTAGAGCAACTATTCTAGTATGTATAAAACAAAATTCCAGGACACTACCTAAGCGCACGATTTCCCGAATGTCGGGTGGGATAATAGTGCCCATGTTAGAAGAATTGATAACGCAGTAATACCTGGAGAGGAAAAAAAAACTAATACAAGGTTTGTTGAAAAGATTAAAACTTACGTTTAACCTAATCTATTATGTGCCTTATCAGTATAATCAAACTTTGCATTTTATTTGAAACCAATAGTCCTGAACTATGTTAGATTTTGTAAAGTTTTCTTTGATGTTAAGGGCCTACAGATTTAAGAAGTTAGATAAGTCCTTCATTGCACATATCACACACAAATTCTTTAGCTGCATCATTTGCAGTACAAGCTGTATGGTACCATCTTCGGCACAAAGTACATCTGTACCACAGTTCCCTGTCTTCACCGTGATCTCCACAAAGTCCGCAAATCTCGTCGTCGGCTCCTTGAAGTGAAGTGCGCCAGGGTCAAACAGCTCCGTGTCGATATCATCGGACTCATGGTCATTACACGGTGGAACTTCATCAATATCTGAATCGTCTGATTCTTCTTCAATCATCCTCTTTTTGTTTACTTTCTTTTGTGTTTCTTGCCAAAAGTCTGGATAAGAAGAGACTTCAAAACAAGAAAAAGGATAATCATACTTTCTTTTGCATTATGCTTAGGCCTATTGCCGAGATTAAGCTTTCTAGCAACTTTTATGTTTTTATTGGCAATTCTTTGCTGTTTCACCTCATCTTTTTCCTTTTCCTTTTCCTTTGTCTTTTCTATATCCAACTCAAGCTTTATTTTCATGGGTGTGTTAGCCCAGAGAAAAGGAGCACACTGAAATGTTGAGGACGTAGGGTCATCAAATAGCCCCACAGATGGACTTGTAGCTGTTGTGGGATCTTATGTGCTGCGAATGTTGGACTGTCACAATCTGTGGCTGCTTCCACCTATAGCTCGCCTAGTTTTCGAGCTGGGGCAAAACCCAAGTTCAGAAAACTTGTCAGGGTTGTATGGGTGAATACCAGCTGCACAGAAGCCAGATAAGGCATTTGACAATGTAGCAACTTAAGCCCAAGGAAGTTGCTGAACTTGTGAAGAAGGCTTTTCTTACTCAGTAATTCTCTGGTGCCCTGTTCGTATCATGAGAGGTCATATTCTCTAGAAAGAGCATTCTTCAGAGGGCTGAAAAAGGTTACGTCCAAGGGTTGTAGGCGGTGGGACGTGTGCGGTGGCAGACACACACATGTGGATGTGGTTTTCTTTACAAAACTTGTAAGACTCAGTGGAAATGTGGCTGTTGTGGTTGTCCAGTATGAGGAGCACTGGTTCATCAGCTGTTGGGCAAGTATGAACTATTCAATGAGCGGCTTCATTTTAAAAAAGTGTTGGACCAGATGGGGCCATTAACTGTTGTCCCAACAATGGGTGGACCATTTTTCTGAAGATTTGCACTCATTCGTTTTCTTAGATAAAACATAAGAGGTATGAAATGACCTCCAGCGCTCATACAAAACACACCAGTGATGGTCCTGCCCCTTCTCGGCGGAAGTTGCAACGCCTACCCTCTTTGAACCTTTGGTAGCAAACACCTTAAAACAGCTTTTTTGTACAACGGTTATGCCAGTTTAATCTTGGTTGTACATTCTTGTGGGATAAATATTGTTTTCCTTTTAAAGTAAGCAGATTGTCAAAAAATCGAGTAACTTCTTCCTTGCTGAAAGCATTGATTCTATTCACACTAGTATTTTCCGGCTGCCACAGTCTGGCTTCGCCGGCAAAGATTGGATGTACAGTTTTCGTAAGCACCACCCGACCATCACTCTCTTTGTTGAAATTGGTATTAACCACATTCTTCTCATCGTATTCTATGGCCCAACACCTAAAGGCTTGCGGAAATTGGTATACGAACAAGTTGCAATGAAGGACGATAAACTCAACCATTTCTTGCTCAACACTTTCTGGAATAATAGATCCATCTGTTCTTACTGGATGTATTGCTTGTTTAAGCATGTCTACAATATAACTGTACTATTGTTTTCCGGACGTACTTTCTCGGCATCTGAGAACAAAGAGAGAGGAAAAAAAACAATAACAAACTGTTGGTGGCCTGCTGGTGTTTAACTACATGAGGGGGAAACGTGCGCATCGGTGCGCACGTTTACCCCCTTAGTTTTAAGAAAATTGGGGCCAAAATTTCCAAGACACAAGTTACAACGAAACAGGACTCACGTCAAAACATACTCACAACATTCAAGCGTTATTTACTACGCTGACTAACTGTATCACAAGTAAATTTAGATACTCGCCATCTTAAATCCCGTGGACTGCAAATAATATCAAAACGTCACGTTTCACCATTTGCAAACTCGCTGAATGTGAGACTGTAATGGTGGCCCAGCCACCAGACGAAAGTAGTTCACTAACCTGCCGCTAGGTCTAGCACTGGTTACAAAGTTAAGCAAAGCTTTTAAATCAGAAACAGCGATGCGCATGTTTACCCGCTGCACATATTTCCCCTACTTCCCCCTAACGATCGGCTGCTACGGTAGGAACGACGCAAGAAAGTAGCAACGTTTCGTGAAGTTGCATTCTAGGGACTTTCGTGTTTAAATATTGCACTTGGCATCGTTGGCTGGGAGGCCCCATCCGGAGAAGTTCGGCTGCCATTTCATTTGCAAGTCGTGTTTCAGTTGACGCCAAACTGGGCCACCCTGAGCGTGAAATGATGAAGAGGACAACGCAACACCCAGTCCCCAAGCGGAGAAAATCTCCATGTCGGCCGGGAATTGAACCCGTGCCCGCTTCCATGGGAGGCGAGCACGTTACCATCCATCTAAACAGGCGGACATGATATTACAGATCGTTCATCTGAAGTAACACATGCGTACCAGACAGCTACAGTGCTGCAACTGCTACGTCGTTTATGTTGTCAACAGTGGAAAACGAAATGTAGTTGGAGACAGTGGCAACAAACGTTTAGTAGTGCAGTTTTTTCACTTTCCTATAAGAGTAAACGGAACTAACTCCACATTCGTTTGCTGTCGTCACCACAAAATTTACAGTGTTCATAAATTTCAGTAGCTTCATTTTGAATAGCTTAAAATCCCTTATTACAAGGAAAATAGATATGTTTTAGGCTATGCCTTAAAAGAACAACTGACGGGGCGGAGCGAAAGACAGAGTTAGAGCGACACAGTGTGTGTGTGTGTGTGTGTGTGTGTGTGTGTGTGTGTGTGTGTGTGTGTAGAGAATGTAATAATGCAGATATGGCAATACATAAGTAACATTTCAAAAATTAACATGTTACTTACAATTAGACGTGCATTGGCTTTATGGGAATTCAGAGAAATTAGAGCTTCAGATACACTGAATGATATTTACGTATGGTAAAGAAATTATACATATGGAGGCAGGCGTAAATGTTGATAGTTCTGTTATTTTTCTGGAAGACACATTTGGAATTATGCGCAGTGCACATTTAAATAATTTTCGGAGCTGTATTGCGGTATGATGAATTTACAGTGCAGATTTTGTAATCCAAATGATTTCACGTCTGAGGTGACTTTACCCGATACAACGGCATTAACATCGTGTTGTCATAAGAGAAAAGTTAGTTTGCCGCCATTAACACAAAATTGATACTGTGTTGAAAAAGACTCTCTTCAAATGATCGAACAACTGAAGAGAAATCAACGGAGTTTTTCAAGAATACACGTAACTACAGTACAGCATTTCCCTCAGTTCTGGGACTAAAATTTCAGACACATTAAAACACACATTTGCCATCACAGATCAAATCCACTGACAATTGGTCGAATATCGACCACAGGCGATGTTAGTTCATTTAAATTAACGATTTTACATACGACAAGTAATTTATTATCTTGGGAAACGAAACGTCAGTCATAAATTATCGTCTATTACTGAACCATAGACGTCATTAATCAAAGACAGCAAGTTGAATGATCTCATTCTTTCCTTGCCCCCACTTCAAACACGCTTATTACCATGCATCACAAACAATAAAAAAATACTATAGATCTGTGGCTACTGCAGTGCCACGCTTCTCACATGGAGTAGGAAAACACAGTAAGCAAAATGGAAAAAATTATGTTTTTGTTTTTTGTTACTATCTGCACCGTCTACATTCTCCCCCTTCTGTTAGACAATGGTATGGAATGTTCTATAGCATCGTAACTACACTTCTGGCCATTAAAATTGCTACCCAAGAAGAAATGCAGATGACAAATACGTATATATTGGACAAATATATTATACTAGAACTGACATGTGATTACATTGTTGTACATTTGGGTGCACAGATCCTGAGAAATCATTACGGCCATAGGTGGTTGTGATGGGTACTAACAGCCTTGATACGCCTGGGCATTGAGTCAAACAGAGCTTGGATGGCGTGTACAGGTGCAGCTGCCCATGCAGCTTCAACACACCACGGTTCATCAAGAGTAGTGACTGGCGTATTGTGACGAGCCAGTTGCTCAGCCACCATTGACCAGACGTTTTCAGTTGGTGAGAGATCTGGAGAATGTGCTGGCCAGGGCAGCAGTCGAACATTTTCTGTATCCAGACAGGACCTGCAACATACAGTCGTGCATTATCCTGCTGAAATGTAGGGTTTCGCAGGGATCGACTGAAGGGTAGTGCCACGGGTCGTAAGACATCTGAAATGTAACGTCCACTGTTGGAAGTGCTGTCAATGCGAACAAGAGGTGAACGAGACGTCTAACCAATGGCACCCCATACCATCACGCCGGGTGATACGCCAGTATGGCGATGATGATGACACGCTTCCAATGTGCGTTCACCGCGATGTCGCCGAACACGGATGCGCCCATCATGATGCTGTAAACAGAACCTCGATTCATCCGAAAAAATGACGTTTTGCCATTCGTGCACCCTGGTTCATCTGCCATCTCGACTGCTAGTATTACGAGGCCGTTGGGATCCAGCATGGATCCACAGTCATTGGATCTCAACCAACGCGAGTACCCCCCAGGGGTCCACAAATCTTCTGTGGATACATGCGTGTCGAGCACGGGACTCCGAGCTATTGCAGCCTTCCTTCTTTCCAGGGATGCATTTCCTTCCCCTTCCCCTCCTTGCTCCTTCCCCCTCGCCCTATCCTCTTCCTCTCTTGGTGTCCTTGCTTATGTTGACCCCCGCTATCCTCCTGGTACTGTTGGTTTTGCAATTTAGCTTTGTTGCGTAATCACCTCCTCCTTTCGGCACTCCCTGGTCCCCCTATGGGGTTTGACCTCCATCACTAAATTTCTCTTCTGTAGTGTGAGCCATTTGGGGAAGAGCACCTTACCTAGTGTCTCCGACGTGTGCCCTCCTAGTACATTCCACCTTTTCTTTCACGTCGTCTGATGCTAGGGTGCATAGCCAGCACAGTAGCCAGCCCGTGTGGTGGGGTCACTATGTAACCTTTTGGTTGAGCCCCCTGAACATATAGGGTTCACACTTCCGATACCTGAGCTGTGACCTCCTCATGCAAGCCTCGGAGTGGTTGCTCGTCATCTTGGAGCATCGGAACTCCCGGCAATGGCTGCCGTGCCAGACGGCCCTTGCTGTGGCTGGGTGGCGCCCGTGAGGAGAGCCCCTGATCGGAGGGGGTGATATCAGGGTGGACACTATGCAAGTGGAACCCATACGGGTCCAGAACTCTGGCCGTTCTTCTGCGGCCGTCTCTCTGTGTGGAACTGATTCGTCTAGTGTTGCTTCTCCTGCCCCTTCGGCCTTCCCTTCCGTGGCTACCCGCTGGGAAGAGTGTCAGGCCCGTCGGCCAGGGGCGAAACCTTTCCCCCGTTATCTGGTTTGCACCAGGACTGATGGGGATACTTTCACCAATACCAAACCCTTATTCCTTGTGGAACACATTGAAGACAAGTTTGGCGAAGTGGACTCCCTGAGAAAGATGATCTGCAACAAACGCGACCGCAACACTGCTTCAGCTGCCCAATCTGCGGCCTTTCGTGCCTGTACCCATCTTCGCACAGTTCCTGTGTCCATTCCCCCCCCCCCCCACCCCCCCTGGTCTCTCAATATGGTTCAAGGTGTGATTTTTTTCACAGGGACCTCATCCTGCAAACTGATGAGGAACTTCGGGACAATCTCGGACGGCGGGGTGTTCACTTCGTTCGGCGTGTTCACATGGGTCCTAAGGACAATTGCATTGATAATGGTGCCTTTATCCTGGCCTTTGAAGGGGATACCCTCCCTGAGAAAGTAAAGATTATGGTTTATCGATGTACATCCCACCTCCTATGAGGTGTTTTAAGTGTTAGCATTTTGGACACGTCTTCCTGCTGTTCACAGGCCCCTCTCTGTGGTGACTGTTATGACAATTAACACACACAGGAGGGGGAACACAGGGACTCCCCTCATGGAGTGGACATCCACAATCATTCTCCACGTTCACCAGATTGCCCAGTATATAAGAAGGAAAAGAAGATACAGGAGTATCCGATCGATCATTTACTTCACTTGGCATCCGCAGTTCGGCAGGCTTTTTCCCAGCGCCGCCATTTTTGACCTACGCAAGGCCTATGACACTGCCTGGCGCCATCACATCTTACTTACCCTTCATCAGTGGGGTCTTCGGGGCCCACTCCCGATTTTTATCCGCCAGTTCCTGTTCCATCGGTCATTCAGGTTTCGAGTTGGTACTGTTTTTAGTTCTCTCCGAACCCAGGAGACGGGCATCCCACAGAGTTCTGTCTTTAGTGTCCTTTTCCTCATTGCTATGGATGGACTTGTGGCCTCTGTCGGTCCTTTGGTCGCCCCTGCCCTGTATGTGGATGATTTCTGCATTTGGGTTAGTTCCTCCTCGATGCCCTCTGCAGAGCGGCAGCTTCAGGGAGCTATACGTCGTGCCTCTGCATGGACCCTCTCACACGGGTTTCAATTCTCTCCTCTAAAATCGTGGGTGGTCCACTTCTGTCGCCTACTACGATCCACCCTGATCCAGAGCTCTATCTCGCTGCACAAAGATTGCCTGTGGTCCCACAGTTTCGTTTCCTGGGTCTTCTTTCCGACAACAAGCTCACTTGGCTGCCGCATATCAGACTCCTGAAGGTAGGATGTTTCCGTAAACTCAGTGTCCTTGGCTTCCTTGCCCACTCCTCTTGGGGTGCGGACCGTTCCCTCCTTCTGTCTTTATCGTGCTCTAGTTCTGTCTCGCTTGGACTATGGTTGTCAAGTTTATGGTTCGACTGCTCCTTCCACAATGTACGTGCTGGGTCCAGTCCACCATCGTGGTATCACTTTATCAACAGGGCTAGTAGGGAAGGCACCAGTGGCCAGTCTCCTGGTTGAAGCTGGGATCCCTCCCCTTTCTGTTCGGCGGTCCCAGCTTCTGGTGTCTTATGCACTCGCTATCCGTTCCTCTCCCACTCATCCTTCCTATTCTATCCTGTGCCCAGACCATGGACGTCGCCCACCTGATCCACGCCCTCTGGCGGGTTTACCGGTTGGGCTCCGCCTTGCGTCTCTTTGCCGTGATTTTCAGCTTCCTTCTTTGTCCTGTCTTCCTCGCTCCCCCCCCCCCCCCCCGGTTAGAAGATTCCATCCCCCCCCCCCCCGATGGTGTTCCGTTCCTTTTTCCGCCGAATTTTATGGGAGTTTCGGGATGCTGTTGTTTTTTACACTGATGGCTCTAAATCTGCTGATTTTGCTGGGGGGGGGGGGAGGAGGAGCAGTCACTTAACCCCACCCCCCCCCCACCGTTTTCTGTAACCCCCTCCTGCAGCGGATTTACGGCTTCACATCAAGTCCCACTTCGCACAGTCATGGGCCAATTCGTCGGAGGCTACTCCCCTGTCTAATAAACGTCGTGCGATTAAGGTGACACCAGGCCCGTGGCGTTCTTCCTTTCGTCTCTCCAGAAAGGACTCCACCACACTGTCGTCTCCGCATTGGCCATACCAGGCTGACCCATGGTTTTCTTTTGCGTGATGAGCCACCCCCACTTTGTACTTAGCACGCAGAGCCAAAAGAAGGGGGCATTCAACTAAAATGTGGGCTACTGACTGGAAGGCTCCACAAACACACTCCCCCGCACTTTACCTTTCATGTTGGCTGACGATTCCCGGATGGTCGACCTGGTTCTCGGTTTCCTCCGGGAAAGTGGTTTTTATTCTCAGTTTTAAGGTTTTTAATCTCTCTCTGGTGTTGGGGCAGGGCGGTAAGTGTTGGGAATCTCCCAACACGGCTTACAGTGGGAGATACCCCGACTCCCCTCCCTGACCGTGATCCTCTTTTCTTCCGCTTTAACCAATCCCTTAAAAAATGATAAAAACAGTAAGTCTCCTTTTCCCGTACGTACTTCTACATTCTAGCGGTTGCACCTTTTATGTCGCTGGTGGTCTTGCCTCTGCTGCTTCAGCATAGCGTTGGGTTCGCTCTCTTGCTGACTTACCTCATTTTGTTTTTACCATTGACAACATGACTGCCCTTTTACATTTTTAGCCTTTTCCCTGTTATTGTTCTGATATTTCTGAGATGTCACACTATCGGAATGGACCACATTTGAAACAAGGGACTGATGACCTTGGTGTTTGGCCCCTTAAACCCCAACCAACCAACGCGAGCAGCTATGTCACGATACGATAAACCGCAATCGTGACCTTTATCAAAGTCGGAAACGTGATGTGATGCCACGTATAAGGAGGAGAAATGCGTACCAACAACGTTTCATCGGGCAACGCTGGTCAACTGCTGTTTGTGTATGAGAAATTGGTTTGAATCGTTTCTCATGTCAGCACGTTGTAGGTGTCGCCACCGGCGCCAACGTTGCTGTGACATGCAGATGGTTAGCTTTTACAGCATTCACGAATCTTCTTCCAGACGGTTAAATTTCGCGTGTGTAGCACGTCACCTTCGTGGTGTAGCAATTTTAGTGGCCAGTAGTCAATATACCCAGCCCCCAGGCCGTAAGCGGCCTTCGAGGTGACCCCTTCTCTCATCTTCCTTTTCTTACGATGACACTTATTAACTGGAATATTCGCAGCATTCGCTCCAACCGAGAGGACTTGAAGTTGCTGCTCCGCTTGCACCGTCCGCTCGTCGTAGCCCTCCAGGAAACGAAGCTCCGCCCATGCGATCAAATTGCCTTGGCACACTACACCTCTGTGCGTTTTGACCTACCCCCTGTGGTAGGTATCCCAGCTCATGGAGGGGTTATGTTGCTGGTCCGGGATGATATTTACTACGATCCCATCACGTTGCACACCGGCCTGCAGGCAGTTGCCATCCGCATTCCTCTCCCCACCTTTACGTTTTCCTTTTGTACCGTTTACACTCCATCGTCATCTGCCGTTACCAGGGCAGACATGATGCAACTTATTGCTCAGCTACCTGCACCATTTTTGTTAACTGGAGACTTAAATGCCCACCATCCCCTTTGGGGCTCTCCAGCATCCTGCACGAGGGGCTCCTTGTTAGCAGACCTTTTCAACCAGCTCAATCTTGTCTGCCTCAATACTGGCGCCCCTACTTTTCTTTCGGACACATCTCACACCTATTCCCATTTAGACCTCTCTATATGTACTCCCCAACTTGCACGCCGGTTTGAGTGGTATGCACTTGCTGATACATATTCGAGCGACCACTTCCCGTGTGTTATCCATCTCCTGCAGCATACTCCCTCTCCGTGCTCCTCTAGTTGGACCATCTCCAAGGCAGACTGGGGGCTCTTCTCTTCCAGGGCGACCTTTCAGGATCAAACCTTCACAAGCTGCGATCGTCAGGTCGCACACCTCACGGAAGTCATTCTCGCTGCTGCTGAATATTCCATCCCTCACCCTACTTCTTCTCCACGTCGCGTACCGGTCCCCTGGTGGACCGCAGCATGTAGAGACGCTTTACGTGCTCGTCGACGTGCTTTACGCACCTTTAAACGCCACCCTACAGTGGCGAATTGTATTAATTATAAACGATTACGTGCTCAGTGTCGTCGTATTATTAAAGAAAGCAAGAAAGCCAGCTGGGCTGCATTCACAAGCACTTTCAACAGTTTTACTTCTTCTGTTGTCTGGGGTAGCCTGCGCCGGCTATCTGGCACTAAGGTCCACTCACCAGTTTCTGGCTTGAAGGTCGCGAATGAAGTCCTTGTGGCCCCTGCGGCTGTCTCCAATGCCTTCGGCCGCTTTTTCGCAGAGGTTTCGAGCTCCGCTCATTACCACCCTGCCTTCCTCCCCCGCAAACAGGCAGAGGAGGCTAGGCCACCTAACTTCCGCTCCTCGAATTGTGAAAGTTATAATGCCCCATTCACCATGCGGGAACTCGAAAACGCACTTGGCCGATCACGGTCCTCCGCTCCAGGGCCAGATTCTATTCATATTCAGATGCTGAAGAACCTTTCTCCTGCGGGTAAAGGTTTTCTTCTTCGTACATACAATCGCATCTGGATTGAGGGACATGTTCTCGCATGCTGGCGCGAGTCTATTGTTGTCCCGATTCCTAAGCCGGGGAAGGACAAGCACTTGCCTTCCAGTTATCGACCTATCTCGCTTACCAGCTGTGTCTGTAAAGTGATGGAGCGAATGGTTAACTCTCGATTGGTTTGGCTGCTCGAGTCTCGACGCCTACTTACCAATGTACAATGTGGATTTCGTAGGCGCCGCTCTGCTGTTGACCATCTGGTTACCTTGTCGACCTTCATTATGAATAACTTCTTGTGGAAGCGCCCGACCGCGGCTGTGTTCTTTGATTTGGAGAAGGCTTACGACACCTGTTGGAGGGCGGGCATTCTCCGCACCATGCATACATGGGGCCTTCGCGGTCGCCTCCCTCTTTTTATTCGTTCCTTTTTAATGGATCGACATTTCAGGGTACGTGTGGGTTCTGTCCTGTCCGACACCTTTCGCCAGGAGAATGGGGTGCCACAGGGCTCAGTTTTGAGCGTCGCTCTCTTCGCCATCGCGATCAATCCAATAATGGATTGCCTCCCAGCTGATGTATCAGGCTCCCTTTTTGTGGACGATTTTACCATCTATTGCAGCGCGCAGTGTACACGTGTCCTGGAGCGCTGTCTTCAGCGTTCTCTTGACCGTCTTTACTCCTGGAGTGTCGCCAATGGCTTCCGTTTTTCTGCCGAGAAGACGGTCTGTATTAACTTCTGGCGCTACAAAGAGTTTCTCCCACCGTCCTTACGACTCGGTCCCGTTGCTCTCCCAATCGTGGAGACAACCAAATTTTTAGGCCTTACCTTTGACAGGAAACTTAGCTGGTCTCCACATGTGTCATATTTGGCCGCCCGTTGTACCCGTTCTTTAAATGTCCTCCGTGTTCTCAGTGGTATGTCGTGGGGAGCGGATCGAACCGTTCTACTTCGTCTATATCGGTCGATCGTCCGCTCCAAGCTGGATTATGGGAGCTTCGTATACTCCTCTGCACGGCCATCCATCTTACGCCGCCTCAACTCCATACAACATCGGGGTTTACGACTTGCGATCGGAGCATTTTATACCAGTCCCGTAGAGAGTCTTCATGCTGACGCTGGCGAATTGCCACTCACCTACCGGCGCGATATACTGCTTTGTCGGTATGCCTGTCGGCTACTGTCAATGCCCGACCATCCGTCTTATCGTTCCTTTTTTGACGACTCTCTCGACCGTCAATACGGGCTGTATGTCTCTGCCCTGCTACCCCCTGGAGTTCGCTTTCGTCGCCTCCTTCAACACCTTAATTTTTCACTCCCTGCAACATTTCGAGTGGGCGAGAGCCGCACGCCACCTTGGCTCCAGGCTCAGGTCTGCGTTCACCTTGACCTCAGCTCGCTCCCAAAAGAGGTCACCCCCGGTTCGGTCTACCACTCCCGTTTTTTGGAACTTCGTTCGAAGTTCATCAACATGACTTTCATTTATACAGATGGCTCTAAGACCAATGACGGGGTCGGGTGTTCCTTTATTGTCGGGGCACAAAGTTTCAAATACCGGCTCCATGGCCATTGTCGGTCTTCACAGCTGAGCTCTTTGCCCTCTACCAGGCTGTTCTTTACATCTGCCGCCACCGACATTCTGCTTATGTCATCTGCTCAGATTCCCTGAGCGCCATCCAGAGCCTCAGTGATCCGTACCCGGTTCACCCTTTTGTACACCGGATCCAACGCTCTCTTCAGCAGCTGGTGGACGTCGGTTCTCCGGTTAGCTTTATGTGGGTTCCTGGCCATGTCGGTATCCCTGGGAACGAAGCTGCAGATGCCGCGGCCAAGGCTGCGGTCCTCCAGCCTCGGACAGCTTCTTGTTGTGTCCCTTCATCAGATTGTTGCAGGGTCATTTGTCGGCGCATCTTATCGCTGTGGCATGCCGATTGGGCTGCACTTACCGACAACAAGCTTCGGGCCTTAAAACCTCTTCCCGTGGCTTGGACGTCCTCCTCACGCCCTTCTCGGCGGGAGGAGGTCGTTTTAGCCCGGTTAAGAATTGGACACTGCCGGTTCAGCCATCGCCATCTGCTGACGGGCAGAACGGCGCCGGCGCAGCCATGTGGGCACTTGCTGACGGTTAGTCACATTTTAATGTCCTGTCCAGATCTTAACACACTGCGCCTCGATCTTAACCTGCCAAATACTTTCGATGCCATTTTAGCGGATGACCCACGAGCAGCTGCTCGTGTTCTTTGTTTTATCAATTTGACAAACCTCTCTCAGGACATTTGATGATGCTGTTTTTTAATCCTATGCCTGTCAGTCTGTCTTTTATCGTGTTTTCCCTTTTAGTTGTTGTTGTCAACTTGTGCCTCGCGGTGCATTCTTAGAGTAGTCAGGGCGCTAATGACCATTGAAGTTGTGCGCCCTAAAACCACAAAAAAAAAAAAAAAAAGAATCAACACTGTAAGGTGAAGAACAGTGCGTCTGTAATGTCACGAGCTCCAGCGACAAGAATGTAAACTAAGAACAGGACTCCGTAAAGAATTGCTGCTGTATTGAACACCACCAGAAACTGGTCGCGACGTAATCCACTTCCCGATGCAAACAGCGTTTCTGCCTAACACTCAGAGCTCAGCAGTGAGTGGTGGCGATGGGTGGGGAGGAAGAGGAAAATGGAGGCAACCAATGGACACTGCAACACCTTGTGACAGAGCGTGCTGTTTAATTTAACCCTAGTAGAATTGCGAGTAGATTTATGGTCTAAGTTAGGAAAGCTACGGTGTCTATGCACTTGTCCAAAAGAGAAAAAGTGTAGAAGCTACATCATTAAATGATAAAGACAGTATGAAAATTTCAATTTGGCATTGAAAGGCAATTCAGATTACTTCATATGCTATCACATTATTGTGAGATGGAAAAACACTTATTGGAAGGTCTTTATAGCACCAGACACTCTGATGAATGTCGGTGAATGCTGACTGAACTGAATGCAGCCATTGGGGAGAAATCTGAGTTCAGGCTAAGCAGAGTGGTGACAAAATCTTTTATCGCTGACATTCACCATATCTGTTACCGAATGATTCTCCCCTTGCATAAAGACATTTGAATTCGTTAAGTAACTGGTGATAAGATTTATACTATCGAACAGAAAGTAAGCTGATTTTTCCACAGAATTAATGTTCATGACGTGTATCTAGTCCCCAAATGACTGCGTTGTGTTACAGGAGATGTTCCGACTAACAACATGTAAGTAATTCAAACATTACATTATGAATTCTCCACTGAGAAACTGCACGAATCAACACAGATTTCGATTTATTTCTCAGAATAATCTCACTTTTGGTTGCTAATATAGCTCATTACTTCCAATGTGAGCTGACAGACATGCAGTGGGGCACCCAGCTTAACTATGTTTGTCCAATCCAAGAATTTCCGAGGCTTTTATGAAATGTTACACCTAGAGCAGTATTGTCGATTGCATAGATGAGTCAGTGAAGCTATTTTAGTGTTTTGTTAAACACATGTGTTTGACAATTTCGTAAGAGAAAAGAAACATTCAAAGCCGCCCCCCCCCCCAACATCCTTGTTTAACAAGTTGTGACCAGTGTAACTCCATCATCCATATCAGGAACCATAGTTCCAAGTAAATTAAATTTACACACATTTCGATTTTAGAATGTTTATCACAAATTAATGTTAAAAGCCTGTCTATAAAGATTTTCGTAGTTTTACTCACGATATTAGCACTGTCTAATATACAAGGGCCATTCAATAAGTAATGCAACTTTGTGTGGAACTTTGTGTGGAACTTTGTGTGGAACTTTGTGTGGAACTTTGTGTGGAACTTTGTGTGGAACTTTGTGTGGAACTTTGTGTGGAACTTTGTGTGGAACTTTGTGTGGAACTTTGTGTGGAACTTTGTGTGGAACTTTGTGTGGAACTTTGTGTGGAACTTTGTGTGGAACTTTGTGTGGAACTTTGTGTGGAACTTTGTGTGGAACTTTGTGTGGAACTTTGTGTGGAACTTTGTGTGGAACTTTGTGTGGAACTTTGTGTGGAACTTTGTGTGGAACTTTGTGTGGAACTTTGTGTGGAACTTTGTGTGGAACTTTGTGTGGAACTTTGTGTGGAACTTTGTGTGGAACTTTGTGTGGAACTTTGTGTGGAACTTTGTGTGGAACTTTGTGTGGAACTTTGTGTGGAACTTTGTGTGGAACTTTGTGTGGAACTTTGTGTGGAACTTTGTGTGGAACTTTGTGTGGAACTTTGTGTGGAACTTTGTGTGGAACTTTGTGTGGAACTTTGTGTGGAACTTTGTGTGGAACTTTGTGTGGAACTTTGTGTGGAACTTTGTGTGGAACTTTGTGTGGAACTTTGTGTGGAACTTTGTGTGGAACTTTGTGTGGAACTTTGTGTGGAACTTTGTGTGGAACTTTGTGTGGAACTTTGTGTGGAACTTTGTGTGGAACTTTGTGTGGAACTTTGTGTGGAACTTTGTGTGGAACTTTGTGTGGAACTTTGTGTGGAACTTTGTGTGGAACTTTGTGTGGAACTTTGTGTGGAACTTTGTGTGGAACTTTGTGTGGAACTTTGTGTGGAACTTTGTGTGGAACTTTGTGTGGAACTTTGTGTGGAACTTTGTGTGGAACTTTGTGTGGAACTTTGTGTGGAACTTTGTGTGGAACTTTGTGTGGAACTTTGTGTGGAACTTTGTGTGGAACTTTGTGTGGAACTTTGTGTGGAACTTTGTGTGGAACTTTGTGTGGAACTTTGTGTGGAACTTTGTGTGGAACTTTGTGTGGAACTTTGTGTGGAACTTTGTGTGGAACTTTGTGTGGAACTTTGTGTGGAACTTTGTGTGGAACTTTGTGTGGAACTTTGTGTGGAACTTTGTGTGGAACTTTGTGTGGAACTTTGTGTGGAACTTTGTGTGGAACTTTGTGTGGAACTTTGTGTGGAACTTTGTGTGGAACTTTGTGTGGAACTTTGTGTGGAACTTTGTGTGGAACTTTGTGTGGAACTTTGTGTGGAACTTTGTGTGGAACTTTGTGTGGAACTTTGTGTGGAACTTTGTGTGGAACTTTGTGTGGAACTTTGTGTGGAACTTTGTGTGGAACTTTGTGTGGAACTTTGTGTGGAACTTTGTGTGGAACTTTGTGTGGAACTTTGTGTGGAACTTTGTGTGGAACTTTGTGTGGAACTTTGTGTGGAACTTTGTGTGGAACTTTGTGTGGAACTTTGTGTGGAACTTTGTGTGGAACTTTGTGTGGAACTTTGTGTGGAACTTTGTGTGGAACTTTGTGTGGAACTTTGTGTGGAACTTTGTGTGGAACTTTGTGTGGAACTTTGTGTGGAACTTTGTGTGGAACTTTGTGTGGAACTTTGTGTGGAACTTTGTGTGGAACTTTGTGTGGAACTTTGTGTGGAACTTTGTGTGGAACTTTGTGTGGAACTTTGTGTGGAACTTTGTGACTGAAGCATGACTATTTCGCTATGTATCACAACAAATACCACATTTTTGTAACTGAAATTGGCCGAGAAAAATAAAGTTCCAGTTGGTGCTGGTGCTGTACATAGCCTTCAAAACGGCGTCTGTCACAGAGGAGCTTTCCAAACAGAGAGCAGTCATTGAATTTCTTTTGGTGGAAAATCATGGCATCACAGATATTCATAGGCATTTTCAAAATGTCTACAGAGACCTGGCGGTGAATAAAAACACGGTGAGTCACTGGGCAAGGCGTCTTTCATCGTCGCAGTGAGGCCGCACAAGCCTGTACAACCTGCCATGTGCCAGCCAGCTGCACACAACTGTGGATACCTCCATGTTGGAACGTGGGGACACTCTCATTTGAGGTGATCAACGGATCACACCGTTGCTCACCTGGACGTTTCTTGTCGGTACTGCTGACACAGTCGTTCACCAGTTGGGGTACTCAAAGGTGTTTACCCACTGCGTTTTTTGCCACCTAGTTTTAAGAGATAAAATAGTGAAGGCAGCAGAGGATCAAATAGGTAAAAAGACAAGGCCTAGTAGGAATCCTTAGATAACACAATATGTTAATTAGAAAGTCATCAGTCCAATTCAATATCTCTTGTGTTGCATCTAGTTATCCCTTAAAAGAAGGAAGCCCTATGTATTATCTGCATTTATCATAAATTAGCCGGCCGGAGTGGCCGAGCGGTTCTAGGTGCTACAGTCTGGAACCGCACTACCGCTACGGTCACAGGTTCGAATGCTGCCTCGGGCATGGATGTGTGTGATGTCCTTAGATCTACGTAGGTTAGTTAGGTTTAAGTTCTATGGGACTGATGAACTCCGAAGTTAAGTCCCATAGTGCTCAGAGCCATTTTTATCATAAATTAACTCTGTTTTCGAGTTTGCTAACAACTATAATAAACATCAAAACATTTTTACCACAGGTTTATGTGTTGCCTTAATAGAAATCTCGTTTTGGGTATCTGCTTCAATTCTTATAGGGAATTAGCAAACTTTTAGCTCAACAGATTAAAAGATAATCAGCAGGTTTAATTTAGAGTTATTTGTTCCCGGCCTTGTAATACATTGTTTGTACCAGCCAAAACACAGCCCCACTGCGAATGCTATTCTCACAGTATGAGTTGGGTGTCATTTGTAAGCAGCTGAAAATTTCCTGAGGTTCTGTCTTTCACTGAAACTGAGTCAGTGAAACTAATTTAATCTGTTTTGAGGAAACAGAAGAAGGCAAATGCAAAATGGTAGGGGTCTATTAATCGTTGGTAGTTCAGACATATGGTGAATCTCTTAGGGAAACGGCAGCAAGGGACAGGAAAGGGCACCAGGTGCACTCAGTGTGTATGCCTTGGGGTCTCATTCAACGTGCTGAAGAGGCTTCTGAGGAAACAGGTTGCAACCCAGTGCAGGCTGAGGTGCATGTTGGAACAAACGATGCCTGTCGTCTGGGCTCTGAGGTTATTCTCGGGTCATTCCAGCGACTGGCAGAGAAGGTTGACAAGACCAGCCTTGTGCACGGAGACTTGACAGAGTTCACAATTTGCAACATTGTTCCCAGAACTGAATGTGGCACTTTGGTTTGGAGTCGAGTGGAAGCACTGAACCAGGGATTTCGAAGTTTCTGTGACAAGTCGGGCTGCGACTTCCTGGACTTGCGGCATGGGTTTGAGAACTGTAGGGTATCCCAAAATAGGTCAGGTGTGCACTACACATCAGAGGCTGCTATTCACGTAGCTGACTGGACTGCATGCATAGCCCTTGTGTGGACCCCATACACAGATAATGACAGCTGTAGGAATTCCGGAAGTGTCAGTGTAAAATGGAAAGAAATGCCTCGCACAAGTGTTAAAATCCTAATAGTACACTGCTGAAGCATTTGCAATAAAAGGCCAGAGTTTGAAGTGTTCATAAAAAGCAGTGAAGCTCACATAACTGTAGGAACAGAAAGCTGGTGAGATTTTTGGGGAAAATTTTAGCATTGACAAATACACTACCTCCATTTCCCCATTTACCTCAGTAGACAAACTCAAATCCAACGAGACCAAAAATTGAAGCTACATCTGAAATTGTTTGGATCCTTCTAATACTGAGCTTTGCCCAGTTATAAGAGAGCATAAAATGATATCACCCACCAGACTCATCTCCTGACATAATGGAAAGCTTTAGAGAAAACCTCAGTTCGCCTATATGTAGGTTCTTTAACCATACTGTAATTGTTGGTGGAGACTTTAATCGTCCAACAATTAATAGGGAAAATTACAATTTTGTTAGTGGTGGGCATGATAAGACATCCTGTGAAACTTTACTAAATGCCTTCTCTGAAAACCGAGCGAGGTGGCGCAGTGGTTAGGCACTGGACTCGCATTCGGGAGGACGACGGTTCAATCCCGCGTCCGGCCATCCTGATTTAGGTTTTCCGTGATTTCCCTAAATCACTCCAGGCAAATGCCGGGATGGTTCCTCTGAAAGGGCACGGCCGACTTCCTTCCCCATCCTTCCCTAATCCGATGAGACCGTTGACCACGCTGTCTGGTCTCCTTCCCCAAACCAACCAACCAACCTTCTCTGAAAAGTACCTAGAACAGATAGATGCAATATATTTCCTCCATGAGTGGGGTTTCAAACTAACGGCAACAAATGTATCTGACGTCTTTCAATACGAATCGACTTTGTTCGTGGGATTTTTGCAGAGGAAGTAGTTACACCATAGGGGGCTGAGAGTTCTTAAACAGCGATTGATGATCGTACTTGGCAGGAAGAAAAAAAAAAAAGGTTGTACCATCCAGACAGAAAATCAGTTCGACGTGTCTCTTGGCGCTGAACGCATCTCGGTGCTGGTCTCCACTGTAGCAGCTGATTGGGGGTCGAGATTTTGTGTTTGTGGAAGCATGACTCTCGACCTGTTCTTCAGAGAAGCAGTAGAGATGGCAACACTCTGCACATCTCATATTGAGAATTTACGGTGAGTATTATTAGCAACACCGCCACTTAGATCATTCGAGTTATCTGTCCCACGTCCACTAGTGCATTTCTCAGTCTGACTAGATTCTGACCAACGATTGTCCTAACAGTCAGTTCATTTAATTAGAAACTTGCACTTCATTTCAGAACGTCAGTTGTGTCTTTAGGGCACGTTCTCAAACCTTTCAGGGAATTCTGGGGGCTAGAAGGTTAACCTTGTGTAAATCATACAGTGTAGTTTCGTGATTTTAACTTTGTCTCACAATACTGTCAGATGTGTTTCATGTTTGTGTTTTATTTGAATAGATTAAAGTGTTCATTTAAAACTTATTACTGTAGACGCCTTCAGTTAATATTACTTCCAATATTATTCAACTCTCCACTTAAGGCCCTAGCTGTGGATCCTTAACACTTCATCGCGTTATTTAATCTGCGCACCGTAATTCAGCTTGGGTCTTTTATAGGTCAGGTTAACTACTCCGAACAAAGGCGGTGTTCTGCATGAGTTGTCGATCCTGCTTTTATCGTACCAGTGCTGCATACTCTCTGACGTACGTTTCGGTGACACAGTACACCGTATTCAGGCCTTAACTGACGCTTGGGGGCGGGGGGGGGGGGGGGGGGGGGGGTGATCCCATCACTGGCCAACGTCTGTGAACTGGCTTCCGCAGACTGCTGTAACAGCGATGTTGTGTTTGCGCCCATCAACAACCAACTGGTTGCAGACATATCATCGCTGCTATAATAATACGGAGCCAGTTCGCAGACGTTGGCCACTGATGGTATCGTGTATACGATTGGAGCGACAGTTAAGGCCTGAAGATGGTGTGCTGAGTCACCGAAACTTCTTGCTGTATAATAAATGACATCGAAAGGACGGCTGCAGCTATTTGATTTTACCACTTAGGTGAATGGCTTAAGTCCCACAAATCTTCAGTCAGAAGGATAGACACACAAAAATCCTTCTGTGAAGTGGTCAGGCATCATCTTTCACTTTTATTGTAAATGATTTGCCGAGGGCAAATACTTAGAACCTCGTCAGCTTTTAGTACATTGCTAGGCACAGCTTACGGACGCAAGAAGATTTTGGAAGTAATGAAGAATAGGGTGTGGCCCAAATGTATTCAAGCTTCTCGCTAGTCAAGAACAACCTGTTGCCAAAAAAGCACTACTTCACATCACAAGCAACGCACAAAAACGAGGCAGTCAGTGTTTTGTAGCTGTATCATAAGCATGACAGCGTCTTGGTAACTTTTTGGAACATAGTAGTGTAGTTAGTCAAATAACAAAACTTCATTGACCCAGGTGGTCAACCAACGGCAGGGTCCTATCGTTCTACCATAAATTCCGACAAAGTCACAAAGTGAAAGAAATAGCCAAAAGACAAATTAAATTTAAATTTAGAGTTCATTTTCAATCGAGTGATTATTGTTATAAAAGGCACTACTGACTATAGTTGCTCATAATGTACTACACTGTTACTGAAGACAACTTCAAATTGATAGCGATTTAACTGAAATTCATTTTCTATGGGAAAAGTATGCTGGCTTTCTTGCTGTCAAAGTATTTGTTACATAACATGCGTACGTCTACGTAACATTAGTTGTTGCCGCGAATGAAAATTATTTCGCCGTTAATCTATTTTTCGGTACTGACAGTGAGACGCTATGATTTGCAAAGTAATGAATAAACAACGAAAAACAGGTTTTCTCACATGTAGCCCCTTTTTCAACGATGACTCCAGATGGACCGAGACAGCATGTGTGACAGCCGCAGGGAAAAGGAGCCCATCCCCAGGAGGTTGTAGATACGGAGACTTCTATGAAAGGACATTGACTTCTGGACTGGCGCCGATGGCGTGGGACGAAAAGGAGCCGGAAGCAGCGAGGACCGCTGCATCTGGGCAGGCACGGAATCTGAAAGCACAAAGCCTGCGACAGGATCACGCAGTTCACAAAGACCACTTTGATTCTGGTGATGCCTCGGCAATCCTCTCAGTCTCTTCAGAAGAAACGTAGAACGTCCAGCACGTCATACAAAAGTGCCTCAGTCCCAGCGTCTCCATCCGGCATACAATTTGTAAAACAGGAGATCGTTATAGAATGAAGGCTTTCACGAACGGATGACGTAGCTGCTGGTAAACCTTTCGGCATGTGAGGTAGTGGCCCAAGAAACTCTTCCGTTCCTTAAGTTTCGTCCAGGACTGCGCTGGACATCTTCAGAGGCGCTCCTCTGCTGAGTCTTGCCGACTGCAAGCGGCGGAGCGCCTTTGAAGATGTCCAGCGCAGTGCGGGACGAAACGTCAGGAACGGAAGAGTTTCTTAGACCACTACCTCACATCAGGATATAAAATGTAGACTGGCAATGGCAAGGAAAGCGTTTCTGAAGAAGAGGAATTTGTTAACATCGAGTATAGATTTAAATGTCAGGAAGTCGTTTCTGAAAGTATTTGTATGGAGTGTAGCCATGTATGGAAGTGAAACATGGACGATAAATAGTTTGGACAAGAAGAGAATAGAAGCTTTTGGAATGTGGTGCTACAGAAGAATGCTGAAGATTAGATGGGTAGATCACATAACTAATGAGGAAGTACTGAATAGGATTGAGGAGAAGAGAAGTTTGCGGCACAACTTGACTAGAAGAAGGGATCGGTTGGTAGGACATGTTCTGAGGCATCAAGGGATCACCAATTTGTTTGGTGTATTCATCTCTTGGTCTCCCTCTACGTTTCTTACCCTCCACGCTGCCCTCCAATACCAGATACAGAAGGATGTAGGTTGCAGTAGGTACTGGGAGATTAAGAAGCTTGCACAGGATAGAGTAGCATGGAGAGCTGCATCAAACCAGTCTCAGGACTGAAGACCACAACAACAACCACCTCACATCCCGAAAGGTTTACCAGCAGCTAGGAGATCGTTAGTTTGACACGTTCCTTGTCTGCGTGAAGCGGGTGCCGCCCGTCGCAGTGGGTACACCAACTGAAGTGAGGTGCGGCGACACAGTCCGTGCGACAACTTTGCCAGCGATGGTCCATCGCATGGCTGGGAGCAGTAGCAAGACCAGAAGAGCAACAGAGCTTGATCCCGTGTGTGGGAGGCACGAGGTTTGTCCGTCTGTTGCTTATATGTTCGTACAAATCGTTCAGCATAAGCTTTGAGATCCGTTGTCAGTCACAGTCTTGCGTTACCTTCGGCATCAGGAGCATCATGAATGCACCGTTCCACCTGCAATCCAATTTGTTGCCGCCAAGTTTGAACAATCACTTCAGGCAATCCCTTGAGGCAAAAGATCGACGACAAGGGCTAGATTCTGGAACGAGCCGAAATAGAGTGCATAGGAACTACGAAGGGAAATTTGCTGAAAGCTTCAGCGACGATGAGCCATCGTGTGTACTGCAGTAAGGATCCGCGAAATCCAAGTGCAAATGTTGCCAAGATACTTGATGTTTGGGCCATTCAGAGAACTGCTGAGATGGGGCTGGCAGATGTTCAGCACAGGCGCGGCACTGAGAATCCCACTGTTCAATCTGCACATCGAGACCGTGCCAAGAGCAATGACGTAGCATCAACTGCTCTGTGCAAAGGACGCACCTGTGACCTTGCTGTAGCAAACGGAGCAAGTCAGGCTGGAGGGCCTGGGGAACCACAACACGAGACCGGGCAATAGCGGTTAGAAGCAATCAAGCAGACAAGATATGGGCGAACTGCAGAACTACGAATCTGTCCGGCTGAACGCAGCCAGCCAGTGCGGATGTAGTGCAACAGAATCTGCAAATCAGGATCCGCTGCTGTGGCCTGAGCAATTTTCCGGTGATTAAGCAGAAAGCTACGCAAAGCATTAGTGTTGTGCATCAATGCAGCTACAAGAAGCAGAGGACTCATCGAATGTTGAATTTGGGCCAACAGGGAGATGAGAAAGAGCTTCTGCATTAGCATGCTTAGAAGTGGGCCGATACACAGTCTCACACTGGTAATCTGACAAAAGAACAGCCCACTCTTGTAACTGCTGCGCTGTTTGAGTTGGGACTGACTGACTATTTTAGATGGTGACTGAGAAGGTCCGAACAGAGTCTGCACACGTTTCTGGTCAGTCAAAAAAATACTGATGAAACTTAGTGAGGCCATTTATGCGAAAAGTTGTTTTGGGGTCGGTTATTATCCGCCATCGATACTTAAACATGATGAAATCGAAATCAACACCGACGACTTACCAATATCGGACATCATAAATTCGAACATCGTGCAGTGTTCCGTTAGATACCCCAACCTGTTTAATAACTGGCTATCTCGGTTCACAGTTCAATACTTTTGTTGCAGGCTGATCATATAGCAACTTCCGCTGGCAACAAAAATATTTTTCTCTATGTTTCGCATAATTATTGAACAAATTTAAAAGGCTGTCATAAACTAACATAGGATTGTACCTTTCAAATGAGTAAAGTTGTAACACAATAAGACGACATATTACTGTCAGAAATTGTGTATCTGTCTTGAGACAACACAACTCGCTGGGCACAAAATTCCAGATTATATTCATCCAGTATTTGAGAATGGCAGCACTTGGTGACTTGCAGCAAATTCACTCATAATTTCAAAATTTTTTGAACTCTTTCTCACTGGCAAATCCAATAAATGAAAGGAAAATAGCTTGCTACATTTTCACTGCTCATGCCGCAAAACCACCACAAAATACATGAGGTTTTAATTTAGTATTTCTCAATACATTTTGCAGGCAGTACCTACATATATAATTTTGCAGGCGCATTCAGTGGTATAATGGTAAGACATAGTTCAGTAGATACGACGCCATAAACACTGAGATGCGCGTAAAACTAGTTATTGCTCAAATTATGTAAGTACAAATTATGCTGACTATGCGTATCCTGTGTGTGAAAGGTGATAATGAGAACACGTAGCAGCTTCGATTTACAACAAACTTTAAACATAACTTCAAACGTTTTCTAAACTTTTTGTTGCATACATGTTTAACGTGAAATTATCAGAATCATGATTTTATTCATCAGAAGTCTGAAGGTGTTTTACACGTTGCGTGTTCGATTCCTTAAAGAGGTGGTGTACTGACGCTTTTCTAGAACACTCTTGACAAGTACAAAGCAGTGGTTCTGTATGTCAACAAGATTAGCATCGCGCAGTAAACGCCGAAAGACTCCTAGCTGGAATCGATTACGAGATCTTTTCTTTACTGGGAGTTCGTCTTAGGAAACACCACTAAAAGCGAAGAGAGTGGCGATAATTACGACGTCATAAATGAATAATTCACAACGCAATTATCGTGCACGATGATTTCCCACGGGAAACTGTAAAGCACTGAGAGTGGTCTGTTGTGACTTCCGACACGAATCTCACGACGTACGTAGTGTTTCTCACACCTATTTAGTGCTGAGATCTGCTTTGAATGCGGGACGGCGTTTCCCTCCTCATGTTTATAATTACGATTATTAGTAACATCGTCACAGATAGCTTTAAATGCTGCACTGTTCATACTTCATAGGAGTAATGACATTCCCTATTGACGGTGGCTCGCTCTGTACGCGACACACGGCATGATGGAAATGCATAAAATGTTTAAGTTCGTGTTTGGAACTGTACTAACATTATTGACGCGATCCTCGATTATTGTACAGGGTGACGCACGAAATGGTCCAACATTTCTTCAGGCATTAATTATAAGGTTATCAGTTGTTTGGGGTGTTGTGTTGGCAGAAGTGAGAGAACCTCATGGAGATTATTTTCATTTATTTCCGAGGGCACTGTTTATGTATCGTTCCAAGGAAGACTACTGAATAGCGCATTAAAACTGTTAGTCATTTTTTCATGCTCCTACAGAGACTGTTTAGAGCATGTTTTAAAACTCGATAGTCGTCTTCATTTAAAACAATACGTTGACTTTACCGATTATTTGATAGTGGTGGTTCAATGCTTGAGAGGAAACGTAACTAATTAACTGTGGAGAAGGAACATTCACAGGACTTCGACATGTTCCATAGATCATCTGAACGATTCTATTATCGAAACGATGTGGAACGAGTAAGTTTACAGGATATGTATACATGATTAGTGTCAACATTAATGTATCATATTTCGGGCTTGCAGCAGGATCACGTTGTCACCTTGGCACGATATTTCGGCTAACAAGCATGCAGCGATCTTCAGGTGAGTACGAGACTGAAGATTACTGGTTTTTTTTTCCTTTATTGAGTTTCGATTCCCCCTAAAGGGGGCGGGCTGGCAGCAGCTTATTACGCCGCTCTTCAGCCTACAGAATTTGTGGTAAAAAGATGAAGATAATAAAAAAAATAACAGTTGGCGATAAAATCGGTGACTTAAAGGTAAAATGGCAGAAAATTCTGGAGCTTAAAAAATATTAACATCATCCACCCTGTGTTTTAAGACACAGGAAGCAGAAAAGTAATAAACAATTAAAAAACACGGCGATAGTCTGGGTTCTGTTCGCAAGAGATATAAAAAGCACACCCAGCGACAGCATGATTTCTGTTCGCAACACTGTGGAAGGACGCACAACACTGAACACTCACTTAAACACTGCACTAAAAGTTGGCACAAATATGACATACCACACCCGAGAGCAGGTGGGGGGGAAACTGGTCAGATGACGGGAAAAAGGGGGGGGAAGGAGAGGAAAAGTGAAGGGGGAGGGGGGAAAGGAGCCAATGGATGAGGAGGATCCATAAGAGGGGTGGGGGGTGCTGAAAAGACGTGCCAGGGAGTGGGGAAGGCAGAGGAGGGGAGTACAAAAGGACTCGGGGGGGGGGGAGAAAGGAGATAGGGAGAGGATAGGCAGGGAGAAAACACAGGATGGAAGGGGGGAGGAAGAGGGAGCCCAGGGTAAGGACAGAGGAAAGGATGGGGTGAGGATCAGAGCTGAGAAGATTACTGGTTTTTTTTTTAATTGTGATTTCATTCCCCTGCCCCATATGGGCAGGGGAGGGCTGTCAGCGGCACAATCCGCCGCTCTTCAGCCGAGAGACACAACAACTAAAACAAGAATAAAATGATACATACATAAGGAGATAAAAAAGGGGAACATAAAACAGAGTAAGGGGAGAAAATGGAGGTAAAAAGACATGGACATGTAGACGTTCATGGGGGACAGTTAAAATAAGTCACCAGAAAGTTAAAAAACACAGTTGGCGATTCATGAAACACAGAGAATGCGCACAGGTTAAAAGTTGGCCACAGTATTAAAAACACTCCGAAACCACACACTTAAAACCCACTTGGAGTACACATGACGAAGAGTAAAACTACCAGGTGGGACCTGCCGAAGGAAAGGTCAGAGAGGGTGGAAAAGGAGGGGAGAGCATGGGGCAGCTGAGGAAGCGGTGGGATGAAGAGAGAAGGGGCAACCATGGGTTCACGAAGAGGCAGGAGACACGTGGGGCGGGAGAGGAAAAGGGAAGACAGGGCAGGAGGGAGCGCAGAGACACTGAAAGGAGGCACAGGAAATGGAGGGGGAGTAGGAGGGGAAACACGCTCAGAAGGAGGGAGGGGGTGGAGAGGGAGCCCTGAGGAGGAGGCAGGAAGAGGGGGTTAGAGTTGGTAGGAAGGGTAGATGTCAGGGCGAAGCTCATCATCCGGGAGGGGTAGATGGTGAAAGTTGCATTGGGAAAGGAAATGGAGAGACGGTAGGACACAACGGTAAATGCGTGGCAACTGGTTCGGGGGTGGAGAGGAAGGGAGACACCAGGGGGTGAGGAGGATCAAGGCGGCGGACTATATATAGTGTGCAGATGTGTTCAAGGAAAAGAAGGTGGGGGAAGGGGATGAGGTCGTAGAGGATGCACGTGGGGGACGGAAGGCGGATGCGGAAGGCGAGGCGGAGTGCATGGCGTTCAAGGATTTGGAGGGCTTTATAGAAATGGGGAGGGGGCGGAAATCCAAGCGATGCTGGCATAACAAAGGATGGGGCGGATCATGGATTTGTAGGTGTGAAGGATGGTGAAAGGATGCAGACCCCACGTCCGGCCGGACAGGAGTTTCCAGGAGGTGGAGGCAGTTGTGAGCTTTGTTTTGGATGGTAAGGAGATGGGGAGTCCAGGTGAGGTGGCGATCGACTGTGAGGCCAAGGTATTTGAGGGTAGGAGTGAGGTGGATAGGACGGCCATAAATGGTGAGGTAGAAATCATGGAGGCGGAAGGAGCGGGTGGTGTGGCCTATGGTGATCGCCTGGGTCTTGGAGGGATTAACACGGAGGAACCACTGGTTGCACCAAGCAGTGAATTGGTCAAGATGGGTTTGGAGGGTACGTTGAGACCATTGAAGGGTAGGATAAACGGCTAGGAAGGCGGTGTCATCAGCGAACTGGAGAAGATGAACAGGAGGGGGAGGTTTGGGCATATCAGCAGTGTACAGGAGATAGAAGAGAGGGGAAAGGACAGAACCTTGGGGCACGCTGGCAGAGGGGTAGAAAGTATGGGAGTTGGAATTGTGGATAGTCACATAGGAGGGACGATGGGAGAGGAAGGAAGCAACGAGACGGACGAAGTTGATAGAGAGAGCATAGGTCTGGAGTTTGAAGAGGAGCCTGGGATGCCAGACACGGTCATAGGCGTTCTGGAGATCAAGGGAAACAAAGATAGCAGAGCGACAGGAGTTAAGTTGGAGGGAAAGAAGATTGGTAAGGTTAAGGAGCTGGTCGTCGGCAGAGAAGGAAGGCCGGAAGTCACATTGGGTAAGAGGAAGGAGGCGGTCCTGGTTAAGGTGGCGGTGAATACGGCGAGAGGGGATGGTCTCAAAGACCTGACTGAACACGGAGGTGAGGCAGATGGGACGATAGGAAGAGGTAGCAGATGAGGGTTTGTTAGGCTTAGGGGACAGCAGGACACGGGAAGTCTTCCCAGGTCAGGGTAAAATCCAGTGGATAGGACATTGTACAGGGTAGCAAGGACACAGGAAGGATGGAGGGGATTCCTTGAGGTGATGCCATCATGACCAGGGGTGGTGTTGCGTTTGGAACGGAGGACGAGTGTGATGTCTTGCGTGGTGATGGGAGTCTTGATGTCTTAGCGGGGTAACTGATCCAAGTACTGGAAGCTAGGGGCGAGCGGGGGGACTGAGGTGTCAGTACGGTCAAGGATGGTGGGGAAGAGGGAGTAATCAAAATGGGGATCATCAGGAATGGAGAAGACCTCGAATAGGTGGGAAGCAAAATGGTTAGCCTTACTGAGGTTGTCGGGAAAGAGTCCATCGTCATGGAGGATGGGGTAATGTGGGGTGGGATGGCTACCAGTAAGGCGGTGGAAGGCTGACCAGCACTTGGAGGAGTTGACAGGGAGGGTGGAGTTGAGGCGTGTGCATGTCTGACGCCAGTCCCGGCGTTTCTTTGCTGTAAGGAGGTTCCGGATATGTCGCTGTAATTGCCGGTGGCGGGTGAGAGTATCCCAGTCATGAGTGCGGAGGAAGGAGTGGTAGAGCCTGCGGGATTCACGCAGAAGAGGGACGGCCTGTGGAGGAAGCGTAGGGCGGTGAGGGTGGATGAGTTTTGTAGGGACATGAGCCTCCACAGCGTCAGTGATGGTCTTCTGAAGGAAGGTAGAGGCATGGGTGATGTCATCAGGGTGGTGGAAAGCGAGGGGGTGGCTTTCGACCTGTAAGGCAATGGATTCCCGGTAGGCATCCCAATTGGCATGGTGGTAGTCATGGACAGAGTTTGGAGGGGCAGCTGGGTGGGTGGCTGCAGTGGCGGGACGGGTAGAGGAGATGGTGAGAAGGACAGGGAGATGGTCACTACCGATGGGATCGAGGACATCAATGGCAATGCGACCTAGGAGGTTGGGGGAAGCGAGGATAATATCGGGGGTGGAGTTACTTTCAGGACGGGTGTGCTGTGGGAGAGGAACAAGGTCACCATGGAGGGTGGCAAGGAACTGATGCCACCGCCGAAGGGTGGCAGGGTCACGGCTGTGGATGTTGAGGTCAGCGGCGATCACATAGGTGGAGAAGGTATGGTCAACATGGGAAATGAAGTCAAAGGGGAGAGGAGCTGTGGGGCGGATATAGATAGTGGCACAGGGAGGGAAAAAATAGGCTGAGGAGAAGGTGTTCAGTCGAGTCATTGAGGAGGGGTTGTGGCCGGACAGGGAGTTGCCTGAGGTGGCCTATAGCGACCCCGCCTCGAGCTAGGGGAAGGGGATTGTCAGTGTGGTGAAGGAGATAAGGAGATAAGGGGAGATGCAGACTACATGGTGGGGTTGGAGGAAGGTTTCATGAAGGATGAAAGTCAACATGGTGCTGGGAGAGGATATGCAGGAAGAGGTATTTATTTGCAGGGAGGGAGCGAATGTTGAGGTAGAGGAGACAATACTGTTGACGTGCCATGAGGTTGGGGGTGGGAAGGGGAGAGGGGCTTAAACAAGGGTGTCTAGGCAGGTGAAGGTAAAGTGGGCCTGGTTGTGGGAGTATGTGGCGTAGTTGTTTAAGTGGAAAACTGAGCGGGCGGCAAGGAAATCTGCTGGAGTGTGTGGGGGCGCTAGAAGGGGTGGATGTTCTGCAGGACGACGGTGAGGAACCGGATGATGTCTTCTGCTGTAGGGGGAGGGTGGAGGGAATTGTTAGGATGGATGGGTGTGTCAATGGGCGAACGGGGACAGTGAGTTCAGGGTTGGTGGGAGGGGGCTTGGCTTTGCATTTGGAGGAATAGGTGGGGTGAGGTTCATTGCAGGTGTTGCAGGATGGGGGGGAGGCTTTACAATGGGGCCAGGTGGGTGGGTTCTTGCAGTTTTGGGTGAGGTGGCCATTGTACAGCAGACAACGCTGGCAGTGGTAGGATTGAGGACGGGAACGGGACGGGTCAACTGGGTGGCGGCGGTTGAAAATCAGGACTCCCTGCGTGAGGAGGTGGTCGATGGAGGAGGCGGACTCTGTAAATATACGCATGAGGAAAGTAGGGCCAGAGGAGTTGTAAATACGGCGGGCAGAGCGAGTTTCCAGGGAGGGGTGGGCATTCAGTTCCGCCAACACCTCAGCCTCCGTGACGACAGGGCTGAGTTTTGTGATGACGGCGGTGAGGGTCGGCAGACGACGAGGCGGTTGGGGCTGACGAGGAGAGGAGGATGTAAGGAATGGAGTGAGGGATGCATGGGGCCGAAAGGTGATGCGGGGAAGGCGCCGGAGGAGATCAGTATGGAAGGACGGAGAGGGAGACTTGATGAGAACAGAGTATCTGCGAGGGATAAGTTGGGTGATGGGTGCACTGGGGATGTACTTCCGGATTTAAAGGGTGAGGGTACGGGCATCCAGGAATTTCGGATCAGGGTTGGCTAGGACAAAGGTATACAGGGAGGGGGCTGGAGAGGAGGGAGGTGGGGTGGTATCCATAGAGGGGTCAGTGGGAGGTGGGGCAGGCAGTGGCTTTTTGGATGAGGAGTAGAGGAGAGGTCGGCACTGGGCCGTTGGGAAGATTTTTTGGCGGGTGTTGCTTGGGAGGAGGGATGAGGGACTGGATGGATGGGGAGGTGGTGAGAGGCAGGGCCCTCCTGTGAGGCAGTAGCACCGGATGAGAGGGTAGGGCACACGCTGGCGGCGATTGTGGTGCGGCGGGCGGAGAGAAGATCACTGGTTTTTTTTTCTTTGTTGTAATTTTTATCACCTTACACAAGGCGGGTTGTCAGCAGCTGAGTACACCGCTCTTCAGCCTTGGGATTGACAATAAAATAGAGGGGACACAGAGAATACAATCAAAAATGGTGGGCATAACAATGTAGAAACCAAAAAACAGAGCCGTTCACGCCTGACGAAAAAAACATCACTGACACTAGTTGACACGGACGGCTGCGACGGAACACGTGAACAGTGGAGGCGTGACGACGAAAGAACACTAAACACAGACGAAGGCACACACACGAGACACAGATGGCGATGATCTCCGGTGCGCGAATCTTCACAGAGCATGTGCGAGTCCGGGGACCTGCCAAGAGAGGAAGAGGAGGAAGGGAAGAGGGAGAGGGGAGAGGGGAGAGCAGAGATGCGATGGGCAGGGGAGAGTGGGGGAGGGGAAGCCCGGGGGAAGAGGGGCGGAAGACGGGGGACGGGGGAAAAAGGAAAGAGAAGGGAGGGAGGGTGCCTAAAGGAAACAGGGAATGGGGGGGAGGATCAAAGTTGATAGGAGGGGTAAATGGAAGGGAGGGGGACACCATCAGGGAGGGGGAGCTGGCGGAAGCCACCTCGGGAAAGGGGAAGGAGGGTGGAGAGATGGAGACTGGGTGGGACGTGGGAATACAGGCGCAGCAGCGGGCGGGGGTGGGAGAGGATCGGGGAGATGAGCGGGTGAGAAGGATCGAGTTTACGGGAGGTGTACAGGATCCGTATCCTTTCAAGGAAAAGGAGAAGGTGGGGGAAGGGGATGAGATCGTAGAGGATCCGCGTGGGGGAGGGAAGACGGATGCGATAGGCGAGGCGGAGAGCATGGCGTTCAAGGATTTGGAGGGATTTGTAAAAGGTAGGGGGGGCGGAGATCAAAGCCGGATGAGCGTAACAAAGGATAGGGCGGATGAGGGATTTATAGGTGTGGAGGATGGTAGAGGGGTCCAGACCCCACGTACGGCAGGAGAGGAGCTTGAGGAGACGGAGGCGGGAGCGTGCCTTGGCTTGGATTGTCCGGATATGGGGAGTCCAGGAGAGGCGACGGTTGAGGGTGACGCCAAGGTACTTAAGGGTGGGAGTGAGGGCGATAGGACGGCCATAGATTGTGAGATAGAAATCAAGGAGGCGGAAGGAAGAGGTGGTTTTGCCTACAATGATCGCCTGGGTTTTGGAGGGATTGACCTTGAGCAACCACTGGTTGCACCAAGCGGTGAAACGGTCAAGATGGGATTGGAGAAGGTGTTGGGAGCGCTGTAGGGTGCGGGCAAGGGCAAGGAAGGCGGTGTCATCGGCAAACTGGAGAAGGTGGACGGGGGCTGACGGCGGCGGCATGTCCGCCGTGTACAAAAGGTACAGAAGGGGGGAGAGGACGGAGCCTTGGGGCACACTAGCAGAGGGGGAAAAAGGTGTAGGAATCTGTGTTATGGACGGTGACATAGGAAGGACGGCGGGAGAGAAAGGAGCCGATCAGACGGACGTAGTTAATGGGAAGGGCGAAGGTTTGGAGCTTGAACAGGAGGCCGGAATGCCATACGTGGTCATAGGCACATTCGAGGTCCAGGGAGAGGAAGATTGCGGAGCGACGGGAATTAAGCTGTTCGGAAAGGAGATGGGTGAGGTGAAGGAGAAGGTCGTCGGAGGAGAAGGACGGCCGAAAGCCACACTGGGTAACGGGAAGGAGGCGGTGCTGGCGGAGATGCTGGTGGATGCGTCGGGTCAGGATAGATTCCAGGACCTTGCTGAAGACCAAGGTAAGGCTGATGGGACGGTAGGAAGAGACGGCGGACGGCGGTTTGCCAGGTATAAGGAACATGAGGATACGGGAGGTTTTACAAAGGTCGGGGTAGTAACCGGTGGACAGGACTACATTTTAGAGCCTGGCCAGGGTGGAGAGGAAAGAGACAGGAGCTTCACGAAGGTGACGGTAGGTGACACGATCGTGACCAGGAGCGGTGTTGCGTTTTGTGCGGAGTGTATCAATAAGATCCTGTGTAGTGATAGGGGCATTGAGTTCCGTGTGTGCAATGTTGTCTAAGTACTGGAAACCCGGAGCGAGGGGAGGGACAGAAGTGTCAGTTCGATCGCGGATATCCGGGAAGAGGGAGTAATCGAACTGCGGATCATCGGGGATGGAAAAAACATCGGAGAGGTAGGAGGCAAAGTGGTTGGCCTTACTAAGGGAGTCAGGGAAGGGGTGATCATCGTGGAGAAGAGGATAGTAGGGGGAGGGTTTAGTTCCGGTAAGGCGACGGAAGGCTGACCAGAAGTTGGACGGGTTGATTGGTAGGGTAGCATTTAAACGGGTGCATGTCTGTCGCCAGTCCCGGCGTTTCTTAGCTGCGAGCAAATTACGAATGTGTTGTTGGAGTTGACGGTGGCGTCGTAGTGTGTCCGGTTCACGCGTGTGGAGGAAGGCACAGTAGAGACGACGGGATTCACGGAGGAGGAGGACGGCCTGTGGGGGTAAGGTAGGATGGTGGGGGTGGATGGCGACAGTAGGGACGTGGGCCTCCACGGCCTCAGACAAGGTCTGCTGGAGAAAGGAGGCAGCATGGGTGACATCATCGGGGTGGTGGTAGGTGAAAGGGTGGCTATCGACCTGGGTGGAGCGGGTATTCCGGTAGGCATTCCTGTTGGCACAGTAATAGTCATGGACGTACTTTGGGGGAGGATCAGTACGAGGGTCGGGGCGAGGGCGACGACCGTCTGAAACGGTGAGGAGGACAGGGAGATGGTCGCTACCAATAGACTCCAGGACATCCACCGTTATGCGGCCAAGGAGGTTGGGGGAGGATAACATCAGGAGTGGAGTTGGATTTGGGACGGGTGTGCTGGGGGATGGGGATGAGGTCGCCTTGAAGGGTGGAGAGGAACCGATGCCACCACCGTAACTGGGCAGCGGAACGACTATGGATGTTGAGGTTGGCGGCGATCACGTAGGAGGAGAAGGTACGGTTGATGTGGGAGAGGAAGTCGAAGGGAATAGGAGCGTTGGGGCGGACATAGATGGTGGCGCAGGTAACGGTAAGGCTGAGGAAGAAGAGACTAAGGATCAGGTGTTCGGTGGGGTCGGGAAGGGGATTATCGAAGCAGTGGAGGGGGTAGGGCGAAGTGTGGACTGTGTGGTGGGGCTGCAGGAAGGTTTCATTGAGGAGGAAGGCATCCACGCGGTGGGTGGCAAGGGTGTGCAGGAAGAGGTTCTTGTTGGTGGGTAGGGAGCGGATGTTGTTGAAAAGGATACGTTGCTGTCGCACCATGACAGGGATTTAGACGAGGGTGTCAAGGCGGGAGAAGGTGAAATGGGCCTGGTTGTTGGAATATGTGGCGTACATTTTGAGGTGGAAAATGGAACGAGCAGCGAGCGATACCTGTTGAAGGGTGTGGGGGCGCTGAAAGGGATGGACAGTCTGGAGGACTATGGTGAGGAACCGGATGATGTCCTCAGCGGTGGGGGGGGGGGACAAAGGGAATTGCCAGGAGGGGTGGGGGCGTCCAGAGGACAGACAGGGACGGTGAGTTCAGGAGTGGTCGGAGGGGGTCGGGCTTCACACTTTTGGGAGTAGGTGGGATGGGGAAGATGGCAGGTATTACAGGAAGGAGGGGATTGGAGGTTAGGGCACTGCCTGAGGAAGTGCGCTTGCCCACAATGCGGGCAGGTGGGGGCCTTGCGGCACTCAGCTGTGGGATGCGCGTTACAGCGCAGACACCTCTGGCAGCGCAGGGATTGAGGAGGGGAACCGGAGGGGTCGACCTTGTAACGCTGGTTGAAGAGGGCACCCTCCTTCAGGAGATGGTCAATGGAGGGGTCGTCCTTGGAGAAGACCCGCATAAGGTGGGTGGGGCCGGCCGAGTTGAAAATGCGGCGGACCGCCCGCACCTCCAGCATGGGATGCGCCTTGAGCTCCGTCAACACCTCCTCCTCCGTGATCGACGGACTGAGCCGAGTGATCACAGCAGTAAGGGTCGGCGTGCGACGCGTGGGTTGGGGCATGGGGGGTAGGAGACGGGGAAGGAGCAGGGGTGAGGGAGGCGTTGGGGCCAAAATTGGTTATGGGGAGGCGGGAGAGGATGTCAGTATGGAGGGTGGGACTGGGGAGGAGATGAGAACGGAATCCCGTCTGGGAGTGAGGAGAGAGTTGAGTGCACCAGGGAAGTGTTGGCGGAGGAGGGAGAGATTCCGGGCCTCAAGAAGGGAAGGATCGGGACGGGAGAGGAGGTATTTGTGGGAGGAGGAGGAGGAGGAGGAGGAGGAAGAGACAGAGGGAGCAGGGCCAGGAGGGGAGACATCCATGGCACCCAGGGGGGGAAGGAGGACGGGGCGGGGCCTTTTTGGGGGCGGACGAGGTGGCGGTGCCACTAGGGCGCTTCACGGCGGGAGAAGGGCGGGTGGTGACAAGAGGGACGGGAGCTACAGGGAGGTGGTGGGAAGGGACAGGTCCCGGCGTGGACGCAGCAGGCGGCGCCGGAGATGGTGATGGCGATGGGCCACTGTCCATGCCCAACTCTCCCCGTCACTGTCACCGACGGGCCACCACCCGAGCCGGAGCTGCAGCGACAGGTTGGGGGAGTGGGGGGAAAGGATCAGATCGAGAAGAGCGGGAGGAAGAAGCTGGAGAGGGGGCGACAAAGAGCGAGGGCGAAGGGAGAGTGAGAAGCGGAGGGATGGAAGGAGGGGGGTGGGACTGGGCACACCAAGTTATAGTGGTGGAGGCGGCGGAAGGGGAAGTATAAACTATGGCGGTGGTGGTAGCGGTGGCGGTGGGGGCGCACATGACGATACGGAGAAACAATAACGAACAGAACGCAAAGGAAAGGACACAAACTGAGGACAGACAAAGACGAAGACGGATGAAGACGAAGACGCCCGTAGACCAGGGTCAGGGTCAGGACGGCAGCGGCGACCAGGCGGCGGCGAACACCGGCTAGCGGCGAACAGGCGGCGGCGGCGGCGGCGGCGGCGGCGAACAGACAGACAGACGGACGGACGGCAGGCAGGCAGAAGCGGTAGCGGCGGCGGACAGCGAGCAGGCAGGCAGGCGGACGGACGGACGGACGGACGGACGGACGAACGAACAGCTACAGCAGTAAGCGGCGGGCAGACAGACAGACAGACAGACACAACCTTCGAAGACGGAGATTCCAACCTGAGAGTAGCCCAGGCGTTGCAATCTGACGCCTTCGAATGAGGGGATCCAACCCTCTGATGAAGATTATTGGTTTTTTTTTCTTTATTGTTATTTGAACACCCCATACAAGGTGGGCTGGCAGCGGAAAAGTTTACTCCGCTCTTCAGCCATAAGCATGACAATAAAAAAGAAAGGGAGACATATAAGGAACAGATTGGCGGTTAAAAAACAGTAGATACAATAATTAAAAAACATGAAGCCGTTCACACTCGACGAAACAAACAAGAAAACTGTCGGCACCGTTCACAAACACTGACGAGTTAGACGACACATGTGAACGAAGGAGCGTGGACGGCGAAAAACACTGATGCACAAACACGACGGCACAGACACTAAACCGAGGGCGATGATCTCCGGCGCGCGAATGTTCACTTTGCGTGTGCGAGTCCGGGGACCTGCCAAGAGAGGAGGAGGAAGAGGGGGAGGGGGAGGGGGAGTGGGAGAGCGAGAGCGAGAGGGGAGAGCAGAGACGCCACGGGCAGGGGAGAGAGGGAGGAGAGAGGAAGGGGGAGGGGAAGCCCGGGGAAGGGGGGTGGAGGGAGGGGACGGGGGAAAAGGAAAGAGAAGGGAGGGAGGGAGGGAGGGAGGGTGCCTAAGGGAAAGGACATCGGAAGTGGGGGGGGCAGGGTCAAAGTTGATAAGAGGGGTAGATGGAGGGGACGAGGACATCATCAGGGAGGGGGAGCTGGCGGAAGCCACCTTGGGAGAGGGTAAGGAGGGTGGAGAGATAGAGACCGGGTGGGACGTGGGAATACAGGCGCGGCAGCGGGCGGGGGTGGGAGAGGAGCGGGGCGACGAGCGAGTGAGGAGGATCGAGTTTGCGGGAGGTGTACAGGATCCGTATCCTTTCAAGGAAGAGGAGAAGGTGGGGGAAGGGGATGAGATCGTAGAGGATTCGCGTGGGGGAAGGGAGATGGATGCGATAGGCGAGGCGGAGAGCATGGCGTTCAAGGATTTGGAGGGATTTGTAAAAGGGAGGGGGGGCGGAGATCAAAGCCGGATGGGCATAACAAAGGATAGGGCGGATGAGGGATTTATAGGTGTGGAGGATGGTGGAGGGGTCCAGACCCAACGTACGGCCGGAGAGGAGCTTGAGAAGACTGAGGCGGGAGCGTGCCTTGGCTTGGATTGTCCGGAGGTGGGGAGTCCAGGAGAGGCGACGGTTGAGGGTGACGCCAAGGTACTTAAGGGTGGGAGTGAGGGCGATAGGACGGCCATAGATTGTGAGATAGAAATCAAGGAGGCGGAAGGAAGGGGTGGTTTTGCCTACAATGATCGCCTGGGTTTTGGAGGGATTGACCTTGAGCAACCACTGGTTGCACCAAGCAGTGAACCGGTCAAGATGGGATTGGAGAAGGTGTTGGGAGCGCTGCAGGGTGGGGGCAAGGGCAAGGAAGGCGGTGTCATTGGCAAACTGGAGAAGGTGGATGGGTGGCGACGGTTGCGGCATGTCCGCCGTGTACAAAAGGTACAGAAGGGGGGAGAGGACGGAGCCTTGGGGCACACCGGCGGAGGGGAAAAAGGTGTAGGAATCTGTGTTATGGACGGTGACATAGGAAGGACAGCGGGAGAGAAAGGAGCCGATCAGACGGACATAGTTAATGGGAAGGGCGAAGGTTTGGAGCTTGAAGAGGAGGCCGGAATGCCATACGCGGTCATAGGCACGTTCGAGGTCCAGGGAGAGGAAGATTGCGGAGCGACGGGAATTAAGCTGTTCGGAAAGGAGATGGGTGAGGTGAAGGAGAAGGTCGTCGGAGGAGAAGGACGGCCGAAAGCCACACTGGGTAACGGGAAGGAGGCGGTGCTGGCGGAGATGCTGGTGGATGCGTCGGGTCAGGATAGATTCCAGGACCTTGCTGAAGACCAAGGTAAGGCTGATGGGACGGTAGGAAGAGACGGCGGACGGCGGTTTGCCAGGTATAAGGAACATGAGGATACGGGAGGTTTTCCAAAGGTCGGGGTAGTAACCGGTGGACAGGACTACATTTTAGAGCCTGGCCAGGGTGGAGAGGAAAGAGACAGGAGCTTCACGAAGGTGACGGTAGGTGACACGATCGTGACCAGGAGCGGTGTTGCGTTTTGTGCGGAGTGTATCAATAAGATCCTGTGTAGTGATAGACAACATTGCACACACGGAACTCAATGCCCCTAAGTACTGGAAACCAGGAGCGAGGGGAGGGACAGAAGTGTCAGTTCGATCGCGGATATCCGGGAAGAGGGAGTAATCGAACTGCGGATCATCGGGGATGGAAAAAACATCGGAGAGGTAGGAGACAAAGTGGTTGGCCTTACTAAGGGTGTCAGGGAAGGGGTGATCATCGTGGAGCAGAGGATAGTAGGGGGAGGGTTTAGTTCCGGTAAGGCGATGGAAGGCCGACCAGAACTTGGACGAGTTGATTGGTAGGGTAGCATTTAAATGGGTGCATGTCTGTCGCCAGTCCCGGCGTTTCTTAGCCACGAGCAAATTACGAGCGTGTCGCTGGAGTTGCAGGTGGCGTCGTAGTGTGTCCGGGTCACGCGTGCGGAGGAAGGCACGGTAGAGACGACGGGATTCACGGAGGAGGAGAACGGCCTGTGGGGGTAAGGTAGGACAGTGGGGGTGGATGGCTACAGTAGGGACGTGGGCCTCCACGGCATCAGACAAGGTCTGCTGGAGAAAGGAGGCAGCATGGGTGACATCGTCAGGGTGGTGGTAGGTGAGAGGGTGGCTATCGACCTGGGTGGAAAGGGTATCCCGGTAGGCATTCCAGTCGGCTCGGGAATAGTCGTGGACATACTTAGGGGGAGGATCAGTACGAGGGTCGGGGCGAGGGCGACGACCGTCTGAAACGGTGAGGAGGACAGGGAGATGGTCGCTACCAATAGACTCCAGGACATCCACCGTTATGCGGCCAAGGAGGTTGGGGGAGGATAACATCAGGAGTGGAGTTGGATTCGGGACGGGTGTGCTGGGGGATGGGAATGAGGTCGCCTTGAAGGGAGGAGAGGAACCGATGCCACCGCCGTAACTAGGCGGCGGAACGACTATGGATGTTGAGGTCGGCGGCGATCACGTAGGAGGAGAAGGTACGGTCAATGTGGGAGAGGAAGTCGAAGGGAATAGGGGCGTTAGGGCGGACATAGATGGTGGCGCAGGTAACGGTAAGGCCAGGGAAGAAGAGACTAAGGATCAGGTGTTCGGTGGGATCGGGAAGGAGAGGTTGGAGCCGAACGGGGATCTGGCGATGGTGCCCAATGGCAACTCCGCCACGCGCAATTGGGAGGGGATTATCGGAGCGGTGGAGGAGGTAGGGCGAAGTGTGGACGGTGTGGTGGGGTTGGAGGAAGGTTTCATTAAGGAGGAAGGCGTCCACTCAGTGGGTGGCAAGGGTATGGAGAAAGAGGTTCTTGTTGGCAGGGAGGGAGCGGATGTTGCTGAAAAGGATACGTTGCTGTCGCGCCATGACAGGGATTTAAACGAGGGTGTCAAGACGGGAGAAGGTGAAATGTACGCCACCTACTCTAACAACCAGGCCCATTTTGAGGTGGAAAACAGATCGGGCGGCGAGGGAGATCTGTTGGAGGGTGTGTGGGCGCTGAAAAGGATGTACATTCTGCAGGACAATGGTGAGGAATCGGATGATGCCCTCAGCGGTAGGGGGTGGGCGAAGGGAGTTGCCGGGAGGGGTGGGGGCGTCCAGAGGGCGGACAGGAACGGTGAGTTCAGGAGTGGTAGGAGGGGGTCGGGCCTTACACTTCTGGGAGTAGGTGGGATGAGGGAGGTTACAGGTATTACAGGAGGGGGGGGGGGACTGGAGATTGGGGCACTGCCGTAAAAAGTGGGCTTGCCTACAGTGCGGGCAGGTGGGGGCCTCGCGGCACTCAGATGTTGGGTCCGCATTATATCGCAAGCACCTTTGGCAGCGGAGGGATTGAGGAGGGGAACGGGAGGGGTCAACTTTATAACGCTGGTTAAAAAGGAGGGCACCCTCCTTCAGGAGACGGTCTATGGAGGGGGCGTGCTCAGAGAAAACGCGCATAAGGCGGGTGGGGCCGGCAGCGTTATGGATCTGGCGAACCGCACGCACCTCCAGAGAGGGATGGGCCTGAAGCTCCGCCAACACCTCCTCCTCCGTGATCACTGGACAGAGCTGAGTGATCACAGCGGTGAGGGTCGGCGGGCGACGCGGAGGTTGGGGTTGGCGGGAGGGAGGTGGCGATGGAGGAGGAGGAGGAGGAGGAGGAGGAGGCCACTGGGGCGCCTGACGGCGGCGGAGGAGGTGTGGGGGACGGGAACAACTGGAATGTGGCGGGGAGTGGCAGGTCCTGGCGCCGGAGATGGTGACGGTGACGGCGACGGCGAAGGTGACGGCACCCGAGCCGGAGCTGCAGTGACAGGCTGGGGGAGTGGGGGGAAAGGATCAGAGCGAGAGGAAGAAGCGGGAGAGGGGGCGACAAAGATAGAGGGTGAAGGGAGAGTGAGGAGAGGTGGGATGGAAGGAGGGGGGTGGGACTGGGCACACCAAGCAATAGTGGTGGAGGTGGCGGAAGGGGTTGTATAGACGATGGCGGTGGTGGTAGTAGTGACGGTGGTGGTGGGGGCGGACATGACGACAGGAAGAAAAAAACGCACAGCACGAAAAGGAAAGGACACCAACTGGGAACAGGCGAAGACACAGACGGACGAAGACCAGGGCGGACGGCGACGGCGGCGAACACCGGCGAACAGACGGACGAACAGCAGGCGGCGTCGGCGGCGGCGGACGGACGGACGGACGGACGGACGGACGGACGGACGAACAGCTACAGCAGTAAGCGGCGGGCAGACAGACAGACAGACAGACAGACACAACCTTCGAAGACGGAGATTCCAACCTGAGAGTAGCCCAGGCGTTGCAATCTGACGCCTTCGAATGAGGGGATCCAACCCTCTGATGAAGATTACTGGTTTTTTTTTCTTTATTGTTATTTGAACACCCCATACAAGGTGGGCTGGCAGCGGAAAAGTTTACTCCGCTCTTCAGCCATAAGCATGACAATAAAAAAGAAAGGGAGACATATAAGGAACAGATTGGCGGTTAAAAAACAGTAGATACAATAATTAAAAAACATGAAGCCGTTCACACTCGACGAAACAAACAAGAAAACTGTCGGCACCGTTCACAAACACTGACGAGTTAGACGACACATGTGAACGAAGGAGCGTGGACGGCGAAAAACACTGATGCACAAACACGACGGCACAGACACTAAACCGAGGGCGATGATCTCCGGCGCGCGAATGTTCACTTTGCGTGTGCGAGTCCGGGGACCTGCCAAGAGAGGAGGAGGAAGAGGGGGAGGGGGAGGGGGAGTGGGAGAGCGAGAGCGAGAGGGGAGAGCAGAGACGCCACGGGCAGGGGAGAGAGGGAGGAGAGAGGAAGGGGGAGGGGAAGCCCGGGGAAGGGGGGTGGAGGGAGGGGACGGGGGAAAAGGAAAGAGAAGGGAGGGAGGGAGGGTGCCTAAGGGAAAGGACATCGGAAGTGGGGGGGGGCAGGGTCAAAGTTGATAAGAGGGGTAGATGGAGGGGACGAGGACATCATCAGGGAGGGGGAGCTGGCGGAAGCCACCTTGGGAGAGGGTAAGGAGGGTGGAGAGATAGAGACCGGGTGGGACGTGGGAATACAGGCGAAGATTACTTCACTTCGCACATGGCTGAGGGATGGACCCTCTGCAGTGAACGAAGTTCTAGCCCTTTATGCGCTTCTCCTTCTTAAATGGTGTGGTGGTAAAAAGGGGTTACATGGTGGGTGTTTTTTGGTCTTGACTTTTGTGCTGTGTGGGTTTTTTTTTTTAATATATATACAAATTTAGAAAGGATAGTTAGAGTGATAGTGGAAGAAGTGGGAAAACGAATGGCCCAATTGACTGGCCGTGGATTACTACTAAGTTACAGATTAAAGGAGAGGAGGAGGAATAGTGAGAGATGATGAAAGCGAAAGGCCATTGTCCTGGCCTCTTCTTCATAGCGGCGTCTTGATGGTGGTGGTAGTCGGTCTTGATGTGGCGGGTTGGGGGGTCGGGGAAAGAGAAATAAGTCAGAGAGCGACAGATGGAGAAGGGAAAAAGGAAGGGCCTGTCATGATTCGGCCAGCATTTGGGATAGTGTGGGTGTGGGGGGGGGGGGTGGCGTGTTGGGGAGTGAATGACTTGACATGTTGGGGGGAGTGTTCTATGATGTGAGGGAGAATAATTGTCATGAGGTGAGATGGCTATTGCATGTGAAGTCATGGGGGGGCGAAATAAAAGGTCAGGCCATCGAGTGGTGGCTAGTCGGTGAACATGGGTACCCAGGGATAGGATTAAGGGATTAGGGGAGAGACGGTGTTGTTGGTTAATAGGAGTTGGCTGCGGAGAGGATGCGGGTGCGAAGGAGCGGCACTTCGGCCAGGTTATGGAGCTCTTGAGTTGGGAAGTCGAAGGGGAGGCGGGGGCACGCCGGAGAGCCCGGTTCTGGACGGTTTGAAGTCGACGGAGGTGGGTGGGGGCAGCATTGCCCCACACCACCACCGCGTATTCAAGGATGGGGCGAACAAGGGAGGTGTACAGTCTAACAGCAATGTGTGTGGGGAGTGAGGAGGTTGGGTTGATGAGAGGGTAGAGCAGGCATAGCCTCCCTATTGCCTTTCGACGCACGTCATCGATGTGGGGGCGCCAGGTGAGGCGTTGGTCCAGGGTAACCCCCAAGTACTTCGCAGTACGAGTCCAAGGGACTGGGGTACCAAGGACCGTCACCTGAGGGAGCCGAATGGGATTATGGCGTCTGCAGATGATGAGGGCTTGGGTTTTGGTGGGATTAAATGCCAGACGCCAGGTCCTAGCCCAATCGGTTAGGGAATCTGTAGCCCCCTGGAGCCGCTGTTGGAGAACTGCCGCACTCCGAGAACGAGAGAAGAGTGCAGTGTCATCTGCGTAGAGAGCTAAATGTACCCTCGGCGCAGAGGGCAGATCGGCTGTAAAGAGGGAGTAGAGTAGCGGTCCAAGTACGCTGCCTTTTGGTACTCCTGCCCTGATTCGTCGTCGTGTAGATTTCCCGTCTGGGATCCTAACATGGAAGGTGTGACCTTCCAGGTATGTGGCTATTAGCCGAACATGGGACACTGGAAAGCCGAGGGAAAATAATTTGTAGAGCAGCCCCTCGTGCCAGACCGAGTCAAACGCTCTGGACACGTCGAGGAGTATGGCCCCAAAGTACTCCCTACGTTCCATGGCGTCCAGTGCCTCTTCTACAAGGCGCAGGAGTTGGTGGGTAGTTGCATGTCCCTGCCTGAAGCCAAACTACTCATCAGGGAGGACTCGTTCTCGGGCAATGTGGATGAGCAGTCGTTTAAGGTACAGCCTCTCGAACACCTTGGAGATGGCGGGCAAGAGGCTGATGGGGCGGTAGCTGGCGGGGGAACGAAGATCCTTCCCAGCCTTGGGTATGGCGACCACTTCAGCATGTTTCCAGGCAGAGGGATATTGCCTGGTTGTGAGGATGTTGTTGAAGGTGGCCGTCAGGATGGGAATAGTAGCTGGGGGAAGCTGTTTGAGTAGGGCATTAGTCAGCTTATCGGGGCCACCAGCTTTCTTGGATTTGAGGTACCGCAATTGCAGTCCAACCTCCTCTTCGTTGATGGGTGTGATTTCATCCTCTGGGTCCTGGATGGCAAGGAGTTGTGGGAGGCGTGCCGTTACCAGGTGGATGTGGTTGGGGTCAACGGGGTCATTGACCGGAGTGAAGTTGTGTGCGAAAACATCAGCCAAGGCGTTAGCCTTGGCATCTGGTTCGGACACAAAGTCATTGCCAACCTGGAGTGGGGGGATCCGTTGCCCTCGTCTCAGAAGGCTTTTTGTGAGCCGCCAAGCAGACGGGTCACTCAGGTCAATGGCAGAGATTTTGTTCGCCCATGCCTGATTGCGGTGGTCTTGCACCGCAGCCTTGATTTGGCGCTGTAGTCTATTGATGAGGCGCTTGTTTGCCGGGTTTCGAGTGAGCTGCCATTCTCGAATGATCCGGTTTTTCTCTGTGATGAGAGCAACGATGCGGGGGGGGGGGGGGAGTGGACGCAGATGGTCTGGGGGTCTGTGTGGACGGTGAGGGGTCGCTGCTGTTGCGGCGTCTAGGGCAATGGTGGTAAGGTGTATGAGGGTGTTATCTGCGTCCGTTTGATCGGCAGCGGGGATTGTGGGTAGGGCTGCTTCGACCCGTCTCTGGTAGGACTGCCAGTCAATACCGCAGATGTTCAGGCCCTCACTCGGCGCGGTCGGGGTTCCAACGAGGTCAATGGAACAGATGACCGGCTGGTGGTCCGAGGCTAGAGCAATGCGGGTGGCAGCAGTGATGAGGTGGGGTAGACCTTTCACCACTGCGATGTCCAAGACATCTGGGGGACGTCCTCCAGAGGGGTAAATGGTGGGTTCATGCGGGCCGATGGTGCGGGCAAGGTGCCGCTCAGCGACCCGAAGGAGTCGACGACCAGATGTGTTTGTCAGTCTACTGTTCCAGGCAGCATGTTTTGCATTGAAGTCGCCGCCAACGAAGACGTCGTTGCCGAGCGACAGTAATGCGTCATAGTCCGGTGTTTCAAGAAGGCCTCGTGGTGGTCTATATAGAGCCACGAACGTGATGGGGCCCCTCACTGTGTGGACAACAACGCCAGTGGCTTCCACAGTGTTAAGTGGGGGAAGGGGTATGGGGTGGTGGCGGAGGGAATTCCGCACGTACGCCGCCGTGCCACCGTAGGCGGTGGACCTGTCTGTCCTGTAGCAGGAGTAGTTTGCTACACGAACGAAAACACCGGGTTTGAGGTGCGTCTCAGCAACAAGGCAAATGTCTACCCCCTCAGCCATGATCTGGAACGCCAATGGTCTCACCAAACAACAGGGCGAGTTCCGTCAGTTCCTCCTTGATGTCAAACCGTGATGTCTAACAGCCATGACTGGTTGGGATGGGAATGGTGATGTGGGACATGGATTGGGAGAGGGCGGTGGCGAGCTGTTGTGGGATGGTTTGGAGGAGGGAGGTAAATGTGGTGGAGATTGCGGAGGTCAGTGCCTCGACGATATTAGTGATGATGTCGCCTAGGTGGGTGGGATCAGTGGATGTGGTGGGGAGAGGGCGTTGCTGCGACTGTACCAGGGTAGAAGAGGGGGAGGCAGTGCTTAACGCCTGCGGGTGGGATGGGGAAGGAACAGCGGAGCGTGACACCTGCTGTGGGGAGGGGGAAGCAGTGCTTGACACCTGCTGGGTAGGGAGGTGAGGGAAGGATGTTGTGTGGGGTTGGATAGGGATGGAGAGGAGGGGGGGTGGATAGGAGCCCAAAGGGGCGGGATGGGAGCGAGACGCAAAGAGGGGGGGCGGCCGTGGCGCCGGACCCACCAGAGCACCAGAGTAACTGGCGCCCGGGCGGGCCGTCGCCGATGGTCCTGCAAATCGTTTCTGGCTTGCCTTGAATGACTTGATTTTTGGGCAGCCCATGTAACTGCCCGTGTGACTTCCACCGCATCGGGCACAGGTGGGGGGGGGGGGGGGGCGTCTCGGGGTTTAGAGCACTCCGAGGAGGCGTGACCACCAGCACACTTCACGCAACGCACCTCGCGGGTGCAATCACCCGCGAAGTGCGCCAGTCCCTGGCATCGATAGCATACCAGGGTCATCCTCCTGGAGCGCGGTTTCTCCATCGTCACGCTAACGTGATCGATGAGTGAGAGGGTGAGGAGGTTGCGGTTCTCCGGCGTGTCAGGAGCGGAGACAAAGAAGAGCGGGGTGGGGAGTCGGGTTCTAGGGGAGATGATCCTGGCTATAACTGTAGTGGAGATATTCAGTGATGAAAGTGCCTTCCTCAGGTCATCATCAGAGTACTTCATTGGGAGCCCTCTGACAACAACCCGTAGGCGGCGGGTCTTTTTAGGGGGAGTGGAGAAACCTATGTTGAGGTTACTGAGGATGGCAAGGGTCTTGGTAAGGTCTGTGGGGGACTGGAGATTCAGGCGGAAATTATCTTCGCCGTGCGATTTTAAGCGGAAGGGGTGTTCGGTGTGGGTAGTTAGGATTTCTAGAAGCTCCCTGAAGGGTCCCTTGTGTTGTATGTAGATGGGTGGGGGGGTGGGAGGGGTGGCTGAGGGTGCGGGGGTTGGGGGAGTGTCTGCGGCACCATCAATAGCCGCATAGGTATTGCTAACAGGCACGTCTGACAATGACGTGGTGAAATGGCGGCGAGGTGCCGTTTTGCGCGGCACCTGGAAGCCCTCTGCGTCAACAATGGCCTTATTTTTCTTGGTGAGTCCGCGTTCAGCGGGCTGAGTGGCCTCAGAGTCCGATGAGGAGACTAACTGCCGCTTCCGACGTTCAGCGACCGGGCGCCGATAGTCGTCATCAAACTCCATCGCGCTCCCGTCATCGCTGTCGTCGGGCGCGGCAGCCATGTTCGGGTAGAAGATGGCCTGGCGCTGCACTGGGTCGACCAGGTGGCCTACCTCCTCTGCAGCGTCTTGGAGGGCAATCAATTGTTCCTGGAGTCCCTCCTGGATGTCTGCGTCTGACATCAAAGATGACGCAATGTGCTCGGCGTGTGCCGGTATCGGTTGGGGGGCACATACGGCATCCCGTATGTCCGGCATATCGAGTGGCCGGCTGGTGGGGAGGCGGAGGGGGGAGCGGGATCTAGATCGCGGCGCACGCGGGCTGGTCCCACATGAAGGGGGCCCTGATGCGCAGATTTCCCTAATCGCCCTAGGTGCCGTTTCATTGATGCCTGTATCAATGAAACTGCAACCGGGAATGGCAGGGGAGGGGCAGGTGACAGTGGATGTGGTGGTGGGGGAGGTGGTGGAGGTGTAGTTCGTTGCGGTCAAAGGCAGCGCAATAACGCCGCCAGCAGCAGTTGTCTTGGTCCTCTTCATATGCCCAATCATCACCGTAGTCGTGTGCGTGGTCGTTGTATGTGGGGGGCCGGATGGGGCCGCCGACGGAGCAAGCTCCGCCGGACGGCGATCCGCCACACCCGTCGCATCAGAACGCACGTCTGTCTCCCGCGGCATCCCAGCTCGGAATGGTGCGCGTCGTTGTATATATACCGAAAATTGGCGCGGCGGCGCCTGCGCAGTGGAGAAGGCGAATACCGCGCCCCCTATCTAATTTGGCGCGCTCTGCAGCAGAAGCGGGCCGCGCATGCGTAGTGGTGTACCTACATTTGCGCTATCTGTCGTAAAGCGCCTTCGCGCAGCTGAGGCGCGGTAGTCGAAAGTATAAAATCAATTTTCGTCAGCCGTCGCACCAGATACAGGCCAATGCCCCTGTGAAGCAATTAATGAAATCACAGGATCCCATGCTTTATCCATCTGAAAGCCGCCGTCTCGATTAATAAGATCTCCTGCCAATCGTATCTCCACAGACTCCTTGATAATGGATTCCCAAAAAGATCTAGTTGTCGCTAAAATCTTTGTATTTCGACGGGACACTCCATGGATTATTATGGAACAGTGTTCTGGTATGGCTGATTTGTTGGGCTGTAGTAGACGTGTGTGGCGCTCATGCTCCACGCATCTTTCCTGTACTGTGCGAATAGTTTGGCCAATGTAGGATTTGCCACATTGACAAGGGATCTTACAGATACCCGCCTTCCTCAGACCCAGATCGTCCTTCACAGAGCCAAGCAAAGCCGATATTTTCGTAGGTGGTCGGAAGATCACTCTAAAATAGGAAGGATTTTAAAGAAGCATTGTGTTAGAGGAGAGGTTACCCACATACGGAAGGAACGCCCTGGACCTGACCACCTCTTTGTCTTCTTCTTCTTGTTTCTCTTTACATTCCTTCTTAGTTACAGCTGTGCGGATTTGGCGTGTAGAATATCCATTCTCCCTGAAGACGGATTGCAAATGTTCTAATTCTTTAGGAAGGCTGTCCTTATCAGATACCGCATGTGCCCGGTGCGCCAGAGTACGCAGCAAACCCATGGTTTGTGCAGGGTGGCGGCAGCTTGTCGCCTGCAAATACAGATCTGTGTGTGTGGGCTTCCGGTAGACGGAGTGCCCCAAAGATCCATCGATTCTACGATTGACAAGGACATCCAGAAACGGCAGACATCTATCTTTTTCGACCTCCATGGTAAACTGAATATTCTTGTGAATGGAATTCAGATATTTTAAGAATCCTGCCAGTTTTTCTTCTCCATGGGGCCAAACTACAAATGTGTCATCCACGTAACGCCAGAAGACTTTCGGTTTAAATTCAGCCGACTCGAGTGCCTTCTCCTCAAAGTCCTCCATGAAAAGGTTTGCTACCAGAGGGGACAAAGGACTGCCCATGGCAACACTGTCAACTTGTTCAAAATGTTCATTATTGAATAAGAAATAAGTTGAGGACAGGCAATGATGAAATAATGCTGTTATGTCGGCTTTGAACCTTCTGCTAATGAGTGCCAGTGAATCCATCAGTGGAACCTTAGTAAAAAAAGAGACATCAAAACTCACTAATAAGTCAGAACTGTGGAGTTGGAGCGACTTCAGTCTACTAATAAAATCGGCGGAATTACGAATGTGATGGGACACTTGCCCACATAAGGTCTCAGTAACGAAGACAGATGTTGTGCTAAGTCATAGGTTGGCGCACCGATATTACTGACAATAGCGCGTAATGGTAGTCCCTCTTTATGAATTTTCGGAAGACCATAAAGCCTCGGTGGAACAGAGCTATGCGGTTTCAGTCTTTTAATGACTTCAGGTGGAAGCGTAGAAGAGTTTAACAAAACTGTCGTTTTTCTTTCTACTCTGCTCGTCGGATCCTTGTCGATCTTCCGATTGTGGATTCACCAAGGAGGCTATAAATCTTCTCGTTGTAGATGTTTCGTGGCAAAAGTACCGTCGCATTGCCCTTGTCCGCTCGGAGAACCACAGTGTGGGGATCTTCACGTAGTTTGCGAAGTGCAGCCCTTTCGCTAGAAGAAATGTTGTTCTTCAGAGGAGTCGCTTTCTTAAGTGCACGGCATGTTTCACGCCTGATTTCTTCAGCTGCGTCGCTGGGAAGGGGTCTAACAGCTTCTTCAATAGCACTTATGAAATCCGCGAAAGGTGGAGTCTTTGAAAAGGACTTAACTTCGCTCCCACACCTGAGTACAGACAGCGTCGCATTGTCCAAAACTCTATCCGTGAAATTAACCACGGAGCGTCGAAAACTTCAAGATACACAACATTAATGTACATACTATTATTTTTAAAATTGGAAATTTGGTCCCATAGGAACTTACAACAAACTGCTATGGTCATCGGTCCCTAGGCTTACACCCTAATTAATCTAGCTTAAACTAACTTACCCTAGGGACAAAACACACACACACACACACACACACACACACACACACACACACACACACACACACACACACACACACACACCCGTGCCCGAGGGAGGACTCGAGGTCTGGAGAACTCGAACCTCCGACGGAGGTGGCCGCGAGAACCGTGGCAAGGCGCCCTTAGACCGCGTGGCTACACCGCGCGACATTTTTATTCTTTTTATTTTTTTTAGTCCTACTCACGCCACTGAACATTTTTGTTAGTGGCCACAACCTTTTACTTAATGACATTCGCTGTATGTGTTGTGGATAAAGGCGTATAGTGAACAACGTTAGGTTTTCAGATGAGGCACGTTTTCACCTAAATGGCATTGTTAATAAACGTAATGTGGGCTTTGGGGCTTTCGAGAATCCAGACGTGCTTCATGAAAAGGAGTATCATACTCCAAGAATTTCTGTGTCGGTGGCTATCTCAAGTCTTACGGCAATAGGACCATTCCTTTTTTTAAGACACCGTGAACAGTGAAAGTTATCTAAACTTGCTGCGTAATAATTTTGTTCCTCTGCTTCTTTCGGAAGGGTTTCAATTACAAAACCAGTGGTTCGTGCAGGATGGAGCCAAACCGCACACAGGTAATGTTGTCTTACACTTCCTGCGTGAAACTTTTAAGGCAGATGTCATTTCAGACACATTTCCTAATCGTTTCGCATATGGACAAAACTTGCCCCCAAATAGGCCTGATTTGAATCCGTGTGATTGTTTTCCTTCAGAAATCCTTAATTTAAAAAATTGTCCCTAAAAATCCTCATGCAGTAACTGAACTGCGAGTGCTGATAATGAGGTGGGCAGCGAAATAACTGAGGATATGTGTCGGCGAGTAATTAAAAACAGGAGTCCATGTTGAAGAAGTTTGTAGGAGTTTGTGTTGAAGAAGTTGATAGAAGTGATGGTGGTCACATTGAACGCGTCATAGGCAGAACTCTACAGGTATATTGTTAACACGTTGTCTTTTACATTTGCTTTGCGACAACTGCTCTAAAGTAACGTGCTTCTACAATAGCGTAAGAAATCTCGGATTTATTTTGTGGGCTTAACACTCAGTAAATTACACCGTGTATGTCGTTGCTCCTGTGACTATTAAAAAGCCGTCATAAAATACTTGAAAATAGCCTAAGGCTGAAATTGTACAATAGTACATGAAATAAAGAGAATGGCAGCTGAATAAACTTTATTAAAAGATTTCGTGATGCAATGTGAAACATCTTTAATAAAATTTCAACAGTTTTGGAACATATTGATTACACATTACTTAATCCAAGTAACTCTATTTCGTTTATACTGTGTATTATTTATTTATTATTCCCTCCTTTTTTTAACGACCCCATTTATTATAGAAAAATGACGTGATGACGAACTTATATTGAACATGCACTAATCAATGTATTGTACTTCACTATAAGTCAAAAGAAATAATTACTTAGATTTGCTCACTTCCATCGCATAATTCGAATGTTTGCGTCGAGAGGTTATTTAAACGTTGATGTCGCCTACCACAGTAATGTAACGGAAATTCACCTACAGTCCCCCGTCCCTTTCCCACTCTCCGCCTCAGTTACATTTTAATACTACACGTTGAATAAGTTTCACAGGGCTGACGCGTAATTTCTTGAACTACAGTAAAGCTTGTGGTTTCTCATCCATAATCGAAGATTATTGTATATTATCTGTATCAATGAAAGAGGATTCCTGTTTTGTCTATGCACGTGCGTTCCAAGTGCAAATTACCTTTTGCGAACTTGTCCCTTTATGTTTACATTCATGGCAGTTGCTGCAGGTTGGTCCGCATCGGCAGGAAGTAGCGACAGGGAGTTGCCGTAACAGGATAAGGAAGCGCTTATCGCTTCTGCAATGACACGGAGTACCGCAGCTTCATAATGTCACAACAAGAAGCGATTGTTCTCGTCCTGTTCTGTACCTTTGAGGTTCTGTTGCAGCTGCTTAAAACCGAAACGAAATTGAAAAAGCCATGCTACACGCGCTGGGATACGTAACATACCGTTTCAAATACATGGCGAGTAAATGATGAAGCATCGAAATGTCAACCGTGAATAAAAATGGACCTGACAAAAATGACCCGAAGCCGCCGGCAACACCAAAGGACTTTTTGTCGAAGTGAGTTAGTGCAGAAAAATGCTCTATCAGTGAGTTCATTGTCACTGTTTGAGCACACACTGCAGTTATTGTTGGCAACTTTTAGAATACCTCAGGTAGTGATAGCAGTGATAACTCCAAATTTTTATGCCCTTCAATTGCTATTTTATTGAGGCAAGGCCAGCTGTAAAGTAGTAACCATAACATTTATGTTAGTTTCGTGTAAGTAAAAGACAGAATATAAATACTATAGAGTTTGTTTTTAACCTTTTACGCCTGGGGTGCTGTGAACATCGCACATCCCCAGTTAATGTTTCTGGTATTCAGTGAAGCATGTTGGTCACACTGTTAAGCGCCTTTGTTCAAAGGGATGCACATTGTTGCGAAACCGTTGTTAGTGTTTTTAAAAGTACGCAGCACTGTACACAAGTTTTAAACGCTGGGGGTGCTGATAACATCCCACCTAACTAGTAGTGCGACTTTCTGTGTTAAGCAGTGTACATCATGATGTTTTTGCTCCTTCTCATATGACACCTTAGAAGGCTGCTGGAGGAAGTTTTTAATGAAGATGAAGGCACTGAGATTCCAGAGTTTGTTGTTCTTCATTGTCATCCGAATCTTCAGTGCGAAGAAAGCGATCATGCAACTGCAACTGGTCAATCTGATGACCACGCTAGTGAAGATACGGCTTCCTCTAGCCGGCCGCGGTGGTCTAGCGGTTCTGGCGCTGCAGTCCGGAACCGCGGGATTGCTACGGTCGCAGGTTCGAATCCTGCCTCGGGCATGGGTGTGTGTGATGTCCTTAGGTTTAAGTAGTTCTAAGTTCTAGGGGACTTATGACCTAACTAACCTAAGATGTTGAGTCCCATAGTGCTCAGGGCCATTTTAACGCCATACGGCTTCCTCCTTTCCAACAATACCGGAGAGGTTCATGCTTGCTAAGGATAAAGTAACAGAATGGATGACTACACCTAAGCCTAATAATATCAGAACAAGGAAGCAAAATATAGTAACTCATCAAAGCACTCTACAGCAGTCTTCAGCAATTAGTTTAGTATTGAGCGAATTATTTGCTCATTTATGAACACAGAATCCTGGTACTAGAGTGCACCAACCTTTATATTGATCGCATTGAGGCCTTCTACAAAAACAAAAATAGACGCCGCAAAACAGATGTAATAGAAATGCGATCTTTCATTGGACTCCTTATAATTGCTGGTTCTTACAGAACAGCTAAAATAAATTTGGCTGCAATACGGGAAATACGGGAAGTATTCACCTTGTTCAACCAAGGTGTATACGACCCAGGACAACCGGGAAATCCAGGAAAAACCCGGGAGAAAACCAGGAAAAGCCCGGGAATTTTTCATTGTTACAGTATCGGTTCTTACCAGTCAAAATTACAAAAATTAAACTGAAAACTAAAACAAAGGAAATTACTGTATCCCGCTACTTCAGAATAATACTTCAACAATAAACCATAAAAGAGAGAAAAAACGAAAATAACTTAAATTGCAAAGGAAATGCGCCATATAAAACGACATACGGTGCTCATGCAAGCGTCTGCCAACAGCAAAATGTGTCAAACGCTTTAGGAAGACTATGCAGTGCTTCATAACAACAAATGGCCTCCGAAGAGCTGAAGCCACAACTGCTTATATTATATTCGTTTTAGCAGTTACGAGCGGGCTCTAGCGCATGCGCAGTTGTCGCGTTTTGAGTAATAGATTGTCCGGCTCCTGTACGATAGAGATGGGCAAACTGAAACACTTGACCGTTTCGAAACGAATGCAACAGTACAATGTAATGTTTCGATACGCTGTTTCGAAACAGTGAAACAGTTTGTGTTTTGTAATCTAATAAATATACACATTTTATAATCTTGAATGTCTTCTTTATAAGTATGTCCATATAAACACAAATGAGGTGCGAGAGAGCTTATCATTTCGCAGAAAGTATGAAACTGTCACTTGGGCGTCTTGGCAGTTTCGTATTTCCTGCAGCAAATGCGCTGCTTTCGTGTGGTGTGACTTTCTTACTTTGCACTTGGCTGAGGACAGCCATAGCTGAAGACAGAAGAACCACCACGAACGGAACTGGAGGTATGAGCAAACTGCAGAAACAACGGATATGGTACTGGGATTCCCACATTCCGTTAGTATGGGTAACATACCCATCCTGCTAATTTCCATGAACACAAAGGGAATCATTGTGGACAACAGGCACAGTGACTATAGACTCACAAATAACGCCAAATAATTCGAATAAAAAACAAAATATAACAGAAAAAAATTTTGTCTTTCAAGGTGTTTCGAACCGTTACTATAAAGTCACCATGCTTCCCAGCCCTTCCCGTTCACCATTACACTATCAGTGATATGTCAAACAGATTGCTTGCAACTATACCTAGATCAAATTTATGTATATGTCTAATAACTGTCACTCTACACCATTTTTATTCAAAATGTTGTAGGCTTACTTGCGTTTCTTAACACGATTACTGTCCACGAAAAGAGAAGCGTATGTTAATAAATATGTGAAAATCATTCGATTAAATTACACTTTTTTTTTATATTTTGAATGTGAATAGTGTGCTTTGTTTCATTGTTTGTCCTATTACGAAATGGGGTAACATCTGCTTTATAAACACTAACCAGTCAGCTAGAAACGAAGCTTTATTTTCGGATATCTTAAGCTTCATTCTATTGCTTCTCAAAAAGGTTTCGACACTCTTGAAAGTGTTTCATGAAGTGTTGTGTTTCAGTATCTGTGCCGAGCCCGAATCTCGTACGACACAGAGCGGAATGAAACATCACTGTTTCGATACAATTAGTCCGTTCCAAGCGCAGGTGGACTGAAACAGTCTTATTTTGAAACAACGATACAGTTTCTGTGTTTGGCTCGGGATCGAATCTGTTTCGAAACAGTGGTGTTTCATTGTGCCCCTGTCTCGGATAACCGCACCAGTGAACCACAGCCGTTCCGAAACACTGAAACAGTTCCACGTACCGATACACTGTATCGAAACATAGAAACAGTGGCCAAGTCTACTGTACAAGAATGTGGCTGTTGGTTGTGCAAGCAGTCGCAGCAAGCAGCTAGATGCTAACAGGAAAAGGGATCGGCAAATTCATATTCTTCAGGAAAAATCTTGTTTCACAAAGCGCCTAGCATTCAGCGCACATTGTTAAAAAAACCTACAGGAATTCGTTTAAAAATCATATGAATGATCGATAGATCATTTTCCAACGTATTTTGAGTTGACTTCTGAATGAATCGTAAGTTGATTTTTGAATGTGTGCATGGTGTACGCGGTGTCTCTGTCAGGAGATTCCTCGTTGTATCTAGAAATAAACTTTCCGCAGATAAAAAGGAACGGGGCTATACGAGCTGTTATAATTACTAGCGAAATCCATAGATTCAGACAACCAGAATGGAAATGAGAATAACAGGTGAGAAAGATTACGTATTATCTTCTCGGTGTATCCGAGAAAATGAAAATTTGACACAATATTTGGCCAGATCGCTACACTAGTAAGGAGACCAGTTGTACAGTCCCCGGCTAGCAGCCGCTTAAGTTCTATTCTGGAAGTAACGCAGAAAACGTGTTGTACGAACGTGTAACAACGCCTAACCGGAGGATAATCGCAGGATAACTAAACCGGTGATTCTGGCAGGGTTAGTAAAGTTAATCGTCGAACAAATTTTGACAATGGCAAGAACAGCTACAGAATTGGTGATGACAAGATTGTTTTGTTAGGATGAGGAAGGAGAACAAGCGGGGATATCACACAAATAATGGAAGAATGTGACGATTCCAAATCTATATAAAAATTTCGTAATACTAATATTCGATCTCATGCTTGAGACTGGTGCGTATGAATGAAATGTGAAACTATTTCCTAACATAAAGCTTGCTGCTTGTAGTAGGCCTAATAGGTGTTTGATGTTGGCACTTCGTGAATTATATTATGTCGTGTTATAAACATGGCCATTTGTGCCAAAACAGTCTCGTTTATTTGGTGTTACAAAATTGTTGCAATATTAGAAAGGCCTATTTTGCTTTATCTAGGACAGTACGTTTATTTTGTCAATCAGATCGAGAAACCACATCAGTCTAGGGTATAATTTGCATTAACAGCTTTTTCAGTATTACATAACGATATTTCGATTTTTCATGTAGCAAAACGTTTGATGAACTTTATTTGGCGTGCTTTCCTTTCTGTGAAAGAATCTATTATCTCATCAAAGTTGTAGCAATATTAGAGAGAAAACCAATAAAGACAAGAGACAAGCAAGAAAGTACGCATTACTTGAATCCTTAGCTCCTACCATTTTTTATGTATCCTATATTTAATTTTATGTCACAGAAAACAGCAAATTATTAGCTATTAGGCAATAAAGAGGGCAAATTTTCTGAAGAGTTATTGTTTTCCCCGATTGCAAATAATCCCATCCGCTATTAATTGTGAGATTTTTTTAAAGAAGAGCAGGCTGCCAAACCGGCCGACTGGGAGCAGGAGGTCACTACAGGACATTTCAATTTCCATGGTGCTGAATATAGTCTGATGGCATCCACTACAAAATATACACGTTTCAATTCCACAGAGCGTAATACAGTGACGTGCGATACAAGAATACTGTATGAAGAGGCGTGGCACTGCACTTCGGCACGCTTAAGACCAGATAACATGTCTTACATTTCCTCGAACACATGTTTTATGTTTCACACTTTTCAGAAAGATGTGCGCTACAAGATGCACATATTTTTGAAAATTCGACTTTCCTTTAGTATTGAACCGCTTTGCTCTGCCCATCAGCCCCTGATCTGCGATATTAGCAGTCTGAGTTACAGTGAGTAGTCTCCACGTGAGCCGTGTTAACATTTAGTGATTTTAGTGTTTCCCCTTAGTGTATTCTCATGTCAAATGATAGCTCCCGGCCACAGATATCAGTTTTGTTTTCATGTGAATGTATTGTAATTCACTTAATTACAGAAGGCTAAAATATATTATTAGTTTCAGATTTTATTTTATTCCCACCTTTCTGACAATCAAGCATTAATCGCCTTGCAGAAGAATGAAGTTATTTGTGTCTTTTTCCTAAAGAAATTTGGCTGCCTCTGCGGAAAAGGTTACTAAAAGTCAATGTATTTGAAACGAAATGTTTAATTCCACAGTACTGGACCGAGCGAGGTGGCGCAGTGGTTAGCACACTGGACTCGCATTCGGGAGGACGACGGTTCAATCCCATCTCCAGCCATCCTGATTTAGGTTTCCTGTGATTTCCCTAAATCGTTTCAGGCAAATGCTGGGATGGTTCCTTTGAAAGGGCACGGCCGATTTCCTTCCCAATCCTTCCCTAACCCGAGCTTGCGCTCCGTCTCTAATGACCTCCTTGTCGACGGGACGTTAAACACTAACCACCACCACCACAGTACTCCCCCCTGCGGGTCCGGGGTAAGAATAGGCCCGAGGTATTCCTGCCTGTCGTACGAGGCGACTAAAAGGAGTTCAACCGTTTCGGCCTTCCATGTGATGGTCCCCCTTGGGGTTTGACCTCCATTTTTCTAAATTTCTACAGAAGTACGAGCCTTTTGGGGAAGGACACCTTACGTGGTGTACCACTGGTCCTAAGTGCACTCAGACCTTGGCACTCAGCATTGCACCGGCGTTGTAACCATACCCACTATTGCTCAAATTGGGCCTAAACGCCTTTTGGGTTGTCCCAGTTACGCCCATAGTGCGTCTCCATCTGCACCAGCGATCATGATGGACTTTCCATGGCACCAGAAATCCAGCACGGTAGCCAGCCCGTTGTGGTGGGGTCGTCATGTACCCTCTAGGTTGTAGCCCCCTGACAACACAGGGATCGTACTGCCGATACCTGAGCTGCACCCTCCCCACGTCGGCCAAGGAGTAGATGCCCGTCTCCTTGGGGCATCAGGACTCCCGGCAATGGTCATCCTGCCAGGTGGCCCTTGCTGCGGCTGGGTGGCGCCCGTGGGGAGAGCCCCTGGTCGGAGTGGGTGGTATCGGGGCGGACGTTTCGCAGATGAAGCGTCACCACGTATCGGGTCGCTCTGCGGCCGAGTCTTTTAAAAGAAAAAGTACCGTTTCTGGTTCTGGTTCTGGTTCTCCTGCCCCTTCCCCCTTGGCCACTCCATGGGAGGAGGGACAGGCCCGCCGGCTTGGAGCGAAGTACTTCCCCCGCTATTTGGTCTGTTCTCGGACCGATGGGGGGACATTCGCCACCTCCAAGCCCATGTTCTTTGTTCAGCACATTGAGGACATCTTCGGGGAAATCGAGGCTCTCAGCAAGATGCGTTCAGGGTCCGTACTTATCAAGACCACGTCCGCCACACAGTCGGCGGCGCTCCAGGCGTGCGACCGCCTAGGGGACATCCCAGTCTCCATTGTCCCACATCTGGCACTCAATAGGACGCAGGGGGTTATTTTTCATCGTGACCTCCTGCTACAATCTGATGAGGAGCTCAGGGCCAACCTGGAGCGCCGAGGCGTGCATTTCGTCCGGCGAGTCCAGCGCGGCCCCAAAGACCGTCGCATCGACACTGGGGCCTTTATCCTCGCCTTCGAGGGGGACGTTCTCCCAGAGAAGGTAAAGGTAATGTGCTACCGGTGTGACGTGCGACCCTACGTTCCGCCTCCTATGCGCTGTTTTAGGTGTTTGCGCTTTGGGCACATGTCATCACGGTGTGAGGCTGAGCCCCTCTGTGGCGATTGTGGCCGTCCTCTTCGTGAGGAACATACATGCACCCCACCACCTCGGTGCGTTAATTGTCCTGGCGTCCACTCGCCTAGATCCTCAGACTGCCCCGCATATCAGAAGGAGAAGAAGATACAAGAAATCAAAACTTTGGATCGGCTGTCTTATTCTGAGGCCAGGAAGAAGTACGACCGCCTCCATCCCGTGCCATTGACCACTTCATTTGCCTCAGTTGTGTCCACTCCTTCCGCGGTATCCTCACCCCTCTCCTGTCCCCCCTCTGCCTCCTCCGCCCATCAGGGGACTCTGCCTCCACCTCCCAATTCCCTCCCTTCCAAATCCTCCTCCCCCGTGGCCCCCACCCCCTCTGTCCCAGGGGCCATCCTTCCTCCTCCTTCCCCCCACACGCCACCTGAGAAGCGATCCTCTTCTCAGGCGTCCATTGGGGAAACGTTCCGGACCCCGGCTTCCGAGGTCCGGCGTTCCAAAACGGACCCCGCGCGTGAGGACCTTCTTCGGGTCCAGCCCACCGTCTCTGTGCCTCCTCGGCCTTCCAAGAAGGCCTCCAAGAAGAAATCTTTATCCCCCTCTCCACCCCGGCGCGTTTCGACTGACGCTCCATCCGTGAGTCGCCGCTCCCGGCCGTCCTCAGTTTCGCCGGGACGCTCTGCTGCCAGGCGCTCAGCTGGCCTTTCGTCGGCAAATGATGCTGCCCCTCCTACACAACCAGGGACAGCGGCCGCAGCTGGCGACCAGTCGATGGAACCGGATCCGCCTCCCGTCGGTTGTAGCGTTGTTCCCTCGCAACCTGGCCCTCCGCGGCCGTCGAGGTGACCAGCTCTTCCCCCGTCTCGTTCCCACAACTTTTTGACTAGCGATGGCGTTGTTTCATTGGAACATAAGAGGTATTCGATCTCATTGGGAGGAATTACAACTGCTCCTCCGCCTGCACTGTCCGCTCGTCCTTGGACTCCAGGAAACCAAGTTGCGCCCGACTGACCGTATTGCCTTTACCCACTATATCTCGGAGCGGTATGACCTTACCCCTGTGGACGGTGTCCCAGCTCATGGTGGGGTCATGTTGCTCATTCGGGACGACGTCTATTACCATCCCATCCCATTGACCACCCCACTCCAAGCAATAGCTGTCCGCATTACTCTTTCTGCTTTTACTTTTTCAGTTTGTACCATCTACACTCCACCGTCGTCTGCCGTTAGTCGGGCTGACATGATGCACCTGATCGTTCAGCTTCCCCCGCCGTTTTTATTGTTTGGCGACTTCAATGCCCATCACCCCCTTTGGGGCTCTCCTGCATCCTGTCCAAGAGGCTCACTCTTGGCAGATGTCTTCAATCATCTCAATCTTGTCTGCCTCAATACCGGCGCCCCGACTTTCCTCTCGGACTCCACTCATACCTTCTCCCACTTGGACCTCTCAATATGTTCTACCACTCTTGCCCGTCGGTTCGAGTGGTATGTCCTTTCTGACACCTATTCGAGCGACCACTTCCCCTGTGTCGTTCGTCTCCTGCACCACACCCCATCCCCACGTCCTTCGAGCTGGAACATACTGAAAGCTGACTGGGGACTTTACTCATCCCTGGCGACCTTTCCGGACCACGATTTTCCCAGTTGTGACAGTCAGGTCGAATACCTCTCGGCTGTTATCATCCATGCTGCCGAACGTTCCATTCCTCGTACTACTTCTTCACGTCGCGTTTCCGTCCCCTGGTGGAACGAGGCTTGTAGGGACGCTATCCGTGCTCGACGACGTGCTTTACGCACCTTTCGCCGCCATCCTACGTTGGCGAATTGTATTGAATACAAACGACTCCGAGCGCAATGCCGTAGAGTCATCAAAGACAGCAAAAAAGCTTGTTGGGCCTCTTTCACCGGCTCCTTTAACAGTTTTACCCCCTCTTCCGTCGTTTGGGGTAGCCTGCGCCGGCTGTCGGGCATTAAGGCCCACTCCTCGGTACCTGGCCTGACCTCAGGTAATGCGGTCCTTGTTGATCCGGTGGCTGTCGCCAACGCCTTTGGCCGCTTTTTCGAGGAGGTTTCAAGCTCCGCCCATTACCATCCTGCCTTCCTTCCCAGGAAAGAGGCAGAAGAGGCTCGGCGACCTTCCTTCCACTCGCTGAATCTGGAAACCTATAATGCCCCCTTTACTATGCGGGAACTCGAACGTGCGCTTGCACTGTCCCGGTCCTCTGCTCCGGGGCCGGATGCCATTCACGTTCAGATGCTGGCACACCTTTCTCCGGCGGGCAAAAGCTTCCTTCTCCGTACCTACAATCGCGTCTGGACCGAAGGTCAAGTCCCCATGCGTTGGCGTGACGCCGTTGTTGTTCCTATACCCAAACCCGGGAAGGATAGACACCTTCCTTCTAGTTACCGCCCCATTTCTCTTACAAGCTGTGTCTGTAAGGTGATGGAGCGCATGGTTAATGCTCGGTTAGTCTGGATTCTTGAATCTCGACGGCTCCTTACTAATGTCCAATGTGGCTTTCGTCGCCGCCGCTCCGCTGTTGACCACCTCGTGACCTTGTCGACATTCATCATGAACAACTTTTTGCGAAGGCGCCAAACGGTAGCCGTGTTCTTCGACTTGGAGAAGGCTTATGACACCTGTTGGAGAGGAGGTATCCTCCGCACTATGCACAGGTGGGGCCTACGTGGTCGCCTGCCCCTTTTTATTGATTCCTTTTTAACGGATCGAAAGTTTAGGGTACGTGTGGGCTCCGTATTGTCCGACGTCTTCCTCCAGGAGAACGGAGTGCCTCAGGGCTCCGTCTTGAGCGTAGCCCTTTTTGCCATCGCGATCAATCCCATTATGGATTGCATTCCACCTAATGTCTCAGGCTCTCTCTTTGTCGATGACTTCGCGATCTACTGCAGTGCCCAGAGAACATGCCTCCTGGAGCGCTGCCTTCAGCGTTGTCTAGACAGCCTCTACTCATGGAGCGTGGCAAATGGCTTCCGGTTCTCTGAAGAAAAGACGGTTTGTATCAACTTTTGGCGATATAAAGCGTTCCTTCCGCCATCCTTACATCTCGGTCCCGTTGTTCTCCGATTCGTGGACACAACTAAGTTTCTAGGGCTCACGTTGGACAGGAAACTGTGTTGGTCTCCACACGTCTCTTATTTGGCGGCCCGTTGTACACGTTCCCTTAATGTCCTCAGAGTTCTTAGCGGTTCATCTTGGGGAGCGGATCGCACTGTCCTGCTTCGCTTGTATCGGTCCATAGTCCGATCGAAGCTGGATTATGGGAGCTTCGTCTACTCGTCCGCTCGGCCGTCCCTCTTACGCCGGCTCAACTCCATCCACCATCGGGGGTTACGTCTTGCGACCGGAGCCTTCTACACTAGTCCTGTCGAGAGTCTTTATGCTGAAGCTGCCGAGTTACCGTTGACCTACCGGCGCGACGTACTGCTGTGTCGGTATGCCTGCCGGCTGTCGTCTATGCCCGACCACCCCACTTACAAGTCCTTCTTCGCCGATTCTCTCGACCGTCAGTACGGGTTGTATGTGTCTGCCCTGCTGCCCCCCGGAGTCCGCTTCCGTCGCCTGCTTCGACAATTGGATTTTGCCCTCCCTACCACCTTCAGAGAGGGTGAGAGCCCGACACCACCTTGGCTCCAGGCTCCGGTTCATATTTATCTCGACCTCAGCTCACTCCCGAAGGATGGTACTCCGGCTGCAATGTATTGCTCACGGTTTGCCGAACTTCGTGCTCGACTTGCCGGTCACACCTTTATTTACACCGATGGCTCCAAAACTGACGATGGTGTCGGCTGTGCCTTTGTCGTCGGGGCCGCCACATTTAAATACAGGCTCCTCGACCAGTGTTCCAGCTTTACGGCCGAGCTTTTTGCTCTCCATCAGGCCGTTCAGTATGCCCGCCGCCACCACCATTCATCATATGTACTGTGCTCTGACTCACTCAGTGCTCTTCAGAGCCTTGGAGCTCCCTATCCGGTCCATCCCTTGATACAACGGATACAGCAGTCCCTCCATTCTTTGGCTGATAATGGTGGTTCTGTCAGCTTTCTGTGGGTTCCCGGACATGTGGGAGTGCCTGGGAATGAGGCTGCGGATGCTGCAGCCAGGGCTGCAGTCCTCCTGCCTCGGCCAGCCTCCCATTGTGTCCCGTCATCCGACGTTCGTGGGGAGGTCTGTAAGAGGCTTGTGTCGTTGTGGTGGGATGCTTGGTCATCCCTCCAAGGAAACAAGCTCCGGGCAGTAAAACCGCTACCAACTGCTTGGACAACATCCTCCCGACCATCTCGGCGCGAGGAGGTCCTTCTGACCAGGTTGCGGATTGGGCATTGCCGGTTTAGCCACCGCTACCTGCTCTCCGGTGACCCAGCCCCGCAGTGCCCTTGTGGTCAGGCATTAACAGTGCGCCATGTTTTATTGTCGTGTCCCCGTTTTAGTCAATTTCGTGTTGTCCTGTCCCTGCCATCTACTTTACCGGATGTTTTAGCTGATGACGCTCGAGCAGCTGCTCGTATTCTGCGTTTTATAACTTTAACTGGCTTGTCCACGGACATTTAATCTTTTTACTTATTTTGTCTGCATCTTTGTCGGGTCCTTCTGGTGTCCCCTCCATCCCCTTGAGTTTTACCAGATTCCATGTGCTCAAACAACAGTGACTGGGCGCTAATGACCTCAGCAGTTGAGCGCCCTTAAACCCAACCAAAAAAAAAAAAAAACCACAGTACTGGCTATTTTTAACTGTTCGCTGCATTTCGGGTGCATGTTTTCATCTTCTAGCACGTATGGCATTATGCCTTAATAAAGAACCAAACATGATGTAAATTTTCTTGGAGCACCAGTACTGTATTACATCCCGAAAACCACACTGAAAAGCTTAATATCAGGTCGAGGTCTACTTCATTGGGGATGTGGACACACGAATGTCCACTTTAAGTTGCAGTTTAAATGTGCACATTTTAGTATGGTTCACGAAATTCTGATGCTTTTGGAATATCTTGTGATGTCTTGCTTCTTTTATGACATAATTTAAGATCTTTTAATGTTTTACACGTACGTACATAGGGGCTTCCTACGTCGTGATAACTGCGCAAGCGCGGTGTCGCCTGTCACCTGGCGCGCTCTGGCAACAGCTGAAACCCCCCAGGGGGTCCACAACTCTTTTGTGGATACGTGCGTAGCGAGCACGGGACCCCGAGCTAATGTGGCCTTCCTTCCTTCCTTTCCGGGCTGCATACCTTCCCTTTCCGCATCCTTCACCATCCCCCATCTTCGCCCCTCCTCCCCTCACCTCTGGCTCTTTCCTTCCCTTTCTCCCCATCTGGGAGTATGGTTTGTGCCTATGTCCGGAGACGGACGCTCGAACATGTAACGCATTCTTCGCCTTCTTTGCTTGTATGTCTTCTTCCTTCCTTTGTCCTTCTCTTTTCCTTACCTCTTCTCTTTACCCTTTTCTCCGCTGCGGCGTTTGAGACCCCTCTTCTTTCCTTTCCTTTCTCTTTCTTCCTCCCTGTGCGTGTCTGAAGGCTGACCCACGCATTTTTGTGCGTAGCCGGTGACAGGGTAACGCGTAATTCCCCGCCCCGGGTAGACAGGTAGGACACGTACGTACCCCCTGGTAACGGCCAGGCCCAGGGAGGGGTGATTACCCGAGCTGATACCTTCCGAAAGTGCCGATAGGTCCCTCCGTCCGTTTGTCGGGAGGTGTGACCTGAGGTGTGAACAATCACCTAAGGCGGGAGTGCCCTCAGAGAGGGCCCCCACAAGGGAGGAGCGCGCCATCGGAGACACCGGTAATCATGGGGGATTCTTCCGCAATGGTTTCCTCACCTTCCACTATGTCTGCTCACAAGTGTAAGTATACTGAGTCTCAGCCACAGACGGTTCTTCCATCGTTGCCACAGTTCCTTGTTGTTTTTCGGTCTGACGAAGGTCACGACTTCTCCATGGTCAACCCTTTCATTATTCAGAAAGGTGTCGACGCAATTGCAGGTCCTGTAAAGTCTTGTTCCAGATCACGGAATGGCACCTTGTTAGAAACAGTCAGTGCCCCCCAGGCACAAAAATTGCTGCGTACTTCTCTGCTCCACACCTTCCCTGTCCGGGTTGAAGCGCACCGCACTTTAAATTCCTCGTGTGGAGTCGTTTATACACGCTCCCTCGATGGATTGTCTGACGAAGAAATTCAGCACTACCTGTCTGACCAAGGCGTTCATAGAGTTATGAAAAGGGTTGACACAAACATCATTCCAACCCGCACTGTCTTCTTGACATTTGACAAAGTTCAACTCCCATCGAAAAACAAAGCAGGCTATGAGATAATTTCCGTTCGCCCTTATGTCCCACACCCTACGCGTTGCTATCGGTGTCAGCGGTTCAATCACACCAGCCAGTCCTGTTCCAATCCAGCCAAATGTGTTACGTGTGGCAAGGATGCCCATGAGGATGCTTGTCCACCTCCATCCCCTCGCTGCATCAACTGTATGGGTGACCACGCTGCTTCCTCTCGAGATTTCCTGGATGAGCTTTTCGTCTTTAAAAACGGGGCAATCATGGTGAAGGAAAAGGTGTCGACCTTTGCTGCTCAAAAATTATTCGCCAGTCGACAGCCCACCGTGCCTCAGACAGGAAAATACAGCACTGTCCTTGCTTTTCCTCGGCCAACAAAGGAGGCGGCCATGCAGACTTGCGAACTCACCTTTAGTGCCACGGTCGTCCGATCGGCCAGCGCAAAGATCGCCCGTTCAACCTCACCACTTTCGCCTGCCCACTCTATGGCTCACCCTTCATCGGGTTCTGCTAAATCTCGAGCCCAAAAGTCAGACACCAAGACTTCGAAAAAAGAGCATACTCGTGAAGATATTTACGTACCCCAACTTCACAACCATCGGTTCCTCCTTCATCTAAACATCATAATTCCAAGAAGGCTACAAAGAAACCCAGTTCATCTCCTTCTCCGCCAAGGCGTGTCCCATCTACAGCACCACCTGGCGGAAATCGCCCTCGGCCGTCTTCTGTGTCGCCGAGGCGCACTGCTGGCGGCCGATCAACCGGCCGCTCGCTGGTGGCAGGAGCTGCTCCCGAACAACCTATGGATCAGGATCTTCTGCCTTCGGCTGAATCCCATTCCGTGCTGTCGGTCGCAAGCTCTGAGCAGTCGTTGAGTTGACAGCAACCTTGGTCACATTCCTCCATTTTCTGTTCACCCTATGTCCATTATCAACTGGAATATCCGCGGCCTTCGAGCCAATCGGAATGAATTGTCGAGCCTCTTACGATCCTACTCGCTGGTCATCTTCTGTCTTCAGGAAACAAAGCTGCGTCCCCACGACCACTTTGTTCTCCCTCATTTTCAGTCCGTCCGATATGATCTCCCCTCTGTTGAAGGCTCTCCAGCCCATGGAGGACTCATGATTCTTCTCCATGATACTCTCCATTATCACCTAATCCCCTTAAACACTTCCTTCCAAGCTGTCGCCGTCCGTCTTTCCCTTTCCGGATACACGCTCTCTCTTTGTACTGTATACATTCCATCGTCCACACCAATGGCACGAGCTGATCTCCTTCATCTTCTTGGTCAGCTTCCACCCCCCTATTTGCTGGTTGGGGACTTCAATGCCCACCACCCGCTTTGGGGATCTCCACATCCTTGTCCACGTGGCTCCATATTGCTAGACGTCTTCCACCAAGCGGATCTAGTTTGCCTCAACACTGGGGTCCCCACATTTTTGTCTGCCTCCACGACAACCTTATCTCATTTGGACCTTGCGGTCGGTACTGTTCCGCTAGCTCGGCGCTTCGAATGGTTCGCCCTTGATGATACACACTCCAGTGACCACTTTCCATGTGTCCTTAGTCTGCAGCCTCAACTGCCATAGATGCGCCCGAGACGCTGGAAGTTTGCCCAGGCCAACTGGACACTTTTTTCGTCTCTAGCGTCATTCGATGACCGTTACTTTCCCAGCGTCAACGATGAGGTCACACACATTACCGACGTTATTCTTACAGCTGCGGAACGTTCAATACCACGCACCTCCGAATTGCCCCGGCGCCCCCCAATTCCTTGGTGGAACGAGGCATGCCGTGACGCAATACGTGAGAGGCGCCGTGCTCTCCGCATTTTCCGCCACCATCCTACTTTGGCCAACTGTATCCGCTATAAGCAGTTCCGAGCGCGATGCCGTCGTGTCATCCGCGATAGCAAGTAGGCAAGCTGGACATTCTTTATTAGCTCATTTAACATCTTCACTCCCTCCTCGGAAGTTTGGAGTCGGCTTCGACGGTTCTCAGGCGCGACTAGTTTCTCCCCGGTCTCTGGGCTCACTGTCACGCATGATACATTAGTGGACCCCGTCGCAATTTGTAATTCATTGGGTCAGCACTTTGCTGAGATTTCGAGCTCTTCAAATTACCCGCCAGCGTTTCTCCCGAAGAAACGTGCAGCGGAAGTGCGACCTCTTGCTTTCTCCTCTCAAAATCACGAAAGCTACAATACTGTTTTCTCCATGCGGGAACTCCAACATGCACTCTCTTCTTCTCGCTCCTCCGCCCCAGGACCGGATGGTATCCACGTCCAAATGTTGCTGCATTTATCAACCCATAGTCTGCGTTACCTCCTTCGCCTTTATAATCGAATTTGGACCGACAGTACTTTTCCCAGACAATGGCGGGAAGCTATCGTCGTTCCTGTTCCGAAACCTGGAAAGGACAAACATCTCCCCTCTAACTATCGCCCCATTTCTCTCACGAGTAGTGTCTGTAAGGTTTTGGAGCGTATGGTGAATTACCGTTTAGCTTGGTGGCTGGAATCCCGCAGTCTTTTAACACCTGCCCAATGCGGATTCCGAAAGCATCGTTCTGCAGTTGACCATCTAGTTGCTCTCTCCACTTATATCATGAATAATTTTCTCCGGAAACGCCAAACAGTAGCAATATTTTTTGACCTGGAGAGAGCATACGATACCTGTTGGAGGACAGGTAACCTCCGCACACTGTTCTCTTGGGGCTTTCGCGGTCGGCTGCTCCTTTTCGCGAATTTATGGCAGAGCGCACATTTAGGGTGCGGGTGAACACTACTCTCTCCCGTACTTTCTCCCAAGAAAACAGGGTGCCCCACGGCTCCGTGCTAAGTGTTGTACTGTTTGCTATTGCCATCCCCCCCCTGCGGGTTCGGGGGTTAGAATAGGCCCGCGGTATTCCTGCCTGTCGTAAGAGCGACTAAAAGGAGTCTCACATGTTTTGGCCTTATGTGATGGTCCCCTCTCGGGTTTGACCTCCATCTTTCTAAATTATTCCGAAGAGCGAGCCAATTGGGGAAGGGCGCCTTACGTGGTGCACTGTATCCGTCGTGCAATTAGACCTTTAGCCGGCTTTCACGTCGTTACAATGGGGTCCCGCTCGTTTTCGATCTTTAGGGCGGGGATACGTCCCTGGGTGCAATTACCACCCTGCCCTCTGCAGTGTTTCTTTTAACTGCGACGACGACCTTGGACAGTTTTGCACCTAAGATCCAGCACGGTAGCCAGTCCGTTGTGGTGGGGCCGCCATGTACCCTCTTGGTTGTAGCCCCCTGACAACACAGGGATCGCTCTACTGATGCCTGCGCCGTTAACTCCCCACGTATGCCAAGGAGTAGATGCCTATCCTCCTGGGGTATCAGGACTCCCGGCAACGGCCATCCTGCCAGGTGGCCTTTGCTGTGGCTGGGTGGCGCCCGTGGGGAGGGCCCTTGGTCAGAGTAGGTGGCATCAGGGCGGATGACCCGCAATGAAGCGTGGTACATCATCTCTCGCTGGCGGCCAGCCGCCAGCAGTCTCTAAGCGTTCTCGGGCTCAATTTAATGCTCAGAAGTACGATCCGAAAACGTTCCCCTCCCTGGCCACGCCGTGGGAAGAGCGTAAGTCCCAGGATGGAGGTAACAGTTATTCGCCCCGATTCTTAGTTTGCACGAGAGCTGATGGGGAGTCTTTTCTCTCCACAAAGCCTCAGTTCTTCGTCGAGCATTTAGAGGACAAGTTTGGGGAGGTGGAGGGCTTGTCTAAAATGCGCTCTGGCTCAGTACTGATACAAACGGCATCCTCCGCCCAGTCACGCAGGTTACTTGCTTGTGAGAAGTTGGGGGATATTAACGTTACTATTACACCACATAAGAGTTTAAATATGGTCCAGAGTGTTATTTTCCATAGGGACCTCCTTTTGCAGTCTGATGACGAGCTGCGCGCCAACTTAGAACGTAGAGGTGTTCATTTCGTCCGGCGCGTTCATCGGGGTCCGAGGGACAATCAGGTTGCTACCGGTGCCTTCATCTTGGCCTTCGAGGGTGATACGTTACCGGAAAAGGTCAAGGTGATGGTCTACCGATGTGACGTCAAGCCCTATATCCCTCCCCCGATGCGGTGCTTAAAGTGCTGGAAGTTCGGCCATATGTCTTCCCGCTGCACTTCCAGCCTCACATGTCGAGATTGCGGACGCCCATCTCATCCCGATACTCCATGTGCCCCGCCTCCCATCTGCGTCAACTGCGGGGAGCACCATTCACCTTGCTCGCCAGACTGCAGAATATTCCAGGAAGAGCGCAAAATCATGGAATATAAGACCCTGGACCGACTGACTTATACTGAGGCCAAACGGAAATACGACCGATTACATCCAGTGAGAATGACAACTTCCTACGCCGCTGCTACAACACCTGTGCTAGCCCCATCAGTTTCGCGCCTTTCGGCCGGATCGACGAGTGGTACAACTCCTTCTGCCCCCTTGCCAGTGGGGGGCTCTACCCACCCGATTGCTCCTGTGCCACGTACCTCAGGAGCAACACCATCCCCCCCATCGGGGACGTCGGTCCCCACTTCTAAGCCGGAGAAGTGTCCAACTTCTTCGGCTTCTCACGCTCGCAAGGGGTCCCTTGGGTCCCTCCCTTCCCAGGTTTCCACCGGCGGGAAGGCTGACGATCGACAGTGGCGTAAGTGCCCACAATCTGCAGGTCGAAGGGCTTCCCGATCCTCCTCAGTCCCGGAGACTGAATCGGTGAAGCCCTCCCAGCCAGTTAAACCCAAGGAGCGGCGTGAGAAATCAAAGAAGAGCAGCTCTAAGCCCAAGGAACGCGCGGTGGTAGCCACCCCATCGCAACCTTCTAGCTCTGCGTCTGCGGACGCGGTGGAGATTCTGGCGTCCGCTGAGGACCTCGATCTCGCCGGTCCCTCAGACGCCGTGAATAGCAATAGCACTAGCACTAGCACGGATGCTCAATCGGAGGCAGCAAGTGACCCAGCGGCGTAATCTGCCGTCCCAGTCCCGGCACGCCTTTCTCAGCCATGGACAAAACCATCCTCCAGTGGAACTGCAGCGGTTTCTTCCACCATCTAGCTGAGCTCCGCCAACTTATAATAACCCCGATAGCCACGGAGGGCGGGGGTGCGCATTGCTGGAAACCAAGTTTCCTGCAGAGCAATGCAGAGGAAAGGGTGAAGGCTGATAAGAACCGAGCAGCTTATGAAAGGGTGTCTGGTGGCGTCTGCATCTATGTCCTTAACTCTCTTCACAGCGAGTCTGTCCCTCTACAAACAGCTTTAGAGGCTGTCGCTGTTAGGGTGTGGACGCCGCAGGCTCTTACCGTCTGCAGTCTTTACCTTCCACCGGAGGGTGATGTCGCGCAGCATGTCCTGGCTGCGCTGATAGCCCAATTGTCGCCACCTTTCTTATTACTGGGCGACTTTAACGCCCATAACCCTCTGTGGGGTGGGTCAGTGGCAACAGGTCGAGGCGCCACCGTTGAGCATTTATTGTCGCAGCTCGATCTCTCGATTTTGAATGATGGTGCCTCCACACACTTCAGTGTGGCGCATGGCACCTACTCCGCCATTGACCTTTCAATATGTAGCCCTAGCCTCTTACCGTCTGTCCAATGGAGTGTGCATGACGACCTGTGTGGTAGTGACCACTTTCCGATTTTTCTGTCACTACCACAGCGTCACTCTTCTGGGCGCCCTAGCAGATGGGCTATGAATAAGGCTGACTGGGACTTGTTCTCCTCCACTGCCGCTATTGAGCCTCTCTCAACTGCTGCCATTGATGTGGTGGTTACATCGGTCACCGCCGGCATCGTCACTGCCGCCGAGTCTGCCATTCCCCGTTCTTCTGGGTCCCCTCGGCGGAGGGCTGTGCCTTGGTGGTAACCTGAGATCGCTGAAGCGATTAAGGATCGCCGGCGGGCGCTCCAGCGTCACAAGCGACATCCCTCCATGGACCACCTTATCGCCTTCAAACGGCTGCGTGCGCGGGCCCGCCTCCTTATCCGCCAAGGCAAGAAGGAGTGCTGGGAGCGGTATGTGTCCACCATTGGACTCCATGTCACTCCATCGCAGGTCTGGGCCAAGATTCGACGGGTCTTCGGCTATCGGACCCCTGCCAGCGTCCCTGCGCTCTCACTGAATGGAGCAGTTTGTACTGACTCCGACGTCATTGCAAACCGCTTAGCAGAGCATTTTGCTATGAGTTCCGCTTCTGCGAATTACCCCCAGGCCTTCCGCTCCATTAAAGAGCGGATGGAACGTCGGAGCCTTTCTTTTCGCACCAACGCTTCTGAACCCTACAACGCTCCATTCAGTGATTGGGAATTTCAGAGTGCCCTTGCCGCTTGCCCTGATACCGCTCCCGGGCCAGATCGCATCCACTGTCAGATGCTGAAACACCTTTCAGTGGACTGCAAGCGACGCCTCCTCGACCTTTACAACCATCTCTGGGTCGAGGGTGAGTTTCCGTCGCAATGGCGGGAAAGTATTGTCATCCCCATTTTGAAACCTGGAAAGAACCCTCTGGAGGTGGACAGCTACCGTCCCATTAGTCTCACCAACGTTCTTTGCAAGTTGCTTGAACGGATGGTGAGCCGGCGCTTAAATTGGGTACTGGAGTCTCGGGGCCTTCTGGCTCCGTCTCAGGGTGGGTTCCGGAAAGGCCGCTCCGCCGCCGACAATCTGGTGAGCCTTGAGTCGGCCATCCGTACAGCCTTTGCCCGCCGTCAGCACCTGGTCGCTGTCTTTTTCGACATGCGGAAGGCGTACGATACGACTTGGCGTCATCACATCCTTTCTACGCTTCATGGATGGGGTCTTCGGGGCCCTCTGCCGATCTTTATCAGAAATTTTCTGTCGTATCGTACCTTCCGCGTGCAAGTCGCGGCCTCGTATAGTTCCTCCCTCGTCCAGGAGAACGGGGTACCCCAGGGCTCTGTCCTCAGTGTCTGCCTGTTTTTAATTGCAATAAACGGTCTCGCTGCAGCAGTAGGAAATTCTGTCTCCGCTTCCCTGTATGCTGACGACTTCTGTCTTTACTATAGTTCTATTAGCATTGCAGCAGCTGAACGTCAGCTACAGGGCGCAATCCGCAAGGCGCAGTCTTGGGCTGTAGCGCGTGGTTTTCAGTTTTCGGCTGTCAAGACCCGCGTTATGCATTTCTGCCGGCGCCGAACGGTCCATCCTGAGCTGCGGCTTTATCTTGCCGACGAACTTCTTGCTGTGGTGGAGACCCACAGGTTTTTGGGTGTCCTTTTTGATGCCCGGTTGACTTGGCTGCCTCATATCCGGCAGCTTAAACAAGCGTGTTGGCGGCATCTCAACGCCCTGCGTTGTTTGAGCCACACCCGCTGGGGCGCCGACCGATCTACCCTGTTGCGGCTCTACCAGGCGTTAATCCAGTCTCGCCTGGATTATGGGTGCCTAGCTTATGGCTCAGCATCCCCTTCTGCGTTGCGGGTGCTGGACCCAATTCTCCACAGCGGGATACGCCTTGCCACTGGTGCTTTCCGCACCAGCCCTGTGGACAGCGTCCTAGTGGAGGCAGGTGTACCTCCACTGCGGTTCCGACGCCAACGTTTGCTGGCCGCTTATGCTGCCCATGTTTTTAGCTTGCCCGGGCATCCAAATTATCGTGTCCTGTTCCCGCAGTCAGTCGTCCATCTGCCAGACCGTCGGCCCCGGTCGGGTTGTCCGATCGCCGTACGCATCAAGGCGCTTCTCTGCGGGCTTGGGTTTTTCCCAGTTCCACCTCCTTTCCGGGCGCCTCTGCGTACACCCCCGTGGTGTGTTCCTCGCCCTTGCCTTCGGCTCGACTTGGCACAGGGCTCGAAGGACTCGGTCCCTCCAGAGGCCTTCCGCCGCCGCTTTTATTCCATCCTGGCCACGTATCAGGGCTCTGGAATTGGTTTACACCGACGGTTCGATGGTTGCTGGTCGTGTCGGGTATGCGCTAACTCTAGGGGACCATTCCGAACAACGGTCTTTGGCGGCTGGCTGCAGCGTTTACACTGCTGAGCTAGTCGCCATCTTTCGTGCCCTAGAGTATATCCGCTCCTGCTCAGGTGAGTCCTTTGTTATCTGTAGCGATTCCCTGAGCGGTTTACAAGCTCTCGACCAGTGTTTTCCTCGTTCTCGTCTGGTGATGGCTATCCATGAGTCCCTGCATACTCTAGCGCGTTGCGGCCGCTCTGTGGTCTTTGTGTGGACCCCCGGTCATGTCGGTATCCCGGGCAATGAACATGTTGACCACCTGGCGAAAGAGGCCACGAGTAAACAGTCTCTGGACGTTGGCCTCCCAGAGACTGATTTGCAGGCAGTCCTCCGCCGAAACGTTTTTGCGCTTTGGGACGCTGAATGGCGCAATCGGATCATGCCCAATAAACTCCGTGCCATCAAGGAGACGACGACTGTGTGGCGGTCATCCCTGCGAGCCAACCGCAGGGACTCTGTCGTCCTTTGTCGGCTCCGCATTGGCCACTCCCACCTGACACACAGTTATTTACTGCGCCGGGAGGACCCTCCTGTATGTCGCTGCGGGGCGGCTTTGACAGTGGCCCACATTTTGTTGGCCTGCCCCCTTTTAGCTGTGGTCAGGCAGACATTTGCGCTGCCTGATACGCTCCCTGCCCTCTTATGTGATGACCCTGGTATGGCTGACTTAGTTTTCCGTTTTATTCGGGCAGGGGGTTTTTATTATTTACTCTGAGTGTTTGTTCTGTTCTTTTGTGTTGATTCTGGCCATTGGCCTACGATTTTACGCTGAGTTTTTAATGTGTTCTCGGTGGTTGGCTTTTCCTTTTTATCTCTATGGTCGGCCAACCACTGTCACACTATGTGTGATTTTAATTTGTTTCGTCTGATCTCTGTAGGGGTATTTCTTGTCCTGTGTCGTCTGACGTCTTTCCTGTTGTTCGTTTTTTATTCTCTTTGGGTGGTTTTACTTTTTTTTTTTTTTGGAAAAAGGGACCGATGACCGTCGCAGTCTGGTCCCTTTAATCCCCCCCAAACCAACCAAGCTATTGCCATCAATCCAATTATGGATTGTCTCCTTCCTGATGTCTTGGGCTCCTTCTTTGTGGACGATTTTGCGATCTACTACAGCTCTCAACGGACCAGCCTTCTTGAACGACGTCTTCAAGGATGTCTCGATCGCCTCCACTCTTGGAGCATCGACACCGGCTTCCGTTTTTCTCCCAGTAAGACCGTTTGTGTCAATTTTTGGCGACGTAAGGAGTTTCTTCCGCCCTCCTTACATCTAGGTCCTGTCAACCTTCCGTTTTCAGACGTCGCTAAATTCTTGGGTCTTATGTTTGACAGAAAACTGTGCTGGTCCTCCCACGTTTCCTATCTTTCGGCTAGCTGTCTGCGATCCCTCAACACCCTCCGTGTCCTGAATGGTACCTCCTGGGGAGCGGACCGAGTGGTCCTTCTCCACCTCTATCGCGCCTTAGTGCGCTCGAAATTGGACTATTGAAGCATAGTCTACTCCTCTGCTCGGCCGTCTATTCTTCGGCGTCTCGACTCTATCCACCACCGTGGATTACGTTTAGTGTCTGGAGCAAAAACCAGCCCTGTGGAAAGCCTTTATGCTGAGACTGCTGAACCTCCGCTGTCCAATCGGCGAGCAGTCCTTCTGAGCCGTTATGCCAGCCATCTGTCTTCCATGCCTGCTAATCCAGCCCATGACATATTTTTCGACGCCTCCTTTGATGTAGGGTATGCAGGCCGCCCATCCTCCCTACTACCACCGGGAGTCCGCTTCCGTCAACTCCTCCATTCTCTTTCCTTCCGCTTTCCTAAAACCTTCTTGACAACTTGGGGTACAGCACCGCCTTGGCTCCGTCCCCGGATCTGCCTGCTCCGAGACCTTTGTCGATTTCCCAAGGATGGTACCCCTTCACTTGTTTATCGTCGGGCATTTGCTGCTCTGTGTGCACAAATGACGGACGCCACATTCATTTACACCGACGGCTCGAAAACCTCGTTAGGAGTAGGGAGTTCCTATATTGTTGGCGACACTGCAAATCACTTTCGGCTTCCCGACCAGTGTTCGGTTTATACTGCGGAGCTTTACGCTGTTCTCCAGGCTGTCCACTACATCCGCCGCCATCGGCGGATACAGTACGTTATCTGCTCAGATTCTCTCAGCTCTCTCCACAGTCTCCAAGCTCTTTACCCTGTGCACCCTCTGGTCCACCAGATTCAGGACTGTCTGCGCTTGCTCCACCTGGGGGGCGTCTCGGTGGCGTTCCTCTGGCTCCCGGGACACGTTGGTATCTGCGGAAATGAGGCAGCCGATATTGCAGCCAAGACTGCAGTCTGTCTTCTTCGGCCAGCTATTCCATCGATTCCCGTCGCCGATCTACGGATCGTTTTATGTCGTCGTGTTGTTCATTTATGGCACACGCATTGGTCGACACTTCCCCGTAATAAATTGCGGGAAGTGAAAGCCCTTCCCTGTGCTTGGACCTCTTCCTCCCGAACGCGTCGTCGGGAGGAGGTAATTTTAGCTAGACTCCGGACAGGGCACTGTCTTTTTAGCCATCGACATCTTTTAAGCGGCGATCCTCCCCCACTCTGTCCCCACTGCTCTCAGCTGTGGACGGTAAGACACCTTTTAATTGAGTGCCCCTATTTTAATCCGTTACGCGCCCGTCTACAGCTGTCGCCTGATATATCGTCAATTTTAGCAGATGATACGCACTCGGCCGATCGCGTTCTAGAGTTCATTCGTGCCAGTGAAATGACGTCAGTCATTTGAAGTTTTTTTTGGGACAACCAACCCCCTTCTGTAGTGGATTTTTAAGCCTTCCTTCTGCTTTTAGTTTCTCCAATTTTATGACTTTCGTTCCCATTGCTGCTGGTTTCCGTTTTCGGTTTTTTACTGCTTCCGAAGTCACAGACCGGGCGCTAATGACCATAGCAGTTTTGCGCCCTAAAACCAAAACAAAAAAACAAAAAACAGCTGAAACGATCCTATTTCTAACAGTTCGTGGGAAAATGCTGCGAAATGCTGGTTTGAAAAACGTTAGATTCAAAGTAAATATCTTTTTACGAAAGTCGAACTATGTGTGAGGATGTACCATGAATTTCTGATTAGAGTAAAACGCTCTGTTATTTAAGAGAGTTGATTTTTAAATGACGAGCCATTTAGAAGAATTTCTAACCCTGAAGTAAAAATTTTACTGGAATATTTGTGTGATGTATCTTAAAGTGTAACACGCGCAGAAAAGATCAACATTATATGCGAAAGCTTAAGGTTAATAAGCTGTAAGAGAAGCTAACATGTGAAAGTTTTGCTTTTCTTGTAGCGACACTGTGTATTTTAATTGAAACCATTAACTTGTGTGTTCACGCTACTGAACAATGATGCTGCTGATGGCCGACTACATCACGTGTCCTATGCTATGAATATTCGCTGTCATTGGCTGGCGAGATCACGTGACATGAGCTGAGGCTTGCTTACAAAAGCGCATCGCAATCTCTATATCAATAATTCGGAAAGTAACATGCGGTGTTTGGTGGAATTCCAATGTATACTTTCGTAATACAAAAATACGCAGCGAACATGTTGCTGCTCATCAAATATTTCCAAAACGTGTCTTTTTTTCCCTGAGTTTAGATTTCTAAAGTGGCGGGAAATTCTATGCCCGTGTCATCAATCCTTTGAATGGGTATGGTTTTAGTTTTGCAGTTCCGAGGTAAAATATACTGTCACTTCACACGGAAAAAGTTTTTTTCCTTGTCCGCGTATACACCCTGTCAACGAAAACTGCGGAAATGTATACAACCTTGGAAGTTATACCACAACTGATTAACAACTGGTTCCCTTCAGAGGTAAATGTCCATTTTTGGTGTATATTCCTAGTAAACCTGCTAAATACGGAATAAAAATACACACATTATGTAAATGTCGTGTGACTAGGGCCTCCCGTCGAGTAGACTGTTCGCCTGGTGCAAGTCTTTCGATTTGACGCCAGTTCGGCGACTTGCGCGTCGGTGGGGATGAAATGATGATGATGATGATGATGATAACACAACACCCAGTCCCTGAGGGGAGAAAAATCTCCGACCCAGCCGGGAATGGAACCCTTAAAACTGACATTCTGTCGCACTGACCACTCAGCTACTGGGGGCGGACAGACGTTATTTGATGCAAGGACTTGGTATACCATCTTACATGAAAGTGTATGCGGCAAAACAGCTTCAAGGGCCTTTCCAAGTTTCTCATTCAAGTAAAGACGTCATTTTCAGGCTTAATGAGGGGATTCAAGAAACTGGACGAAATATAACAACAGATAAGTGGTACACTAGTATCTTGCTTGCTGAAGAATTACTGCAAAAGTGGCTAACACTAACTGGCACATTGAGAAAAAAAAATAGCCTCCGCTTCCTACTGAATTGACTGTAAGCAAAAATTTTACTTGCAGTTTCTCTCCCTTTTATGACAAAGGGGACATCACTTCCCTTTCATATGTACATAAAAAAGGTAAAAATGTTAGGCTTCTTTCTGTTCACTTGTTGTAGTGTCAATACTCTTGGAGTTTAGATGCATTGTTGACAGCAGTATGAGATCATTACCTTCTCTAACCTAGCAAAAGGTGAAGTTGACACTGTTGACAAGTTGTGTGCAGCATACACCACAGCAAGAACAAAACGGTGGCTATTAGCGGTGTTCTTTCGGATGGTAGATATTGCTTGCAATAATGCTCAATCTATAATGAAGAGCAACATCCCCAGTTTTGCTGTGGAAAGAAGGCAATTTATAAGACAGATAGGGGCGGAGCTTGCGCATCCTCAGGTTTTAAAATGAGCTTCAAACTCGGCTGTACCAAGATCCATTCGGCTGAAGGCAGCTAAGATTTCAAATACATGTGCGTTTATTACTTTGAACTGCTGGAATAAACTCTTATCGGGAAGATGCACAGTTTGGCAACAGAAGAACTTTGGTTACACTGTCCAAGAAATGCTGACAAAAAAAAACAATTTATGTGTTTAAATCATATTCATCATCACTGGAAGAAGATTCTGAATTGATACATTTACTGCAGATGTTTTTCATATGTTCAGTGTTGAAATGTGATTTTTCTCTAGACTTTTTACGTGAACGATTGTTTTCTGTTTTATAAATATTTCTGTAGAGAGATGTTAACAGACAAAGCAACAATTTTAAAATGGTTAAAGCTTTTCTTATTTGATTCATTTGAAAAATAGTATGTATACGAACATTTCAAACCATTTCACAAATGTTATTGATTTACCAGTTACGGATAATTATTCCAGTACCTTAGTGATTAAAATTGTACATAAATGAATTAATAAAAGACTAAATGCATTGTTTATTATATAAGAAACATTGCAAGAAAAAATCGAAACCTCAGTGTCGTATTTATGTAGAACGCTGTGAACACCCCACCTCCCTACTTACGTTTCGAATGCTCACCTCCCCAGTTAAAGGTTAAACATTTACGACACATTCAAAATGTTAAAAATTGAAGATTAGCCTCATGTTGGAATGATACACGTTAATCTCAGATAAACTTGTATTTAGCTATTTCTTTTGCTTTAGTCACCAGTTTCTTCTCAATTTCAAAACTACACCGACAGCTGTGACTATAAGTTAGAACTTACACATTTCGCTTTGAACAAATTGTTTTTATGTAGAAATATCCATGGTTAGCGCCCGGCAATAACAAAGCTGATTTATGAGGTAATTAGATATTATTACTTCGATGTTAATCGCAGTCGTACAACACACAACTAATGTCAAGTGTCGACGGTCGCTTCTGACGTCTATTGTCGATACTATTCGTCCTTAAATATAAACGTTAAGCATAAGTTTCATGTAACTTTGTTTAGAAAGGAAAAGAAGAACAAGTTGATAACATAATTTTAAAAGCTGTCAATTTGATTGGAGGCTTCTCGAATAGGCTACCAGTAATCCCCCAGCCCCCGATTCTTCAATAACTCGAACTCCCACGTATAAAACGTCTGTTACAAGCTTTTCAGTGTTTACGACATCATATCTCCGGAATAATTTCTCGTAAAATGATTTAATTTTGCAGGTACATTCAGTGAATGTTGTTTTGCAAAATTTGTTGCGAACAGAGTTGGTAATAAAAAGTAATAAATCAAAACATCATGCCTGATGCTGAAGTTTCATTGCAGCGAAAACGTAATAAACGATAAATTTTTTTCCCTTTATTAGATTGGGTAGGAAGAGGAAGGGGAGGGGGGATGTAAGCCAGGAAAACTTTCACAAAGGTTTAAAATCATGCGTAAAGTCTGTTGAACTACGCTAAGTGCTAACATTCTAAAATGTTGGATGAAGATAGTGTGTATGTTTCTTGAGGCAGCGTGAATTACCCACAGTTTATAACTTTAATACTTGGGTTTTTGTGTTAAAATTTTAACATAATGTTATACCTCTTAATGAGTATAATAATTAAATACTGCCATAATAATTTTGTGAAATACTGAATACAATTTTTTTAATGCTTGGATTCCGTTAGATAGGCAATCTAAAACTTGATCTGGTTACCGTTCCAGCCATTTAGTACTACAGATGAGTTGAGTTTTTGAGTTCATTAAGCTAAGAACCAGCAGTCAAGTCATTGTACCAGGATTTGATCAACTACACATTCTTCTGGAGTTCGGCAGCTTACATTATTTGTACATTGTTGTGGTTTCCACCTCCATTGTCCACAATTTTTCTATTACATCTACCGCCTTTAATTACCAGGTCAGCCGGCCGCGGTGGTCTAGCGGTTCCGGCGCTGCAGTCCGGAACCGCGGGGCTGCTACGGTCGTAGGTTCGAATCCTGCCTCGGGCATGGGTGTGTATGATGTCCTTAGGTTTGTTAGGTTTAAGTAGATCTAAGTTCTAGGGGACTTATGACCTAAGATGTTGAGTCCCATAGTGCTCAGAGCCATTTGAAGCCATTACCAGGTCACGTATAACTACTGTCCAAAGTAGCGGTCAAGTCACACTTTCTTGTAGTTTCCACGACATTACTCCCGCTTCGGATAACTGTCTCGTACTGACAGTGATGGACTGAGCCTTTTTTTCTAGAACGTCATCCGCCAGTCGCATACCTATCCAACATTCAGTAAGTAAGAGTTTTGTTCATGACTGACCAGTAAAAATTTCGGAAATCCAGTAAACATTATATCAACGCATATTTGGCACCTACAGACTTCTAGACCTCTTGAATTAATGACCTAGATTTTATGACTGACTCCTACAGATTCTCAGCTGATTCTTATAAGGAGCTGCAACAAAGTTTTAAATAAGTTTTAAATAATTGTTTCGTTAGAGGCAACAAAATGGTAAATACCAAAAGGGGAGATATAGACGACCGAAGTTTGCAACTGGTCCACAAATGTGAATAAATTTATTCGAACATCAATTTCATGTGGATGGCTTCTAACTATACATCTTTCGAGACAAACATAAAAAGAACAAGAAACAGAGTATAGTACGTGATAAACAAAACAAAGAAAGACATTACTGTAGCGGAGATACCATTATGTTTCCCAAGTCATTTGCGCTAACAACAGAACATAATGATATATAATCATATGAGAACATTTACACACAGTTACTAGAAGACTCCTTGCGTGAAAGAAGTTAATCATTCATCACAGATGTGTCCTTTGTCCAAATGTGTTGGTTTTATTGTCAAGAAAAGTCCATGATGAACAGTGCGGATGTTCACTAAGAGAAACAGGACGTCAGCAACTTTCTTCCTTTCAATGAGTCTGGGTCCGTCGTATTCTAATAAAGCAGTGGCAACTGCTTTCGGCCTCCCAGCTTTCTTGAAAATTACTTTTGCAACAAGTCATGACATAATCTCTCGCTGGTGAATAACGATGACGTGCAGATGCTAGGTGATCCCTGAAAGCCCATGTTCTAGGTTGATGTCCATATGCATTCTGGACCTCAAAGTCACAATTTTCCCAGAATGTTTTGAACACCTACTTTCTCAAAACATTTAAAAGGACACTAGCAATTAGGACATACATCCCTTTTATCTACAGCTTCTCCAGAACGAGATACATATTCTTCGTCTGTATTACGTCTATTCTGCTTAGACGAAGAGGTCTTCTCGCAGAAGGTTGAGATGCAACTCTCAACGGAAGTTTGTCTCAGATACCTGTCGAGAATGGGGGAAAAAGCAGTCACTGGCTCGATATTAAGGCCAGTCCAAAATCCTTCGCAGGTTACCTCAATAGCAACAAAGACAATTGCTATTATTATTATTATTGTTGGTGTTGGTGTTACTTGTACGAATGTAAATGAAGAAAGAATATGCATAGCAGCAAGCCTTCAATGTCCACCGCTCGTGGTCTCGCGGCAGCGTTCTCGCTTCCCGAGCACGGGGTTCCGGGTTCGATTCCCGGCGGGGTCAGGGATTTTCACCTGCCTCGAGATGACTGGGTGTTTGTGTTGTCCGCATCATTTCATCATCATCCAGGAAAGTGGCGAAATTGGACTGAGCAAAGGTTGGGAAATTGTACGGGTGCTGATAACCACGCAGTTGAGCGCCCCACAAACCAAACATCATCATCACCACCAAGCCTTCAACAGAAGCTACTCAATAAGTACCTCATATTTCATGCTTGTCAAGAACATAATGGAAAGTGCATATACGTATCATTATGTTCCTGGTACATACTAAGTAGTGCATATTTGTAAATTTACATATTATCTGTGAGTCATCTGAGTTGTTGGGAATGTACTGAGGATCCTGGTCTGAGATATCGCGATCTCTATCATCATCTTTCTTTCCTTGTAACTCGTCAGATATGGCTATAATCTCAGAAAAAGTACACGGGTCCCTCTTAGCGTTGGCCATTTTACCTGTCGCTTGTCATTATGTTCCCGAGGCAGGCTGCTACTGCCGTTTACCATGAAACATCACACTGACGCATTTTGAGTAAAATTATAACTTTTTCCTGGTGTGTTACATTCTACTGTTCATAGACAACATTAATTACCCTGTAATTCAAAATACACAGCAGTGGCGCTTACTATTATGCCTTCTCGAGCGCTCAATTAAAAATCGAAAAAACGTTATGCAATTGATATTTTGTTTGTGTGCAGGTACTTGTGTACAGTCCTGTTACGCACTGAAATCCCCACGCCACAGTACCGTGGCACAACCGTAGAGGAGCCAAATCAAATTGGAGCAGCCTACTTTCACTTTATCAGTGGTCTGAAAGGCAGTTGACTTCCTGCGTTTGACAGGACACAACGCTGTGTTGATGAATTGCACGGCACTAATGAAACAAGGTATGAAAAAATGGATACATGGCACACACCGTTCCACTGTCGTCAGCCAAGTGTGAATAACGAACAACATAGTGGCAAACTAAATACCTGCGAAGAACTGAGAATCGCAAGACAAGCAGAGGGCTTGGTGCCCGAATGCCGAGTTGCCAGAATCGAGACGATAATGGAATAAGTGAAAAACAGTGACTCATCAGTTTTCAGCATCTCGCACGACATTTTGAACACGACTAAAGTCGCCGTCCTCCGAGTTCTGCGACTGCTCACACATGTTCGAAAAACTCGCCTAAAGGACTTAGCAGCACAAATGCCATATCTAATTTCAGGCCAGTCCCTAATCACAATGGACGATGCTAGGTGTCCCACTGTGATTCCAAGACTAAAGAGCAAAGCAGATGGCAAAAAACATGAGGATTCATCACCACCGAAAAAGGCGAGGAGCCAACAATCATTCGCCAGCGGGGGGGAGGGGGGCGGGGCTGAGTTCGTTTGGATGAAAAGATAAACAAACAGCACTTGTCACTTTCAAGATCACATCCACCCCAACCCCTCTCCAAGAGGCACACTTGCACTGTTATCCTAATGTAAGCAAATTGCTAACTGTCGTCTTTAAGTTATGTTCTTATACGTTAGACTCATATAAACATAACTAATTTAAACAACCCGACCACATATGCTCTTATTTGCTATTTATGCAGGACTTTATGACCCAAAATGGCCACAAACTACAGCCACTAATGCTTAAAGCCTTATGTAAACGAATTGCTCACTTGTGGCCTTTATTTTTTGGTCATAAGTTATGTTTATGTTAATGACCATAATTTGACTTAAAGGTAAAAGTATCTCGTCATGAATTAGCTTCCCTCCCCCTCCCTGATGCCTTTGTGTGTATGTATGTAGTCCAATTAGGTGATGGAAGTCAGTCTGATTCACTATGAACTTTTACCCAAAAAATGACATTGCAGTGGATGTGTGAAAAATGGTTGGACCTTATCCTACTGACTTAATTACTATACTTTAATGATGTCATGTCTCCCCAATGGCATTTTCTACAAGTACTACAACATATGACCGCCTTCCGTTTCTAATTACAGTTTCGAGGCATCTTCTTATAACTTTTGCAGAAACCTTGCTGATTCTCCCCGTTATTCTAAATACTGACTTCCAAGTAATTTTCAAGATCGTGATCCAGAGGCACATTTAGATTATCGTAAATACGAGGCTTTTAATGCTTAACAATTACCACAGTGCATTATTTAAACAATTACTCTTTCTATGCACAAATTACACCACTATCCGACAGAATAATGTTGAACAAATACGGTAGGGTGTTAATGAAACAAATACTCTTCTGCCGTGTACTAATTACACTGGTATCCTATGGTTACATATTTAACAGTTACCACATTGGATTACTTGAACCAATACACCACTGCTACATACTAAATCTATTTATGTAGGAATTTTCCAGCTTAATGAACTTCTCCCTGCATTCTTAGTGTGTTGAAAACAATGGCTCGCTAACTAAGACTCCCGCCATTATAAACAAGTCTACAATAATTTTATGGTGTCTTACTTAACTATCAGGCTGCCTTAAAGGAAAGATAAACAAAATCCAAGAAGGAACGTTTCTACACGCACCTATGTTTGTTTAAAAACACACATAAGAGATCAGTAAGTTACGTTAGTAATGGAAATTTAAACAATTTCCCACACTTGTGCTGCTACGACCAGCACTGTGGATGGGGATGGAATGGTAGAGATAGGCACTTAAGGAGCGGGTCATAAAATGCGTGTGGCCTTTGCACTGACCATCCACACCACAAACTGTCACCTCATACTACATGCCAGAGCCACCGATTCCTCCACTGTGGTGTCCATGGACAGCTAATGCTCTTTATCCAATGGACACAGGCAAGACACTGCCTCGACAAACTGTCGCTCACATGCCTCACCAGCAGCTGCCACTGGCTCGTAACGCCTGGGTAGCAGCGGTATAAACAATTGAATCTCACCTCACCTCACACGCGTGGAACAGTGGACCCTTGCCATCTGCATCTACATCTACGCAGAAACTCAGCAAGCCACCGTACGGTGCGTGGCGGAGGGTATCCTGTATCACTACTAGTCCTTTCCTTTTCTGTTGCACTCGCATATAGAGAGAGGGAAAAAGACTGTCTGCATGCCTCCGTATGAGACCTCATTTCTCGTATCTTATCTTCGTGATCCTTACGCTCAATGTATGTTGGCAGCAGTAGAATAGAGAATCGGCATTGGATGCTGACTGCTTAACTAAATTTTCTCAATAGTGTTTCACGAAAAGAACGTCGCCTTCCCTCCAGGGATTCCCATTTGAGTTCACGAAGCATCTCCATAACACTTTCGTGTTGTTTGAACCTACCGTAACAAATCTAGCAGCCCGCCACTGAACTGGTTCAATGTCTTACTTCAATCCGATCTCGTACGGATCCCAAACATTCTAGCTGCACTCAAGAGGTGATGGCACCAGCGTCCAATATGCAGTCTCCTTTACAGGTGAACCACTCTTTCCTAAAGTTCTCCCAATAAACCGAAGTCGGCCATTCACCTTCTCTACCGCACTTCTCACATGCGCGTTCCATTTCATATCGCAGCTGCCATTCGTCACACCGATTAGAAATTTTGTCTAAATTATCTTGTATCTTCCTACAGTCAGTGAGCTTCGACACCACAGTATCAACAGCGAACAATCGCAGATTGCTTCCTACCCTGTTCGCCAAGTCATTTATGTACATGGAGAACAATAGCGGTCCTATCACATTTCCCTTGGGCTCTTGATGATACCCTTCTCTCTCCGTCTTATCGTTCCTTTTTTGACGACTCTCTCGACCGTCAATACGGGTTGTATGTCTCTGCCCTGCTACATCCTGGAGTTCGCTTTCGTCGCCTCCTTCAACACCTTGATTTTTCACTCCCTGCAACCTTTCGAGTGGGCGAGAGCCGCACGCCACCTTGGCTCCAGGCTCGGGTTCACGTTCACCTTGACCTCAGCTCGCTCCCAAAGGAGGTTACCTCCGGTTCGGTATACCACTCCCGTTTTGTCGAACTTCGTTCGAAGTTCATTAATATGACCTTCATTTATACAGATGGCTCTAAGACCAATGACGGGGTCGGGTGTTCTTTTATTGTCGGGGCACAAAGTTTCAAATACCGGCTCCATGGCCATTGTTCGGTCTTCACAGCTGAGCTCTTTGCCCTCTACCAGTCCGTTCTTTACATCTGCCGCCACCGACATTCTGCTTATGTCATCTGCTCCGATTCCCTGAGCGCCATTCAGAGCCTCAGTGATCCGCACCCGGTTCACCCTTTCGTGCACCGGATCCAACACTCTCTTCAGCAGCTGGTGGACGACAGTTCTCCGGTTAGCTTTATGTGGGTTCCTGGCCATGTCGGTATCCCTGGGAACGAATCTGCAGATGCCGCGGCCAAGGCTGCGATCCTCCAGCCTCGGACAGCTTCTTGTTGTGTCCCTTCATCAGATTGTTCCAGGGTCATTCGTCGGCGCATTTTATCGCTGTGGCATGCCGATTGGGCTGCACTTACGGACAACAAGCTTCGGGCCTTGAAACCTCTTCCCGCGGCTTGGACGACGCCCTCACGCACTTCTCGGCGGGAGGAGGTAGTTTTGGCCCGGTTACGAATTGGACACTGCCGGTTCAGCCATCGCCATCTGCTGACGGCTGCGCCGGCGCCGTTCTGCCCATGTGGGCAGTTGCTGACGGTCCGCCACATTTTAACGTCCTGTCCGGATTTTAACACACTGCGTCTTGATCTTGGCCTGCCAGGTACTTTAGATGCAATTTTTAGCGGATGACCCAGGAGCAGCTGCTCGCGTTCTTCGTTTTATCAACTCGACAAACCTCTCTAAGGACATTTGATTATGCTGTTTTTTTTTTTTTTAATCCTATGCCTGTCAATCTGTCTTTTATCGTGTTTTCCCTTTTAGTTGCTGTTTTAAACTTGTGCCTCGCGGTGCATTCCTAACGTAGTCTGGGCGCTAATGACCATTGAAGTTGTGCCCCCTAAAACCACAAAAAAAAACCTTCTCTCTGATGAACACTCGCCGTCGAAAACAATATATTGGATTCTATTACTTAAGAAATCTTTGAGTCGCTCACATATCTGTGATCTTATTCCATATACTCATATCTTCGTTAACAGCCAACAATGGGGCACCATGAAAAACTCATCTGGATATCTAGGAACATGATACACTGCGAACAGTGAATGAAGGGCAACAGCTAAATATCATGTGAGAAAAGGGCAAAGCATCACACCAGTGATGCTTTGTAGAACCATGCTGATTCGTGAACAGTAGCTTCTCAGTCTCAAGAACGTTTATTATATTCCACATGAGAATCAGTTCAAGGATTCTAGAGGTAATCCAAGTTGAGAACATTTGTCTGAAATTTTTCTGGTCCGTTCTTTTGCCCTTTTTATATACTGACGTCAGCTACCCTTTTTTCCCGTCGCTTGGGACTTTGTGCTGGGCGAGAGATTCACGATATTTGCAGGCTACGTAAGAAGCTAATGCCGTACTCTTTGTAAAACCGAACTGGGATTCCATCCGGATATGGCGATCTATTCGCTTTCAAATCTTTCAGTTGTTTCTCTACCCCAGGGACGCTTATTACCATGTCCATATGGGAGTCTGTCCGATTGTCAAATGACGGTATGTTTGTACGATACTCCTGCGTGTACGATTTCTTGAACGTGAAATTTAAAACTGCAAGTTCTACACATCAGGTGCAGAGGAACAGATACACAGTCCTTCTTTGTGCTGAGCATCGGAACCAGCAATTGCCACTCTTAAAATATAAAAGCTTATAACAATATGCATTCTGCTGAGGTGGCTGTACTGGTCGAATCATGTGCCATATTTGAAAAGAAGATCTTGACTGACTTTTTCAGTGTTTCTTTTTGAGATATCGTAGCTTAATATTCTCTAGAAATCCAATCATGATGCAACATCTCAGTCTGGCCCCAGTTGTTTCCTATTACACATCTCCAGAGTGGTACGTTACATATTTACCTTTTCCTGTGTTTTCTTAAGAGTATATTTCTTAAATTTCGTGCATGTTTTCTATTATGAAGTTTAATATTGCGTTTTTTAACTGTAAGTATAGATTCTAGACGTCTGTAGCGCAGTTCTTCTGAACAGTCAGCAATACAGCTTACTAAGTCATCAGCGACCATTGCTCGCACGTCAGGACAGTAGCCAAGTTGCATGTCTAAGTGTCTAACTGCAGAAATAAACTGTAAAAGCAGACAATCTTGCTGGGATGGGTAGGATTTGTGCATGCTGCGAGCGGACATGGTTCGCAACGAATGAATGCGCTTGAGACTATGGTCAGCCAACTTCAGGTTGCTGCCTTGGGGGTGGTGGAGAATCTGGGGTATCTCATGGGACACCTTAGCAGTCGCTTATTTCGCCCACTAGGCACCTTGTAGTGTAGCCAAAGTGGTGGATCCCCATTCAAAGGAGGTTGAATGGCGGGTGGTAACGCATTCGCGTCGCTCGAGTTTGGAGGCCAATGTGGAGACTGAACATTGGCCAATCTGGAGACTAGCCATCTAGCCTTGCCTATTCGGCCAGTGTGCCAACAGGTGACCGTTCCTTTAGCAGAGTCCGAAGAGGCATGTGAAGGTAGGGGTTTGCTAGTTATTGGGAGCTCCAGTGTCAGGCACATTATGGAGCCCCTTAGGGAGCCAGCGTTCAGGACTGGAAAGAAAACCAATGTGCACTCGGTATGTCTGCTGGCGTGGGGGAGGAGAGGGACCTTCATCTGAGATGTGGAGACGGCCCTGCCTGCTCCTATTGAGATTGCAGGGTACAGTCGTATGCTAGGTGTGGCACCCATGAGGCATGTTGGATAGGTTCTGAGACCATCATCCATCATCAGTTCATATAGGCGGCTGGCAGAAGTGATCAATGCTGCCCAGCCCCAAACATGGGATGCAAGTAGAGCTCGCAGTTAGCATCATTGTTGCCAGAGTTGATCTGGGTAATTTGATCTGGAGCCGAATGGAGGTTCGCAACCAAAGGCTTCATTGACTCTGTGACAGCCTTGGCTGTAGATTTCTGGACATGCGTATTGGATGGAGAATTCCAGTACCCCCCCCCCCCCCCCTCTGATAGGTTAGGGGTGCACTCAGGCCCCCACAACTGCACGAGTGGTCGACTGTTGGCGCCGGATACTAGCATCTATGCTTGTGGAATCACGGATCCCTTACAAGGTCGATAGTAGACAGGGGCCCTCTGCCTCCTGCAGCGCTCGACAGTGAGACGAGTGTTGAGTGCGGTAGTAGTACTGGAGAGTGTCGAGTGCGGAATAGTACTGGAGAGTGTCGAGTGAGAAGTAGTGCTGGAGAGACAGGCAACAGTGGTGGTCGAGTGAGTTGTAAACGGTAAAATTCACCGGAGTATGACGAGTGAGCGCGTCCCCCTGATCGTCGTGGGGTTGACCCTCATCGATACCAATTCACGAGTGATGTGAAACCAGAAGTGACAAGTGCCGAATTACTTGTTTCGCGTCAACCGCGTCGGCCAGCAACAACCATGGATTGCAGTGAGGATTGTTGTGGATGTTAACCATTATCATTGCGTGTGGCGAAATACCTAAAATCAGCAACCAATAAGAGCTACAACCTGAGGCAGTTGCTACCTTTGCCTTTCTCATCTAATTCCGAATTTATGTGTTCGTAGAAAATACAATACAGTTTGTACATCGCAACCTTTGTGGTCCTTAATAACAGACAAACTTTCAATCATTCCACTATTCAGTTACAAAACAACCGCACTCGGATGAAATACTCCCGAAACCACAGCAGAAAACCGATAGCCTTTCATCTATTAAGCACACGGTCATATAATCATAATAATTAACTGTTTGGCGGCTTCGGTAAGTTACACAAAACCCAATAAAAGAATTTCAACGGGGTTGTTTCACTGTGAAGAGCGGACAAATTGAATAGCTGGCCAGCGGCCATTAGAGTGGTAAACTGACGCGCGGAGTTCGAATGTTTTGTACATCCATTTTGGTTATAAAATGCCTTCCCTCGAGTTAGGTCACAAACATAATGCCTCATTTAAATACGTTACTACAATATACTTTTTAAGTTATGAACAAACAGCAACTAGTCACTGTTTATGAATTTATCTTACGTACTACATGGAATCTGCCGTAGCTAAAAGTTATGTACTGAACCCCTAGCATTTTTCGTAGTTCATTTACGATAGATGTACGCAAAATGCATCAAAATACTCGAAGATTTGCCCACTGTGTTAATAGATATTTTCTGACTCTACCTTGCTTTACATTTTATGACGAGAAGTGCGTTATATATGGCATAGTGCTTTGGCAACTCATGACCAAATTATCAAGTTTCAACCTAACCTAGACCATGAAAACACTACCGATCTGCCAGCTACAACAAACAAGACTTCAGACAGGCATCCAGTATCGCACTAGTCACAATATTTACTTTCGAAGATGTGCAAATGTTTGTTTATTTCACATGTTTCATCCTGTGGGGCTATGAAGTTGCTCAGAAACTGATGAAAAAACCACACATATAAACTTAAGTGTACAAGTACTGTCAAAAATAACAATTACTGTTCAAAAGTGTAAAGGCAGTAACGTATCACTTCTGAAAATGTAATTCCCTGATCTAATCTAGAGTTACAGCATGTTGAGTAATTTACACTTTGTTATACATGAACATATTTTCCCCTCTATGAAGGTTAGACTTAAAGCACACAAGCAATATTTACTTTCTACTGTCGCTGAAGAATAGTAATACCCACCTCCCTATGAAGGCTATCAAATTTTAGCTTACGAAAAATTTTCATTTCTTAACTGCATGATAACATAACACTTACCTAGGTAAAAGAAAGGTCATCCACAGTGGCAGTCAAACAGTAGTTGATAGTTTTACAGAAAAAGTGACTGCTCTGAATAATGAATCAAAGTTCAACCAGCAAAAACTTAACCCCACTGTTATTGCTACTAAGTTATAACCAGCAAAGTTTTATTGTAGTTTCCAGTCAAAAGTTTGTAATATATTCCAGACAAATGCAGCAAGCTGTTTTATGAAACTTCAAGATTTTTTACTCAAAGTTTACAAATGAAAAGCATTCTAATTTTAAACCACTTTATTATTGATCAAGGAACAAAACAGATTTATTAAAGTGTTGCCTTAACATTTCTTTGTGAAAAGTAAAATTGTAACTACCTGCTACATGATGCAATCTGATTTTCATATAACATGAAATTTTGGCCCTTAACAGTGGTACAATATGATTTTCTGGCAGTAAATTGTCTCTGGCATATACATTTAATTCTTCATATACACTGAAGTGCTGTAGTTTCTCCAGTACTTTAATTTCCACTACAAGTTTAATATTGCCTCTAGGTGGCTTTCCTCCATTTACAGCTTGTATTTCTCTTAAAATAATTTCGCACTGAGAACATACTATTACAACACTGTGTGAAGGTATTGTCAAGCCTCAATTACTTTTCCTTCTTAAAAACTACTGTTTCTTCCAGTTTTGGTACTTATGATGATTTAATGTATAACATGTTGAACACATTACAACATTTTTCAAATGCCGCACAACGTAGCCAGCTATGTACACTACAATATTTTCTGAATATTCTGTCAGCATGGAGGGTGACTGAAAATTGGTCTCACATACCAGACTATGACTATATTCATTCAACTCAGATACGAGGCCTATATCAATATCATTCACTTGACTTTTTGAAAATATAACAGGATCAAACCACATTTCTTGAAACATATCCTTTTTCCAAGACAATAATGGAGTTACAGATTCTGATGAACAGTTCCCAGTGCTTTTACATTTTATCTCATTCCTCACTAATAGTTGCATGTAAGCAGAACGGAACTGCATAGCAGAAGGATTATTATTCCAACCAAACCTACCTCGTATCATACAGAAAAACATTCCTATATGATCTTGGCTGAATTTATACATTAACAAATATTTGAGGTAATCAGTCCCAACAAGATCAACAAACAGCCCCCTAGTACTGTGGATGATGCATAAGAATCCTATTATTGGAGTTTTATGCTGTGTCGTATAGATCTCTCTTCCAGTAATATCTTTCAAACCCAATAAATAAGATTCTGCCTTTGATAGAAAAGGCTCAAAGATGGTTACAAATCTGCTTTATGGGTCTCAAACAAACCCAACTGCTAATGGACTTTTGCAATTGCAAATGTCAAATAGCCTATCAAACATTTCACAAAAAACTGCTGTACCTTTAGCATCTTCGAATGTATCAAGTTGTAGGTCTTCACTTGAGTAACTTAGGCTTGTGCAAAGTGAGGAACTAAGCACTTGTATAGCTAATTTTACTTTCATCTTTTTTCTCTGAAATGTGACATGATTTCTTTTCAATCTGTTGCCCAAAACTAGGCCCTCCTGACACTGTAATTTTTCTAATGCAACTATGTGTTCCCATCTGATGATATTTCCATGGACATCCATCATCACTTTCATATCTGAAAATAAATTTCTTGCTAATTTTAACATGACAGACATCAAGCAATATAAATACTTTTTCAGCAGTACTGGGATGCAAAAAGTAAGGCTGCAAATGGTTAACTTGACACTTGCCTCAAAACTAGGAGTGAAGTGTGTGGGCCTCACATTTGATGGTCTAAACACTAACTTCGTGCAAGAGTCTGAAGAAAGATTTGGTGTGGTGCAGAATGCACTCAAAGGACATGCTATTTACTAAAAATATGCAATTGGGATTTTCCAATTATTGTTTACACCCACAACAAGAAGCACCAATGCTTCTTTGGCTTCCACAACTCTTCATTCTGAACCCCAAAACCTCTGTCAACATAACCAGTGAACTGATTCCCATCCCAGTCTAGTCTTTTTTTAATCGGCATTTCATCAAATCTTAAACGTAAACATCACCATTTACCTGCTTTGCTCTTTCTGAAATTGCTGAAAATGCTTCAGCAGTAAACCCTGGCTTTCCATCTACAGAGTTGTACCAGCATTTTAGTGTATTTGGATGTGGCAAAGCTAAGTCTAATGAGTTACGCACGTATTCATATGCACATGGAGAATAAAAATACAAAGTGAATGAAAATGACTTCAGTTTTTCAGAGTATTCATTGTTCTTGCCAGAAAACATTCTCCTAAATAATTCTACAGAGACATCGGAAAAAGTCTCCTCAATTAGACCAGCAGTTCTCTCACTGATTAAATTTTTGGCTTGAAAATCAGGTACAAGATCCTTTAAACACTTTGTATTCAAAGAAAATGAAATGTGAAAGACAAGAAGAGAAAATAGTTGTTTTCGAATGCTTCTAATCACACACTCCTTCTTTTCTATTATTTCACTACACTGTCTTTTATATCTCCTTGGACTTCTTGCAATGAATAAATGTGATCGCTGTTAACACTACCAATACTTGTTGTGGGTACTGCTTCCATTTCTTGTTCAGCTGTGGCAGTGGAACTAGCTGCTTTAGTAGAAATTTTCGAGGTACGTGGTGTATTTGTATGAAACAGAAATATATGTCAACATTACTAAAATAGGAGAGTGAAGAACAAAACAGTGAGTCGTTCTGGGGTAGCTCAGTTGGTAGAGCACTTGCTCGTGAAAGGCAAAGGTCCGGAGTGTGAGTTTCGGTCTGGCACACAGTTTTAATCTGCCAGAAAGTTTCATATCAGCGCACACTCCGCTGCAGAGTGAAAATCTCATTCTGGCAGTCTTATGATAATTAGTTAGTTGCTTGTTTCATGATTTAAACACAATAAACATTGTAATAAGCACAGTATATATAAGGGTTATACTACACACGATTATAATTTCAACTATATGCTGCGTATTTACAGGAAAAAAAGCACATTTCAAAAAAAAAAAAAAAAAAAAAAAAGAACACACACACACACACACACACACACACACACACACACACACACACACACACTTACTGTTTTGTTCAGAACTATAATACAGAGACTTTAAAGATATTACCAAATAGCTTATGAAGATAAGCTATTTGGTAATATGTTTACTTTGAAGCACACTGTTACACTTAGTAGGCTATGGATCATATTGTACCCAACTATTTTACAGATTTCTCAGACAGTGAATTGATGATACTGTGCCTAAATTGTGTTTTCCTTATTGTGTTGAATTTCCATTTGTCCCAGAAAATGCATGAAAAAGATAAAACTCAACAACTATTCCATCGAGAGAAGTTGTGAAATCAGATTACAATTACACACATTCAATTGCATTTTATAACGATAAAAAGCCTGCTAACTCAAATTTCGTGTTGCTTGCAACTCAACCTCTTTAATACTTTTATAGTTAAAATAAAATATGATTCACAAAGAAAAATTTATCTTCTGTTGTATATGGTTTGGAAAACGAAGGTGGATGAAACAGCATCATCTTTCAGCTTTCTGCGATTTACGTAATTCGCAAGGAAATAACTTTCTTCAAAATGGTCGGAACATATGAAATGGTATTCTGTCGGTCGGAAATATTGCCTCCTGACAGCGTGTAACCATTTTTGTAACAGCTGTGGTTTTGAGAAAGGAACCTGCAAATAGATGCACAGACATTATGCTAATACCGTGTTACAATAACATTTATTAAGCAAGTGCACTGACATACAAAACAACTTGAAATATCAACATACCTGTGAAATATAATATTAGTTCTTTTCTCGAATTTATTTCTACAATTAATCGCTGCACAACACTTCACCATTGTACTTCTTTTGATAGGAACGCACAGACAGTAGAATTACGAGTAACAAATACGGTATGTACGCCCCAACAAATATACAACGATGAATCAGGGTCTTCATAAACAACAATGCTACACAAGACATCAGACTACAACCACTATAATGGCGTCCAGCCGAAGGTTCAAATTATCCCGCGACTGCAGCGCCATCAGTGAGTCTAGTTAGTTTTACAAGGTCTTTGGGTGCACTACGCAAAGGAAGTAGCAGAGTACTTGTGGAGGGCAGATGGGCTTTTTTTGGCTAGACGGTTGTTCGAGGTGCTCTGACGGACACTCAACAGACGAATTTTGACAGTCAAAGCGTCTGTCTGCGTGTCATCAGTAAACTGTCGAAGTATTTCCGAATTTACTGCCCTCCAGGAAAGTTCTCACGCTTATTCTTGGGACCGAGAGTTGGCTCAGACGCGAAGTGAGAAACTCTGAGGTATTTAGCGAGTCATTGATCTGTTTTTACGACATATTTCAGACGCCATAGGAAGGGGAGTGTTCATTGCTGTTGACAACAACATTATCTCTATTGAGATCGAAATTGAATGTGAGAGTGAAGTTATATGGCCACATATAACAGGTCTAGGTGAAATCAAGTTAATTGTTGCATGCTTTTACCAGGAAATTTACTGTTACGTGTAAAATAGCTCACGTGCCTTCTTCTTACCCTGTGGCTTGAAAAACTAAGGTAGTTTGAAGATATTTTCAGCAAACAAGGGAGTATTTGCCTTTACGAAACAATATTCTACAAGTGGATGAGTTCTATTTTTATAATTAAAACAAAAAGGAAGCCCTGTGACCTGTGAGTATGCACATCTATAAGGACTACCCAAGATCATCCTGCAGACATTTATTTAAGGATCTAGGGATATTCACAGTAGCTTCTCAGTATATATACTCTCTTATGAAATTTGTTATTAACAACCAAACCCAATTCAAAAGTAATAGCAGTGTGCATAACTACAATACTAGGAGAAAGGACGATCTTCACTATTCAAGATTAAATCTAACTTTGGCACAGAAAGGGGTGAATTATACTGGCACTAAAGTCTTTGGTCACTTACCAAATAGTATCAAAAGTCTGACAGATAACCAACAAGTATTTAAGAAGAAATTAAAAGAATTTCTGAATGACAACTCCTTCTACTCCATAGAGGAATTTTTAGATATAAATTAAGAAAAAAAAATATTAAAAAATAAAAATAAATAAAAATAAAAATAAAAAATAAAGAAAAATAAAAAACACACAAAAAATAAAGTTGTTATATTAACTTAAGTATGTTGTTAAATTAACCTAATTATGTCATGTATTGGAAAATTCGACTCGTTCCACATCATTACGAAATATCGTATTCATGATCCATGGAACTAGTATTAATCTAATCTAATCTAAGAAATGAAATCGGATCTTTTAAGGACACAGGGTATTTTTGAATTATGGCAATTTTTTATTACTTCGTTGAGTTCTATAGTGTTTCTTGATTCATTCTAAACCCAATAATGTATGAATCAATGTAAACATTACATCTACATTTTGATTCACTGTCCTGTATGCTGCCATTCCCTCATTATTTAAATTAGAAAAATTTCGCAAAACAACTAGAAAATTATGGGTTCTAGCGATTCTGTTTGGGGCACTACTAGCTTCCAGCATCTGTAAAATGTCATATTTGCTCCTGTTTATTTTCACTTTGGCAAAACGTTTTGTTTATGTTTCCTAAGTTGACCAAGTACTACATATTTTTGTTACTGTAGACGTTCATTAGTGTGCAATAATTACTAACAGTACCACACATCAAGAAATTGTATAAAGGAAAGATCAAGAGTAACTAGTTCACAAAAAAAAGCAGACCGTACTGTTGGAAATAAGCTATTATCAGTTCTGTAGGGATGATACAGATTTTTGTGTTAGCAGTAATGCTGTCTGTAGTGTACCCTAAACCCTTCCCACTAGTTTATTGTTCAGTTACTTTCAGGCAATCTAAACCATCATATTGTTCATACCTTGCCAATTTCTAATCAATAACTATTTATAAAATCATGTTGAAATATCCCCCAGAATTTTTACACACAATGATGAATTAAAGGTAGACTTATAATGACAGACAGATATAATTTCTTTTAAGCAGTTAAATGTTCATTTTTGTAAAGTGTTTTATCTCCCTATCAACTCCGCTCAACAAAAATAATTAAATAATTATGCTTGCTGAAGTATGTGGACATAAATATAAGTAACACACATTCACCAATGAAGCAATAAGGACTAGCAAGAATGTCAAGAGGAAGCTTGTAGATGAAGAAATGCAGCAGTATGAAGACTGTGCTCCAGTAATGTCCTGAGGTACATTTTAATATGAGTCAAATCTTAATTTGCAGTTTGCTGCAAGTTGTGCATTTCAGAATATAGGTACACATACCTCCTCTGCTTGATGAAGCAATCTATTAATTTTTTTCTGTAACTTGCAACTGTCTGTGCCTACCTGGTAGACCTAAATTTTATTGCAGGTTCAACTAAATTATGATATAAAATTTTTAATTAAGAAAAATATTCTAAAAATTAAAATACAAGATATAATAACTTTTATTTTGGTTAACGTACTTATGTTGGCTAAGATACTAAACCTATTTAATTCTGGACATTGTTACACATCTGAAGGAGACCACTTTTTATCAGATATTTGTATCACCGTATTGAATGGTACCTGAATTTGAAGAAGCATTATAGAAAATATTGTGCAGAACATTTTTAGAAAGAAATAGGTGCTGATTTTCACAAAAATGGGGCCACAAAAGTATCCTGTGTACTTAACAACCAAAACATTATTAATGGTAGGAGAGCAGGATACTTTCAGGTCCTGATAACGATCTTACCTTAAGGCCACTGATAAATGAGGGGGTATGAGGCTACACCTGAGGCAATTATGCGGGGTATACATTTTCCAGGGTAACACCAAATCCCCACCACACCCCCTTTGTGATACCCTTGCATGCGGTAGTATCTGGTACAGTTAAGATCAGTTCTTTCAGCCCCACCCCTTCCTCTCTTCGCACTAGGATGGCTTGAAAAAAGTAGAAAACCCTCGTCTCTCCCCTAGAGAAACATAAATTATGTTTACCCTCGCCCACTTCCAAATTTTTTGTTATTAATACAGTTGTATGAACCCCATCATTTGGAGTATGTTCACCTTAGTGAAGGGATGACCATGAAGCACCACCAGCAGCAGGGATCAGGGACAAGAAGAAGAAGAAGAAGAAGAAGAAGAAGAAGAAGAAGAAGAATGTCAAATATGAAAGTAAGTATTTGTATTCATTATTATTGTTGTTGTTGTTGTTGTTGTTGTTGTTATTATTATTATTATTATTATTATTATTATTAATGTTCCTAATATTCATGTATTAATGTATTCATTTATACTTACATTTTTTATTTTTTCCAACTGCACGAGAAGCCCCCTGATGCATTACTGGCAGACATGCTCGACCATGATGCACATGTGTTCGACCTATAATACTCTACACCACAACCACCACAGCAGCAGCAGCAGCAGCAGCCCATAGGCGAGCTTCCCGATTTATTGGACCAGATGTTCAACTGGTCTGTACCACCACAGCCACACAATCAGCTATCAGCACTATGTGAAATCACTGGGTATCCGTTACGTGCCACAAGAATATTGCAGTTCGCCAATACATGGAATTTGATTGCTAGCAGATCTAAATGAGTGAATGTATGCGTGGCACCTGTATAGTGACTTTGGCAGTCTAGCAACAACATATTGAATGTTATATATGACGGTATTATCTGTTCCCGAAAGAACAGTTACCGTGGATGACCATGCAGCTTTGCAGCTAGGGTGTCCATTTAATTATCATTTCATATTGAATTTTCTCTACTGCAGTTACTACACCAAATACATGACACAAGTGGGACTATTTATGCAGCACTGATGGACTACATCGAGAAGAAGATGATGACTGATTACAACCCACCCTATACACATATTTATATTCATAGGTTTGGAAGGAACTTGTCGATCATCAGTAAGTATGGAGGAGCTGTGCTGCCGTTAACTTCAAAACACACACACACACACACACACACACATATTAAATATGAATGTAGTGGCTTAATGTGTTTATTGCGAACACATTCAAGCATTATGAATTTATAAGTTCAAGGTGCATACAATAATTTTGTAAACTATTTATACCAGCATAAGATGTATATATTAGTCAATTAAGAAAAAGTATGAATGTGTGTGTTCATCCAGTACCAAAGTCTAAAAATGTTTACTGTATAACTGTAAAAGTTCTTAGAAGCAGAATTTATGAAAGAAATATGTATTTTGTTGTTGCACTCTAACCATGACATCTTTCCATAAGTTTCTATACACGTCTATAAGGAGTTTACACACACCTGTAGATTTCGGGCACTCACACGTGTAATAGGCATTAACACATTCCTCCTCCTTCTTGTTGAAACCCTAGTCTTTCAACTTCATGATATATTCACGGATAATTAGTTCTAGAATATCTAGGAGTAGTTCACACTAAGTGGATTTCTTGAAAATGCCAATGTCATGTAGTCACCATTCTCCTTTAAGAGTAAGTTAACAGATATATTCAAAGTAACAGCAGATGCACCTGCGTAAAGAACTTGTAAAACACATTCACATCGACACACAAGCTAACAAGAAGTACCATCACTCTTCATTCATTGATGGTAAAGTGATAGCAATTAATTGACTGCAGAGCTCAGGGTATTCGTCCTTTTTTCCAATTCTAAAGGGAAGTGATAAAAATTACTTCATTGTGTTTTAAATTTGCATACACAGCTGCTAATATTATATACAGGGTGTTACAAAAGGTACGGCCAAACTTTCAGGAAACATTCCTTACACACAAAGAAAGAAAATACGTTATGTGGACATGTGTCCGGAAACGCTTACTTTCCATGTTAGAGCTCATTTTATTACTTCTCTTCAAATCACGTTAATCATGGAATGGAAACACACAGCAACAGAACGTACCAGTGTGACTTCAAACACTTTGTTACAGGAAATGTTCAAAATGTCCTCCGTTAGCGAGGATGAGGATACATGCATCCACCCTCCGTCACATGGAATCCCTGATGTGCTGATGCAGCCCTGGAGAATAGCGTATTGTAGCACAGCAGTCCACAATACGAGCACGAAGAGTCTCTACATTTGGTACCGGGATTGCGTAGACAAGAGCTTTCAAATGCCCCCATAAATGAAAGTCAAGAGGGTTGAGGTCAGGAGAGCGTGGAGGCCATGGAATCGGTACGCCTCTACCAATCCATCGGTCACCGAATCTGTTGTTGAGAAGCGTACGAACACTTCGACTGAAATGTGCAGGAGCTCCATCGTGCATGAACCACATGTTGTGTCCTACTTGTAAAGGCACATGTTCTAGCAGCACAGGTAGAGTATCCCGTATGAAATCATGATAACGTGCTCCACTGAGCGTAGGTAGAAGAACATGGGGACCAATCAAGACATCACCAACAATGCCTGCCCAAACGTTCACAGAAAATCTGTGTTGATGACGTGATTGCACAATTGCGTGCGGATTCTCGTCAGCCCACACATGTTGATTGCGAAAATTTACAATTTGACCACGTTGGAATGAAGCCTCATCCGTAAAGAGAACATTTGCACTGAAATGAGAATTGACACATTGTTGGATGAACCATTCGCAGAAGTGTACCTGTGGAGGCCAATCAGCTGCTGATAGTGCCTGCACACGCTGTACATGGTACGGAAACAACTGGTTCTCCCGTAGCACTCTCCATACAGTGACGTGGTCAACGTTACCTTGCGCAGCAGCAACAACTTCTCTGACGCTGACATTAGGGTTATCGTCAACTGCACGACGATTGCCTCGTCCATTGCAGGTGTCGTCGTTCTAGGTCTTCCCCAGTCGCGAGTCATAGGTTGGAATGTTCCGTGCTCCCTAAGACGCCGATCAATTGCTTCGAACGTCTTCCTGTCGGGACACCTTAGTTCTGGAAATCTGTCTCGATGCAAAAGTACCGCGCCACGGCTATTGCCCCGTGCTAACCCATACGTCAAATGGGCATCTGCCAACTCCGCATTTGTAAACATTACACTGACTGCAAAACCACGTTCGTGATGAACACTAACCTGTTGATGCTACGTACTGATGTGCTTGATGCTAGTACTGTAGAGCAATGAGTCGCATGTTAACACAAGCACCGAAGTCAATTGGGCCAACTGGCGGTGAATCCAGGAAGTACAGTACATACTGACGAAACTAAAATGAGCTCTAACATGGAAATTAAGCGTTTCCGGACACATGTCCACATAACATCTTTTCTTTCTTTGTGTGTGAGGAATGTTTCCTGGAAGTTTGGCCGTACCTTTTTGTAGCACCTTGTATACTTACAGCAGTTGATAAATCATTCACACAGTCCAGTGAGAACTGTCGAAAGGCGAAACTAGTCGATGTGCATGGCAACATCCCCCACTGTAAGACAGTCATAACCTAAGTATTAGTGTTTATGACGATCATGAATAATAATGTTGTCGAAACTATATGCTAAACTAATAAACTTTTTTTTTCTTTTTCCTTGAAGGTAAGGCAAAGTCATCTCAACAGCCGCATGATGTGAAAATAATGTTGTTTAATCTTACCTATAGTTTATAAATGGCAGTAGTAAATACAGCAGTTTGGGGATAATGTTGGATCATGAACTCTATCTGGTGGCGTCTTTCGAAAACCCACAGAACAGTGATGCCAAATACCTTGGGTGTATGATTTTGCCTATGCAAATATCTGCTCTGTTCCACAGAATTGCTCTCACTCCAACAATTATAGTGGATGATCGTATGATCACTGCAGGGGATTTCCACAAACAGTTGCACTGTTAAACGAAAAAGAGTGCACTCATCTACAAGAGCACTCTTTTAATAATCAATTATGTGACACTTACATGACCCAGCATGCTCTAGACTGTCAACTAACTGGCAACCTTGTATGCATCATTTCTACAAAAGAATGTGGAGGAATCTATCAGATTTAGTGCGTCCAACTTTTAACGCACCAGAAAAAACTATCTGTTAACTTTACCATTCATTTTGTGAATCAGTGCATTTAGAAATGTATGAACCAACTGTGCCAGACATTGGCGCATAACTACATCCTTATTTTCATATACCCTGCTATATCTAAGGGTTTATAAATAAAAAAACAAAAAGGGTTACAGTTACATTTGTGCATGTTTTTCATTTCTCTAAAACATCCACTGTATGTTAATGTGAACACACAGTCATCACCATATTTTTAAAATTTTTTTTTTTACCAGGAAACCCCATCTGGGGTTGTTAGACTGCCTAGTGGAATTTTTTTTTTTATTTAACACCACTACAGCGACTTGTATGTCCATGATGATGAAGATAACACTGCATCCAGACCCTCAGCACATAAAAGTTCTCTGCCCCTTGCAAAGCAGTGAGCCACTCTGATCACTCAGCTATGGAGGTGGACATCCCCATGACTGACTGAATGAATGAATGAAACACCCCCACAACAGCAGCTTTGTAGTAACCGGTTGGTGCTGCACAATGATCCTGGGTTTGATGTGGGGCGGTGGTGGGGTGGGGTGGGGTGGGGTGAGTGGACTGCTGTAGCCTGATGTGGGGGTTGTGTACCATTGAGGGCTACGGCGGGGACGAAGCCTCTCCAACTTTTCTAGCTCCCCAGTTCAGTTCAGTTCAGTACAGTAGAACACAATGTATAGGATATATACACTGAAGCGCCAAAGAAACTGCTATATTCACAAGCTGCGACATCGTCGCGAAAAAACACAGCGACCCGTAGACGTAAATTAAAGGAAACTTATTACATATATGGTCACAATCTTTTCCGTTTAACAGATTACCGGTTTCGGTCTTTAATGACCATCATCAGATCTGCAGCAAAAATGGGAAAAATATAAATACACTCGCAAACTGTATACAGCTTAAGAACAATACATAGAGCATATTGAAAAGTAGTACTGACAAAATTTACATTTGTGCGCTTTAAATGTGAAGAGGCATACCTGTCTCATAAAAACAAAGTCCTAATGTACTGCTGCCATAGTGGCATAGTCAACTGTTAAATGCGGAATCAGCACCACCACCATCGTCAAATACATATAAATCACATCACATGCACGGGTCATGTTGTCAGTAGTACTACTGTTTAAAACAAGCTGCCGTACAGTAGCTACAAGATGTTTGTGCACCAAGTTGACCAGATGTCGCTAATGCCAGCATACACTAGTTTTCAATAATTAATTGAAACAGCGAAAATAAAAGGGGGATACAATAGTTAAAGTCTGTAATAAGCTTATAAAGTTTAAAAATATTACTTTCGTCGTGTTCTTCTTTTTATTGCTTTTTATTACTGTAACACTTTTTATAAAGACGAAGAGTTAAAAAACAGTGGTTGACATATGCTCTAGTGCCAGTAGTATAGGCAATGACATAAATATTAAACACCGTTGATATTGCACCGGGTAATATTAAACAACATAAAACAAATCGCTAAAGGAGCCACAAATGAAAGGAAATATAGTTCCGCACATAATCAGCGCCCTCTGCTAGCGCTAACTCTAGAATTCCGCACAGGCGGGAAGTGGTTGGAGCGACGTGACCGGCACAGGGCCCCTCGTACCCTGCCGTACTCCGTTGCAAGCAAAGAATAATAAAATTCCATAACAGCGGATGATCTACATTATCTGATTAATGCAGTCTATGAAATGAACAAGAAGGAACAAGAACCTACTAGTCATGCATAAAACTTATAAAAACGGAGTAAATATGTGATACACACAATACTAGGTGAACTTGGGAACACACTGTATATAACAGAGGCGTGGAGTGATTAGGGTCCCTCCCTTCTTCCGGTCTCCCTCATCTCCTTGCGCCTGGCAGATCCTCTGTCTTGATCATCGTCAGTGTGCCACATCAGTGTTGTGTTTAGTGCTGTTTCTCCTGTGCGTCAAGAGGTGTGATTTTAATTGTGTACTGCCTTGAGGTTCGCTGTCAGTGTTTGTTATGTGCTACACCATCCTTCGATACCTTTCATGCTCCAGTCATACTGTGCCTTGTGTTCTTTTAATTGTCGCAGTGTGTGGCTTTTTGTGTGTGCTACTTTTAAACAGTTTTAACAGTTTTTTATCTCCATTTTACGGTCACCCCGTTTTCTGTCTATTGCCTTCCATGATGATACCCCTTTTTTATATCTATGTTCACCATATCCTCTCCTTTGTTCTTTTTAAACGTCTTCTATTGTTTGTTCCATGTCTTTCGGCTGAAGAGCAGCGCATATGCTGCTGCCAGCCCGCCCCGATGGGGAATTGAAATACAATAAAGAAAAAAAAATGATTAGGGTAAAACATTGTCAAATTAAGCAAAGTAGGCATTGGGCACAAAATCATTTTGCCAGTTAAGCAGTTTATCTGGCTCTCTATTTTTTTGCTTATAAATTTCAAGCTCGTCTAGCAAAATAAGAGCACGGCCCTTTTACACCCTGTGAAGAATACGCATACAGTTCTCAATGCTCCCTATGGAATGACCAATATCAGACAAATGCTGTCCTAAAGCAGTTTTGTTTCGTGGCTGCGAGTGTTCTTTAAACCTTAATTTAAAAGAGCGGCCTGTTTGACCGATATATTATTTGTCGCAGTTACTGCAGTCGATCCTGTACACTCCAGAGCCATCAAATTTATCATAGTTCCCTTTCAATTTATGTTTTATTCGTAGTTTTACGGTGTTACTGAGCTGAAAGCCACATCTAACATCAGACTTTTTAAAACATTTTTCTATTTGCAGGGACATTTTTCCGTTAAATTTCATAGGAATAGTTTTTATTCTATCTTTGCCGGTTCTCTTTTGTGTGTGTGTGTGTGTGTGTGTGTGTGTGTGTGTGTGTGTGTGTGTGCGCGCGCGCCTGCTGTTTGTTAAACGTTTCTTTAGCCTATTGTAGGGGCGCGTGATGTCGTTAGCATTTTAAAGGAAATCGCATTAGCTAACGGCTTTTCTACTAAGTTCTTTACGTATTTCGTTTTCGTCTAAAGGTAGACGAAGGAGGCGGTGAACCATGGAAGAGAAGAAAGCTTTTTTTGTATCTGGGAAGATGGCATGAACTGGCATTGATGATACTGTCTGTACAAGTTGGTTTCTTAAAAATCGAAAACTTATGTTTATTATTAACTTTCTTAATAGTGAGATCAAGGTAGTTAATGGCGCCGTCTTCTTCTATTTCAATGATAAAAGTTATTTTAGGATGCATGCTACCTATCGCTTGGGTGAAAGTGTTGACCTCACTGGTGTCACCTTCTATCAGTAATAAAATGTCATCGACATACCGTTTGTAATAAATAGTTTTATCTTTTAGTTGTGGATACTTGGCAAAAAAATTACATTCTAAATCATTGATAAACATGTCTGCTAAAGTGCCAGCTAGGCTATTACCCATCCCAAGCCCGTCCTTTTGATAATTAATTTTGTCATTAAAGGTAAAAAAATTGAACTCCTACATTTTGTTTTAGCTTACAATTAGTTCTGTACACTCTGCAGTATTAATCTTGTTGTGGGAGAGGAGATTGCGTCTAATAATGTCAATAGTTTCTTTAATTGGGACATTACTGTGAAGATTTTTTTATATCTAAGCATGCTAATGTTGCATTAAATGGTATATGTATATCTTTAATTATATTCGCTAGCTCAGCACTGTTTTTGACCCCAAAAATAATTGTTGAACGTGTAAACCGATTTAAGATTATTATTAAGGAACTTGTTTAATTTATAGCATGGTGATCTCATATTATTAACAATCGGACGAACCGGATTTCCATCTTTGTGGATCTTAACTTGGACCTGAGCTGGGGAAATTTGACATTCATCATTTTGAGCGATTTCTTTTCATAATCATTAAGAATAAACTGGGAGCTGTCAATCTTTCGCTGCAAATTGGTCTGAAACTTATCAGTTGGGGCTTAGAAGAGTTTTTTGCACAAAACGATATCATAGAAATTCAGTCTTCTTAATGTAATCATCTTCATGCTATAGGCATGCGTATTCAAATATAAAGATATGTAAACAGGCAGAAAACGGCGCTGCGGTCGGCAAAGCTGTATAAGAAAAAAAGTGTCTGTCTCAGTTGTTAGATCGGTTACTGTTGCTACAATGGCAGGTTATCAAGATTTAAGTGAATTTGAACGTGGTGTTATAGTCGGCACACCTGTAATGGGACACAGCATGTCCGAGATACCGATGAAGTGGGGTTTTCCCGTATGAACATTTCACGATTGTACCGCGAATATCACGAATCCGGTAAAACATCAAATCTCCAACATCGCTGCGGTCGGGAAAAGATCCTGCAAGAACGGAACCAAAGACAACTAAAGAGAATCGTTCAGCCTGACAGATGTGCAACCCTTCGTCAAATTGTTGCAGAGTTCAATGCTGGGACATAAAAAAGTGCCAGCGTGCGAACCATTCAACCAAACGTCATCGATATGGGCTTTCGGAGCCGAATGTCCACTCTTGTACCCTCGATGAGTGTACGACACAATGCTTTATGCCTCGCCTGGGCCCGTCAACATCGACATTGGAAACATGTTACCTGGTCCGACAACAGTCCAGTCACCGAGTCTCGTTTCAAACTGTGTCTTCATACCCGTACACGTCCATCCGCTCGATAATATCATGAAACCATGGACCCCGCAAATCATCAGGGGACTGTTCAAGCTGGTGGAGGCTCTATAATGGTGTGCAGCGTGTGCAGTTGGAGTGACATGGGACCCCTGATGCGTCTAGATACGACACTGACAGGTGACACGTACGTAAGCATCTTGTCTGATCACCTGCATCCCTTCACGACCATTGTGCTTTCCGCCGGACTTGGGCAATGCCAGGAGATAATGTGACATCACAAACGTCCAGAATTGCTACAGAGTGGCTCTAGGAACTCTCTTCTGAGTTTAAATACTTCAGAAGGCCACCAAACTCCCCAAGCATGAACATTATTGAACATACACTCCTGGAAATGGAAAAAAGAACACATTGACACCGGTGTGTCAGACCCATCATACTTGCTCCGGACACTGCGAGAGGGCTGTACAAGCAATGATCACACGCACGGCACAGCGGACACACCAGGAACCGCGGTGTTGGCCGTCGAATGGCGCTAGCTGCGCAGCATTTGTGCACCGCCGCTGTCAGTGTCAGCCAGTTTGCCGTGGCATACGGAGCTCCATCGCAGTCTTTAACACTGGTAGCATGTCGCGACAGCGTGGACGTGAACCGTATGTGCAGTTGACGGACTTTGAGCGAGGGCGTATACTGGGCATGCGGGAGGCCGGGTGGACGTACCGCCGAATTGCTCAACACGTGGGGCGTGAGGTCTCCACAGTACATCGATGTTGTCGCCAGTGGTCGGCGGAAGGTGCACGTGCCCGTCGACCTGGGACCGGACCGCAGCGACGCACGGATGCACGCCAAGACCGTAGGATCCTACGCAGTGCCGTAGGGGACCGCACCGCCACTTCCCAGCAAATTAGGGACACTGTTGCTCCTGGGGTATCGGCGAGGACCATTCGCAACCGTCTCCATGAAGCTGGGCTACGGTCCCGCACACCGTTAGGCCGTCTTCCGCTCACGCCCCAACATCGTGCAGCCCGCCTCCAGTGGTGTCGCGACAGGCGTGAATGGAGGGACGAATGGAGACGTGTCGTCTTCAGCGATGAGAGTCGCTTCTGCCTTGGTGCCAATGATGGTCGTATGCGTGTTTGGCGCCGTGCAGGTGAGCGCCACAATCAGGACTGCATACGACCGAGGCACACAGGGCCAACACCCGGCATCATGGTGTGGGGAGCGATCTCCTACACTGGCCGTACACCACTGGTGATCGTCGAGGGGACACTGAATAGTGCACGGTACATCCAAACCGTCATCGAACCCATCGTTCTACCATTCCTAGACCGGCAAGGGAACTTGCTGTTCCAACAGGACAATGCACGTCCGCATGTATTCCGTGCCACCCAACGTGCTCTAGAAGGTGTAAGTAAACTACCCTGGCCAGCAAGATCTCCGGATCTGTCCCCCATTGAGCATGTTTGGGACTGGATGAAGCGTCGTCTCACGCGGTCTGCACGTCCAGCACGAACGCTGGTCCAACTGAGGCGCCAGGTGGAAATGGCATGGCAAGCCGTTCCACAGGACTACATCCAGCACCTCTACGATCGTCTCCATGGGAGAATAGCAGCCTGCATTGCTGCGAAAGGTGGATATACACTGTACTGGTGCCGACATTGTGCATGCTCTGTTGCCTGTGTCTATGTGCCTGTGGTTCTGTCAGTGTGATCATGTGATGTATCTGACCCCAGGAATGTGTCAATAAAGTTTCCCCTTCCTGGGACAATGAATTCACGGTGTTCTTATTTCAATTTCCAGGAGTGTATTTGTTCAGAAGAGATCTCCACCCCCTCGTGTTCTTACGGATTTATGGACAGCGCTGCAGGATTCATGGTGTGAATTCCCTCCAGTACTACTTCAGACATTAGTCTAGTCCATGCCACGCCGTGTTGCGGCACTTCTGCGTGCTCGCGGGAGCCCTACATGACATTAGGCAGGTGTACCAGTTTGTTTGGCTCTTCAGTGTACAAGCGAGATGAACTTGTAGGCGTTCTTATATAAGTGGACGAGGACAGGGATGAAAATGACATAGAGATATGATACTGCGAAAAGAATTTGACAGAATACTGGAAGACAAAAGTCGAAACAAGGCCCCTAGAATAGACGACATTCTGTCAGAACTACTCATCAAATCGGGTTCTTTCAAGGCTGTAAGTCTTCTATCGCGTGTGGAAGATGTATAAGAGAGCCGAAGTACCCACCGGCTTCAAGAAGAATGCATTAAGTCCGGTAATTTTCGCACCTGTCAACAGCTGGTTTCATTTTAACCGAACTATTATGGCTGCAAAATAATAACAAGAAGTCCTTACACAAGAATGGAAAAACTAGTAGAAGCCAAGCTCGGGAAAGATCAGTTGAGATTTAGGAGAAATGCATGAACAGTCCAGGCAATACTAACCCTACGACTTGGCTTAGAAGATGGGTTTAGGAAAGGCAAACCTACGTTTATTGCAATTTTTAGACTCGGAAAAAGCTTTTTTCAGTGCTGACTGGAATACTCTCCTTGAAATTCTGAAGGTAACAGGGGTAAAATACAAGAAGTGAAAGGGGCAGTTATAAAAGTCGTGGGACATGAAAGGGAAGCACTAGTTGAGAAGGGAGTGAGAGAGCGTTGTAGCCTATCCCGATGTTATTCAATCTCTACATTGAGCTAAAAGGCGACTATAGAAAAATTATAAGTAGGAATTAAAGCTCAGGGGGAAGAAATAAAAACCTTGACGTTTGCAGATAACACTGTAATTCTGTCAGGGACAGGAATAGACTTGGAAGAGCTGTTGAACGAAATGGACAGCTTCTTGAAAGGAGGATGAACATAAAAAAAGCAAGATAAGGATGATGGAATGTAATCGTATTTAATCCGGTGACCCTGAGGGAATTAAGTGTCTTGTATCCCAATTTAAAGTAGTAAATAGGTTTTGCTATTTGGGCAGCAAAATAGATGATGATGGCCAAAGTAGAAACAATATAAAATGTAGGCTAGGAATGGCAAGGAAAGCGTTTCTGAAGAAGAGAAATTTGTTAACGTCAAATACTGACTTAAGTGCTAGGAAGTTTTTTCTTATGGTATTTGTCTGGAATGTAACCATGTATGGAAGTGAAATATGGCCGATAAACTGTGCAGACAAGAAGAGAATAGAAGCTTTTGAAATATGGTGCTACAGAAGGATACTGAAGATTAGATGGGTAAATCACATAACTAATGAGGAGGTACTGAATACAGTTGCGGAGACAAAAAAATTGCTGCACAACTTGACTAAAAGAGGGGATTGGTTGACAGGACACATTCTGAGACATCAATGGATCACCAGTGTAGTACTGGAGGGAAGTCTGGAGGAAAATATTGCAGGAGACCAAGAGATGAATACAGTAAGTAGATTCGGAAGGATGTAGGTTGCAGCAGTTATTCAGGAATGTAGAGGCTTGCATGGGATAGTGTAGCGTGGACAGCTGTATCAAACCAGTCTTTGGACTGAAGATCACAACACAACAACAATAAATGCAGTGATTGTTGGAATCGAGTGCAGTATGGCTTTCTGGTGATTGACACAACAAGAAAACTGAATGACTGACGATACAAACGAAACATCCAGAAGTTTCTTTTTAAAAGATAATACATATGTGTGTCAGGATACTGTAGACTATGGGAAAATTGACACGCATGTCATGCACTCATTCTGAGGAAGTAAAGCACAGGCCAATCATACATTCGTACATCGGTAGAAATATCGAAGCAATAAATAGAAACCTTAAAAGGTCTACTACATAAATTGAAAATATCAACGAAACTCTTAAATGTCATATGTGGTGCACCCAGAAAATAAGTTCCGTTCAGGTCAGAGATGGCGTGAGTAATCAGATACGAAGACGTATGTGCAGAAGTACAGAATAGGTTCACGGAAACAGCATAGTGCAGTTTCAGTCTTGTGAGGGCAGTGGTTACCGCGCAATGCTACGATAAAATGGCTGCTCAAGCACTGTCTCCTGCCAACTGCAAGGTTCGTGCAGTTATCCGATTTTTGCACGGTCACACGCCAAAAAAATCTCCAGTAGAGGTCCATTGCCAGCTGGGTCACTTGTATGGGCACGAGATTATGAGCGACATTATGGTCAGACGATGGTGCAGACAATTCGCTGACTGACTAACCAGTATCCATGATGAAGACCGTAGTTGCCGACCATCTCTAGTGATACCAGGTCTGATGGCAAGTGTGTGGCAACTAATTTTGCAGAACCAGCAGCTCACAATTTTCAGAACCCCATCGCCATTTCCCCCAGATGTCTCGCTCGCTATTGTAAGAAATTGTCTCCTGTGGGCTTGGTTTTCATGACGTGTTAAGAAGGTGTGCCAAGGCAACTGACAGATGAACATAAAACGAAACGTCTGGCCACAGAATTAACATTGCTACATTGGTACACAGAGAAAGGTGACGAGTTTATCTACCATGTTCGCTATGGATGAAACATTGGTGTCGCATGCCACACCATAAAGAAAACACAATCCATGCAGTGGCGGCATAGTGGTTCAACTATGAAGAAGGAATTCGAGCCGACAGCCTCTACCACAAAAGTCATGTTCATTCTCCTTTCAAATCAGTGTGGCATTTTGCGAGCTTTTAACGTGAGGGAGAGATCATAAAGGCTGACTGCTATTGTCAGACACTCTGAGGAGGGTGATCCAGAACAAGAGACGTAGGATGTTGACAAGAGTAATTACGCTTGTACTTGACAATCCAAGATCCTACGCCGCCAACACCACATGAAATACGTTGAATCAGTTTGAGTGGGGGATCTGGGACAACCCGTGCTACATCCCCAGCCTTGCCCCAAGTCACTTTCGTTACACAGAAGAGATGAAACATTTTCTGGTAGGAAAACATTTGCAAAACTACCCTGAGGTGCAGATTGAAGTAACTTCATAGCTCTGGACATTGGGATCAGTTCGCTATGACATGGGCATGCAATTGATAGTCACCATTATGCTTATATGTGTATCATCTGAAAGTCAATTTAGTATGCAGCAGCATTTCGACAAAACGCAAAGTCATAGAGGCGACAAACATGGCTGCTAAAATTAGGACGATTGTAGTGAGAACAGTCTCGCTCAGAAACTTTTAAGCCACTAACAAAAGCTATTACACAGATCTTTCACAATGCACATGGTGGTAGAAGAAGAGGAGTGCAAGAAGAAAAAGAAGAAGAAAAAGGATATACTACTACTGATTTCATTGACCATCACAGTGTTAGTGAAATAGATGCATTATATGGGGTAAGCTAACTCAACTGCGTATATTGGGAAAGATCCCTATAAGTTTAACCAAGGAATACAATATGGGATAGAGATAAGGGATTTGAACAAACACATGGTGTAGTGGAACTACTGTTCTTAAAAATTTCGAACCCTAGCAAGTATTTGCCGAAAGAGGTACAAACTTATGCTAAAATATTATGTATGACTAATGCACTGGCAAAATGAGACACCATATAGACGAATAAAAAGCCCAAACAGTAGGAAATTGATATGATTTAATCATTTAAGAGTGAAAGACATATCACCAAGGAGCTAAGGGGCCATTTGTTCATGAGGCTGTCACATAGACTTCAAACACTATTCATAATGAATAAATGTTTCAAATATATTTTAGTGATTATAGACATGTATTCAAAATATCTCTGGGCTCTACCTGTGAGAGCAGAGAGACTGGTAAGAAAGTTTGCATGGATATTTGGACAATTGTTGCAGACAGGGACAAATCGTTGTCATGACAACCTTCAAACCGAATTTTACAATAGTTATTACGGAAGAGAAGTGGAAAACTATGGACAAACCACTACTCGACTTTCATGTAGGAGAAAGAGAGTATTGTGGAATGTTTTAAAAGAAAGATGGAAACCCATTTGTGGATGTGATTTAATCTTCGAGGATCTTACAAATGACCAGATGTTCTCCCACAAATTATTAAGGAATATAATCAAACTAAACGTCACCTTATTAAAATGCCTATTAATGATCATGATAATGAGCTTCTAAATACAGCATACAGCTGTATAAAAATGGTGAATCCACACAAGCCGAAATTCAACGTAGGTGATTGGGTGCATATTTGAAGAACAAAACTATGATTGAGAAATGTTACCTGCCAGACTGGCCAATGAAGATATTCACAGTTTCCAAAGTGCAACGGACAGACCTGAGATCATACTACTAAAAGGACAGCGAAGCTGAAGAAATAGGGAGTTTTTACACAGTTCAATTACAGGAGAGCTCTTTACCGAACGTTTTTCTTGTAGAGCGTGTCATAAGATGTCGAGACAACAAAGCCTTAGTTAAATAGCTCAGCATTCCATCGTCACACAACAGATACATGAAAGCTCACGATTTGGTATATAACAGGAAAAACAGACCTTAGACAGTGCAGTAGCATAACGCTAGGAAGCGTATCAGAGGTAGTGGTTGTATTCTTGATAAGTTGCCAGTTGATTTGCATATTCCTATATGTAACTACTGAGCACCTAGACCTAAGCTGAAAAATTGCCAGGCTTGTGGTGATAATGGGAGTAATCTACTAGACGAAGCCTGGAGGGACCATGGCTTAGAGTACACAGCAAATCAAGGTTAGGAAGAACGTGACGCTTCTGATCGAACTCTAGCTAACTAAGCCAACCAAATACGTTGAAGAAAGGACATGGGCACAGGACAACGTATTACAGCATTCACAGCTGATGACCCAATGCATGCCAAACTTAAATCGTGTGTTGGGATAAGTTTATGATAAGTTACGAATGTGGCTCATTGTACAGTACAGAAGTAGAAGAAAAAACCTGTGGGGTGTTTGTATGCAATTTTTAATCAGCAGTACAAGAGGCTAAAAGTATCTAGGAGCAGAAAGGAGTTAGAAGAAGAACACACGTTAAACTGCCTAAAAGTCTGTCAATACCCATTCACATTTCTAATTGCAGCAATTATGTGACTATCAACAATTGGCTGTTCAGCCGGATGGTTGGCTGCCATAGCCAAAACAGTGAAGAACGCAGACAATATAGAGGAGCAACAACCAAGAGCCTAAAAAGTGTAACAGGTTGCTATCGGGAAAGGACTTTATTTAAAACCATACAAGAAAGGACTTTGTCTGTTAATTAAAAAAAGTTATCCTAGCTATATTACTGAACAGACGATTACAAATACAAATCTATTTAAATTCGTCAAAAACTAAAAATCTCAAGTTTGTATTCTGCATAAGCACTTCACGGATTGTCAAAGACGATGTGGAATTCAAAAGGATTTGGAACCCATGGTGCTGCGTATGTTAAAAAAACTGGAGTAACATCTGGTACTTCAACTCATATGGGGATTAATGTCTGCTTGAAGAAATGCTCGATTACTTCGTCACAACTCTGAGTTCCATAATTTTCGACGCTACCGAGACTTCGATTCATATCTCTGTGGATATTTCTGCCTAATGTTCCAACTGACGTTTGCATAAAAAGCCGAGGTTTAGATGTGATGTAATCACTCTAACATACAACAGCATTCCTAATATCACCGAGAAAAATAATAAACTACATGTTGGAAGTAGTAAATTTGTGGAAGTATCCCATACCTCTGTAAAAGTCTTTACGCTACGTTAATAAAGAGATAAAAACGACAAAATGAACCTTCCTGGCTAAAGTACCGTATATTGTCCAATAGGATCATTAATGGGTTTCTCAAGGAGTCAAGTTTTGGAGAATAATACATACATACATGCATATTCTAAAGGCTAATGCCTGGTCGCTGCAACCACTCCCTTCTATCATTGGCTGTATGTTTCAGTTGAAGGTGATTGGAAGGCGTCAAGAAGAGTATAGCACGTGGCAAAAACTTCATCCTAGACCATCCTCTTCCTTTCTTTTCCAGCACTTCCCTTCTAGAATATTAATGATAAAGGTGTGATGTCTGATGGCCTGTCCAATAAATTTTATTTTTCTCTTTCCCATTTCTTTTAATAATCTTCTCTCTTTATTGACTGGCCTCTCTAGTTCCAGCCTTTTTTTCTCCCGTCCAGCTCGTTCTTGTCATTTTTCAACCTATCCACATTTGCGGAGCTTCAAGTTGATTCCTTTCTAATTCCCATAGAGTCCAGCTTTCACTTCCATAGCGCAGTGTACTCCAAAGAAATGATTTTGTGGAGAATTTTCTGATTCTATATTCATATGTTTCCTGGTTACATTGTTTTTCTTAGTCATAAATACCTGCTATGCCATACTACCCTTCTCTTCGTTTCCATTAAGCTTCCATTGTCCTCTGTGATTATACTACCAAGATAATAAAATTGTTTCACTTTCTCAATTCTGACGTCATCAATTTTTATATTGGTTTTAATTTTCCGCCTATTTTTCTGTACTATTATTATTTTTGTTCTCCATTGGTTCACTTTTAATTTCAATAGTTTGGTAAGACTTGAAAACTTCGTAAAGAAATGAATAGCATATTGCAACAGTCACGATGTTATCAACAAGTGTGATACAATACATCCTTTCACCATTGGATTTTATTCTCTTTGTCTTTTCTTTTGCGATCTAAATAGTTTCGTCATTGGAGATCAGGGACAGCCACGTCTGACACCTTTTCTAGTCTTGGTCGCTTTCTATGCGTTTATTTTTGTGCTTTTGTTACACTCCTGGAAATTGAAATAAGAACACCGTGAATTCATTGTCCCAGGAAGGGGAAACTTTATTGACACATTCCTGGGGTCAGATACATCACATGATCACACTGACAGAACCACAGGCACCTAGACACAGGCAACAGAGCATGCACAATGTCGGCACTAGTACAGTGTATATCCACCTTTCGCAGCAATGCAGGCTGCTATTCTCCCATGGAGACGATCGTAGAGATGCTGGATGTAGTCCTGTGGAACGGCTTGCCATGCCATTTCCACCTGGCGCCTCAGTTGGACCAGCGTTCGTGCTGGACGTGCAGACCGCGTGAGACGACGCTTCATCCAGTCCCAAACATGCTCAATGGGGGACAGATCCGGAGATCTTGCTGGCCAGGGTAGTTGACTTACACCTTCTAGAGCACGTTGGGTGGCACGGGATACATGCGGACGTGCATTGTCCTGTTGGAACAGCAAGTTCCCTTGCCGGTCTAGGAATGGTAGAACGATGGGTTCGATGACGGTTTGGATGTACCGTGCACTATTCAGTGTCCCCTCGACGATCACCAGTGGTGTACGGCCAGTGTAGGAGATCGCTCCCCACACCATGATGCCGGGTGTTGGCCCTGTGTGCCTCGGTCGTATGCAGTCCTGATTGTGGCGCTCACCTGCACGGCGCCAAACACGCATACGACCATCATTGGCACCAAAGAAGCGACTCTCATCGCTGAAGACGACACGTCTCCATTCGTCCCTCCATTCACGCCTGTCGCGACACCACTGGAGGCGGGCTGCACGATGTTGGGGCGTGAGCGGAAGACGGCCTAACGGTGTGCGGGACCGTAGCCCAGCTTCATGGAGACGGTTGCGAATGGTCCTCGCCGATACCCCAGGAGCAACAGTGTCCCTAATTTGCTGGGAAGTGGCGGTGCGGTCCCCTACGGCACTGCGTAGGATCCTACGGTCTTGGCGTGCATCCGTGCGTCGCTGCGGTCCGGTCCCAGGTCGACGGGCACGTGCACCTTCCGCCGACCACTGGCGACAACATCGATGTACTGTGGAGACCTCACGCCCCACGTGTTGAGCAATTCGGCGGTACGTCCACCCGGCCTCCCGCATGCCCACTATACGCCCTCGCTCAAAGTCCGTCAACTGCACATACGGTTCACGTCCACGCTGTCGCGGCATGCTACCAGTGTTAAAGACTGCGATGGAGCTCCGTATGCCACGGCAAACTGGCTGACACTGACGGCGGCGGTGCACAAATGCTGCGCAGCTAGCGCCATTCGACGGCCAACACCGCGGTTCCTGGTGTGTCCGCTGTGCCGTGCATGTGATCATTGCTTGTACAGCCCTCTCGCAGTGTCCGGAGCAAGTATGGTGGGTCTGACACACCGGTGTCAATGTGTTCTTTTTTCCATTTCCAGGAGTGTATTATAGAGTTGACAAATCATTCTGCTGTCGTTCCCGTCAAGTCCTAATTTTTTCACTGTTTTAGGATGTAGCTCCATGTTCGCGTTTTCAGAAGGTTATTCTAAGTCAATGGAGGTGAGGCAAAAATCTTCTGCTCGCATCCACCCTTCTCCGCAATAGCATGCACAAGGCCAAAATTGCTATTCTTCTTCCTCTGCCTTCTCTAGTCGAAACTGGTCTTCTCCAATATACTTATCTTCTTTTCCTTTTATCCTGTTTTAACTATATTAATGACTATTCTGGAGGCATTTGATAATAATGACAGTGTTCTGTAATGTTGATGCAGTCAACTGCTCTTCCCATTTTAGGTGTGGTAACAGTTCTGTGTTGTGTGAAGTCTTCTGGCACGATTCCTCTTTCGTAGCCGTCATTTATTACCCTGAACAATTGGTCTTTCATGTCGTTACTTAAATTTTTAGCAATTCTGCAGGAATGTGATCAACACCAGTTGCTTTTCCTTCTTAGAGACTTCAAACGCGATGTTCAAATTCATGCCTCATGACTGGAGGACCTTGCACTTCTCTTTCCCACTCATTGGTGTCGTCAATTAGATTACTTTCATTCTTGAAGTCCTTATTATCGTACAGTTATTTTATGTGTTCTTTCCGACGAGCACGTATGTCACACTAGTTTATCAGTACTACTTCCTCTTAATTGCTACTACTTGAAGGCACTATTATAAAAAGGGATGAGGAGAGAGATGAAGATGAAAGGAGAGAGATGAAGATGAAAGGAGAGATATGACGCTGTAAGAAGAATTTGACACAGCACTGAAAGACCTAAGTCGAAATAAGGCCCCTGCAGTAGATAATATTCCGTCAGAACGCTGATAGCCTTGAAAGAGCCAGCAATGACGAAACTATTCCATCTGGTGCGCAAGATGTATGACACGGCTGATATATGTTCAGACTTCAAGAATAATGTAATAATTCCAAATCTGAAGCAAGTAGGACCTGACAGGTGTGAATATTACCAAACTATAGGTTTAAGAAGTCATGGCTACAACATACTGAGATGAATTCCTTACAGGAGAATGGAGAAACTGGTAGAAGCCGATCCCAGGGAAGATCAGTTTGGACTCCGAAGAAATCTAGGAATACGTGTGACAGTACTGGCCCTACGACTTATCCTAGAAGATAGATTAAGGAAAGGCAAACCTACGGTTATAGCATTTGTAGACTTAGAGAAATCTTTTGACCGTTTTGACTGGAATAATCTCCTTGAAACTAGGGGTAGTAGGGGTAAAATACAGGGAGCGAAAGGCTATTTGGAACTTGTACGGAAACCAAACGCCAGTTGTAAGAGTTGAGGGGCATGAAAAGGAAGCGCTGAATGAGAAGGGACTCGGGCAGGGTTGAGACATTAAAAGTAGTAGACGAGTTTTGCTATTTGGGCAGCAAAATAAATGATGATAGCGGAAGTACAGAAGACATAAAATCCAGATTCAACGGCCAGAAAAGCGTTTCTGAAGAAGAGAAGTTTGTTAATGTCGAATATAGATTTAAGTGTTAGAAAGTCTCCTGAAGATAGTTGTCTGGAGTGTAGCCATGTATGGACGATAAACAATTTAGGCAACTAGAGAAAAGAGCTTTTGAAATTTGGTGCTGAATGCTGAATATTAGATGGATAGATCGCATAACCAACGAGGTGGTACTGAATAGAACTGGAGAAACAAGAAATTTGTTGCACAACTTGATTAAAAGAAGGGATCGTTTGATAGGACGTTTCTGAGACATCAAGGGATAATCCACTTACTACTGGAGGGAAGTATGGAGTGTAAAAATTGTAGGAGACCAGGAGATGAATACAGTAAGAGGATTCAGAAGGATGTAGGTTGCAGTAGTTATTTGGAGATGAAGAGGCTTGCACAGGACAGAGTAGCATGGAAAGATGCATAATATCAGTCTTCAGACTGAAGACCACAACAACTGATTTCACTATAGGGATGTGCTTTGCTCTGATTTTCTTATAAACCTGGCCCTGTTTTCCTTTTTTCTGATCACCTTGTATCTCTTCGGCTCTGCTTGTGGTCCATTTTTCCTTTCTCCTCTGCATTTGGTTGGGGTGTGAATCATAATTCTTTTATTGTCATCTAATTATTTTCCTCACAGAGCTTATTGCTTTCCTGAATTAGGTTTAATATTTATTTTGTCATCCAAGGTTTTCTGGGCTCTAGTTTCCTTTTCCTAAAGCCTCATTTGTTGCCTCAATTAACCCCATCTCAGTATTATTTCACTGCAATGGCTTGTCACAACCACCAGAAGAAGCAGTAAAGATGGCTTTTGAAGAATGAGCCAGTCAGATAACTATCATTCCTCCTACTCTCCATTTCTTTTTGACCGATATCTTGCTTCTTTTAAATCTAATATTGCACTTAGATAGCTAACACAAGTTTGTGGTCTCTATGTCTGAACCTGAGGAGCTGTAGCGTGATTTTATCTGATTTCTATGCCTTGATTCACAAGAATACATGTATAATATAACTGAAACCGTGTTTTGTCTGGTGCCTCTGATATTATCTGAAGTAACTCATAGAAGTAGGTACATAACCATATCGTTTTGATAGCAGAAATCTACCGTATTATCACCTCTGTCACTTGTTTCCCCCAAGATAAAATTTCCTACTGTCTTATTGTCTGTATGGGATCCCACAACAGCATTCAAATCACCAATTATTACAAAATATTCTTTTTGTATAGACAGTCATAATAGTTGTACAGTATTTTCGTATATAGTCTCCACTTCCCAGTCATAACAGAAACGGATTGCGAGCACCCACCTTTTGGTCATCTTTGGTTCACATTCGCAAGTGTTTGCTTTGTTCCACCAGTTGTCTGTCTTCAGCGGACCATTGCGGTAAGATCACATCTCCACTTTGGCGCTGGCAGCACAGAAAGTATTCATCTGTTGATTTGCAATTCAACTTTAGTTTTGACATGAGTTGTATGAGTGACAGAATGGTCTGATGTGAATGTCACGGTTCTCAAACCCAGCTATGAAACCTATACATTCTGCTATAAGCTAGAAAATAAAATCATTTCCGAAAAATGCACAAATAAAAATTTTAATTTTTGCTAAATATGAAAAATTTGTGCAGAATTTTGCTAGTGGAGAATTTTATAAATTATACAAGTAATGAGGGTTTTAAAATTGAAATATATGTATATTAAATGGAAGCTAAAAGTAATCAGCTAAATGAAATTTTATTATTTTTAAATTAACTTTTACACTTATGGATCCGCACATTTCATATAATGTCTACACTACAGAAAACTGTCACTGTTGATTTGATTATTTTGCATTACATTATATAATATCACATTAGGCTGCATAGGTTTTTATTCATACTCCATACACTGAATGCTTTTTCAAAATCAAGGTCATTTCAAGATGTCCCTTCAGTATTAACCATCACTAGTTTACTAACTCTTTCCACAGAAAGACAGATTTTTAATATATGTTTTTATACTGTTATGCAACTAAACACTCGCCCACAGTGAAATGTGTGCAAGGAAACACTAGTAGTGTATTATATAATTAAATCCTTAAGAAGGAACTTTTCACTCATCTTATTCACATAAATGAAATCTATCATCTCTGTTGAACAGTAGATGCAATGGAATGAATGTCACACCTTCTTAAACATTGCTCATTTCAGTTAAACATCGTTTACACTTATAGATCTGGCAGAATTAATCAGTGCATATATTTTTGTGATTTGTTTAATGCCATACTCATCAATATTTATGCAGTTTTTAGGTAGTATATGAAACACTCATATCTTATTGTAATACTCTAGTCTCTCATATAAATTTATAAGCAAGTTATCTATTAATTTATAGATCGATTACTTAGTAAAACGTCTATGTTGGATTGAATCTTGTTTATGTTACCACGAAACGTGAACTAACCTTCTTGAAATTCTACAGTTTTTCTTTTTTTTAATAAAATACCTTCAATTTGTACCAGGTCTCAATTTAATGTCCTCAAGGCTCTGTATGTGTGAGTTCACGCAAACTTACATGTGCTTGGTATCTAAATCTTACCTCTGAAAAGTCAAACGCAAGTTGCTAGCAAGGAACATGACATATTCCATAAAAGACAATATTGACAAAAGTTTTAGACACTTTATATTTTTAGTAGGTCAGCAGCTTCTGGTTTTTTTTCTTTTTGAGTAGAGAGACCAAAGAATTCCAATTTACATATTGTGAATTTACCGCCTCATCCAATGAGAGCCAACAAATGGCAATTGTTTTAACAAATTTTTTCCTTGGCTCATTAAGTATTTCTTGCATATCTCTTAATGGTTTCTAATTCTTTGGTGGCTGTTCAAAGCAGCTATAAATTCTGTTTAGAATATCTTGAGACTTTACAAGTTCCAAACAGCTCTAGCAGTCAGACACCTAATACTAACTGATGATCAACATACTACATAGGTAATATATGGGGAAGTGTTTTTAAAAGGAGTTACCACCCCAGATCGAACTCCTGTAATAATAGATCAGTAGCAATTGAGGAGCATTTGCTCTTAATGTCATATCTAACCAAAATTCCATCACCATGAATATATATGTTTCGCACTACATCCTGTTAGCAGACACAGCGTTAAGCAATGTGTTTACAAGTTCCCCTTCCGCACTATTTTTGCATATATAAATGGACTTTGTTTGGGTAATGTCGGCAGACTCTTCTGTCATAATCGAATACCATCTGCCTGATTTAATTTTCGATTTTTTTCAGGGGCATCTGACTTGAGTTAGATATAAAGAATGACTTTGTAATCATCATTTGCGTTGCTGTCTATATTTAAAAAATCTGTTTTAAACTGGTAAGTTCTACTGTTTGTTGCGAATGGTGGCGCCAAACAGCTCTTCTTTTTCGTGTTCTCGCACAAACTACATACAGATAATGGAATTTCTCCAGACTACTGCACTATGCGCCAGTTATATAACACTTTGCAGATTTCCACTAATTGTTTATTTGGTACGCCTATTTTAGTATCAGGTTTTGTTTCTTTTGTATGTCCATTATTAGTTTCACTGGGACTAGGACTTCGTTCCTTTTTCTTCCTTAAAACAAGTTTATCCATCTCTTCTTAAAATATACAAACATACGGAGAGTGTGCATTTGACAAAAATAACTAAACCATGCAGACCTGATCAGCAGGCACATCGTTTGAGTGGCATACAGCCTGTTGGCCCCCGTAATGTTGTGTTTTTTGCCTATACTGTTTTCATTTATGGCAGATTGTTGTCGCATTCTGGGAGGGAAGGCGGAAATTCGTTTCTTTCTGTGACTGATTGTGAGGACTTGTTTGCGTTGTTATAGGCTGGTCAGTGATCCCCCTTCCCCAGTGCTGTCTCTCTCTCTCTCTCTCCCCTCGGAGTGGAAGTGAAAGGTGAGATAAGAAAAAATGGTTTGTTTCTGCGGCAGAATGCAGTCGCGTTTTTCCGAATTCTATTTTAAAATACGTCATATTCTTAGACCTCGAGTAGCAAAACCGACAAAAACGACTGTGACATAAATCCTGTTTCATAGATGCTTGTGAGATACGCAGCAAAAATGCTGTACCAAAAGAAAGTTGTTCTTAATGGACTAAGCATTTAAAGGTCCGAGAGGGGACTTGAAAAAGATGGGAAATTTCATTAAATACATGAATCACACTGAAACAAAATAAATAAGCACGAGACTTTCAACAACCTTTATTAAAACGTAAATGCACAATAAATTACCTTGAAAGTAACATGTGTGGCTACATATACCTGCTCATTGTCGTTTACATTCATTGTAGCAGTAATCGCGTGATCGATGTACCACTGCTATTTTAGAACTTTTATTGTAATAATCGAATAAATAAATATCGTTTTCCCGCAATGACGCTATCTGCCTTCTGATTAACTATATCGCAGACTTTATGAAGCAGGTTGTATGCATATTCGCATTTCATTTATTGACGTTATTTTGTTTATGTGTACTTCAATAAAAATCTGGAAGAGCTACGCATATGTCATTTCAGACGTCAAACGTTATCTCAGATACAGCAGCTATTCAAATGAGAAACGAATTCAAAGAAAATGTCTTCAGGTGCTAATTACCAGAGTGTAGATTTACGTTGCTCGTCTGCTTTCAAATTTCCCCCTCAGTTTGTACTGAGAAATCAGAGAAAAGAGGAAGGTTGGAGCTGTAATTCACCGTTAACTGTGCCTCACACTTTCGTACAGATTCAGACACCTAAGCCTGCGTTTTTCATTTCCGACACCATTTATCTTACTTTGGCAAAAATCGACGTGCTCACCATACAAACTAATCTTGTCTGAATACCAAAGGTTTGCACCGTGGCTAACTATTGTTGCTTAGGGGAAAGCTCTGAGGCTATATTTAGCGCCAAAAAACAATAACACAGCGTTCCTATGGTTGATATGTTATACTAGTTACCTCGTGTTACCTTCCGTACCCTCCAGTGTAAACGTTTGTTCACAGATACAAACGAATGTTTATGAACACCTGCGAACTCTCTGCGAACGCTCGGTCGCTTCCATTCCGTTGTAAAGGGCGCTTTAGAGGTAGCTCGGCGTGTCAGAAAGAGATTTGGGCCGCGCGCGGCAGGAATAGATGTCATCGCGCTGGAAACGGAACGTGACGTCTACGCTCTCTTAGCTAATAGCTCGCTGGCGTCCTTGCTGGGTTGTTTCCCAGTTCGCAGGATCACGACGCTGCAACGTTGGCCGGCCTTCCTGACTTGCTCGCCCGTAGCGGTATTTCCCTGTGCTGTCAGTGGCCGCTAGAGGCCTCTGGCTTCGGTCCGCTGTACAGGCCGACCGTCACGTCCGGCAGTGCACGATGGCCCACCGTCGAGGACAGTTGTGGGCTCTGTCGCTGCTGCTCACTGTCTGTAAGTACCGCCAGCTGCTCGGACACACAAACTCCTATTCGTGATTCAAGGCCTTCGCGATAGTTGTCACTCTGTAACAACGTTCTGTCGTGTGGCAGCGTCGTGGTGTAATAATCGCCGTTGCATGGGACATTCATAGGGCGGAGATTACACACCTAGCATAGGCGTCAGTAAGGTGGGGGTTGGTGGGTGTTGGCGCGAGCCTAAATCGCTAAACCCTCGTGAAATGCACGATTGTGGTAGGGTATGAAACAGGACGTTCTCCACTTAATTTGGTATGTAACATACCTTCGGAGAATAAAATAATTGTAATTAACTAATGCATAACCTGTAATTATGACTTTCTTTAAATAAAACACTAAAGGGACGTAATGGTAACTACTTGATGTTCTAGAGTTAATCTTATGTCGGGAGCTTCCTCTGAACACGCTCATGGAAATGCAAAAAAAAAAAGACGAGGAGAATATATTAAAGCATGAAATTAATACAAAAAAATCCGGTAATGTGGTCATGTGTGAACTCTTGTAACCAAACGAAGACTGGGCATTAAAGCTAGATAAGGCTCTATTCGGTCTCTGAAAAAATCCTGTTGGAGGTCGACTACAATAACCAGCAGTCGTTTTGACGTGATTCATATTTTTGACGTTGTTTCAGCCGAACGTTACGGCAAATGAATATATATGTACATACGTATTTTGTAGCTTTACTTGTTACAGTGTTGAATATTGTGGATTAAATCATATGAGGATGTAATTTCAGACTGTTTAATCAAAGAGACAAATTTTTTTTATGTTATTGACATAAACACGTAAGTTCCCTTATTATGGGACCTGCAGCAAACGTCACTGTAGGACATTATGCAGAGGATTAGTAGACTGTATGCTGTTTCATATTTTTGTGTATAAGCTTATTTCGGTTTTATTGCCTTCACCAATCGCATTTATTTATGTTTTACATAATATACAATTTATAAAGGTTTTTTTGTTTACATTGGCTGTTGTACTTGCGTTCTGACGTAAACGTACATGTTAGCTGTGTGTTAACTGTTGCTGTTGTCCGTACATGGTCGATGTAATATTTTTTGGTAACGTTTTAAATAAAGGAGTTTTTCAGATGTACTGATGAAAATAGTAAAGCCGAAATAAGCTTGCATACAAAAGATCAAGCTGCATACTGTCTATTAATTCTCTGCATAAAAGATTTGCACTGAGTATACTGTTGGAGTAATGTTATTTAAGTAATTTACATTAAAAGTTCTAAATGTAGGTAGCTCGATGCACAATAACTCACACGTACATATCAACTTCAGTTCTTCGGCACCTTATGTACGCAAACTTGACGAATCAGTTACGTCAACACTGACAATTTTTGAATCTTGCATCGTTTTGACGAAATTTCTGCGAACGTTCATGATACCCACAACAATGTTACGCAACAGCGGCAGAATTACTGTACTGTAAATTTAGAATCTATTGAACTTCTCAGAGCGCACTTCCATCTGTTACCGTCGTTTAGCGATTCGTTAGAGTGGCATACGTTTACGGACGGAACTGTTGCGATAGGCTTTTAAGAATAACACGACAGCACCATTTAAAGTCTGCCAACGGGTGCAATTCGTCAGATCCAGTATCTAGTTCGTACTAAATGAGAGGAGTCTCACACCAATAGGCCTTCTACTGCTCAGCTCTCCCCAGTTCGTCGACGCTGCCTGTTACAGCATATGCCGTTATCTAAACGTGTAGAACCAGTTAGTAAACAGAATTGTCTTGAAATGGAAACAGTAGTCTCCGCTACGAAAATGGGCTGTTTCTTACGAGCAATGCACTCTTCGGCGAGTATGCCATCCACCATACAGCCCGCGGCTTTGCTTTTCTTTCCACTGTATTTCGGCATCATCTTTCGGATTGTGGGAGGTCACTGACATCTTCCTTTCATGTTCCTCAACGAAAATACCGTGTCCGTGACGTACTTAAAGGACGCGAAACAAACCTGTTAAGAGGTAAACGCCTCCTCGACGATCATAGCAAAATTTCTCATACTGTTTGATACCAAAATTGTTTCAGATAATAAGAGTGCCAAATTTGCGGTGTATGAAAAAACCTTAAATCTTGTAAGCGTAGTACGTCACCAGCACCCAGGTATTGGAAATAATATATTTCGGTGTCACATGTCCCAAAACGACTTCAGAGTTTCAGGACAATAACTCAGCTCTACATGTATGCACTGCAAACCATATTAAGGTGTGCGACCGAGGGTGCATTTTATGGTCTGTTACATTAAGTTTCTGTTCTTTCACGGATACGTTTTAGATACACTGTAACATGGCAAACTGTTATTCCAATTTGGTCTTCACTTGTTGGGTCCGATATGCGGAGGCCTGAAGGGTATAATTTTGTCGACTCCGTGGTGACCTCTTGTAATTTTTGAAGGAAGTTCTAGTGAGATACTAGGAATCCCTCTCTGCCAACTCAGATATTCCAGCATCTCTACGTCGGTCGGACTACAATATGTATATATGGCAAACTCATGTTCACTCGTTAGTCCTACTTGATACGGACTCCATATTTATTATTCCAGTAGTGAACGTGTAAACATTCAAATACCGGCATTCCAACCAACAGTCATGGGGCCGCAATCGTACGTCGTGGGTTGTTGTCTGGGAGAAAGTTTATTCGTCGACAGAACGGTGGTGTCTCGTATCTGATCTGACGCACGGCTCCTTCGTTTACAAACATATGAAGTTAACGTATTCTCTATCAATTTTTCATGTATTACAGGCTGGCTGAATTGACTGTCTCCGGAGAGGGACACGGGAATTATTCTCAAAACAACCAGCCATATTTTATGGTGGTGAATTTGTGGCATATTTTGTTGCTTGCGTTGTTTTCGTGGAACAGCTATTGCGCGATAACATTAGTATTTTTCTTAATTACGTTCTCCCGCGAAAGCGCCCCAGTATCTCAATTCAAGTACTTTTTAGATTTTACAACACATGGACAAAGGAGTAAAACACATCTCTCGTAAATAAAAACAGACAACAAAAACTTTTTAAAATAAAAATTCCATAAAAAACGGAACAGCCAGTCCTATTGAGGCAGAAAGATTTGACGTAATTTGATCGTTACAAATAAAAGATGCAAATCAATGACACAAGAGTGTGATAGGTACTGACTTCTATATAAACATTGTTTTTTCTAAGAGATACGTTACGCCTCTCGCAAATGTATTAAAATATTTGGAAGACATTTCCCTATTATCTCAGTTCCATGCAGTGGCCAGAATGATTAATATGACCGTGGTATAAACATCCTTTCACAATTTCGCTGTTAATAGAGTGAAAGAGAAACAAAAAGTCGGAAAATTCGATCAGCATTAAGAAATTAAAATTGTAAGACGGACGTTCCTGGTACCCCTCGTTTCTCCTGCAGACAACCTTCTAGGTGGCGCAACCACAGCTATGAATATTCATCTTCGGTATTAATAATCGCTTGAGCTGTATTTTGACATTTTATTCCTATACCACTACCGGTTTCGTGGCGTTAAACCCACACCTTCAGGTGACATATGATTAAAACATTAGAGCGGGAAAGCTCGGAATCTCTCTTCCCAACATTCGTAGTCTGTCAAATACAACACACCGCTAAAAGACGATATGTCATGCATCCACTATATTGGAATTTGGCAGCCGTCTTTTAGCGGAGTTTTGTATTTGACTAACAACGAATGTTGGGAAAAAACATTCCGAGCTTTTCCGCTCCAATGTTTTCAGCATATGTCGCCTGAAGATGTGGCTTTAACGTCCACGAATCTGGTAGTTGTACAGTAATAAAAGACCAAACTACAGCTGAAGCGATTATTAATACCCGAGACTCATTTCTATTGTTCAGTAGCAAGCACAGAGAGATGAAGTGACCATTCTGTCGACTTGGCATGACATTCAACCTCAAGGCAATGTCTTCCGGACAAACTGCAGTCTTCCCGTATTCTTCCACACTTCCAGTTTATCGATCTACGTAAATCTTACTGAAAGCTTCCTTCTAGAGATCCCACAGTGCATTCGCAATCCGCTTACAGGTCCGGTACGAACTATTTTTCTTTAGCAGGCTTCCAGTGGTATTTAATCGAAAGCTTTTGGAAAGACTAGATGCATTTAATTCATCGGATAACACAGAATTACGACTCTATCATGTGTGCAGGGCGCGAGTTAAGTCTCAAATGAACGCTTTTTTTAAAACGTTCGTTGCCTTTGATAAGGTTCCTTTTTTCTTTTTTTCAAGTGGATCGTTCACCATAAATTCAGTTTTAAAGTTGACATATTTCCCGCAGTTAGTATGAAATCGGACGGTGGATATGTGTAGGCAAAACATGGAATAAATGTCGCGGACACGCCTACCAAAGTTACGACCTAAACTACAGAAATTTAAGCAAAGCGAATCTTAAGTGTCCAATTTTTTTACTCATTTCTTTATACTGACAAAAGAAGCGACGCAGTGGTTAGCACACCGGAGGCGCAAACGGGGGACAGCGGTTCAAATCCTCGTCCGGCCATCGGGATTTAGGTTTCCCGTCAGATTAGGCCGCTCGAGGCAAATGCTGGGATGGTACCTATGAAATGACGCGGCCGATTTCGTTCCTCATGCTTAACAAAGTCCGAGCTTGTGCTCCGTCTTTAATAACTTAGACATCGACGGGAATTTAAATCCTAATCTTCCTTCCTTCCTTCCTTCCTTCCTTCTTCCTATACAGAAACACATGGGAAGATTGACTTACAAAATTTTCTACGGATTTTCCAACACGTCATTAGGTTTATCTTACAGATGAATTGGTGTTTTTCCCCTCTGTGCTGCACTGTTCTCAGGTCATTAGTACAGATGTCCACCCAGATAGCTGAATGGTGCCGGCACGGTAGCTCAGCGTGTTCGGTCAGAGGGTTAGCTGCCCTCTGTAATAAAAAAACTGAGTTAATGGGTCAACACTGAACTTGAACGGGTGTCATGGGACATCCGCACCGAACAAATGCAACGAACAAAATCGAACAAAAATGAGAACAATAAAAAAAGTGACCAGCATGACGGATTGCCGTCCTACGGGCCCGGGTTCGATTCCCCGCTCGGCCGGCGATTTTCTCCGCCCAGGGACTGTGTGTTGTGCTGTCTTCGTCATCATTTCATCCCCAACTGGCGCGCAGATCGCCCAATGTGGCGTCGAATGTAGTAAGGCCTGCACCGAGGCGGCCAGACCTGCCCCGCAAGGGGCCTCCCGGCCAATGACGCTAAACGCTCATTTCACTTCCATTAGTACAGATCACAACAGCGGCAAGATTACGAACAGATTCACCTGCTTATGATAAAAGTTGCCCGAAAGTTTCAAACTGAACTATTTTTGTCAATTCTATGTATGATGAAACATTAATAAAATTCCCAGCCGGCCAGGCAATCTAGTAATTTGAGTATGTGATTTCCCTTATTTTTGAATCTGGACATAATTTTCTTCGAACAACCAAACGTATTGCGTTAACATAATATATTGAACACTCTCCTTAGTTTAATACTACCGCCGGACGGAGTGGCCGAGCGGTTCTAGGCGCTACAGTCTGGAACCACGCGACCGCTAATCCTGCCTCGGGCATGGATCTGTGTGATGTCCTTAGGTTAGTTAGGTTTAAGTAGTTCTAAGTTCTAGGGGACTGATGACCTCAGATGTTATGTCCCATAGTGCTCAGAGCCATTTGAACCATTTTTTAAATTCTACCACAGTGTGCATTCGGTATACAACAGCTTTAAAGGTGTCTTATTTCCGTTAAGCATTAAAAAGTAAAATGTAGAGCTGAGCTTGTGAAGTGTACTGATGTTTATCATGTTTTCAGGGACGCTGGTTGTAGGAAGAATATATGTATCAGACATTCTGGCCGTATGTGAAGTATGCTTGGCGCAAGACACAATGTCTTCTCTGCGCTATAGCAATAGAAAAACTATCGACGACAGTGCTGCGAAAGCAGAGTTACTAAATAAAACCTTTAGAAATTACTTCACCGAAGAAGACGAAGTAACTATTCCAGAATTCTAAACAAGAATAGCTGCTGACATGAGGAACTCAAAGCACATATCCTCGGAGTAGTGAGGCAACTTAACTCACTTAATAAAAGCAAGTCTTCTGGTCCAGACTTACACCAATTAGTTCCCTTTCAGAGTATGCTGATGCAATAGCTCCATACACACCATATACAACCGTTCGCTCGACGAAAGAAACGTATCCGAAGACTGGAAAGTTGCACAGGTCACACCAATACTCAAAAAAGTTAGGAGTAATCCACTAAATTACAGGCTCATATCATTAATTTCGATATGCAGCAGGATTTTTAACATACAATGTGTTCGAGCGCTATGTATTTCGTCGAAGAGAACGGTCTATTGACACACAGTCACTGATTTCAAATTGATCCCGTCTTTCTAGATTTCCAAAAGGCTTTTGATACTTTACCACACAAGCTGCCTGTAGTGAAATTGGGTGCTTGTGGAATATCGTCTCAGGTATGTGACTGGATTTGTGATTTCCGGTCAGAGAGCTCACAGTTCGTAGTAACTGATGGGAAGTCATCGAGTAAAAGAGAAGGGATTTCTAGCGTTCCCCAAGGTAGTCTTACAGGTCCTCTGCTGTTCCTTTTACATATAAACGATTTAGGAGACAATTTGAACAGCCGTCTTAGGTCGTTTGCAGATGACGCTGTCGTTTATGGTCCAGTAAACTCATCAGAAAATCAGAACAAATTGCAAAACGATTTAGAAAAGATATCTGACTGGTGCGAAAATTGGCAGTTAATCGTAAATAATGAGAAGTGTGAGGCCATCCACATGAGTGCTAAAACGGATCCTTTAACTTCGGTTACACGTTAAATCAGTGAGATTCAACTAAATACCTAGGAATTACAGTTACGAACAACTTAAATTATTGTGGGGAAGACAAACCAAAGACTGCGTTTCATTGACAGGACACTCAGAAAATGTAACAGATCCACTAAGGAGACTGCCTACACTATGCTTGTCCGTCCTCTTTTTGGAGTAGAGCTGCGCGGTCTGGGATCCTTACCAGATAGAATTAATAGAGTATATCGATTAAGTTCGAAGAAGAAGAAGAAGAAGAAGAAGAAGAAGAAGAAGAAGCAGAAGAGCGGTACGATTTGTATTATTGCGAAATGGGGAGAGATTGTTTTAATGATGTCTCTCCTGTATCATATCGGTGACAAAGGCATTTTTCGTTGCGGCGGAATTTTCTGACTAAATTTCAATCGCCAACTTTCTCCTCCGAATGCGAATATATTTTGTTGACGCCGACCTACATAGGGAGAAACGATCATAATAAAATAAGGGAAATCACAACTCGCACGGAAAGATATAGGTATTACTTTTTTCCGTGCACTGTTAGAGAGTGGAATAATAGAGAATTATTGTGAAGGTGGTTCGATGAACCCTCTGAACCCTCTGTCAGGCACTAAAGTGCGATTTGTAGAATATCCATGGATATGGTATACTAACTCGTGAATGTATTTACGAATAATAGGAACCAAGATCGGGTGGTCAGTGACATTTTATGTATCTATTTCTAGGTAACAGATTTTATATGAAATGAGTTTTGAAAGAGTTGTGTCGACAATGTCCACCATGACTAATTGCGTTAACTCAAATGATCTAGACGTTCGCACCATGAAATCTGACTAGTGTTAATGCCAGTTAACAAAAAGCGTTTTCTCGTCTGTAGACTGACTGTTAATAAATCGGTTAGTTCTGATTTAAAACTGTAGAGAATGTTAAACTGCACGTGTCCGCGGCATTTGGGTTTATCCAAGAAGTGTTCATCTACATGATTACTCTGCAATTCACATTTAAGTGCTTGGCAGAGGGTTCATCGAACCACAATCATACTCTCTCTCTACCATTCCACTCCCGAACAGCGCGCCGGGAAAAACGGACACCTAAACCTTTCTGTTCGAGCTCTGATTTCTCTTATTTTATTTTGTTGGGCTCAACAAAATATTTTCGCATTCGGAAGAGAAAGTTGGTGACTGAAATTTCGTAAATAGATCTCGCCGCGACGAAAAACGTAGGGCTATGCTAGCGATAACTGCAGCCTGCGTACATTGTTTGCTTGGCAGATACAGACGACAGGTCAACTGGGAGCACAACAGTAATTCTTCCAGTTAAGATAAAAATAAAAATAGTCACAGAAATAACAGATTAAGAGACCTGTCACAAATTCAGCGAGCACAACAGTCTGATGTCATGTGGCAACCAAAACTACTAAAATTTGAAATTGGCACAGCAGTATTTTTTTTTGCTAAAGCCACGCATTGAAGTTTTGGTTCATTTCACAGCGTTTTGCAGAATTATTTTAAAATTTGACGTTCCTACCACCTTATATTTATTTTATTTCAGGCAGCAACTCTGTTTTATTCATCTACATGCCTACTCTGCAATTCACACTTAGATGCTTGGCAGAGGGTTCATGGAACCACTTTCGGACTCTCTTTCTGTCGTTCTGTCCTTGTGTAACACGTGGGAAAATGAACACCTAAATCTCTGTGCGAGCCATATTTCTCTTATTTTGTTACGTTGGCCAATGTCTTATGTAGGTGGGTGTCAACAAAATGTTACCGCTTTCTCAGGACAATGTTGGTGGTTGAAATTTCGTGAGAAGACCTCGCAGCAACCAAATAAAACCTTTGTTTTAATGATTGCCACACCAACTCGCGCATAATGTAGTTGACACTCAACTTCGCGATAACGCAAAAACGAGGTACCCGTCTTCGAACTTAATAGGTATCCTCCGTCAGTCATATGTTGTTAGGATCGCACAGTGCACAGATACTCCGAAAAAAGATGGACAAATGTAGTTTAGGCAATCGCATTCTAATTATATATACTTTATTTTTTAAATGTTCTGTCAATAAAACGCAGTCTGTAGTTCAGCTCTCCCCAGCTGTAACGGTTCCAACTTAAGTTGCTCGTAATTGTGATTCCTAGCTATTTAGTTGAATCGACAACCCTTACATTTGTGTGATTTATTGCGTAACCGAAATTTAGCAGAATTTTTCTAGTACTCATGTGATGTGCCTCAATTTTTTTATTGTATAGGTGTCGACTGCCACTTTTCACATCAAACAGGTACACTGTCTGAATCATTTAACAGTACATATTGATCTTCTGATGACTTTACTGGCGCTCAATTGCCTCCTAGATTGTTTATGTACACTGCTCGAAACAATTAGTGGGTTAGGTGAGACGACATACACAATAGACGTATGGTAACGTATTTCATTCAGATATCGGTTACAATTGTAGTCTGTGTGTGATACAGTACGATATTTTGCTGTCTCAACTCTTTACTTGAGGTTTACGTGGCGTTTACGTAGAGCGAGGCACCATGGGAAACAATCGTTCTCTTTGCCCTCTAATATGGTCTGTGATCACCTCGGGCGGCCATTACAGTTGCACACTTGCGTGGCATGGACAGTATGAGGTTACCAATCAGCTCTTGAGGGGTACTTGGCCATTCTTCCATGAGTGCAATATCCAGCTGCTCAACCGTTGTGGGAGGTGCTGGTCTGGCTGCAATGCGTCTGCCAAGTGCATCCCAGACATGGTCAATCGGGTTTAAGTCCGGTGAACAAGCTGGCCGCTCCAGTTGTCCAGTTCCCTCAGCGTAGAGCATGTTGTCCACCAGTGCAGCTCTGTTGGGACGAGCGTTATCGTCCACCAGAAGGAACCCTTCTCCTATGGCACCACAAAAGCTCGATGGATCTCATCTCTATACCTCGGAGCAGTCAAAACGCCATTCTGGACGGCATAGAGGTCCCTTTGTCCGCCAATAATGACTCGTGTCCACACCATTCGTCCGCCACTATGATATGTTTCCTGCACATAAGCAGGATTGTTCAGAGTTCCACGTTCTCTCCAGATGAGGGAACGGCGATTGTCCGGCTGAACACAAAATCTGCGTGGAGGGCATGGGTTTTCCTGAGTCTATGAACAGCACCCGGTGCCTTTCGTTACGACTCCAATCCTGATGTTCCTCCGCCCAGTTTCTGCGGGCTAGACGGTGTCGTGGTGTTAATGGGACACACACCATAGGCCTCCGTGCGAAGAGACCACATTCCCGACGGCGATTTCGGACTGTCTCGACGGGCTGTTAACCGGAGATAACGGTCATCTCTTACTGATGTTACCCGTGGACAACCTTGGCCTTGCTTTCTTGCAACGGTTCCTGTTGTCTGAATTCGCGTCCAGGTCCTGGAAATTACACTTTGGGACACTCCAATAGCTTCAGCCACCTCCCTGTGTGTCTGTCCCGCTTCCATCCGTCCTATGGCTCTCCATGCCATAGCTTCGGGTAAGTCACATTGTTGTTACATTGCACTACCTGTTCACTTCTCTGTCTGAACCCAGCTGGTGGTGTAATTCGTTTGGTAGGGTAAACACAAGTCAACTTTCTTTATCACTACTCTCTCTGTGACCGCAATGTTGTTGTCTCCACTCCGTAGAACCGACAGAAAGACGTCGATCCATTTTAGTTCATTCTGCCGATGACAATACTTCAGAATCTAGTTATCTCAACTTAACCCCTAAATGTTTTGACCAGTATACCTATTTAGCACAGCAGAGGGCACCTGCCTGCTGAAGATATCACTTCTGATTCACTAGACGACTTTCCATCAATTACTGCGGACTGTGGATTCGAGATTTCCTCTCAGAAAAGTCAGCCACGCAACTGAGACGATACTCCATAGGCACTCAATTGGCCTAGATAAAAATTGTTGTAATTTGCAATTAGCCCTAGTCATTCGGTAGAAAACAAAATGTCTACACTGAAACACACCTGCTACGACTGCTTACTGTCTACCCTTGCACGGTGACACTTACGTGACCAATAATGCTTGTATGTAAACAGATCCCTCCTGCCTGTCCCTCGCTGTCTCTCCTGGCATTTCTTAGGAAGCTGAGCACAGTTATTGCAGACTGCGTGGAGGCATGGGTTTTCCTGAGTCAGTCAACATACATACCTCTAACATCTTTCAGCTGCGTTTTTCTCAATATCTCGGCCACCCAATTTAGTTGTTTTCCGAGGATGCTGTATGTTCTCGTGGGCTACCAAGGAGCAATTTGCCAAGCAATTCCAATCAATATGAACGCATAGCACTGTATAGAGAAGTTCTGCTATGGGAAATGAACTGCAACGTTTGGCAGTAGTATCAGCTGATATATATGAAAATGGAAATGTCGTGTGGCTAGGGCCTCCCGTCGGGTAGACCGTTCGCCTGGTGCAGGTCTTTCGATTTGACGCCACTTCGGCGACCTGCGCGTCGATGGGGATGAAATGATGATGATTAGGACAACACAACACCCAGTCCCTGAGCGGAGAAAATCTCCGACCCAGCCGGGAATCGAACCCGGGCCCTTAGGATTGACAGTCTGTCACGCTGACCACTCAGCTACCGGGGCGGACAGCTGATATATAAATCCCCACGAGCACTTGTAAAAATAAATGTAAAAATAGATTTGCAGTGTATTGAACTTGTTTTCAAACTTGGGAATTGTAGGTTACTTCGCAGAATATATTGCAATTTAGAAAGATGTACACAACCCACTTTGGCATCACTGAAGAGTGCTAATACAATTCGTTAATCATTTAATAGTCGTCGATCCCTCTTTCATTCATTACTCTTATAGCTTGACTGCAAGTTTTACGGCGTTTGTGTTGCAATCTCGGAACGTGCATAAAAATGTTAATAGGATCGTTGTTAATTACAGTAACTCTTATTATGCATGATTTGAGGGGGAGTTATATTATTTGAAAGAACAAGTGACTTGAGTGTAGCTGTAAAATAGATTAGCCCTGACCGTTTAATTTAAATGTCCACTTAGTATTACGGTAGATAGTTTTGTTTAGAAGTTAAAAACTTTAATTATGCGTGTAATAATTCCGTAAATAACTCAAAATCGTCAGATGGAGCCCAGTGTATCGAGACTGTTGTTACGAACTTCCCATCAATTCTACTTATACACCACAAGCTTCAAAACGTTAATCTTCGCATAATCTCAGGGTGAGTTCTGTTTAACTATTAATATGAATGGCAACTGTAGTCTCCTCTACAATTCGAACGGGTTCGTGGTCCCTGAATAACAATAAATTCTAGCACAAAGTTATTACAGAACGTGCAAGAGGAACAAAAAGGAAAATAAAAACTGCGCAACCACACCTCATATGTAGACAAACGAGGCACATCCAGGCTGTCATATTGCCACACGTACCACGCGATTCATCAAATTGCCTGGTATTTCCGTGTGATCATCAACCAGCGACCGACGCCGCGATTTGCTGACACGTGCGATCTGCGGAGAAATCGCGTGCCTGTGCGACAGATCACTGCGATCCGTCACTCGTGTGTGGGGGCCCTTAGCCTGCGTCCACAGTGGCACCGGCAACGGTCGTCAGAAACCGTCGCCAGAGGTCTCTCAACATCGGCCGACAGCCTGGTCACAGTGCGTCCGATCTCCTCCGTCAGTTTTTGGCTGGTCAAGGAGTTTAGGTTAGAATCTACTGTGTATGAAGTAGGTTAGACTTTAACCTCTTAGGGTGGGGTGGATACCATGACGCCTCTATGCTTGGATACGAGTGCTACGTAGCGGCTTCTGCTGTTACAGACGCCGAATGCATGTGAATGAGCTTTTCTGTCTCGTAAAGAACGTGGCTAATAGTACACAGTCTGTCCTCAGTTGTCGATACAACCAGACAACCAACTGGACTGGCTTCGACTGGGCATCGTGGTTCACCCCCGCCCTCTGCCTTCCCATTGGGGTCTGTTTTATCTAGAGTGCCTATCTTATCTACCTGTGACTAATGACAGGGGCATGAAGGAAGAAGCACTTTCTTTCCCTCCTCTCTTCTTCTGCCTTCTTCCTTCCTTCCTTCCTTCTCTGTCAGTACTTTGTAATTTTATGGCCATTGTAGGTCTCTCTTATAGCGTGAGGTTTTCTCGGTTTTAGTTATTCCAAGGTCGGAGGGACTGATGACCACGTAGTTTGGTCCCTTCTCCAATTCAGCCAATAAGGACGACGCAGGAAATACCTTTGTGCAACGTATATCTTCCTCCAGACGGTGCAGTATCCCTGAATGTACACTCCTGGAAATTGAAATAAGAACACCGTGAATTCATTGTCCCAGGAAGGGGAAACTTTATTGACACATTCCTCGGGTCAGATACATCACATGATCACACTGACAGAACCACAGGCACATAGACACAGGCAACAGAGCATGCACAATGTCGGCACTAGTACAGTGTATATCCACCTTTCGCAGCAATGCAGGCTGCTATTCTCCCATGAAGACGATCGTAGAGATGCTGGATGTAGTCCTGTGGAACGGCTTGCCATGCCATTGCCACCTGGCGCCTCAGTTGGACCAGCGTTCGTGCTGGACGTGCAGACCGCGTGAGACGACGCTTCATCCAGTCCCAAACATGCTCAATGGGGAACAGATCCGGAGATCTTGCTGGCCAGGGTAGTTGACTTACACCTTCTAGAGCACGTTGGGTGGCACGGGATACATGCGGACGTGCATTGTCCTGTTGGAACAGCAAGTTCCCTTGCCGGTCTAGGAATGGTAGAACGATGGGTTCGATGACGGTTTGGATGTACCGTGCACTATTCAGTGTCCCCTCGATGATCACCAGTGGTGTACGGCCAGTGTAGGAGATCGCTCCCCACACCATGATGCCGGGTGTTGGCCCTGTGTGCCTCGGTCGTATGCAGTCCTGATTGTGGCGCTCACCTGCACGGCGCCAAACACGCATACGACCATCATTGGTACCAAGGCAGAAGCGACTCTCATCGCTGAAGACGACACGTCTCCATTCGTCCCTCCATTCACGCCTGTCGCGACACCACTGGAGGCGGGCTGCACGATGTTGGGGCGTGAGCGGAAGACGGCCTAACGGTGTGCGGGACCGTAGCCCAGCTTCATGGAGACGGTTGCGAATGGTCCTCGCCGATACCCCAGGAGCAACAGTGTCCCTAATTTGCTGGGAAGTGGCGGTGCGGTCCCCTACGGCACTGCGTAGGATCCTACGGTCTTGGCGTGCATCCGTGCGTCGCTGCGGTCCGGTCCCAGGTCGACGGGCACGTGCACCTTCCGCCGACCACTGGCGACAACATCGATGTACTGTGGAGACCTCACGCCCCACGTGTTGAGCAATTCGGCGGTACGTCCACCCGGCCTCCCGCATGCCCACTATACGCCCTCGCTCAAAGTCCGTCAACTGCACATACGGTTCACGTCCACGCTGTCGCGGCATGCTACCAGTGTTAAAGACTGCGATGGAGCTCCGTATGCCACGGCAAACTGGCTGACACTGACGGCGGCGGTGCACAAATGCTGCGCAGCTAGCGCCGTTCGACGGCCAACACCGCGGTTCCTGGTGTGTCCGCTGTGCCGTGCGTGTGATCATTGCTTGTACAGCCCTCTCGCAGTGTCCGGAGCAAGTATGGTGGGTCTGACACACCGGTGTCAATGTGTTCTTTTTTCCATTTCCAGGAGTGTATTAACTGCACTGATTGATCAACTCCCTAAACCTTTCCTACTTTTGGGAGATTTTAACGCCCATAACCCCTGAGGGGGAGGGGGGGTGTCATCGTGCTTACTGGCCGAGGCAGTGATGTCGCTACTTTACTGTCTCAGTTCGCCTCTGCCTCTTAAATACTGGGGCCGCCACACATTTCAGTGTGGCTCACGGTAGTTACTCGGCACGTTATGACATGTGCGGTAGTGACCACTTCCCCAACTTCCTGTCACTGCCCAGCGTCAGGCCCACGGATGCCTGCCCAGATGGGCTTTTAAACAAGGTGGACAAGGCGGCCTCTGCTGTCACGGCTGATTCTCCCGCACACGGTAACATCGATGTGATAGTTGAGCAGGTGACTACCACAATCGTTTCTGTGCCAGAAAACACGAGCCCTCGCTCTTTCGGGTGCCCCTAGCGAAAGGCAGTCCCTTGGTGGTCGCCGGAAGTCGCTGAAGCAATTGAGGAGCGTCGGCGAGCTCTACAGCAGCATAAGCGGCACCCTTCCCTGCAGCACCTCATAGCCTCTAAACGGCAACGTGCCCTCATTCGCCAACTTATCAAACTACGGAAATAGGAGTGTTGGGAGAGATATGTCTCGACCACTGGGTGCCATACGTCACCTTCCCAAGTCTGGGCAATCAAACGTATTTTCAGGTAACAGACCCTAACAGGTGTTCACCGTGGTAACATTGTAACCTCCCCGTGTGAAATTAAAAAGGACAATGGATAATGAAATTGTAACCTCCCAGCAAGAATATGAAAGTCAATGTTACATGAAATGTTGTCTTCCCACAAAACTGAATAATTAAAAATGAGCCAAGCGTAACCTCGTTGCAAAATTAAAGAACAATAACGGCCCAAATGCAAACTCCCCACTGTAATAAAAGTCAATGATAATAAAAACGTGCAAAAATGTTAAGTCCCCAGAAAATTAACGCTGAAATGAACCTGATAAATTTTATAAGGGCAGCTGCGCTGACCCTCGGCCCTGTGCAATTATTAAATCTGAACAAAAAACCAAAATTCTGACATCAGTAAACTCCATCAATATCTGCTCTTGTTTTTCGGCACAGCTCCGTGCAATGCTGGCCCATGTTTAATTTTGATTCTTGGAGGAAATGCATAGGAAATATTCTTTGAATTAAAAATGAATGCTTTTTCTTCAAAAGAATGGAAAAATTCTTTAAATTGATCTGATTACTTTTCTTTAAAAGATTTACTTTATAAAAAATTATTATTGGGGCAATTCTTGAACAAATTAATTACAATTAACATATGTTGTTGCCTGAGCGCAATGCTGCTTCATTGCCTTCTATAACAATATACCTCGTCCTGAATCTTGACCAGAGATGTAGGGAGAGCACGCCGCCGACGCATGCCGACGCCTGCTCAGTAAAACCGTCCTCTCGCTACCACTACTGCTCTCGAACTGAGTGCCACTAGCAACTGAACTGTCGCGCGGTCAAGCGCAGACTAGCAACGATAAATAACTCTCTGGTCAGAGATTCTGTCATGCCTCGCCATCGCTGTCAATGAATACATTGAATACATACGTGTTTCAACATAAATGGCGTGTTATCCACTGACGCAAACGCGATTGCCGAGCACTTTTCTGATCACTATGCTGGAGCCTCTGGGTCAGAGAATTACCCACCAGCCTCCCGCACTCTCAAACAGCGGCTGGAAGGGAAAGTCCTCGTTCACTACAAGCCACAGTGAATCCTGTAACGCACCATTTAGAGTGTGGGAGCTCCTAGTGCCCTTGCACATTGCCCTGACACAGCTCCTGGGCCAGATCGGATCCACAGTCAGATGATTAAACATCTCCTCGTCATCTTCAACTGGATTTGGTGCAATGGAGTCTAAGCTGCTGGAACGTGTGGTGTGTCGGCGGTTGGGTTGGGTCCTGGAGTCATGTGCCAGAGCAGCTTCCGCCAGGGTTGCTCTACCACAGATAGCCTTTCCTAGACGCTGAGTAGAGGGACAAGATTGTTCGAATGACAAACATCTGGTTGCCATCTCTTTTGTTTTACGCAAAGTGTATGACACCACCTGGCGACATCATATCCTTGCCACATTACAAGAGTGGGGTCTCCTTGGCCCACTCCAGATTTTTATCCAAACTTTCCTGTCGCTTCGTACTTTCCGTGTCCAAGTTGGTGCCTCCCACAGTTCCCCTCATATCCAGGACAATGGCGTTCCACAGGGCTCTGTGTTGAGTGTGTCTCTCTTTTTAGTGGCCATTAATGGTCTAGCAGCAGCTGTAGGGCCGTCGGTCTCACCTCTGTATGCAGACAACTTCTGCGTTTCGTACTGCATCCCATCTGTTTTAGCCCCTCACAGATACGGGTCTTCGGTTATTCTTCGTAACCTCAAAGTTCAGCTAGCTGAATGACGCAAGCTGACGACTTTCCACATTTATTTAGATTGCTCTGAAGCAATTTCTTCCATATTCTACGCATCATAGTGATACAGCAGTTCAGTAACTTGGCTCTGTCGTGTTTTCCATCCCCACTGTTGTTTCATCTTGTAGTTGTAGAACACTGTTTATATATGGTGTCTGTTCTTTCGAACATGGCCGAACAGACAACATTTTGAACCATTACAAATTAAGACACAAAGGAATACAGACATTGGCTGCAAGTGGGCATTGATTGAAGTCAATGGGGAAAGTTGAAAATTTGTGCTGGACTGGGATTCGAACCCAGGTCACCTGCTTACTAGGCAGATGTTCTGACCACTGAGCCATCTGGTTTCTTTTCAACTTTTTCATGCGGATATGTCCACTTTATACAAGAAGCAGAAGGAATAGCCTCGAGGGCAAAGTGGGCAGAGGTGATTTTACGAGGCCTAGCTACGATGTCTCCGTCGCCAAACAGGTACATATGGAAGGCGTAAATGGCCACAGGAGAATATTCATTTATTTATTGGAGAATATTCATTTATTTATTGACAGAAAATAAATCCGCCTTTTCCATGACTTCTCTCTTTTTTAAAAACACACACACACACACACACACACACACACACACACACACACACACACACACACACACACACACACACACATTGCACTTCGATAACACGCACATCAGGCATCTATACTTCACGGACGCTGCACCCCATCTTTATGGCATAGCTTCTCGTAATGACGTGTAGATACCGTTATCCATTCATCTCGTACGTGTAAATGTATCAAAATTATCTACCGCTATGAATAATCCAGCTACGGGGCGGGTTGTGGAAGATGCTCCGCAAGAAGTTCAGAAGTACTGACTGTACTTACGGTTCTTCACAGTAACACAGTGACGTTCGTTTAAATAGTTCCGAAACGCCACTAGTCCTATAATACTGCTTGCAAACAAATACGGAATCGCGTGACGTCTGATTCGTGAGCAAGCGTTGTTTCGTTCTCATGTCGATTCACGCACTCTCCTCTACCTAAGGAGGCGACATCCGTAAAAACAGAGCCAACATTTGACGCACAAAATACCAGATCTCTTCCGCCTGCCCACAATGTAGCCGGTGTTCGTCTGTATTATGAAAGTTGCAGTTCACACACAAAGGGAATCTGCAATATGGATCCTGTGGAGTCTCTCTCGAGTAACGTTTTCCGTTCGCTATCGAGCACCGTGTCGAACGTACGTCTGAATATAGCGTTACCTCGTTTACAGTTCGCCATGCTCCCCTACGTTCCAGTGCACAGTATTACACGTCAGGTCGACGATATTAGGCGACAGGCGGCGAAGTAGTGTGAGGTAGATGTCACTGAGCATTGGTAAGCGAGAGGCGGGCAGAAGGTCCTGCTGGTACTTATACTCCAGATAAAACTTCTTAGAGTAGGAAGACGGCACCAGTATCTCGGTAAGCGCCACCGGAGGGTCAAAAGAAGATGGTGCCAGAGACTCTATCAGTAAGCCTGTGAGGCTGGTCGAGCATCTCCGCCAAATCTTGAGGTGCATACCAACGTATAGTAACACTGCTCGATCATCTACACTGACAAGGCAAAGTCCGTCTCGTTCTTATGAAGAATGAGGGAGAAGTATCGAACCTTTAATATCATTCCAGCGGTGACAAATTAACCGAATGCCGCCATGAGGCTCCGAGCTGTGTGTTTAGCCTTCTGTAGCGTTTGCGTTATCTGAAACATTCGTGATACCTGATATAAATTTCAAAAATTCAGTCCGTTGATGGTCCAAAGCACAGAGACGATGATCCCCGAGTCGAACACGGATTTGTTGCAGGAGGCTCCGATATTTAAGGGTCGTCGGGCGTGAGATGTCGTCCGTGAATTCAATAACAAACTGTGCGGTAAAATCCGCTGTCTTGAGTGGGGAGCCGCCTGCAGATGTCATGCGAGTGGCAATATTCAAGGCCATCGTTTTAGGTACATGTATACGGCTCCCCGAAGGTGCACCACAAGTGGCTAACCAATCCAAGGCTCTGCGTACATCAAGTTCGTCACAAAGAGTTAATATCAGATCATCTGCATACGCAGTGCACCTGAAAACGAAGCCACCAAGACTGCACAACAAAAGTTCTAATGCTAAAGTGTACAGTATTGTCGATCAGGGCATCCCTGTCTAACAGTGGAGAATGTGCTAGGTGTTCGACAGTCTACCGTTGACAAGCGCTTTCCATGTTCCGCCACGTAGGAGATGGAGCACCACCTCGACGAAAGCGAGCTACTAATGCATATTCTGAAGATCGGCAGTTAGATACATGCGACTGACGCGATCAAATGCTTGACTGAAGTCCATCGCAGCCAGCGCTCCCGGTACACGATGCACCTTAGCGAGGACAACCAGGCGCAGGGAGGCGCGGGTATTATGTGTACCACTCCTCGATGCCAGTTCCATTGATAGGACATCGGATGTCGTACGCCGAATTCGAACTGCCAGTAGACACTTGAAGATTTTCATATCACAGTTCAACGAGATTAATGGTCTGTAGTCCGTAATACGTGGTCCTCCGTGAGGTTTACGGATTGGGATGATGCCATCTTCCACAAAGGTAGCCGGAAGGTGCACTTCTGACCTCACGAGTTCTAAACATGTAGTAGTCAAACAGTGTACCAGTAGCCCCAGGGACGTCCTACAAAACTCCAGGTGCAACCCATCCGGTCCTGGTGACGTATTGGTTGCCCCCTTTTGCTGTGGCATCCAACACTTCTTCTTCAGCCACTGGTTCTAGCAGTTGCTATTGTAGTTCTGGATTAACCGTGGTGTGCGTCAAACCAGCGACAACAGCAGTGATCGCTGGGTCAATCTCTTCTCCACATGCAGGTGAGAGTAATTGTGAAGTATGCGTTGATTGTCTCTTCGCGTGACGTGACAGAATCTCCAACGAACGGCCCTCCTTGTACCGTATAGCCGTGGAAAGAAAGCGCAGACCAGGACTTGCATCCATGAGGTGACGACAGAAGATTGTGTCTGACTGTTTGACATGTACGAATGATGGATCCTTCCAAGTGTTGATGCTTCTACGTCACAGTCTACGCTTTCGCTCTGTTGAGTCGATGTCGGTCCGGCGACGGGGGCATAACGGAACACTCCCTGAGGATGGCGCCTCCGTGCCACACCTTCACTACAAAACGTTTTCAATGTGGATCGGAGGCCAGCTTGGCACAGTCCAACAACCACTGTAAAGCAGACTTATACGCTCCTCGTCGTAAGCACAGTCTCCTTGTGTCTCCCACCGCCGCTTCACATTCTGTTGAGGTCAGGTGAGCGGTGTTAAATTTCCACGAGCTGCGGCTGCACCACACCTGTTGGCGTCTAAGCGTAATGGTACAGATGTACGCAGTGTGGTCAGTAAATGCTGCTCCCACAACTCGTCTGCCATTACCACAGCCCTCAGACAGCGGGAGGTATATCTCCTGTCAATTCTGCTAGATGACTGCTCCGTGAAGTGCATGTCTCCGAGCACTATGGGACTTAACATCTATGGTCATCAGTCCCCTAGAACTTAGAACTACTTAAACCTAACTAACCTAAGGACAGCACACAACAGCCATTCAGTACGAGGCAGAGAAAATCCCTGACCCCGCCGGGAATCGAACCCGGGAACCCGGGCGCGGGAAGCGAGAACGCTACCACACGACCACGAGCTGCGGACGTGTAGTGCATGAAACGCAGTCTGTCAGCATAGATTATGTCCCAAGTGTCTACCAAAACGAGCTCGCAAATGACAGCGCCACGTGATACGCATAGTGAACGGTGAGGAATTTGGTCGTTGAGAGATTGGGTACAATTAAAAACGCCCCTGATCATCATATCATCTATCCTCCCTTGGCATAATTGTGTTAATTCCTCAGTAAGGAATAGCGAACGTTCAGGCTCTCGCTGGTGCCGGACAATGCGTAAACATTGACGAGGTGTATCATTTGGACCGTAAGCGCCATGCCCACACATTCGGCAGGTAACGTACATTGGTGCCTACTGAAACTTCTTTCAGAAATATGCTGACACCACTGTTCATATCCCATGCACGTGGTTTGCATGCTGTGTATCCAGAGATGGCCAGGAAGCCGAGAATGTTTACCTCTTGCAATAAGGCCATGTCCATATCGGGCGCATAAAATGTGTCGCAACAGTGACAACTTAAAGCACGACCGGATAGTGTTGATGTTAATAGTTGCGAATCGATGTGACTGTCGTTCACCCTCAGAGGCAGTGGCAGCCATCAGCGTACGCAGTGGCGATTAGTTTGGTCACCCCAACGCCACCCTGTCGTCTGTATTATAATGCTGTCTCCAGGAGATGGCTGTCGTTGTGTTACATTGGCTACCAAAGAGGTCCTTATAATATTACTTAAAATCCGTCTTGATTGCAATATTTTTATTCATATGACCGGTTTCGGTTCATTCAGAACCATCTTCAGATCTGATATTTCGGTTACAGGAGTAACCCGTCCAAATCCAGCAACTTTCACATGCTACGTCACCAGACTGTGAAAGTTGCTGGATTTGGACGGGTTACTCCTGTAACTGAAATATCAGATCTGAAGATGGTTCTGAATGAACCGAAACCGGTCAAATGAATAAAAATATTGCAGTCAAGACGGATTTTAAGTAATATTATAAAATCACTGATTGCTGTTATCCCATAAGACATTATGTCTGTTTTTGCAAAGAGGTCCTTGTCGTCACTCCCCACAGCTGCGTAGGGTCTCTCGGGCATGAAAATACACACCCAGGATGCAACGCACTGCTGCCTTGGTGTCTTCGGAGGCCCAAAGTGATTTTAAGCTTGGCGCAGTACCCGAAAAATGGTACTCCAAATATGGTTTTTACAACTTCGTTTTCGTCTGTTTTAAGTATGTGCCATAGTTTTATCGTTATTTATACAGATGGATCCCAGCACGGGAATGTTCTCCGTTGTTCTCTTGTTATCCCTGATAGGATTTTTAAAGTGCGTCTTCCAGAACAATTTACAAATTATGGTGCGGAGTTACATGGCATTCTAATGGCACTGGAGGGGGTTTACAGACATCACCGCACGAGTTTTCTTGTCTGTTCCGACTCTCTTAGCGCACTGCAAGCGCTTCACCCAATGTGTCTGCTAGACCCGCTGATTCAGCTCATCCATGACTGCTTACAGTGGCTCCAACGCCGTGGCAAGGAGGTAATCTTTTGCTGGGTACCTGGCCACGTTGGGATACAGGGTAACGATATGGCTGATAAAGCTGACAAGGAAGCTTGTTGGGATGGTGCTGTCTGTCAGTGTCCCATCCCGTTGCACGCCATTATCTCATTTCCTGACAGATGCATCGTGCGTCAGTGGGAGACTGAATAGTTGCAGGTGTCGGACAACAAACTGCGGTCGCTCAAACCGACCACAAACGCTTGGCGGACTTCGTGTGAGCCTCGCCGCTGGAAGGAGGTTTAGCTTACCAGACTGTGCCTCGGGCACAGCCGTTTCACACATGGCTTCATCCCCTGCGGGGGAGGATCCACCTTTTTGTGAAGTTTGTGGCGTGCCACTTTCAGTTCAGCATATTGTGGCTACGTGTGTCCTGTATACTGGTATTAGTGCAGCCCTCGGTCTCGCTGGAGATCTGCCCACCGTCCTCGCAGATACCGATACGAGTGATAACAGAGTGGTGAAATTTTTTGCACTAGCAGGCCTCATCCCTAAAATGGTGGGGAAGGGCGGCAGACTTCAGTACGTTATAAACTGCTCTACATGTGGGGACAGCCTTCGTCCCCACCCATGAGATTTCATGTTGATGATGAGTTGGGTTGAGGGGGCGCTCAACATCACGGTCATCACCACCCTGACGAAAAATCATCATCAGCTGCGTAGGTTTTCCGTCGCCCCCTCCATCTCCGAACGGGCATGCAGGAGAACAATAATCCATCGTGTCAGTTCCTAAGGAGGGAGCAGTGTCGGTCGACGCCTCCGTAGCAGGAGCGTCCATTACAATGTCAGGTACGCTTGTGTGTACCTGTCTGCAGGAGACAGTCGTCAAACGGCGTTTCCTGTGCTTGCGGGGCGAATGCTGCTTCCGGACGTGAGTCTCCGTCAGAATGTGAGTGTAGATCCGACTTCCGAGAGGAAAAAGCTTGGGTTGGTACGACTTGTAGATCAATATCCATCCGCTCGTTGTGCGGTGGCAGTTGCTTTTTATCTTGCGACTCCCTCTGGAGCGAGTCGGTGGTATGTGCTTCGTTAATAGCGTGTCCGCCTGCCGGGTCACCTATCCCGATCCCCACCACCAGACGTGCTGTAACTAGTGCATAAGTAATTGGTAGAAACGGAGGAGGAACATGTTGTACCGCTTCTTCTGAGGGAAGGTCAGTGATCAGCTGCTGCAAAAACAATCAGAGCGAACATGACCCTCCTGTCCACATCTGGAGCATGTGCACAGTTGTCCGTCGTACGTGATAATTGAGCGACAACCGGCAATGTTTAAGTATGAAGAAACGTGCTTCGCGAGTTCGATTTTGACCTGTCTCACTCCACACGTACGGGATATGTTGTAAAACTCTGCCGCTTCTCAGCCACATGGCTAATGACAGTCCGGTAAGGCTTAAGTGCAGTGGTAACGGACTCGGCAGGTACCTCAAAAGATTCCCGAATACCCGGAGGGTCCTCACGCCGTGACCTGTATGTTCAGCGGTAACAGCGCCGGTATGTCCATCTGATTGCCTAAACTTGTTTGCCTGCAGCACCGGCAACCACTTTCGTGCACGCTTCTTCGTTAATCATCTTAACGTCGACTACAGTGTCCGTGATCGAAAAGTCAATACCAATGACGTCCTGTGAGTCCTAGACGCAGTTCACCACAAGTTTTCTACATGTGCTCGCGATAGTGGATATTCCGCTTGGAACGTAATCTTGATAGTGTTTTCCCTATACGAGTTCGCCGTCTAACTTTGTGGTGTCACCGCCAGACACCACACTTGCTAGGTGGTAGCTTTAAATCGGCCGCGGTCCATTAGTACATGTCGGACCCGCGTGTCGCCACTGTCAGTAATTGCAGACCTAGCGCCACCACATGGCAGGTCTAGAAAGACGTACTAGCACTCGTCCCCAGTTGTACGACGACTTTGCTAGCGACTACACTGACGATGCCTTTCTCTCATTTGCCGAGACACAGTTAGAATAGCCTTCAGCTAAGTCCATGACTACGACCTAGCAAGGCGCCATTAACCCTATCTGGAGAGAGTCTAATTTGTATCGTCAATAGCGATGTACCACAATGATGGAATAAAGATTAGTATTAACTTAGATACGTACTTCTCTTATTAGCATTCATTACTTATCCTGTTCCAGACTTCACGCCAGTCGGCGTGTGTGTACGCGTGCCTTTCGGTAACCTCACCCTGTGTCTAGACTGTCTTGTCTAGACTGTCTTGTCTAGACTGTCTTGTCTAGACTGTCTTGTCTAGACTGTCTTGTCTAGACTGTCTTGTCTAGACTGTCTTGTCTAGACTGTCTTGTCTAGACTGTCTTGTCTAGACTGTCTTGTCTAGACTGTCTTGTCTAGACTGTCTTGTCTAGACTGTCTTGTCTAGACTGTCTTGTCTAGACTGTCTTGTCTAGACTGTCTTGTCTAGACTGTCTTGTCTAGACTGTCTTGTCTAGACTGTCTTGTCTAGACTGTCTTGTCTAGACTGTCTTGTCTAGACTGTCTTGTCTAGACTGTCTTGTCTAGACTGTCTTGTCTAGACTGTCTTGTCTAGACTGTCTTGTCTAGACTGTCTTGTCTAGACTGTCTTGTCTAGACTGTCTTGTCTAGACTGTCTTGTCTAGACTGTCTTGTCTAGACTGTCTTGTCTAGACTGTCTTGTCTAGACTGTCTTGTCTAGACTGTCTTGTCTAGACTGTCTTGTCTAGACTGTCTTGTCTAGACTGTCTTGTCTAGACTGTCTTGTCTAGACTGTCTTGTCTAGACTGTCTTGTCTAGACACAACAAACTTAAGTGAACTTTGCTTCCCGCGAGCGCGAGCCGCTTTACTCAAACACGCGTACTCCACTAGAACCTGCGGAATGGCAAGCACACGTCACACCGCTCCGTCGCTGACGGCCAACTAGCCATCCGGACACAGTGGTCATCGTAAGTGCACGGACTACCCTAGCACGCCTCCTGCCACACCCAAATTCTCAACTTACCACTTACTACTAATGTAGTGCTCCTTGCCCATTATCCTCATTACTCGCGGCATTTCGGCGATTCCCGTAAGAGTTCGAGCCTCGTGTGCATCTGCACTGAAGAGATAATTGGTCGTCTCGCGTTTAGTTCATACACTGAAGCGCCAAACAAGTTGGTACAGGCATGTGTATTCAAATACAGTGATACGTAAACAGGTAGGATACGGCGCTGCGGTCGGCAACGCCTAGAGAACAAGTGTCTTGCGCAGTTGTTAGATCGATTACTGTTGCTACAATGGCAGGTTACAAAGATTTGAGTGAGTTTGAACGTGGTGTTATAGTCGGCGCACGAGCGATGGGGCGGTTCATTCACGAGGTACCGATGAAGCGAGGATTTTCCCGTACGACCATTTCAAGTGTACCGTGAATATCAGGGATCCGGTAAAACATCAAATCTCCGATATCGCTACGGCCAGAAGAAGATCTCGCAAAAACGGGACCAGCGACAACTGAAGCGAATTGTTCAACGTGACAGAAGTGGAACCCTAGCGCAAATTGCTGCAGATTTCGATTCTGGGCCGTCAACAAGTGTCAGCGTGCGAACCATTCAACGACTTCTGAGCTGAAGGCCCACTCGTGTACCCTTAATGACTGCACGACACGAAGCTTTGTCTCACCTGGGCCCGTCAACACCGTCATTGGACTGTTGATGGCTGGAAATATGTTGCTTGGTCGGACGAGTCTCGTTTCAAATTGCATCGAGCGGATGGACGCGTACGGATAAGGAGAGAACCTCATGAATCCATGGAGCCTGCATGTCAGCAGGGGACTGTTCAATCTTTTGGATGCTCTTTAATGGTGTGGGGCGCGTGCAGTTGGAGTGATATAGGGCCTCTGATACCTCTAGATACGACTCCAACAGGTGACATGTACGTATGCATCCTTTCTGATCACCTGCATCCGTTCATGTTCATTGTGCATTCCGACGGACTCGGCAATTCCAGCAGGACAATGCGGCACTCTACAGGTCCAGAACTGCTACAAGGTGGCTCCAAGAACACTCTTCTGAGTTTAAAAACTTCCGCTGGCCACCATATTCCCTAGACGTGAACATTATTGAGCACATCCGGGATGCCCTGCAACGTGCTGTTCAAAAGAGATCTCCATGCCCACGTACTCCTACGGATTTATGGACAGCCCTGCAGGATTCATGGTGTCAGTTCCCTCCAGCACTACTTCAGACATTAGTCGAGTACATGCCACGTCGTGTTGTAGGACTTTTGCGTGTTCGCGGGGGCCTTACACGGCAGGTGTACGTCACTTTGGCTCTTCGGAGTATATGGGGTTGTTCCTTGTCTGTTGTTGATCATTTCTACTGCCTTTGTTATACTTACTTTTAGTCCGAAATTTTTAAATGTGTTGTTAGAATCATTAAGTTACTTATGTGCTTCATCTTCTGTCTCTCCCTACACTATGAAATCATCAGCAAAAACCGGGGCATTTGTTTCACTGTCTGTGTTCTTGATATATTTTCTGGCCATTTTCATTACTATTACAAACAGATGTGGTGACAGGGCACTTCCTTGTTGGAACACCTCTCTTTGTTTCAAACCATTCTGATCGTTCGTTGCCTATCTGGACACCGCTGTAACACTTTTGGTATAGCATCTTGACTTTATCAGTTAGGTAGTTTGTCAGCTTTAGGTCTTCCAAACATTCCCATATTTTGTTTCGAGGAATACTGTCATAATCTTTATCAATGTTCACAAATACAGTCACATGATTTCTTCCATATTCCTAGTATTTTTTTGTCCGCATTTTTATTGCAAAAAATAAGATCCATAGTACCTCGGTCTTTCCCGAATCCACGTTATTCCTCAAGCTGAGGTTCTACAATCTTTATAATTCTCATTTCTATGATCTTTTCCAACAGCTTTCTGGGTATATGACAGCAGCGTGATACGTCTGTAATTGCCACATTTTCGTCGATTTCCCTTTTTGAACAGAGGGATGATGACTCCTTTACTCTCATCTTTGGGATTTTGTTTTCTTTTTTTTGTTTTGTTTTCGGCATTCAGTATCTTCATTCAGTCTTCTGTAGATGATCGTAACTACCAGATAGTTCTTTCCGACACGATCAAAAATTGCTGAATGTCAGCCATGAGAGAGAACAGTACCTTTTCTTCTTTCAAGTAACGTTACGGACGGCCCCGGTAGCAGTATTAACAACACTGCAAACTGTCTGATAGGTATAAGAGTCTACTGAATATAACTAAACTTGATCATAATCATACTGCGTACTCCGGTTGTGGCTGGAGTTAGCGTATCCCTCGTTCAGGACACCTACCAAAGCTACCATGTAATCACCTCTTCGTTGCAATACAGCTTATCTACTTGTGGAGATTGTGCGAAAATGATTCGTAGGATATATTGACTGACAAGACATATTTAACTCGGCCCCAAACCCGAACATAAAATAGTCTCTGTAATCGCGTCGATACGCAGGCACGGAGGCACGTTTTGTTTCCTTTTGCAGTTCTCAAGGCTGGCGAGCAGTGGTCCCATTGTACGCCTGGCAGAATGGCTGAACAAACATCTGCCGCTCACGTCAGTGTCTGTTATGCGAATAGAACCTCACTGCGACCATGTTCGCATGCAAGTCGTGACGAATGTCTCGCTATAATGCCTAGCTTAAACGGAGAAACTACGTTGCGGTATTAAGTCTCGAACCCCTGTTGCCAGCCACCGAATATGAATGGCGCGCATTGGCGAAAGTCGTTAGTGAAACTGAGTAGTTTCGGGGCTTATCAACTGTCAGTTGCGTGTTTTTCTAGGTAAGGTGGCGTTCCGATAAATGCGACATTAAGTGGGAAACTGAGGAAAATTGGCAATTACGCAATAAATGCGTGCTTGCGAGGCGTTAATAATAATCGTTGCAAGAATAAAGTGTGACGCAGTACTGCAGATGGAGATGAGTCTTCGTAATATGAACAGCAGTTCTCGAGGTCGGCGTTGCTGATCAAAATACATTCTGGAACAAATAATAAGATTAATAATGTTCGCTACCTGCAATTGGAAAGCGCTGTAGGTGCTCTGAGGTCAATATGAAGCCATCATGAAGGTACGGGCGAAACAGCCAAGCTTCGATAAATGCACAGCTGTGTGAATACGGAAGTTACCCAAAGAATACAGTGTACAGTTAATGACGAAAACACACAGAACCAAAACTTAATTATATGAAACGAAAAGCTCTGATGTTTGAAAATCGGAGAAAATAGCATTAAAGATTACAAATGGGCAGTTTCCTCCATATATTTATAGAGTTCGCGTCGTGGTATGGATACTGTGCTACGTGCTGAAATAAACGCAATGTTATCTGCAGTTTCAGTTCCGACTATACGTAATTCAGGAGTTGAACGTGAGAATGTTTAATGTATCTTGGCTTGTGTTTGGATGATCACTGTACTGTTCTGACGTCATTCTTAGGTGGATGAGCAGCTTCGAGTTTTCCACAATACTTTATTTCAGCGAGGTTGCTCTGAACACCAGGTGCCATCTCTACTAATTTCAAACATACAAGCATGAACCCCACCAGTACTAATGTAAATACACAGTTTTCTTTTCTTATAGACACAAAAAAATGTGGAATCGGAGCTGTACATTGATGTTGCCCTGTAGACAGTCATTTGCGAAACTACTGCGCGTTGGAAGATAGAATTGAAGAAAATAATTTTAGAAAATACCTTAACAGGCATTCAATTGCTTAAAACAGCTTCCCAAAGTTTTGGCAACTTCTGTATTCCGGATAGGACACATTTATTGTTGAGCTGTCTGATTACCTTTAATTTGGGAGAGAAACCAGTCTGGTGGGCTCATATCAGGACTATATGGTGGCTGGGGAAATATTTCCCAACCACATTTGTCAAGCGCTTCTTTCACCGGTAGAGCAAAATGGGGCGCCTTGTATTATCGTGCGAAATGGGAACACCAGCTGCAAGCATGTGGCGCTTGTAGTACGGGCGTGTTTCAGAAGTCCCCTGGGGTACTCCATCTGTCAGTACGACGCCATATCATACACAAAGATGATCGACTCGGAACTTTTCCAATTTGTCGACTGAGATGTGAGTTCCGGCAAATTTCGTATCCAGGTTTCATAAAGTGCAACGATCTTTTGCAGAAACGTTCCTCTTTTCGATAACGCTGATGTGATTCTTTAGCGACCTGCTTTCTGCTCTTCACTGTAATCATGGTGAACCCATGTGGCAGCAACTTTTCACAACCCTAGCCGACCTTTTCGCCTTGTATCAGGTCACATAGTACATCCGGCGACACAGCCTTCCCAACTGAGTCCTCTGCTGAGACTCACTCAGCGCCCTCCAAACTCTCTATGTGCTGTACACTGCTAATCTCTTAGTGCAGTGAGTCCGGGAAAACTGTCACTTGCTCACTCTTGGTGGAACCAATGTCATGTTTCTGTGGGTCGCTGGTCATGTCGGTCTGCCAGGAAAAGAGACTGTTGCCAAGGCTGCAGTCCTCGTACCTCAGGCCGCGAGTACCTCTATTCCCTCCGACCATCTCTGCGTTGCCGTCTGTCAGGAGATGGTGTCCCTATGGCATCGCCAATGGTCCTCCCTTCACGGGAATAAGCTTCGGCTTATTAAGTCTCTCCCGGCGCCTTGGACGACCTCCATTCGGCCCGCCCACCGGGAGGAGATTATTTTAACTCGGCTGCGTATTGGGCACTGCCTTTCTAGCCATCGACATTTGCTCAGTGGCGCTGCCTCACCACTTTGTACACATTGCGCCCAAATTTTAACTGTCCGCCACTATCTGCTGGAATGCCCTTTTTTTACCAATTTATGTTCCAGCTTGGGATTGCCATCTGATTTATCAACTGTTTTAGCGAATGACGCGCGGGCTGTCGACCGCGTTTTACTTTTTATCCACTGAAGCAGTATGGCGAAGGCCATTTAATTTTTAGTTTTGGACGTCCATTTTTGTATGGTTTTTCTTACCTCTTTTTCCACGTGCCTTGTTTAGCTGCCTCCTATTTCGCCAATTGGGAGTGACATAGTCATTTCCCTCGTCTCAGGTGTTTTTCTCTAGTTTTGACATGGGCGCGTATGACTCCAGTTGTATCTTGCGCCCTAAAACCAAATCAAACAAAACAAAACGATCAATATCATCAACCCGGTAAAACATCAAATCTCTGACATCGCTGTAGCCGGAAAAAGATCCTGCAAGAACGGGACCAACGACGAATGATGAGAATCATTCAACGTGGCAGAAGTGCAAACCTTCCGCAAATTCCTGCGTATTTCAATCCTGGTTCATCAACAGGTGTCAGTGTGCGAACCATTCAATGAAACATCATTGATATGGGCTTTCGGAGCCGAAGGCCCACTCGTGTACCCTTGATGGCTGCATGACACAAATCTTCACGCCTCGCCTGGGCCCGTCAACACCGGCATTGAACTGTTGATGACTGGAACATGTTGCCTGGTCAGACGAGTCTCATTTCAAATTGTATCGAGTGGATGGACGTGTGCGGGTATGGGAAGAACCTCGTAAATTGGGTGTGGGGCGTGTGCAATTGGAGTGATATGGTACCCCTGATACGTTTAGATACGACTCTAATAACAGGTGACACACAAGTGTCCTGTTTGATCACCTGCATCCATTCATGTCCATTGTGCATTCCAATGGACTTGGGCAATTCCAGCAGGGCAATGCGACACCCCACACGTCCAGAATTGCTAAAGGGTGGCTCCAGGAACACCTTTCTGAGTTTAAACATATCTGCTGGCCAGCAAACTCCCCAAAAACGAACATTATTGAGCATATCTGGGATGCCTTGCAACGTGCAGTTCAGAAGAGATCTCCAACCTTTCGTACTCTTACGGATTTATGAACAGCCCTGCAGGGTTCATGGTGTTAGTTTCCTCCAGCACTGCTTCAGACATTAGTCGAGTCAATGCCATGTCGTGCTGCGGCACTTCTACGTGCTCGCGCGGGTCGCACACGATATTAGGCAGGTGTACCAGTTTCTTTGCCTCTTCAGTGTATTTAGCACATTTCGGGCCTTACTAGAGCTTGCAGGTTTGCTCTTTTTTATCCGATGGGTTAAGTTTGTGCCATTTCCCATCTTTATTAATTTATTGGATTTGATGGTACGCTGGCCGCTGTGGCCGAAGAGTTCTAGGCGCTTCAGTCCGGAACCGCACTGCTGCTATGGTCGCAGGTTCGAATCCTGCCTTGGGCATGGATGTGCGTGATGTCCTTAGAACTACTTAAACCTAACTAATCTAAGCCCAGGGGACTGATGACGTCAGATGTTAAGTCCCTTACTGCATAGAGCCGTTTGAAACATTTCATGGTAGGGTATTGTATTGGGGGGGGGGGGGGGGGATTTTTACCAGTGTCTCTAAATTGTGACTGCAGGAGGAGTCGAAGGGACACTTGTGACCTTCGTGTTAGGGGTGAGGGAAAACTTCCAAAAACCCTGGCTGGAACTGTTAGTGTGTTCCCACCTTTTTTTTTTTTTTGGCTACTCAACATTGGCAGGAGGTCAGTCTGTCATGCCATCCCGTGAGACACTCGTCGTACTCGGTCCTCTTTACGGTGGTTGTCAGCCTGTCTCCAGAGGTGGCTAAGATGATTTGCACACTTTTGCTGATCCTCTCTGGGTGTTGCCTTCGTTCATCTGATTTGGCTGCTTCAATGACTGGCGTCGTTTGTACTGTACTGTACTGTTCTGTTGGCGACCATCTTTTTTGGACAGGAATTTCGCTAGGATGTGTGGGTCGTCTGTGACTGCATGTTCTCCCGTTCTGGAGGGTCCTCAGTTCGCTAGAGCATCGATGTGGTCGTTGCTCGGTGGTCTGTGCGGCTCGCGACTCGATTTGTAGCCGTTGGTAAAGTATTTCTCGCAGCAGCAGTAACATCGTCCCAATTCTGCACTCAGTCTCCTCCATGACAGTGTCCGACTATGCCGCTCCATTTGCTCGTGCCGCGGTGTGTAGCCATGCCGCCTTCTGACAACGTTGCGCCTTCCAGTTCTTTGCAAGCCAGCGCTGTCTCCATCAGCTGCATCGCGCAGCCCCTCCACTCCCATTCCCCCCACCTCGCTATTTGACCGCACACTCTGTGGTGGAGAGGGAGGTCTGCTGCCGGTTCGCCTGTGTTCGTCTCAAGGAGCGAAACGGTGAACCTACTGGTCTTCGCCTCCTCCGTCGCTTCTTGGTGTCCTCAACGAGTGCAAAAGCTCATCTCCTTTTGTTTCAGTTCACTAGCGATGCTGCGGCGCGAGAAGGCCTCGCAGCCACGCCAGTTTGCAAAGTGCGTTCCGCCGAAGCGGGCACACGTCGCTTGGTCTTCTTTCTGCGTTATGCAAGCTCGACTGGCGTCTTCGCCAGCGCACTTGACTACTTCTCTTGATTGCGGCAGTGTTTTGGCACGTGCTCCTCGTCTTGCACCTGAAGTACTGGGACTTGGTGTCGAGCTCCGCACAAAAAGGCTTGACCTACACATGAAAGCCTATGAGCTTGGTGATCTCAAACTCTTTGGTCAATGTTATTCTCGTCTGTGTCCACAGCCAAGATAAATAGCGGTGGTTTCTTTTTATTGGTCCTTTTGTGCAGCGCGAGGCCACATCTCCGAAACCGTTGCCCAGTATCCCTTTATCAACCAAGTCTACACTGCACAGTCCTCTGAGGAGTGCCTTAGCCGTCGTCGCCTCCTCCTTTTCCGGTGCAGAGGCGATGTAGAAGGGCGGAGTTCTTGGCTCGTGGTTCTTCTGCTCTGTGGCCTCTGGATCACTTATCGCCTGTAGTCCATTTAAATCTTCGGGGCGGCTGTGGCGAAAAGCGTCATACTCTTTGGCCGCGCCAACCTCAGCGGCGCTGCCCACTTCGTATCCCTCCTAGTTCCGTCGGGCTTGTTGATCATCAATCGTCTCGTGGGCTGGTGGCTCCGTTGACCGTGCAGAAATCGTCGCTGACCATGGACGCAGTCTTCCGGCTTATATCTGAACAGTTGCTTCCCTTAGCCACTGCTTCGCAAGTCGTATTACGAGGAGTGGCTACGATGTTCGAATCAACGATTTACTTCAAACTCTGTAAATTTTTAACAGCCCATTAGCACAACATAATGTAAAAGTAGGAAGGGGTGCTACTTATGCAATTTCGAGAAAATCGCAAGAGATGTTTCACGTGTCGAATATGTGACGGTGCGTTGCAACTTTGTGCACGAAATAGCGGCTGTCAAGTGTGTAGCGTTAGAGATTCATAAGCTGTGGATCTGTGGATCAAGTCCGGCTTGTCTATTATTTATTTCTTTTTCAGCGTTGGTCATATTGTTTCACACATACGACTTTTGAAATATAATGTAATGAAAAACCTCGTGTATTTGCACGCACTTCTGTTGAAGTTTCATGTTACTTGTCTGTTTACTAATGTCACTTATTGCAACAAATATTACTTTTTCAGCCATCGGAAAGCAAACAACGAAACGCATGAAGTTTTCTGGACATTTATGACTGTCGTAATTGGCGAAATTTCATATACCTGCAATCGGGTAAGGTAGTCAGGACTGCTTTGCACCGGAACGCTTCGACCTGCAGACGCACACACAGGTCCCCATTCGGCAAATAATTTGCATAGCGATGAGACCTTGCTAGTGTAGTAAGAACGAATAGCGTAAGTGCAAATTTTTCGAAACTCAGAATCAGAGTAGAGTATAAAAGTTCATGCGAATGCACGTTTTTCTCGTTATATTACCTTTCAGATGGTGAAGTATGACCCGTGTTGAAAAACTATATACGTTTAAAAAACAAAGACGAGCGGAACTGGATCCAGAGATCCACAGTTTACGGAGCTTGAACGCCAACCACCTGATACCCGCCATCGCGTGCTTTTGAGTCCCAATGCACTGGTACATACTCAACATATTAACTTCCCACCATCGCAACCCCCCCCCCCCCCCCCCCGCGGGATTTAGTGGTAAAATAGCGAAGAGGATAGCTCATAAAAACTGAACAAACATGAAGCATGAAAAAGTAAGAAGTTGTACTGATCTGCGAAAGGAGAAGCGAAATTGAAACCGTAAACGGTCCAAGCTTAAGATGTGCAACACGAGGGAGTTGCAAGAGTCATGGTGTCATGGTTGTGTGGTCACGGGATTAGAGAGTAAAGCGGGAGATGCCTATCCAAATATCCCTAGTGCCCATTTTTTTTTTCTTTTAAGAAAATTATGAACTTTCCGTCTGGTCATTGGCGTCTGTATTCATGGCAATTGTCATATTATACTTTGATTATAGAGTATGAGTCTTGTGTTAAGAACACATTACCATCGTGTGTAAATGCGATGAATAGTGAGACCAGTTCAGAAGCCGCATAGACCTCTCATAGAAATGAAAACAACAAATAAATTGGTGTGAAGTATGTTACAACAAAGGAATTATACAGTCTGAACTTCCAAAATGTAACGCGAGAGTCATGTAGTAGTTGTGTAGATGTAGATGAGGTACGAACATTCGTAGGTCCTCACTGTTGCAAATGAACGTTACACCACGATAAAGACACAAATTTGAACACAGCAAATGGACACGTTAAGACCGGAAGGAAAACTCATAATTTTGTGAAGAGAAAAGCAAAGGGCTATGACAGAGATTTGAAACACGGATCTCTCGCTTTACGATCTAACCCCGTGACCACACAACCACGACGCCATGATTCTTGCAACTCGTTCGATTTTGCACATCTTGAGCTTGGACTGTTCTCTTTAGATTTTGCTTCTTCTTCACAGTTCAGAACAATTTCTTCCTGTTTCCGTGTTTGATTTGTGTTCAGTTTTTGACAGGGTATCCACTAGGCCACTTTACTACTAAATCTGAGGGAGCTGTGATGAGGAGTCTCCCTTGTAAGTAGTAGACCTTACGAAGAGCACGTTACATGAACCTAATGGACAACGAAAAGTTCAGGGATGTTGAAGTAAATCCATGATTCTAACATTGTGGTCCCCCCCTTGTTAGAATGAACGATTAATTCATGTTGTCGGATTAGGGGTACACAGTTTCATAAGAGGTCACATGCAAATGACATTCACGGCTACAAATTAATTTCGATCCAAATGAAACAACATTAAACAATGACGACTGTAGTGTCAGGCGTATTGCGCAAAGTAACATCGTATCGTCAAAGTTGGCAGCAAGAAGAATTAACATATTAGCAACTCGAATTGGTTCAAATGGCTCTGAGCACTATGGGGCTTAACTTCTGAGGTCCTCAGTCCCCTATAACTTAGAACTACTCAAACCTAACTAACCTAAGGACATCACACACATCCATGCCCGAGGCAGGATTGGAACCTGCGACCGTAGCGGTCACGCGGTTCCAGACTGTAGCGCCTAGAACCACTCGGTCACTCTGGCCGGCCAATTCGAATTGCAGTGACCTCTACTTTCGTGCCGGCCACTTTAGTGGCAGTCGTCAGGGTCGCTGCCTGCCACCAGCAGGTATTCGTAGACAATCGAAAATTATCATATCGAATGTACTGATCTGGCCGACAATGAAGAAGCGAAGAATAAATTAATTCATAAACTTAATGCTAAAGCGTGTGGTGCCTCCAAGGCAACTGTAGGCCATATTAGCAAATCTGTGTCATTGGAAGAATCTCTAGACATGAATGTGTTTCGATTCTCCAAAAAAGGGATACGAACGTGAACGGAAATCAACCAACTTTGACGATTTTAACAAAAAGCACGTGCGTAGAATTTTATTTGGATATTACGACAGAGGAGCGTATCCAACGGCTAAAAAAATAGGGCCTGACCTCGGTGAAAAAATTAATTACACGGGCTCACACACCTCCGTTCTTCATCTTCTCTGCTCTCTTATTTTCCGATTCAAGAAGAATAATGACGGACGGAAATTCTTAATGGAACTCAGAGACAGTGCAGCAGCAACACGGAAGTTTTTGCGTGCAATGCATTTCTTGCATGTGATGACAGCAGGCCTGTAGTGTACTTGAATGAAACTTGGGTTTCACAGAACCATACCAGTAACTATATATGGCACGACTCGAAAGGAAACAGCGGTTTGAAAGTGCCTACTGGTAGAGGTGGCCGATTAACATCGCCCATGCTGTTTCATTAACCACAGGCTTCATACCAGATGCCAAACTTGTTTTTTGTGGTGGGAAAAGTTCTTGACAATCCGATTACCATTCAGAAATGAATGGAGAAGTTTTTAAGAATTGGCTTATTCGACTGTTGTCTGCGCTGGAAGAAGGGTCAATTATCGTTATTGAACGTGGCAGCTTTTCTATCTGAATGGAGTGGTAGCTGGGGTTATCAAACTGGCGCAAGGCAGGTATTATGGAATGGTTCAAGGGAAAGAATGTTTCATTATCAGTCGATGAAACGAAGGCTGAACTCCTCAGGAAGAAATCGTAGGTGCCAAAAAGACTTACGAATTAGATCAACTGGCAAACGAAATGGGACACAACTTGTACGTCTACCACCGTATCACTGCCACTATAATCCCATTGAATTGATGTGGGCCCAAGTAAAGCGAGAAGTAGCGAAAAGAAATGCTACTTTCAAGTTTGCTAATATGGAGAAGCTAACAGACGAAGCTCTCGAGAATGTTACTCTATATGACTGGGAGATGTGTGTAAACCACGCAAAAGCATTGCAAGAAACTGATTTCTTGAACCATGAGACACCATAGTGGAATCTGTGATGATACACCTGGCTGAAACAAGCGGCACTGAATCTGAAGACATGGAGCCAGAAGATCCTCCAGTTTAGGTAAGTGCTGTCTATGTAAAGAGCTGACTTGATTTAAATGTTTGTCTGTTCATCTCAGTTGTAGAGGACATATTGCGAATGTGTTTCCCTTACAGTAGACGTCTGATAAATTTATCACAAGTGGTGGCGATTAGTTTACGACAGTAACTGTCAATTAAAATAAGATTGTCATTTCTGCATTAATTAACAACAGTTTTTCCTAAAAAACGTGTATCGAATGTCTTTACATTCGGATACAATCTTACTGCATTCGGTTTACTTGTACATTCGAAATTTAGCAACTTTTTTCATAGAAGGATTTACAGGCTGTTTCGTATTAAGGGTAATGCACTTCATAAGATGACAAAACGTTACGGAGCTTCTGTATCGACTGTATATATAAACAGCGCAGTAACATCAGAACAGTCCCAGCACCTAATCTGATTCTCCGAGAAGAGCATAGAAATCTATGTTTGACGACTTATACAAATAGCTAGAACGTAGAATTGTATTACTTTAGTATGACAGAGGATAGTATCCGATGGCTAGAGAAATACGGGGTAATGTCCATAATAAAACTGATTATTCTGGCCAGTCACTTCAATGCACTATCTTCTCCGCCCACTTGATTTTTAATTCAGAAACTATAATGATGGACGAAATTTGTAAACCAAGACAGCGACATTGCAGTGGTAAGAACGAGGTTTTTGTGTACCAAGCACGTATTGCGTGCTGAGAATATTAGGCTTACAGCAAATTTAGATAAAACTTGGGTTTCATAAAACCTTCCTAACAAATATGTGCTAGATTTCAGTGAAAATATTGGCTTCAAAATAACTGCAATTGCTTTTGCGTAGCGTATATTTGCGTTTTGAGTGATGGATGGAATAACGAAGGATACGTATTAGCAGCCAGTAAAACATTTTCGGGAAGTAGGAAATATTCTCGGCCATGTTAAAGCGAGCCGTACGAACAAAACTCTTCGCGAAGGCCTACGACGACTCGCGCGCTGCTGCGCACGGAATATCGCGGAAGTAATTTGCCTCAACGAAAAGTTCGTTAGCGACTACATTTTTTGTTACGCAGTCGGCACAGTTTCACACCTCTTATAATATTTTAATTTTTATCTCAAAATACTTTTGTTTCCGAAATAAAAGACGCAGCATATGCATCTGTAAACTTCGAGGATGTTACATTAGTGATTCTGTTACTACCACAGGTTGAAGTAAAAAATTATTTTCCTCGAAAATTTCTTGTATGGACAGTTTTTTTTCCCTAGCAGGTATTTAGAATTTTCATTTGGAAAGTACTCCCAACATATTCTAGGCTAAAAATAGAGTTGCCTAATATTTCTTTTTGAATTCTTGCGAACATTTGAAATTCACTTTTAAAAAAACTGGCAACGCTGTAAGATGGCGAGATGGATTTTAAGCCCTATTTTCATGGCAGCCACTAGAGATGGGCAAACTGAAACACGTAACTGTTTCGAAACAAATGAAACAGTACAATGTAATGTTCCGATACGTTGTTTCGAAACAGTGAAACAGTTTGTGTTTTGTATTCTAATAAACCTACACATTTTATCATCTTGAATGTCTACTGTATAAGTATGCCCATATAAACACAAATGAGGTGCGAGAGCGCTAATCATGTCGCAGAAAGTATGAAAATATCACTTAGGCGTCTTGGCAGTTTCGTATTTCCTGCAGCAAATGCGCTGCTTTCGTGTCGCGTGACTTTCATACTTTTCAATTGGCTGAGGACAGCCATAGCTGAAGACAGAAGAACCACCACGAACGGAACTGGAGGTGGGCGCAAACTGCAGGAACACACATTCCGTTAGTATGGGTAATATACCCATCCTGATAATTTCCATCTACACAAGGGGAATCATTGTGGATAATAGGCACAGTGACTATAGACTCGCAAATAACGCCAAATAATTCGAATAAATAACAAAATATAACAGAAAATTTTTTTGTCTTTCAAGGTGTTTCGAACCGTTACTATAAATTCACCATGTTTCCCAGCCCTTCCCGTACACCATTACACTATGAGTGATTTGTCAAAGAGATTGCTTGCAATTATACCTACATCAAATTTATGTATATGTCTAATAACTGTCACTCTACGCCTTTTTTTAATTCAAAATGTTGTAGGCTTACTTGCGTTTCTTAATATGATTACTGTACATGAACAGAGAAGCGTATGTTATAAAAAAAGTGTAATTTAACTGAATGATTTTCACATATTTATTATTTTGAATGTGAATAGTATGCGTTGTTTTATTGTTTCGTTAGTGTTTATAAAGCAGATGTTACGCCATTTCGAAACAGGACAGTCAGCTAGAAACGAAGCTTTATTTTTGGATATCTTAAGCTTCATGCTATTGCTTGTCAAAAAGATTTCGACACTCTTGAAAGAGTTTCATGAAGTGGTATGTTGTGTTTCAGTACCTGTGCCGAGCCCGAATCTCGTCCGACACAGAGTGGAATGAAACATCACTGTTTCGATACAGTTAGTCCGTTCCAGGCACAGGTGGACTGAAACAGCCTTATTTTGAAACAACGATACAGTTTCTGTGTCTGGCTCGAGATCGTATCTGGTCCGACACAGGGGCGGAATGAAACATCACTGTTTCGAAACAGTGAACCACAACCGTTCCGAAACACTGAAACAGTTCCACGTGTCGATACACTGTATCGAAACATAGAAACAGTGGCCAAGTCTATCAGCCACTATAGTAAGGAGACAGGAAGCAGGAAAATGTGGGCGCGTGTACTAGAATTGAGGATAGGAACTGTGCTGACACAAACACGAAAGCTGACACACCTTTAGTTACACGTTAGCAGGAACAATAATTTCATATTACATTTCATTCCGTTTATGAAGACAGTTATAATTTAAAAGGCAAACTAGTTTACAGACAAAAACACATTGTTTGAAATTCGGATCGGTGTAAGTCAAGAAGTTTGTTGATGACATACCTCCTGGATGCTAGCGTTGTTCCGTGTTCTTACAGCATTTCACTTCATTCCTAAGACTCTGCTGACTGGGTTCGCATGCATTCATGTCGCTCTCCAGTCGCCTCGTACCAGACTGATGCTAAGCAACGATGTGGGCCGCTGAAGGGCCTCTACATTGTTGACAACTGCGTCACGACGCGATATGTTGTTTGCTCAAAGAGGATATGCGGAAAAGAATCACCGAACACGTAAGGAGACTACCCAGAGAAACAGCGGGTTCTTGGACGACCGGGCCATTGCCCCGAGCATGAGATGAGATGCCTCTAGACTCCAAAAATGAGCCAAAATGAATATCAGAATGAAAATTGGAACGATTACCAAAATCTGTCAAGAGAAGCCTTTCGCTATAGTAAAATGATGAAAGATCGTTCGGAAATGATTACGATTTATAGATATTTACCTCCTTTACACAGGTTAAAGATCAGTCCGCATGAGAATACGAGCGTCAGTTAACTGAGCATATAGAACGAAAGAGACCATATGTCAGCAAGTGTTTCGACCAAGGCTATGAAGGGGCATCTGTCAGTGTCGTATACAAGAGTGTGCGAAAAATTTAGTCCTTAAAACTGCGGTGGAGGCTACGAGGCTAATCAGGAAGAAACCTGTATTTCCAAACAGTTGGGAACATCGCACTGTGTGGTCATGGCATGCTACTGTGGTAGGACTTAGGATCTTGTTCTGCGATTACTTGCAAGATAAGTAAAAAAGAATCAGATGCGTTGAGCTGGAAGATAAGAAACGATGTACACACAAGAAGAGAGATTCATTGATTTTTCTAAAGGCTCTCACAAACATGATCCGTAACAGTAAGAAATGTATTGAAGGAAGTGTAGCAAAAGGTCTTAGAAACATAATTTTACCCTTTTCAGCTAGAATTAATTCAGCACATAAGGCTCTGAAGTCTGGCTACGTTACAGCTGAAAATGGCGTCTTAGGAACGTCGGTGTCAGGAATCTAGATGTAGGATAACGGTTGGCGTTCCGTCGATCGTGTCTTTCTCAAAGAAACCGTCTCGGCATTTGCTTTGAGCTATTTGGGGTGAAATCAATGAAAATCTTACACTGGATGGGCGGACGGGGCTGTGAATCGCAGTCCTCACGCAGTCATATCTGACCACTGCGACATACTGCTTCGTTGCTCTCAGAAACAGCTAGCCTAAGAGGGTGGTACGACAAATTACTTGACAAAAGTTTCACGATATGTGAAAACTGCGCCATTGAGTGTAAATTGCCAAACAAACAAATTAGAGGGTGACATATCCCGTAACACATTTTTATCCAAAGATTGCCAACATTTATTCGCAACTAAATACCTGGTTTCAAGGATTGAGGTCTTTTATGGACACACACGTAGCAATAGCGTGGTTAACGGGATTAGTCGCGGGAAGGGAAGTGCCAATGAAGTGTAAGGAACTGCTGTACAACACGTACTTTACACCGACACTGCCATTTGCCAAGGAGACCTGGACACTGTCAAGAAGAAAGGAGAGTAGAATCCAAGCCAGTGAAACAAGATTCCTGAGAAGCATGTTAGGGAAAACAAGGGGTGACAAAATAGGAAATCAACATGTCAACTGGACAGAGAAACTGAAAGAGAGGAAGACTGGTTAAAATGGTTTGGACATGTGAGGGGAATAGGAGATTGACTCTAGCATTCGTTTTGGTATTCTTCAAAGTTTGAGGACGAGAGGGAAATCTAGAGCACAATGGATTGACTGTTTATAGAAGACTTAGGCAGAGGAGACTGAAGAAGTAACTTCCACACACACACACACACACACACACACACACACACACGAGCGCGCAAGACTTTCGTAGACTTTATGCGGAATTTGCGGAATTAGCCCAACATATGCAAAGCTACAGTCGTTGGAAAACAGCGCTTTCATGGAGCGGACAATATATTTTTTAAAGTCTACGTTTTGCCATGAATTAGGCATTATTACCTGATTTTAAAGTACTGTCAGTAGGTGGAGAGTGGCGCGAATCTCCATGGTACTGTTTGACTGGCGACAGAGTGTACAAGAGATTTTGAAAAATCTTAGCTGGCGGAGCTCTGAGAAAAACTCGCAAATTTAGTATGTGAAGAACAGTCAATTACATGTTCTACATGAAATAGTGGATCCCAATCTTTCTTAGACCATTATCCCTAAAGTGGCCGGCACGAATATAGGGCTTCAAGGTCAACTCGCCGTCTTACAACGTTGCCAGTTTTTTATAGTGATAATTTCAAATGTTCGTAAACATTCAAAAAGAAATATTGGGCAACTTTTTTTTTAGTCTAGAATATGATAGAGTACTTTACAAAAGAAAATTGTCAGTAGCAGCTAGGAAAAAAACGAAAACTAACGTTAGAAGAAAAATTGTCGAGGAAAATAATTTTTTACTTCAAACAGAATCACTAATGTAATTGGACCGAAAAAAAAAATATATGATCATCCTCAAAGTTTACAGATGCATATGCTGCGTCTTTTATTTCGGAAACATAAAAGTATTCTGAGATAAAAATTAAAATATTATAAAAGGTGTGAAACTGTGCCGACTCCGTAGCAAAAAAAGTAGTCGCTGATGAATTTTCGTTCTGTAGGACTGCGAAGAAACTTCCCGTAAGAAAGTTGTTAAGAAAACTAAAAAAAATTTTTTTGGTAACATTTCAGACATCATTATTGTATCGTATCAGGCACAGAGGCAAATTACTTCCGCAATATTCCGTGCGCAGCAGCGCGTAGGTCGTTGTAGGCCGTCGCCAAGAGTTTTGTTTGGAAGGTTCGCTTTAATATGACTGAGAATATTCCCTACTTCATGAAAGATATTTTACTGGCTGCTAATACATATCCTTCGTCATTGCATCCATTACTCAAAACGCCAATATACGGTACGCAAAAGTAATTGTAGTTATTTTGAAGCCAATATTTTCACTGAAGTCTTGCAAAATATTTGTTCGAAAGGTTTTGTGAAACCCAAGTTTTATCTAAATTTGCTGTAAGCCTAGTATTCTCAGCACACAATACGTGCTTGGTACACACAACCCTCGTTCTTATTACTGCAATGCCCCTGTTGTGGTTTACAAATTTCGTCCGTCATTACAGTTTCTGAATTAAAAACCAAGTGGGCGGAGAAGACAGTGCATTGAAGTGACTGGCCAGAATAATCAATTTTATCATTGACATTACCCTGTATTTCTCTAGCCATCGGATACTATCCTCTGTCATTCTAAAGCAGTATAATTCTTTGTTCTAGTTGCTTTTTTTTCCTTCTTAAAGTCGTCAAACATTGATTTCTATGCTCTTCTCAGAGAATCAGAACAGGTGCTGGGACTGTTCTGATGCTACTGCACTGTGTATATATGAAGGGCTTACTTCAGTAGTGGTACAAGTCCATTTTTGGTCATTCTGAGATACAGAGTCCTAAACTTAATGAGCGCTGAAAAATCTGCATTTGAGACACCAGAAATATTCAGGTATATGGCTTGTTGCTAGATTTGAATCTTTCTTTCTATTTGTTTGTTTGTTTTCATTAATTTCAGCAGTATTATAGGCATAAAAGTGGAGGTAATGGAGCTGTATCACTATTGAAATAAAATAAATGGAACATTGTACATAAACCTGTTAATGTGTCACTTTCATTAGTGTTAGGGCAATGTTTATGTTGCTGTTTTGCCCACCACACGTGTCACTGTAAGTAACTACCCGTTTTTGAAAAGTGACACAATTTTCTATGTGTTTCAATAAACGGGTACCATTTCCTGTGAACCCGTTGATCCAGATGTTTCATCTCAAAAATATGTATAGATTTTGCGGTCAGTTAAATTGTGGCAACCAAAATTATAGACGTACATGTTTGGTTTGGAGTACGATATCAATGTTGTCAGTTTAGGAAGTGCAAGCGCTTTTTGCAGGTCAAAGATAAACACGAACACCTGGGAATCTGCCACTTCACTACATGATGTGTCTGTAGCCACTGCTGTTCTTGCAGCTTCAGCCCTCCTAAGGTGAAGCTCCTTTTCAGTTTGAAACCTTTTCTTCTGCATTGGTAGCAGTGTTCATTTCAAAGCTCAATTTGCCACAAAAAGAGCAAGTGTCTTTACTTGGTGGGCGAAACGACAGGTTGAAGTCTTTGTTAAAGATTTTTCGATAGATGTGCTCCCCCACAATTTCTTTATTCTGAGATATGCATTTATCTTTGTACAAATCACACATTTTGGCCACACATTGCTCAGGATTTAAAAACCTTTTGTGGGGATTATCCTTCCTTGCATAATGGCTCTCGGAAACTGGAAAGCTTTTGATGTGTTCCTTTACATCATTGATCAGACCTTCCTGTACAGAGAATTTGTTCTGATGTTTGCCCCTTCCATCCTTGCTTTTTGTTGAAAGCCTAGAGTCGTCCATTAGAAATGTCAAAAGTATTCAGGAAAAACTCCTTGCATAGTATTGCACAGTTTCCGTTCACATGTAATCGATATTCATAAATACAGCTTTTCTGAGATACAGCTTTTCTTGGTTGTCGACGGTTAACTGAATGATACGTGCATAAACCATTCAGATAACGATTTTGGCGACTAATGTCTCCCATAGCCCAGAAATTGTCAAATAACTCTTCCTCATCCTCTGAAATTTTATTGAAACATTTACGTTCACACCTGCAGTACACATTGCGAAATGTTTTTGGAGGAATTATTTTACCAGTTGCTGTGACGTATAACTCCCCAGTGTTCCTTTTACTCTTTCTAACATGCTTTTCATGTGTGTCCGTTTTCCTTGCACCCTTCTTGCTTCGAGTACGCTTCCTTTTTGTTTGCATATTTGCGGCTGCACAGTTCCCACAGGCATCAGTAACAGTCTCCTGTTGCACTTTCATTGGAAGTTTCATCGTCATCGGTACTGGTATGTAGATAGAAAGTAACACAAGTTATGATTTATACAGCACCATATGATTGAAAACACATGTATATGTGAAATAAATTAAGATGGACACCCTCATTTTCCATTGTTACTGTCAACGCGACCTTCATTCTCTCATTCCTTTTTTGGAACAAAATGTCTATAATGCTGAGGGAAAAGTAAGTAATTTTTTTTTACCTGCGATCGTTTGAAAATATGGAACATCAGTTGTATCACAGTCATTTGATAATGCACTTGAATCCATCATCTTCGCGAGAAATAGCAACACGCTGCAATGCACTAAAGCACACGGATTGTACCACTACTGAAATGAATTCCTGTTTGCTTTCTCTAATACGTCAGCATTGAGGTGCTCTCAGTTGGCAGCAGGACATAGCTGGAGCTGTCCCACAACGCAAATAAATTAAAAACGACTTGTGTGAGTACTTACGTGAGGATAACTTCACTTTATTTATTTTTTAAGTGGACTTGTACCACTACTGAAATAAGCCCTTCATATACAGTCGATACGGAGGCACCACAACGGTTTGTTATTTTATGAAGTGCATTACCCTTACTATGAAACAGCCAGTAAATCCTTCTATGAAAAAAGTAGCTAAATTTCGAATGTACAAGTAAACCGAATGCAGTAAGATTATATCCGAATGTAAAGACATTCGATACAGGTTTTTAGGAAAAACTGTTGTTAATTAATGCAGAATTGACTATCTTATTTTAATAGTTACTGTCGAGTAAACTAATGACCACCACTTCCGACAAATTTATCAGACGTCTACTGTAAGGGAAAAACATTCGCAATATGTCCTCTATAACTGAAATGAATAGACAAACATTTAAATCAAGTCAGCTTTTTACATAGACAGCACTTACCTAAACTGAAGGATCTTCTGGCTCCATGTCTTCAGATTCAGTGCCACATGTTTCAGCCAGGTGTATCATCACAGATTCCTCTATGGTGTCTCTTAAATCATGGTTCAAGAAATCAGTTTCTTGCAATGCTATTGCGTGTTTTACACACCTCTCCCAATCCTGCAGAGTAACATTGCCAAGAGTTTCGTGTGTTAGCTTCTCCATATCAGCAAATTTGAAAATAGCATTTCTTTTCGCTACTTCTCGCTTTACTTGGGCCCACATCAATGCAATGGGATTATAGTGGCAGTGATACGGTGGCAGACGGACCACTTGCGTCCCATTTCGTTTGCCAGTTGATCTAATTCGTAAGTCTTTTTGGCACCTGTGATTTCTTCCTTAGACAGGAGTTCAGCCTTCGTTTCATCGACTGATAATGAAACATTCTTTCTCTTTAACCACTCCATAATACCTGCCTTGCGCCAGTTTGAACACGCAGCTTTTCTATCTGAATGGAGTGGTAGCTGGCATTATCCATCGCGATCATTAACCCTTGCCGGCCGGAGTGGCCGAGGGGTTCTAGGCTCTACAGTCTGGAACCGCGCGACCGCTACGGTCGCAGGTTCGACTCCTGCCTCGGGCATGGATGTGTGTGATGTCTTTAGGTTAGTTAGGTTTAAGTAGTTCTAAGTTCTAGAGGACTGATGACCACAGCAGTTAAGTCCAATAGTTCTCAGAGCCATTTGAACCAATTAACCCTTCTTCCAGGGCAGACAACAGTCGAATAAACCAATTCTTAAAAACTTCTCCATTCATTTCTGAATGGTAATCGGATTGTCAAGAACTTTTCCCACCACAAAAAACAAGTTTGGCATCTAGTATGAAGCCTGTGGTTAATGAACGAGAGTGGGCGATAATTAATCGGCCACCTCTACTAGTAGGCACTTACAAACCTCTGTTTCCTTCGGAGTCGTGGCATATATACTTATTGGTGTGGTTCTGTGAAACCCAAGTTTCATGCAAGTGCACTAGAGGCCAGGTACCTTCACACGCAAGAAGTGCATTGTACGCCAAAAACTTCGCTCTTGCTGCTGCAATGTCTCTGCGATCCATCAGGAATTTCCGTCGATCATGACACTTCTTGAATCGGAAACCAAGGAAGTGGAGAAGACGAAGAACGGAGGTCTCTGAGCCCGAGTAATTAATTTTTTCACCGAGGTCAGGCCCTACTTTTTTTAGCCGTTGGATACTCTCCTGCGTCGTAATATGCAGATACCGTTCTACGCACGAGCTATTTGTTAAAATCGTCAAAGTTGGTTGCTTTCCGTTCACGTTCATATCCCTTTCTTGGAAAATACAAACTCATTCATGTAATGAGATTCTGCCAATGACACAGATTTGTTAATATGGCCTACAGTAGCCTTGGAGACACCACACGTCTTAGCATTAAGTTCATGAATTTGCGCAAAATTTAAGTTATTCCTCACTTCTTCATTGTCGGCCAGATCAGTAAAAAACTTTAGTACATTCGATATGATAATTTTCTGTTGTTTACGATGTCTTTCCGCACTTTACGCACACCGATCGGAGGAGTATTAAAAGTGGGCTGTTGCTACTGCATTGTTGTTCACCACCGAACACACGTCAAAGCACCTTTTTGAAGACAGTGAGACACTGAGATGAGACGTGAACACCCGATATAGCGCGGTAACACTGATCCTTCAGCTGCTCTGACCTACCGCACCGGTAACTGTACCTACACAACAAACTCGGCGGGCGAGGCAGCCCACAGCCCCTGCTGGCGTCAGGCAGCGGCCGTGACCTCGAGAACTCTAACTGCACTAAAGTGGTCGGCACGAAAGCAGAGATTAGCTAGTGCCCTTCCTCACCCCCCCCCCCCCTCACACCTCCCCTTGCCGTCTGTTGCTCTTTCATGGCACGCACATTGGTCTACACTTCCAAATAATAAAGTGCGGGACGTGAAAGCTCTTCCCTGTGCTTGGATCTCCTCCTCCCGAACTCCTCGTCGGGAGGAGGTAATTTTAACGAGACTCCGGATAGGGCACTGTCTTTTAAGCCATCGACATCTTTTAAGTGGCGATCCTCCCCCACTTTGTCCCCACTGCTCTCAACTGTGGACGGTGAGATACCTTTTACTTGAGTGCCCCTATTTTACTCCGCTACGCGCCCGTCTACAACTGTCACCTTATATATCTTCCATTTTAGCAGACGACACGCGCTCGGCCGATCGCGTCCTCGAGTTTATTCGTGTCAGTGAGATGACGTCGGTCATTTGAAGCTCTTTTTGTGGGAAAACAACCCCTCCCCCTTCTTTACTGGTTTTCTACGCTTTCCTTCTGTTTTTTAGTTTCTCCACTTTTTGAGTTTCGCTCCCATTCCTGCTGATTTCCATTCTTGCTTTCTCTAAGCCACAGACTGGGCGCTAATGACCGTTTTGCGCCCTAAAACCATAACAAAAAAAGTGGCGATCCGATGGTAGGGTGTGGGTATGGCGAATGCCCGGTGAACGTCATCAGCCAGCGTGTGCAGTGCCGACAGTAAAATTCGGCGGCGGCGGTGTTACGGTGTGGTCGTGTTTTTCAAGGAGGGAGCTTGCATCCCTTGTTGTTTTGCGTGGCACTATCGCAGCAAAGACCTACATTGATGTTGTAAGCACCCTCTTGCTTCCCACAGTTGAAGAGCAATTCGGGGATGGCGATTGCATCTTTAAACACGATCGAGCACCTGTTCATAATGCACGGCCTGTAGCGGAATGGTTACACGACAGTAAAGTCTCTGTAATGGACTGGCCTGCACAGAGTCATGACCTAAATCCTACAGAACACCTTTGGGTTGTTTTGGAACACCGACTTCGTGCCAGGCGTCACCGACCGACGCCGATACCTCTCCTCAGTGCAGCACTCCGTGAAGAATGGGCTGCCATGCCCCAAGAAATGTTCCAGCACCTGATTGAATGTATGCCTGCGAGAGTGAAAAGGACTTAAAAGTTCGTGGCGCCCTCCATCGGTAATGCTGGAATTCAGTATGGTTTTGGCCCACCCTCAGCCTTGATGACAGCTTCCAGTCAGGTGTCCCGATGCTTCTGATCAAATAATGTATATACATCTTGACAGTGCCGGCCGCGGTGGCCGAGCGGTTCTAGGCGCTTCAGTCCGGAACCGCGCGACTGCTACGGTCGCAGGTTCGAATCCTGCTTCGGGCATGGATGTGTGTGATGTACTTAGGTTAGTTAGGTTTGAGTAGTTCTAAGTTCTAGGGGACTGATGACCTCCGATGTTAAGTCCTATAGTGCTCAGAGCCATTTGAACATCTTGACAGCCATTAAGATCGTTTTCATTCCGGAGGCACTTTTCTATTGTCTATCGTTGACAGTGTATACTAAGGTGACAAAAGTAATGGGATAGAGATATGGACATACACAGATGGCGTTAGTATCGCGTATACAAGGTATAAAGGGTCAGTGCATTGGCGGAGCTGTCGCCTGTACTCAGGTAATTCATGGGAAAAGGTTTCTGACGTGATCGTGGCCACACGACGGTAATTAACAGACTCTGAACGCGCTGTAGCAGGTGAAGCAAGATTCATGGGATATTCCATTTCGGAAGCAGTGACTACGAGGTGCAGTGTCGAGAGTGACGAAAATACCACATTGCAGGTATTGCGTCTCGTCACGTACAACACAGTGGCCGACGGCCTTCACTTAACGACCGAGAGCAGCGACGTTTGCGTAGAGTCGTCAGTGCTAACAGACAAGCAGCACTGCGTTAAATAACCGCAGAATTAAATTTTGGACGTTTGACGAACGTATCCGTTAGGAGAGTGCAGTGCATCAATACTATATCTGCCAAGGTGGATGTGAATGTGTCTGATAGAATGGCGCCGATCATATTGAAACCTAGAACAGTAATCTGCCGTAATGCGTTGCTTACGTTGATGTATCTGAAGTTCCCATTTACGTTGCAGAGCCAATTATACACTCTGGGCCTCTTGAGACTTTCGAATAGTTGAGGCCGAGATGATGCACTTTGTAATCTCTCTAGCTGTGAAAAATACTCCAGTCACTGACAGGGGTGACTGTTGTGGATTGGCAAGACAGCCAACCCACTATAAGGAAGCCGAAAAGCACGCGTTTAAGCTCACGCAGGCTGGCGTGAGGTCTTGAACAGGACAAGGAATTGAGACTAGCAAAAAACGTACGTAGCTTCTGGAATACTTAACTTTAATCCATAATTGGTGAACATCGCTCTTGACGGTACATGTTTTACAGCATCAATAGTAACTGGTAATGGCGCTTTGCTAGGTCGTAGCAAATGAGGTAGCTGAAGGCTATGCTAACTATCGTCTCGGCAAATGAGAGCGTAATTTGTCAGTGAACCATCGCTAGCAAAGTCGGCTGTACAACTGGGGCGAGTGCTAGGAAGTGTCTCTAGACCTGCCGTGTGGCGGCGCTCGGTCTGCAATCACTGACAGTGGCGACACGCGGGTCCGACGTATGCTAACGGACCGCGGCCGATTTAAAGGCTACCACCTAGCAAGTGTGGTGTCTGGCGGTGACACCACAGTGACAATCAAAGCGATGTTGTCGAATACATATTGACAGCGTGTTATACTAGGGGCAAGTTATTCAGAGTGTTAGACATTTGACAGCTCCAGCTACTGAGGTTTCTTACGTAATAGTTCACTTATCAACTGTAAATAATTACTCAATAAACTCAAAATTACTCTACCGCATAAACATGAACTCAGCGAAGTGCTTCAGTCTACTCAAATATGGGAACGGGACAAGAAATGCGGGGGAGGTATAGCCCGTAAACAGAAAAGCTAGCAGCGCTTGTGGTGGTGAGGGAAGTCACCTTTCCCGGGAAGCCGCCGTACAGGATGAGTAAGAATCAACTTCCCCTCCAGTAGTGTAGAACAGTACGCAGAGATTTACGTAGGTTATGTCGATATGCGTTTCTACTGTTAATATTATATTAGTAACTCATATCTGTATTGCATGTAGCGTTAAGGCAGTCCTGCTTCACGTAGACATAGTGCATACATTTAATATTTTGGTCTTAAATCACTCCACTTAACAATAAGCAAACACGTTCCGGAGGTATTCTGCGTTTACTCGTGTTTCGCGAAGCGAAATGTAGTGTGAGGAGGGCTATGCGAGAGGCGTTCAATGAATTCGAAAGTAAAGTTCTATGTACTGACTTGGCAGAAAATCCTAAGAAATTTTGGTCTTATGTCAAAGCGGTAGGTGGATTAAAACAAAATGTCCAGACACTCTGTGACCAAAATGGTACTGAAATAGAGGATGACAGACTAAAGGACGAAATACTAAATGTCTTTTTCCAAAGTTGTTTCACAGAGGAAGATTGCACTGTAGTTCCTTCTCTAGATTGTCGCACAGATGACAAAATGGTAGATATCGAAATAGACGACAGAGGGATAGAGAAACAATTAAAATCGCTCAAAAGAGGAAAGGCCTCTGGACCTGATGGGATACCAGTTCAATTTTACACAGAGTACGCGAAGGAACTTGCCCCCCTTCTTGCAGCGGTGTACCGTAGGTATCTAGAAGAGCGTAGCGTTCCAAAGGATTGAAAAAGGGCACGGGTCATCCCCGTTTTCAAGAAGGGACGTCGAGCAGATGTGCAGAACTATAGACCTATATCTCTAACGTCGATCAGTTGTAGAATTTTGGAACACGTATTGTGTTCGAGTATAATGACTTTTCTGGAGACTAGAAATCTACTCTGTAGGAATCAGCATGGGTTTCGAAAAAGACGGTCTTGTGAAACCCAGCTCGCGCTATTCGTCCACGAGACTCAGAGGGCCATAGACACGGGTTCACAGGTAGATGCCGTGTTTCTTGACTTCCGCAAGGCGTTCCATACAGTTCCCCACAGTCGTTTAATGAACAAAGTAAGAGCATATGGACTATCAGACTAATTGTGTGATCGGATTGAGGAGTTCCTAGATAACAGGACGCAGCATGTCATTCTAAATGGAGAGAACTCTTCCGAAGTAAGAGTGATTTCAGGTGTGCCGCAGGGGAGTGTCATAGGACCGTTGCTATTCACAATATACATAAATGACCTGGTGGATGACATCGGAAGTTCACTGAGGCTTTTTGCAGATGATGCTGTGGTGTATCGAGAGGTTGTAACAATGGAAAATTGTACTGAAATGCAGGAGGATCTGCAGCGAATTGACGCATGGTGCAGGGAATGGCAATTGAATCTCAATGTAGATAAGTGTAATGTGCTGCGAATACATAGAAAGATAGATCCTTTATCATTTAGCTACAAAATAGGTCAGCAACTGGAAGCAGTTAATACCATAAATTATCTGGGAGTACGCATTAGGAGTGATTTGAAATGGAATGATCATATAATGTTGATCGTCGGTAAAGCAGATGCCAGACTGAGATTCATTGGAAGAATCCTAAGGAAATGCAATCCGAAAACAAAGGAAGTAGGTTACAGTACGCTTGTTCGCCCACTGCTTGAATACTGCTCAGCAGTGTGGGATCCGTACCAGATAGGGTTGATACAAGACATAGAGAAGATCCAACGGATAGCAGCGCGCTTCGTTACAGGATCATTTAGTAATCGCGAAAGCGTTACGGAGATGATAGATAAACTCCAGTGGAAGGCTCTGCAGGAGAGACGCTCAGTAGCTCGGTACGGGCTTTTGTCAAAGTTTCGAGAACATACCTTCACCGAAGAGTCGAGCAGTATATTGCTCCTTCCTACGTATATCTCGCGAAGAGACCATGAGGATAAAATCAGAGAGATTAGAGCCCACACAGAGGCATACCGACAATCCTTCTTTCCACGAACAATACGAGACTGGAATAGAAGGGAAAACCGATAGAGGTACTGAAGGTACCCTCCGCCACACACCGTCAGGTGGCTTGCGGAGTATGGATGTAGATGTAGATCGTGTACGGACTTACGAGGTGGAATCCAGAATTTTCGGGACTGGTGCTGCCATCTGGAAAGGAGTAGTATAGTAGAGCTTTGCATTGCCAGGTGGCGAGAACTGCATATCTGATGTGTCAGTGTGCGGAGTGGCGTTCAGCTGCGAGGACGTGCTGCGTGCCCACAGTGACTTCCGTAATACTCTGTGTTTGGTGTGTGGCGATTTTACGATGGATCCGCGAACGGAACAGCGCGTGTGTGTCACATTCTGTGCGAATTTCGGGAAAAGTGCTACGGAGACCCTTGCAGTAGTTCAAATGGATTTACGGTTATGACCCAGCTCTGTCTCTAGACAAAGCAACAGTGGTCCCAGTGGAAGAGCCCGGGCTCTCCGAGACCCAGAAAAGCGAGACAGCTGAAGAGCAAAGTGAAGAGCGTGATCATAGTTCTCTTTGATACCAAGGGAACTGGGCAGAGAGAATTCGTCCCACCCAAACAAACAGTGAATTCCGCGTACTACTGTGACTCGTTTCGACGGCTCCGTGAAAACGTGCTGCGTCGACGGCCCGAACTTGGGTGTCAAGGGAACTGGCTGCTGCATCACGATAGTGCGCCCTGTCACACGTCCTTGCTCACCAGGACCTTTTTGGCAAAAAACAAAATAGCGGTTTTACCCCACCCACCGTACTCGCCAGATTTGGCATCTTGCGACTTCGCGCTGTTCCCAAAATTGAAACTCCAGTTGAAAGGCCGTCGGTTCGACACTGTAGAGAGGATTCAAGAAGCATCGCTGGCGGTGATAAACACGCTCAAAGAACAGGATTTCCAGAAAACGTTTGATCAGTGCAGAAACGCTGGGACCGCTGTGCACGTGCGGGTGGGACCTACTTAGAGGGTGATGGTGACCATTAGTCCAGAGGTACGGTTTTCAATAGATGGCAACACCAGTTCCAAAAATTTTGGATAGCACCTTGTATCTAGAGATAACTCGTCTTCTCTACACGCTGTCTGTATACTCCATTAGCTTTGAATGCAAATTAATTTTGATACAATGACTCCTGGTATAAACACCTAAATAGACAAAGTTGTTAAAATATATCAATCACTCTTTTTTTATTTTGCAAAAACAGACATAATGTCTTATGGGATAACAGCAATCAGTGATTTTATAATGTTACTTAAAATCCGTCTTGATTGCAATTTTTTTTTTAATTATTCATATGACCGGTTTCGGTTCATTCAGAACCATCTTCAGATCTGATATTTCAGTTACAGGAGTAACCCATCCAAATCCAGCAACTTTCACATGACCGGTCATATGAATAATAAAAATTTTTTTTTTTTATTTAGCATTTTGTTTGTATTTTGATGCTTGAAATAGTTACTAATTTTCATCTTGAAGTTCCACCTCCTTTTAGAGCTGACCCTATTGAGAAAAAAGATGGAAATAAAGGAATCTGAAATACTATAGGAGGTTTTTGACAACGATTATTCAGACGTTGCCAGTAGGAATGAAGATCTGCATGGGTGCTTGAATGAATACTCTGTGATTCTCAACGATTTCAGTGGCAGTGAGGTCATTAGATCTGTAAGGCGGCAGGATTTTAAAGTGATTCCGACGATTACGATGAAGGTGATTCTGTTGTAGCGAATGATCCGTTTTGCCATCACGTTTCCGAGTCTCACTCCGTCACTTGCTGTGCCAGTGCACGGGTAAGAGTCGGCCGCCGCCTCGAATGTGTTAATTTTATACCACTGAAACAGTATTTTTGATCATACGCGAAATGCATTTTAATACGCGGAAAGTGTTAGCCTGGGAGAAAAAATTAATAGGACCTTTTTGTAGAAAATTAAATGTAGTTTAATTTTGCGTTCAAAATATTTTCGCTAGAAGCTGCGATTTCACAATTATTCAAGAAAAACTTAAAAAAAGCACCCCTCCCCTCTCCCCCCCCCCCCACGCCAACGCTACCACCAGCGTTGCCGTAATTTAGTCTGACCAAAAAAGCCTATGAGCTAAAAAAATTATTTAATTATGAAAATGTAATTGACATACAAAATGTTATATCCCTGTAGTTACCCTTACACAAATTAGAAAGAGCCATCATATTTATTGAAGGCAACTATTTACTGCCACAAGAATTTATTTTATTGATATTGTGTTTCGACCGTTCTTGAAGTATAAGAATCACTTAAATAACATTTAAAGTCTAGAAAAAGCTTTAAACTGTTGTAGAATCGTAATGACTGTAAACTACAATTTAGTCAATTTCGGAAGCACGTAGAAATTTATAGATCTTCACTAATTTCTCAATTCTCTTCTCTTCTAGATTATTTCTTGATTTTTGACAAAAAAAGCCCATAGATTCTGTCATTCGATACAGTACTGTCAGGGAAAGAAATGATGCTTTTAACGAAATAAATCGTACTGGTAAGTTTACTTTTTTTTATTTTTTGCTGCTTTCGGCTCCATTCTCTTCCACAGTTGTCTGGATGGAACTGTGTTAAAATTGCATCAGAAAATATAATGGCAGGAAAATAATCAGAACAGGAAACATGAAAGATATAACAATTGTTGCAGTCCGCCCTGAATGCCTCTCTATGTGCCAGTTTGCTACAATTTGTTTTTGTTCAGCAGCTAATCATCCAACTCTGAATCATGTATCTAACATATTTGCAAGATAGTGAAATGGTTGTAGTACTCGTTCGTTTCGTTTTTTTCAATTATGTTCTTATAGGGTTCCAAATGACAACGTTCTAAAAAAATTTATCCATAGTTCCACAGCTTGCGCAGTATTTGTCGTGTCTGCTTAGAGGAGGCTCAGGATTTAGGGGAAAAAAATCTGGCAATTGTCAGAGATGATGACTGCGTCTTTATACACTACAACATTGCCCAAGATTTTGCTAATGTCAGCAAGGACTTCTTCAGAGTGCCCTGTTACAATTTCTACATATTTATAATAAAGTAGTTGAAATAATGGATTAGTGTTTCGAATAGGTTAATCATAACAATTTAAATTTGACTATTTAATTGCCAGTACAAAAAACCTCATAAAACCCAACAAAAATAATGAAAACCCAATTTAACTCGATGGGTTGGTTTTTAAAAGTACCTGGGGTTTTCTCAACCCTGATCACACCCAACGGGCAGTATTTTTAGTTGTCCATGACACTCAATCCCACTACTGTACAAACATTTTCGACTACACGGATTTTTTCCCCTGATTTTCCTTCGTTAACTGCATTAAAGTACATATAAATAGCGCAAAGTATCTACGGCTGGGCAAATTGTCAGGTACAACGGTAGTATAGTACGTACACAATCCTTCCTCGTGTATCTGTCGGTCTGTATTAGAAAACTGTATCGAAATCCCTCAAGTAGTTCCTAAATTAGCCTTCGCACACAGGAAAATGCGACAGGGGACTTTAAGTTAATAATATGGATAGATGTTCCTAACTCGCAAACTAGAAGTTCCGAATGTGACCATTATTTGCTCTCGTAGTGTTGGTGCCTACTCTACAGATTACTTTCTGTACATCGATGTGAAATACGTGTTTCATGACCTGTTTATGTAGAGTTTAAACTTTTTAAACGCTACCATCTTTACGTTACGCTCAGTTATTTCAGTACATTCGTGTATCTAGAAATGGATTTATATCTTTTCAAGAAAGTTTCCACTTCAAAGATTATAAGCTGACGTTTGGTAACGAGAGCAGTGAAACACAAAGATCTAAAACAGCATCTACTGCTGTGTCTGTATGACGCACGTTGCTGTACACACAGGTGCACAAATCGCTTCTAGGCAGCAGTGCACGAAGCGGGCCTACTTCCACGCCTTGCGCTGTGTAGGATCCCGCCTCCGGCGCTCGCCGTTGAGGTCGAAGAAGCGGGATGCTGCCACGGACACGGGCCACTGCGAGGCCGCCCGGGGAACCACCTGCTGCCGCTCCTCCTCCTCCTCCTCCTCCTCCTCCTACTTCTTCTTCTTCCTCTTCTGCTGCTGCGTCACAGCGATGACGCGCACGGCGGCGGTTGCGAGATTTCGATGCCTACACTAAGCTCCGGATCTTCTTGTAGTAGTAGATCCGAGCATCAGCTGTGTTGTCCGTTCGACTATTACACTACTGGCCATTAAAATTGTTACACCAAGGAGAAATGCGGATGATAAACGGGTATTCATGGGAAAAATATATTATACAAGAACTGACAAATGATTATATTTTCATGCAAACTGGGTGCATAGATCCTGAGAAATCAGTACCCAGAACAACCACCTCTGGCCGTAATAATGGCCTTGATATGCCTGGGCATTGAGTCAAACAGAGCTTGGATGGCGTGTACAAGTACAGCTGCCCATGCACCTTCAACACGATGCCACAGTGCAACAAGAGTAGTGACTGGCGTATGTGGCAAGCCGATTGCTCGGCCACCATTGACCAGACGTTTACAATTGGTGAGTGTGTGCTGTCCAGGGCAGGAGTCGAACATTTTCTATATTAAGAAAGGCCCGTACAGGACCTGCAACATGCGGTCGTGCATTATCCTGCTGAAATGTAGGGTTTCGCAGGGATCGAATGAAGGGTAGACCCCCGGGTCGTAACACATCTGAAATGTAACGTCCACTGTTCAAAGTGCCGTCAATGAGAACAAGAGGTGACCGAGACGTGCGACCAATGGCACCCCATACCATCACGCCGGGTAATACGCCAGTACGGCGACGACGAGTACACGCTTCCAATGTGCGTTCACTGCAATGTCCCCAAACACGGATGCGACCGTCATGATGCTGTAAACAGAACCTGGATTCATCCGAAAAAATTAAGTTTTGCCATACGTGCACCCAGGTTCGTCGTTGAGTACACCATCGCAGGCGCTCCTGTCTGTGATGCAGCGTTAGGGGTAACCGCAGCCATGGTCTCCGAGCTGGTAGTCCATTCTGCTGCAAACGTCGTCGAACTGTTCGTGCAGATGGTTGTTATCTTGCAAACGTCTCCATCTGTTGACTCAGGCATCTTATTGGCATGGCTGTAACGGATCGTGCACCCAGGTCTCTATCCCTGTCATCTCGACTGCTAGTTATAGGAGGCCGTTGGGATCCAGCACGGCGTTCCGTATTACCCTCCTGAACCCACTGATTCCATATTCTGCTAACAGTCATTGGATCTCGACCAACGCGAGCAGCAATGTCGCGATACGATAAGCCGCAATCGCGATAGGCTACAGTCCGACCTTTATCAAAGTCGGAAACGTGATGGTACGCATTTCTCCTCCTTACACGAGGCATCACAACAACGTGTCACCAGGCAACGCAGGCCAATTGCTGTTGTGTATGAGAAATCGGTTGGAAACTTTCCTCCTGTCAGCACGTTGTAGGTGTCGCCACCGGCGCCAACCTTCTGTGAATGCTGTGAAAAGCTAATCATTTGCATATCACAGCATCTTCTTCTTGTCAGTTAAATTTCGCGTCTGTAGCACGTCATCTTTGTGGTGTAGCAATTTTAATGGCCAGTAGTGTAATTGCTCCATTATTCGTAAAATTTGACGAGAACTCGTCCAGTGAAACCGTCGTTACACCTAGCCTACCCAGGGAAATGTTACAGGTCCTCGGCTGTTGTTAATCTATATAATCGATTTAGGAGACAATCTCAGCAGTCTCTTAGATTATGTACTGAGGATAGTGTCGTTTATCTTGCAGAATAACCTTCAAATGACTAAAACGAATTACAGAATGATTTAGAGAATTTATTCTGAAAGTTGTGAAAAGTGTCTGTTGACACTAAACAATAAAAATTGAGGTTTTCCAGTCGAGTACTAACAATTTCCGCTAACTTTCGGCTGTGCGATAAATAACACAAATTTCGAGGTTATCGAATCGATTAAATACCTAGGGATTAAAATTATGAACAACATAAACTGGAACCGTAATAATAGGAAATACTGTGGGGAAGGCGAACCGAAGATTGCGTTTTGTTAGCAGAATATAAAATGGTGCAATGGTGCAGAATATAAAATGGTGCAAGCTGATCGAGATTCTGAAAAAAGTAGGGGTAAGCTATAGGGAGAGACGGGTCATATACAATATGTACAACAACCAAGAGGGAATAATAAGAGTGGACGATCAAAAACGAAGTACTCGTATTAAGAAGGGTGTAAGACAAGGCTGTAGCCTTTCGCCCCTACTCTTCAATCTGTACATCGAGGAAGCAATGATGGAAATAAAAGAAAGGTTCAGGAGTGGAATTAAAATACAAGGTGAAAGGATATCAATGATACGATTCGCTGATGACATTGCTAACCTGAGTGAAAGTGAAGAAGAATTATATGATCTGCTGAACGGAATGAACAGTGTAATGAGTACACAGTATGGTTTCAGAGTAAATCGGAGAAAGACGAAGGTAATGAGAAGTAGTAGAAATGAGAACAGCGAGAAACTTAACATCAGGATTGATGGTCACGAAGTCATTGAAGTTAAGGAATTCTGCTACCTAGGCAGTAAAATAACCAATGACGGACGGAGCAAGAAGGACATCAAAAGCAGACTCGCTATGGCAAAAAAGGCATTTATGGCCAACAGAAGTCTACTAATATCAAATACCGGCCTTAATTTGAGGATGTACGTCTGGAGTACAGCATTGTATCGTAGTGAAACATGGACTGTGGGAAAACCGGAACAGAAGAGAATCGAAGCATTTGAGATGTGGTGCTATAGACGAATGTTGAAAATTAGGTGGACCGATAAGGTAAGGAATGAGGAGGTTCTACGCAGAAACGGAGAGGAAAGGAATATGTGGAAAACACTGATAAGGAGAAGGGACATGATGATAGAACATCTGCTAAGACATGATGGAATGACTTCCGTGGTACTAGAGGGAGCTGTAGAGGAAGACATAGATTTGAATACGTCAAGCAAATAATTGAGGACGTAGGTTGCAAGTGCTGCTCTGAGATGAAGAGGTTAGCACAGGAAAGGAATTCGTGGCGGGCCGCATCAAACCAGTCAGTAGATTGATGACCAAAAAAAAAAATAAAAAAAATAGCAGAACACAAAGAAGATGCAACAAATCCACTAAACGGAAGGTCTGCACAAAGTTCGTTAGTCAGTATTACCGGGCAGTGTGAAATCCTTACCAGATACAACTGACGAAAGTCACCAAAAAAGTTCAAGGGCGGTTACATCGTTTTGTACTCGCATTATCGCGAAATAGTGGAGACAGTGTCACGGACATGATACGCGAGTTGGGGTGGCGATCATTGAAATAAAGATAGCGGTGAGATCTTTCCGCAGAATTGCAGGTACCATCTCTCTCTCTCTCTCTCTCTCTCTCTCTCTCTCTCTCTCTCTCTCTTCCGAATGCAGAAATGTTTTGTAGAGTCTCACCTTCATGGGGAGAAATGACCAACGTAATAAAATAAGAGGAATCTGAGCTCATACGGGAAGATTTAGGGTCTTCATTTTTCTCTCGTGCTATTTGAGAGCTCATACGACGAAAGCTCGCATCGAGCGAAATTGGGACGCGTAGAAAGTATAGATACTTCCAATGTTTAGATTTTTAAGTTTGTTTCCGAAACATTCGTAACTAAGTCCCTGATTATACCGCCTTCCTGGAAAGCTATAGCGCTCAAATTATACTCGGAACCGAGAGCTGAATGAAACCACTTTCCAGTGATGAAGGCAGTTTCATGGCCAACGATGTCCCCATAGAGGAACCAAACAGTCTCGTCGCCTTTTGTCCTAACCCCATCTGCATATCATGAAGGCAGAGAGAAACGGGAAAATAAAAGAAAACTCATTGAAAACTCAAGATTTTAAACATGGCTGAAACAGCAAGTGGCTGTTATCATTTACCGTGAATAATTTCAACAAACAGTTGCAGGATAAAAATTTATTAAAATTCTTGACCACGACTTCGGTACATCTAAATATACCTTCATCAGAAGTAAAAAAACACCTGAACAGGAAGACACCTTCATTAGCAAAAACTTTGCATCGGAACTGAGAAAGAAGAAACACTATAGCTTAAGTAACTGTAAAATTACCAGAGTGTTAAAAGCACAAAAACTTTTAGTCACTTACTAAAATGACATCCTGCAGTGGAGATACATAAAACAATTGTGCCAAAAGCGTCGTCAGTAGTTAAAACATCATCTCCATTTATGCAACATAATTATGGACAGAGGGTTGATGCGAACACAGCATAGCATCATTACCTCACCTGTGAACTAACGTGAAGAGGGTGTGAAAGCCCTAGGGCAGACAGTTTCACCGAGAGAGGGCACTTGCGGTATGCACGAGACACTCGCGCACATTAAAACCCATGGATACATACATATGCACATCAAAATTATTATTAAGTTGTGCTAATTCAAACCTTCTGTCTTAATAAATAAAAGATACCAGAACCATTTAAAAACATCTACGTAAAATAAAAATCATGAAGCCAATTTTACCTGTGTCCTAGTGTCAAGCAGATGAAGCTTGCGCTACGGAACACATCTAACGAGAGAAGGCACTAGTGTTACGCGCGAGAATCTCGCTTAACTTAACAGATAAAATACATACTAGCGAAAACAACAAAAATGTTAAAGTAAACCGAAACCATCTCTCGTTGTGAATAAAAACATGGTCATTTAACCACACATACACATCGAAAGCCACCAACAGGAAACATCAAAAATACGTAAAATGCCAACAAGACAGGAAAAGCGCATCTCACCAGCTTCAACAGCCAAGAAAACTAACTTCTAATCAGCCAGACTATATTACATTAGAGCAAGGAGGGGTTTGAAACTGCCTAAAAAATTTTTGTTTATAAGCGTTTCATGTTCATTAAGAATAAAACCATCTTTTTGAGACAGGTGCTTGAAAATCTCTAATTCTTCCAGCAGGTCCAGTTTGCAACCCCTACTCGCTTCGTGAAGCAATTCTACGTCATCCAGTTTACGTGGCCTATGCTGTAAGAGCCATAAATGTTCAACAAACGTGGAATTATATACGTTTTCCCTATTTTTACCTAGCATGTGTTCTTTATACCTTACTTTAATAGGTCTACCTGTCTACAAAATTACTTGTAACGACTGCCCAAACTATTACATTGGACAAACTCCGGATTTAGTGCCAAGTTCTTCCCATGTCCCAATAGTATGAATCACTCTTTGTTTCAGGCTATTATTTACGGAAAAGGCAACTCTGTAACCGTATTGTTTCTGTAGAAGTCTCCTTATCTTGTATGATACGTTCCCAAAAAATGGAATAGAAATAAACTTATTACCCTCACTCTTTTTCGCCCTGTTATCTCCTAAGGTTGAACATTTTACAGCTGTTTTCTTCCTAACAATTTGGTCAATTAACTTAGGGTCGTATCCATTGTTAGTAGCTATTGATTTTAATAAAGATACTTCTTTTTCTAAACAGTCCTGTTCTAAAGGTGTGCTCACAGCACGATGAACTGCAGAATGAAAAAGGCGATTTTCTGTGTTTGAGGATGACAATCTGCTGGGGTAATATTATCAGAAAAAGTTTTTTTACGAAATACGTCGAAGCTAATTGTGTTATCAAATAACTTAAGTTTCAAATCAAGAAAATGGAGTTCTCACTCATTGTTTTGTATAGTGCTTTTTCTTTCTCAGTTCTTATGCAAATTTTTTGCTAATGAAGGTGTCTTCCTGTTCAGGTGTTTTTTACTTCTGATGAAGGTATATTTAGATATACCGAAACCGTGGTCAAGAATTTTAATAAATCTTTATCCTGCAACTGTTTGGCTGTTATCATTTACCGTTAAGAAATCATTGAAAACTGCTTACATAATTCAATGGAATAATCGATTCAAAAGTAATGTGGAGCAGCTCTAACTCTTAGCACAAAAAAGCACACAGGACAACCAGTGATACTCCTGTAGCAGGGAGCTACTCTCTCAACGGAAGACATGACCTTAATGGCGACAGAGTTGAGTGGCGAGGGAGTAGAGTATAAGGAAGGGAGCGTCATATGGTAGTAACACATGCCGAACCACCTGCCTCACCCACTACCAGCTTGCACGCTGAGAATTACCGTCTGCTACGCGTTGTCCCCATCTCATGACCCACCTGAAAAAGTCTCTCTCGTAGACGTAAGAGGTAACTCCAGGCCGTCCCTACCAGTTGCTGACTTCAATGCACACCACGTGCACGTGTCCCAGACGCCGGAGTTTTTCCAGAGCCTCGTTCTATCAGAAGACGCATATCTTTTGAACAGATATCGAGCAATGTATTTCATTTCCGCCGCGGACTGATTCTCGGCCGTCGACTTTCCTTTCCGCTCTACTGTTCTTTCTGATATTACAGAATGGAAGCGGAACTGGGATGCACGCAGTTGATTGCTTCCCTACCTGGATACACTTGCGAAGAGGAAGAGACCCTGAAAGGAATCCGCTGAGATGAATCCTCGGCAAGGAAACTGGACACTGACTAGGCAGTCACTAAGAGTTGAAAACAGAGATAGCATTCAGAAATAAACGGATCATAATAAAAGTATGATCTGCCATGAAGTTCATACACCAATACTACAGGGACAGACTGACCTCCAAGTGGCATTGCGAAGGTTAGGGGGCAGTCCGCCAGGAGAAAACCTGCCAGTCTTTCGGGATGCAATTGAAAAACACGACAAACTATTAAAGCAGAAAAATGTCGTGGCGTGAATTTTTGAAATCGATCAATCGGTGTACACCAGCCACAAAAATTTGATGGCTCAGGAGGGTCTCTAGTGAAGGAAAACCGACTGACGCTCCTGCCATAATGATCAATGGGATTATTTAACTCCTCCAGCAGATATAGCATAGGCAATGAGACTATTGCCACTGGTTGCCGCTCAGTGCCAACAAAGAGGCCTCATCCCTACACCCGAAAGACGGTGCAGTTGGTCATTGGATCAGACAACAAAGAAAAATGTGACTTGTACTTCTCTGTGGGGGCTCGAAATCACCTTGTCCGCTGCTACAGATGAAACACGGGATGTCCCGATACTTCACACCAATCATCCTCCTATGTATTGACAGAAGGGATATCCTGTGGCCGTATATGATTCCACCTTAGAACAATACTGAACCGCTTTGGGAAGGGTTGCCACCTACGGTAGGGTGTGAACGCCGTCCTCGTTGCCTCCCAACATGAACCGGCCGAAGTGGCCGAGCGGTTCTAGGCGCTGCAGTCTGGAACCGCAAGACCGCTACGGTCGCAGGTTCGAATCCTGCCTCGGGCATGGATGTGTGTGATGTCCTTAGGTTAGTTAGGTTTAACTAGTCCTAAGTTCTAGGGGACTAATGACCTCAGAAGTTGAGTCCCATAGTGCTCAGAGCCATTTGAACCAACCCAACATGAATATTAATATTGTCTCTGTCGAGACTGATGCGAGTTTCGTCAGAAAAGAGCGTTGTGTCCCACTGCTGCTTAGTCTACAAAGAGTAGTTTCGTGCCCCTCTGTGCCCGATTTAGAGATTCCGGTGTTCTCGTCCATAACCCCTGCTCTTGTAGCCTATTTCGCACGGTTTGTGGTGACGCCCACACTCCTGAAACTGTTTGGAACTGCCGCCGTAGATGCCCCGCACACCTGTTGTTTTTCTTCCGCGGCCACTGCTGTGACGATTTTCAGCTGACCCTGATGCTAGCAGCTTGTTCCAGATTCAAGACACATTACCTTGACTGACAGCGACATTAGCTGCAACTTCAACCTGTCTCATTCGTTCTCCATTAGAGGAACTATACGGAGCTTCTGATGATGCTACGGTATAGTCCAAAGCATCCTGAAAGAACACAACTCTCGTAACGGCACACAGCACGCAAAGTGCAATGTTTACGGGTGCCATAGACCGCACATACTGCCCCATCACGGCGGAAACATGGGGCTATACCGCTAGAGTTACATTACAAACAAACAAGTAAATGTATTGATAACAACTTACTTCTGGATCACAATGTTCAATATTAATATTTATACCCACAAACACGTTAGAAATCCAGATTGATGTACTTCTCACCCCCTAAAACTAGTGAAGGATGGTACATGGGGTGGAGGAAAATATGGGAACGTCACAAATGCAACCCATCGCCATGCCTAACACGATGTAAGTAACTCGTTGGCATTTACAACAGCTTCCTCTCGTCTCTGTATAGATAGTCTACTCCCGTCTGGTTTTCAAGGGATTTTTTACCATTGTTTCTGCAAAACGACAGCAAGTTCAGGTACCGATGACCGCACACACTCCTCTGCAAAGCATATCACGATGGCTCAATACTTCTGAGATCTGGTGATTGTGTCTGAAGGGGACGGGAGACAATTCATCCTCGTGCTCACGAAACCAATCCTGCACTATGTGCGCTGTGTGAATAGGGGACCTGTTGTCTTGGACCCAGGTACAAGCCGTGTACCCTGAGGGCCCTGATCAGATAAAAAGGCCACATAATCTTCAGCAGTAATACGATTTTGCAGAGCAACCCCGGGGGCCATGGAATAGCAATATATGGCTGTCCAAGTCATACCAGAACCACGCCAGGTTTCACTTGTGGTACATAAACTGCGCCAGAAGTTGGAAACAGTGTGAAACAAGACTCATCCAGCCAAATTTCTTTCTTCCTTTGCTCCATAGTCGAGGTTTTGCGGCTTTGACTCTACGTTTTTCTTGTGAAGGGCATTTGCATCACTAAAGAGTGGTCTGTAATTTAATCCTCACTTGTGTGATTGTTTAGCCAATTAAAATTTTACTTCAAGAAGTATGTTTCCGTTCTAGATAACATGATGCTTCTAGGGCAGCTGTACTTTCCTATTCAAACGGCACCTTGTAGGGTTATTCTTAGATATTAAGAGTGCAGAACACAACATAGAGGTACAGGCATGCAGCTTATGGGTACATCGAGTAAGATTACCAGTTACATTGTTATCGTTTTGTTCTAGGTGATTATTCCGTTACCAAATAGAAGGCATTTATATGAGTGTGTCGTGTCCATTCTTTCGGACATGTCTGAAAGTATACCACGCATTCATATGATTGATTCGCCTCGATGGGTCATGGATCCACTACCTTTAATGCGGATGCACAATTGCGTTGGACCTCCTGTGGGAATCTCAATGTAGAGAGCATGGAGGGGGCGGGGGGGGGGGGGACTGAGGATCGGTGGGAGTGGGGGTCGGCCAGGAGGCGAGCCGAGGCAGTCCACGCAGTTGCGATAAACACTGTGCCCAGATGGCGCAGTGGTCAACGCAAGTGCCTAGCAAGCAGGAGATCCCAGCTCAGAGTACCAGTCTGGCACACATTTCCACTCTTCGCCACTGATTCAGCATGAAGTCCCGATGCAACTGACATCAATATTTCCTTTCTCGGTCCCCCTCCCCCCAACTTTCACTTTACATAAAATAGAGGACATCCAACCAAGCAGTTTTATACAGCAGAATTGTGTCCGTCAAGGAAGTATCTTTGTCTTCACCATCACTATAAAATAAATAGCTGACACGGTTCAGTGAAGAAGTCTTCATTTATTGACGATTTTATGATTTAATGCTCCTCTGTCTTGCATCAGTAAATCATCAGCTACAATTGATGCTTCAGAGACTGGAGGATTGATAAAAAAGGGACAACTGATAAAAAAGTGGTAGGTAAAGCTGTCATTAACCCAAGGATTGGATAAGTCAGTTCACCTCCAACAGGGCTAAGCGCAGTAAAGCACTGTGGTGTTCAAACCAGTCATAGCGAGACCTTCAGTTTAAGTAGACGCTGAACCACGGTGGATTCCGCATTGTTAACGTTAACGAACGTTGCCAGAGATGAAAGAAGTGCTAAGTCACAGATAAAAGTACTATGACTGACCAGTGATCGAACCCCAGACCTTCGAATTCATAGTACCGGGCTTTACCACTGAGCCACATTCAGTACGCTCGTTGAAATTCCATACAACACATTTTAGAAGGACAACTGCGTTTTAATGGCACCGTTCCTCATTTTAATCAGTTGCCTAGGTCTCATATTTAACCAAAGACTCACATGGTTACCATACTTGCCGGACCTAGAAGAAGGAGAAGCAGTTATAGCAATTGTTGTTCTCGTGATTCTCGTTGTCGAGGTCTTCAGTCCAAAGACTGGCTTAATGGACTTATCCCGACTTTAGAAATCGATATGACCTGTGGCTACACCGGAGACAAAGAAAACAGAGATACTATGAAGTAAGAGCACTTAGTTTTAGTTACGTAAAACAGTGTTAATGGATAGATTTTAAAGTTTAAACAGATTTAGAACCATCGTTAAAGTAGGCTAAAGATTCGCAATACTCAGTGTGCGTTCTTTTGTTTCTGTTTCTGAAGACGGAGATGATGCCAGAGCAGTTAGTTCTAGTTCATCACTGAAAGCGCGAAGAGACTTTTTGTCAACTGGGCCGCCATTATCAGACATCTGGCATTACAATGCGGTGCAATTAACGTTACTATAATGTGGCTTACTTTGCATTATTATAAAAGTAGAAATATACTCTTTTGTGGATACGTGCGTGGCGGGCACGGGGCCCCGAGCTATTGCAGCCTTCCTTCTTTCCAGGGCTGCATTTCCTTCCCCTTCCCCTCCTTGCTCCTTTCCCCTCGCCCTCGCCTCTCCCTCTCTTGGTGTCCTTGCTTATGTTGGCCCCCGCTATCCTCCTCGTTCTGTTGGTTTTACAATTTGGCTTTGTTGCGTAATCACCTCCTCTTTTTGGCACTCCCTGGTCCCCCTCTGGGGTTTGACCTCCATTACGTAATTTCTCCTCCGTAGTGGGAGCAATTTGGGGAAGAGCACCTTACCTAGTGTCTCCGACGTGCGCCCTCCTAGTACATTCCACCTTTTCTTTCACGTCGTTGTCTGATGTTAGGGTGCATAGCCAGCACGGTAGCCAGCCCGTGTGGTGGGGTCGCTATGTACCCTTTTGGTTGAGCCCCCTGAACACACGGGGATCACACTTCTGATGCCTGAGCTGTGACCACCTCATGCAAGCCTTGGAGTGGTTGCTCGTCATCCTGGAGCATCGGAACTCCCGGCAATGGCCGCCGTGCCAGATGGCCCTTGCTGTGGCTGGGTGGCGCCCGTGAGGAGAGCCCCTAATCGGAGTGGGTGGTATCAGGGCAGACACCATGCAAATGAAACGCATACGGGTCCAGAACTCGGGCCGTTCTTCTGCGGCCGTCTCTCTGCGTGGAACTGATTCTTCTAGTCCTGCTTCTCTTGCCCCTTCGGCCTTCCCTTCCGTGGCTACCCCCTGGGAAGAGGGTCAGGCCCGTCGGCTAGGGGCGAAACCTTTCCCCCGTTATCTGGTTTGCACCAGGACTGATGGGGATACTTTCTGTGGTGTCACCGCCAGACACCACACTTGCTAGGTGGTAGCTTTTAAATCGGCCGCGGTCCGCTAGTATACGACGGACCCGCGTGTCGCCACTGTCAGTGATTGCAGACCGAGCGCCGCCACACGGCAGGTCTAGAGACACTTCCTAGCACTCGCCCCAGTTGTACAGCCGACTTTGCTAGCGATGCTACACTGACAAATACGCTCTCATTTGCCGAGACGATAGTTAGCATAACCTTCAGCTACGTCAATTGCTACGACCTAGCAAGGCGTCATTACCAGTTTATATTGAGATTATAAAGCCTGTACCGTCAGACCGATGTTCTCCAGTTGTGGATTAAAGTTAAGTATTCCAAGAGCTTCGTACTTTATTTATTAGACTCAACTCCATTAACTGTTCCAGACCTCACGCCAGTCTGCGTGAGCTTAAACGCGTGCATTTCGGCCTCCTCTAGCAACACGGTGTTGGCTCTTCTGTCAACACAATACTTTCACCAATACCAAACCTTTATTCTTTGTGGAACACATTGAAGACAAGTTTGGCGAAGTGGACTCCCTGAGCAACCCCCTGCGGGTCCGGGGATTAGAATAGGCCCGAGGTATTCCTGCCTGTCGTAAGAGGCGACTAAAAGGAGTCCATCACCCTCACGGGGGTAGTTAGCGCCTGCGTCCGGAGACGGACGGTTTCACGACCTATAATCTTGGTCTTTTTGGTTTCTCACTTCTCGTTTCTTCCTTCCTTTTGTTGGTTCCTTTCTTTGCTCTTCTCCACCTCACTGTCTTCCTTACTCTTTCCCTTGACTTCTCCTTGCCTTCTCATTGCCTTTTTCTTCTTGCCTTCTCATTGCCTTTTTCTCCTTGCCTTCTCATTGCCTTTTTCTCCTTGCCTTCTCATTGCCTTTTTCTCCTTGCCTTCTCATTGCCTTTTTCTCCTTGCCTTCTCATTGCCTTTTTCTCCTTGCCTTCTCATTGCCTTTTTCTCCTTGCCTTCTCATTGCCTTTTTCTCCTTGCCTTCTCATTGCCTTTTTCTCCTTGCCTTCTCATTGCCTTTTTCTCCTTGCCTTCTCATTGCCTTCTTCTCCTTGCTTTCTCATTGCCTTCTTCTCCTTGCCTTCTCTGGTCTCCGCCTCGGCGTTTGAGACGGTCTGTCCTCTTTCTCCCTCTCTCTTCTTTTTCCTCTTCTTCCTTCCTCCCTGTGCGTGTCTGAAGGCCGACCCACGCGTTCGCACGCGTAGCCGGTGACGGAGTAACGCGTAAGTCCCCGCCCTGGGTAGACATGTAAGGCACGTGCGTACCCCCTGGTAAAGGCCAGGCCCGGGGAGGGGTGATTGCCTGAGCTGATACCTTCTGACCATGCCGATTGGTCCCTCCGTCTGTTTCTCGGGAGGTGTGACCTGAGGTGTAAACATTCACCTAAGGCGGGAGTGCCCTCTGAGAGGGTCCCCACAAGGAAGGAGCGCGCCATCGGAGACGCTGGCAATCATGGGGGATTCCTCCGCAATGGATTCTACTCCATCGCTTTCGACTTCGACCCAAAAACGGAAACGTGACCAGCCAACAGTGACAAAAGTACTACCGCCTGCCCCACAGTTCCTCGTAGTTTCTCGATCTGAGGACGGAAAGGATTTTTCCTCTGTCAACCCTTTCGTTATTCAGAAGGGCGTAGATGCCATAGCCGGATCTGTCAAATCTTGTACCAGGTTGCGTAACGGTACCTTATTACTCGAAACTGAGAGTGCCTTTCAGGCACAAAAACTGCTTCGGGCCACACTCTTGTACACGTTCCCTGTCCGGGTGGAGGCCCACCGCACTTTGAATTCGTCTCGTGGTGTAGTCTATACTAGCTCCCTCGACGGATTGACTGACGAGGAGCTTCAATCTTTCCTCGCTGAGCAGGGCGTGACGGCTGTCCATAGGGTCATGAAAAAGGTCAACAATGACCTTGTACCGACCCGGACACTTTTCTTGACCTTCGATAGTGTTAAGCTGCCATCGCGCATCAAGGCGGGCTACGAGGTTATTTCTGTTCGCCCCTATGTCCCGACACCTACGCGCTGCTACCAGTGTCAGCGTTTCAATCACACTCGACAGTCTTGCTCCAATGCGGCTAAATGTGTCACTTGTGGCAGGGATGCCCATGAGGGTGACTGTCCACCTCCGTCTCCTCGTTGTGTGAACTGTCAGGGTGACCATGCCGCCTCCTCCCGCGACTGTCCTGTCTATAAGGAAGAACGCTGTATCCAGGAAATACGGGTCAAAGAGAAAGTGTCCACCTCGGCTGCTCGCAAGCTATTGGCTAGTAGGAAGCCCACGCTGCTCCCAGCGGGGAAATACAGTACTGTCCTCGCCTCTCCTCGGACTACCCGGGAGGTAGCAACCCAGACATGCGATCTGACCTTCAGCACCACGGTCGTCCGTTCGGCCAGCGCTAAGATCGCGCGGTCGACGTCTCCTCTTCCTCCCATCATCCCACAGACACCAGCCACTTCCTCAGCTTCTGCTAAATCGAAGACCCCGAAGTCAGATGCACGGGCCTTTAAGAAGGAACCATCCCGTGCAGACTTCCTCCGTCCCTCGACCTCCCAGCCTTCGACCGGTACTTCCACCAAACGTCCTTCTAAAAAGGCGCATAGGAAGCACAGTTCTCCTTCTCCGCCACGGCGCCTTTCTTCTCCTGCGCCACCCAGCGGTTGCCGCCCCAGGCCGTCATCCGTTTCGCCTGGCCGCACCGCTGGTAGCCGAACATCTGGCCGTTCACCGGCGGAGGAAGCTCCCCCTCCCGGCCATCCTCCCGAGATGGCCGATGACCCTACAGACCCCATGGACGATGACTGTCCGCCTACTGATAGCGGCGGCAGTGCTCGCTCGAAGCCAGGCCCTAAGCGGCCTTCGAGGTGACCCCTTCTCTCATCTTCCTTTTCTTACAATGGCACTTATTAACTGGAATATTCGCAGCATTCGCTCCAACCGAGAGGACTTGAAGTTGCTGCTCCGCTTGCATCGTCCGCTCGTCGTAGCCCTCCAGGAAACGAAGCTACGCCCATGCGATCAAATTGCCTTGGCACACTACACCTCTGTGCGTTTTGACCTACCCCCTGTGGTAGGTATCCCAGCTCATGGAGGGGTTATGTTGCTGGTCCGGGATGATATTTACTACGATCCCATCACGTTGCACACCGGCCTGCAGGCAGTTGCCATCCGCATTACTCTCCCCACTTTTACGTTTTCCTTTTGTACCGTTTACACTCCATCGTCATCTGCCGTTACCAGGGCAGACATGATGCAACTTATTGCTCAGCTACCTGCACCATTTTTGTTAACTGGAGACTTCAATGCCCACCATCCCCTTTGGGGCTCTCCAGCATCCTGCCCAAGGGGCTCCTTGTTAGCAGACCTTTTCAACCAGCTCAATCTTGTCTGCCTCAATACTGGCGCCCCTACTTTTCTTTCGGACACATCTCACACCTATTCCCATTTAGACCTCTCTATATGTACTCCCCAACTTGCACGCCGGTTTGAGTGGTATGCACTTGCTGATACATATTCGAGCGACCACTTCCCGTGTGTTATCCATCTCCTGCAGCATACTCCCTCTCCGTGCTCCTCTAGTTGGACAATCTCCAAGGCAGACTGGGGGCTCTTCTCCTCCAGGGCGACCTTTCAGGATCAAACCTTCACAAGCTGCGATCGTCAGGTCGCACACCTCACGGAAGTCATTCTCGCTGCTGCTGAATATTCCATCCCTCACCCTACTTCTTCTCCACGTCGCGTACCGGTCCCCTGGTGGACCGCAGCATGTAGAGACGCTTTACGTGCTCGTCGACGTGCTTTACGCACCTTTAAACGCCACCCTACAGTGGCGAATTGTATTAATTATAAACGATTACGTGCTCAGTGTCGTCGTATTATTAAAGAAAGCAAGAAAGCCAGCTGGGCTGCTTTCACAAGCACCTTCAACAGTTTTACTCCTTCTTCTGTTGTCTGGGGTAGCCTGCGCCGGCTGTCTGGCACTAAGGTCCACTCCCCAGTTTCTGGCTTGAAGGTCGCGAATGAAGTCCTTGTGGCCCCTGAGGCTGTCTCCAATGCCTTCGGCCGCTTTTTCGCCAAGGTTTCGAGCTCCGCTCATTACCACCCTGCCTTCCTCCCCCGCAAACAGGCAGAGGAGGCTAGGCCACCTGACTTCCGCTCCTCGAATTGTGAAAGTTATAATGCCCCATTTACCATGCGGGAACTCGAAACCGCACTTGGCCGATCACGGTCCTCCGCTCCAGGGCCTGATTCTATTCATATTCAGATGCTGAAGAACCTTTCTCCTGCGGGTAAAGGTTTTCTTCTTCGTACATACAATCGCATCTGGATTGAGGGACATGTTCCCGCATGCTGGCGCGAGTCTATTGTTGTCCCGATTCCTAAGCCGGGGAAGGACAAGCACTTGCCTTCCAGTTATCGACCTATCTCGCTTACCAGCTGTGTCTGTAAAGTGATGGAGCGAATGGTTAACTCTCGATTGGTTTGGCTGCTTGAGTCTCGACGCCTACTTACCAATGTCCAATGTGGATTTCGTAGGCGCCGCTCTGCTGTTGACCATCTGGTTACCTTGTCGACCTTCATTATGAATAACTTCTTGCGGAAGCGCCCGACCGCGGCTGTGTTCTTTGATTTGGAGAAGGCTTACGACACCTGTTGGAGGGCGGGCATTCTCCGCACCTTGCATACATGGGGCCTTCGCGGTCGCCTCCCTCTTTTTATTCGTTCCTTTTTAATGGATCGACAGTTCAGGGTACGTGTGGGTTCTGTCCTGTCCGACACCTTTCGCCAGGAGAATGGGGTGCCACAGGGCTCAGTTTTGAGCGTCGCTCTGTTCGCCATCGCGATCAATCCAATAATAGATTGCCTCTCAGCTGATGTATCAGGCTCCCTTTTTGTGGACGATTTTACCATCTATTGCAGCGCGCAGTGTACACGTGTCCTGGAGCGCTGTCTTCAGCGTTCTCTTGACCGTCTTTACTCCTGGAGTGTCGCCAATGGCTTCCGTTTTTCTGCCGAGAAGACGGTCTGTATTAACTTCTGGCGCTACAAAGAGTTTCTCCCACCGTCCTTACGACTTGGTCCCGTTGCTCTCCCAATCGTGGAGACAACCAAATTTTTAGGCCTCACCTTTGACAGGAAACTTAGCTGGTCTCCACATGTGTCATATTTGGCCGCCCGTTGTACCCGTTCTTTAAATGTCCTCCGTGTTCTCAGTGGTATGTCGTGGGGAGCGGATCGAACCGTCCTACTTCGTCTATATCGGTCGATCGTCCGCTCCAAGCTGGATTATGAGAGCTTCGTATACTCCTCTGCACGGCCATCCATCTTACGCCGCCTCAACTCCATACAACATCGGGGTTTACGACTTGCGATCGGAGCATTTTATACCAGTCCCGTAGAGAGTCTTCATGCTGACGCTGGCGAATTGCCACTCACTTACCGGCGCGATATACTGCTTTGTCGGTATGCCTGTCGGCTACTGTCAATGCCCGACCATCCGTCTTATCGTTCCTTTTTTGACAACTCTCTTGACCTTCAATACGGGTTGTATGTCTCTGCCCTGCTACCCCCTGGAGTTCGCTTTCGTCGCCTCCTTCAACACCTTCATTTTTCACTCCCTGCAACCTTTCGAGTGGGCGAGAGCCGCACGCCACCTTGGCTCCAGGCTCAGGTCCGCGTTCACCTTGACCTCAGCTCGCTCCCAAAAGAGGTCACCCCCGGTTCGGTCTACCACTCCCGTTTTTTGGAACTTCGTTCGAAGTTCATCAACATGACTTTCATTTATACAGATGGCTCTAAGACCAATGACGGGGTCGGGTGTTCCTTTATTGTCGGGGCACAAAGTTTCAAATACCGGCTCCATGACCATTGTTCGGTCTTCACAGCTGAGCTCTTTGCCCTCTACCAGGCTGTTCTTTACATCTGCCGCCACCGACATTCTGCTTATGTCATCTGCTCAGATTCCCTGAGCGCCATCCAGAGCCTCAGTGATCCGTACCCGGTTCACCCTTTCGTACACCGGATCCAACGCTCTCTTCAGTGGCTGGTGGACGTCGGTCCGCCGGTTAGCTTTATGTGGGTTCCTGGCCATGTCGGTATCCCTGGGAACGAAGCTGCAGATGCCGCGGCCAAGGCTGCGGTCCTCCAGCCTCGGACAGCTTCTTGTTGTGTCCCTTCGTCCGATTTTAGCAGGGTCATTTGTCGGCACGTTGTGTCGCTGTGGCATGCCGATTGGGCTGCACTTACCGACAACAAGCTTCGGGCCTTAAAACCTCTTCCCGTGGCTTGGACGTCCTCCTCACGCCCTTCTCGGCGGGAGGAGGTCGTTTTAGCAAGGTTAAGAATTGGACACTGCCGGTTCAGCCATCGCCATCTGCTGACGGCTGCGCCGGCGCCGTTCTGCCCATGTGGGCACTTGCTGACGGTTAGACACATTTTACTGTCCTGTCCAGATCTTAACCAACTGCGCCTCGATCTTAACCTGCCTAATACTTTCGATGCCATTTTAGCGGATGACCCACGAGCAGCTGCTCGTGTTCTTTGTTTTATCAATTTGACGAACCTCGCTAAGGACATTTGATGATGTTGTTTTTTAATCCTATGCCTGTCAGTCTCTTTTATCGTGTTTTCCCTTTTAGTTGTTGTTGTCACCTTGTGCCTCGCGGTGCATTCTTAGAGTAGTCAGGGCGCTAATGACCATTGAAGTTGTGCGCCCTAAAACCACAAAAAAAAAAAAAAAAAAAAAAAAAAGAATCCCTGAGCAAGATGCGGTCGGGTTCGTTGCTGATCAAAACTGCTTCAGTTGCCCAATCTGCGACCCTTCGTGCCTGTACCCATCTTGGAACAATTCCTGTGTCCATTACCTCCCACCAGTCTCTAAATATGGTTCAAGGTGTGATTTTTCACAGGGACCGCATCCTTCAAACTGATGAGGAACATCGGGACAATCTCGGATGGCGGGGTGTTCACTTTGTTCGGCTTGTTCAGAAGGGACCTAAGGACAATCTCATTGATACTGGTGTCTTTATCCTGGCCTTTGAAGGGGATACCCTCCCTAAGAAAGTAAAGATTATGGTTTATCGCTGTGATGTGAAGCCGTACATCCCACCTCCTATGAGGTGTTTTAAGTGCTTGCGGTTTGGACACGTCTTCCCGCTTTTCACAGGCCCCTCTCTGTGGTGACTGGACGTCCACTCCATGAGGGGCGTCCCTGTGTTCCCCCTCCTGTGTGTGTTAATTGTCACGGCACTCATTCTCCACGTTCACCAGATTGCCCAGTATATAAGAAGGAAAAGAAGATACAGGAATATAAGTCCCTCGATCGTTTAATCTACACAGAGGCTCGTAAAAAGTACACACGTCTTCACCCTGTGTCCATGACATCTAGATATGCTTTAGTTAAATCTTCACCCCTTCCTTACCCCAATCACGGACCCCTTTCCTCCGCCCCTCCCCTGTGGCTCCCACACCTTCTCCTCTGGGCACTGCTCCCCCTCCCCAGCCGGAGAAGTGTCCCACTCCTTCGGCGTCTACCGGTCAAGGGCGCCTCTCCCGGGATGCCCCTTCCAGGCCAAAGGTCTGCTGCAGCGCGACGACCGCGAGAGCCGCGGTCTGTCGGCCCCCAGGTCGCCCGGTCTCTTTCTGTTCCTGATCTTGCTGCAGCTGGCTCCTTTATGCCACACAGCCCTCCTCGATCTCAGCCTCAAAAGAAGAAGACACGTAAGTCCCAGGACAAAGAGCCTCTGGTGTCACCAGAGGTCCCATCCCCGGCTTCACAACCAGATTCTGACCTGTCGTTCATGGATGTCGCCCCCTCTTTGTCGGTGACGGATGGTGACCCAGCGGCATAACTGGCTTTAGCCTGTTCAACCCCCATTTGAATCATCGTTCTGTGATTATCCAATGGAATTGTAATGGATACTATCGTCACCTTCCGGAATTGAAATCCCTTATTTCGTCTTACTCTGTAGCTTGTGTGGTTCTACAGGAATCTCATTTTACTGATGCTCACTCACCGACCCTCCGTGGGCTCCGTGTTTTCTGTCGAAATCGGGTCGGACCCCTGTAGGCTTCTGGTGGCGTTTGTACATTGGTCCGTACAGACATTGCTAGCACGTGAATTCCTCTTCAAACTACATTGGAAGCGGTTGCTGTTAGGGTCCACCTGGAGGTCACGGTTTGCAGTCTTTATCTCCCTCCTGACAGGACTCTTACACCTGCTGCCTTAACTGCCCTTCTTCAGCAACTTCCTCCACCCTTCCGCCTTCGGATTTTAATGCTCATCATCCCTTGTGGGGCAGTGCATTTCCATCTAGACGAGGTCTTCTCATGGACCAGTTTATTGCAGACCACGACTTGTGCCCTCTTAATGATGGCTCCCCTACTCATTTCAGTGCCAGTCATGGTACCTTTTCTGCCATTGATCTTTCTCTTTCTTCTCCCTCTCTCTTCCCTTCATTACACTGGTCGCCACACGACGACCTTTGTGATAGTGACCATTTCCCATTGATTCTCTCTCTCCCCTCCCGCTCACCGGACAGGTTACCTCGTTGGTCTTTCCAACGCGCCGATTGGCCTCTATACACTGCATAGGCCGTGTTTTCTCCCTCTTTGTCGGGTTGTATTGATGACGTCCTACGTGACTTGTCTGACGCGATTGTTCGCTCTGCTAGCCTTACTGTCCCGCGCTCATCTGGACCATTTCATCGCCGGCAAGTCCCGTGGTGGAGTACGGCCATTGCCATCCGTGATCGCCCTCGAGCTTTGCAACACTTTAAGAGGCACCCATCTGTAGCCAGCCTTACTACCTTTAAACGCCTTCGCGCTAAAGCCTGTCATTTAATCAAACAGAGCAAGCGGATATGTTGGGAACGATTCGTTTCTTCCCTCGGTTCTACTGTCCCTCTGTCACTGGTATGGGCTACACTTCACTCTCTCCAAGGTTGCCATCGGCAGTCCACCCTCCCAGGCCTTCACCTCCCAGATGGCCTTTGTACGGACCCATTAGTTCTTGTGGAACATCTTGCGACCCATTTTGCAATGGCATCAGCATCAGCCTCCTATCCGGCTGCTTTCCTTCACCGGAAACAGCGGGCCGCAGCTTCCACCTTATGTTTTACCCCTTATGAGTCAGAATCTTACAATGAACCTTTTACTGAATGGGAATTTCTTTCTGCACTTTCTTCTTCTCATGATACGGCCCCTGGCCCAGACTCCATACATAACCAACTGCTTCAACAAATTTTACATATTCACAAGTTCCTTTGCCTTTAATCCAAATAAATACAGTTTCATTAGTAGATAGCTTACGTCTATTACGGGTATACAAGGTAAAGGGAGAGGGTGACATATAAGTAGATTTGCCAAAGTCTTTATTAGCATTTTCGGTAACATGATAGGTTCTGTAGGCGATGACATCTCGGTCTACGAAGCTCTCCAGGCCGGATACGTTTGGAACTCCTGATCCACCTCGTACAATTGCAACAGTTAACCAGCCATTGCCATGAGTGAAGGAATCATTAATGTCGATGCTGAAGTTCAATCTGCATCCACAGAAGACAGCTGGTCCGTCCAGTAGAGAGTGTGCTGCGACAGATTTTATAGTATTCTTCTTCTTGTCAGCAACAGAGGTTGTCATTTCGACGTCTTCAATTGTTTTATAAATGGTCTTATTACAGAAGATATCGACGCCGTTCAAGACAGACCATTTATAAAACAATTGAAGACGTCGAAATGACAACCTCTGTTGCTGACAAGAAGAAGAATACTATAAAATCTGTCGCAGCACACTCTCTACTGGACGGACCAGCTGTCTTCTGTGGATGCAGATTGAACTTCAGCATCGACATTAATGATTCCTTCACTCATGGCAATGGCTGGTTAACTGTTGCAATTGTACGAGGTGGATCAGGAGTTCCAAACGTATCCGGCCTGGAGAGCTTCGTAGACCGAGATGTCATCGCCTACAGAACCTATCATGTTACCGAAAATGCTAATAAAGACTTTGGCAAATCTACTTATATGTCACCCTCTCCCTTTACCTTGTATACCCGTAATAGACGTAAGCTATCTACTAATGAAACTGTATTTATTTGTATTAAAGGCAAAGGAACTTGTGAATATGTAAAATTTGTTGGTGATTGTACTTTTTATTTTCATAAATAAAGTGATCTGTAGCGTAGCTGAAAACTGGACAAGGGTACATCTAGAATCTGTCGGCATAGAGTTGGTAACAGCATGTCACGTCATCTCTCAGAGCGCTTGACCTTTGACCCCGGCCGATATAAGGCCGGCTGACGCAATCGTGGCAGCGCTCCAGCAACATCTTCTCTGGGTGTTTAATCGTCTCTGGCTCCAGGGTAACTTCCCTTCTCAGTGGAGAGTTAGCATCGTGGTTCCTGTCCTTAAGCCTTGTAAGAACCCCCTATTTGTTGACAGCTATCGGCCAATTAGTCTGACCAGTGTTGTTTGCAAGTTACTTGAATGCCCTATTTGTTGACAGCTATCGGCCAATTTTATCCACAGTTCCTGTTCCATCTGTCATTCAGGTTTTGGGTAGGTACTGTTTTTAGTTCTCCACAGACCCAGAAGATGGGCATCCCACAGGGTTCTGTCTTGAGTGTCCATCTTTTCCTCATCGCTATCGAGGGACTTGTGGCCTCTGTCAGTCCTTTGGTCGCCCCTGCCCTGTATGTGGATGATTTCTGCATTTGGGTTAGTTCCTCTTCGATGGCCTCTGCAGAGCGGCAGCTCCAGGGAGCTATATGGCGTGCCTCTGCATGGACCCTCTCACACAGGTTTCAATTCTCTCCTCTAAAATCGCGAGTGGTCCACTTCTGTCGCCGTACTACGATCCACCCTGATCCAGAGCTCTATCTCACTGCACAAAGATTGCCTGTGGTCCCACAGTTTCGTTTCCTGGGTCTTGTTTTCGACAACAAGCTCACTTGGCTGTCCCATATCAGACTTCTGAAGGTAGGATGTTTCCGTAAACTCAGTGTCCTTCGCTTCCTTGCCCATTCCTCTTGGGGCTGCGGACCGTTCCCTCCTTCTCCGTCTTTATCGTGCTCTAGTTCTGTCTCACTTGAACTATGGTTGTCAAGTTAATGGTTCAGCTGCTCCTTCCACACTGTACGTGCTGGATCCAGTCCACCATCGTGGTATCCGTTTGGCCACCGGTGCCTTCCCTACTAGCCCTGTTGATAGTCTCCTCGTTGAAGCTGGGATCCCTCCCCTTTCTGTTCGGCGGTCCCAGCTTCTGGTGTCTTATGCACTCGCTATCCGTTCCTCTCCCACTCATCCTTCCTATTCTATCCTGTTCCCAGACCATGGACGTCGCCCACCTGATTCCCGCCCTCTGGCGGGTTTACTGGTTGGGCTCCGCCTTGCGTCTCTTTGCCGTAATTTTCAGTTTCCTTCTTTGTCCTGTCTTCCTCGCTCCCCTCCTGGTTAGTTCCTCGGCCTCGAATTCGGATGGATCTCCGCCGAGGTCCGAAAGATTCCATCCCCCGGATAGTGTTCCGTTCCTTTTTCCGCCAAATTTTATGGGAGTTTCGGGATGCTGTTGTTCTTTACACTGATGGCTCTAAATCTGCTGATCATGTGGGGTATGCCTTCACGTCCTCTGTTGGAACGGAAAATCATCTGCTGCCACCTACATGTGGGGTGTTTGATAAAGATAAGGGCCTGGGAAATGGCCATCAATTCCGCAGTAAACAGTCCCAACACAACCGCGTTTTGTTATGTACGGACTCAATGAGTGGCCTTCTTGCTATTGACCGGTGTTTTTCGCGCCATCCCTTGGTCTCTGCCATCCATGACCACCTCGCTGATATCCACCTTGCTGCTTGTTCCATTGACTTCGTTTGGGTCCCTGGCCATGTGAGTATCCCAGGTAATGAGCTCGCTGATCGTTTGGCTGGGGGAGCAGTCACTTACCCCCGTTTTCCGAACCCCTCCTGACGCGGATTTACGACTACACATCAAATCCCACTTCGCACAGTCATGGACCAATTCTTGGGAGGCTACTCCCCGGTCTAATATACATCGTGCGATTAAGGTGACACCAGGCCCGTGGCGTTCTTCCTTTCGCCTCTCCAGAAAGGACTCGACCACACTGTGTCGTCTCCGCATTGGTCATACCAGGCTGACCCATGGTTTTCTTTTGCGTGATGAGCCACCCCCACTATGTGGTTGCGGAGCCTTCCAGTCAGTAGCCCACATTTTAGTTGAATCCCCCTTCTTTGCGTGCTAAGTACAGACTCCCCCACACTTTACCTTTGATGTTGGCTGACGATTCCCGGATGGCCTCTCTGGCTCTCGGTTTCCTCCGGGAAAGTGGTTTTTGTTCTCAGTTTTAAGGTTTTTAATCTCTCTCTGGTGTTGGGGCAGGGCGATGAGTGTTTGGGTGTCTTCCACTGTAAGTCGTGTTCGGAGATTCCCGATTCACCTCCCTGACCGAGATCCTCTTTTCTTCCCCTTTTACTCTGTTTTTACCCTTTTTTTTAAGGATTGGTTAGTCTCCTTTTCCCATACGTACTTCTACATTCTAGCGGTTGCACCTTTTAAGTCGCAGGTGGTCTTGCCTCTGCTGCTTCAGAGGTGGGATATTTCCTGCCTCTATCATAGCGTTGGGTTCACTCTCTTGCTGACTCACCTAATTTTGTTTTTACCATTGACAACATGACTGCCCTTTTACAGTTTTAGCCTTTTCCCTTTTATTGTTCTGACTTTCCTGAGATGTCACACTAGCGGAATGGACGACATATGATACAAGGGACTGATGACCTTGCTGTTTGGTCCCTTAAACCCCAAACAACCAAACTAATTTCTTATTGCACGTGCACACTCACGATAATTTCGTGCACTAAGGAAAATAAACACGATAAGAGAATCTGGAAAGTCATTCCACTCTCCTACGTATTATTAATGCAAAAAATTTTGTGTTTCGAGAACCATATCCACAGGGGACTGGCAAAGTAATGTGTTAAAGTATTCCTAGTCTCAAGTCAGAGGCTTCTCGGTAACTTAACTGTTTAAAGGTTTTGCACGCTCTACTTTCCGCGGAAATCGGATGGCGACGGGGGCCTTAAGAACAAGCCCCATCTCTCTAATCTGTATGTCGAAGCTAGTGTACACGATGGGGCGAAGATAGATATTCACATGGACGATCGGGACAGTTGTGTAAGTGAGTAAGAACGTTAGAGATTTAGTAAAAGACTGGATGTTGATTACATTTTAAAGAGCTGCAGATGGCTCACGTAGGAATGTCGCCATCCGTTTGGATAGTGGCCAAAGTCTCGAATCGAACGTCGGAAATACGGAGAGGGACTGTTAGGGGATCGGAAACCAGCAGCGAAGAGAGCGAGGCGTGTCTTCATCGACTCTCGGCTACCCCCGTTCAAAAGCCCACGTGAACCTTTCCTACATATCTGTCGGTCGAGGATTACGACCGACACTCTGCCAAAGTGTCCGTCCGCGAGCTTAGCCGTGACGTCGGTCAGGCTGTGAGCAGTCCCCACGGTAGAAGACTCAAAACACACAAATTAATCCTGGAATGGAAAATTTTAGGTTATTCAGCACTACTCCGTCCAAATGGGTGACTCAGCACAATCCTTCCCCCTTCCACAGGAGTAGAGCTTCAACTTCTGAAAAGTTATTTACTGAAGGATCCTTTGGGCAGGGCCTTAAAAACTAAGGGAGGGTGATTGTTGTTACTTGACGATCAGTTGGGTCGAGGGGTGTAACTGTACAATATTCATTCAGTGTCTTTTGATGGGAATCATTTGTTACTGGGGGATTTTTGGATAATCTGGGTGACCTAGGCGTCGGTAGTTGGGGTTGAGATGGCCATGTGCAGCGGCGAGAGGTGGGTACGTGGCTGCCGACGCTAGATAGCGTTTGTCAAGCGGCTGTCGCCTCCCGAGCCAGAAGACACGGGAAATGCAATACTCCGTCTAGTAGTCCTTAGTGGGAGTCCCGGAAGGGGGCAGGGTTTAAACAGTAAAAATGAATTCGATTTAGAAAAATTTATGTTCTTAAGTATAAAATTTCTCTAAAAGTACGGGGATGGGGAGGGGAGGGAGGTGAAGTTTACAAGCCGGCCGCTGTGGCCGAGCGGTCCTAGGCGCTTCAGTCCGGAACCATGCTGCTGCTATGGTTGCAGTTTTGAATCTTGCCTCGGTCATGGTTGTGTGTGATGTCCTTAGGCTAGTTAGGTTTAAGTACACTACTGGCCATTACAATTGCTACACCAAGAAGAAATGCATGATATATGGGTATTCATTGGACAAATGTATTATACTAGAACAAATGTTTTGTACTAGAACTGACATGTGATTACATTTTCACGCAATTTGGGTCCACAGATCCTGAGAAATCAGTACCCAGAACAACCACCTCTGGCCATAATAACGGCCTTGATAAGCCTGGGCATTGAGTCAAACAGAGCTTGGATGGCGTGTACAGGTACAGTTGCCCATGCAGCTTCACCACGATACCACAGTTCAAGAGAAGTGACTGGCGTATTGTGACGAGCCAGTTGCTCGCCCACCATTGACCAGACGTTTTCACTTGGTGAGAGATCTGGAGAATGTGCTGGCCAGGGCAGCAGTCGAACATTTTCTGTGTCCAGAAAGGCCCGTACAGGACCTGCAACATGCGGTCGTGCATTATCCTGCTGATATGTAGGGTTTCGCAGGGATCGAATGAAGGGCAGAGCCACGGGTCGTAACACATCAGAAACGTCACGTCCACTGCTCGAAGTGCGGTCAATGCGAACAAGATGTGACCGAGACGTGTAACCAATGCCACCCCATACCATCATACTGGGTGATAAGCCAGTATGGCGATGAAGAATACACGCTTCCAATGTGCGTTCACCCCGATGTCTCCAAACACGGATGCAACCATCATGATGCTGTAAACAGAACCTGGATTCATCCGAAAAAATTACGTTTTGCCATACGTGCACCCAGGTTCGTCGTTGAGTACACCATCGCAGGCGCTCCTGTCTGTGATGCAGCGTGACGGGTAACCGCAGCCATGGTCTCCGAGCTGATAGTCCATGCTGCTGCAAACGTCGTCGAACTGTTCGTGCAGATAGTTGTTGTCTTGCAAACGTCTCCACCTGTTGACTCAGGCATCTTATTGGCATGGCTGTAACGGATCGTGCACACAGGTCTCTATCCCTGTCATCTCGACTGCTAGTGATACGAGGCCGTTGGGATCCAGCACGACGTTCCGTATTACCCTCCTGAACCCAACGATTCCATATTCTGCTAACAGTCATTGGATCTTGAACAACGCGAGCAACAATGTCGCGATACGATAAGCCGCAATCGCGATAGGCTACAATCCGACCTGTATCAAAGTCAGAAACGTGATGGTACGCATTTCTCCTCCTTACACGAGGCATCAAAACAACGTTTCACCAGGCAACGCAGGCCAATTGCTGTTGTGTATGAAAAATCGGTTGGAAGCTTTCCTCCTGTCAGCACGTTGTAGGTGTCGCCACTGGCGCCAACCTTGGGTGGATGCTCTGAAAAGCTAATCATTTGCATATCACAGCATCTTCTTCCTGTCAGTTAAATTTCGCATCTGTAGCACGTCATCTTCGTGGTGTAGCAGTCTTAATGGCCAGTAGTGTAGTTCTAAGTCTAGGGGACTGATGACCTCAGATGTTAAGTCCCATAGTGCTTAGAGCCATTTGAACCATTTGAAGCTTACACAGGTACAGCATCATTAAGAACGTTTTTCCTACCTACCGATGATTGTAGCCAAGATTTAGATAAGTTTTCATATTTAGTTATAAGCTTTACTTAAGGGAAGGTCTACCCCTTATTCGCTGTAATTGTCTTTGTTTCTGCTGTAGTTACCTGGCAGCTGAGACTCAGGCACAACTTTCTTAGGCGACACTATCAAGGGCGAGGCCGCGACGTTGGGATCATGGATTTACTTGAAACTTTGTACACCTTTAGTAGGTCATTAAAACAACATAATGTTCAAGCTGTAAGGTGCATCTCTCTGGCACTTCAGAGATAAATTGAGATGTTTTATGCGTCTATTACGCAACTGATATATGTGTGCGAAGGTGCCAGCTATGTGAAGTCATTGTGGTAAAGTGGTTAACGTACGTTCATTGAAGGAATGTCGTGGACAAGTCAACGGTTCGAATTCTGTTTATACTAATATTTTTAATCTATATTTTTCATCACTGGTCACTTTATTTAATTTTTGACATTTGAGAGATAATAAAAAAACCATGCATTTTCATGAAGTTCTAGTGACTCTCATGAGTTATTTGACTATTTACTATTTTTAATGAAAGTTTCAAAGACTAGGGACAGGCTTGGAAAGCCCGAGTCAAATCCCGATAAATAATGATGGGAATGACGTTCTTCTAATATAGTAAGTCACTTTGTGGCAGACCACAAAAATAATGTGCAATTACTCATCGGATGTAATGAAAAAATATAGATTAAAAATTAAGATTGAACTGGAATCGAACCTTTGCCTCACATGCTCGTTTTACCAAGTTCGGGCGCTAACCACTTTTTTGTCATTTTGTTCGTTGCATTTATTCGGAGCGAACGTCCTATGACACACACACACTCAAGTTCATCGTTGATCCTGTCACTTAGTTTTTTATTACCGTCTGGCCGAACACGCTTTGTTTCATCTCATTTTGTTCGTTATTATTCGTTGCATTTGCTCGTTGCGTACGTCGAATGATAGCCGTTTCAGTTCGTTGTTGATTCATTCACCCAGTCTTTGTTTATTTTTTTATATTATTTTCTTTTGTTTATTTTTTGTATTTGCAGAGGACAGCTAAGCCTCTGACCGAACATGCTGAGCTACCATCCCGGCCAACTACTTGAGCAATACGAACTTTAACGTCCGGCACTTGACGCGTACATACATAAGCCACTTAGTAGATGCATAAAACTTCTCTTGAGATTTTCTCGGAATTACATATTAGTACTTGTACATTGTTCTTTTAATGGCCTACTATAGGTGTACAAAGTTTGAAGTTCATAAATCTGTGATCGTAACAATGTGGCCTCCCCTTGTAAGTAGCTTATAGAAGCCCTTTCGATATAGGAGCCACACGGCTACCACAAGCTACCCACCTCCATCTCTGTTTCTCTAGCTCTGGTATTCCTTAACAGTCAAACTACGTCTTCGATCGTAGCAGTCATTAATAAGCGAAATAGCGCGATCCATACTGATCTGCTCCTTCTCATGAGCAATAGGTTTGTTAGCTGATCGTAGCAGACAGACATTGGTAATGGTGAGTGGCACTGACCAAGTGTCACAAGTGTACCTCTAAGTGGAGCTCTATTAGATACAACAGAAATGGGTTAGGCTTTCATTGAAGCCATATTTCAGGTGTGCTGACAGCTTAAGAGTGGGTGTTCAAAATGATTCAAATGGCTCTGAGCACTATGGGAGTTAACTGCTGAGGTCATCAGTCCCCTAGACTTAGAACCACTTAAACCTAACTAACCTAAGGACATCACACACATCCACGCCCGAGGCAGGATTCGAACCTGCGAGTGTAGCGGTCGCACAGTTCCAGACTGAAGCACCTAAAACACAGTGCCAAAATGCCGGCAGAGTGGGTGTGATGATAACAAAATAGGATCTATTAAACAGAAATCCACTACTGGTCAGAATAATGTGGTAGGTTTCAGGTACAAGTGCATGCTCATAATAGATACGGATAACAGTTAATTGTATAGGTACTGAGCACAGTCAGCTGTTACCAACAGAGATAAGCACACTTCATGTAGTTTAGTTAAAACCTATGGACAATGAGTTTTACTGGCTTCTGCCAACAAAAGGACTATTTCACAACTGGGTCTGTTGAATTGTGATGTTAGAGCATAAATACAGTGGGATGACAAGTCATGTGATATCTCCTAATATCGTGTCAGATATCCTTTCGCCTGGTGTAGTGCAAGAACTCGAAATGACTAGGGCTCAACAAGTCGTTGGAAGCTCCTGCAGAAGTACTGGGCCATGCTTCCTCAATAGCCGTCCATAACTGCGAAAGTGTTTCCAGTGCAGGATTTTGTGCATGAACTGAACTGTCAATTATGTCCCTTCCATAAATTTTCGGAAGGGTTCATGTCGGGCAATCTGAGTGACCAAATTATTTGCTCGAATTGTCAGGAATGCTCTTCAATCTAATTGTGAACCATTGCGGCCTGGTGACATAGCGCATTTGCTTCCATAGAAGTTCCATCATTGTTTGGGATTGGCTGCAAATTGTCTCCAAGTAACCGAACTTAACCATTTCCAGTCAATTATCAGTTCAGTTGGACTAAAGGACCCAGTTCATTCCATGTAAACACAGACCACATCGTTATGGGGCCACCACCAGCTTAAACAATTGCTTGTTGACAACTTGGGTCCATAGCTTTGTGGGGCCAACTTGGGTCCATAGCTTTGTGGGGCCAACTTGGGTCCATAGCTTTGTGGGGCCAACTTGGGTCCATAGCTTTGTGGGGCCAACTTGGGTCCATAGCTTTGTGGGGCCAACTTGGGTCCATAGCTTTGTGGGGCCAACTTGGGTCCATAGCTTTGTGGGGCCAACTTGGGTCCATAGCTTTGTGGGGCCAACTTGGGTCCATAGCTTTGTGGGGCCAACTTGGGTCCATAGCTTTGTGGGGCCAACTTGGGTCCATAGCTTTGTGGGGCCAACTTGGGTCCATAGCTTTGTGGGGCCAACTTGGGTCCATAGCTTTGTGGGGCCAACTTGGGTCCATAGCTTTGTGGGGCCAACTTGGGTCCATAGCTTTGTGGGGCCAACTTGGGTCCATAGCTTTGTGGGGCCAACTTGGGTCCATAGCTTTGTGGGGCCAACTTGGGTCCATAGCTTTGTGGGGCCAACTTGGGTCCATAGCTTTGTGGGGCCAACTTGGGTCCATAGCTTTGTGGGGCCAACTTGGGTCCATAGCTTTGTGGGGCCAACTTGGGTCCATAGCTTTGTGGGGCCAACTTGGGTCCATAGCTTTGTGGGGCCAACTTGGGTCCATAGCTTTGTGGGGCCAACTTGGGTCCATAGCTTTGTGGGGCCAACTTGGGTCCATAGCTTTGTGGGGCCAACTTGGGTCCATAGCTTTGTGGGGCCAACTTGGGTCCATAGCTTTGTGGGGCCAACTTGGGTCCATAGCTTTGTGGGGCCAACTTGGGTCCATAGCTTTGTGGGGCCAACTTGGGTCCATAGCTTTGTGGGGCCAACTTGGGTCCATAGCTTTGTGGGGCCAACTTGGGTCCATAGCTTTGTGGGGCCAACTTGGGTCCATAGCTTTGTGGGGCCAACTTGGGTCCATAGCTTTGTGGGGCCAACTTGGGTCCATAGCTTTGTGGGGCCAACTTGGGTCCATAGCTTTGTGGGGCCAACTTGGGTCCATAGCTTTGTGGGGCCAACTTGGGTCCATAGCTTTGTGGGGCCAACTTGGGTCCATAGCTTTGTGGGGCCAACTTGGGTCCATAGCTTCGTGGGGCCAACTTGGATCCATAGCTTCATGGGGCCTGCGCGATGCTCGAACCCCTCCAACAGCTCTTATGGACTGAAATAGGGATTTATCTGACCAGGCCACGGTTTCCCAATCATCTAGAGTCCAACCCATACGGCCACGAGCCCAATAGAGGTGCTATAAGCAGTGTCGTGCTGTTACCAAAGGCACTTGGGTCGATCGTCTGCTGCCATAGCCCACTGAAGCCAGATTTCACCACACTGTAGTAATGTAATTATCATATGACTGTGAAACTTGGTAGATATGCTAGTGTGTTAATGCAGGACTGACTTAAGGTGGAAGACAAATTAATTCCACTTGTGGCCAGCAAGTGCGAATCTGGCAATGTGTAACATTTGTTTGATGGTATGAAACCCAGGCTGTTATTTGACAAGCTGTAACATATGTGAACAGTATGGCAGCTGAGAGAGAGAGAGAGAGAGAGAGAGAGAGAGAGAGAGAGAGAGAGAGAGAGAGAGAGAGAGAGAGAGAGAGACTGTTTTATGTGGATGGTAGCAATTACAGTGCTGCATTCAGAGAGTATCATCATCTGAAAGGTCTGAGGAGAGGCCTAATGTCATTAAATGGTTTAAAGAAGGTGTTGATGAAATTTGAAAACAGCCAAGTTTGGTTTGACACCTGGAAGAGGAAGGTGCTTGCACATTGTCATGAGAGCTGTCCATCCCATGGCCAACAGTATGGAAAGTTTTGCAGTCTATATTACATTGATCCAGGTGGTGCAGCAGCTGATGATATGTGGCCAGACTATATTTAATTAAGTGATGAGGCACAGCCTGCAGTGAATACACAGAACTGCTGAATGTGGTGAACTATTAAATTGTGTCTTGTGTATGAAGAGGCATTGCACGCACCATATGTGGTGTGCATTTTCAAGCACCTTTATCTTGGCCTGTTCCTATTGGAAGAGAATACATACAGGGCCTTTCAGATATACAATGACGTCTGCACATTATTGAGACCACCTAGAGCAGCATGTCATTCCTGATTTGTAAGAATGCAACTGTGTGGAAACCATTGTTCTCATGCAAGATGGCAATGTCTTGTGTCTTTCACCCAGTGTAAGATCTGCTTAATGCGACCTACTGTGAACATATTATCTCCAGATGTTTTCCAGATGCATGGCCTGCAAGATCACCTTATCTGAAGTCATGTGAGTTTGACTCTGGAGATACTGAAAAGAACACATTTGTCAGGGACACATTCAGTCTCTATCTTATTTGAAGGCCAGTATACAGGAACGTATTGCCCAGATTTCAGCAGAACGGCTGTAAGCAACTGTTGATCACGTCATTTTATGGCTGCAGCATCTCATAGACATCTTGAGTGCTCATATTGAACAATACTTAACTTTAATCCATCATTTGTATACAGCATTCTTGATGATACAAGTGAGACTCTCTCTAGATATGGTTAATGGCGCCTTGCTAGGTCGTAGCCATGGACTTAGCTGAAGGCTATTCTAACTGTCTCTCAGCAATTGAGAGAAAGGCTTCGTCAGTGTAGTCGCTAGCAAAGTCGTCCGTACAACTGGGACGAGTGCTAGTCAGTCTCTCTAGACCTGCCGTGTGGTGGCGCTCGGTCTGCGATCACTGACAGTGGCAACACGCGGGTCCGACATGTACTAATGGACCGCGGCCGATTTAAAGCTACCACCTAGCAAGTGGGGTGTCTGGCGGTGACACCACAGCTGACAGTTGGCATCCTCTGTTTATACTTCTTTTATTTCTGCAATAAATACTTTGTCTTCTTGTACACTGGACCTTTCCATTCGAGGTATATGTATTTTGATGATATATGCCTCATTTATAGTGTACCTCATAATCATATTCACTCAATTTCAATGCCCAACACTTAAACTGACTACTGGAGTCTTCCACATTCAGGAGCCATAATAAGGAAGCATGGTGAGTTACCATGGAGAACTTCCTGCCATGCAAACAAAATTTAAAATAATTGACTACAAGCTCCAAGGGTAACAATTCCTTCTCAACTGTGTTGTAATTAACATCAGACTTACTGAGTCTGTGAGAATTGTAATGAGCTGGTTTTTCATCATCTTGTTCCTGGCTCAGAATGCAGTCCATTGCAAAATCTCAGCAGCACACTACAATATAAAGTTTCTCAAAGTCAGTGTATTCCAACAAGGGCAAACTTTATAACACAGCTTTAATTGTCTCATGGCAGCATCCCATTCAAAGGCTACTCCTTTCCTCAGTCTTAGTTAAGGGTTCAGTTACTTTGGATTAGTTTTTAAAAAGCTTCACCAGTCCGAGAAATCTTTGCAATTCTTTTACATTAGTGTGTGAAGGAAGGGTATCTACCAATTTTATCAGTTGCAGATCTGTCTTTAAACCAGCAGAGCCACTAATATACCCCAAGTACTGAAGCTGAAACTCTGCAAAACATTTCTTTAACTTCAATCTCCAGTAGACACCTTGTTACCATGATAACACATTCCTTAATTGCTCAGCATGCTTCTCAGTTGTTCTGGAAAATGCACTCGTGTCATTTAGATAGACCAAGCACATTGTGGGCTTAAACTCTTGTAGAAACAAGCCTGCAAATCTCTAAAATATGACGGACTTGTTACCAAAAAGCATTCTCAAAAATTTTTACAACCCAGAGGACAATAAAATGGCAGTCTTTGGCATGTCTTCAGGTATGACCAGAATCTGATGATAGCCTGATTGAAAAATGATGAATTTATAGTTCACAAGTCTATCATTAATTTCTCAATACAAGACAAAGAATACATGTCTGTGTTGGTGACTTTATTTACCACCCTCATATCCACACACAGGTGATAACTTCTCATTATTGACAAATTTCTTAGGAACGACCTCTATTGATGACGGCCAGGGGAGCTGTTGCTTCCAGAACAGACTGTAAGTGGTACAGAATTCTGTAAATATTCTGTGCTATTGGTCCAGCATCTCCAGTCAGGATTTTGTGGCAAATGAGGTTGATCACTGGCAAATTTTGGATTTTCTCTAACAACCACGTTAATTCTTCCAAGACTGGATAAAACAGACTCTGCTGTAAGTCAGATAAATGCGGTAACTTCTCTTGTAAATGATTTTCAATGGGCGGCATGATTGTGTATACTTCAGTTATGGGCAATGACTCCTGTCTCCTCAAATTTTTAAACTATTTCCTCTCCATGAGATATGCAGCTAAAGGCCATACAAAAAGTTGTGGCTTCCATCCGTTGCTATCGCTTTTGCAGTGGTAACCAGCTGCAAAAAAGGCAACTATTTCCAGATCAAAAAGTGGGTACTATCCCATTAGGTTAATGCAAAAGCTCAGGAAGGGAAGGGGATAGGTCTTCATGTGGACATTCAGGGTAGTTGCATTACTGAATAAGAACCACAAAAATCTGATAAAGACTCATTGATGTTTGTCAAATCTTAAAGGGATACCAGTGGCTCCCCTAGGGAAGTTGCCAACTGTTTGCATGTGGCTGTTACAGCCAAAAATCCCAAATGGATAGTAGGAGACCAGGAGGAGGACAAGTCAGCAGATCACAAGCTGTCAGCAGAGAGAGAGAGAGAGAGAGAGAGAGAGAGAGAGAGAGAGAGAGAGAGAGAGAGAGAGAGCCATGACTCATGTCCAGGACTCTACGTGACCCTTCCCTACACTTCTGCTGGTCAAGGATTGTGACCAACTGGCTGCTGCCACATCCCCAATTTTGTCGGATCTTCTGGGAACAACCAGCAGTCACTGAATCATCACATCTGCAGCCATGTCTTGTTGTAGGCATTCACTGCCATTCATTCATTACTCTAAATCAGGGCTGTGTAGTGTCATTCAATTTCAGTCACCATTTTGATTGCATAGTGATCGTGAATATTTCATGATAAAATGGTAGAGCAGTGACACCAGGCATGTGGTAAGATTGATCAACAGCCCGTACCCCCTTCCTCTTCAGTCACCTAGATCTGCATCTCATGGGTCAGCATTCTCTCCAAAATTTGTTCTTAGTCGTGTGTATACCTGTGGGGAAAAATACTTCTGAATATCATTTTGTGGTTGTGGAATGTTAGTGAAGGCTCCCTGGGTGGAATAGTATCCTCTTCCATTCTGATTTCAGAATATATCTCTGTATTTAATACTTTTAAATCTTTTCCTTGTGGATTACTACCACTGTTATACAGAACTGGTATCCAAAGAAGTCAAAGAGCCCCTGCTATGCAGGAATGTAGTCAGTGCCTTACACAGTCAAATACTGGATCAGAAATCAACCTGAAATTCTGGTGGGCTGTCGATACTCATCTTTCCCACAAACTGGGGCAAGCTTCTGTTCATTCGTATTATCTGGAATTATGAGGACTGTGTCCAGACACTCAAGGTATGCTAGTGCAGTATACCAATGTGTTTATTAAGTAGTACTGCGAGTGGTGTCGAGGAAATTGATGACAGGTGTGGTCAGTTGTACCACAGACAAATTGGTGTTGCGCTGGTGAGCTAGGAGATGGAAAATAACAAGTGATTCCATGATGAGCTGGGCTGCTGGACCTGTATTGTTGTGCTGTTCGATATGGGTGTGCATGAGAAAGTAGCAGAGACAAATTTGATGGTTCTATTTGGGTATTGTTTGGTGAAAGTTCGCACTTGTCTTCATTGTAGGACTGCACCTAACTTCTGCCAGGTTGAAGAAGAGGCATAATTTATCACAAACATTTATCAAATGAACAAATGTAAATCATATAGTGTAAAAGTGCGTGTTCTGAATTCCAAGAAGGTGATGAATTTGGTAGACTTTATCCAGTGATGAAAGAATGCATGTCAGTTCAAATTTGCAAGTAAAACTTCAATGTGAAAAAAGACTGCAATTAAGCAATTTTAAAAGATGTTAATTGTTTATTGGTTGGGTGCCATGATAAGTTCCTCCAAGGATGCAGACACACCAGTGACACAAAAACTGACCAGAGGAGGAGGAGGAGGAGAAAAGAAAGATGATTTATTTTAACCAGGAGAGGTACTGCTGTTCTTATTCCTGCCTTCAAGAAAATGCCTTTTCCTCTGCCTACAACTGTGAATGATCACTGTTACCACTGTGTCACTTCATCCAAATACCATCCTACGGAAACGACTACTACGGAAGAGTTGTCTGTTGCTAACATGGGTTGTGTTGCAGCAACACACTTGATTCCCACAGCTGCAGACCAGGTCCACACACTCTTCCAGTTAAATATGAATTAAATCATTTGTGCACTGCCCTATTCATACCACAATACTTAGGTTTACCTAGAAGAATTCCATGATTTATACAATCAAAAACCATTAAGACACATGAGAGGAGGTGTATTCAGTTACATAAAGCATTTAATATTTCATCAGTGAAAGAATATATAGCATATTCTGTTGAAAAGCCTTTCTGGAAGCCAAACTGACATTGTTAGTAGAACCTACTTCATTTTTCACAAATATGTGGAGCTATTCTTCAGTCCATTACTTTCTCAAAGATTTTGGATAAAGCTGTCAGAAGCGAGATTAGGCAGTAGTTTTTGCATCAGACCTATCTCCCATTTATACACTAGTTTAACAATAGTGTGTTTCAATGTGTCAGGAAAAATGTCTTGTTTAAATTAGCTATGATGTATGTGACAAAATGATACTTCACTGTTGGGAACAAGCTTTTGGAAATGCAAGCTTTTACTTTTGAAAGTTTTTTTCCTGATTTCTGGAAGACAATTTCATTAAACTGTATAAGTATTACCTCTTCCATATACAGCCTTCCATTTCTAATGAACATATGCATCCTGTTTTCACCACAACATTTAAAAAATGATGATTAAAAAATTTTCATTTTGTAACTTTTTGTTAGTAAACTTTTCATTCAGCTTGATAAGAGTCTTCCTGTGTAATTAGTCATGTTGTTTCCCTTCCAACAATATTCCAAATTGTTTTAATTTTATTGTCAGAGGTTCTACTCTCTGGCCTTTTTACCAACTTTCCTTAGTATAGTAGTGTAAATTTTACAATATTTGCTCTTTCTTGATCTTTACTCTTTCTTGCTATTAGATAAATCTCTCTTTTTCTTGTTAAAAGATACGTTCATACCTTTAGGAAACTGTGATTTCTTTTACAGGGTTGCTTACTATTATATTTCACTGTTCTTAAGGAAACAGTTTTCAAGTTTACTCACAAAAGTATCATGAAATGAGTTAAATTTTAAATTAGCATCAGGTTCCTGGCACACCTCATCCCAGTCTAAGTGCTGCAAGCTTTTCCTAAAATTTGCAGTTGTTAAATTATTAATCTGACACACCATTTTGGAAGACTGTTTTGAACTACTGTGTTCATGCCATATACTGTAACTAGCTGCACAGACAGATCATGCACTGCTTGAAACCATCAACTAGCCTGTGACGCTATCATATTGGAATTGTCAACAAAAATCTGTGGGTTGGATTTTCATTTCAAAATCCAGATACAGTACCATAAAACTGTAAAACCTGGTTACATAATAGCTATGTCAGATTTTACAGAAAATTATTCATGATTCTGTGGATATTTTCATTGAGGAAACAGTCAAGCTACTGTACATCCAAAGGGGATACATCATGTTGAAAATAATCAAATACTGTGCATAATCATCTGCTTTATTAGTGACAAACATGCCATGGTAGCTGTTTATATTTTTGTGAGAGCTTCATGAAATAGAAGGTTACCAAATTGGAGAAAATTTTGTACCTTAGTGACCAATTTGGTAGGCAGTACAAAAGTTTCTTAATTTATTCCGTTTATGCTACTATCATCATGTTTTTAAAAAGAAAGATGATGAGACTTACCAAACAAAAGCGCTGGCAGGTCGATAGACACACAAACAAACACAAACATACACACAAAATTCTAGCTTTCGCAACCAACGGTTGCCTCGTCAGGAAAGAGGGAAGGAGAAGGAAAGACAAAAGGATATGGGTTTTAAGGGAGAGGGTAAGGAGTCATTCCAATCCCGGAAGCGGATTGGAATGACTCCTTACCCTCTCCCTTAAAACCCATATCCTTTTGTCTTTCCTTCTCCTTCCCTCTTTCCTGACGAGGCAACCGTTGGTTGCGAAAGCTAGAATTTTGTGTGTATGTTTGTGTTTGTTTGTGTGTCTATCGACCTGCCAGCGCTTTTGTTTGGTAAGTCTCATCATCTTTCTTTTTAAATATATTTTTCCCACGTGGAATGTTTCCCTCTATTATATCATCATGTTTTGGTATAAAAGCTGAATGGACCTCCTTTGATACCACCCATTGCAAATCTGTATCTGATATGGGTTGGAGAAATGGTCAGACCAACAGGAAGGACATTAAGTTGTTAAGCTGAAAAGAGAACCAAATTCAAATTCTGTTAAATCAGTCTTCAAAAATGATCAAAATCATATTTATTTTTGTTGAGAAGGGTCAGATAGAATCACCTAGGATAGGACAAGGGGAAAGATTTTACTTCTGCATTCATAGTTGTTGAAACAAGAAAAAATCACCAGTGGTGTCAAATTGACTTGCATATTATTCCAGTGAAACAAATTTGTAGGGACTTGTCATGTGTTGCCAAAATTTCAGATTCCATAGAGAATTAGCGAGAATGAGTCAACTATTCAGAAATGTTAGTAGGTTGCCTTCATTTATGATAACAGCTGGTTGATTGGTAACATTGGTGATGCTTCACTTGAAGAACATGATGCTTTGGTTGTTGTTGTTGTTGTTGTTGTTGTGGTGGTGGTGGTGGTGGTGGTGGTGGTGGTGGTGGGTGGGTGGGTGGGTGGTGGTGGTGGTGGTGGTGGTGGTCTTCAGTCCTGAGGCTGGTTTGATACAGCTCTCCATGCTACTCTATCCTGTGCAAGCTTCTTCATCTCCCAGTGTATTCATCTCTTGGTCTCCCTCTGTGATTTTTACCCTCTACACTGCCCTCCAATACTAAATTTGTGATCCCTTGATGCGTCAGAACATGGCCTACCAACCAGTCCCTTCTTCTTGTCAAGCTGTGCCACAAACTCTTCTCCCCAATTTTAATCAATACCTACTCATTAGTTATGTGATCTACCCATCTAATCTTCAGCATTCTTCTGTACCACCACATTTCGAAAGCTTCTATTCTCTTCTTGTCCAAACTATTTATCGTCCATGTTTCACTTCCATACATGGCTACACTCCATACAAATACTTTCAGAAACGACTTCCTGACACTTAAATCTATACTTGATGTTAACAAATTTCTCTTCTTTAGAAACGCTTTTCTTGCCATTGCCAGTCTACATTTTATATCCTCTCTACTTCGACCATCATCAGTTATTTTGCTCCCCAAATAGCAAAACACCTTTACTACTGTAAGTGTCTCATTTCCTAATCTAATTCCCTCAGCATCACCCGACTTAATTCGACTACATTCCATTATCCTCGTTTTGCTTTTGTTGATGTTCATCTTATATCTTCCTTTCAAGACACTGTCCATTCCGTTCAGCTGCTCTACTAGGTCCTTTACTGTCTTTAACAGAATTACAATGTCATCGGCGAACCTCAAAGTTTTTATTTCTTCTCCATGGATTTTAATATCTACTCCGAATTTTTCGTTTGTTTCCTTTACTGCTTGCTCAATATACAGATTGAATAACATCGGGGAGAGGCTACAACCCTGTCTCACTCCCTTCTCAACCACTGCTTCCCTTTCATGTCCCTTGACTCTTATAACTGCCATCTGGTTTCTGCACAAATTGTAAATAGCCTTTCGCTCCCTGTATTTTACCCCTGCCACCTTCAGAATTTGAAAGAGAGTGTTCCAGTCAACATTGTCAAATAAGTCTACAAATGCTAGAAATGTAGGTTTGCCTTTCCGCAATCTTTCTTCTAAGATAAGTCATAAGGTCAGTATTGCCTCACGTGTTCCAGTATTTCTACGGAATCCAAACTGATCTTCCCCAAGGTTGGCTTCTACTAGTTTTTCCATTCATCTGTAAAGAATTCACGTTAGTATTTTGCAGCTGTGGCTTATTAAACTGATAGTTCGGTAATTTTCACATTTGTCAACGCCTGCTTTCTTTGGGATTGGAATTATTATATTCTTCTTGAAGTCTGAGGGTATTTCGCCTGTCTCACACCTCTTGCTCACCAGATGGAAGAGTTTTGTCAGGACTGGCTCTCCCAAGGCCATCAGTAGTTCTAATGGAATGTTGTCTACTCCCGGGGCCTTGTTTCGACTCAGGTGTTTCAGTGCTCTGTCAAACTCTTCATGCAGTATTGTATCTCCCATTTCGTTTTCATCTACATTCTCTTCCATTTCCAGAATATTGTCCTCAAGTACGTCGCCCTTGTAGAGACCCTCTATATACTCCTTCCACCTTTCTGCTTTCCCTTCTTTGCTTAGAACTGGGTTTCCATCTGAGCTCTTGATATTCATGCTTTTATTACTTTCATGTATCCTTGTGACTCTTTTTCTTTGTTAAATTGGCCTCTCAAAAGGGGCACTTGTGGATCCTTGGTCAACATTCTCATGAAAACTTGGCAATACCTTAAGAATCCTGCTCGAGTTGGCATCACAGTTTCCCTGTTGTGCTCATTCAAATTATTGCTGTGAACTTTAAACAGTTGCATCACTGATAAACAAATTATTTTTTTGACAGAATTATAGCTTGGGATGCATTAGGCAGCCCCTTCTGAAGTTCGCAAATATTTACGGAATGAAATTTTCACTCTGCAGCAGTGTGTGCATGCTGATATCAATGTTGTCGAAACAATCTACTCTGTGGTTTAGGAACATCTTTTAATCAACTCTCTAACAGACGTTGTAAGCTCAAAATAGTGTCCTACCCATAGCCAAACTTGCCTGGCTAATGGATGTGATTGATTGGGAAGAGAGGTACCATTTCCTTCAGCATGGAAGTGGCAAAAGCCATAACAGACCTATGCAAGCTAGTGGCTGAATTTTCATGTTGACTCAGAGTTGATTGGCTTTTAGATAACCTGTAGACAAAATGTATTTGTCATGGTGTTCAAAAAGTCCTACAACTTCTGATCAGCACAGTGTAATGTCATCGCATTTCTTAATTTATGAAATTTTGCATGAACTTCCATTGACTAATTGTGAGCATATCTTCAAATATTCCAAAACATAATTAAGTTGTACTGCAGAAAAAATGCACTGCCCATGATTAATGTAGATGGAGCTGTGTTAGAGATGGCTTTTCCAAAACTTCAGTAAATTTTATGGAATATTTTCTGAAGCAAAATTTGTCTCCAGTTATCACCCACTCTTGAAAGTTATCACAAAGTCCCAAAAACAGAGCTTTGTGTGGCATTCACTTCAGGAAATAATTCTGCCTGAACTCTGAACATTTGTTATTACAGTGAAATTTCTTAACATCAGTTCTCATGGTGTGGTGAACATTGTCACAACTTGTAAACCTTATTCCACCAAAACTATTGAAATAGTATGTCAGGGATGTTGCTTAACTGTTCAACAAAAGCTAACACTTAAAAGACAAAAAAATTGTTTGCATACTCTTTGTAAATTGTGAAGACATTGACTTCCAGAGTTCATTAAGGTCAAGTATTGCATATTAAGAGTGCAGGAATTTTTGAATCACTTATATCATTTACAGGCAAATATACAGAATATGTGGTGGTAAGGTAGGGATGGCTCCTAGAGTTAAACAACTTGACATACAATGAATATAGTGGAGATGTAGAGCCACAGACAGGCACAACAAGAGACTGCTAAACAACTAAGCTTTTGGCCAAAAAGCCACCTCATGCGTGAGTGCGTGCACGTGTTATATGCTTTTCTTATTGTTCTCATAAATAAATAAATAAAATGCTTACTTAAACTTTTTTTTCCCCACCGGATAGTTCGATAATTTACAGCTGTCACTGACCATGACAACATCACTTTATGCACTAATTAACAAGCTGTTCTTGAGGTATAATTTTTTATCTTTAGTAGAGTGCATCTTCATCAGAAACTTCAACAATTCATTGGTCCTACACTGAGATGCTGACTCCTTCAGATGAGGTCACAGACTAGGGCTGAGTTCTTGCACATTCGACTCTACATTGACCTCAGTGTCAGGGCACTGCTACGCTGAGAGGAGACTGTGGTCTTGTGGAGTGCCTCCCACTGGTTCTTGCAGATCGTAGCAGTTCCTGTGGTATTGATTTGTATTGCCTGAATTTGGTGTGGCACCATAATCTGTGGACAATATCATACTACATATCACAAATTTTTCCTCTCCCTGTGGCTTGTTGTTGTCACTGAAGTGATGAGTCATATTTACTAAAAAACACAATCATGTATCCACTTCACATCAGTACACCCATCAGAGATCCTGAATTTCTTCAATAAAAATAATTTTCATTGGTTTATTGATCTTCAGTGGTTAGGGGTGATTCGTATTAATCTGAGAGGAGGTGGACTACACTCCTGGAAATGGAAAAAAGAACACATTGACACCGGTGTGTCAGACCCACCATACTTGCTCCGGACACTGCGAGAGGGCTGTACAAGCAATGATCACACGCACGGCACAGCGGACACACCAGGAACCGCGGTGTTGGCCGTCGAATGGCGCTAGCTGCGCAGCATTTGTGCACCGCCGCTGTCAGTGTCAGCCAGTTTGCCGTGGCATACGGAGCTCCATCGCAGTCTTTAACACTGGTAGCATGCCGCGACAGCGTGGACGTGAACCATATGTGCAGTTGACGGACTTTGAGCGAGGGCGTATAGTGGGCATGCGGGAGGCCGGGTGGACGTACCGCCGAATTGCTCAACACGTGGGGCGTGAGGTCTCCACAGTACATCGATGTTGTCGCCAGTGGTCGGCGGAAGGTGCACGTGCCCGTCGACCTGGGACCGGACCGCAGCGATGCACGGATGCACGCCAAGACCGTAGGATCCTACGCAGTGCCGTAGGGGACCGCACCGCCACTTCCCAGCAAATTAGGGACACTGTTGCTCCTGGGGTATCGGCGAGGACCATTCGCAACCGTCTCCATGAAGCTGGGCTATGGTCCCGCACACCGTTAGGCCGTCTTCCGCTCACTCCCCAACATCGTGCAGCCCGCCTCCAATGGTGTCGCGACAGGCGTGAATGGAGGGATGAATGGAGACGTGTCGTCTTCAGCGATGAGAGTCGCTTCTGCCTTGGTGCCAATGATGGTCGTATGCGTGTTTGGCGCCGTGCAGGTGAGCGCCACAATCAGGTCTGCATACGACCGAGGCACACAGGGCCAACACCCAGCATCATGGTGTGGGGAGCGATCTCCTACACTGGCCGTACACCACTGGTGATCGTCGAGGGGACACTGAATAGTGCACGGTACATCCAAACCGTCATCGAACCCATCGTTCTACCATTCCTAGACCGGCAAGGGAACTTGCTGTTCCAACAGGACAATGCACGTCCGCATGTATCCCGTGCCACCCAACGTGCTCTAGAAGGTGTAAGTCAACTACCCTGGCCAGCAAGATCTCTGGATCTGTCCCCCATTGAGCATGTTTGGGACTGGATGAAGCGTCGTCTCACGCGGTCTGCACGTCCAGCACGAACGCTGGTCCAACTGAGGCGCCAGGTGGAAATGGCATGGCAAGCCGTTCCACAGGACTACATCCAGCATCTCTACGATCGTCTCCATGGGAGAATAGCAGCCTGCATTGCTGCGAAAGGTGGATATACACTGTACTAGTGCCGACATTGTGCATGCTCTGTTGCCTGTGTCTATGTGCCTGTGGTTCTGTCAGTGTGATCATGTGATGTATCTGACCCCAGGAATGTGTCAATAAAGTTCCCCCTTCCTGGGACAATGAATTCACGGTGTTCTTATTTCAATTTCCAGGAGTGTATTTAGCCAAGGGCACATGTTAACAACTTTCATTGTCAGTTGCCAGTTTTGGTAAGCATGGTTACCATCTTCAGATCTCTATAACAGGTTATTACATACCTGGCAGTGTCTTACAAACAGTACTTGTACAGCTGGGAAGGAAGACATGTAATAACCTTTTATCGACATCTGAAGATGGTAGCCATGCCTATCAAAGCCAGTAATCAACAATAAAGGTTGTTTACAAGCGAGCTTGGCTAAGAAATTCACCTTCTTTCTCTTAAGGAAAAACTGATTGTATTTTTGGGTGTAAATTTAACAAATGAAGTACTTATCTATGGCAATGCCAGAGCACATTATAATGGTAAATTAAATCTATACATCCACCATGACATCTTCTAATGTTGACATCTTTTACATCTGAACTATTACTCATTCCTCATTAAAATCTTATTACAAAGTGACTGCATTTAAATTATTTGCTCCTTAACAGGTTGTTATGAAAGGTACTTTTGTGTATGAAAAAACAACATATCTCATTCTGTGTATTGCAACCAAAACTATGGCGGCTCTGCAGGCTGTGATAAATGGTTTTGCAGGCCACATCCAGGGTGCCATTCACTTAACCACAACATTTAGGGTAGTCTTCTCCTTTAATCACTACTGACAAAGGAAGACGTAATCTACTGGAAAACATGACATGTGGGAGTCAAGGATAATTAAGGTGAAACATAAAAAGGGGTTTCTGGAGTTGATATGCCTTCTCCTACATGAATAAGCTTGCTTTTTCAATGAGAAGTGAGTGACTGAAGGTGCTAAACAATAAATTAATGGTCATAGAACTGACTGTGGGGAATATACTACCACACACTTAGAAGTATTGCTTAAAGACATTTAATACAGTAGTAATGCCACGGAAGGGCTCAACTCAGGTGGGGTGACATTCACATCTAACACACTTATCTTTGATAAGAAACAATAAATCATCCACCACTGACATACTCAACAAAACTGTTGTTGGTGAGTACATTTTCTGCTGTAAAATATTTTCCTCCAAATGACACCTGTTAGTAATAAGACTTGTCATCCATGAAAATAATTTCATTGCTAATGGTGCTAGTACATCAAAGATTTAAAGTTTCTAAGAATCTCCCTTATACTTCTGAGCTCTCAAAGATCCTCATGTATCCATGGTTCATCAAAACCACTATAAAAGTGAATTTTAATACAATAGAACCATGGTTGCTTCCCATCTAGATACTTGTCTCGTAGAATACTAAATTCCAATTAATGACTGATACTCGCATATTTTAAAAACTACTTATATCTTTCTCTGAATGAAACTATGCTTCAGTTCTTTCCTGTGACCTCAAGAATGCTCAGCTTTGTGGCGGCTTTCTCAAATGTGTAGGTGATCTCTTCATTGCTGTTAACACTTGTGTGTTCTACTGAACCATTGTTTTGATTATTAGTATTCACATCTGTTGGCTTTCCCTTCTGGGCGCAATGGAACTTTCATTAAAAAATTATCGAAAGCTGCCCAGACCAGTTTTACTCTTCTATTGCTATTCCGCCATTTTCTTCAACTGTCCTACTAGTATACTGGTTCCGCACCTTCATTGGTAATTAGTTTCATTTTCATTTTGATGTACCAATTATACATTATTTTAAAGGAATTGCATTTGATTTCTTTGTTTATTTTTGGATGTGCCCTGTTAAGTTTTTCAATTTATCATTAAACTTTTTTGTACCACACATTCATATAATTCATATAAACAATATAGTGTTATTAGTGGAATAGAGATGCTTGAGATGTATTCCACTTGCTCTCTCTGAAACAACTTTTTTCATCACATGGCAGGGATTGTTTAGCCACCAGTAATATTATATTCAGTCATTCCATATTGTTAATTTATAACTGTTTCAGATAGAAAATGAAGCTCATTCGCAGGTTTTATTATTTGTAGAACAGGAGGTGTCATGATCAGCTGTACAATGACTGTTTAGTCATTGTAAAATGCTACTGTTGATATCTGCTATCAACAAAAGTCCAAGTTGTTTCTATTGGTGTATGATTGACCTGACTTACAACAAATCTGTAATTTTTAAATTAAATTTGAATAGTGTATATAAGCACACAGTTCGCAAATTTTAGTAACTCTGTCTTCTTAATGGCTTTATGTTCCACACATCATAACAGAAGTCAGCCAAAACTAAACTAATCAACTTCCCCTGCGCAGACCCAGTTCTTTTAACAAGTACAAGCAATATAAAAAATAATGCTTTCCAAATAGTGTTTATGAAATTGTATAAGTCACCATGCTTCATATCATAAAATGCAGTTGTAGTCCCAGTGGTGAGATTAGTAGATTCACATATTTTCCAAACCAAAACTTGCATCCTCTGTGTTTTTAACAATCGGTATTGGAATCTGTTAATTTTAGACAAAATTAGATTGGTCTTTTCTTCCTTTTATGTGCTTCAGTTCCTATTAACATTTTACATTCTTTTATATACATAATTCTACTTCAATTTTTATAAAAGATTATACCTGCAACATACGTTTTTGTGACAATCAATCATGTATTTGATTTTACAAAAATTGGTTAAAGATACTCCTAAGGAAATTCCCATATTGTTAGATAATAATTTGAGTAAGTAAAAAATAAAATGTGTTTGTATATGTTCACGTGCATAATGGAATTTGGAGTACATCACATTGTTTAGTAGACTGGTGTGTTGTTCTAAAATTCATGGATCTTGATAATTTTGTTGATTACTTGGTGCTTTCAGTTTTGTTAAAACTGAGTTCAAAGGTTTTTTTTTCTATGAGACTTACCAAAAAGGATAAACTAGCATTTTTTTCTATGTTTTGTAATTCCATTTTTGAATTGCAAAGGGTTCTTCTATTGAATCTATGTCCAAAATTAGTTTGCCCCATTGCTTGATTGTGTAGTCACCATTCCCTGTCTAGCCAAATACAGAAACTAACTGGTATTAAGACACTTCTTTAATACTCAAAGACTCCAGTTAACTGTTATGTTATCTGTTGCTATATGTACTTTGTTATTTTTTTCTCAGTTATACACTCCTGGAAATGGAAAAAAGAACACGTTGACACCGGTGTGTCAGACCCACCATACTTGCTCCGGACACTGCGAGAGGGCTGTACAAGCAATGATCACACGCACGGCACAGCGGACACACCAGGAACCGCGGTGTTGGCTGTAGAATGGCGCTAGCTGCGCAGCATTTGTGCACCGCCACCATCAGTGTCAGCCAGTTTGCCGTGGCATACGGAGCTCCATCACAGTCTTTAACACTGGTAGCATGCCGCGACAGCATGGACGTGAACCGTATGTGCAGTTGACGGACTTTGAGCGAGGGCATATAGTGGGCATGCGGGAGGCCGGGTGGACGTACCGCCAAATTGCTCAACACGTGGGGCGTGAGGTCTCCACAGTACATCGATGTTGTCGCCAGTGGTCGGCGGAAGGTGCACGTGCCCGTCGACCTGGGACCGGACCGCAGCGACACACGGATGCACGCCAAGACTGTAGGATCCTACGCAGTGCCGTAGGGGACCGCACCGCCACTTCCCAGCAAATTAGGGACACTGTTGCTCCTGGGGTATCGGCGAGGACCATTCGCAACCGTCTCCATGAAGCTGGGCTATGGTCCCGCACACCGTTAGGCCGTCTTTCGCTCACGCCCCAACATCGTGCAGCCCGCCTCCAGTGGTGTCACGACAGGCGTGAATGGAGGGACGAATGGAGATGTGTCGTCTTCAGCGATGAGAGTCGCTTCTGCCTTGGTGCCAATGATGGTCATATGCGTGTTTGGCGCCGTGCAGGTGAGCGCCACAATCAGGACTGCATACGACCGAGGCACGCAGGGCCAACACCCAGCATCATGGTGTGGGGAGCGATCTCCTACACTGGCCGTACACCACTGGTGATCGTTGAGGGGACACTGAATAGTGCACGGTACATCCAAACCGTCATCGAACCCATCGTTCTACCATTCCTAGACCGGCAAGGGAACTTGCTGTTCCAACAGGACAATGCACGTCCACATGTATCCCGTGCCACCCAACGTGCTCTAGAAGGTGTAAGTCAACTACCCTGGCCAGCAAGATCTCTGGATCTGTCCCCCATTGAGCATGTTTGGGACTGGATGAAGCGTCGTCTCACGCGGTCTGCACGTCCAGCACTAACGCTGGTCCAACTGAGGCACCAGGTGGAAATGGCATGGCAAGCCATTCCACAGAACTACATCCAGCATCTCTACGATCGTCTCCATGGGAGAATAGCAGCCAGCATTGCTGTGAAAGGTGGATATACACTGTACTAGTGCCGACATTGTGCATGCTCTGTTGCCTGTGTCTATGTGCCTGTGGTTCTGTCAGTGTGATCATGTGATGTATCTGACCCCAGGAATGTGTCAATAAAGTTTCCCCTTCCTGGGACAATGAATTCACGGTGTTCTTATTTCAATTTCCAGGAGTGTATTTTACAGTACTTTCCATCTGGACTGGTGGTATGTCAATGTGAAATAAGATGTTTGTTTATTTGATGTTAATCAAATTTATTATGTATCATTGTTTTCCAGTTGGATGCTAACTGTAATAATGCTATAGTTGAGATAACTTTATCTGCAGTAAGACTGATAAGACTTTGTCCCAACATATAAATATCTGTTATTGGCTGGTTTAATTTGGTACTTGATTATTAATGGAATATACTTTTGTTAACAGTGAAACAGCATAAAAATACTACTACTAACTGACCAGAAACTCAGACTGCATTTTAGTGTCAGTAAAATCTATGCTTATTTAGCATCTAGTGACCTAACAAGGTTTTAACTACCAGTGTATCTGAAAAAAAGTTGCTTTCTTTCTTTAACAGTTTCATCTATAGCAGAAAATCCTGTGGCCAGAGTAAAAAGACAGAACTGTGGGTAAGTGATTATCATTTTCTGCTGTCTGTAATTGTAGATCAATGAGTATAAGGATTGTCATTAACCAAAATAAAATTACAGTGCACTAAACTTCCAGTGTCAGAATGGAGAATGCATAGAGCGCTTCAAAGTTTGTGATGGAGCTACTGACTGTTCAGATAAATCTGATGAAAATCAAGTGACGTGCAAGACAATTCGGTGAGTGTTTTGCATTGCAACTTGCCCTACCATTTCAAATTTTCTTGAATGTTATACTTCTACTAAGATGCGTGTCTGTATGTCTGGAGGGGTAGAGGGAAAGGTAGTATGGCAGCAGATGCCACAGATTAAGATACACCAAGTGATGATTCTTACTAAAGATTTAACTAAATTAGTGTAATTGACAATAAACAAACAATGTAAATGACAGACCACTTCCTTCGTTGTCCCTCCACAGTCTGTACCTCATTGCTATTTGGCTATGGGATTGTTAATGTGGGCTCCTCCATATACAATAACATCTCATTTGTCCATGCCCAATGTCCTTAGGGCTCCAAACACACTACCTTATTCTTTATACAGATGACCATCTATACCATTCTCCACTTGTCATTAAAGAGGAAAAATATGCAGACTGTTGACATACCTATAGGCACTTGCATGGCATCTGCATATGCCTATCTTTTTGTGTGCCATGTATAGAAATCCTTCCTAGATGCTCTAAATCATAAACTCATTGTGCAGTTCATTTGTTCCGGATATCTTCATAAGCTGGACTCACAGCCAAGATACTATATCCTCGTTCCTTCAAGCTTTAACATGTTAGGTCTTAAGTGTTTTGTCTAGCCCTCTTCAGCTCAGCTTCTTACCTCCTTTGGCATTAGCCTCAACCTTATCATTCTCCACACCAGTAATTGTCATCCCTACCTCACCAAACAGTATCTTTCATACAGTGTAGCCACCACTGCATGGGACACTTGCCGAATTGAGCAATCCTTTACATAATAGACTTATGCTGTTGCAAAGTCCTTTACTAGCAGGTGCTATCCACAAACACATAACCATCAGATCTTTTACACTATATTCTAAGAGGCTCCTAATAGAGAAGCTCACATTGTATTACATTACATTACATTACGTATACTTACTGTGCCCTGTAGTGAGGTTCTACTCCAGTATATAGAACATCTCATAAAACAAGACTATATTATAATTTCTTTAATGCAGAAAGAAAGATATGCCAAATTTTTCTTCCACAGAACTTTAACAGTAATATCACAAGCTGTGCTGTGGAGTAGTGGATGGCATCACTGGCTGGCATGCTACAGATCACCATTGCTCATCCAGTCACCAGAAAATATTTGTTGTTTAGTATTTATCATCTCTAAATGGTTCTCAAAGTATCATATGTTTGAATATTCCAGAATATTTGCACATTACAATGTTGGTGTAAATAGCAGCACTGTCTGTCAAGGAGGCATTTCTGTCTGCATGTTGGTGTCGCTGGTAAATATCATTTCAGTGCTGAGTACTACACCTTCTCCCTTCCATGCTGCATGTCTGTTGTCTTGCTGTTCTTCTTCCCCTCCCTTGGGGAACATGCCCGGGATATTTTTGGGAATTTGCTCTGAATTTTCAGTAGCCTAATACAGAACAGTCCCTCCACTGTTTCTTCCCTTTTTTTTCCTCCATGTCCTATCCTTCCTCCTTTGTCTCCTCTTCTTACTCACTGTGCACTCCTGAAGGCGGGCCCATGCTGAAGGCTGGCCCATGCATCTACTATGTAACAGATGAATGGATAATGCATAATTCCCAGCCACAGATTGACAGGCAGGGTTCACACTTACACTGGTCCCCTCAGGGGATCCACAACTCTTTTGTGGATACGTGCGTAGCGAGCATGGGACCCCGAGCTAATGTGGCCCTCCTTCCTTTCCGGGCTGCATACCTTCCTTTTCCGCATCCTTCCCTCTCCCCCATCTTCGCCCCCCCTCCCCTCACCTCTGGCTTTCTCCTCCCTTTCTCCCCCTCTGGGAGTATGGTTTGTGTCTACGTCCGGAGACGGACGCTTGTAAATGTAATGCATTCTTCGCCTTCTCTGCTTGTATGTCTTCATCCTTCCTTTGTCCTTCTTTTTTCCTTACCTCTTCTCTTTACCCTTTTCTCTGCTGCGGCGTTTGAGACCTCTCCTCTTTCCTTTCCCTTTCTTTGTTTTTCCCTTTCTCTTTCTTCCTCCCTGTGCGTGTCTGAAGGCTGACCCACGCATTTTTGTGCGTAGCCGGTGACGGAGTAACGCGTAATTCCCCGCCCCGGGTAGACAGGTAGGACACGTACGTACCCCTGGTAACGGCCAGGCCCAGGGAGGGGTGATTACCCGAGCTGATACCTTCCGAAAGTGCCAATTGGTCCCTCCGTCCGTTTTTCGGGAGGTGTGACCCGAGGTGTGAACAATCACCTAAGGCGGGAGTGCCCTCAGAGAGGGCCCCCACAAGGGAGGAGCGCGCCATCAGAGACACCGGTAATCATGGGGGATTCTTCCGCAATGGTTTCCTCAACTTCCACTATGTCTGCTCACAAGCGTAAGTTCACTGAGTCTCAGCCACAGACAGTTCTTCCATCGTTGCCACAGTTCCTTGTTGTTTCTCGGTCTGACGAAGGTCACGACTTCTCCACGATCAACCCCTTCATTATTCAGAAAGGTGTCGATGCAATTGCAGGTCCTGTAAAGTCTTGTTCCAGATTATGGAATGGCACCTTGTTGTTAGAAACAGTCAGTGCCCTCCAGGCACAAAAATTGCTGCGTACTTCACTGCTCCACACCTTCCCTGTCCGGGTTGAAGCGCACTGCACTTTAAATTCCTCGCGTGGAGTCATTTATACATGCTCCCTCGATGGATTGTCTGACGAAGAAATTCAGCACTACCTGTCTGACCAGGGCGTAACGGCTGTTCATAGAGTTATGAAAGGGGTTGACACGAACATCATTCCAACCCGCACTGTCTTCTTGACATTTGACAAAGTTCAACTCCCATTGAAAATCAAAGCACGCTATGAGATAATTTCCTTTCACCCTTACGTCCCAAACCCTACGCGTTGCTATCAGTGTCAGCGGTTCAATCACACCAGCCAGTCCTGTTCCAATCCGGCCAAATGTGTTACGTGTGGCAAGGATGCCCATGAGGGTGCTTGTCCACCTCCATCCCCTCACTGCAACAACTGTATGGGTGACCACGCTGCTTCCTCTCGAGATTGCCCCGTTTTTAAAGACGAAAAGCTCATCCAGGAAATCAGGGTGAAGGAAAAGGTATCGACCTTTGCTGCTCAAAAATTATTCGCCAGTCGACAGCCCACCGTGCCTCAGACAGGAAAATACAGCACTTTTCTTGCTTCTCCTCGGCCCACAAAGGAGGAGGCCACGCAGACTTGCGACCTCACCTTTAGTGCCACGGTCGTCAGATCGGCCAGCGCAAAGGTCGCCCGTTCAACCTCACCACTTTCGCCTGCCCACTCTATGGCTCACCCTTCATCGGGTTCTGCTAAATCTCGAGCCCAAAAGTCAGCCACCAACACTTCGAAAAAAGAGCATACTCGTGAAGATTTTTTACGTACCCCAACTTCACAACCATCGGTTCCTCCTTCATCTAAACATCATATTTCCAAGAAGGCTACAAAGAAACCCAGTTCATCTCCTTCTCCACCAAGGCATGTCCCATCTACAGCACCACCTGGCGGAAATCGCCCTCGGCCATCTTCGGTGTCGCTGAGGCGCACTGCTAGCGGCCGATCAACCGGCCGATCGCTGGTGGCAGGAGCTGCTCCTGAACAACCTATGGATCAGGATCTTCTGCCTTCTTATGATCCTACTCGCTGGTCATCTTCTGTCTTCAGGAAACAAAGCTGCGTCCCCATGACTGCTTTGTTCTCCCTCATTTTCAGTCCGTCCGATTTGATCTCCCCTCTGTTGAAGGCACTCCAGCCCATGGAGGACTCATGATTCTTCTCCATGATACTCTCCATTATCACCCAATCCACTTAAACAGTTCCTTCCAAGCTGTCACGGTCTGTCTTTCCCTTTCTGGATATACCTTTTCTCTTTGTACTGTATACATTCCATCGTCCACACCAATGGCATGAGCTGATCTCCTTCATCTTCTTGGTCAGCTCCCACCCCCCTATTTGCTGGTTGGGGACTTCAATGCCCACCACCCGCTTTGGGGATCTCCACATCCTTGTCCACATGGCTCACTATTGCTAGACGTCTTCCACCAAGCGGATCTAGTTTGCCTCAACACTGGGGTCCCTACATTTTTGTCTGCCTCCACGACAAATTTATCTCATTTGGACCTTGTGGTCGGTACTGTTCCGCTAGCTCGGCGCTTCGAATGGTTCGCCCTTGATGATACACGCTTGAGTGACCGCTTTCCATGTGTCCTTAGACTGCAGCCTCAACTGCCATACATGCGCCCGTGACGCTGGAAGTTTGCCCAAGCCGATTGGACACTTTTTTCGTCTCTAGCGACATTCGATGACCATCACTTTCCCAGCGTCGATGATGAGGTCACACATATTACCGACGTTATTCTTACAGCTGCAGAACGTTCAACACCACGCACCTCCGAATTGCCCCAGCGCCCCCCAGTTCCTTGGTGGAACGAGGCGTGCCGTGACGCAATACGTGAGCGGCGACATGCTCTTCCCGTTTTCCGCCACCATCCTACTTTGGCCAACTGTATCCGCTATAAGCAGTTCCGTGCGCGATGTCGTTGTGTCATCCACGATAGCAAGAAGGCAAGCTGGACATTCTTTATTAGCTCATTTAACACCTTCACTCCCTCCTCGGAAGTTTGGAGTCGGCTTCGACGGTTATCAGGCGTGCCTAGTTTCTCCCCGTTCTCTGGGCTCACTGTCGTGCATGATACATTAGTGGACCCCATCGCAATTTCTAACTCATTACGTCAGCACTCTGCTGAGATTTCAAGCTCTTCAAATTACCCACCAGCTTTTCTCCCGAAGAAACGTGCAGCGGAAGTGCGACCTCTTGCTTTCTCCTCTCAAAATCGCGAAAGCTACAATACTGTTTTCTCCATGCGGGAACTGCAACATGCACTCTCTTCTTCTCGCTCCTCCGCCCCAGGACTGGATGGTATCCACGTCCAAATGTTGCTGCATTTATCAACCCATAGTCTGCGTTACCTCCTTCGCATTTATAATCGAATTTGGACCAACAGTACTTTTCCCAGACGATGGCGGGAAGCTATCGTCGTTCCTGCTCCGAAACCTGGAAAGGACAAACATCTCCCCTCTAGCTATCGCCCCATTTCTCTCACGAGTAGTGTCTGTAAGGTTTTGGAGCGTATGGTGAATTGCCGTTTAGCTTGGTGGCTGGAGCCCCGCAGTCTTTTAACACCTGCCCAATGCGGATTCCGAAAGCATCGTTCTGCAGTTGACCATCTTGTTGCTCTCTCCACTTATATCATGAACAATTTTCTCCGGAAACGCCAAACAGTAGCAATATTTTTTTGATCTGGAGAGAGCATACGATACCTGTTGGAGGACAGGCATCCTCCACACACTGTTCTCTTGGGGCTTTCGAGGTCGGCTGCCCCTTTTTCTTCGCGAATTTATGGCAGAACGCACAATTAGGGTGAAGGTGAACACTACTCTCTCCCGTACTTTCACCCAAGAAAACGGGGTACCCCAGGACTCTGTGCTGAGTGTTGTACTGTCTGCCATTGCCATAAATCCAGTTATGGATTGTCTCCTTCCTGATGTCTCGGGCTCCCTCTTTGTGGACAATTTTGTGATCTACTACAGCTCTCAATGGACCAGCCTTCTTGAACGACGTCTTCAAGGATGTCTCGATCGCCTCCACTCTTGGAGCATCGACACCGGCTTCCGTTTTTCTCCCAGTAAGACCGTTTGTGTTAATTTTTGGCGACGTAAGGAGTTTCTTCCGCCCTCCTTACATCTAGGTCCTGTCAACCTTCCATTTTCAGACGTCGCTAAATTCTTGGGTCTTATGTTTGACAGAAAACTGTGCTGGTCCTCCCACGTTTCCTATCTTTCGGCTCGCTGTCTGCGATCCCTCAACACCCTCCGTGTCCTGAATGTTACCTCCTGGGGAGTGGACTGAGTGGTCCTTCTCCACCTCTATCGCGCCTTAGTGCACTCGAAATTGGACTATGGAAGCAGAGTCTACTCCTCTGCTCGGCCGTCTATTCTTCGGCGTCTCGACTCTATCCCCCACCATGGATTACGTTTAGTGTCTGGAGCTTTTTACACCAACCCTGTGGAAAGCCTTTATGCTGAGACTGCTGAACCTCCACTGTCCAATCGGCGAGCAGTCCTTCTGAGTCGTTATGCTAGCCATCTGTCTTCCATGCCTGCTAATCCAGCCCATGACATTTTTTTCGACGCCTCCATTGATGTAGGGTATGCAGGCCGCCCCTCCTCCCTACTACCAGTGGGAGTCCACTTCCGTCAACTGCTCCATTCTCTTTCCTTCCGCTTTCCTAAAACCTTCTTGACAACTTGGGGTACAGCACCGCTTTGGCTCCGTCCTCGAATCTGCCTGACCTTTGCCAGTTTCCCAAGGATGGTACCCCTTCACTTGTTTATCGTTGGGCATTTTCTGCTCTATGTGCACAAATGAAGTTTTCGAGCCATCAGTGTAAATAAATGTGGCATCCATCATTAGGTGTAGGGAATGCCTATATTGTTGGCGACACCCCAAATCAATTTCGGCTTCCCGACCAGTGTTTGGTTTATACTGCGGAGCTTTATGCTGTTCTCCAGGCTGTCCACTACATCCGCCGCCATCAGCGGATACAGTATATTATCTGTTCAGATTCTCTCAGCTCTCTCCTCAGTCTCCAAGCTCTTTACCCTGTCCACCTTCTGGTCCACCGGATTCAGGACTGTCTTCGCTTGTTCCACCTGGGGGGGCGTCTCGGTGGCGTTCCTCTGGCTCCTGGGACACATTGGTATCTGCAGAAATGAGGTGGCCGATATAGCAGCCAAGGCTGCAGTCTGTCTCCTTCAGCCAGCTATTCAATTGATTCCCTTCGCCAATCTACGGAGCGTTTTATGTTGTTGTGTTGTTCTTTTATGGCATGCACATTGGTCGACACTTCCCCGTAATAAACGTGAAAGCTCTTCCTTGTGCTTGGACCTCTTCCTCCTGAACGCGTCGTCTGGAGGAGGTAATTTTAACTAGACTTCGGATAGGGCACTGTCTTTTTAGCCATTGACATCTTTTAAGCGGTGATCCTCCCCCACTCTGTCCTCACTGCTCTCAGCTGTGGACGGTAAGACACCTTTTAATTGAGTGCCCCTATTTTACTCTGTTACACGCCCGTCTACAGCTGTCGCCTGATATATCGTCAATTTTAGCAGATGACACGCGCTTGGCCGATCATGTTCTCGAATTTATTAGTGCCAGTGAAATGACATCAGTCATTTGAAGTTTTTTTTTTTTGGGGGGACAACCAATCCCTTTCTGTAGTGGATTTTTAAGCCTTCCTTCTGCTTTTAGTTTCTCCTATTTTATGAGTTTCGTTCCCATTGCTCCTGGTCTCCATTTTCGGTTTTTTACTGTTTCCTAAGTCATGGACTGGGCGCTAATGGCCATAGCAGTTTTGCGCCCTAAAAAAAAAAAAAAACTTACACTGTTACGTCCCCAAACTCTCAAAGAGAGGAGGGGGGCCACAGTTGGAAAGTGTGTGCCATCGGAGACATTGGTAAACATCGGAAATTTTCTCACAGTGAGCCTGACACCATTTCAGTTTATTACTAAAAATAAACAGAGTCGGGCTAAAGATTCTAAGACGGTCACAGCTGCACGTCAGTTCCTCATGGTATCATGTACTGAAGATGGTCAGTCCTTTGCTATGGTTAGTGTTTATTATTTAGAGAGATGTTGATGCAACTGCCAGCCCTGTGAAGTCATTCTCTCATTTACACAGCGGCACTTCGCTTTTGGAGACTAATTGTGATTCTCAAATGCTGAATTCTTCATGTGGTGGTGTGTGTGTGTGTTTTTTTTTCCTCACAAGGGTGCTTGACTTACCTCTCTGACCAGGGCATCACTACAGTCCATCAGGTCATGAAAAAGATAGGTGCCTCCTTCGTGCCTACATGCATTCTTTTTGTTACGTTCAATAGAGTAGTGCTTCCGTGAATGATCAAAGCAGGCTATGAAGTCATCATCGTCCGACCATACATTCCAAATCCAGTGTGCTAGTACCAGTATCAACATTACAGCCACACTTGAATTTCTTGTCAAAACATGGCCAAATGTTTTACTTGGGGTAGGGATGCTCACAAGGGCAATTTCCCACCTCCTTCTCCCAGCTGTATCAATTGCAATGGCAACCATGCAGCCTCATTTCAAGGATGTCCCATGTATCTCAGTGAGTGGGCCATTCAGGAAATCCAGCTGAAGGAGAAAGTGCCTTACCCTGTTGCTTGCAAGTTCTTGGTTAGTCAGAAGCCTTTAATTTTACCATCTGGTACTAGTCTTGCTACACCTCACTCCATGAAGGACATGGCCACACAGATTTGTGGCCTCAAATTCAATGCTGCAGTTGTAAAATCATCCAGTATCATGGTATCACCACCACCTGCTGCACAGCCAGCAGGTGAGAATGGACAGAAGGTATACTCTTTTGAAGACTTTATGTTCCTCCAGCAAACACACACCTGAATCTTCATCTGCCAGTCGTAAAGTCTCCAAGAAATCAAGCAAAGACAACTGCTCTTCTCCTTTGCTGACTCTGAGATCCTCTTCAGTGGTTTTGTCACATGATACTGTCACCTGGATGACCTCCTTTTTTCCAGTGTGCACAGCCAACCATTTTTCTGCCATGGAATATGCAGACCAACCCAGTGAGAATGCTGACACCTCTCTAGATCTTATGGAGCAGGATCCTCTAGTCTCTGCGCCATGTAGCAGTGAGTTTTCAAAGGCTGGTACTTGGCAGCAGCTGAGGTGAGAACCCTTCTCTCTTCCCCATCCTCCCTTTCCCTGTCATGACTCTTCCCCAATGGAACCTCCATAGCATTAGATCGAGCAAGGAGGAATTATGGCTGCTCTTGGAATCACAGTTTCCACTTGTTTGTTGCCCCCAGGATACAAAATTGTGTTCTAACAGTCACTTTGATCCCTTGCATTTCTTATCAGTGAAATTCGCCAACAGCCATGAAGTTGAGGTGTTATTTTATTTTCACTACCAGTTTTGGCGTTCCACTATGCCACCTTCAGGCTCCACATGCATTTCTCAAAAATAAACAGCACGGTCATACAATGCCATATATTCCTGGATGTCATAAGTTCGAAGCTGTATTCCATGTGCTTAATTCGAACACTTGGTTGCAATCAAGTCTTTGAATTAAGCACTTGGTACACGGTTTTGAACTCGTAACATCTAGGAATATATGACACAGTATGACAAAATGGTTTGTTTGGGAGACACATAAGGGACCAGAAGGTGGCACAGTGGAATGTCAAAACTGGTGGTCAGAATAAAATAAAATAACATCTGAACTACATGTCTGGTGCTGAATTTCATTGATACTTACTTGACCAGCTGATGTCCACTGCCCATGCTGGATCAGCAGATACATTCGCATTTCTTTCCAGTCTACTTCAACCCTGAGGATGGCTTTCCATCTCATGGAGGAGTCATGCTGCTCATCTGGGAAGACATTTATAGTCATACCATCTCATTGAACACCTGGTTGAAAGTTGTTGCAGTCTGCATTTTCCTTCACCTTTTCACCTTTTCTTTTTGCACCTTCTACATCTGTCATTTGGTCACTATGGCAGACTTCCTCCAGCTTATTGTAACTCCCTCACCCCTTTAATGCACACCATCCCCTTTGGGGCTCTTTCAGAACCTGTCTGAGAGGTACCCTCTTGGCTGATCTTCTCAATCTGTTCAACCTCATTTGTCTTGACACTGGAGCACCTCATTCCTTTCAAACTCCTCACACAACTATTCCCATTTGAACCTCTTGTTCTGCACTGCTCAACTTGCCCATCATCTTGAGTGGGCTGTTCTATCTGACATGTATTTGAGTGACCGTTTCCTGTATGCTGTCTGTTTGCTGACTCCTACCACAGCTACAGGTAAACCCAACTGACAGCTTTCTGAGGCTGACTGGAGGCTTTACTCCTCCTCCAGTAACCTTCAATGAATATCAATTGTCATGACCAGGTAGAGTACCTTGTGCAAACGTTATCCTTACCACCGCAGAACATCCAATTTCTTGTCCTTTTTACCACATTGTGTCCCACTCCCTTGGTGGACTGAGGAATGCCGTGACTCAATTCACGCATGGAAATAAAATTTCAACTGGACGGATGACATGTTTCCCAGATGCTGGCATAAAGGCACTGTCATACCCATACCTGAGTCCAGTCTCTCTTCTGCCAGGTGTCTTCAGCTCCCTTTTCATAGACGATTTTGCAATCTATTGCAGTTCTTCACAGACTCGTCTCCTTGGCCAGCATCTCCAGCAATGTCTTGATGTCTTTACTTATGGAGCATCAACAATAACTTTTGGTCTTCCATTGACAAAACCACTTGTATGAATTTCTGATGGTGCAATTGGTTTCTTTCACAGTCTCTACACCTTGGGCTTGTTGCTCTGCCATTCACTGGAACTATGAAGTTCCTGGGGCTCATGCTTCATAGGAAACTTTCTTTGCCCTCCCACATGGCTTATCTGGCCACCCACTGTACCCAGTCCCTCATTGTCCTACGTGTTCTCAACAGTACTTTGTGGGGAGTGGATCGGACTGCCCTTCTCTGTTTGTAATGATCGCTTATTCATTCAAAACTAGACTATAGGTATTTTTTATTTCTGCATCTTGTAATCATACTCTTCAATACGTCTAGGGGTAGATTCTTGAGGCTGAATTCTTTATTCTTTTTAACTTTGTGGGTTCCAGATGACTAGATTAATATTTAGAATGCCTGTTGCATTGTTTCTGATTGCACCTGTAATAATAATAATAATAATAATAATAATAAGTTACAAGGAAGTCACGCTTGATCAAGGTCCGCGTCACGTTCCATTTTTAACCAGACTTAACAGTCTGAGAAAAAAATGTCAATAATAATAACACGTTCCCACGTACAAGTATGCACCACAAAAAGTACTGGAGAATGATGAATACAAATTATACTGGAACAGAACCATTATAACAGATAAAACATCACCACATAACAAACCTGACATCATACTCACCAATAAAAAGAAGAAATTAACACAACTAATCGAAATATCCATACCCAATACAACAAATATACAAAAGAAAACAGGAGAAAAAATTGAAAAATACATTCAACTGGCTGAGGAAGTCAAGGACATGTGGCATCAGGATAAAGTTGACATTATACCAATTATACTATCAACTACAGGAGTCATACCACACAATATCCACCAGTACATCAATGCAATACAGCTACATCTAAACTTATATATACAACTACAGAAATCCGTAATTATTGATACATGTTCAATCACCCCAAAGTTCCTAAATGCAATATAACATATACCATACAGTTAAAAGGAAGTCACGCTTGATCAAGGTCCGCGTCACTTTCCATTTTTGACCAGACATAATGTCTGAGAAAAGAAAGAAATAATAATAATGTCACATTCTTCTATATCACACTGACTTTACAATCTCCACTTCCATAAAACCAACAATTAAATTGTTATTGTCAAAATTAAAAACATGTTAGATTCCATTAGAGACATGCCCACTACTCCTACACATTCTGTGGTGCTAACAATATTCCAGAGAGTTTACAAACATCTTTGACAAAAGAATAATCTTCACCAAGTTATATCATTATTTTATAACTGAATCCAAAAATAAATTTAATAAATATCAGATTGTGAAAGTTAATAATAAGAGTTTTAAGTATGCCAGATATTTCTTTTTCAATGACTCCTTTGCTTACCAGTATGACGTACATCCCTCTTCTGGTACCTCCTTGAATTCACTTTCAGCTATTGCTACCTGCCACCTTGGCTTCATGCCATAGCCTGTGTTCACTTTAGACTTCATGCACTTCCTAAGGACACTACTCCATATTCTATTTATCACTGTGAGTTTCTTGAGCTTCACACAGAACTTAGCAGTAGTACCTTTGTATAAACTGATTGCTCTCGGACTGACTGTGGTGTCGGTATTGGCTTCTGTAACACTTCTCAGTATTCACACCAGAGTTCTTTGCCCTGTATCAGGCCATACAGTACATCCACTGACACAGGTTTTTCAGTTCTCATATCTGCTCTGATTCTCTCAGTGCCCTTCAGAGCCTGTGTGTGCTACACACAGTCCATCCCTTAGTGTAACAGTTCCAAGAAAGCTTTCACTTGCTCACTCATGAGGGAGCACCTATGATATTAATGTGGGTCCCTGGTCACATCAGTCTGATGGGAAACAAGGCTCCTGATGCTGCTGCCAAGGCTGCAGTCATTCTAACCTTGGCCCACTAGTTCTTCCATTCCTTCCAATGATCTCCGTGTTGCCATCTGTCGTCTGTCACTTTGGCATAACCACTGGTCTTCCCTTCATGGGAACTAGCTCTGGGGTTTTAAACCTATCTGGGCTACTTGGCCAACCTCCTCTTGGCCCTCTCGCTATGAGGAGATCATTTTAGCTAGGTTATGTATTGGGCATTGTCGTTTTAGCCATTGCCATTTGTTGATAGATGATCCCCCACCGCTTTGTGCTCATTGGCATCAGCCTTTGATGGTTTACCATTTCCTGACCAAATGCCCTCTTTTTAAACGCTTACATTTTAATGTACATTATGTGATCAAAAGTATCCAGACACCTGGCTGCAAATGACTTAAAAGTTTGTGGCACCCTCCGTCAGTAATACTGGAATTCAATATGGCATAGGCCCACCCTTAGCCATAATGACAGCTTCCACTCTTAGAGGCATATGTTCATTCAGGTGCTGGAAGGTTTCTTGGGGAATGGCAGCTTATTCTTCATGGAGTGCTGCACTGAGGAGAGGTATCATTGTTGGTCAGTGAGGCCTGGCATGAAGTCGGTGTTCCAAAACATCCCAAATGTGTTCTATAGGATTCAGGTCAGGATTCAATGCAGGCCAGTCCATTACAGGGATGTTATTGTCGTGTAACCACTCTTTGTCTTTAAATATGTCTGCTTGTGTCTGTATATGTGTGGATGGATATGTGTGTGTGTGCGTGCGCGAGTGTATACCTGTCCTTTTTTCCCCCTAAGGTAAGTCTTTCCGCTCCTGGGATTGGAATGACTCCTTACCCTCTTCCGTAAAACCCAAATCCTTTCATCTTTCCCTCTCCTTCCCTCTTTCCCTCTCCTTCCATCTTTCCTGATGAAGCAACCAGGGGTTGCGAAAGCTCGAAATTTTGTGTGTGTGTTTGTGTGTTTTTTATTGTGCCTATCTACCAGCGCTTTCCCGTTTGGTAAGTCATGGAATCTCTGTTTTTAATATATATATACTCAAGCCCAAAAGAAAAAAATAGAAAAATGCATACCAGCAACATCATAAGCATTGCAGATAGTCAAGGAGAACTTTGGATAACTAAATGTCACAAGCCACAGCACATCCCTAAAGATATGTGCATAGGAACAACCGAAGCAATCCAGGATGGGCAGCTCCATACCATAAACAAAGTATTGAAGTATTGTGTTCTGCCAGCACTACAGACAAGACAGTGGAAGGAAAAACTATCAAATTGCAAATAGGATTTATCTGACAGAGGGACAACATTTCCAAGTGCTGCCTGTTTTATGTCAATTTTTGGATGCTTTCACATCTGGAATGGAGAAAAGATAGACCAAGAGGCCTGTGGTAAAACACCATATTAACACAGGGGATAATCCATCAACTAGCCAGCACTCATATAGTGTTATTAGTTGAATTACACATAATTTGGGAGGAAGTGGAAAAGATGCTGTGGATTAAAATCATTGAGTCTTCAGAGTGTTCTTGGTCCTCTCCTGTGGTCCTTGTGAAGGAGGAGGATGGCACATGACATGTCTGTACTGACTACGGGTAACAGAATAAAATCATGAAAAAGGGAGTCTGCCTATTGCTGTGCATTGATGACACCCTGGACTGCTTGGAAGGAGTCAAGTATTTCCCTGCTATGAATATTCAGACAAGTTACTGGCAAACTGAGGTTGCTGAGGATGACTGGGGAAAGACTGCCTTCATAACATATGATTCTCTCCATGAGTTTAAAGTTATGCCATTTGGGCTGTATAACACATGCATGACAAGCAGCTTTGACATCTTAAATGGATGGTGAGTCTTTGCTTCTAGATGATACTGTAATTTTTAAAAGACATTTGAAGAATATCGAAGCTGCCAGACAACCACATTGAATTATGTTCAGACTGCAGGCCCCTGCCTGAATCGCAAAAAGTGCCTCTTCATCACCAAAGAAATAAGAATCTGGTGATGCCTAATCAATGAGAATGGATCTTGCTTCTGTCCAGAGAGAGTATGAGCAGTCAGATTTTCCATCTTGTTGGCACATTTTTTATGTGAAGTTTCCTCAGAATGTGGTGGTACATCCCTTGCAAGAACTCCTGCAGAAAGATGCATAATTTTGCTGGAACAATGTGCAAGAGAGATCTTTCCTGACCTTCAAGGAGGTGCTAAAATCATCTTCAGTCCTAGCATTGTGTAACGAGAATGTTGAGAGAGAACTTCACACCATCACTAGTGGGAATGAGATATGTGCAGTTCTAGTAAAAATTCAGGGAGGTGCTGAAAAGGTGATAGCTTATGCTTCCAGAATACTATCAATATCTGAGGTAAACTACTCTACACCCAAGAAAGAGTGCCTTGCAGTTGTTCAGAGCATCAACAAGTTCAAGTCATACTGATTTGGCAATCCATTCATTATTAATATGGACCACCATTTTGGTTGACTAGCAAGAAGGGTACATTGAGTTAACTGGTGAGATGGGTGCTGAGGCTTCAGGAGCACAATGTCACAGTAGTATACAAAAGCACACACACAAGGACTGCATTTAAACCAATCATTGTTTGGAACACAGTATAGTGTATTAAATCTCAGCCATCACTCCACTAAACAACGTTGCTGCTCAACAGAGGGAAGATCCAGCACTGCTGAAAACCATAAAAGCCTCAAAGAAGGGAGAACCAACCAAAGTAAAATAGAGTTAATAAGCAGAATGTTACGTAAGATGAACTATGATGCATTGGAGCAGAAATGGTCAGTCGTCAACCCAGCCCATCTATCGCATTATCCTAAAATATTTCCATGACACTCTGGTTCTGAGTAGATTCATCACAAATCCCAGGTGATCAGACAGCAGATACAGGTATCACAGGCCAGGTCACAACTGATACATTAGACACTCCTCAAATCACTGTAAAGAATGCCAATGATGGAAGTACATGCCACAAGTACTCCCGAGGCACCTGATACCAATTCTGCCTGCAGCACCCCATTTCACCAGGTTGGAATTGTCCTCTTAGTGAGATTTCCAATGCCAATAAATGGGAATCAATGCTAATAGTATGCAGTGACTACTTCACCCGGCACACTGTGACCATAAATTTCTAACTGCCAAACATTGAGAAATTGCAAGGGTCCTTGAAGAAGACATAATTTTGAAGCATGGAGTACTATGTGCGATTGTCTCTGATTGCGGAAAAGTTGTCCACCTGAGATTGGTATTGAGGTTATTTCATGTTGCGACACCATCAACAAGATGACAACTGCCGACCACCCACAGACAGAGGGCCTCTCAGAATGTTTCACTGAGACATTAAGAGATATGCTCTGAATGTATGTTGATGCCGAACAGAGAGAGTGGAGTATAACACTGCCAGTCATTACACCTGCATATAACAGGAATGCTACAACAGAGAGCACAGGCCAGTGAGAGAGTCTAATTCTGGAAATGGAATTTTACACCTGTGCAGGAAGTGGGTTGTGTGTCATTGTTGCCATTTTAGACAGTTGTACCAGGGGAAGCAAGAGAGAGGATGTTGTTTGGTGGCTGGTGCCCTCTTTCTACAACAGAACTACACACATGTATTAACAGGATTCTTCATTAATAAGAACAAAAAGTTACTTATCTTTAAGCAAGTTGTTGTGGTACATGCTCTTCTGTAATAGTCCACAGCCTCACTGCTGGTGAAGTACAAGTCCCACTATAAACACCACACTCTCACAGCCAGTGTCGTGAACTGACAAATGTCAAAAAGAATAGTGACTGAGATAGTAACTGAACTGACTGCAACTGCGACTGACACTGTCTGTGACTGGGCTGACTTTCTGTGACTCTCTGGGCCCTCTGGTCCATGGTGACAATCTAAATACTTGTGGTCGAAAGGCTGTTGGCATCGTGTTGCTTCCTAGTCTCTTTGGTCTCTCTCTTGAAAAACAGGCTAGATTCAGTGCCTATTATCGATCCTCTTGCAACCTCTTTGCCGACTAGTGTGCTGGCGACAGCTTATGCTGACACATTCCTCCTTCCCCCTCCCCTTCGAAATGCTGCTCTGTTGTTATGTAGGGAAAATGCAAACAATTACTGGGAGGGAAACAGGATTCTGGATGTAAAGATGAGCCAGGAGCCTGTGGACGACGACATACTCCTGACCGTACCGTGCCACCTGGTTTGTGAGGCAACAGGAACATCCTCTGGAAAACTGTTGCCAGAGCGCCTGTCCAGGCCTGAGGGGGTGTCCTGGGGCATTGGCAGCATGTTATTTCCTAGTCTGTCTTTTGGCCTCTCTCCTGATATGCGCTCTTGATTCAGTGCCTATTATCAATCTTCTTGCAACCTCTTTGCCAACCAATGTGCTGGCGATGGCTTACACCACCACAATGGGATAATAGAAAAGTATTAAAATGCTGTTTCAGGTAATATATCCTTTGTCACTTGCTGGATGTCACTTAAGAGATCAAGAACTATTACCCTTCATGAAGAAGACAAAAGCATAGAGCCACAGAACAGAACTTCATCCAAGAATGTTAACAGCCTGTGTGCATAGATAATAAATATACTTTCAGTGCTAATTCATGTACTTAACTGACTTACCTACTTTTGATATGGAGTTGATTGTAGTCATGACATGACTTGACATGACATTATTACTAATATTAACATCAGTTGGTTCTACTTAGAAGTTCATCAACAGAGTAGGAGGAGTTGGCCACCAGTAAATAATTCAGACTTCTGTGAAACTGAAGTTGATTAGCACTTAAACTCTTTACAGTTGCTGGTAACTTACTGAAAATGTCTGTTCCTGAATACTCCAACCATCCCCAGTAAACAGCAAAGCCTGACCCAATACCAGCCTACACAGCTATACAGGAACATCTTAACCACGTCTTCTTTTAAATCTTGACTAGCTTTTGTCATGACCCGAACTGAAGAATATTCTTACCAAAATCCTTCTCACTTTTCCCAAACTGGTGTTCCACTACCCTCAATGTCAAAGTATCATAAGTCACATCTTTGTGAAATATCTAGTTGTAAAATATAATCTCATGCACCCTTCCAACTCGAGTTATGTCCATCCCAGTCTGATGCCGTAGCATGGTTGGGTCATACCATAACAGCTTGGGACAAAGGGTCACATTTAGAAATGATACACAGGAATATAACTAAATTTGGAATGAGAAAATATTACATATGATGCCCTGATAGATTTGGTACTTGATCCATTCCTGTTCTTCACCTGAATACATTATTTAGCAAAGGCATTGGAGGACTTATGAAAACTGTGATGTTTGATGGTAAGTATACTGGTGGTATGTCCAAAAACAGCCAGCAGAACAGCATAAAAAGCCCACAACTGGTTAATAGCAAACAGCTTAACCCTTAATCTTACAAAACACTCATACTGTAAAACTCCAGAAAAATAATTGTTATTTGTAGGTAGCCAAGTATTGATCAATGAGCATACACCAAGTGAAACTTCATGTTTGAAATTCCTAAGCATCAAAATGTAGAACAGACTGAGGTGGTATTAACATGTGGATAAACTAACCAAAAATCAGTTCTCCCTATTTTGCATTTAGAAATCACTCTATTCGTTGAGCTGCAAACAAGATCGCTAGCACACTTTCACTAAATACTATCCTCTTCCATAACCCTCTGGGGTGATACAGTTAAGGCTGGAAAATCCATAGAGGTATGCAGCAAGAATATTGTGTAAAGTTGAGATTCTTATAATTCCAACACATTTTCTCCCTAATGGCATTTGTGAATAGTAACAAGAGTGAATTTGCAATGAGCTGTGGAATTCAAAACCACAGAACTAGAAATATAAATACTCTCCATCCCTATCTAGTGTCCAGAATGGAGATTTATATTTTGTTACAAAAATATTCAGCAGGTTGATAGTAGAGATCAGAAATAGTGATCATGAATGTGATGTTTGGGTTGCATACACAAGTCAAGGCACCACTGTTACATCAGTGCTAATAGTTTTCCTTTGTTCCTGCTGTAGTTCAGGGAGTGTGAAGAGTCTCAGCACTGTAGTGCCATGGTTGATTCATATTCCGACTCGTTCTTTCTTACTGAAGAATGAAGCAGTGTAAGGCTACTTGTGACATGTTGTTAACACGGGAGATGAGTATACAATCTTGGTGCTGTAAAGTAGCACTGACAGAGTGAAATGACAAATTGTCAGGATCTGATGGACGACAAACAGCTATATTTTCTGAGACTGTGGAGCATGTAAGGTGAAAATTTGATGCAAACTCTACAATTGTAAATGTATTCCATTAGAGGAGGAGTGACGTGTAGAATGAGTTTCACTCTATAGTCACTGCTTCAGATGAAAAATGTACAAATTTTGTCGGTGCAAAGAAAATGATTATTTTCTTGCTTATTCTACCTCTAGAATCAGAAAGCATATGTGCTGTGTGAAATGAAAACTGTATTTGTTTGGTCATGGCAACTTACGTTTATGGACTAACAGTGAGTTATGTAGCTTACCATTCATTTCCAAAATTATTTAGTTGGATAGATAAAAAATCTACTCACCAAGCAGCAGCAGAACATACACATAAGACTGTTGTAATTGGCAAGTGGCTCCTTCTTCAGGCAGAAGGGTTGAAGGGGAAGGAAGAAGAGTGAAGGAAAAGGACTGGAGAGGTCTAGAAAAAGATGTAGATTTTGGGGAAGTCTCCCAGAACTGTGGGTCGGGGGAGATTTACCGTACTGGATGAGGAGGAGAGACTGAGTGTTGGGAACTTCATCGGACATGATTAAAAAATCTGAGAGCTTGAACGAAATTAGAATTATATTAATACCTTCCGCTGCTAATGGGTGTTGATATATATCAACGGGGACAGGTGAAAATGTGTGCCCTGACCAGAACTCGAACCCGGGATCTCCTGCTTACATGGCAGGCACTCTACCCATCTGAGCCACCGAGGGCACAGAGGATAGTGCGACTGCAGGGACTATCTCATGCATGCCTCCTGCAAGACCCACATTCTCACTTTGTATGTCCACACACTACATTCATAGTGTCACACCCCAACACACTCATTACACATGGAAGACATTCTTACCAGTTCCGAGTTCGGGCAATATATGTGCATCTGCACAGGAGGAGGAGGTCATGACACTACAACATGTCCTTGGTTCTCACCACCCACCTGGCCTTAATTTATGTTAATTTCTTCAGTTTCAGCTTTTATTCATTGTAACTACTCTTTGCTTCACTCCGTTTTACTTTTCTACATCTGTATGTATCAACAAAGGATACAAAACAATATTCACTGCTAACCAGTCAGTCCTTCTACATCCACATCTACATACATACTCTGCAATCCACCATACGGTGTGTGGCGGAGGGTACCTTATGTTGGTACATAATTTCCTTCTGTCACTTAGACAGGTTGGATGTTTTGTGACATTTCAACTTTCTCTTGAGAATGGTCAAAGCCGAAATCATTGTTGAGTGGAAATACCTAAATGGTAATTGTTGTGGCCCACAATACAAATAACTGTGGTTTTTGTAATCTCTTTATTGGTAGACAATACACAACAGCACAAGGTGCAATAACATGAAACTGCCAGGTGGTGGTATAGTGTCAGTAATGCAAGAATGTCCAGATCTCCAAGGCTGCATGATAAGAAACAAATGTCAACATGGCATAGACTAAAGTTGGGAGGCTCATGTCAGACTAGCTATAGACAAGTGTAAACATAATTGACATTGGTGGCGCTAGTTTTGAGTCAGTGCACACAGCTGGTGTTGTAGAATCATGCTGGATGCTGACTGAGGAGCATCTAGTGTGAATCGTGCATACATGAGCGTTAGCTCAGTACAGTAGCATCTGCAGAATGCTGCCTCAGCCAGCAAAATGTATGTTCCTGGAGCGAGGTGTATACCGCTGGTGCCAGCTGATAACAAAAGTGAGACTGTGCCATAGGTTTAAGTGAAATGTGAGATTCAAAATTCTCTGCTTTTTCACACCAGAAGAAAAAAAATCAAGGAATTCAGTGCAGAGCACATCTAGTTGTGGATAAGGAACATTCTCTGAGGTGATATTTACTGTGCCATTGATGGAAAATCCAAAAGATGTGGGTGCGTCCAGTGACAAAAGGTTCTCAGTATCAGCATTGCATATGGCTGAGAAAGTAGAGTCCTCTAAACTGATGGAGTGAGTTCTGGTGCCCCTAGTTGTAAATATGTTTGAAAATTGACAAGACTGGTGGTATTGATGTAAAAATTGACTGTCCTGCCAACCAACCGCAACAAAACAAGCACTTTATTGGAGGATCCTCCCTGAGTGGTTGTTGTGTACAGGTAACATGTAACATTAACATCCATGAGACAAGAAAACACCCCAGGACAAACACATGTGACATGTCCCTGTCTGGCACATGTAGTGCAATCAGCCAAACAGAATGGGCAGTAATATCTGTCATGCTTCTGAAAACAGTCAAAGCAGGATGAGTAAGGCTGTCACAGCCTGGGGCAGCATGAGGTACCCTGTTTCCATGGAGAGGGATGTGCGTTGTTGTTGTTTGTGTACTGCCACAATGGAACTACTGCTTGCTGAATCCACCAAGTCTCAGAGTTCACTGTTCATCACAGCAGTATTCATCAAGGTATTTAAGAGCCAGCCTACCTCTTGGAGACTTTGTAGGACTGTCTAAACACAAAACTGTGCCTAATTAAGGGTCATCAAATAGTTAAGCTTTTAACTGAAACTCTTCATAGGGTGCTGCGTGGATGATTCTGTCTCTGATCTTGTCTTCTGTTTAAGATTTTTTTGCATTAGACATAAAAAACTTGCATCGTCAACTTAGCCCTTTGAGTTCAGCCACTTAACCTTGGTAGGATTGACTCTGTTGCTTTTGATAATGGTAAAACTCAAGGTAAGCATAAACACATAACAAGTCTTCAGTAGTGAGCACTTAACAAAGAACAAATTTCATCAAATGTCGGCTTATCAGGTTCCATCAGGGGGACCAGCTTACACAACAACCAATGAGTTTGTGGCAGAATCCATGATAAGAAAGTGGGTTTAGCAGAACCATCACCATTTACTTCAAAGGCCCAAAAATGCATTCATAGCCTTTGTTTGTGTGGGTACCAGCCTTCTCACTTCTCCTTGTATCGTGGGAATGGCAGTTGATTGACGATCAGCTGCTGCAGTATGCTGGCCAGGAGGTCATCCATACGCTTTTGGCTTCTCAATTTATGAGCAATCAGCTGTTGCATAACAGTGGCAAGAGATGGTTTGGCCATGGTGAACAGAAAGAAGGAAATGTCTGTGGCCATTCAGCACAAGAAGTCTGTAGTTTGCGGAAAGGCACTGTCTTAAAGCATCAGTCAAGCACTGAAGTTCTCATGCAAGTTTTCAGCATTCAAACAATGGAACAAACATAAGTTCAATCCACAGTTGCCAGTTGTGTTCTGGGACACAACATAAAGACATGCTGGTTTTTGTAATCTGTGTATTGGGAGACTGAAGCCCATGACAGCACGAGGTACAATTACACAGTGAAAAAATGTCAGAAGGATAACAACATCCAAGTCTTGGGGGCTTCCTGAAAGGTAAGTCAACAGCATAGTGTAAATTAAAGCTGGGAGGCTAACACTGGCAACAAGCTGTTTCATTACTGGTCTGATTTGTATCTTTTTGCCCCCTCTCTCTTCAACACCAACTTCTCAGTATTGTATGGATTTGAATTATTCGTCTACATCTACATGATCTTAGCAAGAAACCTAATGGTGTGTGGTGGAGGGTACTTCTTGTACTACTAACTGAGCCCTCCAACACTGTTCCACTCACGAACTGAGCATAGGAAGAATGATTGGCAGTAAGCCTCTGTATTGGCTCTAATCTCTCAAATTTTCTCATCATGGTCATTACAGGAGATGTATGTGGGGGGAGGAGTAATATGTTGTTTATAAAACACACTCCCACACAACTTCAGTTTGGTTCCTGTCATCAGTATGTGAACTTGTAGTCACAGTTCAACAGTGGAAAATCCAGGTTGGAATGTAACATTATTATGAAAAGAGTAGTTGCTACTCACCATATAGTGAAGATGCAGATTCACAGATAAGCTCAACAAGGCCTTTGTCAAAAATATGTGACACACACACACACACACACACACACACACACACACACACACGACCAGAGTCTCTGGCAGCTGAAGCCAGACTATTGTGACAGTCTTTTTGTTGTGGCTGTGTGCAACTCAGCTTCCACTCGATAAGGATAATGTGAGTAGCAACTATTCTTTTCCTAATATTGTTCTAGTCACAATTACTTCTCCAAGATCTCTCTCTTTTCTTTTTTTTTCTGACTTTCAGAATTCTTAAGTGTCTGGCAGGTTTGTGTCTTCATTATTCCATGAGATTTCAGTAAAGACTTGGTGCCATCTTCAGGTAGTCCTGATGACTTCTGCTCCCCTCTTTTCAATGTCCTATATATTTTGGCCAGTACCACCTGCACCACTCCACTCCTGTTGCTACCTGTGCAGCTGTCATGGTGGATGGTGACAGTGGCAGCATTGGTGCTGCCTGACTACGAACTCTGCTCTTCAGCATCTGTGCTATCACTGTCAGGTGTTAATATCACTGTACAGGAATGCTTTTCCTTTCCTAAATTCAGAGCAGGGTTCCATACCTGAATCAATTGTAGGCTGCTATCTTTATTTATTAGACCATCTTGGACAATTATTCCAGTGACGTCTAGAATCCTGCAGTCCCAAAAGGGAAAAGATTGTCTAATTATTTTGGTGTTGTTGTAGTCCTTAGTATGGCTAGTTTTACTATGGTCAACCACAGCTTATTTCATGTCCTGTCATTATTCAGTGTGGTTTCTATGTTCACGGCACCCCTATGCTACATTACATTTTTTTCTTCTTTATAGAGAAAGCCAACACAGTCAGTCTGGTAATTCTGAAAAGTCTACTTCATTGGCTGTTTCTAATGAACACAGTTCATTTGGCAAAGTTAATACTGGATGTTCAGGATTTCTTTATCTCCAGCCAGCTTGGGTGTATGTAACAGGGCCCACAGCTAGAAGTGGATGTACAAGCAGCATTTGAGATGGTGGCAGCCAGTCCAGCTTCATCACTGATCAGTACTTTAAAACTTAAGTTGTTGCAAATCACCCACTGGCAGTTAATGCCATAAAGTCCTCATTCACTGTCACACTCACATCAGCTGGTTCACCTGACATTGAGGACATGGAACAACACTCAGTACCTGAAGAGTGTAAAAGGTAACACATTTGTAATTTGCAGCTGGTTGAACCTGCAGAAGAATATGATGATCTCTCCACTGTTCTTCTAATTGAAGTGGATGATCACTGGAAAATTCTTGAAAACACTATGCCAACACACATCTCCCCAGCACTAGCTTTGCTGCCTTCAAAATTTGTCTGGATCCTTCGTAGAAACAATCTGAGGGTTTCTGTAAATCATGCTGTCATTAACCTAATCATGCTGTCATTAACCTAATCATGCTGTCATTAACCTAATCATGCTGTCATTAACCTAATCACGCTGTCATTAACCTAATCACGCTGTCATTAACCTAATCACGCTGTCATTAACCTAATCACGCTGTCATTAACCTAATCACGCTGTCATTAACCTAATCACACTGTCATTAACCTAATCACACTGTCATTAACCTAATCATGTTGTCATTAACCTAATCATGTTGTCATTAACCTAATCATGTTGTCATTAACCTAATCATGTTGTCATTAACCTAATCATGTTGTCATTAACCTAATCATGCTGTCATTAACCTAATCATTCTGCCATTCAATTAATCACTTGACAACACAGTGTGAAGCTTGTCTGATTTATACGCAATAGAAATATGTGACAGTCAGGACTGACAAATGATTGTGAAGACTTCAATACTTCTTGAGAATTTTCATTATTCCTGTTCTATCAAGTATCAGAGAAGAGGAGTCACTCCCACAAATATCAGCAACTGTTCTTCCAAGTAATATCTGTAATGCTGAAAAATGTCTTATCACTTTGCAGAGGCAGTGCTGCCTGTGAGAAACAGATGTCAAATTACATTTGAAATGTACATGTTGAACTGCGACTCCCTTCCACCCCTATCTAAAATTCAGACAATTTTTGTGTACCCCATCAAATAGTAGTGAGAAAGTGACACAGAAGCACCAAGTAATGAGTCCCATTCAATGCATCTTCGCATGAAAATGTCTCTTCCTCACTTAATGATGTCTCTTATTACCCCTCTGTATTAATTATCCAGCATCGCCATAATGTTTTTGATGAAAGTATGTTTGAAACTAAGACTCGACCATAAGCCTCTACGTCTTCCCCTAGTGCCTGCAGAGCTTCAGTCACATCTTCCAGATAATCAAAATGCATCTGGATAATTCTTTTTCTATCACTGTAACATGCACACAAAATGTCTTTGGTTTGTTCTTAAGTAGCTGCAGCTAGTGATGCATAGTACCAACTTCTTTGTTTCCCCTTCCAGGTACCCTAAAAAATTAAAATACATGTTTGTTGACAAATAACAAGTTCAGGTCTGCATTGAGGGTTTGAACTGTTCTCATGCACGTTGTCAATGGAAAGTGGCTCTAATTTGATCAGTGGCAGTTGAACACTTTAATTGCATGGCTGTGTAGAAATCCCAGAAGGTGTCCTCTTGGCTGTGGTATCTGAAAATCTTCCACAGCCTTTAGGATTGCCTGATTCATAACATATTCATAGTTCTCAAATGCTAAGATGTTGACTTCATATTCTGCCTCATCAAATTATTCTTGGATAACATTTACCTTTCACCTTCAGCAGTCTCTTTCAATATTTTTGTTAGTAGTCATAACTGTAGCACTGCTAACAGGTGAAAGCACTTGTTGAGCCTTAATGTTAAACTTCTGCACTAGAGGTCAGCTGTGCACTTACATAATTTAACAATTATTCTTCTACTCTTTACTCAGATATTACTCAGACAGCTGGTATACATGCAATAAAATAATAAATTACAATTATGAATGCAAGTAACTCAAGGTTGCAATCCTTCAACAACTTAGCTGTGAGAGTGCATTGTTTTTCACACATGGTGAATTTCTGCCATTTATCTGGTGAAAATTGATGTGCAAGTCATCCTAAAATACTGCAGACATCCCAGAGATTCAGAAAGTTCCTGTCTCTGTCACTTTCCTGGGTTTCAGCAGCAGAAAATATCTGAGCACAATTAGAAAGTTATGACTTCATTTACACAGAACTTTCAGATTATGGAAGTAGCTTAGTGCCTTTAGTTACAAATGTATAGATATAGATACAAATTCATAGATGTTGTATAGTGATTGTCCACATTCACAGAAAGCACTGCAGCATCACTGCAACCCCCCCCCCCCTCCCCCCCATTTCAACCTATGACCTGAAATCCTTCCCCCTCTTCATCCCATGGAGCCACTTTTGTACCCCTTCCCCCCCCCCCCCCCCCCCCCACCTTGCTTCCCCAAGCCAATATGTACTTAAAATATGCCTGTCTGCCACTCAACTCAATACCTCCTCCATGTGGCAAGTAGCAGTCAGGCCCACTTCATTCTTTTTATTCCATCCCAGATTTTCTGTTATTTGAAATACTTAGGGTGTAATTTTTGAGTGTGTCCATAGAAATAAATGTAACTTAATTTACTGTGTTCGGGTTTTCCTTTTTATACTTAAATATTAATATTTATAGCTGCCCTGAATTCTCATTCCGATGCAGTTATGGTGGATGCATTGATGAATTTAAAAAATGTGATGGGCAACAGGACTGTGCAGATAATTCAGATGAACTCTTATTGGAATGTCCAAACATCGCAAAGCCAACAAATGGGACATGTCTGTAAGTATGGTGTATAATGTTTCTGTTCACAAACAAGATTCATATTTTTGTAAAGCTATATCCCTTCATAAGTTGATAATTGGAAAAATCTAACAAGCAAATAAAAATCTATTCATATTTCAAGTTTTTGTTTCTCTACTTCAATTGCAACTGCATTACCTGTGAAGGAGTATCAAAGCAGTAATGGAACGGCACACAGAGGTGTGTGACATAATGCCAAAGAAATGATAAATATGCCATTGCTACAGTGTGATAGCCATGGATGGAAGTGTTATGATAGATAAACATTTGAATTTCCTGTGTTTTGCTTAATATGAATTTGTAATGCATTTTGTACTTCTGTAAATTACATAATATCTTAGTTCCTTTGTACATCACCAGGAAAAGACAATTTCACTGTAACTCTGGTGAATGTATTGATGACGCTTCTCGCTGTGACGGCACTAAGGACTGCAAGGATGGATCTGATGAGACATTGATTCAGTGTTCAGCCATAAGGTAAGATCTTGGTAAAATAACAATTCCCTGGTTGTTCAGCTCCAGAACATTCTGAAACAGAATTCTGATAATATTTTGAGACCACTTAACGAGAGAAATTTTCTCAGTTATATGTAAGTCACACAGTATTCTGTATGTGACCCCAGAATTCAGTTATTTCTTTATTTTAATTTTTTGGTAGGTATTGTCACTACTGCATACACACTTCAATGTGGGTATTTTGAATTATGGTTGTGTATGATACTGGTAAAATAGATGCAAACTATAATGTTTGATACTGCCTGTCTCAGCAAGACATTGCATCGTTTTCTTTTCTAATTTTGAAATGGGTGAAAAAGTTATACTCAAACCCAGCAGATGGATCAGGACTGACTCCCAAGACACCAAAATGAGTTAGCAATTACTTTCATTGTGTGGCAGTTCTGCTTTTGCAGAAGCACAAATCATGGGTGAAAACTGCCTACATTGAAAAAGGGAGGCAGTGCTCTTTGCCCCATGCCTTTTCTCACCTCCTGTGCCCTCCAACTTCTCACTTGTTTACACTCGTGGACAACTGTCATGTTAAAATGCCCACACTAAACCACGGTCGTTGTCGTCATCGGTGGTGGTGGTGAAATTAATTTCTGCTTCTTGATGTGCACTTTTGCTACATGTATTTGTAATGTTTCAACATCTCTTTCACCTTATCTCCTAGGTTAACAAGTAATCATCGCAAAAAACATTTCTTCTACATTAAAAAAAAATTAAAAATCTTAATTCAAATTTACATTGTAAAACCTTTTTGTATTATATAAGGGGGAGTCAAAAGAAAATTACAGATGGAAAAAAAGTAAGTAAACTGTGTGTTATTTCAAAAGCAATCACCAGTACTGTTAAAACATTTATCCCACTGTGAGAAATAAGGTTTGCAGTTGCCTACTGAACCATATTATGAGACTGTACATACGTAATCTTGGAATATTGTATATGGTGATGCAACACTAATTAGTTGTGATCACGATACATCATTTACTCCTGCTGTGTTTTATAGCTTTGGCAATGCGTATTTTATTGGTATGAGACTATTGATTACTATCCATGTCTGGAGACCTTGTGATGAAGCAAGCTGGAATATTTTTACTTCCCCTCTTGTTTTGCCAGCTGCCTCCTTAAAACTCATTTTTTTTTTTGTTTCTAATTAATTACCATTAACATATGTGAATATAATTTGCATTTTCGTAAAAGAGAAGGGTTGGCCCTCAGTTTTAAAGAATATGGCACCAGATCTAATTTTGTGCTTATTTTTGTGTATGTCATCTATTTTCTAATTTATTTTGGCTATTCCTAGTTAGCATCTTCTGTTATAAGGTGAAGTCAGTAATTGTTTCATAACTTAAATTCTATTGTTGACTTATAAACAAATACAAATTCTGAACTAATTATAAACATTTGAAGGAACAACTAATAGTATTCATGAAGGATCTACTTGGCTCTATTCAAAAAGATGTTAGCAAAGCCACCCCTTAATTAATTCCAAAGTAATTAACATTTTTGTACAGAGTATTTGTGTAATGATATCTGTTAAATTCATCATTTAAACAGATAACTTTGCTTAACTCTTGTAGTAGAAGAAACTGTTAAAAAGATGCAATATTTTTATATATTCAGTTAATTTAATAAATTAAGTTTTAATTGTAATTTCTGTAAATTAAACATCGAACAATGTATAGTTTCAGTACCTATTATTGTGAGGATATATAAGGACCCGATTTTTGGTCCAAAGACAGTCGGTCCACGGCCGAGTTTCAGACGACAAACCCGTATTGGTTAGAACAACAACAATGCATCAAATTAACTGTGAAATAAGTGAAACACTATTAGGCCGTGTGTTAAAACAATGACAGTGTCTATTCAGTATGTACTGTATCATTCTACAATAACTGTGAACTGTGTGGTTAGGCTTTTACTGCTCGTAGATGTTCAACAGTAAAATATTGTAGCAGTATGCAGATGGTTTGCCTGAAAACTATTAATGAGGCTCATCGAAAGTTAACCAATAGTGCACTGGCCATATAATTGTGTAATATTGGGGGCTTGTGAACAGTGAAAGTAAAGAACTGTCAAACACAACTGTGCACCTGTCAGCTACATTATTTACAGTAGTCAGTACAGCACTTCCACCCCCTATTTTTTTCAGCCAGTATCACATCGCAGTACATCGACACTGAGGACAATCAACAAAGAAATAAAGCAGGCAACATCACAACCTACAATTTTTTTGCCTTGTCATTTACTACCATTTATTCTGAAAACCTTTCAAAAAAACACTCTAGTATTAAAACCTATGAAAATGTAATTATATCTTGATATATTAAATGTATAATTATTATCCATAATGGGAAATCCATCTGAGTTGTGCTCTTTGAACTGACAATGTAAATGTATATTCGTATCATGCTTACACTTCAGCTAGTAGTGGTAGTAATACTAGTACTAGTACTAGTAGTGGTTGTGTTTGTGCTGGTTGTAAACAGTGGTGGAGTGAAGCCATAATGTAACATCGTCTTTGATGTATCATTGTGGGATGTTTTGTCAGTGTTTAATGAAGTGTAAATGAAGTGTCTTGTGGTTTTTTTAAAAGTGAAGAATACACAGATGAATAACTTAAACTGGTGTTTAATTTTAGAGAAGTTGTATTTAATACCTGTTTACATAATTTTCAGAGCACAGATAATATGCATTATTGACAACACTGCTAAAGGAAGGAGCTGCACTGCAACACAGACTGCAAGAAGAAGATTAACATTAAACACTTAAGATAGCTAGGAAACCTATCAGAAAGCCCATATCCCAATTAATTTTCAGGACAATGCGCAAAATACACAACAGAAATGGTAGCATCGAACAAAAAGCTGAATATTGTTTTAACTATTCAGTTAAAATAATTCCAGATTCCTTGCCCTGCAATTAACTTTAATCAATTCTATATCTGGAAATTTCCAACAGAATTGTATCTGAACTTTTTTCATCAGCTATTTAACCATGTTTCAATTACAGATGGGATGGGAAAATGGTAGAACCTGTTTGTGTGAAGCAAATCAGTGGCCACAAATGTATACGGTGTACTCAAAACAGTGCCTATATGTTGCCTATGTTGTTCAGAGTACACTGCAGAACTTTCACTGGGAAATCCTTACACATAATCCACACAGTGCTGATTTCCCTCAATGTGATGTCTTTCATCAGTGCTCCAAAAAAATACGAGGGCTATCCACAAAGTACATTACGTTTTGGAATTAAAAATAAATAAAGTATTGGAATTTTTTTTATCATATACAGATGAAAGCCACACTTAAATGCTGCTTTTCTACATAGTTGCCATTTAAATTAAGGCACTTATCGTAGCGATGGACGAGCTTGGAAATTCCTTCATCGTAAAATTCGGCCGCCTGCGCCTTCAACCACGTGGTTCTCTCTTCTTGAAGCTATGCATCGTCATCAAAATGCTGCATAGCTAACCAGTTCTTCATTGCTGGGAATAAGTGGAAGTCGCTTGGTGCCAGGTCGGGACTGTACGGCGGATGAGGAAACAACTCCCACTTAAAAGATTCGAGAACTTCACAAGTGGCATTGCCGTGTGGGCCCAGGCATTGTCATGAATCAGCAAGACCTTTGAGCCCAACTTTCCCCTGCGCTTGTTTTGTATTGCTCTTCTGAGGTTGTGCAGAGTTTGGCAATACCTTTGAGAGTTTATTGTAGTGCCTCTGTCCAGGAAATCCACAAAAATCACACTTTTTCTGTCCCAAAAGAGGTAACCACATGGTTGAAGGTGCAGGTGGCCGAATTTTACGACGAAGGAATTTCCAAGCTCGTCCATCACTACGATAAGTGCCTTAATTTAAATGGCAACTATATAGAAAAGTAGTATTTAAGTGTGGCTTTCATCTGTATATAATTTAAAAAATTTCCAATACTTTATTTATTTTTAATTCCAAAATGTAATGTACTTTGTGGATAGCCCTTGTATGGACGTTAGTGGCCATTGATTCTCTTTGGACAAACAGGGTGACACCTGCATACAATCATGGTTCTGTAAGCAGCCACAGACATATTCCCATGAAGGCTCTGACTGTCATGTCTCACATTGGAATTAATGTACTAACAGTTACGGTGATAACTTGTCAAGTACTATACAGTTCACTTACTATTTTTCCATCTGTCTGATTTTCATTTTACTGCCTCTCTTAATATGATACAGCTACCAAATGCCCTACTATGGTCAGTACAGTTATTATATCCACAAGAAGCCAGATGTAAGCACATATCAGAACCCAGGGCGAAGCCACAAGGTGGAAGTGCCATCTATGGAAGACAACATGACACCAAGTCATGCTAAATATGGCTGACTGACAGTGGACAAGACAGAGGTTATGACAAGCCCAAAGCAATCTATGCAGCAAGATATAAAACAGAAATATTTATCACAGTGATGTAAACAGGCCAAGAGCAAAGAGAGAGAGAATCCAAATCATGATCAGAGAGAACCACCAAATGCCAGGTGAGGTTGTTATCAAATAGTTTATAGTACTGTGATGATAGTAGCTGAGAATGAGACATGAGTACAGAACTGACTGACAGTTCACTGGGCAGCCCTGTTTATTTCAACCATGAGTAACGCTGCTGGCCATCTTATTCATGTGGCGAGACAGGTGGCATGCTCATTATGCAAGTCTTGGTCTGGGGTGACGCTGTGCCCATCAATTGCCATCTAGGCACATTTCCTCTGGCAGGCATTCAACTTCCAAGAGCCTGATACCAAATTCCCCCACCCTCCTTCCACATCCTTTTTATGACCCTCCAGGACAAGGCCTGTGTTGTCATTTGTAGAAAAGTAGGTTTTATCAGCTGGGAGTGGAGTATGTGGGACACTTACTCACCAAAGATAAGGCCCTCTGATCAGAAGAGCTGATGCAGCATATTCTGGCGTGCATTAATTACTTGGATGATCATTTTGTTATGGAACTTTCCTGCTGTGAGCATTTGCATTTTTATATAATGGGTTGAGGGGTAGCACAATGTGGGCCATGTGGGTAATAACTTGGAATAATAGTAGATGTTGCCAAATTAACATCTCCAGTTCAGGTCAGTTTGTCAAGCAGGATAGGGACTCTATTGTAATGACTTTCTCATCAGGGGACCTGATATCATCTTTGGTAAGTGTCCCAAATATTCCACTTCCGGCTGATAAAACCTACACTTCTCCAAATGATAACACAAGCCTGCAGGGTCATAAAAACTGTGTTGAGGTTTTGCAAATGCTCTTGGCAGGAGGCTCCCATAAAAAATACAAGTAATTAATGTAAGCCAGAATGTTCTGCATCAGCTGTTCCAGAAAACTTTGGAAAATTGTGGAGAAGCGGCAATGCCAAATGGGAGCACGTATAGTTATATAATCCAGAAGGCATTGAAGACATTGCTTGCAAGTGCTACTCTCAAATGAAGTTGCTTGCAAGTGCTACTCTCAAATGAAGTTGCTTGCAAGTGCTACTCTCAAATGAAGTTGCTTGGAAGTGCTACTCTCAAATGAAGTAGCTTGCAAGTGCTACTCTCAAATGAAGTAGCTTGCAAGTGCTACTTTCAAATGAAGAGGTTGCCATGGGAGAGAGATTTGTGGCAGTCCACATCAAACCATTGAGAATGCTGATGACTCACAAGGCATAGTAATGACAACAGTGTTCTGTGATACCCCATCTAAGGGTAACTGGAGGTCAGCATTGGTGAGGTTTATTCTGTAGTAGTATTCCCCTCCAGCAAGTCCAGTGAAGAGTTCTTCCTGCTAGAGATAGGATAAGTTTCTACCTATAAGTCAGCACTGATTGTAGCCTCGAAATATCCACACACTCAGAGGGAACGATTGGGCTTTCTGATGATGACTAGTGGAGTGGGCAGTGCATCAGTCTGGAGATGATCTAGGTCCTGCTTCACAGTCACACATATGGTCTGCCACAGTCAAGTCTAGGCATGGCATCCAGGCAAAGGGTGATGTGCCCCTGAAAGTCTAAGGCACACACAAATTCTGGCTGAAATATAGATGCAAATGCAGGGCGGAGAACCTCCAGTTCCTGGAAAGGAATTGCAGTTGATATAACATTGACTTTATCAGAAATCAGAAACCTAAATGACATAAAGATGTCATGGCCAAATATGTTGGTTGCAGATGGGTAGTTGAAGACAAATATTGCAATGAGCAGTGTAATGCTTTTGTAGGTGGCAATGATCAAGAAATGCTCATGAAGATAGAACTGTTTCCATACACCACAAAATGCTGCAAGAATGGGGACAACTTGAGCAAGCTCAGTTACACATACATCATCTGATTCATCAAGGAAATGGGATTTGGGATGAGAGCTGATTGTGTGGCTTAGACACACTGAGCAGAGATGTCTCTCTTTGTCAGAGTGTTTGCAGAACCCACAGCAATCCAGACAGTCTCCTCAAGAGTGAGCAGAAAAACTCTCAAAGCACAAAGGGAGCAGCCCCCATGATAATCAACAATGGGCAACCAGAGGCTTGGATGCTATAGACATGTTCAACAGTGATGAGGCAATGTTGCTGCAACTTGGAGGTTGTCTTAAGCCTGCAAACTGAGGGTGGAATACATAGTGGCATGTTAACTGCTGCAGCTTTTTAAAAAAAAGATGGAATAGATAAGGATAGGACAAAGTTTATTATGCATGATAATATAAAGTTACATCTCCTTGTACAACAATATATTTAGTTAATACACCAGACAGTTTGCACCAAACATTAATCTTCTCATTTGCATTAATGCTTCTGGGTCACATACTTTCAAGGTCTTAGCCGCTAAAGTAATTTCAATTGCACCAATCAAGGCTGCATGTGTTTGTATACAGATTCTTCGCTTTCTGATGTCACGGTTCAGTTGGCACCCAATCGGGATGGTGCACAAAGGTACACAAACTAGATAGCCCGTTGCTGGAGGATATCTTGTGCATTGCACACGTGTTCAAAACTGCACAGGCTGATAATGGATGACTCGTGGCATGGCCTCAAGCTGCAGCAGTTAACATGCCACTATGTATTGCAACCAACAAAAGTAATAGGACCTTGTAGCAACTCCTGTGCAACATGGCTGTGTGTGTCGCCTTATAGGCGCATGACCTTGAAGCGGACTTAGCCACTGAGCGAGGCAGCCGCGCGAGTGTGCGAGAGAGAGCGCAACATGGGCCCTAGTATTACTAGGCCCGTGTTGCTGTAAAATCAAGTTTTATCAGTATTGCGCAACAGTGATAAGGCGCGCTGGCACTGTGTGCGCGAGTGGGGGCAGGAAGTTCGCATCCTGTTCTGAGGCAGCAGCATGCTCATTCGACTCGAGGCAGCCGCACGGAGCACACAGCCATGCCGTACCGCCGTAGAAGATATGCAAGGAGGAGCAGAATGCCAGTTTACAAGACAGTGGATACATTTTCAATAACACCAAATGAGACTGGTCAACAGGAGTTGTTACAAGGTCCTATTACTTTTGTTGGTTGCAAGATTCAATTTTCTTGTACTACAACAGAAGTAGTTAGTGGCAATGCATGGTTAACAATTGCTGTTTTGTAATTGAACATGAATTTTAAGAAATGAATAATTTACAGACAGAAAAATTAGGGAATTATATATAAAAGAAAAGACAGTTACTAATTAAATGATTATCTCCGATTTTTGTGTTTGTTCTCTGTATTTCAAAACAAATAATGGAATGACAAATCTTCTGCAGAAAACATCATACAGTACTTATGTATATGCAAAACAATAGCCAAGAGAAATGTTTACATTAATTAGTGTTAATTCAGAGTGAAATATTTACTTTATGGCCAAATATATTGCATTGTGCTAATATAAAACTGTATGACAGTTAAATTTAATGTCTGATGCTGAACACTTCATAATCAGAATTTTGCCTGTGCAAATATTGAGAGCTTCAAGAGATCCAAACCTCTCTGATGTCCCAGGGGGGAGAGGGTCTCTGGAGGAGAAAAAACAGAGACATTGTAAATCTGTGAATTTTCTCTAAGTACTAAAACATTTCATGTATAACTGTGTTGTACATTACTCAATAGTGTTTCTATTATGCTTCAGCACTCTATTTCCGCTTTGATTATCCCATGTTTCTCTCTGACCATGGGACAGTTACTCATCTGATGATATTCGGTCAGATCGCATCACAACAATGTGGCCAACGCATTCTGCAGCAACCACTGCACTGGTGCTGGATTGCATCAGCAACTTGAAGAACAATGTCGTTTTTGTGCTATCACATAGTGAAAACTGAGAGTGCTGTTAATCTCCACAATGATCACATGGACAGTGAACAATGTCAATGATGGCTCCCAACAATGAATATCTTATTAGACTTAGCGGTAAATATGCAGAGAGATTGTGCTTCAAATCAGTTCAATCCACAGTGTATACCACTGGTGAATATTGTGCCTTCCACGTCCTCCATATTGTGTACAAGATACGAGCACCTGCTCTCCATACAAATGCAACTCTATGTGTTGAACGAACAATCGGTACCCATCTTAAGACATACCGCATGCTTACTGGAGTGTGGCCTGGATAATGTTCACTTGGACAGTGCAACAAATCAGCATGCCATCCAACACAATTCATGTGCCAATGTCTTACCACCTGAGAGTACTGTGATGTGTTTGAATTATGAACAGTCCCATTATAACGTTCCTTTGGATCATCACATTTAACTTACTTCCTATTGCCTGGAGTTCATTTGATGAAAGAATATAACAGTTTCCAACTTCACAAAATTTATTGACAACTGCATACTCGTCACATTAACAAGACACTGACTGACATACTTCACAGATCTCTTTGACTGACTGACAAAACAACAACTCAACAACTAACTCACTCCCGCAGCATCGCTGCTTTGCTTTACATAAAATTTTAACAATAAATTTCAAAATAACCCATTATTAATTTTGTACAATTTTGATGTTACAACTAAAATTTACAAAATGTAAAGAAACTGATGTTACAGCTGAATAAGGTACAAAACACAATATTAATTGACGTAATTTTTATAGTATCATCACTAGTTTTAAATTTGAATTTTAATTACAATAATGTCTCTTGTATTATTTTAGTTACTGTAATTAATTACAGTTTGGTTGCTAACATTCAATGACAGTACAAATCTCGTGCTTTATCTGACTACATGTGTAAAATTTACAAATAAGGCCTCAAATTCTGAAAATATGAAAGTTGTGTGATGTAAGCAATTGGAGAGTTAATTAGAAATGTAATTACAAAGGATATTAATTACAGAGGAGGACATAAAAATAGATAACACATGAAAATAATAACTTTTAAGCTGTTTCTCAAGATAACGGTGTTCTGTGTCAACTCACTAATCAACTCCAAGTAAGGTAATTAGAAGCGCCAACCACTTATGCCGACATTTCCACAGCCTATTAATATTTGCTGCCAGATATTTAACACTTCGATTTCTTGATTAAACATTTAACTTGGCACCTGTACATAATTTTGTTAATGACAACAATCCCCCGCTATGGTCGCAGGTTCGAATCCTGCCTCGGGCATGGATGTGTGTGATGTCCTTAGGTTGGTTAGGTTTAAGTAGTTCTAAGTTCTAGGGGACTGATGACCTCAGCAGTTAAGTCCCATAGTGCTCAGAGCCATTTTAACCATTTGAACAACAATCCCCTGACAATCATGACAATATATGTCCTTCCAGGACATTCTATATGCTTTCACAATTAGGAAGGACTGACTTGTCTGATAACTATCTGGATGCATATAGAAAAAAGGTGGTATCGGACATTTCATATGATTCTTGGGAAACGCTGTATCATTACAACATTCCATTATCACCCAACATGGAGTATTATGGACTTTCATTGGTTGGGTTACAGTATGCAACAGTTCCACAACTGCTTATCCTGAGCAGTGCCCCCATAATCAATTTGTGTCAGTGCACAATGCAACTGCTGGTTCTGTGCCACCCACACCTTTGGTGTCACATTATGGATATAAGCATCTGCATTCTGTTTCATCATAACCAGTAGCACATCAGTTTCACTTACCTACAGTGAATGCTAATTGGGGTACACAACAGTTGTCTGACAACCAGTCCTACATGACCTCAAACCTCTCTGCATAATGTTCCCACTGGGCTTGCATCTACTGTGCCATTCATGTGTCATGACCTCGGATTACTGCATATTGTAATGCCATGCCAGGAGACATATTATGAACAATGAATGGAGACATCATTACCCACACTGTACTACCATATGTGGGTCCCACGAGCTTTACATTTGAAGAGTATTAAGTACCTCAACCTGGTGCCATTCAACAAAGACTGCCCAACACTGTGGTTTTCTGTGGCCCAAAGTGTTTTTTGGTCAGCCAGAATCTTCAGCACTACAAAATGAGCAAACATCCTCTGTCATCTGGGCAAGCAGAGAGAGCTAATTGATTATATCATCTTGGCACTGCCACAGACAAATAAATATGACCCAGCTAAAATGGCCTTGATACATTGACTTTCCTGCACTCCTGAAAAAGTACTCAGTAAGGCATTGTATGGTCAACATTTCAATTCAACAAACTCACAGTACTGTCATCAGCTGTGAACAAGCATTCATTCTGACCTACTATCCAACACAGCTGTGTGGACTCTATGGCTCATCAACCTGCCAAGGACCTGCAGCTCCCCATGATAATTTATGCCATTGAACCACTCAAGCAATGTCTACTGCTTGCAGTTCTTCTGTTCATGATAGTGAATCACCGTTCAAATGTCCCATGTTCGGTGCAGTCAATGATGCCCTTGGCACTGCCCAAATTATGCTGAACTTCCATGACTGCTGATGAAGACAACACCTCACAGCATCCGCTATCAGCACCATGCCCTTCTACACCACTGACACCATCACAGCAGGAAGCTGTCATGTTAGAAAATACAATTGGAGCTGAACAACTGGTGTGTTGGTTTCATCACCAGCTAGGCAAGCCACATGCAAGTGCCCTACTTCCTGCAGATATTACCCAAACACCGAATTACACAACTGGCCATTAAAATTGCTACACCATGAAGATGATGTGCTACAGATGCGAAACTTAACCAACAGGAAGAGGATGCTGTGATATGCAAATGATTAGCTTTTCAGAGCATTCACACAAGTTTGGCACTGATGGTGACACCTACAACGTGTTGAGATGAGGAAAGTTTCCAACCAATTTCTCATACACAAACAGCAGTTGACCGGCGTTGACTGGTGAAACATTGTTGTGATGCCTCGTGTAAGGATGAGAAATGCGTACCATCATGTTTCCGACTTTGAGGTCCAGTGACTGTTAGCAGAATATGGAATTGGTGGGTTCAGAGGGGGTAATACGGAATGGCGTGCTGGATCCCAACGGCCTCGTATCACTAGCAGTCAAGGTGAAAGGCATCTTATCTGCATGGCTGTAACGAATCATGCGGCCACGTCTCGATCCCTGAGTCAACAGATTGGGACGTCTGCAAGACGACAACCATCTGCATGAACAGTTCGATGACGTTTACAGCAGCATGGACTATCAGCTCGGAGACCATGGCTGTGGTTACGCTGCATCACAGACGGGAGCACCTGCGATGGTGTACTCAATGATGAACCTGGGTGCGTGAATGGCAAAACATCATTTTTTCAGATGAATCCAGGTTCTGTTTACATCACGATGGTCGCATCCATGTTTGGCGACATCGCGGTGAACGCTCATTGGAAGCGTGTATTCATCATCGCCATACTGGTGTATCACCCGGCATGATGGTATGGGGTGCCATTGGTTAAACATCTCGGTCACCTCTTGTTCGCATTGACAGCACCCTGAACAGTGGACACTGCATTTCAGATGTGGTTGCATTTCAGATGTGGTTGCATTTCAGATGTGGTTGCATTTCAGATGTGGTTGCATTTCAGATGTGGTTGCATTTCAGATGTGTTACGACCATGGCTCTACCCTTCATTCGATCCCTGCGAAACCCTACATTTCAGCAGGATAATGCACTATCGTGTGTTGTATACAGAAAATGTTCAACTATTGCCCTGGCCAGCACATTCTCCAGATCTCTCACCAATTGAAAACGTATGGTTAATGGTGGCCAAGCAACTGGCTCATCACTATATGCCAGTCACTACTCTTGATGAACTGTCGTATTTTGTTGAAGCTGCATGGGCGGCTGTACCTGTACACGCCATCCAAGCTCTGTTTGACTCAATGCTCAGGCATATCAAGGCCGTTATTATGGCCAGAGGTGGTTGTTGTGGGTACTGATTTCTCAGGATCTATGAACCCAAATTTCATGAAAATGTAATCACATGTCAGTTCTAGTATAATATATTTGTCCAATGAATACCCGTTTCTTCTTGGTGTAGCAATTTTAATGGCCAGTAGTGTAGATGGTCTAGCCTATGCTAATCACCAAACCTGTGTCTGTCACCCTATTATCAGAGAAATACAGAACACTCCACTGATGTCACCACCCAAATATTTTTTCTAGTAGATAGATGGTCTGACAATAGCTCACTCCCAGTTGATAGCACATTGACATTTCAATCGATGTCAAACTTACGTTTATACTAAGCTAATGGTACAGAGTTACAGGTATACAGCATGATTTCAATCACCATTCACCTGGCAACAAGTGTTATGTATCAGTGGGACTTTTTCATAACTGACATCAAAGAGCCGGTGCTGAGGACTGATTTCCTGTGTGTCAGTCAAATATCTCACCATATGCTGTGTTAATGTGGCTTGCATGATGTGCAGTGAAAATGTCTCACCATATGCTGTGTTAATGTGGCTTGCATGATGTGCAGTGGGAGTTGACAGTGTCTTTGCACCAATACAATTCGTTTATGCCCGTGTCTGTGCTCATGCAGTAATCATCATCTTTACAATACATCAATGAATTCCTGACTGTAATAGCAATCGCAGAAACCTACAACCCATATCAAAACCACTGATACAGCACTTGCATCGGCATGCAACCATCTGTGGTCCTTACTTTTCAGCAGTTGGTTACGTCAAACAGACCGCCAGCCAACTCCACTCATGACAAACAAGTTGCCCCCACTGCCCTCAACACTGTTGCCATAGGACAACAATGACACCCACGTTATTACAAGACAGTGTGGGATGTTGACAAACAGTGCTCCCACTACACTCACCTCTTGCTCCTTAGCGCTCATATATGCAGTTAGTCGGTACAACATATCACATCTTTATGAAAGAAGGTCCACCTAACTTTCACAAACCAGTATATATGCTGATTGCAAAGAATGCTACTGATTACCTGCTCCAAGTGCAGATCATATGACTGTCAGACAGTTGTGGACCTCCAGAATCAAACTGCTCCTGAAATAAAATGGTGCCATGAAAGATTTTGGTGATTACAATGTTCTTAATTGCAGGACAGTCATAATTTGATTCTTAACATGCATAATTTTAATCACACATTTGTAGGCACCACAGTGTCCTTTGTCATTGGTCATAAAAGGGCATATCTGCAGATTTTCCATTGTACCCAGACAACATTGTGAAAACCACCATCATTGTCCAGTTTGAGCTCTTTGAGTACCTGTACATGCCATATGGCTTGATGAACATGACACAAACATGACAGTGATTCATTTCTGGTCTCATCTTCTGCCTCCCCCAATTATTACAAGCATTTAGATGATATTTTTATCTACACCAATAACCTCAAGACCGGGGAAGATCAGTTTGGATTCCGTAGAAATACTGGAACACGTGAGGCAATACTGACCTTACGACTTATCTTAGAAGAAAGATTAAGGAAAGGCAAACCTACGTTTCTAGCATTTGCAGACTTAGAGAAAGCTTTTGACAATGTTGACTGGAATACTCTCTTTCAAATTCTAAAGGAGTCAGGGGTAAAATACAGGGAGCGAAAGGCTATTTACTATTTGCACAGATACCAGATGGCTGTTATAAGAGTCGAGGGACATGAAAGGGAAGCAGCGGTGGGGAAGGGAGTAAGACAGGGTTGTAGCCTCTCCCCGATGTTATTCAATCTGTATATTTAGCAAGCAGTAAAGGAAACAAAAGAAAATTTCGGAGTAGGTATTAAAATCCATGGAGAAGAAATAAAAACTTTGAGGTTCGCCGATGACATTGTAATTGTGTCAGAGACAGCAAAGAACTTGGAAGAGCAGTTGAACGGAATGGATGGTGTCTTGAAGGGAGGATATAAAATGAACATCAACAAAAGCAAAACGAGGATAATGGAATGTAGTCAAATTAAGTCGGGTGATGAGGGTATTAGATTAGGAAATGAAACGCTTAAAGTAGTAAAGGTGTTTTGCTACTTGAGGAGCAAAATAACTGATGATGGTCGAAGTAGAGAGGATATAAAATGTAGACTGGCAATGGCAAGGAAAGCGTTTCTGAAGAAGAGAAATTTGTTAACATCAAGTATAGATTTAAGTGTCAGGAAGTCATTTCTGAAAGTATTTGTATGGAGTGTAGCCATGTATGGAAGTGAAACATGGTCGGTAAATAGTTTGGACAAGAAGAGAATAGAAGCTTTCGAAATGTGGTGCTACAGAAGAATGCTGAAGATTAGATGGGTAGATCACATAACTAATGAGGAAGTATTGAATAGGATTGGGGAGGAGAGAAGTTTGTGGCACTACTTGACCAGAAGAAGGGATCGGTTGGTAGGACATGTTCTGAGGCATCAAGGGATCACCAATTTAATATTGGAGGGCAGCGTGGAGAGTAAAAATCGTAGCGGGAGACCAAGAGATGAATACACTAAGCAGATTCAGAAGGATGTAGGTTGCAGTAGATACTGAGATGAAGAAGCTTGCACAGGATAGAGTAGCATGGAGAGCTGCATCAAACCAGTCTCAGGACTGAAGACCACAACAACAACAACATAACCTCAAAGACCACTTGTTTGTTTTAAGGCAGGGCTTTGCCACCCTCTGAAAAGGAGGAGGAGAGGGGTTAACCATTATTGAGGCTAAATCTCAAATTAAACATGAGCTCACATCCTTCTGAATACAGATGGCATTCACCCCACAGCAGTGTGTATACATATGGTCCAGAGCCTACCCCCTTCCAGAGGTAACAATTACTTGTGTTGTTTCCATGGAACAGTAAACATTTACCCGTACAACTTACCACATGCGCAGCTGCTTTGCAGTCACAGCTGCAGACATGCATTCAGAGAAGAACCAACGTGTTAAAAAAAAAAGGTCGAATGGATGGCAACCATGAAAGAAACATACCAGACCTCAGAACAACTGCTAGTTAACGCTGTCACCGTAGCCCATCCCAACCCAAATGCAGGACTCACCCTTACAACACACACTAGCAACACCACAATGGGGGGTGTACTGCAGTTAATCATCAATGACATATTGCAGTCACTTAGATTCCCCTCCAGGAAAGTCACATCTCCCCAGTCTAAGTAGTCTTCCTTCGATTCTGAGCTGCTCATGATCTATGCTGTGAGCAAACAGTTTCAAGGGACTTAAAGGGCTGACCATTATTTGGTTGTGGACACAGTCCAAAAAACTCACTTCAAGACATCAGCCTGTGCCATTTCTTCCGCCTAGATCTCATCTTGCAGTACACCACTGATCTGCCGTGTTCAAAGACAGACGAGGTAACTGCAGGTTACCTCTCACAGATCGGTGCAGATTCATTACAATATGATTATGAACAGAGATCAGTGACACTCCCGCCAACAAACTCATGGCAGATCAGCCGGCTAATCTACAGATTGAGTGCTGAATCTTACCCAATACTGAGCTAACATTGCTGTTTGACATGCCCCAAGACAGAATATGCCTAATCCTGCCATTCCGTACATGACGGGAAGTGTTCAGCAGGCTACACAACCTGAGCCATCCAGGAATTGGAACAAAACATGCCTAATCACAAATAAGGTTGTGTGGCATCGGGTTAAACAAGACTGCAGATGCTGAGCACAGGCCTGCTGAATCGTTCAGCAAATCAGTATCAGCTGACCAGCCACAGTCCGAACACTTTGCGATGTCCAAATCATGTTTCAAACGCATACTTATTGATATTGCAGGATTTTTCCTTGCTGGAAGGCTTCTGGAACCTACTTTTGGCTATCAATAGAACTTTGAAGATGGGTTGAGGCAATATCCATCAGATCCACACTATCACTACAGAATCAACAGCACACACATTTATAGAAATGTGGATCACCTATTTCACACTTCCAGAACAGATCACCAGTATCAGCACCAGCAGTCAAAGTTCACCTGTACATTATCACCCACAAATGCACATCTTACCACCCACAAATGCACATCTTACCGCCCACAAAACAACAGGTTGGTTGAGAGGCGGCTTAGGCCCACGAATGCAGCTTCGATATGCCACATTGTGTCCTGGTCCAAGCGCTGCCATAGGTGCTCCTCGGCATTCAGTTGATGGGTAAAGATGACATCCATGTGTCACATGCTGAGCTCCTATAGAGTGAAATTCTATCACTTGCTGCTGCAGTTTTTGCAGAGCCTACATTTGACGTGACACACACTAACCTGCTGGCATTAGTGGACATAGTTTGCACACAATTTTGAACTTGTATATGCTACTCCTGTTACCCCCCCTCTCTCTCCACCCCCTCTCTCTCCCCCCTCTCTCTCCCCCTTCTCTCTCCCACTTCTCTCTCCCCCTCTCTCCCCCCCTCTCTCTCCCCCCACTCTCTCCCCCCTCTCTCCCCCACACTCTCTCTTTACCCCCTCTCCCCCCCTCTCTCACCCCTCTCTCCCCCCTATCCCTCCCCCCCTCTCTCCCGCCTCTCTCTTTTCCCCCCTCTCTCCCCCCACCTCTATCCCCCTCTCCCCCTCTCTCCCCCCCCTCTCCCCCTCTCTCCCCCCTCTCTCCCCCCTCTCTCCCCCCTCTCTCCCCCCTCTCCTCCTCTCTCCCCCTCTCTCCCCCTCTCCTCCTCTCTCCCCCTCTCCTCCTCTCTCCCCCTCTCCTCCTCTCTCCCCCTCTCCTCCTCTCTCACACCTCTCTCCCCCCTCTCTCTCTGCCCCCCTCTCTCTCTGCCCCCCCCCTCTCTCTCTCTGCCCCCCCTCTCTCTCTGCCCCCCTCTCTCTCTCTGCCCCCCCTCTCTCTCTGCCCCCCCTCTCTCTCTCTCTCTGCCCCCCCTCTCTCTCTCTGCCCCCCCTCTCTCTCTGCCCCCCCCTCTCTCTCTCTGCCCCCCCCTCTCTCTCTCTGCCCCCCCTCTCTCTCTCTGCCCCCCCTCTCTCTCTCTGCCCCCTCTCTCTCTCTGCCCCCCTCTCTCTCTCTGCCCCCCTCTCTCTCTCTGCCCCCCCTCTCTCTCTCTGCCCCCCTCTTTCTCTCTGCCCCCCCTCTCTCTCTCTGCCCCCCCTCTCTCTCTCTCTGCCCCCCCTCTCTCTCTGCCCCCCCCTCTCTCTCTGCCCCCCTCTCTCTCTCTGCCCCCCCTCTCTCTCTCTGCCCCCTCTCTCTCTGCCCCCCTCTCTCTCTCTGCCCCCCTCTCTCTCTCTGCCCCCTCTCTCCCCCTGCCCCCCTCTCTCCCCCTGCCCCCTCTCTCCCCCTGCCCCCTCTCTCCCCCTGCCCCCTCTCTCCCCCTGCCCCCCTCTCTCCCCCTGCCCCCTCTCTCCCCCTGCCCCCCTCTCTCCCCCTGCCCCCTCTCTCCCCCTGCCCCCCTCTCTCCCCCTGCCCCCTCTCTCCCCCTGCCCCCCTCTCCCCCCTGCCCCTCTCTCCCCCTGCCCCCTCTCTCCCCCTGCCCCCTCTCTCCCCCTGCCCCCTCTCTCCCCCTGCCCCCTCTCTCCCCCTGCCCCCTCTCTCCCCCTGCCCCCTCTCTCCCCCTGCCCCCTCTCTCCCCCTGCCCCCTCTCTCCCCCTGCCCCCCTCTCTCTCTCTGCCCCCCCTTTCTCTCTCTGCCCCCCCTTTCTCTCTCTGCCCCCCCTTTCTCTCTCTCTGCCCCCCCTTTCTCTCTCTCTGCCCCCCCTTTCTCTCTCTCTGCCCCCCTTTCTCTCTCTCTGCCCCCCTTTCTCTCTGCCCCCCCTCTTTCTCTCTGCCCCCCCTCTTTCTCTCTGCCCCCCTCTCTCTCTCTCTGCCCCCCCTCTCTCTCTCTTTGCCCCCCCCTCTCTCTCTCTGCCCCCCTCTCTCTCTCTGCCCCCCCTCTCTCTCTGCCCCCCTCTCTCTGCCCCCCCTCTCTCTGCCCCCCCTCTCTCTCTGCCCCCCCTCTCTCTCTGCCCCCCTCTCTCTCTCTGCCCCCCCTCTCTCTCTCTGCCCCCCTCTCTCTCTCTGCCCCCCTCTCTCCCCCTGCCCCCTCTCTCCCCCTGCCCCCTCTCTCCCCCTGCCCCCTCTCTCCCCCTGCCCCCTCTCTCCCCCTGCCCCCTCTCTCCCCCTGCCCCCCTCTCTCCCCCTGCCCCCCTCTCTCCCCCTGCCCCCCTCTCTCCCCCTGCCCCCCTCTCTCCCCCTGCCCCCTCTCTCCCCCTGCCCCCCTCTCCCCCCTGCCCCCTCTCTCCCCCTGCCCCCTCTCTCCCCCTGCCCCCTCTCTCCCCCTGCCCCCTCTCTCCCCCTGCCCCCTCTCTCCCCCTGCCCCCTCTCTCCCCCTGCCCCCTCTCTCCCCCTGCCCCCTCTCTCCCCCTGCCCCCTCTCTCCCCCTGCCCCCTCTCTCCCCCTGCCCCCTCTCTCCCCCTGCCCCCTCTCTCCCCCTGCCCCCTCTCTCCCCGCCCCCTCTCTCTCTCTGCCCCCCCTTTCTCTCTCTCTGCCCCCCTTTCTCTCTCTCTGCCCCCCTTTCTCTCTCTCTGCCCCCCTTTCTCTCTCTCTGCCCCCCTTTCTCTCTCTCTGCCCCCCTTTCTCTCTCTCTGCCCCCCTTTCTCTCTCTCTGCCCCCCTTTCTCTCTCTCTGCCCCCCTTTCTCTCTCTCTGCCCCCCTTTCTCTCTCTCTGCCCCCCTTTCTCTCTCTCTGCCCCCCTTTCTCTCTCTCTGCCCCCCTTTCGCTCTCTCTGCCCCCCCCTCTCTCTGCCCCCCCTCGCTCTCTCTGCCCCCCTCTCTCTCTCTGCCCCCCTCTCTCTCTCTGCCCCCCCCTCTCTCTCTCTGCCCCCCCTCCCACTTTACCTCTCCTTCCCCCCTACCCCCCTCACTCCGTCCCCCCTCCCCCCTCCCTCCCTCCTCCCCCCTCCCTCCCCCCTCCCTCCCCCCTCCCTCCCTCCTCCCCCCTCCCTCCCTCCATCCCTCCCTCCCCCTCACCCTACCTCTCCCTCCCCCTCTCCCTCCCTCCCTCCCTCCCTCATCCCCTCCCCACTAGTGCATGGCACACCAACAATAGTGTTGCCATGAGGCACAAACCTATGTGGGTTCCGCAAGATGTCCACACTATTGTTCTTACACACTTTGTACCACTTGATACCAACACAGGTTAACAGACTACACCACCACCAACAGCCTCACCCCCGGTGCAAGCATCACCTACTCAGCTGCTCACAGAGCTGCCATCACCATTATCTGCACTGGACATCACCTTCAAATTGCATTACACATCATCATCTGGTGCCATATCATCTATATGCCATTTGCCAACACTGTCAAGGAATAGGCATGTGGAAGTAGACACTTAACACGTTGTAGTGCAAATCTAGGAAACAACTTTAATCATGGCTGACGTTTGCAGCAACCGTATACACAATTTGAAAAATATGTAAAAATCAGCCAACCGCTTGCACAGCTTTTCTATATACCTTGACCAGGTTTCGTCACCTCTAAGGGTGGCTTCATCAGAAGGTAAGGTAATTACATGAAGAACATATTGTCAAAGATGTACAGTGATTTAAGAGCTGAGTTGCTCAAGTCATACATTAAAATATAAAACATAATGTTCTTCAAAAGGTCAAACATTAAAATATAAGTAACACCGGTGTGGTGTGAGGAGACTGACAGCCACACCACACCACACCGGTGTTACTTATGTTTTAATGTTTGACCTTTTAAAGAACATTGTTTTATATTTTAATGTATGACTTGAGCAACTCAGCTCTTAAATCACTGTACATCTTTGATTATATGTTCTTCATGTAATTACCTTACCTTCTGATGAAGTCACCCTTAGAGGTGACAAAACCTTGGAAAGCTCTTCACGGAAGAATGCAAAAATACCGAATTGTGTCTTGTGAAATCATGTATCTGCAGATCATAATACGCATGAATTCTTAGATGATATGCATAAAAAAATACTATTGCAAAAGAGAAAATCAACTACATTATTGTATAACAGAAAGGCAACTGGACCTGTTAATATACCTCTGCAATACTATACAGTTTACAGGAAATAACTTACTCTACTTTGTAATCTTACCCGCCCACACATCACCATTAGATTTTCAGTCTCTTCATATAATTAAATTCTTTTAACAAGCTTTGATATTACTAAGATTTACAAATAAACTTTTTTACTTATCTTAGTTTTTTCGTTGTTGGCTGCAGTTCATCACATCTAGGGGTAGATTCTTGAGGCTGAAATTTTTGACTTCATGTATTCCAGATGACTTTATAACTGTTATGGAAACAAAACAGAAATTATGCAGCGGACTTACTTTTTTCATTATGTCACATTCTTCTATATCGCACAGTCTTTAAAATTTCCACTTCCATGAAACCAAAAAATTACACTGTTATTCTGGTACCACGCGCTGTGGAATTTCAATCCATGCCAGACGTCATGGATGTTGAAGACCCCTAGAGGTCTCTGCACCATCGCACCGTAAGCCGTGGCGGCGTGCACCTCCTGGCCCGCTTTTAGTGTGAGAGCACCACAGTGGAACATGTGGTTCCAGCGGCCAATAGCGGCACCCCCGATAGAGTACTTAAGCACCTGCCTCTCGCTCAGCCAGTCGGTCTAATCTCGTGTACATCTGTGGACACATCGCCCCGCATCAGACAGCTTACTTACTTACTTTCTTGTTCTGTGTTCAAGTGGACGCGTTTGTTAGGTTTCCTTGTGACTCTTGTTCAATCTTGTTGTTGTTCATTCTGTCCTTCGTTCGTCATGTCCGTCCTCTTCCGTTGTGTTGTTGTCCGCAGGTCCCGCCACGCTTTCCATCATTTCAACCCCACGACTGTCCCAGTCACAGTTACAACAGTTCTTGCCAAAATTAAAAACGCATCTGATTCCATCAGAGGCATGCCTACTACTCCCTCATTCTGTGGTACTAACAATGTTACAAACAGTATATAAAACAAAAAGTTTACAAACTTTTTTGCTAAAAGAAGAATCTTCACCAAGTTATATCATTATTTTCTAAATGAATCCAGAAATTTAATAGATATTGTCAGATTGTACAATTAATAATATGAATTTTAAGTATGCCAGATATTTTGTAATTTCAAATGTTTGTAAAGGAAGAGTAATTTTAACTGTACATACAGAGTTAATACATATCGATTGTAATCAAGTAAATTCTTTTTATACATTTTAGCTTCAAATATAATACATCTTATACAAAATCATATGAAATTCATTTAGTTAAACAGCTGAGATAATGTTCACCTACACAAGATTGGAAAACATTCAAGAAGGGCTGGCAGACAAATGTTCCTGACATCAGTCTGTTATAATTGACGTATGAAATGCATTGCTCTTGCATTATCACCCTTTTTGAGTGACTATCTCATCTGCAAGAGTCAACATGGTTTCTTCAAAAATCTTGAGAAACTGAGCTTACTCTGTACATTCTTGAGTTTGTGTTGTAGATAATAGCACCCACAATAAAACCTTATTCCTTGCCTTCAAAAAACATTTGAAACCATTCTGCAGTGATGCTTAGTGAACAAAATAGAAACTTATGCAGTGTCAGTCTAGCATTGTGATTGTATTCACAACTTTGTAGTGGATAAAATTCAACACACCACTCTTAATTGGCCAGAATCACTGGATGTAAAATTAATTTTAAGTGTAACTCATGGTAGTGTTACAGGGCCTTGTTGTTGTTGTGGTCTTCAGTCCAGAGACTGGTTTGATGCAGCTCTCCATGCTACTCTATCCTGTGCAAGCTTCATCATCTCCCAGTACCTGCTGCAACCTACATTCTTCTGAATATGTCTAGTGTATTCATCTCTTGGTCTCCCTCTACAATTTTTACCCTCTACGCTGCCCTCCAATACTAAACTGGTGATCCCTTGATGCCTCAAAATATGCCCTACCACCTAATCCCTTCTTCTAGTCAAGTTGTGCCACAAATTTCTCTCCTCTCCAATTCTATTCAATACCTCCTCATTAGTTATGTGATCTACCCATCTAATCTTCAGCATTCTTCTGTAGCACCACATTTTGAAAGCTTCTATTCTTTTCTTGTCCAAACTATTTATCGTCCATGTTTCACTTCCATACATGGATACACTGCATAAAATACTTTCAGAAACGACTTCCTGACATTTAAATCTATAATCAGTGCTAACAAATTTCTCTTCATCAGAAATGCTTTCCTTGCCATTGCCAGTCTATATTTTATAGCCTCTCTACTTCAACCATCATCAGTTATTTTGCTCCCCAAATAGCAAAACTCATTTACTACTTTAAACATTTCATTTCCTAATCTAATTCCTGCAGCATCACTGAATTTAATTCGACTACATTCCATTATCCTCATTTTGCTTTTGTTGATGTTCATCTTATATCCTCCTTTCAAGACACTGTCCATTCCGTTCAACTGCTCTTCCAAGTCCTTTGCTGTCTCTGACAGAATTACAATGTCATCGGCGAACCTCAAAGTTTTTATTTCTTCTCCATGGATGTTAATTCCTACTCCGAATTTTTCTTTTGTTTCCTTTACTGCTTGCTCAATATACAGATTGAACATCATCAGTGATAGGCTACAACCCTGTCTCACTCCCTTCCCAACCACTGCTTCACTTTCATGCCCCTCGACTCTTATAATTGCCATCTGGTTTCTGTACAAGTTGTAAATAGCCTCTTGCTCCCTGTATTTTTCCCCTGCCACCTTCAGAATTTGAAAGAGAGAAAGCTTTTGACAATGTTTACTGGAATACTCTGTCTACAAATGCTATAAATGTAAATTTGCCTTTCCTTAATCTATTTTCTAAGATAAGTCGTAGGGTCAGTATTGCCTCACATGTTCCAACATTGCTATGGAATTGAAACTGATCTTCCCCAAGGTCGGCTTCTACCAGTTTTTCCATTCATCTGTAAAGAATTTGTGTTAGTATTTTGCAACTGTGGCTTATTAAACTGATGTTCGGTAATTTTCACATCTGTCAACACCTGCTTTCTTTGGGATGGTATTTCACCTGTCTCATACATTTTGCTCACTAGATGGTAAAATTTTGTTAGGCCTGGCTCTCCTAAGGTTGTCAGTAGTTCTAATGAAATGTTGTCTACTCCTGGGGCCTTGTTTTAACTTAGGTCTGTCAGTGCTCTGTCAAACTCTTCATGCAGTATCATATCTCCTGTTTCATCTTCATCTACATTTTCTTCCATTTCCATAATATTGTCCACAATATTGCCCTCAGGACCATATACTGTCTCAACCCTAAAGTCATCAGGCCTTTTTCCTGGTGTTTTGGCAGATATTTCAAATTTATTTTAAGCGACGCATAAGAGGAGGTAGCCCAAACAGATGCTGTTCACCATGTGTTTGATCTGATGCACATTGACAATGAAGAACATCAGTTTGTTTTTGGTTATGAATGAAATGTTTCTTAAATCAGAATTTTGTGTGTCTGTTTATTGTACTAGTTCATATTAGACTACTGTGATATTATTCTTGAATATATGTTTTAATAATTTTAATAAAAATTTTGTTTGAAATGTATGAGCTTGTATGTGTGTGGGTGCTTGTGTATGTGTGCTTTTGGGGGCATGCTTGCACATTTATCTGTTGGATGATGTAGGAAGCTTCGTGAGACCGTTTGTAAATGATGATGCTCACAGATGAAGCTGTTGTTTGTAGGAAACTTGTAGTGTCAGAAAACTGTAACAAAATGTAGGAAGATATGTAAAGTATCCACACAAGATGCAGAGAGTGGTACTTCAATCTCTCTGCAAATAAATGTAATGTGCAGTTCATAAATAGACAGAAAGACACAATGCTGTTTGATTACCTAACTGGTAATTATAAGTGGTTACAACTCTAAAATTCACACGAGGCATTTTCCTGCACATTATCACTGCACCTCCTCCATTGCTACTTGCAATGGTCATTTGTTGCAGCATGGGTGTACATGACTCATTTATCTCAAGGCCTTCTTCTTTCTTTTAAAACTATTCACATGTTTGGGTTTGTCACTTTGCTGAACAAAAGCAAGAACCCACTTGTCAGCAAATTTCAGTCTTGATATTGTATGTTTTCCACCACAGCTGATTTCTCCACCTGTCTGTGTCATCTTGTTGAAATAGATATCGATAGAAATAGAAGTTTATTGTCTCATAACATACAATTTCAAGCCATTGACTTAAAGTGCAGGAGACTCGTCAAAACATAAAAACAGGTTTACAATTTTCCTTATAACACCAGTAATATAATATACAGTACTGAATAATTACTTAATTAAGCAATTAATAATTTTTCTTCAAAAGCAAAAAACTTTTATGATTAACAGTCCTAAATACTTGCTCTCTCCTGCTCAAATTTTCAGGTTGTCATTTATGAATTCTTCTACTGAATAGTAACATTTCTGCACTAGTTTCTCATATAAGGATTTTTTCAGTGTTTCTAAATTTATGCTAAGCAGTTCTCTTCCTTTCACTTTGTTCTAAATTTTCGTACCCATGTAATGTGGAGTTTGAGCATAAAGTTTTAAATGCTGGGTGGGCAGCATAAAATTATTTTGATTTCTGGTGTTATCAGGGTTACTGTGTACAAAGATAATCAGCTCATATATGTATAGTGAGGGAACACTTAGTATATAAAGTGTGTTCAGTGAAAAGGTACAAAATGTCATATTAACCAAACTGGTTGAAATTTGTGCATGGGACTTTAGGATACATAGTGAGACATCAATACGGACGTGAAGGTAGTGTCATCACTTGCCCCTAAAAAATTCAGAGCTGTTCCCTCGGCAGGCAAGGTAATGCTTAACGTCTTTTTTGATATCCAGAGTCTAATATTCATCAGGTTCTTTGAGAATGGAAAGAAAGATTAATGTTGACTTGTACTGTGAGGCACTCAATAGGTTACACTAGTCTATGAAGAGCAAACAGCCTTGTCTGCTCTCAGAGGAAGTTATTCTGCTCTGTCATAACGCACGTACACGTTTCCAGGGTTACACATAATGTAATGGCTAGGATCAAGTGGGAGCAGCTTCAGCATCCTCCCTACATACGGAACATGGCACACTGGGACTTCAAGGTCTGTGTTCCACTTAAAAAACCTCAGAGGGAGGAGCTTCAACTTGATGAAATGGCTCCACTGGCTCCTGTCATAGGTGTAGGAATTCTGAAAACGGGGAATCTTTTGGTTTGTGAAACAATGAAATAGTTCTGCTTGGGCCTCTTGTGATTAGTTTTGAACGGAGACTGCAATTACACCCACAGTGTTGCTTTTTTCCTTTTTCTTTGAAAATCTTTCATACTTAATGAGATATATAAGTCGAAGGGCCTGGATCAAAAATTTTCAGCATTAGATTACCTTTTTCACAATAAGAATAAAAGTATGATGAGAGAAGTGAAATATTACACACGAAAACAACGTTTGTAGAGCAGTTATTCCTTTTATTTGATTTTAAAAGCTAAAATCATAGAACCAGATACACTGCCAATGCTGTGATTATACCTTTAAATAGAATATTGGGTTCCTCATTTTTAGGGCTGGATGCTTATTTTTGTATATACACTGATGGAAAATAGTGCCAACATTGAAAAATACTTAATGTAGAGTAATGAAATTTTGGAATACATCTGTCTAAGTTACATTTTTAGGTGATTAACATTGCAAGATACAGGTTAATGTAAGTCATTGCAAAAGTGAAATGCTGGTGGATTAATAACTGCTGTAAACACCAGAATGTTGAATGCAGATGTGCATGCATTGTGTTGTTAAAGTGCTGGATGTCAGTTTGTGGAATGGAGATCCATGCCTGTTGAACCTGGTCAGTCAATACAGGGACAGTTAATGCTGTTTGTGGATGATGCTAGAGTTGCCATCTGGTGAGTCCTGTATGTGCTCAATTGGAGACATATCTGGTAATTGAGCAGGCCAGGGCAACGTTTCGACATTGTGTAGAGCGTGTTGGGTTACAACTGTAGAAGGGGGTGAGCTTTATCCTGTTGGAAAACACCCCCTGGAATGCCGTTCAGGAATGGTAGCAAAACAAGCCGAATCACCAGGCTGATACTCAAATTTGCCGTTAGGGTGCTTGGGATGACTAGAGTGCTCCTGCTGTCATGCAAAATTGCACCACAAACCATAATTCCAGATGTAGGTCCTGTGTGACTAGCATGCAGACAGGTTGGCTCCAGGCCCTCAACTGGCCTCCTCATAACAAACACAGGGCCATCACTGGCATCAAGGCAGAACCAGCTTTCATCAGAAAACATAACAGACCTCCACCCTGCCTTCCAATGAGCTCTTGCTTGACATCACTGAAGTCGTGAATGGCAGGAGTTTGGGGTCATTGGACTGCACACTACAGGGCGTCTGGCTGGGAGCTGTCCTTGAAGTAACTGATTTTTAACAGTTCATTGTGTCTATTGTGTCACTGTGGTGTCAACTGCTGTTCAAATTTCAGCTGCAGATGGAGTACAGTACAGCAGAGCAATATGTCAAACACAATGGTCTTTCTTCCCAAGAGTGCCATGTGGCCAACCAGAGCCTGCTCTTCTTGCAACTGTACTTTCTCATGACCACTGCTGCTAGCATTCATGTACAGTGGCTACATTCCTACCAATTTTTTCTGCAATATCACAGAAGGAACTTCAAATTTCTCTATCTGTATTGCATGATGTCATTAAAACTCTGTAAACTGTCGACAATGGCATCTTTAAAGGCGTTACTGACTAAGATCAACCCACCACACACAATCTCAAAGATAACTATCACTCATGACTGTTACAGTGTATATTGAAAGCAAACCTGACTTACATTCTCATAGTGGCACTACTAGTGCCACTCTTATGCAACTAGTGCGAAATCTTTCAGATGTAGAAACAGGCCTACCAATTTCCGTTTGTCACACAACTTCTTGGTGTTGTGATTTTTGCCCCACAAATGGGAAGTAGTGCAGTGTAAATCATAAATAACTTCATATAAATAAAACAGCACATAAGATTTCACATTTTATTGGATGTGTTGCATACCATACTGTTAAAGCATGTTACACCATTTTATTTTGTCAAGTCTGTCTAGCACTGTCTACTGCACAACAGTTTAAATTACTTTATTGATTAAATAGTTGTAGGAAGATGTGACAGTGTGCTAGTCTTTCACACAGAGGGAATAGGTAGTAGGTTTATGTTAATACAATCTTCATTCATTTTCCAGTTGCTCTGATGCATTCTTCCGCTGTGCATATGGTGCATGTGTTGATGAGAATGCAGCTTGTGATGGTACCGTACAGTGTGAAGGTGATGGCTCAGATGAAGCCCCTGAGCTCTGTGGGACATCTCCAGCTCCAAAGTGCACACTTCCATTGAAGCATGAAAATGGTGGCTACAAAGTGGTTGGCTGTGAATCTCAGTCTTGTGGCCTGGGACCTGGAGCACAAGTACCTTTTGGCACACAGCTGGAGTTCTTCTGTGATGAAGGATATCACATAAGCGGACTCAGTGCGTCCTATTGCTTTGATAAGACCTTCACTCCACCACCACCAGTTTGTGAGAAGAGTAAGAAATATTATATTTCCAGTACAGTATGTTACTGCATAATATAATGTCACTTAGGTGATAGCCGGCCGGTGTGGCTGAGCGGTTCTAGGCACTTCAGTCTGGAACTGCACAACCGCTATGGTTGCAGGTTCAAATCCTGCCTTGGGCATGGATGTATGTGATGTTCTTCAGTTAGTTAGTTTCAAGTAGTTCTAAGTTCTAGGGGACTGATGACCTTAGAAGTTAAGTCCCATAGTGCTCAGAGCCATTTGAACCATTTGAACTTAGGTGATAAATTAGTTTACCTAGGTTTTTAGTAATGTTAAATTATTATAAATTATGTGTTACTTTACTTAAGTCTAACACAAATTTTAATTACTGTTACAGCTCAGTGTCCTCCTCTGGTATATGATTCACTTGATATAAAGTGCTTCTCAAGCACTGGCCAGAAGATTCCATGTGATAAACCCATGTCTATTGGCAGCAAAGCACAACTTGCATGTAAAAAAAATTATGTTAAAACTGTGGAGTTCAACTATCCTGCTCTCACATGCACCAGTAATGGTACATGGGATAACCAACCATTCACTTGTGTTCCAGGTCAGAGTGCACTTCTCTTCATAACCACAACAGGAATAAATATAAAAATCAATGTGGGGATCAAACATGTAATATGTAGTAACAATACAAAAGTGATGAACTATACAGACACAATAATATTTCCAGATGATTAAGTAATTTCAGAAAGTATTAATATTTTATCATATTTTTTTCTCTGATTTCATTGATCTCAGGCGAACAGGTGTGATTCTGTTGTGCTGTCATTTCCCTCCACTGATTTGTCACTTACTCTGAGTTGCAGCTTCACTCAACTCCTTTGTCCCCTGTGTTTCTTGTATATTAATATTCCTATTATTATTGTTCTTCCATTCATAGTAGTGTATTAAATTTCTTTCTACATTTCCAGACTACCTTGAAACACTCAGATATGTGCTTCTGGTGATCTGTGGTAGCCAGTAAATTATGTATTTTTATCTTTGACAAAAAACAGTTCATTAAGATTTCATAGTAGTGTGCATTGTTGTGGAGCTTGAATTTCTTCAGCCAGCTATGTACAGCATGCTTTCGCAGACTCGTGTCATCTAATAACAGTGCCTCCAGTGACCTTATCTAAGCTGCACTAGTCTACTAGTTACAAAAAGAGTGAAACTAATGGTGATGTATCTCATGTGAGGTCCCTGCACTCTGTAAACATTTCTAGCTTCCAAGTGGGCACTTCCACTGAAGCATGAAAATGGTGGCTACAAAGTTCTTGGTTGTCGATTTGAAGCTTGTAGTCTCATTCCAGGAGTACAAGTACCTGTCAGCATGTAGTTGAAGTTATTCTGTTGTGAAAAGACAGTAGTGAGAATGTGGGACATATGGCCAGTACTAAACCTTTGCAGGCCAGGAGTCAGTACAGTTCCAGCCAATCTCTGATTATATCAAAATGTCAGTTTAAAAAACAGCAAATGCTGTTCCTGTTTTGTTCTGCCAGTGTCAGTCAATCATTGTTTTTGTCAGTGGTGTTCAGCCTGAAAGTTGTCAAATATCTGCTATCTCCACTCACCCAGTACTGCAAACACTTAGTCTAAATGGGTTCGTGAAGGGACATGAGAGTGATGAGAGGCAGGGGAATACTTATGCCTGCTTCATATGCTGGATTTTCTGTGGCTTGAGATAACACACCGCTAGCTACCTTCATTATAGCACAACTGCTTTAAATTTTTAGAAATAAAAATTTTATGGGGATTCTTTCTTTCTCTTTATTTGTATTTGCCAGTTACTTTTGTGTATCGGTAAATGGATAATCCCCTACAATCTTAATTATATGTTCATCAGTCATGGTGGGAAAACATAGTTTTTCTCAGATACTAAAGAGCTGGAGTCTGCAAAGTAATTTTCAGTATATAATGATTTATGATAAAAGTGTTAGAGCAAACACAAATGTTCGTAGATGAAAAGCAGGGTGGACATGAAGGAAAATAAGAGAAACAAGTACACAATGACAAATATGCAAGAGAGAAATATGCCAGAGGTAAACTACAGAGAAGGATACAGTGAAAGGATTAAAAGTCAATAGCAGACCTTAGAAGAGAGGAGGATGCTGAAAATCTCTGAAGAAGAGTAGGAGAGAAAAAAGGAAAGAAGGCAGAGGTTTTGAGGGGAAAAAGAATTCCCAATCCATATAGAGGGACTATATCACATGAAAGGGAACCTCCCCCCACCCCCACCCCCTCCTCTGGCAAAGGGTATTTTAGCATTATGGGGTGAGGTGGAGGAAGTTTCCAGAACAGAAGTATCACCAAATCATCTAATTTTCTGAACTTTTTTCCTGGAGAAATATCATTGTTAACTCTTCTGTCCATACCAGAATTGAGAGGAGGACCAAAGCCAGAAGCATGTGAGGGAGGGAAAGAGGAGAGAATAATGCAAGACAGGCTACAGTTGTTTAGAGCTTGATCTTGATAATCTTTACGTTTGCAAAATCAGGGCCTTTTGTATACATAATATGAAAGTATAAACTGTTTGTTAAATTGTTTATGGACAGTGCACCAACTGAACTCATAATACTTACTGTTTTCATAATCAGTCTTTGGATGACCACCCCTTTTTCATGTAGTTAAGTAATGTATAATTCTTTTCATAATCTTTCGGATTGTAATAAAACTGATCACTAGTACTGGAAGAGATAATGTCTTGAACTAAAGTAAACGATGCTGGTCTCACAGTTGTTGTTATCAGAAGGACCACAAGTATTAATGTAATGATATCAATAAAACTTGTTTGAATTAATATGGCTATGCTTTAAAATAATTTCTACAATGTAAACTAAAAGCATTTACATTATGACAGTCTCAACATTATCGCTCTGGATGTTTCCATGGTGGTCACTTATTGAATTTTATCATTAATCGAAAGTTGTAGTCAGGAAGTTAATATTCAATTTGTATGAAATTCCATTTCTAATAACAGATACCAAAAGTTCATGCCCCCCCCCCCTTTCCTTCCTCCTCCGCTGAAATCCATTGGTTCTTGTGCTGTTTCTAGCTGCTCTATTTAAAAGGCTTTTGTTTTATAAATTTATTAGCCTTTAGCTTAAAATACACCACTTCTATGCACATTTAGTCCCTAGGCAGGTCGTTAAGTATTCATGATAACTATCTCAATATAAATGAGCTAATTTTCCTGATACTCATGTCAGATGTGCAAAACAGTTCTGAGTCATCCATATGGAAATAAATCTCAAAATGTAACAGCAGTACTGAGATAGTTATAAAGTGGTCATTCAGGCAGTTTTAAATCTTAAAAAAATAAGTTATGTATAGATTTGTGTTATTATACCAGTTCAGTATTTTGTAAATGAGAATCTACTGGGCATTACTCAGGGCACACATTCCATAAAATTAGTATGTACATATTAACATATGGAGTGTTTTTTTCTGTAAATAATGTAAATATTGCTTGACATTACTGTAAGAATAATATGCATATATATCTATTATACAGAAATGAGTGTTTGCTCGTCAGCTGTATCTATCATTTGTAAAGGAGTAAAAACTTAACAGAAAAATTCAAATAAAAACTGCAAATGATGCAGATTTATATATTGATTATTAAACATGTATGTACATTAGCTTTCTTTAAAATAAATGCATTCATGTTAACTACCAGGCTCCCTTCAAGGAAATTCCAGGTTGGAATAGCAATAAAAAGGATAGATTGCTGCTTACTATGAAGATAACACATTGAGTTTCAGACAGGCAACATGAAAAGACTATTTCACACTTAGCTTTTGGCCAAAGCCATCTTCAGAAAACACATTCACACACAGAAGAAGAAGAAGAAGAAGCAGGAACAACTCGGGCACACATCTCTGCTTTAGCCAAAAGCTGAGTGTGAAACAGTCTCTTTGTTGTGCCAGTCTGGAACTCAGTGGACCATCTTCATGGTGAGTAGCAGTGTACCCATTCCATAATTGTTTGGACTTCCTTAAACATGTGCATGATTTATTTATCTATTTCTAAAAGCTTTATTATTTACCTGATAATTTATATTTTGTTAGAGGTACACTGATGATTATAAAATACAATCTGTTTATAAATTCTGGCAGTAAGAATAAACATTAAAAAAAATCATTGGAGAATCGGTAACCTCTTTGCTGTAGTTTGTGATGTTTAATGTTGGATATTACAGTGGTGATGGGATCAAAATTGTTATTCTGAAATGTTATTCATAAAGTAAAATGTTATTAATGCAGATGCCTTTCCACAACTGCACCTTCTACTCAACATTTGCAATGTTTTCATGAAGAGAAATGGTTCAAAATTCCTACAGTCCTAATTTATGTAGCACAAATGTTCAAGTGAAGGTAAGATAAAATACCTCTCTTGTACAGTCAGCAGAAAACTTGCTTAAGTATAAATAGTAATAAAAAATTCATTCCAGTCCAATGTGTAACATTCAATAACTCAACTATAAAGGTCAAATTCAGTGACTGACTGTGGCACCTTTGAAAGTGTGTCTATAATAAAATGGGTTTGTATGTACTTACAAAATTGCACTTTCAAAAGAGAAAGTCGAGATTATAGTGTACTGGTCCCACATTATTATTATTATTATTATTATTATTATTATTATTATTATTGCTTTATTGTGGGTAGTTATTATATTATTTTATGGTTTGAGTAACTGAAAGGTGAGAAATGTGCTTAGTAAAAATATAGTTAAGTGCCAAACTGAAGATTCAAAGGTCGGGGTGGGGGATGTAATTGCCGGTCACTTACTCCAGTCATAGCACCACTGTTTGTTAATACGAAGAATTTGGAGTTCCGTTGCATTTCAGGGCCCAGATTTAACAGTAGGTTCACTTTTAACTGGCTAGGAAGTAAGTGCAAAAGTAGATGAAAAGCAAGAGTATATAGCCTCCTCGAGAACCATGCCTAGTATAGCACTGTTGTGCTCAAATTTAACTTCCCAATTAATGACAGCTTTATACTTCATTACTGGCTGGAGTGGCTGTGCAGTTCTAAGTGCTACAGTCTGGAACCGAGTGACCGCTATGGTCGCAGGTTCGAATCCTGCCTAGGGCATGGACGTGTGTGATGTCCTTTCGTTAGTTAGGTTTAATTAGTTCTAAGTTCTAGGCGACTGATGACCTCAGAAGTTAAGTCGCATAGTGCTCAGAGCCATTTGAACCATTTCATCCTACAGAAAAAAAACTTAAAAAATATTTCGGGATATAAATTACAACCGTATGTATTCATACCACTGTCTTCTTAAAATATTAAAATTAACAATAAAAATAAATTTTGGGTGAATCGGGATGAATTCAATTACAATTTGAAAGGAATGTGTAATTTTGTTTTTACATATCTGCTAGCTGTAGATCATTTGTATAAGATAGCTAACATTTAACAAAAAAAAATTTCATTCCTCAGAAATAATCTTATACTGGCATTATTGTAAATGTGACTCTTCAGACAAACGAAGAGGGGGAAATGGAAAATGACATAAGTGCAAAATCTGACATTTATCAGGAGAATGAGAAAGCAGTTTATCTGTTTACATAACTGATTTGGACTGAAAAGTTGAGAAGCTATTGAAATACCACAGAATTATGCCACTTGCCACATCACCACTAAAAATAATGAAACAAATTAGAAAATAAATTCTTTCTTATGAGTGTTCAAAGTATTGTACCAGGAAACTGTTTCTAAGTGCCAATAGGAAATATTTTGTGAATGATTCTTGCAAAGAAGAAACCAGCAAACAGACACATTTAATAATGCAGTTTATTTAAACAAATAGTGCCATTACAGGTATTGAACTGGCAGGTTCACTGTTGGAGAGCTGTTCACATTTGTATTATATTTGTTGTTGTTTACGTTAGCTGTTGGTTGTTTTTTCCCAACAGCTAATGAAAACAACAACAAATGTAATGTAACTTAAATGTGAACATCTGTCTGGGAATTAACTTGTTGGTTTGAATCTGGTAACAACACTGTTTGTGTAAATAAATAACATTATTAACAGTGGCCGGTTGCTGTTTTCTTCTTTGCAAGACTCAAATTGTATTTTGCATGCGGTCACAGTCTCACAAACATCAATAGCAGGAACAAATATCTGGTTCCAAGTGACATAAATACTGAGGCACTATGTTTTATTTGCGACAATATAAGTATGGAAATGCAGCATTAGATTTTTAACTAGCAGGACTGTACTCAACAGAAACAACTTCTTGTGTTCTAAATTTTGGAACACCAGAGGGAGGCGCAGCTCAACACAGAGATCATGCACTATCTACTAACCTATGTTTGAAAGACTTTCTCCATGGTTTGGCATCTGGATCAAGTCAAGGGGCGTGCAACGCAGTACCAAGAACACAACAGCACAGAAAATGAAGTTTGTGAAAAATGACACTTTAAGCATTATCCATTGCCACTCTTTATATGCAAAACAGATAAAAATATGTGATGCTATCATTAGCATTCCCTTCCTTGAGGAGGGAGATGAATAGGCAGAAGAATGTTAAAAGAGTAGGGCAGGTCACTGCGCCTAGGATAAGCAGGATACAAAAAGAAGGGAGATATTTGTCTCATCTCATCCTCGAAACAGGTTGATCCTTCTCATCTTAGAGTCTAATGTAATTGCATAGGTAAAAGACTCGACTCACCAAGCAGTGGCAGGAGAACACACACACACACACACACACACACACACACACACACACACACACACACACACACTCACACACTCTAAAAGGTTTACTTACACAAGCTTTTTGAGTCAGTGGCTCCTTCTGGCAAAGGGTTGAAGGACAAGGAAGAGGGGTAAAGGAAAAGGACAGGAGAGGTTTAGGAAAGTGGGTACAGTTCAGAAAGGTCACGTAGAATCTGGAGTCAGGTGAGACTTACTGGACAGGATGAGAAGCAAAGACTGATTGTTAGGGACTGCACTGGACAAGACTCAAAAACTGGAGAGCTTAAAAGTGGAGGACAGGGTAGTATGCAAGACAAAGATTACTATTAAAACGTCATGCATAAGAGTGAAAAGCTAAGTGCATTGTACACAACAGAAATGGGAGTTGGACAGCGAAAAATAGACAAGTCAGATAACGAAAGATGTAGAAAACTAAAATCAAGTCAAGAAAGGAGTAGTTACTGTGAAGAAATGCTGAGATGGAAAGAATTAATGTAGATTAAGGCCAGGTGGATGGTGAGAACCAAGGACATATTGTAGCGCTAGTTCCCACCTGCGGAGTTCTCAGAAACTAGTGTCTGGAGGAAGAATCCAAATGGCACTTGTGGTGAAACAGGCACCGAGGTGATGACTGTGATGCTGTAGAGCATGCTCTGCAACAGGATATTGTGTATTGGCAGTATACACCCTCTGTCTATGCCCATTCGTCTTGACTGATAACTGGGTGGTACTTGTGCCAATGTATAAGGCTGAACAGTGTTTACATAACAGCTGGTATATGACGTGTCATTTCACAGGTGGCTCTCCCTTTGATAGAACTTTTTTGCTGGCTACAGGGCTGAAATAGGTAGTGGTAGGAGGGTACATAGGGTAAGTCTCACAGTAGGGACAGTCACAGGGATAGGAGCCATAGAGTAGGGAGATGGGTGCAGAAGGAGCGTAGGGTCTGACAAGGATATTGTGGAAATTGGGAGGGCAACAAAATGCTATTCTAGGTGTGTCAAAATCTCAGACAGAATAGATCTCATTTCAGGGCATGATTTTAAGAACTTGTTGCCTTGTTGAAGTAGTTGATGAATACATTCAAGACCAGGATAATACTGAGTGACAAGTAGTGTGCTCCGAAATTGTGTTTTGGAGGGATTAGCAGCACTAGTATTGGATGTTATGGCCCTTTGAAATCTGCTTTTGAACTGGGCTGGTGGGATAATTATGTCCAGTGAAGCCTGAGGTGGAAATGGTGGTGTATAGCTGTAAAGAGTCTGCAAGAGAACAAATGTTTGCTTTGAATGCCAAGGCTGTATGGGAGAGAACATTTGACATGGAAAGGATAGCAACTGTCAAGATGTAAGTACTGTAGTTTGTTAGTAGGTTTAATTTAGACAGAAGTGTGTAGTAGGCCCTCAGTGAGGATGTGATCAACATCAAGGAAAGTGACATGGGATTCAGAATAGAACCATATGGAGTTTAACTGGGAGAAAGTACTCAGAGATTCTAGGAATTTTAACAGGTTGGCCTCACCATGAGTCTATATGACAAAGATATAATCAATGTATCTAAATCATAATGGGCTGAAGGCTTATGGATCCCAGGAAAGCACCTCCAAGTGACCGATGAAAAGGGTGGCATAGGAAGGAGCCACCCTGGTTCCCATTCTGTACCCCTGATATGTTTGTATGTGTGCCCCTCAAATGAGAAGTAATTGTTGGTAAGTATAAAGTTGATTAAGATGAGCAAGAAGGATGTCATAGGTTTGGAATCAGGTGTGGTATCTTTAATATATGAGGGAAGTCTTTATACTATGGGTTGCAGTTGCTGATCAACAAAGGCAAATATGTGCTTGGTGGGTGCTTTGAAGCCACCAACCATAGGACGGCAGGATGACTGTGTTTGTAGATCTTACAAAGAAGGTAAAAGGTAGGGGTGCATGGCTTGGGTGGGGTAAGAAGTTCTATGGATTGAGGGGCCTGAAGTTTTTAGGAGGGACTGCAGGTTAGTTTGAATCACAGGGGTGGGATCTTGACGGCAGATGCTGGATGTAGATGTGTCAGACAGCTGGTGTAGGCCTTCACTAACATGCTCCTATTGGTCAAGTACCACAGTGGTAGGTCGTCTGTCTGCTGGGAGTTTAATTATGAAATCATCAGCTTTTAGGGAACTCGGAGCCTTGAGTTCTTCAGAGGACAGGTTAGAGTCATGTTGTAGGTAACTGAGGAAGGGTTGTGAAGCAATGCTGGATGTGAGGAATTCTTAGAAGGCTTGTAAGGGACGATTTTGATGTAGTGGTGATGGAGCAAGTTGGGATCATGGTCAGAGCCGTTCAAGGCAGGGTTCAATGCAAAGTATGCTGTTGGAAAAGTTTTTGGATTTGGTTGCAAAGTGATATTTCCAGTTGACATTACATGTAAAGGAAAGTAGGTTCTTCACCAGAGCATCATGATTAAATGCAGGTTTAGGGCTGAAAATGAGACCCTTAGATAGTACAGATAATTCAGGAGGGGTGAGTGCTTTAGATGAGAGGTTGAGAACACTGTACTGTTGTGACTGGCTCTTGTGATAATTGTGATTATGTTTTAGTAGTAATCTCGGTCTTCCATATTATCCTGTCTTCCACTTTTAAGCTCTCAGGTTTTCAAATCTCATTCAGTGCAGTCTCCAATCATGTCTTTCCTTCTCACCCCACCAGGTAAGTTTTCCCTGACCCAATCACTTTTCCTACTGTACCCCTTATCCAAAACCTCTCCAAGCCTTTTACTTCACCCCTCTTCCTTTCCTTCTGCTGGATGGAGGAACCACTGGCTCCAAAAGCATGCATAAGTTAAAACTTTGTGGGCGTATCAGTGTGCTCCCTCCTGCCATTGCTTGATGAGTAGATTTTTTAATCTGTCCAATTACATTATATTGCCAAAGATTGATAATTTTCATTGTCATATTAGAGTCTGAGTGATCTGCCTTTTCTTCCACAACCTCCCTCCCTCCTTTGTCCGCAGCTTGTGGTCTAGTGGCTAGTGTTGCTGTCTCTCTATCACAGGGTCCCGATTTCGATTCCTGGCTGGGTTGCAGATTTTCTCTTCCCAGGGACTGGGTGTTTGTGTTGTCCTCATCATTTTATCATCATCATCATCATCATCATCATCATCATCATCTCCCCCCTCCCTAAGGAAGTAACTATTAGTTCTGAAAGTAAAATCATTGTCAGTAATTTTTCCTTTTTTATAGAGTATGTGAAACAGAAGCTGCCATTGCCCTTCTTTGTGAATGAGGAAGATGAACAACAACACCAGAATGGAGGTGGTGATGGTGAATGCATATGATACTTCAGGATATAATGGAAGAAGCAACAAAAAAGAGAATACAGAAACATTGAATAAATCAGGAACATAATGGGATAGTTAATGAAAGACTGTGATAGAAGTGTTAGAATTAGTGACCCTTGTGGTGAAATTGAACAGTGGCGGATAATGTGGCCAGCAACTGACACTCTTTGTCTGGATGTACAGCAGAAGCTGTCTTACCTGTTGCCGGCTGGAGTGGCCGAGCGGTTCTAGACACTACAGTCTGGAACCGTGCAACTGCTGCAGTTGCAGGTTTGAATCCTGCCTCAGGCATGGATGTGTGTGATGATCTTAGGTTGGTTAGGTTTAAGTAGTTCTAAGTTCTAGGGGACTGATGACCTCAGAAGTTGAGTCCCATAGTGCTCAGAGCCATTTGAACCTTACCTGTTATGGAGGGTTCAGTTAACACTCAGTACTATTAACTCCTCTCCATTTTAAAGTGAGTGCAAGAAAATTTTTAAAAACAATTATGAAAACTATGAAAGATCAATTTAGAAAAATGATAATGTGAGCAGTAATAGTTGTTACTAAATTTAAGCTCTGAGGAAAGCAGGAGGATTTATACAGATGAAACATCATTACAGCCTTCCTGAACATTAGTGCAGAAAAATACTGCCCAGCTTGTAATATAAAGTACATAGCCATGCAAACCAAATGTGTGGGTTAATTATTGTCTGATCACGAACTGCTTTGCTGAGTTGTGATACTACTGGAAAATATCCCCTTCCATCCACTTCAAAGCAGTTTGCAGAGTATAGATGCAGATCTAAAACTATGTTTCCTAAAGATTTCCATTTTTTTGCCTGTATTGCTTGAACGTGTTGGGCTCCATAATAATTATAAGACTGATGTTAACAATAATTAGTTATTAGGTTAATCTTTATCATACATGTAAAGACTAAAATAATGCAGAACATAAAATAAAAAATGTAATTATTAAAATGTTGCAGAATGCGGAAAACCAATTCCAAAAGGGCAAACATATGTCCTTAATGGAAGGCCTGTATTAGCTGGGGAGTTTCCATGGCATGTTGGTATATACTTACTTGAAAATGGTAAATTTGAACAAAAGTGTGGTGGATCCATCATAAAAAGAAAGCTGGTTTTAACTGGTGAGTGATTTGCAAGTTAAGTATTCACTACACTGTGTGTTATTTTGCATTACGTTCTGTTTAATGTATTATACATTGCATTACACAAAGTCATTCAAGCTTCTCTGAAGACAGTAAGACTTTAATTTGTTCACTCCCTCTTTAACTCCCTGAAAATCTTAGGCTTATACATCTTAACTGACTCCTGCATCTCATTGTTCATTTGCCTCTCATTTTGTTGTAGTTGTCCTCCCTTCATCCAGAAAAATTTATCTGACCTTCCTGACAAATCCTCATAAAATCCCAGTCTGTACAATGTGGAAAGACTATGAACAATGGGAAAAGACTACGCACAATGGAAAGAGCAAAGATAACCATACACGGTACAACTGAAGTGGTGAGCTGATGACAGGCACACAAACAAGCTCTAAAACATACTTCTCAGCTTTCTCACAGTAAAGCTAGAACTTCCAGATATTGTTTAAATATTCCATAACTTTTTGTTATCATATCTTTACCACTGTGTGTGTTGAAATTATTGTATAAGGAAATGTTAGACCCCTATTCAGTTAGAGGTCATATACGGAATTCTTTCTGGTTGACTGATGTTTTAAAAATGTTGTCTGTAGAAAGAAAAGAAAGAAAGAAAACTTGAATATGGAGAAGACAGGAATTTTATCCTCAGCACCATAGTTTCAAGATTGTGATTTTAAGGAAACCATAAGTATCAATATGACAGACAATCTTATTAACTGAAAGTAGGAGACGAGGTACTGGCAGAAGTAAAGCTGTGAGGACGGGGCGTGAGTCGTGCTTGGGTAGCTCAGTTGGTAGAGCACTTGCCAGCGAAAGGCAAAGGTCCCAAGTTCGAGTCTCGGTCTGGCACACAGTTTTAATCTGCCAGGAAGTTTCATATCAGTGCACACTCCACTGCAGAGTGAAAATCTCATTCTGGAATCTTATCAACATCCATGCAGGATTTCAGTGAAGCATTGCCTGCAGTTCAGCACTGGCCACCATTAAATTAAACAGTGTGAAACAAAAATGTCTGATTTCTGACCCAGGTCAGTACATATTGCAGGCAGTTAATTCAGCTATTAACTACAGAAACATCTGGCAACACACTCATCGCAATGTACACATGTGGAAGATCTCTCTTTGACTTCCAGCAGGAGCCACTGCGCACTAGTCCCCTCAAAGTGTGAGTCCCACTCCACATTTGAGTGCTGCTCCTTGACCTGGTAAATTAAGACACCAATGTTATTCAGCAGCAAACAATATAAGTGGATTTGCACCTCATCTGTCAGGGAAAGCCTGAAAATTCACAAGATTAATAACATTAGGTTTTTTTGTAGACCCTCACAATCCTTGGCTGGCAGCATGAGAGTAAGTCAGCAAGAAAGAAAGAAGCCTGCTTCCTCATTAATTTCTTGCAGTCCTGGTGACATCCAGGACAGCTGATGAGAATATGCTGAAACAGGGTAGTTAAAAATTCTGGTATAGGGACAAAAACCCCTATTCTACTATCCCTCCCTCTTCCTGCCCCAGCCTCCTCTTTACCCCCACCCAGTTGCCCCTCCCATCATGCACTGCTGCTGCTTGCAGTGTGGCTTCAGTTGCCTGAGACAGCAGTTTTGTGTGTGTGTGTGTGTGTGTGTGTGTGTGTGTGTGTGTGTGTGTGTGTTGGCTTCAGTTGCCTGAGACAGCAGTTTTGTGTGTGTGTGTGTGTGTGTGTGTGTGTGTGTGTGTGTGTGTGTGTGTGTGTGTGTGTGTGTGTGTGGCCGAAAACTTTATTCTTGACAGTCTTTTTGTTGTGCCTATATGCGACTCAGCATCTCCACTATATGGTGAGTAGCAACTATCCTTTCCATAATACAGGTACAGGGACAGATAAATCAATTGCTGGAAATTTGATTGCAATTGCATTTGGGAAGTTACAAAGTGTGTACCTCATGGCACATTGAAAATTATGGTATTTTGTCCATTGAAATTGAGAGAATTAGATGACTGCACTGAAATGCAGTGCAGGTGTGACAGATTGCTGTCATTACAATACAACCTGAATGCACGGTGAGCCATGTAAAATGCCAATTAACTATCTGAATGTCTAAATGTTTACAGCATTTACTTTGCTATTCTGAAGACTGTAAATGAAATTTCTTAGACATTGGTTACAGTGAGATACTTCATGTGCTTGTGTTATGGTGATTTATTATTCTTCTAAAAGGTAGAACACTCATTTTTCTTTAGGCAGATATTTAAAGTGCTAATATATCAAACTAGACATAAATTCCAATTTAGTGTTAGAATAGATAATCTGTTGTAAAAAAGCAATTCTACAGATACTCTTTAAGATGCTTACCTCCTTCAAAATGCATAGCATGGTTTCTTTAGGGATGTCCACAGCAGCAACAGTTAATGATGAAATAACAGAAATAAGTTGGGTTTTTGAAGAGAGTCTTCACTAATACTTTGCGAAATAATTAAGGCTTAAAATTGCTTCCTCCACCAATTTAGGAAACTTTGGTGCTGTAGAATCAACCCCATAACTCTTACAATCTGTCTAGATAAATGACATGAGGTTACAATGGACAGTTTCATGTCGGCAGTTGCAACACGACAAGTACTAGGGCTACAACTGTTTTCTGTTGTAGTTAATGATTTGACCTATAGGGGTAACATGTTGAAGTTTGCAAATGATATGTACTTCTTCAGGTATGGAAAGAGTGCTGTCCAAACAGCACAAGAAGCTGACGTGTTATTTATTGAGGCTAATAACTGGTTTTCCAGGAATAAAATAGAACTAAACAATGGAATGTCCAAGTTGGAATATTAACAGTATTATGAAAAGGATAGATTGCTGGAAATGGAAGTCCCATGCTTCTTGACAGAGCATAGGGGAACAATATGGGAGACCCGCACTGCCGTACTAGGCAGGGTCCTAGTGGAGGTGGTTTGCCGTTGCCTTCTGATGACGACAACGACAACAATGATGACGCACCACCACCCAGTCATCTTGGGGCAGGTGAAAATCCCTGATCGCACTGGGAATTGAACAGAGGACCCCGTGCTTGAGAAGCGAGAATGCTACTGCGAGACCATGAGCCGTGGACGATAGATTGCTACTCAGCATAAAGATGATGCACTTGTCACAACAATAGACTGTTAGACAGTGAGCTTTCAGCCACAGCCTTCTACAGAAAGCAAAACCCACACACAATTACATCAGCAGGCACACTTGATGCACACGTGACTTTTACCTCCTCCAGGAAGAGTGCAACAGTGTTTCATTGAAAAGAAGCAACAATCTAGAGTGGGGCAGTAAAGGAGGAGGGATAGCAGGGTACAAATGAAGGAGGGGTGACAGAACTGAGAGTAGAGCAGAGAAGGAAAAAAACCAGTGGTTGCATTGGCAGTGTGTGGTTCACTATGAGGATCAGGGGACATGAATTGAGAGGAAGTGCTAGTACAGAGTGGGTGAAAACTGATAGGTAGAGGACGTGGGGGCAATGGATTACCCCATAGGTTGAGGGCAGAAAGGTTTTGGGAGTGGAGAATGTGTTGTAAGGATAACTCCCACCTGCACAGTTCAGAAAAGCTGGTGATGGAGGAGAGGATCTGGAAGACTCAGGCTGTGAAACAACCATTGAAACCTAGCATGTCATATTCAGCTGCATCTTTTGCTGCTGTGTGGTCCACTTTGCTCTTGGCCACATTTTGGCAGTAGCCATTCATCCTGGTGGACAGCTGATAGGTAGTCTTACCAATATACAAAGTGGTGGTGTATGACATAGCTGCTTTCACAAGTGGCTTGGTCTCTGGTTGGGCAAGGTAAGCCTGTGGTGGGAATGGAATAGGAAGTGATACATGGGTGTACTGGGCAGGTCTTCACCTGGGTCATCCACAGGGATACTGTTCAGTTATACCAGTCTGGGTTGGAAATGGGTCACAGAGGGTAAACTGCTTTGTAGCTGGTTGTTGTGACTGGTGGGAGGATTGGGGCTGTGTGGGGATATGCCATGGGGAATCAGTTTGTGGACTAGGTCTGGGCGATAATACCTGCCTGTGAAGGCCTTTAAGACCATCAGCAAGATGGGCAAGGGAGTTCTTGTCACTGGAGATACACCATCTCCCCAGGTTGCCAGGCTGTGTGGAAGGGATTTTTGTTGTTGTTGCATAACAGATGCAGTTGTCAAAATGCAGGTACTGTTGATAGTTGATGAGTTTAATGTGGACAGGGGTGTGGATGGAGCCATTAGAGAGGAAGAGGTCAGTGTCTGGGAAGATGGCATGCTGTCTTCATGAGGATCAGGTGAAGTGGATGGGAGAGAAAGTGTTGAGGTTGTGAAGGAATGAGGATAGACTGTTTTGGCCCCAAGACCAGCTCATGTGATACCATCAGTGAACATGAGCCAGACTAAGAGCTTGGGGTTTTGTGAGGCTGGGAAGGTTTCCTCTAGATGGCCCACCAACAGGTTGGCATAGGAGGGTGCCTTGTGGATGCCCATGGCTATGCCACAGATTTGTTTGTATGTGTTCCCTTCAAAGAAGTAGTAGCTGGGAGTTAGAATAAAGTTAGTAAGATGTAAGGGGAATGAGGCAGTGGGTTTGGAGTCTGAAGGATGTTGGAAAAGGTAGTGTTCAATAGCACCAAGATCATGGGTAAAAGTGGTGCTGATTTATAGCAAGTGGCATCAATAGTGATTAGGGATCCAGGAAGTAAAGGGGTGACTTCTCTCCCCCCACCCATACCATGCTATCCCTCCTACTTCCTTGTCCCATTGTGCATTTCTGCTTTACTGCTTCAGTTTAATGTGACATAGTTGCATTCTGGCTGGAATGGCAAGAGAAATTGTTATATGTGTGTGAGGTGTGCTTGCTAGTTGTAATGTCTGTCTCTCTCTCTCTCTCTCTCTCTCTCTCTCTCTCTCTGTGTGTGTGTGTGTGTGTGTGTGTGTGTGTGTGTGTGTGTGTGTGTGTGTGTGTGTGTGTGTGTGTGTTTTCCTTTCTGGAGAGTGTCTAACGGTCTTTTTGTTGTACCTGCAACTCACTGTGTCATTTTTACACTGAGTAGCAATCCATCCTTTTCACAGTATTGTAGGAAGTATCATGTTAAACTAAATATAGTTGGTTAGGAAAGTATTAAAGTACAAAGTACTCTTTGATTAATACACAGCATGTCTCTGCAGTGGGTCACTGCATTCATGTAAAACAACTGTGTTAAAAATTTTGGTAAATCATTCAGTTTTGTAATTAATAGCTTGGTTAGGTAACTAAGGACATTACTAGATTTAGAAAAATTAGGGCAACAGAAGCATAATGTCCAATCCTAGATTCAAATGAGCATAATGGCTCAGGTGGAAGATGTAATTTTCAGTGAGACCAAACTTAAATTATAAATATTTTTTAGCTAATTAGGTTTTGGAAAAATGAAATCAGCTCTGCTGAGAATTAAGTCAAGGCTTTCTGATGACTGGTGTCAATCTCCTCAAAGCTACTAATTAGCTCACATTAATTTGACCATGGCAAACTGTTGTAAAAATTTCAGTTACCAAATTTTCTTAATCAATGAGGTTTTAAGCAAAGCTGAATTACCACTTGACTCATCAGACTGAAAACTACAACATGAATAATGAGGTTATGTAAAATACTGCTGAACAGTAGTTTGGTAATTCTCTATAGATGTGGTGTATACAATTGCATCTTTAGGTGGACACTCTCAAAAAATAAGGAAAAAAATAAGTATACAAAGGAGAGAAATAGTGGCATGTAGATTAATTCCACTTGGTTGTGTTTCACCATGAAGGCAGTTAGACAACTGCCTGTTGTGGTATTGAGCACAGCACATATTCTTGTACACAGAAAATATATTAAACATAATATTTATGTCCTGTATACATTTATAATGCATTTTTCATGTTACATTAGTTAGCGGATTGATTTAAATAAATATGAAGTCTATTTATAGTGTTGTTAAGAAGTAACACACACAATTTTTATGCATAAGTCGGTATTTGTTATGTAAGATTTTGTTTACTAGTACTTACCAATGCAGCATATACATTTTTCTGTTCATACTTTTCATGGTTATCTTAAACAAGTTTACTTACATTTACTTCCTTCAAGGCTACTGTTGTGATCTGAAGGCTGCTTTGATGCAACTCTCCATGCTACGTTATCCTGTTCAAGCCCCTTCATCTCTGAATAATTACTGCAGTGTATGTCCTTCTCAATCTGCTTACTGTATTCATCTCTTGGTCTCATTCTATGATTTTTACTCACCACACATCCCTCCAGCACTCAATTGGTGAGCCCTTAATTTCTCAGAATGTGTCTTGTCAACTGATCCCTCCTTTTAGTCAAGTTGTGCCACAAATTTCTTGTGTCCCCAGTTCTATTCAGTACCTCCTCACTAGTTATGTGATATGACCATCTAATCTATAGCAATCATCTGTAACACCAAATTTCAAAAGTCTTTACTCTCTTGTGGTCTAAACTGTTTATTGCCCATGTTTTACTTTCATACATGGCTACACTCCAACCAAATACCTTCATAAAAGACCTCCTATCACTTAAATCTATATTCTCTCCTTTAGAAATGGCTTTCTTCCCAGTCTACATTTTATGCTCTGTACTGTGCCCTTGCCAGTTATTTTGCTGCCTGAATAGCAAAATTCATCCATTATGGTACTGTAAATGTCTTGTTTCCTGATCTACACCTCTCAGCATCACCTGATTTTATTTGACTACACTCCATTATCATTGTTTTGCTGTTGTTGATGTTCACCTTCAACAACAGACACTGTCCATTCCATTCAAATGCTCTTCCAAGCCCATTGTTGTCTCTTATACAGCCACAGTGTCATCAGCAAACTTCAGTTTTTGCTTCTGCTCCCTGAACTTTAATTTCTTCTCTAGATTTTGCTTCAGTTTCCTTTACTGCTTGGTCAAGTGCATATTGAATAACATACAACCCTGTCTCACTTGCTTCTCAACACTGCTTCTCTTTCATACCCATCGGCTCTTATAACAGGGAGCAAAAGGCTATTTACAATTTGTACAGAAAACAGACTGCTGTTTTTTACCCCTGCTACCTTTAGAATTTCAAAGAGTATTTCAGTCAACATTGTAAAAAGGTTTCTTGAAGTGTACAAATGCTATAAGCATATAACATTTACCTAATTATAAGAAAAGTTTTTCCTCCTATTAGTCATTCAAAAAAGTGGGGTTATCTTATATTCACAGATTAAACTATTTCTGCTGAGATCAGCAGTTTCACATTACTTAATTGGTGATTATAGGTGTCATCTTACATTTACAGATGAAGCTTTGGCCATTGAGGTTTCATACAAATTTATTTTGAATAATTTCAGAAAGTAGGGTTTAGCAAACAATACTTAGGTCTGAATAGGCTGAAGATTTTCTGATATGCCAAAGTCCTCTACACAGTATCAATCTAGCTCAATCAATCATGTGACTTTTGACTCGCATTGCTTGTGCAAGGCATAGCCAACTTCATGCATAGGGCTATGTGCAAGGGATAGTGAAGAAACTATGAACTAGCCACTACAACAATCTAATGCTCTGCTTTAAAATTGACAATTTTGTGAACATTCTATCAACTTAAAAACTTTGGTTGTATTTGAACAGGTTTGCAATAAAAGTTCTCGTAGCTCTGTGGCTACCATATGCATACATTTATGCTGTCTTTTAAGTAAAGGTAACATTCAAAGGCAAAAATGTGTTTCCTCAAAATCCATTACCTGATTCTGAGCCCCAGTCAATAATTTACCAAATGGATTGCAAATGAGCCAGTCACTGTCCACATCTTAAAACACCAAGGAAAAACTTTACTAACTTTAGAACAAGTTAGTGACATTCTGATGAAACAAGAAAGAAAATTAATCTGGAATTAAATGTCTGAACCACGAAAATCACATTAAACTGACAGCAGTTGTTATCACAAGAATAAATTATGATGGAAAGACCTGTTGTGGAGATAGTGCAGACATATGTCACTAGATCATGGAACAAGCAAAAATTTGAGAATTGTACTGAATCATGATTGCAGTCTTTGATTTACAAAGTTGTTGCTATTGTTGCATAAGGCCTGTACACTAGAAGACACTGATGGCCATGTTTAACTGTCGCTCAAGCACAGCACTACGGAATGGTTGGAGGGGGAACAGTGACACCAGCTTGGCTGAGAAGTTGAACAATGATGAATGTGGGGAGGGAGGGTGTTGCATAGGCAGAAAATTTCACCTTGTTGCCAACCATGGGAATCTACACTGCTTAGTTTGGCTTTCTGAGAGCTTCTACCATGTTCGAAACAGTTGTTTGCCTGAATCCTTTTGCACCTGAAATTGAACTGACTTCAAAATTGGACAAAGCCTTAACAATAGCTTAAGTTTCTGCAGGGCATGATAAAAGTCTAGGTTGGAGCTAGTGGGTGTTTTGTGCTGCAGTGCTGTCAACACTCATTGTGAGGTATGATGGAAATAGCTGGTGGTGTCAGTTACTGGTCCTACACTCCCAATGAGAGGACAGCAGGCAAACGATATATTTGGAAGCAAAAGACACTGTAACATTTTCACATCACCAAAGATAAAAGGCCAGTCATCAGCTGCACTAGAAACTCTTCATTTGGTTCACTTAAACAGTTTCAGCAGTTTAATCTGTCATCTTCATAAGTGAAATGGGCTCAAATTATTAGTAATCCAGTGGCAAAAATGAGAACTGGATGATTGTGTCATTTGCTACAGACTCAGTAATACAGAGTAACATCTCTAAAAATGATTGGCAAATGATTAACTGTCAAATTTGATATCATACATGGTACATGTGAGAAAAGTCAACCACCAAACTTGATTAGTTCGGTGGCTGACTTTCCTAGCACATACTATGAATGATGTGAAATTTGACAGTTAATTATTTGCCACTCATCGAGTACATCGTATATTTTTAGAAATGCACTCTGTTTTATTGACTCTGTAGCAAAGTACACGACAATCCAATTCTCATGTTTGACATTGGCTTACTAATGATTAGAGGCTACTTCACTTCTGAAGTGAACCAAGTAAAGGTCTTCTTGTTTAACTGACAACTGACTTTTTATCTTTTGTGAAATATTCTGCAGCTGCAACTATGACCAAAATCATATTCTCACATCAGTATAGAAATGAAATCCACTATTTACTCAGGAAAAAAACAGATGTGGTGTCACGTTCCACCATAACTGCATCTTCAGAAATTGCAACATGTTTGGAATATACAGCCTAATATTTGTGAAAATGAAGACATAAGTTTCATAGATGTGCTGTTAAGATGACCATAATGATGATTTAAAATAGTGATACCACTGACAACAGGCTAAACAAACAAGGCAGTGAGGATAGAAATTAATGTAAATAATTTCTTTTGTGTGCTTTTCCTTGTATTATCAAAATATAGTCAATCAATAAATGGAAAAGTTGTCTAAACTTTCTAGGCAGATATTTTAGGTCAATATAAGTTTGTAATTTTAATTAATCAGAATATATATTTTTCCAAGGAGCCTCTTAAATAATAAAAAAAGAAGAAAAGAAAAAGAGAGGGTAATCTTACATTCAGGGTCATCATACTCGGGGGAAATATGGTAGGTTGCCTCCCATTAACCTATCTTCCAAGGGAAGTCATAGGGTCAGTATTGTCTTGAGTTTTCTATATTTCTCAGGGATCCAAACTTATCTTCCCAAATGTCAGCTTCCAGCAGTTTCTCCATTCTTCTGTACTCCTGTGGGGGCTCACAGACTTTTGAGAGTTCATGCATGGGAAAGCTTGGGGCCCGAAGCTGTAGCAGCCCATTCTTCCTTTGGGTGCAGCATTTCCTTCCCTGTGCCCCTCCCTCCATGTCCTCATTCCTTACCCTGTGCCTCTTCATCCCCTTCTCCTGGTATTCTTACTTATCTCATCCTGGCTATTGACACACATTCTTTTATTCCTTCTGGTTTTTGTTCTCCTTGCAATTTCCTTTTCATCCTTCCTTTTTGTCATCTTTGGTCCTTCTTTGGGGTTTGACTTCCACTTCTAAATTTTCTCTCCATAGTGTGAGCTATTTGAGGAAGAACACCCTCCTTGTTGTTGTTGTGGTCTTCAGTCCTGAGACTGGTTTGGTGCAGCTCTCCATGCTACTCCATCCTGTGCAAGCTTCTTCATCTCCCAGTACCTATGGCAGCCTACATCCTTCTGAATCTGCTTAGTGTATTCATCTCTTGGTATCCCTCTTTGATTTTTACCCTCCACACTGCCCTCCAGTACTAAATTGGTGATCCCTCGATGTTTCAGAACATGTCCTACCAACCGATACCTTCTTCTAGTCAAGTTGTGCCACAAGCTCCTCTTCTCCCCAATTCTATTCAATACCTCCTCATTAGTTATGTGAGCTACCCACCTAATCTTCAGCATTCTTCTGTAGCACCACATTTTGAAAGCTTCTATTCTCTTCTTGTCTAAGCTATTTATCATCCACATTTCACTTCCATACATGGCTACACTCCATACAAATACTTTCAGAAACGACTTCCTTACATTTAGATCTATACTTTATGTTAACAAATTTTTCTTCTTCAGAAAATATTTTGTTCCCATTGCCGGTCTACATTTTATATCCTCTCTACTTCGACCATCATCAGTTATTTTGCCCCCCAAATAGCAAAACTCCTTTACTACTTTAAGTGTCTCATTTCCTAATCCAATTCCCTCAGCATCACCCGACATAATTCGACTACATTCCATTATCCTCGTTTTGCTTTTGTTGATGTTCATCTTATGTCCTCCTTTCAAGACACTGTCCATTCCGTTCAACTGCTCTTCCAAGTCCTTTGCTGTCTCTGACAGAATTACAATGTCATCAGCGAACCTCAAAGTTTTTATTTCTTCTCCATGGATGTTAATACCTACTCCGAACTTTTCTTTTGTTTCCGTTACTGCTTGCTCAATATACAGATTGAATAACATTGGGGATAGGCTACAACCCTGTCCCACTCCCTTCCCAACCGCTGCTTCCCTTTCTTGCCCTTGACTCTTATAACTGCCATCTGCTTTCTGTACAAATTGTAAATAGCCTTTTGCTCCCTGTATTTTACCCCTGCCACCTTCAGAATTTGAAAGAGAGTATTCCAATCAACACTGTCAAAAGCTTTCTCTGAGTCTGCAAATGCCTCCTTAGCATCTACAATGTGGATTGCTTCCCCAACCCCCTTTCCTCTTTCCCTTTCCTGATATACACCCCCTGCCCTTGTCCTTCCAGGTCACCAGCATGTGTAGCCAGTCTGTGTGGTGAGGACTGTAATGTAACCATCTGCTGAACCCATTGACAACATATTGATCACATTCCTGATATCTGAGCTGTTGCCTACCCAGATAAGCCTAGGAGTGGTTGCTTGTCATTCTGGAGTATTGGAACTCCTGACAACAGCTGCTGTGCCAGACGGCCTTTGTTGTGGCTAGGTGGTGCCCATTGGGAGAGACCCTGATTGGAGTGGGTGGTATCAGTGCAGATTCTTTTTTGTATGAAATGTATTAGCTCCAAAAAAAAGTGGCTTTTCTTCTATGGACATTCTGTTTGGTTGATAATGAATCACTTAATGCTGCTTCTTCTGACCCTGTCTCCTTCCATTCCTGGGTTCCATCCTGCGAGGAGGGCCAGACTTGCCAGGTTGGGGTAAAACACTTTCTCCGTTACCTAGTCTGCAGTAGGACTGATAAGGACATGTTCACCCCTGCCAACCTGTTACTTTTTGTGGAAACTATCGAAGACAAGTATGGTGAAGTGAAGTCTCTCATTAAGGTGTACCCAGGTTTGCTGTTGTCAAAACATCAGTAGCCCAATCTGCAGTCCTTCATGCTTGTGACCATCTTGGCTACATCCCAGTGTCCATTACTTCTCACTAGTCTCTGAATATTGTTGAGTGAGTCATTGTTCAGAGGAATCTCATCCTTAAAACTGATGAAAAACTCCAGGCCAGTCTGGAATGACAGGAGTTCATTTTGTTTGTCATGTTAAAAACGGTTGTAAGGGCAATCGCACCGTACTGGCACTTTTATTCTGGCATTTGAGGGAGATATCTTCCGGATAAGGTGTGGTGTGAAGCCATACATTCCACAACATGTGAGGTGTTTACAGTGCTTGTGTTGCAGGCACATGTCTTCCCATGGTATGGGGACACACTATGAGGTGAATGTGGACACCCACTCCATGAGAAGCACCCATATGTTCTTCTACCTTTGTGTGTTAATTGTCATGACTGTCACTCTAGACACTCATCAGATTCCGTGGTTTATAACAAGGGAGAGAGAGTATGCGAGTATCAGTCCCTTGATCATTTATCCTACACTGAAGCTTGTCAGAAATATGGCTGTCTTCACCCTGTGTCATTGACATGTAACTTAGCTTCTGTTACATCCTTTCACTCTCCTCAGTCCTCCTTACCCCAGTACTGGCTCCCTCTCCTCTCTCTTTCCCCTGCATCTTCCACAGCCTTCTTCAGAGGCCTGTCACCACAACTCGAGCACCTGCTCTCTCTCTCTCTCTCTCTCCCTCTCTCTCTCTCTCTCTCTCTCTCTCTCTCTCTCTCTCTCTCTCTCTCTCTCTGTTTTGTTCCCCACATTCTGTTGGCCTGCCCCCTTTTAGCTGTGGTCAGGCAGACATTTGCGCTGCCTGATACGCTCCCTGCCATTTTATCTGATGACCCTGTTATGGCTGCCTTAGTTTTACGTTTTATTAGGGCAGGGAGTTTTTATTCTTTAATCTGAGTGTTTGTTCTATTTTATTGTTTTGTGTTGATTCTGGCCTTTGGCCTATGATTTTAAACTGATCTTTTAATGTGTTTCTAAGTGGTTGGCTTTTCCTTTTTTATTTCTATGGTCGGCCAACCACTGTCACACTCTGTGTGGTTTTAGTTCGTTTTGTCTTGTCTTTGTCTCAGTTTCTCTTGTTCTGTATTGTCTGTGATTTATTCTGTTCCTCGTTTTTATTCTCTGTGGGTGTTCTTTGTATTTGGAAAAAGGAACCGATGACCGTAGCAGTCTGGTCCCTTTCATCCCCCAAACCAACCAACCAACCTCTGTTTTGTTCTGGATCTTGCAGGATCCTAATCTCCCTCCATGCTCTGTCTTCCTCGACCTATGAAAGAGAAGAAGAAGAATCCCCTTTCCATGGTTATTCAATGGAAGTGCAATTGATACTACTGTCATCTCCCAGCGTTGCAGTCTCATATTTCCTTTAATTCAGCAGCTTGTGTCATTCTCCAGAAATCTTGTTTTACTAATGCTCACTCACCAGTCCTTCAGATTCCATGTTTTCTGTCAGAATTGGGTTGGCCCATTGAGGGATTTCAGTGTCATTTGCACATTGGTCCATAGAGATATTATTAGCACATGGCTCCTCACTTGTACTACATTGGAAACAGTTGATGTCTGCATCCACTTGAGCTCTGCAGTCATGCTTTGCAATCTTCATCCCCCTCCTGAGAGGCAACCTACACCCACGGCCCTCCTCCAACACTCTCCCCTCCCTTTCTTTTATTTGTGATTTTAATACCCATCACCCTTTGTGGGGCACCCCCTTGTCTAATAAATTTTGTGTAATCAAGGAGACTCACAACATGTGGTCTTCTTTCCTCCACCCCTTCTGGCAGGAATCTACCATCCTCATATCAGCCATACTATGTTGACCCTTCGTTTTGTACTCAGTACTGAGCCACCTTCCCTCTCTAGTTGCAGGGCTCCCCTCATGATTATCTATATTTTGCTGGACTGCCCCCACATTTTGGCCCTTTGCACTAAATATGCCCTCCAACATTGCATTGTCCCAGGTGTTAGTGGACAATACTCACATGGTTATGCCTGTCTTCCGTTTTCTTCCCAAAAGTGGTTTGTCCTTCCAGATTTGAGTCATTGAATTTCTCTCTGGAACTCGAGTCCCTTGGTTAGCATTGTCATTGGTGTTGGCATTGGTAATGGAGGCCTTGGCCTCCCCTCCACACCAGTTAGGTTCTCCCCCCCCCCTTTTCCCTACATTTTATCTGGTCTTCTGTAATGTTTTGTTTCCCGTTTTTCCGTGTCTTCTCCACCTCACGTTGTCCGCATTGTGTCATGATGATGGTATGGTGTTAGCATTTGGAATGGTTGGTGGCAGAGCTCATCCCCAATGCAATCATTACTGGGACGCCCCTGCTCTTTCCATGTCCCTCCTCCCCCCCTCTCACCCCCCCTCTCGCCACTTTCCTCTTCCTGCTGCCTTGACATTCCTTTTACGTCTTTGTCTGCCCATCTTTTCTTCCACCTTGACTGGACTGTCCTGTCCTATTTCTGTTGTGCATCCCTTGCTTTCTGCCACCTTAGTTCATGGGAGTGATGACCTCACTGTTTGGTCACCTCCCCAATCAACCAATGAACCATTCTTCCATAAAGAATTTGTGTTAGTATTTTGCAGTGATAGTTTGGTAATATTCACACCTATCAGTACCTGCTTTCTTTGCAATTGGAATGATTACATTCTTCTTGAAGTCTGAGGGTATTTTGCTTGTGTCATATACAGGGCTATTACAAATGATTGAAGCGATTTCATAAATTCACTGTAGCTCCATTCATTGACATATGGTCACGACACACTACAGATACGTAGAAAAACTCATAAAGTTTTGTTCGGCTGAAGCCGCACTTCAGGCTTCTGCTGCCAGAGCGCTCGAGAGTGCAGTGAGACAAAATGGCGACAGGAGCCGAGAAAGCGTATGTCGTGCTTGAAATGCACTCACATCAGTTAGTCATAACAGTGCAACGACACTTCAGGACGAAGTTCAACAAAGATCCACCAACTGCTAACTCCATTCGGCAATGGTATGCACAGTTTAAAGCTTCTGGATGCCTCTGTAAGGGGAAATCAATGGGTCGGCCTGCAGTGAGCGAAGAAACGGTTGAACACGTGCGGGCAAGTTTCACGCATAGCCCGCGGAAGTCGACAAATAAATTGGCTCATGCCACAACTGGAGACCGACAGCGCCAACTTCATCTTTCAACAGGATGGTGCTCCACCGCACTTCCATCATGATGTTCGGCATTTCTTAAACAGGAGATTGGAAAACCGATGGATCGGTCGTGGTGGAGATCATGATCAGCAATTCATGTCATGGCCTCCACGCTTTCCCGACTTAACCCCATGTGATTTCTTTCTGTGGGGTTATGTGAAAGATTCAGTGTTTAAACCTCCGCTACCAAGAAACGTGCCAGAACTGCGAGCTCGCATCAACGATGCTTTCGAACTCATTGATGGGGACATGCTGCGCCGAGTGTGGGAGGAACTTGATTATCGGCTTGATGTCTGCCGAATCACTAAAGGGGCACATATCGAACATTTGTGAATGCCCAAAAAAACTTTTTGAGTTTTTGTATGTGTGTGCAAAGCATTGTGAAAATATCTCAAATAATAAAGTTATTGTAGAGCTGTGAAATCGCTTCAATCATTTGTAATACCCCTGTATCTTGCACACCAGATGGAATAATTTTGTTGTGGTTGGCTCTCCCAAGGCTATCAGTAATTTTGACAGATCATCATCTATTCCAAGGGCCTCATTTCGACTTCCAGTGCCGCATCAAATTCTTTTCGCAATATCATATCTCCCATCTCGTCGTCACCATTGCCCTCCTTTCTTTCTATAATATTGCCTTCAACTCCATCTTCTTCTTCTTTGCATGTTGTTGTTGTTGTTGTGGTCTTCAGTCCTGAGACTGGTTTGATGCAGCTCTCCATGCTACTCTATCCTGTGCAAGCTTCTTCATCTCCCAGTACCTACTGCAACCTACATCCTTCTGAATCTGCTTAGTGTATTCATCTCTTGGTCTCCCCCTACGATTTTTACCCTCCACACTGCCCTCCAATATTAAATTGGTGATCCCTTGATGCCTCAGAACATGTCCTACCAACCGATCACTTCTTCTGGTCAAGTTCTGCCACAAGACCATCTATATACTCCTCCTTTCTTTCAGTATTCTCTTCTTTGATTAGTAATGGTTTTCCATTTGAGCTCTTGATATTCATACAACTGCTTCTCTTTTCTCCAAAGGCCTCCTCTGTTTTCCTGTTGGCAGTATCCATGTTTCTCCTAGTGAAATATGCTTATAAATCCTTACATTTGACCTCTGGCCATTCTTTCATATATTAATGTGGAATTGTTGATTTCTGCAACAGTTCTCTCACTGTTGCTTTGCATGGCCATTACTGTCTTCACAAAGTTTCTCTTGCTGGCTTTATTGACACGCTAGTGTGATACCCCGGCAGGGTATACACTATTGTGATCTAAAATGCTAAAAAAAATAATTGTGAGGTTGTTTAAACGGTCCTTCATTAATACACCTTACTGCTCTGGTTTAGAAGTTTAAATATTCCTGTTAATTATCCTGTTTGCATACTGTGCAAAAGTGTACTAAATGAAACGGTTAATGATATAAAAGTCATAACACATTATCCCAATGATGTATGTGTATAAAATTCCACTTTATGACATTAAAAGCATTCCTTGTGTATTGATGTAGTTGTATATTAACAATAGGAAACAGAGGATCACATAGGTCATGGGTGTTTGTATTGTCCTTAGCATAAGTTAGTTTGTTAGTTTAGGTAGTATGTAAGCCTAGGAACCAATGACCTCAGCAGTTTGGTCCCATAGAACTTACCACAAATTTCCAATTTTTCCAAAGCAGTTCTGGTGCAATGTTCTTACTTTTACTATCTGACTTAAAGCTTTCAGGCAACTTGTTGTATGGAACAACTCTCATAGATCTTACACTGTCACTGACCAATTATATGTATCTGACTGGTCTGGTAGGAGTGGATGTATTTATTTTTTGTAAAAATATATAAATTTTTGTGAATGTAAATACAAGGCACTGTCAGGATACCGAGCTCCAGAAATAGATGTTTAATTATAGAGGAAAAAGGCACTTTTCTGCTTAATAATTATCTCTGAGTGAAACACCCCAAAATGAAAAGCAATATGTGAGTACTGAGTTTACAAGTTAATATATTTACCTTTCAGTGTTTCAGTATTGCACACTTTACTGAGGTCATCAAATACATACCACAAACATCTCAGTCTAAAGTGTCTTATCAAAAGTATCCAAAAACCCCTATGTAATGAATTGACCACTAGATATCATGAGAGGTGATATCATGAGAGGTTGTCAGTAGAGAAGCAGAATACCTCAGTCAGGAGAAATGGTGGCATCAAACGTGAACTAGTCATTGGGTGTCACATGAGTAAAGACACCACCTGGAACATTTCAACAGTTTTAAAGCTGCAAAAGTCAACAGTTAGTGATGTGATTGTAAAATGGAAACATGAAGGAATGACAGCTGAGACAAAACCTGGCAGACCTCGTGTAATGACAGACAGGACTGTCTGGCATAGTGGTTATAAAAAGTCACATGAAATCAGTAGAAGCAGTCACTCATGAGTTCTAAGGCACTACCAGCAATCCAGTCAGCACAGTGATAATGCATAGGGAATTAAAAAGAATGAGGAACAATGATCAAGCAGCTCCTCATAAGCCACCCATTCCTGTAGTCAGTCCTAAGTGACATTTGATGCGTTGTAAAGAGCTACGCTGCTACATAGGTAATTACTGGAAACGAGTTATTTGGAGTGGTGAATCACACTACAGCCACTGACAATCCAGTGGAAAGGTTTGGGTGTGACAGCTGCCAAAATGTTAAATCCCATCAGGTGTAGTGCCAACAGTGAAGTATGGAGGTGTTTTTCATGATTGTGGTGCAGTCCCCTTACTGCATTTAGAGCACAGTAGAGGAACAGTTCAGAGATGACAGTTTTAATGAGCATGACAGTGCACCATGCCATAAAGCAGAATCTGTGAAGCATTGGTTTATTAACAATAACATTCCTGAAATGGACTGGTGTGTCCACAGTCCCAGTTGGAACCTAATGAAACACCTTTAGGATGAGTTGGAATGTAGACTTCACTCCAGACCCCTGCATCCAACATCACAAGAGGTTTCAGCTCTTGGAGGAATAATGGTATACCATTCGTCCAGAGACATTCAAATATTTCATTGAATGTATCCCCAGCAGATAACAAGTTGTCATAAATTTGAAGGCTGGACACACCCCACATTCGTGTTCACTAACAGGTGTCTGGATACTTTACTAATTTTTTTGTTATGCATGTCATACCGTAGGGTGTAATCTAATCCCATCTTGAGGAATTTAATGGCTACTTCTGTTTATAGGCACTTTTTCAACTCCAGCTATTCTAAAAACAAAATTGATGATTAATTTACAAAGCACTTCTCTTACAAATTACCACATTATATGCACTCAAGCATCAGTACATAGACAGCTAACAGCATTCTACGTAAAGTCATATAAACACTTTGTTTGTAGCAATATTATGAAAAGGAAAGTTGCTACTCACCATGTAGTGGAGATACTCAGTCGCAGACAGGTACAACAAAAAGACACAATTAAAGCTTTCAGCCATTAAGGCCTTCATCAACGCACACACGCACGCCCACGCGCACGTGCGCAAACATGACTGCAGTCTCAGGCAACTGGTGGTTTCAGTTGTTGCCTGAGACTGCAGTCGTGACGAAGGCCTTAATGGCAGAAAGCTTTAATTGTGAGAGTCTTTTAGTTGTGCCTATCTGTAACTCAGTATCTCTGCTATATGGTGAGTAGCAGCTTTTCTTTTCAGAATATTACTACATTCCATCCTGTATTTTCTGCTTTGTTCGTAGTACTAGATGAAACCAGCATCTGAATAGTACAAGAGGAGCAGCAGTGGCTTTCATCAAAGATAAAGTTATCTAGAAATAATTCCAATAATTAACTATGTGAGTAAATTACCACTGCCATAATTTGTAGTTACTATACTTTACAGCTGTAGCCTGCAGTTTCTGCTTCTGCGTGCTAATGTTCAGCTACATTTATTTTACATCCCTGAAGACTCTTCTTCATGGTGAGGTTTAGGGAACATGTCTGAAGGAATGTAAACTTGAAATGAATCATCTCTGCTATGTTATAGCTTCATTAATAATGTTCCTCTTTTAAAATATGCAAAATCACAGTAATTTTAAGCGAGCCACATATTTATTTTGTTGGAGATCTTCATTGTGTTGGATTCAGAGAAAGTTCTCCTAAATTAAACATCATTGTTGCAAACCACCTTTCTGGATTATGGTCATAATATGAACATTTATGAGAGCCAACAGAACATTTCTGTTACGTACTGGGCATTATTGAACAATGTATTTTTTATTTCAAAAGAGAAATGTAACTGGTCTATAAACTCCTGTAGGTTTGTTAATTTCTAGACAACAGGGAGCTCCAGAGTTATCTACTGGAAACTAACACCAAGTATGGAGAGGCTTTCCTACTGCATCAAATAGACTACCATTGTTTGGTGTTGTCAGCTTTACTTTGATCAACATTGTAATCCAGTGACAGTGTATATTGTGTAATTGGTGGATGCTAACTTTAATGCTATGGTACAAGATAAGCATCATGGGAGGACAGGATGCGTGTTCACCAAATACAAAGTTATTGCCACTACAAATAAACATTTATTGCTTGTTATAGCCTCAGGTGGTGATGCCTGATGGCATACCACATCATCCATGAAACGTAGATCAGTCCTGTGCAGTCAAGGTTACTATTACTGTATAGCCTCCCAACTTCATCTGTGGAGCAAGATGCTATACATGTTGGCAAGTAAACATCACTGCTTGCAATTTGGGTGGTGATATTGTTAGTACATTTTGTATCAGCCAGTCTTGACATAAATTAGGTTTCACTGTCATAGAATTTCAAGTAATAGTTTTAATGGGTGGTAGAGGAGAAGTTTCAGTGCTGTGCAATATTGGGCTGGGAATCATCCCTCGAGGGAGGCATTTCTATCTAAGCCAACCATCCAATCCCTGAACCAAAAGTAGGCACATTGAGTGTGAAGCAGCCTATAGATATCCATGACGATGATGATGATTTTGAATTCTCAAAGCATATGTATTGGTTTAGAGATTAGAGCCATACCATATGCAAATGAGTATTACAGAAGATTGCAGTTACGGAAACTGCATTGGGCAAATTCAACCGAGACGTCAAGCAATGCAGCGACACCTGAATTAACAAATCTGGCTTTCAAATTATTGCTATTAAATTAAAAGGCAAAAAGAATCCAGATGAAGAGTCATCAAGAAATTGGGATATAAAAGTCTAGAAACAGTTCCTGCCATGTGTCTAGTTGGATAGTTACGCGACACAGCTGGTAGATTAATGTGCACTGCCATGGGCCAGAGTGGCGGTTTTTTTTTTTTTTTTTAGTGAAAAAGGGAATATTAATTGCTCGTATTCTATAATTTGAAGGCTGAACAGGGTAGTGTCATCCATCCCATCAATTTGATATTTCCAAATTATGTTACAGCTGGAGAACCTAAGTTGTGCTTCAATCATGTCTCTGCAATAATCAGTTCTGACCAATGAATGGTTTGCATCAGACTGAGCAGGTTATCTATTAGATCTCACTAACTGTGTATTCAGTTGAAGGATACATAGTCCTGTTTGTCAACTTGAAGATAAGGAGGATTCTTTCTTGGATGAATGGCATCTAGATCCAGTTGACCTTACTACTAAAACAAGATTACATGTGTCATCAGTTAGGTCTTGAGTGTTATACTGGCCCAAAGTATTGTTCCTTATGTGCCCTGAGCTTGACTGATGTGCTGTGGCAAATGCTACAAGTGAGACATTGTGCATCAAGAGAGGTTTGCTATTGAAATTTACAGATATTACATTCCAAGAATAGTTTGACAACATATTATTTCTTCCCACGTACAGATCATGAAATGATCATGATGAGAAAATGAAAAAAATTAGATCTCATACAGAGCTTTACAGACAACCATTTTTCTGGGGAACAGATAGCAGTGTCAGCAGTACCCTCCACAACACACCATAAGGTGGCTTGCAAAATATACATCTAGATGTAGGTAGGCTGTGATATCTCCCATGGAACTGCCAAGCATTGTTACTAGACAATTCGAGAAAATTGGGATGGTTGATAAAAGTGAAAGATATCTACTGTGATGAGAGGGGGTTACTTGGTGCTAAGTTGATCGAGCAGTCAATTACTAACATTAGCTTACAGCATGTTCAGAGTGAACCTCCACTATTGCTTGCAGTGGAGATGCATGCAGGCTGTGATGGTTTCATTGCTGGGAACTATTATAATATGTCCAGTGCAACACATGGGATTTGTCTGCTGGTTGTAGTGGTCAGGGTGGTTAAGTAACAGTGACCACTTATAACTTCCTTAGCATATGAAGAAAATTTGCCATAGCTTGAACTTCCGCTAAGGAGATTTTATGGATAAAACTTAATTCCTCAGTCATTCTCCTTCTATGATGCTGAATGCATGGTCTGTTTGTGGGGGAAATGTACACCGCTGCAGTCAGCGCATATAATATAAGGGGCCTTATAGGATGGTGAATGTCACATTAAAACATCTGATATGGTTTTTGCATACCTGGTACATCCAAATTGTGTGCAATTAAAATTCTGCTTTACAGTGGGGATACTTGGCAACACCTGAATAACAACTTGCATTGGTAATACTTGGGAATAAAATGTCAGCAAGTGTGTATGATCGTCAGTTCAATGGGTCTGCTAATCTTCTTGGTACATTATTTGTTGTTAGTAACAGATGCAGTTAACTGACTAACAGGCTTTTTTCAGTGTTTTGAGCAATTCCTTAACACTATACAAGAGAATATAGGCATCTAATTTTTTTCTGAGTTCACTAACATGTTAGCACTCACAGCTGATTTCAATGCTGTCTGAATTCCAGTCATCAGTCATATGAGTTCACAAACATTAACAATATTCTCTATAAATGATGACAATGAGCCATAAAGTAGTTTCCTGGTAATCATAGAGTAAATTTTTCATAAGTTCTTGTCCTTCAGTTGCACAAATACATTAAATATCTCTGTCCATTTGCATCTGAAACACACTCTTGCTGTATCAACACTGGATATGGAATTAGGCACATTGGTCACCAGTTGACTGACTTATGTCTAATTCTTGTGATGGAAATTTTTACAGAGTTTCTGGTGATGACTTTTGCTGTGGTGTATGCAGGTTTGCAGACAGCTAGAACTACTCCTCAAAATTTCGTCATTGCACATGAATACCGCCAAATAACACTAATTTAATGATGTACTATAACTGAATATTGACGCATGAGTTACATAGTAGTAATTGTTGACGCAAGAGCACACTCTAAACAAATGATTCACTCTCATAAATGCCTCACACAAAGCTAAGTATATCAGAACAATCAGAGCAGCAAACTTGGATGGTGAATTCTATGAATATAGGTTCTCCTTCCCCTTTTTTGTTCTTCTGTAATGGTTGATGAGAATACTTCTCTTTAGTTTTTCAGTGTAAATATTTGTTGCACAGTATCAGTTTCACTGCAACTGCCATCCAAGTAGCACCATAACACAAGTGTGATGCCTGATAAATGCATGTAGCCTCTGACATGATAGTAAGTGTTATGTTGTCTTTGAGATAATTCCTGACTTGGTCAGAACACTGTGCTAAACAGTGTCACATTTAATCTAAAATTAATCCTCACTTGTTGTTACTACAACAACAACAACAACAACAACTACTACTACTACTACTACTACTACTACTACTACTAATAATAATAATAATAATAATAATAATAATAATAATAATAATAATAATAATAATAATAACCCCCGTGGAGGCCCGGGAAAAGAATAGGCCTCCGGTATGTTCTGCCAGTCGTAAAAGGCGACGAAAAGAACAAACCACTAATAGGGCTAACCCCCCTTTTAGTGTGATTACTTGGTTCAGGACAGAACTAATGAAGCCTCGGACAAGCGCCGTCATGGTTGGGGACGACGCTTGAACCCTATGCCCGCCCACAATGGTAACGACACCGCTAGCCAACTGGAAAATGATTTAAATCCAAATAGAGGTGTTTTGCACGATATGCTTCCTGCAACCACTCTAGAAGGAAAACAAAGACAGAGGATGAGATGGTCAGATGAAGTTAATCGACACCTCATGTTCTGTTACTACCAAGCAACAAACCTAGGAACCAATACAACTGGATACAGATCACAAGTATACACAACATTTATTACCAGATACCCAGAATTAAAATTTTTAACAGAACAACGACTAGCTGATCAGATCCGTGTAATAATCAAAAATAACAGGATACCCCAGTCAGAATTAGAAAATATCAAACAACAAGTACAACAAATACTAGAACAAAATAATGTGCAATCAGAAGAAGAAGAAGAAAATACAGTAACGGACTCAATCATCCCAGAGAAAACAAAAAAAGAACAACACGCATCAATTAAACAATCAGAGGAAAATGAAATCTTAAGACAACCACCAGAACAAGCACAAATAGAACACAAAGTGACACACATGTTAGATATAGAAGAAAAATTTCAGCTGACATATATAGAATACAAAGACACAAATACAGACATTAGACCATTCTTGCATAGACTGCCAAATAACCCACAAGTTGAAACAACAATAACAACTATCAACACAATCATACACAACAAAATAAATGAAAATACAACTATGGAAGAGTTACAACTACTGGTTTATGTAGGAGCACTCACTACACTAAATATACACACTAGGCAGAGATCAGAACCAACCAACACACAGAAGAAACCCACAAAACCAGCATGGCAACACAGGCTACAGATCAGAATAGAAAAACTGAGAAAAGACATCGGACAGCTAACACAATTTATAAGAAATGAAATATCAGACAAGAAACGAAAAAGGTTAGGTAAAATCTCACAACAAGGAGCAATAGAGCAATTAGATGAAAAGAAGCAGAAATTACAAGCATTGGCCAAACGACTTAGAAGATACAAAAAAAGTGAAAATAGAAGGAAACAAAACCAAACATTCAACACAAACCAAAAGAGATTTTACCAAACAATAGATAACACACACATTAAAATAGACAATCCACCAAACATAACAGACATGGAACACTTCTGGAGCAACATATGGTCAAACCCGGTACAACATAACAGGCATGCACGGTGGATACAAGCAGAAACAGACTCATACAAGATGATACCACAAATGCCTGAAGTGATAATTTTGCAACATGAAGTCACCCGAGCAATTAATTCTACGCACAATTGGAAAGCCCCTGGAAATGATAAAATAGCAAATTTCTGGCTAAAGAAGTTCACCTCAACACATTCACATCTAACTAAATTATTTAACAGTTACATTGCAGACCCATACACATTCCCTGATACACTTGCACATGGAATAACCTATCTGAAACCTAAAGATCAAGCAGACACAGCAAACCCAGCTAAATATCACCCCATAACATGCCTACCAACAATCTACAAAATATTAACTTCAGTCATTACACAGAAATTAATGACACATACAACACAGAACAAAATTATAAATGAAGAACAAAAAGGCTGCTGCAAAGGAGCACGAGGATGTAAAGAGCAACTGATAATAGATACAGAGGTGACATAGCAAGCTAAAACTAAACAAAGGTCACTACACTACGCATACATTGATTACCAAAAAGCTTTTGATAGTGTACCCCCCACTCATGGTTACTACAGATATTGGAAATATACAAAGTAGATCCTAAATTGATACAGTTCCTAAACATAGTTATGAAAAACTGGAAAACCACACTTAATATCCAAACAAACTCTAATAATATCACATCACAACCAATACAGATTAAGTGTGGAATATACCAAGGAGACTCATTAAGTCCTTTCTGGTTCTGTCTTGCTCTGAACCCACTATCCAACATGCTAAATGATACAAATTACGGATATAATATTACTGGAACATACCCACACAAAATCACACATTTGCTATACATGGATGATCTAAAACTACTGGCAGCAACCAATCAACAACTCAACCAATTACTAAAGATAACAGAAGTATTCAGCAATGATATAAATATGGCTTTTGGAACAGACAAATGTAAGAAAAATAGCATAGTCAAGGGAAAACACACTAAACAAGAAGATTACATATTGAATAACCACAGTGACTCCATAGAAGCGATGGAAAAAACAGGTGCCTATAAATATCTAGGATACAGACAAAAAATAGGAATAGATAATACAAATATTAAAGAAGAACTAAAAGAAAAATATAGACAAAGACTAACAAAAATACTGAAAACAGAATTGACAGCAAGAAACAAGACAAAAGCTATAAATACTTATGCTATACCAATATTGACCTACTCATTTGGAGTAGTGAAATGGAGTAACACAGACCTAGAAGCACTCAGTACACTTGCACGATCACAATGTCACAAATATAGAATACATCACATACATTCAGCAACAGAAAGATTCACATTAAGCAGAAAGGAAGGAGGAAGGGGATTCATCGACATAAAAAACCTACATTATGGACAGGTAGACAATTTAAGAAAATTCTTTCTAGAATGAGCAGAAATTAGCAAAATACACAAAGCAATCACTCATATAAATACATCGGCTACACCACTGCAATTTCATAACCACTTCTACAACCCTTTAGATCACATAACATCAACAGATACGAAGAAAGTAAATTGGAAAAAGAAAACACTACTACGTATCATCTAACACAGCCACACATCGATCAATACGCATCCAAAACATGGCTAAGAAAAGGCAATATATACAGTGAGACGGAAGGATTCATGATTGCAATACAGGATCAAACAATAAAGACCAGATATTACAGCAAGCATATTATTAAAGATCCCAACACCACAACAGATAAATGCAGACTTTCCAAACAACAAATAGAAACAGTAGATCACATCACAAGTGGATGTACAATACTAGCAAATACAGAATACCCCAGAAGACATGACAATGTAGCAAAAATAATACATCAACAATTTGCCTTACAACATAAACTTATAAAACAACACGTTCCCACATACAAGTATACACCACAAAATGTACTGGAGAATGATGAATACAAATTATACTGGAACACAACCATTATAACAGATAAAACAACACCACATAACAAATCTGACATCATACTCACCAATAAAAAGAAGAAAGTAACACAACTAATAGAAATATCCATACCCAATACAACAAATATACAAAAGAAAACAGGAGAAAAAATTGAAAAATACATCCAACTGGCTGAGGAAGTCAAGGACATGTGGCATCAGGATAAAGTTGACATTATACCAATTATACTATCAACTACAGGAGTCATACCTCACAATATCCACCAGTACATCAATGCAATACAGCTACATCCAAACTTATATATACAATTACAAAAATCTGTAATTATTGATACATGTTCAATTACCTGAAAGTTCCTAAATGTAATATAACATATACCGTACAGTTAAAAGGAAGTGACGCTTGATCAAGGTCCGCGTCACTTTCCATTTTTAACCAGACTTAACGTCTGAGAAAGTAAAGAAATAATGATGATGATGATGATGATGATGATGATGATGATAAACCCCGTGGAGGCCCGGGAAAAGAATAGGCCTCCGGTATGTTCTGCCAGTCGTAAAAGGCGACAAAAAGAACAAACCACTAATAGGGCTAACCCTCCTTTTAGTGTGATTAGTTGGTTCAGGACAGAACTAATGAAGCCTCGGACAAGTGCTGTCATGGTCGGGGGCGGGGACAACGCTTGAACCCTATGCCCGTCCACAATGGTAACGACACTGCTAGCCACACGAAAAATGATTTAAATCCAAATAGAGGTGTTTTGCACGATATGCTTCCTGCAACCACTCTAGAAGGAAAACAAAGACACCACTTCATGGTCAGATGAAGTTAACAGACACCTCATGTTCTGTTATTACCAAGCAACAAACTTAGGAACCAACACAACTGGATACAGATCACAAGTATACACAACATTTACTACCAGATACCCAGAATTATATGAAACTACAGAAATCTGTAATTATTGATACATGTTCAATTACCCGAAAGTTCCTAAATGCAATGTAACATATACCGTACAGTTAAAAGGAAGTCACGCTTGATCAAGGTCCGAGTCACTTTCCATTTTTGACCAGACATAACATCTGAGAAAAGAAAGCATGATGATGATGATGATGATGATGATGATGATGATGATGATGATGATGATAATAAAAGGTAATAGACAATATATTTTTCTGGGATATCCTAATATCAAAAACCTATGTTATAACTAAATACATTTATTTGTAGATTTTGTCTTGTATGTGCATTGTGGAGAGTGGTACACCAACTCTGTTTTTGTTTTTTTTTTCCTAACAGCTGCTCACTGTTTTGTAAAATCAAAAGATCCTAAAGATTACATGATCGGAGCTGGCAAATACCACAGAGGATGGGATGTAAAGGATGAAACAGAGCAACGATTTGAAGTAAGTAAAAGTTAATTATTCATAGACCTTTAATTAACAAAACAGATTTTTAGCAGAAAGTTTTGATAGGTGACACACAGTTCTTACTTTAAATAATGCTGATTGGCATTAGTTTCTGAGAATAATGCATATGTTTTACCCCCATGAACATGTATAAGGGAAATTCAGATAGAAGAGATCACTGGATTCCACTAGAAACATAATCACATTGATCAGTAGAATTTTCTTTTCTGTGAAACAATGTTAGTTACTTTGAAAATGTTTTTGTTACAAAAGTATTTAGTTATAATACATAAGCTCTCCAAACAAAATATTGTTCACTCCTGCAGGAGAGCACACTCGTTGCTTTAAAGCACTCTACATGGTGCAAAGCTGGTACAAAGTTGTCATGTGACCTTCACTGCTGTCATAAGTCATGGCAGTGAAGTGGTGTGTATGTGCCAGTCATTTGTATGGATCAATATGGAGACATGACTGAAAGGCAGAAAGGCACTATCGTACCTAGACTTGGACACATTCATTTGTGTTACCCTGAGTGTAAACCAGGATTTGTATTGTACCATTCGCAGTGATCAAGTCTTGCCCTTTCTTCTACATCTTCATGATGAACATGTTGTAGTCTGTTCTGTCTTCCAAAATAACAGCCATGGTAACAAGGCTGCTCACACATGTTCCTTTTCTGGTGAATACTTAGCCAACTGACTGCACACTGACTAGCCCACTGAATTGGCTGGTGATAATCCCATAGATGGTGTTTGGGACTACTTGGAATTGTGGGTGAAATGTTCATTATGTTGCCAACTGTATTTTATTTGAAAGAACATCACAAGGTACCTAACAATGGCCATGGAAGCTAAAAATAGGTTTGAAACTTTAAAATGTGATTTATACATATAATAAAGGAAAGGCAAACCACTTACCTGTAGAGGACTGGTGTGTGGTGCACAGGATCATGTAACAGAAAACAGTTAAAACTAGCTTTTGCACTCTTCCTCTTTTTCTGGTACAAGTACACACATTTACACACCAACCACACAGACAAAACCTACACATTTGAAAGATAACTTTAACAGTTTTCTATTATATGTTTCTGTGAATCCACAAACCAATCACCTATAAGTAAGTGGTTATCTTTCCCTTATTTTGCACAATTTTCTGTCCATGAATTTCCATTTTTGATAAATACAACATACATATTTTATGTTTACTGTGCATAAATATTAAGAGCAGCATTAGTATTCATAAATATAGAAATACTATTGCTTTCATAGAACGCTAAATTTTGCAACAGTAGCAGTAGAGAGACTGAACTGTTGAACTGCTGCACAAACGTAAAACTTGCTCCAGGTAAATAGGCTTCGATACCATCTCATAAAAAGTCTAAAAAAATTGTCGGGCCAAATTAATACTAATTGTAAAATCTAATTTATTCTGCTAGGTCATATGAAGCAGTATGATATGTTTGTTGAAATGTTACGTATGTGATCTTTAATAAATTTCATACACACTGTACTGAAAGTATCAAAAATGAACTTAATGTAAACCAATATATAAATCAAGTATTTATTAAATACCTGAGATTGTGCTGCACTTCACACAGATCTCAAATTTTGGAACATATGTCGATATTTTACATCAGTTAAAGTAGAAACTGGCTGTAGAATGACAACTACAAATAAATGTTCATATACAGCAACATTCTTATTGCAATCTGTTTTTAACTTTGTTTTATGTGTAAGTAATATGTGCTTGATTATGAGACAGAATTACTGGAAAAAAGAGACACACTACCTAGCATTTGGAAATGTTTCCAGTAGAAGAGAGGGATATTTTTGGGCATATGAAAAAGGAGGGGAAGGCCATTCATATCCCCAGAAGAGAGATAGTCACCTGTGGTGAGGATGAGGGTAAACGAAGCTGAAGGAGGAGGTGTTTGAGAGAGCAGGTCATAGATGGTGGATATGTAATCCCTGTACCAGCTTCAGCCCAGAAACAATAAGGGAAAAATAAAAAGTAAAGATAGATTAGGGGCCAGAAAGATACGATTATTTTTCTCAACACTTAATTGCAGTATTCCCTCTCTTACCCACTAATGTATCTTTACTTCACACTTTTTCCTTACCATCTCTGAACTGAAGTTGGCACAGTGATTATCTATCCATCATCTCTGACCTAATCTCTCCAGCACCTCCTCTTTCACCTTCATCCAACCTTGTCCTCTCATTCTGTGGTCTGAATGGCCTGCCCTTCCTGTTTCAAGTTCCAAAACATATCCATCTCTCCTACCTGATGAAGGAACTATTAGTTCTGAAAGATAGGTAATGCCACTTTTTACCATTATATAGGTCTATGAGCTGTACTATATTTTTTGTATCATTGAAGGTAAATACTGTCTAGCATTGTTTTCTTGAATGAATCTTCATTGGACACAATTAGTTAATATACAATCAATTTTCAGGTAGAATCAATTGAGGTAAAAGATACATATGAAGCAGCTACACGAAATTATGCAGATGACATTGCTATAATAGTTTTGAAAATTGAAATAACAATCTCTGATTTTGTGAGACCAGTTTGTGTAGATCTGGAAAGTAAATATGACAGGGAACAGCTGTCTTCTGGAAATAATGGCTCTGTGAGTATATGTCATTATCGTTTTCAATCATTCCTTTGCACACAGTTTATTTCCTGTCCTTGAGTTTGTATGGAAATATTTTTTATATTAATATTACACTTGGAATTTAATGATTACTGAACTTTAAAATACAAGTATCTTCAGGCTTGCAAATAATTTCATTTTACGTACATACATATGGCATACTCTTTCCTAAAAATTAGTCAGTTGTTCTGTTGTCTTGTTAATGTACTCAACATTATTTAATTTTTTTTGTCTTTTGTGCTGCCGTTTGCATATGTTTTACCTTCATTTATGTATGCTGACATCTGATCATACCTGACTTTCCTAATTTAACAATGACTCTGAAAGTTAATTTCTTTAAAGTGGTCCTCTTTCATCTGATTATTTGAGGTAGAAGAGAAGATGGGCTTACAAATAACTGAAAAAATGATGTGCAACAGAAGTAACGGGCACAAAATAAAATAAGAAAATAAATGAAATGGATAATTATGTAGATTCTGAAGTTTATAAATGAATTTTTCTTCCTCAGAAGAAATAGAAATTAACAAATAGGAATCAAGGGTGAAATTTATGGGTAATGTTGGAATTGAAAATTTGCTACAAACCATGAATTTGGATACATAAGATGTGGGGGAAATTTTGAGAATGACAGCAAAACATGTTACTTCCTATAACACTTGTGCACGTTTTTGTCATTTGTAGTAACTTCCTCTTCTGTTGTACCAACATTTTTACCTCTTTTTTCCAATTTCCTTCCTTCCTTCCTTGCCTGTCTCCCTCCTGCTCTTGATGGTGGATGGCCAGTTTATAATGTAAAAGCTGTAATCAATAATGGCTGGTATGTCTGCAAGACCCAGTCCAGGTGTCACCCTTAAATCTTTCTCACACATGATGTGAAAAGTTCAGACATGGACAAGTAGCTAGTTGAGTTTTGTGACATTCCCCAAATGGAATATCACATTCCGCAGCATTCTGTACTGTGAAGGACAGAATAAGCAAGTCAGATTTTGTTTCGTGGACTGTGGCCAGTATGATGCAATATTGTGTTCTATGTCACAAGCAGAGCTTCAGAGACGCCACACTGGATTTAGTAATTTTTAGTTGATTCCCATATTTGGTGGGTTTCATATTATAACTTACATGTTTCAAAGCACCAGTACATTGAAGATCTCATGCAAACACATTGTTGTTTTCTGTGATTTGTTGCAATAAAATGACAGGAAACGTCATATTGATTAAGGAATTTTGGTACTTGTTTTTCTTTTTTGTGTAACAATCTGTGTATTGTGAGAATATGTCATTTTAGTTCACCAGAACACTGAAGATTTCTCAAGAGTCATTCTTACTGTGATTTGTTACAGTTAAATGGCAGTTAAAGAGAGACTGGCAGTTAAAGCCTTCAAGACATTGCAACATCAATGTCATAACAGTGTAAATTATAGATTGTCCATATGTTTGGATTAAAGAAGACTAGAGGTGTTAAAGGAGCAGAAGCACTGATTTCTCAATTGGCACATGCAAAAGAAAGAAAACTTGGCAGCTTTTGGTGTCTGTGCCACCTGTGAAAGCATCCATGTCATATATTAACTCTGCTGTAAACACTGCACAGCTTTTTATGTTGGCACAACTACTAGCCAGACATCCACCAGGATGAAAGGTGGTGGCACAACGTGCAGCTGAGCACAACATGTTCTATTTCAGTGGCTGCTTAACAACCTGAGCTATCTGGATCCTGCCCTCCACCACCAGCTTCTCTGCACCATGCTGATGGGCGTTATCCTTAAAACACATTCCCCACTCCTGTAATTGTCCTGTCCATCCACTACCCCACATCCTCCACCCAACAGTTTCCCCTTTTTCTGTCATGTCATTCCCTCCCAATTCACATCTTCATGTCACTTTCAGTGTGTGCCACTTCCTACCCGGCCACTATAATCATGCCAACCCATCTATACGCCTGGCACCACTTCCTCCTGCACTCCTACAAGTACAGAATCAGAACTGCACACAGACAAGGTACATAATACTGAGAAGATGAAAGCATGTACTCCAAAAGACTGTACCCCATGACAGGATTGCAAAATGATTGAAGATCCAGGCAAACTCAAAACAGGTACCGGTACAAGGAATGTTGTAGGCATGTCTGTTGAAGATCTGATGGACATTGATCGTACTGAGCCAATGAGAATGGCTACAATGGGACATGCTATGAGAATGCATTCAAATGCTCAAGATAATGCATGAGAAAGGAAATTACAATGTACAAGTAGTTCTAGCATTGTCTCAAGGAAGTAGGATGGGGAAATAAACACCAAAGTTGCCAACAATTATTTGGCCATGCAAAGCAGGGAAACAGTGAAGGAGCAAAACTTGGACAAACAAAAGAAAGACCACAGTCACTGGTCAAATTGGACAGACAACACAGAATAAAAGGTTGATTACATGCATAAATCTGAGTTATATCCTTTCAGCAATTAACGCGAACATAATCAAATTTATAATAAATTTCCAACAATATGATTGTGCCATGGACACCAATATTATTCTAATTCAATAGATTACTACCATTAAACTAGCAGATATGTCAGAATATGAGGCAGTACTGAATTTCAGCAGAAAAGCTGTTGCTAGTACTGAATCATGTTGTAGCATTGCAAATAAATTCTTAGGCATCCATATCATTAATATTTATGCACCTTGGTACAAAAACCAAGCAAAAAAGCAAAGAAGTTTTTGCAACAGAAATGTTCATGTTGTTGTTGTTGTTGTTGTTGTTCTTGTTCTTGTTGTAGTTGTAGTCTTCAGTCCTAAGACTGGTTTGATGCAGCTCTCGATGCTGCTCTTTCCTGTACAAACCACTTCATTTCCAAATAATTACTGCAACCTAAATCCTTCTGAGTCTGCTTACTATATTCATCTCTTGGTCTCCCTCTACAATTTTTTTTACCCCCCACAAATCCCACCAATACTAAATTTGTGATCCCTTGGTGTCTTGGAATGCGTCCTATCAATCGATCCCTTCTTTTGGTCAAGTTGTGCCACAAATTCCTTGTCTCCCCTGTTCCATTCAGTATCATCTCATTGGTTACATGATTTATTTATTTATTTACACATAAGTTCTGTAGGACCAAATTGAGGAGCAAATCTCAAAGATCATGCAACATGTCAATACATGAAATTACAACATAAAAGTAATAACAGATAAAAACAAAATATTTAGAACCTGAAAAAAGTAAAGCCATAAGTTTAAGTAAATGCAATCAATAATACAACAAGAATCAGCTTAATTTTTCGAGGAATTCCTCGACAGACTAGAAGGAGTGCCCTATGAGAAAACTCTTCAGTTTCGATTTTAAAGTGTGTGGATTACTGCTAATTCTAGTGGTAGCTTATTTAAAATGGATGCAGCAGTATTCTGCAGCCCTTTCTGCACGAGAGTTAAGGAAGTCCCATCCAAATGCAGGTTTGATTTCTGCCGGGTATTAACTGAGTGAAAGCTGCTTATTCTTGGGAACAAGCTGATATTGCTAACAAGAAATGACAGTAAGGAATATGTATATTCAGAGGCCAATGTCAAAATACCCAGTCTCGTGAACAGGGGTCGACAAAAGGTTCTTGAACTTACGCCACTTATTGCCCAAACCACCTGTTTCTGAGGCAAAAATATCCTTTCAGAATGGGAAGAGTTACCCCAAAATTTAATACCATATGACATAAGCGAATGAAAATAAGCAAAGTTGACTAATTTTCATGTCAATCAATCATTCACTTCAGATACCATTCGAATAGAAAAATGGCAGCATTAAGTCTTTGAACAAGATCCTGAATGTTGCCTTTCTACGACAGTTCACTATCTATCTGAACTCCTAGAAATTTGAAATGTTCAGTTTCACTAATCATAAGCCCTTTCTGTGAAATTAAAATGTCAGGTTTTGTTGAATTGTATGTTAGAAACTGTAAAAACTGGTTCTTAGTGTGATTTAGCATTAGTTTATTTTCTACAAAGCCATGAACTTACATCACGGACTGCACTATTTGAAACCGAGCCAATGTTGCACACAACATCCTTTACTACCAAGCTAGTGTCATGAGCAAACAGAAATATTTTAGAGTTACCCGTAATGCCTGAGGGCATATCATTTATACAAATAAGGAACAGGAGTGGCCCCAACATTGATCCATGGTGCACACCCAATTGACCGTACCCCACTCAGTTCCCGTATCACAGCCATTCTCAACACTGTGAATAATGACCTTTTTCTGTCTGTTGATAAAGTAAGAGGTGAACCAATTGTGAGCTACTCCCCGTATTCCGTAATGGTCGAACTTCCGGATCAGTATTTTGTGATCAACACAATCGAACGTCTTAGTTAAATCAAAAAATACGCCTAGTGTTCAAAACCTTTAGTTTAACCAATCCAGTACCTCACATAAGAAGAGAATATAGCATTTTCAGTTGCTAAACAACTTCTAAAGCTGAATGTGCATTTGATAGCAAATTGTGTGATATAAAATGATTAATTATCCTTACATACACAGCCTTTTCAATAACTTTGGCAAACACTGATGACATAGTAATAGGTCTAAAATTGTCTACATTATCCCTTTCTCCCTTTTTAAAAAGCTGCTTTACTACTGAGTACTTTAATTGTATAGGAAACTGACCATCCCTAAAGGAAAAATTACAAATATGACTCAATACGGGGCTAACATACGGAGCACAGTACTTTGATATTCTTCTAGGCACACCCTACACAACTGACCACATGGTTTTAATTTTATCCTGTGAATTAGCTATTAGCATACCACATACTCTTTGCCTTCCTAATAACATTTTTTAAGCATCTTACAGTACTGTTTGTAATGGGCTACTGTAGCTTGATTGTGTCTACTTCTAACATTTTCATATAATTCCCACCTTGTTCTACATGATATCCTTATCCCACTAGTCAGCCACCCATGCTGGCCTTTTACTGCTAGTACCCCATTTAGAATGTTCTAATGGAAAGCAAGTCTCAAAGAGCATGAGAAATGTGTTATGGAAAGCATTATATTTGTCATCTATGTTATCGGCACTATAAATATCCTGCCACTCTTGTTCCTTGATGAGATTTAGAAGACTCTCTATTGCTGTTGGATTAACTTCCCTATGTAGTTTGTAATTATATGTTACTAACACTAAAAGGCTTTTGTACTCAAAACATATGTCAAAGGGTGAATGGCCTTTCAGACCATGATGCACAAATTTTAACAGAATGCCCATCTAGTAATGAAGAATGAACAAAAATATTGTCTATGGCTGTGCTACTGTTCCCCTGCACCCTAGTTGGAAAAAAATATAGTCTGCATCAGATCATATGAATTTAGATCTACCAATACCCTTTTTCTTGCACCATAATATACAAAATTTATATTGAAGCCGCCACATATAACTAATTTCTGGTACTTCATATAAAGTGAATCGAGAACCCTCTTTAGCTAAAGCAAAAATGCTCTGAACTTAGAGTTAGGGGACCTATAAACAACAATCAGAAGTTTAGTTTCACTAAGTTCAAGTGCCCCTGCACAACATTCAAATATCTGTTCAGTGCAGTGCCGAGACAAGTCCTTTGGACTCAAATGGAATACTGTTTTTTATGTACATAGCATTCCCTCACCCCACAAGGAACTCCTTGAAAGTCAGCAAGCTAATCTGTATTCTGGTAAAGGAAGCCTGTGAATTGTCAAATTATTTAAGTGGTGCTCTGGTATACTGATAATTTCAGAGTCAACATCTATAAGCAGTTCATTAACTTTCTCTCTAATACTGCCTAGATTTTGATGAAATATGCTAATTCCTTCTCTACTCGGTCACATGATGTCCTCTGAAGGTGAGACCTTAGTTAAAGGAACTTCCTTTAAGCAGGTATACCTATTGACTGACTTCAATCTAAAATAGGTGCAGCTCTAACACCAACTACTACAGGAATTTTTCCATGAGTGACCCAAACACCACCGCCACTACACTGTCACCTAGAAGCTTGGAGTGAAACCCAATCTACTGATAGACTCAACTGGCACCACTGAACTGTGACCCATGGCCTCTGCCGTCAGTGCCTTCTCCAGCCCCCATGTAACACACCTAACAGCAGCATTAAGATGAGGCCAATATTTACGCTGAAACAGTTGCACAAAATGCATTTTAGTGCCACCAGTTTGAGTAACTATCTTCATCAGACTTCCTGGCAGATTAAAACTGTGTGCCCGACTGAGACTCGAACTCGGGACCTTTGCCTTCCGCGGGCAAGTGCTCTACCATCTGAGCTACCAAAGCACGACTCAACGCCCGGTACTCACAGCTTTACTCCTGCCAGTACCTAGTCTCCTATCTTCCAAACTTTACAGAAGCTCTCCTGCGAACCTTGCAGTTCTGCTTCGGTAGCTCAGATGGTAGAGCACTTACCCGCGAAAGGCAAAGGTCCCGAGTTCAAGTCTCAGTCAGGCACACAGTTTTAATCTGCCAGGAAGTTTCATATCAGCGCACACTCCGCTGCAGAGTGAAAATCTCATTCTGGGAAGTATCTTTATCAGGTCACCACCTACATCATATTCCACATCCCTATCAAGACTGTTCCCTGTTCCACCCCCTATCACTACCTGATCCCCCTTCGTAAAATTCCTACAGAACTCCCCCTATGCTGTCTGTCACCTGAGCTAATCCTTCACTAGGCTTCACAATGCTGGTGACCCGGTACTCACTCCTCATACATCCTGCAACTGCTGGCCCACACCTCTACCGTGCAAACTACCTAGCAGCAGAACCATCTTCTTTCTGTTAGACTTTGCAACTAACCTAGGCCTCCTAATTGCTGAGGACTGCTGCATGTCCCCTACATTTACAGGTACACGAGGCTCCTCTCCACTCAGCTCTGACAGGTGGTCAGATCTACTGTATATATGCTCAGCATAACTATCTGAATACCTTGTCCTCCCAGCAGCCTTCTTCCCAACTGCCAGTTCCCATTCCCCAGCACCCTTCACCCTCCTCAACCCATCTAGTTCCAACTTTGCATGTTGTAACTGCACCTGAAGGGCATAGATCGTATGCTCCTGCTCCTCTGTCAACTTATTTCTACTACAGATTCTGCATTCCCAGTAGAGGATCTGGTTAGAATGTCCAGCACATTCTCTCCCTCCCCCCCCCCCCCCCCCAAATGAAAATAGTTTGAACAAATCCCACACCATAACCCACTACTCATAAACCTATGACAGAGCCTACACTTCTCACTCAGGGTAAAATTTTACACTTGCTGAAAAAGACTATATGTCTACGTTACCTAAGTACAGTTAGTAGAACTATTTATAGAACTAACAGTGGCAGTTAGTTACTTCTCTCTGTACTAAGAAAGCAACCACTTGTACTAATACTACTATACTGCAACTAATACCAATGCCAATAAAACTTCACAAAATTATTAGCTAAAACTAAAAATTCAAGCAGCCACTGGAATGCTCAGTGAAGTTAAAACACTGAATGAAAATTTTACTGAAATATTTCACTAGAAACAATAAGAAATGTCAACTGAAAACTAAAGCATGAAATTTACTAAATGACTTCAACGCACAGGAAACTCTAAAAAACACAGTGAGCAAATGATTGCAAAAGTTTATTAAATTGTTATTTCACTACAGACAGCATAGAACACCACTGAAAACTATTAAATTTAATAACTGTATAATAGTGCACAAATAACTTTGTCAGTACTTAGCTTTGTAACCGCTACATCTGCAACTGTACACTACAAAATGTCAACACACTAATCTATCCATCCAATCTTCAACATTATTTTGTAGCATCACATTTTGAAAACTTCTATTCTCTCTTTGTGTAAACTGTTCACCTACCATGTTTCACTTCCATACATGGCTACACTCCAGTCACATACTTTCAGAAAAGTCTTCCTAATGCTTAACTCTACATTTGCTGTTAACAAATTTCTCTTCTTCAGAAATGCTTTCTTGCCATTGCCAGTCTACATTTTACATCCTCTCTAGTTTTTTGCTGTCCAAATAGCAAAACTCATCTATTACTTTAAGTGCCTCATTTCCTAATCTAATTCCCTTAGCTTCACCTGGTTTAATTGGACTACATTCCATTATCTTTGTTTTGATTTTGCTGATTTTCATCTTATAGTGTCCTTTCTTTACAGACGAATGGAAAAACTAGTAGAAGCCGACCTCAGGGAAGATCAGTTTGGATTCCGTAGAAATACTGGAACATGTGAGGCAATACTGACCTTACGACTTATCTTAGAAGAAAGATTAAGGAAAGGCAAACCTATGTTTCTAGCATTTGTAGACGTAGAGAAAGCTTTTGACAATGTTGACTGGAATACTCTCTTTCAAATTCTAAAGGTGGCAGGGGTAAAATACAGGGAGCGAAAGGCTATTTACAATTTGTACAGAAAGCAGATGGCAGTTATAAGAGTCGAGGGACATGAAAGGGAAGCAGTGGTTGGGAAGGGAGTGAGACAGGGTTGTAACCTCTCCCCGATGTTATTCAATCTGTATATTGAGCAAGCAGTAAAGGAAACAAAAGAAAAATTCGGCGTAGGTATTAAAATCCATGGAGAAGAAATAAAAACTTTGAGGTTCGCCAATGACATTGTAATTCTGTCAGAGACAGCAAAGGACTTGGAAGAGCAGTTGAACGGAATGGATGGTGTCTTGAAGGGAGGATATGAGATGAACATCAACAAAGACAAAACGAGGATAATGGAATGTAGTCAAATTAAGTCGGGTGATGTTGAGGGTATTAGATTAGGAAATGAGACACTTAAAGTAGTAAAGGAGTTTTGCTATTTGGGGAGCAAAATAACTGATGATGGTCGAAGTAGAGAGGATATAAAATGTAGACTGGCAATGGCAAGGAAAGCGTTTCTGAAGAAGAGAAATTTGTTAACATCGAGTATAGATTTAAATGTCAGGAAGTCATTTCTGAAAGTATTTGTATGGAGTGTAGCCATGTATGGAAGTGAAACATGGACAGTAAATAGTTTAGACAAGAAGAGAATAGAAGCTTTTGAAATGTGGTGCTACAGAAGAATGCTGAAGATTAGATGGGTAGATCACATAACTAATGAGGAAGTATTGAATAGGATTGGGGAGAAGAGAAGTTTGTGGCACAACTTGACCAGTAGAAGGGATCGGTTGGTAGGACATGTTCTGAGGCATCAAGCGATCACCAATTTAGTATTGGAGGGCAGCGTGGAGGGTAAAAATCATAGGGGGAGACCAAGAGATGAATACATTATGCAGATTCAGAAGGATGTAGGTTGCGGTAGGTACTGGAAGATGAAGAGGCTTGCACAGGATATAGTAGCATGGAGAGCTGCATCAAACCAGTCTCAGGACTGAAGACCACCACAACAACAACAACAACAACAACAACAACAGTGTCCTTTCAAGACATCTGCTCTTCCAAGTCCTTTGCAATCTCTGACAGAACTGCAACATCATCAGCAAACTTCAAGGTTTTTCTTTTCTTTTTTTTTCCTCCTGAACTTTAACTTCTACTCAAAATTTTTCTTTGCTTTCCTTTACCACTTCTTCAGTGTACAGATTGAATAACACTGGGGATAGGCTACAACCCTGTCTCACTCCTTTCTCAAACATTTCTTCCCTTTCATGCCCCTTGACTTTAATAACTGCCGTCTCTTTTCTGTAAAAGTTTTTAACAGTCTTTCACTGTGTTTTACCCCTACTTCCTTCAGAATTTCAAAGAGTATGCCAGCCAACATTATCAAAAGCTTTCTCCAAGTCTACCAATGCCATAAATGTAGAATCAGTCAGCAACTGTTTTTTTTGGAATTGGAATTGTTACATTCTTCTTAAAGTCTGAAGGTATATCGCCTACCTTATACAACTTGCACAAGAGATGAGTAACTTTGTCATGACTGGCTCTCCCAAGGCTATCAGTAGCTCTGAAAGAATATCGTCTACTCCAGGGGCTTTGTTTTGACTTAGATGTTTGACAGCTCTATCAAATTCTTCTCACAATATACTATCTAAGTCCACCTTCCTTTCTATAATCTTGCCTTCTAGTTTATCTCCCTTGTATAGGCCTCTATATATTCCTTCCACCTTTCAACTTTGCCTTCTTTTGTTAGTATTGGTTTCCCATCTGAGTTCTTGATATTTATACAGTTGCTTCTATTTTCCCCAAAGGATTCTTTAATTTTGCTGCAGGTGGTATCTACCTTTCCCCTATTGAAATATGCTTCTAAATTTGTACACATGTCCTCTAGCCATTCCTGCTTAGTCATTTTGCACTTCCTGTCAATCTCATTTTTTAAATTTTTGTATTCCCTTTTGCCTCCTTCATTTGCTGCATTTTTATATTTTCTCTTTTGATCATTTATATTCAATAGCTCTTGTGTTATCCAAGGATTTCTATTAAATCTTGTCTTTTTACCTATTTGATCCTCTACTGCCTTCACTATTTCCTCTCTTAAAGCTGACCATTTGTCATCTACTGTATCCCTTTCCCGTATTCTAGTCAACCCTCTGAACCTCTCAAAACCTCTGGTTATTTCAACTTATACAGGTCAGCCCACATCTGCCATGGGAAATGTCTTACAGTTTAAAATTTGGATTCCTAAATCACTGTCTTACCATTATATTGTCAACCTGAAATGCTCTGGTGTCTCCAGGTTTCTTCCATGTACACAACCTTCTTTCATGGTTCTTAAACCAAGTGGTAACAATGATTAAATTATGAACATCTTGCTTAGGCACTGGTCAACATCATGTACAAATTTTACAAAATGCATAACACTGTGCTGTCTGTGATAATGTTATTTATTTTGCTACCAGTTTCGATCTTAAACCATCATCAACAGTAGAAAAATTATCGCAGATATATCAAGTGTCATACGTGCATTGATATATGTTACTACTGAAAACCATAACTGTCAATAAAAATAAAAAATTGTAGCAAGATTAAAATATTTTAATCTTGCTACAATTTTCCGTGTTTATTGGCAGTTATGGTTTCCAATAGTAATAACTAACGTCAACACATGTATGACAAGTGATACATCTGTGATCTTAGACTGTGTCACAAATGGTAAATATATGAATCTCAGATTTATGTATTGCAATAGCAAATTTTTTTATGTAGTCCACATATGTAATGTTGTTGTTTCAACTAAACTTAGAAAAATTTGTGTAGATAGTAATACCAGGTAATAATATGCAACTCTAGTAAGTAAGGCTCTCTGACTTATCCAGAAGACTGGAACAAAAAACATCTTATAATCAGTTGATATCACTGCTTTCACAGGTAGCCATGCATCTGATGGGATAGGTGATGTTTAGACTTCAGTAGGTGGTAGTGTGTGGATTTATCAAGGTCTATTACAGAGCTATGAGCCATGAGCAAGGGGTTTGGAAAAGGGGTGGAGCAGAGATGAATGATGATATTCCATAGGTTTGGTGGGCAACGGAATACCATTGTGGAAGATCCACTCTTGCTCCCAGCCACTTGCTTCATGGCCCATATCCCTCGATGCAAGACCTGTTTGATACATCCTCCCATGACCATGTACTCCAGTCTGGTCAAAAGCATCATCTATCTCATCAAAGGCAGGGCTACCTGCGAAATGTGCTGCATTCTATGTAAGCATGACAACCAACAATCTGTCTGTCCACATGAATGGCCACCGACAAGCTGTGTTCAAGAAACAGCTGGACCACCCAGTTGTTGAGCATGCTGTTCAACACAATGTACTTCATTTCAATGATTGCTTCACAGCCTGCATCATATGGATTCTTCCCACCAACACCAGCTTTCTGAATTGTGCAGGTAGAACACTCCCTACAGAATATCCTATGTTCCGATAACCCTCCTGGCCTCAACTTGCATTAGTCAATGTCCTTTATCCACCTGTTCCATTCCTTGTTCTCATTCCAGCCCTACACAGCCCTTTATTGCACTAACACACCACAATCTTTTTACTTCTCTCCGTTCCCTCTCCATCTAACTTCCCGACTGTACCTAGCTGCCCTGCTCTCTCACCCCCATCCGTGTATGCCCCCACAAGCAACACCTCATCGTCCCCCACCCCTATGCTGCTATCCATCCCTCTTCCTGCCCTACTCTCCTCCTTACCTTCACGATCTACTTTGCTTCTCCCATCAATTGCTGCTGCTTGCAGTGTGACCTTTGTAGATTTGGCTGAAAACCTTGTTTTGCAGTCTTTCTGTTGTGCTTCTCTGTGACTTGCATCTTTGCTATGTGGTGAGTAGCAACATTCCTTTTCATCATATTGTCTTTCTCAGAAACACTTTTCTAGCTATGAGCAGTCTGCATTTCACATACTTGGCTTTGGCCATCATCAGTAAATCTGCTGCCAAAATAGTGAGCCTCATTTAATACCTTTAGTGCCTCATTTTTTAATTTGATTCCCTCAGAATCACCTGGTTTAACCCAATAACATGACGTGTCAAGCTGTAGTCACGTAAAGTTTCTATGGTACTTAAATGGTATGATGAGTGGTGTGCAATATAATTGAGTAGATTTCAGTTTCTAGCTAATCGGTGGCTCTTAAATCTGCACCACTATATAAAGACAAGTTGTTTGATCAATTTACTTCACATTTCTACACAATACTCTAATAAACATTAGGGCAGGGTATATAGGGAAATGTTGTTGGAAAAACTTTTGAAATGCTCTGAACTGACTTACTTCACATTTTTACACAATTCTTTAATTAACATTCAGACAGACAGAGGCCATATATTTTTTTAAACAACAATGTGTATATTTTTTGTTAAACAAACTGTGTGAAAGAAAGTGCAGTGCTGTGAAAATGTGGGATTTCATTTTTTCCTCACAGCTGCATTTAACAGAAAACAGGAAAATTGTTTTTAAGGTTTATTAGCTTAGGATTAGAATACAACTGTGGAATCTAACTTATCTGAATGTAATCTTACTCATTTGCAGTTTAAAACTATACAGTATACTGTCATTGAAGTTACTACCCTCACAGATCCAGGAACAGGGGAGATCTCTCATGGCCATGTACCAACTTATTTCACCATTCATTTTCAGTGACTTCAATTCTCAAACAAAGTTTTGTTGGCAATAACAATAAACAAAGCTCTAGGCAAGGGGGGGGGGGGGGGGGGGGGGAGAGAGAGAGAGAGAGAGAGAGAGAGAGAGAGAGAGAGAGAGAGAGAGATGATTGACAGAGAGGGAGGAGGAAATGTAAATAGATTGGGAGAAAGGGAAGATGGACAGAGAGAGGGCATTGAAGGAGATTAAGATGTATGTCCAATTTCCATACATGTTAGAAATTAAAAGCATTGCTGATTTTGCTAGTGTATTCTAGAACGAAGTGCAGACAGTGTGTCTCATGTGATGATCACAGTGAACAACCATCACAAAGAAAATAGTTCATGGTGTAGATTTCCCTTTCTGTGATAATTGGACTACTGCTTGCAGATCTTCAGAACCTAAGTGAACCTGATTCTGATGGTAGTGATGTAAGTGACAATAATGGTGAGTGGTGTTGGTCTGTTCAAAACATGTTCCCTTCTATGATGCAGATAAAGCAGAGTGAACGAACAGGAGTAGAAAATATTGGTAATGATTGCCTTTCCCTTCAAGGATTACAGTGGCTGTATGTAAAGATTTGTTTAATAAATATAAATCACATCCAGTGTATATACTATGTACTTTTTAGAATGTATGAGGCCATTGTTCAGACCAATTCATGAGAAGATCAATGTTTACATAAGAGAAGAGTTGAATAAAACATGGGCTCCTTTCCTGTTCCAAATGCCCCAAAGTGAAAAGAATAAAAATGACAGAAGTAAGTGTGTTGTAAGCTACTCAGTAAGAAAAAGGTGTGAAACTGCATGGAAGTGTAAAAAGTGTGTTGTTGTTCTACATTTTCAGGACAGTTTCCAATGTCTGCCATACGTAAAAATCATACTAACTGATACTTAAAACAGTTTACTAGTTGATATGTATTTGTGGGATTTCTGCTTGGTTGTAGCCCAAAGAAACATAAGCATTTCTGTAAGACTCAGTATATTTCATTACAGATGTCTACATTACAAAATCTTACAGCCAACTGAACAAACAAGATGGCGTGGGCCATTAGATTAACAGAGTAAAAGAACTTGTGATGGCAGAGATACATCATTCATACAGCCCCCCCCCCCACACACACACACACACACACACACACACACACACACACACACACACACACAGTGTGGAGCATGGTTTGAGTGCAGTGGAAGGTGGGCATGTCTGGCGGTGAAGGCAGTGAGGGAGGTGGCACTGATGTGATGATGATATCCATCCCCAGAAGTTGTTGGGGGCAGGGACCACGCTGCAAGGTGGGTGGACGAGGCATCGGCCTACGCATAAGGATGGAGCGGTGAGAGGAGGGACTGTATCCCCTGCATGATTGGCTGGCAGCATTCGAACTGTAACCCTCCCTAGGGCAGTTACCATAGCTCGGAGGAGCATGTGGTCGACCCCGCGTGGGAGAAGGCAATCGTTTGATGAATCGGGTCCCTGGTCGGGTGGGGCAAGTTGTCTTGCAGCAGGATGAAGATGTGGTTGTCGTTGATGAGGATGGTGATGCCCTCCACACATTCGGGCGGGACATCAGTTTGCAGAACTGGGGGTGGAGGTAGAGAGAGAAGGCGAGGACCCGATGAACAGTGTTGATGGTGATGCATACTCATGTTTGGGTGATGGCTGCAGCGGCAGCTCTGATGAGTCTTAGCTTGAGTGTGAGTCCTCACTGCTGGGAGGCTGCATAATGTCATCGGGCGTGAAAGATGCTGGATTGAGGTGTGCTGGTTTCACATGGTGGAGAGAAACAGTGAGCAGTGAACCTTCAACCCAGATGTCCATCATGTTAGTGGTGCAGTTTATGATCTCATATGAGCCTGAATATGGTGGGGCAAGTGGGGCCCGGATGGTGTCATCACAGAGAAAAATGAACTTGCATGAAAGGAGATTTGAAGGCACATACGAGTGGGGGGTTTGGCTAGATGGGGGGGTCAGGGAAATGTTTGCAAAATGCATATGGATCTGGCGTATGAAGTTGGGATTTTTGGGAGGGGGGATTGTTTGGGGGGGGGGATGTTGCAACAGCTCCGCAGGAAGGACAGAGTTTTCACATCGATGAACTCACTCATGGTGCCCTCAATATCTGGTTTGTAAGATGACTGTAGACCAAGAAGTACCCATGTGAGAGGGCCTCGACCGAAAGACTGTCATGACACTGGAGTGCTGTCTTGAAAGTGCAATGCCACCGTTCTACTAGTCCATTTTCTTGGGAGTCATAGGCAATCGTGCGACATTTGTTGATACCACACAGCTGGCAGAGTTGGGCAAAGAGAGCAGATTCAAACTGCCGGCCCTGGTTGGTAGTGACGGTAATGCGGCAGCCGAAGCAGGAAATCCCGGAAGACGCAAAAGCCTTAGCCACGGGATGGCAGTTATGTGGGCGAGAGGTATAGCCTCTGCCCACTAAGATAAACGATTGATGCAAGAAAGAACATAACAAAAGCCCTCTTGAGAGGGGGGGGACGGGGAGGGGGCTGATGAGGTCCAAGTGTATGAGGCAAAAGCAGCCACACGGGATGTCGAATTTGCAGAGAGATGGAACAGTGAGCCTGGTGACTTTGTTGCACTGGCAGGTAATGCAATTCCATGCCCAGGTCTGACAACTGCTCTTCATGTCTCACCACATGAATCGTTCGGACAAGACGCGTGTCAGTGGCTTAATTCTGGGGTTTGCTAGAGAATGTAGTGTGTCAAATGAACACTGGAGGGGGGGGGGGGGGAATAAGGGATTGGAGGGTGCCGGTGGAGGAGTCGCACCAGACTTCCTCTCAGATGGCAGCTTTGGTGAAAGACAGTGAAGTGAAGTCAGCATCTTTGGTATGTTGGACGTCAGTAGAGAACTGAGAGATGAAATCGAAAACCCAAAAGCAACAAGGGAGAGGGTTGAGAGGGTGGTTGTGTATGGCATCTGCTACTGGCTTATGGTCAGTCAGGATGTGGAAAGGTCAGCCTCAGCATCAGGGCGGAAGTGTTTCACCACCTCATAAACTGCTAAAAATTCACAGTCGAAGGCTGAGTATGTTTGTTGGGTGCATGAAAGTTTCTTTGAAAAGAGCTAAAGTGATGTGACCACGTCACTCTGGCGTTGTTGTAGGAGCACACCTACTGCAGAATCACTGGCATCCTTGGTGATGAAGAGTATAGCATCTGAGATTGGATGAGCGAGGCTGACAGCTCGTGCAAGAGAGTCTTTCAAGGCCTGGAAGGCTGTGTGCATTGGTTCCATCCGCAGACTGGGGCACGTCCCTAAAGTTTGCTTGTCAGTGAGGGCATCAGTGAGGGTGGCCTGGGTCTCTGCTGCAGCAGATAAATGACGACGGTAGTAGTTTATCATTCTCAGGAACCAATGGAGCTCATTGCATGTGGAAGGAAGTGGCATGGATGAGATTGAGTGTACCTTTGATTTGGTGGTGGTGGTGGTGGTGGTGGCTGAGACTGCATAACCCAAGAATTGGACAGATTGTTGGCACAGTTGCAGATTGTTGGTGTTGATATCAGCTCTGTTTGATGAGCGAGTGTCCTTTACTGTCATGATCTGGCGTTTGTGATCCTGCACAGATCTGCTGAAGATCAGGATATCGCCAAGATATATGAAACAGAAGTCGAATTGGAGAAAGAGAGAATCAATAAAGCGTTGCCACATCTGGGCGGCATTTTTTAACCCAAATGGCATAAAATGGTACTTGTACAACCTGGTGGAGGTGATATTCACCATTTTTGGAATGTCTTCGGGTGTGACTGGGATTTGGTGATAAGCGTGTTTACAATCCAGTATGCTGAAAAATGTAGCACCCACGAGGTGAGTGAAATAGGAAATGTTTGGTGTATGATAACTGTCCATCACAGTTCCAGCATTCAAGCGTCTGTAGTAACTTTAGGAGTGAGGTGTGTGGATGACTGGCTGATGACCAGTTACTATCGGAGGGCTGTAAAATTCCCACCTCAAGAAGTTCCTGTATTTGCTACCGAGCCGAGCGTAACTTGGGTGGATTAAAGTGGCGAGCTTTGTGGCCAATAGTTGGGCCCTTAGACGTGATGATGTGATGAACAGTTCAGTTCATCGTGGTGGAAACCGAATGTTCGTGGACTGTGCGTGCAGTGGGAGGGGGGGGGGGGGGGGGGGGCACATGGCGTCGGTTGATTTATGAGGGGCGCATGGCTTGTAAACAGTGTAGTTGTCTGCTTGAGAGGGGGATGGCAGCGAAAAAGGTACATTTTTGTTATGTTTATGCAGACGTGGATGGCAGTTTGAGTACCATGCGTGAGGCAGTGTGAGCAAGGATGTCTATTGTGCATAGTGTGTGAGAGGCATGCTGGGCGTTGGTGGCACTGCTTTTGCGCATGCAGCTATGGAGTGAGCTGTGCAGGGAGGTGCGAGAGGGGGGGGGGGGGGGCGCAGGAATGTTTATCAACACATTGGGCAAGTGGCGGTGGGCGGTGTGATTGGAGCCCGGACGGCTGGATTGTCATGAGTTGCGTTAGTGTCAGACTGCGAAACAAGTCAGAGAGATGTTGAGCGGAACACATTTGATGGAAGCAGAGGAGGGGGGTGGGGGGTAACACTGTGTGGTTAAAACTGGGTGTGGTGTCGCTAACCTGTGCGCTGTTGTTGGCGGAGCTGTTAGGTGCGGTGGCTGAAGGTTCAGGTGTCGGCGCTGCCGAGCAGTGTGAAGTGATGTAGGCAATGATCATAGCAAGCTTGTCCTCGGCACGTGGAGTGAGATATCTCAAAATGGCGTTCTCAAGGGCACATGTCTTGGCACTTTCCACCAGGATGCGATCCACGGTTGCCCAAGTCCTGCTCGCGAGAGTTGCACACTGATGCACTAAACAGTTAACGGTGTTTACACTTGGAGCAGGTGGCAGAGAGCAGTCACATGGGATGTGAGAATTAGAGGTGTGGTGAAACAGTGATCCTCAAACAATGTTTGGAGACGGGTGTGTGGTGTGATAAGAAGTCAATTCCCAGGATCGGATCTGTGATGTCTGCCACTTGGAAGATCCAGGGGAGGGAGAGGACGTTAGAGAGGCAGAGATGAAGATCACTGGAGCCACAGGTCTGCAGTGTCGACGAGTTCACAGCTTGCAGGAGAGAGCATGTGCATGTGAGGGGGGCGTGTGACCATCAATTTAGGTAAGACTGAGCCATCAGCACTGGTGTCCATGAGGAAGTTGCGACTCTAAGCATAGTTTTTGACATAAGGCAGCCATTCTATGCAGTTGAAGCATGGACAGAGTGTAGCATGGGTTGACACTTATCCGACGATTGGCTTTTCGGACACTTGCACGGGGGTGGCTCTTCTTTGTGCCATTGCCAAATACGGTGTGGTACCAACGGTGAGGGTACGTTGGGAGAGAAGGTGGTCGATCATCCTCTGTGTGTTGATACGCTGGGGTCGTCAGTGCAGGTGCGATATGGAGCAGCTCAGTGGGCAGGGAGTGCGCATGCTGGGTACCAGGTGGTACAGCAGTCTGGGGAGGCAGAGCACGGCCTGCCCCTGCCTTCGGCCGGGTGAGATACCATTGCAGGAATGCCAGCCTGTCGTGTGAGCTCCTGCTGGTGGGGCCGGTGTGTGGGCGACCCGGTCAGCCATCTGCAGACATCAACTGATCGATTCCAGGGTGTCGGGGAGGAGATGAACCTGGAGATCTGTAGGCAGTTCTGATAACCACACTGACCACAGGGTTTTGTCCGGCATCATCTGTTCTCTGACCAGGAGGCTTAGCCAGCGCCAAAGCTTGGACAGGGTGCGGTCGCCAAAATGTTCCTCATACAGTATTTGCAGAATAACCTCTTGTGGGGAATGCGAGAGGTGTTTGATGATAGTCTGTTTTGTGAAGTCGTACTTCAAAGTAGTGTCAGAAGTAGGTCACAGGTCAGGTCTGTGTGCCCGTGCAGTTGAGTCGTGAGGCACAGAAATTTTGAACTGTCATTGGTGATGCAGTACAGTTCGAACAAGTTCTCCACCAGTGTGAACCATGTTGCCGGGTTTTCCTTGGATAGTAGGGGCAGGGTTGGTAAGTGGCCTGGTGGTGGCGATGAAGGCACAACTAGTTCTGTATCTGAGTCCCTCATATCGCCCATATGACGTGTATGCTGGGCCAGTGTGGTCGATACAGACGGCACTATGGAGGGTGGGAGCGAGCAGTCTGTCTGAGCAGATGAGAACGGCACCGAAGCACTGGGAAATGATGCTGTAGAAGTGTCCGATGCAACGTTTGTGGCATGGAAGTCTGATGCAGAAGGCATGGCCAGCGCCATGTGAAAAGCGAGAGGATGAATGGCTGCAGCCAAAACCCCCTGCAAGTTTACTTGCAGTGGCCGGGGGGAGAGGGGGTGGGGGAAGGTGGAAAAGCAGACATTTGCAGAGCAGCGCAGTAATATGTTCCCACAGGGCTGTTGACATGACGAGCTGGGGCATGTTCGGATGGAGAGAGACTGCAGTTAGTATCACTATGCGACACATTGTTCGATCAGTTGGAGGCCTATAAAGTGTATTGAGGGGTCAAATGGCCTGGAAATGTTCGTGATGTACATTGGGTATTGTCCACTTCATAAACTGATGAAGTGGTAAAGCACTCGAGCATCATGGAAGCACGATTGGTACACGTGGTCTGTCCTAAGAAAGGTGAGGTTGCAAACAGCACTTTTGGATTTTGGTTGGGTTGTAGCCCAAGGAAACACCCCCTTTTTGTAAGACACTGTACATTTCATTACAGACATCCACATTACAATAATTCATTCATCCAACTTACCAAACAAGATGGCATGGGCCATCAGAGAAACAAAACTTGCTATGGTGGAGATATGTCATTTGTACTTGTCGATGCCACATATTACATCTAATTTCACAAAAACTAGTTGGGTATAGGGTATTGAAATATTATTTCGTAGGGTTAATTAAACCAATTTCTATTATACTTGGATTTGCTTGTGTTGTTCATTTTCTCTTTTTTCAAGACACTATGCATTCCTTCAGCTGCTCTGCCAAGTCCTATGCTGTCTCTGGCAGAATTGGCGTCATTGGCAAACCTCAGAGTTTTTGTTTTTTCTCCCTGAACTTAAATTCCATTTCTGAATTTCTTCTTGGTTTCCTTCACAGCTTAGTCAAGGCTAAAACCCTATCTCACTCCCTTCTGAACTGTGTCTTCTCTCTCATGTCCTTTGACTCTTACAACTGCAGTTAGGTTTTGTGTTAAAGTTGTACATAACCTTTTGGCCCCGTATTTTATTCCTGATACTTTCAACATTTCAAAGAGTACATTCCAGTCAATGCTGGTAAAAGCTTTCTCTAAATCTACAAGTTTGTCTTTCTTCAGTCTCTTCTGTGATGCATTTTAAAGCCAGTATCGCCTCACATACTCCTACATTTCTCTGGAAGACAATCCGGTCTCCCTTGAGGCCAGCTTCTCCCATTTTCTCCATTCTTCCATAAATAACGTGTGTCAATATTTTGCAACATGACTTATCAAATTAATAGTTCAGTAATATTCACACAGTCAGCACCAGCATTCTTTGGAATTGGAGTTATTACATTTTCTCTCTCTTATATCTACCACACTAAATGGAATAATCTTGGCATAGGTTACTTTCCCAAGGATCTTAGTAATTCTGAGGAAATTTGAGTTAGAGCTTTCAGTACTTTAAATATTCTTTATATCTCCCATCTCATCCCCACTTATATCCTCTATTTTTTGTTTACCATATAGAGATCTTCACTATATTCCTTTCACCTTCAGCTTTTCCTTTATTGCTTTAATAGCATCTTGCCACCAGAGCTCTTGAGATTCACATACCTGTTTCTGTTTCCTTCAAAGATCTCTTTAATTTTCCCGTAGGCAGCATCAATGTTTCCTCTAGTTATGCATGCTTCACAGCCTTGCATTTAACCTCTAGCCATTCCATAGTAGGCATTTTGCACTTCATATCACTCTCATTTTTAGATGTCTGTGTTCCCTTTTACCTGCTTTATTTGCTATATTTTCTCTTTTTGATACTTAAATTCAGTGTCTGATGTGTTATGCAAGAAGTTCTGGTAGGCCTTGTCTTCTACCTGTTGCCTTCCCTATCTCATCTCTCTACACTACCCATTCATCTTCTGATGTATTCCTTTCCACTCACTGTTTCAGTGCCCCAGTTTATGCAAATCTCACCTCATTAATTTTCTACCTTTTCACAGTTTCTTAAGTTTCAATCTGCCGGTCATAGCCAATAAACTGTGATGTTAAAAAATGTATCAGCTCAACCACTTGTTTATAGTGTAAAACACTAAGATAGTGTTTTACACTATAAACAAGTGGTTGAGCTGATATATTTTTTAACATTGAAATTGACAACCATGGCCTCTGATCCAGTATGGATACAATCAATAAATTGTGGCCATAGTCTGGATCTGCTCCTGGAAACGCTTTAGTTAGAATCTGGTTTCAAAATCTCTGCCTTACCATTAGGTAATGAATTTGAAACCTTCCTATGTCCCGCGGTTGCATCCAAATATAACCAAGAGTTAGTTATCACAAAATTATGCTCTGTGCAAAACTCTGAGGCAGCTTGCTCTTTCTTTCCTTTACCCCAGTCCATATTATCCTGCCACTTTGTTTTCCTAATACCAAATTCCAATCATCCATTGCACTAAAATTTTCGTCTCCCTTGACCAAGGGAATAACTTCCTTTATTGCATTATACATTATTTCAGATTCTTACACTTCACTTATAAATTTGGACTACTGTGGTGGATGTTGGCTTTGTGTCCATCTTTGCTAGAATAATGTATTTGCAATGCTGTTCATGGTAGCTTGCCCACATTCCTATTTTCATATTCGTTATTAGATCTCTTGCATTACCCCTATTTGATTTTGTGTTGCTAGCACTGTACTGAGCTGACCAGAAGTCCTTTTCGTCCTGCCATGGGACTTCACTAGTTCCCACTATACCTACCTATTAGTGGATCTAACATCCCCATTAAAGGATCTAACATTCCACACTCTGACCTGTAGAATGCCAATTTTGTTTCTCGTGATGATTTCTTTCATCCTCCTGAATGAATGCTCCCTGTCGAGAGATCAGAATGGACGAGTATTTTACCTCTGTAATTTTTACCCAAGAGGATGCCATCGTCAATTAACTATACAGCAGAGCTGCAACCCCCCAGGAAAAACAATTTCTGCATGTTTCCTTGCTTTCAGCCATTTGGTGCACCAGCATAATAAGGCCAGGTCAGTTAATCACCCAGACTGTTGCCCCAGCAACTATCAAAAAGGCTGCTCTCCAGGAACCACACACGTCTGGCCTCCCCACAGATACCCCACCATTGTGGTTGCACCTAAAGTATGGCTGTCTGTACTGTTGAGTCATGCAAGCCACCTCACCTTAGCAAGTTTCACATTGTAGGAGGGCACGGGAGGGGAGAGGCAATATTTGTTTATGCGTCCAATAAACGTTTCAGATTGTGGGAGACATATTTCCTATATAAATATTGTATATGATAGTGTGCACACACGCACGTGTGATTACACGCAAACACACACACACACACACACACACACACACACACACACACACACACACACACACACACACACAAAGTAGTTGCTATTCTGGAGTGTAACAACTAGGGTTGCACTGAGCAATCAAGCTATTTCCTTTAAATTATTTGAATTTGTTCATAGATATTTGCTTGAGCTTGGTTGCAGTAAATTTATTACCTAAAATGTTGATGGATATTTTTACATTTTCTAATTAAATTTTAGTGTTTTATCTGATATTTCACAGTGTATGTTTAAGCTTCTATAACTATTTTTTTATTAAAAAAACCCTTGGAAGGATGATACAGATCTAAAAAATCATTCTTACTGTCATTTTCAGGTTGCTGGCTGGGGTTACACTGAAAGTGGAGCACCAAGTGAGACACTCCTAACAACCCAGTTGCCATTTATTGAGTTCAAGCAGTGTTACAAACTACTTCCTTTGTCTTTTAAACCTTACTTTACTCCTGACAAATTCTGTGCAGGATATATAAATGGTAAGTATTCACAAATAAAATAAATAATGATAAAATTTTAAAAATAAAATGAATATGAACCTGCATTTAAAGGGAATTATCACACTTTGGTCTTTTCAGGCTCTGCAGTCTGCCAAGGTGACAGTGGAGGTGGCTTGTCATTTGAGCAGGAGGTAACAGCCTCAACAAAACAATGGTTCATTCAGGGAATAGTGAGTTTGGGTGTTCCGTCAAGAGGAGGGAAAGTATGTTCAAGTCAGAGGGCTCTTTTCACAAAAGTGAACAGTTTTTTGGACTGGATCAAGATATACTACGACAAATACTAAAACACAGTGACATTGTAAAACACGTGCCATAATTAAATGTGGAAGAACTTTTAATATTCTGGATTCCAGTTAACATAAATAAGATGATGATTTTTATATTTGATCAGGAGAGGTGCTTTTAGGCTACAGTAAACTGTCATCCCCAAAAAGCCCATCTTTTTCAGAAGATATTATTATACTGTCTTTGAAGTTAAAAAAGAAATCTTAATATGTGACCTTATTTAAAACAACTATGATTACTGACACATTAAGTGGCAGTCATCCAATATAAAATAAGTTGAAGAGATGTCATCCTTTAGGAGATGAGGAAACTTTCATACATATTTAAACACAAGGAAAAGATGTATATACAAAATAAGTGGTAGCAGTATTACATAGAAGAAAAGTCTCTTCTGTCTTTGTATGATGTAAATGTCACTAGAATGTAATTCATGGCTGTGACATAATTTTAAGCAGTATGCATTTTACTTATATGAAATGTATTAATTCAAATACCGGTGTGTGTGTGTGTGTGTGTGTGTGTGTGTGTGTGTGTGTGTGTGTGTGTGTGTGTGTGTGTGTACAGACATGTGAAACTGTTATTTGGAGGAGGATACATAATATAAACTGATAACATGATCCTAGCATGCCATAAATTTTGTTGATATCGGACCTGCTATAAAGTTATTTCTGCTTGATAACTTACAAGATTTAAAATACTATTAGATAATTATTGTCACTATTTTTAAAGCTTGCATACTGCTCTGACATAGTTTCAACACACCTGGATATTTGAGTAAAATAGCTAGTTACTTCAGTTAAAAAGGCTTATGTCATACATAAGGGGTGACAATTACTGAACTATAAAATTGTCATAACTTGTGAACAGTTTGCGTTACAATGTTCAAATTGTGTGGTTGGCCATGGAACACGATGGGAATTAGTATATGCATGTGGCTCGGTTTAATGACGAAGCCCACTTTCATTTGGATGGGTTCATCCGTAAGTAAAATTGGCCCATTTGAGGGACTGAGAATCCACATTTTGTGATTGAGAAGTCTCTTCACCCTCAATTGGTGACTGTACAGTGTGCAATGTCCAGTCACAGAATAATTGGTGTGATATTCCTTGATGTGACAGTGACTGCTGAACAGTACATGACGGTTTTGGAAGATGGTTTCGGTCCCACTATCCAAAGTGACCCAGATTTTGCCAAAATGTGGTTCATGCAAGATGGATCTTGACCCTATTGAAGCAGGAGAGTGTTTGATAGCCTGGAGGAGCACTTACAGAACCACATTCTGGTTCTGGGGTACCCAGAGGCCACTGGCCTGGCCCTCGATTGGCTGTCATATTCTCCAGCTCTGAACACATCCGACTCCTTTTTGTGGGGGTATATTAAAGACAGGGTGTATAGAAATAAATCCAAAACTGTTGGTTAGCTGAAAACAGACATTCATGTCATAAAGACAGTGGGCGACAGAATACCCCTGAAACCATTTGATTCGTGTAATGGTCTGTCCAGATCCAAGTATACGTGTTGGAAATGGCCTTTTAGGTATATATGCATTGACAAGGAAGGAAAGCTCAGGTCCATTTTGTGCAATCTGCCTCTACCTTAGGCCAAACAAATTGCTCTGTAATGGGCCTCATGGAGGAATGAACTTCCAGATGTGACAGATTATGCAAGATGACAAAGATGGCTGCCTTGTGATGTATCACATTGTAGGTGCATGCTAGAGTGAGGCATTGATATGTTTTGCGAGTATAAACTCATTCTGGAGTCATCCAAAAGTGCCTGTACCTGTCCGCCTTGCTCCTGCTTTGCGGCCAAATTGCCAGAATCAATCAGTGCACTAAGGGCTTAATTTGTAGCACATAGTCTGCCACCACAATGTCCTCCCCCCCCCCTCCCACAAGCCTCCATCCTACCCTCCCCCCCCCCCCGCCAAGCCTCTTCCTCGATGCCCCCTCCCCCAGCCTCTTCCTCCACCCCCCACCCTCAAGCCTCTTCCTCCACCTCCAGCCTTGTTTACATGCCAGATGTCAGTGGTTAGTTGTGTAATATGGGCCACGTGTCCAAAGCAGTGAGGGGACACATCATGACTTTGATTATGGATAGCATAGTCCCAAGGGTGGTGGTTTGTAAAATGTGTGATGTGGCTGACCTTCTATATCCTGTGTGAAGTATTTTATTGCTTCATACAATGCTAGCAACTGGCTCTTGTGCTTTGTATGGGAAAAGAACTGTAGGGGTTGCTTGATACCTTCAATCGTCTGTTGCAAAGCTGCACCAATCACAATCTTGCCTGCATCGGCTTTAATAGAAAAATATGCCATATGTGAGGGCTGGGCCAAGATAACTGCATTCTCTAACAATTGCTTAATCACATCAAAAGAGTGTGTCACCTCAGTTGACCATCGTACAGTTTAATTTGCCTTGGTGTTCTTCCAGGTCAGGGCATTAGCTAGTAACACCAGGATTTTCACAGCCTGTGGAAGAACACATCACCAGTAAAAGTTTATGGTCCCTAAAAACCACCTTAATTCTTGGTAAGTTGTTGGCCAAGGTGTAAGTTTTATTTGTTTGATCCTGTCTTCCATTGATCTGATCTCTGCTGGCAACACGCAATGACTCAAAAATGTCACTGTCTGGCGCTGTAGTTAGCATTTTTCTTTGTCATCACCATGCCCAATTGATCCAGAGTATTGAAAACCTTGTGGTGAAAGAGAAAAAAATTAGCACATAATCAAGGTACAGACAACAAAAGGGAAGCTCACACAGAGTGGTATCAATGAACTGGTGCCAAGTCTGTGCTACATTTTTCAATCCAAACAGCATGTACAAAATCTCAAACAACCTGAAGGAGGTAATTTTAGCCATCTTTGGATTGTATCTATGGCCATTGGTATCTGTAAGTGAGCCTTTTGAGAGTCTGTAATCCTGAAGACCAGAGCACCCTATAACAAATGAGAGAAATTCTGTATATTTGGTATGGGATACCAGACAAGAATGGTTCGAGCATTGAGGGCTCTGTAATCTCCACACATCCAAAATGTACCATATTTTTTCTGAAACAAATGAATCAGGGAAACCCATGCACTGTTGGATGAAAGTATGGTGCCCTTTGTTAAAATTCATCTGCAATAGCTTTCACAATCTGTAACTTATCAGTGATAGTCACTGTTCCTTGTGCAGGAGAGCAGGAATGCTTTTGATGTGGGCAGTATAGACAGCTGGAATAATGAAGCAATGAATCCCAGAAAGAATTTGGAGGATTCATTCATGTAAAGGGATGTATATTTGAGACACATGGGGAAGCAACTAACTGTTTGGAAAGGTGGCCCTTGTGACCAAAGTCCCAAAAGTGATGTAAGAGAGGAATGTGTTAGCAGGCCAGGCACTGGCCACCTCTCTAGCACCCACGTCGGCCAGGGATGGTGAACAGGCATTAAGGCATTCCATTGTCCACCAGTACATGCTGTAGGACTGTGGGCAGTCTGCACAGGGTCTCAGCTCATAGCAAAGGAATGGAAATTCCCAATAAAAATGTTTAAAATTTAGTGCCCCTACTCCTTTCTGCACGAGTCAGTTATCAATGTTAACAATGATTGCCTGGTAAGACTTCTTTGGAATGACAGTGTGGGAATGGGCCATAAAAAATAAGCAGAGCGATTATTACTGTTGCTGCATGAGTGGGGGGGGGGGGTAGTTTTATAAATGTGATGAAAGTTTGGTAAAACTTTTACAAATTTTTATCAATGTTTATATTTTGCATTTGAATATTTCTTATCAGTCCAGAAATAATGATGAGCACAAAGTTATGACCTCATCACGTCTTACCTTGCACATACAGATGGATGACCTGGTCAATAGTGAAGATGTGCGATGTGCGGTGGTAGAAGGTAGAGCATTGCATGTGGACTGGAGGTCATATGCCTGTAGCAACCAGCAGCATGAGATAGGGCTCTGCATATGGGTGTAGCGCATAGCTACGCTGTAGTGGCACAGAGGCTGGCAGTATACGCTGCGAAAACTGCAACATTCTGTTCATCAGGTATTAGTTTGAGGCCCAAGAGGAGTATTTATGTATGAAAGGAAGTGAATGTAATAGGGGTTTCTCTTCTTTTCCTTTTTTAGATTACAGAGTTAGTAATAAGTAGTTTTTAAACTAATTCTATCACACACAGCTCCAAGTTGTAGCATTAGGGCTGAAGGCCACTTATACTTGAGCTATCATTTTCCATTTACATCTGAAATTAATCTTTATTCACTAAGCACAAAGTCACTGATAAAAAAACTGAACAATCCCATCAATAAAAGTTCACATCACATGAATAATCTTATAGCTATATATACAAATCTAAGGGTGGGAGGGGATACATGCTTAATGACTATTATAGTTGGCTGGCAGCTGAGGTAATTTGCAATGGCATTTACAATAACCTTTTCTGTATAAGAATCCTATAGTAACACCAAGCAGACCTAGAGCTGAAGAAGTGAAAATGGTGCTTGGCAATGTCTCAATTAAAATTTATTTCTGCCAATGCCAGTCCTCAATGTGTGCAGTACACAATCCACCCTAGTAAGTTCTTTTTCTTGGGTAATGAGTGTATCTAGGGATTGTTATAAGTAACCATTGGTAAAGCTAAGTAACAGCAACCAATTGTCCCAGGAGTGCACCTCCAGAGGTAAGTCAGACAAATACAGCAGAAAGAGTTTCAAACTAATGTAGAAGACATATTCCATCTGGGGAGGCACTTAAAAAGGAGGAGTGATAACATCACACTGGGAGCTATTTAATAGCCAACCACTACTGGTTCATGATACACAATAGATTTGAGGAACCATGACAGGGCTGTAGCAGACTATGGTAATAGATGGTTTAGGCATAGAATACACTCTGTCATTGCTGACTGTTCATGCAGTCAAAATTTGTGGACATGGGGGTTTAATGAGCTCGCCTAACTTAAGTGCTATCTCACAACCAGACCCATTTGTTTGAATCACTAGGTCTGGACACACACAGTTCTGTGTATTGAGACAGCATTATAAATCATAAGGTGGGACACATTTTTCAGTCTTGACTAACAACTGGTATCCATAACCTAAGATGCTTACAGAATATGGTTCAATATCCAGTATCACTGGCTGGCACAGAAAGAAGTAAAATATGTAATGGAGACTATCATGATTTGACAGAAAATTATGCTAACTGATTTGGCACTAAGTTTAGGACAATGTCCGATTAGTGGTTTGCTTGTAAAGAATTGCATACATGATACGAAGGAATGATTGTCATATAAGTTTAGAATGGCTGTTTCTCATCAAAACCATAACTTCACAGTCAGTCTTTGTACTGTATACTATGTGAGATTTTTTGTGGGTTGCATCTGAGATCTGATAGGTGAATACTTGCTAAGATATCAAAGCTTTCACATCATAACTCAGAAACGGAGGTCATCAATATTTTCCCAGTGGCAAGTGCACAGATTGCTATCTGCAAACATAGTTTTAAAAAACAAGAACATAAATTTATAAGAATGACAAAAGTGTGTAGTGAACAAAGTTCCAGGATATTCTGTTTCCATGAAAAATGTTGCAGAGACCTAGAAGTGTCTAATAATGAAGCAGTAACATGAATGCAGTGCTAGAGGTGACAGCTTTAGTCACTATGAAATTCGATGGACATCTTACTTATGTCTGAAATAGCTGTTTGATCAGATGTCTGGGGATGCGCATACCACATAGGCGCATTTCGAAAAGTTCATCCCTCATGACAAAATTTGAAAGAGAGAAAGGTAGTTGACAAATTAGGAAGGTAGACGTGGTCCCTCGGTGATCTAGACTGGAAAAGAGATAACAAACCAGGATTGCTAAGAGTGGTTAGCCTGAGACTGCTACCTGTTAGGGAAAGAAGAATCAAAGAACAGGATGGGTAGCACAGAAGTAGAGTAAGAATTAGGTACAGGTAGGCAAAACAAAGCAAAGTAGCAGCCAACAGCAACCATCCACCAAAACTAATTCAGGGTGCAGATTGGCAGAATGGACAACTGGTGCCTCTTTGATAGCAGAAGGAATGGGGCTACTCAAAATTTGTCCTAACTAGTCTCTGTCTGTTGTGGGTGTGTTACCAATACTCTGACTGCCTAGTCACATACCAGTAATACAGAAACCCAGCGGACAAGTTCTGCAGCATTCTGTTGAGGATTTCTTTAAGATACATCCTTCAGTTCAGGGGCCAAGCAGTGCAGTGTAACCCATAATTGAAAAATGGATGAGGATTTCTCTTTGGTACTTCTACAGGATATAGCTAACATAATGTGGCAACATGGTGTTACCATGAAAAGTACATAACTACCTTTCGAAATAATTCAGAGATATGCTAACCACTGCTCCACACACATAGAATCTGTAAGCAGCCATCGATATCTGTGGCCTTCCTCGGTGGAAGGGCTACGGTGTTGTCTATACACATCATGCAGAGCTGATGACATTTTACCTGAACACATCCTTTCATTTTCCATGAGAGTGCTCCAGCAATATGCAATTGCCGTCCTGGGCAGAAACAACTGCTGTATTGACTAATTGGTGCATAGTAATACCAGAGCAAATGGGTGGTTTAAAAGGGTATCGGCAAAGGCTCTTTTATGTGGTAGGAACAGAGTCGTCAATTCTGGGAAAGACATTTCTGAAGGGGCCTGGGTTGAGGTGCCTGCTGAGCATGGAGTGTGGTGGAGCAGGCTGGTAATCTCACTGGGCATTACTGGTACAACATTACGAGAATAAGAATTTATTACTTTAAAATTTACAGTTGTGTTTTGTTCTCTGTGGTGGTGCCCATGCCAGTGGCAGTGCACCCAATGGCCTCAGAATGTGCTGACACTCTCTCTCAGTAATCCTCAGAAGACATCACCCCAGCAGTGTCCATTCACGAAAATACGGTGTCAGGTGGATAGCAGATCTCACTGGCAGCTAATACAGTCCATACAGCAGTCGTTTCTGCCCAGGATGACAACTGTGCATTGCTGGAGCACTGTCGTGGAAAATGAAAGTATGTGCTTGGGTAAAATGTCAATCTAATTTGTAACTTAAATATGTCTTGCGGTATTAAATTACTATCATAGTAGAGTTCTATTCATGTATTTTGATAATGTTGTATCTTGACGCTGTCTGTCCAGCTATGGCTGGTGAATGACATAGAATTGGTAATGAAAGGTAATAATAATAAAAAGTTAATAAAATGTTGACACCTCTGCATGATATGGATAGATAACACCATGACCCCACCATCAAGGAAGGCCACAGATATTGATGGCTACTTGCAGGTACTGGTTGCGGATAACAGGGGGTTAGCATACCTCCCAACTATTTTGAAAGGTGGATGGTGCATCAAACACCATCTGTTCAGCACAGTGAGCCAGAGGTAGAAGTCTCCAGGTTGGCAGCTCACAGCAACTGAGTACAGTAGACCAGACCAGAAAGGTGGCAGTTTCGAAGGTGGATGTCATATTGGTGAACAGTAGCAGCAGAGAACAGGTTCAGCCACATAGCAATTCGTAGGAAGACTCAGAAGCCTGAGTATTTATTATTATTGTTCAGCTGTGGCAATGGTGTTACGCCGTCTTCACCACCCCCTCTGTTTCACAAGAATGGCTTTCAATGTTTCAGCTTGTTTGCCTTTCCACCACATCAGCAGGCTGATTGGTATTCTACTGTAACTTTTACTCTCTCTTGCAAAATCAAGCTGTGCTGATAGAATGATGTCATGAATTCTCCTCACTGAGGACATGTTACTGAAATTACGATTCAGGCCTCGCACTTGTGGGAGGTGAGGCAATATCATCCAGGTATGCTCTGCTATTCACAATGTCAGCTTTCTGCCTGTTTGCCATTCTGATTGTGATGGGGTGTTGGCCTGGCTGGGTAATGGACAGGCTTCAGAAAATTTTACATTTCCCATCATACGTTTCTGCTGTGTAACGCATTCAAGTGAGGATCACATTAAATATTTCTGCTGATTGCACGTACTATCAAACCAAGTGCATCTGCGTGAAAAAGGTGGAACCTCAGACATCTTGAAATTCTTGCTTCAGGCACTTAAGTAGGACTGGTTACATATGTTATGATGGTACTAAAATTGCCCACAGTGTGGAAGCACCTAAGGTGTTCAGAAGGGGGGGGGGGTGCCTACAGCAATACATCAATATCACAAACAAGAATTGGTTTGACAATTCACAAAAAAATCAAACAATGTATAATAACCTCCACAAGAAATCATAGCTAGTTACTATCTAGTCCAAGGTAATGGTGTATCATATTGCCATCATCACATATGCATTGGAGTATTCAGAAGGAAATCATACAGCACACACAAAATAATACAGTAAATTGTGCTCATGTACTATGTGCTTACATCCCAACTAATCAGGCTATCCTCTTGAATGGTCTATGGAAGCAAACTGTGATGCAGTTATACTGAAATAATTCAAGAGGCGTCAACAAGCTTCTGCAATCCAACAACTATGTGAGTAGCAACTGACACAACTCAAATACTTCCACCTCTATCAGCAGCTGTAGGAACACAACACTGCTTGAAGAGGAGCCATAGGCACGGCACATCTGCTCCACTTTATGACTACAGTACTCTTTTTATGGCTTCAAACCAAGGAAAGGAATAAACAGTGACAAACTAGCCTGAAAACTTGCAGATAAGTAACAATTATCAAGAAAAAAGCAGTACATTACCAGGTAATGACAAAAGTAAAAATACTTACAGAAATTTTCAGGATAGTGTGTCAAAATATACAGTGCCTCAAGAACAAAGTGTTAGATTTAGAAATTGCTTTAAATAATTTCAATGAAGCCTCTTCTATTTGTTTACCTGCAAGAGTAATGGAATAAGTCTTGTAAGCAACTTTAAATTAGCAACTCATTACTGCCACGCTATTAGTAAAAGTGGTGACTGTGCATTTATACAAGAGCAGGATTATAGTTTAAAGCAAAAACAGAAGTGGACCATCTAAATACCGTAAAACATTTTGAATAATGTGCCAGAGGAATAAAAATTGGCCAAACTGAAAGTCAAAATTCCCTATAGGCCCCAGCAGAACAACAAATTTGTTATCTACCATGTTAGCTAATAGATTCACAAATGTAGAAAATCATGGCCCTAAGGCATTAAATGTAAACTCAGGCCTTTCATATCACAAGACCTGCCATTCGTATAAATTCTTCCATACATAAGCAAGTAAAATATAAATGAGAATATAAAAGGCACTTCTCTCAGAAAAAGTGAGTATTTTAATTCAAATGCTAGCAAAGTAAACATTATTTGCAAAACCAACTGATCAATCATTCAATGCATTTTCTAGTACTTCATGTCTCTATTTGAATTGTTTACCCCAAAAATCAATGTAATGCCAAGGAACAATATCCAATGGGTATCACCTGCTGTCAGAGCATCCAGTCATTCTCAAAAACATTTCAGTGAACTCGAAAAGGGAAACAACCATAAACACTTAACAGACTATTTTAAAACATACAAAGTAATTTTAGGGACAGCAAACAAATCAAAAGCTGTTTTGAGTGCAGAAAAAAATATAACAAATAAACAAAAATGTTAAGTCAAGTTCACATTGTTTTAAAGGATGAGCAGTGTGTTAATCGGAAATCTTACTCTAGGAAATTACATGAATGACTAATCCATAAATACTCTGGTCAGCGTGAGTAAAAATAGCCTTAGGAATGGTAGCTCTGTTTCAAGAGTACAAATTAATCAGATGTTTGAAGAATAAGGAAAACGATGAAGAATACCACGTCTTCAGCACCTGGTTCAGTCACAATAATGAAGAATGCCACGTTTTCAGTACGTGGTTCAGTCACAATAAAAAGTGCAAGTGTCATATCAGAACCACTCCAGCATATCGTAAATACAGGGTGTCTAGCTAAAGACAACGGGTCGGTAGGGCGCGTTTGCCGGCTGTTGCCGCTGCATTGCCGGTTGTCGCTATGCATTGTTCTCGGACACCAACACTTTCGGCACGTGTCCAGTACACTGTGCTCCTGAATGTACTGGTTTTTTCTTTAGAGTTTTTTGTCAAGTTTAAGCCCTTCACATATTGTTGCTAGACATCATTATTAGAACAGCGCCGTGCCAACAGGGTTGGAGGCGGGGGCAAGTTACGGTGTCTCCCCCCCCCCCCCCCCCCCCAAATTCATTTGGAATTTTATCTGATCTATAGGCAGAGCCAATGAATAAATTATGTTGCCGTCAAAAAATATGGGATCAATGATTTTGTTGGCAGCGGTTTTTGCTTTTGACTAAAGGCCGGTTCCCACTAGGGTTGCCGCGCGTCAAAACCGCGCGTCAGCGGCGTGGTTGCCATGGAAACGGCGTCAGCGGCAAGGCGCGGCGGGCTCTGCGTCGCGGTTTGGCCATGTCGAACCGCTTCCGCTGCCGCGTGACGCGCCCCAGGTGCGCGCCGCCAATCACAGAACGCGCTGAGCGTGACGTCAGGTACGCAACCCCGGGCCACAAGAACTTTCGCCGAACCGCTGGCGCGGACGCGGCGGCAGCTATGAAATACTTATCATCCGATTCCAAGGAAACTATTCGGTAGAAAAATTTGATTCTTGGGCATGTTACAGCCTGATATCTTCTCTCGATGAAGGGCCGAATTTCTTTCCGATATTCGTCGTGGTTACTTGCTGTATCGCATTTACGTAAACCTTTACACGAAATTTTAATGAGTGTGCAGAGGTAAAAACGCATTGCGTGGACTTTGCGTACAGTTCATTTTAGGTAATACATTATTGCGTATGAAATTTAGTCAACATATCGAAATTGTTTTTAAAGCTGAGAGCAGATCGATAGCTATCACCGTTCTCGAGATATTGAATGGTATGTCGGCGGACGGGCTGTGCGGTGACCGCGCGTGGGTCGCTCGCGACGCGACCGATACTTCGTCCTGCTCGTTGTAAACCATGTGGTTGTATCAACTGCAAATTTCGTAAACGGTTCAAGAAATCTAAAAGCGTTTTTTTGCAAACGATAACTTGTAAAAAGTCATGTATTTCGTCGCATGATAAATATCCAAAATCTGTTTATCTACCGAGATATGAAAGAAACTACAGTTTTTCAGAAGGGATAGATGATTTATTTTAAACAGCATTTAATAGCGTGTGGAATGAGAAGTTAAACAGAAACTAATTTGCTGGTATGTCATAACATGTAATTTGCTAAGTATCTACAGCTATTGATTATTTCCTTTGGTAAGTAACAAACGTTTTTTTTTTTTCTTTATCGAGTGTACTTTATTGGTTCAAGACGCGTTTCGCCTTTTACTTTAAGGCATTTTCGGTGGAATCTAGAATGATTCAGTTTTGTTTTAAATGCATAACTGATTACTTACAGTGAATCGAGTTTTTGGCGGACATATACGTTTCCCCTCACCTGGTCACATGCTGGAGGTTGAACTAAAACTTATATTATGGAACATAAGCACATTTTCATGTTCGCTCTTTTTTCTTCTGTCACTAGCTGTAGACATTTTACCGAAAACACTGATTTGAAGTCGTAACTACAGTGTGTTCACCTCATGCCCCTTCCTGTTTGGTTTGTTTATGTACATGTTGCCAACCTAAAGAATTATATGCTGAAATTGTTTGTTTATTTCTGTTCACCTTATATCTGTATATGTGTGGGGCTAGCCTGTGATAGTTATAGAAAGTTGAAAGTGAATGCAGTAGTTGTCAGACAGTGGTTGAAAGGTTTGGTGTTCAGCTGATTTCAGTTTTGGTTTAAATGTTTTGCGGAGGAGTGCATGGAAGACTAAATTCACTGCTTACATTAACAGATAAAATAGTAGAATAGCGTTTGAACAAATGATTATTATCAGAATACTATCACCCAACCCCTTTGTCCTCACTCTTTGATGCCTCATAATATGACCTGTCAACTTACTCCTCTTGTAGTCAAAGTTGTGCCGTAATTTCCTCTTCCTACTCTATTTAATTCCGTACCTCTTCTTTAGTTACACGATCCTCATATCTAATCCTCAGCATTCTTATTGATCACCACGTTTTGAAAGCGTCCATTGTCTTCTCGACAGAACTGTTCATCGCCCACGTTTCACTTACAAGACTGCACTCCACACAAATACCTTCGTAAAATAGTACCCAATCATTACAATTTATATTCCATGTGAACAAATTTTCTTTTTCAGAACGCTTTTCTTGCTATTCACAGTCTTCATTTTATATCGTCTCTACTTCTGCCTTCTCAATTACTGCTTCCCTTTCAAGTCATTGAAGTCTTAGAAATGCAGTTTGGTTTCTGTACAAGTTGTAGATAATCTTGTGTCCCTGTGTTTTATCGATGACATCTCCAGAGCTTCAAAGAATGTTTTAATTAAGATTGTCAAAACCTTTCTCTAAACATGCAAATGCTATAAACACAGATTCGCTGTTCTTCAGTGTGTCTACTTAGTTAAGTGGTAGGATCAGTATTGCCTTGCGTGTTCAGACATCTCACAGGAATCTAACATTCTACTTATGTTAGTTTGTACAACCTCTCCCCCTCTCCTGTCTACATATTCCTTCCACTATGTAGCCTTCTCTTATTTGCTTAGTTCTGGCTTGCCAAATGAGTTCTTGACAGTTGCTTCTCCTTTGAGCAAAGTTTTCTTTGTTCTTTCTCATTTTCATTCCCTTATGTTTTCCAAGTGCAAAATCACGTTGCAATTTTGGACTTTCTGTCAACGTCATGTTTAGACATTTCTATTTCCAATGGCCTACTTTATTTGCTGCATTTTTATATTTTTCCCTCTTGTCAGATTTAATATTTCACGTTTTATCTAACGATTTCTACTGTACCTTCTTCCCGTTCTCATACTCTGCTGCATTCACCACTTCTTCTATCAAAGATATCCATTCGTATTCTAGCGGATTCCTTCCTCTGTTTCAGTCAGTCGTTGCATTACGCTAAGTTCAAGATTATCGAAAAACTGTGGGTCTTGACTTATTCAAGTTCCATTTCTTTAATTTGCCACCGTTTACTGTCTCTTTAGTTGTAAACTGCAGCTCGTAACTAAGAAAGTATTGTAGGTTTGCGTCTGCACCGGGAAATGTCTTATAATTTAAAATCTGGTTTCGAAAACTTTGTTCCAAATATGTATTATTCTTCCATGATTCTTAAGCAATGTGCTAGATAGTGAACAATGATGAACGGTAGTCATGAAATCTGTTTATGGTGAAATGAGAAAACATGCATAATGGAATATGTGAAAGTGTACATTGTACAGAAAATGAAAAATTGGTATGTCTTCACCCAACTTCGTCTTTCCTCCATGTAGGTGTAAGATATAGTTTTTCAAACGCACCGGGAGTTTCAGTGGGTCCTGCCCCGTACCTCAGTGGCTGTCCGTCATTGGCTACCGCTAACGTCTGCCGCTTCCAGATGGGAACGCCAATTCCGCGAGCCGCCGCGTCAACGCGGAAAATGCTTACCGCTGCCGCTGCCGCACGCCGCGCTGCCGCGCTCTAGTGGGAACCGACCTTAAAGCATCTAACACCTACTACATTTTGTGCTCTCCGTTCGTCCCATTTTTCTGTCTGACTGCTAATGGGGGACAGCCTCTGCATGCACATGTAAAAAATTCTGCATAGCACTTCCGAACAGTAGTTTGAGATTTGTCGGGCCCTCAGGGCCGGCTATGTCGCTTACGCGGACTACAGAGTAGCCAGTGCGCCAAATTTGGGGGAGGAGCGCCAGATTTATGGCAGAAATCTTAACTGTAAAAAAATTGGTTTTGCTGTCCCTTTAGGTTGTTAACAAGTTATCCTCTGTACCTGTATGATAATATACTGTTCAAAACAAGTATTGCCTTAACCCTCATTACTAACTGCTCGGTTCCCCTTTATCTAAGTCCACACACGTTGGCAGACCTGTATGTGGTCAAAACTTTTTTTGATCATCACTTAAAACTTCCGGGCTGATAGGCCGTGATCGAAGTATAAAACACTCTCCTGACGTTTCGTCTCCGACTGCGGGAGACATCCTCGGAGGTAAAGCGGCGAACTGCGAAGAGAACTCGACGAAGTGCTGATTATATAGGCAGTACAGAGGGCGCCACAGTCGATCACGTGGCGTCGGCTATGAGATTGTCTCTGGTAATGCCAACATTCTCGATTGAAAGTAATCGATCGTCACGCTTGCGGTGCAACGCTGACATCCAAATTTTATCCAGTTTAACACCTTCGTCTTTCCTGTTAAAATTATTACGATGTTTATCAATCTCGATAGCCTCTCTATACAAGCGTGCATAATAATGCGGGGTTTTTGATATGACGCTCGTCTCGCTGAATTTTATTTCATGATCACCTTCCTGGTAAACATGTTCCGCTACGGCCGATTTATCCGTGTGACCCAGGCGGCAATTCCTCTTATGTTCAACAAGAGGGGTGTTCACACTTTTCTTTGTGGTACCGATGTAAACCTGTCCACAACTAAAAGGAATTTTATATACCCCCGGTGTAGCCAAAGGGTCTCGTGCATCTTTTGCCGACCTTAAAAATTCTTTTATTTTTCTGGTGGGTCTGAAAATAGGTTCCACCCCATGCTTGCCTAAAACTTTCCCAATGCGGTCTGTGACCTTACTAATGAACGGAAGAAAAACTTTGCCCTTGGACGACTGTTGTTCGTCGTTACTCCTGATTCTCTGCCTAGAGCGAAGTGCTCGATCTATATCCTTGCTAGAATAGCTATTATTCACGAACGTTGACCGTAGATGTTCAATCTCATCTTTTAAATAAACAGGTTCACAAAGTTTGTACGCCCTGTCTACCAAAGTTTTCATTACACCTCTTTTTTGTCTAGGGTGGTGGTTTGATTCTTTGTGTAGATAACGATCAGTATGTGTAGGCTTTCTATGCACCTTATGGCCCAACGTTCCGTCCCGTCGTTTAATCACAGACACATCCAGGAAGTTCAATTGCCCATTCCTTTCCGTCTCCATAGTAAATTGGATTTTCGGATTAACGCTGTTTAAATGTGTCAGGAAGGCATCCAACTCCTCTGCTCCGTGTGTCCATACTACGAACGTGTCATCGACGTAGCGATACCATCTGGCTGGTCTCTTACTGGCAGTCTGCAACGCCCGTTGTTCAAAAGTCTCCATAAATAAGTTAGCCACAGCAGGACTGAGAGGACTGCCCATAGCCACCCCGTCAATCTGTTCATAAAAATCATTATTGTATTGAAAGTAGGTTGTGGTGAGGCAGTGTCGGAATAATGTCACAATATCGGTAGGAAAGACGAAGGTGTTAAACTGGATAAAATTTGGATGTCAGCGTTGCACCGCAAGCGTGACGATCGATTACTTTCAATCGAGAATGTTGGCATTACCAGAGACAATCTCATAGCCGACGCCACGTGATCGACTGTGGCGCCCTCTGTACTGCCTATATAATCAGCGCTTCGTCGAGTTCTCTTCGCAGTTCGCCGCTTTACCTCCGAGGATGTCTCCCGCAGTCGGAGACGAAACGTCAGGAGAGTGTTTTATACTTCGACCACGGCCTATCAGCCCGGAAGTTTTAAGTGAAGACAATACCGGCCGTGAAAGCTTACATTGTATTTTTTTTTGATCAGTTTAGTCTTGCAGGCACAAGCAACGTGCGGACCTGTCGAAAATGACTTAACACCAGCCAACAGTGATCGAACAGCAGTCAATACTTGTTACGGGGTAAAGTCGAGCGCTGGCACGCCAGTTGGGAACGATAGAAAAGACATCAGCAGCGGCCTCTATGTGAAGACATAAACGGCGCGCCACTCCTCTCGGCCCAGTTCAACAGTAGTTTCGAGACTAGTGACTTGTATAGCAGCGACTTAGAATTTTTATACTGAACATTGCTTATTTCGTATGTTGTGCTTTGCTCGCGACACATTTGTGTAACACAAAGTTAAGTATTGTATTTTTCATTTTATAATAAAACTCATTAATACGATTTGTTTGAGTGTTGCCTAGGTTTTCTAGACACCCTATAATCAACGACGAGGCCGGATTTAACAGTACGCGCCTGACCTGGCTGGCAACTACGGCAATATCCGCCGCACTCTACGAATAATCCGACATTTAAGAAAATAAAAACAACGTGATAACCTAAATGTGAGGAGAGGCAGTATTCTAACACCGCCCTCCCCTTTTCCCTTCTCTTCCCACCCGCCTTCACGCCGTAGCTGCATACCGACGCACTGTTGCTCTGGTAACGAACGTGAAACGTGTACGGTGTAGGCACTGATTTTTCTCCAATTTTCTATACAGAGAAAAAGACACGCACGTTTGATTTGCAGTTTCGGGGTCATATGAGTGAACATTCATGGTGAAAGGTGTGTAATTATTTTATGTTATTTATTTGCCATAAACCTCCTAGCTTAATATTGATTGTTCTTAGTAGTTTATTGAAGAACGTAAATGTAATTATATTCCCACACTTCCCAGTGAGACTTTCATGGGAAGGGGGGAGGGGAGCTGAGCTGAGCTGTGCTGTACCCGAAACTATTTGCAAAAAGACGTCAGTTATTTCCGATATAGTGGAAGTGATGTTGAGTTAAAGGGAACATAAAATCTCACTGCAAAAGCAACAAAACAGTGCCTGAAGCTACACTGGAACACTTAGATTTCACTGGACTATCCGTATCGGTGGCAAACAGGTCGACCCCAAGGATTCAAGCCGGAAAAAGCGAAGAAATGTTCCAGAAATAATTAACAACGGTCGGTGAATAAGCATTCCCTACCACTACAACAAAACAAATACAGGTTCAGTCAACAACGGTGTCGATAATCGCTGTGTAACAATTTAAGTGAAACTTGTACAGAAAGGCGCAAATCACGTACGTATAACATTGTATGGAGAACTAACATGGAGTGATTCTTTTTAAATTGCAAGAAAACTAGTATTTGAACGCATGCGTTCCAGCTAGGTGTAGTATTGCAAGGAAATCCCTCTACAGCCCATTGCAGCTTGTCCTGAAATTAGGCATCATGACAATGTATTCAGATCATCCTTTAATTCCACAGCAAGATAAAATCCACTCCTCTTGCAGGATCATAAAAGTGAGCCGTATGTTCCGAAACATTACTATATTAGCAAGTTATGACGTTCATAGTTCATGACATGCACTACATTCACATTTCAGCACGAAAATTGTAATTAATTTGACTAGTTACAAATATCCCCCCCTTGTGTACCTCATAGTAATATATAATATATTCATGACTTACACAGGCTGCTTTGTTTAGGGACCACTTTTCTCATAGTCATACGAGAGTAGTTACGCAATGCACCCAATCAGTCGTGGCAATTCCTTAAACAATGTCTTTCTCGCTAAAAACAGCCCTAAGTTTACTAAGGCATTTTAAATAATTTTACCCTGAAGTATAGTACGCACCGATTTGTTATGCAGACCCATTATCGCAATGGACGCCATATTCTTGTTGCAGACAGGTCGTGGAAAACTTTCTCGCCCTGCAACACAAAAGAACCGAAGCGGAAACCGAGTTTTCACTCACATGGATCATTGTTTTATATAAATGAAACAAAGCTACAACCTTTTCTGAAATTAGTTTGTTCGGAAAACGTTTTATCATTTCCACCTAAAAATTAAGAAAATACCGTTTTTGGATTCTCATAGGGTTTTTCTTTTCGCGATCCAAAGTTTCTCAAGTGATTTCATAAAAAAAATGATATATTATAGCCGAACATTCGTGCTTGGGAGCGAACTGGCTACCTTCTCGTTGTTAGAGTTTTTACGATGTTTATAAATGAAGTACCCTAACTCATTGAACGTAATTTGAAGAATTTGCAGTGAAGAGCGACCTCACTGGCTATTTCACGTTTTGTGCACTTCAGGTTATGAAGTGCTCCATACCAACTGAAGCTAACGTACCCAAGCAATTTTTCATCTTGGTAGGAAAGCTGTGTCTTGCTAGTGACGAGGAAATGGATTGTATGTGTTGGTAATGCGTCGTACGTGATAGGTTTCTGCACAGTGTGGTGTGACAAGTCAGTATACAAATATTTCAAGATACTGAAACAAGATTTTCAGCAAATAATTGTACGCAAAGAGATTAGTTGTTCTCTGCACAATAAATACTGAGATGTTTTTATCTATCATAACTTGGAAGTATGTTAATGACATTCGTTAGCGTATGAAAGGAAAATTACAGTGCTATAATGCAAGTCAATGTTTACAATAAAACTTGCCGCAAAAACAGCAGCAAGTAAAAACTATAGTCACATCCGGCAAGAAGCTTTTGATATACAGCGAATGCGCCTTCATTCTTGCCTGTTACAGCCATTCAGAAAAGCATTCGTACACAGAAAACGAGATTTGAGTTCTCTGTATTTCATACTAGTTTCATCACAAATATTAGATGTTACAGTACAAACGTTGCTCAGTTTACTTAAATTGGTTTAACAACTGAAAGTTGAATGTCAAATAAACACACAACTCAGTGCTTTACACGGCAGTTCATTTTTAAACAAATATGGTACTACACATTATCTTCACAGCTGAAAATATTTTGTGAGTTTCCTTCATATAAATCAACAGTCGCAATCGATTTGATGTGAATTGTGCAAGTTTCTGATGTTAATGTTCTTCCATTTACACCGCGATATTGCTTTAAGGTCTGATTTGCACCTTCGTTTGTAATTCAAAAAATGGTTCAAATGGATCTAAGCACTATGGGACTTGACATCTGAGGTCATCAGTCTCCTGGACTTAGAACTACTTAAACCTAACTAACCTAAGGACATCACACAGATCCATGCCCGAGGCAGGATTCGAAACTTTGGATGTACCAGAAGCGTGGTTCCGGACTGAAGCGCCTAGAACCGCTCGGCCACAGCAGCCGGCTCGTTTGTAATTCACTATGTAGATGTTCAATAATGTTTACCAATGATTCCTCTCATTTGCGACACATACAATTAGCGAGTTATAGCGTCATTTTTAAATTTCAGTTTCTGATATTTATATACGATGGTTACTATTTTATTGTTTTAGGTGTGGTACTGCACAACGTCACAGAAATCTATCAAGGAATTTTTTGGAGGTGGTATTAGCACTTCAAACATTTCAGATCATTTGTATAAGTGTTACAGATGACAGTAGGCAGTCTCAGTCTAATAGTAATAATGTTTGTCGAAGGTACTGACAAGAAAGCACGAGCATTGATACTGGTAAGCTAAATATTTTATGGTCAACTATGAGTGTTTCTTCCTATGCTTGTGCTGTTATACATTGCACTCACCATTAACATACTTTACTTGTTGAAAGCTATTTTTATGTTAGTGTGATGTGTGCGAGATACGTCATGTTGCACGTTTTTATCCTTAACGATTGCAGGTAGAGGCGATGGACATAAAATTGTGGCATAAAATTGTCAAAGCATGCAGACACCCCATTTTCACATGAAAACACAACGGGCTCTACTTCAAGTATACCTGTTTTTGAAACAAAATTTCACCCACCAGAGAAGCATAAATTTCCACGAAGGCATAGAAGTTCTTGTAAATTTGAATGGTTTGTGGCTTATCTGTGGCTATAGTACGAAAAAAAGTGACTGTTTTATGCTATGACTGCATTCTAAAATGGTTCAAATGGCTCTGAGCACTATGGGATATAACATAAAAGCACTATGGGACTTAAAATCTGAGATCATCAGTCCCCTAGACTTAGAACTACTTAAACCTGACTAACCGAAGGACATCACACACATCCATGCCCGAGGCAAGATTCGAACCTGCGACCGTAGCAGCAGCGCGGTTCCGGACTGAGGCGCCTAGAACCGCTCGATCACAGCGGCCGGCTGACTGCATTCTGTCCAACCACTTAGTGAACAATAGAAGACGACAGAAAGAGACGGCTATTCTTTAAGAAGGTTTCTGTAACGAAGAAAGCCACGAGTTTTTTTCATCGAGAGTCTCTCAATTATTCAGCAACCTGAAAATACACGCCTGCGATTGCCCAAGTTGCGCGACATTTGCTGACCGATCAGTAGAAAGGTGGAACCGCTTACTAGTAATTACCAGTTCACTCAGGTTTCTGGGTCCAACGGGAAACTCACTGAGAGATCATTAAACGTATCCGGGGAGCTCGTGGCACTTCGCAATGACAGGAAGAACGATGTGCCACAACTGGAGATACGGCTAAAAACTCCGTGACCTTTACTTGGCGCCAGCGATACAAAACAAAGAACTGGAAATTATGACTCACATGATCCAGCGAGAAATTGTACAGCAAATAAAAAATCCCTCATTATACGGAATTAAGGCAGATTCAACGACGAACGTGGCTGGCCAGGGGCACTTCGCTCTCTGTATGTTCTGTTGACACTGAGACGCTCAAAATAAAATAACTTTTTCTAGATTTATACAGTCCGCTGGACTCCAAGGCGTAACCGCAAGCAAATACCACTAAAGACATCCTTTTAAGACTGTCACTAGAAACTGTGTTTCTACGCGCCCACTATTTCGATGGTGCAGCTAATATGTCTGAGCGGAACAAAGGTGTGAAGGAAATCTCCTTCAATACCAGCCAAAGAGTTGTTACATCCACTGCAGCAATCGTTGTTTGGATTGCCACTGCAGGAAATTTCAAGTAGCTGTGATCCATTGTGTGACGTACTGGTAACTATGAAAAACGTCTCAAATATAATTCTGGAATTTGCAGATGTGCTACCATCTGGTGTCGATGAGTCGAATCCGAACCCAAAAGCTCAGTAACGGATTCCAATGCGCCCCACCCGATGGGGTGTAAGGGTGTAGCCGGCCGAAGTGGCCGAGCGGTTAAAGGCGCTACAGTCTGGAACCGCACGACCGGTACGGTCGCAGGTTCGAATCCTGCCTCGGGCATGGATGTGTGTGATGTCCTTTGGTTAGTTAGGTTTAATTAGTTCTAAGTTCTAGGGGACTTATTACCACAGCAGTTGAGTCCCATAGTGCTCAGAGCCATTTGAACCATTTGTAAGGGTGTAGGACACGTTTCAGGGAAAACTCATAGATCCAGAAAAACAGTGGCCAAAATATTGAACGTACCGAGCTCCGTTAGAGACGAAAGGAGGTCAGTCCTGCGGGGCTATGCGAAGGGGCTCGAAAAGTTTGAAACTATTTTTTACGTGACAGTAGCAACTGAAGTGTTTCGACTGTCTGAGGAACTGGCCAAATCCCTAGAGAACCCAAATTTTAATGCAGCCGGAGTGAAACGTCCTGCAGCGGTTCTAAAAGAAGCTCTAGTAAATCTTATGCCTACGGAAGCATTTGATATGCTATTAGAGAAATTCAAAGATTATTCTAAAAACCTAAATACGAGGGTTAGAACTTTAATAGTGGCAACTATTTATTTAGAGCTCGTACAAAATAGATACGTGTTTCAAAGTTTTACTGACCTTCACAGTAGTCACCAGCATCGTGTATAACCGCTGCCAGCGATGTGAAAGTCGTAGGATACGCTTAGCAGAGCCAGTCGTGTTGACAGTTCGAGCGGCGCGGTCTATTGCCCGACGAATTTGTAGCAGTTGTGAAGCGAACGCCGTGAAGTGTTTACTTCAGTTTAGAAATCGAGTTGAACTTACGAGAGCTTAAGTCAGGGAAGTGCAGTAGGTGGTACAGCACTTAGCAGCCCCATCAGTCAAACACATCAGTAACAGCTTGCACTGTACGTGCTTGAGTATTGTCCTGCAAAATGATCAGGTCCTGCAGAAAGCGTGATCACTTCTGTCTCTATGCTGTTCATTTTTAGAACACAACATACGACCAGCTTAGAGACAAGAAGTGATGCCACATCGCTGGCAACAGGTTATACATGCTGGTGACTACTTTGAAGGTGAGTAAAACTTTGAAACATGTATCTGTTTTGTACGAGCTGTAAATAAATAGTTGCCAGTGTTAAAGTTCCAACACTCGTATGAAAGACTCAAATATGTCACGACCAAGAAAAAATCCAGCGAAATTGCTACACACAGAAGCCCCGTCTGTTCCCAAAGAATTCTCAAGAACGAAAATCTAGGAAATATTTGCTTGAAATTCTTGATCTTCTGAATGAGGTTGACAGAAAATTTAACCAAGAGGATCTAAATAGACTGTCCCATCTTGAAGATATACTTATGACGTCCTCCCAAACACATCCTTCATCCACACGACATTTGGAAGAATTGTTTGGAATACATACAACAGAGTTTAACCTGGACGGCCATGTACAGCTCGAAATGCTGCGAAGCATTATGACTGGTGCACAACCATGTAATGTATCCTCTACTCGAAGAAAACTGGTAGGGTTAAACATCTCCTTCAGGAAATTATCCGGCTCATGATTCTGACAGTTCCAGCATCGACAGCATCGTCTGAGAGATCATCCAGCTCCTTGAGGCAACTTAAAACTTTCCTCGGATCAACAATGACTCAGTCGAGACTCACCCACCTACTCCTCCTCCATGTTCTTCGCGAGAGGGTTGTATAAATTAATCTTATGGATGTCATGAAAAAATTTGTTTCCCGAACTGTCGAAACGAAAACTACGTTTAGAAATTGTACGTCAAATGTTTTAGTCTAACTAAAAACAAAATAAATGTCTTCTCCTTTTTCAAACAAATTATGTTTCTCTTTTTTTAATTATGATGTGATGCACAGTGTTTGTAAAATAGTAATATTAACAAACGGTTTCTCTCTGGGCGGTTTATATTGCAGTCTATAGTAAATATGAGTTCCTTTCCGTAAATGGTCTCAAAACAAAGCAGGACCAATGTCTTCCCAGATAAATGATGTCTATTTTAAAAATTAAATCAACGAAATTCTTTTCAAGAGTACGACCTATAAAACTGGGTCCATATTATTACTAAAGAGTTGTTTGTTTTTTCAGAACACCGTAGCACTGATTACGTAACACACCTTTCCACACTATCAGTAGGCATGTATTCTTAACGGTTTTGCTGAAAAACTAAATCAGTAAATGGTTTTGCTTGCCCCCCCTCCCCCTCTACCTCCTCGCCCTACAAAGAAATAAATGGTATGCCACTGTGTTCGGGTGTTTTGAGTTTCCTGTAGTTTTCATTCTGTATGGCACACAGGAAAGATCGACGAGTGTTTCTTGTGTTGCACTATGCAAAAACAGAATCGTTTGTGGAATATCGGCCTGAATTCATACGAAAATTTCCCGGTGTGCATGTTCCCAATGATTCGACGAGACGCATACTAGTGAAGAAATTTCGAGAGACTGGATCTGCATTACACCAACTAACAAGGGGAGGCCGCCAATTATGAAATTCAGATTCGTTTCATACTACGCATAATAAAAGCTCATGGCCAGAGGTGTAATATGGCGAAGCACCAAGATGCACTTTTCAGCCGTTGTCGAGAAAATCGACAGTTAAAAGAAACCGTTGTGGTGAAATACTCTCTACGATTACTAATTTTCTACAGCGTCCTGGCGCAGCGGTAAGCGCTCGCATTCGTAATCCGAAGGTCGCCGGATCGAATCTCGCGCAATGCAATTTTTTTTATTATTTGTTTTTTCTAATTCAAATACACACACATATATATAATTCCCGCAATCAGTTGCAACAATTATGCATATAATAAGTTGTTGAAAGTCGTTTGTCGTGGAAAAATAATACTTGACATAAAACACAATATCACAAATAATATTCAAGTGGATACAATATATATATATTTATTTATTTATTAATCGTAGAGAGTATTTCACTGCAACGGTTTCTTTTAACTGTCGATTTTCTCGACAACGGCTGAGAAGTGCAACTTGGTGCTTTGCCCCATTACACCTCTGGCCATGAGCTTTTATTATGCGCAGTATGAAACGAATCTGAATTTCACAATTGGCGGCCTCCCCTTGTAAGACCCAGAGAACCTTGTGTTTTAACTGGTAATAAATTAGATGGGATAGGGAGACCTAGAAAGAAGTCTGAGAAAATCTCTGCGCCGTTTGGCACTTCGGACTGATGTGTCGAGAGCATCTGCTCACAGAGCTGTGCACAAACTGAAACTGAAAACATACAAGCCGACCGGAGTGCCCGAGCGGTTGTAGGCGCTACAGTCTGGAACCGCGCGACCGCTACGGTCGCAGGTTCCAATCCTGCCTCGGGCATGACTGTGTGATGTCCTTAGGTTAGTTAGGTTTAAGTAGTTCTAAGATCTAGGGGACTGATGACCTAAGAAGTTAAGTCCCATAGTGCTCAGAGCCATTTTTTTTTTTTGAAAACATACAAAAAAACGGCAACGCATCAGCTGTGTTTTGCTCGACGTCGTTATTGCAACTGACTGTTACAGTCTGTGCACGATGTGAAAGTTGAGCTTGAAATGCTCTTTTTTTCTGATGAAGCACGGTAGCATTTGTTAGGTTACGTAAATTCTCAGAACAATCGACGATGGAGCTCTAAAAATCCTCATGAATTACATGAGCAACCTCTGCGTGATGTGATAGGAGTGTGGTGTGCAACTATTGCGAGGCGAATTATTGGACCAATCTTTTTCTGCGAAACAATACTGTCTGACAGGTACGTGAACAATGTGCTGCATCACTTTTTCGATAACTAACACCTAACGAAAAGCTTTACGGTTATTTCATGCAGGACTATGCAAGACCACACATCGCCAACGCTTCTACGACAGCAATACAAAGTGTTTTTTATGATAGGATAGTTGACTGGCCTCCTTGTTCTCCAGATCTAAATACGTTTGATCTTTATCATTGGGGATCTTAAAAGGTTTAATTAGTTCTAAGTTCTAGGGTACTAATGACCTCAGCAGTTGAGTCCCATAGTGCTCAGAGCCATTTGAACCTTCCGCAAATTGGTGCAGATTTCAATGGTGGGCCATCAACAAGTGTCAGCGTGCGAACCATTCAACGAAGCATCATCAATATGGGTTTTTGAAGCCGAAGGCCCACTCGTCTATCCTTGATGACTGTACGACACAAGGCTTTGCGTCCCACCTGGGCCCGTCAACACCAACACTGGACTTTTCGCGACTGGAAACATGTTGCCTGGTCAGACGAGTCTCGTTTCAAATTGTATTGAGCGGGAGGACGTGTACAGGTATGGAGACAACCTCATGAATCCACGGACCCGGCATGTCAGCAGGGGAGCTGATCAAGCTGGTGGAGGCTCTGTAATGGTGCGGGGCATGTGCAATTGGAGTGATAAGGGATCCTGATACGTCTAGATACACTCTGACAGGTGACACGTACCTAAGCATCCTGTCTGATCGCCTGCATCCATTCCTGTCTATTGTGCATTCCGACAGGTTTGGGAAATTCCAGCATGACAGTGCGACACCCCACAATTCAGAATTTGCTACAGAGTGGCTCCAGGAGCACTGTTTTGAGTTTAAACACTTCTGCTGACCACCAAACTCCCCGGACATGAACGTTATTCAACATATCTGGGATGCCTTGCAACGTGCTGTTCGGAAGAGATCTCCACCCTTTCGTACTCTTACGGATTTATGGACAGCCCTGCACGACTCATGGTGTCAATTCCCTCCAGCACTACTTCCGACATTAGCCGAGTTCACGTAACTTTCTTGTTGTGGCACTTTTGCGTGTTCGCGGGGGCTCTACACGATATTAGGCAGGTGTACCAGTTTCTTTGGCTCTTCAGTTTATATATACATAAAGAGGGAAATTACAGACCAATAGCTTTAACTGTATTTTAAAAAGTAACGGACAATTATGAAACATAAGACATTGAATTTGTCAAGGAAATTAGTAATTTTGTGTGTAAACCAACACGGTTTTGACAATGGCTTGAGTGCAGAATCAGGTATTACTCGTTAATTGAAAATATTGTAATGCGATAAGACAGGAACAACAGTACAACAGGAATAAATGCTGACTAGTCGAAGGCATCCGATACTGTCCAGCATGATATCTTGCTAGACAAATTAGAAGCTATTGGTATACGAGGAGTTGCGGAACAATGATTTGTCTTATTCCCATAATAGGAGACAGGCAGAAGAAATTACCTCAGCCAACATTAAGATGAAAAGTATAGCTTACATATCTGATTTTCAAAAATTACCAATTGGGAGACCACAGGGAAGTGTTCTAAGTCCTTACTGATGATACAAATATTGTTAGAACTTATGTAAACGAAGTCTTGCCAACACCTGAACTAGAGTTTTGGAATGTTTAGAAAACTGGTTTGAAATGAACAGTCACAGAATGACACGGACCTCAGAATAAAAAATAAAGAAGTTGAGAGTGTAGCTGTCAAAAATATTTTAGGTGTGCACATAGAAGAAAATTTAGACTGGAAACGTCACATCCACTAGCTTGATAACTTAAGTTCTGCTTTCTTTGCGTAATGTCTAAGTAGTATTGCGCCTTGTAGACGTTGTAGCAAAATTGTCTACTTTGCTTACATTGATTCTGTTATTACCTACAGCCTGACTTTCTGGGGTCTTAATATGACAAACCTAAAAAAAAAAAAAAAAAAAATCTTCACACTACAAAAACGCGCTTTTAGAACAGTTACCAACAGTTTAAAACTAACACACTTTAACACGTGCCTTTAAGATACAGCACAGTCAGTCTTGATTATCTGCTTTGGGCTGTCTTTACAAGACACGACGTGTTAGTGGTCTAAAAACTTGTAGCATTTCACTCGATGATGGTGTGAAAGCCAAAATCTAGATCCTACAGAAGAAGGCGACGGTAATACACAGTCAAATGGAGGTGTATTCTTTCAAAAAATGCTGTATGTCGCTCAGCACCATAGAAAAGCTTTCAACATCTAATTTTTCTACCTTTACCATGCCTCTTTATCCCCCAGGAGGCCGGCAGCTCTTCTGCGGGTGTGCGTAGGGTATTGCGTAGGCGCGCGCGCTCCTGTATATCTGTTTATGCTGTGTTTTTTCTGACAAAATGTACATTGTCTCTAGATGAATATACTGCTACTACTACTATAATTGCCCTATATATATATATATATATATATATATATATATATATATATATATATACTCCTGGAAATGGAAAAAAGAACACATTGACACCGGTGTGTCAGACCCACCATACTTGCTCCGGACACTGCGAGAGGGCTGTACAAGCAATGATCACACGCACGGCACAGCGGACACACCAGGAACCGCGGTGTTGGCCGTCGAATGGCGCTAGCTGCGCAGCATTTGTGCACCGCCGCCGTCAGTGTCAGCCAGTTTGCCGTGGCATACGGAGCTCCATCGCAGTCTTTAACACTGGTAGCATGCCGCGACAGCGTGGACGTGAATCGTATGTGCAGTTGACGGACTTTGAGCGAGGGCGTATAGTGGGCATGCGGGAGGCCGGGTGGACGTACCGCCGAATTGCTCAACACGTGGGGCGTGAGGTCTCCACAGTACATCGATGTTGTCGCCAGTGGTCGGCGGAAGGTGCACGTGCCCGTCGACCTGGGACCGGACCGCAGCGACGCACGGATGCACGCCAAGACCGTAGGATCCTACGCAGTGCCGTAGGGGACCGCACCGCCACTTCCCAGCAAATTAGGGACACTGTTGCTCCTGGGGTATCGGCGAGGACCATTCGCAACCGTCTCCATGAAGCTGGGCTACGGTCCCGCACACCGTTAGGCCGTCTTCCGCTCACGCCCCAACATCGTGCAGCCCGCCTCCAGTGGTGTCGCGACAGGCGTGAATGGAGGGACGAATGGAGACGTGTCGTCTTCAGCGATGAGAGTCGCTTCTGCCTTGGTGCCAATGATGGTCGTATGCGTGTTTGGCGCCGTGCAGGTGAGCGCCACAATCAGGACTGCATACGACCGAGGCACACAGGGCCAACACCCGGCATCATGGTGTGGGGAGCGATCTCCTACACTGGCCGTACACCACTGGTGATCGTCGAGGGGACACTGAATAGTGCACGGTACATCCAAACCGTCATCGAACCCATCGTTCTACCATTCCTAGACCGGCAAGGGAACTTGCTGTTCCAACAGGACAATGCACATCCGCATGAATCCCGTGCCACCCAACGTGCTCTAGAAGGTGTAAGTCAACTACCCTGGGCAGCAAGATCTCCGGATCTGTCCCCTATAGAGCATGTTTGGGACTGGATGAAGCGTCGTCTCACGCGGTCTGCACGTCCAGCACGAACACTGGTCCAACTGAGGCGCCAGGTGGAAATGGCATGGCAAGCCGTTCCACAGGACTACATCCAGCATCTCTACGATCGTCTCCATGGGAGAATAGCAGCCTGCATTGCTGCGAAAGGTGGATATACACTGTACTAGTGCCGACATTGTGCATGCTCTGTTGCCTGTGTCTATGTGCCTGTGGTTCTGTCAGTGTGATCATGTGATGTATCTGACCCCAGGAATGTGTCAATAAAGTTTCCCCTTCCTGGGACAATGAATTCACGGTCTTCTTATTTCAATTTCCAGGAGTGTATATATACAGGGTGTTTCAAAAATGACCGGTATATTTGAAACGGCAATAAAAACTAAACGAGCAGCGATAGAAATACACCGTTTGTTGCAATATGCTTGGGACAACAGTACATTTTCAGGCAGACAAACTTTCGAAATTACAGTAGTTACAATTTTCAACAACAGATGGCGCTGCGGTCTGGGAAACTCTATAGTACGATATTTTCCACATATCCACCATGCGTAGCAATAATATGGCGTAGTCTCTGAATGAAATTACCCGAAACCTTTGACAACGTGTCTGGCGGAATGGCTTCACATGCAGATGAGATGTACTGCTTCAGCTGTTCAATTGTATCTGGATTCTGGCGGTACACCTGGTCTTTCAAGTGTCCCCACAGAAAGAAGTCACAGGGGTTCATGTCTGGCGAATAGGGAGGCCAATCCACGCCGCCTCCTGTATGTTTCGGATAGCCCAAAGCAATCACACGATCATCGAAATATTCATTCAGGAAATTAAAGACGTCGGCCGTGCGATGTGGCCGGGCACCATCTTGCATAAACCACGAGGTGTTCGCAGGGTCGTCTAAGGCAGTTTGTACCGCCACAAATTCACGAAGAATGTCCAGATAGCGTGATGCAGTAATCGTTTCGGATCTGAAAAATGGGCCAATGATCCCTTTGGAAGAAATGGCGGCCCAGACCAGTACTTTTTGAGGATGCAGGGACGATGGGACTGCAACATGGGGCTTTTTGGTTCCCCACATGCGCCAGTTCTGTTTATTGACGAAGCCGTCCAGGTAAAAATAAGCTTCGTCAGTAAACCAAATGCTGCCCACATGCATATTGCCGTCATCAATTCTGTGCAATATATCGTTAGCGAATGTCTCTCGTGCAGCAATGGTAGCGGCGCTGAGGGGTTGCCGCGTTTGAATTTTGTATGGATAGAGGTGTAAACTCTGGCGCATGAGATGATACGTGGACGTTGGCGTCATTTGGACTGCAGCTGCAACACGGCGAACGGAAACCCGAGGCCGCTGTTGGATCACCTGCTGCACTAGCTGCGCGTTGCCCTCTGTGGTTGCCGTACGCGGTCGCCCTACCTTTCCAGCACGTTCATCCGTCACGTTCCCAGTCCGTTGAAATTTTTCAAACAGATCCTTTATTGTATCGCTTTTCGGTCCTTTGGTTACATTAAACCTCCGTTGAAAACTTCGTCTTGTTGCAACAACACTGTTTTCTAGGCGGTGGAATTCCAACACCAGAAAAATCCTCTGTTCTAAGGAATAAACCATGTTGTCTACAGCACACTTGCACGTTGTGAACAGCACACGCTTACAGCAGAAAGACGACGTACAGAATGGCGCACCCACAGACTGCGTTGTCTTCTATATCGTTCACATCACTTGCAGCGCCATCTGTTGTTGAAAATTGTAACTACTGTAATTTCGAAAGTTTGTCCGCCTGAAAATGTACTGTTGTCCCAAGCATATTGCAACAAACGGTGTATTTCTATCGCTGCTCGTTTAGTTTTTATTGCCGTTTCAAATATACCGGTTATTTTTGAAACACCCTGTATGTATGTGTGTATATATATATATATATAATCCCGCGAGCACGCAGAGGTGCCGCAACACGACGTGGCATGGACTCGACTGACGTCTGAAGTAATGCTCGAGGCAACTGACACCTTGGATCCTGCACGGCTGTCCAGAAATTCGTAGGAGTACAAGAGGGTGGAGATCTCTTCGGAACAGCACGTTGCAACGCAACACATATATCCTCAGTAATGTTCATGTCTGAGGAGTTTGGTGGCCAGCGGAATTGTTTTCCTGGAGCCAGTCTGTAGCAATTCTGTAAGTGTGGGGTGTCGCATTGTCCTGCTGGAATTACCTAAGTCTATCGGAATGCACAATGGACACGAAGGGATCCAGGTGATCAGACACAATGCTTATGTACGTATGTCGTATGTAGACGAGTCGTATGTAGACGTATCAGAGGTCCCATATCACACCAACTGCATACGACTCAGACCATTACAGATCCTCCACCAGGCTGAACAGTTCCCTGCTGACATGCAGAGTTCATGGATTCATGAGGTTGTCTCCATGCCCGTACACGTCCATCCACTCTATACAATTTGAAACGAGACTCGTCTGACCAGGCAACATGTTTCGAGTAATCAACAGTCCAGTGTCGGTGTTGACGGGTCCAGGCGAGGCGTAAAGCTTTGTGTCGTGCAGTCATCAAGGGTGCACGAGTGAGCCTTCGGTTCCGAAATCCCATATCGATGATGTTTCGTTGAATGTTTCGCACGCTGACACTTGTTGATGGCCCAGCATTTAAATCTTCAGCAGTTTGCGGAAGGGTTGCACTTCTGTCACGTTGAACGATTCTCTTCATTCGTCGTTGGTCCCGTTCTTGCAGGATCTTTTTCCGGCCGCAGCGATGTCGGAGATTTTATGTATTACAGGATTCCTGATATTCACGGTACACTGGTGAAATGGTCGTACCGGAAAATCCCCACTTCATCCCTCGGAGATGCTGTGCCCCATCGCTCGTGCGCCGACTAGAACACCACGTTCAAACTGGCTTAAGTCTTGATAGCCTGCCATTGCAGCAGCAGTAACCGATCTAACTACTGCGCCAGACACTTGTCGTCTTATATAGGCGTTGCCGAATGCAGCGCCACAGTCTGCCTGTTTATATGACTCTGTATTTGAAAACGCATGCCTATAGTAGTTCATATGCATCAGAGGAAGTTCAAGTAGGGACCCCTTTTTGCTACCACAACTGGCTAGCTGACCATTGTTGGTACGAATTTAGAAGAAGTCCAAGCGGAAATAACAATGCTCATTGACGACAGAAAATCGTACAGTTATCAGTATCGACGGAAGGAACAGTTCGGCAGTAAGCAGTCCGTATTACAATACATTTTTCTTAGTTAAGTACTAGGTGGCAGTTAGTGCCAACAGAATGAAGACGAAAGTGAGGTTTCACCTTTTCAAATAGGAAAATTGGCAAGCCAAATATGGTGGTTTTAAAATGGTAACTGGTTTCGCTGGGTAATTTTACTGCCACTTTTTTGTCGTTTCATCATTTGCGGGGACACATAGTGAGATTATGGAAGCGTGTTTGTGAAACGTTAGCGATGTAAGACACCACTGGCTAAAGACAGAATAATAAATGTAGTACACGATACGAAGTTGTTCTACCACGATCGTGGAATATAAAAATCTGTAAAGCAGAGCCTCGTAGCTTTTTCAAACTACAGCTGCGCTCTCGTTTAGCAGTTGTAAGCAGCTTAGCAGTGGACAGCAGTGTACGTGGCTGAGTGGGACTCAGCAGCTGATGCCGCGGATTGCAACGCCCAGTGCAGAGTCCTTTCGGGGTGGCCTTCCAGCCGGAAGAGCAATAGCAGTAGAGGGAGAGACAAGTGGAAGTAAGTTACTGTGCTGCCTTTGTATCATCAGTAAGTCTGACAGATTCGATCCGAGTACAGATATAAGTACTAGCTCATATCACCTAAAAATCAGACAAAACGCTATAATTCATACTGAGTGGACTGGCCACTGCACCAAATTGCAGATTTTGCAGCGGGACAACAAAATACACATCATGAAACCGAAGCGGGACAAGGCAGTTAGTACCATTTAGTATTCTATAATTTTTTTATACCTACGTGAACGTGCAAATTTATAGGATGCGAGTGAAATATGACCACAGTCTTCCAATTACCCCAACAACCATCTGACGGAGAGAGTGGCAAGTTGACAATGCACTGAATAGGGGGGAATGCATCCTACTACATGTCATTAACTTGCCTGGGATAAGAAACTTCCTGGCAGATTAAAACTGTGTGCCCGACCGAGACTCGAACTCGGGACCTTTGCCTTTCGCGGGCAAGTGCTCTACCATCTGAGCTACCGAAGCACGACTCACGCCCGGTACTCACAGCTTTACTTCTGCCAGTATCTCGTCTCCTACCTTCCAAACTTTACAGAAGCTCTGCTGCGAACCCTGCAGGACTAGCACTCCTGAAAGAAAGGGTATTGCGGAGACATGGCTTAGCCACAGCCTGGGGGAGGTTTCCAGAATGAGATTTTCACTCTGCAGCGGAGTGTGCGCTGATATGAAACTTCCTGGCAGATTAAAACTGTGCACACTCCGCTGCAGAGTGAAAATCTCATTCTGGTTTGCCTGGGATAGTTGGAGTGTATTTTATACGAGGAATGGAACAGAAATAGGAATACTAGGAGGATCGAGGACACGAGTTTAATCATGGCGTCATTAACAGATGGTTGGGACAAATAGAACGTAAGGATGACTCCAGATGGGCAGGGTAGTTTCAGTGGTGTAACACATAGCGTCAACAGGAGGGCAGAAACAGTGGTAGCTCTGATAATGGACATCATTGCCGCCCAGGCCTCCTCAAACTTTTACCTTTGCGTTTACATACGACTGTGCACAATCGAGAAAGTTTCATATGGCTAGTGCACTCAAAACGAATTTGTTCTCAGTACAGTTCTGATATAATCCATGGACCTTGCCGTTGGTGGGGAGGTTTACGTGCCTCAGCGATACAAATAGCCGTACCGTAGGTGCAACAACGATGGAGGGGTATCTGTTGAGTGGCTGGAAGATCTCGTGGTTCCTGAAAAGGGGCAGCAGAATTTTCAGTAGTTGCAGGGGCAACAGTCTGGATAATTGACTGATCTGGCCTTGAAACGTCGACCAACACGACCTTGCTGTGCTGTTACTGCGAATGGCTGATAGCAAGGGGAAACTACAGCCGTAATTTTTCCTGAGAGCGTGCAGCTCTATTGTATGGTTAAATGATGATGACATTCTCTTGAGTAAAACTATTCCGGAGGTAAAATAGTCCCCGTTTCGTATATCTACTTAGGGGCATGTTGCTATCAGGAAAAACAAAACTGGCATTCCTCGGATCGGAGCATGGAATGTCAGATCCCTTAGTTGGGCAAGTAGGTTATAAAATTTAAAAAGTTTGGGAATTAGGGAAATTTGGTGGTAGCAGGAACAGGACTTATGATCAAGCGAACACAGGTTCATAAATACAAACAGGGATAAGGCAAGAGTAGGTTTAACAATGAAAAAAAAGGGGATGTGGGTAAGCTACCACGAACATCGTAGTGAACACACTATTGTAGCCAAGGTAGACATGAAGTCTGCAGCCACCACAGTAGTACAAGTTTATATGCCAACTAGCTCCGCAGATGGTTAAGAGAGACGATAATTGAATTAGTCATGGGGCACTGGAATTCGACAGTACGAAAAGGAAGAGAAGGAAAAGTAGTAGATGAATATGAATTGGGAGAAAGGAACAAAAGAGGAAGCTGCCTGGTAGAATTTTTCACAGAGCACAATTTAATTATCGCCAACACTTGGTTTAAGAATCATGAAAGAAAGTTGTGTTCATTCAAGAGACCTGAAGACACCGGAAGGTTTCAGATCGATCATATAATGCCAAGGAAGAAATTTGGAACCAGACCTTAAGTTGTAAGGTTTCAGAATAAATGAAGGTCAATTTCGCACCTTACATAAGAGTTGTATACATCTTAACGGGAAGCAGAATGACACCTAACTTACTTTGATGGTAATGAGCAGATTTGCCTATAAGTATGTAATGCAAAAGGGATGATAATCGATGGTGTTAATACACCACTGCTATATAATGCATGCCAATGAGTAGAAGGTGAAACAAGCAATGAGAGGAAACGTTTTGTGTGGAAGCCAGCGTGGGCAGATATAGAGGCTGCATCCCGGGAGGGTTGCGTCCTGCGGTAGGTCAGCAACCAGACAGGTGACGCATACTGCAGGGAGAGTAACGGACCGCCAGAAGTAGGACAGAAAGAAGCTTTAGAAAACTGCATTTTGGAATTCCAATGGGATACGAGCAAAACCAGTGATGCATTCGATCACGTGAACTGCAAGTGGTACACACGTGATAGACACATGTAACTTTTTAGGTCTCTGGAGCAGACACAAAACGTCTGATTGGCGGAAACGCTCCGGGAAGGAGTAAAGTGTCGAGATTTCGACGCAGTTTAATGGTAGGACCCTTGCTATTGGTAGAGAGTTTGCACAAAATAAGAAGAATGCTCCTATTGGCCGAAAAAGGGTGTGACGTAGAGAACAAATGAACCCAGGTGGGGAGAGAGTTCAGCTAAAAGAAAGACGAGAGCGAAATTTTCGTGCACTCTTCTCCGAACTGGCGTCAAGTGCAGAATGGAGCGCATAACGCTCAGTACGAGGCAGAGGAGAAATGTGTGTGAACTCTGCACTCACAGTGGCTGACCTCCAGCTAGAATTTAGCTGTAGCATCGTTGGACTCCAACTGTGGAGAAACAAGCCAGCCAGTTAGTTAATTGTTCTTGCGAGAACTGAGAAGGCAATATAATATGCACGCTGCTCCAGACATGCGTGTGTGTATATCGCCATAGTCTGAGACTAGGGATGAGTTCATGTTTTCTCACATATTGAGAAACATAGGGAGAGTTTCTGCTGGAAAATTCATCAAAGGCTTGATTAGATTTTATAGGAATTTCAGTGGGTGAGAGCAGCCATGTAGACGACAACCCATTGCAGTTAAGGTAAATACCGCATGCAGAGACATAAACTCGTTGGTTTACCAGCTTGTGTCCACTGTAAACTCGAGCGACCTTGGGTAATCTTTTGCTTGACTTGTCACAAAACTAATCATCCTCCGTAGACTTGATTGTCATCCTAAAAGTAGCACCGAACTTTGAACTGGAATCGGATGATTTATCGTAGTACTGGCCAACAGCATACCGTAATAGTAAGAATAATTTTGTAAAGAAACTTCTAGTTAAAATTTAATGTTGTTGTGTTTAGGATTATTTAACTTTCTGAGAGCTACAATTTAATACTGTTGTGTTTAGGATTAATTCACTTTCAGAGGCTGAGATGCGTCGTTGTGACAACTGCCTTAACATTGTCACATTGTAAAGTGTGTAAAAGCGTGTATTTCCGTGACAAAATTACAATATTAAACAATGTCATTACAGCCTACACAGTTGTGTTCTGTCATGGAATAAGAAGCCACCTAATCATAGCCTTACAAAGTGGTAAGATATTTCCAGCGGCAGATGTGGGTTCTGACCACAATTTATTGCTTATGAACTGTAGATTAAAACAGAAGAAACTGCAAAAAGTTAGGAATTCAAGGAGATGGAACCTGGATACAGGGAAAGAACCAGAGGTTGTAGTGAGTTTCAGAGAGAGCATTAGGGAACTACTGACAAGAACAGGGAAAAGCAATACAGTAGAACAAGAATCGGTAACTTTGAGAGACTGAGTAGCGAAGGCAGCAGAGGATCAAGTACGTAAAAGGATGAGGGCTAGTAGAAATCCTTGGGTAACACAAGAGATTTTGAATTTAACTGACGAAAGGAGAAAATATAAAGACGCAGTAAATCAATAGGTGAAAGGGAATACAAACGTCTAAAAAAATGAAATTGACAGGAAGTGCAAAATGGTTAGAGGACTAATGTAAGTATTTAAAGCATATGTCACTAGGGGAAAGACTGATGCCGCCTACAGGAAAACTAGAGAGACCTCAGGAGAAAAGAGAACCACCTGCATGAATGTCAAACTCAGATGGAAACCAGTCCTAAGCAAAGAAGGGAAAGCAGAAAGATGGAACAGTATATATAGGGTCTATACGAGGGAAATGAATTTGAAGGCTATATTATGGAAATGGAAGAGAACGTAGATGAAGATGAGATTGGAAGTATTTTATTGGGTGAAGAATTTGCTAGAGCACTGAAAGATCTAAGGTGAAACAAGGCCGCAGGAGTAGACAACATTCCATTAGAACTACTGATAGCCTTGGGAGAGCCAGCCCTGACAAAACTCTACCATCTGGTGAGCAAGATGTATGAGACAGGCGAAATACCCCCAGACTTCTAAAAGAATATAATAATTCCAATTCCAAAGAATACAGGTGCTGGCTGGTTTGAATATTACATAATGGAAAAGCTGGTAGAAGCCGACGTCGAGGAAGATCAGTTTGGATTCTTGAGAAATGTAGTAACATGGGAGGCAATACTGATCTTACGACTTATCTTGGAAGATAGGTTAAGAAAAGCAAACCTATGTTTACATCATTTGTAGACTTAGAGAAAATTTTTGACCATTTTGACTGGAATACTCTTTTTCAAATTCCAAAGGTGGCAGGTGTAAAATACAGGGCGCACAAGGCTATTTACAATTTGTACAGAAACCACATGGCAGTTATAGGAGTCGAGGGGCATGAAAGGGAAGCTCTGTTTGAGAAGGTGGTAGCCTATCCCCGATGTTATTCAAAATGAACTTGAGAAAGCAGTAAAGGAGTAGGGAGAAGAAATAAAAATTTTGAGGTTTTCTGATGACACTCTGATTCTGTTAGAGACAGCAAAGGACATGGAAGAGCTGTTGAACGGAATGTCTTGAATGGAGGACATAAGATGAACATCAACAAAAGCAAAATAAGGATAACGAATTATATCATGTGATGCTAAGTCGAATGAAATCAGGTGATGCTAAGGGAATCAGCTTAGGAAACGAGACACTTAAAGTAGCAGATGAATTTTGCTATTTGGGCAGCAAAGTAACTGATTGTCGTCGAAGTAGAGAGGATATAAAATATTGACTGGAAATGGCAAGAGAAGCTTTTCTGAAGAAGAGAAATTTGTTAACATCCAGTATAGATTTAAGTGTTAGGAAGTCTTTTCTGCAAGCATTTGTACGGAGTGTAGGCATGTATGCAAGTGAAACACGGACGACAAACAGTTTAGACAAGGAGAGAATAGAAGATTTTGAAATATGATGCTACAGAAGAGTGCTGGAGGTTACATAGGTAGATCAGGTAAGTGATGAGGCGGTACTGAACAGGATTGGGGAGAAAAGAAATTTGTGGCACAACCTGACTAGAAGAAGGGATCGGTTGGTGTGACACATTATGAGACATCAACCGATCATCAGTTTAGCACTGGAGGGAAGCGGTGGAAGTAAAACTCGTAGAGGGAGAGCGAGAGACGAATACAGTAAGCAGATTCAGAAGGATGTAGGCAGCAGTAGTCACGCGGAGATGAAGAGGCTTGTACAGGATAGAGTGGCATGGAGAGTGGCATCAAACCAGTCTTCAGAATGAAGACGACAACAACAATAATAACAACAACGATACATGAAGGGTATTGGAATGTAGTTGTTGGAGCTTGATTTGTGCAGCGTTATGTGCTGGTCCGGCCAGCTGTACTTGGTGTCATCCAACAAGGCGTTTCTACATCACTAGCAGGCCTCACTGTTGTGGAGGGGGGCGAGGTGACAACGCAACGGTACCTGCGCATCTGTGGTGTGTAGAGAGGAGACACCATGCGATGGCTAAGTGCAGCAGGGTAGGAGGCGAGGAGAGGCAGGCTCAACCTCTCTCTTAATGGGAGCAGCAAGCATGTGGTCGCAGCTGGAACAGCTGGGTGTCACGCTGCTGCACGTGGTGCACATTCCTTTCACTTGCATTATTGTCCTTGAGCACCAAGAATATGTTTAAAGTCAAACGATATGAGGTACGTGCACTAAGTAGAGTACACTAACTCCAGAAACTCTCCTGCCAGGTAATGTAATACTATACCGATTCAATTTTCTCAGGATCATGTTTTATGGAATATTTTAAGGTTTCACGGTGTAACAGTCAAGTGGCCAACGGTGGGTATCGACTCTTAGTGACCTGTAGGCAAAGGAAAAAATAGAGAAAGGTTCGACGCGGGATCTGTTCCTTGGATCACAACGATAAACAGATGCTAACACCAGACAAATGTGCCGCAGTTCCTTACCATACATAACTTCTGAGTATGAATACTCGAGCTGGCAATCGAAGACAGGGTTGAATATCGGCGATATTGCACGCAACAATACCAAGAGAAAGGCGGTTATTATTCAGGAACGTTGTGGAGTGATAACAGTGCATCAGCATTGAAAGTGGGGCATCATGGTTGCAGGTTTAAGACGTGTGCAGTGAAGTTGAGGGTTGCTAACTATGTTCATACATTTTATATGGAGTCAAAGGATGAAAAAGCAGCCAGGCTTGTGGCCTTACTTGTGGAATAGTGATTGCAGTTCTAAGAGAGTTCAGAAATTAGCTAACCAGTCTGCAAATGCCAGTACTATTAATATACAAGGCAATGAATAAGAATATACTTAGTGAAATGCCTTTGACCTTAATCTACGGCTTCGAACTAATGCTCTTCTAAGAATCGAAAAGGAAACACCACATCAATGGCTCTGAGCGTTTACCGCTTCAGTAATTTCATTATAAGGCTGCCTGCACTGTTGCCACGCAGCGCTCGCATAAGGAACTACGCACTCTTGGAAATCGTACAGCAATGAAAACAGTTAACTTTTGTGCTTGACGTCGTAGGTCTTGTATTCGCTGGGCTCTGAAGTCAAGACGAAGAAGTACAATGTTTCACAGTAAGGGGGGGGACCCTCTAGTCTCACTTCCTCTGATGAGCCGAAACATCATGACCACCCGCTAAATACATTGTTTGTCCGAACGAAATACATCACTGATTCTGCGTATCAGGGACCCGACAGTTTGTTGATACGTTTGTGGAGGTATGCAGCATTAGATCTCTATGCACAGGTCATATATTTCACGTAAATAACGGGCCGCTGATTTGCGTACGCAGTGATGGCGCCCGATAGCGACCCAGATGTGTTCCATAGGATGTGCATCAGGCGAACGTGAGTTCAGTATACTGCTACTGTAGCACGGTTCTGGCGCCGAGACACGGCAGTTGTACTGCTGAAAGATCACATCACAGTCGGGGAAGACATCAAGCGTGAAGGGATGCAGGTAGTTCGCAGCTGTCGGCGTATCTTCGAGTACTGCCACAGGTCCCAGGAAGGCGCAGGAGAGTGTCTCCCAAGGCAGCCACCTCTTTCCTCCTCACACGCCTCCAGCCAAGCTCCTCCCAGCGATCATACACGGAAACAACCGCCTAACGCCAAAGCGCCTTCTGAGTGAAAACTCAGCACTAAAATCTATACGGACTTGGAAATAAGCGAGCACCGTAACAGGTACCTTCCAGAAAGTCAGTGACTCTTCCCGCACGCCTTGCAGCGGTCCGCTCTTCCAAAGGTGGTTATTCGAGCTTTCGACAGGTGATCACATTAATGTGAGTGGAGAATATATGATCTCTGGACCATGGCTTACAATACGCAAGCATTAAGGGGCTCCGGAAAGGCTCAAAATCATGAAAAGTTCAATTTTTACTTTTTTGCGTTTTCTGAATCTGCAGACTATTACCTTTTAATAGATATATAATTTATTCAATTCCGAAGACTACAACTATTTTTAAATTTTTTTTGAAATGTGTTCTACATGGGCGTGACCCACTGTGGCGCTGTTAAACTGCTGTCAAATGGTGTTATTATTAACGTCCGTGTTCATCAGGTACATTTTAGTGATGTGAGATAAAGTATGTGTTGTGGCTAACCTGTGATGGTTCAATATATATCGCTGGTGTGATTGTCGATTGTTTCATGTTTATTTACTCTGTCGTTATCTCGAAAATATTCGTAATTAATTCTGTTTCTTGAGTCTCTGTTTTGTTGAAGTATAATAATGAGTAAAAGTAAAGTTGCTGTTGCGACTTTCAATGATGGCAACATTGTAAGGTGCAAGGTATTTAGAAATATGGGAATGAAGATAGGTTCTAACATGGTACGAGCGATGCTTGCTTTAGACAAGGAACGCCTTCGGGCTGCAGACAGGGCTGTAAAGAGTCTAGAAATACAAGCAAGAGTAAACAGGAGGAGGAACAAGAGGAAGCTGGAGGAGGAGTTTGCAGAGGATGAAGATAATCCATCCTATGGACCTGGATTGCACTAAAAAGTTAATCCAATCTTTGTCGCTCGATTCCCAAAACTTTTATTTTCTCATACTAATTACATATTTTCTAAGGATCTTCCAAACATATTTGTTTCAAACTTTCAGTAAATGTTACACAGTACCTTCTGCATAATTTAACACAGCCTTTTTCCAAAAAGCTGTATATTTTTGAATATATAAATAAAAAATTGCAAAAAATGTAAATTTTCATTACAATTGGAAAAAAAATCATCTTTAATAACTGAACTAAAATTTTGTAAAATCCCTGTGTTAAGTTGTAGCCCATATTCCAATAAAAAATCTGTAAAAAGTTCAACTTCCTACCTCAAATACTTTGTGAGGAAAGATGTAATTTATAAGTGTTATTTTAACATTGCAAGTATAGGGCGTTCCGGAGCCCCTTATCACTGTTGCCACCAGCCAGCGTCCGCCTCGGTGACGACATTTGTAGAAACCACTGAGCCGTGTTTCGACTCGTGCTACACCTTGTGTTTAGATTGCACTCAAATGGTTCAAATGGCGCTGAGCGCTATGGGACTTAACATCTATGGTCATCAGTCCCCTAGAACTTAGAACTACTTAAACATAACTAACCTAAGGACAGCATACAACATCCAGCCATCACGAGGCAGAGAAAATCCCTGACCCCGCCGGGATAGATTGCACTGGTTTTCCTTTTCTTCCCCTGACATGTTTGTTTGATATGTTGTCTGTCATTAAGTGGCTGCTTGGTTGTCTTTTCCCTCGGCTATCGATATCTTCGTTTCTGCTTCCGGGAAACTGCTATGGAGGAAGTGAGAAATTTCACTGGTGGTAACTTCGTGTGGTGGCGCGGAAGTACGGGGTGCTCTCAGAGAGTCTGGTGGACACGGGAGGGCAGTGTGGCTCTCCGGCGTGAAGCAGGCGTGGTCGGTTGTACCGAGTCGCCACGTGATGTATGTCGGTTGTGTGTAACGAGCGGGTCGAGCTGACGGAAGAGCTCCCCGCAGGTTGGTTGTATACAGATTCGCTCCACGAGTAGTTGCTGTTCATTTCACCTTGATGAGACGTTAACGAGCTTCTTTAAGTTCTCCGTTTCAACTCTGGAGTTTAAAAAGGAGACACCTAACATGAAGGAGCGGTCACTACCCGTCAACGTTGCAGAGTGGACGTGAACTCCGGTGACAGAGCGTGTTGTCGCGTGACCGTGGCGTGTTGGGTACACTGGCGACGCGTGCGCGGTCGGATGTGTGGATCCTTGCCATCGGAGGTCGTGTACTGCGAGCATAATTGCAAGTTAAGTTAGTGGAAGGTTTAATCATTAACTAATAAGTTTGCTTAACCAGTGTCTCTTCTGCCTTGTGGCCTCCGCCGATCGGGTTTCCTGTCCCCGGCACCGGTGTAATTGAAGACAGTGATCTTTCCTCCTCCTCTCGTTACTGCCCGATGGAAGGTGTAGTTTTGGCAGTTTAATTGTTTCGCTATTCTGTCGTGTGTTATGAGTAAATTCATGCTTCTTGTTGGTTGATCATGTGGTCGCTCATTCAGCACTGGGGGTTGTAATGTTTCCTTGCACGAGGTTAGCTCTAATGCTGTCAGCAAGTTAAGCCATCTTATTACAAGTTTTCGTTGGCTAAAAGTCGGTGCAGTGACCAGCCTGAGAGTGGCAATTGTGTTTACGGGCGTATTTAAATTGGTCAGTATTCGGCCTAGCCTGAGCATCCCTCAGTGGGTGATTTGTGGCCGCCTTAAACGGGTCCGTCATATCTGTTATGTTCTAATGATATTCCAGGACACTTTGTTTAAAAGCTTTTTTTAAATTCCTCCATACCTTTATTGCCATTAATCGTGTGTTTGGTGAGACCTTTGATTTTTTTTTAATGGCGGTGTTGGTAGCTTCACTACCTCACCGTACTTTATTAACAAAGTTCTGTATTTATTTTAGTAGCCTGTTTACTAATGTTTTTTTTAAATTGTGGTATTGCTATAAATTACTTTACTGCCGTTAGCGGCGTGTTTTGAAAGGCTGTTATTGCCATACTGTTAGCTTATGTGATTTTTTTTAATTAAACTGTTTTATTGTTATAAGTCATTTGATTGCCGTTTTTAAAAGAAATTTTAAACTGTTGTATTGCTGTAAATTACTTGATTGCCATTACCGGCGTGTTGAGAAAGGTTGTTGATTGCCGTACTGCTAGCTTCTGTGTTGTTTTTTTTTTTTTTTTTAAACTGTTGTATTGCTATAAATTACTTGATTGCCGTTAGCGGCGTGTTGAGAAAGGTTGTTGATTGCCGTACTGCTAGCTTCTGTGTTTTTTTTTTTTTAAACTGTTGTATTGCTATAAATTACTTGATTGCCGTTAGCGGCATGGTTTGAAAGGTTGTTTATTGCCGTACTGTTACTTAATTTTTTGTAAATTGTTGTATTGCTATAAATTACTTGATTGCCGTTAGCGGCGTATTTAAAAGGCTGTTTATTGCCGTACTGCTACTTTCTGTAAAATATGAATAAAACATTTGTGTGTGAAAATCTCAACTCGACAGTAAACTACTAGAAATTTGGCCCCGTTTCCCAAATTGTGGTGTGGCTTGTAGTAACCGTAACCACTGTGTGTGTCAACCTTCTTGGACGTAGCGTAGCAAAAATGTGATTTACTCGAAGGGCCGATATCTTTCCGTTGGTTGACGGTCGAATCCCGATGGTCCCGTGCCTACTCCAATCGTAATTGGCATGTCGTTAGGTCAACATGTGAACACTTACGGGTGGTCTGCTGCGGAGTTCCATGTTCAACAACGTACGATGACGTGTGTGCCCCAAAACACTCGTGCGTGCACGAGTATTGTGCTCTTTCTGCATAGACGAACAGATCACCATCTTTCCTGCTTTACAGCGCAGACAAGCCTCCAAACCCCACGTTCTGTGAAGAGTGGCTCAAAAGGCCCTGAGCACTATGGGACCTAACATCTATGGTAATCAGTCCCCTAGAACTTAGAACTACTTAAACCTAACTAACCTAAGAACAACACACAACACCCAGTCATCACGAGGCAGAGAAAATCCCTGACCCCGCCGGGAATCGAACCCGGGAACCCGGGCGTTGGAAGCGAGAACGTCTGTGAAGAGTCCTGGACGTCCAACCATTTAGCGCACAGTGGCAGTTTCACTGTCTCTGTACCTCTTTCTGTAGATGTTCACGACAGTAGCCCGTCAACATTCGATCAGCTTCGCAGTTCTCGAGATACTCGTCCGTAGGCTCTGTGTAATAATAATAATAATAATAATAATAATAATAAATCCCGTGGAGGCCCGGGAAAAGAATAGGCCTCCGGTATGTTCTGCCAGTCGTAAAAGGCGGCGAAAAGAACAAACCACTAATAGGGCTAACCCCCCTTTTAGTGCGATTACTTGGTTCAGGACAGAACTAAAGAAGTCTCGGACAAGCGCCGTCATGGTCGGGGACGACGCTTGAACCCTATGCCCGCCCACAATGGTAACGACACTGCTAGCCAACTGGAAAATGATTTAAATCCAAATAGAGGTGTTTTGCAGGATATGCTTCCTGCAACCACCCTAGAAGGAAAACAAAGACAGAGGATGAGATGGTCAGATGAAGTTAATCGACACCTCATGTTCTGTTATTACCAAGCAACAAACCTAGGAACCAACACAACTGGATACAGATCACAAGTGTACACAACATTTATTACCAGATAACCGGAATTAAAATTTTTAACAGAACAACGACTAGCTGATCAGATCCGTGTAATAATAAAAAATAACAGGATACCCCAGTCAGAATTAGAAAACATCAAACAACAAGTACAACAAATACTGGAACAAAATAATGTGCAATCAGAAGAAGAAGAAAATACAGTAATGGACTCAAACATCCCAGAGCAAACAAACAAAGACCAACACGCATCAATTAAACAATCAGAGGAAAACGAAATCTTAAGACAGCCACCAGAACAAGCACAAATAGAACGCGAAGAGACACACGTGTTAGATATAGAAGAGAAATTTCAGCTGACATATATAGAATACAAAGACACAATCATACACAACAAAATAAATGAAAATACAACTATGGAAGAGTTACAACTACTGGTTTATGTAGGAGCACTCACTACACTAAATATACACACTAGGCAGAGATCAGAACCAACCAACACACAGAAGAAACCCACAAAACCAGCATGGCAACACAGGCTACAGATCAGAATAGAAAAACTGAGAAAAGACATCGGACAGCTAACACAATTTATAAGAAATGAAATATCAGACAAAAAACGAAAAAGGTTAGGTAAAATCTCACAACAAGAAGCAATAGAGCAATTAGATGAAAAGAAGCAGAAATTACAAGCATTGGCCAAACGACTTAGAAGATACAAAAAAAGTGAAAATAGAAGGAAACAAAACCAAACATTCAACACAAACCAAAAGAAATTTTACCAAACAATAGATAACACACACATTAAAATAGACAATCCACCAAACATAACAGACATGGAACACTTCTGGAGCAACATATGGTCAAACCCGGTACAACATAACAGGCATGCACGGTGGATACAAGCAGAAACAGACTCATACAAGATGATACCACAAATGCCTGAAGTGATAATTTTGCAACATGAAGTCACCCGAGCAATTAATTCTACACACAATTGGAAAGCCCCTGGAAATGATAAAATAGCAAATTACTGGCTAAAGAAGTTCACCTCAACACATTCACATCTAACTAAATTATTTAGCAGTTACATTGCAGACCCATACACATTCCCTGATACACTTGCACATCGAATAACCTATCTGAAACCTAAAGATCAAGCAGACACAGCAAACCCAGCTAAATATCGCCCCATAACATGCCTACCAACAATCTACAAAATGTTAACTTCAGTCATTACACAGAAATTAATGACACATATAACACAGAACAAAATTATAAATGAAGAACAAAAAGGCTGCTGCAAAGGAGCACGAGGATGTAAAGTGCAACTGATAATAGATACAGAGGTGACATATCAAGCTAAAACTAAACAAAGGTCACTACACTATGCATACATTGATTACCAAAAAGCTTTTGATAGTGTACCCCACTCATGGTTACTACAGATATTGGAAATATACAAAGTAGATTCTAAATTGATACAGTTCCTAAACATAGTTATGAAAAACTGGAAAACCACACTTAATATCCAAACAAACTATAATGATATCACATCACAGCCAATACAGATTAAGCGTGGATTATACCAAGGAGACTCATTAAGTCCTTTCTGGTTCTGTCTTGCTCTGAACCCACTATCCAACATGCTAAATAATACAAATTATGGATATAATATTACTGGAACATACCCACACAAAATCACACATTTGCTATACATGGATGATCTAAAACTACTGGCAGCAACCAATCAACAACTCAACCAATTACTAAAGATAACAGAAGTATTCAGCAATGATATAAAAATGGCTTTTGGAACAGACAAATGTAAGAAAAATAGCATAGTCAAGGGAAAACACACTAAACAAGAAGATTACATATTGAATAACCACAGTGACTCCATAGAAGCGATGGAAAAAACAGATACCTATAAATATCTAGGATACAGACAAAAAATAGGAATAGATAATACAAATATTAAAGAAGAACTAAAAGAAAAATATAGACAAAGACTAACAAAAATACTGAAAGCAGAATTGACAGCAAGAAACAAGACAAAAGCTATAAATACTTATGCTATACCAATATTGACCTACTCATTTGGAGTAGTGAAATGGAGTAACACAGACCTAGAAGCACTCAATACACTTGCACGATCACAATGCCACAAATATAGAATACATCACATACATTCAGCAACAGAAAGATTCACATTAAGCAGAAAGGAAAGAGGAAGGGGATTAATTGACAAAAAACCTACATTATGGACAGGTAGACAATTTAAGAAAATTCTTTCTAGAACGAGCAGAAACTAGCAAAATACACAAAGCAATCACTCATATAAATACATTGGCTACACCACTGCAATTTCATAACCACTTCTACAACCCTGTAGATCACATAACATCAACAGATACGAAGAAAGTAAATTGGAAAAAGAAAACACTACATGGCAAGCACCCGTATCATCTAACACAGCCACACATCGATCAAGACGCATCCAACACATGGCTAAGAAAAGGCAATATATACAGTGAGACGGATGGATTCATGATTGCAATACAGGATCAAACAATAAACACCAGATATTACAGCAAGCATATTATTAAAGATCCCAATACCACAACAGATAAATGCAGACTTTGCAAACAACAAATAGAAACAGTAGATCACATCACAAGTGGATGTACAATACTAGCAAATACAGAATACCCCAGAAGACATGACAATGTAGCAAAAATAATACATCAACAGCTTGCCTTACAACATAAACTTATAAAACAACACGTTCCCATATACAAGTATGCACCACAAAATGTACTGGAGAATGATGAATACAAATTATACTGGAACAGAACCATTATAACAGATAAAACAACACCACATAACAAACCTGACATCATACTCACCAATAAAAAGAAGAAATTAACACAACTAATCGAAATATCCATACCCAATACAACAAATATACAGGAGAAAACAGGAGAAAAAATTGAAAAATACATCCAACTGGCTGAGGAAGTAAAGGACATGTGGCATCAGGATAAAGTTGACATTATACCAATTATACTATCAACTACAGGAGTCATACCACACAATATCCACCAGTACATCAATGCAATACAGCTACATCCAAACTTATATACAAAATTACAGAAATCCGTAATTATTGATACATGTTCAATTACCCGAAAGTTCCTAAATGCAATATAACATATACCGTACAGTTAAAAGGAAGTGATGCTTGATCAAGGTCCGCGTCACTTTCCATTTTTAACCAGACTTAACGTCTGAGAATGTAAAGAAATAATAATAATAATTAGAGTCGCTTATCTGATTGGATTTCCCCATTTGCAGCCCATATATTCGCTAGGGTGATACCCCGTCCGTTTCTGCTCAGCTTATGCACATTTGTTACCACGTCGTGTACACGGAACACCACCAGGCGGCATTCAGAGTTGCTGTAGGCAGTGAGCATTTTGTTTTGTCTTATCAGTGTGCAATATCTATATAAAATTACATGAAAACTGGAGCTAAAATTAAACATACTTTTGAAGAGTCCATATGCCGCAAATGAGCAGCGCAATACATTTTGGCAATACAAAACATTTAACAGAGCCAAATTGACCCATTTATGCAGAAAGAAAGTTAGGGGCTCGTCCAGGAAGCCAAAACTTGAGCAGCACAATATGCCTAGGGATGCCTAGAACGTAGAGCAAATCTAGTCGGTGACTCAGCCAGTGGCATTTTCTTCTTCTTCTTCTTCTTCTTCTTCTTCTTCATCGTTGTTCTGACAGGAGGGGGTTTGTCTTGGGGCGGCTCTGCCAGAGCTGCAGGCTGGAGCAGCCCAGCGTTTCCCTTATTAAGGTTTTAGCCAGAAAAGGGAGGTAATGACAGGGGCACGTAATGTGCCCTCCGCCACACACTGTTGGGTGGCTCGCGGAGTATAAATGTAGATGTAGATGTAGGGGGTCAATAGCGAACTAATACTCAGTATTGGCCCGCATCTCGTGGTCGTGCGGTAGCGTTCTCGCTTCCCACGGCCGGGTTCCCGGGTTCGATTCCCGGCGGGGTCAGGGATTTTCTCTGCCTCGTGACGGCTGGGTGTTGTGTGCTGTCCTTAGGTTTAAGTAGTTCTAAGTTCTAGGGAACTGATGACCATAGATGTTAAGTCCCATAGTGCTCAGAGCCAATACTCAGTATATGTTGATCAACCTTCGTGTTCGCGTTTTCCCTAGAAATTTGAGAAGATTCAATATGAACATGTGTTTGCACTGAACCGTTATGCCCTTTCATGTAAATTGTCTGGTTGTCTGCTTCTACATATTTCCCGTCATTATTTGGTCTAGAGAACAACGATTGTGATGTGTGTTGTATGCGTCTGGAAGGTGAAAGATGGGTGGAAGACAGGTTTGCTGGTACTCTACACGTGAGAAACGCCTTATCTGACTGTAAAGTAGATGGATGATTTGGGATCTGTTATATCTTTGACATTGGTTTCTGGAAGTGCAACTACCAGTTTCCTCTACTTTTTCTAGTTTTCACGTAAAGATCTTCACAGATGAGATTAGTTTCTAATTACTCATTGGTTTCTAGAGATACATTTTCCACTCTTTATCTTTGGAATTATACTATGCAAGGGATCTGTAGCATACCGGTATGTGCTTGAAATCGTGAACTATCGCGTGAATGCTAAGATATTCCGGCAAATCATGTAAAATCATAGAGTCTGGGGATGGGCTGAGCGGTTCTAGGCGCTACAGTTTGGAACTGCGGGACCGCTACGGTCGCAGGTTCGAATCCTGCCTCTGGCATTGATGTGTGTGATGTCCTTAGGTTAGTTAGGTTTAAGTAGTACTAAGTTATAGGGGACTGATGACCAAAGAAGTTAAGTCCCATAGTGCTCAGAGCCATTTGAACCAAATCTGGGGATGGGTGAAGTAAGCATGCAGGTCAGGGCCAGAAACAGTAACAGTAATATCTTTGTGCCGAGAGGAGCTGGCCCAGCCTCTGTAAAACACTTTGGAGAGTGACCGCTGTCCATGGAGGGCGTTCTGGTCGTGTGGCAGGCCAGTATGTGTGTGGGGGTAGTTACCTCATGACTGTTGGCAGCAGTGGATGACAACCCTATCACGGGAAATATCTCTTACTGCGAGGAATATATACGGTGCATGTGCTAACGTTTTCTTTTTTGGGATCTGTCGTCTACGTTGTATATGTACGAGTGTCTAGTGGTCGATAGCTATATGCAGGATGAAGAAGTGATGATTTTGTATGGTGCAGGATACGAATTGTGTTTACTACTTCATAGATTTGGTATGTGATGATATAGCCCAGCTACATATCGATTTCACTCTGAAAAATTTGAGATTTTCCTTGATGGTAGCTGAGCAATGTAGTTGAAGAAGTGTCTTTGGTGATAATTTCCATATTTCATGATCTGTATATCATATTCACAGGGCTTAACCGTCAGTGTAATATGACTGCTGCATTTTCTTTCGGTCTGTACAAAATAGTTTTGCCACTGAATGTCTCATAATTTGCCTGTCTGCAAAAAAATAAAAAAATGGCGGACAGTGCTCCCACACAGCAGTTTGGTGGGTAATTCAGTAAGAGCTAATGAGTATGCTTCATTTACTGGATACGCTTTGTGCAGGCTGCAGGAGCCACTGCAGACTGATTCGAACAAGACGGGGTTAGACATCTATTGAATGTTCTATGACATCTGAGAGTAATGTGATGTCTTCTTTGCTTAAGTGTTCAGAGACATGTCCAAGCAGACCAGCCTCCTCTGGTGGGATGCTGCCACTCATCAGTCACTGAGGCTTTAGAGCATCTCCAGACCAACAGCTGTAGACACCGAAAATTTTCCGAAAATTCCAGCCGTTTTTCTTGTCTGTTGGACAGTGCTTCGTATTCTGGTGCGTAGTTTTACTTATTTTCCCATTTGTGCTTGGGCACCAGTGTGTGCTTCGAGAAGAGAGGAAAAATCACACTATGTGATCAAAAGTATCCGATCACACCCAAAAACATATGTTTTTTATATAGGTGCATTTCGCTGCCAGGTACTCCATATCAGCGACCTCAGTAGACATTAGACATCGTGGGAGATCAGAATGGGAGGCTTCGCGGAACTCGCTGACTTCGAATCTACATCTATATCTACATTTATACTCCGCAAGCCACCCAACGATGTGTGGCGGAGGGCTCTTTACGTGCCACTGTCATTACCTCCCTTTCCTGCTCCAGTCGCGTATGGTTCGCGGGGAGAACGACTGCCGGAAAGCCTCCGTGCGCGCTCGAATCTCTCTAATTTTACATTCGTGATCTCCTCGGGAGGCATAAGTAGGGGGAAGCAATATATTCGATACCTCATCCAGAAACGCACCCTCTAGAAACCTTGACAGCAAGCTACACCGCGATGCAGGGCACCTCTCTTGCAGAGTCTGCCACTTGAGTTTGCTAAACATCTCCGTAACGCTATCACGCTTACCATATAACCCTGCGATGAAACGCGCCGCTCTTCTTTGGATCTTACCTATCTCCTCTGTCAACCCGACCTGGTACGAATCCCACACTGATGAGCAATACTCAAGTATAGGTCGAACGAGTGTTTTGTAAGCCACCTCCTTTGTTGATGGACTACATTTTCTAAGGACTCTCCCAATGAATCTCAACCTGGCACCCACCTTACCAACAATTAATTTCATATGATCATTCCACTTCAAATCGTTCCGTACGCATACTCCCAGATAATTTTACAGAAGTAATTGCTACCAGTGTTTGTTCCGCTATCATATAATCATACAATGAAGGGTCCTTATTTCTATGTATCAGCAATACATTACATTTGTCTATGTTAAGGGTCAGTTGCCACTCCCTGCACCAAGTGCCTATCCGCTGCAGATCTTCCTGCATTTCGCTGCAATTTTCTAATGCTGCAACTTCTCTGCATACTACATCATCATCCGCGAAAAGCCGCATGGAACTTCCGACACTATCTACTAGGTCATTTATATATATTGTGAAAAGCAATGGTTCCATAACACTCCCCTGTGGCACGCCAGAGGTTACTTCAACGTCTGTAGACGTCTCTCCATTGAGAACAACATGCTGTGTTCTGTTTGCTAAAAACTCTTACTTTGTTTATCAGGCGACAGTGCGGAACTGTAACGAACGTCTTGCGGAAGTCAAGGAAAATGACTTCTACCTGGGAGCCCGATCTAATATTTTCTGGGTCTCATGAACAAATAAAGCGAGTTGGGTCTCACACGATCGCTGTTTCCGGAATCCATGTTGATTCCTACAGGATAGATTCTGGGTTTCCAGAAATGACATGATACGCGAGCAAAAAACATGTTCTAAAATTCTACAACAGATCGATGTCAGCGATATAGGCCTATAGTTTTGCGCATCTGCTCGACGACCCTTCTTGAAGACTGGGACTACCTGTGCTCTTTTCCAATCATTTGGAACCTTCCGTTCCTCTAGAGACTTGCGGTACACGGCTGTTAGAAGGGGGGCAAGTTCTTTCGCGTACTCTGTGTAGAATCGAATTGGTATCCCATCAGGTCCAGTGGACTTTCCTCTGTTGAGTGATTTCAGTTGCTTTTCTATTCCTTGGACACTTATTTCGATGTCAGCCATTTTTTCGTTCGTGGAAGGATTTAGAGAAGGAACTGCAGTGCGGTCTTCTTCTGTGAAACAGCTTTGGAAAAAGGTGTTTCGTATTTCAGCTTTACGCGTGTCATCCTCTGTTTCAATGCCATTGTCATCCCAGAGTGTCTGGATATGCTGTTTCGATCCACTTACTGATTTAACGTAAGACTAGAACTTCCTAGGATTTTCTGTCAAGTCGGTACATAGAATTTTACTTTCGAATTCACTGAACGCTTCACGCATAGCCCTCCTTACGCTTACTTTGACATCATTTAGCTTCTGTTTGAGAGGTTTTGGCTGCGTTTAAATTTGCAGTGAAGCTCTCTTTGCTTTCGCAGTAGTTTCCTAACTTTGTTTTTGAACCACGGTGGGTTTTTCCCGTCCCACACAGTTTTACTCGGCACGTACCTGTCCAAAACGCATTTTACGATTGCCTTGAACTTTTTCCATAAACACTCAACATTTTCGTTTTGATCTGTTAGGTAGTCTGAAATCTGCCTCCTATTACTCTTGCTAAACAGATAAACCTTCCTCCCTTGTTTTATATTCCTATTTACTTCCATATTCAGTGATGCTGCAACGGCTTTATGATCACTGATTCCCTGTTCTGCGCTTACAGAGTCGAAAAGTTCGGGTCTGTTTGTTATCAGTAGGTCCAAGATGTTATCTCCACGAGTCGGTTCTCTGTTTAATTGCTCGAGGTAATTTTCGGATAGTGCACTGATTATAATGTCACTCGATGCTCTGTCCCTACCACCCGTCCTAAACATCTGAGTGTCCCAGTCTATATCCGGTAAATTGAAATCTCCACCTAAGACTATAACATGCTGAGGAAATGTATGTGAATGTGGTCAGGTGATTGGGTGTCACTTGTGTCAAACGTCTGTACGTGAGATTTCCATCGTCCTAAATATCCCTAGGTCCACTATTTCCGATGTGATAGTGAAGTGGGAACGTGAACGGACACGTATAGCACAAAATCGTAGAGGCCGACCTCGTCTGTTGACTGACAGAGACCGCCGGCAGTTGAAGAGGGACGTAATGCGTAATAAGCAGACATCTATCCAGACCATCACACAGGAATTCCAAACTGCATCAGGATCCACTGCAAGTACTATGACAGACAAGAGGTGAGAAGACTTGCATTTCATGGTCGTGAGGCTGTTCATAAGCCACATATCACGCCAGTAAATGCTAAACGACGCCTCGCTTGGTGTAAGGAGCATAAACATTGGACGATTGAACAGTGGAAAAACGTTGTGTGAACGACGAATCACGGTACACAATGCGGCGATCCGATGGGAGGGTGTGGGTATGGCGAATACCCGGTGAACGTCATCTGCCAGCGTGTGTAGTGCCAACAGTAAAATTCGGAGGTGGTGGTTCATGATGTGGTCGTGTTTTTCATGGAGGGAGCTTGCACCCCTTGTTGTTTTGCCTTGCACTATCACAGAACAGCCCTACATTGATATTTTAAGAACCTTTTTGCTGTCCACTGTTGAAGAGCAATTTGGGATGCCGACTGGATCTTTCTGTCAACACGATCGAGCACCTGTTAATAATGCATGGCTTGTGGTGGAGTGCTTACATGACAATAATATCCCTGTAATGGACTGGCCGACCCAGAGTCCTGACCTGAATCCTATAGAACACCTTTGGGATGTTTTGAAACGCCGACTTCGTGCCAGGCCTCACCGACCGACGTTGATACTTCTCCTCGGTGCAGCACTCTGTGAAGAATGGGCTGCCATTCCCCAAGAAACCTTCCAGCACCTGATTGAACGTATGCCTGCGAGAGTGGAAACTGTCATCAAGGCTAAGGATGGGCCAACACCATATTGAATTCCAGAATTACCGATGGAGGACGCCACAAACTTTTAAGTCATTTTCAGCCAGGTGTCCGGATACTTTTGATCACATACTGTATGTCCCTGATTTCAACAGCAGCAGTAGAAAAGTGATGAGGACCACAGCAGTTGTAGCACTTAGAAATTTCTATCTCTCTCTGGCAGCGCCTTCTAACAAGCGGCTAAAATTTGAAAAGTGGTGAAGATCCTGTTGAAAGCTACAGAGGCATTTATTTCGTATTCCAAATACCATGGATTTCGTGTGTAAAAACAGGTATTGCAACTGATATCAGTTTTGGGATCTGTTTCCCACAAAAGCATGTGAAGTGTCTCAGGCAGGTTTCACAAGTGTGCGGCGATCTTTCTAGAGTGAGTTTTCAAGTGTGCTCGTATACATCGCAAAACTAAGGCAAACTGCTGTGCATCAACCTTTTTGAAAGCGCGTTTACAGGCATATTAAATTGGATTTAGTAACTCCTGAAGCAGCTCGTCATCTGCAAAGCTCTCTCTCTCTCTCTCTCTCCCTCTCTCTCTCTTTCTCTCTGTGCAGCGGTACATTTGTTTCCTTTGATAACTTCAAGTTCTGTATATGACAATATTCCGGAATACCAGATGTAATAACTCCGCAACACGAGATGTAATAACTGCTGAAGCAGTTCGCGTTCAACAACAAAGTGTATCTGTGCGCCGGGGATGGGAAGGAGGAAGGCTGCGAGTATTTCCAGTGCGATAGGAAGTGCTTAGCGGCTACGGCGTGACTGTGCCGTAAACCTGCATGCTTCCTGTCGTGGCATAAGCCGGAACACTCACTGGCGGTGCCATAAGCCAGCGAATTGCCTCTCTTCCAGTGGGGTGTGGAGACTCTGGCGTGAACGTCTTGCCTCTTGCACTTAGAAAGATTGACTGACTGGACTTTCATCGGATGATCTATGATAACAGCACGTGTACTTATCAGCATGAGTTGCGAAGCGCTGCTTAGTCCCATCTTCATTGTTTGATGAAGCATATTCATCCTCACCAAATATCATTGCTATCAAACAGTCCTCAGATGCTTATCTACTCCTCCTCTTGCAGCACAGACTTCTCGTCCATTGAAAACAGTCCGTCCTCCCAGTCCAGCACCTGGACACAGACTAAGTCCTTTCCCCACCAGTCTTCTCCCCAGACCGCTATCTTGGATCACGGAACTGGAGGGGTGAGCCAGACAGGCAACAGCACTTCTCATGGTGGTGGAGTTGAACTTCGGACCTCATGGTGAACACACTGGATGGAGCTACTGTCTATGACAACTCAAATTGTTTAAATAAACAATGCATACTTAAGTCAATTGTATCCAGCAGCCCAGCACAGAGTCCTTTTCTCACCAATTTCCTGATGGTGCAGGAGAGGGGAGGGGAGCAATGCATACAAGCTATAGACTTATGTCCATCTTATCTGGCAGCTCAGCATTGACTGAGTTCTTTTCCCATAGGTTTCCAGATGGGGAAGGTGTGGGGAGAGGGTGAGGGTGGGGAGGGGAGGGGACATATTACTGGGGGTAGCCCACTTAACCTGTTTTCCTTTCAAAATTTGAACTTCCCAGCATAATGTCACTGTGATGTTGCCACATCTATGGTCGCCATCTTGAATAAATTTGGCAACAATGTAGAGTGGGGTCCTATGCAGTTAACCCTACTACTTATTCTTGTACAAACAATGAGGACTTAAAATTTGTACCCTGATCGGTTATGTTAGCATCAGGATTGCCACAGGTTAGTGCCAGGCAGTTTAACCACAGTTGCTGCAATCATGTCAGCAGTCGGCACTATTATTACTATCGGGAAAAGCGATCAGTTATCGGTCCATGCATGACATTTCACGATACTAATACGTTCCAAAACGCCGCGCACGAAAATGTGGCTTTTGAGGGGGTCATTTCTCGTGTTCTGTTAATCAGAGAAAAGGGGTCACTGATTCTTGTTCTAGCCTAACAATAGTGGTAGCTGTTTAAACATTAAATATAGGCATCACATCTACCTACTATGCCGTCTGATGTAAGCTAAAGTTGTTTACATTTCTGACAAAAGTTCCTGATCCATCGCTAAAACGGACAGAAGGCTCACGTTTCTGTCGTGGTCATTTGCTTGGCCACTACGGGGCTTCAGCCCTTGTATTGCCAATTACATTTGCGTGATGAAAATCTATCCTCTTAGTATTTTTTTCCCTGTCTGCCCTTGCATTGTATGGTCTTCTTGGTGCTTATTGTGGTTGGATCTGGTTTGTGATTATGGGCACTTCTTTTCTTCCCTTCCAGCATTCTGAAACTTTTCATTCTTAACTGTAAGGTCGCCTTATTGGGTCTGACTTGCTACTCCTTTTCCAAATTTTACTGAGGTGCAGATCGTACAGGGGTCACCCAGTGGAGCGTATGTATCGCCTTTCGTGACTTGCTGTCTTTGAAGCCTTCCTTTTCTTTACTAACACACAAATTTTTGGCTAAATTTATTAAAAAAAATTCTCTTTGTCACGGTTGTAATAGTTTAACACATGATGGAACGTCAAGTAATTCTTCGTTTATTATCAAGAGCGAATGATTTCAGATTGTAATTGAACCCCTTCCTGTTACAACCTGTCATACTTCTCCTTTGAGGTGAAGACAGTGGAAAATAGCTATTTATTAACACTCTCGCATTTCATATGGGGTAACAGCTTCTGCGTAATACTGAATCACCGGGAAAATTGAACTCTTTCGTTCCACGATAAGTCCCGATTGGCAGCAAGTATGCGAATTCTGAACACGCAGTTGTTTTCTTCGTGTCTTGTTCGTGACGGATCCTCAGTCAAGATGGGTCTGACTTCTGCCAATCGGGAGTTATCGCAGAACGTAACCAACCAATTCTGACACCGAATTTATCGGGAAAAATTTTGTTACAGAGACGACACTGTATTATTATCTACATGATTTCTATAGTTCAATAAAACAGCAGTAAAAATTCCATAGCTGCAGGAGAAGCAGGTTTCTAGAAAGAAAAAAAATTTGTTCAAAAAAAGATTTTTTAGCTCTGTTTACAAAAAGATAAAACATTCCATCTCCCAAGGTATTGGAGCTACAGCAGTGAAAGGTAACTGAAACCCGTAATTAAGATGTTTAATAACATCATATAAAACATTGACTGAAATGCTGCTACCTTAGGGGCACAGGCGGGTACAACGAAATGTAGAGCTGTCCTCAAATTTTCTGGAAGTGCTGTAACAGCCCAAATTAATTTTTTCCAAAGTGTACGAAGGGGAAACTATTGGCAGATTAAAAGTGGCATACTTAAAATCAAGAAAATTAGTTATTGTCTTCCGACACAGAGGACCCATTTATTTAGTTTCACTGAGACAGTTGATTCTGATCCAAGCAATCTTCCTCATCTATTTTCTGACATGAGCCCCTCGCTGAAGAGTCAGAGAAACAGGTACACTTGCCAAATATCGTGTAGAGCCCGCACGAGCGCGCAGAAGTGCCGTAACACGACGTGGCATAGACTCGATCGACTAATGTCTACAGTAGTGCGAGAAGGTGTTGACACCATTAATCCTGTAGGGCTGTCCATTAAATCCTTACGAGTACGGGAGGAGGGGTGGGGTGGAGGTCTATTCTGAACAGCAAGTTGCTAGTCATTCCAGATATGGTCAATAATCTTGATGTCTGGCGCGTTTGGTGGCCCGCAGAAGTGTTTAAACTCAGAAGAGAGTTCCTGGAGCCAGTCTATAGCAATTCTGGGAGTGTCTGGTGTCGCATTGTTCTGCTGGAATTGCCCAAGTCCCTCGGAATGTACAGTGGACATGAACGGACGCAGTGGTCAGACAAGATGCTTACGTACGTGTAACCTGTCAGAGTTGTATCTAGACGTATTCAGGAGTCCCATATCACTCCATTTGCACACGCCCCACACTATTACAAGGCCTCCAACAGCTTGAAGAGTCCACTGCCGACATGCAGAGTCCATGGATTCATGAGGTTGTCTCCGTACCGTTACACGTTCATCTTCTCCATATTATTTGAAACGAGACTCGTCCGACCAGCCAACATGTTTCCAGTCATTAACAGTCCAATGTCGGTGTTGACGGGCCCAGGCGAGGCGTGAAGGTTTGTGTCGTGCAGTCATCAAGGGTACACGAGTGGGCCTTCGGCTCCGAAAGCCCCTTTCGATCGTTTTTCGTTGAATGGTTCGCACGCTGACACTTGTTGATGGCCCAGCACTGAAATCTGCAGCAATTTGCGGATGAGTTGCATTTCTGTCACGTTCAACAATTCTCTTCAGTCGTCGTTGGTCCCGTTCTTCCAGGATCTTTTTCCGGTCGCAGCGATGTTGATGTTTTATCGGATTCCTGATATTCCGGTACACTCGTGAAATGGTCGTACGGGAAAAATCCCCACTTCATCACTATCTTGGAGATGCTGTGTCCCATCGCTCGGGCTCCGACTGCAACACCATGTTCAAACTCACCGAATTCTTGATAACCTGCCATTGTAGGAACAGTAACCGATCTAACAACTGTGCCAGACGATTGTTGTCTTGTATAGGCAGTGCCGAGCACAGCGCCTTATTCTGCCTGCTTACATATCTCTGAATTTCGGTATATATTCGTATACGTTTCTTTGGCGCTTCAATGTATATGTTGGTTGGAGCCCCTCCACGCCCACACCGGCATGGTGGCCAACACAAGAGACCTACTGCTATATCTGCATATTGGTTGGTTTTCACTAAGTGGGTCTCACAGAATGTGGGTACTGTCATGTTTACTTACGTATGATTATGATAAGCAATACGCGCACATCTGGAGATAGATTGGGTCGAAAGTTGAACGAAGGTTAGTGGTTTGAAGGGCAGAGGGAAAAAAGTGCCAAGACAAGAGCCAAGGGGAAAAAACCTTTGCGGTAGTTGGGTTGTGTAGTAAGAGCAATAGCGATCTTCTTGCTGCCTGCGAGAGGTTGTGAAAGCGTAGATTTTGTTAGTAGTAGATATCACGCGGGAAGATACGTTTGACGTAGTGAAGCGTTGACGCTCGACGGCTGCAGCTGGGTACCGGCTTCTCGACCAGCATCAGCATATCTCTAACAGTTGGGTTCTTCGTCGGTTAGTGTCCGCCCTTGTGCTTACGATGCGTTAAATCTAAAGATACTGATTGCTGAGAGGTTAACTCACCGAGCGGTTCTAGGCGCTTCAGTCTGGAACCGCGGGACCGCTACGGTCGCAGGTTCGAATCCTGCCTTGGGCATGGATGTGTGTGATGTCCTTAGGTTAGTTAGGTTTAAGGGGCTCCGGAACGCCCTATACTTGCAATGTTAAAATAACGCTTATAAATTACATCTTTCCTCACAAAGTATTTGAGGTAGGAAGTTGAACTTTTTACAGATTATCTATTGGAATATGGGTTACAACTTAACACAGGGATTTTACAAAATTTTAGTTCAGTTATTAAAGATGATTTTTTTTCAATTGTAATGAAAATTCACAACATTTTTTTGCAATTTTTTATTTATACATTCAAAAATATACAGTTTTTTGGAAAAAGGCTGTGTTAAATTATGCAGAAGGTACTGTGTAACATTTACTGAAAGTTTGAAACAAATATGTTTGGAAGATCCTTAGAAAACATGTAATTAGTATGAGAAAATAAAAGTTTTGGGAATCGATCGACAAAGATTGGATTAACTTTTTAGTGCATTCCAGGTCCATAGGATGGATTATCTTCATCCTCTGCAAACTCCTCCTCCAGCTTCCTCTTGTTCCTCCTCCTGTTTACTCTTGCTTGTATTTCTAGACTCTTTACAGCCCTGTCTGCAGCCCGAAGGCGTTCCTTGTCTAAAGCAAGCATCGCTCGTACCATGTTGGAACCTATCTTCATTCCCATATTTCTAAATACCTTGCACCTTACAATGTTGCCACATTGAAAGTCGCAACAGCATCATACACACCAAAGTGAAGTGTTTCTATTCCAACAAATACAGTCTTGGGGATTCTCGACCATATAACACTATTTACATTTTCATTGGGGTTTTGAGTTTTTCCGTGAATACACTTTTTCAACCGTTCAGGTGCTGCTAAGTCTCTGAAAATAGGTTATCCACAACACATACTTTATCTCACATCACTAAAATGTACCTGATGAACACGGACGTTAATAATAACACCATTTGACAGCAGTTTAACAGCGCCACAGTGGGTCACGCCCATGTAGAACACATTTCAAAAAAAAAAATTTAAAAATAGTTGCAGTCTTCGGAATTGAATAAATTATATATCTATTAAAAGGTAATAGTCTGCAGATTCAGAAAACGCAAAAAAGTAAAAATTGAACTTTTCATGATTTTGAGCCTTTCCGGAGCCCCTTAAGTAGTTCTAAGTTCTAGGGGATTGATGACCTCAGATGTTAAGTGCCACAGCGCTCAGAGCCATTTGAACCATTTGATTAACTCACAGAGTATTAACTTCTGCGAGTGTGTCATTGCAATTTTCTGTAGGTAAACATTATGCGACAACACTAGGTAGAACACCTCAGTCGCACAAATTCCGTTGCAGCAGTGGTCGCTTGTGCAGTGCTGCAGCGCCGTCCGCACCAGCCGCGCTTCACAGCCCAAACTCGAAATGCGCATGCGCGAGCAGGCAGCTTTTTCGACGCGGGGTGGAACATTCTGTCGCTGGCGCAAGCCGCTGTCGCACCTTCGACAAAGCACGTTTAAACGCATTCTTGACTAACATCAACCCACCACGTCCAATCTTACAGGCAACTACCGCTCACAACCGTTACAACGTGTATTTAACACAAACCTGTGGCGTTACTAGAGCTACTCTTATGCGACTGGCGCGAAATTTAAATAGACATAATATTTCAGAGATAGAAACACGCCTACAAAGTTTCGTTTATGTCACACAACTTCTTGGTGTCGCGATTTTTTTTGCCAGTGTATAACATGCCTTAAACCAAAAATACACATTTTGCGTCATCTAATAAGAAGTAGTGGAGGAAGAAGAAGATGAAAGTGGTGTTTGCAGAAGAAAAATGTGCGTCAGTTAATACACCAAAGACATGGAATTTTGCCAACTGTGCTAGCCTTATTGGACCATAGGAAGAGGCGGCCTATGATTTACGAGGGTAATCCCAAAAGTAAGGTCTTCTATTTTTTATAAGTACATAGACCTGTTTATTTCTACAATGGTTTATATCAGTTTACAACTTGAACATTTAGCTGTTTTTAGACACAATCACCATTTCTGTCGATGCATTTTGTAGACGCTGTGGCAGTTTTTGTATGCCCATGTCATACCAGCTCGCCGCCATGCTGTTCAGGGCGTTATGAACCTCTTCTTTCACCTCGTCGTCGGAGCTGAATCGCATTCCGGCCAAACGTTCTTTTAACCTAGGGAACAGGTGATAGTCACTGGGCGCCGTGTCAGGACTATAGGGTGGGTGGATGATTATGTTCCACTGAAACTGTTGCAGGAGAGCAACGGTTTGCCGAGCGATGTGTGGGCGAGCGTTGTCATGGAAAATGTGTACGCCCTTGCTCAACATTCCTCTTCTCCGGTTCTGAATTGCTAGTTAGAGTTTTTTCGGAGCGTCACAGTACCTGTCAGCGTTAATTGTGGTCCCAGCGATTCAGCTCAGACGACGAGGTGAAAGAGGAGTTTCATAACTTTCTGAACAGCATGGCGGCGAGCTGGTATGACGTGGGCATACAAAAACTGCCACAGTGTCTACAAAAATGCATCGACAGAAATGGTGATTATGTCGAAAAATAGCTAAATGTTCAAACTGTAAACTGATGTAAACCATTGTAGAAATAGACAGGTCAATGTACTTATAAAAAAAAAAGGAGACCTTACTTTTGGGTTTACCCTCGTAGTTGCTTCCTTAGCAAAGACATCTACAGAATTTTTCAGCCGAAGTGGATAAATGCCGTACAAGTCATATGTGGAGTAAATTTCAAGGAAAAGCTATTTTATACTCCATGTCGGGACAAAGAAATACTAATTGCAGCAAGGGATGCAGCTAATATTAAACTTCAGGAATCTATTATGTTCGTTAGTCCTAAACTGCATTGTCATCTGAACGGCTTGTAGCTATGAATTTCAGAACTGTGTTAAGTCTTTTCGATATAGCAACAAATAAACCAACCAAACTGTAAAGTCTCTCTGACACTGCAGATGTACCAACTACGAAGCCTTAACTGGTAAGTGTTCTGAGATGTGTGTGTGATGCAATAAAACATACTACAACTTGCAAAAAAATATTATACAACTTTTATTATTGTCAGTATACAATCCGTACTTTGTGAACTGTGGGAAACAGATCACTAAGATTAAAAAGAAATTGTCATTCTCTTTTTTTTCTAAATCTATGCTATTTATCGCCCTGCAATAATTTCCAAACAGCTGTTTTTATTTACTGTAAACTGATCACATATTTCACGAAAACCAATTTTAGCACTTAGGAATGCCATCTGTAAATTCCTCTTGTATGGAATTTCTGTTTATAGGAGTAATACTACTAACAGGCCTACGTGTAGCGCGCACACACACACACACACACACACACACACACACACACACACACACACACACACACCTATATACGTACATTTAACTCTTCTCATCAACATAAATACATGTCTGACAATATTCAGGGGCGCCGACTTATAAAAAATATTGGGGCGGCCCATACTGGGGGTCTTGTCCCGGGAAATTTTCTAAATTTTAGATGAAAAATAGTAAGTTTTAAAGATTTTTAAGCATTTTAGAGACAGATGATCAACATTAGAACCCCGAAAACTGGACTCTCGATAACTCGACATTCCGGGAAACTCGACAAGCCTGACACATTTTTTGGCTTTGAAAAAAGAAAACATAAACATGCACGGTATTTTCGTAAAAAGCTAATTTAATTTACAATAATAATCATGCTTAGAGACAATTACAAAGCAGTGAATATATAGTTCTGAAAAGACTGGTATTTAAATAAATCCTAAACTATCATTAGAAGAATAAAACATAAAAATTGCTGTCGCACAGTAATAGCACTTTGATTAATAAGTGAAATAGCTATTTTAAGCTTACTTTGAATAAGGCTCAGGGTTCATTAAATAAAAACAATATCTCAAAGTTAATGCTTTAATACAGTTAATAAAGTTCATAGAGTACGCCTAATACTTTCAGTCAAAAAGTATGGAAATAGCCGGTTTTAATTGGGTCTTCACCCTAAAAATATTTAAGTATTTGAAAATAACTAATACAGTACTATAGTAATATAGCGCTAAACTAGTACTAATATTTCGAAACTGAAAATTTAACATTATGTTTGTATTTAATTCTCTATTTTATAAAGATTTTTAATGTTGCTCTAAATGCCACTATCAGGGCTAGAGTGTCTTTAGAAAGGTGGAAATGTCGACCGTGTTACTGGATCACTGAATATGAAGTCGTCGATGACTGGTCGGATATACAATTCATCCAAAACGGCTAGGTGGGCATGAAGAACAGCCAAAGTTGTCCAGTCGCTTCTGTCCTATTGTTGATCGGAGATGTGACTTCAGACGTCTAAGGGCACGAAATGGCCGTTCTGCTGTAGCTGTCGTGATTGGAACTATTGGACATGCTTAATGCACTTCACTACTTCACATAACATTTCTCCAACTGCAGGATCATGTGTAATGCATTATCTTACATCACGCATGTTTTTAAGACCAGCTGTTTTTTATTAGTGATATCGGCTGACATATTCTAGGTCATTTTAAAAAAACTCAGTTGATTTTTCCAAATTTGTTTCACCTCTGTTTACTAAAAGCAAGCACTCTTGTTCAACTGCAATGACCTGTGTGAGTCCAGTTGGAGCAAACTGCTCAGCAATGCAAGATTGCACCGTTTCACAAATTTCGATGTGAATAGCTTTGTGGTTTCCTTTGGGGTTTTGAAACTGCACGGTGAGCTGGCTTCGTTGTTTTCATATTTCTTTGGTATAATTCGATTCCGAGCAAGCGAAGGATCATCAGCTTGTGAAGGTTTTTCTTTTAAACACAATTCCCAAAGGTGTCAAAAACTATCTCGCCTTCCACTCAATATACAAATCAAGCCCTCATATATTTTTTCCAGATGAGCAACAGTTAGATGAGGGCATTAAATTTTTTCCTTGACATCCTCTACTGGGTTCATTGCATGTGGCAATAAAGACGAAAAAATAAATAAGTTTTGAATTGTAACATTGACTCAAGGTAGACTGCACATTTGTAACCTGCCTCTGTTTTGTCCTCTGAAAAAAATGTTTGAAAAAATTCTAGAAGCACTTCAAAGTTTTTCAATATTCTCAAGATATTAAAAGCTCACATATTCCATCGAGTCGGGCAAAGGGGTCGTAGACCAGCTTGGTCGTTGGCGCTTTCACAGGGTATGCTTCTGAAAAGTCCCATCTTTTTGTTAGATTCCCTTACGTTGTTTATTAAATCCTTGGCTAAAACTATAGCATTCCTCATAGACTTAAGATGGCGGAGACTGTCTACAACTGCCAAGTCTAAGCTGTGAGCAGTGCAGTGCACGATGATTGAGGAATCATCCGCAGTACGATTACAAAATGACACTTGTTCGTGAGTCGAAGAATCACTTGTTTCGTCAACCATAATAGAAAAATGTTCAGTCTTCTTGATTGAAGTCAATACTTTTCTCAGCACAGACTTTCCCAGTAGATCAATGATCTCGTTTTGAATATCGTGGGACGTCCACTTATACCCCGAACGTCCTAACCAATCTTTAAACTCAGGTATGTCATTCTTTCGGAGTTCCAACAATTGAAAAAAAAATTGAGTTTACATCTTCGTGCCCTGTAATTGCTAGTCCTTGTTGGTATAGATTTATTTGGGAGGCCACACTTCGGTTAGTGATAAAATTTAGTTTCAGAAAACCTTTATGCGTAAACGTATTCTCATGAAGACAGAATTTTTCCAAAGCCTTTTTCCAGTTAGAAAATCCTACGGAAGTAAATGCATCTACTTTTTTTGAAGAAAATTGTTCTAGATTTTTAGCAACTGCCTCTTTGCAGGTTCAAAAAAAATGGTTCAAATGGCTCTGAGCACTATGAGACTTAACATCTATGGTCATCAGTCCCCTAGAACTTAGAACTACTTAAACCTAACTAACCTAAGGACATCACACAACACCCAGTCATCACGAGGCAGAGAGAATTCCTGACCACGCCGGGAATCGAACCCGGGAACCCGGGCGTGGGAAGCGAGAATGTTACTTTGCAGGTTCTGCAAAAAAACTTTTTTGGTAGATGCGTCATATTCTAGCCATGTATATTTGATCAACCAAGACTTCTGAAATGATCTTCCCTTACCAGATTGTCCAGGTTGCAGCTGTGAACGGTTCTCACCTGAAGACGACGAAGCACTTGCCGACACAATAATTGTTGGAGGTTGACTTGCAGTATCATCAACTTCCAAGCGCGCCTTTTTGGTAACAAATTTCTCCATTGGAAAGTTACTTCACAATAAACTAAGAGACTGAAGTAAATGAATAAAATATAGCCATATAAAAGAGTCAACTAGAAATTAAAGGCGGAACGCTAAACACGTCTGCAGCGTGCACTGAACGAAACTAACCACACTGAATAACTGCTACAGCAGGGTGGGCTTTATATAGCCGTGGCGTCGTAATGTCTCGAGATCCTCCTCTTCCATTGGCTCATTTCCCCCCTCCCCCTTCACTTTTCCTCTCCTTCCCCCCCCCCTTTTTCCCGTCATCTGACCAGTTTCCCCCACCTGCTCTCGGGTGTGGTATGTCGTATTTGTGCCAACTTTTAGCGCAGTGTTTACGTGAGTGTTCGGTGTTGTGCGTCCTTCCACAGTGTTGCGAACAGAAATCATGCTGTCGCTGGGTGTGAGTTTTATATCTCTTGCGAACAGAACCCAGACTGTCGCCGTGTTTTTTTTTAATTGTCTGTCTATTGTTTTTCTGCTTCCTGTGTGTTTTATTAGCTTCATCGACCCTGTGTTTTATGTTTTACGCTCCAGAATTTTCTGCCATTTTTACCTTTAAGTCACCGATTTTATCGCCAACTGTTATTATTTTTTATTATCTTCATCTTTTTAAAACAAATTCTGTAGGCTGAAGAGCGGCGTAATAAGCTGCTGTCAGTCCGCTCCCTTTAGGGGGAATCGAAACCCAATAAAGGAAAAAAAAAATAATGTCTCGAAGCATCAAGGCGACTCGAGGCGGAGGGTTCCAGGCGCTTCTGTTCCAGTCCTTTTGATGTCGCCGCAGCCGCAGCGCTGGCCCGCCGGCGCCAGACTTTACCTGAAGGTTCGCACACTGGGACAAATTCCAAGTGTGCCCGCAGCACCGTAACACACTATCATGCATCACACCGCTCGTTTCAGTTAACCTGCTTACTAGCATAATTACTATTTGACTCAACTCATTACTAAATGTATTTTAAAAGGTGAGTATCGTCAAACAAGGAAAATAAAATTTTGTGATTTTACAAAGCATAATATAACTAACAATTTTCTTAAATAGATTTTTTGAGGGGACACCAGGCCCTCTCAGGCCCCATGGGGTCGACGCCTGTGACAATATTATCAACGACTGGTTTAACACCTTACTGCACCGTACAAGACACACACAGGTTCCTAACACTTGATCGCTTTAAATATACACACTGTCAGTTCTTGAGATGTTAATTCCATCGTATTATTCCCACACATGTTGGCAATGGATACACTGTTGCTGCTGAAGGTATTGATGTCTCTATGAAACAGACCGTACTCGGCTGTCATGCAATTCTTGATATATTTCCGCTTGCTGCATAGTCAGTGTCACTCTATTTCACAGAACTGCACCTCTGTAACCCACCATATATTATCTGCTTCTACTACAACTTTGAAGTGCTAAACCGACATTAACACACTTTGATTCTTTAGTAGGTACGTTGAACAACAGCATTCTGAAGCGCTTTATCTGAGTCTCAGAGAGTGGTACCAGTGTTTGGTGTACTGGGAAGTCAAAGTCCAGTAACAAATCTGTGTACTGCTCTGATGTACATCAGGAACCTGCCTGTGTGCTGACTGCAGTGGGGGGAACACTGTTTCAGTGTTTACTTCAGATGGGCAACTGCTTAAACTTTGGACAGCTAGGCTAGTAACCGTTTTAAACTCAGGGAAAGTGGGCTCCAGTTTTGAATTGAATTTGAACTGAATTGAATTGGTAAAGAATTGAATTAAAATTGAACTGAGTTAGAATTGAATGAATTCGAACTGAAAATGAAATAGAATTCAAAACGAACTGAAAGTAGGTCAACAGGAAAGTTTAATACAGGTTGCTATATGTTAGGTGAAATACGTACTTCCGTAGCCAACAGGCTCAGACTGGCATCATTTGCCTAACAGACAGGGTTGGACGTGCAGGGGAAACAAACACCTTTCATCCTGCCTGTGAACAGCTGACAGGCTTGTACTTTGCGGGGAGAAACATTCTTTGTCTTGAGTGAGACAATTCTCTTTGTCTTAGAACTGACACAGGGTGGGGAGGTAGCCTTTAGAGACAATGCCCTGTATCTAAGAACCACAGGCTCAGACTGGTGGGAGAAATCGTCTTTTTTCTAACAGGCAGGCTCGCACCTGCAGGGTGAACAAATATCCTTTGTCTCAGCTGAGTGAAGCCTGGGGAAGATCCAGGTTATCTGATAACAATGCAGAGCATACTACACTCCTGGAAATGGAAAAAAGAACATATTGACACCGGTGTGTCAGACCCACCATACTTGCTCCGGACACTGCGGGAGGGCTGTACAAGCAATGATCACACGCACGGCACAGCGGACACACCAGGAACCGCGGTGTTGGCCGTCGAATGGCGCTAGCTGCGCAGCATTTGTGCACCGCCGCCGTCAGTGTCAGCCAGTTTGCCGTGGCATACGGAGCTCCATCGCAGTCTTTAACACTGGTAGCATGCCGCGACAGCGTGGACGTGAACCGTATGTGCAGTTGACGGACTTTGAGCGAGGGCGTATAGTGGGCATGCGGGAGGCCGGGTGGACGTACCGCCGAATTGCTCAACACGTGGGGCGTGAGGTCTCCACAGTACATCGATGTTGTCGCCAGTGGTCGGCGGAAGGTGCACGTGCCCGTCGACCTGGGACCGGACCGCAGCGACGCACGGATGCACGCCAAGACCGTAGGATCCTACGCAGTGCCGTAGGGGACCGCACCGCCACTTCCCAGCAAATTAGGGACACTGTTGCTCCTGGGGTATCGGCGAGGACCATTCGCAACCGTCTCCATGAAGCTGGGCTACGGTCCCGCACACCGTTAGGCCGTCTTCCGCTCACGCCCCAACATCGTGCAGCCCGCCTCCAGTGGTGTCGCGACAGGCGTGAATGGAGGGACGAATGGAGACGTGTCGTCTTCAGCGATGAGAGTCGCTTCTGCCTTGGTGCGAATGATGGTCGTATGCGTGTTTGGCGCCGTGCAGGTGAGCGCCACAATCAGGACTGCATACGACCTAGGCACACAGGGCCAACACCCGGCATCATGGTGTGGGCCGTGTGGGCCGTACACCACTGGTGATCGTCGAGGGGACACTGAATAGTGCACGGTACATCCAAACCGTCATCGAACCCATCGTTCTACCATTCCTAGACCGGCAAGGGAACTTGCTGTTCCAACAGGACAATGCACGTCCGCATGTATCCCGTGCCACCCAACGTGCTCTAGAAGGTGTAAGTCAACTACCCTGGCCAGCAAGATCTCCGGATCTGTCCCCCATTGAGCATGTTTGGGACTGGATGAAGCGTCGTCTCACGCGGTCTGCACGTCCAGCACGAACGCTGGTCCAACTGAGGCGCCAGGTGGAAATGGCATGGCAAGCCGTTCCACAGGACTACATCCAGCATCTCTACGATCGTCTCCATGGGAGAATAGCAGCCTGCATTGCTGCGAAAGGTGGATATACACTGTACTAGTGCCGACATTGTGCATGCTCTGTTGCCTGTGTCTATGTGCCTGTGGTTCTGTCAGTGTGATCATGTGATGTATCTGACCCCAGGAATGTGTCAATAAAGTTTCCCCTTCCTGGGACAATGAATTCACGGTGTTCTTATTTCAATTTCCAGGAGTGTAGTATCCCAGATCAGCTATCTCAGATCGCTGTCTTTGATTCTGACGTCACAGAGCTGCTGCCAGTATGGAAAAGTTGCTACCTTGGTCTGCCATCCTGAATTTTTTAATTTCACACCAACATGGCCATCCACCACCTAGGACTTTTGAATTTCCCACCAACTTAGGGTAACGGCGCTTCTTCCACAGTAATGTAATAAGAACAGGGGAAGCCCACCAGGAAAATTGAGCTGAATATTATTCTGTAGGTCTTCCAGGGTGCAGGGACAGTTGCAAAACACTGTTGACTTCAGATAACCTCAAAGAAAAAAACCGTATGGGACTAAGTCCGGTGATCGTGCGGGCCAGTTGAGATCTCGCATCCGCATGCCTTCCAGGAAACGTTTGCCTCAAAAAAATCATGGTAAAGCCCGTTGTGTGTGCAATGGTACGTCTTGTTCAAACCAGGTATACTGTTATTGCATTCCCTCGAAAAACGGATGGAAAAACTTTAGCGGCATAGTTAAGTAACGATATGGATTCACAGTTACAGCACGACGACTTTGTTACAAAAAGTCAGGGCCAATGATGCCTGCTCGTGATACGGCGAATCACACAGTGACGCGGTTTGAGTGCTGGGGTCCCTGGCGAATTTGCCTGGGGTTCGTGTCGCTCCGGTATCGCACAGTCTGTTTGTTTACACACCCACTGAGGTGAAAATGTGCCTCATCAGAAAAGAACACATTTGCGTCACGGGGTATGGTTACAAGCACGTCTTCACAAGATGTTCTTCGTGTTACATAATCCCTTACTGACAATTGCTGGACCACGAACATTTTATACGGGTGAAAATTCAGTTCGTTATGAAGAATCCGGTAGAGTGAACGTCGTGAAATGGCAAGAGCAAGTGCGTGTTCCCGAGCTGAGAGTATCGGAGACTGCAGCACTGCTGCTCTAGCTCGTTCGAAATTTTGTGGTGTTGTAACGCTTCTCTCAGGCCCTCTTCGTACAGATGACACATCCACTGTTGTTATGAATGGGTTTACCCAATTCTAGTCCACCCCCGGTAGCTGAGTGGTCAGCGTGACAGACTGTCAATCCTAAGAGCCCGGGTTCGATTCCTGGCTGGGTCGGAGATTTTCTCCGCTCAGGGACTGGGTGTTGTGTTGTCCTAATCATCATCATTTCATCCCCATCGATGCGCAGGTCGCCGAAATGGCGTCAACTCAAAATACCTGCACCAGGCGAACGGTCTACCCGACGGGAGGCCCTAGCCACACGACATTTCATATCATTTTTACCCAATTCAAAATTGATTGCCGTCCAGGAACACTCCGCTTGGGGGTATTGCAAATCGCAAACGAAAAGCACGCTGCGCTGCAGTGACTGAGTGGGAATTCAAGAAGTACACTTCAACACAAAATGAGCGCTCCTCACGTGTCAACTGCATTATCGCAACTGAACAACAATTGGATACAAACCTCCCGTGGGTCGCTATAAACCACGCCCAATCTCCCCTCTAATTCGACCTACAGTGCCGCCACAACGTGAATTGTAAAAGAGCAGTTTACCGTGCTCCACACTGTATTTTCCGTCCTCACGGTCACGTTCTCACGTGGTACCGCGCCATAACCTTCCGCAGAGGCCAGACACATTCCGTACACCGATGGATAAGGCCGGTATTACACTATCAAATTTCTTTGTCAAAGATGTGATCAAATATTCGTCAAATATATTTGACAAACATCTTTGACGTGGCACTAACTGTCATCATATTTTTCGTCAAAGTTCAAGATGGCTGACAACAACGATTTGTTATTAACCGCAGCAGTCGCATGTACCACAATCGCACTTTGTGCACATGCTGAAGAGAATCGGGGGGAAAAAAAGGAAACGTACCTGGGTGAAGCTGTGTGTTTTACGACGACGCGTCAAAAGCATTTAACAAAACTTGTGACGTGAGCTTATAGTGGAGGACGCCAAGTAGTACATCAATTTCTTGAGAATGGATGAGCATACATTTCTGTTATGTGCTCAGTGAAGTGCATCCTCATATCACAAAGCACAATACTCACTTAAGAACTGCTATATCTGCAGAAGACAGGCTCACTGCAACACTACGATTCCTTGCTACAGGAGAGGGTTAGGTTAGGTTAGGTTAGGTTAGGTTAAGTCAAGTCAGGTCAGGTCTCCAATCTTCTTAATCTATTTTTGTATTCAGGGTGCCTCACGTTGTAAAGCGCCTCATCAGCTTCATACATCTCTATTAATTTTGTAGTTGTCGGTACACACCATTTGTATTTACCAGCAATGTTTATAAAAACACTACAGATGACAGAACGCTGCAGCGATGCTAGCGCTCCACGTGGGAACATGTCACATTGCAGTTAACAGAAGACTAGCGACTTCTTTCATCAAATGTACAGCGAGGCCCTAGATTTGGTCAAATATTTGACGATAGACGAAATTTGACAAAGTTCCCTATTACACGGTCAAATTTCTTTGACAAAGATATTGGACAAAGAAATTTGATAGTGTAATACCGGCCTAAGGAACCGCTTCAGGTCTCCGCAGCGGACTCCGCCTGCCCTGACTGCTGCCCGCCGAGAGGTGGTGCCGACTTTGCGTGAGTCACTTCTGCTGCTGCCCTTCCAACAGCCGCTCGCGGCGTGCGGCTTCGCCGTGGATACCAATGGCTGCCTACGAGCTCCTCGCCCCGTAGTATAGTGCCGAACTCTCGTCCCAGCTCCTCGAGATACTGTTCAGGATAGACAGTTAGAAGATATGAAGTTGTGAGGACATTCTCTCTAAGAAGTGTACTTCGTTTAATTACTGCAACAAACAGTTGTTTTGCACAAGTGCGTTTCATCACTCCTCTGTGGAAGGATATTACATCTTCCTCCCATGCATCAACTCCAGCTATATTCCTCTCGTTTGTCGCCTCGCATCCTCCCGTCTCAGAGCTAGGAATGGGAAAAACTGATCGGTTAAAACAGATACCGGTATTTTAGCTATGAATAACCGGTATTTTTCGGTATTTGTTTGGACTCGGTTATAATAGGCATTATTACTAATGACCGAGTAAAAAACTGAGATATCAATTAGCCATGACAGCAGCGCAAAAAATTTTTGTTTTAAAATAAAACCTTCCTAAAAAAAGGAGTAATTTTTATTCGTAAAGTTTGCATCGGTTTGAAGTGTTGTTGTTGTGGTCTTGAGTAAAGAGACTGGTTTGACGCAGATCTCCATGCTACTCTATCTTCTGCAAGCCTTTTCGTCTCTGAATAACTACTGCAACCTACATCCTTCTGAATCTGTTTAGTGTATTCGTCTCTTGCTTTCCCTCTATGATTTTTACCCTCTACGCTTCCCTCTAGTACTCAAATGGTGATCCTTGTTGCCTCTGAACGTGACCTACAAACTGATCCTTCCTTCTAATCAAGTTGTGCCACAAATTCCTCTTCTCCCCGATTGTATTCAGTACCTCCTCAGTAGTTACGTGATCCACCCATTCAAACTTCAGCATTCTTCTGTAGCACCATATTTCGAAAGTTTCTATTCCCTTCTTGTCTACACTGTTTATCGTCCATGTTTCACCTCCATACATGGCTACACTCCATGCAAATACTTTCAGAAAAGATTTCCCGGCACTTAAATCTATACAAATTTCTCTTCTTCAGAAACGCTTTCCTCGCCATCGCTAGCCTACATTTTATGTCGTCTCTACTTCGACCTCATCAGTTATTTTGTTCCCCAAATAACAAAACTCATCTACTACTTTAAGTGTCTCATTTCCTAATCTAATTGCCTCAACATCATCTGATTTACTTCAACTACATTCCATTATCCTCGTTTTGTTTTCATTTATGTTCGTCTTAACCTCCTTTCAAGACACTATCCATTCCGTTCAGCTGCTCTTTCAGGTCCTTTGCTGGAATACAATGTCGTCGGCAAACCTCAGGGTTTTTATTTCTTCTCAATGTATTTTAATTCCTACTCCATACTTTTCTTTTGTTTCGTTTACTGCTTGCTTCATATACAGATTGAATGACATCCTCCTCCCGCCGGAGGTTCGAGTCCTCCCTTGGGAATGGATGTGTATGTTGTTCTTAGTATAAGTTAGTTTAGGTAGTGTGTACGTCTAGGGATCGATGACCTCAGTAGTTTGGTCCCTTAGGAATTCACACACATTTGAACGTTTTTAAATAACATTGGGGATAGGCTACAACATTGTCTCACTCCCTTCTCAACCACTGTTGCCCTTTCATGCCCCTGGACTCTTATAATTGTCATCTGGTTTCCGTAAAAATTGTAAATCATCAATTATTTTTCGCCCCAAATAGCAAAACTCCTTTACTACTTTAAGTGTCTCATTTCCTAATCTAATTCCCTCAACATCACCCGAATTAATTCGACTACATTCCATTATCCTCGTCTTGCTTTTGTTGATGTTCATCTTATATCCTCCTTTCAAGACACTGTCCATTCCGTTCAACTGCTCTTCCAAGTCGTTTGCTGTCTCTGACAGAATTACAATGTCATCGGCGAACCTCAAAGTTTTAATTTCTTCTCCATGGATTTTAATTCCTACTCCTAATTTCTCTTTTGTTTCCTTTACTACTTGCTCAATATACAGATTGAATAACGTCGGGGAGAGGCTACAACCCCGTCTCACTCCCTTGCCAACCATTGCTTCCCTTTCATGTCCCTCGACTCTTATAATTGCCATCTGGTTTCCGTAAAAATTGTAAATAGCCTTTCGCTCCCTGTATTTTACCTTTGCCACTTTCAGAATTTCAAAGAGAATATTCCAGTCAACCTTGTCAAAAGCTTTCTCCAAGTCTACAAAGGCTATAAACGTAGGTTTGCCTTTCCTTAATCTTTCTTCTAAGATTAGTCGTAGCGTCGGTATTGCCTAATTTCTACTGAATTCAAACTGAGCTTCCGTGAGGTCGGATTCTAGCAGGTTTTTCATTCATTCGCAAGAATTCGTATTAGTATTTTGCAGTCGTGACTTTAATAAGTCACTGATAGTTCTGTAATTTTCACACCCGTCAACACCTGCTTTCTTTGAGACTGGAATTATTATATTCTTTTTTAAGTGTGAAGGTATTTCGCCTGTCTCGTACATCCTGCTCACCAGATGGAAGAGTTTTGTCACTGCAGGCTCTCCCAAGGCTATCAGCAGTTCTAATGGAATGTTGTCTACTCCCTGGACGTTGTTTCGACGTATGTCTTTCAGTGCTGTGTCAAATTCTTCACACACTATCGCATCTCCCATTTCATCTTCATCTACGTCCTCTTCCGTCAGTGCAATTTGGTGACGTCTTCTTCACAGTCCTCTCTGCTCTCTCGTTCCCGATTGGCATGTCGGCGCTTGACTTTACGCCGTAATAATTATGTCGTAGAAATGAGAGACAAATCTGTAATGTTTTAAAGCAAATGAAGCATTGTACCTCATGGCTACATCACTTCGCAGAAATATTTCCAGACTAGGGTTGGTGCCATTCTACAATACAACGGACCGAAACTCTAACTCGGAGCCTTTGCCTTTCGCGGAAAGAGTGCAAATTTCATTCTGGAAACATCCCCCAGGCTGTGGCTAAGCCATGACTCCGCAATGTTCTTTCTTCCAGGAGTGCTAATTCTGCAAGTTACGCAGGAGAACTTCTGTGAAGTTTGGAAGGTAGGAGACGAGGTAATGCCGGAAGTGAGGCTGTGAGGAGGGGTCGTGAACCGTGCTTAGGTAGCTCAGTTGATAGAGCACTTGCCCGTGAAAGGGAAAGGTCCCGAGTTCGAGTCACGGTTCGGCACACACTTTTAATCTGTCAGAAAATTTCATTGATTTCCTTTGTACCGTTCTCCTCTGAAAAAGTACGAGGCTCACTCCAAAAGAAATGCACACTATTTTTGTAAAAATACAGTTTTCATTCTGCATGTGTGAAAGTTTTACAGTATGTAGATACATCCTTCCCGCTTGTTATCAAACTTAGTTCAACCTGTTCCCGTAGGTGGCGTCGTCACAGCATGTCTTCAAGATGGCTGCTACACTTGACGTTCTTCAGAAGCAACGTGCTGTGATAGGACTCCTGTGCTGCGAAAACGAGACTGTGGGAAACATCCACAAGAGGTTGAAAAAGGTGTATGGAGATGCTGCTGTCGATCACAGTACAGTTAGTCGGTGGACAAGCAGGTTATGTGATGAAAGCGGGCACGGCAATATTGAGGATTGTCCTCGCAGCGGCAGGCCTCGCACTGCACACACTCCAGGCAGTATGCAGAGTGTTAACGAATTGGTGACTGCTGATAGACGCATCACAGTGAACGAATTGTCACGCTACGTTGCGATAGGGGAAGGAAGTGTTTGCAGGATACTGAAAGTGTTGGCGTTAAAAAAGGTTTGTGCCAGGTGGTTTCCCAGGATGTTGACAGTGGCTCACAAAGAAACAAGAAAAATGGTATGCAGCGAACTTTTGGAACAGTACGAGAATGGTGGAGACGAATTTCTTGGAAGAATTGTGACATGTGATGAAACATGGCTCCATTATTTTTCACCAGAGACGCAGAGGCAATCAGTGGAGTGGCAGCATGCAAATTCACCCAAGAAAAAAAATTCAAAACCAAACCTTCTGCTGGAAAAGTTATGGCTACGGCGTTTTTCGATTCCGAAGAACTCTTGCTTGTGGACATCGTGCCAAGTGGAACCACCATAAATTCTGATGCATATATGACGACACTGAAGAAACTCAAAGCTGGACTAAGTCGTGTTCGGCCACATCGGCAAAAGCAGGCTGTTTTGCTGTTGCACGACAATGCACGGTCCACGGTCACATGTCAGTCAAAAAACCATGGAAACGATCACAAAACTCGGGTGGACAAAACTGAATCACCCGCCTTACAGTCCTGACCTGGCTCCATGTGACTATCATCCCTTTGGGAAACCGAAAGACTCTTTTCGTGGAACAAGGTTTGAAGATGATGACTCCCTTGTGCACGCTGCCAAACAGTGGCTCCAACAGGTTGGTCCAGAATTTTACCGTGCAGGTATACTGGCGCTGGTTCCAAGATGGCGTAAGGCAGTTGAGAGGGATGTAAATTATGTGGAGAAAGGAAAATATTGTTCCTAAAGGATGTATCTACACACTGTAAAACTTTCAAACATGTAGAATAAAAGAAGGATTTAAAAAAAAAATTATTGTGAATTTCTTTTGGAGTGACCCTCAATTCCTTACTATTCCCACGTGTATGCTCAGCCAATGACGCAGCTTCACTGTCGTGCTTCTCTGTCACCCTGGAAAAGTTTAGAGGAACGAATGTCCGTAAGTATTGCGTCCTTAATTGAAGTTTTTTTTATAGCTAACGTCCGGCGGCGCTTCACAGTTTTCAAAGGCCTAGCTTGGGAGTCGCTTTTCACCTTCACCTGCAAGATGGCGATCTACAGCATCCATCCCAAAAGTTGGCTTTCTAAGTTCGGCTGTCAGTAGGGCCTTTCAGTAAAAATTCCTCTTACTCCCCACGTAAAAACTAACTGCGCTAGCGGTCGCTGTGGGGTGTCCTTAGGGTAGTCGATCTGTGTGGGTATGACAAAGCTGCGTGCTGGGTCCAGCCATAGCAGTGGGCGCCTCCACTCTCTGGTCGTGTGAGAGGGACTCAGCTGGGTCCCCGACTATTCTAACGCTCAGTTCTGCGCCCATGTCGCCCAAACATTCCCTTACTATCAACCAGCATGCAAATCTCTTTTAGGTTACTATGGAATCTAACAATCACTTGTACATTTAATATCAATTCATTTCTCCGACTGTAATTAAACATTCAGATTGAGGATGAGTATATGCTATGAATTTTCGTGAGTTTTAATATGTCCCGTGACTGTTCCGAAAAACTGTCCTGTAACAGTAATAACCTGCTGGAAATGCTACTAGCCATAAAATACCTAAAGTAGAATTAATTATCACCTGTACGATTTAGATTTTCAAGCACACTTTTTCGATGCGCTAGATGCTGTCTTCACCAAATGCCAGAGTATTTTGTAACACTGAAACGCCAAAGTGAATGGTATAGGCATGCGTATTCAAATACAGAGATGTGTAAACAGGCAGAATAGGGCGCTGCGATCGGCAACACCTGTATAAGACGACAAGTGACTGGTACAGTTGTTAGATAAGTTACTGCTGTACAATCTCAGGTTATCAAGATTTAAATGAGATTGAACGTGGTATTATAGCCGGCGCACGAGCGATGAGACACAGCGTCTCCGAGGCAGCGACGAAATGGGGATTTTCCCGTACGACCATTTCACAAGTGTATCATGAATATCAGGAATCCGCTAAAACAACAGATCTCCGACACCGCTGAGGCCGGCAAAAGATCCTGCAAAAACGGGACCAACGACGACTGAGGAGAATCGTTCAACGTGACCGAAGTGCAACCCTTCCGCAAATTGCTCCAGATTTCAGTGTTGGGCCATCAACAAGTGTCAGCGTACGAACCATTCAACGAAACATTTTCGATATGGGCTTTCGGAGCCGAAGGCCCACTCGTGCACCCTTGATGACTGTACGACACAAAGCTTTACGCCTCACCTGGGCCCATAAACACTGACATTGGACTGTTGGTGACTGGAAACATGTTGCCTAGTCGGAAGAGTCTCGTTTCAAATTGTATGGACGTGTACGGTTATGAAGACAACCTAGTGATCCCTTGATGCCTCAGAACATGTCCTACCAACCGATCCCTTCTTCTAGTCAAGGTGTGCCACAAATTTCTCTTCTCCCCAATTCTGTTCAATACCTCCTCATTAGATATGTGATCTACGCATCTAATCTTCAGCATTCTTCTGTAGCACCACATTTCGAAAGCTTCTATTCTCTTCTTGTCCAAACTATTTATCGTCCACGTTTCATTTCCATACATGGCCATACTCCATACAAATACAGTACTTTCAGAAACGACTTCCTGACACTTAAATCTGTACTCAATGTTAACAAATTTCTCTTCTTCAGAAACGCTTTCCTTGCCATTGCCAGTCTAAATTTTATTTATTTATTTATTTAAACTGATGAGATTTATGGCCATCAGGCCCTCTCTTACATCGGACCAGTGTTCCACACATGCAGCATTTCACACATCAGAGTTACATCATGACAATAGTTTAAATAAGAAAATTAGATTATTCTAGTGACAATATGAATAAAGAGTAATGACTAAGACCTAATAAAGTAAATGCCAGGAGTGTTTTCACAACAGGTGCTATACATACAAATTATGATAAAAGCAATAATAATAACAGTAAAAAAATCAAATAATAATGATAAACATGAGAAAAATTGGCAATAGTGATGAAGATTTTGCATATGCACATTAATATCTTGGTGTGTAAAGCAGATGTTTACTAGCATAGCGAGTTTTGGGGAAGGGAGATTTAAGGAAGGGGAAAGAGGGAAGTAATGAGGTGAAGTGCATTCATGTACAGAGGAAGGCATTACTGTTACTTAAGTAGATACGTCACTAACTGTTTTTTGAAGCCGGACATGTTTTTAAGTTCTCTAACATAACGAGGGAGGTTATTCCAGAGTCGGGTTCCCGCTACTGTAAAGGACTTGGAGAAGGTGACTGAGCGATGCAGTGGAACAGAGAGGATTTTATTATGATGGGAACGTGTGTTTCTGTCATGTTGTTCCGACATAAGCGTTAAGGACGAGGAGAGATATGAGGGACAGTGTACATTTATAAGGCAGTAGATGAGACAGAGTGTATGGAAACCTCTGCGTTTGTCTGCACGCAGCCAGGACAATTTTCCATATGCTGGTGAAATGTGATCAAATAGTCGAACGTCACAGATATATCGGACGCAGGCAATTATGACCAGTTCCAGACGTCGCGAGTTTTCCTGAGAGAGGCCTTGTAGGATAATATCGCTGTAGTCAATGATTGGGAGTATAAGCGTTTGTACTAATTTCTTTTTCAGATCGAAAGGAAGATTTTTTTTATATTTTTGTAGGACATGAAGGGATGCTGATGCTTTTTTGCACACTGCAGTTACGTGCTCTGTCCAATTTAGATTTTCATCTATTATTACTCCCAAACTTTTTGCTCAGGGAGAGAAGTTAATATTTGTTCCATTTAGGGTAAGAGATGGTACGGATTCCCGATGCTTTGTGCTCATGAGCTTAGAGTGACCAACAAGTACGGCTTGGGTTATAGATGGGTTTAGTTTAGTCCTATCTCCTGTGCCCATTTTGATAGTGCATCGAGGTCAGTATTGAAATGTTCGATAGCTTTCTTAAGATTTCCTCTCTACTTCGACCACCTCATTTACTTTGCTCCCCTAATAGCAAAACTCATTTACTACTTTAAGCGTCTTATTTCCTAAACTAATTCCCGCAGTATCACCCGATTTAATTCGACTACTTTCCATTATCCTCGTTTTGCTTTTGTTGGGAATTTTACGCGCGTCTGTTTCGTAAACAGTGTGATTTGGGAGCCAGGTACAGCCGACAACGGCGGCTGGAGGGCGTTGCGATCGCGCATACCACGATGGGCCGTACGTACAAGTCGCATCCTTCCTGAACGTCCAGCAGCACGGTCCGTGTACCGACGGCTGTACCGATACACTTCGTACAGCGCGCAGCAGCGTGAGGTTAGCAAGTGGTGGTCGAATGTTAGACAGATAACGTACAAGTGCCGATGGTTGCGAAAGCATACTTGACCTTTTACCAACAAATAATCCTCGACAAATAGTGAGTATTGTGAGGAATACAGGGATTAGCGACCACAAGGCACTTGCTGCTAGGCTGAATACCGTAACACCTACAACCATCAAAAAGAAACGCAAAGTATATCTATTTAAAAAAGCTGAAAGCTGATAAAAATGCTCTACACCTTTTTAAGTGACAGTCTTCACTCCTTCCGATCTGATCATGTAAGTGTAGAAAAGTTGTGGAATGTTTTCAAAGAGATAGTATCGACAGCAATTGAGAGATATATACCACAGAAAATAATAAGTGATGGTACTGATCCCCCCCCCCTCCCCACGCTACACAAAACGGATCACATCGCTGTTGCAGAAGCAGCGAAAAAAGGATTTCAAATTTAAAAGAACGCAAAATCCCCAGGATTGGCAAAGTTTTACAAAAGTTCGAAATATGGCGCGTACTTCAATGTGAGATGCTTTTAATAATTTCCACAACGAAATTCTGTCTCGAAATCTGCCAGAAAACTCAATGGCAAGACGCAATCAATACCTCCACTGCGCGATAACTACGGTGAAGTCACTGATGACGGTGCCACGAAAGCAGAGTTATTAAACACGGTTTTCCGAATCTCCTTCACCAAAGAACACGAAGTAAATATTCCTGAATTCCAGTTAAGAACAACTACCAAGATGAGAAACATAGAAGTAGGTATCCTCGGAGTAACGAAGCAGCTTAAATCACTTGATAAAGGCAAGGCCTCCGGTCCAGGTTGTAAAAAACATGGCTCTGAGCACTATGGGACATAACTTCTGAGGTCATCAGTCCCCTAGAACTTAGAACTACTTAAACCTAACTAACCTAAGCACATCACACACATCCATGCCCGAGGCAGGATTCGAACCTGCGACCGTAGCGGTCGCGCGGTTCCAGACTGTAGCGCCGAGAACCGCTCGGCCACTCCGGCCGGCCTCCAGATTGTATACCAGTGAGGTTCCTCTCAGAGTATGCTGATAAAATAGCTCCACATTTAGCAATTATATGCAACCACTCGCTCACAGAAAGATCCGTACCTAAAGACTGGAAAATTGTTGAAGTGACACCAATACTCAAAAAGTAAAATAGGAGTAATCCGCTGAATTACAGGCCTATATCAGTAATGTCGATTTGCAGCAGGGTTTCGGAACTTATACTGTATTCGAACATTATGAAGTACCTCGAAGAAAACGATTTATTGACACATGAGTACTAAAAGAATCAGCTAAATTTCGATTACGGGATAAGTCATGCAAATCTGAAGGCTGTAAATTCAACTAAATACTTAGGGATTAGAATTACAAATAACCTAAACTGGAACGATCACATAGATAATATTGTGGGTAGAGCAAACCAAAGACTCCGATTCATTGGTAGAACACTTAGAAGGTGCAACAGGTCTACTAAAGAGACTGCTTACACCACGCTTATTCGCCCTATTCTGGAGTATTGCTGTGCGGTGTGGGATCCGCATCAGGTGGGACTGGCGGATGACATCGAAAAAGTACAAAGAAGGGCAGCTCGTTTTGTATTATCGCGAAATAGGGGAGATAGTGTCAAAGACATGATACGTGAATTGGAGTGGCAACCATTAAAACAAACGCATTTTTCGTTGCGACGGGACCTTCTCATGAAATTACAATCACCAGTTGTCTCCTCCGATTGCGAAATCATTCTGTTGGCACCCACCTATATAGGGAGAAATGATAATCACAATGAAATAAGAGAAATCAGGACTCGCAAAGAAAAATTTAAGTGATCGTTTTTCTCGCGTACATTCGAGAGTGGAAAGGTAGAGAGACAACTTGAAGGTGGTTCATTGAACTCTCTGCTAGGCACTTTGTTGTGAATAGCAGAGTAATCACGTAGATGTAGATGTAGCCGCAGCAGCAGGCGAGGCGGCGCGCGCGGCGTTGTCCACAGAACCGGCCGGCGCGCTACGTGAGAGGCGGAGGAACGCAGGCGGCTGCTGGTGGCGGCGGCGGCGGCGGTGGTGGGGGTAGAGGCGCTCCTGCGGACGCGGCCGCCGGCCGCCGCCGTTGCCAGTCGACGCGTGGACGCCCAGCGCGCACCTACCTGCGTGCCACAGGTGGTCGCCGCCGAAACGGCCGGTGTTTTTGTCGCGATCTCGCGTGGGCGCAGAGCGCGCCCGGTGACGTCGGAGCTGCCCTCGTGTCGTGTGATTACTCTCTCCGCGCAGTGCGAGCGAAACACAGTGCGCCGTGGAGTCCGCCTTTTGTTTTCTCCTGTGGTGGTTTGTTGTTGTGCAGTGTTCCTCGCTGTTGACGCCGCCGACTCCGCCGCCAGGCGGCAGCACCGTCGCCGCCTCTCGGCTCCTGCGTTCCCGTGCGCTGTCGTAACCGCAGGTGAGTGGAATGAGCGAGCGATGGTGTTGCTGAGGCGCTGGCGAGATTCCAGAGCCAGCAATGGCGCCCAAGGTGGCGTTGTTGCTTGAGCCATTACACCGTCACACCACTCGTTCGCTACATCTTGCATCCCAATTTTTCACCTACGGTACCTAACCACATGTTTTCCGTTAAGGAGAACGGAATCGGTCGCATATGCTTTTAAAAAGCTTTTTTTTTTTTGAATGCCATTACCGGTTTCGGGCTATCACGGACATGTTCAGATGTCTACACCCGTCTGATTAGAGCAACACATCCGTCAGCAACATATCAACTCCGGCGCAGTACAAAGATATTTAGAATTTAGCCCCAGTTTACTTCTACATATATAAATCACACGTAAGTGGCTGGCAGAGGGTTTGTCGAACCACCTTCACAATAATTATTTATTATTCCAATCTCTAACAGCGCGCTGAAAAAACGAATAGTCGTATCTTTCCGTGCGAGCTCTGATTTCCCTTATTTTACTATGATCATCGTTTCTCCCTATGAAGGCCGGCGTCAACAAAATATTTTCGCATTAGGAGGAGAAAACTGGTCATTGAAATTCCGTAGAAGATCCCGCCACAACGAGAAACGCCTTTGTTGTGATGCTGTCCACCCCAAAACCTTTTGTCATGTTCGTCACTCTCTCCCGTATTTGGCCGGCCAGAGTGGCCGAGCGGTTCTAGCCCTACAGTCCGGAACCGAGCGACCGAGCTACGGACATCACACACACCCATGCCCGAGTCAGGATTCGAACCTGCGACCGTAGCGGTCGCGCGGTTCCAGACTGTAGCGCCTAGAACTGCTCGGCCTTATTTCTAGGTTTCCAGGAGGCTTTACATACCGTACGTCACGAGCTCTAGGGCACTGATGACCTCAGATGTTAAGTCCCATAGTGCTCAGAGACTTTTTTTTTTTCGTCCCGTATTTCTCGACAGTACAAAACGTGCTGCCGTCGTTTGAACTTTCTGGATGTGTTCCTTTAACCTTATGTGGTAAGAATCCCACACCGTGCAGTAGTAATCCAAAAAAGGATGGACTAATGTGGTGTAGGCAGTCTCTTAAGCATATCTGCTGCATTTTCTGAGTGTTCGCCCAATAAAATGTAGTCTTTGGTTTGTCTTCCTCACAATATTTTCTGTGTATTCTTTCCCATTCAAGTTGTTCGTAATTGTAATTCCTAGGTATTTAGTTGAATTTATGGCCTTTAGATTTGACTGATCTGTCATGTTTAAATGATCCCTTTTAGCACTCATGTGGATGACCTCACACTTTTCATTCTTTAGCGTCAATTGGCAATTTTCGCTCTATATAGCTCTTTTATCTAAATCGTTTTGGAATTTGTTTTGATCTTCTGATGACTTTACTAGATGATAAACGATGGTATGATCTACAAACAACCTTAGACGGGTGCCCAGATTGTCTCCTAAATCGTTTATATAGATAGCGAACAGTAGAGGGCCTATAACACTGCGTTGGGGATCGCCAGAAATCACGTCTGTTTTTCTCGGTGACACTCCGTCAGTTACTACGTAGTGTGACCTCTGTGACAGGAAATCACGAATACAGTTGCATAACTGAGACTATATTCCATAAACACGCATTGATCACAAGCCGCTCGTGATGTACGGTATCTAAAGCCTCCTGGAAACCTAGAAATAAGGTCGAGCAGTTCTAGGCGCTACAGTGTGGAACCGCGCGACCGCTACGGTCGCAGGTTCGAATCCTGCCTCGGGCATGGGTGTGTGTGATGTCCTTAGTTAGGTTAGTTAGGTTTAAGTAGTTCTAAGTTCTTGGGGACTGATGACCTCAAAAGTTAAGTCCCAAAGTGCTCAGAGCCATTTGAACCAAGAAATAACGGACTAAATTCGACACCCCGTGTCACTAGCATTCAGTACTTCATGGGACTAAAGAGCTCTTTGTGTTTCACAAGAACGAAGTTTTCTAAATCTGTCTTGCCTATGTATCAATAGACTGTTCTCTTCGAGGGGGTGATCAGAATAATAGCAATAAATGTTACTGGTATTGTTCCTGTGCTCTTCAGTCTAAAGATTAGTTTGATGAAGGTCTCTATGCTGGTCTCTCCTGTGCATCTCTGTTTGTATAACTACTGCAACCAACACGCTTTTCAACCTCCTTACTGTATTCAAGGCTTTCTCTTCATAATTCTCCGCTCGCCCCACACACAACTCCCTTCCATTCGGAAACAGACAATTTCTTGAAGCCTCGGGATGTATCCCACCTGCCGATCCCTACTTTTGGTCAGGTTCTGCCATAAATTACTTTTTTCCCTAATTCGATTGAGTAAATCCTCATTTGTTATTCGATCCATCCATTTAATCTTCAGTATTCTCCTGTATCACAACATTTCAAAAGCCTCTTTTCTCTTCTTGTTAGAACGCTTTCGTGTTTCACTTCTGTACAAGGCTACGCTACCCACAAATATCTTCAGAAGAGACATCCAAACACTTAATTCTTGTTTTTCAGAAACGCTTTTCTTGCTATTTCGAGTCTGCATTTTACATCGCCTCGATTTCACTCATCATCAGTTATTTTACAGACCAAATAGCAAAACTGATCTATTACTTTGTCGTTTCATCTCCTAATCTAGCACTCTCAGCATCGCATCAATTAATTCGACTACACCCCGTTACCCTCGTTTTACTTTTGAACGCATTCTTTTCAAGTCACTATCCATTCTATTCAACTTTTATTCGAAACCCTTTACCGTCACTGACAGAATTAAAGTATTAGTGATAAACCTTACCGTCTCTGGCAGAATTAGTGTCAGTGATGAAACTTAAAGTTTTTATTTCGCCTCCTTTAATGTTAATTCCCTTTCCAGATTTCTTCAAAGTTTCCTTTAATGGCTGCTCATTATACAGATTGAATGAGAACGAAGGTACGATACAACCTCGTCTCTCTCCATTCTCAGCTACAGTTCCCTTTTCATGCCCTTCGGTTCTCGTAACTGCAGTCTGCTTTCTTTATCAGTTGTAAACAACGAGCCCTTCCTGTATTGTATCTGTCTTACCTGCAGAATTTCAGAGTGTAGTCCAAAAAATATGTGCTTGCAATTGATAAGATGTAAAGTCAAAGCGTATATACACTTACAGTTGTTCTAGTGGGCGGCGATTCGTCTCGTTGTGGTCCTTACGCTTTTTCAGAACGACGCAGGAAGTGTTTCAGTGTACACAGTCCACATGTACTACACACAACGCTTTGACACACAAACGCTGTGGTTTATGTAGTATGTGTGTGTACTGTGTACGTTCAAACACTATCTGCATCATCTCGAAAATCCGTGACGACCACCAGGAGACGAAACACCGCCCACTTGAACAACTCTTAAGTGTATACACTAGCACGCGTCATATCCTATAACGTCACTCACATTATCATATTTTTCTGCACTGTTCAAGTGTTTCACACAACGTACAGAGTGGCGCTAACTTCTCAAATATTCTTATGTAGTGCCGGAGTGAACGATATGCTTCTGACGAAAATGGTAATGTAATTAGACAATAGAAGTCATCTGAAGATTAGATCAGATTGGATTTACTTTCATTCCAATTGATCCGTAGTGAGGAGGGCCTCCAGGATGTGGAACATGTCAGAAAAACAAGAATACATGGCAAATATTTACAACTAAAACAAATAAGCTAATGTACCATTCCACAGGACCCAAGTGGAATGATCGTCATTTGAAAGAGTCATATTACAAATACTAATGCACTGAATTTAAAATTAAAAAGCTTTTTTATTTATTTATAAGGTAATAAACATGTAATACAACTACTATAATACTTATTTACAATGAACACATTACTGCACTGAAATGGTGCAGAAGGTAGATTGTACACACACACACACACACACACACATATATATATATATATATATAATGAACTCATTACTGCAGTGAAATTGTGCAGAAGTTGAAATCAGTTGGTTTTACTAAGAAATTCATCAGTGCAGTAGAAGGAGTTGGCCACCAATAAATCCTTTAGGCTTTTCTTAAAGTGAATTGCATTGGTTGTTAAGCTTCTTATGGCTGCTGGCAAGTTATTGAAAATATGTATTCCTGAATAATGCACACCTTTTTGCACAAGACTAAGTGACTTTAAATCCTTGTAAACTATTCTTATTTATAGTATTGATTCCATGAGTTGAGCTGTTGGTTCGAAAAAGTGATATATGGCCGTGATAGCCCGAAACACGTAATGGCGTTAAAATAATGCGGTGTATACTGGGTACTAGAGGAGAGAAACTTTAATGTCGCACACTTTGCAGCACCCTTTTTCCGGAGTATTATCAACTGCGAACGAGCAAAGTGTCACAGTAGCTTAAGCATTGGGCTCATATTCGGGGGGGGGGGGGGGGGGGGAGACTGGGATTCAAGATTACATGCAGTCAGTGTGGTTAAGCTTTTTTGTTTCTTTCCTGTGATCAAGCTATGAGATTTCAGCTTACCAGCTGCAGACAGGGAGGGATAAATAATCAGAACAGTTGGCACGACTTGGGATTTGTGTGATTATCGAAAGAATGCGTCGACATCCGACTCGTCACGGTAATGCGTCAGAATTCATGGTGACAAAGCGGTGCGTGTCCAAGGGGGCAGGGGGCGGGAATCATGAATTTCCCCAATGTTCCCCCCGCCTCCCCTTACATATACACAGAACTGCTGTACTAACCGCTAATGTAAATAAATTTTCATGATTATACTAAGACATTTTATATATTTTATTGTTATTATTATTATTATTATTTATATCGTAGGCACCTGAAGCACGTTAAATGTCAGAGTTATATTTTGGATGCAAGGGAGGTAGGGACCGTGAAATACAACCGCCCTCCCCTGGCCCCTCCAGAACATGTCCCCTTTAGAACATGTTTTTTGCTCGAGTATCATGTCGTTTTTGGAAACTCAGAATCTACTATGTAGGAATCAACATGGATTCCGGAAACAGCGATCGTGTGAGACCCAACTCGCTTTATTTGTTCATGAGACCCAGAAAATATTAGATACAGGCTCCCAGGTAGATGCTATTTTTCTTGACTTCCGGAAGGCGTTCGATACAGTTCCGCACTGTCGCCTGATAAACAAAGTGAGAGCCTAAGGAATATCAGACCAGCTGTGTGGCTGGATTGAAAAGTTTTTAGCAAATAGAAGACAGCATGTTGTTCTCAATGGAGAGACGTCTACAGGTGTTAAAGTAACCTCTGGCGTGCCACAGGGGAGTGTTGTGGGACCATTGCTTTTCACAATATATATAAATGACCTAGTAGATAGTGTCGGAAGTTCCATGCGGCTTTTCGCGGATGATGCTGTAGTATACAAAGAAGTTGCAGCATTAGAAAATTGTAGCGAAATGCAGGAAGATCTGCAGCGGATAGGCACTTGGTGCAGGGAGTGACAACTGACCCTTAACATAGGCAAATGTAATGTATTGCGAATACATAGAAAGAAGGATTCTTTATTGTATGATTATATGATAGCGGAACAAACACTGGTAGCAGTTACTTCTGTAAAATATCTGGGAGTATGCGTGCGGAACGATTTGAAGTGGAATGATCATATAAAATTAATTGTTGGTAAGGCGGGTACCAGGTTGAGATTCATTGGGAGAGTCCTTAGAAAATGTAGTCCATCAACAAAGGAGGTGGCTTACAAAACACTTGTTCGACCTATACTTGAGTATTGCTCATCAGTGTGGGATCCGTACCAGATCGGGTTGACGGAGGGGATAGAGAAGATCCAAAGAAGAGCGGCGCGTTTCGTCACAGAGTTATTTGGTAACCGTGATAGCGTTACGGAGATGTTTAGCAAACTCAAGTGGCAGACTCTGCAAGAGAGGCGCTCTGCATCGCGGTGTAGCTTGCTCGCCAGGTTTCGAGAGGGTGCGTTTCTGGATGATGTATCGAATATATTTCTTCCCCCTACTTATACCTCCCGAGGAGATCACGAATGTAAAATTAGAGAGATTAGAGCGCGCACAGAGGCTTTCAGACAGTCGTTTTTCCCGCGAACCATACGCGACTGGAACAGGAAAGGGAGGTAATGACAGTGGCACGTAAAGTACCCTCCGCCACACACCGTTGGGTGGCTTGCGGAGTATAAATGTAGATGTAGATGTAGATCCGCACGCTGGATCCAAGTCCGGTGACAGGCCCTGACTTCTCTATTCAGTTTAAGAGGTCGAGCGAAACAGTGACGCTAAGTTTTTGTTATGGCAAGAATGAATAGTCGTATTAAAAAAGGTAAGTAAGAGGGAAAAGAAACCATGCCTGCTTGGGAAATGTGACAAGGCGACATACAGCAGGCTACCTGAGAACTCGATATCGAACGTTCACCTCTGGGAATGAAAATGTGGAGCATCGGACGAAAGAAATTCACGTGTGTTGTGAGAACAAACTTTACTGACGTGGGCCTACTGCCAAGGGAGGTTGTGAGGGATCCGATACCCATGTTAGAAAGATTCTGTGAAAGCAGAGACAGCATTACGACAGATTTCTAGCAGCTGGTTATTTGTTGCACCAACGAAACGTTACCATTTCCAGTTATGGCCGTCATGTCGATGGCTAACTCTTTCAAGCCTGTACCGCTGACCCCAGTCCGTTATAGAATTGCAAAACACGTTGTAGAGTTTCCTCACGGGTAACTGATTCATTACTGAAAAGCTTGAAATGATAGCGCGTCCTGTATTCTTCCATGTGTCTAATGGTTAGAATCATTCTGTCCCCTTCGAGGGATAGTTTCTGACTGCATATTTACAAGTCTGCAAATGTTTGGACATCTGTCGCGCCTTGTGGTCTAGTTGATAACGCCGTTGCATGAAAACCGAAGGGTCGCGGGATCGAACAGCCATCGCACCGTGGAAATTTTCAGCCTGTCTTATCCACCAGCCTTCACCACTCAACGATCTGAGGAGTCGCGGGGAACGATACGTGGTTCGGATTCCACGGTAACTGTAGGTGCCCCTTTCCTGTTTGGATAACTGGGGTAGGTTAGCGACACGCAACACGCTGAAGTGGTGTCTACCTGAAAGACTTGCTCCAGGTCATTGAGCCACACCAGATTATTATTATTATTATTATTAACACAGCGCAGTGCAAGATAGAGAAACATATTAAACATATTTTTATCATTGTATTCGCAAATTGAAATTGAGAAGAATTATGGTAACGTGCGTCTGTGTGAATTAGTATTAAATTTTGTCTTAATTATCTCTACAGCTGCTTTGTAGGGGCAGAGTAATATTCGTATTTTGCGCTCTGGAGGCAAACTGCAATATTTTCCTCTTCTTAAAAAGACTTTACAGAGAGTAAAAGACACCGTCCCGGAATTTCTTACATGCGAGAGGAAAACTGTTGGATATATTAAAAAACTAAAAACCTGCCTCGATTGAGAAAAAAGCACCAAGTGTTAAGTGAAACCTGGGTTAACACTTAGGACTAGGTGCTTTTTTCGCAATCGAATCGGGTTTTTAGTTTTTTAATATATTAACCAACGATTGCTGACGCGCTGCGATGTTGAAGGTTCTTAAAAACTGTTGGAAGTTCGCCAAGTTTGACGGCCATGTTATTACTTACGGCAATGGCTTTTCTCCGCAGTCTAATTTGGGAGGATATTATTACTTATATGCTACCGGTGATTTCGATTAACAACGGAAGGAAATGCCTGTAATGGATGCAGTTGTAAGAAATTCGTCGATTCATACATAAAAATCTTTTTCTAATTATTTGAATGCATAAGATACGTTAATGTTAACGAGATAAAATTACATATGTATGCGGCAGCTGCGGACATTTCTACTAATTGACGTATGGTAGTGCATATTTTATCGGTAACCCTAATTGATGAAGTCTCCACAGGTTATCAGCCGAGTCGTGGCGTCGTGATATCGCAACGTTTCGACGAGTTTCCAACTCGTGATCTTCAGCTGAAGTGAAGCGTTCAGTTTCTTCCTGGACTCTGCCCGCAGATGGCGGTTAGGAAACCAATCGAAAAGTTGCAACAACACGACGCCACGACTCGGCTGATAACCTGTAAAGACTTCATCAATGATATTCGTTCCTGGACGTGAACCCACCACTTTGCCTGAAGATGAAAACTAGTCGAAACGTTGCGACAGCACGACGCAAGACTCGACTTATAACCCGAGAAGATTTCATTGACTCATTGACATTTCTAGAAGAAGCACGGCTGAGCTAGCTCTTTGGCCAGAGACTGGAATCGTATTCGGGAGGACAGCGCTTCATATCCCCGACCGGTCCTCCAGATTTAGATTTTATGCGGTTTCCTTCTATCGCTTAAGGAAAAAGAAGGGACGGTTAATTCGTAAAGAAAACGTCCTAGATGTGCCCTGTTCCAATGACCCCGTCGTCGATGGAGAGTTCAGTTTCCCTTTGCAATCACCAGCCGCCCGCATTGCTTCGTCGGCTAATAGTGACGTTTATTTCGAAGGACGAAGCATAGCTTCTCCCCGGAGCAACCGGTAAAGCTGCTTTCACGTAGTAAGAAAAAAAAAGGAGCCACCGCTGTACGTGGAACCAGTTCTCGCTCGGCGGCACTTCTTCACTAGTCGGGACTCGGTATTCTCCGCCCATCGTTACACTGTCGCAAAGAGAAGAAACCGATGCTAATTGTGGTATACGGTGGCCTTCACGCTGTCGAGCGGTAGTGAAGTCTCAACATTCTCTCGGGACAGAGCACCTGCGACGTGCGAGTGCCGTTGGGTAGGTCCAGCACGTCTAAGCGACTGGGCTGTGGGGTGCGACGTGTCGTTGAGGACGGGAGCCTCCATGTGGACGGTGCTCTTCAGCAGAAAGAGGCCAGTCGTGCAAGTCAGCTCACTGCATGAAACGTTAGTGACCTCCTAAAAAGGCAGCGTGGTCGCTTTGGAGCGTTGGTGGTGTAAATCACAAGACCGTCCTGTGAACTGCCACCGTTGATGTATTATCGGGCAGAGATAACGTTTCCACGCCGAAGTTGGCAACGCGAATCGATGCCACAGACAAATGGTTCAAATGGCACTAAGCACTATGGGACTTAACATCTGAGGTCATCAGTCCCCTTGACTTAGAACTACTTAAGGGGCTCCGGAACGCCCTATACTTGCAATGTTAAAATAACGCTTATAAATTACATCTTTCCTCACAAAGTATTTGAGGTAGGAAGTTGAACTTTTTACAGATTATTTATTGGAATATGGGCTACAACTTAACACAGGGATTTTACAAAATTTTAGTTCAGTTATTAAAGATGATTTTTCTTCAATTGTAATGAAAATTCACAACATTTTTTTGCAATTTTTTATTTATATATTAAAAAATATACAGTTTTTTGGAAAAAGGCTGTGTTAAACTATGCAGAAGGTACTGTGTAACATTTACTGAAAGTTTGAAACAAATATGTTTGGAAGATCCTTAGAAAACATGTAATTAGTATGAGAAAATAAAAGTTTTGGGAATCGAGCGACAAAGATTGGATTAACTTTTTAGTGCATTCCAGGTCCATAGGATGGATTATCTTCATCCTCTGCAAACTCCTCCTCCAGCTTCCTCTTGTTCCTCCTCCTGTTTCCTCTTGCTTGTATTTCTAGACTCTTTACAGCCCTGTCTGCAGCCCGAAGGCGTTCCTTGTCTAAAGCAAGCATCGCTCGTACCATGTTAGAACCTATCTTCATTCCCATATTTCTAAATACCTTGCACCTTACAATGTTGCCATCATTGAAAGTCGCAACAGCATCATACACACCAAAGTGAAGTGTTTCTATTCCAACAAATACAGTCTTGGGGATTCTCGACCATATAACACTATTTACACTTTCATTGTAAGTAAACATGAAACAATCGACAATCACACCAGCGATATATATTGAACCATCACAGGTTTGCCACAACACATACTTTTATCTCACATCACTAAAATGTACCTGATGAACACGGACGTTAATAATAACACCATTTGACAGCAGTTTAACAGCGCCACAGTGGGTCACGCCCATGTATAACACATTTCAAAAAAAATTTAAAAATAGTTGTAGTCTTCGGAATTGAATAAATTATATATCTATTAAAAGGTAATAGTCTGCAGATTCAGAAAACGCAAAAAAGTAAAAATTGAACTTTTCATGATTTTGAGCCTTTCCGGAGCCCCTTAAACCTAACTAACCTGAGCACAACACACACTTCCATGCCCGAGGCAGGATTAGAACCTGCGACCGTAGCAGCATCGCGGTTCTGGACTGAAGCGCCTAGAACCGCCCGGCCACAGAGGCCGGCTGCCACAGACAACAGCGGGGGCTGGTTGCAATCCACACCACTCCAGAGGACATGCCCTCTCTCTCACCACAGCAGCGCCCTCATGCTGAGATCAATATGTAGTGTCGAGCATGGAAGAGCTCGTCCCCGTTCCAGACCTCAGCTACAGCAGCCAATGTCAAAGTATGAGACCAGCGAGTGCTTGAAGTTTCTGATGAGCTTGACCATTTAAATGTGGAACATTGTACTGCAAGAGAACAGTTGGTTAATCAATGTATCAACTGGTGCTTTAATAGTCACTAACAGTTGTTACTCATTAAGGAATCCTGTGTCAAAGTTAAGCAAGTCTTTTATTGATTTTTGTAATAAAGTGAACTATACTGAAGAGCCAAAGAAAGTGGTACACCTGCCAAATATCGTGTAGGCCCCTGCGAGCACGCAGAAGTGCCGCAACCCAACGTGGCATGGACTTGACTAGTGTCTGAAGCACTGCTGGAGGGAAACGAAACCATGAATCCTGCACGGCTGTCCATAAACCCGTAAGACTGCGAAAGGGTGGAGGTCTCTTCTGAACTGCACGTTGCAAGGCATCCCAAATAAGCTCAATAATGTTTATGTCTGCGGAGTTTGGTTGCCACTGGAAGTCTTTAAACTCAGAAGAGTGTTCCTGGAGCACTCTGTAGCAATTATGGACGTGTGAGGTGTCGCATTGCTTCGCTGGAATTGCCCAAATCCGTCGGAATGCATAATGGACATGACCGGATGTAGGTATCAGACAGGATGCTTACGTCGTGTGACCTGTCAGTCTTATCTAGACGTATCAGGGGTCCCATATCATTCCAACTGCACACGCCCCACACCATTACAGAGCCTCCAAAACCTTGAACGGTCCATGCTGACATGCACGGTCCATGAATTCATGAGGTTGTCTGCATACCAGTGCACGTCCTTCCGCTCGATACAATTTGAAACCAGATTCGTCCGACCAGCCAACATGTTTCTAGCCGTCAACAGTCCAATGTCGGTGTTGACGGGCCCAGGCGAGGCGTGAGGGTTTGTGTCGTGCAGTCATCAAGAGTACACGAGTGGTCCATCGTCTCCGAAAGCCCATATCGATTATGTTTCGTTTAGTGGTTCGCACGCTGACACTTGTGGATGGCCCAGCATTGAAATCTGCAGCAATTTGCGGATGGGTTGCACTTCTGTCACTCTGAACGATTCTCATCAGTCGTCGTTGGTCCGTTTCTTGCAGGATCTTTTTCCAGCCGCAGCGGTGTCGGAGATTTGATGTTTTACCGGATTCCTGCTGTTCACGGTACACTCGTGAAATGCTCGTACGGGAAAATCCTTACTTCGTTGCTACCTCGGAAATGCTGTGTCCCATTCCTCGTGCGCCGACTGTAACACCACGCCGTTGTAGCAGCAGTAACCGATCTAACAGCTGCGCGAGCGAGACACATGTTGTCTTACACGGGCGTTGCCGATCGTAGCGCCGTATTCTGCCTGTTTGTATATCTTTGTATTGAATGCGCATGCCTATACCAGTTTCTTTGGCGCTTCAGTGTAGTTCAACGCGCCACGACACCGAGCAATCAAAGACCCACAGTCGTGGCTGGGATTTTGTAGTTTCGTCTGGTCAGAACAGTTGACGTATTGCCGTGACATTACTTGCTATACGTAAGTCATGGCGCTCTCATCACTTATCGTGCTTTCTGCTCTACTTCTCCTACTCCTTGGTCAGTGACCACATGTAAGACACAACAATAAATTTGTGTGTGCTGCCAGTAGAGACGACCCAGTGAGAACATTTACCAAATAGTGTTGACACTTCACTGAACGTTACAGTCTACAGCAGAAAGTGCGCGTTGTTTTGAAACTTCCAGGTTGATCAAAATTGTGTACCGGACTGGAATTCGGAACCAGAAGGCTGTCTTTCGCGATAAGAGCATTGCCAACCAAACGCAAACTTCGTGGTTCGAGTCCCGGTTTGGTACGCATTTCCAGCCTGTCAGGAAGTTTCAATGTTTTCATATTAACCAAAATTTTCATCACATCTACAAAATTTTGTGTAGTGTGTATAGGTGAAATTGCGTTGTTGAGTTTCCATCTTGATTAAATATCAGGGCATAACGCTGTGAAAACGCTTTTGGCCTTGTCATCGATAGAGAACTTTCAACACTTCCTAACAATACCACCAAATCAAAGAACAGTTGAAGTTCATAAAATTATACAGAGGAAAGTTTTATTATTATTATTATTATTATTATTATTATTATTATTATTATTATCAGCGAATTAATAGTCACCAAACCATATTAACGCAGTTTGTTTCCAAACATAGAACAAAGAAGGGTAAAAGATATTATCAATGCACCCATGTTATCCGTAGTTTTAGTTTGCGTTTCTTGGTGAACTGTTTAGTTTAGTAATAAGTCATGTGTTTATTTTGCGATTTACGTATATATACAACACCGAAGACGAAAGGTTTAGTTAATCAACATCATTTCTTTCATTCTTTGAATAAACCGTTTTAGTACCGAGAAGTAAATTTTCTGTTTACTTGTGACCCTTTCTCCAACAACCTAGAGGACACAGAAAAAATTGGCCAGCTTCGAATACGACTGGCACACTGAGGGCTCCGCAAAGACTTAATTACTTATAGAGGCACTTCATCTATTCCGGGAATCATAACTCCGACGATTTTTGACTGTTATAGATATTGATGCTGGCAAGATACCGGTCCCAGAGATTCCAAGCTTTCGAGAACGTTTTAATTTTAAGCTTGAAAGCAGATAACAAATGATAAATGAAATATTTTACAGATTAACAGTTTTCTCATTCTTTTCCTTTACTTCTATTGTGAAACCTTGCTTCTTGCCAAAGTCCATGATTGTACATCTACGTGAACTACCCTGTGGGTTTTAACGAGTGAGTTTGCGAGTATCAAAATATGTGACATAAATGGCCGTATCCTTTAATTGCACTGACTTAGAAGCTCCAATATTTTTTACATCGCTAAAGGACTGTAGACCTTAGTATGTGACACAAATTTCAACTTCATACGTCTACTTGTTACTGAGAAAAAGGGTTTTCAATAGTCGGAGAGACAGCCGGAGAAATAAGTGGTCCTATAAGGTTTCAGTTTTTACTAAGATACAGATCCCTAAAAGAAGAATGAAGAAAAAAAACCGGTAAAGCGTTTGCTTGGATACCAAAAGGTGGCTGTATCGAATCCTGGTCGCTCCACGGATTTCTCTCATTTTCCCACTTATTCTAGCCTTCACCTTTCAATGACGTGAAGATTCAGTAGAAACGACACTTAGTTAGAATACGTTTAGCTGTAGGTCCTGCCGGCCGCGGTGGCCGAGCGGTTCTAGGCGTTTCAGCCCGGATCCGCTCGACTGCTACGGTCTCAGGTTCGAATCCTGCCTCGGGCATGGCTGTGTGCGATGTCCTTAGGTTAGTTAGGTTTAAGTAGATCTAAGTTCTAGGGGACTGATGACCTCAGATGTTAAGTCCCATAGTGCTCAGAGCCATTTGAACCATTTTTTTTTTTTTTTTTAGGTCTTCTTTCCCCTGTTCGATAAATGGGGTAGGTTAGGGACACGCAAGTCGCTGAAGTGGTGTCCAATAAAAAGACTTGCACCAGGCCTTTGTTGTCGTTATTATTATTATTATTAAAAAACATGAAATGGAAGGAAGATATAGCGTCAGTGTACGATAAGCCAGCGGCAAATATCGGTTTATTGGTGCAGTCCTGGAAACAGCTAGCGGATGTATAACGGAAACTGCTCGTGCAACACATTCAGAGTATTGATCGAAAATTTGGAATGCTGTACTCGAGTCGTATTAAAGGAAGACATCGAAGCAATTCAGAGGTCTGCTGCCTGTTTGGTACAGGGACGATTCTGTCAGTACGTGAGTGCTAGTAAAATGCTCCGTGAATGTAAATAGGACTCACTGAAGGGAAGACTGTACGCTTTCCTGGGAAAGCTATTCAGAAAGGCATTTGGAACAGACCGCAGAACGATTCTACTGTCTCCATTTTGCATCTCGCGGAGGGATGAGACTTACAGAGTTTAGCACTGGTACAGATGAATATGAGGAACCGTTTTTCCCTCGCTCCATTTACTACCGCAACAGGAAAGGGAGTGACTAGAAACGGTACTAAGGGGCCTCATCCGCGAGCTCCACAATCGGTGCATCCATGTTAAGTGCAGAACAGCGGTGTTGTTTTCCTTACTCCAGACGAACTTGAATATTCTCTTTTATGCCCAGTGGCTTACGAGCTGCAGGGGAACCCATAGAGGCAGAGTGTGCATGGGGGCTTATTTATATTTTTATAGAAGGCAAATAATTTTTACTGTCTGTCCGGTTACGCAGCCTTGTAAGCGGTTGGCCCTGACTAGTTTTATTACGCAATCTGACTGCATAGAACAACAACAAAGAATGAAAGAAAACTTCCGTTAACACAATTAATTAATTAAGTCCCCAGCAACTATAAAACCTACGAAACCAAAGCACAAGTGTAGCTGTTCTGTGTGTGAAGTGTGACTCAACGTACACATCTGGCACGGTTCTTCTCCAATAAGACAAGAAATTTCAAGTACCATTTATATTGAAGTAATTAAAAAAAATAGAAATACTATAATTACGCAAGAAAACCAGAATTACACTCTAACACAAGAACACCAGCCAGATGCTTTGTTGACTGAACCTGTAATGACGCATTATTTAAGACATTGAAATAATAAAAAAGAAAAGGGAATTTTTTTTTACCTCATATATATTGACGAAAACTACTCTGATCGTTACAATATCTCCATTCGAACAACATCTGCTGTCTAGCCCATCAAAACCGCATAAAACATGGAACAAGCACTCTCCACCACGACTTCACAGCAACTCTCCACTCCGACTTCACGACAAGCACTGTCTACCACCGCATCTGAACGACAACTCTCCACTACGACATCTCGACAAGAACTCTCCATTACGTCTGAACAAGAACTGCCTGTGGAGGCGGCTGAATAATACTCTTTGGCGCAATCTCTGGCGCTGTGGCTCAGTGTAGCCACCTTTCAAGTGCTGTTGCCTCTGTAATGGTCGTCCTGTCCTCAGCTGCGACCTAAACAGCTCGCAATAACTTGGACGTATGTCCGGGAGTTGCTGTGCACGGTGCGCCCCGGGTGTTGGCGGTGTATGTCGGGCAATGTCTAGCAACTTGCCGGAGCGAAGAGTCGATTTACTGATTCCCTCTCGCTATATTTCGTATTAATTTAGCCAGCAGTACACCTGAGAAAGTGGAGATCTTGTAAAATGCCTCTGACGAACAGCTCAGTTTGTGGCTCTGCGTAGTCACGCTCCGGCCGAAATCAGTTGTAGTCGCTGACTTCTCTTAAAAACAACGATGTTGACGAGTTCTGTATGCACTTCTATAAAGCCGATTATCTGACATCACACAGAGACCATTCCCTAACAACTACACTTAAAGACAAAAAAGCGACGCACCATGGGACGGGTATCAGTACATGTGATGTACATGTACATGTACCTACAAACAAATGACTACAGTTTCAGAAAAATTTGGTGATTCATTCTAGAGGAAGAGCTGCAATAAATTGAGCGAGTCAGTGATACGTTGGTCCATCTCTGGCACTTATGCAGGAAGTTATTCGGCTTGGTATTGACTGATAGAGTTGTTGGATGTCCTTGTGTGGGACACAGTGCCAAATTCTGTCCAATTGGCGGATTATATCGTCAGAAGGCCGAAATAGTTGGAGGGCCTTGTCCATAATGCTCCAAACGTTCTCAATTGGGGAGAGACCTGGCGACTTTGCTGACAAAGGTAGGGTTTGCCAAGCACGAAGACAGACAGTAGAAACACTCGCCGTGAGCGCGTGGGCATTGTCTAGCTGAAATGTAAGCGCAGGACAGTTTGCCACGAAGGGCATCAAAACGGGGCGTAGGACATCGTGGACCTACTTCTATGCTGTAAGAATGCCGCAGACGACGACCAAACGGGTCCTTGCTATGAAAAGGAATGGCTCCCAAGACCATCACGTTGGGCCGTTTGGCGGGCAACAGTCAGACTCGCATCCCACCACTGTCCAGGGTGTCACCAGACATGTCATCGCTGGTCATCGGGGCTCAGTTCGGAGAAGGACTCATCTCTGAAGACAATTCTACTTCAGTCCATGAGATTCCAGGGCCAAGATGTGTCTGAAGAAGCCCTGGAGAGTAGTGGATACCACAAGACCGTCACCCGCCATATGGCCTGAAAAGCAACAGTGATGATCCGGGATGCCATTTCTTTTCGCAGCAGGACTCCATTGGTTGTCATTCGCGGCATCCTTAACGGCACAGTGGTACGTCGACGATATTCTACGCCCCGTTTTGTTGCTATTCATAGGGGGGCATCCTGGGCTGGCTTACATTTCAGCAGGATAATACTCACCTGCACACGCCGTGAATTTCTACTGCCTGCCATCGCACTTGTCAACCCCTACTTTGGACAGCAAGTTCGCCTGATCTCCACCCAGTTGAGAGCGTTTGGAGCATTACGGGCAGAGCCCTCCAATTGTCACGTGATTTCGAGAATAAAACCCGCCAATTGGACTGAATTTTGCACGATATCCCCTAGGAGGAGATCCAACAATGTCAGTCAGTACGAAGCCGAATAACTTCTCGTATAAGGGCAAGAGGTGTACCAATGCGTTATTGACTTGCTCAATTTAATGAAGTTCTTCCTTTCTGTGAAATTGTAATCGTTTGTTTGCTGACAGGTACGTCACATCTACAGATTTCCGTCCCATTCGAATAGTTCCTTTTTGGTGTGTTTTTTTTTTAATATACTATAAGAAACAGCTAAGAGTGCCATCCATATAGTTTTAGGTTGGTTTGCTGACGGATTCCAGTGGCAACAAAAATTTAATTTCCAATACTTCATACAGATTTAAAATGCTCCTGTTACCTAACCATTAAGACATAATATAATAATACGTTAAAATTTTAATGCAATACGTCACGTACTGAAGTTAGAAACTGTGTATACATGGCGTTACCAAAAAGTATCGAACATTTCGTGAAGTGGTAGTATCCACCAAATCGAGAAAAAAAGGCCCCATAAACGTAGTCACTTAAGAATGGATAGGAGCGAAGAGTCTTTTCTCGATCTGACCGCTCTCAGTTTTTTTCTTCTGTTTGTACACCTGTTGAGCAAGGATTTTCGGTATTTGCGCCGTGTATTCGAACAACAACGGTGTCGTATTTACGGCTCCGGATGAAGCACCACAGATTTTTGTTTTGTGGCCGATGTTGCCGTGTCCACTGTTAAAAAAAGGAACAGTGCTGAGGTGAGAAGAAGGGCCAAGAACACAGGGCAAGGGCCATTTTCATACCGAAGCAAATTTCACTGTGGCGCAGTGTTCGCTTCGCCACCTAAGACGAGGTAAGCCATTTGTGTGCTGGAGGTGGCATGTGGCAAACGGGTACCTGCCGCAGTGCGTCATGAGTCGGGGGTGGTGGGGACGCAAGGAGGGGGGGGCTGGTGAAAGTGAATGACGCAGCCGGCTGGCGTACCGTCCATCCTTGACCGTCCAGGAATCCCGCCGCGCCTCAGCGCACCTGCAGTGGTCGCTGCGCTGAGGAGCTTCCATGTCTACTCTGCTGGTCATTGTAACTCCAACACAGTGGAGGGCGGCACGCAAGAATTGTGATCAACTGTTCTACGTCCTGGCATACGCAAAAGATTATCGTTGTCGCAGTTGGCGGTGTTAGAGGAACCCTTTGTCTTTTTAATCAGACATATGTCGGTGTCGTAGCTCTCCGTGATCACCCCGCAGGAGAGCGCAAAACAGGACATCTGGAAAAGCATAACCACCATTTTCTGCTTCGAATCGCGTTCAAATTTCGTCGAATGGTCCTGATAGGTCCTCTGTCGTTTCAACCTACACACGAAAGCAAAAACTGCAGTCTCACTGCAATCGAAAGGGGTTGCTGCCCCACTATGTCCTTATACAAGGATTGAAGCACCCGTGGAGGGGTCCCAAGGGCCAAAGATTCTTAGGAAAGTCAGTTTGTTACTCATCGCACTGGCAACTGTTGTTTTCGTCCGCAAGGAGAGGGGCACTTCCATTGACGCCCTTTTTCTTTTCGATTCTGAGCGCCTGTATGTCTGAAATATTTTCCTCGCCTTCCCATAAGGAAACCGCGCGATTTCTACGCTGCGCGTTGCGTTTCTAACCTGCATACCGGAGGCGTCAAAAGGAGGGTGGAATGTGGGTAAGAAGGGGTGCAAAGACCTTCCCACCGTGTGACATGTTCACAGTGGCGTCGGGCAGAATACTGTCGAAATTTGGCGCCAGTGTGACATTATTAACCCACCTTACGTCTCACATGAACTTCTGAGCTCAGACTTCTTTTTGTTTCGCCTGTGTCGACACGTTGCTGTTAGATTTCAATGAATTACAAACTGTTAGAAACGTCGTCGAGCCCGGAGGTGACTGCCCACGGCGCCACGCTTTTGCATCATTACAGAGGAAGGCTGTAGGCACCGCTGAGCCAAATTTCAAGGGACTGTGTTACAATGGGAAGCAATTACGGAGATAATTACGGGCTTCCGAAAAAAGGATCCTTTAATTGCGTTGCGCAGGGTACTTTATTATGTTACCATTTAGAGTAACATATAGACGTTTTATAATAATGTTTTGACTTTTGGCCTCGCCGCCAACAGTGGAATGCGACTCACACTGTCATTATACACTGAAGAGTCAAAGAAACTGGCACACCTGTCTAATATTGCGTAGGCCCTCTCGATCACGCAGAAGTGCCGCAACACGACGTGGCATGGAGTCGACTAATGTCTGCACTGCTGGAGGGACTGGACGGAACTAACTCTCCATAAATTCGTAAAAGTACGATAGGTCGACATCTCTTCTGAACAGCACGTTCCGAGGCATTCAAGATACGCTCAGTAATCTTCGTGTATGGGGAGTTCGATGGCCAGCGCAAGTTTTTAAACTCAGAAGAGTGTCCTGGAACCACTCTGTAGAAATTCTGGTCGTCGCATTGCCCTGCAGGAATTGCTCAAATCCGCCGGACTGCGAAATGGATGTGAATGGATGGAGGTGATCAGACAGGATACGTGTCACCTGTCAGAGTTGAGTCTAGACGTATCAGGGGTCCCATATCACTCCAACTGCACACGCCCCACAGCATTACAGAGCTTCCACCAGCTTGAACAGTCCCCTGCTGACATACAGGCTCCATGGATTCATGGGGTTGTCTCCGTACCAGTACGCGTCCATCCGCTTGATGCAATTTGAAACGAGACTCGTCCGACTAGGGAACGTGTTTCCAGTCATCAACAGTCCGATGTCGATGCAATTTTGTCATATGATGACATGTTGGAGACCGTGGCTGTTTTTGAAGACAAATGTTGATGGTGTTAGGACAGCAACCAGCCACAAAATTTACTTTGAGTTCCTTTATTCAAAGGAAACCGTTACCGGTTTCGAATCGTTGCGATTCATCATCAGACGGTTTTACACGCTTTCTTTCTGACATTTGGTGTATATTTTTTTATAGATTAATTGTCCTAAAATATAAATAAAACATAATTACAAACACGCCACACACAGATGGTTGCGTTGCAGATTTTCGTTGCATGTGAGTTACGTGAAACGTCGGTTTCGAGTGATTGTTTCCATAACGTTCATCCAATCGATGTAAATGCATTTCCACTGCATCCTCGTTGTTGCACACGTAATAGTTCTGACTGTACACTTTAGATTTGTAAGTCACATGCAACGAAAATCTGCAACGCAACCATCTGTGTGTGGCGTGTTTGTAATTATGTTTTATTTATATTTTAGGACAATTAATCTATAAAAAAAATACACCAAATGTCAGAAAGAAAGCGTGTAAAAGCGTCTGATGATGAATCGCAACGATTCGAAACCGGTAACGGTTTCCTTTGAATAAAAGAACTCAAAGTAAATTTTGTGGCTGGTTGCTGTCCTAACACCATCAACATGAGTCCAATGTCGGTTTTGACAGGTCCAGGCGAGGCGTAAAGCTTTGTGCCGTGCAGTCATCAATCACGCACGAGTGGACGTTCGGCTCTTAAAGCCCATATCGATGGTGTTCCATTGAATGGTTCGCACGCTGAGACTTGTTGATGGCCCAGCATTGAAACCTGCAGCACTCTGGGGAATGGTTGCACTTGAGTCTTCGTTGGTCCCGTTCTTGGTGGACCTTTTTCCGGCCACAGTGATGTCAGAGATTTGATGTTTTACCGGATTGCTGATATTCAGGGTACGCTCGTAAAATGGTAGTGCGGGAAAATCCCAACTTCGTCGCTACCTCGGAGATGGCGTGCCTCATCGCTCGTGCGCTGACTACAACACCACCCTCAAACTCATTAAAATCTTGATAACCTGTCATTACAGCAGCGGTAATCGCTCTAACAACTGCAGCCGACACTTATTTCCATATAAAGGCGTTGCCGACCGCAGTGCCGTATTCTGTCTGCTTACATATCTCTGTATTTTAATACGCATGCCTATACGAGTCGCTTCAGTGTAAATGTTACTTAATTCAAGACATAAATTGATTGCCACCATTATTAGGCGATACTAAAGATGCGTATAAATGTTTTCGCTATGTCTATATGGAATTTTGACTTTATGTGCACTCTTACCTGAGCCTAAGGTCATTAACGGATCTCTCTACCGGCAAAAGTCAATAACACATAGTCAACGAGTACTGTTGCTGTTCTCCTTATGCACTGGTAACCCGGAGCTCAATGATGCCACTCAAGAAAGAAACTGAACATAATTCTTGCTGTCAGAGGCAAATTTATTCCTAACTTCTACCTATAATAAGACTGTGTTCCAGCGTTGCAGCACGATGCAGAACTTAAATAGACCACCACTTCAGCGCAGTCCTGCCAAGAACGTAAGAGTACGCCATCTAGACGTAAAGAAACATTAGTCAGCGGGTATCTCAATCTCAAATCTCATTTGCATGTTGTGAGCTTTTGAGCGGATCGTGTGATGTCGGTGAAAGGAGGCGATATGTCTTCCAGCACGTGTCGGAATTCAACAGCGACAGAATGGTGAGCAGTCGAGCCTGCGGTTTATTCAACAACCGTGCAAGATCTCTGGCCCCACGCGACTAGCGCCCGAGAGGCTGAACATATTGTCCACTCGATCGGACAGAATCGTACAGGTGCGTGATCAACAAATGTGGTTGCTTGTAGCAAGGCAGTATCGACGATGGCGATGCGGCAACGTCTGGTGTTCGATTGTTGCCCTGACCACCAAGTTCTCCACATCTCTTATCCATCGACAACATCTGGTCATGAGTTGCTGAGAGTGTAACACACCACCATTCTCCAACCACGTTGATTGATTATGAACTCTGGCGTAGAGCTGAGGTAGCACATAATGGAATAGCCCTATCTGTCATTCAAGCTCAGTGCGACTTTGCATACAAGAAAAAGGAAAGGCAGAATTTACACGTTAAAATAACTGCACTCATGCAGTGTACTTATGCAGGAGGGCATATCGTAGAACGTTGTGTCGGCCGTTGACGGCGCCCTCCTTCCGGCAGCAGGAGATTTCCTTCACGCTGCTGGTCACTTGCCTGGTGGCGTCCGCTTGGGTCGGAGAAGGCATCAGAGCGCCTCAGTGCGTGCATACGCTGTGTTTTCGGTCGATGAGGGCTTTCGGGGAGCCTTAACTTACAATCGGGCAGCAGGCTGTTTCCAAAAATACTGGGCGCAGTTTTTGTATATGTCGAACAGATTGCCAAACGAACGAGCCTTATTCCTGGTTTTGCTTGTCACTTGGCGCTTTCTTGCTGCTCCAGCATATGGAACAATGGAACGGAAAGAACAGCTTGGTATCGCTTCTGTAGAGACAGCGTCGTGGGAACAGTTAATATCACGGCTTCGCACGCTGATCCAACATGTCTTGCGGAAGCAGAGCACTTCCTTCTTCGCCACGATAGCTTTCACAGTCTTGTGTCGCATAATGTACTGCTAGCGGTACATGACAGGCACTCGCTTCGTCATCTAGAATATAGGTTCAGCTTCGTTGGGCCATTTTCGTCCGAAAATGGGGACAACTGATAAGAGGATGTAAACAATAATTATATGCAGCGTGCCAAACTGGTTTTGCAGAACTCGAGACGAACACTTTGGGGCTGTCAAGTAGGGGGTCGATCTGAAACTTTCCCTACAAAAACCACCTGAACTACAGCGCGTGCGCGTCGCCCGAGATTTTCGTATTCTCTGGAACTCTTACGTAGAAACTATGTGTCATACACAGAAAATTAATAGGATCTTTTTTTCAGCACTTTTAAATTATTTTTGTATAATATACCGCTAGAGCCGGTGATTTTCGAGTTATTCAACAAAAACATAGAAAAGTGGCCTGAAAGCGCACCCCCCCCCCCCCCCATCCCCACACTCACCTGCCACCGGTCTGGTTTTTTAGTGTGATGTCCACGGCACTTCCTCATACCATTGTACAAAAACTTGCGAAAGGCGAATTATTTCCCGTGTTCCGCCATGTTTGGTCTTCACTGACCGGGCTTATTAGGCCATTCGCTTAGTCGTGCACTTACAAATTGTAAAAATGATGTCTGTGTAAATTTTATGTAATAGTTTTGTAAATTTTAACACTTTAAAATTAACAATTAAATAATTCTTTTTGTCTGGCCCTCTGTTTTCGAAACTACTGTGTTTGTAAGGGTTAAGTTTGGGCGGAACTGTCGGCGTAATTAGTTTTTGCGTTACTTTTAAGAAACTCTTTTTCCTCTCATTACACTTACCGAATTAGTGGTGTTAACGAAATGCACAATAACTTGGTGATGTTACAGCCCATTCAGTGAAGACCAAAAACGTCGAATATGGGAAATAATTCGAGCAGTAGCAAATGTTTGTACAGTGGTAGGGTGGATTGCCACGAACAGTATACTGGAAATCCTCTCCAGTCTGTTTGTATCGAGGGGAGGACAGCTTTTGAGAGTCAGCTTATTATGTTTTTCTTGAATAACTCGTAAATCGCGCCTTCAGCGGAAACATACCCAACTCAAAGTAAAACTGCATTAAAGTTCCAAAAAAGAAAAAAAATGCCCTGTTCATTTTTTCTCTAGCACTAATAGCTTGCGCGAAGAGAGGGAGAGTATATTGAAAACCTCACGTGATGCGCATGCGCTGTACTTTAGGTAGCTTTTATATGCCAACTTGAGTTACTTTTCCAACTTAATAGACAAGAAATGTCCCGTATAAAATTGTTCGTCTCGACTTGCCCTACACCACTGTGTTACGTTGTAGACAGTTATCATGTGCACCCCATATTACATGTGAGGCCACAATATAAAATGCTTTGGTAAGTTTTGCACCCCCTGCTTGTCTGTGAACATGTGAAAGTTCAAGAGCTGCGGGGAATAAAACTAATTCACACCGCACGCTGGTGGTGAAACGCCACGCTATTTTTTTTTTTCGTCGGAGTCTGACGCAAGTTAGCTGGTTCGACGCCTTTGTTGTTGAAATTTAATTTACATATATTTGAAAAATAAAAGATCAGAAACTATCTTCCATTATGATCACTAACACGCTTTCACTAACAAAGAGGTGGAAATTTTCCAGTCATACAACTAATAAAGAACAAATAAGACAGCTGCAAGCGGCACTGAATCGTTTAAACAATTCATCGCAGCAGCTGAATTATTATTATTCTCGTGTCAGAAACGTACAGGTACATGTACATAGTACATTGTACACAGTTATGATTAAATTACTGTTGATCAAAACTTGGCTACATCAAGTGCATTTTCTGTTACTTGTTGAAGATCATCTTCTGTACAAGAGACTGGGCACAATCGACACCGAAGCATGTGCCGAACTGTCTGTTCTTCTCCACAGTCACACCGAATATCATTTGGATCACTGTATCCCCATTTTGCCAGATTAACTTTTGATCTTCCAACTCCGGATCTAAGTCTATTCAGAGACTTCCAAGTTGTCCATTCCCCGTCATGGCCTGGAGGTAAAGACGAAATTAAGAACAATCCTGTGAAACTGAAATGAGCAACAAAATCTGTTTATGCACGTGCTGCTAAATGAATTGAACTCGGTGGAGACATTTTTGCACATATATTGTAAATGGATCGTGAAATTGTATGTACACTGTACACCTTCCTTAACAGTAAGCTTTTTTTTTTTTTTTTTGATTTAACATGAATTCACGTGTGCTATGGTATTAACAAAAGCAGATTATTTGACATATTCATACAGTTTCAGTTAACGTTATTACCATCATTTTTCCAAAATTAAATTCTCTACAACTTCTTTTGAAAACTTTGTGCGATTGTGTGGAATTTAAAAAACAAAGTGGGCCAAGTACTTAATAAATTAAACATTTTACGAAATTAGTTCTTTGCTTCTTTGGATGTTCTGGAAAACTACTGAAGATACACGTCTGGGATATGTCTTATTAGATTCACCAGGTCAGTAACAACAAAATAAATGGAAATCGTGCTTTGCTTTAACCTCGTACAGTTTTGCGATGGCGTCATATTAGCAAAGTTGCTAAATTTCAGGCAAAATCTTTTATTACCTGTAACTCCATAACTAAACATTTGCGGACTTACGTTTATATGAACTTTTTTTTTAGTTCCACTTGTAGAATAACACATTAAAATATTTGCATATCTTCGTGAATCACAGTATATAAGCACATGCTGGCCGGCCGAAGTGGCCGAGCGGTTCTAGGCGCTACAGTCTGGAACGGCGCACCGCTACGGTCGCAGGTTCGAATCCTTCCTCGGGCATGGATGTGTGTGATGTCCTTAGGTTTAAGTAGTTATAAGTTCTAGGGGACTGATGATCTCAGAAGTTAAGTCTTATAGTGCTCAGAGCCATTTTTTGAAACACATGCTGTCCCGTTTGATCGTTCGCAGTCTTCCTCAGGCCTATATCCGCTCTATGGTCCGTAGTATATTTCTGCCTGTTGCGGAAACTTCTCGATAGATGGCGAAATTAGACAGAACGCACGGAACTGCGTGTTAATTTAATTGGAGATACGTGTATCAATCACAAAAGTGTTAAAGAAGCAGCACTGCTCTCTGGTTGTTAAAACACGCTGAAAATCACAGCGCGTAACATTTGCTGTCAAACGAATAGGTAGAATATAAACGAATAATAAACTAATGTAGATATTACGAAATAGAGCGAACGACACAACTAGAAGGCTTGTGGCACAGAAGCTGATACAGTCGTTCCGTCTCACAGTTTCCGTTTAGCGTCTTCGAACATTCCTATTGGAGCCTTTTTGAAGGAAGCTTGTCGATGAAAACGTTGGAAATGTCAACCGAGCTACATTTGACTAATAAGACGCAGTGACACGCGAATTGGAATATTGACAGGAAGACAATAGTAGGCCTAAGTTGCAATGTGGCGCGCAGTTCGTTAACGCCGTAACGGAACGATGAGGCGCAATGACTGAGGTGCTGATATCAAGAAGTTTGGGGCTTCAAGTCTACGCTTTTTTCCAGATTACTTCAAGCACTGCAGTCTAATGGTTTGTACGTATATTACAAAGTTAACAGCTTAACCTGTGAAACAGCCACGGCAACTTCTGTTCTCTCTGCGACGTCTCGCGTCGCCTCCTTCCTAGATAACGTCTTGTGTTTCCTATGGAGCTGTTTCCTCTGTTACAACTGTGCCCCGTGGGCTGCGGTGAACAATGCTAGAATCGAAGGGACTGTTCGTATTTGGCCGGCCGCCGCAAGTTGGCGAATATTAACTTGGCGAAAGCAGAAACTGGAGGCTGCACTATCGACCACCCAGTGGACTAGACCGAAATGGTTCAAATGGCTCTGAGCACTATGGGACTTAACTGCTGTGGTCATCAGTCCCCTAGAACTTAGAACTACTTAAACCTAACTAACCTAAGGACAGCACACAACACCCAGCCATCACGAGGCAGAGAAAATCCCTGACCCCGCCGGGAATCGAACCCGGGAACCCGAGCGTGGGAAGCGAGAACGCTACCGCACGACCACGAGATGCGGGCGACTAGACCGAGAAGGCGCCCAGGAACAGAACAGAATAGACCCGAAGCGCCAGGGGCAGCGCAGCTCCTGAAGTCTAAACTTCCATTTCCAGACGGCTGGAAACGCGGCACGGACAGCGTAACGTTTCAGAGTCGTCCCCTTCAGCACGTAAATAACGTCAAAGAATATCACAATGTATGCAGTGTGACTCAGAAGTCACGTCCCATAGGACAAAGTCTACATCGGTGATTCAATAGTCTTGGCCCATAGCACAACGCTGTATTCAGATATATGACAGGAATGATAACTGGAAGCAAAAAATTGTAGCAAACTTGAACTGTAAAATGCATAAGCACTTCTTCATCTTCGCTACTATGAAACAGAACACGCATACTGAAAATTCTTTGCTTAGCGTATGTTGGGAGCAGGTAGTACGGACCAAAACAAAAACAAAAACAAAAATAAAAATCCAGTAATATTGGCTCTAAAGCGCACATCTTAAGAGTTATTAGAACTTCATCTTCGTTACTGTGAAATAAAATGGTTCAAGTGGCTCTGAGCACTATGGGACTTAACTTCTGAGGTCATCAGTCCCCTGGAACTTAGAACTACTTAAACCTAACTAACCTAAGGACATCACACACATCCATGCCCGAGACAGGATTCGAACCTGCGACCGTAGGACTGTGAAACACATCTCTCGATTGAACAAGTGCTCATACCTTTTAAGTTATGCACTTTAGGGCACATGTTTACCGGACTTTTTTTCTTGTTTTGGTCCAGACTATCTCCTTCCTGAATATGGAAAGCAAAGAGCTGCAGCAGAAGAGATTTGATTCACAGTATCGAAGATGAAGAAGTGCAAAATATTGTAGTATACATGAGCTGTAAAATGCATACCTCTTGAGGTATGCATTTTACAGCTCACGTTTACTACAGTTTTTCGCTTCGAACGATCGTTCCTGTCATATCTCTGAATACGACTTTGCCCAATGAGTCAAGACTAGTCAATCACCAAAGTAGACTGTCTCCTGGGAGATGACTTTTGAATCATCCTGTGTAACTATAAGATGCTGTTTGATCTTTCACTAAGTGACGCACGTATTCGAAAATTTTGCAGGTTGAATGGATCGTTCGATCGAAAGACTAAAACAGTGTTGTAAGAAAATATTTTCACTGGCGTATTCTTTAAAGAATCTAAATTCCATGTATAAAGCAGCTACAAACGCCTGATTACTTAACAAATAAGTTAATGTATTACATATTTGACGTTAATCATGCAAAAGCTTTATGGACGAAAACGCGAAACCCTAATTATGTTGGTCTTATCAATTTCGCACTATTCACGCAAAGACTAATGAAAAAATGTGTAAAAGGTTTGAGATTATGTATATGGAGTCTGTAAGTTCTCTCCTTATTAAAAACTGCAGCCGCGCGGGATTAGCCGAGCGGTCTTGGGCGCTGCAGTCATGGACTATGCGGCTGGTCTCGGCGGAGGTTCGAGTCCTCCCTCGGGCATGGGTGTGTGTGTTTGTCCTTAGGATAATTTAGGTGAAGTAGTGTGTAAGCGTAGGGACTGATGACCTTAGCAGTTAAGTCCCATAAGATTTCACACACATTCGAACATTTTTAAAAACTGCATGACTATAACCCGGGTAATTTTCGCTCTGTTAAAAATTAAAAAAAAATTTTTTTGGGAGAGGTTTGAAATTATGTGCAAAGTTTGTGTATGTTGTACTTCTCAAATACTGTATGCATATATTCTGGGTAATTTGCTCGCCGCGAGCTGCGCTTCCTCGGGACATATGCACATTTTTTAACTTCAGTACTTCTCTTATTATGTTAAAGCTTTAACGGAAGATTACACCCATTACTGATGGATCACGGCAGCATTTTAAATTTTAGATTCTTTCACTAATTAGGGGGAGGTTTACTATCTTTGGCCCGAAAAAAGCATGTTCTTTGAGAATTTTTTTCTCGGGATGTGTTATAGATGTCAAAAACAAATTTGGTCAAAATGTTTATTGATATTTCCTCTAAAAACTGGAATTTTTTCTACCGGAAATGTCGAAGAGCAAAGGCAGAAGTGCCGTCGGAACGAAACAAAATTTCGATGTAGACCTCTACGCGCGGTATGTCACAGGTGAGCCGGCTCGTCAGAAATAAAAATTGAGTTGACGTTAGCGAAGTGTATAAGATTCTTTAGGAATTTTACCTCCCTTAAGTTATTTGGACCATAGGAAATAAAATGGCGGCCATTTGAAAAAAAAATAGGATTTTTTTCTTCGATTTTTCGACTTCGTCGACCAAGCAAAAATATTTCTAGTTGATGGATCGGTGTAAAAGTGGTACTACTCCTAGAAAATTTTGTTAGCTTCGTCGGACACAAAGAATCATGCCAATCGGTTCAGTAGATTTGAAGTTAGCATACCGCGCGGTAAAAAAAAGAGTCATTTCGAGAGAAACGCGTTTGAAATTTTGACTACATATAAATGCAATATTATGCAACTTACGTTCAATGTGCTATTCCGGGCCGATAAACTAGTCCTTCCTCTTCCTCATAGAGGGCTTTCTGCTCGATCTGGGCCATCCTGCGCTGCTCCAGAGCCGCTCGTACGGCCGGTGACAAGCGGTTTTCGGCCGCTCGAATCCGGTGGTCGTCCGAATGCTTGGCGAACTGCGTCGAATAGTCCCAGAGTGACGTCCATCGTTGTCATGGACTTCAGAATTGCTGAATACCTTTCGTTTAAGCTCCTCACAGCCAGGAATGTCTCAAACACCACAGTAGTCGCACCAGAATGCTTGGGGGCTAACTTCCAAACACACGCGTTCAACCTTTCATTTGAATTTTGTGTGTTTCCACCCTAGCACCGGTACAATAACTCGTTCTCGGAAAGAAAAAAAAACTGGTGCGTGAAAAAGGCCGAATTCAGGCAGGTTCATTATTTTGTTCAACCGCGAATAACAAACGTTTCCGTTCCATATTCGGAAAAAAAACGTTTCAGGGGTGGATTCTAAACACTTCTATGGATCCAAAAATGCAATTTTTAAAAAATCGACTTTCTGAACCAAAAGATAGTAAATCTCCCCTTAAACGAAATACTTAAAATCAAATTTTTGTAGTCCCTGGAAAGCGGTAGGTAAGTGACCTTCTACTGTGACCGGATGACCGAGTGACTGCTCTGTACGGATATTGACGGAATGGCGCACAGTGGGAAGTCGCTCTGCCACGAAAGAGTCCCCCCCCCCCCCCCCGCCCCTCTGAATGACCGTGACTGTGAGCGATAGCAGCTCATTTTGGATGTGACTGGAGGAAGTACCGTGCAACGATTTCGCCGCCGCAGGTGAATGAATTTGTTTGTCGGTGGCACTTTCGTTGGCGGGGCACGAACGGGGAGCCAGCCGGCCGGTGCAGAAGGCAGGTACTCCACCGGCACGGCACAGCTGCGCTGCCAGCCTGCCCTGACCCACATCACAGCCCCGCTGTCGACGCCGAGGCGGTGCGCAAGACGTTGGCCGTCGCCGACCACTTTAACGTTCACCGAGGAAAGTGCTCAGCCGACTTCCATCTGCATCTTGTTGTTGTTGTTGTTGTTGTTGTGGTCTTCAGTCCTGAGACTGGTTTGATGCAGCTCTCCATGCTACTCTATCCTGTGCAAGCTTCTTCATCTCCCAGTGCCTACTGCAACCTACATCCTTCTGTATTCATCTGTTGGTCTTCCTCTACGATTTATACCCTCCACGCTGCCCTCCAATACTAAATTGGTCATCCCTTGATGCCTCAGAACATGTCCTACCAACCGATCCTTTCTTCGAGTCAGGTTGTACCACAAACTTCTGTTCTCCCCAATTCTGTTCAGTACCTCCTCATTGGTTATGTGATCCACCCATCTTATCTTCAGCATTCTTCTGCAGCACCACATCCCAAAAGCTTCTATTCTCTTCTTGTCCACACTATTTAAGGTCCACGTTTCACTTCCATACATGGCTACACTCCATACGAATACTTTCAGAAACGACTTCCTGACACTTAAATCTATACTGCATGTTAACAAATTTCTCTTCTTCAAAAACGCTTTACTCGCCATTGCCACTCTACATTTTATATCCTCTCTACTTCGACCATCATCAGTTATTTTGCTCCCCAAATAGCAAAACTCCTTTACTACTTTAAGTGTCTCATTTCCTAATCTAATTCCCTCAGCATCACCCGACTTAATTCGACTACATTCCATTATCCTCGTTTTACTTTTGTTGATGTTCATCTTATATCCTCCTTTCAAGACCCTATCCATTCCGTTCAACTGCTCTTCCAAGTCGTTTGCTGTCTCTGACAGAATTACAATGTCATCGCCGAACCTCAAAGTTTTCATTTCTTCTCCATGGATTTTAATACCTACTCCGAATTTTTCTTTTGTTTCCTTCACTGCTTGCTCAATACAGAAATTGAATAACATCGGGGACAGGCTACAACCCTGTCTCACTCCGTTCCCAACCACTGCTTCCCTTTCATGCCCCTCCATTCTTATAACTGCCATCTGGTTTCTGTACAAATTGTAAATAGCCTTTCGCTCCCTGTATTTTACCCCTGCCACCTTCAGAATTTGAAAGACAATATTCCAGTCAACATTGTGAAAAACGTTTGCTAAGTTTACAAATGCTAGAAACGCAGGTTTGCCTTTCCTTAATCTAGCTTCTAAGATAAGTCGTAGGGTCAGTATTGCCTCACGTGTTCCAATATTTCTGCGGAATCCAAACTGATCTTCCCCGAGGTCGCCTTCTGCTGGTTTTTCCATTCGTCTGTAAAGAATTCGCGTTAGTATTTTTCAGCCGTGACTTATTAAACTGATAGTTCCGTAATTTTCACATCTGTCAACACCTGCTTTCTTCAGGATTGGAATTATTATATCTGCATCTTATCCTGGAAGAATTACCACTGAACATAACACTGTTGTGACTTGTATTCGGCTGTGTTTTTACAGCGGCAAAAGTTCCTCACACATTGTTATGAGTGAGCATATACTGACAACTGACAATTTGTGGGCCGGCCGGTGTGGCCGTGCGGTTTAGACGCTTCAGTCTGGAACCGCGTGACCACTACGGTCGCAGGTTCGAATCCTGCCTCGGGCATGGATGTGTGTGATGTCCTTAGGTTAGTTAGGTTTAATTCGTTCTAAGTTCTCGGCGACTGATGACCTCAGAAGTTAAGTCGCGTAGTGCTCAGAACCATTTGAACCATTTGACAATTTGTGCCAAGCCGCGACTTGAACTCGGACGTCTGGGTAACTGCGAGCAGTCAACCTCTCTACTAAGCTAGTTGATCTAACCATAAGGATAGTTGCTGAACCATAAGTCTAAATGTGTGTGAGTTCTTAAGGGACCAAACTGCAAAGGTCATCGGTCCCTAGAGCTACACACTACTAAAACTAACCTATGCGAAGAATAACACACACACACCCATGCCCGAGGGAGGACTCGAACCTCCTGCGGGAGGGGCCGCGCAGTCCGTGACATGGCGCCTCGAACCGCGCGGCCACTCCGCGCGGCCAACCATAAGTCTATCTGACAAGGGTACATCACGACGTTGGGATCACGGATCTACTTCAGACTTCGTACACGTTTAGCAGGCCGTCAAAACAACATAACGTGCAATAAGTAAGGTGCACTGCTCTGGGAATGTCGAGAAAATCGCAAGAAAAGTTCAAAAAAATGGCTCAAATGGCTCTTATCACTATGGGACTTAACATCTTAGGTCATCAGTCCCCTAGAACTTAGAACTACTTAAACCTAACTAACCTAAGGACATCACACACATCCATGCCCGAGGCAGGATTCGAACCTGCGACCGTAGCAGTCCCGCGGTTGCGGACTGCAGCGCCAGAACCGCACGGCCACCGCGGCCGGCGCAAGAAAAGTTTTGTGTGTCTGTTACGTAACTGAATTTTATCCATAGTGGACGCTGTTGATCTCCGTGACTGTTCCTTTATAGGCATCCACAACAGTAAGACAAGTAACCAATGCCACCACAAATCAGGTGTTCACAAACTTTTGTGTGACAATTGCCCACAGTTCTACACAGGCCAAACTGGAAGGAGTTTCACTATAAGATATCGTGAGCGCATGGATGCCTTCCGGCTATATAACTTTGATAAATCCACTTTTGCAGTGCATCTAAAAGACCATCGTCACTCAGCCACAGCCATTTCATACAACCTACAAATACTACACACTGTAAACGAAGGAAAGAAAATTAATCTGTTCGGAAGAAAAAGAAGTTTACATCCACTGCTCTAACTCACCACGCGTTATTCTCAACGAGCAAGTGGAGCTTGCAAATAAATCTTATCTCCACATATTTCATGAAATATTCAAAAACAAAAACTCATTGTCATCTGATATAATAACAAAATAATATTATATGGAAATCCGATGTAGCAATCATACAACAGTTCAGATGTCATTATCGTAATTTGTAAAAGTCATATTGTAAGCACAAGCTTTAACTGTCATTTTCGTAAATTGTAATAGCTTTCAAAATTTCATGTAAAGAATGTTGTGAATTGGCAGGAGCCAATTCACGGAGTTTGGAGGAAGCCGAAAGGCACGCGTTTAAGCTCACGCAGGCTGGCGTGTGGTCTGGAAAATGACAAGGAATTATAGTAGCCAAAAATAGTACATAGCTTCTGGAATACTTAACTTTAATCCATAATTAGTGTACATCGCTCTTGACGGTACATTAATACCAATCTCAATATAAACTGGTAATGGCGCCTTGCTAGGTCGTAGCAAATGGCGTAGCCGAAGGCTATGCTAACTATCGTCTCGGCAAATGAGAGCGTAGTTTGTCAGTATAGCATCGCTAGCAAAGTCGTCTGTACAACTGGGGCGAGTGCTAGGACGTCTCTCTAGACCTGCCGTGTGGCGGCGCTCGGTCTGCAATCACTGACAGTGGCGACACGCGGGTCCGACGTATACTAACGGACCGCGGCCGATTTAAAGGCTACAACCTAGCAAGTGTGTGTCTAGCGGTGACACCACAAAGAACATCGTTGTACTTCCTAGATCTAAGTTTTCTGACAACAGTTTGGCTCAAAACAGTTCTGTCACTTTTTAATTTGTGATAGCTTTTAGTAATTTCATACAGATAACGTCATTGTACTTCCTAGATCAAAAATTTCTTAATGTGGATCAAAAAATTTCGCAACTTATAATAGCCTTTTAAGTTTCTATGTGTGCAACATCCTTGCATTTCCTACGGCTATGTTTTTTTGACCATAACCTTCATGTTTCTGTATGAGCAACATCTTTACACCTCCTACGTCTAAGTTCTTTGACCATAGCCTACATGTTTGTATGCAAACACAGTGTATGTGACGAGTGCACGTCGCAATAGTGAATATCCAGCAAAATTTTATAAAACTGAAACATGGACGTGAAAATTGTAACAAATGTGCAACTAAATGGAAAAACTGTCACCACAGCGTAATTATAATAATGATGCTTCATCTTTATGTAAGTACAGATATATTTTCAACAAATGCTACCCTGCCACTTACAATTGTTCCACTTGTATCTGTTCAGTCAGCAGCAAATAATTTTCTTTGTATTTATACAGTGATCTCCAGCAACATAAACATCTGTACGAATGTATAAACACCTGAGGATGGGCACAAGCCCGGAATCGGTCGTGTGATTTTTATTTTGACTTCATTTGATTTATTGTGGCTGGTAGCGGAAGTTTTTCTACACCCTGTTATGGAACTGATGTATCAGTGCGTAGGTGCCAGGTGTTAGGACTACGGCGCTAACGACTTGACCACCATGAACTCTTACGTGCCTCACCATGTTACTGCTGGAGGCCTTTGCGCCACATTCTCTCTCAGCAGCTGTCCAACTTTCGGAAGGTCCGCCGCCCTTCTTTTACTTCCGCCACTTTCACCTTGAACTGAGCTGCGCCCATACTGTGATACTGCCGGCGCAATTGACATCCACGAAGGCGATCTATGGGTTTCTTCAGCAGCACAGGTCACCTAATGTGTTTGAAGGAAAGCTTCCCCATGTCAATTGGCGTGCCGTTTCTCGATCTGTGTGCGCTCCTTATCTTGACACTGACGTCCAGTCTGCATGGTGCCTTAGTGTCAATGGGAAACAAGTATGCCGGTCACGCCTTCACAGGATTCATCTCGCAGACACCCCGTTGTGTGTCGACTGTAACGTTATGGACACAGACGAGCACCGCCTGGAGTGCAGATCGGCGTGAGGTGTATGGTTCCTGGTGCGACAGATGTTACCCCTAATTACCCGTAAGACTTCTCATCAGATACCTACTCAATTGCTCCCCTTTCCGGACGCGGGATACTTCCCGCAAGCAGAGACAAACACTATGAGGTGGATTTGTGGACACGCAGTATACTACTTGTTTGCTGATGGCGAGAAAAGTATACTTTACTTTTGGCAGTTCCTTAATGAACGCTATTGTGGTTCCTTAATGAACGCTATTGTGCAGTTGTCCGCAGTCCAAAATACAAACAATTTTTCTCCAATTTCCTCTGAAGTGTCTTCCTTAACACGCCCCAAAGCTGGGGTGTTCCTGTCATGAAGAGTTGATCACCGCCTCTTCCACATTTAGAACAGACGTTTTCACTGGTAGTCGGAATGTTCTTTTAAAAAAAAAAGTACTTTGTTAGTCTCAATTAGTCTAATGTCTTGCTGCGCCCTCCTCCTCGCGTGACGTCGGTTTCCTAATATTCTCGGTGGTATTAATCACAAAAATAAATAAATAAATGAAAATAACAAAAAAAGAACGAAAAGAAAAATAAATGAATAAACGATGTTCATTGTTAACACGCTAGGGTAGCCGAGAGCGCTAACGCGCTGCTTCCTGGACTCGGGTAGGCGCGCCGGCCCCGCATCGAATCCGCCATGCGGATTAACGACGAAGGCCGGTGTGCCGGCCAGCCTGGATGTAGTTTTTAGGCGGTTTTCCACATCCCGCTAGGTCAATATCGGGCTGGTCCCCACGTTCCGCTTCAGTTACACGACTCGCAGACATCTGAATACGCTTGTACTATTCCATCAATTACACTCGCCACAGACAGTAGGGGTACACTAACTCTGTCTCTGGGGGTACGGGGTGGTGGCAGGAAGGGCATTCGGCCACCCCTTTCCACTAACCTTGCCAAATCCGTTCCTAACAATGCCGACCCTGCGTCAGAGCGGAAGATGGCACCAATGAAAGAAAGAAACGATATTGATTGTACGTCTACTCGACGTTCCCTGTGCTTTCCTTGGTTCCTGGTGGTTGGGAACGGGACATGGCGGCCAGGCCTCGTGTTGCGACCCCTGCCTACATTGCCCCTCACTTTGGGCGCCGGGAAAAGGCCTTTCAGAAAAAAAAGTGATTAGCTTTCGAGCTTCATAAGACGAACGTGTATAAGGCGACGTTTCGATTCCCGCCCGAATTTTCATTTTTGTAGTACTAGTGCAAATACTGTGATATTCAAAAAATTACACTATTCGTTCTTGCTACATTAGCAACGTTTCACTACTGAACAGGTTAACTGTCAAATGGGGGCTGCCTCTGTGTCTGCAGCTCAGAGCGTCGAGGTGCAAAGTAGTTCCGGGTACCTTACCAGGCTGCATGAGTAAGGGACTTTGTAAATCACGACAGGCATACCTTTTCAGGAAAATTCTATGCTTTTCTTCGTTTTCTTGTCGATAGTTATAAATATGTTTGTTGTCATAATTAAATTTAATTAAAAATGGTAAGTAGCCAATAATATGATGCCACTAAAACTTCATGCAAATTCACGTGTTTTAGTTTTAAATTATACTACCACCCAAATGTCATATAGGTTAAATAATATGACCAGTGATGATATTAAGTTCGGGGGGTAGTGGAACCGCCGCTTCATACACGTTCGTCTTACGAAGCTCGAACGCTAACCACTTGACCACAATGAACTCTAACATCCAGCACATATGCACAGATACATCAGTTATACAGGGTGATTCAAAAAGAATACCACAACTTTAGGAATTTAAAACTCTGCAACGACAAAAGCCAGAGCTAAGCACTATCTGTCGGCGAATTAAGGGAGCTATAAAGTTTCATTTAGTTGTACATTTGTTCGCTTGAGGCGCTGTTGACTAGGCGTCAGCGTCAGTTGATGCTAAGATGGCGACCGCTCAACAGAAAGCTTTTTGTGTTATTGAGTACGGCAGAAGTGAATCGACGACAGTTGTTCAGCGTGCATTTCGAACGAAGTATAGTGTTAAACCTCCTGATAGGTGGTGTATTAAACGTTGGTATAAACAGTTTTCAGAGAATGGGTGTTTGTGCAAAGGGAAAAGTTCTGGACGGCCGAGAACGAGTGATGAAAATGTAGCACGCATCCAGCAAGCATTTGTTCGCAGCCCAGGAAAACAATTCATATTTCAGCAGGATGGAGCGCCACCACATTGGCACTTATCTGTCCGTAACTACCTGAATGTCAACTACCCGAGGCGATGGATCGGCCGCCAGGCAGCCCGTGACAGAGCACTTCATCACTGGCCTCCAAGAAGCCATGATCTTACCTCCTACGATTTTTTCTTATGGGGGTATGTTAAGGATATGGTGTTTCGGCCACCTCTCCCAGCCACCATTGATGATTTGAAACGAGAAATAACAGCAGCTATCCAAACTGTTACGCCTGATATGCTACAGAGAGTATGGAACGAGTTGGAGTATCGAGTTGATATTGCTCGAGTGTCTGGAGGGGGCCATATTGAACAACTCTGAACTTGTTTTTGAGTGCAAAAAAAAACATTTTTAAATACTCTTTGTAATGATGTATAACAGAAGACTATATTATGTTTCTTTCATTAAATACACATTTTTAAAGTTGTGGTATTCTCTTTGAATCACCCTGTATAATAGACGCGTAAAACTTCTCTTGCGATTTTCTCGGAATCGCCAGAGTGGTGCACCGTACTAGTTCCACATTATATTGCCCTGGTGGCCTACTAAAGGTGTACAAAGTTTGAAGTAAATCCGTGATCCCAACGTCGTGGCCTCCCCTTGTAAACATATCCGCAGGACTGATTCAGTGTCACTGGCCCTGACGTTTCCAACTACGATTTCTGAACACTGATCAGACATCCTCCTACAGCGTGTATGGGGATAGCACCACCGGGGGAGCGGAGTCAATGTAGGAACGTGCCTTACGCTGCCTCCGATGCGCTGAAACATTAGATGACCGCGACAGTGGATACCGTCTGGCGGCGTTGCTGACAAGTGACTCTGTAAGCAACTAAGCGGAGCAGAGACGAGTGGGTAGTTCCACGAACAGGACTGAACACTGCAATAACAGCTAAAGACATAACACAAACGCTAACTAGAAAGCGGAACGCAGCTGCTCGTCATGATACAATCACCTACCGCCACCTCGAGCCGTGTCCCAGAGTTTGCCACGGAACACTTGACATCCTTTCCATTAAGGTCAGGTCGTTAATCAGAGTTGTGAAAACCATCAAAAGTCCTGGGAAGTCGTCGGCTTTCACGGAGTAATAAGTCTTTTTTTTCTTTATTGTCATTTTCACACCTGATACAGGTAGGCCATCAGCTGCATACTAGCCGCTCTTTGGCCACAGAGATGACTAAAGATACAAAAGGAGACACTCGAAAAACAGACATGGTGTATATACAAACGTAGACATACAAAATTAAAACAGACGGAGCCGTTCACGGGCGCAGTGTCCAAAATAAAAACGTTCAGAAACGTGCACACGCACAGAGATGACAGAGACGACACACGCGAATGATGGAGCACAAACGATGAAACACTGGAACACGATCATGGTCCCGGCGGAGGTTCGAGTCCTCCCTCGGGCATGGTAGTGTGTGTTTGTTCTTAGGATAATTTAGGTTAAGTAGTGTGTAAGCTTAGGGACTGACGACCTTAGCAGTTAAGTCCCATAAGATTTCACACACATTTGAACATTTTGAACACGAACATGACGGCACACACAAACGCTAGGCGACGATCTCCGGCGCGCGAGAGTTCACTATACGTGTACGAGTCCGGGGACTTGCCAAAAAGAGGATAAGGTGGGGGAGGAGGGAGAGGGGAGGCTGTAGATGCCAGTGGCAGAGGAGATGGGAGGGGGAGGAAAGAAGGTAGGTGAGTAGAGGAAGCCCGGGGGGAGGAGGGAGAGAAGGGATAGAGGGTGCCCTGGGGAAAAACACAGGGTGTGGTAGAGGAGGATCAAAGTTGGTAGGAGGGCTAGATGGAGGGGATGAGGGCATCATCAGGGAGGGGGAGTTGGTGGAAGCCACCTTGGCGAGGGTATGGAGAGTGGAGAGATGGAGAGCAGGTGGGATGTGGGAATGCAGGTGCGACAGCGGACAGGGGTGGGAGAGGATGGGAGAGACCAGCGGGTGAGGAGGATCAAGTTTGCAGGAGGTGCAGAGGATCTGTATCCGTTCGAGGAAAAGGAGGAGGTGCGGGAACGGGATGAGGTCATATAGGATCCACATGGGGGATGGGAGGCGGATGCGGTAGGTGAGGCAGAGAGCATGGCGTTCTAGGGTTTGAAGGGGCGGAGATCCAGGCGGGAGCAGCGTAGCAGAGGATAGGGCGGATAAGGGATTTATAGGTGTGGAGTGTGGTGGAGAGGTCCAGACCCCATGTGCGGCCAGAAAGGAGCTTGAGGAGATGGAGTCGCGAGCGTGCCTCGGCTTGGATAGTCCGGAGATGTGGGGTCCAGGAGAGGCGACGGTCAAGGGTGACGCCAAGATACTTGAGGTTGGGAGTGAGGGTGATAGGATGACCATAAATGGTGGTATAGAAGTCGAGGAGACGGAAAGAAGGGGTGGTTTTGCCTACAGTGATCGCCTGGGTCTTGGAAGGATTGACCTTGAGCAACCACTGGTTACACCAAGCGGTGAACCGGTCAATATGGGATTGGAGAAGGTGTTGGGAGCGTTGAAGGGTGGGGGCGAGGGCAAGGAAGGCGGTGTCATCGGCGTACTGGAGAATGTGGATGGGGGGTGAAGGCGGCATGTCCGCCGTATACAGAAGGTAAAGAGGGGAGAGGACGGAACCTTGGGGCACACCGGCGAAGGGGTAGAAGGTGTAGGAATCGGTGTAATGGATAGTGACATAGAACGTAATAAGGCGGCAGGTCGTCGTGCTGTATAGGCTTCCGTACCGTACACGGCTTACTGCCTTCCAACACCGGGCAGGTGGCGCCGCGCTAGTGGAACACCGGCGGCAACGACCCATCGCACTCAACGATTATTTTCGCACTCGGACTGGCTACACCGAAGAACACCCTGTTTTCATGCGGATTAGTACAGGGTTCCACATCCTGCAAAGATGAAAGCCATCGCCCCTTTTAATCAAATTGTCTGCCGACTTAATTTCAGTTGCCTCTTTATAAACACTGTTCGAAAAACCGGAAGTGTTGGCAACTATCAAGTCTTCCATAAATAAACTGGCGACTACGGGCGATGAAGGATTTCGAGGATACAGCAGTAAGAACTTCAGCTTTGCAACCGATGTGCTTCTGGAGGTTCGTAGACGATACCTTTCTCGTCTGGCCTCATGGACGTGATGGTCTCAACAGACTTTTGGACCACTTCACCTGTCTTCATGCCAGCTTGAAATTTATCATGGAAGTTCAAAGTCATGGAATGTTTCCATTTTTGGACGTCATGGCTTACAAAAAAGTAAGATGGCACTCTGGGCCATAGTGTTCGTTAAAAATCAGACACACACCGATCGGTATCTGCATGCTAAGAGCTGCCATCTACCACACCAACGTAGTGGCGTTCTTAGGTCTCTGGTACGCAGAGCGTATGCCATTTCCGGCGTGGGCAATTGAACCCAAGAACATGCGCTACTCGCTAGCCTCTCATAAAAAAAAATAAAAAAATTAAAAAAAACTGTGCATTAAAACGTATCAACAAAAGTGAACGTGGACAGTAATGTGGCGAAAACGTCACATGCTGTGTATTGTATGTCTTCATTTGTTTTATTGTCTGTTTACTCTTATTCTTATCTGTTAACAATGTGTGTTATTGGAGTAACAGCTTTAACGTGACGCCTGGTACGATAACCGACCACGATTATATAATAACTTATGTCTGTCTGTTCTGATCTATGTTTAATTTTCACATATTTGTGTGTCTACGCGCTCTTCTTCGTGTGTTATTACTCTGTGTCGGTGTTGGAATACTGGAGTCCTCATCTGAACTACCCCACTCGTCTCTTTGACGTCTGCTACGATGCCTGTAAGGAACCACTCGTTAGTAGAGGGCGTGTTCAGTCTTGGAGATGTAATATACACTCCTGGAAATGGAAAAAAGAACACATTGACACCGGTGTGTCAGACCCACCATACTTGCTCCGGACACTGCGAGAGGGCTGTACAAGCAATGATCACACGCACGGCACAGCGGACACACCAGGAACCGAGGTGTTGGCCGTCGAATGGCGCTAGCTGCGCAGCATTTGTGCACCGCCGCCGTCAGTGTCAGCCAGTTTGCCGTGGCATACGGAGCTCCATCGCAGTCTTTAACACTGGTAGCATGCCGCGACAGCGTGGACGTGAACCGTATGTACAGTTGACGGACTTTGAGCGAGGGCGTATAGTGGGCATGCGGGAGGCCGGGTGGACGTACCGCCGAATTGCTCAACACGTGGGGCGTGAGGTCTCCACAGTACATCGATGTTGTCGCCAGTGGTCGGCGGAAGGTGCACGTGCCCGTCGACCTGGGACCGGACCGCAGCGACGCACGGATGCACGCCAAGACCGTAGGATCCTACGCAGTGCCGTAGGGGACCGCACCGCCACTTCCCAGCAAATTAGGGACACTGTTACTCCTGGGGTATCGGCGAGGACCATTCGCAACCGTCTCCATGAAGCTGGGCTACGGTCCCGCACACCGTTAGGCCGTCTTCCGCTCACGCCCCAACATCGTGCAGCCCGCCTCCAGTGGTGTCGCGACAGGCGTGAATGGAGGGACGAATGGAGACGTGTCGTCTTCAGCGATGAGAGTCGCTTCTGCCTTGGTGCCAATGATGGTCGTATGCGTGTTTGGCGCCGTGCAGGTGAGCGCCACAATCAGGACTGCATACGACCGAGGCACACAGGGCCAACACCCGGCATCATGGTGTGGGGAGCGATCACACTAGCCGTACACCACTGGTGATCGTCGAGGGGACACTGAATAGTGCACGGTACATCCAAACCGTCATCGAACCCATCGTTCTACCATTCCTAGACCGGCAAGGGAACTTGCTGTTCCAACAGGACAATGCACGTCCGCATGTATCCCGTGCCACCCAACGTGCTCTAGAAGGTGTAAGTCAACAGCAAGATCTCCGGATCTGTCCCCCATTGAGCATGTTTGGGACTGGATGAAGCGTCGTCTCACGCGGTCTGCACGTCCAGCACGAACGCTGGTCCAACTGAGGCGCCAGGTGGAAATGGCATGGCAAGCCGTTCCACAGGACTACATCCAGCATCTCTACGATCGTCTCCATGGGAGAATAGCAGCCTGCATTGCTACGAAAGGTGGATATACACTGTACTAGTGCCGACACTGTGCATGCTCTGTTGCCTGTGTCTATGTGCCTGTGGTTCTGTCAGTGTGATCATGTGATGTATCTGACCCCAGGAATGTGTCAATAAAGTTTCCCCTTCCTGGGACAATGAATTCACGGTGTTCTTATTTCAATTTCCAGGAGTGTATTAGTTCATTTAGTTGTCCCCGTTTGTGCGAGTCCATGAGTGTGTGTTGTAATGTTTCCGTTGTGATGCCTGTTATGTTTTGCCGTGCGTGTGAGTACCGCCCACACAGTACAGCGCGGAGTTCAGGGATCCCGGTCGTAATACGACGACGGTAAGACTATTTATCTCTGAAACAATAGTTAAAGAAGTTTCTGCCCGCTCCCAATCGCTTGTCTCGTGTCTTTGGAAGGCGCAGCAGTTGGTGTACGGTACGACCCTCGGAAGTCAGTATTACGAAAGCAGGTTGTATTGTTCGTGCTTGGTTCACGTTGTCCTTGAACATTGTGGTTCACATCGTGTCTGCAGCGACTGGAACTAATTGCTGCTCCCACTGTTTGTCGCCGTGACATAAGCTGTTTCGCTCTGAAAGCAGCTGCCTGTGTTGTTCTGTTACGGAAGTCAGTTACGTGGCTTCCAACTTACATACATCAAGCGCCACTTGCTTGTGCAAAGTAGTAAATGGGTTACTCCCATTACTTTGACTTTACATATACAGCGTTTGAAAAGCATCGCATGTATTATTTCCATAACATGGCATTTAAGTTTGTTTTCTCCAAAGACCACGGGTTCCATTTGAGAGATTTCTCAGAATCGGTACCATTCAAAAATGGTTCAAATGGCTCTGAGCACTATGGGTCTTAACATCTGTGGTCATCAGTCCCCTAGAACTTAGAACTACGTAAACCTAACTAACCCAAGGACATCACACACATCCATGCCCGAGGCAGGATTCGAACCTGCGACCCTATCGGTCACGCGGTTCCAGACTGAAGCGCCCAGAACCGCACGGCCACACCGGCCGGCGGTACCATTCATCTGGTGCCCATTTTCTGATTATGGTGAAGGCTGACATACAAGGACAGGTATCGTTCCGTGATACTACTCTCTGCAAATTGGTCAACAAGTTCGTTCGTCTATCACGGCATTTCACCCAGTGAAATTACACACTTTTGTGTTAGTCGAAACGCTGACAGATCAGTTCCTCTATATCGAAGAGATAATACACTGAAGCGCCAAAGAAACTGCTACAGGTATGCGCATTCAAATACAGATATATGTGAACAGGCAGAATACGGCCCTGCGGACGACAACGGCTATATAAGACAAGAGCCCGGCGGACTTGTTGGATCGGTTACTGCCGCTACAATGTAGCGTGATGTAAGTGAGTTTTAACGTGGTGTTACAGTCGACACAAGAGCGATGGGACGCAGCATCTCCGAGGTAGCGATGAAGTGGAGATTTTCCCGTACGACCATTTCACGAGTGTTCCGTGAATATCAGAAATCCGGTAAAACATCAAATCTCCGACATCGCTGCGGCTGGAAAAACATCTTGCGAGAACGGGTCCAACAACAACTGAAGAGAATCGTCCAACGTGACAGAAGTGCATCCCTTCCGCAAATTGCTGCAGATTCAATGCTGGGCCACCAACAAGTGTCAGCGTGCTAATTGTTCAACGAAACACATCATCGATATGGGTTTTCGGAGCCGAAGGCCCACTCGTATACCCTTGATGACTGCACGACACAAAGCTTTACTCCTCGCCGGGGCCCGTCGACTGTACTGTTGAAGACAGGAAACATTTTGCCTGGTCGGATGTGTTTCGTTTCAAGTTGTATCGAGTGGATGAATGTGTACGGCTATGGGTACAACCTCATGAATCCATGAACACCCGATGTCAGTAGGGACTGTTCAAGCTGCTGAGGCTCTGCGCCGGCCGTTGTGATTCAGATGGTTCAAATGGCTCTGAGCGCTATGGGACTTAACATCTGTGGTCATCAGTCCACTAGAACTTAGAACTACTTAAACCTAACTAACCTAAGGACATCACACACATCCATGCCCGAGGCAGGATTCGAACCTGCGACCGTAGCAGTCGCGCGGTTCCGGACTGAGCGCCTTAACCGCGAGACCACCGCGGCCGGCGGCCGTTGTGACCGAGCGGTTCTAGGCGCTACAGTCTGGAACCGCGCTGCTGCTATGGTCGCAGGTTCGAATCCTACCTCGGGCATGGATGTGTGTGATGTCCTTAGGTTAGTTAGGTTTAAGTAGTTCTAAGTCTAGGGGACTGATGACCTCAGATGTTAAGTCCCATAGTGCTTCGACCCATTTGAACCATATTGAGGCTCTGTAATGTTGCGGGGAGTGTGCAGTTGGATGATATGGGGCCTCTGACACGTCTACATACTGCTCTGACAGGTGACACATACATAAGCATCCTGTCTGATCACCTGTATCCATTCATGTCCATGGTTCATTACGACGGCCTGGGGCAATTCCAGCAGGAGAACGCGACAGCCTAAATGTCCAGAATTCCTACAGAGTGGCTCAAGGAACACTCTTCTGAGTTTAAACACTTCAGCTAGACACCATACTTCCCAGACATGAACATTATTGAGCAAATCTGTGATGCCTTGCAACGTGCTGTTTAGAAGAGATCTCTACCCCTTCGTACTCTTACGGATTTATGGACAGCAGGATTCATGCAGTCAATTCCCTCCAGCACTACTTTAGAGATTAGACGAGTCCATGCCACATCTTCTTGCGGCTCTTCTGCGTGCTCGCGGGGGGCGCTACACGATATTAGGCAGGTGTACCAGTTTCTTTGGCTCTTCGGTGTATTATTCGGTACGCTGACAGATTAGTTCGTGTATGTTGGAGAGTTCCTAGTTTTTTAAGTTCCAGGATTGCTGTCTTAGTTTCATCAGGGCACTCCACAACCTCTGCCAGTCGAACGAAGCATGAGGTTCCCGCCGCTGGCGGCAGCTACGAGTGGAGTTTGTAATTTTTCCTCCTATCTATGTAATTATGTAGTTCTCAATTCGTTCGAGCAATCAATCATTCATAATAGGAAACACAGTCATAACTCAGTCACTCAAAAAGATTCAGAAATTTTACTTGTTAGAATGAAATCAGGCGATGATTCTTCTCCTCTGCAGGCTCGTGCTTTGCGGCAGTCTGCTAATCTGTACAAATAAAATACCTCGTATTTTTGGGAGCGTTGTATAATCAGTCGGGAAACCTCAGATCAAGCGGATATTTGGCTTTGATGAAGTTTAACCTTCCGAAGAAGTAATGGAGCTCTTGGATTATTAAATGCAGGTTCGTATCCAGTCTTTCAGAAGTTCCCTTCTGATTAACAACTACGCAATATATAGATGAATATCATTAATTCTCAAATGTCAAATACACACCTTTTGTATGAAGGAGCAATATATATATATATATAAATATATATATATATATATATATATATATATTTCCCTTTTAATCGTACAATTTCGTATCAGTTATCTTTTGTTATAAATGTCAATATTCAGATTTCAATTCTTCAAACAATGCTCAGGCTAATCGGCATGAAGACAATCTCGGAAGCTTTGTTTTCTAACAACCACCAGAGAGAGTACTACAAAGAATAATTTTGCGCTCATGGCATAGCTATTGTATGAAACTACTTTGCGCGTGGATTCTGCGAGTATGAAGATAGAAAATTAGTGAACGTCATTCAAGGGTAGAATTGTATCAGAATAATTCATCGAATATAAAGAGGTATTACAAGTTTACGGGATGCGACGGCTGAGCTAGGCTGTGCGGTGCTGTGGTTGGAGCTGCGCTGGCTGCCGCGCAGTATGACGCGAGCAGACAGGTAGCTGACGCGTCGCCGCGCGGCTCGGCCCGTACGCTGCGCTGTGCTCGTCCGCCCGCGGCAGCGGCAGCGGCACGGCAGGTATTCGCGTCCGTGACGTCACTGGCAGCTCGGCGAGATGAGCCGGCTGGGCGACCTTGGCGCGCGGACGCGGTGTCCCCGACCTGCTGCGGACTCGAACCCAGGGCCGGCACACGGTGCGGCGCCCTGCCGTGACACCAGGCGCTACATCCAGCTTCTTAACACATTCCGGACGGATCCAAAGTTGGCTTGCGTTTCGCGGACAATCCGACACGGACGTATCTCGAGATAACTCGTGTTTTCTACACGCTGTCTGTAGATCCCATTTGTTCTGATACAAGTATTTTAAATAGACTACTGGCCATTAAAATTGCTACACCAAGAAGAAATGCAGATGATAATCGGGTATTCATTGGACAAATGTATTATACTACACTCCTGGAAATGGAAAAAAGAACATATTGACACCGGTGTGTCAGACCCACCATACTTGCTCCGGACACTGCGAGAGGGCTGTACAAGCAATGATCACACGCACGGCACAGCGGACACACCAGGAACCGCGGTGTTGGCCGTCGAATGGCGCTAGCTGCGCAGCATTTGTGCACCGCCGCCGTCAGTGTCAGCCAGTTTGCCGTGGTATACGGAGCTCCATCGCAGTCTTTAACACTGGTAGCATGCCGCGACAGCGTGGACGTGAACCGTATGTGCAGTTGACGGACTTTGAGCGAGGGCGTATAGTGGGCATGCGGGAGGCCGGGTGGACGTACCACCGAATTGCTCAACTCGTGGGGCGTGAGGTCTCCACAGTACATCGATGTTGTCGCCAGTGGTCGGCGGAAGGTGCACGTGCCCGTCGACCTGGGACCGGACCGCAGCGACGCACGGATGCACGCCAAGACCGTAGGATCCTACGCAGTGCCGTAGGGGACCGCACCGCCACTTCCCAGCAAATTAGGGACACTGTTGCTCCTGGGGTATCGGCGAGGACCATTCGCAACCGTCTCCATGAAGCTGGGCTACGGTCCCGCACACCGTTAGGCGTCTTCCGCCCACGCCCCAACATCTTGCAGCCCGCCTCCAGTGGTGTCGCGACAGGCGTGAATGGAGGGACGAATGGACACGTGTCGTCTTGAGCGATGAGAGTCGCTTCTGCCTTGGTGCCAATGATGGTCGTATGCGTGTTTGGCGCCGTGCAGGTGAGCGCCACAATCAGGACTGCATACGACCGAGGCACACAGGGCCAACACCCGGCATCATGGTGTGGGGAGCGATCTCCTACACTGGCCGTACACCACTGGTGATCGTCGAGGGGACACTGAATAGTGCACGGTACATCCAAACCGTCATCGAACCCATCGTTCTACCATTCCTAGACCGGCAAGGGAACTTGCTGTTCCAACAGGACAATGCACGTCCGCATGTATCCCGTGCCACCCAACGTGCTCTAGAAGGTGTAAGTCAACAGCAAGATCTCCGGATCTGTCCCCCATTGAGCATGTTTGGGACTGGATGAAGCGTCGTCTCACGCGGTCTGCACGTCCAGCACGAACGCTGGTCCAACTGAGGCGCCAGGTGGAAATGGCATGGCAAGCCGTTCCACAGGACTACATCCAGCATCTCTACGATCGTCTCCATGGGAGAATAGCAGCCTGCATTGCTGCGAAAGGTGGATATCCACTGTACTAGTGCCGACATTGTGCATGCTCTGTTGCCTGTGTCTATGTGCCTGTGGTTCTGTCAGTGTGATCATGTGATGTATCTGACCCCAGGAATGTGTCAATAAAGTTTCCCCTTCCTGGGACAATGAATTCACGGTGTTCTTATTTCAATTTCCAGGAGTGTATATCTGACATGTGATTACATTTTCACGCAATTTGGCTGCGTAGATCCTGAGAAATCAGTAACCAGAACAACCACCTCTGGCATTAATAACGGCCTTGATACGCCTGGGCATTGAGTCAAACAGAGTTTGGATGGCGTGTACAGGTACAGATGCCCATGCAGCTTCAACACGATACCACAGTTCATCACTGGCGTATTGTGACGAGCCAGTTGCTCGGCCACCATTGACCAGACGTTTTCAATTGGTGAGAGATCTGGAGAATGTGCTGGCCAGGGCAGCGGACGAACATTTTCTGTATCCAGAAAGGCCTGTACAGGACCTGCAACATGCGGTCGTGCATTATCCTGCTGAAATGTAGGGTTTCGCAGGGATCGAATGAACGGTAGAGCCACGGGTCGTAACACACCTGAAATGTAACGTCTACTGTTCAAAGTGCCGTCAATGCGAACAAGAGGTGACCGAGACGTGTAACCAATGGCACCCCATACCATCACGCCGGGTGATACGCCAGTATGGCAATGACGAATACACGCTTCCAATGTGCGTTCAGCGCCATGTCGCCAAACACGGATGCGACCATCATGATGCTGTAAACAAAACCTGGATTCATCCGAAAAAATGACGTTTTGCCGTTCGTCCACCCAGGTTCGTCGTCGAGTACACCATCGCGGGCGCTCATGTTTGTGATGTAGCGTGAAGAGTAACCGCAGTCAAGGTCTCCGAGCTGATAGTCCATGCTGCTGCAAACGTCGTCGAACTGTTCGTGCAGATGGTTATTGTCTTGCAAACGTCCCCATCTGTTGACTCAGGGATGGAGACGTGGCTACACGATTCGTTACAGCCATCCGGATAAGATGCCTGTCATCTCGACTGCTAGTGATACGAGGTCGTTGGGATCCAGCACGGCGTTCCGTATTACCCTCATGAACCCACCGATTCCATATTCTGCTAACAGTCATTGTATCTCGACCAACGTGAGCAGCATTGTCGCGATACCATAAACCGCAATCCGACCTTTATCAAAGTCGGAAACGTGATGGTACGCGTTTCTCCTCCTTATGAGAGGCATCACGACAACGTTTCACCAATGAACGCCGGTCAACTGCTGTTTGTGTATGAGAAATCGGTTGGAAACTTTCCTCACGTCAGCACGTTTTAGGTGTCGCCACCGGCGCCAACCTTGTGTGAATGCTCTGAAAAGCTAATCATTTGCATATCACAGCATCTTCTTCGTGTCGGTTAAATTTCGCGTCTGTAGCACGTCATCTTCGTGGGTTAGCAATTTTAATGGCCAGTAGTGTACGTTACATTTCAGATGTATTACGACCGGTGGCTCTACCCTTCATTCGATCCCTGCGAAATCCTACATTTCAGTAGGATAATGCACGACGGCATGTTGGAGGTCCTGTACGTGCCTTTCTGGGTACAGAAAATGTTCGTCCGCTGCCCTGGCCAGCACATTCTCCAGATCTCTCACCAGTTGAAAACGTCTGGTCAATGGTGGCCGAGCAACTGGCTCGTCACAATACGCCAGTCGCTACTCTTGAAGAACTGTGGTATCATGTTGAAGCTGCATGGGCAGCTGTACGTGTACACGCCATCCAAGCTCTGTTTGACTCAATGCCCAGGAGTATCAAGGCCGTTACTACGGCTAGAGGTGGTTGTTCTGGGTACTGATTTCTCAGGATCTATGCATCCAATATATATATATATATATATATAATTATTATTGGTGTTTTGCCCTTAAAGAGCGCATTTGGACTAAACTACATGGCCAGTTCCTTTTGCTGCCTTCCTTGCTGCCCAAACTTCCCTCATTCGCTCGCTGTGTTTCTGTTTCCGGTCCTCTGTCCATGCTTCTTGTCGGCTTTGTGTCTTCGGCTTCATCTTGATTGCCTTTTTGGTTGCCCATATTTCTTTCATCTTCTGGCTGTGATCTTGCTTGCGTTCTTCGGTCCATTTTATGCCTGTTCGTTTGTCACATTGTATCTCATGTAGTTTACTTTTCTTAATGATGTTTCTGAACTTTATCCTGTCGTTTATTGTGTCTGCTGTTATGTTGACTTGGTTCAGGTCGTTTTCTACCTCTGCCACCCATTTGTTGTTTCTAGTGGTTACCCAGTCAAAGATCTGTTTGGTCAGCCTGTGTGATGGCATTCTGTATAGGTGTCCATAGAATTGTAGTCTGCGTTTTCTAATCTTTTCTGTGATTGTCTCCGTATGTTTGTACAGTTCCTCTGTAGGTTTCTTGATGCATATTCCATTGTTGTTAGTTGCGCCAAATATTTTCCTAAGTATTTTCCGTTCTACTTGTTCTAATTGTCTGATACGTGTATGCCCTAGGATTAGTGTGGTCTCTGCTGCATATAGTGCCTCGGGGAGCACCACCGTGTCGTAATGGCGTAATTTGGCTTTTTGTGAGATAGACTTCTTGTTGTAATGATTCCACACAACTTTGTATGCCTTGTCCAGTTTAGTCTTTCTTTCTTCGTTTGAGTCTCTGTTATGTCCACTCATTTGTAGTGTTTCACCGAGGTATTTGAAGTTTGCCGTTTTGTAAATCGTGCCATACTTTGTGTTCAGAGATGAGAGTTTCTTTATGCTCATAAACTGTGTCTTTTCGTAAGAGATCTGTAGTCCAGTTTTGGAAACGATTTCGAACAGTTTTTCAATAGCGTCTTTTGTTTCCTTTATACCTTTCGTGACAATCGCCAAATCGTCTGCAAAAGCCAGGCATTTAATCTGTAGGTTTCCTAAGGTTATCCCCTGTTGTGATGTTTCCCATTCTTTTATGACCTTATCTTTAGTATATATATATATTAAATGGAACTTTGTTCCATAGCGTTACTTAATCTTTCAAAACTTTGTTTACGGGTACAGAAGTTTAATTACGGTACGCAGTTCTGCTAGTTATCGAAATGTCCTGAGTTCTGTACAAGTCGGTACTTCGATTCTGTATTCTACTAATGGCCTTGCGGAGGAGCGGAGAGAGTTTCAGGGGACGCTAGTGCCATGGGAGTAGGAAGCTGTCTCTTAGAACAAGGATCAGCAATGATCACCAGCGAGAGGCTGCAGAATGTAAACGGATCCATTGCATTAAAGACTTCTAATGTGGATCGTCAAACTGTGTGGCCCGTAATACTCGTTCAGACATCAGAGAATAGCTTCCGTGGTACTAGGACTGTCAGTAGAGGGAGAGATCAGAGATGTTAGAACATATCCGACGAATTATAGAGAACATTCATGGGAAGTGATACTCTGGGACGAAAAGATTCGATATCGGGATTGTGGTGTCATCGTGAGACTACACTCACGTGCTGGCCGTCAAAAGCCCGGCACCGCGAACGTCAGCTTCTGCAGACCAGGCGCCGCAGCTCGGCTCTCCGGGAAGACCACGCGACACCAGCGTTCTCTCCTCCGCTGGCTTTGAGGACGCCGACGACGGCGATCGGGAGACCAGGTCGTCGCCGCAAATCGTTTCTTCAGTTCGGCAGCTCAGTTACACCGGAACAACGGCTGCCGACGTCATAACTACGACTGCGAGTATCAGTGGAGCTAGAAAGGTAGTTTACTGTTGAACTGGCAAAGGACTTTATTCAGAGACTAGAAAAGCTTTTTATGTTCTGCGTGACTGCTTCCGAAAAGATAAGCAAATGTGTCTCATTACTGAATTATAGCACTGTCTGTTTCAAATTCTGAAGGTGGCAGAGGTAAATTACAGGGAGCGAAAGGCTATTTACAATTTGTACAGAAACCAGATGGCAGTAATAAGAGTCGAGGGGCATGAAAGGGAAGCAGTGGTTGGGAAGGGAGTGAGACAGGGTTGCAGCCTCTCCCCGATGTTATTCAATCTGTATATTGAGCAAGCAATAAATCAAACAAAAGAAAAATTCGGAGTAGGTATTAAAATCCGTGGAGAAGAAATAAAAACTTTAAGGTTCGTCAATGACATTGTAATTCTGTCAGAGACAGCAAACGACTTGGAAGAGCAGTTGAACGGAATGGACAATGTCTTGAAAGGAGGATATAAGATGAACATCAACAAAAGCAAAACGAGGATAATGGAATGTAGTCGAGTTAACTCGGGTGATGCTGAGGGAATTAGATTAGGGAATGAGACACTTACAGTAGTAAAGGAGTTTTGCTATTTGGGGAACGAAATAACTGATGATGGTCGAAGTAGAGAGGATATAAAATGTAGACTGGCAATGGCGTGCAAAGCGTTTCTGAAGAAGAGAAATTTGTTAACATCGAGTATAGATTTAAATGTCAGGAAGTCGTTTCTGAAAGTATTTGTATGGAGTGTAGCCATGTATGGAAGTGAAACATGGACGATAAATAGTTCAGAGAATACGAGAATAGAAGCTTTCGAAATGTGGTGCTACAGAACAATGCTGAAGATTAGATGCGTAGATCATATAACTAATGAGGAGGTACTGAATAGAATTAGAGAGAAGAGAAATTTGTGGCACAACTTGACTAGAAGAAGGGACCGGTTGGTAGGACATATTCTGAGGCATCAAGGGGTCACCAATTTAGCATTGGAGGGCAGCGTGGAGGGTAAAAATCGTAGAGGGAGACCAAGATATGAATACACTAAGCAGATTCAGAAGGATGTAGACTGCAGTAGGTACTGGGAGATGAAGAAGCTTGCACAGGATAGAGTAGCATGGAGAGCTGCATCAAACCAGTCTCAGGACTGAAGACCACAACAACAACAACAACAACACTGTCTACTGAGATTCTGTAGTATGGCCAGCTACCCTGGTCTGTCTCCTGCTTCATAGTCTACGGATTACTGTTGTGACCGCCCAAGGTACAATAGAGGAACGCAGTACTTCGTGGAAGGTAGCATCAAAGGAGCCAGGACGCTGCAAAAAGTTGTTGCAATGAACAGTTTAACTAAAATGCGAAACCAGACAAAAGTTTGTATGTTTACTGACAGAAACACGGTAACGACAGATGATGACCCACAGGTACCGACACAACGTGTTTCGCGAACAGAGATACCTGGCACAGCAGCTTCTAGGGTCTGCGTACCTGCGCGCCGCTGTGGCTCTCAGCTCGCAGCTAAATAACTGACTGGGAGGAACGTGTTTTCGCGCGGGCTGCGCAGCTACGGTGCGGTGCGGGGGTGAGCAGCTGGCAGGAGGAGAGAGGCGGCCAGAACAGGAACTGGCTGGGAGTGTCCCTGCGCGTCCCTCTCGCACTCTGAGGAATGCGGCTGCGTTCGCTCGGGGCGGGGGAGGGGGGGGGGGGGGCACGAGTGGGTGTGGGTGGCGATGCGGCGCGCGGACCTGTCCGCTGCATGCGAGGTGCCGCTCTGGTCTTAGGAGGCGCCCCTGCGGAAGGTGCTCTGCGACCAGCAAGTGGAGCGTGGGGCGGGAGTGGAGGTGCGCTTATACCGCGGTGTAGCGTCGGGAGTTTGGAGGGAAACAGCGGACGGGAAGTCGATACTACACCAATGCTCATAAATTAAGGATAATTGCAGAATGTGATGCCACACAACAAAACTGGCGCTAATAGCATAGGCACATAGGGAACATACACGACACAAATCTGTAAGTCCGTCCACGGTATTGGTGATAAGTTGAGAAAACCGTCTCGAAACACATGTGCTACAAAACGCCACTGTTTCCTGCGCATGTACCCCGACATCTATATGGGATATGATCATCGTGCACACGTACACAGGCCGCACAACGGGTTGGCACACTCTGGATCAGGTGGTCGAACACTGCAGGGGTATAGCCTCCCATTCTTGCACCAATGCCTGTCGGAGCTCCTGAAGTGTCGTAGGGATTTGAAGACGTGCAGCGTTACGTCGACCGAGAGCATCCCAGACGTGCTCGGTGGGGTTTAGGTCTGGAGAACAGGCAGGCCACTCCATTCGCCTGATATCTTCTGTTTCAGGGTACTCCTCCACGATGGCAGCTTAGTGAGGCCGTGCGTTATCATCCATCAGGCGGAAGGTGGGACCCACCGCACCCCTGAAAAAGCGGACATAATGGTGCAAAATGAGATCCCGATACACCTGCAGGGGTGTACATGCACCAGTCATAATCCCACCCCACACCATCAAACCACGACCTCCATACACGTCCCTTTCAAGGACATTAAGGGGTTGGTATATGGTTCCTGGTTCACGCCAGATGAAAACCTGGCGAGAATCACTGTTCAGACTATACCTGGCTGGTCTCGTCCGCGAAAATAACCTGGGACGACTGTTCCAATGACCATGTACTGTGTTTTTGACACCAGGCTTTACGGGCTGTCTTGTGGACAGGGGTCAGTCGAATGCACCTTGCAGGTCTCCGGGCAAATAAACCGTGTCTGTTCAGTCGTCTGTAGACTGTGTGTCTGGAGACAACTGTTCCAGTGGCTGCGATAAGGTCCCGAGCAAGGCTACCTGCAGTACTCCGTAGCCGTCTGCGGGCACTGGTGGTGAGATATCAGTCTTCTTGCGGACGTCTTCTACTGTAGCACCTGGACACGTTTCCTGTCTGCATGAATCGTTGCCATGATCCTGAGATCACACTTTGCGGCACATGGAGGGCCTGTGCTACGACCTGCTGTGTTTGACCAGCATCCAGTCGCCCTAGTATTCTACCCCTCAGAACGTCATCAATATGTGTTCTTTGAGCCATTTTCAACACACAGTCACCATTAGCACGTCTGAAAACGTCTGCGCACTTACTCGCTGCACCGTACTCTGACATGCACCAACACACCTCTGCGTATGTGGACTGCTGCCAGCGCTACTGTGCGATGACCGCATGTCAGATGCACCGGATGGTCATACCTCGAGGTGATTTAAACCCCCAAACCGCCCACCAGAGCGTTGTTTCACCATGTACAGCATTATCCTTAATTTATGAGCATGAGTGTAGGTGGCGTGGGTATTTCTTGTAGGTGGTCTGCTGCTGTTGGCAGGAGTGCCCACAGCAGGTCGCAGGTAAGCTGCTCGAGAGGGCTTGCGGATGCTTCGGCCGGCTTAGTGTAGTCCAGGCAGCTCTAATGCGATAGCAGGTAGGCGGGATAGCACGGTTACCATAGCGTGTGGATTTTCCGGTGTTCTCTAAACTACTGCGAGTAGAATTTGCGCGAGGAATGGTACTCTAATGCCTATACCCGTACTCTGTAACTCACCCGGCATTGTTGCGTAACGTTTTACATTATAGTAACTATTGATGAAGAGTAGATGCTCGAACAAGGACAGACAAGTGAAAATTTTTACAATTGGAAGTGGACTTTTTTATTATTTTCTCTCAGACGCAATCACAAAATTTTTATTTACTACCGTTTTTTGAGAAACTACGCTGGAAAAAGCAAAAACCAAATTGCAAACACGGAATTTAAAAAGCCGTTTGACCCGCCAGGGTAGCAGAGAGCGCTAACGCACTGCTTACTGGACTCGGGTAGGCACGCCGGCCCCGTATCGAATCCGCCCGGCGGATTAACGACGAGGGCCAGCCTGGATGTGGTTTTTAGGCGGTTTTCCACATCCCGATAGGTGAATGCGGGGCTTGTCCCGACGTTCCTTCTCAATTACACGCGTCGCAGACATTTGAAACACGTCCGCACTATTTCGGATTTACACTAGGCACAGACAGTTGGGGTACACTGATTCCGTCCTGGGGGGTACGGGGTGGCGGCAGGAAGGGCATCTGTGCATCCCTAACACTAACATGGCCAAATCCGTTGTAATCACGCCGACCCTGCGATCGCTGCGGGACTATGGCGTGAACTGAAAGAAAGAATTTAAAAAGCCGTTTCTCCTCTGCTTAACAAAGCGTACTTTAAAATAAATGAAAAATAAAAAATTCTGTACGATTTCACACGCAACGGTAAGGAGTGGTGGGTTACAGAGTGTTATGGCAACTGTCGTCGTAGCGAAACTGGACAGGGCCAGAAATGATGAATGAACAAGTACAGGGCTATTACAAATGATTAAAGCGATTTCATAAATTCACTGTAGCTCCATTCATTGACATATGGTCACGACACACTACAGATACATAGAAAAACTCATATAGTTTTGTTCGGCTGAAGCCGCACTTCAGGTTTCTGCCGCCAGAGCGCTCGAGAGCGCAGTGAGACAAAATGGCGACAGGAGCCGAGAAAGCGTACGTCTTGCTTGAAATGCACTCACATCAGTCAGTCATAACAGTGCAACGACACTTCAGGACGAAGTTCAACAAAGATCCACCAACTGCTAACTCCATTCGGCGATGGTAGGTATGCGCAGTTTAAAGCTTCTGGATGCCTCTGTAAGGGGAAATCAACGGGTCGGCCTGCAGTGAGCGAAGAAACGGTTGAACGCGTGCGGGCAAGTTTCACGCGTAGCCCGCGGAAAATTGGCTCATGCCACAACTGGAGACCGACAGCGCCGACTTCATCTTTCAACAGGATGGTGCTCCACCGCACTTCCATCATGATGTTCGGCATTTCTTAAACAGGAGATTGGAAAACCGATGGATCGGTCGTGGTGGAGATCATGATCAGCAATTCATGTCATGGCCTCCACGCTCTCCCGACTTAACCCCATGCGATTTCTTTCTGTGGGGTTATGTGAAAGATTCAGTGTTTAAACCTCCTCTACCGAGAAACGTGCCAGAACTGCGAGCTCGCATCAACGATGCTTTCGAGCTCATTGATGGGGACATGCTGCGCCGAGTGTAGGGCGAACTTGATTATCGGCTTGATGTCTGCCGAATCACTAAAGGGGCACATATCAAACATTTGTGAATGACTAAAAAAACTTTTTGAGTTTTTGTATGTGTGTCCAAAGCATTGTGAAAATATCTCAAATAATAAAGTTATTGTAGAGCTGTGAAATCGCTTCAATCATTTGTAATAACCCTGTAACACTGCAAACAGAAGATCTGCTTAACTTCCAAACAAACAAAGACTCATTACAGATAATGTGACAAGAAATAGAGCCCAGCTTTCAGTGTCAGCAGGGAAGAGCCTCTCTGAACTAAAGCAAGAACGCTGGTGTCGGTGCAGTGACTAGGCGGCGTCTGCGTGGCATCGGGTGACGAAGTGGGTCCGAGTGCGAGGCAGGCGAGCCGCGGCCGCCGGCCGTCTTGTACCGCGGCGTCAGGGGGCGCTCGCAGTCCACAGCCGTGGTAGGCGTGGCCAGCGGGTGTGCTACCGCTGTCAGCATTGGACGGAAACTTGCAATTCTGTTGCCAACTGTGATGTGCCCGTAGGGTGGTATCGATACGTGACACCACATAAAATGTGCCCCTTACCCGTGAGTCAGCATACGTTAACACGTTAGAACAACAAGAAGCAGTGCACTGCGCGTAAGCAAGTGGATATGTTGCGGAATGCTCTGTCAACCATTGCTAGCGCTCTTCGTTTGGCAGCAGGGTATTTACGTGCCGGCCGCTGTGGCCGAGCGGTTCTAGGCGCTTCAGTCTGGAACTGCGCTATTGCTACGGTCGCAGGTTCGAATCCTGCCTCGGGCATGGATGTGTGTGATGTCCTTAGGTTAGTTAGGTTTAAGTAGTTCTTAGTTCTAGGGGACTGATGACCTCAGATGTTGAGTCCCATAGTGCTCAGAGCCATTTGAACATCTTTCTTTTTTTCTTGTATTTACGTTGTCGATTATTTGCATGGCGACGTCGAAGTGCCTCAGACAGGATGGCACAGCACTCTACTGCCGGAATACGGAGCGGTTCCGGTGGACCACGACTTTCAGGGTGTAGGTAGACAGTAAGAGGATTGCTACAAGGGCTGTTGATAAAATATCGATAATTCGATACTTTTTCAGACTGTACCGATATAGATTGGCTATGTTTTCTTCTCCGATATATCAACATCGAAGTTACAGTACTGAGCAACATTTTTATTTTATATTAAGTTTATTTCACAATTTTTTGGAAAATGTATGAAACAGTTCTTCGGAAGTTGTAGACTGTGTGCAGGAGTATTACTACTTTTTGAGCTCCCATCACGTCCAGACTTTCTCTTTGACTAGATGAAGCAAGTATAGGTTGCACAAGTACAGGGTGGTCCAAAAGTTCGGAAACACCCTGATAAAATCCAAATGGAGTTTCAAACAACGAAACAGAGTTCCTACACACGAGGAACGGGAAGGGGGAAACTTTATAGGCTATGCCACCAACATGGCGGCCGTCTTGAAAGCCGCCACCTTTCATTCAACTCCAAAATTTCAAATGGGAATGTGGTCATGTGACATAGCAATTTCACCAGAAAAACAATGCCGTTGTTATTTTAAACATAGCTTTATTCGTTTTCGGGTTACAGCCAATTACTTGCGGCAGCAGTGGGACGCTCGGCAGCATGAGTATTACGTACTGAGAAGTCATAAAATGGAGTGTGAAACGGTGGAATCCCATGCCTGATATGTTACATGTGTTTAATTGTTAGGTATCATTTGCTCGGGCCAACGTTTTAATCATTGTTTCCTTATACACAGATTACAAAATGTCCTTGAAATTATCTTGATATCAGGAGAAAGAAGCACAAGGGGCATTGCTGAGGATTCCAACAGTCGTCACCTAACCAGACAGCCCATTACTCACAGCGCAGTTGCCTAGCTTTTGGCCAAATTCCGAGCAACAGGTTCTGTCGCAGATAAACCTAAGGCTGGAAGACCAAAATCCGCCACCAATGAAGCAACAACACTGAGCGTGTAGGCATCATTTAGCAAGAGTCCGCAACGGAGTACGCGTCGCCTGTCACAGGAATGTGAGGTTAGTCGTACCTCCTAACTGCGAATTTTATCGCAGCACAAATGACACCCGCACAAAATTCAGCTGTTCCAACACCGTCGGGTACAGTTCGCAAAATGGGTGACACAGCAGCTGCAGATAAACCCACGTTTCCCCTATCAGGTGCTGTTCAGTGATGAAGTCAATTTCTTTATCAATGGTGAAGTGAACAAGCAGAATCACAGATAATGGTCCGACACAAATCCGCACTCGATTGATGCTTCCAAAACGGTCGACTCACAAAAAGTGATGGTCTGGAGTGGTGTGTGGGGTACCAATGTCGTTGGACCTTTTTTTATTGGTGGTACGTTAACAGCCAACGGTTATGTGATGTTATTGGATGAAGTGTTTCTCTCGTTGTTAATGGAGGACGGGACATTTCCGGAATTCTTCCAGCACGATGGAGCCCCACCACATTATGGGCACAATGTGCGAGCGTACCTGGATGTGCAGTTCCCACAAAAGTCGATTGGTCATAGGGTTGCTGTGGAGTGGCCACCACATTCACCAGATTTGACTCCTTTGGATTTTTATCTTTGGGGCCATGTCAAACCACTGGTTTATTCTGTTAAAATACGGGATTTGCATCATCTAAAGCAGCGTTTTGTTGATGCGTGTGGTTAAATTCAGCCAGATGTGTTGGTCAAAGTTCATCAGGACTGGGTTCGGAGGATAGCATTAACATTCCAACATGATGGACAACATATCGAGCCATTCCTATGACTGTTGGTTGTCTCTCGGGACTGTGTAACATCGGCGTAATGTCTCTTCGGCACATAACACACATGCTGCCGAGCGTCCCACCGCTGCCACATGTAGCTGGCTATAACCCGAGGATGAATAAAGCCATGTTTAAAATAACAACGGCATTGTTTTTCTGCTGAAATTCTCTATCTGTTTGATATGTCACATGACCACATTCCCATTTGAAATTTTGGAGTTGAATCCAATATGGCGACTTTCAAGATGGCCGCCATGTTGGTGGCATAGCCTATAAAGTTTCCCCCTTCCCGTTCCTCGTTTGTAGGGACTCTGTTTCCTTGTTTGCTACTCCATTTGAATTTTATTAGGGTGTTTCCGGACTTTTGGACCACCCTGTAGAAGTCCGATTACACTAGGGGGTGGCGGTGTGAAGAAGTAGCTCACCAGTTGCGTTAAAAAATATTTTTTAACGCAACTAGTGGGCTATTTCTTCACGTCGGTATTCTTCAAAAATATTTCCTGGAAAAGATGACGATAATCAAAATGACGAGATTGGTTTTTGCTGTGGGTGGAGAGGCGTAAGGGGAAATGCTGACGTAAAAGGCACTCGGCAGTACCAACAGAAACTGCAAAACTTAACTTCACCTCGCATTTTTGACACGAGAACTGCTAGGTCGCTGGCGTTAGCAGAAAGGAAAAAAACAGTGCAGTCGCCATGAAGTGTTCCAGACAAATCCGATATGCGACGAAACCGAACGACGGACGCATCGGACACCTTTTATTGTGCCACTTACGTGCAGTTACCATCGTTTTCAAAGTGGTTATCGCCAAGCCTGAACGTGCATCGTTTGCCTTTCAGTTCTTGCTGTAAGAGGGATAAGCAGACAGCTAGCTTGTTGATGTAGAGCAGGGGTTCCCAACAAAATTTTCTCGAGGACCCCCTCATCGAGCATGATTGGAACCTTGTCATATCACAATATCAAGTACCTAAAAAAGCCAAATTGTATTATACGTTTTCTGTTTTGGGTACTTAGAAAAAACATTGACATATTCATTATTGAAAAAATATTGAGCTTAAAACTTTTCCAATTTAGCCATCATTGTTATTGTTAAATTTTTGATTATTGCTCAAAATCTTTGTCTTCAAATCTGGGTGTTTAGTATAACAAACTCCTTAAAAAAATGAAAACTGAGTATGAACTGAAAATGACAGGAAAAAATTGAAACTGAGTGTATTGGTCTTTCAAATGTAGTACACTTGAGATTGCATTGAGTAGACATGTGTGAAAAATAAGAAAACACTAATTTCATACAAGGTATTATTTATTCGAAAAAAATACAGTTACACTAGAGTACTCCATCAGTATACAGTTATTTTTAATTTTCAGTTCTTGATGAGATGAGTTCAATATGACCTTTGATCCCATTATTTCTGAAATATTAGATTCCAAACTTGAAACTTTCACTCTGAAATCCGACCGCATGTCAAGCCGATTCCTATATTTGTTTTTCATGAAACACATGTAAGAAAATACTTGCTCACACCGACATGTGGTTAGAAATGGAACGATGTTTTTCATTGCCTTATCTCCAAGTTTCTTGTAGTCCTTGCGTGCTGATGCCCAGAAGTCTGTAATTTTATCACTGATGAAAATGTTTATCATCGTACCACAGCTGGACAGATCCACAAGTTGATCTTGCTCTTCTTCAGTGAGGCCTTGGATTTTGTCTATTTCTTCACAGCTAAAGGGATTTCGAATCCATCTGTCGTCAGGTTCAGGGAAATACTCTAAAAGTGGCGGCTAGGCTGCAGACGTCGAGTTTTAGTGTAGTTGATGATTTGAACTACTTCGTTAAGTATCTTTTGCAAAGGTTCAGGCAATCTTTTGGCTACTAACGCTTCACGATGGTTACAACAGTGAGTCCATTTCACCTCAGGGGCTACTGCTTTGTTACGAGCTAGAAGTCCTGTTCTTTTGCCAGCCATTGACTTTGCTCCATCCGTCGACAAGCCTACACATTTTTTTCCAGGTGACATCGTGTTCATTGAGATAATTATTTAGTGTAGTAAAAATATCGTCTGCTGTTGTATGCAGTAGTTCGTATGAAAAAAGAAAATCTCCGAACACTTGGTCCTCCATAAGAATCGTGCGAAAACCAACATTATAGCTTTTTTTGATATGTCTGTGCTTTCATCCAGTCGTGGAGCGTACATATCGCTCATGCAAAGCCTAGCCAGCAATGTTTCTTCGATGTTAACTGCCACATCAGTAATTCGTCTTTGAACAGTATTATTTGTGAGCGGGACACTTCCTATTACCTTAGCAGCTGCATCACCTAACATTCTCTTGCAAAGTATTATTGCTGATGGCAGTATAACTTCCTCAGCAATTGTGTGGTTTTTCCCACATTTAGCAACAAGCTGAGCCACCTTGTAAGACGCAAGGGTTGCATTTTCATTTACATTTGCACCACAGTGTTTGGTAATTGTTTTACGAGATGTTTTCAACTCTTCTAATTTATTTTTGAAAAAAATCTAATGACTTAGTTTTGTACTCTGGGTGCTTTGTTTCAAGATGGCGCCGGAGTTTTGCTGGTTTCATGCAAACATTCGAAAGGCTTTCATAGAAAATTACACATTGAGGTTTAGGCTGTTGCTCAGGTCCAGTGAACGTAAAACCGATTTCCAAGTAATCAGAGTTATATTTTCTAATTTTTCCAGTAAGCTTAACAATGATTTTGGAAGGGTTAGGATCAAGGGACGTCGGCGATTTAGGTTCAATGGACAATGACAACTTCGGTTCGAGAGTCACTGACTTACTTGCTTGAACATCAAATGCATTATCTTCCTCTTCATCTGTAGGCCTTTCTCGCTTTAACGAACCACTTCCAAGCAACGGTCCATTTCTAACTACGCGAACTGTAGCTTCCGCGAAAATCAACGCTTTACAAACACTACTGTTTTAATACAGAATATTGAATGTGTAAACAACACGGTCTGTGAAAGCACTGGCAGTAAATTAACGATGGCCGATTGTCGTCTGAAATGGGAGTTTCTGTGTAAAGTGACTGTCAGTTGTCAGCTGCAAAGAGGCAGTGCGCGCAGTCTAACGGCATACAGCAGAACTATTTGCCTCTATCTAATTCTAGTTTTGCTCTAGAGTGTGCTAGTGTCAGTTGGCTCTAGGAAGACGCTAGACGCGGAAGTTAACGTTCGCTAAAGCTCTGCTCATGCACGAAGCGGCCAAAACAAAAAAATCTGTTATCATACGAAATATATTTAATATATATTTTTTATTCTAACAGCATCTTGCGGACCTCTCTGGCATAGCTCTTGCTTAGCGGACCACCTGTAGGGAACCACTGATGTAGAGAATATCTAATAATAAATCAGTACTTAAATATAGACCTAAAACCGGTAGTATATTTACTAAGTGCAACCGATATTTCTAAAGCCATGTACGTCGATATTTTTTCGTTATATGTCCATACTTTTTTTCAATGTGTCGAGGGCCTATAATGATATTTTTAAATATCGATATACCGGATTACAGATATGTTTAAGAATATCACAGTCTTTACTGCTACCAGAAATACTAATCACAAATTTCACAGATTTTTGTGCGGGTAGCGTTTTCAGTGGGTACAGTTTTGATACAGACCGCCTCCCCGTTGAATGTGAATGCAACATTTCGACTTCTGAAAAAGAGTAAACAGCTACAACAATGAACAGCTTCGCGCAATAATGGATTGTTAGCATTCTTCTGTCGGCATTTCAGTTTATTTCATCAGTGAAGTTAGAGGTTTCTCTTTGTGGTCTGCAAAATGACTTTCTCCATAGAAGAAAGAATCTAAATTGTGAAAGCATATGCGTAAAAAGGTTCGATTAAGGAAACTCGCGAAATTTTCGGTGTCAAGTATCTGGATAGAGGACTACCAGCAAAGAGGGCAATACACGGTCTGTACTGACTGGCGCACCTGTGGATGTGCGCGAAATGTAAAACGATAAAGAATTCCTTCAGTTCGCTCACCAGAAGTTATCACAGACATTCGTCGAAGAATTATTTAGAATTCAAAAAAGTCTACACGTAAATTTGCTCCAACAGGAGAAGTAGGAGAAAGTGGCAGCGGATATTGAAAAGTCGTAATTTGAAGGCATATCGTGTGACGAAAGTGAAGAAGAATTACGTGATCTCCTGAAAGGAATGAACAGTCTAATGAGCACAGAATATGGACTGAGAATAAATCGAAGAAAGACGAAAGTAATGAGAAGTAGCAGAAATGAGATCAGCGAGAGATTTAATATCAGGATTGTTGGCCACGAAGTAGATGAAGTTATGGAATTCTGTTACCTAGGCAGCAAAATAACCATGACGGACGGAGCAAGGAGGACACCAAAAGCGGACTAGCACTGACAAAAAGGGCGTTCCTGGCCACGACAAGTCTACATGCATCAAACATAGGTCTTAATTTGAGGAAGACATCACTGAGAATGTACGTTTGGAGTGCAGTATTGTTTGCTAATGAAACATGGACTGTGGGAAAACCAGAAAACAAGAGAATCGAAGCATTTGAGATGCTACAGACGAATGTTGAAAATTAGGTGGACAGATAGGGTACAGAATGAGGAGGTTCTGAGCAGAATCGAAGAGGAAAGCAATGTGAGGAAAACACTGACAAGGAGAAGGGACAGGATGACAGGATATGTGTTAAGACATCATGGAATGACTTCCATGGTAGTAGAGGGGGCTGCATAGGGTAAAAACTGTAGAGGAAGACAGAGATTGGAATACATCCAGCAAATAATTGAGGACGCAAGTTGCAAGTGCTTCTCTGAGATGAAGAGGTTGGCACCATTACAGAGCCTCGACCAGCTTGAACAGTCTTCTGCTGACATGCAGGGTCCATGGACTCATGAGGTTGTCTCAACACCCGTACACTTCCATCCGCTCTATACAATTTGAAACGAGACTTGTTCGACCAGACAACATGTTTCCAGTCATCAACAGTCCAATGTCGATGTTGACGTTCACAGGCGAGGCGTAAGGCTGTGTGTCATGCAGTCTTCAACTGTACAGGAGTGGGCCTTCGGCTCCGAAAGACCACGTCGATGACATTTCGTCGAATAGTTCGCACGCTGACATTTGTTGATGGCCCAGCTTTGAAATCTGCAGCTATCTGCGAAAGGGTTGCACTTCTGTTACGTTGAACGATTCTCTTCGTTCGTCGTTTGTCTCGTGCTTGCAGCATCTTTTTCCGGCCTCAGCGATGTTGGAGATTTGATGTTTACAGGATTCTTGATATTCACGGTACACTCGTGAAATTGTCGTGCGAAAAATCCCCACTCCATCGCTACCTCGGAGATGCTGTGTCCCATCGCTCGTCCGCCGACTATAACACAATCTTCAGACTCACTTAAATCTTGATAACCTGCCACTGTAGCAGCAGTATACCGAGCCAAGAACTGCACCAGACACTTCTTGTCTTACATAGGCGCTGCCAACCGCAGCGCCGTACTCTGCCTGTATTTGAATACGCATGCCTATACCAGTTTCTTTGGCGCTTCAGTTTATTAATGTAATAAAATGAACCACCAATATTTCGTGTGTTCTAGTTTGATGAACTTTCTCCCAGAGCAATCAAAGAACTCACAGTTATGGCCGGACGAAAGTACACTCCTGGAAATGGAAATAAGAACACCATGAATTCATTGTCCCAGGAAGGGGAAACTTTATTGACACATTCCTGGAGTCAGATACATCACATGATCACACTGACAGAACCACAGGCACATAGACACAGGCAACAGAGCATGCACAATGTCGGCACTAGTACAGTGTATATCCACCTTTCGCAGCAATGCAGGCTGCTATTCTCCCATGGAGACGATCGTAGAGATGCTGGATGTAGTCCTGTGGAGCGGCTTGCCATGCCATTTCCACCTGGCGCCTCAGTTGGACCAGCGTTCGTGCTGGACGTACAGACCGCGTGAGACGACGCTTCATCCAGTCCCAAACATGCTCAATGGGGGACAGATCCGGAGATCTTGCTGGCCAGGGTAGTTGACTTACACCTTCTAGAGCACGTTGGGTGGCACGGGATACATGCGGACGTGCATTGTCCTGTTGGAACAGCAAGTTCCCTTGCCGGTCTAGGAATGGTAGAACGATGGGTTCGATGACGGTTTGGATGTACCGTGCACTATTCAGTGTCCCCTCGACGATCACCAGTGGTGTACGGACAGTGTAGGAGATCGCTCCCCACACCATGATGCCGGGTGTTGGCCCTGTGTGCCTCGGTCGTATGCAGTCCTGATTGTGGCACTCACCTGCACGGCGCCAAACACGCATACGACCATCATTGGCACCAAGGCAGAAGCGACTCTCATCGCTGAAGACGACAAGTCTCCATTCGTCCCTCCATTCACGCCTGTGGCGACACCACTGGAGGCGGGCTGCACGATGTTGGCGCGTGAGCGGAAGACGGCCTAACGGTGTGCGGGACCGTAGCCCAGCTTCATGGAGACGGTTGCGAATGGTCCTCGCCGATACCCCAGGAGCAACGGTGTCCCTAATTTGCTGGGAAGTGGCGGTGCGGTCCCCTACGGCACTGCGTAGGATCCTACGGTCTTGGCGTGCATCCGTGCGTCGCTGCGGTCCGGTCCCAGGTCGACGGGCACGTGCACCTTGCGCCGACCACTGGCGACAACATCGATGTACTGTGGAGACCTCACGCCCCACGTGTTGAGCAATTCGGCGGTACGTCCACCCGGCCTCCCGCATGCCCACTATACGCCCTCGCTCAAAGTCCGTCAACTGCACATACGGTTCACGTCCACGCTGTCGCGGCATGCTACCAGTGTTAAAGACTGCGATGGAGCTCCGTATGCCACGGCAAACTGGCTGACACTGACGGCGGCGGTGCACAAATGCTGCGCAGCTAGCGCCATTCGACGGCCAACACCGCGGTTCCTGGTGTGTCCGCTGTGCCGTGCGTGTGATCATTGCTTGTACAGCCCTCTCGCAGTGTCCGGAGCAAGTATGGTGGGTCTGACACACCGGTGTCAATGTGTTCTTTTTTCCATTTCCAGGAGTGTAGTTTTCCTTGACCACAACAGAATCGGTCCATCGGCTGCTTGGACATTATGATCTGATGTCGAGGTCTATGGTCTTCCTTCCTGATCAGCGACATCCACGTCTTGTAGGCACTATTTCAGTACGACTGGTAGCGACATCGAATTTAATCGATATGCCGCCAGAATGTCACGGTGAATCTGTGTACAATTTAGACGTTGTTCCTGCAAAAGTCGTGCTGTTCAACATATTTATACTTCAGAGGACGTGTCCAGTTACTGCGCCGTTGCACTACCTTACTATGATGTGCCTGTTACACGTACTGGAGCGTTCCGCTGTCGGAAACCTAGAACATTATGTATTCTCTTCTGACAATGCGTCATTCTTGTTGGGCAATGGCCGTAGAATGCGACGACTTGTCTAATTTACTCTTTGAAGTCGCCTAGCAATTCTAAAATAGTTTATTGTACATCCTGTTATAGTCGCTGTTGAACTTTTGGATCGCAGTTACTGTGGTCATATGGACCCTTCATTTCCCTTGTTTGGTAAAGTGGTGTCTGACAAGGGAAACCCCCCACTGCACCCCTCTCAGATCATTGTCAATACCAACAGCCATGTAACTCAGATGTTATTTTACTTCATTTTGACTACCTGTTTCGGCATTCCACTATGCCATCTTCAGGTCCCACATGCATCTCTCAAAGTAAACGATATGACTCCTGAGCTGCTACCAAGTCTTCGAACGAAGCATTTGTGAAACGGTTTGAATTCACGACATCCAGGAACATATGGCACTGTATGACAATATCGTTTATTTTGAGGGGTACATATGGGGCCTGAAGATGGCATAGTGGAATGCCGGAACTCGTCATCAAAATAAAATAAAATAACATCTCAGTTACACGGCTGTTGGGGAATTTTATTGATATCGACAATTACTCAACCAGGTCGTGAGCCCTGTCCATGATGGATCAACACAGATTGAATGTACCAAATGGTTCACTTGGCTCAGAGCACTATGGGACTTAACATCTGACGTCATCAGTTCCCTAGAACTTAAACCTAACTAACCTAAGGACATCACACACATCCATGCCCGAGGCAGGATTCGAACCTGCGACTCTAGCGGTCGCGCGGTTCCAGACTGAAGCGCCTAGAACCGGCGATTGGATGTGCCCTCAGATGTGGTGGTAAAGTGACCCAGTGGACAGTCAGTCAAAAACTGAATACAGATCAAGCGTAAAACAAGAAGGTGTACTCAACTGTGAAAAAATAAGCAAAATCGAAACGGTGAACGATTCAAGATTAAGAGTTGCAATATCGAGCGGCACTGAAGAACTCTGGCGTCATCGTTAGATGGTCACGGTGCTAGACTGGGACGGGGGGGGGGGGGGGGGGCTTGTGTTGAAATCTCCCTCGTGTCTCATAATTTTTTTCAGTAAATTATGAGTTGTCCGTCCGCTCGTTGGTGTATTTTTCCGCTGTATTCAAATTTGTGTCTGCGTCGTGGTGTAACGGCCGTTTGCAACAGCGAGATGTAATGAAGGGACCTCCAGACGTATGTACCTTCAGTTTGTTCTATACAGATACCACATGTTATGATTCTAGCGTTCAGTTGAGGAAGTTTTCACTCCTGAATGCCTTTGTTGTAACATGCTTCACACCCGTTTATTTGTTGTTTATTTTCTGTGTGAGGTGAGTGCGGCATCTCTCCTGCTCTCACAGTTCATCACATTTGATTGCTATAGTAATACGAGGGTTTTTCACAAAGTAAGGTCCGATCAGGCTCGAAATGGAAACCACAGTGAAAGTCCGATGAAGCTTTGCGCAGACGTGTTGGGCTATGTCTCTAGCATACCCGTCGATTGCATCACGTCGCTCTTTTCATTTCTGAGCGCACAGTGCGCACGTAAAGATTCCTAGAAAATACTGCCTCCCGCCAAGTATGAGGGCCTGGTGAGATTTCGCCTGATTTCATACAGCCCACATAATGTAACTGTCACGTGTATTCTTCGTCGTGACAATTCTCGGCCGCACTCTGCAGGGGCAACGAAGATGCTCCTGCAGCGTTTTCGATGGGAAGTGTTTGGTCACCCAAGATACAGTCTGTAATTGGCTCCCGTTGAGATTCATCTCTGCTCACACGAGCCGTTGGTCATGACGACGACATTTTGGCACAGACGACAAGCTGCTCACCAGCGTAGAGAAATGGTGGAAAGCACAAGCGGATGCCTGCTGCGACGAGGATACTGGAAATTTGGTACAACGCTGCGATAAATGTATAAATCGGATCCGCGAATATGTGGAGAAGTAGCTAGGAAGTGTAGCAAACTGTTACAAATAAAACATTTTTATTTTCACAGCCGGCCGCTGTGAGCAAGTGGTTCTAGGCGCTTAAGTCCGGAACCGCGCTGCTGCTCTGGTCACAGGTTCGAATCCTGCCTCGGGCATGGATGTGTGTGATGTCCGTAGCTTAGTTAGGTTTAAGTAGTTCTACGAGGTGCATTCAAGTTCTAAGGCCTCCGATTTTTTTTCTCCGGAGTGGAAAGAGATAGAAACATGCGGCATTGTTTTAAAATGAGGCCGCGTTCATTGTCAGTATGTCCCAGTGATGGCAGCACCGTACGGCAGATGGAATTTTACCGCCAGCGGCGAGAATGAGAACTGTTTTAAATACTTAAAATGGCGACGTTTTCCTTACTTGAACAGCGTGCAATCATTCGTTTTCTGAATTTGCGTGGTGTGAAACCAATTGAAATTCATCGACAGTTGAAGGAGACATGTGGTGATGGAGTTATGGATGTGTCGAAAGTGCGTTTGTGGGTGCGACAGTTTAATGAAGGCAGAACATTGTGTGACAACAAACCGAAACAATCTCGGGCTCGCACAAGCCGGTCTGACGACATGATCGAGAAAGTGGAGAGAATTGTTTTGGGGGATCGCCGAATGACTGTTGAACAGATCGCCTCCAGAGTTGGCATTTCTGTGGGTTTTGTGCACACAATCCTGCATGACGACCTGAAAATGCGAAAAGTGTCATCCAGGTGGGTGCCACGAATGCTGATGGACGACCACACGGCTGCCCGTGTGGCATGTTGCCAAGCAATGTTGACGCGCAACGACAGCATGAATGGGACTTTCTTTTCGTCGGTTGTGACAATGGATGAGACGTGGATGCCACTTTTCAATCCAGAAACAAAGCGCCAGTCTGCTCAATGGCAGCACACAGATTCACCGCCACCAAAAAAATTTCCGGTAACTGCCAGTGCTGAAAAAATGATGGTGTCCATGTTCTGGGACAGCGAGGGCGTAATCCTTACCCATTGCGCTCCAAAGGGCACTAGGTAACAGGTGCATCCTACGAAAATGTTTTGAAGAACAAATTCCTTCCTGCACTGCAACAAAAACGTCCGGGAAGGGCTTGTTCACCAAGACAAAGCACCCGCACATCGAGCTAACGTTACGCAACAGTTTCTTCGTGATAACAACTTTGAAGTGATTCCTCATGCTCCCTACTCACCTGAACTGGCTCCTAGTGACTTTTGGCTTTTTCCAACAATGAAAGACACTCTCCGTGACCGCACATTCACCAGCCGTGCTGCTATTGCCTCAGCGATTTTCCAGTGGTCAAAACAGACTCCTAAAGAAGCTTTCGCCGCTGCCATGGAATCATGGCGTCAGCGTTGTGAAAACTGTGTACGTCTGCAGGGCGATTACGTCGAGAAGTAACGCCAGTTTCATCGATTTTGGGTGAGTAGTTAATTAGAAAAAAAATCGGAGGCCTTAGAACTTGAATGCACCTGGTAAGTCTAGGGGACTGATGTCCTCAGATGTTAAATCCCATAGTGCTTAGAGCCATTTGAACCATTTGATTTTCACAGTGGCTTCCGTTTCCTGACTGATCGGACCTTTCTTTCCGAACAGCCCTAGTATATTCTTACCACATTATTCATATTCTGTAATCGGTGTATGGTGTGACATTTGCCAAGACTAGGGAAGGAGAACTGACACGTCAGTGACTGGACGGACAGTTAATAGTTTTGTGAAAAAAAAGTGAGACACGAGGGATTGTTGACCATGGATCTCCCGCCTCGCAGCCTCACACTGTGACCACTCAACCAGGACGTCTTCACCGCTCGCATTACCTCACTGCTGGATATGTAAACCTCGGACCGTTCGCTGTTTCTGTTTTACTTGTTTTTTTCACAGTTCAGTACACCTCCTTTCCGTTTTCACGTTTGATCTGTGTTCAGTTTTTGACGGACTATCCACTAGGCCATTTTGACACTAACTCTGAGGGATGTGCGATGGGGAGTTCCCCCTGTGAGATACACTATGTGATCAAAAGTATCCGGACACCCCCAAAAACATACGTTTTTCATATTAGGTGCATTGTGCTGCCACCTACTGCCAGGTACTCCATGTCAGAGACCTCAGTAGTCATTAGACATCGTAAGAGAGCAGAATGGGGCGCTCCGCGCAACTCACGGACTTCGAACGTGGTCAGGTGATCGGGTATCATTTGTGTCATACGTCTATACGAGAGATTTCCACACTCCTAAACATCCCTAGGTCCACTATTTCCGGTGGGATAGTGAAGTGGAAACGAGAAGGGACACGTACAGCACAAAAGCGTACAGGCCGACCTCGTCTGTTGACTGACAGAGATAGCCGACAGTTGAAGAGAGTCGTGACGTGTGATTGGCAGACATCTATCCAGACCACGACACAGGAATTCCAAACTGCCTCAAGATCCACTGCAAGTACTATGACTGTTACGCGAGAGGTGAGATAACATGGATTTCATGGTCCAGCGGCTGCTTATAAGCCTCACATCACGCCCATAAGTGCCAGACGACTGAGCAGTGTAAAAACGTTGTGTGGAGTGACGAATCACGGTACACAATGTGGCGATCCTATGGCAGGGTGTGGGTATGGCGAAAGCCCGGTGGAAGTCATCTGCCAGCGTGTGTAGTGCCGACAGTAAATTTCGGAAGCTGTGATGTTATGGTGTGGTTGTGTTTTTCATGCAGGGGGCTTGCACCCCTTGTTGTTTTCCGTGGCACTATCACATAAATGGTTCAAATGGCTCTGAGCACTATGGGACTTAACTGCTGAGGTCATCAGTCCCCTAGAACTGAGAACTACTTGAACCTAACTAACCTAAGGACATCACACACATCCATGTCCGAGGCAGGATTCGAACCTGCGACCGTAGACACATTGATGTTTTAAGCACCTTCTTGTTTCCCACTGTTGAAAAGCAATTCGGTTATGGCGATTGCATCTTTCAACACGATTGAGCACATGTTCATAATGCACGGCCTACGGCGGATTGTTTACACAACAACAACATCCCTGTAATGGACTGGCCTGCACAGAGTCCTGACGTGAATCCTGCATTACACCTTTGGGATGTTTTGGAACGTCGACTTCGCGCCAGGCCTCACCCACCGACGTCGATACCTCTCCTCAGTGCACAACTGCGTGAAGAATGGGCTGCAATTCCCCAAGAAACCTTCGAGCACCTCACTGAACGTATACCTGCGAGAGCGTGTAACGCCGGAAATGCATATCCTCCTATTTCCATCTATTGAACTATAATTTTTTTTCTTTATTTTGTTACCTGAAGATATGACATTTCTGTGTCTTTATATATTGTAATCGTTTTACTATTTGTATATATATATATTAATGCATTTATGTCGATTTATAATTGGTTTGTTTTGTAAATATTATTTGTATTTTTACGCTGGGTCTGGCCTAGGGAAAACTATGCTATCGAACGGCTACATCGATAGGTCGTGTGGAGAAGCAAAGTGATTAGGATCTTTGGTAGTGTTAACTCTGCCGCGTGGAGTGCGGGCAGAGCAGAGTCTGGCTGGGGTAGGGCAGTGGAGCAGGTGTGTTGTGTGACGCTCCCGCGAGTTGCCGCGCTTTCGGGGTTTGGCAGCATGTAATTGCGCTCGACTTGCTATGATAGTTTCTGAGACGGTGTCGCGGACGGGAAGCATTAGCAGGCGCACATCAAGAGCCCGTTTCGCCTGGTGAGAGTGTCGAGAAGAAGGCGCGCCAACATCCAGCTTCTGCAACAGCGACGGCCGACAATGAGTGACTGTCGCCACCTCCTCGACCGACAACTTCAAACCTTCAATCAACCAACAAGGAAGACTGGAAGCACGTAAAGTTTTAGAACTGTATGGCAGACCCCAGCTTTTAAAATTGTTGCATCACAAAATTACAGCAACTTAGTATGAACCTTTGTTGCTCATTGTCCCAATTGCATTACCAAGCAGGGTCCCTTCCTTTTCCGAAATGAACCCGAGTGTCGTTGAAATTCAGACGCCAGCATTAAAGTAATATCATTCCATTTCACTGCTTTAATTTCAAAGTTCAGTTAAAGTATTCATAGCTGGCTATAATATTTAGATTACACAAGCACAAATTAAGAGTGCGAGCTTTGTTACCATATTTTAGCTTACCTGTGACTGCAGCTCAGCTTGGTACGTACTAAATTATACTATTGTTAATTGTTCAGAACCATTTAATTCAAGTTCAAAGTTAAATCTCTTATTTCTAAATTGCGTAAATTCAAGTAGCTTTTGAGATGATTGTTGAGGTAGCCCAAGACTAACCTTATTTTACTGAATTTCGTAGTGCTTCAGAAACAAATCTCACTGTTAATTTCAATCACTAAATTAACTTTCAATTTTCCGGTTTTATTAATTCTTTTGCTAAATTAAGTCAGAATGTAGCGAAATTTATTACTTCTGACAAACTTTCAGTTTTCACACTACACGTGGCAACCTTCAGTTGCCACGCTTCTAGTGCTAATTATATGTGCAATAACCTTTCTTTTTCAGTTACTATAGTAATTGTCCAAAGGACTGGCGACCGTAATTTTCCCCAAATCTCAAATATCTGATTACCGCTAGTTAATTGTTAACGTAACGGCCGCACATTTACTTTCTTTATTAACTTTACCCCTTTTCAAAATTAATTTCCACCAGTTTCATTTGCATTTTTCCTTTCATTTAGATGTAACCCTTTCCTCCCTCTTTACCGACAGATTAACTTCGGTGACGATGGCTTTTCCCAAATTTCCATTAGGTACACGCGGTTTAATTTTTCACTGTCATTAAGGTCGATAAGTGAGGCGGAGGTTACAAGTGGAAGCTGTCATCAAGGCTAAGGGTGGACAAGCACCATATTGAATTCCAGCATTACCGATGGAGGGCGCCACGAACTAGAGTGCGCGTCATTTCTGTTGGCGGCCGAGTTTAGGTTCGTTCTGCGCATTTGACGTCACAAAACACAGTCAGCCAATGAACAGAGAACGACGTTGCCAGATCTCGACTGCAGTGCAGAGCACAGACGAGTGTCTTCAGTTTTAGAAACGTTCAGTCATAAATAAAGTAATAGAACAAAACCAATGTCTTGATAGCAAACTTTCTTTTATAGAAAGTTTGTAAAAAGCATTCTTTATACCAATTGCTTCATATTCTATTAATTAATTAAACCAAACAAACAATAAGCCTCCTAATTCAGGCGATAGCAAGGAAAGGTGTTTGTATCAATCTCACGAACCGTTTTTCGCAATAAAGAACAGTGGTAATTGTTTATTTCCTATTGTACTTCGATGAAGCATGAGTAATTCATAGTCATGCCAACAGTGTTTGACAGTATTTTGCGTGACGTGTTAGGGTTCTCCAATGAGCTGCGTTAGCGTAACGGTTAAGGTATTGGGCTATGAAGTGAACCCGCGTTAGCGTAACGGTTAAGGTATTGGGCTATGAAGTGAAAGGGTGTGGGGTCGATCCTTGTGTGATGCTTAATATTTTCATTATTTAAAAACAATATCGAAGTGTCTTACTTCACGAATTTTATTCGTTTGAATGCAATTTTTGAAATTTCTAGTGCTTTGTCTCTTCATTAACCTTTTCGCTGCTGCAGACACGTGCTCCCCGCATTCCGCGCTGTGCGCGATTTTGTCATCACTGCACTGCTCGCCTGTGCAGACACGTGTTCCTACTGCTTTGACACTCTTATCATTCGATTTCATAAAAACTATTTCGCCAGAAAATTTGATTTTTACACATCTTGTTGACTGATACCTTCCCCCCATAAATGACTTAATTTTGTTTCGATGTTCAACGCAGTTATTGTGTAGCATTAAATGTAGTAAACCATTGCACGAAATTTTGAAGAGTTTGCAGAGGTAAAAGTCGATAGCGTATACTTTCCGTATGGTCGATTTTAATTGCCACAATGTTGAGAATGAAATGTGGACCAGATACCTAAATTTCATATAAAATTTACTGTATAACAATATCTCATTTAATTTAAGTACCCCATAGGTGTCGTATGTAATATTGAGAAATATTCCGTCTCTTGCGACTGTAATAAAAGTTTTATTTACACCGGGCGCGAATGATAAGAGTGTCAAAGCAGTCGGAACACCATGTGTCTGCATAGGCGAGCAGTGCAGTGACAAAATCGCGCACAGCGCGGAATGCAGGGAGCACGTCTCTGTAGCAGCGAAAGGGTTAATGCGGCCGTGGTGGCTTTACTTCATAAACTGCGCGCTCCCCCCTAAACGTAAGCTTGCGAACTATGCTATACTAGACGCTGCTTCTATTGGCGCGTGCGTCATGTGCAACTGGCAACGCAGCAATCTCCCGCGTCTGGGAGGGGAATGCGCGAGCTGCCAAGATAAAAGAATTGAACTATAGTAAGTAATTTTCAGGCAGGTGTCCGGATACTTTTGGTCACATAGTGTACATAGCGGAAACATGAGTGGCGGCAGCATAACGCCCTGAGGGGCACTTGCCGGTGGCATCGGTCGCAGCGCTAGCCGCTGCCCCCGTGCTGGGCTCTCGTCGCCCGCCACTGTCTTGCCCTGGAGCGTGCTTTCTCGGCACGGCTCAACTTTCACCGCAGCGCGCCGCCTGCCCTCGCCTAATCCCCGGTAGCCGCAGCATAGCTGAGCCTGTGCGTGCTGCGTTCCGATCCACACAGGGCTCTGTTTCCCGTCCACCAGTCCCTAGCCTTCTCACGACGTGTTTCTCATCGCGAAGCACACGAGACGTTGTGTCATTCGGAACTGCTGCACGCTCTGGAACGGCCTCCCTACACCTCGCGGGACATACCGTGCTCCTCATCGCGATTTGTGGCCTCAGCGCTCTCCAGCGGCAGTCCTCGGGTGCATCTGGAGCGCAAATCTCGCAGCTTCTGTACGGAAACGGACGCGCGTAAAATAGCTGAGTTGACTCTGTTGCTTGTCGAGCAGGAGCGGAGAAAACTGCGAAGAGGATTCCGGACTCGTCGGTGGTTTGAGCAGCGAACTGCAGGTAGAGAAACACTACGCAATGCTGTACAACGATCTGAGACACACACTAGCACAAGTTATTCGATGACTCAATTGTGTCTCCAGTTCACTTTCGGCTTTAAAGTGAAAATAGTTAAAGTATACTGCCTAATGTCAGTTTTCGCATGGATAGTATTCATATTCTCGATGTCGTATTGACTAGCATCACTGAAATAACGTACTTCATACAGTTTCAAGATCCACATTCGTTTCGTAATTTCATTCGAAAGGAAGCGGATATTTTTTCGAAGCTGCTCACCACTGTCGAAAAAGATATTTGCTGGCAAGATACAGACTTAAATAAGTCCATAAAACCAAGAGATAAGTGTGCATATTTTACGCAGTGATTCATAATAACGAAACTTCCAGTGTGTAACTTGCGTTTACTTAGACTGGCAGTCACGCTAAGCTGCTCCATTTTTGCCGCCCGATGTGCTGGCGACAGCTTCTGCCAGTACACATACTAACATGAGGCAGTCCGCGAAAGCAAGAGATAGCTCGTATATACATTATGCTCAAAGTTTTGTGTTAGCAGAAGAGCCAACACCGTGTTACGAGTGGAGGCCGAAATGCACGCGTTTTAGCTCACGCAGGCTGGCGTGAGGAGGAAAGAAGTATACAGACGTGAGGTCTGGAACATGACAAGGAATGAGAATTTAGAAAGCGGACGTAATTAGTTTGATGCTTAACTTTAATCCATTAATGATGAACGTCGCTCTTGACGGTACATGAGTCACAATATTATCTGTTCAGAAGATATTCTTGAAGTAATTATAGTAACTGGTAATGGCGCCTTGCTAGGTCGTAGCAAGTGACGTAGCTGAAGGCTATGCTAAACTGTTGTCTCTGCAAATGAGAACGTATGTAGACAGTGAACCATCAATAGCAAAGGCGGCTGTACAACTGGGGCGAGTGGTAGGAAGTCTCTCTACACTAGACCTGCCGTGTGGCGGCGCTCGGTCTGCAATCACTGGTAGTGGCGACACGCGGGTCCGACGTATACTAACGGACCGCGGTCGATTTAAAGGCTACCACCTAGCAAGTGTGATATCTGGCGGTGACACCACACACAGTTTCAAAATGGCAAAAAGTTTCGTAATAGCAAAAACTTCGATCTTGTAACTTAAGTTTACTTTCTGGCATTGATCAGCAGCAGTTAAGATTTCTGGTCCCTGAAGAAACATTCCAGATGTTGGCCTGTGCAACCAGAATTGCAACAGATACATTGTTTATAGCAAATAATATCGGCTATTGCAGATAATTCTTCTATTAAATTAATGGGAAAGATCCAGAATCGTTTAGAATACAAAATAGGAAAAAATTAAGGTTTTGTTTAACACAATAAGCTGCAACAAAAATTTTTGACCACTTATCTGGGGATATAAAATGTGTGACAGAGAGCAAAGTAAAATTTAAAAACAAACTGAAGAGGTTTCCCCTTGACAGTCTGGAGAAGGATGTCTGTTATTGTAATCCATAAAAGGTGGTGGTTAGCAATTACTAACTCACGTTCTCACGTTTTTCTTTTTTTTAATCTTATAAATGTTGTGCATGTAGCTGTATTTACAAATTAATTTGCGATTTGAAAGTAAAATGACTCGTTTCACATCATCGCGATTTATCGTGCAATATGATCCATGGGACATGAAACCAGCTAACTGGAACTGGGTGAGCGTTTTAGCCGTCTGGTAATCCAGGTAGGTGGTGGCAGCGACCGCTCACACGTTTACACAAGCACCGCAGGCGGCTCTCGGCGAATTACGTTGAGGCGCGCCGCCTCAGGATAAATAAAAAAAAAAAAAACGAATCGCAGGTCTCGGGTTATCGGGCGTGTACGACACGCAGCAATCAGATTCCGGTAAAGCACTTTACGGCAGGCGGTGCCGCAATCCCCTTTACCGTCTGCCCGCTTCGCAGACTGGAGCGACCGGGAGAGAGATGTGGGAAAATCGTGTCGACTGCACCCTGAATCGTAGCCTCCACCTGCCTCAGAATATTGACTTAGCACCTCAGCTCTGGGAGGAGCGGTGAACAAGATGCTGGATTTGCAGCCTGCAGTTTCCGGCTTCAAATCCCCATGTCACCTTGCTGATGAGAGTTCCATAGGGAACGTTTCTTTTTTAGAAGAAAGCATCAGTGGCTACCCTTTCTCAGCCTTCTCCAGCGAAGTCGGCTATACATCGAGGTGACGAAAGTAATGCAGTAGCGATATGCACATGTACAAATGGCGATAGCATCGCCTACACAAGATACAAAAGGGTACTGCGTCGACGGAGCTGCCATTTGTATTCCGGTGATTCACGTGAAAAGGTATCCAAAGTTGTTATCGTAGCAAGACAGTAACTAACGGAATATGAACGCAGAATGTCAGTTGGAGCAAGACGCACGGGACACTCCATTTCGGAAAGCGTCAGGAAATTTAATATGCCGAGATCCACAGTGTCAAGAGTGCGCTGAGAATAAAAAATTTCTGGCATTACTTCTCACCATGGACAACGCAGTGGCCGACGGCCTTCACTTAACGACCGAGAGCAGTTGCGTTTGCGTAGCGTTGTCAGTGCTAACAGACAAGCAACTTAGCGGGAAATATCCGCGGAACTCAATGTGGGACTTACGATGAAGATATCATTTAGGACAGTACAGCGAAATATGGCGTTAATGGGCTTCCTAACGACAGGCAAACCTGCGGGAAATAACCGCAGAAATCTACATCTACATCTATACTCCGCAAGCCACCTCACGGTGTGTGACGGAGGGCACCTTGAGTGCCTCTATCGGTTCTCCCTTCTGTTCCAGTCTCGTATTGTTCGTGGAAAGAAAGATTGTCGGTATGCCTCTGTGTGGGCTCTAATCTCTCTGATTTTATCCTCATGGTCTCTTCGCGAGATATGCATAGGAGGGAGCAATATACTGCTTGACTCCTCGGTGAAGGTATGTTCTCAAAACTTCAACAAAAGCTCGTACCGAGCTACTGAGCGTCTCTTTTGCATAGTCTTCCACTGGAGTTTATCTATTATCTCCGCAACGCTTTCGCGATTACTAAATGATCCTGTAACGAGGCGCGATGCTCTCCGTTGAATCTTCTCTATCTCTTCTATCAACCCTATCTGGTACGGATCCCACACCGGTGAGCAGTATTCAAGCAGTGCGCGAACAAGTGTACTGTAACCTGCTTCCTTTGTTTTCGGACTGCATTTCCTTAGGATTCTTCCAATGAATCTCAGTCTGGCATCTGCTTTACCGACGATTAATTTTATATGGTCATTCCATTTTAAATCACTCCTAATGCCTACTCCCAGATAATTTATGGAATTAACTGCTTCCAGTTGCTGACCTGCTATACTGTAGCTAAATGATAAAGGATCTTTCTTTCTATGTATTCGCAGCACATTACACTTGTCTGCATTGAGATTGAATTGCCATTCGCTGCACCATGCGTCACTTCGTTGCGGATCCTCCTGCATTTCAGTAAAATTTTCCATTGTTACAACCTCTCGATACACTACAGCATCATCCGCAAAAAGCCTCAGTCAACTTCCTGTGTTATCCACAAGGTCATTTATATATATATATATTGTGAATGTGGGAGTTACGATGAAGGTATCACTTGGGACAGGGCAGCGAAATTTGGCGTTCATGGGCTATGACAGCAGACGACCGACACGAGTGCCTCAGGCCGGCCGGTGTGGCCGAGCGGTTCTAGGCGCTTCAGTCTGGATCTGCGCGACTGCTACGGTCGCAGGTTCGAATCCTGCCTCGGGCATGGATGTGTCTGATGTCCTTAGGTTAGTTAGGTTTAAGTAGTTCTAAGTACTAGGGGACTGATGACCTCAGATGTTAAGTCCCATAGTGGTCAGAGCCATCTGAACCATTTTTTTCGAGTGCCTTTGCTAACAGCACGACATCGCCTGTAGCAACTCTCCTGGGCCCGTGACCGTATCGGTTCGACTCCAGACGACAGGAAAACCGTGGCCTGATGAGGTGAGTTCCAGTTTCAGTTGGCAAGAGCTGATGCTAGGGTTCGAGTGTAGCGCAGACTCTACGAAGCCATGGACCCAAGCTACCTGCAAGCCACTTAGCAAGCTCCATAATAGTGTGGACAGTGTTTACATGGAATGAACTGGGTCCTGTGGTCCGACTGGAGCGATCATTGACTACAAATGGTTATTTTCGGTTACCTCGAGGCTACTTATAGCTGTTGTGGCGTATCAAGACAGCCACGCCACTCGGAAGTAGCCGAAATGCACGCGTTACACACGCCGGCTGGCGTGAGGTCTGAAACAGGATACGTAATGAATGCTATAAAGAAAAGTACGTAGCTGCTGGAATACTTAACTTTAATCCATCATTTGTATACAGCATTCTTGATGATACAAGTGAGACTCTCTCTAGAAATGGTTAATGGCGCCTTGCTAGGTCGTAGCCATGGACTTAGCTGAAGGCTATTCTAACTGTCTCTCGGCAAATGAGAGAAAGGCTTCGTCAGTGTAGTCGCTAGAAAAGTCTTCGTACAACTGGGGACGAGTCCTGGTACGTCTCTCTAGACCTGCCGTGTGGTGGCGCTCGGTCTGCAATTACTGACAGTGGCGGCACGCGGGTCCGACATGTACTAATGGACCGCGGCCGATTTAAAGCTACCACCTAGCAAGTGTGGTGTCTGGCGGTGACACCACAGTAGCCTTTGATAGACTTCATGTCCTAAAGGACGAAGGAATTTTCGTGGATGATAGCGCTTCATGTGACCGGGTCACAATTGTTCGCGATTGGTTTGAAGAACATTGTGGACAATTGGAACAAATGATTTGACCCCTCAGATCGCCCGACATTAATCCCATCGAACATTTATGTGACATAATGGAGAGGTCAGTTCGTGCACAAAGTCCTGCACCGGCAACACTTTGGCAACTATGGCCGGCTATAGAGGCTGCATGGCTCAGCGCAGGGAACTTCCAACGACTTGTTGTGCCCACGCCAGGTTGTTGCACTATGCCGCCCAAAAGATGTCCGACACGAAATTAGGAGGTGTCCCATGACTTTTGTCACCTCAGTGTATTACTGAACGCCTAAAACGGTGCCACGGCGCAATGACAGGTTTTCTGACTACTTCCAGGAATAACAAATGTATGACTTTCAGCGTTGCATATAATTATTGAGCAAAATTAAAAATTTAAAATTGTGTCGTAATCTACTCATCGAGAGGCATAACCTTACACTAAAGGTTCAATGCAGTAAGACAAATATTATAGTTAGAAACTGTGTACACATTATAAGTGGGCTGTTTAGGTTTTTATGTTGGTAGCTCTGTATGAAAATCACTGACTGTGCTGTGTGCAGTATGTGGCTCGTTGACTCATTGTTGGAATATTCGCTAGAGGAGTGTTGGGCAGTTGGATGTGAACAGCGCGTAGTGTTGGGCAGTTGGAGGTGAGCCGCCAGCAGTGGTGGATGTGGAGAGAGAGATGCCAGAGTTTTGAGAGGTTACTATAAACGGACGATCTGGACGTGTGTCCGCCAGAAACAGGAAATTTGTAAAGATGGATGTCATCTATATATATATGATGACTTTTGAACACTATTAAGGTAAATACATTGTTTGTTCTCTATCAAAATCTTTCATTTGCTAACTGTGCCTATCCGTAGTTAGTGCCTTCAGTAGTTTGAATCTTTTATTTATCTGGCAGTATTGGCGCTCACTGTGCTGTAGTAGTTCGATTAACGAATATTTCTGTGAGGTAGGTGATTCATGATTGTTAGTCAGGGCCATTCTTTTGTAGGGATTTTTGAAAGTCAGATTGCATTGCGCTGAAAATATTGTGCGTCAGTTTAGTGATGATCAGAGTAAGCAAAGAGAAAACTATTTGAGTACGTTGAGTTCTGCTCAGCTGTTTGAAATTCAAATAACGTAGAAGTTTACCAGCACAGTCATTCATAATTTTTCTAAGGGGACGTTTCATAACATTTTGAGACAGTGTAACTCATGACCCGAAAATTATCTACACTTTATTCATCTAGTATTTGAGAAAGGAGCCACCCCCGAGAAACTTTGCATATTATTTTCACCGTTTTCGATACTCTTTCTCACTGACACCGTCCACAAAATAACGCTTACTACATTTCCGCTGTTCACGCAGCAACACTTAAAAATCAGGCACGACGTTTTAGCGTATTACTTCTTTGTTAGTAATTGTGTTCGCAACGCATTTTGCAGACAGTATCCACGCATACAACCGAAATTACCTGCACAAAATAATATCGTTGTACGACACAGGATTCAGGAGATCTACATCTGCATCTATATTTTGCAAACTACCGTGAAAAGCATGACAGAATGTACGTCCCACTGTAACAGTTTCTTCGCGTTACATTCACACACTAAGAGTGTCAAGACTGATTGTTTAAATGCCTCTGTGTGTGCTGTATTAACGTACTGTCTCTACTTCGCCAGACACTACTTACTTTGCTTCTCAAACAGGAATACTCATCTACTACTTTTACCGTGTCATTTCCGAATTTATTTCCCTCAGAATCATTTTATTTATCTCAACTAAATTCTATTACCCTCGTCTTACTTTTTTCATGATCAGCTTAAAACATCTTTTCAACACACTATCCATTCCGTTAAATTGATCTTTCGAGTCCGTTGCCATCTCTGACAGAATTACGTCATCAGCAAACCAGCCGCCCGGTGTGGCCGAGCGGTTCTGGGCGCTTCAGTCTGGAACCGCGCGACCGCTACGGTCGCAGGTTCGAGTCCTGCCTCGAGCATGGATGTGTGTGATGTCCTTAGGTTGGTTAGGTTTAAGTAGTTCTAAGTTGTAGGGGACTGATGACCTCAGATGTTAAGTCCGATAGTGCTCAGAGCCATTTGAAACATCAGCAAACATCAGTGTTCATACACAGAAGCGCCAAAGAAACTAGTACAGACATGCGTATTCAGAGATATGTATACAGGTAGAATACGGCGCTGCTGCCGGCATTGCCCATATAAGACATGTATCTGGCTGCTGATATGGCAGGTTATCAAGATTTAAGTGAGCTTGAATTGTGGTGTTATAGTCGGCGCACGGGCGATGGTACGCAGCGTCTCTGAGGTAGCGATGAAGTGGAGATTTTCCCGTGCGACCCCTTTCGAATGGTTCAAATGACTCTGAGCACTATGGGACTTAACATCTATGGTCATCAGTCCCCTAGAACTTAGAACTACTTAAACCTAACCAACCTAAGGACAGCACACAACACCCAGCCATCACGAGGCAGAGAAAATCCCTGACCCCGCCGGGAATCGAACCCGGGAACCCGGGCGTGGGAAGCGAGACGCTACCGCACGACCACGAGATGCGGGCTACGACCCATTTCACAAGTATATTGTGAATATCAGGAATCCGGTAAAACATCAAATCTCCGACATCGCTGCGGCCGGAAAAAGATGCTGCAATAAAGCGACCAACGACGACTGAAGACACTAGTTCAACGCGACGGAAATGCAACCCTTCCGTAAACTGCTGCAGATTTCAATCCTGTGCCATTAACAAGTGTCAGAATGCGAACCATTCAACGAAACATCATCGATATGGGCTTCCAGAGCCGAAGGCCCACTCGTGTACTCTTGGTGACTGCACGACACAAAGATTTTACGTCTCGCCTGGGCCCGTTAACACCGACATTGGACTGTTGATGACTGGAAACATATTGCCTGGTCGGTCGAGTCTCGTTTCAAATTGCTTCGAGCGGATGTACGTGTACGGGTATGGAGACAACCTCATGAGTCCATGGACCCTGCAAGTCAGCGGGAGACTGCTCAAGCTGGTGGAGGCTCTGTAATGGTGAGGGGCGTGTGCAGTTGGAGTGATGTGGGTCCCCTGACACGTCTAGACGCGGACTTAGGCAATTACAGTGCAACATGCCACACAGGACAGTGCAACATGCCACACGTCCAGAATTGCTACAGAGTGGCTCCAGAAAGGCTCTTCTGAGTTTAAAAACTTCCGCTGGCCACCAAACTCCCCAGACTTGAACATTATTTGGCATTTCTGGGATGCCTTGCAATGTGATGTTCAGACAAGATCTCTACCCCCTGGTAATCTTACGGATGTATGGACAGCTCTGCAGGATTCGTGGTCTCAGTTCCCTCCAGCACTACGTCAGACATTAGTCAAGTCGATGCCACATCGTGTTGCGACACGTCAGTGTGATCGCGTGCCCCTAGACGATATTAGGCAGGTGTATCCGTTTCCTTGGCTCTTCAATGTATTTCTTCTCCCTCAGTTTCTTTCCAAATTTCTTCTTTGTTCTCATTCCAGCTTTCTCAGTGTTCAGTCTGAATAACATCAGAGCTAGACTGCAATCCTGCCTAACTCCATTCTCAAATACTGCTCATCTTTCATGTCCTTCGACTGTTGCAACTGCAGTCTGCTTAGTGTGCAAATAGTAACTAACTTAGGCCTCCCTATATTTTACTCGTGTCACCTTCAGAGTTTCAAGAGTGTAGTCCAATCAGTATTTTCAGAAGCTTTCTGTAGATTTGGAAAATACTATAAACATTGGTTTTCTACCTATACCTATCTTCTAAGATAAGTCGTAGGGTCAGTATGCCATCGCGTGTTTCTATATTTCCCCGAGGTTGGTCTGTACCAGTTTCTGAATTTTTCTGTATAGAATTCGTATCAGTATTTTGCAACCATGTCTTATGAAACTGATAGTTCGGTAATATTCACACCTGTCAGCACCTGCTTTCTTTGGAATGGGAATTGTTACATGCTTCGTGAAGCCCGATGGTGTGTCGCCGTCTCATACATGTTTTATACCAGGCGGAAAAATTTCGTCACGGCTGGATCTCCCTAGGCTCTGAATAATTCTGAGGGGAATGTCATCTACCCCAGAGGCCTTGTTTCGACTTAGGCCTTTCAGTGCTCTGTCAAATTCTTGTCGCTGAATCATATCTCCTATCTCATTTTCCTCTATATCCTCTCTTTCTATAATGTTACCTTCGAGTATATTCCCGTACATAGCCCTTCTTTATACTCACTCCCCATTTCAGCTTTCCCTTCTGTGCTTAGTACTGTCATGACATCTGAGCTTTTGATATACATACAGGTACCTCTCTCTTCTTCAAAAGTCTCTTTATTTTGCCAGTAGGCCGCTTGTGTCTTGCCCATAGCCATCTATACTTCTACGGCCGTGCATGTCTCCTCTGGCCATTGTTGCTTGACTGTTTTGCACTTTTTGTCAGTCTCAGTTCTTTTACGGCTGGATTCCGTTTTGTGTGCTTATTTGTTGCATTTCTGTATTTTATCTTCAACTTAATTCAGTATCTCATTTGTCGTCCAAACAGTTCTACTGGGCTATGTCTGTTTGCGTATTTGATCATCTGTTGCCTTTGCCATCTCATCTCTCAAGACTGCCCAGTCACCTTCAATTCTCTTACTTTCTCCTGTCTTTTAGTCGTTACCTATGCTCTCCCTGAAACTCCCAACAGTCTCTGTTTACTTCTTGATATCAATATCCCACCTCCTCAAATTCTTTAGTTTAAATCTGTTGTTCATAATCAATAAATTATGGTCAATGTCGACATTTGCCTCTTCAGATGTTTTGCAGTTTAAAATCTCGTTTATATACGTTTGTCATTTCATTATACAGGGCGATTCAGCTGCCACCGCCGATGGGTTTTATGCAACCCACGACGCCTGCAAATACCAAGCGCAAGATTTCCACAGTCTCTGGCTTGCTATGTGCAAACTATTATCCCTACAGAAAAAATGAACATCACCTTTTTGCAGAAAATTTAATGTAGCTAAATTTTGAACTTTGATACATTTTCGATAGAGGCCGTAGTTCTCGAATTATTCGAGAAAAACATACAAATGTGGTCTTCAGACGCGTTTTTCCTGAATACCTCGAAAACCGCGGCCTGCAGCGAAAACGAATTCCTGTTTCCTATGAAAAGGTCTTGTTCATTATTCTGTGGCACTACCAATTTGTATGTAGCGAGCTAGAGAATGTGAAAACCTCACGATGGCTTTTGGTGGTGTTGCAGGTTTAACAACACCCATCGGCAGAGGCAACTGAATCACGCGGTGTAGTCTACCTGAAAATTTCTGGTGAATCTTAATCTCTTTCACGTACACAACCCTCTTCCACGATTCTCAAACCAAGGGTTTGCAATGATTGAATTATGCGTGCGCAAAGTTCTGCCAATCGGCTTCTCTTTCCACTCCTTTCCTCAGGCCATGTTTTCCCACTATTTTTTCTTGCCTTTCTTTCCTACCATCGAATCCCAGTGCCCCTTCATGAAATGTTCGCCTCATTAACTCCAGTGCACGATCATTAAATTTTCGTCTCCCTTATTTGTCTGAAGAATTCCATTTATCTCCTCGTACTGCGTTGCAATCTTTTAGTCATATGCGGAAGTAATAGACATATAAATTTGTGCTACTGTTGTGGGAGTTGACTTAGTATCCCCATTTGCCATGACAGTGCCTTCAGTTTCTAAAGGGAAACTAAATGTAGGCAGACCACTCAGAGGACACATTGAAGTATGAAAGCTGGAATGATGCCCCCCTAATTTCTGAGTTGTAGGAGAGATAAAAAATGTATAAGTTCTCTAACACGAACGCATAGCTTGAAGATTGCTATACCCTCTATAAGAATTCTCTTAATAATATTTTTTTTTAATGAAGATAATCCTTGATAGATATACAGGTCATCCCACTCATTGCGGAGTGTTATTATTTAACCATTATTGTCTGTTTTTAGGACTGGAGTAAGAAAGAGAAATTCATCCAAGCAGTTCAGTTTTACAGGTCGTTCTGTCTGTGTATTCTGCGCGAAATGTGGGTTATATCAAAGTGATTCCATTATCTGGACCACGTCCTCTGTACACGCTACATCTTGGCGGCTTATGACCTACATCGTAAGAAGGGGTGTAGCTGGTGTTAACTTCACGGCTGACCGTGAAACATTTACGAGAAAAGCAATCTCGCGGTGCCAAATTGAATAGTTGGATGATGTGATATGGGAAACGCTAAGGGGTCGGGGGAAACCAATTTGCTCCTTCCTGCGGCACACGTGAGTGTTTTCGCCGCAGGGACAGAAATACGTCGGACTCTCTCGTAACCCGATTTGCAGAAATGCAGAATTCATGTTGTAGAAAGCAACACGTTTTGCGGCTCTGCATTCGTAGACGAACTAAAGAACGTAGACGAACTAAAGAAACCATGTGTGAAGCACGTGCAAAGTAGATTATACTGCTCTTAACCATTTTGTGAATAAATTCGTATTACACATATTTGAAAAATAATAGGCCGAAAACAGTCTTCCTTCACGATCAGTATTACACTGAAAAAAAAATTAAAGTTGATTGATTTTGAAACCCAGTGAGACGTGACATATGTGTCTCACAAACATGACTAGGTCCTTATTTTCATTGGGACATAGGATTTTCAAAGTTAATTTTTATTTTGTAGAGAGACTTCATCAATATGGTAAATATAGAAAAAAGTGTAACAACTCAGAACTGAAACACATTTATTCCCACGACAGTGAAAGCAAATTTTCAAAGTAAAATTAGTGGTACTTTTCTTCAGGCTACGAAAATTTCTCGCTAGTTCGCAGCACTAGAGATATATGAGACATGAAAGTCCTAACGCTTGAAACTGAGGATTACTTTAGGGGGACATATTCTATCAGCCACAAAAGGATTACCAATACTTTCGGGATGGCAGAATGTCCATATGGCTGCCGGTATCTATATTTACATTGATGGACAGTGGAATTCCAAAGGCCATAAATTTATAAGCCGACCAAACACCTCTCTAGGTATAAGATATTCGTCATCGGGGGCTACATTATAGCAATAGTTGTTGTAGATTGTTACTATTCATACAGTAGAACATGGCAAAATCAGGACTCTGTGGCCGTATTGTGCTCACCAACAACTGCTGATGGAAGCGGTATAGGGTACATGCGACCATGCTGCTGCGTCGATGCGTACGAATACGCTTTCAGTTGTGATTCTAGGTTTTCTATGCAGGTTTGTGATTCTAGGTTTTCTATGCAGGTCGGTCACCGAAAGCAGTGCGGGATGGAACTGTTACATGTTCCGTGTCACGTGTTACTGCGTGTTGTCCAGGGCACGGTTCTCATATTGGTACTGAAGGTGAGAGCAATAACATGATCTAACGTCTTCAGCATTACTTGTCTCCTAGTCAGCATGTCGGGGACTCGATTAAAACCATCACGCGCCCTGTCATACGTGCTTCTCTTCCGGGAACACACGCAAGGGCGAACATTCAAAGTGAGCGTTGTAAGTTTAACTAGGATCTCACCTATACGTTTTTAATTCGAAATTAGAATGCATCTTACTCCATCCCCCCCCCCCTCCGCTGCCACACCCCCGCCACTACCATCATCATCATCATCACCACCACCACAAAACAGGTATATTGCAATTAATACCAAACATTTGAGAACAGCGAACACAACATGAATTCGTTGCTGATTGCGAAAAACTTACATACTTCCGAGTGAAACTATGTTTGTTTTCCATCTGAAGTTTCGAGTGGATCTCTGAAAAAAACTAAAAACGAGTAACTGGTTTTTTTGTGTCTCATCCTTTTCGACATTCGTGACTTTGTGTATGCCGGCTGTGTACAAAGTTCACGTGGCAAATTGAGCAGCAAACTTTTCACTTTAGCACTGGCAAAACTATCGCCGACTAAACCGGCCGAAGTCTGATAAAACATTCGTGGAACTTCGGGTAGAATTTCGAATCTGAACTGGGCCAGGTGTTAAGGCGGGATTACTACTTTTATGTTCGATCAAAAGCAACTATTTGGTCTAGAACTTAGCTTCCACTGTTTTGCAACAGATGGCAGTAGCAGCAAGTGGCGGTGCAGATAACAGGCGGTAGTGTAACTGTTATAAAATAAGCTTAGAATTTTTAAACATAATACCATCAAAGTATTAGTCGATTTGTGACTGCATCACAAAGTTATTCTCGATTCAATATGTCAACTTACGAGTCCAGTTCTCTTGATTTGCGAGACTTTTAATAATTTGATTTAACATAAAGAAATGTGCGGCTGAAGCTCATAAAATACTGGGTAAGACATACGGCGAGGCACCTGTTAGAGAAAGAACGTGCAGAAAACAGTTTCAACGCTTTAATAACAGTGATTTTGACGTCGAAGACTGGCATGTCGATGGAAAAGAAGCTACCGAAATCGAAGGGAACATTCAGAGGAGATAGTTATCGAAAGCATTTGATGTATTTGAGCCGAACACTGAAGACAAACGGTAACAGTACGGCGAGAGACATGAAAAGACAATTTTGGAGCTTGACAGTGCTCGACCCCGTGTCGCAAAACCCTCGCAAAACCCGTCAAAGCATACCTGCAGACGTTGAAATGGGAAGTTCTACACAAGCCACCGTATTCCTCAGATATTGCTCCCTCTTATTACCAGCCCTTTCCGGTCAATGACACACGGTCTGGCTGAGCACCATTTCCTGTAATATGAACAAGCGCAAAATTTTATCGATTCATGGATCTGCTCGAAAGACGCCCTGTTCTTCCGCCGTGGGATTCGTTTGCTGCCCGAAATATGAAAGAAATTAGTGGCCAGCGTTGATCAATACTTTGAATCGTAATTTTTTGTTTTTGTAAGTTTTGCACAATAACGCCGCGAACTTCGAGAATAAAAAAGGCGGAAGCGAAGTTGTAGATATAAAAAAAAAGACGTGAACATTTTTTCAATGTAAATTTTCCTCATTGCCTAACACCAGTATTAAATAAGAGTTTTTTTCGGTTATGGAAGGGTGAAATGTCAGCAAGGGAAATAAAGCGTGCATGTAACTATGTACGACTATTTTCAGGTTACATGTCTTCGTTAACATATTAAAAAAAGTTTTGCATCACCTCGGTTCCGAGAGTTCAGGAACGTGTACAGAAAACTGGAACAGAGATCAACGTAAACATCATTTCCGTCCTTTTTATTGCTCATGAAAACCACACATTGTATGTTGTACCACCAAACAGCGAGACCTTCAGAGGTGGTGGTCCAGATTGCTGTACATACAGGTACTTGTAATAACCCGTAGAAGGTCTTCTTGCATTGACGCATGCCTGTATTCGTCGCGGCGTACTATCCACAAGTTCATCAAGACACTGTTGGTCCAGATTGTCCCACTCCTCAGCGGCGATTCGGCGTAGATCCCTCAAAATGGATGGTGGGTCACGTCATCCATAAACAACCATTTTCAATCCACCCCAAGCATGTTCGATAGGTTTTATGTCTGGAGAACATGCTGGCCACTCTAGTTGAACGATGTCGTTATCGTGAAGGAAGTCATTCACAAGATGTGCACGATGGGGACGCAGACGAATGCCTCGCCAGTATGCTGCCGATATGATTGCACTATCGGTCGGAGGCTGCCATTCACGTATCGTACAGCCGTTTCGGCGCCTTCCAAGACCACCAGCGGCGTACGTCGGCCCCACATAATGCCACCCCAAAACAGCAGTGAACCTCCACCTTGCTGCACTCTCACTCGCTGTGTCCAAGGCGTTCAGCATGACCGGGTTGCCTCCAAACAAGTCTCCGACGATTGTCTGGTTGAAGGCATAGGCGGCACTCATCGGTGAATAGAACGTGATGATAATCCTGAGCGATCCATTTGGCATGTTGTCGGGCCCATCTGTACCGCGCTGCTTGGTGTCGTGGTTGCAAAGATGGACCTCGCCATGGGCGTCGGGAGTGAAGATGCGCTCATGCAGCCTATTGCGCACAGTTTGAGTCGTAACACGACGTCCTGTGGCTGCACGAAAAGCATTACTCAACATGGTGGCGTTGCTGCCAGGGTTCCTCCGAGGTTGTTGGTAACTGTAACGGTTATCCACTGCAGTAGTAGGCCTTGAGCGGCCTGAGCGAGGCATGTTATCGACAGTTCCTGTCTCTCTGTATCTCCTGCATGACCGAACAACATCGCTGTGGTTCACTCCGAGATGCCTGGACACTTCCCTTGTTGAGAGCCCTTGCTGGCACAAAGTAACAATGCGGACGCGATCGAACCTCGGTATTGACTGTCTAGGCATGGTTGAACTACAGATAACACGAGCTGTGTACCTCCTTCCTGGTGCAATGACTGGAACTGATCGGCTGTCGGATCCCCTCCATCTAATAGGTGCTGCTCATGCACGGTTGTTGTCATATTTGGCCGGGTTTGGTGACATCTCTGAACAGTCAAAGGGACTGTGTCTGTGATACAGTATCCACAGTCAACGTCTATCTTGAGGAGTTGTGGGATCCGGGGTGATGCAAAACTTTTTAATGTACGTAGTTTACTGGTCTTTGTTAAGTGGGTGGACTGATGTCTAGTGTGCGCTGTTGAAATTTTGATTGGGAACCATTGAAAAAATTAACAGACTGGTATTCAAAGAAAATTTAAACAACCTGATACCCCACAAAATGTTTCGAAAATTTACTGTTAGTAGAAGAAATGAAAATGTACACTCCTGGAAATTAAAATAAGAACACCGTGAATTCATTGTCCCAGGAAGAGGAAACTTTATTGACACATTCCTGGGGTCAGATACATCACATGATCACACTGACAGAACCACAGGCACATAGACACAGGCAACAGAGCATGCACAATGTCGGCACTAGTACAGTGTATATCCACCTTTCGCAGCAATGCAGGCTGCTGTTCTCCCATGGAGACGATCGTAGAGATGCTGGACGTAGTCCTGTGGAACGGCTTGCCATGCCATTTCCACCTGGCGCCTCAGTTGGACCAGCGTTCGTGCTGGACGTGCAGACCGCGTAAGACGACGCTTCATCCAGTCCCAAACGTGCTCAATGGGGGACAGATCCGGAGATCTTGCTGGCTAGGGTAGTTGACTTACACCTTCTAGAGCTCGTTGGGAGGCACGGGATACATGCGGACGTGCATTGTCCTGTTGGAACAGCAAGTTCCCTTGCCGGTCTAGGAATGGTAGAACGATGGGTTCGATGACGGTTTGGATGTACCGTGCACTATTCAGTGTCCCCTCGACGATCACCAGTGGTGTACGGCCAGTGTAGGAGATCGCTCCCCACACCATGATGCCGGGTGTTGGCCCTGTGTGCCTCGGTCGTATGCAGTCCTGATTGTGGCGCTCACCTGCACGGCGCCAAACACGCATACGACCATCATTGGCACCAAGGCAGAAGCGACTCTCATCGCTGAAGACGACACTTCTCCATTCGTCCCTCCATTCACGCCTGTCGCGACACCACTGGAGGCGGGCTGCACGATGTTGGGGCGTGAGCGGAAGACGGCCTAACGGTGTGCGGGACCGTAGCCCAGCTTCAAGGAGACGTTTGCGAATGGTCCTCGCCGATACCCCAGGAGCAACAGTGTCCCTAATTTGCTGGGAAGTGGCGGTGCGGTCCCCTACGGCACTGCGTAGGATCCTACGGTCTTGGCGTGCATCCGTGCGTCGCTGCGGTCCGGTCCCAGGTCGACGGGCACGTGCACCTTCCGCCGACCACTGGCGACAACATCGATGTACTGTGGAGACCTCACGCCCCACGTGTTGAGCAATTCACCCGGCCTCCCGCATGCCCACTATACGCCCTCGCTCAAAGTCCGTCAACTGCACATACGGTTCACGTCCACGCTGTCGCGGCATGCTACCAGTGTTAAAGACTGCGATGGAGCTCCGTTTGCCACGGTAATCTGGCTGACACTGACGGCGGCGGTGCACAAATGCTGCGCAGCTAGCGCCATTCGACGGCCAACACCGCGGTTCCTGGTGTGTCCGCTGTGCCGTGCGTGTGATCATTGCTTGTACAGCCCTCTCGCAGTGTCCGGAGCAAGTATGGTGGGTCTGACACACCGGTGCCAATGTGTTCTTTTTTCCATTTCCAGGAGTGTAATTGTAAACATATGGAACTAGCAGCCCGCTCCGGCTTTGCGTCGGATCTATGGCCGAAGGACTTGTCCTGCGTAGTGGTAATGAATGATACACGCAAACTTTCTTCGTGAATTAGTCTGTTAGTGACAACTGTATCCAAATCCCTACATTGGTTCCCGAGATTGGTCTCTCCGTATAGAGAAACAGACGCGACGGAGGACTAAACAGCTGGGTAATTAGAGGCCAATAACTATAATAATAAAATAAAGTAAAAAGTATTTCGATGTATCCATCTAATTTCTTCTACTGCATCACTTATAAAAAGATTCTTTGTCGTCTTTGTGTACATTGTTTATTGCCCGCGTTTCACTTCGATACAAGGCTACACTACAGACAAATTCTGGAGCTGATGGAGAGCTGTCCTGGAGTGACATCATGTGGGACCACGGCACATTTTCCGTGGTTGTCGAAGGGACTCTCACCTCTCTATGGCACAGGGATGAGATTCTGAAACCAGTAGTGGGGCGTATCGCAAACATTTTGGTGAAAAATTCATCTTGACGGATGATAACCTACGTACTTATCGTGCTGTTCTCGTAAACACTTTCCTTCGGCGTGGTAAGATCACCAGAATGAAGTGACCTGCCTCTTGCCCGGACACGAGTCCAATCGTACGTGTGTGAGACCAGCCAAAACGAGCTGTAACTGGACGCCGACAACGAGCACGTAGTCTGCATGACTTGCGCAGAATCGCCTCTGGAGAGCGGGAGAATTTGAAACAGGGCTGACTTGACGATCTCGTAGCTGCCGAACCGCGACGGATTCAAGCCTGCATCCGAGCAAGGAGACGTTCCGCCAAGAATTTTATGCTCAAGAATTATGACGTTTTTGGAGAACGAAAATCTTCTGTACAAAAATACACATGATGCCGGCCGCTGTGGCCGAGAGGTTCTAGGCGCTTCCGTACGGAATCGCGCGCCTGCTACGGTCGCAGGTTCGAATCCTGCCTCCGGCATGGATGTGTGTGATATCCTTAGGTTAGTTAGGTTTAAGTAGTTCTATGTCTAGGAGACTGATGACCTCAGATGTTAAGTCCCATAGTGCTTAGAGCCATTTGAACCATATGAACACATGAATTCCACAAATAGAGATCTTGCGAAACTCATCTTCCTCTGTTCCTCCATGAGATTCATAGGGCTGTAAACAACGGTGTTCAGTTTAATACCGATGTTCCTTGACTTCAGGAAGGTATCTTACACCCTCCCACACTGCCGCTTAGTGGAAAAAGTACGAGATAATCGAGCATCGGACGAGATTTGCGTCTGGATTCAAGACTTCCTTGCCAGTAGAACTCAACACTTCGCTCTTAAAGGAAGAAAATCGACAGATGTAAATACAATTTCCAGAAGTTTGTAAATAGTAAACATTCTACATGTTCTGAATAACCGAACGCAACTGACAAATGGTTCAAATGGCTCTGAGCACTATGGGACTAAACAGCTATGGTCATCAGTCCCCTAGAACTTAGAACTACTTAAACCTAACTAACCTAAGGACATCACACAACACCCAGTCATCACAAAGCAGAGAAAATCCCTGACCCCGCCGGGAATCGAACCCGGTGTGATGATGATGATGATGTTTGGTTTGAGGGGCGCTCAACTGCGTGGTTATCAGCGCCCGTACAATTATCCAATCTTTGCTCAGTCCAATTTCGCCACTTTCCTGGATGATGATGAAATGATGAGGACAACACAAACACCCAGTCATCTCGAGGCAGGTGAAAATCCCTGACCCCGCCGGGAATCGAACCCGGGACCCCGTGCTCGGGAAGCGAGAACGCTACCGCGAGACCACGAGCGGCGGACATCGAACCCGGGAAACCAGGCGCGGGAAGCGAGAACGCTACCGCACGACCACGAGCGCGCAACTGACCGCAGTCGATAACGGCCAGTTGCGCTCGCATATTCAAAACATGTGACGTCACGCCACGGCGCGGAAGCGAAATTTTGCTGCAGTCAGTAGCGAGCCAGGGTGTGAATCGGACATTCAACAAAACTACGATCCCCCTTGAAAATGTCCTCCGCAGATGGGGACGAAATGTCGGGTTTTAAGGTGCAGTCCCGGAATATTTTATTAATTGTGAGTTACAAAATCTCCAAGTTTTTACTTCTTCTCGATGTAGACAGGTAAATGTACCGGGTGATCAAAAAGTCAGTATAAATTTGAAAACTGAATAAATCACGCAATAATGTAGATAGAGAGGTACAAATTGACACACATGCTTGGAATGACATGGGGTTTTATTAGAACCAAAAAAAATAGAAAAGTTCAAAAAATGTCCGACAGATGGCGCCTCACCTGATCAGAATAGCAACAATTAGCATAACAAAGTAAGACAAAACAAAGATGATGTTCTTTACAGGAAACGCTTAATATGTTCACCATCATTCCTCAACAATAGCTGTAGTCGAGGAATAATGTTGTGAACAACACTGTAAAGCATATCCGGAGTTATGGTGAGGCATTGGCGTCGGATGTTGTCTTTCAGAATCCCTAGAGATGTCGGTCGATCACGATACACTTGCGACTTCAGGTAACCCCAAAGCCAATAATCGCACGGACTGAGGTCTGGGGACCTGGGAGGCCAAGCATGACAAAAGTGGCGACTGAGCTCACGATCATCACCAAACGACGCGCGCAAGAGATCTTTCACGCGTCTAGCAATATGGGGTGGAGCGCCATCCTGCATAAACATCGTACGTTCCAGCAGGTGTTTATCAGCCAGGCTGGGGATGACGCGATTCTGTAACATATCGGCTTACCTCTCACCCGTCACGATAGCAGTTACAAAACCAGAATCACGCATTTCCTCGAAGAAAAAAGGCCCGATAACGGTAGATGTGGTAAATCCGACCCATACCGTACTTTCTCGTCGTGCAATGGAGTTTCCACGACAGTTCTAGGATTTTCGGTAACCCAAAATATGCAGTTGTGGGAGTTTACAGACCCTCGTAGCGTGAAATGAGAGTCGTCGGTCCACAACACGTTACTCAACCAATCGTCATCTTCCGCCATCTTTTAAAAACGCCCACACCGCAAATGCCCTCCGCTTCACTAAATCGCCAGGTAACAGTTCATGATGCCGATGGATTTTGTACGGTTAGCATCGGAGCGTACGCCCTAGTCCCAACCAAACAGTAGTGTATAGAATGCCGGTGCGACGTGCGACTGCACGAGCGCTGACTTCTCCGTGCATAGACGAAACCGCTACAGTCTCCATTTCTTCCTGAACTGTCTCAGCAGCATTACGCCTTGTGCTCGGTCGGCCACTACGGGGTCTATCGTGTAAACAACCCGTGGCTTCGAACTTCGAAATGGTTCAAATGGCTCTGAGCACTATGGGACTTAACTTCTGAGGTCGTCAGTCCCCTAGAACTTAGAACTACTTAAACCTAACTAACCTAAGGACATCACACACATCCACGCCCGAGGCAGGATTCGAACCTGCGACCGTGGCGGTCGCGCGGTTCCAGACTGTAGCGCCTAGAACCGCTCGGCCAACTCGGCTGGCGAACTTCGAAATCATTCTCTCCACAGCTGCATTTGTCAACGGACCTTTACCCATTCGAATCCCCTTCCTATGGCGATAGGATCGTAACGCTGAACTAGCACATTCCCCATTCTGACAATACAGCTTCACTAAAAGCGCCTTTTCAGGTAACGTCAACATGCTGCGACTGCTGGCGCATCTGATTCTCTCATTACAGCTCCTTTTATACACGATTGTCATGCGCAGTCACTGACGTTTTGCTGTCCAGCACCATCTGTCAGATATTTTATGTACTTTTTTTGTTCTAATAAAACCGCATGTCATACCAAGCATGTGTGTCAATTTTTACCTTTCTATCTACATTATTCGGTGCTTTATTAAGTTTTCAAATTTATACTGACTTTTTGATCAGCCGGCTGCGACAAGACAACCGCGCTGCCTCCAAACCCGAGGTCGGTTCGCATAGGACCACCTGCGCAACATCCCTCGTTTCTGGCGTGATAAAGGAGTGCCCACCAGTGATCGTAAGCGGCGAGGTGGTGTGTTGCGTTGCGGTCGGGCCCTGTAGGTCCCGGGCCGCGGTTCCCCTGGGAAATGCTGCGCCGCCCCTTCCATCCCTCCAGCTCGGCAGGTGGCGAGCCCGTCTGCTCTCGGGACGCCCACAAAAAACAGCCCCGCCCCCCGGCGCTGACCTGCCGAGGCCCTTCGCACTGCAGGCGATGAATCTGACCCGCCTCGCACCAAGCCGTCCTCACACGGGACGTGTTTCGTGTTTCTCGTCGCGGAGAACACCAGACGTGGTGTCCGTCATCGTTGCTGCACCTCCCTACACCTCACGAGACATAACGCGCTCCTCATCTTAATTTGCGACCACAGCGCGCTCCAGCAGCAGTTCTTGCATGCATCCGGCGCGCAAATCACACAGCTTCTTTACAGAAATGGACGCCCGTAAAATAGCGGCGTTGACTCTGTTGCTTGTCGAGGAAGAGCGGAGAAAACTGCGAAGAGGATTCTGGACTCGGCGATGGCTTCAGCGGCGCACTGTCGGTAGAGAAACACTACGCAGTGCTGTACAACGATCTGAGTCACACACTAGCAGAAGTCATTCGTTGACTCAGTTGTGTCTCCATCTCATTTTCGGATTTAAATTAAATACAAAGTATAGTGTCTAATATCAACTTTGGCATGCATAATATCCATATTATCGATGTTACATGGACTACCATGCACTCTAAAATAACGTACTTCGTACAGGTTTCAAGATCGGCATTCTACATCTACATCCACATCTACATGGATACTCTACAAATCACATTTAAGTGCCTGGAAGACGGTTCATCGAACAGCCTTCACAATTCTCTATTATTCCAATCTCGTACAGCGCGCGGAAAGAATGAACACCCATATCTTTCCATACGAGCTCTCATTTCCCTTATTTTATAGTGGTGACCGTTTCTCCCTATGAAGGTCGGTGTCGACAAAATATTTTGGCATTTGAAGGAGAAAGTTGGTGATTGGAATTTCGTGAGAATATTCCGTCGCAATGAAAAACGCCTTTCTTTTAATGATGTCCAGCCCAAATCCTGTATCATTTCTGTGACACTCTCTCCCATATTTCGCTATAAAACAAAACGTGCTGCCTTCCTTGAACTTTTTCGATGTACTCCGTCAGTCCTAACTGGTAAGGATCCCACACCGCGCAACAGTATTCTAAAAGAGGACGGACAAGCGTAGTGTAGGCAGTCTCCTTAGTAGGTCTGTTACATTTTCCAAGTGTCCTGCCAATAAAACGCAGCCTTTCGTTAGCCTTCCCCACAACATTTTCTGTGTGTTCTTTCCAATTTAAGTTGTTCGTAATTGTAATACCTAGGCATTTAGTTGAATTTACGGCTTTTAGATTAGACTGATTTATCGTGTTACCAAAGTTTAACGAGTTCCTTTTAGCACTCATGTGGATGAGCTCACACTGTTCGTTATTTAGGGCCAACTGCCATTTTTCTCACCATTCAGATACATTTTGTAAATCGTTTTGCTGTTTGTTTTGATATTCTGATGACTTTATTTGTCGATAAACGACAGCGTCATTTGAAAACAACCGAAGACGGCTGCTCAGACTATCTCCCAAATTGTTTATATAGATAAGGAACAGCAAATGGCCTGCGACACTACCCTGGGAAACGTCAGAAATCACTTCTGTTTTACTCCATGACTTTCCTTCAGTTACTACGAACTGTGACCTCTCTGACAAGAAAATTACAAATCCAGTCACGTAAGTACGCAATTTCACTACAAGCCTCTTGTATGAAAAGCATTCCGGAAATCCAGAAATACGGACTCGATCTGAAATCGCTTTTCAATAGCACTCAACACTTCATGTGAATAAAGAGGTAGTTGCGTTTCACAGGAACGGTGTTTCCCAAACCCGTGTTGACTGTGTGTCAATAGACAGTTTTCTTCGAGGTAATCCATAATGTTTGAACACAATATATGTTCCAGAATCCTGCTGCATATCGACGTTAACGATAACGGCCTGTAATTTAGTGGATTACTCCTACTATCTTTCTTGAATATTGGTGTGAGCTGTGCAACTTTCCAGTCTTTGGGTACGGGTCTTTCGTCGAGCGAAAGGTTGTATATGATTGTTAAATATGGAGCTAATGCATCAGGATACTCCGAAAGGAACCTAATTGGTATACAGTCTGGACCAGAAGACTTGCTTTTATTAAGTGATTTAAGTTGCTTCAGTACTCCGAGGGTATTAACTTCTACGTTACTCATATTGACAGCGGTTCTCGATTCGAATTCTGGAATATTTACTTCGTCTTCTTTTGTGCAGTCATTTCGGAAGGCTGTATTTAATAACTCTGCTTTGGCAGCACTGTCTTCGATAGTATCTCCATTGCTATAGTGCAGAGAAGGCATGGATTGTTTCTTGCCGCTAACATATTTCACATACGACTACAATGTCTTTGAATTTTCTGCCAGGTTTCGCGACAAAGTTTCGTTTCGTAATCTCATTCCAACGGAAGAGGATATTTTTTCGAAGAAAAAAAAAAAGATCTTTACTGGTAACATACAAACTTGAAGCCGTCCATAAAATCAGGAGTTAAGTGTACATGTTTTACACAAAGTTTCGTAGTAACGAAAACTTCCAGTGTGTAACTTGCGTGCACTTTCCGACATAGAGTGGCAGTCACGCGAAGATTTCTGGCCACTGGGGAAACATTCTAATGGTTGGCCTATGGAACTAGAATTGTAGCAAATATATTATTTACAATAAATAACATCGACTATTGGAGATAATACTTCTGTTAAATTAATAAGAAAATTCCAGAATCTTTTACAATACTCAAGGTGAAATAAATTGGAAATTTCTCTCTAATATTCACGACGCTATCAACTGCACTGTGGCTTTGACATACCTGTAGTTCAAATGGTTGGTTCAAATGGCTCTGAAGACTATGGGACTTAACATCTGTGGTCATCAGCCCCCTAGAACTTAGAACTACTTAAACCTAACGAATCTAAGGACATCACACACATCCATATACAGGCTGGACGGAAATTCACGTTACAGACTTCTGGGACTTGTAGAGGGGAGTCAGTTACATCGTATTTTGAATAGGAACCCATGTCCGGAAACGTCATCCAACGAGACTACAGAGCGTCAAAGTTATAGGCGCGGGCGTCTGTAAATGTACGTTCACGCGGGGTGATTCCGTGATGATGTTACAGACTTTCTACGATGACGGAGAACGATAAATGTATTAATTTGAAGTAAGGATCCATGTGCCGGAAACGAACGAGACGAAAGTTATAAACGACCTCTGACAGTTGAATACATGTCCCGGTTCTTGTGCTGCGAAGAGTGTAGGGCTGGTAACATTCAGCGGTGGTAGTGTGGACAAAACGAGAAAAAATGTCCAATAAACGTGGGCTCTAAAGTGCGTACCTTAACAGCTATGAACAGTTACTCAGTAGAGGAGATGTGTTTCACATTACCGAAGATGAACGAATGGTCATAGCTCCTCAGGTATGCAATTTATAGCCTACGTTTATTGGACATTTTTTCTCGTTTTTGTCCAAACAACCACCACTGAAAGTTACCAGCCCTACACTCTTCGCAACAGAAGAACCGGTACATGTATTCAACTGTCAGAGTTTTCAGAACGGTTTTCGTTTATAACTTCCGACTCGTTCGTTTCCGGTACAGGGATCCTTACTTCAAATTAATACATTTATCGTTCTCCGTCATCCTAGGAAGTCTGTAAAATCATCACGGAATCACTCCGCGTGAACGTACATTTACAGACGCCCGCGCCTTTGACTCTCTGTGGTCTCGTTGGATGACGTTTCCGGACATGGGTTCCTATTCAAAATACAATGTAACTGACTCCCCTCTACAAGTCCCAGAAGTCTGTAACGGGAATTTCCGTCCAGCCTGTATATGTGTAACGCCTGCTTACGAATGTACTGTCTCAGTTACATGGTATAACTGTGTAACGCCTGTTAAGGAATGTCATTATTTGACATAGACCTATGACAAATCGAACGCAAAACGACGCACATCATCATTGTGCTTGAACATTGGAGCAGTACACTTCCGTAGCATCCAAGTTTTCACACTAAAAGCATTACACACGGCAAGGCTGTAAGTACCGATATGTAGTTCGCTGTCATTTTATTACAAGAGGTCGCAGCTAAAACGATCCGTTTTTGAGAGACCCTCAATGCGCTGATGCTCTGAAACGGCTTGTATTCATACCACGTACTCTATATTTAAAAAAAGGGAAAAATGCAGAGTTTACCTCTATGCAGTCTTCTGAATTCTCCTTGTATACCACGTGCTCTATAGTAAAAAAAAAAAAAAAAAACGGAATCTAAGGCCGATGTCGCAAATCATTGGCTTGGCCACGTTCTTCTCCACTAGGCAAAAATCTGACATGCCGTATTCTTCATTTCACGCTTCGCTATGTAGTGGAAAGTGGAATTGCGCGCTATGGCGTCACCAGCTCCTCGTCTACGGAAGTTTTTGTGTCCCGTGAGAGGATGGCTCCAGCTTAGCCTACTGGCCCCGCTGTCAATGCGTCGGGCCACCATCTGCTCTTCGTCTTCCGCTGACCGAGTTCTGATGTTGGCGTAGATACGCTCCGACAGGTAAGGGTGTCAATGGCCTAAAAAGGGGTCTGACAATCGGTAAACTCGACAAAGACCGCTTCCCGGTGAAGCGTCACTGTGCAACCCTTTTTAGACGAGCGACATTCTTGTCACATTCCACTGCCCGTGGCACGTGAGTGTACTGCAGCGCCCTTGGCGTGTTATTCCTGTACTCGTACTGAGCCTCGTCTGTCACGAGTTGCCGTTTCCGTTTACACGTCAGGGCCAGAGCTGCTACGCATTTTGGCACCTGAACGGGGAAAGTAAGGTTATGGACGTACCATTTCTTTAACGAAAGAATTGGAATATAGTAACACAATGTAAGAACAAGGATTGATAATGAGGTTTTTTAATGACCAACGCAAAATTCATAGTGGATGTTCTTCTCAAAAGGTCCTGTCGTACTTCTCTACACTCCTGAGAAAGAGAAAGTGTCGTCCATACATTTCAAAACATATAAATTTATTTGCTCGAGGAAATATTTGCGCGTAAACACATCAAACAGTGCATAAAAAACTGGAACCAGCAAGAAAACAATACGTAAACAAGGCTAAAAGTGCTATACACACATAGAAAAAAAAACAACAACAAAAAACTGACGCTTAGCGAAGGAATTAACGTAACTGGAGGAAGAGACCAAACAGCTAGGTCATAGATCTTCCTTCAACACAACTCAATTCCAGACCGTGAATTTGTTGTAACAATGCACGTGAATTTGTTTTTTATTCATTGTTTTAAACAATGTACAACTGAATGTCGGTTTATAAGGTGCATTGTTGCCAAGATTTATTTTCGTAACAAAGCTTATATACAACACTCAAAATCACATGTTGTAACCCTACTGCCAAAATTTCAAATTGTTGTAAAAATGGTTCAGCTGGCTCTAAGCACTATGAGACTTAACATGTAAGGTCATCAGTCCCCTAGAACTTATAGAACTACTTAAACCTTACTAACCTAAGGACATCACACATATCCATGCCCGAGGCAGGATTCGAACCTGCGACCGTAGCGGCAGCTCGGTTCCAGACTGAAGCGCCTCGAACCGCTCGGCTACATCGGCCGGCAAAATTGTTATACTACAAACTGATATAATGATAAATATTTTACCCAGTTATCATAAAATGTCCGTGAATAGCATATCTGGAGTATGAGCCGTCTACATCCACATTAAAAGTGTTTATTTGCAGTTAAACGAGCCTTGGGGTCCAGAAAGACCGCAGACATCATGTGAGGGTTAATGTCGTCTGTCAGTTGTTAATCATTTTACTGTAATATTTACCGAAAAGCTGTTACTTCCATACTTTCCATTTTGATCTCTGTTGTTAGTTTCATTGTTTCCAGTTGTGAAACACATTTTTTATAATGCAACGGTTCTGAACCATTTGTAAAAGATTAAGTACTACAAACGGAATAAACTGACAGACACTTCCATATTCTGGATGACTGCACAGCTAATGACATAAAGATAGACTGGCGACACTTGGATAAGAATGGCAGAAATAAAGTACATCTTGGTCCAGAAACTACCGTGGAACTCCTGACTTGTATTTTTTACAATATGATTCCACTTGTCTGGATAACGTTCGTGGTACAGACGTAGTGCAGGTTGCAGAAAACGACTTCGGCAGGCGCAGCTGACTCACCCTGTGGATGGGTCGGTAAGTCGGACTGAAAAGCCTTGCCAGCACGGTAGCCACTCTCTGTAATAAGAAACTGAGTGAAATTTCGTCGTTAGATTATTGAGAGACGTCGTGCGAAATCCACACAGAAGCGATCTCCATGCTGAAGAAAAACATCGACAGAAAGGAAAAAAAATTGTGAAGCAATAAAGTTTCATACCAAGAGCTCGTAGGATCTAATTCCGGTCGGACGACGGATTTTTCAGTGTGTGTTTTAACCTAGCCTTCACCTCTCATCCGATGTGAGGAGACACCAGCAACCACAAGTGTTTCGTACTGCACGTTAAACTGTAGGTCCCCTTTCCCTGGCACTGGGGCGGGTTGGGGACACGCAAGTTGCAGCAGTGGGTCCAACTGAAACACTTTCACCAGACCAGTGAGCCGCACGAAGTTATTATTATTATTATTTCGAAAGTTGTAATTTGGGAACGGCTGGTGTGATTAATCTCAAGAAAAGATAACAATATAATTATTGTAAAATAGCAATAACAGAAATTAAAGGCAAGGGTTTAAAACAGATACTATAATCTGGTTTGAACTCAGTAAGTGAAATTTCCATAATGCAGACTATAATAAATTTTTGCTCCAGTTCCCACATTTTTCTCGGTCGTCTTCAACTTCTTCATACAGAAGAGACCCAGTTCAATTATTTTATGCACCACCTCTCCTCCTCCACTCTATAAGGGGCAGTCAAATAAAAACGAGACTGACAGAAAAAAAGAAAGTAACTGTTTATTATTTCGGAAGTAAACTCCATATACATTAACACATTTAGCCCACTGTGAGCCAAGACTGTCAGTGCCTTCGTGGAAAAATCTTTGCAGTTGCGTACAGAAAGATAATTGTACCCAGGCATACAACTCTTCGTTCCAAAAAAATCGACGATCATGAATGCCTTTCTTCAGGGCTACAAAAATATACAATTCGCATATGGAGAGATCGGGGCTCTGGGGAGGGTCTGTGAAGGGTACCCAGCGAATCTTCTGGAGTGAAGTTGAAAGAATGCCAATTTGTTTAGACTAAACTGCAGAAGTTTCGCTAAAAAGCGTTTACGCACCCTCTGTACAGTCCCAATCTCTCCCCAAGCGATTTCCATATTTTTGGAGCAGAGAAGGAAGGCATTCCGACTCCGTCAATTCGCTTCGGACGAAGTGGTGCACGCTTGGGTACAATCATGGTTCCATAGGCAACAGCGAACATTTTTCCTTGAAGGCACTGACAGTCTGATCTCACAAGGGACTACTGGCCATTAAAATAGCTACACCAAGAAGAAATGCAGATGATAAACGGGTATTCATTGGACAAATATTATACTAGAACTGACATGTGATTACATTTTCACGCAATTTGGGTGCATAGATCCCGAGAAATCAGTACCCAGAACAAGCACCTCAGGCCGTAATAACGGCCTTGATACGCCTGGGCATTGAGTCAAACAGAGCTTGGATGGCGTGCACAGGTACAGCTGCCCATGCAGCCTCAACACGATACCACAGTTCATCAAGCGTAGTGACTGGCGTATTGTGACGAGCCAGTTGCTCGGCCACCATTGACCAGACGTTTTCAGTTGGTGAGAGATCTGGAGAATGTGCTGGCCAGGGCAGCAGTCGAACATTTTCTGTATCCACAAAGGCCCGTACAGGACCTGCAACGTGTAACCGATGGTACCCCATACCATCACGCCGGGTGATAGCTAGTATGGCGATGACGAATACACGCTTCCAATGTGCGTTGACCGCGATGTCGCCAAACGCTGATGCGACCAGCATGATGCTGTAAACAGAACCTGGATTCATCCGGAAAAATGACGGCCGGCCGGTGTGGCCGTGCGGTGAAAGGCGCTTCAGTCTGGAACCGCGTGACCGCTCGGGTCGCAGGTTCGAATCCTGCCTCGGGCATGGATGTGTGTGATGTCCTTAGGTTAGTTAGGTTTAATTAGTTCTAAGTTCTAGGCGACTGATAACCCCCAGAAGTTAAGTCGCATAGTGCTCAGAGCCATTTGAACCATTTTTTGAAAAAATGACGTTTTGTCATTCGTGCACCCAGGCTCGTCGTTGAGTACACCATCATAGGCGCTCCTGTCTTGCTGCAGCGTCAAGGGTAACCGCAACCATGGTCTCCGAGCTGAGAGTCCATGCTGCTGCAAACGTCGTCGAACTGTTCGTGCAGATGGTTGTTGTCTTGCAAACGTCCCCATCTGTTGACTCAGGGATCGAGACGTGGCTGCACGATCCATTACAGCCATGCAGATAAGATGCCTGTCATCTCGACTGCTAGTGATATGAGGCCGTTGGGATCCAGCACGGCGTTCCGTATTACCCTCCTGAACCCACCGATTCCATATTCTGCTAAACAGTCATTGGATCTCGACCAACGCGAACAGCAATGTCGCGATACGATAAACCGCAATCGCGATAGGCTACAATCCGACCTTTATCAAAGTCGGAAACGTGATGGTACGCATTTCTTCTCCTTACACGAGGTATCACAACAACGTTTCACCAGGAAACGCCGGTCAACTTCAGTTTGAGTATGAGAAATCGGTTGGAAACTGTCCTCATGTCAGCACGTTGTAGGTGTCGGCACCGGCGCCAACCTTGTGTGAATGCTCTGAAAGGCTAATCATTTGCATATCACAGTGTCTCCTCCTTTCGGTTGAATTTCGCGTCTGTAGCACGCCATCTTCGTGGTGTAGCAATTTTAATGGCCAGTAGTGTATTTGGTTAGTGCATAAGTTCGTAGCGTCTTTTCATAAGTTCAGTAAACACGACAGATACACATAACAGAGACTTTCTCAAAGCAGGGATAACTTGTCGATACCGCAACTGAAGATGGTTCAAATGACTCTGAGCACTATGGGACTTAACATCTATGGTCATCAGTCCCCTAGAACTTAGAACTACTTAAACCTAACTAACCTAAGGACATCACACACATCCATGCCCGAGGCAGGATTCGAACCTGCGACCGTAGCAGTTGCGCGGCTCCGGACTGAGCGCCTAGAACCGCTAGACCACCGCGGCCGGCGCGACTGAAGAATCACGTGTTTTTGCGGGGAAGAACTCATCGAGCCACGTTCGCAGCGCATTTTCATCCGAAAAGAAAGTTCCTCGAAGGTTGTTCGATAGAGAGTGGAAAGGATGAAACTCTGTGTGCGTAAGATCAGGCGAATAAGGTGGGTGTGGAATGACTACCCAACGTTACTCTGTATAATGTTTTTTGTCAGTCTAGCAGAAGGCGGGCTGGCTTTATCGTGGAGTAGCATCACTTCACGCAATCTTCCTGGTCGTTTTTCTTGGACTGCGTCTTGAGGGCGCCTCAGATGTTGACGATAATGTCAGCAGTGATGGTCACACCTCGGGGAAGCAATTCGCAGCACACCACACCGTCGCTGTCCCACCGGATGCACACCGTGATCTTTTGTGGGTGCGATGAGGTATTTGTGTGGCGAGGTGCTGCTTTGTTTTGGCTCAGCAATTCCTTTCTTTTCCTGAGGTTCACATAAAGACACCATATGTCGTCGTCGTCACCGTAACGATACGGGATAGGAGTGGTCGGTGTTATTCACGAGCCAATCGATGATGAGCAAGACGAGATGAACACATGGACAACCACTGATTTTTGTGATATTGGCTTAGATCAGTGCTGTTTTTCTGGGGGAACGCTGGGAGATGCGTATCCCTACACTTTTTCGTCGACAAAGTAATTTTTTTACAATGTTGAGAACTTGGAAGAGTGCCAAGATTTATTTCGCGGACGTAAATTTTTATTTCATTTTTTCGTGTTGGTACTTGCAATACGAACGATACCAGTGCAGTTTTTGGTGGGAAAAGCGATGTTATTGACTGTTTCAAGCATTTCGAATCAGCGGCAACCGTTCTCGACAACTGAATCGCTGGCAGTCAGTTAGACAAGCATGTAGTACCCTCGCCCGCTAATAGTGTGCGATGGTAGTGCTAAACGTACACTCCTGGAAATGGAAAAAAGAACACATTGACACCGGTGTGTCAGACCCACCATACTTGCTCCGGACACTGCGAGAGGGCTGTACAAGCAATGATCACACGCACGGCACAGCGGACAGACCAGGAACCGCGGTGTTGGCCGTCGAATGGCTCTAGCTGCGCAGCATTTGTGCACCGCCGCCGTCAGTGTCTGCCAGTTGGCCGTGGCATACGGAGCTCCATCGCAGTCTTTAACACTGGTAGCATGCCGCGACAGCGTGGACGTGAACCGTATGTGCAGTTGACGGACTTTGAGCGAGGGCGTATAGTGGGCATGCGGGAGGCCGGGTGGACGTACCGCCGAATTGCTCAACACGTGGGGCGTGAGGTCTCCACAGTACATCGATGTTGTCGCCAGTGGTCGGCGGAAGGTGCACGTGCCCGTCGACCTGGGACCGGACCGCAGCGACGCACGGATGCACGCCAAGACCGTAGGATCCTACGCAGTGCCGTAGGGGACCGCACCGCCACTTCCCAGCAAATTAGGGACACTGTTGCTCCTGGGGTATCGGCGAGGACCATTCGCAACCGTCTCCATGAAGCTGGGCTACGGTCCCGCACACCGTTAGGCCGTCTTCCGCTCACGCCCCAACATCGTGCAGCCCGCCTCCAGTGGTGTCGCGACAGGCGTGAATGGAGGGACGAATGGAGACGTGTCGTCTTCAGCGATGAGAGTCGCTTCTGCCTTGGTGCCAATGATGGTCGTATGCGTGTTTGGCGCCGTGCAGGTGAGCGCCACAATCAGGACTGCATACGACCGAGGCACACAGGGCCAACAGCCGGCATCATGGTGTGGGGAGCGATCTCCTACACTCGCCGTACACCACTGGTGATCGTCGAGGGGACACTGAATAGTGCACGGTACATCCAAACCGTCATCGAACCCATCGTTCTACCATTCCTAGACCGGCAAGGGAACTTGCTGTTCCAACAGGACAATGCACGTCCGCATGTATCCCGTGCCACCCAACGTGCTCTAGAAGGTGTAAGTCAACTACCCTGGCCAGCAAGATCTCCGGATCTGTCCCCCATTGAGCATGTTTGGGACTGGATGAAGCGTCGTCTCACGCGGTCTGCACGTCCAGCACGAACGCTGGTCCAACTGAGGCGCCAGGTGGAAATGGCATGGCAAGTCGTACCACAGGACTACATCCAGCATCTCTACGATCGTCTCCATGGGAGAATAGCAGCCTGCATTGCTGCGAAAGGGGGATATACACTGTACTAGTGCCGACATTGTGCATGCTCTGTTGCCTGTGTCTATGTGCCTGTGGTTCTGTCAGTGTGATCATGTGATGTATCTGACCCCAGGAATGTGTCAATAAAGTTTCCCCTTCCTGGGACAATGAATTCACGGTGTTCTTATTTCAATTTCCAGGAGTGTATATCCAAAGTCGGAGTACCCTCAAACTTTTTTTAGAAAAAAAAAGCTCTGGCTTAGAGAATGCGGTATCCATATACGCGATTTCTGAATATTCCTCACTGCAAACAAATGTTGCACAATGGTGCAATGATCACAGCTCATCACATGTGCCAGTTCCCGAGTACACTGACGTAGATCATTGTGAATTAATGCGTTTAACGATCAGTTTAACGATCATCAAACGCCGAAGCTCTTCCGGAACGTGGAAAGCCACTAATGTCAAAATGATTCTCCTTAATACGAGAAAATCATTTACTTGCCGTGCTCTGTCCAATGGCATCATCAACACTATTTGGAAATGACAAAATGAAAACACGTAAACTCAATTCGCAACGGTGAATTACAAGTAAAAAATGACAATCGATAAATATACCCATAGCAACCGGAATACCAACATGCAAAACAGAAATGCTACGAATTTCTGCACCAACCTAATAAGTGAGGTGGTTACTTTTGAAATACTAAACTGTTAACTTATCTTTCTGCAGTTGTCTCGTTTTCATTTGTCAGTCCCTAATAGAAAGGCGTTTATACCAGAGCAGCTTATTTCGTTCCATCCAGTCTACAATGCATGTTCCTCATCTTCGTTATTTCGTTTACGATTTTTGTGGGCACATGATCGAACTGCACCTTCCTGTCATTACATCCATCTCCAGACATTGTAATTTCGTCCGTCACCTACTTACGTCGCACACTCTGAAGCATAATTATCGCAACAATTTTATACTGTACTCTTTTAATAGTGTCGTTTTTAATGGATTTGCTCCACCACACACAATTTAGTTGTGTAAGGCCTTTCGTCCCTTCAGTCAACTTCATAATTCGTGAATAAACGCTTCACGGAGCTCTTACCGTTTTACCGTTTTAGTTTAGTATCAACGGCCTACAGAAATAGTATCACAATGAGGACGAGGAATTCCTCGAAAACTTGAGACCGAGCCCAAAATTGACGCGGCAAAAAGTGAAGCATTTTTCAAGAATATTGCCACAAAAATTTTCGTTGTCAACTTCATAGTTCCTATAGTAACGTAAGTTGTATATTATTGGGCGACATTGGGGTCTGATTCAGTTTCATCCTCATTATTCGTGTGAATCTTCGTCTATAAAGCCATTTGTTCGGGTATGACGAGTGAAAGCAGTCGTTTTGAGCTAAATAGGTAACACTTCCTCCGGTCTGGCATCAGTGATCCAAGACGTCTACATCTACATCTATATTTACATTTACACTCCGCAAGCCACCCAACGGTGTGTGGCGGAGGGCACATTACGTGCCACTGTCATTACCTCCCTTTCCTGTTCCAGTCGCGTCTGGTTCGCGAGAAGAACGACTGCCGGAAAGCCTCCGTGCGCGCTCGAATATCTCTAATTTTACATTCGTGATCTGCTCGGGAGGTATAAGTAGGGGGAAGCAATATATTCGATACCTCATCCAGAAACGCACCCTCTCGAAACCTGGACAGCAAACTACACCCCAATGCAGAGCGCCTCTCATGCAGTCTGCCACTTGAGTTTGTTAAATATCTCCGTAACGCTATCACGCTTACCAAATAACCCTGTGACGAAACGCGCCGCTCTTCTTTGGATCTTCTCTATCTCCTCTGTCAATCCGACCTGGTACGGATCCCACACTGATGAGCAATACTCAAGTATAGGTCGAACGAGTGTTTCGTAAGCTACCTCCTTTGTTGATGGACTACATTTTCTAAGGACTCTCCCAATAAATCTCAACCTGGCACCTGCCTTACCAACAATTAATTTTATATGATCATTCCACTTCAAATCGTTCCGTACGCATACTCCCAGATATTTTACAGAAGTAACTGCTACCAGTGTTTGTTCCGCTATCATATAATCATACAATAAAGGATCCTTCTTTCTATGTATTCGCAATACATTACATTTGTCTATGTTAGGTGTCAGTTACCACTCCCTGCACCAAGTGCCTATCCGCTGCAGATCTTCCTGCATTTCGCTGTAATTTTCTAATGGTGCAACTTCTCTGTGTACTACAGCATCATCCGCGAAAAGCCGCATGTAACTTCCGACACAATCTACTAGGTCATTTATACGAACGTGAGAACACATTGTGGTGGCGTGATATAACTTCCTTCTTTGGAACATATAGGCAGGTTTCTGCGACCGACGCCCATCACACCTGTTACGTAGCCATTACTTAAATATAACATGAAGTTAACTAACGTCACTCAACTCTCCAGGGACGTTGCGCGTTGTAAATTTTGAGACTCCGAAACAGCTTGGGTAGGTGACTGATCATGCAGCCTGACAGTGCGTCCCTCTATCTATATTCCGAAAGAGCCGCTTCCAAAACAACAGACCGCAGACGAGATGGTTAGTTGCCCTGGCTAATGGTTGGTTGCCCTGGCTGACATACACAGCTTCTGTTTTGTGTACCGAGGCACCTGCCGTGTCGAGAGGGTATGTTTTGTGTACTGGGGAACCTGCCGTTTCCCAGATCGTGTGTTTTGTGTAGTGGGGAACCTGTCTCACCGAGTGCTTTGTGTACTGAGGTGAGCTATAGCTCCGCCGCGTGCCGGCAGGTCTGCCAACTGCAGTAGGTGGCAGATGGCAGGCGGCGGCTTCCCAGAAGCGAGCGACAAGCGACACGCTACTGTTGACTCTTGGCGTGCACTGTAGCCCTTTTCTTCGTGTTGCAGCAAAATCGTTCTGTAACCTGACGACAATTATTACCTGTACTTGCATCCGTGCGTGTAAGCACATACGATGTCACACGAATGCTGGCGACAGAAGCCGAAGCCGTCGCTCACTGGTGTTTCCAAGCGCGAAAGACGTCTGCGGCTGGGCGCTGTAACAGGTACCGCGGCGCGCTTACAAAGTGGTGTCGACAAGAAAGAATGCGCGATATGACTGCTTGGTGCAAAGAATAGAATTTAAATTCGTAATATGAAATGAAGCTGTCTTTTTGACATTAAAAGGGATGCTTAACTCAACAGGAACAAAACTACGGCCTTCGACGAGATATGCTGTGCGTTAAAGGATTTTAGCTTCAGACAACATAGTGGGGAATTAAACAGGAAATAAAAAGAATGAGATTTTCACTGTGCAGCGGAGTGTGCGCTGATATGAAACCTCCTGGCAGATTAAAACTGTGTGCCGGACCGAGACTCGAACTCGGGACCTTTGCCTTTCTCGGGCAAGTGGTTTCAGGAAATAAAAACTCTGCGTTCACAGTAACGCAGACAAACACACGTCACCTCGAATGGAAGTGGTGCTGCTTGTTCAGTCGAAGGGAAGTGTTTTACAGTAGCGAAGATGAACAAATTCTCTTAGCTCTTACATTTATGCCTTTCACAGTCCATATCTGCTGGACACTTTTTTCTTTTTTGGTCCATACTACCACCTCTGAAAATATGGAAACCAAACCGCATGCGCTAGAAGAGACTGTTTCACAGTATCGAAGATGAACAAGTGCTCCCAGTCTTAAGGTATCGGTAGAACTTATCTTTACTAGACAGTTTCCCTTGGTTTGGTCCATACTATCAATTCTGAACGTTGCCTGCCCTACAGTCCTAGCGACAACAATACCAGCGGGAGTGTTCTTCTTTCAGACGTATCGAAACAATTGTCGCGTATAACTTTCTACTGTGCGTTAGTTATCATATAGCTGCTGTATTTAATAATTACTTTAATATACAGTATGTTTCAAAAAGAATATATGGGTTTATAGGCTTTGCAGCACATATTACATTCACCTTACAATTATAAATAATACACCAAATGAAAGAGAGACACAAACAGGTTTTCTTACAATTATTCAGAATGAATACCGATCACACATCGATCGATAGGCGAGTTGTTCCGAAACCTTGCTCAATAGAGATGGGCAAACTGAAACACGTAAATGTTTCGAAACAAATGAAACAGTACAATATAATGTTTCGATACGGTGTTTCGAAACAGTGAAACAGTTTGTGTTTTGTAATCTAATAAACCTACACATTTTATCATCTTGAATGTCTACTGTATAAGTATGTCCATATAAACACAAATGAGGTGCGAGAGCGCTAATCATATCGCAGAAAGTATGAAACTATCACTTAGGCGTCTTGGCAGTTTCGTATTTCCTGCAGCAAATGCGCTGCTTTTGTTTCATGTGAGTTTCATACTTTTCAATTGGCCGAGGAAAGCCTTCGCTGAAGACAGAAGAACCACCACGAATGGAACTGGAGGTTCTTCATTAGTATGGCTAATATACCCGTCCTGCTAATTTCCATGCACACAAAGGGAATCATTGTGGATAATAGACACAGTGACTATAGACTCACAAATAACGCCAAATAATTTGAATAAATAACAAAATATAACAGAAAAAAATTTTTGTGTTTCAAGGTGTTTCGAACCGTTACTATAAATTTACGATGCTTCCCGTTTACCATTACACTATCAGTGATATGTCGAACAGATTGTTTGCAATTATAGCTACATCAAATTTATGTACATGTCTAATAACTGTCACTCTACGCCTTTTTTTATTTAAAATGTTGTAGTCTTACTTCCGTTTTTTAATATGATAACTGTACATGAACAGAGAAGCGTATGTTATAAAAAAAAGTGTAATTTAACTGAATGATTTTCACATATATATTATTTTGAATGTGAATAGTATGCGTTGTTTTATTGTTTGGTTAGTGTTTATAACGCAGATGTAACGCCATTTCGGAATAGGACAGTCAGCTAGAAACGAAGCTTTATTTTCGGATATCTTAAGCTTCATGCTGTTGCTTGTCTAAAGATTTCGACACTCTTGAAAGTGTTTCACGAAGTGGTATGTTGTGTTTCAGTACCTGTGCCGAGCCCGAATCTCGTCCGACACAGAGCGGAATGAAACATCACTGTTTCGATACAATTACTCCGTTCCAGGCACAGGTGGACTGAAACAGTCTTATTTTGAAACAACGATACAGTTTCTGTGTCTGGCTCGAGATCCGAGACAGGGGCGGAATGAAACACCACTGTTTCGAAACAGTGAACCATAGCCGTTCCGAAACACTGAAACAGTTCCAGGTATCGATACACTGTATCGAAACATAGAAACAGTGGCCAAGTCTGTTGCTCAATGTGTCAGGAGCAACTGTTGCAGTAACACTGTTTCTAAAGTCGGGTAGATCAGCTGGCATCGGAGCCACATACACATGATCGCGTCAGATGGTGTGTGAACATCGAGGTCATGCATAAAATGCTGTGTCAACCGGTCCCTTGCGCCCAATCCAACGGTCATTGTTTGACCAGCCGCGCACTGAGTTATGCCAGTGAGTCGGCGCACCATCTTGCTCCCAAATAAAGATGTGTTGTTCAACTTCTTCCCATTGAGGCACGGGCTATAGCTATAGCACATCAAAATAAGAAACATCAGTTACAGTTGATTTACCGAAAAGGAAAGGCCCATGAACTTTCCGCGGGGATATTTCTTGGAGCTAAGCGTGAAAGACTCGCACTCGTTCAACACGTTTTTCAGTCACTCTTTGTCATTCCATTCTCTTCCCATTGCGCACAGGTATATAAACAAAACTGTCTGAGTTGTTCGTTGATTTGGTGTATTATTTACAATTTTGAGTAGAACGTAATAGATCATACAACGCCTTAAAACCGGTATGTTCATTTTGAAACACCCTGTATAATGTAGCAGTTACAGACAAAGAATTGACCGATTTCCTTTCAGCACTTGACTCCACATTTGCTTACTACATGTGCGTGCAGTGATGAGGTGCGCTTTAAGGCACATCTAATCACACGCGTATTTTGCCGTTCGCCTGAGGGCGCGCTCTAAGGAACTAGTAAACAGGCACTTGGGACACTGGATCTGGTACGAGTGTTAGTCCAGGATGGAAACGGTGGATTGATCTGTCCCTGGTCCTCTAAAGTGGTGAGCGATCTGACCCCACTTGCTGCTTTAGGGACTAGTGCCCTTCCAATGAAAGGAAATTTTTCCAAGGACCTGGTCAAATTAAGCTTGTGAAACATTCCGGCGGAGATCAGTATTTGTCGTAGGTGTGTTACTAGTAGGCGTGGGAAATGACCACTGAAAATGATTGCTTCCTGCTTCTGACGTCGACTGTCTGAATTACCGTAATATTAAAACGATTTTCGGTATCTGACTGTAGCTGAACGAAATCGTACAGTGGTCTGGCAGATGTCGCGGGTGCAGGAAGCAACAGTGGACTTTGTAGGGCGCAGCGGGTGTTTGCAAGTGTTAAACATTACCGGTGATATTCAGCCATCTGAAAAGTCACTTTTCCGATAGGAAAAGATTAGAAGAATTTAAAAGTGCGGTTCTTCGTGTGGAAGCTGAACTCTGTCTGTAAGGAAATGTGTGAACTCGAACGCTCAGAACTACTCGGAAATGGTTTTAGAATATAAATAGCTCATCCAAAAACCAGTGCAATGAGCCATTTTTATGCTAGACTGAGCGTTTTAGCACGAGAGGCATTTGAATGACCGCCTGTTCAAGATTTAAAGAAAGGTACCTTGATACCGCGAAGAAACAAAATGTCAACTTAATATGACCGAAAATAACGTATTACCATGTCGTGACTTATTGCTGCATTTTCCTTTGCTTAAAATAATTGCAGTATCTGAATAACAAACTTTTTCTACTGACCTGATGATGTTGCACAGATATTCTGTCTTATTTAAATGACGTTATTTCATCATCAGATGTGACTCCGTGCTGTACAATCAATTTCTACATCGAAGTGCGAGCCTATGTTAAATATTCTTGGCAAAATGCTGTTTATGACAGTGACATACCAAAATCATTGTTTGAAAATTAACTACTGCGCGTTTGATATTGGACTGCTTGAACGCAAAAATGATTTTGCAAGTAAAAAGGGGGTTAGTCAGATGCACATATTGCTCTGTTCCACTAAGCTTTGACGACCACTGAAATCCCACACCTGCACTTTGAAGACTGAATAACAGTGGAACACTACCAGGTAAATAGAAAAACTTTCTTGTGCAGATAGCGTAATTATTTTAACTGTAATTAGTCACAACATTATAATATGTGTGGTTTTGGTCATATCATATGGATTTTTGTTTTTTTGCGTTATCAAATTTTCGTCCTAGACCTTGTGTGCGGTATCACTCACATGTTTCACCTCGCAAAACACACAGTTTTGATTACGAATGGCACCACATACCACTGTTTTTGGGACCAGCGATTGATATTCGAAGCGCACATTCGTGCGGATTTGTGCGTTCGAGGCCAAGCATTTCCCTTGTTAATCTTTTCCGGTTTTAATGTTTACGGGTCTGCACGTATTTGATAGGAGGATACCTCACTTTCGAGGATTGAGCGATTGCTTTGCTGGACGTGGTGCCTAATAAAATTGACAGAACTGCTATCTCTAATTCAAATCAGTCGATTACATTTATTTCTGTGGGAACTTGAAGTATGATGCTTCCGTGTGACTCTCTACCTGTTTATTATCAACAATTATAATGTTTTGTCACTACAGAGATTATCGGAGTATGTTGCTACGAAGCACTCGGAGGCAGTGTATTGACTGCTAGCGATGTACGGTTTCCACTACACTGGTCGGATCGTGGAATTTTTTTTTTCTGCATGTACTTAGATAGCTACACAGCGTTAATCATTGGTTTTGGACCTCTGACAAGTTTAAACCCTTCTTGCGTCTCAGAGAGAAGCTGGTGACGGCTGCTAACTAGGAGACCAAATGGGTGTTGGAATTTAGTATTTTTTACGTTTATGGTACATGAAGAACAGAACTTGGAAATTTTGGAGGTTTGTGGTGAGGTCTTATGGGACCAAACTCCTGAGGTCATCACTTACGCTATGGACAACACACACACCCATGTAGGAGGGAGGACTCGAAACTCCGACGGGGGGAGCCGCACGGACCGTGCAAGGCGCCCTAGACCGCTCGGCTACCCCGCGCGGCAAAACTCAAATATCAATCACAAAAAGCGATCGGCTACCCCGCGCGGCAAAACTCAAATATCAATCACAAAAAGCGATTAGATGCAAATTTCAAAAATTTTCGACAAAATCGACTTAGAAATTTTCCGGATGACTGTAATATCGTAAACATATTTCCTTTTTTTGTTTTCTTACGTGAACCATGGACCTTGCCGTTGGTGGGGAGGCTTGCGTGCCTCAGCGATACAGATAGCCGTACCGTAGGTACAACCACAACGGAGGGGTATCTGTTGAGAGGCCAGACAAACGTGTGGTTCCTGAAGAGGGGCAGCAGCCTTTTCAGTAGTTGCAAGGGCAACAGTCTGGATGATTGACTGATCTGGCCTTGTAACAATAACCAAAACGGCCTTGCTGTGCTGGTACTGCGAACGGCTGAAAGCAAGGGGAAACTACGGCCGTAATTTTTCCCGAGGGCATGCAGCTTTACTGTATGATTAAATGATGATGGCGTCCTCTTGGGTAAAATATTCCGGAGGCAAAATAGTCCCCCATTCGGATCTCCGGGCGGGGACTACTCAAGAGGATGTCGTTATCAGGAGAAAGAAAACTGGCGTTCTACGGATCGGAGCGTGGAATGTCAGATCCCTTAATCGGGCAGGTAGGTTAGAAAATTTAAAAAGGGAAATGGATAGGTTAAAGTTAGATATAGTGGGAATTAGTGAAGTTCGGTGGCAGGAGGAACAAGACTTCTGGTCAGGTGACTACAGGGTTATAAACACAAAGTCAAATAGGGGTAATGCAGGAGTAGGTTTAATAATGAATAGGAAAATAGGAATGCGGGTAAGCTACTACAAACAGCATAGTGAACGCATTATTGTGGCCAAGATAGATACGAAGCCCACACCTACTACAGTAGTACAAGTTTATATGCCAACTAGCTCTGCAGATGACGAAGAGATTGAAGAAATGTATGATGAAATAAAAGCAATTATTCAGATAGTGAAGGGAGACGAAAATTTAATAGTCATGGGTGACTGGAATTCGAGTGTAGGAAAAGGGAGAGAAGGAAACGTAGTAGGTGAATATGGATTGGGGCTAAGAAATGAAAGAGGAAGCCGCCTGATAGAATTTTGCACAGAGCACAACTTAATCATAGCTAACACTTGGTTTAAGAATCATGATAGAAGGTTGTATACATGGAAGAACCCTGGAGATACTAAAAGGTATCAGATAGATTATATAATGGTAAGACAGAGATTTAGGAACCAGGTTTTAAATTGTAAGACATTTCCAGGGGCAGATGTGGACTCTGACCACAATCTATTGGTTATGACCTGTAGATTAAAACTGAAGAAACTGCAAAAAGGTGGGAATTTAAGGAGATGGGACCTGGATAAACTGAAAGAACCAGAGGTTGTACAGAGTTTCAGGGAGAGCATAAGGGAACAATTGAAAGGAATGGGGGAAAGAAATACAGTAGAAGAAGAATGGGTAGCTCTGAGGGATGAAGTAGTAAAGGCAGCAGAGGATCAAGTAGGTAAAAAGAAGAGGGTTAGTAGAAATCCTTGGGTAACAGAAGAAATATTGAATTTAATTGATGAAAGGAGAAAATATAAAAATGCAGTAAATGAAGCAGGCAGAAAGGAATACAAACGTCTCAAAAATGAGATCGACAGGAAGTGCAAAATGGCTAAGCAGGGATGGCTAGAGGACAAATGTAAGGATGTAGAGGCTTATCTCACTAGGGGTAAGATAGATACTGCCTACAGGAAAATTAAAGAGACCTTTGGAGATAAGAGAACCACATGTATGAACATCAAGAGCTCAGATGGAAACCCAGTTCTAAGCAAAGAAGGGAAAGCAGAAAGGTGGAAGGAGTATATAGAGGGTCTATACAAGAGCGATGCACTTGAGGACAATATTATGGAAATGGAAGAGGATGTAGATGAAGATGAAATGGGAGATACGATACTGCGTGAAGAGTTTGACAGAGCACTGAAAGACCTGAGTCGAAACAAGGCCCCCGGAGTAGACAACATTCCATTGGAACTACTGACGGCCTTGGGAGAGCCAGTCCTGACAAAACTCTACCACCTGGTGAGCAAGATGTATGAAACAGGGGAAATACCCTCAGACTTCAAGAAGAATATCATAATTCCAATCCCAAAGAAAGCAGGTGTTGACAGATGTGAAAATTACCGAACAATCAGTTTAATAAGCCACAGCTGCAAAATACTAACACGAATTCTTTACAGACGAATGGAAAAAGTAGTAGAAGCCGACCTCGGGGAAGATCAGTTTGGATTCCGTAGAAATATTGGAACACGTGAGGCAATACTGACCTTACGACTTATCTTGGAAGAAAGATTAAGGAAAGGCAAACCTACATTTCTAGCATTTGTAGACTTAGAGAAAGCTTTTGATAATGTTGACTGGAATACTCTCTTTCAAATTCTAAAGGTGGCAGGGGTAAAATACAGGGAGCGAAAGGCTATTTACAACTTGTACAGAAACCAGATGGCAGTTATAAGAGTTGAGGGACATGAAAGGGAAGCAGTGGTTGGGAAGGGAGTAAGACAGGGTTGTAGCCTCTCCCCGATGTTATTCAATCTCTATATTGAGCAAGCAGTAAAGGAAACAAAAGAAAAATTTGGAGTAGGTATTAAAATCCATGGAGAAGAAATAAAAACTTTGAGGTTCGCCGATGACATTGTAATTCTTTCAGAGACAGCAAAGGACTTGGAAGAGCAGTTGAACGGAATGGATGGTGTCTTGAAGGGAGGATATAAGATGAACATCAACAAAAGCAAAACGAGGATAATGGAATGTAGTCGAATTAAGTCGGGTGATGCTGAGGGTATTAGATTAGGAAATGAGACACTTAAAGTAGTAAAGGAGTTTTGCTATTTGGGGAGCAAAATAACTGATGATGGACGAAGTAGAGAGGATATAAAATGTAGACTGGCAATGGCAAGGAAAGCGTTTCTGAAGAAGAGAAATTTGTTAACATCGAGTATAGATTTAAGTGTCAGGAAGTCATTTCTGAAAGTATTCGTATGGAGTGTAGCCATGTATGGAAGTGAAACATGGACGGTAAATAGTTTGGACAAGAAGAGAATAGAAGCTTTTGAAATTTGGTGCTACAGAAGAATGCTGAAGATTAGATTGGTAGATCACATAACTAATGAGGAAGTATTGAATAGGATTGGGGAGAAGAGAAGTTTGTGGCACAACTTGACGAGAAGAAGGGATCGGTTGGTAGGACATGTTCTGAGGCATCAAGGGATCACCAATTTAGCATTGGAGGGCAGCGTGGAGGGTAAAAATCGTAGAGGGAGACCAAGAGATGAATACACTAAGCAGATTCAGAAGGATGTAGGTTGCAGTAGGTACTGGGAGATGAAGAAGCTTGCACAGGATAGAGTAGCATGGAGAGCTGCATCAAACCAGTCTCAGGACTGAAGACCACAACAACAACAACGTGATGTTCAACTCTGTCGTAGACTGCACGCTTGCCATGCAAGTAGTCTGGGTTCGATTCTCAGTACGGGTGAATTTTTGAACAAACGTGCATGTTTTACGTGCATTTCCATGAATAGTAAAACAAAGATGAAGTTTTTATTACTATCTTCAAAAGATCGGTAATTAAGAATTAATATCTGCAATGAAAACAATATTTTGTGTGTGATATATAATTAGAAATAAGGAGACGTCCATTTTCATGAAAATGACAAACATGTGTTAATTAGCATATACTGTATTAAATTTCTATTATATTTAAATTACGTAGATATTCGAACTGAACGAAGAAAAAAACCAAAAAAATAATGGTCAAAACGAGACTCGAAACGCGTTTGCCACTCTCGAGGGCTACCCTACCGATCTGTTTCCATCTTTACATATTTTACACTTCAAGGAAATGCTAATTGAACATGCATATTTGTTAAGGAAGTAGTATTGCCTGGGAACTGAACCGTGTGTACCCACACCGCAGGCGAGCACACAACCACAGAGCTACAATACCTGTTGAAACATTTCCCAAGGAACGTACCATCGCAGTTCTGAATAACACAGGCCTTGCAACATTGTATTTACCCGCCGACACCGCGAAAGCGACTTTCAGTAAAAAGTCTTTCTCTACGGGAACATACGAGTACAGATTGTAGACTCATGGTTGACGACTTACGGAAGTTTGGGCCTAGCCGTTAGTCGTGCTCGGGAAGCCTAATATTAAGGCGACCGCTCGCGATAATAGGGAAATACGGGTTCGAGGCCTGGTCCGGCACAAATTTTAATTGTTGTCATTCCATTACACAGCTGATGGTTGTCCATATTCGCAACTGCGAATACATTTCATATATTTCGGTTGCAGTTGCCGCAGTGCCTGCATGTCCGAAGGAGCATTTCATCGTATTTCTGAACACAGGCATTGCAGAATCGCATCGTAGGAAATGTACGAGGGGTGTTTGAAAAGTCCGTGCAAAAATAAAAACTACTTACGTGTTTGGGGTAAACCTTTTTTGTTTTTCGACATAGTCTCCTTTTAGACTTGCACACTTCGTCCAGCGTTGTTCTAATTTCTTGGACCCTTCCGAATAATAGAAATGTCCAAGTCTGCAGAATAGCTATTAGTTGCTGCAATCACCACCTGATTTGAATAAAATCGTTGTCCCACCAGCGATTGCTTCAAATTGGGGAAAAAATAGTAGTTAGAGGGAGCCACGTCTGGAGAATAGGGGGGATGTGAAACGAGTTGGAATCCTATTTCCATTAATTTTGCGACCACAACTGTTGAGGTGTGTGCTGGTGCATTGTCGTGATGGAAAAGGACTTTTTTGCGGTCCAGTCGCCGGCGTTTTTCTTGCAGCCCGGTTTACAGACGGTCCAGTAAAGATGAATAATATGCACCTGTAATTGTTTTACCCTTTTCCAGATAGTCGATGAGGATTATGCCTTGCGAATCCCAAAAGACAGTCGCCATAGCCTTTTCGACCGAAGGAATGGTCTTCGTCTTTTTTGGTGCACATTCTCCAACGGTTACCCATTGTTTAGCTTGTTATTTGGTCTCAGGAGTATAGTAATGTATCCATGTTTCATCCACAGTGACGAAACCACACTTGAAAGTCCTGTGGATTCTTCCTTAATAGCTGCAAACCATCCTTGTAACACTTCACACGATTTCGTTCTTTTGTCAAGCGTGAGCAGTCGCGGAACCCATTTTGCGTATAGCTTTCTCATGTCCAAATGTTTATGCAAAATAATATGTACCCGTCCATTCGAGATGCGCACAGCACTAGCAATCTCCCGCACCTGCCATCCATCAGCATATCATGGATTTTATCAATGATTTCTGGAGTCGTAACCTCCACAGGGCGACCAGAACGTTCAGCATCACTTGTGCCCATATGGCCACTCTGAAAATTTTGAAAACACTTATAAACTGTTCTAATCGGAGGTGCAGAGTCACCGTAATGTTTATCAAGCTTCTCTTTAGTCTCCCGAGGTGTTTTGCCTTTCATAAAGTAATGATTAAGCACCACACGAAGTTCTTTTTCGTCCATTTTTTGACAATCACTAGACTTCCTTGATTCACACGAATGCCAAACACAAGGAAGTAGACCAATATGGCTGAAACTTGGTGTGCGTTCTTTCCAAAGATGCTGCTAACCGAACATGACCTCGATACGCGCCGGTGGTGCCATCTCTCGGACTTTGCACGGACTTCTCAAACGCCCCTCGTAATGGCCTGCCACCCAACTGGATGGCAGCAGACTCATGACGGAGTAATACGGCATATCTACCTTCCATAGTATTTACATGGTAAGCTACAGCTCCTAGACGTCAACTTCATGGGGCCATTAAAAACGGTTTACGCACGATAAATTGATTTCTGGACTGACAACTATCCATTTCAAACTGTGACTACGGCTGATGTTGGGGAAATATTTGAGAAGGCGTATGTGCGAGCCGCAGATATGCAAACACCTATAAATGGTTTCAAGAAATACGGACGAATTTCATTTGTCCCAAGCGTTTTTGATGAAGCAGATTTTCTCAAAAAAAATGGTTCAAATGGCTCTGAGCACTATGGGACTTAACTGCTACGGTCATCAGTCCCCTAGAACTTAGAACTACTTAAACCTAACTAACCTAAGGACAGCACACAACACCCAGCCATCACGAGGCAGAGAAAATCCCTGACCCCGCCGGGAATCGAACCCGGGAACCCGGGCGTGGGAAGCGAGAACGCTACCGCACGACCACGAGATGCGGGCAGATTTTCTCCCACAGGAAACCAGTGCAGAAGAAAAAATAAATGAAGACGACTGCTGCGAAGATGTAGGAAATTATTCTGCAGCCACTGTTTCACCATTTCAAACGCGCCCACTGCCAGTCTTCTACAAGTGGAAGATAAAGGGGAAAGCTAGAAGTGTTGACATCCTCACCATATCAGAAAGAAAATAGTTCAAATGGCTCTGAGCAGTATGGGACTCAACTGCTAAGGTCATTAGTCCCCTAGAACTTAGAACTAGTTAAACCTAATTAACCTAAGGACATCACAAACATCCATGCCCGAGGCAGGATTCGAACCTGCGACCGTAGCGGTCTTGCGGTTCCAGACTGCAGCGCCTTTAACTGCACGGCCACTTCGGCCGGTTATCAGAAAGAGCTTGCAGCGAAAGCTCCTAGCTCAAGACAAGCTAAAATGCAAAAAGGGCAATTATGAGAAACTTCAAAAAGGGGAAAACGTCAAAGCACCCAGAAGAACACATAAGTGGCTGAAACGAGCAAGCGGCAAAGAATATCGAGATGTGAGATACCATCTGCCTAAGATTCTGAAAGATCTGTTTCCCTTGGCCAAACAGATGATGAAGACCGCGGAGATGAGGAATGCGTCCATTAGCCTGACCCATACTGGGAAGATAAATCTAGAGATGACAGGATAAAGTGTTTGAAATGTTTGCGTTGGGTACATAAACTCTGTGCTGGGGCTGAGAACATGGCTGGAAGATGTACAAATGTGAAAACTGCAAATGATAGCAGCTATGTACTTATAAGAGTATCGTTATTGTAATCAGATTGGAAATCTCCACATTAATTTTTTCACTTCTTTGTGATAAAACAAAATTCTTACAGGAATGGAATCGTGAATTTTCCTTATGAAATAACCCTATCCCAGAAAACTTGTGCACCCTTTTTGTACACTCTCCAAAATGCACAAGTTTCTCTGACATAAATTATGTAATGTGCTGACTTTCGCTATAAAATGTTATATACGAGTAAAACGAAAATCTAATACGTGTTACATACGTAAGTCGTTTTCGGGAACATTCAGCTGATTTTTAATCAACCATATCCTTAGATTTCCGTAGCTATTCGAAAATAGGATACCTTACCCTACTTCATAGTAGAATTAAACTACTTTAATTTATATTAGTATTAACGTAAAAGACTTTTTTCTTTCCTTACAATTTTTGTTTGAATGTATATTAATGTCCTAGCAACCATACTCGAATCCACTATTATTTCCACAATTCTTTCTGCCACCTTAACAAAATAAAAGAAATGTAATTATTATGAAATTTAAACGACTAAGAATTCTGTGTAATATATCTCATCTTAAACTGCTCATAGTTTTTGCGAGTGTGTAGTATTTCGGCAGTTATGGAGAAACTAATGTTCTGATTAATACTTCAGAAGTATAATTCAGCTGATGCGTTTGGGTTACATTTGTAGACTATGTGTAAAACGTGATCCTTCGTCCTCCAGTATCTGCTGAATAAAAGTTATTTTTCAAAATAATTGTTTAGCTGAATTTTAATGTTGCACCAGAGATTCCTTTGTTAATACGTGATACAATTTTCGAATTAGCCAAATGAGTAGCACCACCATGAAACCTGCTATCTAGTTACGATCATTAGTTGCTATAGAACCTCAGTTCATGACGGCAAAGGATGGGGTGATGAATTTAACGGGTACGTACAAAAAATGGAATTCACATGATTTAAGGGGACCACACCCTGCTTATCTAACCCATGTTAATTTAGGCAAGTATTTGACCCATTTCTGAAAGAAACTATTTGATGCAGGACCTTAATATTTTTACTGTATGTTACTTGATGCTAATAGAGTCAACTATACTAAATTCTACTTTATCCATTTTATAGTTTTTAAGAAATATTTTTTGTGAACTTCCTAATGGGGAAATATTAATGAATATAGTACCAAAGGTGGCTTTTTGTGTTGCGCAGAGTCTATGAAAATTTCATTCATGTATCTATGGTAGTTTCTGATATAATAGGGCATATGTACTGAAAATTTTAGTTTGCGGGAAATTGACTTTAAAGAAAAAACTTTTGAAATTTTTTACTTACAGTTAATTAAAACTATCCTGCTGCATATGATGGCCCTTGTTTGGCCTCTAACAGGTCTTCCAGCTTCTTTTTCACCTTCCTGGTTGTTTGTCTTGCTTTCTTGACCATATTAGATGCAGACCTGTCTGCATCGGCTATCCTCATTTTATCGCAATGTTGCAGCCCAGTGACTAGGATTAGTCCCCAGCGTTTTCAGTAACTAACACTTTCCAATATTACCACAACTGAATGTAATAACAGCATCATGAACTCCTAGTTTCATTGTATGCATGCCTACAAATATGGTTTTAGGAAGGCGGTTCCAAATTATGGTGTTGAAACATCCATTTGGATTCTGTGTCTGCCCATGTAGGCATTTCCTTAGAAGGTCAGGATGAGCAAAGTCTCTGAAAATAGGTTTAATTGCTTTAATAACAGCAGCAGGAAGAGGATGCTGGTAAGAATAAGATTCTCCAGTTGTCTGAGCCCTATTGTATTTGAATCACGAATTTTCTCCTGATGTACACAATCTCCGAGATGGCTTATCATCAGTAGAGGACTTATGGAAGAATATGGCCCAAACATCTCTCTTCATTGCCTCCAGATTTTCTTTATTTCTGCTAAATGCCTGCCCATAGTATACCTGCAAATTTTCTATAACAACTATTCGCAATCACACTTGAACAAAACTAACCACCTGTTTGAAAGCGTGTTGTTTACAAACAGTAGAAACAAAAGAATACCGCCCGTTGCATTCCAAGAATAGTCAACACACTCGGGAGTAAAAAAAAATCCCTAACGTGCAATGTAGGGGATATAAAGATCTAAAATATATGCAGAAAAGTGGGTGACAGAAAAATGGGCGTGGCACATAAACACATGTGGTAGGAAAATGCTCTTTAAATGCTCGAAAAAATCCTTTTCAGAGTACTTAAAGAAAACCTTAATCTATCGAAATATGATGAAAACTGATTTTTTTCTGCCTGAACCACGGTGTGGTCCTCTTAAATTTGGGTTAGGGCGAAAGAGTTTCTTGCTGGATGTTGTGATCTGCTTCGCTTCGATAATCTATCATGAAATTATATTACAGCTTGTAGTTTAAACTTTTCCTAGCGATGTATTAAATCTGTCTGTGACCCATACTACCATTTCCAAAATTATTGTAGGACAGTTCACTTATGAAAGTAGCCAGTGATTAACTTCGTATACAAGCTACGTTTTTTTTTCAGATTGTACTAAAGCGCCATATCCCGGTACAACATCAGCGCACTCGACTGAGATGTTAAGTGTATTAATCTCACGTTCACATGGATGAATTTGGAACTCCTTGCCACCAGACATCCCAGATCCGTGCGTTTGCCACATAACACTCACTTTGACTGATGAGACACTGGTTTTGTTCATTCTTAGCACTGCAGATGCTTACATTGACGTTTTCGTATACCTCAGGACGTTTTCCACTGGGGCAGGAAGGTGATACACACCCGGATGTAAACCCATCTACCGAGGTAACGGACGCTGGTCTAGTATATCGGCCAATTTGCCGAAAGTTATTGCGTAGTTTCCCATAGCGGAAAAACCGTTGTCGTGGCCTGTCTTCTGCCTCAGGCTGCAAATGGTTAAGTCACGAATAAGTACCGAAAAAAGCTTAGGAGATTCGCAAGCAGATAACACACAGAACATTCCTGTTTCTTGACTGGAGCGGTGTTGAGGGCCACAGATGTAAAACGAGGCAAAGAGTTCGGCGAGCTAATCTCCATTAGGAGAAGCCGTTGAAGCAGAGGATACGCTAAACTAAATTAACAGTATAGATAATCACATGCAGTAGACAGTTCAATAAATGTACGGTGTTAGGGGTGGCAACAAACCAATTTCACTCTTGATTTTCACTATGCTCTAAGGAATATTTTGCTTGCAATTAAAGTAAAGCATGGAGCTAGATTTTTTAAAGCTTTCGGAATTTAGAAAACGGACGAAAAAGTAGATAAGAGGCTCATACTCGTTTCTGAGTATTAACTGCAAAATTAAAGAGAGATTCTTCTCTAGAAAAGTAAAATTGCTTTCAGCTTTGTCCAGAGCCGCTTATGTTGTCTCAAATAACGAAGCATTCTTATTTTCCAGCTTAAAGCTTTGCATAACAAAAGTGATAACAATGGCGATTCACTGTTACCGATTCGCTCGCTCTGGGTTGTTATTACTGCCGCGACTCAATTAAAGCAACTTTTAACTCATAATTACCTCTTCATAATACAATAATTGAACCAAAACTGGCAGGATGATTTATACACGCACCATGAAGCGTAGGAGCTGTGGATTTTAGAAGAGATAATTTCGTATGTGTATCTTAGCTAATAAAATATTGGTTCGATTTATGAGAAAATTGTGTATCTGTAAGCTGTTGTTACCTCCGTGATATTTTCCAAGAAACGCAATCAAGTTTTATGCAAAAAAGAGATTGTAGGTTGGAAGGAAGGTAGATATCAATAAAAAAAATGCTACTCCCATGCTACGTCTTTTCCCACCCATAGGAATCTACGCCCTTATGCAATCTTAAAAGGAAAAACAGGAGATAAAGCCTTCGAAAGTATGGCATCTGTAGGGGTTTATTAGGACCTAGGGTCCGCAGAACACGATTGCTACGATTCCTTACAAGGCTTATACCGTAGCGTTGTATGTGATAGGTGAAAAATTGGTTGTCGGAGTTACGTTTGGTTATATACATTTTGGAAGCGCTCCGAGTTAAATTTAAGATAACTTTGTCTCGTCCGTTAGCCGTCGGCCCGACCTAACAAAAGACGAAACAACAAACTGGTGCTATCAATGTGTACGATGGTATGTCTGACATTGGATAAATTGACCTGAAAAACAATAACAAGCTTGAAGATGATGTGATCCAGATTTTAGAAAGTGTAGTACTTCAGGCGTTGAGAACAGGAAAGAATGGTAAATCATCAGGCAACATCAATCAGGAGTGTCTGAAATATGGTGGTGACAAAACACAGCTCTTCAACAAAATGATGCATGGAGATCCAGTACCCAACGAGATGAAGCTAGGTTACATTAATACCATATTTAGGAAAGGGGATCGCAAAATTTGTTCAGACTATCGAGGAATTTGTGTTACAGACACATTAATGAGAATTTTCGCGAAAGTAATTAAAAACAAACTGGAAAAAAATTTTAGAACTCAAGAAGAACAGTGTGGATTCACGGCTGGGAGATCATGTGTAGATCATATTTTCACATTACGACAGATTTTGGAGAAACATAGGGAAAAATAAAAAAAAATAGGATTAATTTTCATAGATCTAGAAAAAGCGTATGATACTGTTCCAAGAAAATTACTTTGGAGAGCACTACATATGGCAAACATAAACCCTAACTTGATTAAAATAATACAACAGATATATAAGTGCCAAGTGAAAGTTGGTAATAAACTTTCACAGAAATTTAGAACAAGCAAAGGCCTTTTACAGGGCTGTCCCATGTGACCATCATTATTTAAAACATATATAGATATTAGCCTTAGAACATGGTCTCGTAAATGTAATAGTATGGGATTAGAAATAAGAGATGGAGTTTACCTACATCATTTATTGTTTGCTGATGATCAAGTAGTCGTAGCACAAGATGGAGAGGATGCTAACTATATGTGCAATCAACTAGCAGTAGCATACAAAACTTGGGGTTTGAAGATTTATTACCAAAAAACAGAATACTTGACTAATGATTCAGATGAGCTATACATTGAAGGAAAGAAAATCAAAAACATAAACACTTTCTGTTATTTTGGATCCATTCTAGAAATCTAGGGAAAATCAGAGTCAGAAATCAATAAAAGAATTAGTAGCGGACGGAAGGTCAATGGGATACTTAACTCATTACGGAGCAGGAATGTAATGAGCAGAACTAAAAAAAATTAATATAGAAATGCGTATTGGAGAGTGTGGTTCTGTATGGAACGGAGACCTGGACAATTAACCTGAAGTAAAAAATTACAATCTCTAGAGATGGATTTCTGGTGAAGATCGGCAAGAATCTCCAGGAAAGAAAAGATAAGGAACATCGAAATAATAAGGAGAATGGAAATAAAAGAAAGAATATATGACGTAATGGATAGGAAGAAATTACAGTGGTACGGGCATGTACGACGAATGGAGAAAACCAGAAGACCAAAATTGATACTGGAGTGGGAACCGGAGGGGGGAAGAAGAGGAGGACGACCTGTGACCACCTGGCTCCAGAATGTACAGCACACAATGAGGAGAATGGGCGCAGAGGAAGAGGACACACAAGATCGAAACACCTGGAGGAATATTTTGAAAATCTAGTTTAAGAACGTTTCTTCTTTGTATTGTAATTTCCGAGTAAATTATTATGTTGGTGATAAGCCTCTGTAATGAGGAAACGCTATATATAACAGCAACGTTTACAAGACAAGGGCCATTCCGTTAGAAAAATAGCTCATTCGGTAGGTAAACCTTTGACTGATAGTTTTAGTTGCTCTAGCTTTCCCAGCCCCTATCCACTGAAGGTCTCCGCCCTAGAACTGAACCAGTTGACAATAGGTGTCATGAGTTCTTGGTTATCCCCAAACCGTTATCGACGAGGCGAACTCATCAAATGCAGGAAAGGGTTGTAGTAAATGGGGGTGAGGTCAGGGCTACAGGAAAGGAGGTGAAAAACTTCCCAATAAAAAATGCTTAATCTCGCCATTTGCAATGGCAGCGGTGCTTGGGCAGGCATTGTCAAGGAGGCTGTCTGTCTCACACCGCACACAGTTTGCTTTTCGGTGACAGTCGAGGATCAGGAAATTCATGAGACTGGATAAATCGGTTTAAATGGTCGCAGGAAAGGCAAGAGCATATCGTCTCGAACAAGTTCATGACTAATACTACACTGTAGTTTTCGAACCAATTTTCTAAGAAAACTGGGGAGCAAAAAGAATTTTTCTTTTATATAGATCCGCTGCAGCATTCGAATTGTCAATAAATAAACAAAAAATGCAGGAAGTGATTGACGATAAACATGCAAAAATAAAACTGACTTGCGAGAAGTGAAAGTTCGAAATTTATGCTAGCAAAGTAAGTAAAGAAAGAGATATGTTGTGTCTAGACAAGACAGTCTAGACACAGGGTGAGGTTACCGATAGGGCACGCGTCAACTCACACCGACTGGCGTGAAGTCTGGAACAGGATAAGTATGAATGCACTAAAGAAAAGGACGTATATAAATTAATACTCAACTTTACTTTATCCTTGTGGTACATCACTATTGGTTATACAAGCACTGTAAGGCTAATGGCGCCTTGCTAGGTCGTAGTCATGGACTTAGCTGAAGGCTATTCTAACGGTCTCTCGGCAAATGAGAGAAAGGCTTCGTCAGTGTAGTCGCTAGCAAAGTCGTCGTACAACTGGGGCGAGTGCTAGTCCGTCTTTCTAGACCTGCCATGTGGTGGCGCTAGGTCTGCAAGTACTGACAGTGGCGACACGCGGGTCCGACATGTACTAATGGACCGCGGCCGATTTAAAGCTACCACCTAGCAAGTGTGGTGTCTGGCGGTGACACCACAAGATATATGTTTGCTGTTTTTTTTAATCTTCATCCACCTTACTAACTCATCCTCATCATGAATGGAATAATGTACAGTCAGTTTCACAAGAAAGTGTGCGCCATTATCTGTATGAAATAAAAGACACTATCATAAACATATGTTTACGTGAAAATACATGTTATTACTAACTGCACAATTACATAATAGTTAATCCAATCGCCGCCATTATCTATTATAGCTCGGCACCTTTTTGGCTTGTTTTTTCACGAGATTTCCTGCATATTCTCTCGGCAATGATCTCCATACCGTCCTGATTTCATATGGCAGCTGCTTCAAAGTACGTACTGGCTTTTCTTTAAGCTTTATCTTAATATGCGACCAAACACTTGCGATCGAATTTGCACCCGCAGACATTGCGGCCAATCCATCTTGGACACCCAATTGTCTGGTTTCCACGCTGTACTGAGACGGTACGATGTTTCGGATCATTATCCTCTCGAAGCACCCAGTTTGTCTCGTTCGAGCCAAATAGCTTCCTAACGTACCTCAGAAGGCATTTTTGATACATTTTTCTCATTTTTTCGGCGTTTAAATTGGCTGTCAATAAACCACGTCGCGGACGTTAGCCCTTTCTCCGGTAAATTATCCACGTTTCCAACCTATGAAATAATTTGATCTACTTCGCAACGAATGTCTTTGACTTTCTAAGATTTCTAGGAGCAGCTCCATATTAAAGCTTTGGTCCCTTTGGATGATTTACAAGGAACACTGCCCCGTGACGCTTCAGGCATTTTGCACTTATTTTAAACTGAAACCGACAAAACAAAACGTTCAACTTCCACTCTGTTTAGCTATATACTGTAAAAGCTCAATGATGCCAGATTCGAGGCCACTACCACAGGCTTCGTTGTGGATGTTGCATTAAAATTATGGCGTACACGTTCTTGTGGATCTGACTGTGTGAAAGAGTCCAGAAATTCCTTTTATTTGAACATACGTTGTCAGTCACGGAGCCGTGGCAACAGCAGTCAGCTCCACTCAGCCTCAATGCGTTCTATGCTACCCGTCCCTGAGAAGTAGAATTACGAATACAACAGCTAAATGGTGTTTTCTAGACAAAGTAGGATAACCCAGCCACACTCTAAAGGTGCGTTTAGATGGGCCATATTTTCGTCTGTATTTGGCGGCAATAGAGTTGCCATCAACATTGCTACAATATGGCTGCAATAGACGCCAATTCAGTGGTATGACTGGGCAACATTGCTGGGATGGCAGACTGCTGCAGGTAGTTGCCGGGGTATTGCCGCGGGGTTGTCGGTGTTGTCCTCCAAGGATAGAGAATATTTCGCATCGCAAGGCAACATCAATCTGTGGCCTTTTCTGTAAATGCTTCGATCTCGCTCTCGCCTTTGTTTTCTGCTTCTCTCACTGACAGCGCTGCAGTCACGTGTCTGAGCGGAAACAATATAGTTTCGCTTTTGTTCGAAAGTTTGCGCGAGTACATATGGCCACATGTGTCGTAGTTGTTTGCTTGTCATAAGCATGTTGTGTGCAGCAAAAGAGAAGTGAAGAAAAAAAGGGTTCTGAATTTTATACATGCCTTTCGTCCACGATGTCGAATTACTGTTCACAAAATCGTAATCTTCGAACCTAGGCCAAATACGAAGCAAAAAAGCTGCGTAGGAAGAATGGAAGCACACTTTTCTCTTCATCTGCATGGTTTGCACTTGATATCACGATTTTTATACTAGCTCGGGACTTACCTGAAGCAGGAATTGATAGCGTAAACAGCGGTGTGTGCTGGTGGACAAAAATAAAATAAAAGTAAAAATTGTATTCTTATTTGGAAGTTCCTTTATCGAAATCTCTCAGTCCTTTCGGCAAATCGTTGCATATTTCTGGTAATGTGAGCTTTATTGACGACTAGTGAAATCTGAAGAGGCACCTTGAACTTTCGAACGAATCACACGTAGCTAGAAACAAAAGGTGATCGCCAAGTGGGTTGTAACTGGTATACACTCTCTGGTATTTGTTACGGTTTTAGCAATTCTCGGACAAATTGCTTGTACGAGATATTCGAAAACTTGTTTTGACAGTCTCATAAAATCCTGGAACAGTTATCTATCCGGAATCACTTCCCTAGTTAAATTTTCTGAAGTATTCCAGTTGTTTAAAAAAGAACGCGTCTACAAAGCTAGATTTCTCTCTTTCTTCCTAATACTATTCCTTATGTGACCGAAAAGCAGTAGAGCCACACTCACCTCCATTAGCTTGCGTTCGTCCATTTTGTGGTAATAATGGCCCCTTATAAACACTTCTGACCCAAAATTATATTGCCGCAAACAATGGCAGGGAACAATCGCCAGCAATGTTGTAGTACACTTGGTTGCAATCCGTGAACCGCAATGTTGCAGGACAACATCGTCGGCAGTATGGAATTTTCATAGGCCACGTCAACGTACCTTAAAATCGCCAGCCTAAAAGAGCAGTTGAATGGAATGGACAGTGTCTTGAAAGGAGGATATAAGATGAACATCAACAAAAGCAAAACGAGGATAATGGAATGTAGTCGAATTAAGTCTGGTGATGCTGAGGAAATTAGATTAGGAAATGAGACACTTAAAGTAGTAAAGGAGTTCTGCTATTTGGGGAGCAAAATAACTGATGATGGTCGAAGTAGAGAGGATATAAAATGTAGACTGGCAATGGCAATGAAAGCGTCCCTGAAGAAGAGAAATTTGTTAACATCGAGTATAGATTTAAGTGCCAGGAAGTCGTTTCTGAAAGTATTTGTATGGAGTGCAGCCATGTATGGAAGTGAAACATGGACGATAAATAGTTTGGACAAGAAGAGAATAGAAGCTTTCGAAATGTGGTGCTACAGAAGAATGCTGAAGATTAGATGGGTAGATCACATAACTGATGAGGAAGTATTGAATAGGATTGGGGAGAAGTTTGTGGCACAACTTGACCAGAAGAAGGGATCGGTTGGTAGGACATGTTCTGAGGCATCAAGGGATCACCAATTTAGTATTGGAGGGCAGCGTGGAGGGTAAAAATCGTAGAGGGAGACCAAGAGATGAATACACTAAGCAGACTCAGAATGATGTAGGTTGCAGTAGGTACTGGGAGATGAAGCAGCTTGCACAGGATAGAGTAGCATGGAGAGCTGCATCAAACCAGTCTCAGGACTGAAGACCATAACAACAACAACAAAAGCTTCCACTAGATTCCGGACATCGACAAAATTTTTATACATCTCACTCGTCTTTTCTTTGGCTTAAGTACAAAGAAGGCATTTTTTCCACTCGTCAAAATATGAAATGATCTCAGTTGAGATGTGCCGTGCAGTTATTTGCACGCCACAGGCATGACAGAACGGTTGGGCTCTTCCCGCCGAAGTACGGAGCTGCGCGTTAAGACGTGTTCACATGGGACGTATAAGCGAACGCGTACGTGTAAGTAGACGATCTGTGTGACGTCATAACATAGAATTTCACGTTGCGGAGAATTCCCAAGCGTCAAAGGAAGAATAAGACCTACCAGATTTTGCAGAGTGAAGAGGCATGTGCCTAATGAGATGCCAGATCACTTTCTACGTCACAGACAGAACTAAAGAGGCACCATAAAGGATTACGTCATTTGTAGTTGACGTCTCCGTTTGGCCGTTTTTTTTTTGTAACTGGTGTGCTATGAGTATGTGCTGTTTCAAAGAACTTTGTAATCCCCTTCCTCTTATCTGCAGGGTGTCACAGGAGGAGTGTGATGTGCTATGAGTGTGTGCTCTTTCAAAGAACTTTGTCATCCCCTTACTCTTATCTGCAGGGTGTTACTGGAGGAGTGGTCAGTATTCAAAATATGACAGGAACGACCATTCGGAGCAAATAAGCCTAGTAAACATGGGCTCTGAAATGCAAAAATCAAGAGCTACGAGCATTCGGTAAAAAATATTTCACCGTTCTCTCTTTTTTTGTAAAACCTAAATGGCATTTCATAATATCACTGCTTCTGTTCAGTAGCGCAACTTTTTATCATGTGAAATACGAAATACAAGAAACTTGAAACGAACTGCGAAATCTCGTAGAATAGATAGATAAAAATAAAAAATCATCGACTTACAATCCGTATTACCGTTATATTTTCTGTACTCTCTCTCTCTCTCTCTCTCTCTCTCTCTCTCTCTCTCTGTTTGTGTGTGTGTGTGTGTCAACATTCATATACAATGTTTTGAAAGGAATGACGTATCCCACAATCTGGAACTATCTTCTTATGAACAAATAAAAAAAATACTGAAATGCGAGGAAATCAGGCAGTAATGTAGGCAGCAACTTTGCAATTTGTTGGTCCAGCTTCCCAGGCACAACCGAACGGAACACACTTTTATATCGACATAGTATCGAATATTACGGAACATACTTTTACTAAATTGATAAGGAAGCCCCAAAATCTTTCAGAATGTTGAATAAATAATGTACTCGTAGAGTGGGACGTGAATCTGCAACCCTTGGGCACCTTACCTCACACCTCTGACCAGTATACTACAGTCAACAGACAGCAGTTTCACTCTGTGTCTTTGACTTACATTGTCCTCGAGGTTTTATTCACAGTTATGTCATTAACTGGCATTTAATTATGACAAATCGTACCAAAAATAAATCTTCAATAAGCAGATGCCTTGAATTGGCGTAGTTTCATAACACTCAGGCCGGCCGGTGTGGCCGTGCGGTTCTAGGCGCTTCAGTCTGGAGCCGCGTGACCGCTATGGTCGCAGGTTCGAATCCTGCCTCGGGCATGGTTGTGTGTGATGTCCTTAGGTTAGTTAGGCTTAAGTAGTTCTAAGTTCTAGGGGGCTGATGACCACAGATGTTAAGTCCCATAGTGCTCAGAGCCATTTGAACCAATCATAACACTCAAGTTATAAGAGAAAAACAATAGAATACGAAAATTCTTTGAAGCATTATTGTGAAGTTTCCAGTCATTTCCAAAAATGACGCGTGTTCGAGAGATACTCAGCGTGCTGGTTCTTTGAAAGAGAATATTTTTTTGAAAAATGAAACGCAAGTTGTAATATGGAAACCACCAAATATGGGCTTCAGCTCCAAACGACGTTATACGATATGGCGTCTCCGAAATTCTGCTTGTGTCGTAAATGTGAGCTTGCAGTCCATTGGCCATGTTCCTCTCCATTAAGCAAAAATCTTTCTCGCTTGCAAATGCTCCTCATAGTGAAATTTGACGTTGTGACGTCACAAAATTCGGGCAGTTCCTTGTTCGGTTCCGCGTTCCTATGAGGACGATTTAATGTTATGAGTTAGTACAGAAGATGATGATGATGTTTGGTTTGTGGGGCGCTCAATTGCGCGGTTATCAGCGCCCGTACGAAATCCCAATTTTGACACAGTCCATTTTTTTCTCCAAATCACTGTCACAAATGATGATGATAATGAAATGATGAGGACAACACAAACACCCAGTCCCCGGGCAGAGAAAATCCCCAACCCGGCCGGGAATCGAACCCGGGACTCTGTGATCCAAAGGCAGCAACGCTAGCCACTAGACCACGAACTGCAGACGAGTTAGTACAGGCTCGGCTCATAGTTTCCAAATTGGGGCAGGCTACGACATAGTACCACGACTCTTTATGAAGTTTACGCACTGTAACTCCTTTGGTTTTTATTATCAACTATTAAATAACACTAAAGTCTAATTCCGAGGTGAGATCTGTAGCTGCCGATGTCGTTTATACAGACACCTTATCACAACAAACCGCACTGGAAGTAAAGCGTTGTGGAGAGATCGTTAATGCGGTGTATGTTAGCTTCATTGCATGCATAATGGTTTTCGTGTTTTCAGTTCCAAACTTGAGACGTTGGTGTGTATTCAGTCTGTGACATTTATGATTTCACGCTAGAAACAATTAACGGTTCCCTCAAGTTACGGATCCATTGCTGTGAATGGCTGACAGAGGTAGACGGTGCGTGTGTCATTTTGATTTGAGTGTTTGCGAAGCTAACGTGCCGTATTTCCTGGTTTTCGTATTTATGCTTAGGTATTATGAAAATATGTAGTGTAAATGTAACACAGCATAAAGATCTCTCCAAGACGCTTCATTTGTGTTAAAATGTCGGGAAATGTGACGTCATTGCCTAACAACGTTATCTCACATTGTGCCGTTTCCTGGCTTTCGCTAAGCTCTGGTCGTTCGGAAGGATATAAAATTCTTAAGAAGTAAGGCACAAAAAGAAATTATTTACACCTGTTTCGCTCCCTTATTTCCTCTAATCATTCGTTAAAATTTCGCGAGATGGTGACGCTTACGTTCCCGTATTCTGTTGCAATCTAGCGAGACGTTTTCAAAATTAGCATACCCTTACTACATTGGTCTGAATTACCAATGTCAGACACAAGAAAGCCAACTTCAGCTCTACTAAAAGGGTGATATTAATATCGATTCATGATGCAGCAAAGCATAGTAGAGAGAAACATAGACTCGGTAGCGGAGAGCTACTGATTCCTTTTCGTTGTAAGGAACGGAACGCGGTAATCACGTGGAGGTTGGCAGCACACTCCTAAGACGTCGTGAAAACGTTCGTGAACTAGGAGCTGGTGGCGTCACAGAGCGGAATTCCACGTTCCACTACATTGCCGGGCGTGAAATGAAGAATCTGGCACTTCGGATTTTTGCCTCGTGGAGAGGAACGTGGCCAGTTAGGTGCGACATCGTTTTTACCACACAAGCAGATCTTTAGAGGCGCCGATTGTATGGTGTTAAGCATCGTATTTGGTGGTTTTTCTTTATCATAGAAAACGTAGTATGGATGAAACTGTTTCAAAGCATCAACAGGTTGAGGCTGTCTCGAGAACACTTCGTTTTAGGTACGATTTGTTATAATAAAATGACAGGAAACTACACATAGATGGATACAGGCTTCCTATAGTTGCTGTTTGCAATGTTATAATATGTGTGCTATGAAAGGCGCAATGATGATCTATGAAAAGCGTGTCATTTTAGTACAATTTGCATATTAAATATCAAATAATGACATTCGCAGGTACAGCCTTTACACTGCCTATATTTTACATGGAAAGGCGACTGCTCTATCGAAGCTGAAGCACAGTTCAACGTGCCGTGGACTGTAAGCCGAGAAGACAAGGGTACCAAGTTCGCGTCCACCTCCTAACTAACATTGTTTTCCACCTTTTGATTTCTAAGAGATTCTGGGTCTTTTTCATAAATTTAATAGAAGTATTACCTCAAAAGTCGATGTTATTTATTATAAAAATATATTTGCTACATTTTGTTACAAAGGCCAACGATGTCTCTCCAGAGGCTAGAAATATGTGTCAGAAAGCAAACACGAGTGAACCATGTATTTTGAAATATTATTGAGATTACATAAGTGACAATAGTCTGACACACAACTGTTAGCGTGGGAATGGCATGTGAATGTGTATTTTATCTAGGGCTTATGCTATTTGACCTGTACTGAACTTCTCTGACTGCGAGAGTGTAAATTTAATTTAGCTGTGAGATTGTAACCTGTCAATAACTTTAAACCAGACCAAAACAGCATGATTACGGTGGATAGATAATTTTTACTTTTTGGACTGTCTGACTACAACTGAATGAAACACAATTTTCGTGCCATACGCGTTTCGCCTTTATTCTGTGCAATGGCCTGGAATATGTACACATTTTTACTGTTTAGTTTACATTCTGGGCAACATGCTTATAGGTTATAAACAGTTCTGGTAGTTGGTTTTTTCTATGGTGTAGTAATATTTTGAACTGCACTTACAGGTTGAGTGGACGTTTTCAATATCTTGAACCGTTTATGAGATACGACGATTTTTACGACCACTTGATTCCCGAAGCGCAGGAATATCTCAAGAACGAAGGGAGATATAATTCCGGTCTCAACTTTAATACAATTTAGATATATTGGTTACGTTTCATACGCAAAAATGTATGGCCGTAAATTAACAATACGGAAAGTCTACGCAATGTCATTTTACCTCTCCAAATTCTTAAAAATTTCGTGCAGCCATGTACTCAATTTCGTGCAGCACAGTAACTATGACGAATAGCGAAAATAAATTCTGACCTTTATCGTTTGAAGATATCAAACTATAAGACGCAGAAGAATCAAATTTTTTCACCGAATGGTTTTCTTAAAATCGGATAATAAGTATTTCATAGCTGCTTTGCCGAGAAGACACGTTGCTGTCGCTCTCTGTCGCGCGTGCTGTAGCCACGAGATTCAAACACGTTTGAATTCAAACGTCGCCAGTTGCAGCGGGAGACACGCAGCGACACAGATGTCGCCCACGTAGGACACTTCCGTGTTTTATCGCCTGAAGCTCTCGCGCGCTGTCGGTCGCTTGTGTCACTTGCGCAGGACGTGGCCTTAAGCCTGGTTTACCCGCCACTAGGTTGCCGTGTGTTTGTGCAACTCATTGGTGAAACTAAACGCTTTCGGCGTGTTCCAACTTGGCGACACTAGTTGCATGAGTTTTGAGGTTATGTATGTTCGTAGAGTGTAGACAAACTGAAGTGGGGGAACGAAGAATAATGTTCGCTTTTTGGATATCTGTGCTTTTCATAGGTGTTTGTGGGATTTCAGTGATACTGATTACAAAAATAAGCAACATAGTGCTGCCGCTCAGACTGTCATGGGTGATAATAACATACACTCCTGGAAATGGAAAAAAGAACACATTGACACCGGTGTGTCAGACCCACCATACTTGCTCCGGACACTGCGAGAGGGCTGTACAAGCAATGATCACACGCACGGCACAGCGGACACACCAGGAACCGCGGTTTGGCCGTCGAATGGCGCTAGCTGCGCAGCATTTGTGCACCGCCGCCGTCAGTGTCAGCCAGTTTGCCGTGGCATACGGAGCTCCATCGCAGTCTTTAACACTGGTAGCATGCCGCGACAGCGTGGACGTGAACCGTATGTGCAGTTGACGGACTTTGAGCGAGGGCGTATAGTGGGCATGCGGGAGGCCGGGTGGACGTACTGCCGAATTGCTCAACACGTGGGGCGTGAGGTCTCCACAGTACATCGATGTTGTCGCCAGTGGTCGGCGGAAGGTGCACGTGCCCGTCGACCTGGGACCGGACCGCAGCGACGCACGGATGCACGCCAAGACCGTAGGATCCTACGCAGTGCCGTAGGGGACCGCACCGCCACTTCCCAGCAAATTAGGGACACTGTTGCTCCTGGGGTATCGGCGAGGGCTATTCGCAACCGTCTCCATGAATCTGGGCTACGGTCCCGCACACCGTTAGGCCGTCTTCCGCTCACGCCCCAACATCGTGCAGCCCGCCTCCAGTGGTGTCGAGACAGGCGTGAATGGAGGGACGAACGGAGACGTGTCGTCTTCAGCGATGAGAGTCGCTTCTGCCTTGGTGTCAATGATGGTCGTATGCGTGTTTGGCGCCGTGCAGGTGAGCGCCACAATCAGGACTGCATACGACCGAGGCACACAGGCCCAACAGCCGGCATCATGGTGTGGGAAGCGATCTCCTACACTGGCCGTACACCACTGGTGATCGTCGAGGGGACGCTGAATAGTGCACGGTACATCCAAACCGTCATCGAACCCATCGTTCTACCATTCCTAGACCGGCAAGGGAACTTGCTGTTCCAACAGGACAATGCACGTCCGCATGTATCCCGTGCCACCCAACGTGCTCTAGAAGGTGTAAGTCAACTACCCTGGCCAGCAAGATCTCCGGATCTGTCCCCCATTGAGCATGTTTGGGACTGGATGAAGCGTCGTCTCACGCGGTCTGCACGTCCAGCACGAACGCTGGTCCAACTGAGGCGCCAGGTGGAAATGGCATGGCAAGCCGTTCCACAGGACTACATCCAGCATCTCTACGATCGTCTCCATGGGAGAATAGCAGCCTGCATTGCTGCGAAAGGTGGATATACACTGTACTAGTGCCGACATTGTGCATGCTCTGTTGCCTGTGTCTATGTGCCTGTGGTTCTGTCAGTGTGATCATGTGATGTATCTGACCCCAGGAATGTGTCAATAAAGTTTCCCCTTCCTGGGACAATGAATTCACGGTGTTCTTATTTCAATTTCCAGGAGTGTAGATGCTTTGACAATATCTGCCGGCTGCGGTGGTCTAGCGGTTCTGGCGCTGCAGTCCGGAACCGCGGGACTGCTACGGTCTCAGGTTCGAATCCTGCCACGGGCATGGGTGTGTGTGATGTCCTTAGGTTAGTTAGGTTTAAGTAGTTCTAAGTTCTAGGGGACTTATGACCTAAGGTGTTGAGTCCCATAGTGCTCAGAGCCATTTGAACCATTTTTGACAATATCTGACGTGCAGGGCAAAATTCATTGAGTTAGGAGCACATATACAACTGAATTAAGAAAAATACAAGAAAGTATAATTCTAGCTGTGGCAATGCTCTCGTCTGGCCAAGTTGGCAACTCTCTGTCAAGGAATATCGTTGACAGGAGGGAAGGCTATACAAATTCAAGAAGATGCATTCTTTATTCAATATTCACCTATTTACAACGTCGCTGCAGTGCTCCCTATTCACATACGTTAGAATTTTGAAATATTGCCACTGTACAGATCTATATTCAAGAGAGTAGTTTGCAAACCATTCTCCAACTAAAACCGTATCTTATAGCATGCCTAGTGTTCTCGATTGTAATGCACGCAATATAACATGTACTTTCAGTTCTGGCGATAGTGTTTCATGCATTACAGTACCTACATTCCTTATCCCGTAATTAACTCTATTTAGAAGAAACTTGAACAGTTCTGGTTATATTCTAAGGTAATAAAAAGAACTTCTTGGATGCTGAGCAACCGAACTGACGTCTTTTTTTCATCCAGTCACGAATCGAAATACGTTTCTTATTTTTTTCTTATGCAGCGATTCCACGCAACAAACTTTAACTCCATCACAACTCGTGCGACGTGCAGCTGCCAAAACTTTCATTTCAGACACGACTCAGGGACCCACAGAACGTCGAAACTGAAGTATATACTGGTGTCGCCGTGTCTACAGTCATATATGAAACCACTTGCTTCCAACTCATTCCACGCAACGAGTGGCGCAGCCCAATGTCGTCGTGTAAACAAGGCTTTAGGCTAAACGGAGTCCATGAGAGCTGCACTCCGTAGAAGCCAAACCGCTTAACCTCTGCTACATGGAGGTAACATGCATTTCAAGATGTTGCCTTAAGAGTAGCTGCTTGCTCTAAGAAAAACATCACTGTTCCAAAACCGCTGACTATCATTATTTCAATCCCTGTGGGAGAATACAGGGTCGGTAATACCCAGGGCGGAAAAAATAACCACAAGCCACGCTTGGCGGCTGCCATGCGATTCGTCATGCCACTTCAAGAAAGAAGTGTATCTAACAAAACCTAGTCTTGCCAATAGGCTTAGGAGAAATGTGTTCAGAAATATGAGGCTCTGGCAACGCTGTAATGACGTGCAGCATGGCCAGGACGGGGTAGCATGAACTCTGTGCTGTCCCGGAGCTGTCCCATTAGCTCAGTGAGACGAGACAATGACGTGGGGAACGCATATACAGGCTCCAATGTTCGAGTCGCTTTCGCGCCAAACATCGTTTTCTGTTAAAGCGTTAAACTGTATCCAATTTACACCTTCACAGTGCTATATGTTGTGAATTTGTTTCTGCTGCTGTTGCTTTTATTTAAACATTAAAATGTAAGTTGTACTTCTTACATCCGGCCGGTGTGACCGAGCGGTTCTAGACACTTCAGTCTGGAACCGCGCAACCGCTACGGTCGCAGGTTCGAATCCTGCCTCGGGCATGGATGTGTGTGATGCCCTTAGGTTAGTTAAGTAGTTCTAAGTCTAGGGGACTGATGACCTCAGATGTTAAGTCCCATAGTGCTCAGAGTAAGTTGAACTTCTTACAGCCGGCCTGTGTGGCGAGCGGTTCTAGGCACTTCAGTCTGGAACCACGCGACCGCTACGGTCGGAGGTTAGAATCCTGCCTCGGGCATGGATGTGTGTGATGCCCTTAGGTTAGTTACGTTTAAGTAGTTCTAAGTTCTAGGGGACTGATGACCTCAGATGTTAAGTCCCATAGTGCTCAGAGCCATTTGAACCATTCTTAAAAACGTAAACGACCACTTTGTTTCGTCCATGACACAAATGATGCCAATAGAAGATAATAGTGGATATAGTAACATCGGCTGTATCCAGTGAATTGCAAAAAACACAGTAGGTAGGCTACACTAGATTGCACATTATGCTACGCGCAATAATTCCATTCTGTACGTTTGACGTTAAGGCTTCTCTTCAGAGCTGGTACGTACACGCAAGAGCTAAGTTCACTTTAGAGAAGATGTTGAAAGTTCGCACCTTGCATTTGCAAACACTTCGCCACTGCCTGGATCATACGCAACACACTTGCATCCGCTATTGCCGAGACCATAGCTGTCGCTGAACACCAGATGAAACTGTTGTGTCTAGACAAGACAGCCTAGACACAATGCGAGGAAGCCGAAAGGCACGCGCTTAAACGCGGGTCCTACGTATACTAGCGGACCGCGGCCGATTTAAAAGCTACCACCTAGCAAGTGTGGTGTCTGGCGGTGACACCACAGAAACGTTTTCTAATGTACGAGGCAAAGTACTACAAATAAAGGTAAGACACAGGGGCACAATCAACTTGTCCGGCAACAGGCTAGGGCCGAAAAGGATTCCTCCCACTAAGCCAGCCCACAGGTTTATGCGAAAGTGTGCGTGAAAGCCACGTACACGCGTGACTTGTGAGTCGTGTTCTGACCGATAATGGCTGTTGTGGAGGTTAAAAATACCTTCACGTTTCAAGCTACCATATTACGTTATTTACAAAATGTTCGTTACCTCCCACTTGGTAGGAAAGCCATTAATAAAACTATACTCGTAGAATGCAATGTTCTGGTCACTGGTGCTGGTTGGTTTGGGGGACGGGACCGAACAGCGAGATCATCAGTCCCATCGGATTAGGGATGGATGGGGAAGGAAATCGGCCGTGCCCTTTCACAGGAACCACCCCGGCATTTGCCTGAACCGATATAGGAAAATCACGGAAAACCTAAATCAGAATGGCCGGGCGCGGGGCCCGCATCTCGTGGTCGTGCGGTAGCGTTCTCGCTTCCCACGCCCGGGTTCCCGGGTTCGATTCCCGGCGGGGTCAGGGATTTTCTCTGCCTCGTGATGGCTGGGTGTTGTGTGCTGTCCTTAGGTTAGTTAGGTTTAAGTAGTTCTAAGTTCTAGGTGACTTATGACCACAGCAGTTGAGTCCCATAGTGCTCAGAGCCATTTGAACCATTTTTGAACCGGGCGCGGGTTTGAACCGTCGTCCTCCCGCATGCGACTCCAGTGTGCTAACCACTGCGCCACTTCGATCGGTCGATAGTGCCGAGTTAAAGTATAATCATAAGGATGCACTTCATCGTGCAACACTTTCACAACCAATCTTCGTCGTATCCGGAGCTGTCTCGCAATGTCGAGGGTACTTCGCCGAGTTGATTGGTGATCCGTGTCAAGAATGGCGTCCTCTCTTTGTGGAGTATGTCAAGTGCATGGACGACGTCTGTCCATTACTCGTGCACGAAGATTATCGGATTGGCGAAGGCGTTGCTCCAGCCGACAAAAATCATTCTTATCGGGGTGCCGCCTTTGAGGGCACCGCGTATCATGCGCACTAGAAGCGACAGCAGCTTGGTTGTAAGATACAACCAACACAAGCGCATATCGACGTAGTCATCGTTTATGTGCTCCATCGGGAATCCGTCCGCGGTAATTAGACACATGCATACTGCTTAATGGATCCCACAGTCATTTCAGGCACTACACTATTGGTCATTAAAATTGCTACACCACGAAGACGACGTGCTACAGGCGCGAAGTTTAACCTACAGGAAGAAGATGCTGTGATATGCAAATGATTAGCTTTTCAGAGCATTTACACAAGGTTGGCGCCGGTGGAAACACCTACAACGTGCTGACATGAGGAAACTTTCCAACCGATTTCTCATACACAAACAGCAGTTGACCGGCGTTGCCTGGTGAAACGTTGTTGTGATGCTCGTGTAAGGAGGAGAAATGCGTACCATCACGTTTCCGACTTTGATAAAGGTCGGGTTGTAGCCTATCGCGTATGCGGTTTATCGCATCGCGACATTGCTGCTCGCGTTGGTCGCGATCCAATGACTGTTAGCAGAATATGGAATCGGTGGGTTCAGGAGGGTAATACGGAACGCCGTGTTGGATCCCAACGGCCTCGTATCACTAGCAGTCGAGATGACAGGCATCTTATCCGCATGACTGTAACGGATCGTGCAGCCAAGTCTCGATCCCTGAGTCAACAGATGGGGACGTTTGCAAGACAACAACCATCTGCACAAGCAGTTCGACGACGTTTGCAGCAGCATGGACTATCAGCTCGGAGACCATGGCTGCGGTTACCTTTGACGCTGCATCACAGACAGGAGCGCCTGCGATGGTGTACTCGACGACGAACCTGGGTGCACGAATGGCAAAACGTCATTTTTTCGGTTGAATCCAGGTTCTGTTTGCATCATCATGATGGTAGCATTCATGTTTGGCGACATCGCGCTGAACGTACATTGGAAGCGTGCATTCGTCATCGCCATATTGGCGTATCACCCGGCGTGATGGTGTGGGGTGCCATTGGTTACACGTCTCGGTCACCTCTTGTTCGCATTAACGGCACTTTGAACAGTGGACGTTTCATTTCAGATGTTTTACGACCCGTGGCTCTGCCCTTCATTCGATCCCTGCGAAACCCTACATTTCAGCAGGATAATGCACGACGCATGTTGCAGGTCCTATACGGGCCTTTCTGGATACAGAAAATGTTCGAGTGCTGCCCTGGCCAGCACATTCTCACCAATTGAAAACGTCTGGTCAATGGTGGCCGAGCAACTGGCTCTGCAGTCACTACTCTTGATGAACTGTGGTATACTGTTGAAGCTGCATGGGCAGCTGTACCTGTAGACACCATCCAAGCTCTGTTTGACTCATCGCCCAGGCGTATCAAGGCCATTATTACGGCCAGAGGTGGTTGTTCTGGGTACTGATTTCTCAGGATCTATGCACCCAAACTGCGTGAAAATGTAATCACATGTCAGATATAGTATAATATACACTCCTGGAAATTGAAATAAGAACACCGTGAATTCATTGTCCCAGGAAGGGGAAACTTTATTGACACATTCCTGGGGTCAGATACATCACATGATCACATTGACAGAACCACAGGCACATAGACACAGGCAACAGAGCATGCACAATGTCGGCACTAGTACAGTGTATATCCACCTTTCGCAGCAATGCAGGCTGCTATTCTCCCATGGAGACGATCGTAGAGATGCTGGATGTAGTCCTGTGGAACGGCTTGCCATGCCATTTCCACCTGGCGCCTCAGTTGGACCAGCGTTCGTGCTGGACGTGCAGACCGCGTGAGACGACGCTTCATCCAGTCCCAAACATGCTCAATGGGGGACAGATCCGGAGATCTTGCTGGCCAGGGTAGTTGACTTACACCTTCTAGAGCACGTTGGGTGGCACGGGATACATGCGGACGTGCATTGTCCTGTTGGAACAGCAAGTTCCCTTGCCGGTCTAGGAATGGTAGAACGATGGGTTCGATGACGGTTTGGATGTACCGTGCACTATTCAGTGTCCCCTCGACGATCACCAGTGGTGTACGGCCAGTGTAGGAGATCGCTCCCCACACCATGATGCCGGGTGTTGGCCCTGTGTGCCTCGGTCGTATGCAGTCCTGATTGTGGCGCTCACCTGCACGGCGCCAAACACGCATACGACCATCATTGGCACCAAGGCAGAAGCGACTCTCATCGCTGAAGACGACACGTTTCCATTCGTCCCTCCATTCACGCCTGTCGCGACACGAGGCGGGCTGCACGATGTTGGGGCGTGAGCGGAAGACGGCCTAACGGTTTGCGGGACCGTAGCCCAGCTTCATGGAGACGGTTGCGAATGGTCCTCGCCGATACACCAGGAGCAACAGTGTCCCTAATTTGCTGGAAAGTGGCGGTGCGGTCCCCTACGGCACTGCGTAGGATCCTACGGTCTTGGCGTGCATCCGTGCGTCGCTGCGGTCCGGTCCCAGGTCGACGGGCACGTGCACCTTCCGCCGACCACTGGCGACAACATCGATGTACTGTGGAGACCTCACGCCCCACGTGTTGAGCAATTCGGCGGTACGTCCACCCGGGCTTCCGCATGCCCACTATACGCCCTCGCTCAAAGTCCGTCAACTGCACATACGGTTCACGTCCACGCTGTCGCGGCATGCTACCAGTGTTAAAGACTGCGATGGAGCTCCGTATGCCACGGCAAACTGGCTGACACTGACGGCGGCGGTGCACAAATGCTGCGCAGCTAGCGCCATTCGACGGCCAACACCGCGGTTCCTGGTGTGTCCGCTGTGCCGTGATGTGTGATCATTGCTTGTACACCCCTCTCGCAGTGTCCGGAGCAAGTATGGTGCGTCTGACACACCGGTGTCAATGTGTTCTTTTTTCCATTTCCAGGAGTGTACTTGTCCAATGAATACCCGTTTATCACCTGCATTACTTCTTGGTGTAGCAATTTCAATGGGCGGTAGTGTATTATCATGTGACAGAATGATGATCTGCTCATAAAGGACGAGAACTAGGAAACGGACTTCTAAAAGATAAAGAAATAAAAAAAAAGCAGGACCTGGCGGGGATTCCAACAATAGCTCTGTCGTGAATGTGGGTCTGATGACACAGAAGTCTACTCAGTGAGCTGCTATAGCTTTTACGTTAGTGCGGCATGATACACGATCCTCTGAACATTCCGATGTACTACACAATTTGACAGTGTTACTATTTCCTCTTTTTTATACATGTGTTTTCAAAAAGCACACGATCTGAGCTTGCTAGACAGGCTTTTTTGTCTTGAATCTGGATGGGGAATCGCATGCCGATCTCGAAGTGCGGCATTTGCTCTTCGCCCCGTATTTCGGTATAATACAGGGTGATTCAAAAAGAATACCACAACTTTAAAAATGTGTATTTAATGAAAGAAACATAATATAACCTTCTGTTATACATCATTACAAAGAGTATTTAAAGAGGTTTTTTTTCACTCAAAAACAAGTTCAGAGATGTTCAATATGGCCCCCTCCAGACACTCGAGCAATATCAACCCGATACTCCAACTCGTTCCACACTCTCTGTAGCATATCAGGCGTAACAGTTTGGATAGCTGTTGTTATTCCTCGTTTCAAATCATCAATGGTGGCTGGGAGAGGTGGCCGAAACACCATATCCTTAACATACCCCCATAATAAAAATCGCAGGGGGTAAGATGAGGGCCTCTTGCAGGCCAGTGATGAAGTGCTCTGTCACGGGCTGCCTGGCGGCCGATCCATCGCCTCGGGTAGTTGACGTTCAGGTTTCATAAGTAACCTTTTTCGTAGGACTCTCCATACAGTTGATTGTGGAATTTGCAGCTCTCTGCTAGCTCTGCGAGTCGATTTTCCTGGGCTGCGAACAAATGCTTGCTGGATGCGTGCTACATTTTCATCACCCGTTCTCGGCCGTCCAGAACTTTTCCCTTTGCACAAACACCCATTCTCTGTAAACTGTTTATACCAACGTTTAATACACCACCTATCAGCAGGTTTAACACCATACTTCGTTCGAGATGCACGCTGAACAACTGTCGTCGATTCACTTCTGCCGTACTCAATAACACAAAAAGCTTTCTGTTGAGCGGTCGCCATCTTAGCATCAACTGACGCTGACGCCTAGTCAACAGCGCCTCAAGCGAACAAATGTACAACTAAATGAAACTTTATAGCTCCCTTAATTCGCCGACAGATAGTGCTTAGCTCTGCCTTTTGTCGTTGCAGAGTTTTAAATTCCTAAAGGTGTGGTATTCTTTTTGAATCACCCTGTATAATAAATTCTGTGTCGGCTCCGCGCCGTACAGCGTTCGCCTAGGAGCCGGGCGCGGGCCAGCCGGCGTTGCGACCTCGGTGGCAGGTGGCAGGTGGGCAGAACGGAGCTGCGCGGCGTGTCCCCGTGCACGCTCTGCTGAGCCGGGGGCCGGGGTTCCGGCACTGTGCGGCGCGCCGGATGCGGCGCAGGAAGGGCGCCACCCGCCGCCTGCCCCTGCCAGGGTCGCAGCGGCACGCGGCCGCCGCCCCTGCCGCAGTCCGCGCTCTGCCGCCGCGTATCTAAAGGCTGCCAGTGGCACCGAAGTTAATGTCCAGTCCCTAGCCAATGACACGGGAAGTGATATTGACGGTAGCAAAGCGATAGCTGGAAAGCTCAACTCCGTTTTCAAATGTTCCTCTACAATGGAAAACCCAGGAGAATTGCCGCAGTGGTAACACCGGTTCCCGTGAGATCACCGACGTTAAGCGCTGTCCAGCTGGGCTAGCACTCGGATGGCTGACCGTCCGGTCCGCCGAGCGCTATTGGCAAGCGGGGTGCACTCAGCCCTTTCGAGGCAAACTGAGGACCTACTTGACTGCGAAGTAGCGGCTCCGGTCTCGTAAACTGACATACGGCCGGGAGAGCGGTGTGTTGACCACGTGCACCTCCATATCTGCATCCAGCGACGCCTGTGGTATGAGGACGATAGGGCGGCCGGTCGGTACGGTTGCGCCTTCTAGACCTGTTCGGGCGGGAGTTTAGTTTTCAGTTTTTCTAAATCCTCGTACCACTGGAAAAATGATGATGATGTTTGGTTTATGGGGCACTCAACTGCGCGGTAATTAACGCCCGTGCGAAGTCCCATCCGGCCGCTGTGGCCGAGCGGTTCTAGGCGCTTCAGTCCGCGACCGCTATGGTTGAAGGTTCGAATTCTGCCTCGGGCGTGGATGTGTGTGATGTCGTTAGGTTTAATTAGTTCTAAGTCTTGGGGACGGATGACTTCAGATGTCAAGTCCCATAGCACTTAGAGCCATTTGAACGAAGTCCCAGTTCTTACACAGTTCAATCTGACCACTGTCACAAATGATGATGACGATGATGAAATGATGACGACAACACAAACACCCAGTTCTCGGGCAGAGAACATCCCCAACCTTTCCGAGAATCCAACCTGGGGCCCCGTGATCCAGAGGCAGCAACTGCAAAGATGACTGAAATAAGTATTATTGTCAGTGGAGTTGAGAAACAGCTGAAATCGTTAAAATTGAATGAACCTCCAGGCCCCGATGGACCCCTGTCAGATTCTGTACTGAATTTGCGGCTGAGCCGCGCGGCCGCGTGGTTTGAGGCGCCATGTCACGGGAGGTTCGAGTCCTCCCTGGGGCGTGGGGGTGTGTGTTGTTCTTAGCATAAGTTAGTTTACAAGACTAGGGGCCGATGACCCCAGCAGTTCGGTCTCTTACGAATTAACATACTACCTGCCTTCCGCATGGAACACGCCTATCTCACCACTGACTACTACTGTTAGACACTTACGGTTGCTGTCAACAAGTATGGGCCTGAAGATGATGTTGTAACAACATCGAAACTAGTCGACATAAAAGTTTTATGGGTTTGGTACCGCGTCATAATGAAAAAACTACTGCTGCTATAGAAAAGCCAACGTTTCGGCCACGATTGCAGCGGCCTTCTTCTGGGTCTACGTTGGCTTTTCTATAGCAGCAGTAGTTTTTTCTAATGACCCAGAAGAAGGCCGCTGCAATGGTGGCCGAAACGTTGGCTTTTCCATAGCAGCAGTAGTTTTTACATTATGACGCGGCACCAAACCCAGAAAACTTTTATGTCGACTGACTCTGGCCGCGGAAGCCTACGCAATTATATTAACATCGAAACTAGTTTCCAATAAAACCAACACCTTAATACAGCTGGAGGAATTTCGTCATTTTTTAACATATATCACACACATTTGTCCGTTTTTGCGGCTAAGTTAGCACCTGTTCTCACTATAATTTATCGTAGCTCCCCGCCAATTCTTCGAAAAATTCACAGGTCACACCCATCTACAAGTAGGGTATTAGAAGTGATCCACAAAACTACCGTCCGGTTTCCTTGACATCGGCTTGTTGTAGAATCTTAGAATACATTCTGAGCTCAAACATAATGAGGTATCTTGAACAGAATGACCTCCTCACTGCCAACAGCGTGGTTTCCGAATACATCGATCACGTGAAGTCCAACTCGCACTTTTTTCACATGACGTACTGAAAGCTTTGGATCAGGGCGACCATGTAGATGCACTGTTTCTTGATTTCCCAAAAAGCAGTTGACTCAGTACCGCATCTACGCTTATTGCCAAAACTACGATCATATGGGGTATCAAGTGAAATTTGTGACTGGACTGAGGACTTCGTGGTAGGGAGGACGCAGCACGTTATCTTGGACGGAGAGTCATCGTCAAATGTAGAAGTAACTTCGCATGTGCCCCAGGAAAATATGTTGGGACTCTTGCTCTCCATGTTGTATGTTAATGACCTTGCAGACAATACTAATAGTAAAATACGGCTGACTAGGGGTAAGATAGATACTGCCTACAGGAAAATTAAAGAGACCTGTGGAGAAAAGAGAACCACTTGTATGAATATCAAGAGCTCAGATGGAAACCCAGTTCTAAGCAAAGAAGGGAAAGCAGAAAGGTGGGAGGAGTATATAGGGGGTCTATACAAGGGCGATGTTCGTGAGGTCAATATTATGGAAATGGAAGAGAATGTAGATGAAGATGAAATGGGAGATACGATACTGCGTGAAGAGTTTGACAGAGCACTGAAAGACCTGAGTTGAAACAAGGCCCCGGGAGTAGACAACATTTCATTAGAACTACTAACTGCTTTGGGAGAGCCAGTCCTGACAAAACTCTACCATCTGGTGAGCAAGATGTATGAAACAGGCGAAATACCCTCAGACTTCAAGAAGAATATAATAATTCCAATCCCAAAGAAAGCAGGTGTTGACAGATGTGAAAATTACCGAACAATCAGTTTAATAAGTCACAGCTGCAAAATACTAACACGAATTCTTTACAGACGAATGGAAAAACTGGTAGAAGCTGACCTCGGGGAAGATCAGTTTGGATTCCGTAGAAATGTAGGAACACGTGAGGCAATACTGACCTTACGATTTATCTTAGAAGAAAGATTAAGGAAAGGCAAACCTACGTTTCTAGCATTTATAGACTTAGAGAAAGCTTTTGACAATATTGACTGGAATACTCTCTTTCAAATTCTAAAGGTGGCAAGGATAAAATACAGGGAGCGAAAGGCTATTTACAATTTGCACAGAAACCAGACGGCATTTATAAGAGTCGAGAGACATGAAAGGGAAGCAGTGGTTGGGAAGGGAGTGAGACAGGGTTGTAGCCTCTCCCCGATGTTATTCAATCTGTATATTGAGCAAGCAGTAAGGGAAACAAAAGAAAATGTCGGAGTAGGTATTAAAATCCATGGAGAAGAAATAAAAACTTTGAAGTTCGCCTATGACATTGTAACTCTTGTCAGAGACAGCAAAGGGCTTGGAAGAGCAGTTGAACGGAATGGAGAGTGTCTTAAAAGGAGGATATTAGATGAACATAAACAAAAGCAAAACGAGGATAATGGAATGTAGTCGAATTATGTCGGGTGATGCTGAGGGAATTAGATTAGGAAATGAGACACTTAATGTAGTAAAGGAGTTTTGCTATTTGAGGAGCAAAATAACTGATGATGGTCGAAGTAGAGAGGATATAAAATGTAGACTGGCAATGGTAAGGAAAGCGTTTCTGAAGAAGAGAAATTTGTTAACATCGAGTATAGATTTAAATGTCAGGAAGTCGTTTCTGAAAGTATTTGTATGGAGTGTAGCCATGTATGGAAGTGAAACATGGACGATAAATAGTGTAGACAATACGAGAATAGAAGCTTTCGAAATGTGGTGCTACAGAAGAATGCTGAAGATAAGATGGATGGATCACGTAACTAATGAGGAGGTATTGAATAGAATTGGGGAGAAGAGGAGTTTGTGGCACAACTTGACAAGAAGAAGGGACCGGTTGGTAGGACATGTTCTGAGGCATCAAGGGATCATAAATTTAGCATTGGAGGGCAGCGTGGAGGGTAAAAATCGTAGAGGGAGACCAAGAGATGAATACACTAAGCAGATTCAGAGGGATGTAGGTTTCAGTAAGTATTGGGAGATGAAGAAGCTTGCACAAGATAGAGTAGCATGGAGAGCTGCATCAAACCAGTCGCAGGACTGAAGGCTACAACAACAACAAGGCTTTTTGCAGACGATGCCGTTATCTGTAATGCAGTGCTATCTGAGGGAAGCCGTATAAATATTCAGTCATATCTTCATACGATTTTAACATGGTGCAGAGATTGGCAACTTGCTCTAAATATTCAGAAATGTAAGAGTTTGCACTTCACAAAACGAAAAAAAGGTAGTATCCTATTACTATAATATCAACGAAGTACTGTTAGAATCGGCTAACTTTTACAAGTTGCTGGGCGTAACACTTTGTGGGGATATGAAATGGAATGGTCCAATAGGTTCAGTCTTGGTTAAAGCAGGTGGTAGATTTCGGCTTATTGGTAGAATACTGGGGAAGTGCAATCAGTCTACAAAAGAGATTGCTTACAAATCACTTGTGCGACCCATCCTAGAATATTGCTCAAGTCTGTGGGGCCTGTACCAGATAACATTAACGGGGGATATTGAACGTATACAGACAAGGGCAGAACGAATGGTCACAGGTCTGTTAAATACATGGGAGAATGTCACGGAGATACTGAAGGAACTGAAATGGCAGACTCTTGAAATTAAACGTAAACTATCCCGAGGAAGTCTATTAACAGCGTTTCAAGAACCGGCTTGAAACGATTACTCAAGGGATATACAGGGTGATCAAAAAGCCAGTATAAATTTAAAAACTGAATAAATCACGGAATAATGCAAGTAGAGAGGTACAAATTGACACACATGCTTGGAATGACATAGGGTTTTATTAGAACCAAAAAGATACAAAAGTTCAAAAATGGTCCAACAGATGGCGCTTCATCTGATCAGAATAGCAATAATTAGCATAACAAAGTAAGACAAAGCAAAGATGATGTTCTTTACAGGAAATGCTCAAAATGACCACCATCATTCCTCAACAATAGCTGCAGTCGAGGAATAATGTTGTGAACAGCACTGTAAAATATGTCCGGAGTTATGGTGAGGCACTGGCGTCGGATGTTGTCTTTCAGCATCCCTAGAGATGTCGGTCGATCACGATACACTTGCGACTTCAGGTAACCGCAAAGCCAATAATCGCACGGACTGAGGTCTGGGGACCTGGGAGGCCAAGCATGACAAAAGTGGCGGCTGAGCACACGATCATCACCAAACGACGCGCGCAAGGGATCTTTCATGCGTCTAGCAATATGGGGTGGAGCGCCATCCTGGATAAACGTCGTACGTTCCAGCAGGAGTTTATCAGCCAGGCTGGGGATGATGCGGTCCTGTAACATATTGGCGTACCTCTCACCCGTCACGGTATCAGTTACAAAACCTCGAAGAAAAAAGGCCCGATAACGGTAGATGTGGTAAATCCAACCCATACCGTGACTTTCTCGTCGTGCAATGGAGTTTCCAGGACAGTTCTAGGATTTTCGGTAGCCCAAATCCTGCAGTGTGGACGTCACAGATCCTCGGAGCGTGAAATGAGCTTCGTCGGTCCACAACACGTTGCTCAACCAATCGTCATCTTCCGCCATCTTTTGAAACGCCCACACCGCAAATTCCCTCCGCTTCACTAAATCGCCAGGTAACTGTTCATGATGCTGATGGATTTTGTACGGATAGCATCGGAGGGTACGCCTCAGTGCCAACAAAACAGTAGTGTATGGAATGCCGGTGCGACGTGCGACTGCACGAGCGCTGACTTCCCCGTGCACAGACGAACTCGCTACAGTCTCCATTTCTTCCTGAACTGTCTCAGCAGCATTACGCCTTGTGCTCGGCCGGCCACTACGGGGTCTATCGTCTAAACAACCCGTGGTTTCTAACTTCGAAATCATTCTCGCCACAGCTGTATTTGTCAACGGACCGTTACCCGCCGAATCCCCTTCCTATGGCGATAGGATCGTATCGCTGAACTAACACATTCCCCATTCTGATTATACAGCTTCACTAAAAGTGCCTTTTCAGGTAACGTCAACATGCTGCGACTGCTGGCGCATCTGATTCTCTCTCTCATTGCAACTCCTTTTATGCACGCTTGTCATGCACAGTCACTGACGTTTTGCTGTTAAGCGCCATCTGTTGGACATTTTGTGAACTTTGTTTTGTTTTTGGTTCTAATAAAACTCCATGCCATTCCAAGCATGTGTGTCAATTGTTACCTCTCTATCTACATTATTCCGTGGTTTATTAGGTTTTCAAATTTATACTGACTTTTTGATCACCCGGTACTGCAGCCCCCTACGCATCACTCACAAGTGATCGTGAGTATAAGACTGGAACAGTTACTGCAGGCAGTGAGGCAGTCAGACAATCATTCTTTCCGCGCTCCATACGTGAATGGAGTAGGAAGGAACTCTAATAACTGGTACATTGGGGCGTACCCTCTGCCATGCATCACACAGTGGTTTGCGAAGTATTGATGTAGACGAAAATTTGGGTCGTCAGCGTTCTAAATTGGCTTTCAAAAACGGTTCAAATGGCTCTGAGCACTATGGGACTTAACAGCTGAGGTCATCAGTCCCCTAGAACTACTTAAACCTAACTAACCTAAGGACATCACAAACATCCATGCCCGAGGCAGGATTCGAACCTGCGACCGTAGCGGTCGCGCGGTTCCAAACTGAAGCGCCTAGAACCGCTCGCCCACACCGGCCGGCACATTGGCTTTGAAGCGCATCTCCACGATTTCCAATCCCGAACCACTTATAAAAAGGCGCGTACTGACAGGTGTGAATGTTTCCGAACTTTCAGCTCATCATGCTTGCAAAATAGAGATACGAGCTGTTTACAGAAGACTGGAAAAACGCCTCAGGGAAGAGCAGTTTGGGTTTCGGAGAAATGTAGGGACATAGAGGGGAATAGATTCTTTATAATTCTGATGATAGCATGGTTGGAATATAGGGAGAGAAGGTTTTTTGCAACTTAACAGAAACCAGGCTGCAGTTACAAGATTGGAAGGCACCAGAGGGGAGCTGTCGTTGAGGACGGGGTGAGACAGTTTTGTAATCTATCCTCCATGTTATTCAACGAGCTCGAGCTGTAAAGGAAACAAAGAAGGAACTGGACGAGGGCAGAAATAAAAACATGGGGATTTGTCGATGACATATCAGGGCCGGCCTTAAGGCATGTGTAAACCGTGCAACCCCACCGCGCACCGCGCTTCTAGTGGCCCTGAGCAAAACATTAGAAGATAATTTGAAAACTGACAGCCGTAACTTTCTTATTACAGATAAAGTGAAAACAGAAAGTGAGGTATTTATGAAACTACCTTTAATGTAATTTAATTCAGTTATATACCCACTGTGACACGACTATGGCCACTGTAGTACGTCTCAGACAGCTGTGCCTGCATCGGAGTGGAGGGAACCAGGGGCTATGATACTAATGCACTGTAGTTATATCTATTGTCAGCGCATGACTATTGCTGATGCGTAAACTAAGAGGTATGCGATCCATTGTTTCTCAGAGTCTCTCCGCGACCTTCGTACTCATTTTAGTGACTAACAATCAAGTTTTACATTCTTCCGTCAGCTGGTGTTTCCCACGGGATGATTTGTTCATTGTCGTCAGTCTAAACGTACGGAGCTGTTCCAGTTAACGCCGTTTCATATGTTGTGTGTGCACTCTGTGTTATAATAGAGTGTTTTTGCCTGTCCTGTGAAGTTCAGAGTGCCAACAGGGAAGTGTCTCGTTACATATTCACATACTCCTTTACCTTTAACCCAAATGAATACAGACTCATTAACAGATATTTTTCTTCTGTTACGAGTATACAAAGACAACGCAGAGGTAGACATATAGGCAGATTTACCAAAGTCTTTATTTGCAAGTTCTGCCATATGGTAGGTACGATAGGCAATAATGTCTCTGTCTACAAAACTTTCAAGTCCAGGAACATTAGGTACTCCTGTACCTCCTCGTATAATAGCTACAGTAAGCCACCCATTACCATGCGTAAAGGAATCGTTAATGTCAATGGGGACAGATTTGGAAACTACGATGCAGGGGCTGAAGAGGTCAAGAACAGAGCACAGTCAAGTAATAAAAACATTTAAGTGCATACCTATCCTGAACAACACCTGTGAACCTTGTTTGAATTTGAATTTCATTAAATAGGAAAGATGCCCACAGCTAAGTTAGTTTTTGTTATTAACATTTTAGTAATTACCATACCTGTTGAGATTCCTTCTCCGATTAATTATTTTTGCTGTGGGTTGGCAGGAGAGCCAACACAGGTTTTGAGAGGAAGCCGAAAGGCACGCGTTTTAGCTCACGCAGGCTGGCGTGAGGTCTGGAACAGGTCAAGGAAATTAGACTTTAGCAAAAAACGTACGTAGCTGCTGGAATACTTAACTTTAATCCATAATTGGTGAACGTCGCTCTTGACTGTACATTATTTACAATATCAATAGTAACTGGTAATGGCGCCTTGCTAGGTCGTAGCAAATGACGTAGCTGAAGGCTATGCTAACTATCGTCTCGGCAAATGAGAGCGTATTTTGTCAGTGAACCATCGCTAGCAAAGTCGGTTGTACCACTGGGGCGAGTGCTAGGAAGTCTCTCTAGACCTGCCGTGTGGCGGCGCTCGGTCTGCAATCACTGATAGTGGCGACACGCGGGTTCGACGTATACTAGCGGACCGCGGCCGATTTAAAGGCTACCACCTAGCAAGTGTGGTGTCTGGCGGTGACACCACAATTTTCCTATCACAACAGTAGCTCTGCTGTAGTAACAGTCTTTTGATGTATAGGTAGTGTGTCAATGGCGGAACGTACGAGGCGTACTCGGAATGCAAGGTCCGACTAGACGCGAAATGGAAACCACTGTGAAACTCTGATGTAACGTTGCACAGATGTGTTGGGTAGTGTGCCTATCGATCGCTTCACGTCGCCCTTTTCAGTTCAGAACGCAAAGTGATCACGTGGAAATTCCTAAAACAACAGTGTTTCCCGCCGAGTATATGGATCTGGTAAGAGATTTTGCCTGAAGCTATGCAGCCTGTGTAACATATATGTCATGCATTTCTTTCTTTAAGGCAATTTTCAACCGCATTCTGGAGAGGCAGTGAAGGCGCTCCTACGCGTTGTCAATGGGAAGTGTTTGATCACTCACAATACAGCCCTTAATTGGCTTCCTCCGTTGTCAATCTCTGCTCACTTGGACCGCTGGCTACGAAGACGTTTGGCACGAACAACGAAAGGCATACAAGCGTAGAGAATTTGCGGAAAGGACAGGCGGCTGCCGTCTGTGTCGAGGGTTCTGGAAAGTTGGTACAACGCCACGACAAATGTCTTACGTCAAAGCGGCGACTATTTAGAGAAGTAGCTCGAAGGTGCGGCAACTGTTGCGAATAAAAAAATTTTTGATTTTCAGTGTGGTTTGCATTTCGCGACAGATCGGACCTTACTTTCCGAACAGCCCTCGCAGAATTCTTCCGTACGTGACGAAGGTGTGTAACTTACGTTTAAGGAGGGACGGGGAGGAGGGAGGGATGCGGGAGAGCCCCCGCGGAAGTTTTGAACATGGCCCCGAGCCAGCTAATGCCGGGGCTGACACTGACACCATTGCAAAAGTTCAAAAACCGACAGTAGTAAAAGAAAGGCCTAAAAGCGATTCCAGAACAAGTAGCCGGAAATGGCAGCAAACAACGAAACAGTGAGTGGAAAGAAAACAAAGGATTAAACCATCTGAATTCCATCCATGGACAAATTCAGTTTACAATGGAAGTGGAAAAGGAGGGATGTCTTCCATTTTTGGATGTCTTGGTCCGGCGCAAAGAAGATGGCACTTTGGGTCATGCAGTATATCGGAAACCGACCCATACGGACTTATATTTACATGGAAATAGCTGTCACCATCCTTCGCAGACGAGTAGTGTTCTAAGAACTTTGGTACACCGAGCACACGTCATATCTGATGAAAGTAGTTTAAAAGACGAACTTTTACATCTGAAGAGAGTTTTTCAGGACAACGGGTATTCTCCTCAACAGATACGTAAGGCACTACAAATAAAACCTAAGGTGTCCGTAAGGAATGCAGAAGATGACGAGAAAACATTTAAATCCATGGCTTTCCTGCCGTACGTGGGAAGCCTTTCATCCAAAATAGGACGGATCCTCACTAAACATATAGTAAAAGTGATTTTTCGTCCACCGGCGAAGACGGCTGCTCTCCTGGGTTCCGTTAAAGATGACTTACTATTCCGCAAGCCTGGAGTTTATAAGATACCATGTGAATGTGGCCTTTCATATATCGGACAAACGAATCGTACAGTCCAAGAGAGGTGTACTGAACATCGCAGGTACACTCGGCTCTTACAACCCAGTAAATCAGCTGTGGCAGAGCATTGTATTGATTCTGGTCACTCTATGGTATATGAAAATGTCGAAATTCTGACTTCTGTTTCATCTTTCTGGGACTCCGTAGTAAAAGAGGCCATTGAAATCCGCTTAACGAAGAATTTAATTAATAGAGACAGCGGTTTCACATTAGATAAATCATGGAATCCGGCACTTTCAATATTGAACTTACAAAGACGTCGCTACAGTTCAGCTCCCAGTAATACATCGACCTCCCAGCATGGATCGATTGCGCAGCCACAGACGTAACTCATGCATATTGTACGTCTTTGCCGCCGATCAACATCACTGGCGCCTTGTTTATCTGTGGCCGCATGCGCAGTGGCGCGGTCCGCGAGTTTAAAAGGATGGAGCGAGCGCTGGAGCGTCAGTCGTACGGCTCTCTCTGAAGATGGCTGAAAGGTATACAGCCGAAATATTAGAAGAAGAAGCAGAATTCATGCGGCTGCATTCCCGAAACTTAATGGAGCAGTCTTTGCGCCGCGAAAACCTGAAGATTCACACAAAGGATTAATAGATTAACATCACTACAGCAAACAAACTCAGCCTCCATATCTCAAAGCATATAGCACGTGACGCAAGAATTTTATATTCCAATGGAAAATGAATTCTTAAATAATTCCAAATTCATGTGAATTGTAACCACTGTCTTCTCTCGTTACTAAAACAACCGAAGATAATGTTTGATGTGCGAATGTTACCCGGCTCAACAGTACTACGTCACAGCTGAACGCCACTGGACGGACGGCTGCGAGGTGTGCGCCCTGCTTGCTGGCTACTGTGTCTGCTCCACCCGAGGAGAGCTGCGGAATGCGCCGACGCCGCGCTTACGATGCGGGATGCGGTGGACAAGCCGCAACGCGAGGACGGGACAGGCGTCCGTTGTCAAGCAACACCCGACACCTCTGCTGACGCCATGTTTGTCGCGCAGCTGCGCCGCCGAAACTAGCACCACCGCCGGCTGCATGTTCGCGCGCCCTCTCCTGTTGTTGTGGTCTTCAGTCCTGAGACTGGTTTGATGCAGCTCTCCATGCTACTCTATCCTGTGCAAGCTGCTTCATCTCCCAGTACCTACTGCAACCTACAACCTTCTGAATCTGCTTAGTGTATTCATCTCTTGGTCTCCCTCTACGATTTTTACCCTCCACGCTGCCCTCCAATGCTAAATTTGTGTTCCCTTGATGCCTCAGAACATGTCCTACCAACCGGTCCCTTCTTCTTGTCAAGTTGTGCCACAAACTCCTCTTCTCCCCAATTCTATTCAATACCTCCTCATTAGTTATGTAATCTACCCATCTAATCTTCAGCATTCTTCTGCAGCACCACATTTCGAAAGCTTCTATTTTCCTCTTGTCCAAACTATTTATCGTTCATGTTTCACTTCCATACACGGCTATACTCCATACAAATACTTTCAGAAACGAGTTCCTGACATTTAAATCTATACTCGATGTTAACAAATTTCTCTTCTTCAGAAACGCTTTCCTTGAAATTTCCAGTCTACATTTTATATCCTCTCTACTTCGACCATCATCAGTTATTTTGCCCCCCAAATAGCAAAACTCCTTTACTACTTTAAGTGCCTCATTTCCTAATCTAATTCCCTCAGCATCACCTGACTTAATTCGACTACATTCCATCATCCTCGTTTTTCTTTTGTTGATGTTCATCTTATATCTTCCTTTCAAGACACTGTCCATTCGGTTCAGCTGCTCTTCCAGGTGCTTTGCTGTTTCTGACAGAATTACAATGTCATGGGCGAACCTCAAAGGTTTTATTTCTTCTCCATGGATTTTAATTCCTACTGCGATTTATTCTTTTGTTTCCTATACTGCTTGCTCAATATACAGATTCAATAACACTGGGGATAGGCTACAACCATGTCTCACTCCTTTCTCAACCACTGCTTCCCTTCCATGCCCCTCGACTCTTATAACTGCCATCTGGTTTCTGTACAAATTGTAAATAGCCTTTCGCTCCCTGTATTTTACCCCTTGCATCTTCAGAATTTGAAAGAGAGTATTCCAGTCAAAAGCTTTCTCTAAATCTACAAATGCTAGAAATGTAGGTTTGCCTTTCCTGATTAGCCACGTAGAAAGAGTTAGCCATGTGCTGCGGGCCTCGTGCGTTAGGCGGCGGTGCGCCTGGGCGTAAATAAAAATCTGTCAAGTTACACTGAATGGTATTCTGCCGACGGTGCAATAAAAAGACGTTGCTGTCCAAATCTACAATGAATATTAACAATTTTAGCTCGATTCTAAAAGTGAGTACTAACCACGCCATACATTACGTGTAACGAGTTGACAATACCCGGGCCTTTCGACGAACTGGTGACGTCACACGAATCGGCATGTCCGGCACTCTTGGCGAACCCTCGTCTCCGTGCAGGGCTGGCGGAAATTCAATATTTAATTGAAAAGGTACTCACTGAAGGTCTTAATTTTGCCGTGTGCTATCGAGAACTTATATGCGTTGAAATACGCCGTCCAGAATTATTAAATTCGTCTGAAATAGTTACTCGATCACCGCCGGAGACGGCTGACGGCGCTCTTAAGACGTGCTGTGTCACGTGTTGTCTTTCTCCTGGGCCTCGGCAACAGCGCAAAGCTTACAGGGGAATTCCCTAACGCTGTCCTAGCTAGTCGCAATAACTCGATCAGGTTGAACAAGGTTCTATTGGGTTAGATAGAGCAGCAACCAGTCGTGGAATTAAGTTGTTTTAATATGACCTGACACAGGTCGAAATCTGATCTGCGGTGTGACTATAAATGTCATATTAAAGCAACTTAATTCCACGACTGATTCCTGCTCTATCTAACCCAGTGTAACCACAGTCGTTGCGTGCACCCACCCCACGGAGGGCAACCTGAAGGTTCTATTGAATATGCAATAAGAAAGTAATTAATAGATACCATATTTATTTTTGTAAGTCTACTATGACAATAGTTCATACCTTCTACACCACGTTTAATTACAGTGCTTTCCATACCAGTTGTCTAGAATGAAAGCTGCTTTCTTGTTGATGGACTATTCTTGTACACTGAAGCGACAAGGAAACTGGTATAGACATGAGTATTCAAATACAGAGATACGTAAACAGGCAGAATACCGCACTGTGGTCGGCAACGGCTGTATAAGACACGAAAGGCCAGGCGCAATTATTAGATAGGGTACTGCTGCTACAATGGCAGGTTATCAAGATTTTAGTGAGTTTGAACACGGTGTTATAGCCGGCGCAAAAACGATGGGACACAGCATTTCCGGGGTAGCGATGAAGTGGAGATTGTCCCGTACTAGCATTTCACGAGTGTACTGTGAATATTAGGAATCCGGTAAAACATAAAATCGCCGACGTCGCTTCGGCCGCAAAAAGATCCAGCAAGAACGGGACCAACGACGACTGAAGAGAATCGTTCAACGCAACAGAAGTGCAACGCTTCCGCAAATTGCTGAAGATTTAAATGCTGGGCCATCAACAAGTGTCAGCGTCCGAACCACCCAACGAAACATCATCGATATGGGCTTTCGGAGCCGATCTCAAAAGGGATATCCACCTCTACGTACTCTTACGGATTTATGAACAGCCCTGCAGGATTCATGGTGTCAGTTCCCTCCAGGACTAGTTCAGGCATTAGTCAAGTCCATGCCACGTCGTGTTGTAGGACTTCTGCGTGCTCGCGGTGGTCCTACACGACATTAGGCAGGTGTAGCAGTATCTTTGACTCTTCACTGTATAAAGCGTTGTAGTTTTGCGGTTCTTGCCGTTCTTTGTTGTCTTTATTTCTTCGCTGGTCGCTGTGAACTAATAGGACGTAAATATGAATGTTTAACAGCAATTGGAGTTGTTAGAATTGTGAAATGTAATTTTATCCACTGATTGCGAAATTTGCCGACAGAAAAACGAGAAACGCTGAAGAATTGGGTAAGCTTATTACTTCGTTTTCCTTTGCAGGTATCAATTACCGGTGTTCGATCTGATAATAAAATGGTATCGCCATAAATTACTTACTTCTGATTAAAGTTATAACGACTACCGGTTGAAGCGAAATCGTAGAGCATTTGCTAGCTGCTAGCGATTCGCTGCAATCGTCTGATCAAGGCCTTAACACGGGATACGCTCTTCATAAGTCGGTGCACGGGTACGTCCGACAATGCACTCCATCTTTCCAGATGAAGCAGAACCCAGAGTACTGACCCGCTATGCAGGGTATAAGCAACAGACTTCAAGAAAATGCAAAGTACGACCATTTCAGCGGGTCTGCTACACTCGATGAAGTTGGAGAAAATCAAGCAGCTAGACAACATTTTAAAAATTCAGCTGTTTACTGATAGTGTTCTGTCTGTATTAGCTAAACGCATGGAAGCGTACCATCAAGTGACCAGTGTATTTCGAATGCTTCAGCAATTTGAGTCAGTAACAGCAGAAGATAACTTGAAAAGAACTCAAATTGGTTGTGAGTGGTTACTCAGACTATTTGGAAGAAAGCCTAGGTAACGCACTGGTGCAGTTTGCTGAGCTGCTCAAAATGGATGTGGCTGCTGCTGTTGATAGCCAAAAGCAGGAACCCTTGAAATTGCATTTTTATAAACTTTTAATCGAAAATTATTTTCACTTTTGGAAATAATGATTGGAACGAGTCTTTCGCATATACTTGTCTTTCATGGTCACAGACTCGGTGGAGAACGTCCTTTTCCAACATTAAAAAGCATGAGAAATGAGTTAAGGAACACCATGGGAGAAGAACGTCTAAACGACGTCACCTTAATGAACACAGAAAGTGATTTGCTTAGACACACTGATTTAACAAGGGTTAACTCTAAATTTTCCCAAATTAATTCGCGTAAAGGTTTATTTTTTAAATTTTTTTTAGTGCTGTTTCATTTTATATCCTAAACTTTGAGGTATAAAGCAAAATTAGCGCCTCATATTAGCACTTGCTACGGGCCCCGCAATGGCTTAATCCGGCACTGGTTTGATGTTTTCATCTCCTGCAGAATTTATTTGATCTTGGAGGTAAAATGAACACCGTGTGGAGTCCTTAACCAGGAGCAACGAAGTTGCTGCGATCGACAGCGGCATGGGTACACTTTCGATCAAATCATCGACTTTGCTCTGTACATTGTCGATTGGCAGGTGCCTGAGTATCGCCGATATACGCGATGAATTGCCAGCGCTGCTGCAGAACATTATCGCTACAGATAGACAGCTGATGTGGTTGGTCCACGGTGGGGCGCCAGACCTTTTCCTGAGGATCGTGCGACTGTACCTCACTGCATCGCCTCATGGGCATTGGACTGGCCGAGTAGGTCTGGTAGCACGGTCTACCCTTTCAGTGGAACTCAGTCCGTTGGATTTCGGGTTGCGGGTACATTTGAAGACATAGCTGTATGCCCAACTCGTCGATATGTGCAGACGTTAGAGGGCCATGTGAGCAATGCCCATAGCGCAGTGCGAATGGCGGCAGGTGTATTTGAAAGAGTGCGTGTTGTTCAGATGTTCAAATGTGTGTGAAATCTTATGGGACTTAACTGCTAAGGTCATCAGTCCCTAAGTTTACACACTACTTAACCTAAATTATCCTAAGGACAAACACACACACCCATGCCCGAGGGAGGACTCGAACCTCCGCCGGGACCAGCCGCACAGTCCATGACTGCTGCTGCTAAGACCGCTCGGCTAATCCCGCGCGGCAACGAGTGCGTGGTTCGCTGCGAAGAAGGGCTGGGGGATGTGTCAGGGTGCGTGGAAAACCCAAGCAGCTCTGCCTGTAGTGTCTACTTCTACGTAACAGACAGACGGGAATGACAGGACAAACTGACCCATATCACAATCGGTATTGGTTTCCGGACAAATCGTTATCGGAAATTTTCTTCTAGTTTTGACCAATGTTACCTCTTGGAGGAATATGCGGCTGTCTTTTTAATCACCCAGAATTCGGCTATAATGTACGAAAGAAAGTTTCCTCAGCAAAATTTGAGATGACGTTGAATCATGTGCGAGAGGCATCATTGATGATAAGCAGCCGTCAAGATTTGAAAGTGATGGTTACGCTTCGAGGGTCACTCTGTCAGAAGTAAGTGAGAAGCAGTAAAACGTACTGCAGTGGATTATCCTGAGCTGTGATACAGCCACGACTTTCCTACAGTTTATTCAATTCGGGAATGAGATCTGTTGCACACTTGTTTGTGTAAAGAAAAAAGGGAAATCTCCTAGATTTGTTTTTATTGATTCACGTTAAACTATGAGCAGAGTGAAGAAAAATTTGGAAATTTGTGGTGAAGTCTTATGGGGCCAAACAGCTGTGGTCATCGGTCCCTGTGCCTACACAGTACTTAATCTAACTTTAACTTACGCTATGGACAACACACACACCCATGCCCGAGGGAGGACTCGAACCTCCAAGGGGTAGCCGCATGGCCCGTGACAAAGCGGCTAAGACGGCGCGGCTGCCTCGCGCGGCAGTGAAGAAAGTTTGGCTCTCTGTGGCGGGAAAGCATGTATCTTTACTTCTTTGCCTTCCTGCGGTTTGCATTGGCAGTCCGCAGTGCATACGTGGCCACACTACGAGGAAATGTACCAGGCAACGCCGGCTTTCACCTTGGCCTCAGCAGAAACACAGATGACGTTTTCAATGACTCAGCGGACAGGACTGCGATATCCGCCGACCGGGTCCATATTGATGGCAGAACGAAGTCTGTCAGTGTCAAATGTACATCCGACAAAATGAGTCTCAAACAGTGGATGACGTAATGCACAGTATGTCGAATTGGTCGGAGTAGTGGAAGTCTAGTTAACGTACCAGTTTCCGCGGGTACAGTCCATGTGTTGACTCACACACAAGTGCGCGCGCTCCCCTGTGTGTGTGTTTGTGTGTGTGTTTGTGTGTGTGTGTGTGTGTGTGTGTGTGTGTGTGTGTGTGTGTGTGTCATTTGGTGGGAGGCGGCGGTCAGTTTAAAGTATGTGGACAGAGGTAGCACAAACTGTCATTCCTCGACTGCATCTAATCCAAGTACAAATAAGATTAATAAGATGGCTATGTAAGGAAGCTACAGGGCAGGAACAGCGGTGGTGGATAAATCGGCAGGAAGTGCGACAAGTGAAATCCCCCTAGTAGCAGGGAATGTGACATGCCAACAAACACTGGGAACGGCAGACGATAATGGGTGTGCAACCATGCAGCCGTATCCGCAACTTCCTCAGTTGCCCTGGTTAATATACACCGTTGCCCTATACGAAATCAACCGGCATTGCGATGACTGTTGAACACTTGATGGAATGGTAAAGCCAGATGAAGTTCTAGTGCAACGATCGTTGTGGAAGACAGAAAAGCACCTCATAAAGATCAATACTGCACTTTGTTTTATACCTGAGTCAATTAGGTGTTAAGTGCTAAATTGCGTAATCTGTAGGTATTAAAAAGAAGAAATTATAACTACACTCAAGAAACTGGTACACCTTCCAAATATCGTTTAGGGCCCCCGCTAGCACGCAGAAGTGCCGCAACAGGACTTGGCATGGACTCGACTAATGTCCGAAGTAGTGCTGGAGGGAATTGACACTATGAATCCTGCAGGGCTCTCCACAAATGCGTAAGAGCACGAGGGGATGGAGATTTCTTCTGAACAGCACGTTCAAAGGCATCCCAGATATGCTCAATGATGTTCACGTCTGGGGGGTTCGGTGGCCAGCGGAAATGTTTAAACTCAATGGAGAGAAGTCTTCCGAAGTAAGAGTGATTTCAGGTGTGCCGCAGGGGAGTGTCATAGGACCGTTGCTATTCACAATATACATAAATGACCTGGTGGATGACATCGGAAGTTCACTGAGGCTTTTTGCAGATGATGCTGTGGTGTATCGAGAGGTTGTAACAATGGAAAATTGTACTGAAATGCAGGAAAATGCAGGAGGATCTGCAGCGAATTGACGCATGGTGCAGGGAATGGCAATTGAATCTCAATGTAGACAAGTGTAATGTGCTGCGAATACACAGAAAGATAGATCCTTTATCATTTAGCTACAAAATAGCAGGTCAGCAAGTGGAAGCAGTTAATACCATAAATTATCTTGGAGTACGCATTAGGAGTGATTTAAAATGGAATGATCATATAATGTTGATCGTCGGTAAAGCAGATGCCACACTGATAATCATTGGAAGAATCCTAAGGAAATGCAATCCGAAAACAAAGGAAGTAGGTTACGGTACGCTTGTTCGCCCACTGCTTGAATACTGCTCAGCAGTGTGGGATCCGTACCAGATAGGGTTGATAGAAGATATAGAGAAGATCCAACGGAGAGCAGCGCGCTTCGTTACAGGATCATTTAGTAATCGCGAAAGCGTTACGGAGATGATAGATAAACTCCAGTGGAAGACTCTGCAGGACAGACGCTCAGTAGCTCGGTATGGGCTTTTGTCAAAGTTTCGAGAACATACCTTCACCGAAGAGTCAAGCAGTATATTGCTCCCTCCTACGTATATCTCGCGAAAAGACCATGAGGATAAAATCAGAGAGATTAGAGCCCACACAGAGGCATACCGACAATCCTTCTTTCCACGAACAATACGAGACTGGAATAGAAGGGAGAACCGATAGAGGTACTCAAGGTACCCTCCGCCACACACCGTCAGGTGGCTTGCGGAGTATGGATGTAGATGTAGATGTAGAAGCTACAGGGCAGGAACAGCTGTGGTGGTTGAATCGGCAGGAAGTGGGACAAATGACATTCCCCTAGTAGCAGGGAATGTGACCTGCCAACAAACAGTGGGAATGGCAGACGCTAATGGGTGTGCAACTATGCAGCCGTATCCACAACTTCATCAGTTGCCTTGGTTCATATACACCGTTGCCCTATACAAAATAAAGCGGCATTGCGATGACTGTTGAACACGTGATGGAATGGTAAAGCCAGATGCAGTTCTAGTGCAACGATCGTTATAGAAGACAGAAAAGCACTTCATAAAGATCAATGCTGCACTGTGTTTTATGTCTGAGTCAGTTACGTGTTAAGTGCTAAATTGCGTAATCCGTAGGTATTAAAAAGAAGAAATTATAACCACACTCAAGAAACTGGTACACCTTGCAAATATCGTTTAGGGCCACCGCTAGCACGCAGAAGCGCCGCAACACGACTTGGAATGCACTCGACTAATGTCCGAAGTAGTGCTGGAAAGAATCGACACCATGAATCCTGCAGGGCTCTCCACAAATGCCTAAGAGCACGAGGGGGTGGAGATCTCTTCTGAACAGCACGTTGCAAGGCATCCCAGATATGCTCAATAATGTTCACGTCTGGGGAGTTCGGTGGCCAGCGGAAGTGTTTAAACTCAAAAAAGTGTTCCTGGGGCCACTCTGTAGCAATTCTGGACGTATGGGGTGTCGCATTGCCCTGTCGGAATTGCCCAAGTCCGTAGGAATGCATAATTGACATCAATGGATGCAAGTGATTAGACAGGATCCTTACGAAGGTGTCACACAGTCCTAACTTGACGTATCAGGGGCCCCCTATCACTTCAACTGCACGCGCCCGACACCATTGCAGAGCCTCCACCAGCTCGAACAGTTCCCTGCTGATATGCGGGGTCCTTGGCTTCATGGGTTTGTGTCGATACCCGTACACTTCCATCCGCTCGATACAATTTGAAACGAGACTCGTCCGACCAGGCGACACGTTCGCAATCATCGAAAGTCTGTGTTGACGGGATCAGGCGAGGCGTAAAGCTTTGTGTCGTGCAGTAATAAAGGGTACACGAGTCGGCCTTCGGTGCCGATAGCCCATATCGGTGGTGTTTCGATGAATGATTCGCACGCTGACACTTGTTGATGGGTCGCGTGGTCTCAGGCGCGTTGTCACGGTTCGCGTGGCTCCCTCCGTCGGAGGTTCGTATCCTCCCTCGGGCATGGGTGTGTGTCTGTGTTGTCCTTAGCGTAAGTTCGTTTAAGGGGCTCCGGAACGCCCTATACTTGCAATGTTAAAATAACGTTTATAAATTACATCTTTCCTCACAAAGTATTTGAGGTAGGAAGTTGAACTTTTTAGAGATTATTTATTGGAATATGGACTACAACTTAACACAGGGATTTTACAAAATTTTAGTTCAGTTATTAAAGATGATTTTTTTCAATTGTAATGAAAATTCACAACATTTTTTGCAATTTTTTATTTATATATTCAAAAGTATACAGTTTTTTGGAAAAAGGCTGTGTTAAATTATGCAGAAGGTACTGTGTAACATTTACTGAAAGTTTGAAACAAATGTGTTTGGAAGATCCTTAGAAAACATGTAATTAGTATGAGAAAATAAAAGTTTTGGGAATCGAGCGACAAAGATTGGATTAACTTTTTAATGCATTCCAGGTCCATAGGATGGATTATCTTCATCCTCTGCAAACTCCTCCTCCAGCTTCCTCTTGTTCCTCCTCCTGTTTACTCTTGCTTGTATTTCTAGACTCTTTACAGCCCTGTCTGCAGCCCGAAGGCGTTCCTTGTCTAAAGCAAGCATCGCTCGTACCATGTTAGAACCTATCTTCATTCCCATATTTCTAAATACCTTTGCACCTTACAATGTTGCCATCATTGAAAGTCGCAACAGCATCATACACACCAAAGTGAAGTGTCTCTATTCCAACAAATACAGTCTTGGGGATTCTCGACCATATAACACTATTTACACTTTCATTGGGGTTTTGAGTTTTTCCGTGAATACACTTTTTCAACAGTTCAGGTACTGCTAAGTCTCTGAAAATAGGTTAGCCACAACACATACTTTATCTCACATCACTAAAATGTACCTGATGAACACGGACGTTAATAATAACACCATTTGACAGCAGTTTAACAGCGCCACAGTGGGTCACGCCCATGTAGAACACATTTTAAAAAAATTTAAAAATAGTTGTAGTCTTCAGAATTGAATAAATTATATATCTATTAAAAGGTAATAGTCTGCAGGTTCAGAAAACGCAAAAAAGTAAAAATTGAACTTTTCATGATTTTGAGCCTTTCCGGAGCCCCTTAAGTTAGATTATGTAGAGAGTAAGCTTAGGGACAGATGACCTCAGCAGTTTCGTCCCATTGAACTTACCACATATTTCCAAATTTTACTTCTTGATAGCCCAGTATTGAAATCTGCAGTAATTTGTGGAATGGTTGCACTTCGGTCACGTTGAACGAGTCTTTTTAGAAGTCGTTGGCGCCGTTCTTGCAGGATCTTTTTCCGGCCGCAGCAGTGTCAGAGATCTGATGTTTTACCGGATTCCTGATATTCACGGTACACTCATGAAATGGTCGTTCGGAAAATCCCCACTCCTGCGCCGACTATGACACCACATTGAAACGTAAGTTAATTCTTGATAACCTGCCATTGTAGCAGCAGTAACCGATCTAACAACTGCGCGAGACACTTGTCTTATGTAGCCGTTGCCGACCGCAGCGTCATATTGTGCCTGTTTATGTGTCTCTGTACTTGAATATGCATGCCTCTACCAGTTTCTTTGGGGCTTCAGTGTGTACTTGCAAAGTGGTCCATACAGAGGAAAAATATTAATATATGAATTCGAGATCTAGCGTAAATGAGAGAAATACACTGGTGTGCAGAAGTGTAGAACGAAAGTAACTTCCGCGTGATGTGTCACTGCTAAGTTCCATAGTTCCATGAAACTTGACCATACATAGAAAGAACTACTACAGCATAGTGCAGAAATTAACCGAAAGATGTACGCTTTAGACGAATAGAATTGACTCTCTTATTCAGAGACAATAATTACAGTGAAGTCATCACTATTTATGTTCCTATTGACATTAAAAAGGCGGAACATGGTTGTTGATAGGGTGTGTGAGCGTTCTGGCCACACGCGTGCTAAGAAGTGTTCCGTTTTCAAAGATTTTGAGGTCAGTACGATCATATTCGACAATGTACCTGGGTGCATTACCTGTAACCTGGTCTCGCGTCCAGCATAGTCGGACATGATCGTTTTGGTGGTCCAAGTGTTATGGTATGGGGAAGCATAATGTTGTATATGCGGTATTGACCTCCGAACCTTCGTACGCGACACTCTCACTGGTCACTGTTATTGTGGCACTGTACTCGTTCCCCGCGTGCGTCTTTTTGGGGTTGGCTTGGGGCCCTGACTTCATTAGATAGATGACAGTACAATACTCCATCGAAATGCGCAGGTGGACAAGCTGAGGGAACGAGAGAATATTCGTCAAATGACTGGACTGCCCGTACCTAAAAATAAACCGTCGGAGCCCACAAGATCGGTAAATAATATAATACATCTTACCGCCATGTTAACACGTAATTGTCTAACGCAATGGAAAATAAAACCTCCCTGCCAGACGCAAGAATCGAACCCTGAGCACCATGCGCTGGCGTCTGGCACGCTAGCCGGGAGCCATATCGAAGGGAATGCGATATTTCACTTGGGTTGGAATGATCAGGTGCGACAGGCCGATTAGGCTCAACTGCTCCCCGTCCGACGAGGTACGTCATCTGCTGACGTCACAGCTCTGCATACGTCATTCATTTTTGGGGTATTTCCCTACATTCGCGGCCCCACGTGTCTTATATCAAATTACTTGTCATGTACGTCGCTTCAGAGGTTTTTAAACGTTAATAAGAATTGTGTATACACTGAATCGCCTTGGTGTAATTAGAAATGTTACTTATCTCCAAAAGCGCATATCTCAGAAAGCTATTTTAATTCTGAGAAAGTAGGAAATACAGGAGGAGAGTACATGGTGTATCGTTGATAGTACTAGTGATTCTGAACAAAAAAAGTCATTTGAACACATGTCCTGTTCTTAAAAGTTCCCGGGGAAACTAATGAAGACAGTGGGGAACAGGACAAACACAGGTGATAGTAATGAAAAATTGTGACCTAATTTTTTGCTTAATCGTGTACATTTCCTCACAAAACGTGTTCAAAACGTCCACCATCAATAGTCCACTGCAGTGTTGCTGATCTGAGCTCATTCTCACGGAACGCTGTACACCACGTATTCTGTTCAGTGATGAGTAACATTTACCCGCAACGGCATCAGTAACACGCCCATGTGTCACATGTGGGCACATGAAAATCTGCACGCAGTTGCGGAAACAAATTTTCAGCGATGTTTCTCAGTGAACGTGTTGCGGTGTTATTGATGACCAACTCAGACGTCTTGTTGTTTTGGATAACCGTCCTAATGATGTGTAATATCTTGATTTTCTTCAAAATGTGCTACCAGGATAATTGGAGGATGTTTCTTTGCCAACACGACGTTGATGATGATGATGATGATGTTTGGTTTGTGGGGCGCTCAACTGCGTGGTTATCAGCGCCCGTACAATTACCCAATCTTTGCTCAGTCCAATTTCGCTACTTTCCTGGATGATGATGAAATGATGAGGACAAAACAAACACCCTGTCATCTCGAGGCAGGTGAAAATCTCTGACCCCGCCGGGAATCGAACCCGGGACCCCGTGCTCGGGAATCGAGAACGCTACCCCGAGACCACGAGCGGCGGACTAACAACAACACGACGTTGTATGTACTTTCAGCGCGACTGACGCCCGTTATTTTCAAACAACTGAATGTCGGGTACGGTTAAGAAAAGGGCATATGTTAATTGGGAGTTTTCTGTTCAAAAACGCCAATAGTATCACTTCTCATAGCATGTACCATTCCTCCTGACTCACTTTTGTATCTTGTGAGAGATTCATACCAAGCTGGTAAAACGTCTGATCGAAAGACTGCAGCAATTAAATTAAAAGTAGTAACTGTATTGTTGCCCCTAGAAAGCATTTGCAGTGTGCAGAGGTCAAAGAAAGAAGGCGATAGCGAATTGGTTAGGAACAATACCGGCGTAAAGGTGTGAGTAATGCTTGGAGCCATAAATGGCGGCTGAAAGTGGATGACGGTAGCGTTCGTTACAGACACTTGAAGCGGGATACGGCATTTTCCTGTTGCAGCTCAGGTGTGCAGAGGACACAGAGTGCTCACTGGGGACGACTGAAAACTTGCAAGGTGGTTTAAGAAATTAAATTTTACTAATTGTGAAGCACTCGCGTTTAGGCCCCCCGCAGTCGAGACCAAGCACGTACTCCAGTCCAGCGACGTGCTACCTGCAGGTAGCGAGTTTGAATCCTTCTGGTGGAAGGAATGCTCACCAATACTTGTGTGTCAAAATGCAGAGAAGTGGTAGCTTAAAATTTCGGATAACAGACGTTGCAGCAGTGACCTGGGTTGATTTCCAAATCTGTCTGTCATGTTTGACAAATAGCCCCTGTCATAGAATTGCAGTAGTTTTTTCTCAACGGTTCTATGTATTTTTTCGGGATGCCGCAAAAAAACTCAAAATTTTCACACTTTTACAATATTTCGCTTACATCTCGAAAACTAGGCGTTTCTTGAAGATGAACACTCCTATCAAAATCGAAGTAAACAAAATTTACAGCAAATTGCGCTACTCAGGTCTGATTTTATGACGAGCGGTGTTGGTGACAGAGAGCGCTGAATAGCTGCAATTTTTTGTGTTTTCTGCGGAAGATCAAAACCTCTCACTCTCACCCCTACAACTCGAAAAATGAGACCTGAGTTTCTCCTGGCGTATACAACTTTCAAATAACTTCCGAGAATTCAGCCAGGTAACACTTTCAGCGACCGCCGAAGTGTTACCTGGCTGAATTCGCGGAAGTTATTTGAAAACTCGAAAAATATGCATGTTATTACCAAAACCCGTACACTATGACGAAATATATTAATTTTCCTATAATAAACGTCTTTAGCATTGAATTTTCTCATAAGTAGGAGGCAGCAAAGCGAAAATTACGGAAAACATCTTCTGCGTCCTACAGCCGAAAGACCCCCCCCCCCCCCCCCCCGCCTGCCTCTCTCTCATCCGCGCTGTTATTTTGGTGCACTACGCTTAAAATATTTTTTTTTGAATGAATTAATGGGAAAACATGTTTAATGAAAGGATTAACATATTATATAACATATAAAATGGATAATGAATATGAAAACTGCATGCAGAGATGTACGTTTGTCATAGAATGTGTGAACGTCGAGCCCAGTACTCAGTCATCATTTGCAGTTGGTTCTACATCTGGGAAAGAAAGAAGGCATTTAGTGACGGAACATGGATACAAAAGACAGACAAGTTGTATACTGAACTATCGATGTATGAAGAAATACCTTCACTGATGTCATGTGCGCAGTTTGGTTTTACTAGTCTCCGTTTGGCTGTTGGTGGCTCAGTCGCTGTTTTTTGGGCACTACAACTTCCAGGTGAAGGGTCTCGCGCAATGTAAGGTCCACACGAAGTGTCAATAGCTGTGGAAGGCTCAGTCTGATCAGTGTGTTGTTGCTGTTCTTCAACTGCAAAAAAAATTGTAATTGAATGATTAACGCTTTGATGGAGAAAAGTTGATTAGTAAAGGTGCACAATGCTGCAATAATTACATGATTTAATACCTTCTCTCACCGCACTTACTTCGGACAGTGATACCGCAAGTCGGTGGTCCAGGTCATTTTCGTGTTCCGTATCAAAACTGTCATCGATGTTGAAGCACGGCCATTCACATTGCTTGCACAATTTCGTGCAGAACAGTCCCGTCGCAATCTGACTTGCATTTGCAAGATTTGAGCTGAAGAAGACTCTCAGGAGACATGTTTCCTGCAAGGCAGCAAACATGAAACTCGGGTCCAGCAAGCAAACATGAAACTCGGGTCCAGCACCTCTAAAAACATATAGAAAAATTGATATACACTCCTGGAAATGGAAAAAAGAACACATTGACACCGGTGTGTCAGACCCACCATACTTGCTCCGGACACTGCGTGAGGGCTGTACAAGCAATGATCACACGCACGGCACAGCGGACACACCAGGAACCGCGGTGTTGGCCGTCGAATGGCGCTAGCTGCGCAGCATTTGTGCACCGCCGCCGTCAGTGTCAGCCAGTTTGCCGTGGCATACGGAGCTCCATCGCAGTCTTTAACACTGGTAGCATACCGCGACAGCGTGGACGTGAACCGTATGTGCAGTTGACGGACTTTGAGCGAGGGCGTATAGTGGGCATGCGGGAGGCCGGGTGGACGTACCGCCGAATTGCTCAACACGTGGGGCGTGAGGTCTCCACAGTACATCGATATTGTCGCCAGTGGTCGGCGGAAGGTGCACGTGCCCGTCGATCTGGGACCGGACCGCAGCGACGCACGGATGCACGCCAAGACCGTAGGATCCTACGCAGTGCCGTAGGGGACCGCACCGCCACTTCCCAGCAAATTAGGGACACTGTTGCTCCTGGGGTATCGGCGAGGACCATTCGCAACCGTCTCCATGAAGCTGGGCTACGGTCCCGCACACCGTTAGGCCGTCTTCCGCTCACGCCCCAAACATCGTGCAGCCCGCCTCCAGTGGTGTCGCGACAGGCGTGAATGGAGGGACGAATGGAGACGTGTCGTCTTCAGCGATGAGAGTCGCTTCTGCCTTGGTGCCAATGATGGTCGTATGCGTGTTTGGCGCCGTGCAGGTGAGCGCCACAATCAGGACTGCATACGACCGAGGCACACAGGGCCAACACCCGGCATCATGGTGTGGGGAGCGATCTCCTACACTGGCCGTACACCACTGGTGATCGTCGAGGGGACACTGAATAGTGCACGGTATATCCAAACCGTCATCGAACCCATCGTTCTACCATTCCTAGACCGGCAAGGGAACTTGCTGTTCCAACAGGACAATGCACGTCCGCATGTATCCCGTGCCACCCAACGTGCTCTAGAAGGTGTAAGTCAACTACCCTGGCCAGCAAGATCTCCGGATCTGTCCCCCATTGAGCATGTTTGGGACTGGATGAAGCGTCGTCTCACGCGGTCTGCACGTCCAGCACGAACGCTGGTCCAACTGAGGCGCCAGGTGGAAATGGCATGGCAAGCCGTTCCACAGGACTACATCCAGCATCTCTACGATCGTCTCCATGGGAGAATAGCAGCCTGCATTGCTGCGAAAGGTGGATATACACTGTACTAGTGCCGACATTGTGCATGCTCTGTTGCCTGTGTCTATGTGCCTGTGGTTCTATCAGTGTGATCATGTGATGTATCTGACCCCAGGAATGTGTCAATAAAGTTTCCCCTTCCTGGGACAATGAATTCACGGTGTTCTTATTTCAATTTCCAGGAGTGTATAAAAACACAACAACAAAAAACAAAAAAAACTTGTACAATTTTGTTACGGAAACGAGTGCTTTTAACAACAGTTGACTGTACCGAAAGAGGCCACACGCAACAGGTAATACTGTTGTTGGCTATTCGTACGTCGGATGGGGACTTCAATCTCGGCGGCCCCCGTCGTGCTATTCGAGAGGAGCAGGCAGAATGCTTGCACCTGTCCTTTTCCACCACTCGAACTCGCGAGTAACAACACAAGCACGATCTGCAGACGCACACACATCACTGTCATCACACGTCACAGACGCAATTGCCTCTACACTACAATCGCGCAAAATCGACAGCAAACCATCTTCACTTGCTCGCAGTGCGTTGTTTCGTTATTGTTCCCAAAGCTAACGTTGCAGTGTGGAACTGTCTGGATTGTTTGACTACATTATTTGCTGTTAACGTTTTGAGTTGCGGAGAAATGCAGGAACATGTGAAACGATACTGACCCTGCTACGTATCTTAGACCATAAAGTAAGGCAAGGAAACACAAGCCTATGTTTATAACCTTTGTGGATTTAGAGAAAGCTATTGGCAGTGTTGACTAGAATACACTCTTTGAAGTTCTAAAGGTGAAATTGAAGGATATAAAGGCAGTATACAACATGTACACAAAGCAGACTGCATTTATGAGTCGAAGGACATGAAAGGAAATCTGTAGTTGAGAAGGCAGTGAGACAGGGTTGTAGCCTATCCCTGATGTTAGTAAATCTGTACACTGAGCAGCGCTAAGGGAAACCAAAGAGATATTTTGAAAGGGAGTTAAGGTTCACGGAGAACAAATAAAAATGCTGGACAAACAATACTGTCTTCAGCATTATTCTGTAGCACCACATTTCGAAAGCTTCTATTCTCTTCCTGTCCAAACTATTTATCGTCCATGTTTCACTTCCATACATCGCTACACTCCATACGAATACTTTCAGAAACGACTTCCTGACACTTAAATCTATACTCGACGTTGACAAATTTCTCTTCTTCAGAAACGCTTTCCTTGCCATTGCCAGTCTACATTTTATATCTTCTCTACTTCGACCATCATCAGTTATTTTGCTCCCCAAATAGCAAAACTCCTTTACTACTTTAAGTCTCATTGCCTAATCTAATTCCCTCAGCATCGCCCGACTTAATTCGACTACATTCCATTGCGGAGAAATGCAGGAACATGTGAAACGATACTGACCCTGCTACGTATCTTAGACCGTAAAGTAAGCCAAAGAAACACAAGCCTATGTTTATAACCTTTGTGGATTTAGAGAAAGCTTTTGGCAATATTGACTAGGATACACTCTTTGAAGTTCTAAAGGTAAAATTGAAGGGTATAAAGGCAGTATACAACTTGTACACAAAGCAGACTGCATTTATGAGTCGAAGGACATGAAAGGAAACCTGTAGTTGAGAAGGCAGTGAGACAGGGTTGTAGCCTATCCCTGATGTTAGTAAATCTGTACACTGAGCAGCGCTAAGGGAAACCAAAGAGATATTTTGAAAGGGAGTTAAGGTTCACGGAGAACAAATAAAAATGCTGGACAAACAATACTGTCGGAGGAACATGCGCAGCTGAGGATTATACCAGAGGTTGAAAATACCGCTACACTTGTAAGGTTGTTTTATTGAACTGCCGACCGGTGTGCATGCTCTGCGCTCGCTGGTAGCACACCGCATCTGGTACTCGTCCAGCGCGGAGCTCGAAGTTACGACACCTGAAGATGGCAATGTAAGAGCCTAAAACGGATCGTGTGTTAAATAAAAGAACCTTAGAAGCTCTTGGAAACATTCTGGAGTTTGTCGATGACGTACATCTGTTAGAGATGACCAAGGTACTTGCAGAAGCAATTGAACGGAATAGATACCGGTAGTGTCTTGAAAAGAGTTTATAAGATATCAACAAAAGCAAGAGAAGGGTAATGGAAAATGGTCGAATTAAATCAGGCGATGTTGACAGGATTAGACTGGGAAAGAGACAGTAAAAGTACTCGAAAAGTTTTACTGTAAAGCCAAAAAAGTACAGAGGATCTCAAATGCAGGCAAGCAATATAAGGAAACGTGTCTCTGAAAACTAGGGATATAAATTTAACTCTTTAGAAAGTCTTTCTGAAGATTTTTGTATTGAATATGTGCTGCACGGAAGTGGAACGTGGACAATAAGCAGTTCAGATAAGAGTGGAAAAGAATATTTTGAAACGTGGTCTCCCAGAAGAATGTCAAAAATTAGATGGGAAGATGGAATAACTAACGAGAAGGTACTAAAAATGAAGTGGGTAAAAACTAAATACGTGGCAGAAGTCGACTAAAAGGAGGGATCGGTTGACAGGACAAATCTTCAGATATCAAGGAATCGTCTTTTGGGTAGGGAAGCAAGTATGTGGGGTAAAACCAGTAGAGACAGACAAAGACCTGAATAAAAGAGGCAGGCTCAAATCGGTATATGTTGAAGTAGTTATGCAAAGGTGAAGTGGCTGCACGGTATAGTCTAGAGTGGACAGCTGCATCAAATACAATGTAACAGTGGAAAATTACATGAAATGAACTTTTCTTTCTATTCTATATATTTTCAATTAAATGCTAATAGCTTGTTTACTTTGGAACACGGATGCGTTTACTTTTATTGTGAAATTTATATGTATTTCCCTAGTAGCAGGTGTAACGTAAAGTGTTAAAAATCTGTACTTTTTCTGATTTATTTAAATACACTGTGAGACAAAAATCGACGCACCACGAAGGAATTATACGTATAGGACGGAAATAATCGAGAGATGCAATGTACGTGTACAGACAAAAAATTGTACAATTTCAGAAATATTGGATGATTTAATCAAGAGAAAGAGCTTCACGAATTGAGCAAGTCAATGACGCGTTCTTCCGTCTCTGGTCCTCATGCAAGCAGTTATTCGGCTTGGCGTTGGTTGATAGATTTGTTGGATCTCCTCCTGAGCGGTATCGTGCGAAATTCTACAACTGGCGCTTTAGATCGTCAGAATCCCGAGCTGGTTGTAGGGCCCTTCCCACAGTGCTCCAAACGTAATGAGTTGGCGAGAGATCCGGCGACCTTTCTGCGGAAAGCAGGGTATAGTAAGCGCGAAGATAAGCGGTGGAAACTCTCGCCTTGTGCAAGTTGGGATTATTTCCCTGTAATGTAACCCCAGGATGGCTTGCCATGAAGGGTAACAAAATGGGGTTAGAATATCTTCGACGTACCGCTGTGCTGCAAGAATTCTGTAGATGACCTCAGCTGTTAAGTCCCATAGTGCTCAGAGCCATTTCACTTAACGACCGAGACCAGCGGCGTTAGCGTAGAGTTGTCAGTGCTAACCGACAAGCAACACTGCGTAAAATACACTCCTGGAAATTGAAATAAGAACACCGTGAATTCATTGTCCCAGGAAGGGGAAACTTTATTGACACATTCCTGGGGTCACATACATCACATGATCACACTGACAGAACCACAGGCACATAGACACAGGCAACAGAGCATGCACAATGTCGGCACTAGTACAGTGTATATCCACCTTTCGCAGCAATGCAGGCTGCTATTCTCCCATGGAGACGATCGTAGAGATGCTGGATGTAGTCCTGTGGAACGGCTTGCCATGCCATTTCCACCTGGCGCCTCAGTTGGACCAGCGTTCGTGCTGGACGTGCAGACCGCGTGAGACGACGCTTCATCCAGTCCCAAACATGCTCAATGGGGGACAGATCCGGAGATCTTGCTGGCCAGGGTAGTTGACTTACACCTTCTAGAGCACGTTGGGTGGCACGGGATACATGCGGACGTGCATTGTCCTGTTGGAACAGCAAGTTCCCTTGCCGGTCTAGGAATGGTAGAACGATGGGTTCGATGACGGTTTGGATGTACCGTGCACTATTCAGTGTCCCCTCGACGATCACCAGTGGTGTACGGCCAGTGTAGGAGATCGCTCCCCACACCATGATGCCGGGTGTTGGCCCTGTGTGCCTCGGTCGTATGCAGTCCTGCTTGTGGCGCTCACCTGCACGGCGCCAAACACGCATACGACCATCATTGGCACCAAGGCAGAAGCGACTCTCATCGCTGAAGACGACACGTCTCCATTCGTCCCTCCATTCACGCCTGTCGCGACACCACTGGAGGCGGGCTGCACGATGTTGGGGCGTGAGCGGAAGACGGCCTAACGGTGTGCGGGACCGTAGCCCAGCTTCATGGAGACGGTTGCGAATGGTCCTCGCCGATACCCCAGGAGCAACAGTGTCCCTAATTTGCTGGGAAGTGGCGGTGCGGTCCCCTACGGCACTGCGTAGGATCCTACGGTCTTGGCGTGCATCCGTGCGTCGCTGCGGTCCGGTTCCAGGTCGACGGGCACGTGCACCTTCCGCCGACCACTGGCGACAACATCGATGTACTGTGGAGACCTCACGCCCCACGTGTTGAGCAATTCGGCGGTACGTCCACCCGGCCTCCCGCATGCCCACTATACGCCCTCGCTCAAAGGCCGTCAACTGCACATACGGTTCACGTCCACGCTGTCGCAGCATGCTACCAGTGTTAAAGACTGCGATGGAGCTCCGTATGCCACGGCAAAGTGGCTGACACTGACGGCGGCGGTGCACAAATGCTGCGCAGCTAACGCCATTCGACGGCCAACACCGCGGTTCCTGGTGTGTCCGCTGTGCCGTGCGTGTGATCATTGCTTGTACAGCCCTCTCGCAGTGTCCGGAGCAAGTATGGTGGGTCTGACACACCGGTGTCAATGTGTTCTTTTTTCCATTTCCAGGAGTGTAACAGCAAAAATCAATGTCGGATGTAACGACGAACGTATCTGTTAGGAGAGCCTTCAATAAGCTATGGCAGCAGACGAGCGACGCGAGGACGACATCACCTCCAGCGCCTCTCCTGGGCCCGTGGCCATGTAGAGTGTACCATAGACCACTTGAAAAAAGTGACCTGATCCGATGAGTCCAGAGTTGATGGTAGGCTTCGAGTATGGCGCAGACCTCACGAAACCATGGACCCGAGTTGTCAACAAGGTACTGTGCAGGTTGGTGGTGACTCCATAATGGTGTGGGCTGTTTCTATATGGAATGGCCTGGGTCTTCTTGTAGAACTGAACCGATCATTGACTGGAAACGGCTATTTGCAGCCATTCGTATGTCTCAAGTTCCCAGGCAACGATGGAATTTTTATTCATGTCAATGTGCCATGTCACCGGGGCATAATTGTTCGTGATTGCTTTGAAGAACATTCTGGACAGTTTGACCGAATTGTAATATTTCTGGCTTTGCAGCCATCATATTCAGGAACAAGAAGCTCTTCTTAAAGCAACTGAGAAAGCAGCAGTGGGAAGATGACAAAACACGGTGTGAGGTACCGATGACAGATGGTTTTTTCAATACGGGTATCGTGAGAAAGACCGCCTAAATTTGCTGCGATTGACTGCTGCGTCCGCAAGTTGCGCGCCAAAATGGTATTCTTCTCTGGTTAGTATTTGAAAAATTGAACAGCGTATTTACTTGAATTTCAAATTAAAGCATCTCTCAATAGCGTGCTATCATTCCATTATTTCACAAGTATTAATAACCAGTAGAATAATAAACAACTTCAAAACGAAAAGGCAGACGAAGCAGTTCGGTGATCTTCGGATCGAGCGTTACTTGGAAAAAAATTGGAAATTTGTGTTAAAGTTCAAAAATGGTTCAAATGGTTCTGAGCGCTGTGGGACTCAACTTCTGAGGTCATCAGTCCCCTAGAACATAGAACTGCTTAAAGCAAACTAACCTAAGGACATCACACACAGCCATCCCCGAGGCAGGATTCGAACCTGCGACCGTAGCGGTCGCGTGGTTCCAGACTGTAGCGCCTAGAACCGCTCGGCCACTCCGGCCGGCTGTGGTAAGGTCTTATGGAACCAAACTGCTGAGTTCATGGGTCCCTAAGCTTACACACTAATTAATCTAACTTAAAAAACTTCCGCTAAGGACCACACACACACACACACACACACACACACACACACACACACACACATGTCCGAGGAAGGACTCGAACCTCCAACGGTGGGTGCCGCGTGGACCCCAACTTGGATGGCGGGCGAAGTGGTTCGGCTGTAAGATGAGAGCTGGTTTGGAAGCCGCGGAGGACAGATATGTGGTCCGCCGCCGTCAGTGTTAGTTAAGACTTTATTAGCAATGTGTGGTTATTTGGAACATATAGTTGAGAACAGTGTGACAGTACTTACGGAAATACGCAGTTCATAATTTTGTTGAAGAATAGAAATTATTTTTGACTCTAAAGCGGAATGGAATAGTGCAGTTTCTCGTGTTCTGCTAATAAAAAGCAAGTGGCATCCCGTATAAACAAAGTGATTGGAAATTTGATTATTTTTTAAAATAACGGTTCCTCGCTAAGAGTTTCTTATAGCCTCAAGATTGCGGATTCGCGACCTGCAGGTACGTCCTGTTTTCTGCCCAGGGGACGACAACCGTAGAAGATTTATTAGATCTTACGCATTCCACTCAGGGCGGTGGAAGCAAATAGGCACCTCGTGTGTACTGCAATGTTAGTACAAATGAGATCAGTGACACGTCATCTGTGGTAACACAGAGGAGGTACGAAAGATAGAAGCACAAGGTTACAACTTTGCTTCCGCTGTTTTTTCCCACATGTATCATCAAAGTATTTTCCATCGCTGGACACTACTTTCTCCCATCTTTCGGGCAGTGTACGAATCCCGCGTCGAAAAAATTGTTCATGATTTGAAGCGATCCACGAATCTGTCCAATTTGTGACTTCTTCATGGGATTGGAAGTGCTGGTCAGCCAGGCTATGCGCCATTGGTCTAAACAGGCCCAGAGGGAGCAATATCTGGAGAATACGGTGGGTGGGGCAGGACTTCCTCTTTTAACATTTCCAATTACGTTTTGACCTCTTTTGCAACGTGGGGTCGAGCGTTGTCGTGTTGCAAAATCACTTTATCGTGCCTCTCGCTGTATTGCGGCCGTTTGTCTTTTAATGATCTGCTTAAACGCATTAACTGCGTTCGATAACGAGCACCTGTGACTGTTTCACTTGGCTTTAACACCTCGTAGTACACGACGCCGAGCTTTTCCCACCAAATACAGAGGATGATTTTGGAGCCGTGAATATTCGGTTTGGCCGTCGACGTGGAAGCATAGCCGGGATATCGCCATGATTTTTTGCGTTTAGGGTTAGCTTAATGAACCCATTTTGCGTCCCCGATCACAAAGCGATGCAGAAATCCCATCCGTTTTTGCCTCTGAAGCAACTGTTCACAAACGCACAAACGCCGTTCAACGTCTCTTGGTTTCAGCTCACACGGAACCCAAGTTCCTTCTTTCTGAATCTTGCCCATAGCCTTGAAATGGCTTGCTGTGTCACTCCCACTAATCGCGCGAACTCTTCTTGAGTTTGACGCGAGTCTTCACTCAGCGAAGTCTGCAATTCTGCATCTTCGAAAAGATTCTCTCTTCCAGCACTATGCCGGTCTACGACATTAAAATCACCATTCTTGAAGAGTTGAAACCACTCACGACACGTTCTTTCACTAATAGCGTCCTTACCATACGTGCTTGAGAGCATTCGATGAGACTCAGCCGCTGTTTTCTTCATATTGAAGCAAAACAGTAACACCTCCCGCAAATGACGAGAACTAGGCTCGTAAACCGACATTTTCAATCAAGAACAACTTTATGATGCAGACACAAATCGACTGATGTTTGAATGAGGTTATGTTGACCGAGGTCCAAGCTAACTGTCTGACGTCTGTGATCTGTTTCTTTCGACCGCTACTTACCGTTGTCGCCACCTATCGGCAAACGGCGGAAGCAAAGTTGTACACCTTGTACTTTCGAGAGAAAGGGTTTACGATACGTACGTATGTATCACCCTCTCTCTCTCTCTCTCTCTCTCTCTCTCTCTCTGTCTCTCACCCTCCCTTTTTCAACTCGCCGTAGAGTGATACGGCCAGCCCGATCGCCTGACATGAATCCCAGCGAACATTTATGGGACATAATATAGAGGCCAGGTCGTGTACAAAATGCTGCACCGGCGACACTTTCGCAATTGTGGACGGCTGTAGAGCCAACATGTCTCACTATTTCTGCAGGGGACTTCCAAAAGCTTGTTGAGTCTATGCCCCGTCGAGCTGCTGCACCACGCCGGGCAAAAGGAGGTCCAACACGATACTGGGAGGTGTCCCATGACTTCGCACCTCAGTATACTTTGTCATTTTATACCTTAGAATAAAGATTAAGGAAAGGCAAACCTACGTTTCTAGCATTTGTAGACTTAGAGAAAGCTCTTGACAATGTTGACTGGAATACTCTCTTTCAAATTCTAAAGGTGGCAGAGGTAAAATACAGGGAGCGAAAGACTATTTACAGTTTGTACAGAAACCAGATGGCAGTTATAAGAGTCGAGGGACATGAAAGGGAAGCAGTGGTTGGGAAGGGAGTGAGACAGGGTTGTAGCCTCTCCCCGATGTTATTCAATCTGTATATTGAGCAAGCAGTAAAGGAAACAAAAGAAAATGTCGGAGTAGGTATTAAAATCCATGGAGAAGAAATAAAAACTTTGAGGTTCGCCTATGACATTGTAACTCTTGTCAGAGACAGCAAAGGACTTGGAAGAGCAGTTGAACGGAATGGACAGTGTCTTGAAAGGAGGATATTAGATGAACATAAACAAAAGCAAAACGAGGATAATAGAATGTAGTCGAATTAAGTCGGGTGATGCTGAGGGAATTAGGTTAGGAAATGACACACTTAAAGTAGTAAAGGAGTTTTGCTATTTGGGGAGCAAAATAACTGATGATGGTCGAAGTAGAGAGGATATAAAATGTAGACTGGCAATGGCAAGGAAAGCGTTTCTGAAGAAGAGGAATTTGTTAACATCGAGTATAGATTTAAGTGTCAGGCAGTCATTTCTGAAAGTATTTGTATGGAGTGTAGCCATGTATGGAAGTGAAACATGGACGGTAAATAGTTTGGACAAGAAGAGAATAGAAGCTTTCGAAATGTGGTGCTACAGAAGAATGCTGAAGATTAGATGGGTAGACCACATAACTAATGAGGAAGTATTGAATAGGATTGGGGAGAAGAGAAGTTTGTGGCGCAACTTGACCAGAAGAAAGGATCGGTTGGTAGGACACGTTCTGAGGCATCAAGGTATCACCAATTTAGTATTGGAGGGCAGCGTGGAGGGTAAAAATCGTAGGGGGAGAGCAAGAGATGAATACACTAAGCAGATTCAGAAGGATGTAGGTTGCAGTAGGTACTGGGAGATGAAGAAGCTTGTACAGGATAGAGTAGCATGGAGAGCTGCATCAAACCAGTCTCAGGACTGAAGACCACAACAACAACAACCTTAAATGCACTAAAACAAGCGAAGCCACATGTATGCATTGGCGATCTTTGATCAAAGTTATCTTTGATAAAAGCTTCCCATCTACACTGTCAAATATTTGGCAGGTGTGCTTTGACAAGTGTTCGTCGTTGGCAACGAACACTGCACTGCCGACGTCACAGACGTGCGGTCGGGCCCGTACTCCTCGCTGGCCACGGTTTCGGGGCCAGATGCTCGGTGCCGGTCACACACACACGGTGCCGTCGGCCACCGCGTGCAGTGAGCGTGCAGCTTCGCTTGACTCCACGGAGCCACGCGGCAGGTAAACAGTGGCGCTGTAAAGATAATTTTCCCGGGAAGGCTTTACTGCAGGAGACGGAAGTGGGAGAACGGCGCCGTGTAACGGTGTCCTCTACAGCGGCGCTCACCGGCCGGTGACTTTGCCGCTGGCCTCCGCTTTTGTTGTCGCGCACCGCTTCCTGGGGAGGCTGAAAACTCCGATTGCCAGCCTTCCAGTGTGCGTTCGCCGTTGTCACCTGCGCTGTTGTTTCGTTCAATTGAGAGACGATATATTGAACACAGTGGCTGTCAGTTGAGCATAGCGATACGAATGTACTTCCAGTGTAGTTGTGTACATGAGAATGTGTTTTGAGAAGTAAGGGTGGTGGGTAAAATGTGTCAAAGACGTAAATGTATTTCCATGTTGTTGTTGTTGTTGTTGTGGTCTTCAGTCCTGAGACTGGTTTAATGCAGCTCTCCATGCTACCCTATCCTGTGCAAGTTTCTTCATCTCCCAGTACCTACTGCAACCTACATCCTTCTGAATCTGCTTAGTGTATTCATCTCTTGGTCTCCTTCTACGATTTTTACCCTCCACGCTCCCCTCCAATGCTAAATTGGTGATCCCTTGATGCCTCAGAACATGTCCTACCAACCGATCCCTTCTTCTAGTCAAGTTGTGCCACAAACTTCTCTTCTCCCAATCCTATTCAATACCTCCTCATTAGTTATGTGATCTACCCATCTAATCTTCAGCATTCTCCTGTAGCACCACATTTCGAAAGCTTCTATTCTCTTCCTGTCCAAACTATTTATCGTGCATGTGTCACTTCCATACATGGCTACACTCCATACGAATACTTTCAGAAACGACTTCCTGACACTTAAATCTATACTCGATGTTAACAAATTTCTCTTCTTCAGAAACGCTTTCCTTGCCATTGCCCGTCTACGTTTTATATCCTCTCTACTTCGACCATCATCAGTTATTTTGCTCCTCAAATAGCAAAACTCCTTTACTACATTAAATGTCTCATTTCCTAATCTAATTCCCTCTGCATTACCAGACATTATTCGACTACATTCCATTATCCTCGTTTTGCTTTTGTTGATGTTCATCTTACACCCTCCTTTCAAGATACTGTCCATTCCGTTCAACTCCTCTTCGAAGTCCTTTGCTGTCTCTGACAATTTGACATGCTTCACTTCCATACATCGGCACTTCCATGTCATCGGCGAATCTCGATGTCTTTATTTCTTCTCCATGGATTTTAATACCTACTCCGAATTTTTCTTTTGTTTCCTTTACCGCTTGCTCAATATACAGATTGAATAACATTGGGGAGAGGCTACAACCCTGTCTCACTCCCTTCCCAACCTCTGCTTCCCTTTCATGTCCCTCGACTCTTATAACTGCCATCTGGTTTCTGTACAAATTGTAAATATCCTTTCGCTCCCTGTATTTTACCCCTGCCACCTTCAGAATTTGAAAGAGAGTATTCCAGTCAAGATTGTCAAAAACTTTCTCTAAGCCAATAAATGCTAGAAACGTGGGTTTGCCTTTCCTTATTGTATTTACATACAAACATTAAAACACACAAGTGATGCACAACAGGATGAAAAACATGACATGCCATAAAACAATAAAACGGCAAAAAGGCATGTCGACCTGTACAAATAAACGTTCAGAACTAAGGTAGTTGCAGAAGCAAGTCGAGGCCCACACAAGATGACACATAGTTGTCGAAATATGTTTGGATAAGTACAGTGGTCTGCAAAACATAAGAACGAATCTAACTATCGCTTGATGTGTTACTACCAAGTAACATAGCTCGATGAAAGTTGGACCACACATATACTGAAGAGCCAAAGGAACTGGTATACCTGCTTAAAATCGTGTCAGGTTCCCGGGAGCACGCATAAGTGCCGCAACGCGACGTGGCATGGACTCGACTAATGTCTGAAGTAGTGCGGGAGGGAAATGACACCATGAATACCGCAGGACTGTCCATAAATCCGTGAAAGTACGACGGGGTGGAAATCCCTTCTGAACAACACGTTACAAGGCATCCCACATACGTTCAATAATGTTCATGTCTGGGGACTTTGGTGGCCAACGGAAGTGTTTAAATTCAGAAGAGTGTTCCTGCAGCCACTCTGTAGCAATTCTGGACGTGTGGGGTGTCGCATTGTCCTGCTAGAATTGCTAAGTCCGTGCCAATGCACAATGGACACGAATGCATGTAGGTGATCAGACAGGATGCTCACGTACGTGTCACCTGTCAGAGTAGTGTCTAGGCGTATCAGGGGTGCCATATCACTCCAACTGCACAAGACCAACGCCATTACAGAGCCTCCACCAGCTTGAACAGTCCGCTGTTTGAACTTTCATCACGTCCAGTCTTTCTCTTTGATTGTGTGAAGCAAGTATAGATGGCACAAAGAAAAGTCCTATTGCAGTTGGGGGTGGCGGTGTGAATGGAATAACAAGAGATCCAATGTTAAAAACTATTTTTATCGCAACTAGTGTGCTATTCCTTCACATCGGCATCTTCAAAAGCAGTTGCTGAAACTGATGAACAAGAATCCAAACGACCAGATTTGTCTCTGCGGTGGGCAGATTCGTGTGAGGGGAAATACTGGTGCAATCGGCGCTACCAGCAGAAACTGTAACGTTTAACTTCACTAGTAGAACTGCTAAGTCGCTGGCGTTTGCAGAAATGAAAAAACAGGGAAGTCGGCATGAAGTGCTTCGCCCAAATCCGATATGTGATGAAACCGAACGACAGACCCATCGGGCACCTTTTATTGTGCCACTTACTTGTAGTTACCATTGTTATTAAAGTGGTTATCGCCAAGCGTGAACGTGCATCGTTTATCTTTCAGTTCTTGCTCTGAGGGGGATAAGCAGGCTGCTATCTTGTTAAGGTACAGAATATCTAATAATAAATCAATTCTTAAATACACAGCTCTAAAACTGGCAGTATATTAAGAATGTACATTCTTAAGTACACAGCTCTAAAACTGGCAGTGTATTAAGAATGTACAGTCGATATTTATGGGCTGCTGTGTCGATATATTTTCCGTCGACATATCGGTAATCTTATTCGATGTACCGACGACGTATAATGGCCCTCTTTTAAATATCGATATATCGGATTCGCGATTTTTTTAAAAGAATGCACAGACCTAGTTTGTTCACGCCGGTGTGCGTTCGCCACACGTCACTGCTTGCTGACGTCACAGAGATCGCCTCCGTGGCGCTGCTCGGCGCTATGTTCCAGGCGCAGTCGCCGTTCAGAGAAAACGGCGGCCACAGTCGCAGCGCAGTCGTTCTTGGAACGCGCCCGGTACGACGAGGAGTGTGTGGGCGGCTCAGGCAGCCTCGGTGCCTTTCACGTGTGAGAGCCGACACGTGTCGCACAGCTATTTGCTCTACGCTTTGCAAGTACTGTCGTACGTTTCTTTCAGTGAAAACACGTGCCGCGTTTCGAGGATGCGCCGAGCTCTACAAAAGCGATATTTAATGCTTCTTTCCCACGCCGAGATAGACAGCTAGTCACAGAAGTACGAGGGAGAATCAAATGAAAACTTTACATTTTTAATAACAAATCGAAATTTCGCGCCGTTACCCTGTAAGTTGGTAAGGCTGCTACAAACAGCTTCCAGAATGGCCTGTAGGTGGCACCATAGTGCAGATGCACGCATACCGTCGCAGTATCAGTATAAAGATGGCCGCCCCACTTGCGACTTGAGAAGAACAGCGTTCTGTTATTTGGTTTTTGCCTAGTGAAGGTGTGAAACATATTGAAATTCATCGACGAATGAAGGTTCAGTACGGTTATTCATGTTTGTCACAGCAGCAAGTCTACGAATGGAGTACGAAGTTTGCAAACGGTGTGACTTCAGTGGAAGATGCTCCTTCTCCAGGTCAGGCACAAAGAGTTGTGACTCCACAGAACACTGCGGCAGTTGAAACCATAGTGAAGGAAAACCGCCGAGTGACACTGAATGACATTGCAGTATGTTTACAGATTAGTCATGGGTCAGCACACCACATTGTGCATGATGTGCTCCAGTTTCACAAAGTGTCTGCAAGATGGATGCCACGGCAGCTGACTCCTGAAATGAGAGAACGACGTGTTGATGTTTGTGAAGAACTTCTTCGGCACTTTGAACGAGAAGGTGATGGCTTCCTTGCAAGAATCGTTACTGGGGACGAAACCTGGGTTCACTTCCACCAACCGGAAACGAAGAGAACGAGCAAGGAAAGGCGCCATTCCTCATTACCAAAACCAAAGAAGTTTCGAACAGAACCGTCAGCAGGGAAGGTTATGCTGACTCTCTTTTGGGACGAGAATGGCGTTATTTTGGAACATTACATGCCTAGATGGGCCACTGTCAACTGTCTCCTAAAAAATCATCTGTGGCCTGCAATCAAATCAAAGCGACGTGGACTGCTGTCAGCAGGTGTCATTTTGCAACATGACAATGCAAGGCCCCACACTGCCCGTGCAACAGTTGCAACAATGCCAGACCTGTATTTTGAGTGTCTTCCTCATCCACCATACTCACCAGACCTTGCCCCAAGTGATTTCCATATGTTTGGACCACTCAAAGACGCAATGGGAGGAAAAAGTTCCGTTCTGATGATGAGGTACGCCACGCGGTGCATGACTGGTTGCGCGAAATACCAAAAGAATTTTTTTCTAAAGGAATTTATGCACTTTGTAAGCGCTGGAGGACTTGCATTGAGCGTGGGGGAGATTATGTTGTAAAGTTATACAGCGTTGTACCACTTCTGCACAATAGATAATATTTTAGAAAAATATTTAAGGTTTTCATTTGACTCACCCTCGTAATTATTCCATTCGGATTTCAATCCTGACGTTGTAAGCACTATGTGATGAAAAGTATGCGGATGTCTAATAGCGACCATTAGTATGAGGTGCGTCCACACTTCGCCACCTTGAACTAGAGGGGAAGTTGGGGTGCAATGGGGTAGCCAATAAGAAAGCTAGAGAACAATGACAATTTTCATTGCTGGGAATTCAAATTTATTTCAGTGAAAGAGAAACAAGGCATGAACAGAGTATACGAACTGTGAGGAATTATTTTTGATAGTTTGAATTGTATTTAATGTAATTAAGCGCTGTGAGATATACAGTTCTACCACATACCTCGCGATGAAAGCAGGTACTTTGTGGGGCGCAAACGGGCAATGTTACATTTTTCGTGTGAGGTGTGTGACCCTGATTCTCCTGCAAGTCATCTTCAGTCCACCCTGTACAATTCTCATGGGCTCAGTTCTCACACTATAACTCATTTCATCTGTCAATAAAATTCCTCTGAGTTTGAGGCCGCATTGTCATCTGTAAAATACCGACTTTTCGGCGACTGTTGCAAGGTGCCTTCCTCAGGGTGTGTTGCTAACTGCTGAATGAGCACTAGCTTGGATACTTATATACCGTGGAGGAGTGCTGTCATTGGATGTGATGGTGAGGAGGAAGCGCATTAGGAGTTCATTGTATTGGTCTTTGCATTACGTATTGTCATTGGCGGATTCGCCGATTCCCACCAATGGCAAGCACTAAAGCAAACTCCAATGGAAAACGCAAATTTCCGCCAATGACAACTCGTAATGCAAAGACCAATCAAATCAACTAATACCCTTCCTCCTCGCCATCACATCCAATGACAGCACTCATCCATAGTATATAAGTATCCAAATTAGTGCTCATTCAGCAGTTAGTAACACACTCTGAGGAAGGCATCTTGTAACAGTCGCCGAAACGTAGGTATTTTGGAGATGACAATGCGGCCTCAAACCCAGAAGAATTTTATTGACCGTGACAACGGCCGCGGAAGCCTACGTTTACATATATTTTCATCTGATTTTCTTGTTGACGAGTGGGTCTCTTTGCAAAGAAGGCAAGGCGTTTCATTCTCATCTGCAGAAGATCTGTTTGTCTGACACTTCCTCACACTCTTCTGACTCTTTCTTTATGGTGTAGACCCGTAATCCTCCAATGACATTTTTTGAGCCTGCCGCGTTCATGATAGTCTCTCGTAATGAGGAACTGGCTTTACACTCTCCGGTGACACAGTGAATGAAGACTGTGTTCATACATCAGTCGACGCATCAGGATGCGGAGAAGAAGCAGTAACTGATTCTATTGTGTTCTGGGAAACTGGCACTATTATTTCTGTTGTATCCGATGGTGGAAATTCCTCTTCGCCAAATGCACCTACATTGAGAGGAAAAATGCCCGTCTTTTTAAACCCAGACAGGTCATTTTGCATTGTTGGTGTTCTACTATATGCAAGTCCGAACAACTAAGCTATTTGACACTGGGTTGTCACTCTTCCGGGATGCCTGTTAAGCCATGTCTTAATTTCCGGACCGTATAAAGCGTTTAGTGGTAACATCTCAAATGAAAATATGCCTCTTCAATAAGGGATAATTAATCAAATTATTAACGACAAAATAAGCTAAAAATTGGCGCAAAATATCAAATCATTAGTAACAGAATATTGTAATAATTGGAGCAAAGTAATCGTAAATTATATATGTTGTTATTAAATTGTAATTATTAAAACATGTAACACTAGTAGCGTACCGTTAAAAGGATATACTTGTTAAGTTACACATGTAAGTTATATGTAACGAAGTCATGGAGTAATATCAGGTAGTCCCGCCTTTGCCCTATTGCTTCTAACCGGTTTTACCGCAATTGTACCTTCTGTGTGAAATTGCTTATACTTAAGAAAGGAGGTCAACAATCGTTGAACATGGTATATGAACATAAAGGCTGTCAAAAGTATTATTTATTGTATTACAGGTTCCGGCTTGTAACACCACAGAGTAAGTTGCTTACTGAACACAAAATATCACAAAGTAAGACACACAACAACAAAAATCTAGCAAACTGTTTCGCGAAAGAACAACGCGTCTGACACTACCAAGTCTCAAGGCGATGCTGAACTTGCCTGCTGTCTTCATGGTCTAACGGCCGAAAAGCAACGTTTCCAACTCGTGAAGGGAAATAGAAGGGTTCCCGATTTCACCCCCACGTCCGATTATACCTCAACTTCCCCTACTGGGAACGCTTTCAACGAGGTGTCTGAATGTCTGTATAAGATGGCAGCCCTTTCTTCCTCCAGAGAGAATAGTGATGTGAGACACTGGGGTCTGGAGTGAAGTCGATGTTATAACTCATCCCAAAGGAATCCAATTCGTTTAAGGCGGCACTCTGAGCAGGCCAGACCATTTCATGGATGTCATCGTCCACAAACGATTACCTCACAGACGTTGCTGTATGACAGGTTGCATTGTAATGCTCATACAAACGATCATTGTCTCCGAACTGTTTCTCTACTGTACGGAGTACACAGCGATGCAAAATATCTTCGTATCCTTCCGAATTCAGCATTTTCTTGAGCGCAATAAGGCGACCACACCGTAATCTCGGAAAAGCCCCTCACAGGGCCACACCGGAACACAGCCTTCGTCATACTTCACTGTCGGAACTAAACGCGACCTTCTCGATGCTCGCCAAACCCAGACTCAGGATACAGCATGATTCGTCACTCGATGTCACTCGTTTCCAGTCATGCACTGTACAGGTCCGTCGTTCTTTACATGACTTCAAGCATTGGATACGTAAAGGTGTGGCTTGTGAGGAGCTGCTCGGCATTGAACCCTATTCTTTTCAACACCCAATGCTCAGCCATTGTGCTAGCTGGTCTACAGTTAGCGCTCTGGAACTCAGGAGTGATTACTTTACAATTACCCTCCGCAGTGCTTCAAATGTAATACATGAAGACTCAAACAAGCCTTCAGTTTGGTCACGACGTGAAAAACCGTTGTCCCAAAAGTCAGTCAAGCAAGACATTCCATAATGTCGTTAGTCGAGTTAGTCACAAAACATTCACATTCCTACTGTAGCTTGTGTTTGTTCCTGCAGGGGTGAAGCCGATCCCTTCTGCCACTGGTTTCTTGTTGTCTCGCTGTTCTGGAAGAAAAGAATATTTTTAACATTTTCGCAGAGCAGAGTGTCGATGGACTAAAAGCGGGCTTCCGGATTTATCGTTACAGCATTCTGAAGTTTAAGAGACTAGAAGTAAGTGAGACTGCTCTATTACACCTCCTAAGCGGAAATATTTCCTTTTGGTAAATCCAAAATACTGCTGTAGAGGCACGAGATGGTCTTGTTATGCTACGGCACTCGATGGCAGGTGCCGGCCGCGGTGGTCTAGCGGTTCTAGGCGCGTAGTCCGGAGCCGCGCGACCGCTACGGTCGCAGGTTCGAATCCTGCCTCGGGCATGGATGTGTGTGATGTCTTTAGGTTAGTTAGCTTTAAGTAGTTCTAAGTTCTGGGGGACTGATGACCTCAAATGTTAAGTCCCATAGTGCTCAGAGCCATTTTTGAACACCATCAGAATCGTCGTGCAAATAATGGTATGTACATGTTTCTTTTTGAGGTATCTTGATTCCTCTGGCTACTATTATTTTTTATATGAACTGTGAAATGTCTGCCATTAAGGTTTCACAGAGTCAGCCATCTTTGGCACTCCCGGCATGACTCCTTCATCGACACAGCGTCAGCACGGAGTTCCCAGCCATGCGGTCCCTGGACCACGTGGTCTGGCCGTTGTGCGGCATCACGCGGTTGCTAACGAGCCACGGGTTGCTGAGTGGCCCGACTGGTGGCTGCCAACAGTCAACTTAATATTTTAAGGGCGCCACAACTCGCCTGTTACCTCACAACATCAGGTCTCTCCTCTCAGGCGCTAGTTTAGTGGGGCCATTGAGATGCTGCATAGCATTGATTAAGTCACTCCTGAACTGATAGATTCCGTATTCATTTTTTACAGTCGTGGGATCCGAAACAATGCGAGCAGTGGTATGGCGGAACGCTGAACCTCAGTCTCCATGGGCCATGGTAGACCTGCCACTTGTCGAATTGCATTGCGACACGACCTGGCAGAAGTTTCGCCTTTTCACTCGAGCGATAACACGATCTTCTCACAAACAAGCAACATTAAAATGGTATTTCTGAATAGAAACCCGCTGCTTAGTCTTCCGCTGTATGCAAAATGCAGACTGGGCCATCTACCTGCGTTGTGCACTTGTCCTTAAATGCTAATTGTATGCTTGTCCGAGCACATAGAACACTCCGTGGCAATTTGATGTTTGTTTCCCTGCCAGCTGTACTAACTGGTACATTAGCTCGGCTGCAGTTGTTTTCCAGAAAGATCGGCGTGAAAACAGCGCTTACAAACTCGGTTGCAGAATGCAGTTCAGCCGTTGATATACCTCATCAGTTTTGTGTGTTGCACGGTGAGCAAATCACGAATGTGAGAAATATGTAAGGATGGTGTAAAACGCCTTCAGCGTTGAGGAGTGTGAGTATCATAATGGTGACGAGATCGATCTAAAACTCTGACCTCATACATTCTTCATTTTTTGCAGGTAATTGCCAGCGCGGCGTGGCGCACATCGGCTCACCGCCTTGCGGACGGTAATGTTCCACTCTCCTTTTACATCGTTCGCCCACACAGGGTTGCACGCGTTCGTGCACTGTGCCTGTTCAGTGACGTAAGTGGCATTCAGTACAACAAAAAACCAGTCCAAAGTTGCAAATTTTACTTTTTTTATTCACTCGATGACCAGTTTCGGGTCGAGTCCATTCTCAAATCATCGTAACGTAGTCAAAAATGGTATTTCCGAAGATGTGACAACCGTGTCAAATGATCTGAAAATGGGTCTCGGCCCGAAAATGGTCATCGAGTGAATAAAAAAGTAAAATTTGCAACTATGGACTAGTTTTTCGCCGCACTGATTAACAGAAGTTGCTGATCCACAGTTACTCCAGCATACTGGAAGTGTGTAAATTAAGTGCTGTTGTTCTTCTACTCAGAAATAAATACGGTAATGTGCAATGTAGATTTTATGAAATATGACCTCTAGGATTAGAACGGAACTTTACTAAAGAACTGTGTAACTGAAATGACATATTCTTATACGGTATTAACTTCTTTGCCACCGGCAAAGCACTTGTGGATACAAACTTACACGGAACCCAAGGGGGAAACATAAAACGTAGCACACATAACAGACAGTGCTCGATCCACACCTTTTACTTTTAAGTAATGTAGATACAAAGATAACCTAAAAGAGCTCCTTGTCTCGACACAAAACACCTGTCGTTAAGGAAACAATTATTTATTTCATTTCTCTGAAAGCCACTGACTATGCATAAAACGAATTAGGTGCAACGTATGTGATTAAAAATAATACTAAAAATATCCAGTAGCAAATATTGAATAATAGTAATTTTTGCACATAAGATGAAAATCACAAACATGCAGATGTGCACATACTAAAACACATAAAATAATTCAGAGTCTACTCTAGCCAAGCACATAAAATAATTCACAGTCTGCCGTAGCGAAGCATCATAGAAAAGAAAGCTCAATTCACACGGTTCACTTTCGCAGATCGCATTTCCGTGCTAAAGACGAGCAGAAATGGGACATTGCACGGAACTCGCGTTATAAGATATTCTTAGCAATGTACGTCTCGACTGATTCCTCTGATAAATTCGTCGGCTGAGTAAAAGGTGTTGACGACTGATAAAATCTTTAAGATCCTCTTAAATTGTGCTCAATTAAGAGCTAAACTTTTTATGATTGCTGTCAAGCTCCTGAAAACATCTGTTCATAAAACTGGACTTCTTGATGGATCCAAATAAATGATTGTAAGTCTCCTTGTAGGAGATTCGTAATGTTAATTTCTTGTACAGACCTGTTTATTCGACACAGAGGTTACCCAGTTGAATTAACAAACACTTACAGGAAGTTCTTGAATAAACACCACAGTCTTTTTTTTCCTTTGGCCTTTTTCCCATTTCTCTATGGCGTCGGCATCGTTATATGTATGTTTTAGTAGTGTTAGCGGCATTTCGTGATCAGAATCCATTTCTGACGCCAGCACTCCCTTCCTCCCCTTTCCCCTCAACCCCACAGCGAAGAAATCATCTGTGATATGTGCACCCCAACTGCCTAGTGTTATTTGCATGATCAAGTGAGATACCGTATTCAAAGTGTTTGCGTAGTGTGTATGTGAGATGAGACGTACGTACCGACCCAATATTTGTCTAGTTGGATTTGGTAAAACGCCTACAAACGACATCCCATTTGCCCGGTTCACCAACCCTCGCCTTTAATTGACTGGCTGCTTCCCCAACGTCACCTCCCACCTCCCTCCACTATATGCTGCAAGCGCGGGCGTTAGAGTTCTCCGCTATACGGACGTGTTACTGCTAACTAAAAATATGTCTCACTAAACGCTATTGAGCTGGCAAAAGCTTAGCTTCACTTACCTGTAACGAATTACGTATGGAAAATAATAATTTATTCACTCCTTTTAGGAAATTACTGGAATGCTGCTCTCAACGCAGTTCATCCTCAGCTTGTAATTCCAAGAGTTTAACATTGTTGACGTCTTTCTATATATCCCCATACTTAATATATAAGGTGCATTCAAATGATAACGAGACAAATGAGAAAAAGTAAGTGAACTGTTTGTTATTTCAAAAGTAATCGTCATAATTATTAACACATTTATCCCACTGCGAAACAGGACGGTCAGTGCCTTCATGGAAAAATGTTTGCGGTTGCCTAGGGAACCACGATTGTACCCAGCTTGTTCGTCCGTAGGAATCGAATGTCTTTCTTCAGGGCACCAAAAATATGGAAATCGCATGGTTCCGGATCGGCACTGTCTGGAGGACGTGTAAGGGGTTCCTAGCGCAACTGCTGCAGCGTAGTCGAAACAACGGGCCTGCCAGCTCCTGGAAAGTCACGATGACCTTTTTCTTTGATCGTAAGGCTCCAACATTCATTAACTTTCTGAAACACGGTACCGCAATTAACGCACATCGATACGTGGACACTTTGCAAGAACTAATGCGCGCCATCAAATGCAGACGCACAGGAATGTTGGCGGGCGGCATTCTTTTGCAGGAAATTGCCCGCCTACATGTTGCCAACGTTGTTTTGACTATGGTGAAGAAGTTTCGATGGGAAGCCCTTACACATCATTTCAAAATGGTTCAAATGACTCTGAGCACCATGGGACTTAACTTCTAAGGTCATCAGTCCCCTAGAACTTAGAACTACTTAAACCTAACTAACCTACGGACATCACGCACATCCATGCCCGAAGCAGGATTCGAACCTGCGACCGTAGTGGTCACGCGGTTCCAGACTGTAGCGCCTTTAACCGCTTGGCCACCCCGGCCGGCTACACATCAGTCCCTATCTCTACTCATGCGATTTCTGTATCTCTGGAGCTCTAAGTAAGACATTCATGGCCGTCGATTTGCTTCGGACAAAGAGATGCACAGCTGGGTACAATCGTGGTTGTTCCGTGGGCAACCGCAAACATTTTCCGTGGTGGCACTGACCTTCTTGTCTCACAGTGGGGAAAAAGTGTTAACAGTCATGGCGATTACTTTTGAACTAATAAAAAGTTTACTTTTTTATTCCTTAAGTCGCTGCTGTCGAACCCGTTGAGTGCCTAGACTGGATCTCGGGCCGCGGTCGGGCGGCGCGGCGCGTATATCCTCTTCGCTTATGGCTGACGCCGCCTCACAGCCCTCTCTGCTGTAACGTTCCTGGCCGACGTGCCGGAGCTTGACGCTACGCCGGAACAGTCTCCCGTAACTATCTGAGTAATTTCTTTTATCGCACCTTACATTTCTTCAATTTCTTCATCATCTGCAGAACTAGTTGTCATACAAACTTGTACTAATATGGTAGGCATGGGCTTCGCGTCTATCTTGCCTACAATAATGCGTTCACTATGCTATGTTGGAACACGTGAGGCAATACTGACCCTACGACTTATCTTAGAAAGTAGATTAAGGAAAGGCAAACCTACGTTTCTATCATTTGTAGACTTAGAGAAAGCTTTTGACAGTGTTGACTGGAATACTCTCTTTCAAATTCTGAAGGTGGCAGGGGTAAAACCCAGGGAGCGAAAGGCTATTTACAATTTGTACAGGAACCAGATGGCAGTCATAAGAGTCGAGGGCCACGAAAGGGAAGCAGCGGTTGGGAAGGGAGTGAGACAGGGTTGTAGCCTCTCCCCGATGTTATTCAATCTGTATATCGAGCGAGCAGTAAAGGAAACAAAAGAAAAATTCGGAGTACGTATTAAACTCCATGGAGAAGAAATAAAAAGTTTGAGGTTCGCCGATGACATTGTAATACTGTGAGAGACAGCAAAGGACTTGTAAGAGCACTTGAATGGAATGGACAGTGTCTTGAAAGGAGGATATAAGATGAACATCAACAAAAGCAAAACGAGGATAATGGAATGTAGTCGAGTTAACTAGGGTGATGCTGAGGGAATTAGATTAGGAAATGAGACACTTAAAGTAGTAAAGGAGTTTTGCTATTTGGGGAGCAAAATAACTGATGATGGTCGAAGTAGAGAGGATATAAAATGTAGACTGGCAATGGCCAGGAAAACGTGTCTGAAGAACAGAAATTTGTTAACATCGAGTGTAGATTTAAGTGTCAGGAAGTCGTTTCTGAAAGTATTTGTATGGAGTATAGCCATGTATGGAAGTGAAACATGGACGATAAATAGTTTGGACAAGAGGAGAATAGAAGCTTTCGCAATGTGGTGCTACAGAAGAATGCTGTAGATGGATAGATTACATAACTAATGAGGAGATATTGAATAGAATTGGGGAGAAGAGGGGTTTGTGGCACAACTTGACAAGAAGAAGGGACCGGTTGGTAGGACATGTTCTGAGGCATCAAGGGATCACAAATTTAGCATTGGAGGGCAGCGTGGAGGGTAAAAATCGTAGAGGGAGAGCAAGAGATGAATACACTAAGCAGATTCAGAAGGTTGTAGGTTGCAGTAAGTTCTGGGAGATGAAGAAGCTTGCATAGGATAGAGAATAGCATGGAGCGCTGCATCAAACCAGTCTCAGTACTGAAGACCACAACAACAACAACAACAACAACAACGTGCTGTTCGTAGTAGCTCATCCGCGTTCCTTTTGTTTTATTCATTATTAAACCTACGCCTGCATTACCAGTATTTGATAAAGTATTTATAGCCCCGTATTTACCTGAGCAGAAGTCGGTTCCTCCTGCCACTGAACTTCACTAATTCCCACTATATCTAACTTTAACCTCTCCATTTCCCTTTTTAAATCTTCTAACCTACCTGCCCGATTAAGGGATCCGACATTCCACGCTCCGATCCGTAGAACGCCAGCTTTCTTTCTCCTGATAACGACGTCCTCCTGAGTAGTCTCCGCCCGGAGATCCGAATGGGGGACTATTTTACCTCCGGAATATTTTACCCAAGAGGACGCCATCTTCAATTAACCATACAGTAAAGCTGCATGCCCTCGGGAAAAATTACGCCTGTAGTTTCCCCTTGCTTTCAGCCGTTGACAGTACCAGCACAGGAATGCTGTTTTGGCTGATGTTGTAAGGCCAGATCAGTCAATCATCCAGACTGTTTCCCCTGCAACTACTGAAAAGGCTGATGTTCCTCTTCAGGAACCACACGTTTGTCTGGTCTCTCACCAGATACCCCTACTGTACGGCTATCTGTATCGCTGAGGCACGCAAGCCTCCCCACCAACGATAAGGTCCATTGTTCAAATATTTAAAAGTTTGTGGTTGTTATCTGGGATGATTAGATGGGGAAGAAGTAGGTAACTCATCTGCCTTCATACTATATGTAACTTGTCGAGGATTTATGGCCATGGCACGTTTGTGTATCTGTATTTCATAAAATCGTCTGTAACTTTTGATAGCCGGCCTAGTGGCCGAGCGGTTCTAGGCGCTTCAGTGTGGAACCGCGCGACGGCTACGGTCGCAGTTTCGAATCCTGCCTCGGGCATGGATGTGTGTGATGTCCGTAGGTTAGTTAGGTTTAAGTAGTTCTAAGTCTAGGAGACTGATGAGCACAGATGTTAAGTCTCGTAGTGCTCAGAGCCATTTCTTGTCATGAAAGCGAAGCACTGGTTGAGAAGGAAGTGAGAGAGGACTGTAGCCCATCCCTGATATTATTCATCCTGTCCACTGAGCAAGGAGTCAAACAAACCAAAGAAAAACGTGGAGAAGGAATTAAAAGCTTTGAGGTTTGCCGATGAATGGTAATTCTCTCGGAGCAAAGACTGGGAACAGCAGTTGAACGAAATGTACAGTGTCTTCAGAGGAGTATACACGATGAACATCAACGTAAGCAAAACAAGGATAACGGAATGTAATCGAATTAAATTAGCCGATGTTGAGGAAATTAGATAAGAAAATGAGACACGAAAAGTAATAGATGAGTTTTGATATTTAGGCAGTAAAATGACTGATAATGGCCGAAGCACAAAGGATATAACATGTAGACTGGCAAAGGCAAGAAAAGCGTTCCCTAAGTAGAGAAATTTGTTAACATCGAATACAGAGTTAAATGTCAGTAAGTTTTTTCTGAAAATGTCTAGAGTATAGCCTTGTGTGGTAGTAAAACGGGTACAATAAACAGTTCAGACCGGAAGATAATAGAAGATTTTGAAATGTGGTGCTACAGAAGAATACTTAGGTGTAGGTGGAAAGATCATGTAACCAATGAATAGAACTGGGAAGAAAAGAAAGTTGTCACAGATTGATTGACAGTAGGGCGTTCTGAGGCATGAATGGGTCACGAATTTAGTCTTGGAGGGAAATGTGGGAGGAAAAAAGCGTAGAATCAGCCCAAGAGGTGAATGTAGTACCCAGGATGCAGTAGTTATTCCGAGATGAACATGCTTGCACAGGATAGAGTAGCATAGAGAGCTGCATCAAATCAGTATTCGGACTAAAGGCCACAGCAACACATTTCGTATCACTTGCTTCCAGATCACTTTCTGGAAATAATCGTTCAACTTTTTCTGTTTTTAATTTGTTTTTATCCATCCGACGGTTCTCAATTTTAGAGAGGCAGCAAATGAAAACATTTCAGAGATCCAGTGTGCCTGGTAATGGATTCTTCGATAGCTATGTCTTCGGTTTCTTCTGTCTTCAAAATATTCGCAACACTTAACTTTCAAATTCTGATAGACATCACTGTTTCCATTATCTACATGTTTTACAACCAGAAATTTGTGTAGTCGTTCTAATTGTAGCAGAATACTTTAGGCTTTGTTTTTCATTTTTTCAAAAATTGCTGAACTGCGCAAGGATAATCCACAAATCGGATCCGCAGCCAGATAATCGTGAGATAGCTGTACCATGAAGTTGGTTTGGTGAATACTTTAATTTGTTTTTGCAGAAAAATATCACTTACTAATATTTGACGAAACAAGTTTCGTACACGACAACCAACACAGTTGTATTTAGTAAATGCTTCAGGAAGTTCTTGCACTGTCACATTTGTTTTCAGCCTAAATCTTTCGACGACTTCCTTCGTTCTCGTCGTCAGGAGATTACATCTCAGTACAGCAATTTTTGAAAAAATGGAAAATGAAACCCGAAATATTCATTTCAATTAGAACGAGTATTCTCGTTCAGAATATAAATTTCTGGTTGGTCGACTTCTGTCATGGCGACGTCATAAAGTCACGGAACTTCCGTATGCTACCAGAGATAGGTAACGATTCTGATTTCCATAGATTGTGGATGATCCAGTTGATTTCTTTGCTGCCATCCTGCATCAAGCGCGTTTTTTCAGGTACTAATAAGGGTGCATTCACTGTCCCAGTTAAATCTTCTGTTAAAGTTTCTGATCTCAATGGCATCTTTGATTACAGAATCCCATTAGGTAGATGAATCGGATATTATTTTTGTTTCACCAAATATCATCATATCTTTGTTCGTGACGCTGCGTTCGGCAACAGCAGATTTCTCGAAATAGCAATATTTAACGTGGCGTTCTGAAATTGATCTTTTTGACTGACGAAAGCAGCTGTTACCACATTCGCAAGTTATTTTATACATTCCAATTACACCGAGACTTATTTCATACATTCCAGTAACACCGGGTTCAAATTCAAATGGCTCCAAGCACTATGGGATTTAACATCTGAGGTCATCAGTCCCGTAGACTTAGAACTACTTAAACCTAACTAACCTAAGGACATCACACACATCCATGCCCGAGGCAGGCTTCGAACCTGCGACCGTAACAGCACCGCGGTTCCGGACTGAAGGTCCTAGAACCGCTCGGACGCAGCGGCCGGCTCGCTGAAGCCCTACACGATATTAGGCAGGTGTGCCAGTTTGTTTGGCTCTTCAGTTTATATTATTATTTTCGATTATTCCCTTTTGAGAGAGCGATTGAACTTGAGTAGTCATGATTTCTTTTTCTTTCTTCGTTCTTCCCAAATTCTCTTCACACGTTCACCGTGTTCTCTCTTGCGTTCTTCCGACCATCTTTTTCCCGTTCTGTTCTCCGCATGTTCTTGTTTAAGTGTGTGTTTCTTTATGGTGTTTCTAAACTGTTCTATATTGTTTTTGTTGTCATGTGTGATCCCCACTTCTTTAATGTCTTCTTCTGCTTCAGTGATCCACTTTGTCTTGTTTTTGCTCTTGTTTACTATCTCAAAGATTTGTCTTGTGAGCCTGCTTTTATTCAGCCTACTGATATGTCCGTAAAATTTCATCCTTCTCTTTCTAATGGTGTTTCTATGTCTTCGTAACTCTCTCTAGTTAGCCTCTTCATCCAAATTCCTTCCCGAAGCGCTGATCCATATATTTTCGTCAGAAAATAGCGGCCTGCTGTAACACTGGGGCGAGGGCTGTTTTTCACTGCGTGTGTCATATCTTTAAGTTCCTTGGGTTTCGGAATGTAAGCAGGAAATAAATTAACCGTAGCTATGGGCATTTACATATGGTTATCGAGTCGCCGACCGAAGTGGCCGAGCGGTTAAAGGCGCTACAGTCTGGAACCGCACGACCGCTACGGTCGCGGGTTCGAATCCTGCCTCGGGCATGGACGTGTGTGATGTCCTTAGGTTAGTTAGGTTTAAGTAGTTCTAAGTTCTAGGGGACTTATGACCACAGCAGTTGAGTCCCATAGTGCTCAGAGCCATTTGAACCATTTGGTTATCGAGTCCTCGGCATTACATACCTGCCGGCCGCTGTGGCCGAGCGGTTCTAGGCGCTCCAGTCAGGAACCGCGCTGCTGCTACGGTCGCAGGTTCGAATCCTGCCTCGGGCATGGATGTGTGTGATGTCCTTAGGTTAGTTAGGTTTAAGTAGTTCTAAGTTCTAGGGGACTGATGACCACAGATGTTAAGTCCCATAGTGCTCAGAGCCATTTGAACCATTACATACCTCATGAATATCGCAATAATAAGACTTAGAGATAACATGTATTCAGGTGGATGTGTTTAGAGCGGCGCGAATGAAATACGCCTTTAGCGGAATGCTAAGGAGCGCTGGAAGCAAGCAGTTCCGCATTCCTGAAATAGCCCGCGGCGTTTGTGTACGCCTCGCCATTATTGTAGACACCGCTACGGGTGACGTATAAACGGTTTGGAAAGTCTGAAGAGACCGTTCGGCGGGAGAATAGTACGCTGTAAACCGTGCAGCACGCACCTGCTGACTCAGTCGGTAGCGAAGTAGCGGCCACACCGAGGACTCGGCAGAAGTCGGCGTTTACTGAACCCAGTCGTTTACCACGATTGCGAGTAAGGCTCTGTGCTGACAGAGTCTGCACCGAGAGGGCTTCGCCAGCGCTGCAGGTACGCCAGGCATTGATTTCCAGTCTAGCAGCAAGCGGCGACGTGTTCCTTCTCGTGAGCGTTTGTAGTGTCATGTGTAGTTCAGATTAGTCACTAGTGACAGTTCAGATTTACTTATACGCTGACCGGGATGGAAAATGTTACACCACGAACATTTTTTCAAATATTGTGGAGATATTCTTGACAAAACGGGTATTAAATGACCAGAATGAAAAATGCTCCTACAGTAGCACAAAAAAGGCAAATATGTCCCCAAAAACATCTTGATATATTGGCGCTTTTTTACTTGTTATCAGGCGCTTTGCACGGTTCGCGCAGCTCCCCACGACGGAGGTTCGAGTCCTCCCTCGGGCATGGGTGTGTCTGTTGTCCTCAGCGTTAGTTTAAGTAGTGTGTAAGTTTAGGGACCGATGACCTCAGCAGTTCGGTCCCTTAGCAACTTACCACAAATTTCCAAATTTTTTACGTGTCACACGGGAGAGCCAAAGAGACTAGCACACCCGCTTAATATCGTGTAGGGCCCCAGCGAGCACGCAGAAGTAGCGCATCAACGACGTGGCATGGACTCGACTAATGTCTGAAGTAGTGCTGGACGGAAATGACACCATCAATCCTGCAGGGCTGTCCATAAATCCGTAAGACTACAAGGGGTGGAAATTCTTCCGAATAGCGTGTTGCACGGCATCCCAGATATGCTCAATAATGTTCATGTCTGGGGCGGCCAGCGGAAGTGTTTAAACTCAGAACTGTGTCCCTGGAGCCACTCTGTAGCAATTCTGGACGTGAGGGGTGTTGCATTGTCCTGCTGGAATTGCCAAAGTCCGACGGGATGCAAAAGGGACATGAATGGATGCAGGTGATCAGACAGGTTGCTTACGTACGTGTCACCTGTCAGAGTAGTACCTAGATGTATCAAGTGTCTCATATCACTCCAACTGCACACGCCCCACATCCTTACAGTGCCTCCACCAGCTTGAACAGTCCTCAGCTGACATGCAGGGTCTGTGGATTCATGAAGTTGTCTCCATACCAGTACACGTTCATCCACTCGACATAATTTGAAAAGAGACACGTGCGACGGCCCGCATCTCGTGGTCGTGCGGTAGCGTTCTCGCTTCCCACGCCCGGGTTCCCGGGTTCGATTCCCGGCGGGGTCAGGGATTTTCTCTGCCTCGTGATGGCTGGGTGTTGTGTGCTGTCCTTAGGTTAGTTAGGTTTAAGTAGTTCTAAGTTCTAGGGGACTGATGACCACAGATGTTAAGTCCCATAGTGCTCAGAGCCATTTGAACCATTTGAACACGTGTGACGACGCAACATGTTTCCAGTCATCAACAGTCCAATGACGGAGTTGACGAGCCCAGACGTGGCGTAAAGCTTTGGGTGGTGCAGTTGCCGTATGACGAGGGCCTCCCGTCGGGTAGACCACTCGGCTGGTGCAAGTCTTTCGATTTGACGCCACTTCGGCGACTTGCGCATCTATGGGGATGAAATGATGATGATTAGGACAACACAACACCCAGTCCCTGAGCGGAGAAAATCTCCGACCCAGCCGGGAATCGAAGCTGGACCCTTAGGATTGACAGTCTGTCGCGCTGACCACTTTTTTTTCTCCTTTCTTCTTCTTCTTCTTCTTCTTCTTCTTCTTGTTCTTCATTATTTTGTTCCATATAGTTCGTTGCATTTGGTCTGGGCGGATGTCACAAGACGTCCGTTGAAGTTGACCGTTGAGTCCTTCACTCAGTTATTTTTATTACGGAGAGCACGCAGCCCTCTGACCCAACACGCTGAGCTACCGTGCCGGTACCCACTCGGCTACCGGGGGAGGGGAGTTATCACGGGTATACGAGTGGGCCTTAGGTTCCGAAAGCCCATATCGATGATATTCGCACGCTGACACTTGTTGATAGCTCAACGCTGAAATCTGCAGCAATATGCGCAAGAGTTGCACTTTCGTCACGTTGAAGGATTCTCTTCAGTCGTCATTGGTCCCGTTCTTGCAGGATCTTTTTCCGGCCGCAGCGATGTCGGAGATTTGATGTTTTACCGGATTCCTGATATGCACGGTACACTCGTGTAATGATCGTGCGGGAAAATCCCCACTTCATGGCTACCTCGGAGATGCTGTGTCCCATCGCTCTTGCGCCGACTATAACACCACGTTGAGACTCACTTAAATGTTGATAACATGCCATATCAGCAACAGTAACCTACCTAACACCTGCGCCAGACGCTTGTTGTCTTATAGAGGCGTTGGCGACCGCAGTACCCTATTCTGCATGTTTACATATCTGTGTATTTGAAAATGCAGACCTATACCAGTTTCTTTGGCGCTTCAGTGTAGTTTTAGTACCCATATCGTGAATTATAGTGCATCGTGTCAAATAAAGTACTGCGTTACATGATGTTATGTGATGTAACATGACACATACAATCGTGTATTCCAGCATCGCATTGGTCATGTCATGCAATATAATATAATGTGTTATTAAAGATTAGAATGCTTGCGTCTCCTCTCTGAGATACTTCCTATTATAGATGCATCTCATTCTCTAGAACAGATAAATCTGTGTAATTTGTGTCTGTATGTTCTTACACCTCTCACCATACGTGAAACAGGGATGGGACTAAGAGAGTGCACTGTGCTGGCTTAGTAGGGTTAACTCGTAAAAAGCGTCAATCTGTCAAGATGTTTTGCTTTAAATGTCTTTGAAACTGCCAGACAACTCGAAAAGATACTTCCCTTCTTTTACATCCCTAACTCTACCCAGAACATATTCGCCTTTCTTTCTTTTTATATTTTTTCTTTCGCTACGACACGAGCATTCTTCATTCTGATTCACAGTTTTTACACTTTTACACTTCCATAATTTTAACTTTAGGCCGCCATGGCTTGGCAACCGATGTAGATTTTTATTGACTCGCGCGAAGACTGATATCACATTTACAGTTTGCGTAGATCAGTTACGTTGACCACCGATGGATGCATGATGTATACAGAGAGTGCTAGCCCCTTCAGCACCAGCTAAGATCTGAAGATGGTGCTTCGAAGCGCCGAAACTGGTAGCCTCACAATAAATGACATTGTAAGGACGGCTGTAAGTGTTTCATTTTCTTAAAATATATTCGGTATAGGTTTTTTTATTGTCTTTCGAAACAAGTTGCTTATGTCGTAATAACTTTTAAAGCTTTCACAAAACAACAGGATGGCCACTAATCACATGTATCTGTGTACCTTCTTACAATTTTGAAACATACAAGTGGCGAAAAAACCCTCAAAAAACAGTGTTTTTTGTACTTAAAATCCGAATGAAGCTGTAGTTTTGAAAGCGAGTTTTCAATTTTATCGTATGAATGCATTTTTTTTTCACTTTAAACAGCTTCCGCGCGTTCAGTTCACGTAAGAACGAATTTTACGTGCTACATTTAGCGCGAACTGAAACCATCGTATCACGACATCGGATAAACATTGTTAGACAAAAAAATTCCTTTTGACTTTATCCAATTATCTACCTCCGTGCAAAATCTGAACAGATTCGTACAAGTTTAAAGCATAGAAGTGACGCCCTTTGAAGACCTGCCACAAAAAAGTTAAGACGTCGTATCTCGACAACACATAAAGATCACTGGATAAAGAAATTTAATTTTGACTTTATGCATTTATCTACCTTCTTGTAAAGTTTGAACCGATTCGTACAAGTTTAAGGTATACAAGTGGTGCGCTTCAAAAATCTCCCAGAACACCTTGTTTTTTGCACTTAAAATTCAAACGTTGCAAGATTTTTTCAAATGGTTACAAGTTGTTATTACTTCTGTTTTACTCAATGATTTTCCGTCAGATATTACGAACTTTGACCGTCTGACAGGAAATCACAAATTCAGTCGCGTAACTTTGACGATATTCCATAGACTCGCAGTTTCGTTAAAAGTCCCTTTTGAGGAGCAGAGTCAAAAGCTTTCTGGAAATCTGAACTTTATGGAATCAATTTTACATCCACTGTCGATTTCAGTCATTACTTCTTGAGAATAAACAGCTAGTTGTGTTTCACAAGAATGTGTTTTCTGAATCCATGCTGACTTCGTGTCAGTACCTTCAAGGTAACTCATAATGTTCGACTACAGTGTATCTTCCAAACTCCTACTGCAAATCGAGGGTAATAATTCGGCGGACTACTCCCATTTCCGTCCGCAGCTCTTGGTCGTGCGGTAACGTTCTCGCTTCCCGCGCCGGGGTTCCCGGGTTCGATTCCCGGCGGGGTCAGGGATTTTCTCTGCCTCGTGATGACTGGGTGTTGTGTGATGTCCTTAGGTTAGTTAGGTTTAAGTAGTTCTAAGTTCTGGGGTACTGATGACCATAGATGTTAAGTCCCATAGTGCTCGGAGCCATTTTACTCCTATTTCCTTTCTCGGGTACTGGTGTGATTTGTGCAACTTTCCAGCCTTTAGATAAGAATGTTTCGACGAGCAAGCTGTTGTATATATTTGCTAAGTATAGAGCTATTCTATCTGCATATTCTGAAAGGAACTTAATTGGTATACAGGCGGGACGAGAGACGTTGCTGCACAGAGGAAATCTGCTTCTAAGTTATACATGTTGATAGTTCTTCTTGGTTCAAATTCTGGAATATTCACTTCGTTTTCTTTGGTGAAGGAATTTCGGAAAATCCTGTTTAGTAACTCATCTTTAGTGGCGCTGTCGTCGGTAACATCACCAGTGTTACCGCGCAGTGAAAGTATTATGCTCCATGTGAGTGTGAACGTTTTTACATTTATTTTCCGCAGGACGTGTCAGGTGGCTGTGAGTGATACATCATTCTTTGTAGAGACTTTGGACACGCCTCTTTCACACATCAACAGATCGCTCAGCTCCATTCATGGCAAGGTCGTGGGCACATCCAAACACGGTAGGCCCTCTGTGCCTTTCCGTCACACCTGCATGTGCAAACCACTTCGCGAGATTGGTTTGCGTCGCTGATGGAGGGTCACGTGACTGCCTGGACCAGGTCTCCAAAGCTAACAGTGTGCTCTTCTCAGGGGGTGACCGGTGTTCTGTTCGGTGAGTTCAGTAGTGTTAGTAGTAATAACGGTTGTGCAACACCTACAAAAATAATTATACTCTGGAAAATAAACGGTGTTACTAAAAGAATATACGTATTTCGAAAGCATGTAGGGGATAGAAGGTAAAGCTGCCAGGTTGGGAAAAGTGGCCACCGCTTATTTGATGTCTTCAGCAGTGCACTTCCTACCGAGAAGTGGCCAACCTAGCTGCAATCGACGCTACATTAGTGTTGTCAGTAAAGTTGACGAAGGAATCTTTCTCTGCTATCTTTCTGTGAAAACATTTAGTTCTCTCTATCGTGTGATGTGAGGTGAGACATATTACTTTAGTTGCTTCCCTTTTATGTAGAGCAATAGGTTCTGGCGATATCGGGTTCACGCAATGCCATTTGGCTTACAGATGTAAGTCACTGTCGTTTCATTCGGTTTTATTTTTTCGCGTGTAAGCCACTGATACAGACATGGCGTGCGATCGGGAAAACTGGCCACGCTACACGTCGGGAAAAGTGGCCAAGGCGGCCACTTTTCGCGACAGATGGCCACAAGTCCCGACAATTTATTTTCAATCTGTTTATCCCAGTGAGAATTAGCTAATTCCATATTTTATGCGCATTATAGCAATTGAAATTAAAACAGTAAACATCGTTTTATACACAAAACTAATTTCCGTCATACTGATCTTCTGCAAGGGTTTGCAAGAGCTTCAAGATGCCAAGAAAACACACACAGAAAACGGAGCAATAAACGTGAGACCCTGTTGCGATGAAAAAGATATTCAAACAGTAAGAATGATAACATGTCTTTTTCAGCATCAGTAAAACAATTCAATGCTCCAGGTCACGCGCTAAAACGAAGAGTTGCAGGGAAAAATAGAGATGCAGTTGGCAGTAAAAAGGTTACAGGCAGCTTAAGGGCAGTGTTCCGTGAAGAACAAGAGTAAGAAATCCTTAATTACATTTTTGAAGTAGAAAAGCAATTTTATGGAACTACAGCGAATGAACAGTGGCGATTAGCATTCAGTTTGGCAGAGCGCAACATAATACTACATCGTTAAGACGAAGTCTGAAATGGCAGGCAAAGACTGGGTAGATAAGATGTCGGCGCTGTAAAACGCTGGGCTCATGAACCGTGAGCTAGATGTGATGACTATGATGACAACTTCACGAGCGAGTTTTTTACGTGGTTTAATATTATTCTGAGCTGATATTTTGTGCATGAATTAGAAAAATGGTTCAAATGGCTCTGAGCACTACGCGACTCAACTGCTGAGGTCATTAGTCCACTAGAACTTAGAACTACTTAAACCTAACTAACCTAAGGACATCACAAACATCCACGCCCGAGGCAGGATTCGAACCTGCGACCGTAGCGGTCTTGCGGTTCCAGACAGCAGCGCCTTTAACCGCACGACCACTTCGGCCGGCGATGAATTAGACTGAAATAGTAACCCATAATTAATTGTTTATTTCTCTACTTATATCATCAGGAATTGTTGACCTCTTTGTGCCAACAATATATTGCAACACGTTTCATTCCACTTTATATTATTGTTCTCCTAATAATAATCGATCGATGGTGAAATAAAAATTACCCCAAATTTCCAAAATGATATTGAGTATGTATTAATACGTATAGTATGTGTGTGGGTGTGTCAGAATTAATGATGAAGCAATTTGTGGTGCATCGCAAGTGCTACCCACAACTCATTCTCAGGTAAGAAAACTAACTATGCACAGTGGTACAAACCATACGAGGTACTGGCAGAAGTAAAGCTGTGAGGACGGGGCGTGAGTCGTGCTTGGGTAGCTCAGTTGGTAGAGCACTTGCCTGCGAAAAGCAAAGGTCCCGAGTTCGAGTCTCGGTCCGACACACAGTTTTTATCTTCCAGGAAGTTTCATACTCCCCCTGTCTTACTCCTCTCCATTGTGGAAGTTGCTTGAACTGAACATGGCAACCCCATTTAAAATCGAAAAGTTCTCCTGTTTGCTGGACCCCTTACTTCTGAACTGGAATAAGTTGGACGACTTCAGGCTGTTAGTATTTTGTGTCTAACCCGTCTTATAATAGTAATAATAATAATAATAATAATAATAATAATAATGTGAACAGCCTTATGTAGTTACTGCTGTACCCCGCTGTCAATTAATTCATTTGCCTGTGTCGAAGCGAGTAATGAAGCAATGTGTGGACGAGTGCAGCTATTATCTACAACTTGGAGAAGACATTCCCTTGAGACATTTAGAATTTCTTACGTTAATGCCTCACTTTTATTATCATTAATGTCTGGGACAAAGCACAACATATGTGTGCAGTGGGTGGAATGGTTCAAATGGCCCTGAGAACTATGGGACTTAACATCTGTGGACATCAGTCCCCTAGAACTTAGAACTACTTAAACCTAACTAACCTAAGGACATCACACACATCCATCCCCGAGGCAGGATTCGAACCTGCTACCGTAGCAGTCACGCGGTTCCAGACTGAAGCGCCTAGAACCGCACGGCCACACCGGCCGGCACAGTGGGTGGATTATGTGAACAACCTGTAACCTCCCCACCGTACTAATGCTACTAATTGAGAAAAAGGAGCTGTTGGTAACTTTTATAAATAATATTAGAGTCTTAGGAAATTATTAAATAGTAATGATCTTATGAAAATAATTTAGTTTCGTGACTGAAACTGTGGTGTCACCGCCAGACACCACACTTGCTAGGTGGTAGCCTTTAAATCGGCCGCGGTCCGTTAGTATACGTCGGACCCGCGTGTCGCCACTATCAGTGATTGCAGACCGAGCGCCGCCACACGGCAGGTCTAGAGACACTTCCTAGCACTCGCCCCAGTTGTACAGCCGACTTTGCCAGCGATGGTTCACTGACAAATTACGCTCTCATTTGCCGAGACGATAGTTAGCACAGCCTTCAGCTACGTCATTTGCTACGACCTAGCAAGGCGCCATTACCAGTTACCATTGATGCTGTAAAACACGTACCGTCAAGAGCGATGTTCACCAATTATGGATTAAAGTTAAGTATTCCAGAAGATACGTACGTTTTTTGCTAGTCTCAATTCCTTGTCCTGTTCCAGACCTCACGCCAGCCTGCGTGAGCTTAAACGCGTGCCTTTCGGCTTCCTCATAGTGGATTGGCTGTCTTGCCAATCCACAACAGAAACTGAATCGAATCGTTTAGTTTTTACCCTTCAGAAAACTTCATTTTATCCCTCAGGGGGTAATTACCCACAGGTTGGCAAACCGCTGCTGTAGAGGTGTCGCCAGAAATTGAAACCTGGACGTTAGTGCTCTGTCACGGAATCTCCAGACTGAAAAAAATGAAATGTCGTACGGCTGGGGCCTCCCGTCGGGTAGACCGGTCCCCTGGTGCAAGTCTTTCGAGTTGACGCCACTTCGGCGACTTGCGCGTCGCTGCGGATGAGATGATGATGATGAAGACAACACAGTATCCAGTCCCAGACTAAAAGCATAAGCAAATGTTGAACCTAAGAACGCTGAGAGATGGGTTGGTCACATTACACTTTCAAGGAGGTTATGTTCTGCCTTTTGTTGTGTGTTTCGTTTCAGAGACGAACCTAACGGAAACACTGGCGATAAGCAGAAATCGATTCGACATGATCGCGCCTCTTGCATGGAGAGCACGTGTTTCTGGGCGGCTTGCGCCAGGTCAGCGACTTTGCTGGAGCAGGTAGTTGCGTAACGCACAGGGCAGTACGGCGCATGCGAAAGCTACGCTGCGGCATCTGGCCGCTATTACTGGCCACACGCCACAGCGTTACCGAGTCCCTACCCGCCTGCGTCGCGCGTTCCGTTTTATCAACCAACCCTGAGTTTTAATTTCACTTTTATTTTCCTCGTAAAGTAAGTAAACATCTCAAAATATGTCCATTTTACTGATTTTTAATTTATTTCTTTTTATTTATTTATTCTTCTTTTGCTTTCGGGCTACGTCGTTTCCCCAGTGCAACAGCAACTAGTGTAGACGATACGTCTGTTTATATACGCTACCTGACAGACGCTGTGAAGCATTAGGAAGGGGGACCGGCCGGTTGGCCGTGCAGTCTAACGCACGGCTTTCCGGGCGGGAAGGAGCGCCCGTCCCCGGCACGAATCCGCCCGGAGGATTTGTGTCGAGGTTCGGTGAACCGGCCAGTCTGTGGATGGTTTTTAGGTGGTTTTCCATCTGCCTCGGCGAATGCGGGCTAGTTCCCCTTATTCCGCCTCAGTTACACTATATCGGCGATAGCTGCGCAAGCAAGTTCTCCACGTACGCGTACACCACCATTACTCTACCACGCAAACCTAAGGGTTACACTGGTGTGAGACGTTCCCTGGGGGGTCCACCGGAGACCGAACCGCCCACTAAACCTGGGTTCGGTGTGGGGTGGCGGAGGGGTGAAGTGGACTGCGGTAGTCGTCGTGGGGTTGTGGACCACTGCGGCGGGGACGGAGCCTCTCCGTCGTTTCTAGGTCCCCAGTTAACATACAATACAATACAATACAATCTCTCCGTTGCTATTTAACTGCGTTCTAGAAAAAGTAATACAAGAGTGGCGCGAACGAAAATTAGTTCAAAATTGACCAACCAGTGAAATTAGGACGAACAAATATTCGAATAGACTGTTTGGCCTTTGCAGACGACTTGGTTATTCTAACGCAGGACATCCAAATTGCTCAGAAACAAATAGAAATTCTTAAAGAAACAGCAGAAAGAGTAGGTCTCCAAATCTCATTTGAAAAAACACAGTATATGACTAGCAACAAACTGGCACCCAAACTTTTGGAAACTAAGTATGGAAAAATCAAAAGAGTTTCGCAATTCAAATATTTAGGTGAAACAATCTCAGAGACTGGTCTAGAAAAAATTGGAAATGAAATTCGTTGTCAAAAGATGGAGACAGCTTTTAGACTTACAAAAGACATCTACAACAAAAAATGTCTCTCGAGGTACTCTAAATTGAGACATTACAACACGGTCATAAAACCAGAGTGCCTTTATGGGGCTGAAACGCTAATTTTAAACAGAAAAAAGGACATTCAAGAAATCCAAAAAAGAGAAAGAAAAGTAATCAGAAAAATTCTAGGTCCAAAATATACTGAAGAAGGAACATACAGGCTAAGAGCAAATAGTGAAATTCAACAATACACCAGCATATATTCGGATATGAAAAAACGCAGATTAAAATTTTATGGGCATATTAAAAGAATGGATGCTACCAGACTAACTAAACAAGTAGTGGAATTCTACGAAAATCGAAGTAAAGCTAAATTTGAGACAATAAAATGGATTGCTGCTATAAAAGAGGACATGAAAGAGGTAGATATAAAACAAGATGAAATTCAAGACAGAAAATTATTTAGGCAAAAAATTCATGACTGGGTAGTTGGTCAAGCTGAAAAACCAAAGAAAACTGGAACCACATGGTCTGATGAAAGGAAAAGAGCTCATTCCGAGAGAATGAAAACAATTTGGGCAGAGAGAAAGTCTAAAAGAAAATAACTGAATGCCCCGTGATTGTACTTCGCGTGGTCCAGTAGGGCCCAAACGTGAATAATAATAACAATACAATTAGGAAGGGGAGGAGGAAACAAAATCAAACTCCACGGATTGAGAGGTTTTGTGATGTAATTTCACTGATTACGAAATCGAGACAAATTTACAAAGGGCTTGGCAATATGAGTCTACTTATCAGCACGATGATGCAACTCCTTCAGCTTAGATGCGTGCACTGATTCGTTTCGGAAAAGTGTCACAAAGCTGTTGTATTCTCTCCTGAGGCAAGCTGTTCTAAATGGTCTTCGATATCCTGGCACGGAGAAAGAGATGACGCCCGAACTGGACCAACACGTTTTCCATCGGAGACAGATCTGGGGATCTTGTTGGCCACGTGAGTACCTCATAGGCTGTTAATAATATATCAATACATTGGTCTCTGGCTGGTTCAAATGGCTCTGAGCACTACGGGACTTAACATCTATGGTCATCAGTCCCCTAGAACTTAGAACTACTTAAACTTAACTAAGGACATCACACAACACCCAGTCATCACGAGGCAGAGAAAATCCCTGACCCCGCCGGGAATCGAACCCGGGAACCCGCGCGCGGGAAGCGAGAACGCTACCACTAGCTGCGGACCATTGGTATTTTTTCCAAAAAATATCGTATACTTTGCACTGGCCGATGTATCGATATCGAAACGGCAATATTCAGTATCGATATTTGTGTTGTATGTTATATTTTCTTCACTATTTTCGGTAAATATATGAAATTGTTATTTTGAAATTGTAGTAGAACATAATTTTATTTTTATCGTGTGAAGGAATGTTACTACTTTTTTCAGCACCCATCACATCCGGTCTTCCTCTTTGACTGGGTGAAGCAAGTATAGGTGGCACAAAGGAGAAATCCGATTACACAAGGAGATGGCGACGTGAATCGAATAACAAGATTTCCGATGTGGAGGAATAACACTCCAGTTACGTTAAAAAACAATTTTTAACGCAACTAGTGCCCTATTTCTTCATATCGGCATTTCTCGAACAGTTGCTGAAGAACATCACCACAATCTAAACGAAGAGATTTGTTTTTGCGCCGGCCGCGGTGGTCTAGCGGTTCTGGCGCTGCAGTCCGGAACCGCGGGACTGCTACGGTCGCAGGTTCGAATCCTGCCTCGGGCATGGATGTGTGTGATGTCCTTAGGTTAGTTAGGTTTATGTAGTTCTAAGTTCTAGGGGACTTATGACCTAAGATGTTGAGTCCCATAGTGCTCAGAGCCATTTGAACCATTTTTTTTGTTTTTGCGGTGGGCGGAGGCGCGTGACGGGAAATGCTGACGTAATCGGCGCTCGGCAATACCAACAGAAACTGCAACGCTTGAACTTCACCACTCATTTTTGACTAGGTCGCCGGTGTTTGCAGAAATGAAGAAAAAGAGAGAAGTCGGCTTGAAATGTTCCAGACAAATCCGATATGTGACGAAACCCGTCCGCAGCTCGTGGTAGTGCGGTAGCGTTCTCGCTTCCGACGCCCGGGTTCCCGGGTTCGATTCCCGGCGGGGTCAGGGATTTTCTCTGCCTCGTGATGACTGGGTGTTGTGTGCTGTCCTTAGGTTAGTTAGGTTTAAGTAGTTCTAAGTTCTAGGGGACTGATGACCATAGATGTTAAGTCCCATAGTGCTCAGAGCCATTTGAACCATTTTTATGTGACGAAACTGGAGGACTGACGAATCGGACACCTTTTATTGTGCCAGTTACCTGTAGTTACCATAGTCAGTAAAGTGGTTATCGCCGAGTGCGACCGTGTATCGTTTTCCTTTCAATTCTTGCTGTAAGGGGGATAAGAAGGCAGCTAGCCTGTTGATGTACAGAATATCTAATAATAAATAAGTACTTAAATATACAGATCTAAAACCGGCAGTATATTTACAATGTGCAGCCGATATTATTATATACCAGTACATCGATACCTCTCGTCGATAATTCGATACTTTCTTCGATGTATCGAGGACGAACATGGGTATTTCTTTAAATATCGATATATCGGGCACCGAATATACCTCAGCATTACATAGGCAGTGACAGGAGCGTTACTGTCCACAAAATATATAAATGATCCAGTAGAAAGCGTCGGATACTTTTTAAGGCTGCTCGCAGGTAATGCGGTTGTCTATAAAAACGTAGCAACGCCAGAATGTAGGAAAGATTTACAGAATGACCTCCAGAAAATTGATGAATGGTGCAGGCTCAGGCAGTTGACCCTGAACGTAAATAAATCTAACATATTGCACATACACAAGAAAAGACGTCCACTGCTGTATAGCTACACTATTGATGAAAAACCTCTGTTAACTATATCTACTATTAAATATCAAGGAGTAACCATCCAGAGCGACCTAAAGTGGAATGACCACATAAAAGAAATAGTGGGAAAAGCAGAAATCCAGAGTCAGATTCACAGAAAGAATTTTGATGAAATGTAAGTCATCCACGAAGGAAGTGACTTAGAAAAAATGTTCAAATGTGTGTGAAATCTTATGGGCCTTAACTGCTAAGGTTATCAGTCCCTAAGCTTACACACTACTTAACCTAAATTATCCTAAGGACAAACACACACACCCATGCCCGAGACAGGACTCGAACCTCCGCCGGGACCAGCCGCACAGTCCATGACCGCAGCGCCTTAGACCGCTCGGTTAATCCCGCGCGGCGAAGTGACTTAGAAGACGCATGTTCGACCGAGTATTTAGTATTGTTCATCTATATGGAATCCCTACCAGGTAGGACTGATAGAGAAGATCGAACGAAGAGCCGTGCGTTTTGTCACGGGATCGTTTAGCTGGCGCGAGAGCGATACGCAGATGCTCAACAAAATCCACTAGCAGACGTTACAAGAGAGGCGTTGTGCGTCACGGAGAGAATTGCTATTGAAATTTAGAGAGACCACTTTCCGGGAAGGGTAAGGACAACATATTACTTCCCCCACTTACGTCTCACGTAATGACCACGAGGAGAAAATTCGACAAATTAGAGCCAATATGGAGGCTTAGTCACAATCATTCTTCCCACGCGCTATGCGCGAGTGGAACAGGGTTGTAGGGCTCAGTTAGTGGTACAAAACTACCCTGCGCCGCATACCATTAGGTGGCTTGCGGAGTATGATGTAGATGTAGATGTAGGTGTCCGCTATGGGGCCACGCAAGACGACGCAGGATGTTAAGAGTTTGTTGTGTAATCCCATGACGCCACTTGTTTCCGACGAAGCTACATGCCGCAGACTGGACTCGCCTTCGAAAAGGACGACGACGATTCGAATCCTCGTCTGCTCTGAAACGTCCCTTAGAAAAATTTATACAAGACTGTGCTTAAACTGACACACAATATTTTTAGCGCAACGCAATCTGACGTTCAATAATCCCTACAAAACAATGGCCCTGACTAACATTAAACTATACCTTTTACAAATCACTTTCCTCACAAAAATCTTCATTACTCGAACTACTGCAATACAGCGAGCGCCACTACTGCCAGCTAAATAAAAGATTCAAACTACGGAAGGCACTAACTACTGATAGGGATAGTTAGCAAATGAAAGATATTAATAGAGAACAAACAATGTATTTACCTTAATAGTCATAATATATATAGCAGTTCATGACAAATTACAAAACTCCGCCATCTCTCTCCCCACATCCACCACTGCTGGCGGCTCACCTCCAACTGCGCAACGCTACGCGCTGTTCACATGCAGCTGCCGCTGCCCAACACTACAATGGCAGACAACAATGCAAACTAGCCACAGGCTGCACACAGCACAGCCAGTGATTTTCGTACAGAGCGCTACGTAACGTTGCCAATAAGAAAACATAAACAACCTACTTACATAGCCCCCATGCTCCCCACAAAAAAATTTTACAAAATATTTTTGGGCAGTGGCCAATAATGATTTGAAAAAATTTTTCATAATTACAATAACAAAGATATCAAATGCACACACTTATTTATACAATGTTGGTCAAAAGCTAAAATTTTCTCACAGTCCATAAAGACAGTACTGATCATCATCACAAGGGTAAACCTGCAGTTTGTTTTCTCAAAGTCTGAGCAGTAAAAGACAATGCACACGGAAGTAGTGGATTTCCATGCAGTCGTGAAGAAGTAGTGTTGTCCTTCCAACGGAAAGACTGTGCTGACTCTTGACATGCAGACAGGTAATGGGCCACAACAGAGCAAACCCACAGCAGAGTCATTCGACGTTTTGAAGAAGATTGGTAGGTAGGTCATCACAGAGTAGACCCACTGTAGTACTGGTAGAGATTGTGGTATTGGTGGGTCATCAGAGATGCAGACCCACTGCAGTCCTTGTAGAAATAATGGTACTGGTGGGTCAGCAAAGGTGTAGACCCACTGTAGTCCTTGTAGAGATGGCCAGCAGCCATCTGTTGTGACTGTGCAGGTGCACAATCACCATTGAAGAGTCTTGCGGATAATATAGCAAGTCCATAACCACCACTTGTGCACTCACAAAGTTTTTGGAATTGTCCTTAGAACCAGCAATGCTGTTATCCAGTCCCTTGCTGAATTATTAACACACGTGCAAACACTAACAGTCCCTACTTCACACATTTTGTGCATTACTGTGACCAACAGAAATGTGTGCAGTGAAATGAATGCTTACAAGTTACTTAATTTGATTAACAGGTGTCAATTACAATATTATAACATGAGAATACAATTACAAAGGTACAAAATACATCATTAAAAACATAACAATACAGATAACATTTGTAGTAATACAGGCTTTACAAAAGAATAGAAATAACATATACATCAGTGTTACAGGAATTATAAGTTCATACATAAAAGATCAGAATAACTTTTAAACATCAACTTTACACATGAGCATTAAAACAAAACAGAATAAATAATGTCTAAACATCTTTACAAAGAAAATAACATATTATCAGAAAAATTCTACAACATAACTCTTATTAGCTAAACACATAAAGACAGGAAAAACACAAATATACAAATACATTGTTTGTTCTCTATTAATATCTTTCATTTGCTAACTATCCCTATCAGTAGTTAGTGCCTTCCGTAGTTTGAATCTTTTATTTAGCTGGCAGTAGTGGCGCTCGCTGTATTGCAGTAGTTCGAGTAATGAAGATTTTTGTGAGGTAAGTGATTTGTAAAAGGTATAGTTTAATGTTAGTCAGGGCCATTGTTTTGTAGGGATTATTGAACGTCAGATTGCGTTGCGCTAAAAATATTGTGTGTCAGTTTAAGCACAGTCTTGTATAATTTTTTCTAAGGGGACGCTTCAGCTCGCCGGCTGGGATGGCCGAGCGGTTCTAGGCGCTAAAGTCTGGAACCGCGCGACTGCTACGATCGCAGGTTCGAATCCTGCCTCGGGCATGGATGTGTGTGATGTCCTTAGGTTAGTTAGGTTTAACTAGTTCTAAGTTCTAGGGGACTGATGACCTCAGAAGTTAAGTCCCATAGTGCTCAGAGCCATTTAAACCGTTTGAACCTCTTCTGCTCATCCAGATAGTGGTTTACTTTGATTTCCCCGCAGGCGGCGTGAGGCAAATTGTCTGGATGATTCCTTTGAAATGGATACGGCCGGTTTAATTATGCATCTTTCGCCTACTCGCGTTTACACTCGTCGTCGACGGGATGGACTGTGTAACCCTAAACTTCCATTTTATTTTCGACGGAGCCGTTGCTAAGAAGCCGTGAGCAGCGGCAACGTCCATTCTCCCAGACTGCAAGACCTCAGTTGAGTGCATTAATTCTTTATAGTGGTTTATAGTGAATCAGAGTAGGCTGAGATTATATTTTAAAGCCTTCTGCTACACGTGGTTCGTTAAATTTCTTATTCTCACGAATTACAATGAAGAGCCATACCATCATGACCATCGGCCGATTGCTTGTTGGACCGCATTTGGAAGGCAGTATAAAAGCAATTCTGCGTGCCATGGATCTGAGAAGTCCTGGGTAGAATGGTAGGTTTCCAGAGATACGTGACCCCAAATGTGTACGCACAGGCCACGCAGTTAACGTAAATTACTAGCCGGCGGTTCGTGGGCGCGTAGCTACAGCCCTATAGCGTCCTGGGTGTGTTCCGTGGGGTTCAGATGAGGCGAATTTCGTGGCCAAGGTATCAAGCATGCCTCTCAAACAACTCTAGCTGGATTCTGGGCTTGTGACATGCACAGTTATCCTAGTGGAAGACGCCACCGCCGTCAGTAGTACGCAGTAATGTTCGGGTAGTGCAGTGCTGCCTTCGACTACTACCACAGGTTCCGTGGAAGCCTAGTGACTGTTCCCTATACCACAACACTGCCCCTATGGGCCTACGTCGATTGCGCCGTGCATGTTTTGAACAGCTGTTTGCCTGGATGCAGTGTCTCCGAACATGACATGGTGTAACAAAAAACATTGAGTCGTCCGGCAGGGCGACAAGTTTGCATTGTTCCGCTGTCTGCTCTCGATGAGTCCCCGTCCATTGCATTCATAACAGACGATGCCGTCGGATCAATATGGGCTCGTGTAGGGGTTGTCTGCTGCGGTGTCCCATGTTAGACAACATGCGCTGAAGGGTACACTCAGAAACACTTGTGCCTCCATAGGTACTGTACTCTGTCGTAAGATCTGTCACAGATGGCCTCATACATTACAGAGCGGGAGAGCCCCTAACGTTCCCGTTATGTGATGAGGCGTCAACATCCAACTCCTTGTTGCCTTCTCGTGGTTTCACCATCCTTAAATTACGTCCCATAGACGCACATTACAAAGCCACTCGAACAGCTTCGGCATTTCCAAGATGCTCGGTTCCAGGTGCCGGACCATAAAAATCTGCCGTTTGGCAAAGTTGCTTATTTCAGTGGATTTTCCCATGAGCGAACCTTATCGTCGCTAGAATATTTCCCCGTTCATCTCTGCTCCCCTTACACAGTGAGGTGACGAGAGTCATAGGAATCCTCCTAATATCGTTCAGCAGCTCGACGTGGCGTGGACTCAACAAGTGTTTGGAAGTCCCCTACATAAATATTCAGCCTTTCTGCCTGTATAGCCATCAATAATTGCGGAATTGTTGTCGGTGCAGGGTTGTGTGCTGCACGGACTGACCTTTCGTTTATGTTGCATTAGTGTTCGATGTTATTCATGTCGTACGATCTGGATGGCCAAATCATTCGCTCGTACTGTCCAGAATGTTCTTCAAACCAATTGCAAGCAACTGTGGCTCGGTAACGTGGTGCTGTGTCATCCAGTCGTCCATTAGAATTCTGTCGTTATTTGGGTTCAAATGGTTTAGATGGCTCTGAGCACTATGGTACTTAACATCAGAGGTGATCAGTCCCCTAGAACTTAGAACTACTTAAACCTAACTAAGCTAAGGACATCACACACATCCATGCCCGAGGCAAGATTCGAACCTGCGACCATAGCGGTCGCGCGGTTCCAGACTGAAGCGCCAAGAACCGCTCGGCCACAACGGCCGGCTCGTAGTTTGGGAACATGAAGTTCATGAATTGTTGAAAATTGTCTCCAAGTAGGCGAACTTAACCATTTCCAATGATCCGTTCAGTTGGACCAGAGGACCCAGTCCATTCCATGTGAACACAGCCCACACCGTTATGTAGCCACCATCAGGTTGCAGAGCACCTTGTTGACAACTATGGTCCGTGGCTTCGTGGGAACCTTGCAATCAGCTCTTACCAACTGAAATGGGGGCTCATCTGACCAGGCCACTGGGTTCCAGTCGTCTGGGATCTAACCGATGTGATTACGAGCTCAGTGCAGAGGCGCTACATGCAAGACTCAAGTTTCACACGGAATTTGCAGTCTCCCCTCCACAACGGCCAAAGGCCGGTCACGTGATTCCACCCCCACATGGACGGGAGGCGGGGCGTGACTGCCAGTGCTCCTATTCAGCAGTTTGCTGAGAGCGACTGTATGGAAAATATTGACAGTTCAATAATTATTGTATCCTATTTGAGCAGCAAATGGACAAAATGTTGGAAACTCATTCTTCAGCCGACTGTAAAACTGTGAAAAGTCATATCCCATGTATTGCCAAACTATGCATTAAATGTTATATCAGACCAAGACACGGATATATTATGAACATAATGCTTGAAGTATGCGGAATAAAATCTCACAAGAACACCAGCAGACAGCAACTTCAGTAAAGAAACGAAACGAACAATGAACTGTTTGCATCTGCTAAATGTTTATGTACAACAAACTTTTGTTAAGTCACTTAATCTCCTAGGCTCTTTTTGAGCTGTACGTTTTTAAACAACTCGTAGTAAAAACCTGAAAAAATCTGTGCAATCTGGCTGTAGTGCACTTTGCTGGTTTTGCTTATAGACACAAAGCAGGCGAGTGTGTGTTCGTTTTCTGGCGGGAAAGGCAACATAGTACACTCAAGTAACACCAGGAGCGCTGGCAGTCAGGCCCCCCCCTCTCCTGTACGTGTGGAGGTGGAATCACGTGACCGGCCTTTGGCAGTTGTGGAGGGGAGACTGCAAATTCCGTGTGAAAGTTGAGTGTTGCGGCGCTGCTACATGCGATGTTGTGCTGTTAGGTTATTTCATGCTGCGTCGCTTGTATGTTAGCACTGATAACTCTATGCAAACGCCGCTACTCTCAGTCGTTAAGGGAATGCCGTCGCCTACTGACTTGTCCGTGATGCCTGGAATCTGGTATTCTCGGCACACAATTGACTCTGTGGATCTAGGAATATTGAATTCCGAAATGGAATGTTCCGTGTATCTAGCTGCAACTACCATTCCGCGTTCGACGTCTGTTAATTCCCGACGTACGGCCGTCATCACGGCGGAAACGTTTTCAGATGCTTCGCCTGAGTAGGAATAACAGCTCACATGACTTTTGTCACCACAGAGTGTACTTTCCTTACTGCGACACGCGGCTCCGTCGCGACCAGCCGGAATTCAAGTCCCGGCGGGCAGTGATCACATTCTTCTGGTCCATCAGCATAAGTTTGTCAGAGTTTTAAGAACATCAATGAATCTGTCTTTAAGTGTACAGATGATTTCTTATCTGACAGCGCGTAATGCATTGGATTTCATGTCCTTTGGTGGTATTCACTCATCACGTTTTTAAATCCTACTACAGTAGCATGCTGGAACCAAAAAATTGTAATTGTTATTTAGAAATGCAGGGTTGTCTCTTGATCAAGCGTCCCAGGCTCTACAACGGCTTATACGGCTAAATTTAAATTTTAACTTCATTTTTCTCCTTTTTTCCCACATTATTGTATGCGGCACTCATGACGATTTCTCCGTCATAACCTTTGTCGAAAACTCTTGCTCACGTCTGCTTGGTTGACATTCATTATGGAGATTGATGTTCGACAAGGGAAAAGGAGGTACATGATTTACGTATTTTTAAGTCTAAAAGATTTTCAAAATATAATCTTTCATTATTTTAACATAGTGGAAGATTTGTCTTGAATAATTTTTCCACTTTTGCTTCCCTTTCCACTTTTTCCTCAATTTATCCTACGTTTTGCTTTCCAGAGGAATCTTATCATCTGTGGCATTGCCCGGTCGTCCAAGTCTAGTTACGCTATTGCTATTATCCCTGGATAATTTCCGTAGCTGCGGGGTTATTATTTTCCGTACATCCTCTTGCAGTAAGCAATGTATTGCGACGTGACGCAGTTCTCAACAATTCAGTGGTCTTCACAGCGACCCGGATCGTTGCTAGGCAACAGTCTGAGATGAGGCGTCCGGCGAGCGGCCTGAACTTATGCGTCCTCCGCCAACAGAACGTACAGAAAAACCGTGAAGTGCAGGAAGAACAGGGGGGCGACGACAGCAGTCAGAAGGTAAGCCACCTGAGTTTCGCGAATCCCTTGCTCTCAGAACACAGACGTCAAATTGATTACATCGTTCTGCAGACACATGATATAAATTCTCGAAGGCATTCAGTGTATATTTATATGGACATCTTCGACACTGCATTTATATTCAGCATAATTCGACTTTGCATCTCAGTCACTCAGACTGTTTATCACGGTTTGTCTGAGGCAGCTCTGATTGGTAAAACATTAATTTTAAAAATCCTTTAACTACATGAGAATCGTAATGTAGCAAATTTATGCAGTCTCCTACGAAGTTTTCCGGATAAGCTAACTCTGTATTCATGGATGTTTATGATGTCCTTAGGTTGGTTACGTTTAAGTAGTTCTAAGTTCTAGGGGACTGATGACCACAGATGTTTAGTCCCATAGTGCTCAGAGCCATTTGAACCATTTTTGAACTCTGTATTCACTTGTATACATCCTGTTCAACAAATCAAATGGTTCAAATGGCTCTGAGCACTATGGGACTTAACTTCTAAGGTCATCAGTCCCCTAGAACTTAGAACTACTTAAACCTTACTAACCTAAGGACATCACACACATCCGTGCCCGAGGCAGGATTCGAACCTGCGACGGTAGCGGTCGCGCGGTTCCAGACTGTAGCGCCTTTAACCGCTTGGCCACCCCGGCCGGCAACAAATCGATTATATCACTATTGTGTCTTGAAACAGGCGTATTCCATGCGGACATCATAGGACAGAACATATTTTTATAAGAATTCATAAAGACTCCAGTTGGATTTCAAACCTGGAGCCTTCTTTTTTTTGTCTCACAATTGAAGTGCTTTTTAAATCTTAGGTATTTTATAAATGGAATGAAATAAAAGAAAAACACTAACGCCGCGATGAGGTACTGAAGACCACGTGGATGCCTACCGACCGCCACGTCATCCTGTCCACTCGACATCGGATGCGGTATGGAGGGGCATGGGGTTGGCACGCCGCACTCCGGCCGTTGTCAACGTTTCGACCATGGAGCTGCTACCTCTCAGTCAGGTAGCTCGTCAGTTGGCATCACGAGGCTGTTTTCCCCCCGGTACAGTACCAAGAAAAAGAATCCATCGCAGTACCGGGAATCGAAAATCAGGTCCAGCACATGAGGGTCTATCGCGTTGACCACATCCTTTTGTCGGGCCTCCATCCAGCCATATAGCCCGTTCTTGCGCTCGCCAAATTATGCCTTCATGGTCCAGCACCCTTCACCTATATATTCTGTTAACCTTATGTAAGGGAGGGGGAGGAGGAGATTAGTGTTAACCTCCCGTCGACAACGAGGTCATTGGAGGCGGAGCACGAGCTCGGATTAGGGAAGGATGGGGAAGGAAACCGATTTGCCTGAAATGATTTAGGGAAATCACGGAAAACCTAAATCAGGATGGCTGGACGCGGGTTTGAACCGTAGTCCTCCCGAAAGCGAGTCCAGTGTGCTAACCACTGCACTATCCTATTCTTTTTTAAATTTAACTAAATCTTGTATTTCCTCTTAAAACCATAACCTTCTTCTTAAGCGTATGTCATTATTTAATTCGTGGCTCTTTAGAAGAATTAAAATTATGTTCTTATTTCGTTTGAAATAAGGAAACTACGCTATATTTCTACTCGACACTTCCTACGAATAATAATTGTTTGATGTTTTCCATTTTAAAAATCTTTTTTTGTTTATAAAGTGCATGAATGGGTCTTTTTTTTTCTTTTTCCAGTTACTGCTGACAATTTTGTCCCTTTCTTGGCGAAAGTACAATTTGAATTCGGTTCCAGATTCACTTCCATTGTCGGTGACGTAGTTTATACAGGAATATACAGGGTGTTTCAAAAATGACCGGTATATTTGAAACGGCAATAAAAACTAAACGAGCAGCGATAGAAATACACCGTTTGTTGCAATATGCTTGGGACAACAGTACATTTTCAGGCAGACAAACTTTCGAAATTACGGTAGTTACAATTGTCAACAACAGATGGCGCTGCGGTCTGGGAAACTCTATAGTACGATATTTTCCACATATCCACCATGCGTAGCAATAATATGGCGTAGTCTCTGAATGAAATTACCCGAGACCTTTGACAACGTGTCTGGCGGAATGGCTTCACATGCAGATGAGATGTACTGCTTCAGCTGTTCAGTTGTTTCTGGATTCTGGCGGTACACCTGGTCTTTCACGTGTCCCCACAGAAAGAAGTCACAGGGGTTCATGTCTGGCGAATAGGGAGGCCAATCCACGCCGCCTCCTGTATGTTTCGGATAGCCCAAAGCAATCACACGATCATCGAAATATTCATTCAGGAAATTAAAGACGTCGGCCGTGCGATGTCGCCGGGCACCATCTTGCATAAACCACGAGGTGTTCGCAGTGTCGTCTAAGGCAGTTTGTACCGCCACAAATTCAGGAAGAATGTCCAGATAGCGTGATGCAGTAATCGTTTCGGATCTGAAAAATGGGCCAATGATTCCTTTGGAAGAAATGGCGGCCCAGACCAATACTTTTTGAGGATGCAGGGACGAGGGGACTGCAACATGGGGCTTTTCGGTTCCCCATATGCGCCAGTTCTGTTTATTGACGAAACCGTCCAGGTAAAAATAAGCTTCGTCAGTAAACCAAATGCTGCCCACATGCATATCGCCGTAATCAATCCTGTGCACTATATCGTTAGCGAATGTCTCGCGTGCAGCAATGGTAGCGGCGCTGAGGGGTTGCCGCGTTTGAATTTTGTATGGATAGAGGTGTAAACTCTGGCGCATGAGACGATACGTGGACGTAGGCGTCATTTGGACCGCAGCTGCAACACGGCGAACGGAAACCCGAGGCCGCTGTTGGATAACCTGCTGCTCTAGCTGCGCGTTGCCCTCTGTGGTTGCCGTACGCGGTCGCCCTACCTTTCCAGCACGTTCATCCGTCACGTTCCCAGTCCGTTGAAATTTTTCAAACAGATCCTTTATTGTATCGCTTTTCGGTCCTTTGGTTACATTAAATCTCCGTTGAAAACGTCGTCTTGTTGCAACAACACTGTGTTCTAGGCGGTGGAATTCCAACACCAGAAAAATCCTCTGTTCTAAGGAATAAACCATGTTGTCCACAGCACACTTGCACGTTGTGAACAGCACACGCTTACAGCAGAAAGACGAGGTACAGAATGGCGCACCCACAGACTGCATTGTCTTCTATATCTTTCACATCACTTGCAGCGCCATCTGTTGTTGAAAATTGTAACTACTGTAATTTCGAAAGTTTGTCCGCCTGAAAATGTACTGTTGTCCCAAGCATATTGCAACAAACGGTGTATTTCTATCGCTGCTCGTTTAGTTTTTATTGCCGTTTCAAATATACCGGTCATTTTTGAAACACCCTGTATAAGCCACGTGAGGTGGTGTCACCGTGATGGAGTCGGAAACAGATCGTTTAAGAACATGTAAACGGCCGGACGCAGTATTCAACTTCCAGTCGCATCCGGAAAGGTAAAAGACACTAACTTCCAATTTAGATCTCTGTGTTCCATTCGACTGTCTGGCGTGTGGAATGTTTCCTTCTGTAGTTCACCCATAATCTTTTTCGTCCTTACGTTCTTTCCATTTGGGAGTTTTCTAGAATTCCTGTTGTCATTTTGAGAGTGGGAGTAACATACGTGCGTGTCCGTCGTCGTGAGCCGGCCGCGGTGGCCGAGCGGTTCTAGGCGCTTCAGTCCGGAACCGCGCGACTGCTACAGTCGCAGGTTCGAATCTTGCCTCGGGCATGGATGTGTGCGGTGTCCTTAGGTTGGTTAGTTTTAAGTAGTTCCAAGTTCTAGGGGACTGATGATCTCAGATGTTAAGTCCGAAAGTGCTCAGAGCCATTTGAACCGTAGTCGTGTTCTACTTGTTGTGGTAGTTCCTCATGCGGCCTTCAACAAATCCGACTGCTTTCTAGTTACTTCAAAGATATTAGGATTTTATAAGATTTTGAATTATGAGCGCTGTGCATTTTTTCTCACAATCTATTAAGCCTAATCTTCCTTCGTTTGGTGGCTTTGTTAACTAATCTCTGGCTACACGGAATCCCTTTCAAGATCAACCAATTAATATATTTCTTAATTTGAACGATATATTTTCGCTGTTTGCATATCATTTGAGCTGTACATCACATTTTTGGAAGAACGATCATATTCACGTATTGTATTCTTTGAATAAGGTTTAAGTTTCTAGTGCTGTTGACTATTAAGGCGCCTCTTACTTTCGCCAACATTGATTTGGAATTATTCTCAACCATTTCGCTCACGTTCTTAGTAGGTTTAATACCAACCACTTCCATTTCGCCTCGTTCTGTGAAGGGACATGGCTTGAGCTGTGAATTTTGGTTCGCCCATAGGACTCGCGTTTTGTTCTTGTTTACTGTTGATCTTGCTGCTGCCCCGTAAGTATCTGTTATTTCTAATATCTTCGCACTGTCTTTACGTTGCGTGATAACAATTGTTATATCATTGGCATAAGCGTTAACAGCGAACCATTGTGCACCCACATGAAGTCCAGAGGTTTGGCGGGTGATTGAGTGGATCACTAGTTCCGAAGAAATTATAAATAATATCATGGATAACGAGCATCTCGACACTCGGTTACGGAGACGGACAACGGAATGAAATGTTATTTGAAATTGTTCTCTCTGCTTACATATTTCCTTGGCTTCTCGTCTCCCTAATACTAATTCGGTAGAGGTCAATGGAATTCGAGCTGCTAATATGTTGATCCTTCTCGCTAGCAACTGTGACGATCAAATGACGCTGTGCGCAATAGATCTAACGCCTCAGTCGTCACTGTTTAATGCTATGTTTCATTTCGGAGATAAGTAACTTGAGGCTTTGAGTATCGTTTGTACATGACCTCTTATGCCACTGTGTATCCCCTGACGTGAGACAACAAGCACTACATACTTGTTCACTCTGTGAAGAAACTCAGAACAGTGGCTAACTGGAGTAGCCATTTCGACAGAAGTCGAAACAGTATGTATGATTTCGGAGTGATAATCAGTTGTTTCCTGTCACTACCAATGCTACCTTGCACTGTTGTATGAAAAGAGTACCTTCGCTGAACGTATCAATAAATTGAAAGCTTTTCAGGTTGTAAGGTGGCTATAATTTCGCACCTTACAAGAACCCATCCACATAATTTGCCATAATCTAGAAACACAATTAAGTATCATGTGACAGGTTGTACATCGTATATATGAATATATAAAGGAGACTGACATTGTGACGTACATCTTTTAAATAATTGTTAACGCTTACTGCATGAAAGATTACGGAGTGTCTTTATTATAGAAACGGCGTAATGAATGATTGTTTATAATAGTAGAGGTTGGAACGCCAGGCAGGCAGAACTCAAGCTCTGGATGGAAGGCCCGCATAGGTGTTGGTCCTGCTTAAACACAGGAAGTAGCGTGACGGACGTCGTGGCACCTGAACCATGGAGCACAATAGGGTGACGGCCGGCCGCTATTGTAGTAGGGGCCGGAAGGATAACCGGATAGTACTTCAGAACGCTGAAAATCTTGGACGCAGGTGAGAGGAACGAAGAAGCGGCACCTCGGAAACCACGCAGGCTGGGTTATTTCCAAGGATTTTTACTCAGAAGCGTACCATTGTACGAGTATAGGTTTTTCCTCGCAAACTTTCCGCGCTGGACGACAAAAGACTAAAATATGGTTGGTCGGCGTTCGGAAGAATCTGTAGAAAGAGAGAATATTCCTTGGTTTCGGAAATATCTTTCGTTTTTGGAATTACGATGGTGGGGAGCCGAGCCTTGCTGGGAAGCCAGCGGTGGAGAGACCATGTCTTCCGTTTTGAGCTCCTGTGTGCGACGGTCGCTTAGTATCAGCTTCTTGTTGGTACGGACGGACTTGCTGTCTTTGCTCTCACGAGACTTTATAGTTAGAACGGTTAGGCACTGTACTGTTGTGAACTTATACGATTCTGGACTTTGCCTCCGGGTTGGAAGTCGTCGTTGAGTACGCAGCGTTCAGTGATTGAGAGCAACTTCTTCTGCCCGTACTTACGTTGACACGTTATCTGAACTCCGTCCTTGTGACTGGGAGTTCGCGTTCTCGTCTGTAGAACACAGCGAAGAGAAGACAGTATTAGAGTATACTAGTGAGAGGACCGCCTTCTGCCGTCCTAGTGTTTGAAACAGTTTTGTTTTGTGGCTGGAGTTCTTCCATCGACGCAGACGTGTACGAGAACCAGCACGCTGACGCACCGGACGCAGTACATACGGTGAAATCGCAAATTGCTTCGGTTTATTAAGGCTATAATGCTTAACAGCCGTGAGCACGTTAGTTTATTTCCACTGAGGTTCCACAGCACCGTAGATCATCTTTGAAAGTAGTGTCTTATAGTGTTTGGTACGTAGATGATGTCAGTCATTTCGCGTTATTGACATTAGACCGCGCAACTGTTGGGCAACTGATTAGTAATTTTACTTACGAAATGTAAACTTTGTAATATAAAGGTTTTTTTTTAAAATCGACAATAAATATACACTCCTGGAAATTGAAATAAGAACACCGTGAATTCATTGTCCCAGGAAGGGGAAACTTTATTGACACATTCCTGGGGTCAGATACATCACATGATCACACTGACAGAACCACAGGCACATAGACACAGGCAACAGAGCATGCACAATGTCGGCACTAGTACAGTGTATATCCACCTTTCGCAGCAATGCAGGCTGCTATTCTCCCATGGAGACGATCGTAGAGATGCTGGATGTAGTCCTGTGGAACGGCTTGCCATGCCATTTCCACCTGGCGCCTCAGTTGGACCAGCGTTCGTGCTGGACGTGCAGACCGCGTGAGACGACGCTTCATCCAGTCCCAAACATGCTCAATGGGGGACAGATCCAGAGATCTTGCTGGCCAGGGTAGTTGACTTACACCTTCTAGAGCACGTTGGGTGGCACGGGATACATGCGGACGTGCATTGTCCTGTTGGAACAGCAAGTTCCCTTGCCGGTCTAGGAATGGTAGAACGATGGGTTCGATGACGGTTTGGATGTACCGTGCACTATTCAGTGTCCCCTCGACGATCACCAGTGGTGTACGGCCAGTGTAGGAGATCGCTCCCCACACCATGATGCCGGGTGTTGGCCCTGTGTGCCTCGGTCGTATGCAGTCCTGATTGTGGCGCTCACCTGCACGGCGCCAAACACGCATACGACCATCATTGGCACCAAGGCAGAAGCGACTCTCATCGCTGAAGACGACACGTCTCCATTCGTCCCTCCATTCACGCCTGTCGCGACACCACTGGAGGCGGGCTGCACGGTGTTGGGGCGTGAGCGGAAGACGGCCTAACGGTGTGCGGGACCGTAGCCCAGCTTCATGGAGACGGTTGCGAATGGTCCTCGCCGATACCCCAGGAGCAACAGTGTCCCTAATTTGCTGGGAAGTGGCGGTGCGGTCCCCTACGGCACTGGGTAGGATCCTACGGTCTTGGCGTGCATCCGTGCGTCGCTGCGGTCCGGTCCCAGGTCGACGGGCACGTGCACCTTCCGCCGACCACTGGCGACAACATCGAAGTACTGTGGAGACCTCACGCCCCACGTGTTGAGCAATTCGGCGGTACGTCCACCGGCCTCCCGCATGCCCACTATACGCCCTCGCTCAAAGTCCGTGAACTGCACATACGGTTCACGTCCACGCTGTCGCGGCATGCTACCAGTGTTAAAGACTGCGATGGAGCTCCGTATGCCACGGCAAACTGGCTGACACTGACGGCGGCGGTGCACAAATGCTGCGCAGCTAGCGCCATTCGACGGCCAACACCGCGGTTCCTGGTGTGTCCGCTGTGCCGTGCGTGTGATCATTGCTTGTACAGCCCTCTCGCAGTGTCCGGAGCAAGTATGGTGGGTCTGACACACCGGTGTCAATGTGTTATTTTTTCCATTTCCAGGAGTGTACTACATGGACCGTGCGTGCGTCTCACTAGCAGTCATTCCTCGCCAGCTGACGCTCCTATCGCCTAGACAGGTTTATAATGATAGCAGATAGGTGATCATAATGTTGTGGCTGATCAATGTCTAGTTACGCTCAAGTGACACTTGGAGTCTTCACAAAATGTATTTAAAGACATTATACTCCTCAGCAGTTTGAGGAACATGATGTCACAAAATGAAAGATGAAAACGTGTGTAATGAGAGAATTACGCTATCTGAAGCCTGGCTGTTTCTTTAGGTTAGTAGTTACAACTTTTCTTTTGCACAAAAAGGAGTGAGAATTCATGTATAAAGTGTCTCTTCTTAAAATGAATTTTCGTACTGATCTTAGATTTAGCGAGTTTGTAATATTTTCAATGCTGAGGGTTTAAAATTCTTTTATATTTTAGTAATATTAATTCAGCTATTGCATCTGCACTACAGTTGTATGTGTGAATTGTGTGAATCATGATCGTATCTCCTACAACATCTGCTGAATAAATGTTATTTTGCTACACAGTCACTTAACTGAAAGTGAGTATTACGCAACCATATGGCCGACCGTTGTGACCGAGCGGTTCTAGGCGCTTCAGTCCGGAAGCGCGCTGCTGCTACGGTCGTAGGTTCGGACATGGATGTGTGTGATGTCCTTAGGTTAGTTAGGTTTAAGTAGTTCTAAATCGAGGGGACTGATGATCAGTTGTTAAGTCCCATAGTGCTTAGAGCCATTTGAGCAACCACATCCTTCCTGTGTTCATAGGCCTTAGAATTCTGGAATCAGCCAAACGACTTGGATTCGAATAGTTCGAGTATGGCCTGTACTTGCTATAGGTCCTCAGTCCATGGTAGCAAAATTTGGTGTAATCGGTTTCAATGATATCAACATTCGATATATGACTTCCTTACTGGAATCTTATAATAAAATTTCGCAATGACTGTATTGTATCAAAAGAATCAACAAAGAATATTGTAGGTACTGTTACCATTTGTATTACGTATAAAGAATTGGAATTCGTATGATATAGATTTTTGATAGGTTCAAAGAGTTTGTTATTAATTGTCGCAATCGACTTTCTTTCGATAGTCGCTTATGAAATTCAGTACCGGGTTTACATAATATTTTTGCATTTTGTTATCTCAATACTTATTTTTTAATTCTAATTTTATTTCTTCGTAAGATTAAATCTGTAAGGGCAATATATGTTTTTGATAGTATGCCAGAATAATCAGTGGTTGAGCGGGTGGGACTCACAAAGGAACCCTCTATAGGCGGGCAGAGTGCTATGGCAGAAAAGCAGTAACACAGAACCACTGCAGAGTGTATATGTTCACGTCTAAGCAGGCCGTCCAGGGCTTGTATAACTGTTCAAAATTTATAGATATATTAACTGTACACAATCTTTGGAGCCTCTCCCTGATGTTATTCAGGGTGTACAGTGATCAAGCGGCAAAGAACACCAAGGAAACATTACAAACGGAATTAAAGCTCGCGGAGAAGAAATAAAAACTTCAATGAACTTTTCGACATTTGACTAAATCACCATGAACAGTAATTTTATTCAGAAAGTTCTACATGACTGTTTTCCCACATGAAGGAAAAACATTAAAACATCTTTGCGGTTTGCCAATGATGTTTTAATTCTGTCAGAAATGCAAATGAGTCAGAAGATCAGTTGTACAGAATGGTTAGTATTTTGGAAAGATGTTATAAGATATCACGCGTAATCGAGTGCAGTCGAATTAAACCAGACGATACTTAGAAAACCAGATTAGGAAATGAGACGCTGAAATTCTACATCTACGTCTACATGACTACTCTGCAGTACACAGGTGAGTGCCTGGCAGAGGGCTCTTCGATCTAGGTTTAGACTACTTCTCTATCGTTCCACTCACTGACAGCACACGGGAAAAACAAACACTTAACTCTTTCTGCACGAGGTCCGATTTCTCCGTGTGTTTTTTTTTTTTTTTTTTTTAATAGAGGTGGAGCCCCTCCACGCCCACACCGGCATGATGGCCAACACAAAAGGTCTACTGCCATCTCTGCATAAGGGTTAGTATTCACTAAAGTGAGGTGTCGCAGGATGTGGGTACTGCGATGTTTGCGTACGTCTGGTTAGGATTAACCATTAATACGCGCTCATCTGGAGATAGATTGGTCGAAAACTGACGAAGGGTAGCGGTTTGAAGGGCAGAGGAAAAAAAGTGCCAAGGCAAGAGCCAAGGGAAAAAAACCTCTGCGAAAGTTAGGTCGGGCTGCAAGAGCAGTAGCGGTTGTCTTGCTGCCTGCGATAGGTTGTGCAAGGATAGGCTTTGTTAGTAGTGGGTATCATGCATGTCGATACCTTGACGTTGTGCGTTTGTGCTGCTCGGCGGCTGGCGCTGGGTGCTGGTACAGGGTCCTCGTTCAGCGTCCTGCAACCTGCAACAGTTAGGTTTGTTATCGGTCTTGTGTCCGATAGGTCATATACCGGAGGCACAGTGTGAGGGAGTGTTGGGAGATTGTTCGTGCGTCTGTGGGCGAGCTCGTCGGTGTCCCTGCTGTGGCCTGTTGGTCGGCTCTAATAGCAGCTGGTAGTTGCCAGTCAGTGTTGCTGATATGCAGGGGCTTACCGACGTTTGTCGCTGTTTGCGTATGTTAGTTTACCATAGGTGGTTATGCCCTAGCTAGCAGTGTCTTTGGTCGCTTGTGTTTCCACCTGTGGTTGTGATCGTAGTTTCCCAGAGTGAGGATGAAAGGATTGTTCGAGTGTCTCGAGTTCCTGTATAGTCGTGTGGCGTGTTTCTTGAATACTTCCTTGAGGGTATCAAGGCGGTATTCATGGTGAAGATCCACGGTGCGTGTGTAGCGTGGAGCATTGCTAATGATTCGTAGCACTTTGTTCTGTATGATCTGCAGGCGGCGCAGTCATGTGGGAGCTGCATATCCCCAGACGGGAGCTGCGTACGTCATCAGAGGTCTAATCAGTGTCATGTATAAGGACCTCGACACCCTCCTATTCAGTGTGCTTTCCCTGTTGAGCATTGGGTAGAGCTGTTTGAGCCTCGCGTGCGCTCGGTTGGCAACATATTCGATGTGGTCCCCCCATGTAAGTTTCCGGTCCAGCCAGACACCAAGGTATCTGACTTTCTCTCGGAAACGTATTGGGCGTGTATGTAGTGTTATCGGTTTACAGTGTTGGTGTTTGCGCAGTAGTTTCGGTCTGCGTGTGAACAGAACTGCTTCGCACTTGTCGACGTTTACTTTAATACGCCATCGCTCCAGCCAAGGCTCAGCTGTTCTGAGTGCTGTCTGTATTCGTGAGTTGATGTTCGACGGTTTCCAGTCTTGCGCGAGGATGGCTGTGTCATCCGCGTAGACGGCTAACGTCGTGTTTCGTGTCGCCGGGAAGTCATTAATGTACAGGTTAAACAAGATGGGCCACAGGATGCTTCCTTGGGGTACTCCAGCTTGGATACCGTGTTGTGTTGATTGTTTATCCTGCACGTTAGTGTTGAAACATCTGTTCGTGAGATATGAGTGTATGAGACGTACGAGTCCGTCTGGGAAACCAGCTTCGCTTAGTTTGCGTATGAGTCCGTTGTGCCAGAGACGATCGAAAGCCTTTTCGATGTCTAGGAACACGGCCCCTGTGGCTTTGTTCCTGTTGTAGCCGTGTGTTATATGTTCGACTACGCGGAGGAGTTGTTGTGTTGTCGAGTGGTGATTCCTAAAGCCGAATTGCTCCGGTCTTAGGGTGTCGTTGGCGATGCAGTGCCTAGTGATACGTTTTAGTATTACCTTCTCAACAATCTTGCTGAGCGAGCACAGCAGGCTGATGGGTCGGTAATTTTGTGGGAGGGAGTGGTCTTTCCCTGGCTTCCTGAACGTCAGGACCTTGGCCGCCTTCCAAAAGTCAGGGAAGTGTTGGTGTGTCAGGATGGCATTCGTTAGGTGTGTCAGGTATTCTACGGCTTTATCCGTGAACTCCTGGAGGACACGGTTTTGAAAACCATCTCTCCGTGTGTAGACTGACGATAGTAAAATATTTTCACATTCAGAGGAGAAAATTAGTGATTGAAATTTCGTGAAAAGATCTCGCCGCAAGGAGAAACACCTTTGTTTTAAAGATTGCCTTCCCAACTGTCTTATCTTATCCATGATACTCTCTTCACTATTGCGCGATAGTGCAAAACGAGATGCCCTCCTTTGAATTTTTTCGATGTTCTCCGTTAATCTGTCTAGTAAGGATCCCATGCATCACAGCAATACTCTACCAGAGGACGAAAAAGTGTGGCGTAGGCAGTGCCTTTAGCAAACCTGTTGCGTCTTCTAATTGTCCTTGCCAGCCTTTAGATCGCCTTCTCCGCAACATTATCTATAGAATAATTCCAAGTTAAGGTGTTCGTAATTCTATATCCAACGTATTCAGTCGAATTGTCAGATTTTAGATTTATGTGGTTTATAGTGTAATCGAAATTTGACGGATTTTCTTATTTACTCGTGTTGATGGCCTCACATTTTCCCTTATTGAGAAACAATTTCTACTTTTAGCACCATTCAAATATCGTTATAAGCCATTTTGTAATTGGTTTTGATCTTCTCATGACTTTACTAGACGGTAAATGACAGCAACACATGCAAACAAGCTAAGAGGGCTGCTCAGATTATCTTCCAAATATTTTATGTAGATTAGGAACAGCAGACGGCTTATAACACTTACTTGGGGAAACGCCGAATCGCACTTCAGTTTTACTCGATGGTTTTCCGTCGATTACTACGTAGTGTGACCTTTCTGAGAGGAAATCACGGATCCGTAACCACACAATTCGATTACAAGTCTGTTGTGAGCACTAAATTTGCTATTTTGGCACCAAAGCAACTGATGATGTCCGAAGTAGAGAGAATATGCAATGCAGACTGGCGATAGCAAGAAAATCTATTCTGAAAAAGTGATAGTTGTTAACATCTAAGATAAATATGAGTGTTAAGAAGTTCAGCCTGGAAGTAGTTGTTCAACGCGTAGCTTTATCCATACATTTTGTAAAAATTGTATATATGTACGTTCCACACCTTCTCCTAAACCACTGGATCGATATTAACCAAACTTGGTACAAGAATTGTACTGTCTAGAGTGAACTACTGTGCGGATAAGAACGACTTAACTCTTAATGGGACTGAGGTTTATGCAACAAAACTGCTGCATGATGTTTTAATTTATTATTTCTTTACTATTTACTCCATTCACAACGATTTCCGCAGACACTAGCCACATATACCACTAGATATACCTGCAGAATTATGTTATTCTACGATACGTAGTTCAGAAGATATGGCGTCATAAACAATGAGCTGCGTAAAGACGAAGCTGCAGGACTAAATTCGCTAGAGATATAGGTGAAGTGTATGTGTAGAAATATGTATGAAATGTACGTGACATGTGCTTGCATAGGCAAAGCGATGGGTAAAAAGCTCCTCCTAAATCCCTGGGTCGATTTTAGCCAAATTTGGTACAGGTATTACTTATTATCAGGAAAGAAGTTAGTGTGGAGATATGAACCAGCAACCTTCTATTGGGGTGGGATGGCAAAGTGGAGAGAGAAGGGGAAAGGAGGAGACAGACATACGGAGAGGGGGAAGTAGGAGATGGACACATATAGTGACAGAGAAGGGGAGGGGGAAATGGACAAAAAGGGAAGAGGAGATGGATAGAGGGAGGGGAGAGGAGGAAATTGATAGAGGGAGGGGGAGGAACAAATGAAAAAGGAGAAGGGGAGAAGAAGATGGACAAAGAAGGCAGACACATCCAGAAAGAGGGGATGGGAGAACATGGACACAGACAGAGAGAAGGGGAGGGGCAAATAGACAAAAAGAGAAGAGGAGGAGATGGACAGAGGGAGGGGAGAGAGGAAAGAAAAGAGAGAGGGGGAGGAGAAGGTGACCCCATAAGAGGGGGGATACGTCCAGAAAGAGAGGGTAGGAGAAGGTGGGCTAATAGAAGATTGGAATAAATTTGGTAAACGCCAGGTATTCAGCTAATACTGAAATAAAACGTAGACGATAAACCATTTCGACAAGGAGGAATTAAAGCTTTTGAAGTGTGGTGTTGCACAAGAATACAGAAGATTAGAAGAATAGACAGGATAACTGATGACGAGACACCGATTCGAAAGTGGGAGGAAAGAAATTTTAGGTACAACTTGACTGAAGAAAGGGGTAGGTTGATAGTTCGCTTACCGAAGCATCACGGAATAGCAAATTTGGTTACTGACGGACGTGTGATGCGACAAATTTGTAGAGGGAGACCAAGGTTTGACTACAGTGAGTTGATGGCAGCAGCTACACAGACGATGAAGAGACTTGCACAGGGTAGACTAGCTGGAGACCTGCATCAAACCAGTTTTGGAACTGAAGACCACAACAGCAGCAGCTGCAGCAGCAACAACAACAACAACTACTACTACTACTACTGCTACTACTACTACTACCACGACCACCACCGCTACAACAGACATAGCGATATGAAATGCAACGAGCATGTGAGAACTGTGGTAGAGCAGACTTCAGTTTATTGGGAGGAGCCTAGGCAAGTACGGTTCACCTGTAGACCACGTATATTACGCTGGTGCGACCTGTTCTTGATTACTGCTCGAGTGTTTCAGATCCGTCCCACTCGGACTGGAGGAAGATATCAAAGCAGTTCAGAGGCGGACTGCTTGATTTGTTACCGGTAGGTTCGAACAACTCCTAAGTGTTACGGAGATGGCTCGGGAACTGAAATGGGAATCCCTGGAGGGAGGGCGACGTTCCTTTGGAGAGACGCTATTGGGAAAATTCATAGCACCGCCATTTGAAACTGACTGTCGAACGATTCTTATGCCACCATCATACACTGCGCGTAAGGACCACGAAGGACTCTTACGGAGACATATAGACAGTTGTTCTTGCCTTGGTCTATTTGCGAGTGGAACAGGAAAGGAAATGGCTTGTAGTCACGCACCGTACGGTGGCATGTGGAGCACCTCAGTAGATGTAGATAGCGGCTGATGATATCGAAAGTCCAAACATTTTACAGCATTGAATTAGTTTTATGAGGATAACAAAGAACTGTGACTGGTATTTGTCTCTGAAAAACCTGTTAATATATCATGTAACTCTGTTCAACAACGACTCCGCTATTTAAGGGCGTTCAGCGCTCCGACACACTCGTCCCTTAAACTTGGTTGCCGCACATTTTTAATCTAAATGGAATACTGCCGTAATCCGAAGTCAAAGTGCTTAGCCGCGTGTCTTCGCATCCTTCACTTCCGCACATCTTTATCACTGTCTGTCCCCTGCACTTTCTCCGCTTCTCTGTAATTCACCGGTTGTTAATAATCGATGGAGACGACGTAGTCATAAGCCGAGACTGGGATCTTCTCGTGCTTAGCTGTACCTCGCCTCTGCGTACCTCTTTACCTCTTGTCAAAGTCTCGCTTTGCGCCGAGCGGGGCTTTGTCCTGGATGGTAAGCCGTGGCCAACAGCGGCGGCTGCGGATGAATTCACGCGGCGTGGGCCTGCTCATTGTCAAATCCGCTTCCGGGAAGCGCCGCACGCTTGCCGGCGCACAAAAGAGCCTTCCAGGCGCGCTCTCCTGAAGATGGGGAAACCAGCAGAAACGTCTCCGTTAATCTCGCGTTGTCAAGTCCTGTGTTATCACCGGCCAGGGAGTCGCAGTGCTACCTACTGGACAGGCATCCGTTAGGAGTCCATTTCAGGAACCTGCCAGATAAGTCCATCCTAAATTATCCGCCTAAATTGTGCGCTGTATACGTCCACTCAATACGCAGAAAGTCTGCGCCGTAATCAGTATTTCACGGTATCGATATAGTGCGGCCGTTAAATGACAACGATGGCAACCAGATTGATCCTGAAGTGGTCACCTGGAAACATTTTCAGCTCCACGTGCACAGAAAAGAGAGATGGTGACGAAATTCTCTGATCAGGAATGTGTGTTTCCGTGTCTTACTTGCTGCATTAAAGCCCAAATCCTTTCGCGTCGTCTTGATTAGTCACGAATACATTTTCAGACGTGTCATCTGCATAGTATAAACCTACCAGCCGAGTAACGTGGCCTGTAAGTGCGAAAGCTGTTGCTCCCTTGAGTGTTTTGCATTCATTTGTTTATTAAAAGCTTTTCGACGTCACACTTACAGCCAGCCTGAGAATGCTTTTCAACATTTCTGTGTAACGCCTGAAACTGTTAAAATATATCATGTGATACAAATATCAAAATAACAACAAATAAAATTACATTCGATTTACCTGAAATTAAATCTATGGCCTCAGAAATTTACATTTAGTAATATAAAAATGTAGGTTTATAACATAAAGCAAACCGATTCGTTTACTGTATTATAATATAAAAAACGCCTTTCCTATATACTTATTTGTCCTGTTGCTACAAAGTCGTATAGGGCGCTACACACTTTTAGGTCTGCCGTCCCCGAAAGAGTTTGAATGTTTGTAGCTGATACATTGCCGAAGGACATCATACGCTGCAATTATGTCGTGGTTTCTTAATAACCTCCGTCGCAGTCGAAGAAACTTTGCTTGACATCGTCCTCACTGCTACATTCACACGAAGAAGATGGGATCATGTTGAGGAGTAAAGACATTGTCGGAATCTCAAGTGATAAAATCAAGGGGACGACATTGTCATTATAGAGTCTCTATTGTACTTGCAATTTCGGTGCCAAGGACGTGACGGGAGATTAGGGACCATTGCGGCATGGTGTCTCCATTTAATTTCGAAAGAAAATTTTCGTTCCATTGAGTCGTGCTACAAAAAAAAAAAAAAAAAAAAAAATGGTCAGGTGAAAGTTTAACATATTTCAGTGAGCCAGTGTATACTGCTTCCTTGGTCATACAAACAACTTCATTTCCCTTTATTCTGCTGCCAAGAACGTAACGGTAGTCTTATTTAGGTGGGAAAGCTCCTGAACTGCTTCTACAATGTGATATACTTTGATAATTTTCTCTGTTATCGACGTGGCAGCATTTTAACTGATATCAATCAGACAGCTGTCTGAAAGTCACTAGCGCCAAAGCCTTCACGACCTCCTGGCGAGGAAACGGTGCCATTTTGTCACATGAAAAAAAGTGTTTCTTTTTTATAAATGAAAAGCACCAGTTTGATTTTGTTCTACAATATTACTTTTATTGTTAACCGGTTTTCGGCTTACGAGGCCAGCTTCAGACATTTACTGAGTATTATCACCAAAGAAGTTACAATATTTGCAAACAACACTGGAAGAGAAGTAACACCTCTAGACTGAAGTAGAAACATACAGTAAGTAACATCTTTGACAGTGTGGTGATATTACAATGAAAAAATAAAAATTGAACAGTACATAAACAACAATGGAGGAGACAGGAAAATCTTTAAAACGAAATAGGAATAGCATGCCTACATAACAATTTCTATTAATAAACGAAACTAATAAAATAAAATTAGTTCTATACAAAGCTACATCGGGAGGTATGAAACATGGAGAGTGATAACCAATCTCACACTGTCCATGTTTCATATCGCCTGATGTAGCTTTGTATAGTACTAATTTTATTTTATTAGTTTTGTTTATTAATAGAAACTGTTATGTAGGCATGCTATTCCTATTTTGTGTTAAAGGTTTTCCTGTCTCCTCCATTGTTATTTATGTACTGTTCAGTTTTTATTTTTTCATTGTACTTCCACCACACTGTAAAAGATGTTACTTACTGTATGTTTCTACTTCAGTCTAGAGGTGTTATTTCTCTTCCAGTGTTGTTTGCAAACATTGTAACTTCTTTGGTGATAATACTCAGTAAATGTCTGAAGATGACCTTGTAAGCCGAAAACCGGTTAACAATAAAAGTAATAATGTAGAACTTCTGTTAACATGTTTCTTTTAGTTGCCTCTAAACACTCTATGATCATGATAGATGGTTTGTGGGGCGCACAACTGCTCGGTTATCACTGTCCGTGCAATTCCCAATCTTTCACTGTTCAGTCTCACCAGTTTCCCAAATGATGATGAAGACAACACAAACACCCAGTCCCCAGGCGGAGAAAATCCCCGGCCGGTCGGGAACCGAAACCGGGACCCTGTGATCCAGGGGCATCAACACTAACCACTTTTTTTAATATCTGATCTTGGTATTTGTTCGGGGGGGGGGGGGGGGGGGGACGTCCCATGATGCCTGTTCAAGGTCATCGCTGATGCATTCACTCAGTTGTTTTTCTTTTTTTATTACAGAGGGCAACTAACCTTACCCTCTTGACCGACGATGCTGCGGTACCGTGCCGGCATTCCACTAGACCACGAGCTGCGGACTGTAAACACTTTAAAATACATCCTGTATACACTGTCCATTGACATCAATCTGACCACCTGTCAAGAACCTTCTGCAGCAGGGGCTGCTGCGGGATGTGCATAAAAAGGGCCGGTGAATTTCTGAAAGGTACCGACAGGGATGTGGAGCAGTGCCGACTCCAGCGGTGAGGGCAGCTGCGCTTGGTTTCTCGGCTGAGGATATGTGGGCGAATAGCCAGATCGAGGAGGTCCCACAGATTCTCAGCCGGGTTTTAATTCATGAGGCTTGGTGGCTAGTCAAGTATGGTAAACTCATCCTGACACTCTTCGAACCCCGCACGTATACTGCCAGCTGTGTAAGGCGTTGCATTGTCCTGCTGGTAGATTCCGTCGTGCCGAGGTAGAGCAAATTGCGTGTTGGGGTGGACACGGTCCGGAAGGATAAGTGATACTGGTGTTGGTACACAGTGCCTTCCAATATGGCGAGGTCACCCAGGGAGTGCCCTACGGCCTGTATTGTCGGGACGATTATTGCACGTGTTTGCTTCCGGACGTTTCACACCGTACAAGCCAGCAGCCACCTGTCCGATGGAGCATGAAGCGTGATTCATCTGAGAAATTCCCTTGTCGCCAATCAGTGGACGACCAGTTGCGGTACTGGGGTGCAAATTGGACCCTTCGTCACCGTTGAACTGTGGTCAGTGTAGTAACCAAAACCAACTGCGGGAATGCCTTGGGCTGCGGATCGGAGCCGCCAGGTGGGGAAACCGCCGGCGGTGGAGCACGCATCACCGGGTAAACACAGGACGAGTCGGACGACTGACCAACAACAACTGACAACAACCGACCACGACCGACTATGACTGACACAACCAGGAAGAGATAAACAATGGAGGCTTGTGGAAACCACAACACCAAACACCAACAGTAAATCCACTCGGAACCAGAGCAAGGCAAATGTCAACAACGAGCAACGACCAGAACGCAGTACTGCCGAGATAGAAACGAAATCCAGAGCGAGTACCAGACTGACTGGACTAGGTTTTCTTTTTTTTTTTTTCTTTATTGTGATTTCATTCCCCTGCCCCATATGGGCAGGAGAGGGCTGTCAGCGGCACAATCCGCCGCTCTTCAGCTGAGTGACACGACAATTAAAACAAGAATAAAATGATACATACATAAGGAGATAAAAAAGGGGAACATAGAACAGAGTAAGGGGAGAAAATGGAGGTAAAAATACATGGACATGGAGACGTTCATGGGGGACAGTTAAAAAAGTCACCAGAAAGTTAAAAAACACAGTTGGCGATTCTTGAAACAGAGAAGACACTGAATGCGCATGCACAGGTTAAAAGTTGGCCACAGTATTAAAAACACTTCGAAACAACACACTTAAAACCCACTTGGAGCACACACGACAAAGAGTAAAACTACCAGGTGGGACCTGCCGAGGGAAAGGTCAGAGAGGATGGAAAAGGAGGGGAGAGCATGGGGCAGCTGGGGAAGCGGCGGGATGAAGAGTGTAGGGGCAACCATGGGTTCACGAAGAGGCAGGAGATACGTGGGGCAGGAGAGGAAAAGGGAAGACAGGGCTGGAGGGAGCGCAGAGACACTGAAAGAAGGCACAAGAGATGGAGGGGGAGTAGGAGGGGAAATCCACTCAGAAGGAGGGAGGGGGGGAGAGGGAGCCCTGAGGAGGAGGCAGGAAGAGGGGGTTAGAGTTGGTAGGAAGGGTAGATATCAGGGCAAAGCTCATCATCCGGGAGGGGTAGACGGTGGAACTTGTGTTGGGAAAGGAGATGGAGGGTGTGGAGATGGAGAGAGGGAGGGACACAACGGTAAAGGCGCAGCAACTGGTTGGGGGTGGAGTGGAAGGGAGACACCAGGGGGTGAGGGGGATCAAGGCGGCGGACAATATATAGTGTGCGGATGTGTTCAAGGAAAAAGAGAAGGTGGGGGAAGGGGATGAGGTCGTAGAGGATGCGCGTGGGGGACGGAAGGCGGATGCGGAAGGCGAGGCGGAGTGCATGGCGTTCGGGGATTTGGAGGGCTTTATAGAACCGGGGAGGGGCGGAAATCCAAGCGACGCTGGCATAACAAAGGATGGAGCGGATCATGGATTTGTAGGTGTGGCTGAACTAGGTTTTTTTTTTTTTCTTTATTGTAATTTCATTCCCCTGCCCCATATGAGGAGGGGAGGGCTGTCAGCAGCACAATCCGCCGCTCTTCAGCCGAGTGACATGACAACTAAAACAAGAATAAAATAATACATACATAAGGAGATAAAAAGGGGAACATAAAACAGAGTAAGGGGAGAAAATGGAGGTTAAAATACACTGACACGTAGACGTTCATTGGGGACAATTAAAAAAAGTCACCAGAAAGTTAAAAAACACAGTTGGCGATTCTTAAAACACAGAGAAGACACTGGATGCGCATGCACAGGTTAAAAGTTGGCCACAGTATTAAAAACACTCCGAAACAACACACTTAAAACCCACTTGGAGCATACACGACGAAGAATAAAACTACCAGGTGGGACCTGCCGAGGGAAAGGTCAGAGAGGATGGGAAAGGAGGGGAGAGCATGGGGCAGCTGGGGGCTGGACTAGGTTTTTTTTTTTTTTTTCCTTTATTGTTATTTAAACACCTATACAGGTGGGCTGGCAGCAGCATGGTACGCTGCTCTTCAGCCTTTAGTTGCACAATAAACATGATAGAGCGGTGACATACAAAAAAGACGGCGGGCAAAAACATGGAGATACAAAAAAAAAAAAAAAAACAAGAGACAAGAAGCCGTTCACGTTGGACGAAAAAACACTAACACTTGGACACATGGCGCACAAAACACGGCGAACGGCGACGGCACATGTGAACAGTTGAGTCGGAACTGCACGAAACACAAAACGATGCACACACACTGAACACTGGTGGCGATGATCTCCGGCGCGCGAATGTTCACTGAGCGTGTACGAGTCCGGGGACCTGCCAAGAGGGGGGTGGAGGAGGAGGAAGGGGAGATGGGAGAGGGGAGAGCAGAGATGCCATGGGCAAAGGAGAGAGGGGGAGGGAGGAAGGGGGAGGGGAAGCCCGGAGGAGAGGGTAGGAGGGAGGGGGAAAGGAAAGAGAAGGGAAGGGAAAGGGGGGGAGGGAGGGTGCCGAAAGGAAAGGACACAGGAGGGGGGGGGAAGGATCAAAGTTGATAGGAGGGGTAGATGCAGGGGAGGAGGACATCATCAGGGAGGGGGAGCTGGCGGAAGCCACCTTGGGAGAGGGTATGGAGGGTGGAGAGATGGAGACCAGGTGGGACATGGGAGTACAGGCGCGGCAGCGGGCGGGGGTGGGAGAGGATCGGGGAGACGAGCGGGTGAGGAGGATCGAGTTTACGGGAGGTGTATAGGATTCGTATCCTTTCGAGGAAGAGGAGGAGGTGGGGGAAGGGGATAAGGTCATACAGGATCCGCGTGGGGGAAGGGAGACTGATGCGATAGGCAAGGCGGAGAGCATGGCGTTCAAGGATTTGGAGGGATTTATAAAAGGAAGGGGGGGCGGAGATCCAGGCGGGATGGGCGTAACAGAGGATAGGGCGGATGAGGGACTTATAGGTGTGGAGGATGGTGGAGGGGTCCAGACCCCACGTTCGGCCGGAAAGGAGCTTGAGGAGACGGAGTCGGGAACGTGCCTTGGCTTGGATTGTCTGGAGATGGGGAGTCCAGGAGAGGCGACGGTCGAGGGTGACGCCAAGGTACTTAAGGGTGGGGGTGAGAGCGATGGGACGGCCATAAACGGTGAGATAGAAATCAAGGAGGCGGAAGGAGGGAGTGGTTTTGCCTACAATGATCGCCTGGGTTTTGGAAGGATTGACCTTGAGCAACCACTGGTTGCACCAAGCGGTGAACCGGTCAAGATGGGATTGGAGAAGGTGTTGGGAGCGTCGCAGGGTGGGGGCAAGGGCAAGGAAGGCGGTGTCATCGGCAAACTGGAGAAGGTGGACGGGGGGTGACGGCGGCGGCATGTCCGCCGTGTACAACAAGTACAGAAGGGGGGAGAGGACAGAGCCTTGGGGCACACCGGCGGAGGGGAAAAAGGTGTAGGAATCAGTGTTATGGATGGTGACATGGGAAGGACGGCGGGAGAGAAAGGAACCGATCAGACGAACGTAGTTGATGGGAAGGGCGAAGGTTTGGAGCTTGAAGAGGAGACCGGAATGCCATACGCGGTCATATGCGCGTTCGAGGTCAAGAGAGAGGAAGATTGCGGAGCGACGGGAATTGAGCTGTTCGGAAAGGAGATGACTGAGGTGAAGGAGAAGATCGTCGGAAGAGAAGGACGGCCGAAAGCCACACTGGGTAACGGGGAGGAGGCGGTGCTGGCGGAGATGCTGGTGGATGCGGCGGGTGAGGATAGATTCCAGGACCTTGCTGAAGACCGAGGTAAGGCTGATGGGACGGTAAGAGGAAACGGCGGACGGCGGTTTGCCAGGTTTGAGGAACATGAGGATACGGGAGGTTTTCCACAGGTCGGGGTAGTAACCAGTGGACAGGACTACATTGTAGAGCCTGGCCAGGGTGGAGAGAAAAGAGACAGGAGCTTCACGAAGGTGACGGTAGGTGACACGATCGTGACCAGGAGCGGTGTTGCGTTTGGTGCGGAGTGTAGTGATGAGATCCTGTGTGGTGATGGGGGCATTAAGGTCTGTGTGTGGAATGTTGTCCAAGTACTGGAAACCAGGAGCGAGGGGAGGGACAGAGGTGTCAGTTCGATCGCGGATATCTGGGAAGAGGGAGTAATCGAACTGGGGATCATCAGGGATGGAAAACACATCGGACAGGTAGGAGGCAAAGTGATTGGCCTTACTAAGGGCGTCAGGGAAGGGGTGATCATCGTGGAGAAGAGGATAGTAGGGGGAGGGTTTGGTTCCGGTAAGGCGACGGAAGGCGGTCCAGAACTTGGACGAGTTTACAGGGAGGGTAGCATTTAAACGGGTGCATGTCTGTCGCCAGTCCCGGCGTTTCTTAGCCGCGAGCAAATTTCGAATGTGCGCTGTAGTTGCCGGTGGCGTCGTAGGGTGTCCGGGTCACGCGTGCGGAGGAAGGCACGGTAGAGACGACGGGATTCACGGAGGAGGAGGACGGCCTGTGGTGGTAAGGTAGGACGGTGGGGGTGGATTGCAACAGTAGGGACGTGGGCCTCCACAGCCTCAGACAAGGTCTGCTGGAGAAAGGAGGCGGCATGGGTGACATCATCGGGACGGCGGTAGGCGAGAGGGTGGCTATCGACCTGAGTGGAGAGGGTATCCCGGTAGGCATTCCAGTCGGCACGGGAATAGTCATGGATGTACTTAGGGGGAGGGGCATGACGAGGGTCGGGGCGGGGGTGACGGCCGTCTGAAACGGTGAGGAGGACAGGGAGATGATCGCTACCAATAGGCTCCAGGACATCAACCGTAATGCGACCAAGGAGGTTGGGGGAGGAGAGAATAACATCGGGAGTGGAGTTGGATTCGGGACGGGTGTGCTGGGGGATGGGGATGAGGTCGCCTTGAAGGGAGGAGAGGAACCGATGCCACCGCCGTAACTGGGCAGCGGAGCGACTATGGATGTTGAGGTCGGCGGCGATCACATAGGAGGAGAAGGTACGGTCGATGTGGGAGAGGAAGTCGAAAGGAAGAGGGGCGTTGGGGCGGACATAGATGGTGGCACAGGTAATGGTAAGGCCGGGGAAGAAGAGACTAAGGATCAGGTGTTCGGTGGGGTCGGGAAGGAGAGGTTGGAGCCGAACGGGGATCTGGCGGTGGTGGCCAATGGCAACTCCGCCACGCGCAACTGGGAGGGGATTATCGGAGCGGTGGAGGAGATAGGGGGAGGTGTGGATGGAGTGGTGGGGTTGGAGGAAGGTTTCATTAAGGAGGAAGGCATCCACACGGTGGGTAGCAAGGGTGTGCAGGAAGAGGTTCTTGTTGGCGGGAAGGGAGCGGATATTGTTGAAAAGGATACGATGCTGTCGCGCCATGATAAGGACTTATACGAGGGTGTCAAGGCGGGAGAAGGTGAAATGGGCCTGGTTATTGGAAAAGGTGGCGTACATTTTAAGGTGGAAGATGGAACGGGCGGCGAGGGAGATCTGTTGTAAGGTGTGGGGGCGCTGAAAGGGATGGACGTTTTGGAGGACAATGGTGAGGAACCTGATGATGTCCTCAGCAGTGGGGGGGGGGACGAAGGGAATTGCCAGGAGGGGTGGGGGCGTCCAGGGGACGGACAGGGACGGTGAGTTCAGGAGTGGCGGGAGGGGGTCGGGCTTTACACTTTTGGGAGTAGGTGGGGTGGGCTGGACTAGGGCAGAGCGGGTCCCTATATACGAAACCGGAGGGAGCGGCTATTGGCCGCTGTCTGCACGTGGCGTAGCGGTGGCGCCCTCGCTGCGCGGAATAGCCGCCGCGGACGCGGAGCCCTCTATGGGCTGACCACGTCCATTTGTTCTGGCGCGTGTTCGGCTTCCGCGGCGGAAGGTACTACTAGAGTCAGCATGGGTGCACGAGCAGGCACCTGCTGCGGAGGCTCGCACGCAGCGACGTTCGCTGAACAGTCGTTGAGCAGACACTTTCGATAGCGCATTGGTTCGTGTGGCCAGTCAATTGTCCAATCACTGGACGCTTATTTGGCCGTACACATCTCCGGAGCCGTTGTTCACCCCTCTCATCTATGGTACGTGGTGAACCACACTTGCCTCAGTGCCGTCTTGCCATGTACGAAATGCTTTAACCACGGCGGGACGCTAACGGTTTACGAACTTAACTGTTTGCAACTGCTTCCAGCCCGAAATCCAATGATCATGCCCTATTTGACGTCCGATAAATCTCCCATTTACGCATTACGACAGCGATAGCACTGTTTTCCGCGTCCCCCGACACGCCTTATGTACCCTCGACTGCTAGTGCTGCCGTCTGTGAATGACAACTGCGCGTTAACGTCGTGCACAGGCGGCGAACACAGTAATGCGACTGGACCGTGTATCACAGTAGTCTGATGTAAGCTGTAAGTAATACGTTTCTCTACAGTAGAGTGGAGATTTTAAAAATACAGGGTGCATTAAAAAGAATCATCCGATTTAAAAAAAATGATAATCATTACGTTATTGGAGACACGCGCGTGAAAAACCTACTGTTGGAAAGAGCAAACTCTAGAGTTTTACTCGGTTCCCGCTAGGTAGCAGCAGTGTGCGCCCACTTCACTTCTAATGAAAATGGGCAACAGAAAGCGTTTTGTGCTCTACGTTTTGCGCAGTGCGGATCAGTAATAACTGTTCAGCTTGACTTTCGTACTAGGTACGGTGTGGATCCTCCTACAGCACAGAGTATTAGAAGATGGCATCAACAATTCCGGAAATCAGGTTGTTTGTGTAAAGGGAAATGGTCGGGCCGTCACCGATTGTCTGACACAGACGTCGAACCCATCCGCCATAGTTTCACAAGGAGTCCGCAGAAATCTTTTCGTCGTGCAGCTCGACAGCTCAGCATTCCCCCGATGTCCGTCTGGCGTTTGTTACGTCGACGTTTACACGTGAAACCATAGAAAATTCAGCTACTGCAAGCTCTTCGTGAAGGTGACAAACAGCAACGTGTGGAGTTCTGTAATTGCGTTTTTGGCAAAATGGAGGATGACAGTTTTCTTCCACGCTTACTGTTTAGTGACGAGGCAACATTCCATTTAAACGGAAAGATGAACCGTCATAAATTGAGAATATGGGGTTCGGAACAACCACACGAAGTTGTACAACATGAGAGGAACTCTCCAAAATTTAATGTTTTTTGTGCATTTTCACGCGAGAAGGTATACTGTCCGTTTTTCTTTGCCGAGAACACTGTTACAGAAAGCACATATCTCGATATGGTTGAGAAATCTCTTTTCCCACAGTTGGAGACTGATTCGAACGACTTCATTTACCAACAGGATGGGGCACCGCCACAGTGGCATCTGGAAGTGCGGGAATTTGTAAATCGAAGGATTACTGAACGATGGATCGGTCCCACTGGACCAGACGATTCAGCCTTACATTACTGGCCTCCAAGACCACTGGACCACCGGACCTCACTGTACGTGATTATTTGATGTGGGGGTTTATTAACCCTTTCGGGACGGAGCGCGTTTCCCCAGAGCGGAGCAATTCGGTGGCGCTGTGCGGGTTCGATATCCCTTAGGTTTCTTTCATCGCTTATAAAATCTACACTTTTGACCTAATCGGTGTAATTTCTTTTGTAAATGAAGCTTAAAACACGCTCTTTACTGGCATACTATTTTCATTAGTCCATATCGCACACTTTTTGACTTGGTGGTGGTGTTAAAATAGAAAAAAAAATTGATTTTTTGTTACTTTTTTTTCAGTTGAGAGGTCAAGCATTGAATTAGACATATTAAAATTAGTTGTACCTTATTCTTTAAAGTTTTAGCTTTAAAACGACATATAAAACACAATTTTATCTCTTATGGGACGTCCGTGGGAAGAAAAATAAAAAGTCTATTTTGAGGGATGAAAAATTTAATTTATGTCAATAAAGTACAAAATTTCATAAAATTTGTTTAAACAAACTTTACCACCTTGGCATATCGATTTTTCGATAGGCAACCATATTTTACAAGTCCTTTCGGTACTTTGCTACTTTATGATAACCTGTTGAAGGACTCGGGCATGTGAAGATTTGGGTTGGACGGGCAAGTTTCGCAAGAAAAGGGGGACCGTTTGCGCCCTCCTGCCTTGGGGCGATCACTGCAAATGACACAGTCACCCTGTTTTCCGGTGTCTATTCTTGCGATGGCATGGCACAGGCCGTCCATCCTGTGTAGGTCACCATGCTCAGAGCCTGGCCTCTTCCTCGAGCCCTGACGTCGCCCACAAGCTCCTTGACTGAGACTCTTCCGAAACTGCAAATGACTCTTTGGTGTCACTCCTCTTTTCTTTGCTATGATGACATATAGCAAGGAAGCGTTGTCGATCCCCACCTGCAATGAGCCAGAACGGTTACCCTTTTGTCAGGATGCTCCCCGTCCCGTGTCGATACTCCAAGCCAGTCCCTAGGTACAGCGCTGGGTGTGTGACGCGACAATCTGGCCACGTAAACGGGCCTCGCGTCCCGAAAGGGTTAAAGACTCTGTTTATGTGCCTCCGTTACCAACAACAATGAATGAATTGTGTGGTGTCACCGCGAGACACCACACTTGCTAGGTGGTAGCCTTTAAATCGGCCGCGGTCCGTTAGTATACGTCGGACCCGCGTGTTGTCACTATCAGTGATTGCAGACCGAGCGCCGCCACACGGCAGGTCTAGTCTAGAGACTCCCTAGCTCTCGCCCCAGTTGTACAGCCGACTTTGCTAGCGATGGTTCACTATCTACATACGCTCTCATTTGCCGAGACGACAGTTTAGCATAATCTTCTGCTAAGGCGCCATATTCAGTTACTATTCTGAACAGATAATACAGGGTGATTCAAAAAGAATATCACAACTTTAAAAATGTGTATTTAATGAAAGAAACATAATATAACCTTCTGTTATACATCATTACAAAGAGTATTTAAAAAGGTTTTTTTTCACTCAAAAACAAGTTCAGAGATGTTCAATATGGCCCCCTCCAGACACTCGAGCAATATCAACCCGATACTCCAACTCGTTCCACACTCTCTGTAGCATATCAGGCGTAACAGTTTGGATAGTTGCTGTTATTTCTCGTTTCAAATCATCAATGGTGGCTGGGAGAGGTGGCCGAAACACCATATCCTTAACATACCCCCATAAGAAAAAATCGCAGGGGGTAAGATCAGGGCTTCTTGGAGGCCAGTAATGAAGTGCTCTGTCACGGGCTGCCTGGCGGCCGATCCATCGCCTCGGGTAGTTGACTTTCAGGTAGTTACGGACAGATAAATGCCAATGTGGTGGCGCTCCATCCTGCTGAAATATGAATTGTTGTGCTTCTTGTTCGAGCTGAGGGAACAGCCAATTCTCTAACATCTCCAGATACTGTAGTCCAGTTACAGTAGCACCTTCGAAGAAAAAGGGACCAAAAACTTTATTGGCTGAAATGGCACAGAAAACGTTCACCTTAGGTGAGTCACGTTCATACTGAGTTGTTTCCCTCGGGCATGGATGTGTGTAATGTCCTTAGGTTAGTTAGGTTTAAGTAGTTCTAAGTTCTAGAGGACTGATGACGTTAGAAGTTAAGTCCCATAGTGCTCAGAGCCATTTGAACCAACCTGAATTGGTGGCATTTTGAACGCGTGTGAAAAGGTATGAAAAAAAACTTGTTGAGTTTCCCGTTCATTGAAAAACAAAATTTATTGTATATGTTTATTAGTTTCAGAAACATAGACGTGACAAATCGGGTTATTCTTTTTGATACGCTGTACGTATAAAATACTGCGCGGACCCTCAGAACAGCTGGCAAAGCGTTCTGTTGGACGTTCGACTCCCCAATTCACGCAAGAGACAGGCGGGTTGCTCAGCAGTGGGGAGTTGCTGAGTGTCGTGCTCTAGCTTCGGGGCCAGCAGTCGGCAACGGCGTCACCGAGCCAGTGGCGCAGCAGGGAGTGTGTGTAAGCAACGCGCGCCGGTTTTGGCGTGCAACGCGGCGGCGACACGCCGGCGACAGCGACAGCACGGCGCGATGCGGCGGGCGCGGTACTGTGTGCGCGTCCGACAAGACGGGCACAGTGTTTAGGGGGGGGGGGGGGGGACAGGCGGCGCGGCGCCGCTGATTAGCCCGCTGCTGCATTATGAATGAGCCGGGCCGCCATTGTCCCAGCGAGCCGTCGACGTCGGCGTCTTTGTCAGCCGGCGCCGCAGCATTCCTCGGCCTCTCCGGGACGTATTGCGCAGCGCTGCGCGTGCGGGGGTGTCCCTCCGCCTCGCACTGCACCGCCACTATACTGGTCACCTGTCTACCGGCTTCCAGATCGAACAGAATTTGATTTTCAGTATTTCCTATAATACCTGACGCAATTTCAGAATGGTGTCCTGAACTACGCACTCTTACTTGAAAGGTTTAAGTTACAAATTGTGTACATGTCCTGTGAGGCAGCGGCCGCTGTGGCCGAGTGGTTCTAGGCGCTTCAGTCCGAAACCGCGCGACTGCTACGGTCGCAGGTTCGAATCCTGTCTCGGGCATGGATGTGTGTGCTGTCCTTAGTTAGGTTTAAGTAGTTCTAAGTTCTAGGGCACTCATGACCTGAGATGTTAAGTCCCATAGTGCTCAGAGCCATAGGAAGCATTTGATTTTGTGAGGCAGCGTAACTCATAGAGCGCAAATTACCCGGACTATAGAATGAGATTTTCACTGTGCAGCGGAGTGTGCACTGACATCAAACATCCTGGCAGATTAAACCTGTGTGCCGGACCGAGACTCGAACTTGGGACCTTTGCCTTTTGCAGGCAAGTGCTCTACCAACTGAGCTACCCAAGCACGACTGGCGACCCCTCGTCATAGCTTCAACTCCGCCAGTACCTCGCCTCACAATTTTAATCTGCCGGGAAGTTTCATATCAGCGCACACTCCGATGCAGAGTAAAAATCTCATTCTGGGAACATCCCCCAGGCTGTGGCTACGCCATGTCTCCACAGTGTTTCCTCCAGGAGAGCTGGTTCTGCAAGGTTCGCAGAAGAGTTTCTGTGGTGTTTGGATGGTAGCAGACGTGATACTGGCAGAATTGAAGCTGTGAGGACGGGTCGCCAGTCGTTCTTCGGTAGCTCAGTTGGTACATCACTTGTTCGCGAAAAGCAGAGGTCCCGACTTTGAGTCTCGGTCAGACACACAGTGTTAATCTGCCAGGAAGTATCGTATCAGCGCACACTCCGATGCAGAATGAAAATCTCATTCTGGAAACATCCCCCAAGCTGTGGCTAAGCCGTGTCTCCGCAATATCTTTCTTCCAGGAGTGCTAGTTCTGCAAAGTTCGCAGAAGAGCTTCTGTGATGTTTGGACGTTAGGAGATGTGATACTGGCAGAATTGAAGCTGTAAGGACGGGTCGCGGATTGTTCTTCAGTAGCTGAGTTGGTACAGCACTTGTTCGCGAAAGGCAAAGGTCCCGACTTCGAGTCTCGGGCCGCCACGCAGTGTTAATCTGCCAGGTAGTTTCATACCCAGACTATAGTCATCCAGAATTTCAGAAAGAAAGCACTTAGTGACTTCCAACAAACTTTGCATATAATCTCAACCCTTTTCGGAACTCTTTCTCGCTGAACATCTCCTCTCCCCCTCCCCCATCCTCCAATCAATCGAAATAGTGAAACAAAAATTTTTGTCGCCTACTGCATTTTCGCTGTTCGTGCAGTAAGACCTCAGCATCAGCGATGACGTCGTTGTGCAGGTGTGTGTGTGTGTGTGTGTGTGTGTGTGTGTGTGTGTTTTGAAGGGTCTCCATATTAGCTCCTTCTTCTTCTTCTTCTTCTTCTTCGTTTCACCCAACTTTGGGGTACGTTGAATCAATCACTTCTGTGTGTTCTGTGCCTTTCTTTTCGCCCAGTACTGTTTCATTCTTTCTGATCTTGCTTTTCTTTCCTCATCAGAGATGACAATCGTTCTTTTCTTTCTATTTTGGAGCTGGAATCCCTCTTTTCTGTCTTTGCTTATCATTTTTGCGGTCCTGTCTGTGAGCATTTTTTCTGTGATGTGTAGTTCTCTTAAGTCTTTCTCTGTTTGGATAAACCAATTTGGTTTGGATTTTTTATTCCTGAAGTAGTCAAACATTCTTTTTGTAAGTCTATTTGGGTTCATTCTGAGAATGTGCCCATAAAACTCAATTCTTCTTTTCCTCATTGTATCCGAAAGTTTTTCTGTGGTTTTGTAGAGTGTTTCATTTTTGGTATGAATTAGTTTGTCGTTATGAAATTTGGGGCCTAAAATTTTTCTCAATATTTTTCTTTCTTTGATCTCTAGCCTTTCAATTGGGCCATGGTTAGTGATAGATAATGTCTCAGCTGCATATAGTGCTTCTGGTTTAATGACAGTGTTGTAATGTTTTATTTTTGAATTCCATGAGAGGGACTTTTTATTATAAGTATTTTTAGTAAGCTGAAAGGCTAGTTCAACTTTGTTTCTTCTTAATTCTATTGCTTTTTTCTCAAGGGCGTTCCAGCTAATCCATTCGCCAAGATATTTGAATTCTTTAACAATTTCGATCTTTTGGTCTCTTACTTTAAGATATTTCATTGGCTTTTTTATATTTGTGATTATTTTGGTTTTTTCAAAAGAAATTTTAAGGCCTATTTTCTCTGCTTGTTTCTGTAATTCGAGGATCTGTTCTTTGGCTTCTTCCCATGTTTCAGCTAGTAGGGCCATATCATCTGCAAATGCTAGGCAATTAACCTTGATGCCTTTGTTTTTTGTTCCTAGTCGGATTCCACTATTGATTTTCTTGTTCCATTCTCTTACTATTTTTTCTAGGGCACAGTTAAATAACAATGGAGAGAGTCCATCACCTTGTCGTACTCCAGTTTTTATCTCAAATAGGTCTGAGAGTTCTCCCATAAATTTAATTTTGGAGTATGTGTTGGTGATGGTTTCTCTAATTAGGTTTGTAGTTTTATTGTCTAGGTTCAATTCTTTTAATATGGAGATTAGAGATTCCCTGTCTATGGAGTCGTACGCCTTTTGAAAGTCAATGAATGTGATGACATACGCTTTTGCTCTCGATTTTTGGTAGGCCATAAGATTTTTGATGTTTAGAATTTGTTCTGGGCAGGATCTTCCCTTTCTGAAGCCTGCCTGGTATTCTCCAAGTTGACAGTCTAGCTGGGGTTCTGCTCTGTTCAAAAGGACTTTAGACAGTATTTTGTATGTTACGTCAAGGAGCGAAATCCCTCTGTAATTGTTGGGGTCTGTTCTGGATCCCTCTTATGAATTGGGTGAATGAGGGCCATCTTCCATTCATCCGGAATTCTTTCTGTTTTCCATATTTCTTCAAATATGTTTTGGAGAGATTCTATGGCATTTCTATTGACATTTTTCCACAGTTCAGCTGTAATTTGGTTCTCTCCCGAAGCCTTATAGTTTTTGAGATTCAAAATGATTGATTGTAGTTCCTCGACGGTGGGTGGTTCTGAGTTAGGACTTGTTGAAGTTGAGTTGCTGAAATCCATTTTTTCAATTGGTTCTTTACAGTTGAGAAGGTTTCTGAAATATTCCCTCAAAATTTTGCAATTATCCCTGTTTTTGTGTGCAATATTACCATTTTTATCTTGTAATTGGAGTGTCGGTGGGCTGTACTTGGTTATTTTTTGTTTAAAAGTTCTGTAAAAGCTCCTAGTCTTGTTTTTGTTGAAGTCTTCGTTGATCTGCAAAAGGAGTTGATCTTCTTGTGCTTTTCTAATTCTTTTGAGGTTTTTACTCACTAGTTTTCTTACACTCAGGAAATTTTGCTTATTATATTCATTTTTCTGAGATTGCATCTGTTGCCATGCTTTCTTTCTTTGCTCAATAAGTTTGTCACATTCCTCTGTCCACCATGCGTGTTTTTTGATTTTGGTTATAGGTGCTATTTGTTCAGCTTTGGTTAGTAGGCTTTCCTTCATTTGATCCCAATTTTGGTTCCTTATATCTTGAGCCGCGAGGGGAAACTCCTTCGAATTCATTATCTTTTCTGGATCGTATCTTCTGCTTTTGGGTTTACTGTTTCTATCTTTCCTTTTGGGGATAATTTTGAGTTTTATTTTAGAAAGATAGTGATCAGAATCCAAGTTTGCTCCTCTGAGTACTTTGACATTTTGTATTTCTGTATGGTGTTTCCATTTTATCGCCACATGATCAAGTTGAAATTCACCCAAGTGTGGGTTTGGTGAGGTCCATGTCTTCTGTTTTCTGGGTAGTCTCTTAAAGGCTGTGGATTTCAGGATCAAGCCATGCGCTTGGCAGAGTTCTACTAATCTGACTCCATTTTGGTTAGTTCTATTGTGCGCTGGGTAGTTTCCAACAATATTTTTGTATTTCTTCTCTTTTCCTACTTGAGCATTGAAGTCCCCCGTAAGTATGATGTTGTGTTTGTCTGGGATCTTTTGCACCGCGTCATCTAGTTGTTCCCAAAAACGTTCCACCTTTTCCTTATTTTTCCTATTGTCTTCATTTATGGGGCATGTGCATTCACAATTGTGTATACTCTATTAGCAGATTTAAAAGTGAGTGTGGAGAGTCTTTCCGATTGTGATTGAAAGCTGATAATGGAGTCTAAAATACTTTTATCTATTATAAAGCCCGTTCCGAGGTGGGGTGTGTTTTTCATTATTCTTTTGCCTACCTTTCCTTTGTATATTCTGAAACCTCCGGAATCAAAATTGTTTTCATCTATGTATCGAGTTTCTTGTAGTGATGTTATGAGTATTCTATGATGTTTGAGGGTATCTGTAAGATGTTTTAATTTTCCTGTTTTTAAAAGAGAGTTTACATTGAAAGTAGCTATGTAACTTGTTTTTTTACATTTCAATTTGCTTGATGTCTTATCATGTCCCGATTCATCTCTGTGCAATGCTGCAGACTCCCCAGAATCCGATAGTCTGCTTGCGCACCTTGGTGCGGTGGATTGTCCACCTGGGGTAATTTGTTTCACATTACACTCTTCCATGATTGATAGTATTATGTAAGGGGTGACTCTTCGAGCCACAAATTTACAACCACGGTTGTTAGCCCTGGAGGTTTTTCCCAGCCGCCCCTAACCTGGGGAACAGACGCTGACCAAAGACCGCCCAATGTGAGACAGTCGCCTTTGGATTTCTGGTCCTGTGTTGGTCCACGGGTGGTATTTTATTTCCCACCTACCCTACATATCTGTAGAGCTTTCCCCTATCCGCCACCTGGGAACGCGCCCGGTAGGGGAACAGGTTCCCCCTCGGGATTAGCTCCTTCATAATGTATAAATAAAAATTTTTTGGCAGTTTTAGTAACAGAGTGTGGCTGGATGCCCTTCCAGTTTTGTGCTACCTAACCTAAGGACAGCACACAACACCCAGCCTTATACATTAGCTCCTTCATAATGTATAAATAAAATTTTAATAGGTACAGTTCATGATTTCCACAGATGATGTACGCAGATAACTTTCAGTGTGTGCGACTGCGTGCGCGCATGCGGTGTCTCCAAAGCTCTACCACCTGTGTGGCTGGACATCCAAGGTGTTTAGGTGAATAATTCAGGTTCAAAAATGGTTCAAATGGCTCTGAGCACTATGGGACTCAACTGCTGCGGTCATAAGTCCCCTAGAACTTAGAACTACTTAAACCTACCTAACCTAAGGACAGCACACAACACCCAGCCATCACGAGGCAGAGAAAATCCCTGACCCCGCCGGGAATCGAACCCGGGAACCCGGGCGTGGGAAGCGAGAACGCTACCGCACGACCACGAGATGCGGGCAATAATTGAGGTCAACTTTATTTGTTATTGAGCAGGGTTTTGGGCTCAGGAGTCCTTAAACCCTACTATGAGGGTTACATTGTGTTTATTTTATTTTCATTTATTGAGGGTCCTGCGTGGTAGCGCGAGGTACCTTTGCCTTGCGTCACCGTGTTGGTGCCACACATCCAGCTCATTCACGGTGTCTCGATGTGGAGCGAAGTTCCCCACATTTGTCGATAAGTCTTCTAGGTGATGCTTGGATGTCTTTCTTTATAGTTCTCATGTTGAGTTCCCTGTCAGGGTCTACCATTCTCGACCACATGAGTGCGCGGAGAATGGTGAGGAAGTACATATTCTGGATAGCCTGAAGAGGTTTGAAGTTTGAGGGACTCACACCACCCCACGTTGAGCATCCGTATAGGCAAAGTACTTGGTTCTTGTTTGTAGTTGCGTACTAACGAGCAATGCATAGAACTGGTGCAGAAGTCCGCTTCTGTCTGACTTGTGGTTGGAAGAACGGCGTGCTGTCGGGAATGACTCCGAGGTATTAACACTATCTCCTTCCAGTTTATAAGGGCCGATTACGGAGAACCAATCTGTCTCCGAGATCCGGGCGCCGGCGGGTGAACATTACAGCCTTCGTTTTTTCGGGGTTACGTTTAATCCAGTTTTGTGCTGCCCATTTTTCGTTAATATCAGCTAGCCCTGAAGACGGCCTGGGGTGGCGGTGATGCGTCTGCTGCTTGTCAAGAATGTCGTGTCCACGGGAAATTGGGCTAGTACAGCTTGTGGTGGGTCGGGGAGGTCTTTGGCACACATGACAAATGACAATGGCGAGAGGGGAGGCGCTTGCGGAATGCCTTCTCTGAGGTGTTTCTTTCTTTAGCATTGGCCGTCAGTCTTGACCATTATCTTTCTGTCGTGAAGAAAGATCAGTATCATCTCAGTGCAATAATCTGTGGGATGTTAGAGTCTTGACGTTTGGTAATTAACTTGTATCGCCAGGCGCGATTTCTGTGTCCAGAAATATGGAGGTGGAGTAGTTGCAAATATTGATCTCGTACGTTACATATTCCAAAACCCATAACAGTTGCGGTTCCGATGAAAGTCTCGGCTGGAAGATAAACTGGCCTGGCGTTGTCACGTCCTCGTGGAAGACGTGTCGTCGAATTCTGTAGAGGAAGACCGTTCAAGAACTTTTGGCACTGTAGATAATAAACCAAAGACCCACCAAGGTAGCCGAGAGCTCTAATGTGCTGCTTCGTGGCCTCTGGTAGGCGCGCTGGCCCCGATCGAATCCGCCCGGCCGATTAACGACGAGGCCCAGTATACTGGCCAGCCTGGATGCGGCTTTTAGGTGGTTTTCCACATCCCACTTTGTGAATACTGGGCTGCTCCCCACGTTCCGACTCACAGACATTTGAAAACGTTCGCACTATTTCATGGCTTACACTCAATGCAGACAGTTGGGGTTCACTACTTACGTCCTGGGGGTGGGGGGGAGAGGGGGGTTCGGGGTGGCGCAGGAAGGGCATCCAGCCACACTCTGTTACTAAAACTGCCAAACCCGTAATAACACGGCCGACCCCGCACTGAAGCAGGACAGACAAAGGCCCAAAGAAAGAAAGAAAGAAATAATAAAGTAATTGGCCCACAACGTCAATTTATTATTCCTTTTTCTACCAAGTCTGTTCACAGAATATTTTACAGACGGCATCCACATTTATACTATTGAATGTATAGGGTGACCAGCAAATAACTACCTGATTTCAAAATTGAATATATGTATTGTGGTGTCTGTTCTTTCAAATATGTCCAAAAGAACAGACACCATTTTGAACTAGCAGCCATAATGAATTAAGTCACAACAAAGGAATTACAGACATTGGCTGTGAGTGGACATTGGTTTAAATCGATGAGGAAAGTTCAAAATTTGTATCAGACTGGGATTCGAACTGGGTCTCTATGCTTACTCTTTCTTTTTAAATTGTTGTATCGAATGAAACAATGCCACAACCAGCAATCGAGAAGGAAACATTGTACCTTTATTTAGATACTTCTTTTATTATTTTAATTTTTGTATCCCAGGAAAAAATACCAATCACATCTGAAAAAGAAAAGAAAGAAATGTAGACTGAACTGTCATCATCGTTACTCTGTTAACGTGAGGCTTACTAGGCACATGCGCTCTCCACTGCGCCAACCGGACTCAGTGGTCACCGCCACTGCACGGACTGCCCTAGCACGCCTCCCTTAAGGGGCTCCGGAACGCCCTATACTTGCAATGTTAAAATAACGCTTATAAATTACATCTTTCCTCACAAAGTATTTGAGGTAGGAAGTTGAACTTTTTACAGATTATTTATTGGAATATGGGCTACAACTTAACACAGGGATTTTACAAAATTTTAGTTCAGTTATTAAAGATGATTTTTTTTTCAATTGTAATTAAAATTCACAACATTTTTTTGCAATTTTTTATTTATATATTCAAAAATATATAGTTTTTTGGAAAAAGGCTGTGTTAAATTATGCGGAAGGTACTGTGTAACATTTACTGAAAGTTTGAAACAAATATGTTTGGAAGATCCTTAGAAAACATGTAATTAGTATGAGAAAATAAAAGTTTTGGGAATCGAGCGACAAAGATTGGATTAACTTTTTAGTGCATTCCAGGTACATAGGATGGATTATCTTCATCCTCTGCAAACTCCTCCTCCAGCTTTCTCTTATTCCTCCTCCTGTTTACTCTTGCTTGTATTTCTAGACTCTTTACAGCCCTGTCTGCAGCCCGAAGGCGTTCCTTGTCTAAAGCAAGCATCGCTCGTACCATGTTAGAACCTATGTTCATTCCCATACCTTTGGCTTTCCAACATTTCTCCTTTTCTTAAAAGCCTTCAGAGGATTTCTAATAACTTTACTTTTACTCATTATTATACTTCAACAAAACAGAGACTCAAGAAACAGAATTAATTACGAATATTTTCGAGATAACGACAGAGTAAATAAACATGAAACAATCGACAATCACACCAGCGATATATATTGAACCATCACAGGTTAGCCACAACACATACTTTATCTCACATCACTAAAATGTACCTGATGAACACGGACGTTAATAATAACACCATTTGACAGCAGTTTAACAGCGCCACAGTGGGTCACGCCCATGTAGAACACATTTCAAAAAAAATTTAAAAATAGTGGTAGTCTTCGGAATTGAATAAATTATATATCTATTAAAAGGTAATAGTCTGCAGATTCAGAAAACGCAAAAAAGTAAAAATTGAACTTTTCATGATTTTGAGCCTTTCCGGAGCCCCGTAAGACTAAAATTGTCAACACATCCGCACACTACCAATGTTGTGCCCCCTGCCCATTATCCTCATTACTCGCGGAATCTCGCCGATTCCAGCAACAGTTCGATCCTGGTATGCATCCACATTGAAGAGATCATTGGCCATCCTCGCATTAATTATACACTGGAGAGCCAAAGAAACTGGTACTCCTGCCTAATATCGTGTAGCGCCCCCGCTAGCACGCAGAAGTGCCGCAACACGACGTTGCATGGACTCGACTAATGTCTGAAGTAATGATGGACGGAACTAACACCATGATTGCTGCAGGGCTGTCAATAAATCCGTGAGAGCACGATGGCGTGGAGATCTCTTCAGAGCAGCACATTGCGAAGGATCCCAGATATGCTCAAAAATGTTCGTGTCTAGGGAGTTTGATGGCCAGCGGAAGTGATTAAACCCAGAAGAGTGTTCCTGGGGCCACTCTGTAGCAATTCTGGACGTGTGGGATGTCGCATTGTCCTTCTGGAATTGCCGAAGTCCTTCGTAATGCACAGTGGACATGAATAGATGTAGGTGATCAGACAGAATGCTTACGTTTGTGTCACATCACAGAGTCGTATCTAGACGTATCAGGAGTCCCATGTCACTCCAGCTGCGCATTTCCCACACCATTACAGAGCCTCCACCAGCTTGAACTGTCCCCAGCTGACATAAAGGGTCCATGGATTCATGAGGTCGTCTGAATAACGGCCGCATACGTCCATCCGCTCGATAGATTTGATACGAGACTCGTCCGAGCAGGCAACATGTTTCCAATCATCAACAGTCCAATTTCGGTGTTGACGGACCCAGGCGAGGCGTAAAGCTTTGTATTATGCAGTCATCAAGGGTACATAAGTGCATCTTCGGCTCCGAAAGCTTATATAGATGATGTTCCGTTGGATGGTTGTTGATGGCCCTGCATAGAAATCTGCAGCAACTTGTGGAAGGGTTGCACTTCTGTCACGTTGAACGTCCCTCTTCAAATAGTTCAAATGGCTGTGAGCGCTATGGGATATAACATCTGAGGTCATCAGTCCCCAGCGCCTAGAACCGCTCGGCCACAACGTCCGGCACGACTCTCTTCAGTCGTGGTTGGTGCCGTTCTTGCAGGATCCTTTTCCGGCCGCAACGATGTCGGGGATTTGATGTTTTACCAGATTCCTGATATTCATAGTACTCTCATGAAATGGTCGTACGGGTAAATCCCCGCTTCATCGCTACCTCGGAGATGCTGTGTCCCATCGCTCGTCCGTCGACAGTTACACCACGTTCAAACTCAGTTAAATCCTGATAACCTGCCATTGTAGCAGCAGTAACCGATCTAACAACTGCGCGGGACACTTGTTGTCTTATATAGGCGTTGCCGACAGCAGTACTCTATTCTGCCTGTTTACGTATATATGTATATGAAATCGCATGCCTATACCAGTTTCTTTGGCACTTCAGTGTATGGCGTGTCTGTTCTTTCGGAATCGAGTCGTGGGGATAATGGGCAGTTGGCATTACATTAGTAGTATGCTGGTGTTGTTGTTATTGTCTTCAGTCCTGAGACTGGTTTGATGCAGCTCTCCATGCTACTCTATCCTGTGCAAGCTTCTTCATCTCCCAGTACCTACTGCAACCTACATCCTTCTGAATCTGCTTAGTGTATTCATCTCTTGGTCTCCCCCTACGATTTTTACCCTCTACGCTGCTCTCCAGTGCTAAATTGGTGATCCCTTGATGCCTCAGAACATGTCCTACCAACCGGTCCCTTCTTCTTCTCAAGTTGTTCCACAGACTTCTCTTCTCCCCAATCCTATTCAATACTTCCTCATTAGTTATGTGATCTACCCACCTAATCTTCAGCATTCTTCTGTAGCACCACATTTCGAAAGCTTCTATCCTCTTCTTGTCCAAACTATTTACCGTCCATGTTTCACTTCCATACATGGCTACACTCCATACAAGTACTTTCAGAAATGACTTCCTGACACTTAAATCTATACTCGATGTTAACAAATTTCTCTTCTTGAGAAACGCTTTCCTTGCCATTGCCAGTCTACATTTTATGTCCTCTCTACTTCGACCATCATCAGTTATTTTGCTCCCCAAATAGCAAAACTCCTTTACTACTTTAAGTGTCTCATTTCCTAATCTAATACCCTCAACATCACCCGACTTAATTCGACTACATTCCAATATCCTCGTTTTGTTTTTGTTGATGTTCATCTTATATCCTCCCTTCAAGACACCATCCATTCCGTTCAACTGCTCTTCCAAGTCCTTTGCTGTCTCTGACAGAATTACAATGTCATCGGCGAACCTCAACGTTTTTATTTCTTCTCCATGGATTTTAATACCTACTCCGAATTTTTCTTTTGTTTCCTTTACTGCTTGCTCAATATACAGATTGAATAACATCGGGGAGAGGCTACAACCCTGTCTTACTCCCTTAACCACTGCTTCCCTTTCATGTCCCTCGATTCTAAAGGTGGCAGGGGTAAAATACAGGGAGCGAAAGGCTATTTACAATTTGTACAGTATGCTGGTAAGGTCACAATTTGCATCTGCCGGGTGGCGGATGGCGCAATCGTGAGCGCATCTGCCTGGTAAGCAGGAGACGAGCGTTCGAACCCTAGACCAGGACAAATTTTCAACTTGCCCCGTCGATTTAAATAAATACCCACTCACAGCCGATTTCTGTAATTATTTTGCGTCTTAAAATTAAATATCTGGAAAACTATGATCAATAGGCGAGTGCAACAAACGGTATGTATATTGTGAAAGCTGTAACAGTTTTATACCGGAGTTTCGAAATAGTTCGAAAAGCTGCTAACAGATGGTGTTGTAACTGCCATACGTTGTTTCTATAAGTAGCGCCACGCAGCTCAAAGCCATGAGTTGCACCGTCGAAAAGTGAAAGAAGGTTAGGGTACCAAAGCAAGACGTTGAAATTATGTATTTTATTTAACAACTTGTTTTCCTGGTACTGGAATGTTACAGGTCAGAACACAGTCATACCGCAACAAGGCCCAGTTTTCGAACGCAATTAACGTTCCAAAAGCGTCCGATGCGAAACCCATTCTCAAGCTCTTCGCCAAATTCGGACGGACAGGCAGCGTGGCTGATGATTTAGCGTGGAATGTTGGGTCCAGAGAAACTGTAGTTACTCCTGGAAATGTCGCCACCGTGGCTGGAATTATTCAGCAAAATCCAAGAAAATCATTCCTAAGAATCGCAGCAAAGACTGCGTTGAGGTGTTCCATCACACAAGAAATACTGAGACAGAGGCTACTCACGTTTCCATTCAAAATCCCAAGCCACATGGCCATACCTGTACAAGCTGTGCGACAGAGGGCTGACTTTGCGAACCAGTTCTCACGGCGACTGGTAATGAAGGATTTGATATTGGCTGCATCTGGTCCACCGATGAAGCACACTTGCACATGAATGGAGTCATGAATAAACAAAACTGGCGACTTGGTATCCCAAAAATCTCCGTTTGAATGAAGCGAAACCACTGTATCCTACAAAAGTTCCTCTTTTAGCTGTGGTATGCAGCAGAGGCATTATTGGCTCTTTTTCACTAGAAAAACGACCATTAGTGAACGTTACGTTGAAGTTTTATTACAATTTGTCAGCAGACAAATAGCGTTGAATGATAGACGCGGCACTGAGTGTTTCATGTAAGGTGGGGCCCGACTATATTACGCCGAACAGGAGTTTCGCTATCTTGACGAATACTCTGGAAACAAGAGTAAGTGCGTTGGATTATTGCAAGTTTATTGTCGCGCGGATGGGTCAGCACCATATTCGTCCGATCTGACCCCTTGTGACTACTTGTAGTGGGGCACATTGAAAGAAACTGTCTATCGGGAGCATCCCACTGCGCTGGGTGATCTTGAATCGGCGATCTGTGTGCCATTTGACTCCATTTCCGATGAGACACTGCAGGCTGCGATGGTAAATTTCATGGTTCGTTTGCGCGGCCTCCGAACCGCGAATGGTCGACATTTCGAAAAAAACTGTAACGTGGTTGCAAAGACTGTTTGCAAAGGACGAGTTTTACTATGAACGCTGATGCTGTACGGGCATCACAGCAAACGGTGCCCTTTATTAGCAGCTTTTCGAACTGTTTCGAAACTTCTGTATAACTTCTGAATAAAGTTCTTAGAGCTTTCACAATAAACATCATCTTGTAAATAAGTTATACACAACTGCAACCAGTCACTTTTTTTCCATAATAATGCTTTATTACATGAACCGGTTTTCGAACCCTTTCAGGTTCATCTTCAGATGATTTCGGGAGGATCCGGGAAGTTACATCATTACTGGTAGTAGCATAATGCTGGGTGCTGGTTCTATGGCAGAAAGATGGGTCACACTTTAATGTATCGTCATGACTATAGCTTATCTGTCGATATGGATGTAAATTTAGTTTTTACTTACTGCGACAGTATAGGCGGCTTTTTTCGTATCAGTCTGCCTCCATTTTGATGTCCAGAACACTTTCACACGTGTGAAAGTGTTCTGGACATCAAAATGGAGGCAGACAGATACGAAAAAAGCCGCCTATACTGTCGCAGTAAGTAAAAACTAAATTTTCACACGTGTGAAAGTGTTCTGGACATCAAAATGGAGGCAGACAGATACAAAAAAAGCCGCCTATACTGTCGCAGTAAGTAAAAACTAAATTTACATCCATATCGATAGATACGCTATAGTCATGACGATACATTAAAGTGTGACCCATCTTTCTGCCATAGAACCAGCACCCAGCATTATGCTACTACCAGTAATGATGTAACTTCCCGGATCCTCCCGAAATCATCTGAAGATGAACCTGAAAGGGTTCGAAAACCGGTTCATGTAATAAAGCATTATTATGGAAAAAAAGTGACTGGTTGCAGTTGTGTATAACTTATTCACATTTAATATACAGTCACGTTTCTAAAATATCCGTAATGGATAAGCATAAACATAATCTTTGTTGCTCTCTTTTATACTTTTTAGTTCTCGAGAACTTTAATTTTAAAATCAGGGACTGTCTCCCCGGGCACCCTGTATCTGCAAAATTATGTCACTGTACGATGCTCAGTTCATGAGCCATGCCGGCATAAACATAGCGATTCCTAAAAAAAGCCAGCGTTCTTAAAAACGGAGCGCAAATTACCCAGACAATACTCATCCCTTGCTTGGTGAGGGCAGCACTTAGCGTACTCCAAAAAACTAAACTTAATTTGTTTTGGATTTGACTTTTTTATAACTCTGTGTGTGAATATTCCAAAACGAATAATAGCCACATAATCAGCGTTTTGCGCACTCAACCATGTAAGTTTTACATGTTTGGCGCCAAATATTTAAGGGTATTACGTAATTTGTAAAGTTATGAGATTTCTGAAACTGTCTTATGCATGCATGGGCGTTCCATTCCTCAAGGAAATGATGTGGCCGGGTTGCTAGTTTTTTCTAATACACTTAAGGAACCCCATCTAAATCAAGTGATACTGAGGAAAGTCTTTCAATAAATAACGCACCACAATTCTTTTCGTGAGAATATATTTACTGTTAAAAGTTATAAGTTTGTGACAGTATCGCTCTCCTACATGCCCTATTTTTCTTATAGTTTCCATCACTTAGTACGGCTTTACGGCAGCGTTGCATAAGAGTATGTATTCTCTGTTGGTAAAAGCTCTTCTCCTGTGCTTCTAGCACTGTTTTTGCAGCACGAGTTACGTTCTCGCCATCTTCAATGTGGCTACCACTTAGAGAAGCCTTAAATGGCCCCAGGGAATAAAAGTCCACTTAGGTCTCCTTGTAAAAGCTATAGGTGGATCAGACAATGCTGTTCAACCCAACTTGGAGGCATGTCCCTGGGTTTTAAGAGTTCTGTATGGAAGTGCATGGTCATGCTGCAGCAAGATTTCTTTTGGATTCTCGTCAGACCGTACACGACGGAAACGGTTCTTGAGTTTGTTCAATGACTTGACATACTCCTCTGAAAGAGTGGTTGGCTCTTTCGGCAAGACATCCACCGTCACTATCCCAAAAGACTGTCGTCATGAGTTTGCAAGCAGAGGAAATAGACTTAATTTTTCTTTATTTTATTTTTTATTTGTTTGTTCTCTGGTGGTGCTACTCCACTGACAGCTTTTTTGTTTCCAGCTCAAAGTGATGCACCCAGTGAAACTTCTTTATTTAAATGAGTGTGTCTGTAATTAAATTGCTGAATGATTGAGGAGATGAAACTTCTACGTTATTTGATTCTGAAACAGCTGAGTAAAACTGAACGTACCGAGCCTACTTTGTCTTTACTTTTTCTTATCATGTCAACATTGACCCACAATATTCCAGCGCAACGTAATCTGACTGCTCAAAGAAATTACAACGTGACTTCAAATGATTGATACAAAAGAATGGCCTTGAATAAGAAGCAATCCTGACAATAACCTATACATTTCAATTAGCACTTACCTCACAAAAATCTTCACTACGCGAACTACTGCAATAAAGCGAGCAACTATACTGCTACCTAAATAAAAGATTCTAACTAATAAAGCCACTAACTACTAATACGCATGTGGTTAGCAAAGGAAAGATTTTGTTGCAAACCAAATAATGTAATTTTATAACTTAATAATGTGACATCCAGTTTAGAAACGAATATAAATCGTCGTTGACATCTAGTACAAAGATATATAATCATGAATAATATTCAATTTCAAGCTGAACATGTACAGATCGTTAGCTTACGCTAACATTTCAGACCTCTACCCTCCATCAATACTAACTTCTTACATCTAACATCCATCACTGCTGGATGTTCACCTCCAACTGCCCAACAGTACTTCCATCACTGCTGGCGACTAACTTCCAGCTGACCAACAGTACTGGCAATTAACTTGCAACGAGTCCAACCAGCCACAGCGTCTCTTACAAAGAAAGCGCAGTCAGAGATCCAATGCAAATCGCTACACAGCGCTGCCAATACAGAAGCAGCCCACACACCCGCAACGACCCGTGATACAAAGGCCTCTTCATTGACCTCATTCTGCTCCAACAGTTCATATGAAATGGCTTCATTTGAATCTTGCGGTCTCTTGTGAGTTTTCGTCCGCAGCTCGTGGTCTCGCGGTCGCGTTCTCGCTTCCCGAGCACGGGGGTCCCGGGTTCGATTTCCGGGAGGGGTCATGGATTTTCACCTGCCTCGAGATGACTGGGTGTTTGTGTTGTCCTCGTCATTTCATTATCATTCATGAAAGTGGCGAGATTGAGCTGAGCAAAGGTTGGGAATTTGTACGGGCGCTGATAACCGCACATTTGAGCGCCCCACGAACCAAATATCATCATCATCTTGAGAGCTTTTGTGGAACTCATCTTTAGAACGTCTCTGAATATCCAAGAGTCTCATCGGTTGCATACGTGCTTCCAATATTCACCGACAGCTGCAGAGCCAATTGTCGAGTTCCGATGCGTCGGTCTGCACGAACAACGGTATCGGCGTGATTTCAACATGACGGTAGCAGGGGCTGTGGCAGGACACCCCGAACGTGCCCGATCACGGAGCTGAGGTTCTGTGCTTCCTGACGCGTTAACTCTCTTTACCCGTCACGCAAGTGTATTACTATCAACCGCATCATTACCATGCATTACTCACCAATGTTTATCCATGTTCACCACGGTTCCTTCCTCCTCAACCAAGAATCCGCTTAAGGCACGTTGCATATGACGAGTGTCTTCAGGCCCCCACAACCTCACGAGTGGTCGACTGTGAAGAGCGGAAAAATTGAATAGCTGGCCGGCGGCCATTAGAGTGGTAAACTGACGCGCGGATTTCGAATGTTTATACATCGCTTTTGGTTATAAAATGCCTTCCCTAGAGTTAGGTCACAAACATAATGCCTCATTTATATACGTTACTACAACATAGTTTTTAATTTATGAACAAACAGCAACTAGTCACTGTTTATGAATTTTTGTTACGTAGTACATGGAATCTGCCGTAGCTAAAAGTTATGCACTGGACCCCTAGCATTTTTCGTAGTTCATTTACGATAGATGTACGCAAAATGCATCAAAATACTATGTTAATAGATATTTTCTGACTCTGCCTTGCTTTAGCTTTTATGACGAAAAGTGCGTTATATATGGCGTAGTGCTTTGGCAACTAACGACCAAATTATCAAGTTTCAACCTAACTTGGACCATGAAAACTACCGATCAGCCAACTACAACAAATAAGACTTCAGGCAGTATCGCATTAGTCACAATATTTACTTTCGAAGATGTACACTTCAGTTTATATGTGTGGTTTTTTCATATAATAAATAAAACTCAACAACTGTTCCGTAGAGAGAAGTTGTGAAATCAGATTACAATTACACACATTCAGTTGCATCTTATAACGATAAAAATGCCTGCTAACTCAAATTTCGTGTTGCTTGAAACTCAACTTTTATAGTTAAAATAAAATGTGGTTCACAAAGAAAAATTTATCTTCTGCTGTATATGGTCAGGAAAACGAAAGATGGATGGAACAGCACCATCTTTCAGCTTCCTGCGATTTACGTAATTTTCAAGGAAACAACTTTCTTCAAAATGATCGGAACATATAAAATGGTATTCTGTCGGTCGGAAATCTTGCCGCCGGCCAGAGTGGCCGTGCGGTTCTAGGCGCTACAGTCTGGAGCCGAGCGACCGCTACGGTCGCAGGTTCGAATCCTACCACGGGCATGGATGTGTGTGATGTCCTTAGGTTAGTTAGGTTTAATTAGTTCTAAGTTCTAGGCGACTGATGACCTCAGAAGTTAAGTCGCATAGTGCTCAGAGCCATTTGGAAATCTTGCCTCCTGACAGCGTGTAACCATTTTTGTAACAGCTGTGGTTTTGACAAAGGAAACCTGCAAATATATGCACAGACATTATGCTAATACCGTTACAAAAACATTTACTAAGCAAGTGCACTGACATAAAAAACAAAATATCCACATACCTGTGAAATGTAATATTCGTTCCTTTCTCGAATTTATTTGTACAATTAATCGCTGCACAACTCTTCACAATTGTACTTCTTTTGATTGGAACGTACAGACAGTAGAATTACGAGTAACAAATACTGTATGTACGCCCCAACAAATATACAACGCTGAATCAGGGTCTTCATAAACAACAGTACTACAGAACACATCAGACTACAACCACTATAATGGCGTCCAGCCGAAGGTTCAAATTATCCCGCGACTGCAGCGCCATCAGTGAGTCTAGTTATTTTTTACAAGGTCTTTGAGTGTCTTGCGTAGACTCCATTTTGATGGTTCACTACTGCTCTGCCATCTGTCGAAATTGTTCGAAACGTCGCACACGTGCAGAACAAACATCAAATTTGAAGTACCTAAAAGACTTTTTTTGTTTAAAAAGTGTCACATATTCAGAGGAGGTGGTAATGGCCACAACTAGAAGAAAAGGTCCTGTTTAGATATAGGCGAATCTGTCCTCTCATTACCGTCTGTTTATTGCTTAGAAGTAGACAGTATAGGCAGTGCTGTACATTGTTACCACGCCTCCAGACACATCCTTCAGCGCTTCTGTGCAACGAATCACGCACTCTTTCAAATAAACCTGGCTCCATTTGGACTGCGTCACACGCCCCTGTAGCGTCTGCACACTATCGATGGGTTGCGATACACCAGTGCCTTTAAATATCCCCAATAGCAGAAATTCAACGATGAGGCCCTGCTACCCGACCCCCTAGACAATCCCATTGCACATGAAACGCCGCGGTGAGGTACTGTCGCACTGTTGTACATAAGCTAAAGTCGTTGTCTTTCTGCAAGGGAAGAATTCTGCTGTAGCACTGGTAATTAATCGCGCAGAAATAGGTGATACTCTGCAACTGGTAATCTGTTTGGTGGAGTATACGGCAATATGAGGCTGTCAGCGATAGATTCCGCCCACACATTGAATGTAAAGCCTTCCTGACGCGTCTCCGCGATTGCTGGAGGATTTACATCTGCCGACACTTGCCTGCGCCATCTCTTGTGAATTGCTGCCTAATCTGTAAATGAAATACAGGGTGCGAGTGGCGGATCTTCAGCGGCCCACATGTTAAAAAGGTACTGGTTTCCGGAAATACGTATATCATATAACCTCTGCAGAGTGAAAAACTCATTCTGGAAACATCCCCCAAGCTGTGGCAAATCGCAGTCTCCGCAATAGCCTTTCTTGCAGGACTATATATGACGGTAGTATCTGTTCCCGAAAGAACAGTTACCGTGGATGACCATGCAGCTTTGCTAGAAATGAAATGATAATTAAATGGACACCCTAGCCGCAAACAGGCGTTGATGTACTTCATTGGGGACATGTTGAAAATATGTGCCCCGACCGGGACTCGAACCCGGGATCTCCTACTTACATGGCAGACGCTCTATCCATCTGAGCCACCGCGGGCACAGAGGATAGTGCGTCTGCAGGGACTTATCCCTTGCACGCTCCCCGTGAGATCCACATTCCCAACATGTCCACACCACTACACTCGTAGTGCGCCTAATAGATGTTTGCCCATCATACTCATTACTCGTGGCAGATTAATCTACCAAGTTGCAGTCAGTCCTTGTGAGGCAAATGAAGAACTACCTGATTGAGAAGTAGCGGCTCCGGTCACGTTAACTGACATGCAGCCGGGAGAGCGGTGTGCTGACCACATGTCCCTCCATATCCACATCCAGTGACGCCTGTGGGCTAAGGTTGACACGGCGGTCGGTCGGTACCGTTGTTCCTTCATGGGCTTTTCGGGCGGAGTTTAGTTTTAACTTTCTCTAACGGATGCGAAAACATAACGGCTGCCACCTGCATAGAGGGAAACGATAATCGTAATAAAATAAGAGAAATCAAGAGTTCACACGGCAAGATTCAATTGTTCGATTTTTGCATGTGCCATTCGCGGATGGAACAGTCGACAAATAGTTTGAAAATGGTTCTTTGAAAGCTCTGGCTAGCACTTAAATCCGAACTGCAGCATAATCATAGAAATGTAAATGTAGATTTCTGCGTGAGACATGAAGTTTTATTTCACGCACTACTCGTTTCGATGATTAACCGTGATCATCAGATGGAACTTGAAAGGCGTCTGCTACATGGTTGCTGACAGTGGTAACCATCACAGATTTCGTGCTGCACCGGTGTGGCGGCTCAGAGGTTACTCTGTGACTTGCGCACTTGATAATTAAGTGACGTTCCAGACGAAGGTACTTACAGTACAAGAAGATCAGCAAGTGTGCTGCATTTCGCCGCTGAAATTCGCATACACTTCTCATTCAACATTAGTCTCACAATGTTGTGGTTATGGACCAAAGAAGTTACGTTATTTCGCCAAAGAATTTGAAACCAAAGAGTTTAATAACAGAATCAAGCAAACAGAAAATTATTATTAAGTCATGCCACAGTGACAACGAGGATTTTGTTCTTTTAAATATAATTTACAACGGTGGGAACTGTTTAAACTACTTATGAATGTTGCAAAATTCCACTGCTGGAAGTTTCTGTGCAGTAGTGTATAAAAATGAAATATAGCTATATATTTTGTGAAACTCTTTACAGAGGCACGAAAAGGCTACGTAAATAATGCGTACATTATAATGTTTCTATCTGAGAGATAAGACAATATATATATATATATATATATATATATATATATATATATATATATACACTCCTGGAAATTGAAATAAGAACACCGTGAATTCATTGTCCCAGGAAGGGGAAACTTTATTGACACATTCCTGGGGTCAGATACATCACATGATCACACTGACAGAACCACAGGCACATAGACACAGGCAACAGAGCATGCACAATGTCGGCACTAGTACAGTGTATATCCACCTTTCGCAGCAATGCAGGCTGCTATTCTCCCATGGAGACGATCGTAGAGATGCTGGATGTAGTCCTGTGGAACGGCTTGCCATGCCATTTCCACCTGGCGCCTCAGTTGGACCAGCGTTCGTGCTGGACGTGCAGACCGCGTGAGACGACGCTTCATCCAGTCCCAAACATGCTCAATGGGGGACAGATCCGGAGATCTTGCTGGCCAGGGTAGTTGACTTACACCTTCTAGAGCACGTTGGGTGGCACGGGATACATGCGGACGTGCATTGTCCTGTTGGAACAGCAAGTTCCCTTGCCGGTCTAGGAATGGTAGAACGATGGGTTCGATGACGGTTTGGATGTACCGTGCACTATTCAGTGTCCCCTCGACGATCACCAGTGGTGTACGGCCAGTGTAGGAGATCGCTCCCCACACGATGATACCGGGTGTTGGCCCTGTGTGCCTCGGTCGTATGCAGTCCTGATTGTGGCGCTCACCTGCACGGCGCCAAACACGCATACGACCATCATTGGCACCAAGGCAGAAGCGACTCTCATCGCTGAAGACGACACGTCTCCATTCGTCCCTGCATTCACGCCTGTCGCGACACCACTGGAGGCGGGCTGCACGATGTTGGGGCGTGAGCGGAAGACGGCCTAACGGTGTGCGGGACCGTAGCCCAGCTTCATGGAGACGGTTGCGAATGGTCCTCGCCGATACCCCAGGAGCAACAGTGTCCCTAATTTGCTGGGAAGTGGCGGTGCGGTCCCCTACGGCACTGCGTAGGATCCTACGGTCTTGGCGTGCATCCGTGCGTCGCTGCGGTCCGGTCCCAGGTCGACGGGCACGTGCACCTTCCGCCGACCACTGGCGACAACATCGATGTACTGTGGAGACCTCACGCCCCACGTGTTGAGCAATTCGGCGGTACGTCCACCCGGCCTCCCGCATGCCCACTATACGCCCTCGCTCAAAGTCCGTCAACTGCACATACGGTTCACGCCCACGCTGTCGCGGCATGCTACCAGTGTTAAAGACTGCGATGGAGCTCCGTATGGCACGGCAAACTGGCTGACACTGACGGCGGCGGTGCACAAATGCTGCGCAGCTAGCGCCATTCGACGGCCAACACCGCGGTTCCTGGTGTGTCCGCTGTGCCGTGCGTGTGACATTGCTTGTACAGCCCTCTCGCAGTGTCCGGAGCAAGTATGGTGGGTCTGACACACCGGTGTCAATGTGTTCTTTTTTCCATTTCCAGGAGTGTATATGTGACAAAAGGGCAGAATTTTAATACGTACAGAAGTCTACAGTTATTACCTAACGATAATTTCTGTGACTATATTAAGAGGATATGAATCATACGATTCGCTAATGACATTGTTGAATGGAATGAGCAGCCGAACGAGCACAGAATATGGACTGAAAGTAAATCGAAGAAAGACGAAAGTAATGAGAATTAGCAGAAATGAGAACTGCGAGAAACTAAACTTGATGGTCACAAAGTAGATGAACTTAAGAAATTCTACCACCTAGGCAGCAAAATAACTAATGGCGGAGGACGACATCAGAAGCAGACTAGCACTGGCGAAAAGGTCTCTGCTGGCCAAGAGAAGTGTACCAGTGTCAAACATAAGGCTTAACCTGAGGAAGAAATAGCTGAGAATGTACGGCTGGAGCACAGCATTGTATAGTAGTGAAACATGGACTGTGGGAAAACAGGAACAGAAGAGAATCGAAGCAATTGAGATGTGGTGCTACAGACAAATGTTGAAAATTAGGTGAGGAATGAGGACGTTCTGCGCAGAATCGGAGACGAAGAAGGGACAGGGTGATACATCTTGGAAGACATCAGGGAATGACTTGCATGTTACTAGAGGGAGCTGTAGAGGGCAAACACTGTAGAGGAAGACAGAGATTGGAATACATCCAGCAAATAGTTGAGGACGTAGGTTGCAAGTGCTACTTTGAGATAAGACGTTGGCAGAGGACAAGAATTTGTGGCGGGCCGCACCAAATCACTCAGAAGGCTGATGACTCAAAAGGAGGTAGGATGTTTGAGGAAATAGTTACACACGTGATACGCGCATGGGTGCGAGTTAAACATCTAAACATATATCAAACACTTCGTCGAAACATGTAAAGAAATTGCTTGCATTTCTTTCAGAATGGTTGTAAGCCTACCGCTCCTGTCTTATTTAAACTTGGATGTTCATGAATAATTATGAACCAGGTTTCGCGCAGAAATTTAACCCTTTTATACTGGATAAGGCCGCGGATAACGCAATGTGACTAAAACAATCGTACTTAGGAGGCGGTAGAACCCTCGCAAGCGAAACTAAAGGAATGAGATTTTCACTCTGCAGCGGAGTGTGCGCTGATATGAAACTTCCTGGCAGATTAAAACTGTGTGCCCGTCCGAGACTCGAACTCGGGACCTTTGCCTTTCGCGGGCAAGGCGAAAGGCAAAGTCCCGAGTTCGAGTCTCGGTCGGGCACACAGTTTTAATCTGCCAGGAAGTTTCGAAACTAAAGGAGTTAATCTGACATGATTCAGAATACTTAAGGTTTGAATACTGATTACCAAGACGGAACAGTGAATTTTCGTCGTGTATTGAGCCGCATGTACAGACTCGACCTCTGCAGGACCAATGTGCCTGCCATTTGTGTCGTGTAGTGCCAGAAAAACCTGTTAACCTATGACTTGGCGAGGGGGAGAAAGTGAGATCCGGTGACATAGTTGCTGCAAGCGCTTGTCTCGTAGTACTCAAGACACGTAGCTTCACCTGTCGCGCTGTGGAAATCTTACGCTGAAGAAGAAAACAGCGGGAGGGTTGCGTATGTGTGTGTCGTTGGTGTTGGGTAGAGTGCGGGTACCTTTTCATGAAACAGTTTTAAGTATGCGCATGCGCAAGTGAGAGATACGCGGTCGTGATCATAGACAGAAGCTAGTACGAAAAGTGATAAATAAATTCACGAATGCCAAAATGATGATCAAAGAGAGGCTACAGAACCAGTTTTACCCTTCAGGGATGATTACATTGCATCAGATCCAAGATCTTCTACGTTTCAGCTTCATATCGTAATAGAAAGAAAACTCAAAAGAATAATATGAAGTTACGGATTGTGATTTGACGAATGAGAGAAAACGATTATAAGTCGCTTGAGTGCACAGGTGTTTCAACTAAAATCGGATGGCGGCTACCACGTACGCTGGTGAAATCGAATGACTACAAAGTTCCCCACAGCAGTGCGAATGAAAGAAGCGACACGAGAAATGAGCGTGACTTTACATAGTTTTAAACTATGATGAAATTCCAGGAGCGTACATTAAACGCGAATGCAAGAGGGGAAGTTGCGGTCTCACCAAATTTTTGTAGTAGCAGCGCACCCATCTCGAAACACACAAACCGTACTCATTGGCTGAGGCGGCAGGCACGAGAGTAAAGTTTCCTCTTATGACACGAAGCTGCCCATCCTCCTACATTTTCACTACGGGTATGCTGTGCTCACAAAGTTGCACCAGAGGTGAGGCGCTGCACCACCCCTCGTCTTGCCCGCTAAACCAACCGATCTCAAACCCCATACAAAAAGTCTTCCACTATTTGAAGCAGCGAATGAAACGTAGCAACCAACATCTCTCCAAGTTGGCAGATTTGCGACATATATTCATCAACGAGTAATTCCACTTGTTTACGGGACGTCTGAAGACCAGGTACTGAATAGAACTGACGAGAAAAGAAATTTATTACAGAACTTGACTAAAAGCAGGGACCAGTTGTTTAGACATACGTGAGGCATCAAGGAAATGTCAATTTGGTGCTGGAGGGAAGTGTGGAAGGCAAAAATTGCCTAGCTCTTAAATGAGTATTAAAAATTTTTAAATTCTATCAGTAATTATATGGAATCGCGAAAATAAAATTTTTGTTGCCACTGTAAGCCTGCAAGATAGCCAACCTGCAACTGAGCTAATGCCATAGAGATGTCGTCCCATACTAGTTGCGATACAGATGCCCTACTGAAATGGGCCGTAGGGCCGACTGCATGAACGTCGATGAAAAATCAAGGCAACCGAGGGTCAGGTGATCACTGTTAAAGCTTAATTATGATTAAATTGTCTCTGTGTTGCAGCAACATTAAATGCCAGTTAGCAAAACGCGTACAGCTAATCAGTAATTTGAATCCCAGTGTTACAAAGGAAAGTGCCCGTTACACAAAGCATAGATACGGATAATGGCAGTGTCCGGTACTTAACTCTGAGGTCCTTGGTACTTAACGACACTTTTCAATTTCTTATTCTAACATGGGTATCCTTGCTGTTCTATGGAGGGAGAGAAAAGGGCACCGAATTTTTCAAAATTTGAAACTGATATCCACAATAATGATGGAAGCTGAAGAAATGAATTAAAATTCGTGCCATGGGTGGGACTTGAACCTTAGTCTGCTTATTTACTGGGCAGGTATACTAGCTGTTACACCACCACAGCATTATAGCTAACAGGCTTGCATGGAAGGGACCGATGACCTCAGCAGTGTGGTCCCATAAGACCTTACCACAAATTTTCAATTTTCCTACATGGACTACCTTGGTCCAGTGCCCCATTGACACAATTTTAGCTTACACCGCCAGCTTATTTACCTCTTCTTAGATGTGGTGTAATGTTTAGCATACATGCCCAGTAAACAAGGAGATCTGGGTTCAAGTCCCAACCACAGCACAAACTTAAATTCATTTCTTCAGCTTCCATTATAATCAGACGAGACTCAAATTTCGCGAGGAAAATTTATTTGTATCAGAACTACAAAGCTTAGAACTGATCAGGTGTAATTTTTAGAATGCAAAAAAAAGGGGGTGATGGCTGTAGTGTTGGGGAGCAACTAGAAGTATGGTCAAATATAGCAACACAGTTTAACTCCACACCAGTACACCGAGCAACAAGGTTCTATATTATTAAACTGTGATCGCTGATGGTTTAGCAGTTAAATGAAAAATACGATTTTCTGTTACAGAAAAGTTCCGTATTATATCCCCCAGGAGACTGAATCCTGATGTGAGTACAATCCTATACACCAGTGACTCCAGGAAATCCATCCAGTACACTTTCAAAACTATCCATCATGGCGTGTAATTCAGTTAAAAAAGGAACCTTTATGTATTGTGGAGACATTGCTGATATGATCCTCAACACATCATTGATGATTCTTTGCGCTGTTCTACAATGTACAGGGTGTTTCAAAAATGACTGGTATATTTGAAACGGCAATAAAAACTAAACAAGCAGCGATAGAAATACACCGTTTGTTGCAATATGCTTGGGACAACAGTACATTTTCAGGCGGACAAACTTTCGAAATTACAGTAGTTACAATTTTCAACAACAGATGGCGCTGCAAGTGATGTGAAAGAGATAGAAGACAACGCAGTCTGTGGGTGCGCCATTCTGTACGTCGTCTTTCTGCTGTAAGCGTGTGCTGTTCACAACGTGCAAGTGTGCTGTAGACAACATGGTTTATTCCTTAGAACAGAGGATTTTTCTGGTGTTGGAATTCCCCCGCCTAGAACACAGTGTTGTTGCAACAAGACGAAGTTTTCAACGGAGGTTTAATGTAACCAAAGGACCGAAAAGCGATACAATAAAGGATCTGTTTGAAAAATTTCAACGGACTGGGAACGTGACGGATGAACGTGCTGGAAAGGTAGGGCGACCGCGTACGGCAACCACAGAGGGCAACGCACAGCTAGTGCAGCAGGTGATCCAACAGCGGCCTCGGGTTTCCGTTCGCCGTGTTGCAGCTGCGGTCCAAATGACGCCAACGTCCTCGTATCGTCTCATGCGCCAGAGTTTACACCTCTATCCATACAAAATTCAAACGCGGCAACCCCTCAGCGCCGCTACCATTGCTGCACGAGAGACATTCGCTAACGATATAGTGCACAGGATTGATGACGGCGATATGCACGTGGGCATCATTTGGTTTACTGACAAAGCTTATTTTTACCTGGACGGCTTCGTCAATAAACAGAACTGGCGCATATGGGGAACCGAAAAGCCCCATGTTGCAGTCCCATCGTCCCTGCATCCTCAAAAAGTACTGGTCTGGGCCGCCATTTCTTCCAAAGGAATCATTGGCCCATTTTTCAGATCCGAAACGATTACTGCATCACGCTATCTGGACATTCTTCGTGAATTTGTGGCGGTACAAACTGCCTTAGACGACACTGCGAATACCTCGTGGTTTATGCAAGATGGTGCCCGGCCACATCGCACGGCCGACGTCTTTAATTTCCTGAATATCAGGTGTATTTCCTGATTGCTTTGGGCTATCCGAAACATACAGGAGGCGGCGTGGATTGGCCTCCCTATTCGCCAGACATGAACCCCTGTGACTTCTTTCTGTGGGGACACTTGAAAGACCAGGTGTACCGCCAGAATCCAGAAACAATTGAACAGCTGAAGCAGTACATCTCATCTGCATGTGAAGCCATTCCGCCAGACACGTTGTCAAAGGTTTCGGGTAATTTCATTCAGAGACTACGCCATATTATTGCTACGCATGGTGGATATGTGGAAAATATCGTACTATAGAGTTTCCCAGACCGCAGCGCCATCTGTTGTTGAAAATTGTAACTACTGTAATTTCGAAAGTTTGTCTGCCTGAAAATGTACTGTTGTCCCAAGCATATTGCAACAAACGGTGTATTTCTATCGCTGCTCGTTTAGTTTGTATTGCCGTTTCAAATATACCGGTCATTTTTGAAACACCCTGTACATTACCACTGTCGACAACAACTTACCCTGCCACACATCACAGGTAATTTTTCAGTCCCTTCATAAAAACTGATTTCTTTCAAAAGCATCGAGAGACGTAAGATGCACGAAGAATTTTTTTACTTATCTTCATTTTCTCGTTGTTGGCTGCAGTTCGTCACGTCTAGGGGTAGATTCTTCAGGCTGTAATTTTTTTTAACTTTGTGGGTTCCAAATAACTAGATAAATTTTAAGTAAGCCTGTTGTATGATTTCCGATTTCACCTTTTTCTTATTATGTCACATTCTTCTATATCACACTGACATCACAATCTCCAATTCCGTAAAAAAGAAATTTACGTTGTTGTTGCCAAACATAAAAACACGCCCGACGCCATCAGAGGAATGAACCATTTGCATATGCCCTTAATGTGATTAAAGTCTGTTCATGAGTAAGACAGGATTAATCTGGTAAGTAGGAAATTCCATCCTTTCATTGATTTGACATACTGACGACCTCACCTGATTCTTTTGAAAGACGAAATCTCCGTTCAAATTTCCTTTACTCCTGATCTTCGAAAGGATTTCCCTTTCCCAGAGGTACACCAATATGGTTGTGGTGACATCTCTTCATCTTCTATGCCATCTGAAACATCAAATCGCGTCACCATCTGAAGACAGTACGTGTGTACTCCATTTTAACCATGATTAATTAAAGATGGACCAGCCTCCAACTTCAGCCAACTTTAACCTTGATTGATTCTCTCATTTAACTTAAAGCGATGTTGGTGCAGTTGAATTTTTTGTTGACCAGAGTTAAATGCCAACATAACTGCGGTTAACTTTTAATCGATGTTGGTGCAGCTGACCCTTAGTCTTACGCTCTCACACAAGCAAATCCACATCTATATTCCGCAAGTCACCTCGTGGTGCGAGGAGGAGGGTACTTTTTGTACAACTATCACTTTCCTCATTCCAGTTCCAGCCGCTAATGGTCCGCCGGAAGAACGATTGTGGGGAAGCCTCCGTGTGAGCTATAACCTCTCTAAGGTTACCTTCATAGCCTTTTCGTGCGGTATACATAGGAGAAAGCAGTATGTTAGTTGACTTTTCTCGGAACGACCGCTCTCGGAATTTTTACAGAAAGCCACGCTATGATGTAGAACGCATCTCTTGCAGCTTCTGCCAATGGAGTTGCCTGAGTGTCTCTGTGGTGCTTTAGCGCCTTCTATACCAATCTGTGACGAAACGCGCTGCTCTTCTTTGGGACTTCTGTACTTCCACAATCAATCATACCTGTTACGGATTCCAGACTGACAAGCAGTATTCAAGAACTGGTAAAACGAGGCTCTTGTACGCTACATCCTCTGCAGGTGGACTAAACTTCCTGAGGATTGTCCCACGAATCTCAGTCTGGTATCCACCTCACCCGCAATTACTTTTATGTTGTTGTTCCACTATAAGTCGCTCCGAACGCATGCTCTCAGATATTTAACGGATGTGACTGCTTCTAGTGATCGTCCTGCAATCGTGTGATCATACAATAGCGAATCTCCCGCGTATCCATGTACAGTACAAACACTTGTTTATGTCGAGGGTCCACTGCCAATCCCTGCACCAAGCCCCGACTCTGTGGAAATATTCGTGCATTTCGTTACAATTTTCTAGCGTTGTGTCTTCTTTGCGTACAATAGTATCATGCGCGAAAAACCTCAATAAACTTGCGATTATCTGCTAGTTGTGTATCGGTTCTATACGTCCAGGAGGAAGGCGTGAAGGGTGTGCGAAGACAAAAGTTCGGTCAGGACGGGCAACTGGAGTGGTCTCTGTCTGGTAGTTACTGGTAGGTGTCTTCCATACAATGCAGCCAACTGTCTTAGGTGTAAATTACCTGCTCTCCTCGCAGTCGACCTATTTCAAATGAAAAACGTACGGGCGCTGCTTTCATAACTCAAAAGTCGTTTTGCGTTTTATTTTTTCCTTATGGTTACGCAAATAAATGACTGTTCCGCAGGACAGAAGCAGATTCATCTACCTTATCATTCATATGTTTAACTTAACCATCGTCGTGACTCGTTGTTCTACAAAATTAAGATTATTACCCAATTTCTTGTGTGAGTGGCCGTGAATGTCCTGACATAAATGAGAATATGAAAATATAATTACAGTTCAGTTTGTTTCCACTGTTTCCATGGCAACATTGGTTGCTGTAATATGCATTACAGATCCCCATTGTAATTTGCCTATTGTAGAATGAAAATGATGATAATTAGTTGTCAAAATGATGATAATTAGGAAATGTGAATTGTAAATTTACTGAACATTTTTGAGTTACAGATTGTTTCGAGCCTTGATTTAGTGCTTATTTCTCAGAATTTTCAAAATTAATTTGCGGAAGCGTTCATTTTATATTATTGCGTTTCTGCAATTTGACTGATTGAAGTGCGGTAGCGGTATTAAACACGGCCAAGACTTCCAGGTAACTGAGTGAAACAGCACTTTTGCGAGCTTCTGTGTTGCAAACTTTGTATAAAAATACCGCGCTGCGTAATTAGTGGTTGTTCATTGGACGCCACGTTAATTGGCGGCATTTACTGTGCGTGACAGCGCGTGCAAAAAGCGCACAGAGGCAGTTTAGATCGCTACTGAAATAAAATTTCTGTAACAAACGCAATGATGTGTACTGTGCAGGTTGAACGTTTTGCGTAGTGTGAGGGGCAGGTCCTGCTTGAATGAGCAGTTCATTTACTAATTTGTAAGTCGTGGAAAGGAATTGTTTCGCGGCACTGCATGTACTAGATTCCAGACCTGTTCTCTGTGTACCCTCCTCCAGTGGTCCATCGGAATTATTTGCAAAGCACGTTGCCACCCCTACTGGTGACGTAAGGCCGTAACGGAATGTAATGGTCCCGAACGTGGCAAGAATAATGGTTGGCATTAATCGACAGGACCATTGGGCGAGGGCACACATAAAACAACTTTGGAATCTAGTGTGCGCAACAATTCGCGTCCACGACGTGCAAAAGTCTCCTTTAAAAGCTGAGCGATGTAAACGATTGTACTTCCATTTCTGTGTCCATAGTACGTAGCTGCAAATGTTTTGTAGCAGACCCACTGTAATCGCTGTATGACGATTAAGACGTCAAATACCGTACCACGCTGACCATATTTAGCAAATAAAAACAAATAACCCACGACCCAGAGTCGAACCCTCGACCTCCTGCATGCTATCCCAAAACGCTATCTACTGTACCAATTGCACGGCACTGAGCTGTTTGCTGACAGAGGTAGTTACCTTATATGTGATTACGGTGTTTCCAGACTGCCAGTCTTTAACGTCCACTTACTGCCTGAAATATTCGCAGGACGAAATTTTGTGACAGACATTTTTGTATTGCCGGTATGTGAGGAATCGCGCTGCGAAGTTCGAGTGCGCGAATTTTTGTTCACCCTGTGTATATGGTGAGTCACGTAAGAGGTAACAACGTTTTCATTTCCTGAAGGGTTACATTTACCAAACCCGGTTATCGGCAAATATTAGAGCATCGAGAGGCACGTTTGGTTTTGTTTGGTTAATGTTTTTAGCGCTAGTATAAACTGAGATACTGGAGTAAGTACGTTTTTTTTTTTTAAAGATGGAACCGTATACTTTATATAACTGCATTCGGTAGCTCTTGAGAAGACAATTACAGTTATATAGCGTTCACAAACTGCCTATTGGCTTCTGTCTCGGGTTCTTCGGCCGACGTTCATCTAATGATTTTTCTGACGTTTCGCCAGCACGAGTGGCTGGCATTGTCAAAGCTTCACCCTCCATTGCCGGTGGTGAACTGGAGGCGAGCTCGCGGCCGCAGACTGTATGTACCTGGCGCGCCAACGTCCGAGGGCTCCTCCACGGTCATTTCCGGTGCGGTTCTCCTCTTGCTACCTGCGACGGTCGTTCGCTGCAGTACGGGAAGCCAGGATCCGTTTACCTTAAGGCTTTCCTCCTCCTTGTTGAAACTGTTCGCGTGTTTTTGGATTTCTACAGCTTCTCGGAACAAGCGCGTGTGATAGTGCTTCTCTACAGCCAGAACTTCCGTGTCGGCGAATTTTATTACGTGGTCGGTCTCATTCAGTGCGTGCTCTGCCACGGCCGATTTCTCCACCTGCCCCAACCTGCAATGTCGCTTATGCTCTTTGATCCTGGTGTTAATGGATCGTCCAGTCATTCCGACATAAACTTTTCCGCATGTGCAAGGTATACGGTATATTCCCGACATTGCAAGTGGGTCTCTTTTCTCCTTCGCCGATCTAAGACACTCTTTGATCTTCCTTGTCGGTTTGAAAATCGTCTTTATACGCCGTGTTTGCGCAATATACGGCCGATTCTGTCCGTCAATCTGGGAATGTATGGCAGAAAGGCCGTACCCGACATTTCTTTTTCTAAGAACCCGAGACAGAAGCCAATAGGCAGTTTGTCAACAAGTGGCCACGAAAGCCTTAACAATTTTGTATATAGCGTTCGTTAATGTCGACGTTAAAATCTATCGTAAAAAAACCGAGAAATGTTCTATTGTGAGAGCACGGTGGCCGGAAACGGCGTTTGGTGTGCGTACGTTGCCAATCAGGCGCCTCGCACCAGGCTGCGTAGTTGTGTGCCGCAAAGGAGCCCTGTGCTACGAGAATGAAGCTCTGTTTCCCCTTGAACCAACTTACGAGCCAGACGCAGGTTCATCAACGAATGTTGTAAATGGAAATACGAAATAGGCTGCAACATAGCGTGTCACTTAGGGCTTCTACATCTACGTTTACATCTACATTTGCGTGATTACTCCGCTATTCACAATAAAGTGCCTGGCAGAGGGTTTAATGAACCACCTCCAAGCTATCTCTCTACTGTTCCACTCTCTAACGGCGCGAGCCCTGATTTCTCTTATTTTATCGTGATGATCATTTCTCCCTATGTAGGTGGGTGCCAACAGAATGTTTTCGCAATCGGAGGAGAAAGCAGGTGATTGAAATTTCATGAGAAGATCCCGTCGCAACGAAAATGCTTTTGTCTTAATGATTGTCACTCCAACTCACGTAGCATGTCTGTGACACTATCTCCCCTATTTCGCCATAATACAAAACGAGCTGCCCTTCTTTGTACTTTTTCGATGTCATCCGTCAGTCCCATCTGATGCGGATCCCACACCGCACAGAAAAACTCCAGAATACGGCGAACAAGCGTGGTGTAAGCAGTCACTTTAGTAGACCTGTTGCACCTTCTAAGTGTTCCGCCAATGAATCGCTGTTTTCGATTGGCTCTACCCACAACATTATCTATGTGATCGTTCCAATTTAGGTTATTTGTAATTCTAATCCCTAATTATTTACTGGAATTTACAGCCTTCAGATTTGTGTGACTAATCGCGTAATCGAAATTTAGCTGATTTCTTTTAGTACTCATGTGAATAACTTCACATTTTTCTTTATTCAGAGTCAATGGCCACTTTTCGCACCATACAGATATCTTAACTAAATCATTTTGCAAGTCACTTTTTAATCATCTGAGGACTTTACAAGACGGTAAATGACAGCATCATCTGCAAACAATCTAAGACGGCTACTCACATTGTCTCCTATGTCGTTAATATAGATCACAAACAATAGAGGGCCTATAACACTTCCTTAGGGAACGCCGGATATTATTTCTGTTTTACTCGAAGACTTTCCGTCTGTTACTACGAACTGTGCACGTCTGACAGGAAATCATGAATCTAGTCGCACAACTGAGGCGATATTCCATAGGCACGCAGTTTGGTTAGAAGACGCTTGTGAGGAACGGTGTCGAAAGCCTTCTAAAAATCTAAAAATATGGAGTTAGTTTGACATCCCCTCTCGATAGCACTCATTACTTCATCAGTATAAATAGCTTGTTGTGTTTCACAAGAACGATATTTTCTGAATGCGTGCTTACTATGTGTCAATAAATCATTTTCTTCGAGGTACTTCATAATGTTCGAATACAGTATATGTTTCAAAACCCTATTGCAAATCGACGTTAGTGATATGGGCCTGTAATTCAACGGATTACTCCTACTTCCCTTTTTGGTTGTTGGTTTGACTTGAGAAATTTTCCAGTCGTTAGGTACGGATCTTACTGTAAGCGAGCGGTTGTATATAATTGCTAAATATGGAGCTGTTGTATCAGCATATTCTGAGAGGAAACTGACTGGTATACAATCTGGACCGGAGGCCTTGCCTTTATTAAGTGATTTAAGCTGCTTTACGACATCGAGGATATCTGTGTTCCTCATCTTGGCAGTTGTTCTTGATTGGAATTCAGGAATATTTACTTCGTCTTCTTTGGTGAAGGAATTTCGGAAAATGGTTTTTAATAACTCTGCTGTAGTGGCACTGTCATCAGTGACTTCACCGTTGTTATCACGCAGTGGAAGTACTCATTGCGTCTTGCCACTGGTGTCCTTTATGAACGACCAGAATCTCTTTGGGTTTTCTGCCAGATTTCCAGACAGAGTTTCGTTGTGGAAATTCTTGAATGCATCTCGTATTGAAGTACGCACTATATTTCGAACTTCCGCAAAACTATGCCAATCTTGGACATTTGCTTTCTTTCAATTTGACATGCTTTTTTCGCTGCTTCTGCAACAGCGATCTGACCCGTTTTGTGTACCATGGGGGATCAGTACCATCACTTATTAATTTATGTGGTGTGTGTGGTGTCACCGCCAGACACCACACTTGCTAGGTGGTAGCCTTTAAATCGGCCGCGGTCCGTTAGTATACGTCGGACCCGCGTGTCGCCACTATCAGTGATTGCAGACCGAGCGCTGCCACACGGCAGGTCTAGTCTAGAGAGACTCCCTAGCACTCGCCCCAGTTGTACATCCGACTTTGCTAGCGATGGTTCACTGACTACAGACGCTCTCATTTGCAGAGACGACAGTTTAGCATAGCCTTCAGCTACGTCATTTGCTACGACCTAGCAAGGCGCCATATTCAGTAATTAGAATGTCTTCTGAACAGATAATATTGTGACTCGTGTACCGTCAAGAGCGACGTTCATCACTAATGGATTAAAGTTAAGTATAAAACTAATTACGTCATGTTTCTGAATTCTAATTCCTTGACATGTTCCAGACCTCACGTAAGTATAGTTCTTCCCTCCTCACGCCAGCCTGCGTGAGCTAAAACGCGTGCATTTCGGTCTCCTCTAGTAACACGGCGTTGGCTCTTCTGCCAACTACAACAGTGTGTATCTCTCAGTTGCTGTCGATAGTATCTCTTTGAATTCATTCCACAACTTTTCTGCGCTTACATGATCAGATCGGAAGGAGTGCAGACTGTCTCTTATAAAGGTGTTAAGAGCATTTTTATCAGCTTTTTTTAAATAGATATACTTTGAGTTTCTTTTTCATGCAGTATTCAGCCCATCAGCTACTGCCTTATGGTCGCTAATCCCTGTATTCGTCACGATACTCACTATTTGTCCACGATTATTTGTTGCTAAAAGGTCAAGTATGCTTTCGCAACCATTTACGCTTCGAATGAGGTCATGAACTTACTGTTCAAAAAAATTTTCTGAGAAAGCATTCAGTACAATTTCCGATGAGGTTTTATGCCTGCAGCTGGCTTTAAACGTATAATTTTTACAGCATATCGAGGGTAGATTAAAGTCACCACCGACTGTAATTGTATGAGTGGGGTACCAATTTGAAATGAGACTCAAGTTTTCGTTGAAATGTTCAGCAACTGTATTTTCTGAGTCGGGGGGGGGGGGGGGCGGTAAAACACGACCCAATTAATAGTTTAGTCCGATTGTCAAGTATAACCTCTACCCATACTATTTCGCAGGAACTACCCATTTCAGTTTCACTGCAAGGCATACTACTTCTGACAGCAATAAATATCCAACACCAACTGTATTTAATCTATCCTTTCTGAACACTGTTAGATAGATAGAAGCCCGCATCTCGTGGTCGTGCGGTAGCGTTCTCGCTTCCCACGCCCGGGTTCCCGGGTTCGATTCCCGGCGGGGACAGGGATTTTCTCTGCCTCGTGATGGCTGGGTGTTGTGTGCTGTCCTTAGGTTAGTTAGGTTTAAGTAGTTCTAAGTTCTAGGGGACTTATGACCACAGCAGTTGAGTCCCATAGTGCTCAGAGCCATTTGAACCATTTTTTAGATAGATAGAAAAAATTTATGCTGAGCTTATTTACGGCTTTAGACAGCTTTCTGTACCTATAACTATTTGAGCTTAAGTGCTTTCTATTAGGGCTTGGAGCTCTGGTTCTTTCACAACACAGCTACAACAATTTACAACTACAATACCGATCGTTCCTGCAACTAACGTACTGTGTTTTACCTGCCCTCTTTTAGACGGACGCCCTTTCTGTGGTTCCCTGAGGCCCTCTAATATAAAAAACCGCCCAGTCCCTTCTACACAGCCACCGCTACCCGTGTAGCCGCTTCCTGTGTGTAGTGGACTCCTGACCTAATAAGCGGAACCCGGAAACCCACCACCCGATGGCGCAAGTCAAGGAATCTGCAGCCTACTCGGTCACAGAACCGCCTGAGCCTCTGATTCAGACCCTCCACTCGGCTCTGCACCAAAGGACCACAGTCGGTTCTATCGACGATGCTGCAGATGGTGAGCTCCGCCTCAATCTCGCAAACAAGACTGGCAGTCTTTACCATTTCTGTCCACTGCCCGAAACCAGAGAGAATCTCCTCCGATCCAAAGCGACATACGTCATTAGTACCGACATGAGCCACCACCTGCAGTTGGCTGCACCCTGTACTCTTCATGGCATCCGGAAGTAGCCTTTCCTCATCCGGAACGATTCCCCCCGGTGTGCACGCTGAGTGCACACTGGTCTCCTTCCCCTCCTTGGCAGCCATGTTCCTAAGGGGCCGCATTACGCACCTAACGTTGGAGCTGCCAACTACCAGCAAACTATTTCATTGTTGTGTATCCTCCCAAATTTACATTAGCTGAAATAGAGAAATCAACTGTTCATTCTTTAAAACTGAAGAGGTCTTATACGCTGCAAAAGCGTTTACAACATGAAATATCTAAATGCCAGAAGGGAAATTTGACCTGTCTTTTCTTGTACGTGGCTGTGTGCTTCTTAGAGGAAAAATACAAGCTGTCACACAACTGTCTCTACCTACACTGCTCTAAATTACATCATATGTGATACATTCATTAAACTAAACATTTTATTAGAAATACTTTGGAGAACACCTGTACATCGCAAAACAAATATTCTTGTTAACCAAACTTCGTTTGATGCTGAACGTAAGCGCGTAATGACAGTGTTCCCAGTAATAGAGGAAAGGTGCCTAATATGAGACACACTTTTGTAAACCCATTTGAAAGACCTAAAAGTAAGTGCAATTGTATTTTTATGATGGTAATAAGATCTTGCATTATTTAATTTTACCATACAATTATCGTATTTGCAGTAATAAACAATCTTTCAGAGTAGTTATTAAATCTTCTCAAACAAGGCATTTCGTAGAAATGAGATCAAGGTTTCCTAAAATGAGACAGTAATAATATTTTGCTTCAATTATTTTATTACATAGTAATGACATATGAATACACAATTTTTACATGTTCATTCATTTCTGTTATCCTTCACTCATTTCACACTACTTAGGTTTATATTTACGACATCCGGGGCAAACAAAATTGTCTTCTGTGACACCGCAATCTTCATGAGCCCAGCGATAACATTTCGTGCACTGTGCCCATTTCTCCCCGTGTTTGCCTTCAGAAAGGCGCCCAGTACAGAATAGACACTCTGCGCTATCGTCATCACTGCTGTCTGAATCCCCACTGTCATCAAGATGGACATCGGGTACCGAGTCACTAGACGACTCTTCTGCTTTAGGTCTACGATTGGAAGATTTTCCACTCTTCTCCCCAAATAACTTTCTCGCTGCTTTCTTAGCTTCAGTTTCTGATTTCTTCTGTTTAGATTCTTGCAGTTGCTTCACATAAGGAGTTGAGGTTAGTAACGCACCAGAGCACGAACGCGATGTTTGACCTATTTGACTAACTCCAGGTGGTTTTGCGATGTGTGGGAGAGGGCGGATGTCCGCCAGGCAGACAGCTTGACCATTACCGTCAGTAGTTTCATTTTCGTTTTGGCACCTCTTTCTTGAAGAGCGTTAGCATAGCGATGAATTGAAAATTCATGTTCCCTAAAGCTTCCATTGTCGCTGCTCGGTTGTAAGCTGCTCCAAATAACTTGGCTATTAATAATGGGGTGATAACACGACCTGTGTTACTTGCCAACCACGTTTCTATCTCTTGGGCATAGTAGGTTTTCAAAGGCTCCATAAATCCGACGTAAAGTGGCTGCGTTTTATGCGTTGAGTGAGGTGGTAAACATACAATATGAATATTCCAGAATGAGATTTTCACTCTGCAGCGGAGTGTGCGCTGATATGAAACTTCCTGGCAGATTAAAACTGTGTGCCCGACCGAGACTCGAACTCGGGACCTTTGCCTTTCGCGGGCAAGTGCTCTACCATCTGAGCTACCGAAGCACGACTCACGCTCGGTCCTCACAGCTTTACTTCTGCCAGTATCTCGTCTCCTACCTTCCAAACTTTACAGAAGCTGTCCTGCGAACCGAACCATGGCTAAGCCATGTCTCCGCAGTATCCTTTCTTTCAGGAGTGCTAGTTCTGCAAGGTTCGCAGGAGAGCTTCTGTAAAGTTTGGAAGGTAGGAGACGAGGTACTGGCAGAAGTAAAGCTGTGAGGACCGAGCCTGAGTCGTGCTTCGGTAGCTCAGATGGTAGAGCACTTGCCCGCGAAAGGCAAAGGTCCCGAGTTCGAGTCTCGGTCGGGCACACAGTTTTAATCTGCCAGGAAGTTTCAATATGAACATTGTTTTAACGTGATTTTTCTAACACATCGAGATTCTTTGTGGGGAATAATGCCCATCAAGAATCAAAATGACAGGGTCATTTGAAGATGGCTTTACATGACTCACAAAATGACCAAACCACTGAGTAAAAATGTGAGTTTGTATCCAGCCACTTGGATGACAAGCTGATATTGATCCTGCAGGTGCACCGCCCATCAAGTTCCAGAAAACATTCCAATTTCTGATCGTAAGACTAGTCAAAGTAATCCCTGTTTATGATCATTTAATCGAATTAAAATAAACGCAGTTGCCAAAATTTTACTACAAAAAATGATGAAATATTGTTATCTCATGATAGTATTGCGTAAATTACATATAAAAAATCGTGAGAGAAAGAGTTCCCCCAATATGGGATTTGGATACCCATACTATCGCATATTAGGAATTTCGCCATCTTACGCAAAGAATCACGCACTTGCTAACAACGTTGGTTGGAAAGTGAACCTAATTGCCGATTATTATAGGTAATACCATTACAAATAACAACAATAAGGGTACAGTAATATCCACTCACGTTTAAGCTGAAATATTGTCTCAACACCGATGTCGCTAAAACTCCAAACACAAGAAATTTTGTATCAACCTCTACGTACTGTGTCCGGCTCAACTATGGCGTCCAACTCGCTATGTTGTCGTCTGGCACGCAGTAGACGTGTTTAAGAAACTCTCCACCAGAGTGCAGCCCCTAACACGGGCACAGTTGGGGTGTCTCATATTAGGGAACTATCGCATCATAGGCACCTTTCCTCTGCACGCTGTCGACTTATTTGGCATTGCAGTGCAATTTCGTACACGCGTAAATGAAATAAACAATTTAATAGCCGCGCGTTCTGAGACGCCTTGCCATGGTTCGGGCAGCTACCGCTGTCGGAGGTTCGAGTCCTCTCTCGCGCATAGGTGTATGTGTTGTCCTTAGCGTAAGTTAGGTTAAGTAGTGTGTAAACCTAGGTACCGATGACGTCAGCAGTTTGGTCCCACAGGAACTTACCGCCACCACCAATTTAATAACAGTGATTTGGTAACGACTCAAATCATATAACAGATTTTGCCTTCCAAACAAATAGCTTTACCCTTTATTTAAGCATGTGTTCAAACTTTTCACCATGTACTGAAAGGCACATTTGCAATCGTCGTTCGAAAGAACGATGAACAGATGTCATTACAGTGGATGATACGGTAGAACATGCACTAGCGAGTCGACGACATGTATCGTCTTGCGTATTTGGGGCTTCGTCATAGGCTGCATCTATGAATGCTCCTCCTCCCTCCCCCCCCCCCCCCCTCCACGCCCCCCACCGTCCAGGAAAGTTTCCAGCAGTCAGTATTTTCGTTGAAACACGGGACGAGTGAGATGGAAAACCGTCGTCTTGCAGCCACAAACACTGTCGAATATCTAGTGGCACCTCTTCTGGAAGAAACGGTAGAATGTTCGTATGTGTACAAATGTCCATGTAGAACGCCTGAGATGAAGTATGGCGCCACACTGTAATTTCCACTTGTAAAATGTTAGCCGGCCCCTGTGGCCGAGCGGTTCTAGGCGCTCCAGTCCGGAACCGCGCGACTGCTACGGTCGCAGGTTCGAATCCTGCCTCGGACATGGATGTGTGTGATGTCCTTAGGTTAGTTAGGTTTAAGTAGTTCTGAGTTCTAGGGGACTGATGGCCTCAGATGTTAAGTCCCATAGTGCTCAGAGCCATTTGAACCATTTTGTAAAACATTTATCAAACGCTTCACGAATTTCGATCAGACAAAATAAATCGTAATAAGCTGGTGCAGTTCTAAAGATCGGCTTGAGTGAAGTCCCGAACTGTAGGCATAGACTTAATTCGGTTCAACGCGGGTTTGGTCGGTACGACGGCGCCACTCCAACGGCACGCGGAACCGCCGGCAGCCGGATATCGCGTGAGCAGAACTCGAATTCGTGCGCCTCTACCTCGGGTTGACCTGAAATCCTTTCAGCCCGAGCTAACACGGTTTGGTAACTCGAGCTGACCCATCGCTGCCTCAGCCCAGTCCAGATGACGCGGACACAGCGCCTAATTGGCGTGCCTGCTCTTGTGATCTTCACGTCTCGTGAGTAGATGGAGCACAATTTACATACGTTGACGCCACCGCATCGTGAGCCGTCAGGTGTGAACCACTTGATGTCGGCTGCTTAAGCGAATGGGCTCAGTGGGGACGGCACTGTTGCGTGGTCATAAGACTGTGTCCCACAGTACGCTTACAGGAGTCTTAACCATTCGTGTTTTCCGAGCCTCTCCAGTTCGTGTTGATAGCAAACATTTGCCCACTTTTAACAGTTGCAGTCAGTGCAAGGCAGTGTACCCTCGCAATGAACGTTGAGGTGTCCACGCGGGAATGCGTGCATGTAGCCCAGGGCGTAGCAACCCTGTGCACGGTCCCTGGCCTCACAGCACTCAGAACATTAGTGTGATTCAAATGAATTACTCGAAAACAGTCTTAATCGCATTTATGCCGTTATGTAGACAGGAGTGACACCACCAGCAGTCGACCAGTGGTGCACACGCCCAGAAGATGGCCCATACGTCGGGTTGAAACTGGTTGGTGGTATAATAATAATAAATGCTATTAAGACTGTTTTTGTATAATTGATTAATGATACTAATCGCTGCTTCATCTCCACAACTATGTTGTGATTCAAATGAGCTGGGCCCGTAGTTTACGACCCATAGTTCCTACGTAGTCACGGCAAGTACTGTCTGCAGCCAGCCGGCGCTATAATGAAAAGTGTCTATGCCTCCATCAAAAATGTCTCGAAGTGCCAACAGGAAACCTCTCCGTTATGTACGGAGCCTCTCTTGTAGCTCCTCCCATTGGAGTCTCTTAGCATCTCTGTAACGCCCTCGCGGCAACTAATCGATCCTGTCACGAATCGCGCCGCTCTACATAGGATCTTGTCAATCTCTTCCGTTAATCTAACCTGGAAAGCGTCCCAGATTGATGAGTGCTACTGAAGAACCAGTCGAACAAGCGTTTTGTAAGTCACTTTTTTTCGCGTGTGAGTTACATTTTCTTTAAGATTTTTCCTATGAATCTGGCCTCTGCTTTCCCTACTAATGGTTTCAGGCCCTCACGTCAATTTTCGTAGCACCGGATGGCTACTCCTACACTACTGGCCATTAACATTGCCACACAACGAAGATGACGAGCTACAGACGCGAAATTTAACCGACAGGAAGAAGATGCTGTGATATGCAAATTATTAGCTTTTCAGAGCAATCACACAAGGTTGGCGCCGGTGGCGACACCTAAAACGTGCTGACATGAGGAAAGTTTCCAACCGATTTCTCATACACAAACAGCAGTTGACCGGCGTTACCTGGTGAAACGTTGTTGTGATGCCTCGCGTAAGGAGGAGAAATGCGTAGCATCACGTTTCCGACTTTAATAAAAGGTCGGATTGTAGCCTATCGCGATTCCGGTGTATCGTATCGCGACATTGCTGTTCGCGTTGGTTGAGATACAATGACTGTTAGCAGAATATGGAATCGGTGGGTTCAGGAGGGTAATATGGAACGCCGTGCTGGATCCCAACGGCCTCGTATCACTAGCAGTCGAGATGACAGGCATCTTATCCGCATGGCTGTAACGGATCGTGCAGCCACGTCTCGATCCCTGCGTCAACAGATGGGGATCTTTGCAAGACAACAACCATCTGCACGAACAGTTCGGCAACGTTTGCAGCAGCATGGACTATCAGCTCGGAGACCGTGGCAGGGGTTACCCTTGACGCTACATCACAGACGGGAGCGCCTGCGATGGTGAACTCAACCTGGGTGCACGAATGGCAAAACGTCATGCTGTTTACAGCATCATGATGGTCGCATCCGTTTTGGCGATATCGCGGTGAACGCACATTGGAAGCGTGTATTCGTCATCGCCATAGTGGCGTATCAACCGCCGTGAGTGTATGGGTTCAAATGGTTCAAATGGCTCTGAGCACTATGGGACTCAACTGCTGAGGTCATTAGTCCCCTAGAACTTAGAACTAGTTAAACCTAACTAACCTAAGGACATCACAAACATCCAAGCCCGAGGCAGGATTCGAACCTGCGACCGTAGCGGTCTTGCGGTTCCAGACTGCAGCGCCTTTAACCGCACGGCCACTTCGGCCGGCTGATGGTATGGGGTGCCATTGGTTACACGTCTCGGTCACCTCTTGTTCGCATTGGCGGCACCTTGAACAATGGACGTTACATTTCAGATGTGTTAAGACCCGTGGCTCTACCCTTCAATCGATCCCTGCGAAACCCAACACTTCAAAAAGATAATGCACGACCGCATGTTGCAGGTCCTGTACGGGCCTTTCTGGATACAGAAAATGTTCGACTGCTGCCCTGGCCAGCACATTCTCCAGATCTCTAACCAATTGAAAACGTCTGGTCAATGGTGGCCGAGCAACTAGCTCGTTACAATACGCCAGTCACTACTCTTGATGAACTGTGGTATCGTGTTGAAGCTGCATGGGCACCTGTACCTGTACACGCCATCCAAGCTCTGTTTGACTCAATGCCCAGGCGTATCAAGGGCGTTATTACGGCCAGAGGTGGTTGTTCTGCGTACTGATTGCGTGAAAATGTAATCACATGTCAGTTCTAGTATAATATATTTGTCCAATGAATACCCGTTTATCATCTGCATTACTTCTTGGTGTAGCAATTTTAATGGCCAGTAGTGTAGTATTGGCTATAGTTACTGTTCCCTGTAGGTTGTCACCAGTAATGTAATCGTTCAATAGTGGATTTCTTTGTTAATACAAGCGCACTATATTTCTTCCGTTCAGGGCCAACTGCCAATTTCTCTATCAATCATCGATCCTCTGCAGGTTTTCGCGCATTTCGGTGCAGGCTTCTGGAGCTGATAATCTTCTTATAGAAAACTGCACCCTCTGTGAACAGCCTGAAGGTGATTCAGAAGGCATCCACTAGCTCATTTATACGGGGTGTTCAAAAAGTCTCTCCGCAGTGTCGTATGATTGTTAGCCGCGCGTGCCGTATGATTGTTCGCCTGCCTGAGTTACTTCCCTTCAAGTGGACTCTGCCAACATTCCACTGTTTCATTTATCTCAGCCAGCGTCGGTAGTATCGTTGGAGAGTGTCGTTACTTGTTGACGTGAACGTTCAAGTTTAGTTCCTTTTTCGTTTGTCTCGTTTTTGTCACTGTTGAAATGATAACCATACAAGAACGTGTGTTTTTAGTCGAATAAGTGTTCATAGCTGGCGGTAAATACACAGTTTCAGTTCGTCAATCATTTAACTCAGTTTTCCCGGAGGCAACAATCTCACATTGCGATACTGTGCGAGATTTGATTAAAAAATTTCGAAGTACGGGTTCAGTGACAGATGCACCGAGAAGTGGTCGTCCTAGCTTTTTGTCTGAGGATAAACTACTCGATATTTCTGATAAAATGTGCAAGCGCCCGAACAAATCAGGAAGAAAACTCGACCGACAAATCGATGTTAGTGTCGGAACGGCCCACACAGCTGTAAGGAAAAAATTATAAGTTTTTCCATACAAAGTGACAGTCGTGCAAGAACTGAAATATACTGATCATGACAAGAGACTGCATTACTTGAATGATTCAAAAATTTCGTTCCGCAAAATGGAAGGGATTTTCGTAATGAAACGTTTTTCACGTGGCGTGGTTTCATTTATCCCGTTACATGAACTCGCAAAATTCTCGCATGTTGAGTACTGCAAATCCATTGTGTATTCATGAGGAACCACTTCATTCTTTGAAAATAGGAGCTTGGATTGCAATTTCTAGACGTCGGATTGTGGGTCCCATATTTTTCAACGAAACAATAAACGCACAACGATACTGCATTGATATTCTGTACCCATTCATAGGAGAACTTGTGTGAAGTGAAATACTGAAGGGTTATTTTCAACAAGATGGTACAACCACGCATACAGCTCGCGTTTAAATGTCCGTGCTTGCTGGTGTTTTTGGTGATCGCATTATTTCACAGAGACTTTGGCCTCCACGATCGCCTGACCTAACACCACGTGACTTTTTCTTCTGGGGTGCAGGGAAAGCAACTATCTATAAAAACCGTCCAAAATCCATCGATGAAATGAAAACTGCAGTATCCACTTTCACTGCTTTTGTTACAGAAGAAATATTACAGCTTGTGTTTGGAAACACGATTAGACGAATTGATTTGTGTATTCAACAACAGGGGGGGGGGGGGGGAGACACTTTCAACATTTAATGTGAGCATTTGTAAGTAAAAGTGAATATTCAATAAATTAATTACTTGTATTTCACTGAGTTTCTTTTTCGGTATATTCACTACGGCCAACAATCATACGGCGCTGCGGAGAGACTTTTTGAACACCCCATATTTACTCTAAGATTTAAAAAAATGAAAAATAAAATAAAAAAGACTCGTCGTCAAGGAATTATCCGAGTGGGACGGAAATCGATAGATGTGGTGTCCATGTACAGACAAACAAGAGATAAATTTTAGAGAAACTGAATGATTAATTCAGGAGAAAGAACTTCACAAATTGAGCTAGTCACTAACGCGTTGATTACCTCTGGCCCTTATGGAAGCAGTAATTCGGCTTGGCATTGCTTGGTAGAGTTGTTGGATGTGCAACTGGCGCGTTAGATCTACGAAATCTAGAGTGGAGTGGAGGGCACTGCCCATAATGTCCCAAACGTTCTCAGTTGGGGATACATCATGCAACCTTGCTGGCCAAGGTAGGGTGTGGCAACCACGAAGACAAGCAATGGAAACTCTCACCGTGTGCAGACGGACAATATCTTGATGAAATGTTAGCCCAGGATGGCCTGCCGTCAAGGGCAAGAAAATGAGCCGTATAATATCAACGTAAAGCTGTACTGTAAGTGTGCCACAGATCACAAACAAACGGGTCGTGCTATCAAAAACAACGGCACCTCCGACCATTACTCGTGATTGCCGGCCCATATGGCTAACGACAGTCGGGTTAGTATCCTACCACTGTCGGGGCAGTCTCGAGACACGTCTTCGGCCTGGAATCTCATTTACTGGAGTAGAACTGTCTTCAGTGATGAGTCCCGCTTCGAACTGAGCCTCGAAGACCAGTGAAGATGTGTCTACAGACGTCCTGGACAGCAGTGGATGCCAACCTGGAAGTCGTCCGCCATATGGCCCAACCAGAAGTGATAGCTCGGGGTGCAATTTAGTTTTGTAGGAGGACCCCATTGGTTGTCATCCGCGGCACCCTAATAGCATAGCGGTACATCGACGATATTCTACGCCCACTTTTATTGCCCTTTAGGGTAACCCATCCTGGGCTTACGTTCCACGGAGATAATGTCAGCAACGCACACGGCCAGAAACTGCTTGTTTTCACGCTTGCCAAACTCTACCTTTGTCAGCAAGTTCACCGGATCTATCACATATTGAGAACATTTGGAGCATTTTGGGCAAGGCACTCCGACCAGCTAGGGATTTTGAAGATCTAAGCCGCTAACTGGACTAACTGGACAGAATTTGGCACTATAACCCTCGGGAGGACATCCAACAATTCTGCCAGTCAACGCCAAGTCGAGTAACTGCTTGCACAAGTGCCAGTAGTGGACCAACACGTTGTAATAATGAACGTACGACAGAGGTGTCAGTACACAACGTAGTTTGAAGCGTACTCCACACAACATCGCCGTTCAACACAGTCAGCGTGCATTTGTAGTCATTTGCGCATTTGTCGAACCCAAGCATCACAACCATTTTGGAAAAATTCAGACTATTGCTTCTCGACTCATGATTTTAAAGACGTTTTAACATCATCCGTGAAGAAGGAGGATGGGGACGCTGTAACGGACAGTGGGAATGTGCGGCGTTGTATGAAGAAGTTTGGAAACTGAGAAACGAACGACGCAGATAAAGCACGCAACGACCAGCCGACATCTGTCAGTAGAGGACGTGCCGATGAAGTGATTCGACTGAGAGGAACGTTGGAGTTCAGAGTCAACAGGGAAATCATTGAAAGACGTTCATGCCATCATGCTTCATCACGATAATGCACTTACTCACACCTTATTCTGCACAACACAAGCGATTGCAAAATGGGCGGGTCAGTGGTTCCCTGTACACCCTACATCCCTGATTTTGCTCCGCCTGACTTCCACCTCTTTGGACTTATAACAGACAGTCTATGTGGTTACAGATTCAATGACTTGAACGAGATTAAAACTGCTTTAAAATCATGAGTCAATAAGCAAAATCCAGAGTTTCTGTGAACTGGTTTTGAGACCTGGGTTCAGCGACGGCGCAAATGTCTAACAGTGCATGGTGTCTATGTTGAACAGTAGTGCTGGGTAGAGCACAGTTCAGGCTCGGAGCTATACTAATTCTCCTGTTACATGTTCATTGTTGAAATTTTTATGACACAGGAGGTATTACTTTTTGATCCTTCCTAGAAGTCTTACATGTGTCGATTCTGTTCCGTTGAGGGAAGACTCCACCCAAAAATTTTAACTTTTATTCTACTTCGCCGATTTAAAGCTAATTTTAAAATCATGTTTATCACGTAAAGACACATTCATTGGTTTGTCAGGTCTGTAATTTTAATATGATGTAACGGTCCTTTTGGAAACCATCTTTTGGTATTCAGACCTCAGTTTTCATATTACAGATATTTTGGGCACATTCACAAGACTTTGTCCAACAGTTCTAAGCATTAATTTCACGAGAGCTACTATTTATTTGCTTTAAGTATTTTTTCTAGTTTCTTACTTTAATTTTCTTTATTATCGCTACATAAATATGATGATAAAATAGGGAAAGTACATTTTTGACAATATTAATGCATAGAAATATGCAAATACTTCAAGCTTAATTCCTGCAAAAGTTTCATTGAGGCGAGTTAACATCAATAATAAACAAGTTGCCACTCAGAAAAACAAATTTACAGGAAAATGGATTTTAAGATTTTATTAAGAAGTGCAAGATCATATCTACTAAATTCACCATCACCATAGTTTTCCTTCTCTGCTTCTACAAGGTTTCTCCTTGTTGTAATTTCAAGACCAGGTAGCCATTTTCTAGGATTTTTCCTTCCTTTCCTTGTGGACTGCTTGATCGTTTCTAGATAAGCAGATCTTCTTCTGAGAGGGTGATAAAGGAGTGCTGGGACTCATGCTTTCTTCAGCCGTCAAACATCCCAATCTGAACTGAGAAACAGATTCTGTAAGACTTAAAGGTTTTCATTTTTGGGGAGGGGAGGGGGGGGGGCACTTACCAATAGTGCATTCGATGCATGTTGCTGATAGACAGGTACTATCTCGACCACTTTAGCAGCTGTCATTGTACTATGGTTCCTCGTGCAGTCCATATTTCAAACATTTCTTTGACGTAGTTGTGATTCGAATACATCCAAATCGTTTTGAGATCTCAAAGTAAACACTCCGAAGGTGAGAAATACCTATCAAAACTTTTGTTGAAAAAAATGACGTTTTAGGGTGGAGCCTCCCCTAAAGAGTGACATGTTGAGTTGCGTCTGCAAGGCAGTCCCGAACCCTGACAGGAGTCTGGTCCGATACTGGGTAAGTTCGATGTTGTTTCACCAACCAACAGTGACAACGTATGTCAAATGCTTTCCTCGCGATGACCGCCACTTCACGTCGTAACCAGAACTACTTAAACCTAACTAACCTAAGGACATCACATACATCCATGCCCGAGGTAGGATTCGAACCTGCGACCGTAGCAGTCGTGCGGTTCCGGACTGAAGCGCCTAGAACCGCTCGGCCACCACGGCCGGCAGTTCTAGCTGTGGCAGCACTGTGTCCTGCTACGGATCCCTCGGCCCATCCGCCAAAAAAATTAACAACAACGATAGTACTAAACACAGCATGCCGGGAAGACACGCCGGGTGGGCAGACAAGCAGATTTCGATACGTCCGATGAGAGGGAAAACCATCGTGACCTGGAAGCGAGTCTCATGTTCGGTAGGCGATCGCGCAGGCGGAAACACTAAAAAACTCCATCCGAACAGGCCATGAATGCCCAACTGTACCGACCGGCCGCCGTGTCACCCTCAGCCCACAGGCGTCACTGGATGCAGATATGGAGGGGCCATGTGGTCAGCGCACCGCTCTCCCTGCCGTACGCCAGTTTACGAGACCAGAGCCGCTACTTCTCAATCAAGTAGCTCCTCAGTTTGCCTCGCAATGGCTGAGTGCATCCCGGCAAACACTACGCACGATCGTATTAAAACGCATGCAGGTCACTATAGCCAATGCATTTGGCATCACTGTGATACGTTGCTACATAGCTAACGATCGAGAGTTACGACCACGCACCGAAATTCTGGACTAGTAAGGGGTGATCAAAAAGTCATTATAAATTTGAAAACGTAATAAACCACGGAATAATGTAGATAGGGAAGTAAAAATTGACACATATGCTTGGAATGACATGGGGTTTTATTAGAACAAAAAAAAAGTTCACAAAATGTCCGACAGATGGCGTTGGACAGCAAAATGTCAGTGACTGCGCATGACAATCGTGTATAAAAGGAGCTGTAATGAGAGGGAGAATCAGATGCGCCAGCAGTCGCAGCATGTTGACGTTACCAGAGGAGGCGCTTTTAGTGAAGCTGTATTATCAGAATGGGGAATGTGCTAGTTCAGCGTTACGATCCTATCGCCAGAGGAATGGGACTTAAACGGGTAAACGTCCGTTGACAAATGCAGCTGTGGCGAGAATGATTTCGAAGTTCGAAGCCACGGGTTGTTTAGACGATAGACCCCGTAGCGGCCGACCGAGCACAAGGCGTAATGCTGCTGAGACAGTTCAGGAAGAAATGGAGACTGTAGCGGGTTCGTCTATGCACGGGGAAGTCAGCGCTGGTGCAGTCGCACGTCGCACCGGCATTCCATACACTACTGTTTGGTTGGGACTAGGGCGTCCGCTCCGATGCTATCCGTACAAAATCCATCGGCATCATGAACTGTTACCTGGCGATTTAGTGAAGCGGAGGCCATTTGCAGTGTGGGCGTTTTTAAAAGGTGGCGGAAGATGACGATTGGTTGAGTAACGTGTTGTGGACCGACGACGCTCATTTCACGCTCCGACGGTCTGTAAACGCCCACAACTGCAGAATTTGGGCTACCGAAAATCCTAGAACTATCGTGGAAGCTCCACTGCACGACGAGAAAACCACGTTATGGGTCGGATTTACCACATCTACCGTTATCGGGCCTTTTTTCTTCGAGGAAATGCGTGATTCTGGTTTTGTAACTGCTACCGTGACGGGTGAGAGGTACGCCGATATGTTACAGAATCGCACCATCCCCGGCCTGGCTGATAACACCTGCTGGAACGTACGATGTTTATGCAGGATGGCGCTCCACCCAATATTGCTAGACGCGTGAAAGATCTCTTGCGCGCGTCGTTTGGTGACGATCGTGTGCTCAGTCGCCACTTTTGTCATGCTTGGCCTCCCAGGTCCCCAGACCCCAGTCCGTGCGATTATTGGCTTTGGGGTTACCTGAAGTCGCAAGTGTATCGTGATCAACCGACATCTCTAGGGATACTGAAAGACAACATCCGACGCCAATGCCTCATCATAACTCCGGACATTCTTTACAGTGCTGTTCACAACATTATTCCTCGACTACAGCTATTGTTGAGGAATGATGGTGGACATATTGAGCATTTTCTGTAAAGAACATCATCTTTGCTTTGTCTTACTTTGTTGTGCTAATTATTGCTATTGTCATCAGATGAAGCGCCATCTGTCGGACAATTTTTAAACTTTTGTATTTTTTTGGTTCTAATAAAGCTACATGTCATTCCAAGCAGGTGTGTCAATTTGTACCTCTCTGTCTACATTATACCGTGATTTATTCAGTTTTCAAATTTGTACTGACTTTTTGATCATCCGGTACTTTGATATATTGTAGCAGTTACCGTCTACGCTTGGCCCGACTAAATGGATGCTGCTTATCCGAACGGATTATGGCTTGTGAATTGGACTCGTAGTTCCGTGGTGTGTGTATTAACCGTTTTGTGTTAGCAGAAGAGCCAACACGGTGTTACGAATGGAGGCCGAAATGCACGCGTTTTAGCTCACGCAGGCTAGCGTGAGGAGAGAAGAACTATACTGACGTGAGTTCTGGAACATGAGAAGGAATGAGAATTCAGAAAGCGGACGTGATTAGTTTGATACTTAACTTTAATCCATTAATGATGAACGTCGCTCTTGACGGTACATGATTCACAATATTATCTGTTCAGAATACATATGGCGCCTTGCTAGGTCGTAGCTGAAGGCTATGCTAAACTGTCGTCTCGGCAAATGAGAGCGTATGTAGTCAGTGAACCATCGCTAGCAAAGTCGGCTGTACAACTGGGGCGAGTGCTAGGGAGTCTCTCTAGACTAGACCTGCCGTGTGGCGGCACTCGGTCTGCAATCACTGATAGTGGCGGCACACGTGTCCCATGTATACTAACGAACCGCGGCCGATTTAAAGGCTACCACCTAGCAAGTGTGGTGTCTGGCGGTGACACCACAAACCGTATGTCAGTGACTGAGCTTGTGTTCTCTCGGTCGTAACGTACCAGAAATCGAGGAACACGGCGTGAACGTGAGAGCCGCCGATGGCAGCGTGATAGGCAACGACCTGGAGGCGGTTGCAAAATGCCAAGGGGACTGTTGGAGTGGGCCGGGGGTGGGGGCAGCGGCTAATCCGTTTTTGGAGCAGACCGCAAGAGGCGCGCGCGTTCTTGCCGCGGGCGGCGTCGCTCGGTGCGAGAGGAGAGGCGTCCGCCCGGCGTGTCGAGGCGTGGGCCGCAAAACAGCGCCCGCCAGAGTCAAGAACCGCGACCAAGGACCCCGTGGCGTGGCAGCTGGGCGCCCGCGGCTCACCGGCTGCCTCGGCTACCCCGCTACCTGGCCGCCGCCTCTGCTACCGGCTGCCGCGCGGCACTGTCTCCGAGGACGGATCAAATGGTTCAAATGACTCTGAGCACTATGGGACTTAACTTGTGAGGTCATCAGTCCCCTAGAACTTAGAACTACTTAAACCTAACTAACCTAAGGACATCACACACATCCATGCCCGAGGCAGGATTCGAACCTGCGACTGTAGCGGTCGCGCGGTTCCACACTGTAGCGGCTAGAACCGCTCGGCCACACCAGCCGGGAGGATGGAGCAGCCCGCTCCAAAAGCAGCGGCAAGAGCTCGGTCAGTATAGTAGGCCGCTGCGGTGAGGATTCGAGGTATGCCACGAGCGCCCGGCTCACTCGGAAATCACGAGGGGCGTTCAGTAAGCAAGCAATACTTTTTGCTGAAAACGGGTTCTACATCTACAGCTACATCTACATCCATACTCCGCAAGCCACCTGACGGTGTATGGCTGAGGGTACTTTGAGTACCTCTATCGGTTCTCCCTTCTATTCCAGTCTCGTATTGTTCGTGGAAAGAAGGATTGTCGGTATGCTTCTGTGTGGGCTCTAATCTCTCTGATTCTATCCTCATGGTCTCTTCGCGAGATATACGTAGGAGGGAGCAATATACTGCTTGACTCCTCGATGAAGGTATGTTCTCGAAACTTCAACAAAAGCGCTTACCGAGCTACTGAACGTCTCTCCTGCAGAGTCTTCCACTGGAGTTTATCTATCATCTCCGTAACGCTTTCGCGATTACTGAATGATCCTGTAACGATGCGCGCTGCTCGCCATTGGAACTTCTCTATCTCTTCCATGAACCCTATCTGGTACGGATCCCACACCGGTGAGCAGTATTCAAGCAGTCCGCGAACAAGTGCACTGCAACCTACTCCCTTTGTTTTCGGACTGTATTTCCTTAGGATTCTTCCAATGAATCTCAGTCTGGCATCTGCTTTACCGACCATCAACTTTATATGGTCGTTCCATTTTAAATCACTCCTAATGCCTACTCCCAGATAATTTATGGAATTAACTGCTTCCAGTTACTGACCTACTATATTGTAGCTAAATGATAAAGGATCTTTCTTTCTATGTATTCGCAGCACATTACACTTGTCTACATTGAGATTCAATTGCCATTTCCTGCACCGTGTGTCACTTCGTCGCAGATCCTCCTGCATTTCAGTACAATTTTCCATTGCTACAAATTCTCGATACACTACAGCATCATCCGCAAAAAGCCTCAGTGAACTTATGATGTTATCCACAAGGTCAGTTGTGTATATTGTGAATAGCAACGGTCCTATTCAAGATTCCAAAACTCCATATTATTGACCGCTCCCTCACTATTTTTCAACGAATCTCCGTTCAAGGCGACGGCCTTACGCCACCTTAGTGTGAGGTCTTCTGTGCCCACGTGGCACCGCTCTACTGGTTGACGTCGCAGCCAGCATCTTGCCGCGTCAATGACCTCCTCATCATCCACGTAGTCTTCCTTCATTGGCCAAATAGATGCAACTCGGGAGGACAGGGATGCCCGCTGTAGGGTGGATGAGGAAGAAGATGTCAGTGAAGATTTCTGAGCTCCTCTCGGGAGCGCAGATTTGTGGGAGGCCTTGCGTTGTCATGCAGAAGAAGAAGTTCATTTGCATTTTAAGGTGACGAATACGCTGAAGTAGTGTCATCAATTTCCTAAGTGCAGCACAATAAGCCTCATACACTCCTGACCACTAAAATGGCTACACCAAGAAGAAATGCACATGATAAACGGGTATTCATCGGACAAATATATTATACTAGAACTGACATATGATTACATTTTCACACAATTTGGGTGTATAGATCCGGAGAAATCAGTACCCAGAACAACCGCCTCTGGCCGTAATAACGGCCTTGATACGCCTGGGCATTGAGTCAAACAGAGCTTGGATGGCGTGTACAGATACAGCTGCCCACGCAGCTTCAACACGATACCACAGTTCATCCAGAGTAGTGACTGGTGTATTGTGAAGAGCCAGTTGCTCGCCCACCATTGACCAGACGTTTTCAATTGCTGAGAGATCTGGAGAATATGCTGGCCAGGGCAGTAGTCGAACATTTTCTGCATCTAGAAAGGCCCGTACAGGACCTGCAACATGCGGTCGTACATTATCCTGCGAATTGAAGGGTTTCTCAGGGTTCGAATGAAGGGCAGAGCCACGGGTCGTAACACATATGAAATGAAACGTCCACTGTTCAAAGTGCCGTCAATGCGAACAAGAGGTGACCGAGACGTGTAACCAATGGCACCCCACACCATCACGCCGGGTGATACGCCAGTATGACGATGACGAATACACGCTTTCAATGTGCGTTTACCGCGATGCCGCCAAACACGGATGCGACCATCATGATGCTGTAAACAGAACCTGGAATCATCCAAAAAAATGACGTTTTGCCATTCGTGCACCCAGGTTCGTCGTTGAGTATACCATCGCAGACGCTCCTGTCTCTGATGCAGTGTCAAGGGTAACCGCAGCCATGGTCTCCCAGCTGATAGTCTATGCTGCCCCCCCCCCCCCCCCCAATGAACCATGGACCTTGCCGTTGGTGGGGAGGCTTGCGTGCCTCAGCGATACAGATAGCCGTACCTTTGGTGGAACCACAACGGAGGGGTATCTGCTGAGAGGCCAGACAAACGTGTGGTTCCTGAAGAGGGGCAGCAGCCTTTTCAGTAGTTGCAGGGGCAACAGTCTGGATGATTGACTGATCTGGCCTTGTAACACTAACCAAAACGGCCATGCTGTGCTGGTACTTCGAACGGTTGAAAGCAAGGGGAAACTACAGCCGTAATTTTTCCCGAGGGCATGCAGCTTTACTGTATGGTTAATGATGATGGCGTCCTCTTGGGTAAAATATTCCGGAGGTAAAATAGTCCCCCATTCGGATCTCCGGGCGGGGACTACTCAGGAGGAAGTTGTCATCAGGAGAAAGAAAACTGGCGTTCTACGGATCGGAGCGTGAAACGTCAGATCCCTTAATTGAGCAGGTAGGTTAGAAAATTAAAAAAGGGAAATGGATACGTTAAGGTTAGATATAGTGGGAATTAGTGAAGTTCGGTGGCAGGAGGAACAAGACATTTGGACAGGCGAATACAGGGTTATAAATACAAAGTCAAATAGAGGTAATGCAGGAGTAGGTTTAATAATGAATAAAAAAAAGAGGAATGCGGGTAAGCTACTACAAACAGCATAGTGAACGCATTATTGTGGCCAAGATAGACACGAAGCTCGCGCCTACTACAGTAGTACAAGTTTATATGCCAACTAGCTCTGCAGATGACGAAGAAATTGAAGAAATGTATGATGAAATAAAAGAAATTATTCAGATAGTGAACGGAGACGAAAATTTAATAGTCATGGGTGACTGGAATTCGGTAGTAGGAAAAGGGAAAGAAGGAAACGTAGTAGGTGAATATGGATTGGGGGTAAGAAATGAAAGAGGAAGCCGCCTGGTAGAATTTTGCACAGAGCGTAACTTAATTGTAGCTAACACTTGGTTCAAGAACTATGAAAGAAGGTTGTATGCATGGAAGAAGCCTGGAGATTATATGATGGTAAGACAGAGATTTAGGAACCAGGTTTTAAATTGTAAGACATTTCCAGGGGCTGATGTGGACTCTGACCACAATCTATTGGTTATGAACTGTAGATTGAAACTGAAGAAACTGCAAAAAGGTGGGAATTTAAGGAGATGGGACCTGGATAAACTGAAAAAACCAGAGGTTGTAGAGAGATTCAGGGAGAGCGTAAGGGAACAAATGGCAGGAATGGGGGAAAGAAATACAGTAGAAGAAGAATGGGTAACTTTGAGGGATGAAGTAGTGAAGGCAGCAGAGGATCATGTAAGTAAAAAGACGAGGGCTAGTATAAATCCTTGGGTAAAAGAAGAGAAATATTGAATTTAATTGATGAAAGGAGAAAATATAAAAATGCAGTAAATGATGCAGGCAAAAAGGAAAACAAACGTCTCAAAAATGAGATCAACAGGAAGTACAAAATGGCTAAGCAAGGATGGCTACAGCATAAATGTAAGGATGTAGAGGCTTATCTCACTAAGGGTAAGATAGATACTGCCTACAGGAAAATTAAAGAGACCTTTCGAAAAAAGAGAACTACTTGTATGAATATCAAGAGGTCAGATGGAAACCCAGTTCTAAGCAAAGAAGGGAAAGCAGAATTGTGGAAGGAGTATATAGAGAGTCTATACAAGGGCGACGTACTTGAGAACAATATTATGGAAATGGAAGAAAATGTAGATGAAGATGAAATGGGAGATATGATACTGCGTGAAGAGTTTGACAGAGCACTGAAAGACATAAGTCGAAAGAAGGCCCCGGGAGTAGACAACATTCCATTAGAACTACTGACGGCCTTGGGAGAGCCAGTCCTGACAAAACTCTACCATCTGGTGAGGAAGATGTATGAGACAGGCGAAATTCCCTCAGACTTCAAGAAGAATGTAATAATTGCAATCCTATAGAAAGCAGGTGTTTACAGATGTGAAAATTACCGAACTGTCAGTTTAATAAGTCAGGGCTGCAAAATACTAACACGAATTCTTTACAGACGAATGGAAAAACTAGTAGAAGCCAACCTTTGGGAAGATCAGTTTGGATTCCGTAGAAATATTGGAACACGTGAGGGAATACTGACCCTACGGGGTCGGCGGGTGTGGCCGTGCGGTTCTAGGCGCTTCAGTCTGGAGTCGCGTGACCGCTACGGGCGCAGGTTAGAATCCTGCCTCGGGCATGGATGTGTGTGATGTCCTTAGGTTAGTTAGGTTTAAGTAGTTCTAGGGGACTGATGACCACAGATGTTAAGTCCCATAGTGCTCAGAGCCATTTGAATCATTTTTTTGACCCTACGGCTTATCTTAGAAGCTAGATTAAGGAAAGGCAAACCTACGTTTCTAGCATTTATGGACTTAGAGAAAGCTTTTGACAATGTTGACTGGAATACTCTCTTTCAAATTCTGAAAGTGGCAGGGGTAAAATATAGGGAGCGAAAGGCTATTTACAATTTGTATAGGAACCAAATGGCAGTTATAAGAGTTGAGGGGCATGAAAGAGAAGCAGTGGCTGGGAAGGGAGTGAGACAGGGTTGTAACCTGTCCCTGATGTTATTCAATCTGTATCTTGAGCAAGCAGTAAAGGAAACAAAAGAATAATTCGGAGTAGGTATTAAAATCCATGGACAAGAAATAAAAACTTTGAGGTTCGGCGATGACATTATAATTCTGTCAGAGACAGCAAAGGACTTGGAAGAGCAGTTGAACGGAATGGATAGTGTCTTGAAAGGAGGATATAAGATGAACATCAACAAAAGCAAAACGAGGATAATTGAATGTAATCGAATTAAGTTGGGTGATGCTGAGGGAATTGGATTAGGAAATGAGACACTTAAAGTAGTAAAGGAGTTTTGCTATTTGGGGAGAAAAATAACTGATGATGGTCGAAGTAGAGAGGATATAAAATGTAGACTGGCAATGGGAAGGAAAGCGTTTCTGAAGAAGAGAAATTTGTTAACATCGAGTATAGATTTAAGTGTCAGGAAGTCGTTTCTGAAAGTATTCGTATGGAGTGTAGCCATGTATGGAAGTGAAACATGGACGATAAATAGTTTGGACAAGAAGAGAATAGAAGCTTTCGAAATGTGGTCCTACAGAAGAATGCTGAAGATTAAATGGGTAGATCACATAACTAATGAGGAGGTATTGATTAGAATTGGGGAGAAGAGGAGCTTGTGGCAGAACTTGACTAGAAGAAGGGATCGGATGGTAGGACATGTTCTGAGGCATCAAGGGATGACCAATTTAGTATTGGAGGGCAGCGTGGAGGGTAAAAATCGTAGAGGGAGACCAAGAGATGAATACACCAAGCAGATTCAGAAGGATGTAGATTTTAGTAGGTACTGGGAGATGAAGCAGCTTGCGCAGGATAGAGTAGCATGGAGAGCTGCATCAAACCAGTCTCAGGACTGAAGACCACAACAACAACAGTCTGTGCTGCTGCAAATGTCGTCGAACTGTTCGTGCAGATGGTTGTTGTTTTGCAAACGTCCCCATCTGTTGACTTAGGGATCGAGACGTGGCTGTACGATCCGTTAAAGCCATGCAGATAAGATGGCTGTCATCTCGACTGCCAATGATACGAGGCCGTTGGGATCCAGCACGGCGTTCCGTATTACCCTGCTGAACCCACCGATTCCATATTCTGCTAACAGTCATTGGATTTCGACCAATGCGAGCAGCAATGTCGCGAAACGATAAACCGCAATCGCGATAGGCTACAATACGACCTTTATGAAAGTCGGAAACGTGATGGTACGCATTTCTCCTCCTTACACGAGGCATCACTACAACGTTTCACCAGGCAACGCCGGTCAACTGCTGCTTGTGTATGAGAAATCGGTTGGAAACTTTCCTCGTGTCAGCACGTTGTAGGTGCCGCCACCGGCGCCAACCTTGTGTGAATGCTCTGAAAAGCTAATCATTTGCATATCGCAGCATCTTTTTCCTGTCGGTTAAATTTACCGTCTGTAGTACGTCATCTTCGTGGTGTAGCAATTTTAATGGCCAGTAGTGTAGTTGATTCGTTGAACCGTGAGGGAGGACATCAAAGAGAATAATCCCCTCAGAGTCCCAGAAGACTATCGCCATTAGTTTACCGGCATAGAGTGCGGCTTTCAACGCCTTCTCCAGTAGAGAAGTGTGGTGCCACCCCGTGGATTGCCGTTTTGTTTCCGGCTCGAAATGATGAACCAAAGTTTCATGACCTGTGACGATGTTCGACAGAAAATTGGTACGATCAGCCTCATCACGCGCAAGCAATTCCGCACAGTTGGTCCTTCATTGCTCTTTATGGTCGTCTGTCAGTCGGCGAGGAAGCCAACGGGAACACACCTTTCAGTACCCCAAATGGTGAAGGAGTGTGTCAGAACTACCAACAGAGACGTCCAGTTGAGCTGCGAGGTGTCTGATTGTGATCTGTGGATGATCTCGAATGAGAGTGTCCGCACGTTCCAACATTGCAGGAGTCACACTTGTGTACATCCGGCCGGCGTGCTTGGATAGGTTTGCGCGGCCTTGTTGCTATGACTGCTCGACCACCGCGGTTCAGTTCACTTCCAGGCCTCCGCAGACATTCTGCAAGGACCTATAAGTGGCTGCGACGCTTTACTTTTCCACCAAAAGAAACTCGGTGACAGCTCCCTGCTTGCATCACACTTCCATTTTGAAGGCTACATATAGCGCCACCACATATCGGAACTTCAAGAAACTACAGGGCATGAAGCGCGAGTGTTCCACGATGTCCCACAGCAAATTTCACATTTTTTCAACCGAAATTCGTTGAGGGAAAAAAATGTGTTGCATTAGTTGTTGAACGCACCTGGTACTTGCTCTCCGCACGACGGCTCCTGAGCCGGCTCCATCCACTGCTACCCTGCTTACTTGTAGGTAGCTTCGCATGCTAAAGCGCGCTTGCTCCGCTGCTATTTCCCTCCGGAACGCCACCTGCGCCGGCCAGTCAGGACTCCTGCCGCCGTCTGACGTCACAGCCTTGAAGGCAGGGCCTCGCCGCAAGCGCGGTCTTCTTGGACCGCAGGTATTCACACATCGACGACAGTTCCTAGGTCTGTCGTATTAACGTTTGAAACCAGCGTTTAAGTCACGTAACGTAGGGCAAACGTCCGAGTTATTTTGTCACTACGCAGTACGCATACTGTTAATCATTTCTGTGATAAAACAGGGTGAGGCAGCTAAAACAACGCACCCCAAATGTATCAACAATTCATAAATATATCGAAATCTGGCTTTCTCCAAGTTCTAGCGGACAATATGGCGAATTTCCTGACGTTCACAAGTAATATTTTTCTTTTATACTCGCCGAATTACGACACCGACTTCCTTTTCTCTTATGAAATTATATACTTTTTGGTGCTGTTTGAAAGAAGCGTCTAAGAAAACTTCAACGACGTAACATGTATGGGGCGTGGTCAAATAGTACCAACATTACAACGCTGCAAACCATAGTTCCGACGTCAGGAGAAGTAGTTTCCATTATACCAAATGTAAGCAAATACGTAACTCAGGTCCGTTTCATCTGTTTACTGTCGCGGATGTCACACCAAGTGATCCAAAGTGTTGATTCTGAGCATTCCTACAAGCTATAAAACTTAATACTTCTTAAATAAATAAAAGAGAAACGCCATTTTCCGAAGCTTGTATGTAGAAAACGTAAAGCGATATCCAGCTTTCGAGAGATTCGTTGTGAAGAGTGGTATTCCGGGTAATCAACGAATGACAATATATTTCAGTGGGCTCAGTATTTTTCGAGATGTGATGTGGTAAGTTTACAGCAGAAAGGGTTTCGTATCGTCATGTATTCTTTCGCCCCCTACTCGTCAGCCGCTGCATGGAAGAGGCAGTGATGGTTCAAGATGGTTCAAATGGCTCTGAGCTCTATGGAACTTAACATCTGAGGTCATCAGTCACCTAGACTTAGAACTACTTAAACCCGACTAACCTAAGGACATCACACACATCCATGCCCGAGGCAGGATTCGAACCTGTGACCGTAGCAGCAGCGCGGTTTCGGAGTGAAGCGTCTAGAACCGCTCGGTCACAACGGCCGGCTTGGCAGGGATGGAAATACACTCCTGGAAATTGAAATAAGAACACCGTGAATTCATTGTCCCAGGAAGGGGAAACTTTATTGACACATTCCTGGGGTCAGATACATCACATGATCACACTGACAGAACCACAGGCACATAGACACAGGCAACAGAGCATGCACAATGTCGGCACTAGTACAGTGTATATCCACCTTTCGCAGCAATGCAGGCTGCTATTCTCCCATGGAGACGATCGTAGAGATGCTGGATGTAGTCCTGTGGAACGGCTTGCCATGCCATTTCCACCTGGCGCCTCAGTTGGACCAGCGTTCGTGCTGGACGTGCAGACCGCGTGAGACGACGCTTCATCCAATCCCAAACATGCTCAATGGGGGACAGATCCGGAGATCTTGCTGGCCAGGGTAGTTGACTTACACCTTCTAGAGCACGTTGGGTGGCACGGGATACATGCGGACGTGCATTGTCCTGTTGGAACAGCAAGTTCCCTTGCCGGTCTAGGAATGGTAGAACGATGGGTTCGATGACGGTTTGGATGTACCGTGCACTATTCAGTGTCCCCTCGACGATCACCAGTGGTGTACGGCCAGTGTAGGAGATCGCTCCCCACACCATGATGCCCGGTTTTGGCCCTGTGTGCCTCGATCGTATGCAGTCCTGATTGTGGCGCTCACCTGCACGGCGCCAAACACACATACGACAATCATTGGCACCAAGGCAGAAGCGACTCTCATCGCTGAAGACGACACGTCTCCATTCGTCCCTCCATTCACGCCTGTCGCGACACCACTGGAGGCGGGCTGCACGATGTTGGGGCGTGAGCGGAAGACGGCCTAACGGTGTGCGGGACCGTAGCCCAGCTTCATGGAGACGGTTGCGAATGGTCCTCGCCGATACCCCAGGAGCAACAGTGTCCCTAATTTGCTGGGAAGTGGCGGTGCGGTCCCCTACGGCACTGCGTAGGATCCTACGGTCTTGGCGTGCATCCGTGCGTCGCTGCGGTCCGGTCCCAGGTCGACGGGCACGTGCACCTTCCGCCGACCACTGGCGACAACATCGATGTACTGTGGAGACCTCACGCCCCACGTGTTGAGCAATTCGGCGGTACGTCCACCCGGCCTCCCGCATGCCCACTATACGCCCTCGCTCAAAGTCCGTCAACTGCACATACGGTTCACGTCCACGCTGTCGCGGCATGCTACCAGTGTTAAAGACTGCGATGGAGCTCCGTATGCCACGGCAAAGTGGCTGACACTGACGGCGGCGGTGCACAAATGCTGCGCAGCTAGCGCCATTCGACGGCCAACACCGCGGTTCCTGGTGTGTCCGCTGTGCCGTGCGTGTGATCATTGCTTGTACAGCCCTCTCGCAGTGTCCGGAGCAAGTATGGTGGGTCTGACACACCGGTGTCAATGTGTTCTTTTTTCCATTTCCAGGAGTGTGGAACAAAGGTTCAGCAGTGGGTATTAAAATTCAGAGCGAAAATATATCGATGATAAGATTCGCTACTGACGTCACTATCTTCAGTGAAAGTGACAAGAAACTGCAGGACTTGTTGACTGGAATAAACTGTCTGGTGAGCACGTATTATGGAAATGGAAATGAGCGTTTGGCTTCATTGGCCGGGAGGCCCCTTACGGGGCAGGTCCGGCCGCCTTGGTGCAGGTCTTACTACATTCGACGCCACATTGGGAGACCTACGCGCCGGATGGGGATGAAATGATGATGAAGACAACATAACGCCCAGACCCTGACCGGAGAAAATCCCCGACCCGGCCGGGAATCGAACCCGGGCCCGTAGGAAGGCAATCCGTCACGCTGACCACTCAGCTATGGGGGCGGACAGCACGCACTATGGAGCGACGGTAAACAGAAGAAACAGCAAAGTAATGAGAAGTAGCACAAGTGAGATTAGCGATAAACTTAACTTGGTGACCACGCAGTAGGTGAAGTTAAGGAGTTCTGCCCCACTGAAAGCAAAATAAAACATCACGGATGAGGCAAGGAGGACACAAACAGCAGACTAGCAGAGGCAAAGAGACTATTCCTGGTCAAAGGAATTCTGCAAGTATCAAATATCGACCTTAATTTGAGGAGGAAATTTATTAGAATGTGCGTTTTGAGGACAGCCTTGTATGGAAGCAAACCATGGACTGTTGGAAAACCGGAAAATAGGAGACTCCAAGAGTCCGAGATGTGGTGGCAGAGAAGGATGTTGAAAATCACGTGGGCTGCTGAGATAAAGAATGAGGGAGTTCTCCTCAGAACTAGCCAAGACTGTGCGACTGGTCCCGCCGGAGGTTCGAGTCCACCCTCGGGCATGGGTGTGTGTATTTATCCTTGCGATACTTTAGGTTAAGTAGTGTGTAAGCCCCATAAAATTTCACACACATTTGAACATTTTTGAACTAGCGAAGAAAGGAACATATGGAAACACTGACAAGAAGAAGGGACAGGATGATAGTACATCTGTTGAGACATCAGGGAATGACTTTCATGGTACCAGAAGATAAAAACTGTCGGGAAAGATGGTGATTGGATTATTTCCAACAAATAATTCAGGACATAGGGTGCAAGTGCTACTCTGAGATGAAGAGGTTGGGGTTGGTACAAGAGAGCAATTCGTCGCAGGCTACACTAGCCAGTCAAAAGACTGATGACTCAAAAGATAATAATCGGTTCGGGATCTACTGCGGAATCAAAACCTTCTGTTATGTTTCCCATAGATTACGGTACTCAGCAGTAGCGTTCGTGCTGTTCCTGAGTGAATGTTTTCGTTTGCTATATGCCCGCCTCCCATGACGCAGTCTAGTACATTTTCCGTAATCCGTTCTTAACAATAAAGTTATGTGAGAATGGAATTACCCCTTTAAATGTGTTAGAGATTTTGGCAGCCTTACAAATTGTGTTATATGTGTGACGTTCGTTAAGCATGTAAAACTTTTACGGTTCAAGAGTGAAATATTTCAGTATACACTTGGACTCACTGTGTTTACTTTCGTTGAGTGTTCCAGCGGACTCTTGAATTTTTGCTTTTAGACAAGAAATTGTGTGGAGTTTTTGTTGTGTTGGTATTAGTTATGCTGGTATTGATAGAAGTAGTTGCTTTCTTAGCAGAGAGCGAAATTCGAGATCACTGTTGTTTGTTCCTTAAATCGTTTTACGATTGTAACTGAACTAAGGTAATGTAGACGTTTAGTTTTTTCAATGATTGTTAACATTTTAACATGAGTGAGAAGTGTTGGCGTTGTCGTCTGTCTTTGACTAGTGGTTTACGGTGTGAGATTTGTTTAAAGTATTTTCATTGGGGGCAATGCAGTGGGAAAACCAGTGGGCATTCTAGCGAGATCCTCTGCTGGAGATGCAGAATCATTTGTACCAGAAATAAGTTAGTAGAGGAGCAGGAGCGTAAGATCCATGCCTTTCACGTGCAGTTACAAAACGAAAACAGATTTGACCAACTGTCAGAGTTTAGTGAAGAGGAACCTCTTGTAGCTGTAGGCTTAGGAAACATGCAGCAGACCTCAGTAGTTAGGGAATCTAAGACAGCTGCAGTCACAAATAGAAAGAAAAAGGTTCTGTTATTAGGTGATTCACATAACAGACGTGTAGCCCAGCTGTTGCAGGAAGTGTTGGAGAGTGAGTACCATGTCACCTGCTTTGTGAAGCCTAATGCAGGATTGGCTCAGACGACTGTTAACTTAGAGGCATTATGCAGGAATTTTACGAACGAGGATCAGGTAGTGATAGTGGGTGGAGCTGGGAATAGTCTTGATAGGGACGGGGAGTAAGGTTGTGACCTGGAAAAGATAGCTACTCAAACTGGTGGCACAAATGTACATTTCGTCCAGGTTTTGTGGCCTCATGATGGGCCTCACTTTAATGCTGCCGTTAGGCGCACTGATGGCGGAGAACGTGGCTCACGTTGTATTGCAGTGGTGCCAGTTGAGTCTGTCAAATAGATGGGGTTTCACTAGGCACGGCCTGCACCGCAGAAGGTATGGGAATGGTAGGTTTACAAAACTTATAGGTGACAGCGCAGTGGGCGATGGTGGGATCACTCATGGGAAAATTTCTGTAGTAATTGGGCGTTAGAGCTGCACCTTTTTCAGATTGAAGTCAATTGATAGGTACTCCTACTTAAAGGAAGTCTCTCTAACAAATGAACTACCTTCAGAGAAGGTCAGGTTTCCAAGTATTGAGGGAAGTAGCATGTTTCAACAAAATGTAAGAGGTATCAGATTTAAAGTTGGTGAACTGTTCTAGATGTTGACTCATGTGACAGTTCAGAGCCTTGGTTTACCAGGATACAGATTAGCTGGCTGTTTCTCAAGGAGTTCTTTGCAGAGTGGGTGAGTGGCCATGTACGTAACAAACAGTGTTCCATTAGACTCCGTAGTTGTATCAAAACACTGCACTGAACACCTATTTGAACGATGTGTAGGGCAGTTGAAATTAGTGAAACGAACTTTTAATCACAGTATTTGCAGGTCCCCTAACTCTGACGTCAGAACATTTCTGCTCAAGCTAGAGACGATTCTTGATTCACTTCATAGAAAGTAGCAAAAGTTAGTTGTATCTAGTGACTTCAATATTAATTTGGTATGTGATTGTGCGAGGAAATGGGTGTTGGAAGAACTCCTAAATTCATATGATCTGATGCAGACTGTATTTTTTCCAGCAAGGGTGCAAAGGAACAGTATCGCGACTACAGACACTATTTTTATTCATTCTTCGTTACTAGAACATCTGTGAATGTGCATAGAAACTGGGAGGGTTAACCTCTCTGTCTGTATGAGCATTTCTGAAATAAAGTCATTGCTGTAGTGACAGGAACACATTTCTTTTGTCCTGTCCGTTTTGAATCAGCCTGCGTATGTCCTAATATCCGTGGAAGTGACGCCGCCGGCACGACGACACAACAGCTCTGCCGCGCATGCGCAGTCGCCTCACGTCGCGTCGCAGGACGTCGAGTCACGCCCCGTGTTGTGTCGCGACGTGACGCACGCCTGCCGTGCCGGCCGCGTGTTGCGTTGCGACAGCCTGGCTCAGCGCTTACCCGCGCGCGGCTCTCTACACGATTTTCGAGCGATGGTCACAAATCTTTAATCATCACATCAATAAAGACGTACATAGTGAATTTCTTGCTTGTATGTAGGAGCGCGACAGCAGACCCGGTACACATTGATATTGCCGCGCAACATTCACGCAGTACGCCGCTACAGGAACAAGAACAGAATAATGAAGACGAGTATCGAGCGACTACTCGTGTCCTGCATTTGTGGGGGAGCAACGCTGCAAGAGGCAGTGGAGATGCGCGGCACCAGTGCACCATAATACACTGAAGAGCCAAAGAAATTGGTACACCTGTCTAATATCGTGTAGCGGTCCCGCGAGCACGCAGAAGTGCCACAACATGACGTGGCATGGCCTGGTCTGATGACTGAAGAAGTGCTGGAGGGAACTGACACCATGAAGCCTGCAGGGCTGTCCATAAATCCGGAAGAATAAGAGTCGGTGGAGATCTCTTCTGAACAGCACGTTGCAAGGCATCCCAGATGTGCTCAATAACGTTCACATCTACGGAGTTTGGTGACCAGCGCAATCGTTTAAACTCAGAACAGTGTTCCTGGAGCCACTCTGTAGCAATTGCGGACATGTGGGGTGTCGCATTGTCCTGCTGGAATTGCCAAAGTCCGTCGGGATGCACAACGGACATGAATGGATGCAGGTGATCAGACAGGATGCTTACGTGTCACCTCTGAGTCGTATCTCGACGTGTCAGGAGTTACACTTCACTCCAACTGCACACGGCGGGCCGCTGTGGCCGAGCAGTTCTAGGCGCTTTAGTCCGGAACCGCGCTGCTGCTACGGTCGCAGGTTCGAATCCTGCCTCGAGCATCGGTGTGTGGGATGTCCTTAGGTTAGTTAGGTTTAATTAGTTATAAGTCTAGGGGACTGATGACCTCAGATGTTAAGTCCCGTAGTGCTTAGAGCCATTTGAACCATCTGAACTGCACACGTCCCACACCATTACAGAATCTACACCAGCTCACATGCAGGGTCAATCGATTCATGAGGCTCTCTCCATGCCCGTACACGTCCATCCGCTCGATACAATTTTAAGCGAGCGTCGTCCGATCAGGCAACATGTTTCCAGTCATCAATAATCTAATGTCGGTGTTGACGGGCCCAGGGGAGGCGTAAAGCTTTCTGTCGTACAATCATCAAGGGTACACGAGTGGGCTTTCGGCTCCGGATGCCCGTATGGATGATGTTTCGTTGAATGGTTCGCACGCTGACGTTTGTCGATGGCTCAGCATTGAAATCTGCAGCAATTTGCGGAAGGGTTGCACTTCTGTCACGATGAACGATTCTCTTCAGTCGTCGGTCTCGTTCTTGCAATTTCTTTTTCTGGCCGCAGCAATGTCGGAGATTTGAGTTTCATCGGATTCCTGATATTCACGGTGCATTCGTGAAACGGTCGTACGGGAAAGTCCCCATTCCATCGCTACCTCGGAGATGCTGTGTCCCATCGCTCGTGTGCCGACTATAACACCACGTTCAAACTCACTTAAACCTTGATAACCTGCCATTGTAGCAGCAGTAACAGATCCAACAACTACATCAGACACTTGTCTTATATAGGCGTATTCTACGTGTTTACATGTATTTCTATTTGAATACGCATGCCTGTACCGTTTCTTTGGCGCTTCAGTGTATGAACCGCAGGATGTGTGGCGCAGAAGTTTGGATAACGCAGTGCGAAGTGACACACCACATCTCAGTGGAGGACGTTAAACATACCTGCTTCCTTCTTCATAAGCCCCTTCTGTTCTTCTCGCTAGCTGCGCTAGCTCCAAAACTGGCTGAAAAATGTTAATTCTACCAATATTGTGGTCGACACCAGAGGTAGATTAAAAACACATAAATTACACTGGTGGTGTAAAGTTAGTTTGTTAAATTGTCCTAGTGCAGTAATCACACAGCACAGCCCAGTGGTTCAAAACGACTCACAGGTGGCAAAGATTTTAACGTATCAGTTTATCATATTACTGTCCTCATACACATTTAAGGAATTCGAAACAATTCAGTTACCGTTTAAAATTAATCAGTAAGTCCATCAACGCTGCCGTATTAACCGGTCATTGTTCATACAATAATCACTGTGTTCCTCTGGTAAGTTCCCACCCAGAATTAATTAGTAATTACTGTCACAGAAGTCATTAATTAAACCCACGACTGCTGGCTGGTGTGGCCGAGAGGTTCTAGACGCTTCAGTCTGGAACCGTGCAACCGCTTCTGTCACGGGTTCGGATCCTGCCTCAGGCTTAGACGTGTGTGATGTCCTTAGGTTAGTTAGGTTTAAGTAGTTCTAAGTTCTAGGGGACTGATGACCTCAGATGTTAAGTCCCATAGTGTTCAGACCCATTTGAAACCAAACCCACGACTGAAAAATACGAACTGTACGCAATATATGAGAATATTTCAGGATGTTAATTGCCGGACTACGGCACACTGCTCACGAGAAGCGACGAAGGAGTTGCTCAGTATACTCTCAGGGGCAGATTGCCTGACCTCAGGTGTACTAGGTCTATACATAGTTTCGCCTGTGGACAATGTGTTTTACATTAATCGTTACTGACGGCGGCCACCTTAAATCAAATATTTCGTAACTGCCAAATACTGAACTTTCTAATTAGTGATTTAATTAACAAATGCTGCATGTCGAATGGAACATAAAAATATATCAACAAAATTATAATCCCAATGTTCAGAATCGAACAGTAATTTTGACATAATTTATAACTGAAGTTACCATTCGTCTAAAGCCTTTATGTTAAGTAATACAGAAGAATAAGTAGTTTAAGACAATTTGAGATACCTAACGGAAACTTTGGAGATACGTGCTTTCAAATGATGGCGTTAATATGCCGAAATATGTTTCCTACCGATCACTAAATATGTAAGGTCGTACTGTATGAACTTTCCCAATTAATAATATTTCATAACTAACAAAGTTTTTGAGTCAACTAATTAGATCACTGTAACTGCTCCCCCCCCCCCCCCTAGTACGTCATGAGCAATGAAATTCAATGGGGCTAAGATTATTTATGAATCTGAAATTACTATGCACTCGCTGGGTACTAGGTACACATTATTATAGTTAAGAAAAAAAAATTAGAAAATCTTGGGAGACCGAAACACTTGAAAATGGTTCAAATGGCTCTGACCTGTGACCGTAGCAGTCGCGCGGTTCCGGACTGAAGCGCCTAGAACCGTTCGGCCACCGCGGCCGGCTCAGCCAACCTTCACTGACGAGTAATTATCAGTTTTCCATCTCGAAGAATTAACTTGAAGCCTTTATGTTGTAGAACATCATGTGAGTTTCTATCTCAGTGCTTTCTGTGTGTCCAGTGCCAAATTTCGCACCGTACGCTTTACGCTCAAACATTCTCAATGTGTCCAGTAAACAGGGATTTTTACCGCGTCTTATTCTTAATTTGCATTTGCTTTCTTCTTTGGTCAACACTGGTAGTGTTTATCAAGGTCACTGCCGTAAGCATTGGAAAAGTAAACTACTGTACAACTGAAAAACACATCAAAGTTAGAACAAATGCCGATGGTCACTTGATCGCAGTCCCATCGAGTTTCCGAAGTAACTGATAAATTATATCGAACTTCAACACAAATACCGTTTAGTGTTTTAGTGCGAATGAAGCATAATGCCAACATCCCAGAAGAGCCGGGTAACAAAATATTGTATCAGAGGAGGTGATCAGTTTCGGGGAAAAAGGGGGGGAGGGGCAAATGCTACGTGATACGCCTACCGAGGTGGCCGAGTGGTTCTAGGCGCTACAGTCTGGAACTGCGCTACGGTCGCAGGTTCGAATCCTGCCTCGGGCATGGATGTGTGTCATGTCCTTAGGCTAGTTAGGTTTAAGTAGTTCTAAGTTCTAGGGGACTGATGACCTCAGAAGATAAGTCCCATACTGCTCAGAGCCATTGGAACCTACGTGATACGAAAATCTGGCAAATTTCCCTATCCACAAAGAGGATTTTGAGACACCAGGACGTTTTGTCAAAACTCGGGATTGTCCTGGGAAGATCTACCCATAGCTGGTGACTGGCGGTGGTTGTTTCCTCCGCAAACGTCTTTGACACTTCGGCCGTGAGAAGCTGAGTGCCTCGCGCCCTAAAAGGGATTATCGCTTTCACCGGGGGGCCTTGCGCATCTTCCTCTCAACTGTCGGGCCGATGTGAGGAAGGGCTTGTGATTCTCGCTCCTCCCCACCCCCTCCCCCCACCGATCGTCGCCCCTCCCTACTGAAGCCACGTAGCGTATCCAGCTGTCGCACTCGCAGTGGCGATAGCAGCATTGTCGACGAGGCAGCCGCCTCCTATCCAACAGCTGATCAGGGTATTTACCGTCTGTTGTTACTAGAGTGGGCTCTTCCCAACAAGAAGTTTTGATGGGCTCTCGGTATCAGCTCGTGTTACGGCCGCTATGCGAAGATGTTCATACTTCCTGGGAAGTAGAAATATCTGCAAGCCTACAGGACGATTTGCGCTCGCTGAGGCTCGCCGTATATTAGAGCGTTTGCCCCCACTGCCCTCGACGCTAAATGCAGAAACCCGCCGTAAATGGCTTTTGTGACGGCCGTCCCCGGAAGGGTGGTTTTCGCGCTTCCCTGATGGCTTCTTCCTTTGTTGGGAGCTGCTTACAGGGTGGGGAGGGAGGACTACGTCATCAATCACGAGGCGTCGTTAAGCAGGCTCTGCGCCTCCCCAGCAGACGAGGCAGTCGCTGCCCATCACCCCACCACGCTGCTGTGGCGGCAGGGGGCGGGGGGGGGGGGGGGCAGCAACTGACAGCGGCGAAATCTCCCACTGTGCATGTAAATCCGGCTGAGGAAGATCCATCTTAACGACAATCCCGTGGTTATCTCACGACGACTCTTTGCCTTAGGGTGTATAATGCCAGGGTTGCTCACGGGACATACAACTAATGTGGTCAAAGAAATAAGACACAAAAATATGCAAGGATATCGAAATCGAATCACTACTTATTTTGTTGCTTAGAGTTTTTTTACTTTCATTTTTTAAATTATTTTCTCAGAAGTTTTCTGTGGTTTAATGGTTGTTGTTGTGGTCTTCAGTCCTGAGACTGTTTTGATGCAGCTCTCCATGCTACTCTGTCCTGTGCAACCTTCTTCATCTCCCAGTACTTACTGCAACCTACATCCTTCTGAATCTGGTTAGTGTATTCATCTGTAGGTCTCCCTCTACGGTTTTTACCCTGCACGCTGCCCTCCAATGCTAAATTTGTGATCCCTTGATGCCTCAGAACATGTCCTACCAACCGGTCCCTTCTTCTTGCCAAGTTGTGCCACAAACTCCTCTTCTCCCCAATTCTGTTCAATACCTCCTCATTAGTTATGTGATCATATCCCAGTATCCTTCCTCTACCTTCAAGTTGGGCTCTATTTTCAGCATGAGTTTCCTGTATGGCTACCAGGTCAATGTCGTTATCGTGTAAAATTCTCTGCAATACTTGACGTTTTGCTCTGCTTATGCCCTCAATGTTGAATGGCAGATTCGGATGCATGGTCCGAGATCCTTAGTCATTACAAATCCATGAAGATACTCACGACATCCAAGGAAACCGACTCCGGTCTAGGCATCCTCCACTAAAGACCGCTCCGGCACTGCACCAGACCAACTTTAAAATAAATGACCGATGGAAAGAGGAATGGGAGAGCAGAACAGCAGTAAACTGCCACGGTATGCCATGCATCTTTAGTAAACCAAAAGGATTTGATTGCCCTCGCAAAGTTTGGTCAACTCTTAATCGGATCAGAACCAACTGTGGGAGGTGCACCTACTCCTTACACAGATGGGGTAAACTTCCTACGGCCGCTTGCGACTGTGGCGCTGAGAGACAGACGGTCAAACACATCGTGCAGGAATGCCCATTAAGGGCATATGAGGGTGACCCACAGGATTTCCTAATGGCGACCCAAGAGGAAATCGACTGTATATTATCTAAGCTGGACGTTTGTTTGTGATTGCTCTTCTGTGAGTGTAATTGATGGTGTCCTTATATACAAACTGTTATTTATTGTTCTGTTTATACATATGTGATTTTTAAAAATGTGTTGTTTCTGTAATTTTTACTCATTTAATCTTCAGCATTCTTCTGTAGCACCACATCTCTAAAGCTTCTATTCTCTTCATGTCCAAACTACACTCCTGGAAATTGCAATAAGAACACCGTGAATTCATTGTCCCAGGAAGGGGAAACTTTATTGACACATTCCTGGAGTCAGATACATCACATGATCACACTGACAGAACCACAGGCACATAGACACAGGCAACAGAGCATGCACAATGTCGGCACTAGTACAGTGTATATCCACCTTTCGCAGCAATGCAGGCTGCTATTCTCCCATGGAGACGATCGTAGAGATGCTGGATGTAGTCCTGTGGAACGGCTTGCCATGCCATTTCCACCTGGCGCCTCAGTTGGACCAGCGTTCGTGCTGGACGTGCAGACCGCGTGAGACGACGCTTCATCCAGTCCCAAACATGCTCAATGGGGGACAGATCCGGAGATCTTGCTGGCCAGGGTAGTTGACTTACACCTTCTAGAGCACCTTGGGTGGCACGGGATACATGCGGACGTGCATTGTCCTGTTGGAACAGCAAGTTCCCTTGCCGGTCTAGGAATGGTAGAACGATGGATTCGATGACGGTTTGGATGTACCGTGCACTATTCAGTGTCCCCTCGACGATCACCAGTGGTGTACGGCCAGTGTAGGAGATCGCTCCCCACACCATGATGCCGGGTGTTGGCCCTGTGTGCCTCGGTCGTATGCAGTCCTGATTGTGGCGCTCACCTGCACGGCGCCAAACACGCATACGACCATCATTGGCACCAAGGCAGAAGCGACTCTCATCGCTGAAGACGACACGTCTCCATTCGTCCCTCCATTCACGCCTGTCGCGACACCACTGGAGGCGGGCTGCACGATGTTGGGGCGTGAGCGGAAGACGGCCTAACGGTGTGCGGGACCGTAACCCAGCTTCATGGAGACGGTTGCGAATGGTCCTCGCCGATACCCCAGGAGCAACAGTGTCCCTAATTTGCTGGGAAGTGGCGGTGCGGTCCCCTACGGCACTGCGTAGGATCCTACGGTCTTGGCGTGCATCCGTGCGTCGCTGCGGTCCGGTCCCAGGTCGACGGGCACGTGCACCTTCCGCCGACCACTGGCGACAACATCGATGTACTGTGGAGACCTCACGCCCCACGTGTTGAGCAGTTCGGCGGTACGTCCACCCGGCCTCCCGCATGCCCACTATACGCCCTCGCTCAAAGTCCGTCTATTGCACATACGGTTCACGTCCACGCTGTCGCGGCATGCTACCAGTGTTAAAGACTGCGATGGAGCTCCGTATGCCACGGCAAACTGGCTGACACTGACGGCGGCGGTGCACAAATGCTGCGCAGCTAGCGACATTCGACGGCCAACACCGCGGTTCCTGGTGTGTCCGCTGTGCCGTGCGTGTGATCATTGCTTGTACAGCCCTCTCGCAGTGTCCGGAGCAAGTATGGTGGATCTGACACACCGGTGTCAATGTGTTCTTTTTTACATTTCCAGGAGTGTATTTATCGTCCATGTTTCACTTCCATTCATGGCTACACTCCATACAAATACTTTCAGAAACGACTTCCAGACACTTCTACATCTACATCTACATCCAGACTCCGCAAGCCAGCTGACGGTGTGTGGCGGAGGGTACCTTGACTCTATCGGTTCTCCCTTCTATTCCAGTCTCGTATTGTTCGTGGAAAGAAGGATCGTCGGTATGCCTCTGTGTTGGCTCTAATCTCTCTGATTTTATCCTCATGGTCTCTTCGCGAGATATACGTAGGAGGGAGCAATATACTGCTTGACTCTTCGGTGAAGGTATGTTCTCGAAACTTTGACAAAAGCCCGTACCGAGCTACTGAGCGTCTTTCCTGCAGAGTCTTCCACTGGAGTTTATCTATCATTTCCGTAACGCTTTCGCGATTACTAAATGATCCTGTAACGAAGCGCTCTGCTCTCCGTTGGATCTTCTCTATATCTTCTATCAACCCTATCTGGTACGGATCCCACACTGCTGAGCAGTATTCAAGCAGTGGGCGAACAAGCGTACTGTAACCTACTTCCTTTGTTTTCGGATTGCATTTCCTTACGATTCTTCCAATGAATCTCAGTCTGGCATCTGCTTTACCGACGATCAACGTTATATGATCATTCCATTTTAAATCACTCCTAATGCGTACTCCCAGATAATTTATGGTATTAACTGCTTCCAGTTGCTGACCTGCTATTTTGTAGCTAAATGATAAAGGATCAATCTTTCTGTGTATTCTCAGCACATTACACTTGTCTACATTGAGATTCAATCGCCATTCCCTGCACCATGCGTCAATTAGCTGCAGATCCTCCTGCATTTCAGTACAATTTTCGATTGTTACAACCTCTCGATACACCACAGCATCATCCGCAAAAAGCGTCAGTGAACTTCCGATGTCATCCACCAGGTCATTTATGTATATTGTGAATAGCAACGGTCCTACGACACTCCCCTGTGGCACACCTGAAATCACTCTTACTTCAGAAGACTTCTCTCCATTGAGAATGACATGCTGCGTTCTGTTATCTAGGAACTCTTCAATCCAATCACACAATTGGTCTGATGGTCGATATGCTCTTACTTTGTTCATTAAACGACTGTGGGGAACTGTATCGAACGCCTTGCGGAAGTCAAGAAACACGGCATCCACCTGTTAACCCGTGTCTATGGCCCTCTGAGTCTCGTGGACGAATAGCGCGAGCTGGGTTTCACACGACCGTCTTTTTCGAAACCCATGCTGATTCCTACAGAGTAGATTTCTAGTCTCCAGAAAAGTCATACTCGAACACAATACGTGTTCCAAAATTCTACAACTGATCGACGTTAGAGATATAGGTCTATAGTTCTGCACATCTGTTCGACGTCCCTTCTTGAAATCGGGGATGACCTGTGCCCTTTTCCAATCCTTTGGAACGCTACGCTCTTCTAGGGACTTAAATCTGTACTCGATGTTAACAAATTTCTCTTCTTCAGAAACGCTTTCCTTGCCACTGCCAGTCTACAATTTCGCTCCGTGACACCGGCGACGTTACAACTCGGCCGCACCACATGTAGAAGGCGCATTGCGTTACGCGCAGCGTGTCTGGTATCTGCCCCTGAGACTTCGAAGTAGCACCCAAACTAAAAGTGATAGGAATGTAATTTAAATTGATGCATACACAGCTGGTGTTACTGATTCTAGTGTGTGATAGAAACAACTATTGTTCCATTTAAAAAAATTGTACCTATTTTGCAGTAACTCTTTGGATAATAACACAATAAACTATGTTCATAGCTCTGCAGACAGTGTAACGTTTTTTTATAGTGACCTACCGCAATAAATATTTCCGTCGCCTATTACTTCGTAACTTAGAGGCAAACACATTTAGTGAAACACCCTGTAGATATTTTTCGTAGCAAAATATGAACATTCATGGCCGGAATTGTCACAGTTAGTAAAATATTCCTGGCTATAATGCTGCGGTCGAAGGGATTTCACTTTGAAACCCGGCGTTTCGTCCCTGTCTGCGGAGGACATTTTCAAGGGGGATCGTAGCTTTGTTGAACGTCAGATTCACACCCTGGATCGCTCAATAGCGACCAGATGTTGTGCCTGGACTATATCGTAAGGGAGACCATCACCACGGTGCACCGTAACTTATCGATGATCGGCCCTCACTGTCTTTTCCCGTTGCTGCAAGTGCCACGCGATGTAGAGCCAGCTCCATAAGGCGCCGTAGTCACGCTGGGGTCACGCCGTGAGACGTCCAGCTCTCCGTGCAGACTGGGAGACCTCTCACAACATGCTCCAACACTTTCATTCATTTCCACCGTGTTCATCATATGCTATATTACATAATCTGTCTCGTCATACAGTCCTTCTCCCCACACACCATTCGCAAATGGAACGGGAATTGAGTAAAGTGACACCTATGCGCGTGGAAATCTGTGCCACTCATTTTACTAGGGATATGGACATATACACTATCTGATCAAACGTATAGGGGCAAACTGTGCTTTCATTGAGGTACCTGAATGGCAGCCCATTCTTCCTCAAGAGCCGAAACCAGAAAAGGTGGTGAAGTTGGACGGTCGGATATGACGCGAAGTGGACGCTCCAGTTCATCCCAGAGGTGGTCCGTTGGGTTCAGAGTGGGACTGCAGCCAGGCCAGTCCATTTCAGCCCCACAGATGCTGCATTATGACAGTGAGCAACGTCATGCTGATATAAACGGTCATCGTCTGTCAACTATTCCTCTACTTTACACAGCACACAATAGTGTAAAATCTGTTCGTATCTTTCCTCAGTTACCGTATTCTTAAACGCAATAAATGGGACGACACCGTAATGACGAATAGCACCCCGCTTCCGTAACACGACCTCTTCCGTATTTCATTCTTTGACCTGCATAGTCCCGAGTTCCCGGGTTCGATTCCCGGTGGGGTCGGGGATTTTCTCTGCCTCGAGATGACTGGGTGTTGTGTGAAGTCCTTAGGTTAGTTAGGTTTAAGTGGTTCTAAGTTCTAGGGGACTGATGACCATAGATGTTAAGTCCCATAGTGCACAGAGCCATTTTGAAGCTGCATAGTGTGGCAGGTAACTTTCTCTACCACTGACTGAAGGAATGCGTGAGTTATCAATAACTGCTCGAGCATTGTACCCTATTCTGTATAACTCTCTACGCGTTGTGCTATTTAAATTGCCGGTATTATTTTAGAACTCACAAGCGATTCCTTCTGTTGGTTTCATGTGATTTCATACACTACTGGCCATTAAAATTTCTACACCAAAAACAAATGCAGATGATAAACGGGTATTCATTGTACAAATATATTATACTAGATCTGACATGTGATTACGTTTTCACGCAATTTCGGTACATAGATCCTGAGAAATCAGTACCCAGAACAACCACCTCTGGCCATAATAACGGCTTTGATACGCCTGGGCATTGAGTCAAACAGAGCTTGGATGGCGTGTACAGGTACAGCTGCCCATGACCTTCAACACGATACCACAGTTCATCAAGAGTAGTGACTGGCGTATCGTGACGAGTCAGTTGCTCGGCCACCATTGACCAGACGTTTTCAGTTGGTGAGAGATCTGGAGAATGTGCTGGCCAGGGCGGCAGTCGAACATTTTCTGTATCCAGAAATGCCAGTACAGGACCTGCAAATGCGGTCGTGCATTATCCTGCTGAAATGAAGGGTTTCGCAGGGATCGAATGAGGGGGAGAGCCACAGGTCGTAACACATCTGAAATGTAACGTCCACTGTTCAAAGTGCCGTCAGCGCGAACAAGAGGTGACCGACATGTGTGACCAATGGCACCCCATACCATCACGCCGGGTGATAAGCCAATATGGCGATGACGAATACATGCTTCCAATGTGCGTTCACCGCGATGTCCTCAAATACGAATGCGACCATCGTGATGCTGTAAAGAGAGCCTGGATTCATCCGAAAAAATGACGTTTTGCCATTCGTGCACCCAGGTTCGTCGTTGAGTACACCATCGCAGGCGCTCCTGTCTGTGATGCAGCGTCAAGAGTAACCTCTGCCATGGTCTCCGAGCTGATAGTGCATGCTGCTGCAAACGTCATCGAACTCTTCGTGCAGATGGTTGTTGTCTTGCAAACGTCCCCATCTGTTGACTCAGGGCTCGAGACGTGGCTGCACGATCCGTTACACCCATGTGGATAAGATGGCTGTCATCTCGACTGCTAGTGATACGAGGCCGTTGGGATCCAGCACGGCGTTCCGTATTACCCTGCTGAACCCACCGATTCCATATTCTGCTAACAGTCATTGGATCTCGACCAACGCGAGCAGCAATGTCGCGATACGATAAACTGCAATCGCGATTGGCTATAATCCGACCTTTATCAAAGTCGGAAACGTGATTTGTCCTCCTTACACGAGGCATCACAACAACGTTTCACCAGGCAACGCCCGTCGACTGCTGTGTATGTATGAGAAATCGGTTGGATACTTTCCTCATGTCAGCACGTTGTAGCTGTCGCCACCGGCGTCAACCTTGTGTGAATGCTCTGAAAAGCTAATCATTTGCTTATACAGCGTCTTCTTCCTGTCGGTTAAATTTCGCGTCATCTTCGTGGTGCCGCAATTTTAATGGCCATTAGTGTACAACCACTCTACTATGTTCGAAGGTCCGTGCTAGTAAACTCAAAGACAAAGCAACGACACACGATGAAGGAATTATCCACATGGGTCGGGGATCGGGAGATGTGACGTACTTGCACAGGCAAGCAAACGATTGCAGTTTCAGCATAATTCGATAATTTGTTAAAGAGAAAGAGCTTCACAAACTGAGGAAGTCTGTAAGGCATTGATCCACCTCCAGCCCTTATGCAAGCACTTGTTCGATGTGCTATTGACCGAAAGAGTTGTTGAATGTCCCCCTGAAGGATATCACACCAAGTTCTGAACAATTGGCGCGTTTGATCGTCAGCATCCCGAACTTGTTGAATCTGTCATACTCCGAACATTCTCAATTGGGGAGAGACCTCATGACATTGCTGGCCAATGTAGGGTTAGGCAAGTACCGAGATAAACAGTAGCAGCTCTCGGCGTGTTCTGACGGGCATTATCTTGCTGAAATGTAATCAGAGGATGACTTGCCATGAAGGGCAACATGGTAGTGTAGAATGGCGTCGACGCACCGCTGTGCTGTAAGGATACCATGGTTTACAACAAAAGGTGTCCTGCTATTGAAATAAAATGGCACACTTGACCGTCACTGCAGGATGTTAGCTGGGCGACGGTCGGGTAGGTACACCACTGCTGTGCGCGGCGTCTGCAGACACGTCTTCGCTGGTCATCACTGAAGACAGTTCCACTCCAGTCAATGTTGTTCCAGGCCAGAGACGTGTTTGGAGTCGCCCCGGACACGATACCAACCTGACTGTCGTCCGCCATACGCCCCTGCAACCAGGAATGATGATCTGGGATGCCGATTTCTTTCATAGCAGGACCCATCTGGTTGTCATGCGCGGGACCCTTACTGTACTGCGGTACGTCGCCGGTATTCTACGCCCCGTTTTTTTTTTTTTTCCTTCTTCGTGGTCAGCCTCCTGGGCTTACGTTCAGGACGATAATGTCCACCCCCACCGGGCGAGAGTTTCTACTGCCTGTCTTCGTGCTCGCCAAACCCTACTTTGGACAGCAAGGACGCCGGATCTCTCCTCAACTGAGAACGTTTGGAGCATTGCGGCTAGCGTCCGCCAACCAGCTCGGGATTTTGACGATATAGAGAGCCAGAATTTGATACGGTATCCCTCAGGGGGCATCCAACAACGGTATGAATCGGTGCCAATCCGAATAACTGCTCGCATAAGAGGTAGAGTCCGCAGCTCGTTGTCTCGCGGTAACGTTCTCGCTTCCCCAGCACGGGGTCCCAGGTTCGATTCCCGGCGGGGTCATGGATTTTCACCTGCCTCGAGATGACTGGGTGTTGTTGTGTCGTCTTCATCATCACCACTCATCCCCATTACGGTCGGAGGAAGGCAATGGCAAACCACCTCCACTAGGACCCTGCCTAGTACGGCGGTGCGGGTCTCCCGCATCGTCCTCTACGCCCTGTTGCGGAGTACGGAACTTCATCATTCATCTAAGAGCCTGAGGTGCACCAAAACGTTACTGGTTTGCTCAATTTGTGAAGCTCTTTCTCTTGGATAAATCATCCAGTTTTTCTAAAATAGTAATAATTTGTTTCTCTATACATGTATATCACATCTACCGATGTCTGCCCCAGGTAGAATGTCAATCCTAAGGGTTCGAATCCCGGCTGGGTCTGAGATTTTCTCCGCTCAGGGACTGGGTGTTGTGCTGTCCTAATCATCATCTTTTCATCCCCACCGACGCGCAAGTCGTCGAAGTGGCGCCATATCGAAAGACTTGCACCCGGCGAATGGCCTGCCCGACGGGAGGCCCTAGTCACACGACATTTACTTTTACATCTGCCGAGTTCCGCCTCATCCGGATAATTCCTTCGTGGTGCGTTGATTTTTGTCTTCGAATATACATGCTCCTGATTCAGCCGTCGTTGTTCCTCGCATTAGCACTTAACAGTCACATCACCAACAACCGACTTAGAAGGGTTGAAATGTCCCTGATGGATGTGTTATTCACGTGACGTCCAACGCCTAGTCCACCATCGACGTCAGTGAGCTCTCCTGGACGACCCATCCTACTCTTACGCAACAACACAGTACTCCCTGCCTCTTTATGCGGCCCCGCCGCTCGTGACCTCTAGTTGTCAGTTCTTCATTACGTACAGGTGTCCGGATACATTTGATCAGATGGTGTACAGTGCCATGTAGCTGTCAGCTGGCAGTGCTCACAAGAGCAGGTGTTTGATCGTCTGCTGGTTAGCAGTAGGTCTCCGCCGGCGATCCTGGGCCTCGCTGTCATTTTATTACACTCCGCCGCAGAGGGGCGATTTTTCGGTCTGCAGCGCAGCTGCGCTCCCGAAAGCGAGGTCGCCCTGAGGCCTTGTTGTAATTAACTGCGTGCATCGCAGGGGGGACGCGCCGCCTCGCGTTGCGGTAGCTGCGCGGTACCTGACAACCAACTACTGACGGCGTCTGGGGAAGCGGGAAACACTGTGGCGGAAATGAAACGGGCAGAGACAAATATATGTTCGAGGGCTAGCAGTTTATTAGACTGGCGCGTTCTTAGAACTCTCGTTCACTACTTCAATATTTATCTCTAAGACAATTTACACTCTTGGAAATGGAAAAAAGAACACATTGACACCGGTGTGTCAGACCCACCATACTTGCTCCGGACACTGCGAGAGGGCTGTACAAGCAATGATCACACGCACGGCACAGCGGACACACCAGGAACCGCGGTGTTGGCCGTCGAATGGCGCTAGCTGCGCAGCATTTGTGCACCGCCGCCGTCAGTGTCAGCCAGTTTGCCGTGGCATACGGAGCTCCATCGCAGTCTTTAACACTGGTAGCATGCCGCGACAGCGTGGACGTGAACCGTATGTGCAGTTGACGGACTTTGAGCGAGGGCGTATAGTGGGCATGCGGGAGGCCGGGTGGACGTACCGCCGAATTGCTCAACACGTGGGGCGTGAGATCTCCACAGTACATCGATGTTGTCGCCAGTGGTCGGCGGAAGGTGCACGTGCCCGTCGACTTGGGACCGGACCGCAGCGACGCACGGATGCACGCCAAGACCGTAGGATCCTACGCAGTGCCGTAGGGGACCGCACCGCCACTTCCCAGCAAATTAGGGACACTGTTGCTCCTGGGGTATCGGCGAGGACCATTCGCAACCGTCTCCATGAAGCTGGGCTACGGTCCCGCACACCGTTAGGCCGTCTTCCGCTCACGCCCCAACATCGTGCAGCCCGCCTCCAGTGGTGTCGCGACAGGCGTGAATGGAGGGACGAATGGAGACGTGTCGTCTTCAGCGATGAGAGTCGCTTCTGCCTTGGTGCCAATGATGGTCGTATGCGTGTTTGGCGCCGTGCAGGTGAGCGCCACAATCAGGACTGCATACGACCGAGGCACACAGGGCCAACACCCGGCATCATGGTATGGGGAGCGATCTCCTACACTGGCCGTACACCACTGGTGATCGTCGAGGGGACACTGAATAGTGCACGGTACATCCAAACCGTCATCGAACCCATCGTTCTACCATTCCTAGACCGGCAAGGGAACTTGCTGTTCCAACAGGACAATGCACGTCCGCATGTATCCCGTGCCACCCAACGTGCTCTAGAAGGTGTAAGTCAACTACCCTGGCCAGCAAGATCTCCAGATCTGTCCCCCATTGAGCATGTTTGGGACTGGATGAAGCGTCGTCTCACGCAGTCTGCACGTCCAGCACGAACGCTGGTCCAACTGAGGCGCCAGGTGGAAATGGCATGGCAAGCTGTTCCACAGGACTACATCCAGCATCTCTACGATCGTCTCCATGGGAGAATAGCAGCCTGCATTGCTGCGAAAGGTGGATATACACTGTACTAGTGCCGACATTGTGCATGCTCTGTTGCCTGTGTCTATGTGCCTGTGGTTCTGTCAGTGTGATCATGTGATGTATCTGACCCCAGGAATGTGTCAATAAAGTTTCCCCTTCCTGGGACAATGAATTCACGGTGTTCTTATTTCAATTTCCAGGAGTGTATTTACTGAATAGTGATAAAAAACCTGACGAAAGTCACTCTGGATTCCGTAAAATGTGGGAATACGCAGACAATACTGACCCTGTAACTTATCTTTGAAGATACACTGAAGAAAGACGAACCAACGACTGTCGCATTATCAGATCTAGATAACACTTTGGGCAATATTGAATACAATGCGCTCTTTTAAATTCCGAAGTTAGTGGGAATAAAAAGCAGGTTGAGTTAAGTATTTCACAACTTCTACAGAAACCAGACAGCAATTACGCCGAAGAGCCAAAGAAACTCGTACGCCTGCCTAACATCGTGTAGGGCCCCCGCGAGCACGCAGAAGTGCCGCAACACGACGAGGCAGGGACTCGGCTAATCTCTGACGTAGTGCTGGAGGGAATTGACACAATGAATCCTGCAGGGCTGTCCATAAGTACATAAGGGTGGAGATCTCTTCTGAACAGCACGTTCGAAGGCATCCCAGATGTACTGAATAATGTTCATGTCTGAGGCGTTTGGTGGTCAGCGGAAATGTTTAAACAGAAGACTGTTCCTGTGGCCACTCTGTAGCAATTCTGGACGTGTGGGGTGTCACATTATCCTGCTGCAATTGCCCAAGTCCGCCGGAATGCACAATGGGCGTGACTAGATGCAGGTGATGAGACAGGATGCCCACGTCGTGTCACCTGTCAGAGTCGTGTCTAGGCGTATTCAGGGGTCCCATATCATTCCAACTGCACACGCCCCACACCATTACAGAACCTCCACCAGCTTGAACACTAACCTGCTGACACGCAGGTTACATGGATTTATAAGATTGTCTCCATACCCTTACACGTCCATCCGCTCGATACAATTTGAAACGAGACTCGTCTGATCAGGCAAATGTTTCCAGTCATCAACAGTCCAATGATGGGCCTAGGCGAGGCGTAAAGCTTTGAGCCGTGCCGTCATCTAGGATACACAAGTGATCCATCGTCTCCGAAAGCCCATATCGATAATGTTTCGTTGAATGGTTGGCACGCTGACAGTTGTTGATGGCTCACCATTGAAGTCTGCAGCAATTCGCGGACGGGTTGCGCTTCTGTCACGTTGAACGATTCTTTTCAGTCGTCGTTGGTCCCGTTCTTGCAGCATCTTTTTCCGGCCGCAGCGATGTCGCAGATTTGATGTCTTACCGGATTCCTGATATTCATGGTACACTTGTGAAATGGTCGTACGGGAAAATCCCCACTTCGTCGCTACCTCGAGGATGCAGTGTCCCATCGCTTGTGCGCTGACTATAACACCACGTTCAAACTCACTTAAATCTTGATAGCTGTCATTGGAGCAGCGATAACCGATCTAACAACTGAACTAGACACTTATTGTCTTATATGGGCGCTGCCGACCGCAGCGCCGTATTCTACCCGTCCACTTTTCATGTCCCTGCATTTGAGTACGCATGGCTATACCAGTTTCTTTAGCGCGACAGTGTACAACAGTGGAAGGACACGGAAGAGAAGCGCTGATGGGGAACCTGTGGAACGAGGTTGTATGTGATCTGCAATGTTTTTCAATCTGTAAATTGATCCATTTGTGAAGAATACAAAGATAAATTTGGAAATGGAATTAAATTTCAGGGAGAAGAAATTAAATCTTGCAATGCAGTTTTAAGAAGAAAACATGTCGGTGTACAATGTTGGCTGATGTTGACATACTGCTCTATACACGGGTTTGATGGTGGATTTTGTCAGTGCGTGTACAGGTACGCCAAGGCGATTAATCCGGGAATGACAGAGGAGAAGTGCAGGTCATCAGACGATTTAAGTTATGTTCTGTATATTTATGTAAACTACCATTACGGGCACGCCGTACAACAATTTCTGCCGTTTGTAGTTTTCCGGTAGCTGTCGGAAGAGGGAATTGCCAGACTAGAAGATGAGATGCAAACTGTGGCTGTTGATTCGAGGCAGAACTGACGTCACACCCATTTGCATGACGCGCACAGCGACTTCCCGCTGTATCCGGAGCGCCTAGTCCCGCACTGCCATTCCATCCCTAAGCTGATTGCAACGCTGAGGAGTAAGTAGAGGTACATCCTGCACTAAAGAGCCCTCCATCAGCGTCTCAGTTTGCGGATGGAACTTCTTAGAGTCACCAGCAGCGTCTCCTTCAACCAAAGGTACTGGTTAAAGTAGTACACTGATGTAAATACCGAACACGTTGCTGTGAAAAACATTCAAATGGCTCTGAGCACTATCGGACTTAACTGCTGAGGTCATCAGTCCCCTAGAACTTAGAACTACTTAAACCTAACTAACCTGAAGACATCACACACATCCATGCCCGAGGCAGGATTCGAACCTGCGACCGTAGCGGTCGCGCAGTTCCAGACTGTAGCGCCTAGAACCGCTCGGCCACTCCGGCCGGTGAAAAACATTGTTTAAATTAATGAACTGGTCAGTTTACGAGAAACCGAAGGAATGCATTAGAGAATACTGCAAAATTAATTTAGTTCATAGATTTGGGGGAGGGGGGAGGGGGAAGAGGCATTATGGCGCAAGAGATCAGATCGCTAGGCCTAATTTTAAGCGGGCCACAATTTTCAAACAAGGAGATAGCCAACGTTTCAGTGCAGTGCACAAGGCCTGTCTATATCGATGTGTGTCTTCTGGGCCTCTCCAGCCTCCGCGTGTACCGAGTCCACTATGAGTTTCGCTGATCCCAAATCACTTTAATATGGATACAGACAGTTTGATCTCCTGGATGAAAGGCTGTGATGCATATGAAACAGTGAGGTACAATCCAGAGGTATTCGATACGTCAGGATATGCGGCATAATTCTTATGAAATAATACCACAAAAGAAGAAGGTTGTCAGTCTGATGATGCACGAGGCAAGTTTGTAGGACACTGGTCGAAAATGTACACATACTACAGACCTGCCACTAGAGACGTTCTAAGGACGTGCATCGAGCAATCTCGAAGGCTCTCACGGCAGAGGATTACAAGAGGTTTGCGCTCGAGAGCATTGGCGCTACTCCGACTATGGTGCGCCAAGCTGTTTTTCGATCACGAGGCGATGAGGTACCTACAATGCTGCAGCTGAAAGTAGGGTTGTCGCAACACAACAAATAGTTCGCATGTGGAAAAAATGGTTCAAATGGCTCTGAGCACTATGGGACTTAACATCTATGGTCATCAGTCCCCTAGAACTTAAAACTACTTAAACCTAACTAACCTAAGGACATCACACACATCCATGCCCGGGGCAGGATTCGAACCTGCGACCGTAGCAGTCGCGCGGTTCCGGACTGAGCGCCTAGAACCGCTAGACCACCACGGCCGGCTTCCCATGTGGACTGGCACCCTCTCATACTCACACTATTCAATTGAGAGTAACATTTTGTGTATCTGTGTATTTATTTTTTTGTAGATAGTGATTGTGTGTTTGGAATAGCTGGTTGAACCGCTTGTAATAGTTTGTGTGTGTGTGTGTGTGTGTGTGTGTGTGTGTGTGTGTGTGTGTGTGTGTGTGTGTGTGAGTATTTGTGATTGTGTGTACACTAATTGTGCATGCAAATTATGCACACTATATGTGTGTGCTCCGCCCCTCCCGTGTACGATGGACCTTGCCGTTGGTGGGGAGGCTTGCGTGCCTCAACGATACAGATAGCCGTACCGTAGGTGCAGCCACAACGGAAGAGTATCTGTTGAGAGGCCAGACAAACGTGTGTTTCCTGAAGAAGGGCAGCAGCCTTTTCAGTAGTTGCAGGCGCAACAGTCTGGTTGATTGACTGATCTGGCCTTGTAACAATAACCAAAACGGCCTTGCTGTGCTGGTACTGCGAAATGCTGAAAGCAAGGGGAAACTACAACCGTAATTTTTCCCGAGGGCATGCAGCTTTACTGTATGATTAAGTGATGATGGCGTCGTCTTGGGTAAAATATTCCGGAGGTAGAATAGTCCCCCATTCGGATCTCCGGGCGGGGACTACTCAGGAGGACGTCGTTATCAGTAGAAAGAAAACTGGCGTCCTACGGATCGGAGCGTGGAATGTCAGATCCCTTAATCGGGCAGGCAGGTTAGAAAATTTAAAAAGGGAAATGGATAGGTTAAAGTTAGATATAGTGGGAATTAGTGAAGTTCGGTGGCAGGAGGAACAAGACTTCTGGTCAGGCGAATACAGGGTTATAAATACAAAGTCAAATAGGGGTAATGCAGGAGTAGGTTTAATAATGAATAAAAAAATAGGAATGCTGGTAAGCTACTACAAACAGCATAGTGAACGCATTATTGTCGCCAAGATAGACACGAAGCCCACGCCTACTACAGTAGTACAAGTTTATATGCCAACTAGTTCTGCAAATGATGAAGAAATTGATGAAATGTATGATGAGATAAAAGAAATTATTCAGATAGTGAAGGGAGACGAAAATTTAATAGTCATGGCGACTGGAATTCGACAGTAGGAAAAGGAAGAGAAGGAAACATAGTAGGTGAATATGGATTGGGGCTAAGAAATGAAAGAGGAAGCCGCCTGGTATAGTTTTGCACAGAGCATAACTTAATCATAGCTAACACTTGGTTCAAGAATCATGAAAGAAGGTTGTATACATGGAAGAACCCTGGAGATACTAAAAGGTTTCAGATAGATTATATAATGGTAAGACAGAGGTTTAGGAACCAGGTTTTAAATTGTAAGACATTTCCAGGGGCAGATGTGGACTCTGACCACAATCTATTGGTTATGAACTGTAGATTAAAACTGAAGAAACTGCAAAAAGGTGGGAATTTAAGGAGATGGGACCTGGATAAACTGAAAGAACCAGAGGTTGTACAGAGTTTCAGGGAGAGCATAAGGGAACAATTGACAGTAATGGGGGAAAGAAATACAGTAGAAGAAGAATGGTTAGCTTTGAGGAATGAAATAGTGAAGGCTGCAGAGAATCAAGTAGATAAAAAGACGAGGGCTAGTAGAAATCCTTGGGTAACAGAAGAGATACTGAATGTAATTGATGAAAGGAGAAAATACAAAAATGCAGTAAATGAAGCAGGCAAAAAGGAATACAAACGTCTCAAAAATGATATCGACAGGAAGTGAAAAATGGCTAAGCAGGGATGGCTAGAGGACAAATGTAAGGATGTAGAGGCATATCTCATTAGGGCTAAGACAGATACTGCCTACAGGAAAAATTAAAGAGACCTTTGGAGAAAAGAAAACCACTTGCATAAATATCAAGAACTCAGATGGAAACCCAGTTCTAAGCAAAGAAGGGAAAGCAGAAAGGTGGAAGGAGTATATAGAGGACAATATCATGGAAATGGAAGAGGATGTAGATGAAGACGAAATGGCAGATATGATACTGCGTGAAGAGTTTGACAGAGCACTTAAAGACCTAAGTCGAAAGAAGGCCCCGGGAGTAGACAACATTCCATTAGAACTACTGACAGCCTTGGGAGAGCCAGTCCTGACAAAACGCTACCATCTGGTGAGCAAGATGTATGATACAGGCGAAATTCCCTCAGACTTCAAGAAGAATATAATAATTCCAATCCCAAAGAAAGCAGGTGTTGACAGATGTGAAAATTACCGAACTATCAGTTTAATAAGTCACAGATGCAAAATACTAACGCGAATTCTTTATAGACGACTGGAAAAACTGGTAGAAGCCGACCTCGGGGAAGATCAGTTTGGATTCTGTAAAAATGTTGGAACACGTGAGGCAATACTGACCCTTCGAGTTATCTTAGAAGAAAGATTAAGGAAAGGCAAACCTACGTTTCTACTATTTGTAGACTTGGAGAAAGCTTTTGACAATGTTGACTGGAATACTCTCTTTCAAATTCTGAAGGTGGCAGGGGTAAAATACAGGGAGCGAAAGGCTATTTACAGTTTGTACAGAAACTAGACGGCAGTTATTAGAGTCGAGGGACATGAAAGGGAAGCAGTGGTTGGGAAGGGAGTGAGACAGGGTTGTAGCCTCTCCCCGATGTTATTCAATCTGTATATTGAGCAAGCAGTAAAGGAAACAAAAGAATAATTCGGAGTAGGTATTAAAATCCATGGAGAAGAAATAAAAACTTTGAAGTTCGCCGATGACATTGTAATTTTGTCAGAAACAGCAAAGGACTTCGAAGAGCAGCTGAACGGAACGGACATTGTCTTGAAAGGAGGGTATAAGATGAACATCAATAAAAGCAAAACGAGGATACTGGAATGTAGTCGAATTAAGTCGGGTGATGCTGAGGGAATTAGATTAGGAAATGAGACACTTAAAGTAGTAAAGGAGTTTTGCTATTTGGGGAGCAAAATAACTGATGATGGTCGAAGTGGAGAGGATATAAAATGTAGACTGGCAATGGCAAGGAATGCGTTTCTGAAGAAGAGAAATTTGTTAACATCGAGTATTGATTTAAGTGTTACGAAGTCGTTTCTGAAAGTATTTGTATGGAGTGTAGCCATGTATGGAAGTGAAACATGGACGATAAATAGTTCGGACAAGAAGAGAATAGAAGCTTTCGAAATGTGGTGCTACAGAAGAATGCTGAAGATTAAATGGGTAGATCACATAACTAATGAGGAGGTGTTGAATAGGATTGGGGAGAAGAGAAGTTTGTGGCACAACTTGACTAGAAGAAGAGATCGGTTGGTAGGACATGTTCTGAGGCATCAAGGGATCACCAATTTAATATTGGAGGGCAGCGTGGAAGGTAAAAATCGTAGAGGGAGACCAAGAGATGAGTACACTAAGCAGATTCAGAAGGATGTAAGCTGCAGTAGGTCCTGGGAGATGAAGAAGCTTGCAGAGGATAGAGTAGCATGGAGAGCTGCATCAAGCCAGTCTCAGGACTGAAGACCACAACAACAGCAACATGTGTGTGTGCGTATGTTGCATATATTTATGTTATGTGTGTGTGATTTTTTCTTCGTCCGTCGCTGCTAGTCCCCATTTCTATATACTGGATACAGAAAAATGTGAAACGTGTGTATAGAATGATTAGTGATTAACTTGTAAATGCCGTATATGGAATGAAAAAAAATACGCAGTACAAACAAAAAGGGAAACGTGGTATGCAAGCTGTTCTTCCCTCTACCATTTGCCGTATGTCTCGCAGTGTTATATATATATATATATATATATATATATATATATATATATATATATATATATAAAGAATCAGAAAAAATTGTAAAAGAATGGGTTCATAAATAAACCAATGTAGATATGTCATAAGAAAAAGAGCTTCTTTGCAATTTATTGTAAACAGGTCATAAAAATAAGTATTTTACAAAACTTCTGTACACAAAAGAAAGAACTGTTAGTAAATAACAAACAAATAATCTAAATAATTTTTTTGCGTAAAAATTGTTCTTAATAAATCGAACTGTTAATAAATAAAAAGAAATTATTCTCAAGAGCTATTTTGCGAATAAAATGTTATGAATAAACCGTAATTGATTTTTTTAAATCATTCTTGCTATTATCCGCCCCTTAGATGAGTTGTCAGCGCGTCTGACTGCCAAGCAGCGGACCAGAGTTCGATTCCCGCCCGAGTCGAAGACTTTCTCCGCTCTGGGACTGGGTGTTGTGTTGCCCTCGTCATTATTTCATCGTCATCGACGAGCAAGTCGACTGAATAGACTTGGAACTCGGCTGCCGAAATTCCCAAAGGTGGGGACTCTTGGCCGTTAATGCCGTAACGATCACTACATTGTTTTTATTTGCAAAGCCTATTACTATTGAACTGTGGAGAGAAAATTATTGTTAATAATAATTTGTGTATAACAAAGCTGACTCTGTGCCTATGATGCACAGCACAAGATCGACGCCATCCACGCAATTGCTCTTGTTGTAATGGACTAGGAGGGGGGAAGGGAAGCTTAATTCTTATTGGTCCAAGGGGGGGGGGGGAGGAGGAGAGTCGATTTCCCACCATTTAAATGGGCTCCCAATGGCTGAGATAGATAGGTGTTTCCCGCCAATTCTGCATCATACACGTGCCCAACAATCATGTGTCCAGTATTAAGTAATGGCTGTGCCACACACAATTACCTTATGTGCTTGGGTTGAACGGTGTTGGTCTGGGGGTAGGTGAGTGGGAGGTGAGATGCCCAGTTGCCTCAGTATGTAACCTGATACCCTAGAAGTCCTTATCTCATCGGTGTAACCTGATACTCAAGGTCATACACACTGGATAACTACCACTTCTCAGTTACAGTCTTATCACCGAAAATGAGGCATCGCCTCATGTTTACCTTAGCCATCTCAAAATATAACAAACTGATACCCTAAAAGATAGTCATCAAACCAGAGTGCCTCTGTGGTGTTGAAACACTTAGTTTAAATAGAAAGAGGGACATCCAAGAAATAGAAATTAGAAAGCCAAAAAACTAATCAGAAAAATTTTAGGTCCAAATTATACTGAAAAAGAATCATACACGCCATGAGAAAATAAAGAAAATTGAATAGTACACCATCATTTATTCGGATATGAAAAAAAAAACGCATGCTAAAATTCTATGGGCAAATAAAATATGGAACCAAGCACAATAACTAGACAGGTTGTGGAATTCCACGGAACACGCAGTAAAGCTTAAACTGAAACGGGAAAATGAATCGGGGTATTGTAAGAAGACTTTAAGGCAACAGGAGTAACACAACTTGACATATCAGACAGAAACATATTTAGGCAGAAAATTCGCGACTGGACAGCTGGTCTGACGGAGAAATCCACGATGACCGGAACAGCTTGGTCTGGCGAGCAAAAAGAAGCCCATTCGGAGAAAACGAATGCAGTGTGGGCACGAAGAAAAGCTGAAACAAAACCTCCTGAAAATGCACCTTGTAGTACGTCGGGAGGTCGAGTGGTGCCATAAGATGAATACTGATAATAATAGTAAAACAATTTCGACCTATTCCTCCGCAGCCGCAAAGAGTCATAGAAACTTTCAACCGTTTCAGCACCGGATGCCTTGTCTGGGCCGAGAGCTTGGTGTAAGCACCTGTGTGTGTGTGTGTGTGTGATAGCTCTCGGAAATTCAAGAGCGTGAGTCAGGGCTGGGGACCGCGGTGACGTTGCCTGCGGCAGGTAGGCAGGTGAGCAGCACAGCACGCCTCTCCCGACAAGAGGCACGCCGCTGAAAACCAAACAGGCACACAAGGACGCGAGCGGCGCAAGACGGAGGGAAGGGGAAGGGGAAGGGGTATGGGGGGAGAGGATGACACCACACACTGCTGGCAGGTGAGTCGGCGCCAAGCTACTGCTGCCACGGTCTCCGGCATCTCTCGTACTGTGTACAGCAACAGTCTTTGCTTCTGGGGCCCTATTCTGTTTCGTTCATACCGATCGGTGTAGTAGGTTAGTCTCGGCAGTGACGTCATTTTCGGTTCCTTATCGAAATATCCTATTCAGTAAGCTTCTGAGATCTGTTACCGAACGGTCCTCCCACCGATTTCACGACAATTGTACCGAGAGGTATTGGATTTCGGTGTGGCCCTGTCGATCGATGAGCTGTGTTTTATGTACACCTATAATTTGTTATTTGAAACATATTTAGTGGTTTTAGCTTTGGATTTAGTGATTATGTTACTAAAGAATCACCAGAGGACGCATCTAGTTGGAAAGTGTGACTATTTTCCTTTGTTAGAAATATGGTTAGGTTAGGTTGTTACTGTGAATGATTAATCCAAAACAGTTTTCGGTCAATATTCTCTCAAAATACGTGTTATTTTTATGCAAATAAAACTTTAAAGGTCATTAAATATCAAGACATTGGCTCTGCTTACATATATCACATGAGTGTGAACTGACGTTACTGGTGACTTTGTGTACTTTTCCCCACAAATGGTTCAGTTAGTAATTATCGAAACGTGTTTACAACATACAAGTAAGGATGGAAAGCAATTATGTGAAGCGTGAAATTGCAAACCCTGCATGTATGACTTACACAGCACCATTTGGCAACGAAGTCAGCCTAAGTTTCTATACACAACAGTATGAGAATTGAGCGATTTCATTCTGTTATTTGGCGTGGCCAAGTGGTTAGCGCGTGGGAATGCGATATGAAAGGACACTGGTTCGCGCACGGATGGTTTAAAGAAAAATTTTTGTCCTCTTCGTATCTGCAACACGTTCTGAGACTTTGTTATTCGTGTAAGTTAAAATTTTTCTGCAATATTCGTTATTATTTACATGTAAGATCGCACGTCCTGAGTAATGATTTCGTGATTTCTGTGTGTTTAAAAAACGAAATATGAAATTGTTGAAGATGAAATTGCTGTGGATGAAACAACCGACAATGACCTTTATATTTTTTCTTGTCAGAAATAATTCACCATTTTTTCAGAATGTGTAGCGATTTCCGAGTATGCGGTTAGACAGGAATCTAAGAGCACAACTTAAATAACTGGGAATGTAACCAGCAGCAGTCATCTTGATAATCTTGCTTGTCACAAGTATTTATCTGCGATCGACTCCTCAACAACAGTAGACAGAGATGAAAGATTTCCGCCTTAATATTTTTAGACTGTAGCACCACATACGAAACATTTTCATTCATGAGATGCATGTTAAAAACTTCGACAAACTGCAGGAGCTCTCGAAATTGCATTTTTCAATTTTGTTTTTAAGACCCAAATCGTTAACGCATCATGCAGGGAAGTGGGCTACTCAATCATTTGAATCTCTGTGAGCGTGTTATAACCACATTCTGTTTATCATCTTATTCTTCGAAACTCTCAGAATCAATTTTTCGGGTGTTTTTATAGATGTATTAGTACAATGTGGTACTACACACTATTATTAACTCATTTGACGAAACGTAAAATCCAAAACACAATGTCAGTGTGAATGGGAATGAGATGACATAATGTGGAATTTACGACAATCGCAGAATACAGTCAAATACGCTATCGTTATTATGCGTGCATGGAAACATGCGGTCAGAGAAACTGTAAAAATTTTCATGCATTTTAGCTGAGAATCATGGAAATGGATATACTGCGCCTGATACTGTTAAGGAGAAGGCAAGAGCGATGAAGGCGGGCACATCAGCTCGATGGAATGCGGCGTCATGCGTTATAGCAACGAAAACGCTATTTTCGGTACTTGGAAGAATAGCGCGCTTGTGTCGTCTGCCAGCCGCTTTGTGTTCGTGGCGCTGTGCGCGCTGCAGTGCGCATGTGCAGAACTGCAGCCGCTTGCTTTTGATTGGCTTGCGCGACACGAACCGACAACTGCGCTTCGGTTCTCTAGACGCGAACGGTATCGCTACCGAAATGTATACTGAATAAAGATGGGACTCTAATTCGAGTACTAGACCGTTCGGTGCTATTGAGTACCGAAACGATCGGCACAATGGCGGAAAAATACAGAATAGGCGCCCCGGTAAGACCAGCATGCACAATAAAACTCCTCTCCGAGGAGATGCCGCAATCTGCTGTCCACCGATTTCGACAAGCGGCAGCGCTAGATTAGTACAAGGAAAGTTGGCCCAATGTGTTACGCAGCGATCTAGCGTTGCGGCATGCCGTCATTCAGAAGCAATCGGGCGTTGCGGCATGACGTCACTGTCGAGAAACGCAAGGCCCACGAGAAAGGCCGTGGCGCGTACGTCACAGCACGTGACACTGCAGGTCTTAACGAGTCCCAACAACCGTCTCCTGCGGGGATCGAATAACAATTTCAGACGAGTTTAATAATTCTTGACTGCGTATTTAAATGCATGCAAGCTCTCCACAGCGCTAGCTAAATTTAAGACGTTTACTGGGTACCTTTTCAATTAAGTATTCATTTACAGTGGATCCTGCACGGAACCGAGCTCTCGCGAAATGTGGCGGACAAGCTGACTAGGGTGACGTCATAAGTCCGTTGCATGGCCCGTATATCTCGTTGGCCCCGCGAGAAGCGGTAGCAGCGCGGGACGTGTTCTCACGTTCTGCTGTGACGCAATTCCGCTTAAACTGACTTTCATTTACGAAAACTGAAGGACAATGTGATGCAGTATGGCTACTGTAGAAACACATAGGGTGACACAAAAGTCCATTAACATTTGAAAATGCACTAATTCACGGTATAGCGTCGGTAGAGAGGTAAAACGTGACACACATGCCTGAATTCACATGGGATTTTATTGAAGCCAAAACCGTGTGCAAAAACCGGCCAACAGATGGCGCTGGATGGCAACACGTCACTGACGGTGCGTGAGAATCGTGTATCAAATGAGCTGCAGTGAGAGAGGTAGTAAGATACACCAGCAGTCGTGGCCCGTTGACTATACCAGAAACGGCATTTCAAAAAATTAAGTAGGATGACGACCGGAAAAGCCAATTTCACATTGCAATGGTACGTCAACACCCACAACTGCAGAATTTGGCCTTCCGGAAATCGTGGAACTGTCGTGGTAATCCCATTGCATGACGAGCAAGTCACGGTGTGGTTTGGGTTTATCACATCAATTATGATTGGAACCTGTATTTCAAGAAACCGCAGTGTTCTGCTTTTCTAGCTGTCAGCGTGATGGGTGCGAGGTATGCTGATATGTTACAGAATTGCATTATCCCTAGCCTGGCTGATAAACACGTACTCGAAGGTACGACATTTAAGCGGCATGGCGCTCCACCTCACATTTCTACACGTGTGAAATTTCTCTTGCGCACATCAGGATCGCAATGTTCGTCTCCCAGGTCCCCCAGACCTCAATCCGTGTGATCATTGGTTGTGGAGTTACCTGAAGTCGCAAGTCTACCGCGATCTCACTAGGGATGCTACAAGACCACATCTGACGGCAGTTTCTCACTGTACCTACCGATACGCCGTACAGTTCTGTTCACAACATTGTCCCTCGACTACAGGTATTGTTGCTGAGTGACAGCTGACATGCTGAGTACTTGTTATAAAGAGCATCATCTTTGCTAAAAATAAGTTTTTATGAATGATAATTATTACTTTTATGCCCAATGAAGCGACATCTGTTTGTCATTTGGTGCACTTTTTTTTTGTTTCAGTAAAGCTCCATGTCATTTCAAGCACGTATGTCTATTTTTACCAGTCTTCCTACATTTTCCGTGAGCTGTTCAATTTTCAACTGTTACCGGACTTCCGGGTCACTCTGAACAAACGCAGGGACTGAATGTTGCCACTTCCTACGGCCACGAAACACATACTAACAGCCCAAAAACTTCCGAGACTGCATTAATAAAACATAGAGAAAAGTTGAGCCGGTTGTTTTAATGCCCCACCTGGGTAAAATAGGAGTATGTTTTAGAGTATCATTTTGTTATATTTTGGGATGCACTTTTTGTTACTATAGATATCTTGCTTAAGCCTGAAAGTTGCTTCCATGTTGTGACAACAAGTTTCGCAACAAGATTTTTCCAGGCCTTTTGCTAAATGATTTCGCGTAAATATGTGAACTGATAAACTCTCTTGGTTTTCCCTTATTAAGTTTTGCGGATATTGTGTGCCAAGCGGTTGCTAGACATGCATTTTGTTTTTTCAAATGATATGTGGAGCCTTACTCTTCCGCTGTCTTTCTCTCTCTTTTTTTAAAAAAATTCTGTTTGCTTTTGTGCTGTTTCAGTGTTCTGACGTAGAATCGCTATGACGTCTGCAGAAGCTAAGCAGTCTTTCCTAATAATTGTTCTTCCTATTTTGATTAGTTCGACGGTTTTAAGCTTTGATTTCAGTTTCGCCGCTCACGGATTCCTTTTTCTGAAACTTAGTTCACTCGTGTTTTAATTCCAAAACATTCCAGAATTTCTCCCTTTATTTTTACCATAGATTTTGTACAGCTTGATGTTTCACTAATAACTGCAATGATTTAATATTTTTTAATTGAAAGAACATACCGAATAACATTCTTTATTTAGAGGCAACGGAATTATTATGAATTATGGAAGCATATATCACAGATATTGAATACACAAGCCCGTCTGTTTAATATATCAATTACAGGCGCAACCGAATGAACGATATTTAATCGCAACGGCACCAATTTGATGTTATTTAAGCAAAGCACGCCTCATAATGTTCGTGACCGCACAAAAATAACTTTAAATATGCTCGCACACTGCTGTGTAGTTAACGGGACAAATTCCTACTTACCTTTGATCTTGAATATAACCTGCTTCTTACCGAAACAAAAAGGTGAAAGAAAATCGATGCTTTGTTATGTCCCATAGCAAGTGTTCGTGCAATGGACTTGCTTGGTCCCGACCTCATTTTGGTGTTCACTAGCTCCTATGCGATACGCAAAATCTCTAATTTTCCGAGAATTTGCACAACAGGTAGTTACGAGCACGCCACAGGTTTCAACGTAACAAAATTCTCAGGCAATTCAAAAAAGCGACCACAATAGCAAAAGTGAACTCACACAAAGGAACTGGCAAGAGACAACAACCATTGTGATGGTACACTAATTTACAAAACATTACGCATATCGAAACATATCATAAAATTACAAGGGAGAGCAATTATCTAATAAATGGGCAAGGAAATGTAATGAGTACTTGGCTGGGGGCTACGTTGGCTTGGAATAAACCTCACTCAAGAAAAGATTTTAATTATCAGTTTCAGGAATCAATTTCTGACACGTGACTCCAATAATAAAACTGAGAGCAGATATTTGTTTCAGTAAAATATAGCATTTCATCACTTATGCCCTACAGTAATGTCTCTCCACTTCTCTTCAGAGTCCTTTGTTACCGCTTCACAGAGCGACTTCTCGATACCTTCCAAAGCTCGTCTCTCGTGAAATATAACATCATTTACATTTTTACATTAATATACAATTTTATGCACGTGGTTATATTTCGACAGCATGTTAATAAATGTGTAAACACAAAAAAAAACAGAAAATTAAAAAAACGTCCTTTCATGGCAGTTATGTATGTAATTCAGTTGCCCCTACTGCTGTCGTTTTATGCAGCCGTCAGTATTATATCTGGCCTTCATAAACCACGCGCGAGATTTTCATATTCTCTCGCTCGCTACGCGCGAACTATTAGTCCTACAGAAAAAAATGAGCACAACTTTTTTTTGTAGGAAATTAAATGTAATTAAACTTTGTACTTAGGTACGTTTCCGCTGGAGGACGCGGTTTTCGAGATATACACTCCCGGAAATTGAAATAAGAACACCGTGAATTCATTGTCCCAGGAAGGGGAAACTTTATTAACACATTCCTGGGGTCAGATACATCACATGATCACACTGACAGAACCACAGGCACATAGACACAGGCAACAGAGCATGCACAATGTCGGCACTAGTACAGTGTATATCCACCTTTCGCAGCAATGCAGGCTGCTATTCTCCCATGGAGACGATCGTAGAGATGCTGGATGTAGTCCTGTGGAACGGCTTGCCATGCCATTTCCACCTGGCGCCTCAGTTGGACCAGCGTTCGTGCTGGACGTGCAGACCGCGTGCCGCGTGAGACGACGCTTCATCCAGTCCCAAACATGCTCAATGGGGGACAGATCCGGAGATCTTGCTGGCCAGGGTAGTTGACTTACACCTTCTAGAGCACGTTGGGTGGCACGGGATACATGCGGACGTGCATTGTCCTGTTGGAACAGCAAGTTCCCTTGCCGGTCTAGGAATGGTAGAAGGATGGGTTCGATGACGGTTTGGATGTACCGTGCACTATTCAGTGTCCCCTCGACGATCACCAGTGGTGTACGGCCAGTGTAGGAGATCGCTACCCACACCATGATGCCGGGTGTTGGCCCTGTGTGCCTCGCTCGTATGCAGTCCTGATTGTGGCGCTCACCTGCACGGCGCCAAACACGCATACGACCATCATTGGTACCAAGGCAGAAGCAACTCTCATCGCTGAAGACGACACGTCTCCATTCGTCCCTCCATTCACGCCTGTCGCGACACCACTGGAGGCGGGCTGCACGATGTTGGGGCGTGAGCGGAAGACGGCCTAACGGTGTGCGGGACCGTAGCCCAGCTTCATGGAGACGGTTGCGAATGGTCCTCGCCGATACCCCAGGAGCAACAGTGTCCCTAATTTGCTGGGAAGTGGCGGTGCGGTCCCCTACGGCACTGCGTAGGATCCTACGGTCTTGGCGTGCATCCGTGCGTCGCTGCGGTCCGGTCCCAGGTCGACGGGCACGTGCACCTTCCGCCGACCACTGGCGACAACATCGATGTACTGTGGAGACCTCACGCCCCACGTGTTGAGCAATTCGGCGTTACGTCCACCCGGCCTCTCGCGTGCCCACTATACGCCCTCGCTCAAAGTCCGTCAACTGCACATACGGTTCACGTCCACGCTGTCGCGGCATGCTACCAGTGTTAAAGACTGCGATGGAGCTCCGTATGCCACAGCAAACTGGCTGACACTGACGGCGGCGGTGCACAAATGCTGCGCAGCTAGCGCCATTCGACGGCCAACACCGCGGTTCCTGGTGTGTTCGCTGTGCCGTGCGTGTGATCATTGCTTGTACAGCCCTCTCGCAGTGTCCGGAGCAAGTATGGTGGGTCTGACACACCGGTGTCAATGTGTTCTTTTTTTCATTTCCAGGAGTGTATATATCACTTGTGTTAACGTGCCACAGCAATGCCTCTGCGACGTGGTTACCATCGTCGCTGGCGGCGCAGCGTTCCTGTGTATCGCGCTTTGAAGGCAATTGATAATGACTTGGCTGGACAGTTTAATAAGCAACAATTAATAGGTGGTCCAAATGTGTTTCGAGGACTGCGCTTGAATTTCACGTGTGATGTACAGGCTGTGTTTGGAGGTAGTACATGGCTCACACTTGCTGTAGTGTGGGGCAATCATTGTGATTATGGTGGCCTTGAAGCATTTCCAGATGCTAACATTTTGGCTTGGAAAACATGGAGTATAGCAGAGACAACAGGATTGTTATCTAAAGTTCCATATGGTACACTTGTTCCCAGTATGCCATTTGTATTAAGTTCGAGAAGGAAGAAGAAATTAAATGCTGATGAGTACCTGTTTATATGGGTTAAAGTTGGTAATGGAAATTGTAAAATAAAGATTAATGGTGACTGTATATATATATATATATATATATATATATATATATATATATATATATATATATATATACGTGACCTTCTAACGCACATCTACCCCACAGATGCCCCTCGCCAGCCAGGATTTCTAGTAAGTTGTTCGTGACACTCCCTCCTACCACAGTATAAAAACTTCGCACTACACGAATTATTCCCGATACTCGACGTTTTTTGATGTCTAGTGATTGGACTATTGCGCCACTAGCATAGTCGGCTACTTCGTTAACATTATTAATTTAAACATGTCCGTGGAGTTAGAGAATGAAAAATGACTGTAAACCTTACGCTAAAACTAGCTACGTTGACAGTTTGATCCAAACGTAACCCTTACAGACACAGTAGTTTCGTAGTCAGAGGGCCTCACGAATACAACGATGTAATTGTTTATTTTATGCTGTTTAAATTCACAAAATTGCTTTACACAAAAGTAAATTTTATAATTTGTAACTGGCGCAATTTACATCTAAATCTACATGAATACTCTGTAAATCACATTTAAGTGCCTGGCAGAGGGTTCCTCCAACCATCTTCACAATTCCCTGTTATTTGTCTCGTATTTCGCGCGGAAAGAACGAACACCTATATCTTTCCGTACGAGCTCTGATGTACCTTATTTTATCATGGTGATCCCTATGTAGGTCGGTGTCAACAAAATATTTTCGCATTCGGAGGAGAGCCAGCCGCAGTGGCCGAGCCGTTCTAGGCGCTTCAGTCTGGAACTGCGCGATCGCTACAATCGCAGGTTCGAATCCTGTCTCGGGCATGGATGTGTGTGATGTCCTTAGGTTAGTTAGGTTTAAGTAATTCTATGTTCTAGGGTACCGATGACTTCAGACGTTAAGTCCCATAGTGCTCAGAGCCATTTCAACCATTCGGAGGAGAAAGTTGGTGACTGCAATTTCGTGAGAAGATTCCGCCGCAGCGAAAACCGCCTTTGTTTTAATGATGTCCACTCCAATTCTTGCATCATTTCAGTGGCGCTCTCACCCCTATTTCGCGATAGTATAAAACGTACTGCCCTTCTTTGAACTTTTCCGATGTACTCCGTCATTCGTATCTGGTAAAGGTCCCACACCGCGCAGCAGTATTCTAAAAGAGGACGGACAAGCGTACTGTAGGCAGTCTCCTTAAAACGCAGTCTTTGGTTTAGCCTTCATCACGACATTTTCTATGTTCCTTCCAATTTAAGTTGTCCGTAATTGCAATTCCTAGGTATTTAATTGAATTTACGGCCCTTAGATTTGACTGATTTATCGTGTAACCGAAGCGTCTTTTTAGCGCTCATGTGGATGACCATACAGATATTTTTTCTAAATCGTTTTGCAATTTGTTTTGATCTTCAGATGACTTTACTGCTCGATAAACGACAGCGTCATCTGCAAACAACCTAAGACGGATGCTCTGATTCTTTCCCAAATCTTTTATATAGGTAAGGAACAGCAAAGGGCCTATAACTCTACTTTGGGGAACGCTAGAAATCACTTCTGTTTTATTCGATGACTTCCCGTCAATTGCTATCAACTGTGATCTCTCTGACAGGAAATCACGAATCCAGTGAAATAACTGAGACGATATTCCATAAGCATGCAATTTCGCTATGAGCCGCTTGAGTGGCACAGTGTGAAAAGCCTTCCGGAAATCCAGAAATACAAAATCAATCTCAAATCTCTTGTCAATAGCACTCAACGCTTCATGCGAGTACAGAGCTAGATGTGTTTCAACAAGAACGATGTTTTCTAAATCCATGTTGACTGTGTGTCAATAGACCGTCTTATTCGTGGTAATTCGTAATGGTCAAACACAATATACACTACTGGCCATTAAAATTGCTACACCACGAAGATGACGTGCTATAGACGCGAAATTTAACCGACAGGAAAATGATGCTGTAATATGCAAATGGTTAGCTTTTCAGAGAATTCACACAAGGTTGGCGCCGATGGCGACACCTACAACGTGCTGACATGAGGAAAATTTCCAACCGATTTCTCATACACAGACTGCAGTTGACCGGCGTTGCCTGGTGAAACGTTGTTGTGATGCCTCGTGTAAGGAGGACAAATGCGTACCATCACGTTTCCGACTTTGATAAAGGTCTGATTGTAGCCTATCGCGATTGCGGTTTATCGTATCGCGACACTGCTGCTCGCGTTGGTCGATATCCAATGACTGTTAGCAGGATATGGAATCGGTGGGTTCAGGAGGGTAATATGGAACGCCGTGCTGGATCCCAACGGCCTCGTATCACTAGCAGTCGAGATGACAGGCATCTTATCCGCATGGCTGTAACGGATCGTGCAGCCACGTCTCGATCCCTGAGTCAACAGATGGGGACGTTTGCAAGGCATCAACCATCTGCACGAACAGTTCGACGACGTTTGCAGCAGCATGGACTATCAGCTCTGAGACCATTTCTGCGGTTACCCTTGACGCTGCATCACAGACAGGAGCGCCTGCGATGGTGTACTCAACGACGAACCTGGGTGTACGAATGGCAAAACGTCATTTTTTCAGATGAATCCAGGTTCTGTTTACAGCATCGTGATGGACGCATCAGTGTTTGGCGGCATCGCGGTGAACGCACATTGGAAGCGTGTATTCGTCATCGCCATCCTGGCGCATCACCCGGCGTTATAGTATAGTGTGCCACTGGTTACACGTCTCGGTCACTGACGGCACTTTGAACAGTGGACGTTACATTTCAGATGTGTTACGACCCGTGTCTCTACCCTTCATTCGGTCCCTGCGAAACCCTACATTTCAGCAGGATAATGCACGACCGCATGTTGCAGGTCCTGTACGGGCCGTTCTGGATACAGAAAATGTTCGACTGCTGCCCTGCCCAGCACATTCTTCAGATCTCTCACCAACTGAAAATGTCTGGTCAGTGATGGGCGAGCAACTGGCTCGTTACAATACGCTAGTCACTACTCCTGATGAACTGTGGTATAGTGTCGAAGCTGCAAGGGCAGCTGTACCTGTATACGATATCCAAGCTGTTTGACTCAATGCCCAGGCGTATCAAAGCCATTAATACGGCCAAATGTGGTTGTTCTGGGTAGTGATTTCTCAGGATCTATGCACCCAAATTGCGTGAAAATGTAATCACATGTCAGTTCTAGTATAATATATTTGTCCAATGAATACCCGTTTATCATCTGCATTTCTTCTGGGTCTAGCAATTTTAATGGCCTGTAGTGTATGTTCCAAAATCCTGTTGCATATCGACGTTAATGATAGGGGCCTGTAATTTAGTGGATTACTCCTACTACCGTTCTCGAATATTGGTGTGACCTGTCCAAGTTTCCTGTCTTTGAGTACGGATCATTCGTCGAGCGAACGGTCGTATATGATTGTTGAGTATGAAGCTAATGCATCAACATAATGTTAATGGAACGTAATTGGTACACAGTCTGGAGCAGAAGACTTGCTTTTTTAATTGTTTTAAGTTGCTCTACTACTCCAAGGATATTTACTTTACGTTACTGATGTTGGCAGCTGTTCTTAATACGAATTCTGGAAGATTTACTTCGTCTTCTTTTGTGTAGGCATATCGGAAGGCTATGTTTAGTAACTCTGCTTTCGCAGCACAGTCTTCGATAGTACCTTCATTCCTATCGCGCGAAGAAGGCATTGATTGAGTCTTGCCGCTGGCATATTTCACATACGAGCACAATCTCTTTGGATTTTTTCCATGTTTCGAGACAAAGTTTCATTGCCAGTGAGTCAAGACCAAAAAAAGATTGAATGTGTGAAATAATTCATGCAGTCGCAAATATTTGTACATTGCCATGAGCATCATCCTAGAAATCAAATAATGGTTCAAATGGCACTAATCACTATGGGACTTAGCATCTGAGGTCGCCAGTCCCCTAGACGTAGAACTACTTAAACCGAACTAACCTAAGGACATCACACACATCCAAGCCCGAGGCAGGATTCTAACCTGCAACCGTAGCAGCCGCGTGGTTCCGGACTGAAGCGCCTAGTACCGCTTGGCCACCGCGGCCGACTTATGCTATAAATACTGAAATAACGTGTCGGGCCACCCAACACGCATAAGTGCCGCAACAGGATTTGGCATGGACTCCACTATTGTTGAAGTAGTGCAGGAGGGAACTGAAACCTTGCATCCTGCGGGGCTTTCATAAATCCGTAGGAGTACGAGGGGGTGGAGATCTGTTCTGAATAGCACGTTGCAAGGCATCCCAGATATGTTCAATAATTTTCATGTCTGGGAAGTTCGGTGGACAGCAAGGTTAAGCTGAAAAGAGAGTTCCTGTAGTCACTCTGTAGCAATTCTGGACGCGTGGGGTGTCGCATTGTCCTGCTGGAATTACCAGTGTCCGTCGGAATGCAAAATGGACGTGAATGGATGCAGGTGATCAGACAGGATGCTTACGTAAGTGTCACCTGTCAGAACTGTACCTAGACGTATCAGGGGTCCCGTATCTCTCCAACTGCACACCCCCCACGCCATTAGAGAGCCTGCACCATCTTGAACAGTCTCCCTCTGACATGAAGGGTCCATGGATTCGTGAGCTTGTCTCCATACCCGTACACACACATCCGCTCGATAGAATTAGAAACGAGACTCGTCCGACCAGGCGACATGTTTCCAGTCATCAACAGTCCAATGTCGGTATTGACGGGCCCAGGCGAGACGTAAAGCTTTGTTTCGTGCAGTCATGAAGGGTACATGAGTGGGCCTTCGGCTTTGAAATCCCATATCGATGAGCTTTCGTTAAATGGTTCGCACACTGAGACTTGTTGATGGCCCAGCATTGAAATCTTCAGCAATTTGTGGAAGGGTTGCACTTCTGTCACGTTGAACGATTCTCTTCAGTCATCGTTGGTCCCGTTCTTGCAGGATCTTTTCCCGGCCACAGCGGTGTCGGAGATTTGATGTTTTACCACATTCCTGATATTCACGGCACTCTGGTGAAGTGGTCGTACGGGAACATCCCCACTTCATCGCCGTCTCGGAGATGCCGTGTCCCATCGCTCGTCCGGCGACTATAACTCCATGTTCAAACTCGCTTAAATCTTGTAAACCTGTCTTTGTAGCAGCAGTAACCGACCTGACAACTGCGCCAGACACTTGTTGTCTGATATAGGCGTTGCCGACCGCAGCGACGCATTCTGCTTGTTTACATATCTCTGTATTTGAAAAACCATGCCTATACCAGTTTCTTTGGCGCTTCAGTGTATGAAGGCCGGTTATAACATTGAGGGCTGCATAAAAGGACAGCGTTAGGGGTATCTGAATCATCACCCGCATGTGTGATGAAAGAAACGCAAAAGCTGCACTCTTGGGGTACTGTCTTTAGTGTGAAAAGAAAAAAAAGAGAACGATAAAAAATATATCAGATTGTAGTAGTATCTTCACAGAGAGCCTCCAGGTGGGGTACTGCAAGAAATCCGTCATGTTACTGAATGAATATTGATGAGCTGATATTCGCATTGTATTTATGACACAAATTATATTTAAGAAATATTTGACTTCAAAAACATCCGAATTACAAACGGTTGAAAATCGTGCTTTCCTTCTGAACTGTTGTGAAATTTCAAAAATGACAGGGATGCAGGAAACAAAATTCTTGATTACTAACATACTTCAAAGATTATAATCGACATACGAGAGTACTTTAGCAATAAAATTCTTATTTTTTTTGTGTGTCCTGATAAATTAAGCAAAAGAACTGGAAGCGAGGTGTAGCAAAGCTAATGCAGTGAGCGCTCAGCTACGATGTACTCTCTTCAGCAAGAAGGAAGTCAGTACCAAGACTAAGTTATCTGTGCACCGTTCAATCTTTCGACCACCTTTGTTGTATGGGAGCGAAAGCTGGGTGGATTCAGGTTACCTTATCAATAAGGTTGAGGTTACGGATATGAAAGTAGCTAGGATGATTGCAGGTACTAGTAGATGGGAACAATGGCAGGAGGGTGTCAACAATGAGGAAATCAAAGAAAAACTGGGAATGAACTCTACAGATGTAGCAGTCAGGGCGAATAGGCTTAGATGGTGGGGTCATGTTACACGCATGGGAGAAGCAAGGTTTCCCCAAGAGACTCATGGGTTCAGCAGCTAGAGGGTAGGAGGAGTCGGGGTAGACCAAGCAGAAGGTACCTGCATTCGGTTAAGAATGATTTTGAAGTAATAGGCTTAACATCAGAAGAGGCACCAATGTTAGCACTGAATAGGTGATCATGGAAGAATTTTATAAGGGGGACTATGCTCCAGACTGAACGCTGAAAGGCATAATTAGTCTTAAATGATGATGATGATGATGATGATAGATTAGGTAATTCTAAACGCACTAGCCTCGCACGAGGAGTGCGTGTATCGCGGGAGAGCAACAGATCAGCGAGCCTCCTTAAGGCGCAGAGTCCTCATGTTTTTTGGCCACGATATAAAGAGGGACTCATGTCGGCACCGGGATGGGAGGAGAATGGACGGGTAAGGTGAAATGGGTCGTCAACGACCATGTCACCGGAGCCATAGCTAGTTTTCTACAGCAACGTAGCAATACTACGACCGTAGCTTCTTCTTGAAGAAATCGTCCTGGCATTCTCTTAAGGACAGCTCACTCCCGGTCACTGAGACGTAAAATCCATTGCGAAGGAACAATTGTGTTATATGTATTCTCCGAGCTGGGGAAGAACACAAGTAATCCCTTGTTAGTAGGCACTGAAAATACACTCCTGGAAATGGAAAAAAGAACACATTGACACCGGTGTGTCAGACCCACCATACTTGCTCCGGACACTGCGAGAGGGCTGTACAAGCAATGATCACACGCACGGCACAGCGGACACACCAGGAACCGCGGTGTTGGCCGTCGAATGGCGCTAGCTGCGCAGCATTTGTGCACCGCCGCCGTCAGTGTCAGCCAGTTTGCCGTGGCATACGGAGCTCCATCGCAGTCTTTAACACTGGTAGCATGCCGCGACAGCGTGGACGTGAACCGTATGTGCAGTTGACGGACTTTGAGCGAGGGCGTATAGTGGGCATGCGGGAGGCCGGGTGGACGTACCGCCGAATTGCTCAACACGTGGGGCGTGAGGTCTCCACAGTACATCGATGTTGTCGCCAGTGGTCGGCGGAAGGTGCACGTGCCCGTCGACCTGGGACCGGACCGCAGCGACGCACGGATGCACGCCAAGACCGTAGGATCCTACGCCATGCCGTAGGGGACCGCACCGCCACTTCCCAGCAAATTAGGGACACTGGGGTATCGGCGAGGACCATTCGCAACCGTCTCCATGAAGCTGGGCTACGGTCCCGCACACCGGTAGGCCGTCTTCCGCTCACGCCCCAACATCGTGCAGCCCGCCTCCAGTGGTGTCGCGACAGGCGTGAATGGAGGGACGAATGGAGACGTGTCGTCTTCAGCGATGAGAGTCGCTTCTGCCTTGGTGCCAATGATGGTCGTATGCGTGTTTGGCGCCGTGCAGGTGAGCGCCACAATCAGGACTGCATACGACCGAGGCACACAGGGCCAACACCCGGCATCATGGTGTGGGGAGCGATCTCCTACACTGGCCGTACACCACTGGTGATCGTCGAGGGGACACTGAATAGTGCACGGTACATCCAAACCGTCATCGAACCCATCGTTCTACCATTCCTAGACCGGCAAGGGAACTTGCTGTTCCAACAGGACAATGCACGTCCGCATGTATCCCGTGCCACCCAACGTGCTCTAGAAGGTGTAAGTCAACTACCCTGGCCAGCAAGATCTCCGGTTCTGTCCCCCATTGAGCATGTTTGGGACTGGATGAAGCGTCGTCTCACGCGGTCTGCACGTCCAGCACGAACGCTGGTCCAACTGAGGCGCCAGGTGGAAATGGCATGGCAAGCCGTTCCACAGGACTACATCCAGCATCTCTACGATCGTCTCCATGGGAGAATAGCAGCCTGCATTGCTGCGAAAGGTGGATATACACTGTACTAGTGCCGACATTGTGCATGCTCTGTTGCCTGTGTCTATGTGCCTGTGGTTCTGTCAGTGTGATCATGTGATGTATCTGACCCCAGGAATGTGTCAATAAAGTTTCCCCTTCCTGGGACAATGAATTCACGGTGTTCTTATTTCAATTTCCAGGAGTGTATGTACGTTGGAGGGGTGCATGCCTCTAATGTATCCAATTAGATCCGCAGACTCGATCAGCTGCTGCATAATTCCTGTGCAGAAGAAGTAAGGTTAACGAGGTCCGCTGTCCGTATTTGGCGACGAAGGCATTAATGCAGGGAAAGCTCATAAATCTAAATGCTGTGAAGTCATGCGACTCCTTGCATTAATCGCTAATCCGATAAACGCCCTTCTTCGCTGCATACCACGTATACGATGGTAGCTCGTAATGCGGCAGACAGACAGACTTAAGCTTGTCTACAACAGCAGATCGCAAACATAATAAGCCTCGCGATGTTTAATGCTGGTTATAAACTGGGGGCTTTGTTTTTATTTTGTGTTTAGCTCCTGCATCCCAGGAGTCCCTCAAGTTGTTTATCCTCCGGATTCTACGCAGGCTATCTGACGACCAAGTTCTTCGGTTTGCGAGCCAATGCTTTCACGATACTTCGGCGCCTTTAATATTCCTATGAGATCTGAACTTTTATTTTTTCGGACGCAAAAATAGAACATATCGTTATTTTAACAGAATGTGCTACATCTGTGCCTACACCAGGCGCCCACACGATGTGGTGTTGTTTTTACTCTATTTTCTGGAACATAAGAAACGGCTGAGGCTTTTTAGCTTAGTCTTCCCCAGACTTTTCATGTAGGCAACCGGACGTGTGGTTGGTAGTAGTCTTGATCAGACTGGTCCGTGGACGCATACGCCAAATCCGTTACGTGCTTCACATTATTATCTATTCTGTCCTTTCATTAAGCGATTTATGTACAGTAGTTCGTAACGAAAGAATTTATGCTAATAGATGACTGTTGCTACTGGGCTCACGCTCTTTGTTTGCCGGCCGCGGTAGCCGAGCGGTTCTAGGTGCTTCAGTCCGGAACCACGCGGCTGCTACGGTCGCAGGTTCGAATCCTGCCTCGGGCATGGATATGTGTGATGTCCTTAAGGTAGTTAGGTTTACTTAGTTCTAAGTCTCGCGGACTCATGATCTCATGCTGCTTAGAGCCATTTGAACCATTTGAGCTCTTCGTTTGGTCGCAGTTGTGTATCTACTTTGTTTGAAGTAGAATGTTAAAAAATACTGTTTTTTTTTCGAAAAAAGAGAAATGTGTAAACATTGATCATAAAATTGTTAGGCAGCGTTTTCTGAAGGTAACTATCTCGAGCGTAGCTATTTACAGAAGTGAAACGTCGACGATAAAGCGGTCGGACAAGGAGAGAATAGGACTTATGAAATGAGGCGTTACGGAAGAATGCTGAAAGTTAGATGGGTACACACAGGTGCTAATTAGGAGGTGGTGCCGAACCGAACTGGGGAAAGAACACATTTATGGTGTTACTTGACTGACAAAGGGTTCGACTGACGCGACGCAGCCTGTAGCACCAAGGAATCACCAGCCGCGTGGGATTAGCCGAGCGGTCTCAGGCGCTGCAGTCGTGGACTGTGCGGCTGGTCCCGGTGGAGGTTCGAGTCCTCCAACGGGCATGGGCGTGTGTGTTTGTCCTTAGGATAATTTAGGTTAAGTAGTGTGTAAGCTTAGGGACTGATGGCCTTAGCAGTTAAGTCCCATAAGATTTCACACACATTTGAACATTTGAATTTGAATCTGGCAGTGGAAAAAAGCGTGGGGGTAAAAATTATAAAAGGACATCAAAGTTGGAATACACAGTAAGCACGATGAATCGGATGTAGGTTACAGTAGCTATGCACAGATGAAGAGGCTATCACAGGATATACTGCTGTGGAAAAGTGAGTCAAACCAGTAGACCACCGCCGGCCGCGGTGGTCTCGCGGTTCTAGGCGCTCAGTCCGGAACCGCGCGACTGCTACGGTCGCAGGTTCGAATCCTGCCTCGGGCATGGATGTGTGTGATGTCCTTAGGTTAGTTAGGTTTAAGTAGTTCTAAGTTCTAGGGGACTGATGACCACAGATGTTAAGTCCCATAGCGCTCAGAGCCATTTGAACCATTTTTGAGCCAGATGACCACCAGCATCACTACCACGACCACGACGACCACCACCTCCACCACCACCACAACAACAACAACAACAACAACAACAACAACGACGACGACGACGACCATTTTTTCCGCTTCTTTGTCATTGAAGGGCGTGAATATGGTGCACTGTAGCGTTGCAATCGATAGCAAACAAGTAAAGAGCTTTAAATGCAGCTCAAGGATTGATTTAACCAAAATGAAAACAAACAACCAAAATAGAAAAATGTAACATCTGGATCTCTTCGAAATGTCTGAAGATGGATGTACGATGGCTGAAGCGTACGCTTCCATCTTTCCTTCCTATATCGTCAAATGAGCGGTGCGTTATCATATTATACACTTCGTCGTTGAATATTGTTAAAAAGAAACCGCAGCGCCTTTCAGACCTTCTGCCTGTGTGTTTTATGACTGTTTTGTTTGCAGGGCATGGGCGCACCGCTAGCTCCGTATCTCAGAGATAACGCGGACGCAGTGACTGTAGCTGAGGCAGTCGGTGTTCAGCAGTCGCGCTTTACGACTTCAAGGGGACCTGCTGAGAAGGGCCAAGAGTGCAGCCAAGCCGAGCTCTGAATGACGGCAAATCTGTTCCCTTGTCCTTCCCACCCTCATCACCGCCCTTCTTTTTTTTCTCGCTAGCGCCGTGCTGTCCTTACTTCGGAGAATATAGTGCTATTGTTTACTTCCTCCCATTTTCTTCAGGCAGTAAGAGATACTGCCTGAAGAAAATACTATTTCCATTCCTCCAAGGTCTGCCGAATTTGTATCGAATATTGTCTCTCAAGATTTTGATAACTAATTGAGACCCTCAGCTGCCGACAGGTGTTGTTGGTATACCTCGTTTGGGACAGCTGAAAATGTGTGCCCCGACCGGGACTCGAACCCGGGATGTCCTGCTTACATGGCAGATGCTCTATCCATCTGAACCTCCGAGGACACAGTTAAATAGCGCGACTGCAGGGACTTATCCCTTGCACGCTTCCCGTGAGACCCACATTCCCAACTGTCCACAATCTACATACGTAAAGTTCCTAATAGATATTTGCCCATCCACTCATTTCTTGCGCCATCTAAAGTGACGATTCTCGTAAGTGTTCGGGGAACCTGTGCGCATTCGCAACAGACGAAGGTCAATGACCGGGTAGTCTTAACTACAGGGCTATTACAAATGATTGAAGCGATTTCATAAATTCACTGTAGCTCCATTCATTGACATATGGTCACGACACACTACAGATACGTAGAAAAACTCATAAAGTTTTGTTCGGCTGAAGCCGCACTTCAGGTTTCTGCCGCCAGAGCGCTCGAGAGCGCAGTGAGACAAAATGGCGAGAGGAGCCGGGAAAGCGTATGTCGTGCTTGAAATGCACTCACACCAGTCAGTTATAACAGTGCAACGACACTTCAGGACGAAGTTCAACAAAGATCCACCAACTGCTAACTCCATTCGGCGATGGTATGCGCAGTTTAAAGCTTCTGGATGCCTCTGTAAGGGGAAATCAACGGGTCGGCCTGCAGTGAGCGAAGAAACGGTTGAACGCGTGCGGGCAAGTTTCACGCGTAGCCCGCGGAAGTCGACGAATAAAGCAAGCAGGCAGCTAAACGTACCACAGCCGACGGTTTGGAAAATCTTACGGAAAAGGCTAAAGCAGAAGCCTTACCGTTTACAATTGCTACAAGCCCTGACATCCGATGACAAAGTCAAAAGCTTTGAATTTTCGGCGCGGTTGCAACAGCTCATGGAAGAGGATGCGTTCAGTACGAAACTTGTTTTCAGTGATGAAGCAACATTTTTTCTTAATGGTGAAGTGAACAGACACAATGTGCGAATCTGGGCGGTAGAGAATCCTCTCGCGTTCGTGCAGCAAATTGGCAGTTCACCAAAAGTTAACGTGTTTTGTGCAATCTCACGGTTTAAAGTTTACGGCCCCTTTTTCTTCTGCGAAAAAAACGTTACAGGACACGTGTATCTGGACATGCCGGAAAATTGGCTCATGCCACAACTGGAGACTGACAGCGCTGACTTCATCTTTCAACAGGATGGTGCTCCACCGCACTTCCACCATGATGTTCGGCATTCCTTAAACAGGAGATTCGAAAACCGATGGATCGGTCGTGGTGGAGATCGTGATCAGCAATTCATGTCATGGCCTCCACGCTCTCCCGACTTAACGCCGTGCGATTTTTTTCTGTGGGTTTATGTGAAAGATTCAGTGTTTAAACCCCCTCTACCAAGAAACGTGCCAGAACTGCGAGCTCGCATCAACGATGCTTTCGAACTCATTGATGGGGACATGCTGCGCCGAGTGTGGGAGGAACTTGATTATCGGCTTGGGGAGGAACTTGATTATCGGCTTGATGTCTGCCGAATCACTAAAGGGGCACATATCGAACATTTGTGAATCCCTAAAAAGACTTTTTGAGTTTTTGTACGTGTTTGCAAAGCATTGTGAAAATATCTCAAATAATAAAGTTATTGTAGAGCTGTGAAATCGCTTCAATCATTTGTAATAACCCTGTATATATGAAGATAGTAACTGTTCTCGAACGAACAGATACCAGTGATGACCGTGCAGCTTCTCTAGAATAAATGATAATTAATTGAAACCCTCAGCTACCGACAGATGTTGTTGATTTTCAGCTGTCCCAATCGAGGCATATCAACAACACATGTCGGCAGCTGAGGCTTTCAATTAATTATCATTGATTCTAGAGAAGCTGCACAGTCATCAATGGTATCTGTTCACATCGAGAACAGTTACTGTCTTCATCTCAAGATTTTCACAGTACTCTGTGGTCTGTCCGTGCACTGATCGGTCAGAACATTATGACCACTCACCTGCTATCGATATAAGCCCGTCCAGGCGATAGCAAAATTCAAATGGCTCTGAGCACTATGGGACTTAACTTCTGAGGTCATCAGTCCCCTAGAACTCAGAACTACTTAAACCTAACGAACGCAAGGACATCACACACATCCATGCCCGAGGCAGGATTCGAACCGTAGCGGTCACGCGGTTCCAGACTGTAGCGCCTAGAACCGCTCGACCACTCTGGCCGGCCCAGGCGATAGCAGCGTCACCTGGAGACAAATGGCTGCTAATCAGACACACACAACCGTCGCATGTACGAGGGCAGTTCAATAAGTAATGCAAACATTTTTTTTCTGAAACAGGGGTTATTTTATTCAACATTGAAATACACCAGGTTATTCCCCAATCTTTTAGCTACACAACACTATTTTTCAACGTAATCTCCATTCAATGCTACGGCCTTACGCCACCTTGAAATGAGGGCCTGTATGCCTGCACGGTACCATTCCACTGGTCGATGTCGGAGCCAACGTCGTACTGCATCAATAACTTCTTCATCATCCGCGTAGTGCCTCCCACGGATTGCGTCCTTCATTGGGCCAAACATATGGAAATCCGACGGTGCGAGATCGGGGCTGTAGGGTGCATGAGGAAGAACAGTCCACTGAAGTTTTGTGAGCTCCTCTCGGATGCAAAGACTTGTGTGAGGTCTTGCGTTGTCTTGAAGGAGGAGAAGTTCGTTCAGATTTTTGTGCCTACGAACACGCTGAAGTCGTTTCTTCAATTTCTGAAGAGTAGCACAATACACTTCAGAGTTGATCGTTTGACCATGGGGAAGGACATCGAACAGAATAAGCCCTTCAGCGTCCCAGAAGACTGTAACCATGACTTTACCGGCTGAGGGTATGGCTTTAAACTTTTTCTTGGTAGGGGAGTGGGTGTGGCGCCACTCCATTGATTGCCGTTTTGTTTCAAGTTCGAAGTGGTGAACCCATGTTTCATCGCCTGTAACAATCTTTGACAAGAAATTGTCACCCTCAGCCACATGACGAGCAAGCAATTCCGCACAGATGGTTCGCCTTTGCTCTTTATGGTGTTCGGTTAGACAACGAGGGACCCAGCGGGAACAAACCTTTGAATATCCCAACTGGTGAACAATTGTGACAGCACTACCAACAGAGATGTCAAGTTGAGCACTGAGTTGTTCGATGGTGATCCGTCGATCATCTCGGAACGAGTGTGTTCGCACGCTCCGCCATTGCAGGAGTCACAGCTGTGCACGGCCGGCCCGCACGCGGGAGATCAGACAGTCTTGCTTGACCTTGCGGCGATGATGACACACGCTTTGCCCAACGACTCACCGTACTTTTGTCCACTGCCAGATCACCGTAGACATTCTGCAAGCGCCTATGAATATCTGAGATGCCCTGGTTTTCTGCCAAAAGAAACTCGATCACTGCCCGTTGTTTGCAACGCACATCCGTTACAGACGCCATTTTAACGGCTCCGTACAGCGCTGCCACCTGTCGGAAGTCAATGAAACTATACGAGACGAAGCGGGAATGTTTGAAAATATTCCACAAGAAATTTCCGGTTTTTTCAACCAAAATTGGCCGAGAAAAAAAATGTGTTGCATTACTTATTGAACTGCCCTCGTAGTACAGTGAGCGTGGTGTCCCTGTATAGAACGGGGAAGGCGCGCGATCTGTCTGAGTTTGACCGAGGGCAGATTGTGATGGCGCGAGCATTTCGGTAACAGCACGTCTTGTTGGATGTTCGAGGAGTGGTTTTCGTGATTTTCTTCAACGTATGGTAAAACCAAGGTGAAACCACGTTGAGACATCTTGCGGTTGGGCGGCGATCCCTCATTACAGCTGTCGGACAGCGAAGGCTGGGCTGACTGGTAAAAATGGACACTCGGCGAACTGTGGCGTAACTAACATGAGATTTTAATGCTGGGCAAAGTACCAGTGCGTCTGAACATACAGTGCACCGAACACTGCTAACGATGGGCCTACACAGCCGACGACCCAAGCGTGTGCCAATGTTAACATCAGGACATCGGCAACTACGACTGAAAAGGGTACGCGACCATTGCCACGGGACGTTGGCGCAGTGGCAGAGCGTTGCGTGGTCTGATGAATCCCGATACCTCCTTAATCATGCCGATGGGGGGGCGCGAATGCGCAGCCTTCGAGGTGGGCATCCATCGGTCCAGTGGAGCTCGTGCAAGGCACCATGACGGCCAAGGAGTACCGTACACTGGTTGCAGACCACGCACTCTCCTTCATGACGATCATGTTTGCCGAGGGCAGTGACATTTTTCAACACGATAATACACCACGCCACAAGGCCAGGAATATGATGGAATTATTCGAGGAACAGAGTGGCGAGTTCCAATTGATGTGCCGGCTTCCCAACTCGCCGGATCTGAACCCTATCGGAAACATCAGGAATGTGATTGAACGTGGAATCAGATCTCATCGCCCCCTCCCCGGAATTAACGGGAATTAGGTGACCTGATAGATTTCTGGTTACGCGTCTTTTTTTTCCCTTTGCAGTTTGATCTAACATACAGCTCTCAGTCATATGGAGATAACGCATTTCGAAATATGACGACAGTTTTAGACTGTTAACTTGTGCCTTCCTCAGATTAGCAATTGCAATCTGCAGTCTTAATTCACCGCAAATTCTTCGAACAATGGACAGTAACCTATTCAACTTGAATTAGCGTAATAAATATGACAAATAACGAAAAGATAACCACATCATCATTAGGCTTGATGTGAGATTTACAATTCAAAATAATCTAATACATTTAACCGGTAATATTCCTGTAAATGTTTGAGAACAGTTGCGTAGCGAAAAAAGATGTGTATTCAAGATATGTGATGTTTCACTTTTTATGCTACAACTAGAACCTTTTCCGAAAAACAACTTCAGTAACTTTGAACCGTCTACATACAGTGTGTTCTTTCTGCTGCATAGCAGATGACTTAACTTTCAGCTCTTTCGGGAGGACGACGGCTCAATCCCGTCTCCGGCCATCCTGATTTAAGTTTTCCGTGATTTCCCTAAATCGCTTCAGGCAAATGCCGGGATGGTTCCTTTGAAAGGGCACGGCCAATTTCCTTCCCCATCCTTCCCTCACCCGAGCTTGCGCTCCGTCTCTAATGACCTCGTTATCGACGGGACGTTAAACACTAATCTCCTCGTCCTTAACTTTCAGCTTTCTGGCTTCCTTGAATTTCAGATCTGCACACGATTCTTTGCGTGGCGCGGAGCAGAACTACGCCATAATAAGAGTCCACGACAAAAAAAATTGCGGCAATGAGTCTCAACAGTGCATCACAGTACGTACTAACCATCACAAGAGGAGTGCTGTAACACGAGCTTAAAAATGTACACCATCCTTGCTTTCTCTTATTTTTTCTTTTATTTACGCCAACTCAGTCAGTCTCCGACACACATTGAATCACACACACACACACACACACACACACACACACACACACACACACACACACACACTTACAACATTACTTACGACACGATGTGCACCCATCACTGCCATGAGCTATCACTCCAACTACCAATTCAGTGTTCAACGTATAACATCCCTAACTCCAGAAAACTTTCCTGCCATGCGCTGCTTACAAGTTATACGGAAGTTATAATATTCAGTTACTTAACGCTATTCTCGGAAATTTATTCATAGCTCTTATGCTGTGGCCCGCAAACAAAAGATACTGCGTTACACAAGTTGTCTGGCCGTAGATTCTTAATGCAACGAGTACGAAGTCCGGCCGAGTCTCTAGTTTGAAATAAACCTAAACATCGTGTACTCATGACAACGACTGTCTGTAAACATGTCTTTGTTTTAGAATATAAGCGTATTATTGTCGCAACCTAATTTTAACAATAGGTTTACGAATTTGTTATGCGCATCGGAAGTAACACGATCAAAGTGAAGGTAACTTGCTAATTTATCACGCGCAAGACAGTCTCGTCTACTTGTCGCGTCAGATAAAATGGCTCAAATGGCTCTTAGCACTATGGGACGTAACATCTGAGGACATCAGTCCCTTAGAACTTCTTAAACCCAACTAACCTAAGGACATCACACACATCCATGCCCGACGCAGGATTCGAACCTGCGACCGTAGCGGTCACGCGGTCCCAGACTGTAGCGCCTAGAACCGCTCGGGCTCCTGTCTGTGATGCAGTGTCAAGGATAACGACAGCCATGGTCTCCGAGCTGATGCTCCATGCTGCTGCGAACTTCGTCGAACTGTTCGTGCAGATGGTTGTTGTCTTGCAAACGTCCCCATCTGTTGACTCAGGGATCGAGACGTGGCTACACGATCCGCTACAGCCATGTGGATAAGGTGCCTGTCACCTCGACTGCTTGTGGTACTAGGCCGTTGGGATCCAGCACGGCGTTCCGTATTACCCTCCTGAACCCACCGATTCCATATTCTGCTAACAGTCATTGAATCTCGACCAACGCGAGCAGCAATGTCGCGATAGGATAAACCGCAATCGCGATAGGCTACAATCCGACCTTTATGAAAGTCGGAAACGTGATGGTACGCGTTTCTCCTCCTGACACGAGGCATCACAACAACGTTTCATCAGGCAACGCCGGTCAACTGCTGTTTGTGTATGAGAAAAAGGGTTGGAAACTTTCCTCATGTCAGCACGTTGTAGGTGTCGCCACCGGCGCCAACCTTGTTTGAATGCTCTGAAAAGCTAATCACTTGCATATCACAGTATCTTCTTCCTGTCGGTGAAATTTCGCGTATGTAGCAAGTCATCTTCGTGGTGTAGCAATTTCAATGGCCAGTAGTGTAATTTAGAAATACTGTATATGTAGTTATCGATGAAGTTCTCCGTTGAGCGTGTTATAGCCGTGGCTACCGGTATAAGTTAATCTTTGCTTATTGACTATACGCTGGAGATCAGTTATCGTTTTGGTACGAGTTGGCTGCAGTTGGGCTCTCGGCCAGGACGGAGTGAGCCGAGCTTGGATAGTGCATTCGTCGGCGCGGTTCGGTAGCGTGTCCATGGCGCGATAGGTCGTTGCTTCACTTTCAGTGTGGAAGCGATCGCTAGCAAATTGTGTCACGTAGACTGAAATGCTGATTGTTATCAAAAGTGTTAATGCTCACTGAGCGTTCGAATAAATTATAATTCGTGATTCCCTAACAATCGATGTTCTCACTTGAAACAGTCATCATAGTATCCCTGGAGGAATTTTTTAATAAGATTTGCTGCACAGAAAGTTTGCTGGAAAAGTAAGGAGAGACTGCGACCTAATATAGCGGGTCTGGAGGAATACCGACAGGGTTGTTATAAACTGTAAGACGCTGGAAGATTTCGTCGAAAGCTCGAGATTTTACTCAGATTTGACGCGACAAGTAATCCGAGAATGTTCTCTACAAGGATGTTGTCCCGAGATACTTTGATCTCAAACGTTTATGAAGTAAACAACAAACTACGTTTCAGTCTGCAGCGGAGTGCACACTATAGCTATATTTATCTTCAGGGGAAATGGGTGAGCAATGCGCTGTAACGGTTGACGTTCCAGCAAATGAGCCACGTAGGTCACTTGGAGGTCGCTATAAGAAGCTCCTGTGCGCCAGTATTCCTCTCACAGTTTTGCCAATCCATCCACCTAATACTCTCGTTGTACTCCACTAGAAGCAGCGGCCAACAGACACCATATACGAGGGTTGGAACTTAAACAGTGGCAACTATTTATTCACAACCGATACAAAAGAGTTACGTGTTTGCACCTGTTACTGTCCTTCAAAGTAGTCACCAGCGTTGTGTATAACCCGTCGCCAGCGATGTGGAAGGCGTAGTTCGCCGTTAGCAGAGGCTGTTCTGTTGATGCTGCGAATGGAGCGGTCTACAGCCTGTCAAATCTATGGAACAGCTGTGAAGCGAATGCCACGAAGTGGTTCCTTCACCTTCGGAATCAAATCAAAGCCACAAGGACTTAAGTCCGGGGAGTATGGTGGATGGTACAGTATTTCCCAGTCCCATCGACCGACCGCGGCAGCCACAGCTTGCGCTGTATGCTCCCGCGTATTGTCGTGCAAAATGATGGGTGGGTTGCGCAGAAAGTGTCGCCGCTTCTTTCGCAAAGCTGGTCGCAGGTGATGCTCCAAAAACGAACAGTAATAGTGTGCATTGACGGTCTGCCGTGGAGGAACGTAATGCGTTAGGATAACACCATCACAGTCGTACACGAGAATCACCATAACTTTAGACCGCTCCATTCGCACCATCAACAGAACATACTCTGCTACCGGTGTACTACGCCTACCACATCGCTGGCAACGGGTTCTACACAACGCTGGTGACTACTCTGAAGGACTGTTAACAGGTGGAATCTTTTGTGTCGGTTGTGAATAAATAGGTGCCACTATTTAAGTTCCAACCCTCGTATATGTATGATTCAGGCGATGACGGCAAATGATGATTCCTTCAGTGCAGATGCACACCAAGCTAGAACTCTAGGAATCGGCGAGATGTCGCCGGTTATGGGGCTAATGAGCAGGGGCAATACATCAGTAGACAGTGACATAAGTTGAGAATTTGGGTCTGATGGGAGGCTTGCTAGGGTAGTCCGGCCGGTTGTAGTGACCACTGTGTGTGAGTGGCAGAGTGGTCAGTGCACTTGTCTGGTAAGTAGGAGACCCGGGTTCGAACCCCAGTCTGGTACAAATTTTCAACTTACCAAACTGATATAAATCAATACTCTGTGGCAGCTAAAGTCAAATTCCTTGTGTCGTGATTCACAGTGACTGCAGGATCAAAATGATGTCTGTTGTTTCGGACATGTCCGAAAGAACAGACACCACATGTATACTATTCCCTAGAGTGTGCGTGCGTGCGTGTGTGTGTGTGTGTGTGTGTTTATGTCTGATACGTACCCAATAACAAATATTTACAGCCTACTAAAGTTATGAAAGCATGCAGTTAAATCGGGTATTGTTGTGTGTAGCAAAGAAAAAAATTGTTACGTATATGTTTTCTGGGATAGGTAGACGAAATCTTTTCCATTGCCTTAGGAATTTGAGGAAATTTGCTAAGCAGTGCGTACTGACATCATCAACACTGAGTATCGGTTCTTGCAACAGTCTCTGTCTGTCTCTCTCTCAACCAAGAGAGCTTCGTGACGTCACAGAGGCTAGCTGTCAGTTGTCAAGTGTTCTATGCCACGTAGGCCAATATGAGGCCGGAAGATGTAGAAAGCAAGAATTAAATGTGGCTGGAATGTGAAATTTACTCAATTGGCCCTCCAGCCAGTACCCCTGCGGGTACCAAATGGTTCAAATGGCTCTGAGCACTACGGGACTTAACATCTGACGTCATCAGTCCCCTAGAACTTAGAACTACTTAAATCTAACTAACCTAAGGACATCACACACATCCATGCCGGAGGCAGGATTCGAACCTGCGGTTCCAGACTGATGCGCCTAGAACCGCTCGGCCACACCGGCCGGCCCGGGTCCCAACCTTCGGTGCTAGGATCTGCAGTGTAATTAAAAAAGGATTCAAGAATACGTCTTCTCTGGCTGATTAATAAGTCGTTGACCAATAAGGTGAACCCTCGAATAAACGAACATATGTTCTGGTATTGGTCATCGACTGCATTGCTCAGCCATCTTGAAGTGGGTACTTTTTTATTACTCTGGCGCGAATGAAACTCTGCTATACCATAATGCATAAAAAGTCTTAAGTTTCTGTACTAATCACTGCCCTGAACGTTTAACGCATGTAGTTCTTGTATTAAATATAAACAGACAGTCATAGCTGGGCCTGCCGCGAATGACCATTTGGACTGCCATTTATCCGGCCGTTTCGACTATCTGTTTACTGCTCTCTTGCTTGACCTGCTCTTCAACGTCGTATTGATTCAGCACCTGATTATTTGTGGACAGCATCTCTGGACAACTTAACTCCCGAGGCGCACATATCATTATAACAACTTCCATGACCCTGTGCCTGTGTGATATATCTCTTCTCGACATTAGCCGAGCGGTCTAGGGCGCTGCAGTCATGGACTGTGTGGCTGATCCCGTCGAAGGTTCGAGTCCTCCCTCGGGCATGGTTGTGTGTGTTTGTCCTTAGGATACTTTAGGTTAAGTGGTGTGTAAGCTTAGGGACTGATGACCTTAGCAGTTAAGTCCCATAAGATTTCACACACATTTTTTCCTCTAGACATACGACTTTTTCTCTTCAATATATCTGACTTAAACAAACATACTATGGTGAGTAGGGATCTTGGAATTAAATAGTTTTTACTGAACAATGAATCCATACATAATATAAAAGTCGGCGTATGTATATGTGTATGTTTTCATGTATGTCCCACATCTCTTGCTCAACCACTGGAGCGATTTCATCCAAATTTGGTACACATGTCCCTTGCTGTCAGGCAACAATCGCTGTTGGGGTAAGAATCAACTACATATCATAGCCCAGGAGATGTGGCGTCGTAAACACTGAGATGCCTCGGAAATTGCCGCATTGTGCATCGTTCAAATGGCTCTGAGCACTATGGGACTTAACATCTTAGGTCATCAGTCCCCTAGAACTTAGAACTACTTAAACCTAACTAACCTAAGGACATCACACACATCCATGCCCGAGGCAGGATTCGAACCTGCGACCGTAGCAGTCTCGCGGTTCCGGACTGCAGCGCATAGAACCGCATGGCCACCAAGGCCGGCCATTGTGCATGACTTTTAAATTTTCACATCTTTGCTGCTAACTCTAATTGCAACACATTTCGCAGACAGTATCCACATATGCGCGACAGCTACAAATTTTCATCATTTTATGACACATAGATCAGGAAATTTTATGTTATAAACACTGAGATGCGTGAAAAAAAAATGTCGCATCATGCACGAATTTTTAATACATTTATTCTTTACTGTTAAGGCACTCGTGCAGTCTATTCAACGTAAGGAAATAACAGAACCTGGCAGTGCTTTTGACAGCTTCGCAACTGCGAAGCGCAAACTGTTCTGCGCGGAAACAACAGTAGTCTATAAAGCTATGAAAAGGCGTTCCCAGAAGGACTGTACTTATACATCTGTGCACCGTGCGTATTTCTTTCTAGGACTGTTTCATAATTTCAGAGGTGTTTCACGAATACTTGGAAATGAAATTTTTTCGATATTACAGTATAAACACAGTTCTTTCGTTTGTTTTCGCTTCTGACAGAAAACTGGCTAAATGAAAACACGGGAAATGGCGGGATTGTGAACTTGTTTATTGCATCTTCAGGCCCTTGTCAGCTTACATGAACACACACACAAACACACTCACACACACACACACACACAAAATTAACTCCACTCGGTCGCCGTAAAGGAACAGAAGTTACGCTGAGTGCTGTTCCGCAATGTTAACGGTAAAGATAAATACTTGAACGCCCATTCACGCCGACGTTTCCGTGCACAGAATCACGCTGGCAACGCCATGATTTGATTTCAGTTTGAACTGTTGTTCATTTAGAGACCAGTTGCCTTACATTTTATAACAGGTCGTTCATTTTACAGGCTTTAGATTACAAAACATTACTACAAACAGCAGCTACTGTATTCTGCAATTACAATGGAAGTACACTGGACTCGCATTCGGGAGGACGACGGTTCAATCCCGCGTCCGGCCATCCTGATTTAGGTTTTCCGTGATTTCCCTAAATCACTCCAGGCAAATGCCGGGATGGTTCCTCTGAAAGGGCACGGCCGACTTCCTTCCCCATCCTTCCCTAATTCGATGAGACCGATGACTACGCTGTCTGGTCTCCTTCCCCAAAAACAACCAACCAACCTACAATGGAAGTAATAATAAATTAAAAATAAATTAGGAATTGAAAGGAAAAAAAAAACACGAAAAATATTTAAATTTTTAATAAGATTTGATGCAAGATGAGAGGAAAGACTTAGGACTATAAGAGAGACAGAGAAATGTTACTCGACCTGAGCCAACCTGGTCTGAAAGCCTGGGAACTACTTCGAGCCTTGCAGTCACGGTTCGCTACAGTTTAATTTACGGACTAATATTTCTAAACGCTATTTACAAAAAAGCGCAGTGGTGTGTGAGTGTAAAGTATGTTATTTCTTGGGGTTGTTAATTAACCTTCAGTTCCTATATTATGTGTCTTGAATTTTTACCTGCTATGTTGCTTATATACTAAGTGTTCAGTTACAAATGTTACATCTCAACAGCGGTGTAACAACAGCGGGATGGATATGCCTGCTGTGGATACTTAAGCTAGCACAGGTTTGCAAAAAATTGGTTCAAATGGCTCTGAGCACTATGGGACTCAACATCTGAGGTCATCAGTCCCCTAGAACTTAGAACTACTTAAACCTAACTAACCTAAGGACATCACACACATCCATGCCCGAGGCAGGATTCGAACCTGCGACCGTAGCAGTCGCGCGGTTCCGGACTGAAGCGCCTAGAACCGCTCGGCCACCGCGGCCGGCTTAAAAAGGTTTGCACCTGTTGCATTGCACCTCATACAGTTTCATTATTTTAGATGTTGTGTGAGGTTGTCTGTGGTACGTGTTGGTGAAACTGTTTGCTGTTTGAGTGAGTGTGTGTTTCGGTACTGCTGTATTTGTTGGTGCTCGAATTGGAAGTGCTGCATTACGAGCTTCGTGTGTGTTGCAGTGTCTTTCAGTATTCGTAATGTAATGCCCTTGAGACACGAGCCAATCCGCCGACCGGCTGGCCACGCTTTAGTCTGCAGCCGACAGAAACTGATCCCACTCCCTAGCTGACGAAACATTCCCACACCAGCTGTGATCTGTAATTCAGGAGAGACGAGTAAGGGTAAGATCCGATACGTGGTTGCAGTGTCGATATCTTTTCTCTGTTCCCTAACTGGACCCCGTCGTTGGTGCACGCGTATCCGAGTGTATAATAAATTGCGGAAAGACGGAGGCGGTACACCTTCCGGAGTTCTGCCAGCGAAGCAGGCCGTGGGTGCCGTACTGTGCCAGGGGGTGGCAGCAGAGGTGCTCCTACCCGTCAACAACCGCACCTGCTTCCGGTCGTTTAGTGACCTGGAAGCGGAAATAGCTTAACGCTCAGAATACCCGCGCGTCGCGTCGCAAACAAACAGCTGAGGTATCGCCAGTTCGGACGGCAGGCGGAGTTGTCTAGCCGGGCCACGAGCCGCCGTTGCCGGTATTAGTGGGGCACTTGTGGTGAGATGACGATGTAGGCCCAGAAATTACGCTATAATACACTACTGGCCATTGCTACACCACGGAGATGACGTGCTACAGACGCGAAATTTAACCGTCAGGAAGAAGATGCTGTGATATGCAAATGAGTAGCTTTTCAGAGAATTCACACTAGGTTGGCGCCGGTGGCGACACCTACAACGTGCTGACATGAGGAAAGTATCCAACCGATTTCTCATACACAAACAGCAGTTGACCGGCGTTGCCTGGTGAAACGTTGTTGTGATGCCTCGTGTAAGGCGGAGAAATGCGTACCATCACGTTTCCGACTTTGATAAAGATCGGATTGTAGCCTATCGCGATTGCGGTTTATCGTATCGCGACATTGCTGCTAGCGTTGGTCGAGATCCAATGACTGTTAGCAGAGTATGAAATCGGTAGGTTCAGGAGGGTAATACGGAACGCCGTGCTGGATCCCAACGGCCTCGTATCACTAGCAGTCGAGATTACAGGCATCTTATCCGCATGGCTGTAACGGATATTGCAGCCACGTCTCGATCCCTGAGTCAACAGATGGGGACGTTTGCAAGACAACAACCATCTGCACGAACAGTTCGACGACGTTTTGCAGCAGCATGGACTATCAGCTCTCAGACCATGGCTGACGTTACCATTGACGCTGCATCACACACAGGAGTGCCTGCGATGGTGTACTCAACGACGAACTTGGATGCACGAATGGCAAATCGTCATTTTTTTCATATGAATCCAGGTTCTGTTTACATAATCATGATAGTGGCACCCGTGTTTGGCGACATGGCGGTGAACGCACATTGGAAGCCTGTATTCGTCATCGCCATACTGGCGTATTACCCGGCGTGATGGTATGGGGTGCCATTGGTTACACGTCTCAGTCACCTCTTCTTCGCATTGACGGCACTTTGAACAGTGGACGTTACATTTCACATGTATTACGACCCGCGCCTCTACCCTTCATTCGAACCCTGAGAAACCCTTCATTTCGCAGAATAATGTATGACCGCATGTTGCAGGTCCTCTACGGGCCTTTCTGGATACAGAAAATGTTCGACTACTGCCCTGGCCAGCACATTCTCCAGAGCCCGCATCTCGTGGTCGTGCGGTAGCGTTCTCGCTTCCCACACCCGGGTTCCCGGATTCGATTCCCGGCGGGGTCAGGGATTTTCTCTGCCTCGTGATGGCTGGGTGTTGTGTGCTGTCCTTAGGTTAGTTAGGTTTAAGTAGTTCTAAGTTCTAGAGGACTTATGACCATAGCAGTTGAGTCCCATAGTGCTCAGAGCCAGCCACATTCTCCAGATCTCTCACCAACTGAAAACGTCTGGTCAATGGTGGCCGAGCATCTGGCTCCTCACCATACGCCAGTCACTACTCTTGATGGCCGGCCGGTGTCGCCGTGCAGTTCTAATGCCTTCAGTTTGGAACCGCGTGACCGCTACGGTCGCAGGTTCGAATCCTGCCTCGGGCATGGATGTGTGTGATGTCCTTAGGTTAGTTAGGTTTAAGTAGTTCTAAGTTCTAGGGGACTTATGACCTAAGATGTTGAGTGCCATAGTGCTCAGAGCCATTTGAACCATTTGAACTTAAACCTACCTAACGTAAGAACATTACACACATCTATGCCAGAGGCAGGATTCGAACCTGCGACCATAGCGGTCGCGCGGTTCCAGACTGTAGCGCCTAGAACTACTCGGCCACCACGGCCGGCCTGCTGTGTTTGACCAGTCTCCAGTCGCCCTAGTATCCTACCCCTCATAACGTTATCAATATGTGTTCTTTGAGCCATTTTCAACACACAGTCAACATTAGTTCGTCTGAAAGCGTCTGCACACTTACTCGCAGCACCGTACTCTGACATGCACCAACACACCTCTGCGTATGTGGACTGCTGCCAGCGCCACCGTGTGACGACTGCAGGTCAAATGCACCGTAGGGTCATACTCCGAGGTGATTTAAGCCTGCACACCGTTGTTTCGCCGTATATCAGCACTATCCTTAATATATGAGAGTGAGTGTATATGTCCCAGTGATGGATGCACTACGCAGGAAGCAGTATGTGGATGGTAGGGACATTATCGATGCGTCAAAACGTTGAATCCGACCTCAACCAGTAGAGTGGTACAATGCGAACATACAGGCCGTCCCAACAAGGTGGCATAAGGCTGTCGCTTTGAACGGAGATTTTGTTGAGACATAGGGTTTGGTAGCGAAAAGAGTCGGGAATGACACACTGTCAGAAAATGTATTGCATTACTTATTGAACGCCCCTCGTAATAATAATAAAAATTATTATTATTATTATTATTTCGTGTAGCTCAGTGGTCTGCCGCAAGTCTTCCTATTGGACACCACTTCGGCGACTTGCCTGTCCCTGACCTACTCCAGTTCTTCAACTGACGAAAGGGCACCGACATTTTAACGTGAAATCCGAACCACGTGTCGCTTGTGTCGATTCTTCACGTCGGTTAGATGTGAAGGCTACGTTAAATAAAACGGAAAAATCCGTGGTCCAACCGAGATTGGATCTCGCAACCTCTCAGTTTCCAGGCACTTGCTTTACCGCTAAGCCTCCAGGACTAACACAGAGTACAGATAACTGGCTGTCACGTGTTGTCTGTGGTCGGCGGGTGATGAGCCGATAACATGGTCACTCGTAATGTCTGCATGTGTTTACTATTCTATTCTGCTTCCCTACAACTCGGACATTCTGTACCAGTCGCGCTCAGCAGGTAGTCGGAACCACTGGGCCCGGGAACTCTGCCCACCGGGCCGGCCTCGTGTTTCTGCGTTGGCCTAACACTATAATACGTCCGCACTGAGTCGTGATGATGCCATTTCTCTTTCAAGATTCTCAGACATCATTTAATTTATGCACACTAGTGTGTGTATGGTACCACACAAGAGCAAGAAAGCCAAGCTGACCGAACGACATGACGCATCGGTTGGCACACTGGTTGCGCATTCTAGTGATTTCCCTAAATCGATTCAGGCGAATGCTGGGATGGTTCCTTTGAAAAGGCTCGGTCGATTTCCTTCCTCATCCTCCCCTAATCCGATGGGACCGATGACATCGCTATTTGGTCCCCTCGCCCATATCAACCAAGCAAATACAGACAAGTTGTTTTCTTTCGGCCAAAATATCTTGGGATGGAAAACTTTTGATGTTCAATGGACACATAACTCTAGAAATATTCTTGACCCCTCTGCATATCGTCCCCGTAGAGACCGTCAAGATGAGGAATTAGACTTAAATGATCTCATGCAGAAGAAGTTAAGATACGCTTCTACCCACCCCAGCCGTGTACCTCACCGCAACATTTTTGTAAGCATTTCCGCCGTGTACTTCACCTCATAGACGTAGAACTATTTTGTAGAACAGCCAGAACCAAGAACGAACATAACGTGCCTTTGAAACTTTTACACACTGTTTGATTTCTCTGGTACAGATTAGAGACGAAGAAGTAGAGTACTTTGACCATTTCAGATGTACTGATTCAGCAGAAATGTTGGGGATCATCTTGGTGTGGCTCGTGGCAGTCACCGGCACGCAACGACCTGCTGCCTCAGGCCACTGGCGCTTATCAAGCATCCTGTATTTAATTTCTTAAAGTATAGTGAAAGAGCGCGCCTCCCTTTGATTAGAAGACCCGGGATGGATTGCTACGCAGGCAAGAAACCAGAAATCGGACGTGTTGTATTCGCCAGACGCACTTTGTGTTAAACAAGTAAATGTATCGGGAAGAGAAGCCCATACCCTGTACCCGAGGTCGGCAACCTGCGGCTCGCGAGCCACATGGGGCTCTTTGGATGTGAAGCTGCGGCTCTTTAGTTCCATACGCAGGTAATATTTATTTTATAAGAAAAAAATTTTTTTTATCGTTCTGAATCGATTAACGAGGATTAGGCACCGTTTCTGTCCCTCACAATCAGCCCTTTGTTCTCACTTTTCACCGCGATAAGCACGCCCTGAGTTCTGACAGGTCCGTTCGTGCCAGTCGGCACACGGGAGGCGATCACACAGCCAGACAAACAGTGTTTCGTGTCTGAATTATTCATTTTAATAATTAAATTTTTGGATAATTGCCAAACTAGTCATCTGCTGTTCTGGATACCTGAATAATGATTTTAAAAATTCTTTATCACAGCTTCACTACAAGCACGGCACTTTTTTTTTTTTTTTTTTTTTTTTTTTTTTTTTTTTTTTTTTTGAGCTCCAGAAACAAGTACAGCAATCAAGTTCCATGTTAAGTAACTGGACAAGTAATGTTATTCTGGCAAGCTTAGTGGTATCACTAGAAATTACAAAAAAAGGCAAACCATTCACAGATGGCGAGTATGTCAAAGACTGCTTCATTCGTGCATCTGAAGAACAATTTTATGATTAAAAAAAAAAGTCTTGAAAAGAAAAACAAAGATCTGCCACTATCTGCTAAAACAGTACAAGACAGAATAAGTAAAATATCTTCAAATGTAACACATTTGCAGGTGGAAGACATTCAACTGGCTTCTGCCTTATCGCTTGCTGTCGATGAGTCTTGCGATATAAAAGACACGGCACAAGTTGTCCTTTCTGTGAGGTATATGTCTTCCCAAGGCCCGAAAGAAGAACTTCTAGGATTGCTACCGCTCTTGGGACAAACTAGAGGGGAAGACATAGCGAGTGTTGTGCAGAAATGCCTCGACGATAATAAGATCGATTTAAATAAAATCGTTTCAGTAGAAACTGATGGAGCCAGAAGTATGACAGGAAAAAATGAAGGGACAACAACGATTCTTCAGAGCAAAATAAACCACGAAAACCGAGCGAGGTGGCGCAGTGGTAGCACACTGGACTCGCATTCGGGAGGACGACGGTTCAATCCCGCGTCCGGCCATCCTGATTTAGGTTTTCCGTGATTTCCCTAAATCGCTCCAGGCAAATGCTGGGATGGTTCCTTCGAAAGGGCACGGCCGACTTCCTTCCCCATCCTTCCCTAATCCGATGAGACCGATGACCTCGCCGTTTGGTCTCTTCCCCCAAAGAATTCAATACAATCCAAACCACGAAATTCTTACGTTTCACTGCATCATGCACCAAGAAGCGATTTGTGCGCAAACATTTCCAGCCGAAATAGTTAAGGTCATGAATTTAGTAATCAAGACTGTTAACAGCATCTTCTCAAAAGCACTCTACCATCGTCAGTTTAAAGAATTCTTAAAATCTGGATTGTGGAGTAATGCAAGATAGTCGTTTGGTCGGATGAGTCTTGTTTCTCACTGTTTCAAACTTCTCGCCGAGTTTACGTACTAAGAGTGAAACACGGCTGGTGCTCGGTGCAACCATACAGTGGTGTTGCCGTGGGCCCCGTGGTTACTCTGTAAGGTCACATTACTGCCAAGCATATGTGACCATATTGGCTGATTAGGTCCATCCCATGGAACCATATTTGTTTCTCAAAGGTGATTCTGTGTTCCAAGACGACAGAGTACGTGTTCACACAACTCGCATCGGCTAGGAATGGTTTTTTGAACATGCGACTGAATTTTCACAGCTCCCCTGCCCACCGAAGTCACGATATCAGCCGCGCGGGGTAGTGGCGCGGTCTGGGGCGCCTTGTCACGGTCCGTGCGGCTCCCCCCGTCGGAGGTTCGAGTCCTCCCTCGGGCATGGGTGTGTGTGTTGTCCTTAGCGTAAGTTAGTTTAAGTTGGGTTAAGGAGTGCGTAGGCTTCGGGACCGATGACCTAAGTAGTTTGGTCCCGTAAGACCTCACCACAAATTACCAAATTTCGTCATATCTCAAAAGTATTGAGGCTTCGTCCTCTTCTTTGGAGTGAAGGATACATGATATTTATCCACTTCCATCATCGTTACCTGTTCTTCTCACTATTTGGTGGGAAGACTGGTACAAGATTCTCTTGAAAACCATACAGAAATTGTATTCTTCCATTCCGAGACGACTAGAAGCTGTTTTGAAAACCAAAGATTTTCCTGTACCATATTAGGTATGGCAATACATTGTGTTTTATGCGTTACCATATTTTTATCGATCCACTACATAAATAGGTGCAAGCATATATCGATAGACTTGCGCCTCCAGTCCGAAGATGGCTTAACTCTGAGCTATTCTTCGACCATAAATGTAGTAGACTGCCCCTGACGTCATTTTCGTGGCTCCAACATCTCTGGGAAAAGTCACGCGAATGTTGGCAAAACATGGTTGTTTCGTGTTGCGCTTATGGCTGTACTCAGCGTTTTGTCGGGGGAAATGGCATTACATTTCACGTGTAAGTGTTTCTGTGACAGTGCAGATGCGTTTATTGAAATCTGCTGAAGTGACTTTTATATGTGTTTTACACTTGAAATTGAGTATCTCGTAAATTAAAGTGTTGAAAGTGATGCCTGTAAAGTCAGACTCATATTACATTTTGGAAGGCATCTGTGATAATTCGGTTACAGAAGTAAGTATAACTGTTTCTCGTTCCTACTCATAGGTTCCCTAAGTATGAAAACCGAAGGCAGCTTTGGATACAGGCCCTGAAACGGAAAAACGTTAAGCCATCTGCACATACGCGCCTTTTTGAATATACAAGTGAGATTATAATAAGGTAAGAGCACCTACAGTCGACACATGAAGAGAATTTTTTTCTACCTTCTAATACTATTAAATAAATGTAGGTTCCAAAATTATTTTCTGAAACTTCAAAGCCTCACCTTTCCTCTAAATATCATTTTTTTTAAACTGATAGTTTAAACTTTTGTAAAAATAGTAGGAACTGAACCTTTGAAGCGCACCTAAAATTGAGACTCTAAAGTGGACCTGCTCCTAACGTCGACAATTTTGGCACCTATAGTTGACATAATTCCCAAATCCCATTTTCTTTTATAAGTGAATAGAGCTCAAAACGCGGCGAATCCAATGTTTAAAGTTTTGACACGAGCCCACTCTTACTATTTAAAAGAATTTTAACGACATTTTACTTTAATTGATATTTTGTAGTAATTTCGTCCCGCTGCCCACCAGAGGGGCGTTCGATGTATTTGTTAAGATTTTATAAATTGTACTGTGAACAAATCCAGGTCAAATGTAGGTCTGACATAAATTTTCGCAAATAAAAAAGTAATTTTTGGTGGAAGCGTTTGACAGTCAGTTGGGAAATGTGGGTAAAATACGATACAAACATAGGATGGCAGACCGCTGATTTGAATTCCCGCCACGTTTTGCCAACACTCACATGGTTTATGTTGGAGCCACACCAGCCCTATAGCTTCTGCACAGCAAGGCCAGTCTACTAGTAGCTATCATCGAAGGGGCTATGTCTAATCAGAAATCGACAGGATATGGACAAAACAAATGAAACTAGATGTCCTTTCTCGCGGCGTGGCGAAAGACTCTTCCGGATGTCATAAATTATGGGGGTGCGATAACGTCTTAGAAGTTTGGAAATTTTGGGTCGTTCGCGTTCTGTGAGATCCATACCTTTCACAACGATCAGGAAATAAATGAATGTCGTGTGACTAGGGCCTCCCATCGGGTAGACCGTTCGCTATGTGCAAGTCTTTCGATTTGACACCACTTCTGCGACTTGCGCGTCGATGAGGATGAAATGATGATGAGTAGGACAACACAGCACCCAGTCCCTGAGCGGAGAAAATCTCCGACCCAGCCGGGAATCGGACCCGGGCCCTTAGGATTGACATTCTGTCGCAGTGACTTTTTTTCGGTATTGTTCGTTGCGTTTGGTCTGCACGGACGTCACAAGACATCCGTTCAAGGTGATCGTTGATTCCTTGAATGTCTCTGAGCACTATGGGACTTCTGAGGTCATCAGTCCCCTAGATCTTAGAACTACTTAAACCTAACTAACCTAAGGACATCTCACGCCGGCCGGAGTGGCCGAGCGGTTCTAGGCGCTTCAGTCTGGAACCGCGCGACCGCTAAGGTCGCAGGTTCGAATCCTGCCTCGGGCATGGATGTGTGTGATGTCCATAGGTTAGTTAGGTTTAAGTAGTTCTAAATTCTAGGGGACTGATGACCTCAGAAGTGAAGTCCCATAGTGCTCAGAGCCATTTGAACCATTTCTGACATCACACACATTCATGCCCGAGGGTTGATTCCTTTACTCAGCTTTTTTTTATTACAGAGGGCGAGCAGCGCTCTGGCCGAACACGCTGAGCTACCGTGCCGGCATCATTCGGCTACCGGGGGCGTACGATCAGGTAATGCGTTATAGGCAATGGTGCAGAGACATATCAGCCAACAAAAGCAGAAAAAATTCAGTGCTGCCTGCGCCCGGAAGACTTTGTGGAAAAGGAAAGCATGGGGGCCAATAATATTGACCTCTGCTGTTTCGTAATGCACGCTGAGGAGAACATCGAAACTGTCGTGACTGTAAATTTCATAGAGAGGGAGAGATTTAGTAAATTCCACGATTCGTCGCCCGTTGTCCAGACTGCACGCCGTTTGCAGACGAAGGGGCGGTGACAGCCCGGTCACTGCGCATCGCAAACCACAGATGGCAGCTCCTAGCACCGTGTGTGCAGCGGCAGCGGCCGTTGCGCGGGATAAACAGAACGTTCCGCTCGCGCTATCATAGGATAAACAGACCATTCCGCCTTCGTGCGCCACGGAATAAATAGGCTATTCCGGTTACGACTCGGGCAATCAACAGCCGCAGAGTCAACAGCTATCCCGTGAAGGGTCTGGAGTACAGGCGACGGCAGCCACCTGAAAGTGCGGACTGTCGTGCCACTGATGTGACGCCGGAAGCTCCGCCAGCGCGCGTCACGTGATTCCGGGGACCTGTGCGGTCGCCCATGTAATCGTTAGATAATAAACAAAAACGCACAAATTATGGTGTCAATGTTGATGAAATGATTCTATGACATTATTGGTCGCCTCGTGCAAGTCTTTCTACATCTACATATCTACTCCGCAAGCCAACCAACGGTGTGTGGCGGAGGGCACTTTACGTGCCACTGTCATTATTTCCCTTTCCTGTTCCAGTCGCGTATCGTTCGCGGGAAGAACGACTGCCGGAAAGCCTCCGTGCACGCTCGAATCTCTCCAATTTTACATTCGTGATCTCCTCGGGAGGTATAAGCAGGGAGAAGCAATATATTGGATACCTCATCCAGAAACGCACCCTCTCTAAACCTGGACAGCAGAGCGCCTCTCTTGCACTTGAGTTTGCTAAACATCTCCGTAACGCTATCACGATTACCAAATAACCCTGTGACGAAAAGCGCCGCTCTTCTTTGGATCTTCTCTATCTCCTCTGTCAACCCGACCTGGTACGAATCCCACAGTGATGAGCAATACTCAAGTATAGGTCGAACGACTGTTTTGTAAGCCACCTCCTTTGTTGATGGACTACATTTTCTAAGGACTCTCCCAATGAATCTCAACCTGGCACCCGCCTTACCAACAATTAATTTTATATGATCATTCCGCTTCACATGGTTCCGTACGCATACTCCCAGATATTTTACAGAAGTAACTGCTACCAGTGTTTGTTCCGCTATCATATAATCATACAATAAAGGATCCTTCTTTGGATGTATTCGCAATACATTACATTTGTCTATGTTAAGGGTCAGTTGCCACTCCCTGCACCAAGTGCCTATCCGCTGCAGATCTTCCTGCATTTCGCTGCAATTTTCTAATGCTGCAACTTCTCTGTATACTACAGCATCATCCGCGAAAAGCCGCATGGAACTTCCGACACTACCTACTACGTCATCTGTATATATTGTGAAAAGCAACGCTACCATAACACTCCCCTATGGCACACCAGAGGTTACTTTAACGTCTGTAGACGTCTCTCCATTGAGAACAACATGCTGTGTTCTGTTTACTAAAAACTATTCAATCTAGCCACACAGCTCGTCTGATATTCCGTTGGCTCTTACTTCGTTTATCAGGCGACAGTGCGGAACTGTATCGAACGCCTTCCGGAAGTCAGGGAAAATGGCATCTACCTGGGAGCCTGTATCTAATATTTTTTGGGTCTCATGAACAAATAAAGTGAGTTGGGTCACACACGATCGCTGTTTCCGGAATCCATGTTGATTCCTACAGAGTAGATTCTGGGTTTCCAGAAATGACATGATACGCGAGCAAAACACATGTTCTAAAATTCTACAACAAATCTATGTCAGAGATATAGGCCTATAGTTTTGCCCCTCTGCTCGACGACCCTTCTTGAAAACTGGGACTACCTGTGCTCTTTTCCAATCATTTGAAACCTTCCGTTCCTCTAGAGACCTGTGGTACGCGGCTGTTAGAAGGGGGGAAAGTTCTTTCTTTCGGACGCCATTGGCCGACTTTTGCGTCTATGAAGATGAGATCGAGTGATGTGGACTACAGAAAAACCCAGTCCCAGAGGGAATAAAATATTCGAATCGGCCAGGGATCGAACCCGGGCCCTCGCGATGTAGCGGCAGTGACGCTAATCACTTTCTTCTTTTCTCTGTCTGTTTCATCTTCGTCTTCTACGGAGAGATCAGTTGTGTGTGGCCGTCGCACGTCGTCTTCTCAGCGTCTTTCGATAGAAGCTTTACTGAGTCTTTTCATTAAAAAATGTCTCTGAGCACTGTGGGACTTAACATCTGAGGTCATCAGTCCCCTAGAACTTAGAACCACTTAAACCCAACTAACCTAAGGACATCACACACATCCATACCCGAGGCAGGATTCGAACCTGCGACCGTAGCAGCAGCGCGGCTCCGGACTGAAGCGCCGAGAACCGCTCGACCACAACGGCCGGCTCTTTTTATTAGAGAGGGTACATTGTGCACCAATGGCACTCACCCCTTTCTTTCTTGTTCTAGTCGCGAAATAAACCGCAGGAAGAATGATTATTGTTTATGTGCCTCCGTGTGAGCTTGCATATCTATAATTTTACGTTCATTCCCTTTTCGCAAGGTACACGTAGGAGGAAGAAATACATTGTGGTTGACTCTTCCAGAACCAGTAACAGGAATAGTAAACCACACACTGCTGTAAAAAGTCTCTTTTGCAGCGTCCGGTTCTGGAATTTGCTGGGCGTCTTCCGTGGCACTTCCTCATATACTGAATGAATATATAATGAAAGGTACTGCTCTTCGTTGTACCTTCTCTATTTCGTCTACGAATTCAATCTGATATAAATCGCAGACTGAGTGTTGATAGAACGAGGAGTTACTCGCATTCGGGAGGACGACGGTCCAATCCCGCGTCCGGCCATCCTGATTTAGGTTTTCCGTCATTTCCCTAAATCGCTCCAGGCAAATGCCGGGATGGTTCCTTTCAAAGGGCACGGCCGACTTCCTTCCCCGTCCTTCCCTAATCCGATGAGACCGATGACCTCGCTGTCTGGTCTCCTTCCCCAAACCAACCAACCAAGAACGAGGAGTTTGTAAGCTTCCTCGTCTGTGAATCTGTCCGTCACTATCTCTCTGCACAACTGTCACTGTCTCCAGTTTCGTTACCCGTCTCGCAAATTTGCTCATTCGAGGAAGAGAACTGAGTTAGTAAATGCCCCGGAATTCGACCACTACAAGTAAAAGAAAGCACTGTAAATTAATTAAGTTTTGCAACATTATTTTTAAGAAAGGCCCGCAGCCACTAATGATGTAACGGCACTAGGGTGAATTATCAAAACATAAACGGAAAGCACTTTTGGCTTTTACTACCAAGTAATTTGAAGGACATGGACGTATACATTATCTGGACCCCTGCACGTAAACAATTTAGTAAACAGTAAACGAAAATAACTTTGATGATGTGTGATGATGATGTTTGGTTTGTGGGGCGCTCAACTGCGTGGTTATCAGCGCCCGTACAATTACCCGATCTTTGCTCAGTCCAATTTCGCCACTTTCCTGGATGATGATGAAAGGATGAGGACAACACAAACACCCAGTCATCTCGAGGAAGGTGAAAATCCCTGACCCCGCCGGGAATCGAACCCGGGACCCCGAGCTCGGGAAGCGAGAAGTCTACCGCGAGACCACGAGCGGCGGACGAAAAAAATAACTTTACTGTAAAGAAAAGCTTGAAGGAGTTTCTGTATCCAAGAAGCATCAGAATCAATTAATTAAAACAAATGCAAATGTCAATAGGATAAAGACAATAAGAGCTAGGTGCAGAAAACGGAATAATAGCTTCACAAATGAAATAGGCTGTCTCTGAAGAAGTATTGCGTGAAATACCATTTTGGTGCATTGTATCTCGTCTTCCTTCTGCCGTCTTTTCTTGGAAGAACCCGCACTGTCATTGAAGAAGAGTTCTACATGTACATCTACGTGATTACTCTGCTATTCACAATGAAGTGGCTAGCAGAGGGTTCAGTGAACCACCTTCAAGCTGTCTCTCTACCGTTCCACTCTCGAACGGCACGCGGGAAAAACGAGCACTTAAATTTTTCTGTGCGAGCCCTGATTTCCCTTATTTTATCGTGATGATCATTTCTCACTATGTAGGTCGGTGGCAACAGAAGTTTTTCGCCATCGGAGGAGAAAACTGGTGATCGAAATTTCATGAGAAGATCCCGTCGCAACGAAAAATGCCATTGTTTTAATGATTGCCACTCCAATTCACGTATCGTGTCTGTGACACTCTCTCCCCTATTTCGCGATGATACAAAACGAGCTGCCCTTCTTTGTACTTTTTCGATGTCATTCGTCAGTCCCACCTGATGCGGATCCCACACGGCACAGCAGTACTCCAGAATAGGGCAGACAAGCGTGGTGTAAGCAGTCTCTTTAGTAGACCTGATTCACCTTCTAAGTGTTCCGCCAATGAATCGCAGTCTTTGATTGGCCCTACACACAACATTATCTATATGATCGTTCCAATTTAGGTTATTTGTAATTCTAATTCCTAAGTATTTACTTGAATTTACAGCCTTCAGATTTGTGTGACTTATCGCGTAATAGAAATTTAGCTGATTTCTTTTAGTACTCATGTGAATAACTTCACACTTTTCTTTATTCAGGGTCAATTTCCACTTTTCGCACCATACAGATATCTTATGTAAATCATTTTGCAAGTTGTTTTGATCATCTGATGACTTTACAAGACGGTAATTGACAACATCATCTGCAAACAATCTGAGACGGCTACTCAGATTGTCTCGTATGTCGTTAATATAGATCAGGAACAATATAGGGCCTATAACACTTCCTTGCGAAACGCCGGATATTACTTCTGTTTTACTCGATGCCTTTCCGTCTATTACTACGAACTGTGACCTTTCTGACAGGAAATCACGAATCGAGTCGCACTACTGAGGCAATACTCCGTAGTCACGCAGTTTGATTAGAAGACGCTTGTGAGGAACTGTGTCGAAAGCCTTTTGGAAATCTAAAAATATGGAATCAATTTTACATCCCCTGTCGATAGAACTTATTACTTAATGAGTATAAAGAGCTAGTTGTGTTTCACAAGAACGATATTTTGTGAATCCGTGCTGACTACGTGTCAATAAATCGTTTTCTTCGAGGTACTTCATAATGTTCGAATACAGTATATGTTCCAAAACCCTACTGCGAATCGACGTTAGTGATATAGGCCTGTAATTCAGCGGATTACTCCTACTTCCCTTTTTGGGTATTGGTGTGATTTGAGCAATTTCCTAATGTTTAGGTACGGATCATTCTGTCAGCGAGTGGTTGTATAAATTGCTAAATATGGAGGTATTTTATCAGCATACTCTGAGAGGAACCTGACTGGTATACAATCTGAACCGGAGGCCTTGCCTTTATTAAAGGATTTAAGCCACTTTGTTACACCGAGAATATCTACTACTATGTTTCTCATCTTGGCAGTTGTTCTTGATTGGAATTCATGAATTTTACTTAGTCTTCTTTGATGAAGGAGTATCGGAGAACCGTATTTAATAATTCTGCTTTAGTGGCACTGTCATCAGTGACTTCACCGTTGTTATTGCGCAGTGAAGGTATTGATTGCGTCTTGCCACTGGTGTGCTTTATGTATGACCAGAATCTCTTTGGGGTTTCTGCCAGATTTCGAGACAGAATTTCGCTGTGGAAATTATTAGAAGCATCTCGCATTGAAGTACGCGCTATATTTCTTGGGGATTTTGCGTTCTTTTAAATTTGGCATGCTTTTTTCGTTGCTTCTGCAACAACGATTTGACCCGTTTTGTGTACCATGGGGGATCAGTACCATCACTTATTAATTTATGTGGGATATATCTCTCAATTGCTGTCGATACTATCTCTCTGAAAACATTCCACAACTTTTCTACATTTACATGATCAGATCGGAAGGAGTGAAGACTGTCTTAAAAAAGGGTTAAGAGCATTTTTATCATCTTTTTTAAATATATATACTTTGCGTTTCCTTTTGATGGTTGTAGATGGTACGGTATTCAGCCTAGCAGCAACTGCCTTGTGGTCGCTAATCCCTGTATTCGTCACAATACTCGCTATTCGTCTAGAGGGGGCTCATGAACTAATTGTTCAAAATAATTTTCTGAGAAAGCATTCAGTACAATTTCGGATGACGTTTTTTGCCTGCCGTCGGCTTTAAACGTATAATTTTTCCAGCATATCGAGGGTAGATTGAAGTCACCACCGACTATAATTGTATGAGCGGGGTACTTATTTGAAGTGAGACTCAAGTTAATGAATAGTCCATTGAGTCTTTGAAGGTGAAGGTGACGTTAAGTGAAACGTATGCGAGAGTAGATGTATAATGAATTTCTAAAACGCTCGTGTACATGAGCAGCTTTCACAACTTGCTCTTTGGTGAACGTTATATTGATAACGCCACACTGATCAAACATAAATCTTCGATAAGAAAACTGACAGCTCAGACCTTTATGGTGATTTATTGCGACAGCGTAATCCTATTTTATCCACTGTGTTAACGTTAGGAGTCTTATGCGACATGCTATAAGATTGTCTGCGACTATTGACGACTTGAGCGCTCGTAACGGAAAATCACAAAACTGCAAGTGTTTTTTTCGCATACTCTCCAGTGATCAGTTCTGCTATGATACTTATCTATTTTTGCGCAGAGGAAATATATCACATTTACCGTTAAATCAGCCCCATGTATGTCTTGTCTGTGAGAAAAACATAGGGAAGGTCTTAGTGGAACGTCCAATGAATTTTTCGGAGTATGATTTTGGAAAAAGAAAAAAAAACAGTGTAACGCATGGTTCTGACGTATACTTCACGACTACGAAACTAGTGTGGCCTAATTTTTGTAATGGAAATGACCAATTCCGTAACAGTCGCCGTTATTCCTTTAATAATAAGGTTTTAACCATCATTCCCATTGCAGCCGGTAGTTGGTGTTCTTATCAAGAATTAATCGATCGCGTAAGTTCAGACCTAGTCCCATTAATGTATGCTAGTCTGATCTGTAAATTTGAACAAAACAGCAGTTTTGTTGGCATTTGCTACTCTGTTCAAACAACGCCATAAACCAGGCAGTCTCCTTTCAATGGCTGTAATTTAACAATACTTAAAAGTATCAGTGTCACACTTATATTCGTTTCAGTGCAATCGATCGACACAAACAACCAAGTCAACTTGTCTGTGTGAATTCTGGCACAGCTATGGAACTCCTGGTGAATATGAGTTAAACGTGATATACATATGACTGCGGGGACAAGGCGCTGAAGGAACCCTAGAGGTGGGAATATAAAGTAGGAACATAAAAAATAATAGGTCTGTCTATGCTTACAAATAGATTTGTTTTTAGAGGGTGTCCACCTCGAGCGAAACATAATTTTATCTTCTTCTATTTGCCATACATGTTTCGCTGAAATTTGAGCATCGTCAGTAGGCTTTTATTTTGCTTCTCTTAAACATGAAAACTGTGTTTATAACTTGTACACGATAACTTCTAGTTTTAAGACAGTATTTACAAATCTGATATACTGGCATAGTTTTCTATATGGAATGTACCTTGTTGCGACATGCTATTGTTTTCCTGGTTTTCATGTTTTTCATTCGATTTGTTTTCTTTGACAGTTTGTCATCTGTAGTGTGGTGTCACCGCCAGACACCACACTTGCTAGGTGGTAGCATTTAAATAAGCCGCGGTCCGTTAATATACGACGGACCCGCGTGTCGCCACTATCAGTGATTGCAGACCGAGTGCCGCCACACGGCAGGTCTAGTCCAGAGAGATTCCCTAGCACTCGCCCCAGTTGTACAGCCGACTTTGCTAGCGATGGTTCACTGTCTACATACGCTCTCATTTGCAGAGACGACAGGTTAGCATAGCCTTCAGCTACGTCATTTGCTACGACCTAGCAAGGCGCCATATTCAGTTACTGTTCTGAACAAGATAATATTGTGAATCATGTACCGTCAAACGCGACGTTCATCATTAATGGATTAAAGTTAAGTATGAAACTAATTACGTCCGCTTTCTGAATTCTAATTCATTGTTATGTTCCAGATCTCACGTCAATATAGTCCTTCCCTCCTCACGCTAGCCTGCGTGAGCTAAAACGCGTGCATTTCGGCCTCAACTAGTAACACGGTGTTGGCTCTTCTGCCAACACAACATGTAGCTATATAGAACTTACTACACAAGAACCCTTCGAAAAACAATCTAAACGTAATAGGAAGCGATCGTTAATAGTACTGGATCTAGCTACAGATTTCGGTGCCGCTAGGATGTCTCCACAGTTTCTGACAGTCCCTACGTGAGACGACCACATTTAGTCGAAATGATTCAAGGTGGCGGGTTTGGCCTTGAGATCACTATATTCTTCGCCACAAATGTCGCTTGCTGAAATGTAACTTCGCCCAATAATTGATTTATTCTTGCACCTAGAAGAGAAACTAAATATTTTGTTATATACTGTTAAATTAAATTAATCTCACAGCAAATTAATAAAATATTTTACTTTGTGTTGGTCACTACATTTACGTGATATGAACATGATGGAACACATCTGACAAGGGAATGGTCTAATCTGACATGTCGAAACCTACCCTGAAATTTTTCACTCAGAAAGAATACACCGAAGAAAGCAGCTAATGCGCAGTGCAAGAATTTTTTAATATGAAAGTTACTCGCTTTTGCCGCACGAAGAACCGCTTATAATAGCTGTTGTACCAGCTCCTTCTGTCTAGCCGGCGAATAAGCAGACGAAGCGGAGACAGGAGGCTGTAGTGCCGTAGCGCGAAGCACAATGTGCATAGATATGAAAAATGCTTAGCACTGTTGAAACATATTTTTATTCAGAGGCTGTATTTTCGGATGGAATCTGAATCATATTAATAGCCTTTTTCGTAGTCCTTCGAAAGACATAAGTATCGTTTGGTCTAGGCCAAGTGTCCAACAAGAGAAGTGAATTAAGTTTCTGCAGATAGTAAGAAGACGTTTAGGATATAACATTAAAAATTATTCTGTTCCGTTTTTCCAGATTTTGCTAGGTCGAGTACAAGACTTTTGCAAGTAAACAGTCCTTTTTTTAAATTTTTGGTTCTAATTTGCCTTTATTTCTAAAGACAGAGATAAGACTTTGGAAACAGTATTCCACTGATACTGGCATCGTTGTATACGAATGTGTCAGCGTTCATAGACTGCACAAACAACTATTTTTTTTTGCTCAAAATGATAAAAATGTGGTTTGCACAAAACTTTACTGATGGGATTTATATGCAGCCTTTTAGGCTACAAATTTCTCTATAGTATTAACAATCAAAGACATCTACTCTACACGTTTAGTGATGGAAAACTTCGTAATTTTCCGACTCCGAATTTTTGTATGACTTGCCGAATCAGTTTAACCGTATCGAAGAAGCCTGGAAGTCAGTAACGTTTATCTCATTTGCAATTCAGCACACCCAGTCTCGTAGATCTCCCTTGGTAACTGCACAGTGCGTCTCACAAGCAACTGTGAATCTTTCGAAATGTTTTTCTTACACACTTCTGCGAATTTCATTTTGGCACATATTTCGTTCTTCATGTAAATATTTCTTCCATTCATATTCAGATTTCACTAAACGAAATTGCCTTTGCACACTGCTGAAGTTCTAGCTTTTTCTCCCTCCTTCGTTGAAGCTGAAACGTCCCCTTTGGAAAATTATGAATTACTGTGATGGTAAACTTCTACGTTATTTGATACAAAAACAGCTGAGTAAAACTGAACGTACTCAGACAGTTCTCTCTTTACTTATTCTGATCATCACTACACTGACGCACAATACCTTTTTTTAGCGCAACGCAATCTGACTTTCAATAATCCCCATAAAAGAATGGCCCTGACTAACAATAACCTATTCCCTTCATAAATAACCTACCTCACAAAAATCTTCGTTACTCGAACTACTGCAATACAGCGAGCGCCAATACTGCCAGCTAAATAAAAGATTCTAACTACTGAAGGTACTGACTACTGATAGGCATAGTTAGCAAATGAAAGATTTTGACAGAGAACAAACAGTGTATTTACCTCAATAGCGTTCAGAACAAATTTCCTTTCTCTGATGGACACACGTCCAGATCGTCCGTTCAAAACTCTGGCATCTCTCTCTCCACACCCACCACTGCTGGCGGCTCACCTCCAACTGCACAACGCTACGCACTGTTCAGATCCAACTGCCCAACACTACACAAGCGAATATTCCAACAGTCAGTGATTTTCATACAGGGTACTACGTGGCGTTACCAACATAAAAACATAAACAGCCTACTTACAAAGCAAAATATTCACAGCCTTATCGTGATCATTGAAACCTATTATTTTACATGTTTTCTTTGCGCCTGTGAGACACTCATTTTTTTGTGGCGGACGCTATGTTTACTCTAATGTTTCCCGCAATTTATGACGAAATTTCGACGTCATTGGAATCAATGTCCCAGAAATAACACATATGTAGGTGTTCAGTAGAAATAGGTGATTTTAGTTGCTTATCACTTTCTTTATATTTTATCTTTGCAAGGTCGAAAAGTCCGGAACCGCGGGACTGCTACGGTCGCAGGTTGGAATCCTGCCTCGGGCATGGATGTGTGTGATGTCCTTAGGTTAGTTAGGTTTAAGTAGTTCTAAGTTCAAGGGGCTGATGACCTCAGATGTTAAGTCCCATAGTGCTCAGAGCCATTTTGCAAGGTCGAAAACATTAAATGGATACCACATCACTGTGACGCTCTGTAACATGCACCAAGACAGATGCTATTAGTAAGCATATCGCAAAAAGTCAAACACAAAATTAATTCAGTTTCAATGTTATCTCTTTACCAGCGTGCCGTCAACCAAGGATATGTCCCACTGGGTTGAGCACGCTCTGTCTGCTATCGTAGCGGTATACATTCCTCCAGTCACCTGGCGACCTACGAATTTGGCAAATTACAATATTTTTTTTCCAAAATATTTCCGGTGTGTCTGAGCAGCTAAAATTTTGGCATTGTGTTTTACTTCAGCGTATTCTTCCTGCGTAAGAAATTGCAGGGCAAGTTTCGACATGTCGAACTGGACAGTTTTATCGTGATCGGGTGCCAGCTATTCGTGCAGAAACCACTGGTCCGTAGTTGACGAGAAATGTGTGGCCCGTACGTAGAGATCTGGGGCCACACACCTTCAGAAACGTACAGAAGACTTCTTGAATAGATGCCTTACAGAATCGCTGTTGTATTTTGATCCATAGGTGGACCAAGACGCCGTTAAAAGGTGACCGTAATGTTGTGATTCACCATTTTATTATTGACAGATACTGCGTTCCGTCTTCTCAAGGGGATCAAACCGTACAGTGTGCCAGTTGGCCGCGTGGACCATCGCTGCTACAGTTTGCCTCCACGGAATCGTAACGGCGTAGCGGCGCCGACGCAAGCTTATCCAAGGTAGGCTGCGTTAAAAGCGGCCCTCCCCATTAAGATAAGCCCCCAGAAAAGCTGTGCAGCAGTGCCGACATCGAGAAAGTGGGTAGGAATGTCATAAGAAAGCACTCAAGGATAACCGTGTGCACAGTAGTCGGCGATACCGTTGCGAGGAACTATGCGCGGGGTTGTGTAGTTCAGCCGGAGTACATAAGGTTGCTGGAGACGTTCGCTCACGGTCCTGCCTCGACCTGTGGTACCGACAAGGGAGGACTGAAACGGGCCGTAAATTTGTACCGAATAACGTGATATTTTTTATGCTGACTGGTTGTTGGTAAGAAGGTTGACTGTAATTTTTCCTAAATATAACCAAACACAGTAGTTTATTTATTGGTATCTTTATGTACAGCAATCAGCCAGAACATAATGACCACCGACATAAACCCGTCCTTGTTACAAATGTCGGACGTCGTAGGCTGGACAGACTGGTAAGCCGGCCAGTGTGGCCGAGCGGTTCTAGGCGCTTCAGTGTGGACCCGCGCGACCGCTACGGTCGCAGGTTCGAATCCTGCCTCGGGCATGGATGTGTGTGATGTCCTTAGGTTAGTTAGGTTTAAGTAGTTCTAAGTTCGAGGGGACTGATGTCCTCAGAAGTTAAGCCCATAGTGCTCAGAGCCATTTGAACCATTTGGTAAAACAGGGCAGGTGGCGAACTGTGACGGACCTAGCATAATGGTGGGCCGATTACAAGTTTTTTTTTTTCTCCAATTTGCCCGGGAGAATTGTCGGTGGCAAAGAGGGCTGGGGTCGTCTTGCGAGGCCGGGCCTCAATGTCCCGTTCCCGCCCTCCCAGCGCCAAGGAAAGGAAAGAGGTTCGATAGGATCTAGAGAACTTTATTGGATCAAATTCACTTATTTATAAGTATACATCTATATGTATTTCCCATGTATTTATTTGGTTTTACACACACACACACACACACACACACACACACATATATATATATATATATATATATATATATATACGGGCCATTAAAATTGCTACACCAAGAAGTAATGCAGATGATAAACGGGTATTCATTGGAGAAATATATTATGCTAGAACTGACGTGTGGTTACATTTTCACGCAATTTGGGTGGGTAGATCCTGAGAAATCAGTACCCAGAACAACCACCTCTTTTTCGTAATAACGGCCTCGATACGCCTGGGCATTGAGTTAGAGCTTGGATGACGTCAAAAGGTACAGCTGCCCATGCAGCTTCAACTCGATACCACAGTTCATCAAGAGTTGTGGTGGCGTATTGTGACGAGCCAGTTGCTCGGCCACCATTGACCAGTCGTTTTCAGTTGGTGAGAGATCTGGAGAATGTGCTGGCCAGGGCAGCAGTCGAACATTTTCTGTATCCAGAAAGGCCCGTACAGGACGTGCAACATGCGGTCGTGCATTATCCTGCTGAAATGTAGGGTTTCGCAGGGATCGAATTGACGGTAGAGCCACGGGTCGTAACACATCTGAAATGTAATGTCCACTGTTCAAAGTGCCGTCAGTGCGAACAAGAGCTGACCGAGACGTGTAACCAATGGCACCCCATACCATCACGCCGGGTGATACGCCAGTATGGCGATGACGAATACACGCTTCCAATGTGCGCTCACCGCGACGTCGCCAAACACGGATGCGACCATCATGATGCTGTAAACAGAACCTGGATTCATCCGAAAAAATGACGTTTTGCCATTCGTGAACCCAGGTTCGTCGTTGAGTACACCATCGCAGGCGCTCCTGTCTGTGATGCAGTGTCAAGGGTAACCGCAGCCATAGTCTCCGAGCTGATAGTCCATGCTACTGCAAACGTCGTCGAACTGTTCGTGCAGATGGTTGTTGCCTTGCAAACGTCCCCATCTGTTGACTCAGGGAGCGAGACGTGGCTGCACGATCCGTTACAGCCTTGCGGATAAGATGCCTGTCATCTCGACTGCTAGTGATACGAGGCCGTTGGGATCCAGCACGGCGTTCCGCATTACCCTCCTGAACCCACCGGTTCCATATTCCGCTAACAGTCATTGGATCTCGACCAACGCGAGCAGCAATGTCGCGATACGATAAACCGCAGTCGCGATAGGCTACAATCCGACCTTTATCAAAGTCGGAAACGTAATGATACACATTTCTCCTCCTTACACGAGGCATCACAACAACGTTTCACCAGGCAACGCCGGTCAACTGCTGTTTGTGTATGAGAAATCGGATGGAAACTTTCCTCATGTCAGCACGTTGTAGGTGTCGCCACCGGCTCCAACCTTGTGTGAATACTCTGAAAAGCTAATCATTTGCATATCACAGCATCTTCTTCCTGTCGGTTAAATTTCGCGTATGTAGCACGTCATCTTCGTGGTGTAGCAATTTTAATGGCCAGTAGTGTAGATATAACGGGATCCTACTACCGCAACCAGAAGCGTCCGAATCGTCTTCGCGTAATGAATGTAAGGGGGACTCCCTCTAAAACGTTTGCTTCTGAGGATCAATCGTGAGTCGTGAACCATTTTTAAGTGTGCCTTCTAGTACTCGGAACGCCCCAATGGGCAGGAGGATCCTCGAATAATGCGCCTAAATAGTTTGAGAGTCGTGTGCTGTACAATGCATGATGGCGGAACGCCTCGTGAGTCGTTGTCAGGTGGTCCCACAAGTCCAGAGCGTTTTCGGGAGCGGCTTGCAAAACGTAATACAGCACCATGCTCTTCAGCCATTTGACGGCGTTCGTTCTTGCAATGGGAACGTAAGTGTTATCTGGGTGTAGGAGTTCGTCTGGCGTGACAGACTCTGGCTGTCGTTGCAACAGGAGCGCCAGCATACGTTGTACAAGATCCCAGCATCTGCCTGTCACAGCACGTGTCAGGCGGTGCGCATCCGAATCGACGACGGCACAATGCGGACACAAAGGACCGTCGGTGAGATGGATGGAATGGAGGCGATGGCGTGTGGCTAATTTGCCGTTCACCACAACATACCACAGGGAACGAGCGTACGTGGGCAGGTATGGGGTGTGGACGGCTCACCACACCCTGGTCCAGCGGATGGTTGGATGTTCTTGTCCGACGTTGTTACGGAGTTGTCGTGCCTGAGAGCTGCGGTAGTGATCTCTCGTCCTCGGCGTCCTCGTCGCCGGTAGATCCTCTGTCATATAACTCAGTTCGACCCGAAAACAGCGGATGTGGGCAGGAGGCAGTGGCAAAGAGGGCAGGGGTCGTATTCCGAGGCTTCCCAGGTACGAGGTGCATTCAAGTTCTAAGGCCTCCGATTTTTTTTCTAATTAACTACTCACCCGAAATCGATGAAACTGATGTTACTTCTCGACGTAATCGCCCTGCAGACGTACACATTTTTCACAACGCTGACGCCATGATTCCATGGCAGCGGCGAAGGCTTCTTTAGGAGTCTGTTTTGACCACTGGAAAATCGCTGAGGCAATAGCAGCACGGCTGGTGAATGTGCGGCCACGGATAGTGTCTTTCATTGTTAGAAAAAGCCAAAAGTCACTAGGAGCCAGGTCAGGTGAGTAGGGAGCATGAGGAATCACTTCAAAGTTGTTATCACGAAGAAACTGTTGCGTAACGTTAGCTCGATGTGCGGGTGCATTGCCTTGGTGAAACAGCACACGCGCAGCCCTTCCCGGACGTTTTTGTTGCAGTGCAGGAAGGAATTTGTTCATCAAAGCATTTTCGTAGGATGCACCTGTTACCGTAGTGCCCTGTGGAACGCAATGGATAAGGATTACGCCCTCGCTGTCCCAGAACATGGACGCCATCATTTTTTCAGCACTGGCGGTTACCCGAATTTTTTTTGGTGTCGGTGAATCTGTGTGCTTCCATTGTGGTGACTGGCGCTTTGTTTCTGGATTGAAAAATGGCATCCACGTCTCATCCATTGTCACAACCGACGAAAAGAAAGTTCCATTCGTGCTGTCATTGCGCGTGAACATTGCTTGGCAACATGCCACACGGGCAGCATTTGTAGCACCCACCTGGATGACACTTTTCGCATTTTCAGGTCGTCATGCAGGATTGTGTGCACAGAACCCACAGAAATGCCGACTCTGGAGGCGATCTGTTCAACAGTCATTCGGCGATCCCCCAAAACAATTCTCTCCATTTTCTCGATGATGTCAGACCGGCTTGTGCAAGCCCGAGGTTGTTTCGGTTTGTTGTCACACAATGTTCTGCCTTCATTAAACTGTCGCACCCACGAACGCGTTTTCGACACATCCATAACTCCATCACCACATGTCTCCTTCAACTGTCAATGAATTTCAATTGGTCTCACACCACGCAAATTCAGAAAACGAATGATTGCACGCTGTTCAAGTAAGGAAAACGTCGCCATTTTAAGTATTTAAAACAGTTCTCATTCTCGCCGCTGGTGGTAAAATTCCATCTGCCGTACGGTGCTGCCATCTCTGGGACGTATTGACAATGAACGCGGCCTCATTTTAAAACAATGCGCTTGTTTCTATCTCTTTCCAGTCCGAAGAAAAAAAAATCGGAGGCCTTAGAACTTGAATGCACCTTGTACAATCGCCGCGCGCGGTTGTGGACGTGAGTCAACCCCAGGCCCCCTGCCAGTGGAGGCCTCATTGAAGTAGTGTCTGAACACACAGTGCACCGAACACTCCTAGTGATGGGTCTCTGCACCGGCGACCCATGCGTGTGCCAATGTTAACACCACGACATCAGCAGCTACGGCTGAAATAGGCACGTGACCATCGACACTGGACATTGGCGTAGCGGCAGAGCGTTGCATGGTCTGACGAATCCCTATATTCATCTTCATCATGTCTGTGGGAGGACACGAATCCATCGTCTTTCAGGGGAACAGCTCCCTGACACCTGTACTGCAGGACGGAGACATCTTTACGGTGGCTCCATTATGCTCTGTGGAACATTTGTGTGGACATCCATGGGTCCAGTGGATATCGTGCAAGGCCCCATGACGGCTAAGGAGTATGGTATACTGGTTGCAGACCACGCACACCCCTTCATGACGATCATGTGTCCCGACGACAGTGGAATTTTTCAGCAAGATAATGCACCATGTCACAAGACCGGAATTTGATGTGCGGTTCGAGGAACATAGTGGCGAGTTCCAATTGATGTGCCCCCAAATCGCCAGATCCGAACCCGAACGAACACATCTGGGATGTAATGTAACGTGGCGCCGGATCTCATCGCCCCCCTCCCCGAAACTTGCAGGAATTTCATGACTTGTGTGTGCAGATGTGGTGTCAGTTCACGCCAGCGACCTACTAGGGATTCGTTGCTTCCATGCCACGACGCGTCGCCGCTATTATGCGTGCCAAAGGTAGACATACTGACTACTACGTTGGTGGTCACAATGTTCTGGCTGATCACTGTACAGTTTGTCCCACTTAAGGGGCTCCGGAAAGGCTCAAAATCATGAAAAGTTCAAATTTTACTTTTTTGCGTTTTCTGAATCTGCAGACTATTACCTTTTAATAGATATATAATTTATTCAATTCCGAAGACTACAACTATTTTTAATTTTTTTTTGAAATGTGTTCTACATGGGCGTCATCCACTGTGGCGCTGTTAAACTGCTGTCAAATGGTGTTATTATTAACGTCCGTGTTCATCAGGTACATTTTAGTGATGAGAGATAAACTGTGTGTTGTGGCTAACCTGTGATGGTTCAATATATATCGCTGGTGTGATTGTCGATTGTTTCATGTTTATTTACTATGTCGTTATCTCGAAAATATTCGTAATTAATTCTGTTTCTTGAGTCTCTGTTTTGTTGAAGTATAATAATGAGTAAAAGTAAAGTTATTAGAAATCCTCAGGACTGTCGACGAAATGAAGAAGGCTGTTTGGGCTCTTTTTTTGCATACTTCTTCAACCGATGAAAATCCCCAACATAGCTTGTGTCCCAAAGAAGAAGACAGTTGGTGTAAATATAACAAAGGATTGCTAACTGGTGAAGTGTACACTCATAAGCATAGTCTGCCTCATGCAATAATGGAGGTGATAAAACCTATTTTCAGAGACTTAGCAGCACCTGAACTGTTGAAAAGTGTATTCACGGAAAAACTCAAAACCTCAATGAAAGTGTAAATAGTGTTATATGGTCGAGAATCCCCAAGACTTTATTTGTTGGAATAGAAACACTTCACTTTGGTGTGTATGATGCTGTTGCGACTTTCAGTGATGGCAACATTGTAAGGTGCAAGGTATTTAGAAATATGGGGATGAAGATAGGTTCTAACATGGTACGAGCGATGCTTGCTTTAGACAAGGAACGCCTTCGGGCTGCAGACAGGGCTGTAAAGAGTCTAGAAATACAAGCAAGAGTAAACAGGAGGAGGAACAAGAGGAAGCTGGAGGAGGAGTTTGCAGAGGATGAAGATAATCCATCCTATGGACCTGGAATGCACTAAAAAGTTAATCCAATCTTTGTCGCTCGATTCCCAAAACTTTTATTTTCTCATACTAATTACATGTTTTCTAAGGATCTTCCAAACATATTTGTTTCAAACTTTCAGTAAATGTTACACAGTACCTTCTGCATAATTTAACACAGCCTTTTTCCAAAAAACTGTATATTTTCGAATATATAAATAAAAAATTGCAAAAAAATGTTGTGAATTTTCATTAAAATTGAAAAAAAATGATCTTTAATAACTGAACTAAAATTTTGTAAAATCCCTGTGTTAAGTTGTAGCCCATATTCCAATAAATAATCTGTAAAAAGTTCAACTTCCTACCTCAAATACTGTGTGAGGAAAGATGTAATTTATAAGCGTTATTTTAACATTGCAAGTATAGGGCGTTCCGGAGCCCCTTAACTCTGCCACCTCATATATTTTCGAAACGTAACAAAATGTAATAAATGCAATTGGCACCGATGTCAGCGGCTCAAACAATTGGCAGGAATGCACAATCAATAAATGTAATCAAACATTGATTTCAATGCAAAGTAACCCTTTGTTAAAGGCGCATGTATCGTTTTACTACGGAAATGAAAAGTAGAAGAACAATAAGTGGCGGCAGACTTGTCTTCACAGTTATAAACTTCATACCTTCTGAAACACGTAGACGTTAAATGATGGTAACTGTTTCTGTCATAGTGCGCAGAGCAAGAGTTGCCAGCAGCAGGTTTCCTGACAGTGCACGAAACTCGCATTACTACGGCATTACAGCACAACGGCAGAAACTGTGCAACCGATTTCATTATTTAAAGTCTAAGTATTCCAGAAAGTATTAACTTTAGAACAGTGAAATCAAGTCTCCCATCACTAGTTGTAACTTTAATTTTCATTTCTGTAGAAAAATCTTTCATGTGCCATTTAAAAAAAAGGTAACTGCGTTGAAAGTGATGCTTATTTATTTGTAGGGATTGAGAACTCCTGTGCATTTTGTGAGCCCCTGACACAAGTGCATCCTTGGTCAATTACATATCTCACATTTTGTTCCATTTCGGAAATATGTGAAGTGGCCATATTTGATGGGACAACCTGTATATAAACTGAAGTCACTTGCACGTGTCCATCCGTATATGCAGGCTCATCTCAGGAACTGCTGCAAGGGTTTTGACCTAGCACTCCGTCTACAGGCCACGAGCGGCCTACCGGGACCATCCGACCGCCGTGTCATCCTCAGAGGAGGATGCGGATAGGAGGGGCGTGGGGTCAGTACACCGCTCTCCCGCTACTATTCGGTCGAGTAGCATAACGAGGCTGAGTGCACCCCGAAAAATGGCAACAGCGCATGGCGGCCTGGATGGTCACCCATCCAAGTGCCGACCAAGCCCGACAGCGCTTAATTTCGGTGATCTCACGGGAATTGGTGTATCCACTGCGGCAAGGCCGTTGCCTAAAAGGGTTTTGACCTGCCTCTGACTAATAGATATATTGTTTTACTAGGAAGATTTTTATCTATAGTTTGTAAATATCTCGTACAAATCGTCCGAATTATGTTCAACTAAAGTTAAGTTGTGAAAATGATGCCGTTGCCACTTAGCAAACAGCCGCCACAACTCGACAGAACAGCTGCGCCTAGGGGACGCGCCAAGTGGAACCAAACATATCGTATTGTGGCTAGCGGTGGAGCACGTGGCTGGAAACAGAAAGTTGTGGGACTGAATCCTGGCTCGGTCACATTTTTGCCTCTGGCTTTTAACCTAGTTCTCAGCCGTCAATGAGGAGAAGATACGCATATCGAAATATAATGACAGTCGCAGACTGCCAATTTCTGATTCATTCTTATTAGCGCAGTCTTAATCCACATACAACTCTTCGAACAACGGGCACTGAGCTACTCAGTTTTGAAGTATCGTAATGCGAGGGCAGTTCAATAAGTAATGCAACACTTTTTTTCTGAAACAGGGGTTGTTTTATTCAGCATTGAAATACACCAGGTTATTTCCCAATCTTTTAGCTACACAACACTATTTTTCAACGTAATCTCCATTCAATGCTACGGCCTTACGCCACCTTGAAATGAGGGCCTGTATGCCTCCACGGTACCATTCCACTGGTCGATGTCGGAGCCAACGTCGTACTGCATCAATAACTTCTTCATCATCCGCGTAGTGCCTCCCACGGATTGCGTCCTTCATTGGGCCAAACATATGGAAATCCGACGGTGCGAGATCGGGGCTGTAAGGTGCATGAGGAAGAACAGTCCACTGAAGTTTTGTGAGCTCCTGTCGGGTGAGAAGACGTGTGTGAGGTCTTGCGTTGTCATGAAGAAGGAGAAGTTCGTTCAGATTTTTGTGCCTACGAACACGCTGAAGTCGTTTCTTCAATTTCTGAAGAGTAACACAATACACTTCAGAGTTGATCGTTTGACCATGGGGAAGGACATCGAACAGAATAACCCCTTCAGCGTCCCATTGCAGGAGTCACAGCTGTGCACGGCCGGCCCGCACGCGGGAGATCAGACTGTCTTGCTTGACCTTGCGGCGATGATGACACACGCTTTGCCCAACGACTCACCGTGCTTTTGTCCACTGCCAGATCACCGTAGACATTCTGCAAGCGCCTATGAATATCTGAGATGCCCTGGTTTTCCGCCAAAAGAATCTCGATCACTGCCCGTTGTTTGCAACGCACATCCGTTACAGACGCCATTTTAACAGCTCCGTACAGCGCTACCACCTGTCGGAAGTCAATGAAACTATACGAGACGAAGCGGGAATGTTTGAAAATATTCCACAAGAAATTTCCGGTTTTTTCAACCAAAATTGGCCGAGAAAAAAAATGTGTTGCATTACTTATTGAACTGCCCTCGTAAATATGACCTGTAACGAAAAGGTAACCACCCTATCATTAGGCTTTGATGTGAGACTTACAGTTTCAAATAATCAGCTATTTTTAACCAATAGTTTCCGTGCAATCGCTTCACAGCAACTATATAGCGAAAAAACCAGGTGCATTATTCTTTGTACTACAAGTATTTCGTTTACAAAAAGTACGTTCTTTTAGCAGCGCAGTGGATGACTCAACTTTCAGATTTCTGCCTTCTTTGAATCAAACTTTGATGTGGCCATGATCTTTGCGCAGCAGGGCGAAGAAGTCTGCCATAACGAGTCCTCGACATAGAATTGCGTCAACGAGTCTCAGCAATGCATCTCAATATGTTCTAATATCAAGCTTCACAAGTGGAGTACTGAAACACTAGCTTAACACGTATATCGTGCGTGTTCCTTGTTATTATTTCGTTTATTTGTGCAACCTGAGCCAGCCACCGATACAAATTGAACCCCACGCATGACCCATATACACTCATGATTTTCATACAATATTTACATTGGTTGTAAATATATTACGTAGATCACCATGTGATCAAATCACTGTCGTGACAAGTCACTACAGAGGCCAATTCAGTATGAAACACACAACATTCGTGCCCCTAGACAACTTTCCTGACGTGCTCTGCTTGCATCGCATAAGTTATACACTGAAGCGCCAAAGAAACTGGTATAGGCATGCGTATTCAAATACAGAGATATATAAACGGGCAGAATATGGCGCTACGCCTATATAAGGCTTGAAGTGTCTGGCGCAGTTGTTGTATCGGTTACTGCTGCTACAGTGGCAGGTTATCTAGAGTTAAGCGAGTTTGAATGTGGTCTTATAGTCGGCGCACGAACGATGGCACCCAGCATCTCCGAGGTAGCGATGAAGTGAGGATTTTCCCATTCACGAGTGTACCATGAATATCAGGAATCCGGTAAAACATCAAATCTCCGACATCGTTGCGACCGGAAAAAGATCCTGCAAGAACGGGACCAACGACGACTGAAGAGAATCGTTCAACGTGACAGAAGTGTAATCCTTCCGCAAACTGCTGCAGATTTCAATGCTCGGCCATCAGCTACTGTCAGCGTGCGAACCATTCACCGAAACATCATCAATATGAGCTTTCGGAGCCGAGGGCCAACTCCTGTACGCCTCGCCTGGGCCCGTCAAGACCGACATTGCACTGTTGATAACTGGGAACATAATGCCTGTGCGGACGAGTGTCGTTTCAAATTGTATCGAGCGGATGGATGTTTACGGCTATGGAGGCAACCTCATGAATCCATGGACCCTGCATGTCAGCAGAGGACTGTCCAAGATGGTGGAGGCTGTGTAATTGTGCGGGGCGTGTGCAGTTGGAATGATATGGGACCCCTGATACGTCTAGATGCGACTCTGACAGGTGACATGTACGTAAGCATCCTGTCTGATCACCTGCATCCATACATGTCCATTGTACATTCCGAGGGACTTGGGCAATTCCAGGAGGACAATGCGACACCGCACACGTCCGGAATTGCTACAGAGTGGCTCCAGGAACACTCTTCTCAGTTTAAACACTGCTGCTGGCCACCAAAGCCCCCAGTGATGAACATTATTATTCGTATCTGGGACGCGTTGCAGCGTGCTGTTCAGAAGAGATCTTCGCCCCCTCGTACTGTTACGGATTCGTGGAGAGCCCTGCAGGACTGACGGTGTCAGTTCCCTGCAGCACTGCTTCAGACATTAGTCGCGTCCAAGCTACGTCGTGTTGCGGCACTTCTGCGTGCTCTCGGGGCCCTACACCGTATTGGGCAGGTGTACCAGTTTCTCTGTCTCTTCTGTGTATAAAAATGATGATATTCAGTTACTTGACACTCTGGCTCGCAAACAAAATATGCTACGCCTCAAATGTCCCCGTGCGAAGAGCGGCCTTTTCGTGGGCGTCACTCTCTTCCTATTCGTTTAGTGAGCAATCCTAGGTTCGGCTTGACACAGCTCTGCACTTATGTACTCGTTATTTCATCACACCTATTGTTATCGCACATGGTTGACGACCTGCTCCATATACTCCATATACTCCGGGATGATGAAGGCATTGAAACAGAGGATGACACGCGTAAAGCTGAAATACTGAACACCTTTTTCCAAAGCTGTTTCACAGAGGAAGACCGCACTGCAGTTCCTTCTCTAAATCCTCGCACAAACGAAAAAATGGCTGACATCGAAATAAGTGTCCAAGGAATAGAAAAGCAACTGGAATTACTCAACAGAGGAAAGTCCACTGAACCTGACGGGATACCAATTCGATTCTACACAGAGTACGCGAAAGAACTTGCCCCCCTTCTAACAGCCGTGTACCGCAAGTCTCTAGAGGAACGGAAGGTTCCAAATGATTGGAAAAGAGCACAGGTAGTCCCAGTCTTCAAGAAGGATCGTCGAGCAGATGCGCAAAACTATAGATCTATATCTCTGACGTCGATCTGTTGTAGAATTTTAGAACATGTTTTTTGCTCGAGTATCATGTCGTGTTTGGAAACCCAGAATCTACTATGTAGGAATCAACATGGATTCCGGAAACAGCGATCGTGTGAGACCCAACTCGCTTTATTTCTTCATGAGACCCAGAAAATATTACATACAGGCTCCCAGGTAGATGCTATTTTCCTTGACTTCCGGAAGGCGTTCGATTCAGTTCCGCACTGTCGCCTGATAAACAAAGTAAGAGGCTACGGAATATCAGACCAGCTGTGTGGCTAGATTGAAGAGTTCTTAGCACACAGAACACAGCATGTTGTTATCATTGGAGAGACGTCTACAGACGTTAAAGTAACCTCTGGCGTGCCACAGGGGAGTGTTATGGGACCATTGCTTTTCACAATGTATATAAATGACCTAGTAGATAGTGTCAGAAGTTCCATGCGGCTTTTCGCGGATGATGCTGTAGTATACAGAGAAGTTGCAGCATTAGAAAATTGTAGCGAAATGCAGGAAGATCTGCAGCGGATAGGCACTTGGAGCAGGGAGTGGCAACTGACCCTTAACATAGACAAATGTAATGTATTGCGAATACATAGAAAGAAGGATCCTTTATTGTATGATTATATGATAGCAGAACAAACACTGGTAGCAGTTACTTCTGTAAAATATCTGGGAGTATGCGTGCGGAACGATTTGAAGTGGAATGATCATATAAAATTAATTGTTGGTAAGGCGGGTACCAGGTTGAGATTCATTGGGAGAGTCCTTAGAAAATGTAGTCCATCAACAAAGGAGGTGGCTTACAAAACACTCGTTCGACCTATACTTGAGTATTGCGCATCAGTGTGGGATTCGTATCAGGTCGGGTTGACAGAGGAGATAGAGAAGATCCAAAGAAGAGCGGCGCTTTTCGTCACAGGGTTATTTGGTAACCGTGATAGCGTTACGCAGATGTTTAACAAACTCAAGTGGCAAACTCTGCAAGAGAGGCGCTCTGCATCGCGGTGTAGCTTGCTCGCTAGGTTTCGAGAGGGTACGTTTGTGGATGAGGTATCGAATATATTGCTTCCCCCTACTTATACCTCCCGAGGAGATCACGAATGTAAAATTAGAGAGATTAGAGCGCGCACGGAGGCTTTCAGACAGTCGTTCTTCCCACGAACCATACGCGACTAGAACAGGAAAGGGAGGTAATGACAGTGGCACGTAAAGTGCCCTCCGCCACACACCGTTGGGTGGATTGCGGAGTATAAATGTAGATGTAGATGTAGATGTAGATACTCGTATCTGCCCAAGCCTGTGCATCCATCATCCTGACAACGGCAGTTTTCAGCGAGAACCTATGTAACGCGTGTCCAGCTCTACCTCATTATCGTCAGTTAGTTGTGCTGATTTTTTTTTTTGAATGCGTGTGCGTGCGTGCGTGCATGCGTGCGTGCGTGTGTGTGTGTGTGTATGTGTGTGTGTGTGTGTGTGTGTGCGTGCATGTGTGTCTGTCTCAAACCTATGTGTAGAATTTACTCTGTCGTTACAAGTTGTCTTGTATTTCTTTGTCTATCTGTTAGTAAGCGGCAGCGTTTTGAGAGTTTATTTTTCTCTGTTGCAGGAGAATAACTTCAATGGCAACGAGAAGGCTGGCTGTGGCAGCAGACGGTGAGTTGTAACTGTGTAATGTTCTTCAGTTTTACTTTGTAAGCTAAAGCAATGGCATGCAGTCCGTCTTTCTTGTGTGTGGTTTTGTGGTCTAGCGTAACGGTCGAATGTGCACCTTGGGCGTAGCATGCCTTTTACGGTTTCTGATGATTAAAAAAAAAATCGCCCGTCATAAAACAGTCTGAAAATTTTTCAAAATTTTAAACCTGTATTCTAAACGGTTCCCGTAAGTTCCAGAATGGTATGTAAAACTTTAATTGATGTGCTTTCACGAGACTTTCGACCAATACTACAGCCAACAACACGAATGTATCCTTCGTCTGAAGACATGAAAATTAAAACAATAAACGTTAATAGCAATTCATCTGTAACGTAAGAGGGAAAGCACATATAAGAAGACAACAGAGAACAGACATCTACATTTATGCGTTCACAAAATTCTACTGGAGAGCGTAGAATGTGTTCTGCATCTACTGTAAACATTTCTAATAACATCAGTTTCTGCCAATAACTTTAGCCGCGCGGGCTCTACGGCGCCTTGTCCCGGCCCGCGTGTCTCCCCCCCACCCCCCCACCCCGCCTCACAGGAGGTTCGAGTCCTCCCTCGGGCATGGGTGTGTGTGTTGTCCTTAGCGTAAGGTAGTTTAAGTTAGATTAAGTAGTGCGAAAGCTTAGGGGCCGATGACCTCAACAGTTTGGTCCCATAAGACCTTACCACAAATTTCCAATTTTTTGTCAGTAACCCTGGTAACTGAGAAGTTACGTATGATGCGGAGAACCCAGTAGACGAAGTTCCTCTTTGTGGCTGCACGACACGAACAAAATCCAGTAAACTTGTTGTTTCCTGCAGGAATTCATATAAAAGAGGAGGTGGGGGGAAGAGCGTCGAATACTGGCGCAAACCAGCAGAACAGTGTAGGCAGATCGACTTTAGGGTGAACGCAAAGTCTAAATGTTACTAGAATCTCATCGGCATTGTTCTTATATGCAGTGGCTTTCCCGTACCTCCATCTGCAGCAGTATTTTCACGCATATTTTGAATTCATCAACTTTGCCCATCTCAATGAGTAGGGAATTAAAAACACCCATACTACGAAAAAATCTGAATCTTTTTACGTTTGTTTCGTAAGATCACTAGGTTTAAGTGGGTAAGGGTCACACTGCAAATGCGTAGGTACACGCTGCAGCAACCAGTCTGCCCTAGGGCTAGCTGTCTTTTAGCCATGGATGGAGGAAACAAAGTGGATCCACTGATTTTAGTCTTCCGAAAAGGTTCACATTCACTAACATAAAGACATGTGCTAAGAAAATATATTCGTTTAGGATATCAAACAATATCAATCCTTTGATAGGCAAAATACAATACGTTTTTCTAAGAATCGACAGCGGACTTTTCTAAGGTACATTTCACATGACGTGTTTACAACAGCGTAGTGAAATGGTAGAAGAAATTCGAAGAGAACGGTTATCGATGAGACGCAAACGGTTCGGGCGGATCACACTTGTCGGAAAGACAGTGAACTGTGTGAAGGACGTGATCTTGCGAAGTTCCACAGAGTTTACCTATCGAGCTATTGCAGAACTGGACATACCTCAGCAAACAGTGTGGAAAATCCTTCGTAAGCGATTAAGAGTGAAGCCGTATAAACTGCAGCTCCTGAAAGCTGGAAGCCACTACGACAAATTGTGCCAACGGCCGTTCAGCGTAGATATGCGGAACCGACTTGAAACTGACAACTTCGTAAGACAGTTAACGTTCAGTGACGAAGCCATTTTTCATCTTTCGGGAAAGATCAACAGACAGAATACGCACATGTGAGAGAGACAGAAAATTGGCATGCAACTGTCGAACACATCCGGGATGACGAGGAAATTGACGTGTTCTGTGCCGTGTCCAAGAAAACAGTCTATGGAACCTTCTTCTTCGCTGTGAGAACTGTCAATGATGTCACATGTTCCAACAATAAGCAGATGTGTCTCATGCCATAACTTGAAACTACACTCCTGGAAATTGAAATAAGAACACCGTGAATTCATTGTCCCAGGAAGGGGAAACTTTATTGACACATTCCTGGGGTCAGATACATCGCATGATCACACTGACAGAACCACAGGCACATAGACACAGGCAACAGAGCATGCAAATGTCGGCACTAGTACAGTGTATATCCACCTTTCGCAGCAATGCAGGCTGCTATTCTCCCATGGAGACGATCGTAGAGATGCTGGATGTAGTCCTGTGGAACGGCTTGCCATGCCATTTCCACCTGGCGCCTCAGTTGGACCAGCGTTCGTGCTGGACGTGCAGACCGCGTGAGACGACGCTTCATCCAGTCCCAAACATGCTCAATGGGGGACAGATCCGGAGATCTTGCTGGCCAGGGTAGTTGACTTACACCTTCTAGAGCACGTTGGGTGGCACGGGATACATGCGGACGTGCATTGTCCTATTGGAACAGCAAGTTCCCTTGCCGGTCTAGGAATGGTAGAACGATGGGTTCGATGACGGTTTGGATGTACCGTGCACTATTCAGTGTCCCCTCGACGATCACCAGTGGTGTACGGCCAGTGTAGGAGATCGCTCCCCACACCATGATGCCGGGTGTTGGCCCTGTGTGCCTCGGTCGTATGCAGTCCTGATTGTGGCGCTCACCTGCACGGCGCCAAACACGCATACGACCATCATTGGCACCAAGGCAGAAGCGACTCTCATCGCTGAAGACGACACGTCTCCATTCGTCCCTCCATTCACGCCTGTCGCGACACCACTGGAGGCGGGCTGCACGATGTTGGGGCGTGAGCGGAAGACGGCCTAACGGTGTGCGGGACCGTAGCCCAGCTTCATGGAGACGGTTGCGAATGGTCCTCGCCGATACCCCAGGAGCAACAGTGTCCCTAATTTGCTGGGAAGTGGCGGTGCGGTCCCCTACGGCACTGCGTAGGATCCTACGGTCTTGGCGTGCATCCGTGCGTCGCTGCGGTCCGGTCCCAGGTCGACGGGCACGTGCACCTTCCGCCGACCACTGGCGACAACATCGATGTACTGTGGAGACCTCACGCCCCACGTGTTGAGCAATTCGGCGGTACGTCCACCCGGCCTCCCGCATGCCCACTATACGCCCTCGCTCAAAGTCAGTCAACTGCACATACGGTTCACGTCCACGCTGTCGCGGCATACTACCAGTGTTAAAGACTGCGATGGAGCTCCGTATGCCACGGCAAACTGGCTGACACTGACGGCGGCGGTGCACAAATGCTGCGCAGCTAGCGCCATTCGACGGCCAACACCGCGGTTCCTGGTGTGTCCGCTGTGCCGTGCGTGTGATCATTGCTTGTACAGTCCTCTCGCAGTGTCCGGAGCAAGTATGGTGGGTCTGACACACCGGTGTCAATGTGTTCTTTTTTCCATTTCCAAGAGTGTAGTAGCATCGATTCCACCTTTGAGTAAGATGCTTGCCCGTCCACATTTTCACAGACCTGTACAAGATTACCTGAAAGAGACGCTGCCATGTCGCTGAAGAGATCGTCTTGCGAATGCTGACCCGGTGCTGCTCGGTCACCGGACTTGACAGTTGGCGGCTTTTTCTTGTGTAGTGGTAGCTAGGACAACATGCGTGTCTAACTTGTACAACAGAACCTGGGAGATTTGTGACACCGCATAGCAGCTGCTGTTCTGATCCTCACTCTTGATATTCTGAGTAGGGTATGGGTAGAAACGGGCTATGTATTAGATGTTTACCACGTGACGGCGGGTGGACACATATAATATTTATAAAAATTTGTGAAAGAAAGCTCTGAGACTTTATCTTTCACATATTGTATCATTTGTTATGTTGCTTTTGGCCATTTATCTGTCCTGTTTCTTTTTTTTTAATATTTCAAGGATATTATAATTATCCTGTATACTCCACTGTTCGCCTTAAGTTATTTGTCGACTGAAGATGCAGACAGATGTAGACATTAGCATTTTAACGTTAAGAGGCTGTGGAGAGTCGAGTCATCTGCGTCTACATCTACATCCATACTCCGCAAGCCACCTGACGGTGTGTGGCCGAGGGTACCTTGAGTACCTCTATCTCCCTTCTGTTCCAGTCTCCTGGAAAGGAAGATTGTCGGTATGCCTCTGTTTGGGCTCTAATCTCTCTGATTTTATCCTCATGGTCTCTTCGCGAGATATACGTAGGAGGGAGCAATATACTGCTTGACTCTTCGGTGAAGGTATGTTCTCGAAACTTTGACAAAAGCCCGTACCGAGCTACTGAGTGTCTCTCTTGCAGAGCCTTCCACTGGAGTTCATCTGTCGTCTCCGTAACGCTTTCGCGATTACTAAATGGTCCTGTAATGAAGCGCGCTGCTCTCCGTTGGATCTTCTCTATCTCTTCTATCAACCCTATCTGGTACGGATCCCACACCAGTGAGCAGTATTCAAGCAGTGGGCGAACAAATGTACTGCAACCTACTTCCTTTGTTTTCGACTGCACTTGCCCAGGATCCTTCCAATGAATCTCAGTTTGGCATCTGCTTTACCGACGATCAACTTTATAAGGTCATTTCATTTTAAATCACTCCTAATGCCTACTCCCAGATAATTTATGGAATTAACTGCTTCCAGTTACTGACCTGCTATATTGTAGCTAAATGATAAAGGATCTTTCTTTCTATGTATTCGCAGCACACTAAACTTGTCTACATTGAGATTCAATTGCCATTCCCTGCACCATGTGTCAATTCGCTGCAGATCCTCCTGCATTTCAGTACAATTTTCCGTTGTTACAAGCTCTCGATATACTGCAGCATCATCCGCAAAAAGCCTCAGTGAACTTCCGATGTTATCCACAAGGTCATTTATGTATATTGTGAATAGCGACGGTCCTACAACACTCCCCTGTGGCACACCTGAAATCACTCTTACTTCGGAAGACTTCTCTCCATTGAGAATGACATGCTGCGTTCTGTTATGTAGGAACTCTTGGTCTGATAATCCATATGCTCTTACTTTGTTCATTAAACGACTGTGGGGAACTGTATCAAACGCCTTGCGGAAGTCAAGAAACACGGTATCTACCTGGAACCCGTGTCTATGGCCTTGAGTCTCGTGGGCAAATAGCACGAGCTGGGTTTCACACGATCGTCATTTTCGAAACCCATGCTGATTCCTACTGAGCAGATTTCTAGTCTCCAGAAAAGTCATTATACTCGAATATAATACGTGTTCCAAAATTGTACAACTGATCGACGTTAGAGACACAGGTCTATAGTTCTGCACATCTGTTCGACGTCCCTTCTTGAAAACGGGGATGACCTGTGCCCTTTTCCAATCTTTTGGAACGCTACGCTCTTCTAGAAACCTACGGTACACCGCTGCAAGAAAGGGGGCAAGTTCCTTCGCGTACTCTGTGTAAAATCGAACTGGTATCCGATCAGGTCCAGCGGCCTTTCCTCTTTTGAGCGATTTTAATTGTTTTTCTGTCCCTCTGTCATCTATTTCAATGTCTACTATTTTGCCATCTATGCGACAATCTAGAGAAGGAACTACAGTGCCGTCTTCCTCTGTAAAACAGCTTTGGAAAAAGACATTTAGTATTTCGGCCTTTAGTCTGTCATCCTCTGTTTCAGTGCCATTTTGGTCACAGAGTGTCTGGACATTTTGTTTTGATCCACCTACCGCTTTGAAATAAGACCAAAATTTCTTAGGATTTTCTACCAAGTCAGTTCATAGAACTGCATCAGTAAAGCGTGGTTCTCAATGAGACGATACAATATGCGGGACGACTCGAGGTTTTACGGAAAGGTGATCTGATTTGGTGGAGCGAGTGGAAATGTAGTAGAAGCGACGTAAGTGGTTGACAAAGGGACGACAGCGATTCTGTGTTATCGCCCAGCCCGACACGGAGTGCTGGTGCAGTCTGCTTTACGCACCTGGGTCATACGATTCACGAGAAGGGAAATTTCGAACCACCTGATGTGCCTAAAAATGATTATTATTTATGTACACGAAGCAATGATACATTCATCTCTGTGGCATTTTTCTCAGTAAAACTTTTAATTTTCACATAGATATAAGAACCACTATTGTGAGGTTCGTGTGTGTTCTCCACTATGCAATATTTCTCTTTCGATTATGAGGAAATAATTCGATAAAAATTAATTTTTTTGGACATTGCAGTCAGATATCACAGGTTGATAAAGAACTAGTTTTCCTTTTGCAGTTGCCAACAGTTATTGTGAGACTTCAAAATTAAGTAAAAGAAAGCACATATTTTCAAAAGTTTGCAGTAAAATGTGTAATCCCTGGCCAGTTACCGTTTGGTGCATTTTAGATTGTACATTGCTGCGTACCAAATGTAGCTACAATACCGAAACTGTTTTAACGCTAGAAGGAGAACCGTGCCTCTTTCGCGTTTGCGAGTAAATACGTGACATATTTGGAAGCCGTCCGCGATGAGGCTGGCAGAGAAGTGCAGCATTCGAAACTACTGCCGCCCGTTATGTCCCGTTGCCTGTCGAATCTCTCCTCTTGGAGTTTTGTCGCGTCGTGCGACCTTTGCTGCATCGTGTAGTACCGCGCACCGAATCGCCCGACGAGAAGAACACAAGTACCATAACCCGATTTCGCAGAAACTTCGCTCGGCATAAGAGCAGTCAAAATAAGAGAACACATGTCTCGGCTTATCCGTAGCACATCTCTGACAAAATGTCGGATAAAATTTTGGACATAATTCAGATGCCTCTTGCGGCGCTATAGCCTCAGCCGAAATAGTGGCACCGTGGCTAGCGTCATTGACTTTCACTTTTTGCACCCCTTGTTCAAAAACCCATTATGGTTTTTATTTTATATTGGTTTATTTTTCATTTCTCTAGCCATATCCGTAGAAGTTTACTGCACGAATATTTCGTATCGAGTTAGCGGATAGAAGGGTATTATATTAACTGCAAAATTACGGCTGGGTTTTACAACGAGTTTCATACATTTATTATATAATGTATATGTGTGTATGGTACAGTCAAGTGTTATAATCTTTTTAATTTCTCATATTCATTATTTCATTCTTGTACCGAGCGAGGTGGCGCAGTGGCTAGCACACTGGACTCGCATTCGGGAGGACGACGGTTCAATCCCGCGTCCGGCCATCCTGATTTAGGTTTTCCGTGATTTGCCTACATCGCTCCAGACAAATGCCGGGATGGTTCCTTTGAAAGGGCACGGTCGACTTCCTTCCTCGTCCTTCCCTAATCCGATGAGACCGATGACCTCGCTGTCTGGTCTCCTTCCCCAAACAACCCAACCCAACCCATTCTTGTATTGTATTGTATGTTAACCGGGAGCCGCAGCCGCAGCTGCAGTGGCCACAAGCCCACGACGACTACCGCAGTCCACTTCAGCCCTCCGCCGCGCCACAGCGAACCACTCTTTCAGGGTTATTCTGCGGTTCGGTCCCCGGTGGACTCCCGCTGATGGCCCAGCATTGAAATCTGCAGCAGTCTGCAAAAGGGCTGCACTTCTGTCACGCTGAACGATTCTCTTCAGTCGTTGTTGGTCCCGTTCTTGCAGGATCTTTTTCCGGCCGCAGCGATGTCGGAGATGTGATGTTTTACCGGATTCTTGATGTTCACGGTACACCCGCGAAACGGTCGCTATGTCGAAGATGCTGTGTGCCATCGTTCGTGCGCCGACTATAACGACCACGTTCAAACTCACTTAAATCTTGATAACCCCTCATTGTAGCAGCAGTAACACATGTAACAACTGCTCCAGACACTTGTCATCTTATATAGGCGTTGCCGACCGCAGCGCCGTATTCTGCCTGTTTACATATCTCTACGTTTGAATACGCATGCCTATATCAATTTCTTTGGCGCTTCAGAGTGGTTTTCATCTGAAGCAATCGACTGGGAGCGGATCGACTGGTCGCAGTCGGTACGGGATTTGTGGAGGGAGCGGCGAGTTCAGTAGAATTACACCTCAGCTTGTCTCGATAGTCTGAAGCAGATGTGCACTGGACTTTCGATCTGTGTCCGTGACGCACACTCGTGAGTGATCGCAAACACGCCGAGTTTGCCGGGAGGACAGGCCAGCCTTGGAGCGTTTGCGGAACTGACGTAACGTCCGCGGGCAGAGCGCGCCCAACGGCCGTTGAGGCTTACGTCTGGCCAGCGCGGCGTTCGTGAGCGCGTGGCGGTCTGGCTGCCGGACACTTGCCACGCCGGACATTCGCCACACTTGCCCCTTCGCCAGGGGAGGATGCTAAGTTCACCCAACCTGGATATGATGTGACGTCATTATGACGTATATACGCTTTAGTCGATTAACTCACCTATCGACTTTTACGAACGTTCGAGATTCTAAACTGTCGTCAGCTAGTGGTTTGTTTTGACACGCGCGATTCTGATAACAGCTCAGTGTGGCAGCGTGTATGTATTTCGCCAAAATAAAAGTAAAAGAGCTGGATATTAATAGAAATATCCCTGACCGTGGCCTTGAAAACACCACGGACAACACGTTTCGTAAAAAAGTGAAGTCTTCTTATGTCCCGACTAGATTAGATTGTGTGATTGTTGTATTGAACGCTTACGCCGAAAATAATATTTATTTATTATCAATATTTTAGTATGGTTTCATACAATTGGTCTTGTCAGTACATATTAGATTGTAGCAGCATACGCTTGCTGACTTTTTTTTCTTAATTTATATAGCTCAAAGAGAACGCGTGCAAGTTTGTTAGCTAAGTTATTTATATGTCCATCCCAAGAAGGTATTTTATCAACCATAATTCCAAGTAATTTTACACTCGTACCGCAGAGACAGGTACCTTAGTGTCCAGTAATGACTGGTGTGTAGAATGATTGAATTTCGAACTTAAAAAGAAAAATATGAGGCACTGTTGAAGAAAAATCGTCGATCGGAGATGAAATACGAGGAGAAGTGGATTTCTCAATGTAATCTTAACCAAAGGTTAGTGTCTTGACGCATCTAAAGACTTTGGCTGCTGAGTGCTTCTTCTCACCGAGTACGAATAACCGACGCACTTCAGCTGGGTCAGAAGTACATCAATTTCTGCTTGAGATTCACAATAACCACGCAATTGCCCGTCGTCATCGATGCTGAACTCTTTCAGCTTTTCTCTCATTAGTCTCTCGAATGCTGAACACATAATTAGAGACGAGCAAACGAAAAACAACGCACAGGTCACAAACACAGTACAATACACGATTTAAACGCAAGGAACGCAAAACACATTTAAACGAATGGCGCAGAGCACAGCGCTACCCTGTCACAACCTCTCGAAAGTTCACGAAAGTCGAATAGTCGATATACGGTTTCTATCGTTTTCGATGTAGCGTGTATACGTCATAATGACGTCACATCGTATCCAAGTCCGGTGAACTTAGCATCCTCCTTCGCCAGATAGCTTGAGTAGCGATCCCTCAGGTAAGGGACGCCCTTCCTCGTACTACTTCTGTCCGCTTTCAAACTGCCGTCTCCACATCTTGCTCGATACAACCAGTACGTAAGGGACCTTCTTCTTCGACATCTTGGCGAAATACAGAGCTTCTTTTCCGAAATCGAAATATTTATAACTTTTGGGAAAGCAATACCGACGATTATGTCAGTATGTAATTAGTTCTGCCAAGTATAAATATAGATTCCTCTGTCTGAACGGTAGCTTCCTTTCACGCTTACTGATTGCGGTAGAAACAGTCCATCTACATGGGAGCAACAAGAAAGGAACGATGTAAAGAGAATGCGAATGTACGCTAATCATTTCTTTTTGACCACTACATTTGTGCCTACTTTAATTACTACAACTGCACGCCCGAAAGACAATAAGGAAAGAAGAAATGGAAATATGAATGTTTAAAAAGGAGATCTACATACTCTATATTAATTTACTCTCTAAAATCCTATAACCCTTGCGGCGAAACATTAGTTAATAAAGTGCAGCGGGACAATGTTCAAAACATGACTGAAAATACGTTCACTAAATAGAGATAAGAACATTATGATTGAAATGTCATCTGAAGTTGACGTACAATTTTAAAATGTTAGAAATAAGGAAATGAAGTAATACAGAATGCTATGCTTGTAACGCACGTTGCTGTTCTACATTGTTTAGCTCTGATATTTACAGGGTCACAGAGAAAACATCCTAGGTTTTGGAGGGAAACGCCGTAATTGTGATGATCTGCACTACAACAGAAACAAGAAGCACAACTTAAGGAAAAATAATGTAATGTGTGTTTCAGCTCGCAAGTGACATTGAAGCAGATAGTTCCTGTGACTCAGTATGGGCAGAGGTTATATTCCACGACCGGAATAAATTAATAACTGGCTCCTTTTAGCGACCCCCAGTCTCAGATGAAACAGTTGCTGAACAGTTCAAAGAAGACTTGAGTCTCATCACAAATAGGTACGCTACTCATACAATTATAGTTAGCAGTGACTTCAATCTACCTTCCGTATGTTGACAAAAATACATTTTCAGACCCAACTGTAGATAAAATCAACTTCCGTAATTGTTCTAAATGCTTTTTTTAAAATTATTTAGAACGGCCATTCAAATTGTAAATGGTTAAGAAAACACACTTGAACTCTTAGCCACAAATAACCCTGAGCATGACGACGGATACAGGGATTAGTGAACACACAGTCGTAGCGAGACTCAATTCCGTAAGAAAGAAATTCACCAAAACTAAACGCGAAATATATCTATTTATAAAAGTATCTAAAAGTTCGGTTGACGTCTTTCTGAGAGACAGTCTCTAATCCTTCCAAACTAATTAGCGAAGACCATATGTGGCTTAAGTTCAAAGAAATAGTATCAACAGCTCTCGAGAGATTCATACCAAATAACGGAACTGATCCCCCACCGTACACAAAACACGACAGAAAGCTGCTGCAGGAGCACCGAAAAAGGCACGTATAAATTAGACGGACGCAAAATCTCCAAGATTGGCGAAGTCTTCTGAGGTTCGAAATTTGGTGCGGATTTCAGTGCGAGATGCATTTAATAGTTTCCGCAACGAAAGTCTCTCTAGAAATGTGGCAGAAAATCCAAAGAGATTCTGGTCCTATGTTAAGTAAACCAGCGGAATGGCTCAGTAAATACCTTTACTGCGCGATAGCGATGAGGGGTAGGAGGGGGAGACAAGGGACCCAACCCTTCGGAGCAGGTAATGTTGTGTCTAGACAAGACAGTCTAGACACAAGGCGAGGAAGCCGAAACGGCACGCTCTTAACTCACGCAGGCTTGCTTAGTTCTGAAACAGGATACGTAATGAATGCTATAAAGAAAAGTACGTAGCTGCTGGAATACTTAACTTTAATCCATCATTTGTATACAGCATTCTTGATGATACAAGTGAGACTCTCTCTAGAAATGGTTAATGGCGCCTTGCTAGGTCGTAGCCATGGACTTAGCTGAAGGCTATTCTAACTATCTCTCGGCAAATGAGAAAAGGCTTCGTCAGTGTAGTCGCTAGCAAAGTCGTCCGTACAATTGGGGCGAGTCCTAGTACGTCTCTCTCTAGACCTGCCGTGTGGTGGCGCTCGGTCTGCAATTACTGACAGTGGCGACACGCGGGTCCGACATGTACTAATGGACCGCGGCCGATTTAAAGCTACCACCTAGCAAGTGTGGTCTCTGGCGGTGGCACCACAGGTAAAACCGTGGCGAATGTCCGCACACCGGTGGTCTCTCCCTCTCTCTCCAGTCACGTGGAGCTCGCGGCTCCGCGCCGCTGATTTGCGTCCATACCTCAGCGGACGCGCACTGCCTGGGATCTCCTCACTTGTCAGACTGCCCCGGCGCTCGCCCGCTGCACTAGGCGCGGTTCTCAGTGACGAGGAGAACATGGCAGCTGCCATAATCCGATTTCTCACAAACTAAACCAACAAGCGTCTAGGCCGTACATCAAACGGTTTCTGAGCAAACCACGATCAAAGTTTTTGAGGTACTTGATGTGCCTTATAGGGTGTAAACAGTTCAACCAGAGCGGAGGCATAATGACTAGCGCCCTGTGATCGAGGGTGGTGGTGGTGGTTAGTGTTTAACGTCCCGTCGACAACGAGGTCATTAGAGACGGAGCGCAAGCTCGGGTTAGGGAAGGATTGGGAAGGAAATCGGCCGTGCCCTTTCAAAGGAACCATCCCGGCATTTGCCTGAAACGATTTAGGGAAATCACGGAAAACCTAAATCAGGATGGCCGGAGACGGGATTGAACCGCCGTCCTCCCGAATGCGAGTCCAGTGTGCTAACCACCCCTGTGTTCGAAACCCGATTATTGTTTTTATTTTTGTTTTTCATTTACCTACTCATGTCCGTGGAAGACAACTACACGAATGTTTGCCAGTATACACGGCGGTCCATTGATAGTGACCGGGCCAAATATTTCACGAAATAAGCGTCAAACGAAAAAACTACAAAGAACGAAACTCGTCTAGCTTGAAGGGGGAAACCAGATGGCGCTATGGTTGGCCCGCTAGATGGCACTGGCGTAGGTCAAACGGATACCAACTACGTTTTTTTAAAAATAGGAACCCCCATTTTTATCACATATTCGTGTAGTACGTAAAGAAATATGAATATTTTAGTTGGACCACTTTTTTCGCTTTGTCGTAGATGGCGCTGTAATAGTCACAAACGTATAAGAATGTGGTATCAAGTAACATCCCGCCAGTGCGGACGGTATTTACTTCGTGATACATTACCCGCGTTAAAATGACCCGTTTACCAACTACGGAAAAGGTCGATATCGTGTTGATATATGCTATTGTGATCAAAATGCCCAACGGGCGTGTGCTATGTATGCTGCTCGGTATCCTGGACGACATCATCCAAGTGTCCGGACCGTCCGCCGAACATTATTTAAGGAAATAGAAAGTGCTCAGCCACATGTGAAACGTCAACCACGACCTGCAACAAATGATGATGCCCAAGTAGGTGTTTTAGCTGCTGTCGCGGCTAATCCGCACATCACTAGCAGACAAATTGCGCGAGAATCGGGAATCTCAAAAACTTCGGTGTTGAGAATGCTACATCAACATCGATTGCACCCGTACCATATTTCTATGCACCAGGAATTGCATGGCGACCACGTTGAACGTCGTGTACAGTTCTGCCACTGGGCACAAGAGAAATTACGGGACGATGACAGATTTTTTGCACGCGTTCTATTTAGCGACAAAGCGTCATTCACCAACAGCGGTAACGTAAACCGGCATAATATGCGCTATTGGGCAACGGAAAATCCACGATGGCTCCGACAAGTGCAACATCAGCGACCTTGGCGGGTTAATGAATGGTGCGGCATTATGGGAGGAAGGATCATTGACCCCCATTTTATCGATGGCAATCTAAATGGTGCAATGTATGCTGATTTCCTACGTAATGTTCTACCGGTGTTACTACAAGATGTTTCACTGCATGACAGAATGACGATGTACTTCCTACATGATGTATGTCCGGCACATAGCTCCCGTGCGGTTGAAGCGGTATTGAATAGCATATTTCATGAGCATATTTCATGACAGGTGGATTGTTCGTCGAAGCACCATACCATGGCCCGCACGTTCACCGAATCTGACGGCCCCGGATTTCTTTCTGTGGGGAAAGTTGAAGGATAATTGCTACCGTTATCCACCGACAACGCCTGACAACATGCGTCAGCGCATTGTCAATGCATATGCGAGCATTAAGGAAGGCGAACTACTCGCTGTTGAGAGGAATGTCGTTACACGTATTGCCAAATTGAGATTCACGGACATCATTTTGAGCATTTATTGCGTTAATGTCGTATTTACAGGTAGTCACGATGTAACAGCACGCGTTCTCAGAAATGATAAGTTCACAAAGGTACATGTATCACATTGGAACAACTGAAATAAAGTGTTCGAATGTACCTACGTTCTGTATTCTAATTTAAAAAACCTACCTGTTACTAACTGTTCACTTAAAATTGTGAGCCATACGTTTGTGACTATTACAGCGTTATCTACCAAAAAGCGAAAAAAAAGTTGTCCAACTAAAAGTTTCATATTTATTTACGTACTACACAAATATGTAATAAAAAAATGGGGGTTCCTATTTTTAAAAAACGCAATTGATATCCGTTTGACTTATGGCAGCGCCATCTAGCGGGCCAACCATAGCGCCATCTGGTTTCCCCCTTCAACCTAGACAAATTTCGTTGTTTGTAGTTTTTCGTTTGACGATTATGTGTTGAGATAATTGGCCCGGTCACGATCAATGCACCACATGCTCATAAATTAAGGATAATTGCAGATTGCAGAATGTGGTGCCACACAACGTGGCACTGCACAAAACTGGCGCTAACAGCACAGACACTTACGGAACACACAGGACACAGATCTGAAAGTCCACGGTATTGGTGATAAGTTGAGAAAACCGTCCCGAAACACATGTGCTACAAAACGCCACTCTTTCGTGCGCATGTACCCCGACATCAATATGGGATATAATGGTGATTATATCCCATATTGATGTCAGAGTACACACACGTACACGTACACGTACACAGGCCGCACAACGGGTTGGCATTCTCTGGATCAGGTGGTCGTGCAGCTGCTGGGGTATAGCCTCCCATTCTTGCACCAGTGTCTGTCGGAGCTCCTGAAGTGTCATAGAGGTTTGAAGACGTGCAGCGATACGTCGACCGAGAGCATCCCAGACGTGCTCGATGGGGGTAGGTCTGGAGAACAGGCAGGCCACTCCATTCGCCTGATATCTTCTGTTTCAAGGTACTCCTTCACGATGGCAGCTCGGTAGGGCCATGTGGAAGGTGGGAAAGTGGGACCCACTGCACCCCTGAAAATGCGGACGTACTGGTGAAAAATGGCTTCCCGATACACCTGACCTGTTACAGTTCCTCTGTCAGGGACATGCAGGGGTGTACGTGCACCAATCATAATCCCACCCCACACTATCAAACCATGATCTCCATACGAGTCCCTTTCAAGGACACTAAGGGGTTGATATCTGGTTTCTGGTTCACGCTAGATGGAAGCCCGATGACTCGTCCGTGAACATAACCTGGGACGACTGTTCCAATGACCATGTACTGTGTTCTTGACACCAGGCTTTACGGGCTCTCCTGTGAGGAGGGACCAGTGGAATGCACCTTGCAGGTCTCCGGGCGAATAAACCATGTCTGTTTGGTCGCCTGTTTGGTCACCACTCATCAAATACAACATATCTGTTTCTATATTTCCCAACAGACTATACGGTGTGTGGGGGATTGTCCTTCTGGTATCACTGTCTAATCCCTCCGTCCCTGTTCCATTGGCGAATGGCGCGTTGGAAGAATGTCAGTGCACTTCTGTATTGAGTCTTACGTCTCAGATGTTCTCGTTATGGTCGTTTAGGGAGGTGTATGTGTGATATCACGTATCGAGACCATCCCACGGGCGTCCTAGCAGCGGAATTGCAAGTTTCCGTGAGGCCAATCGTTTCTGCTCCTATGCAGCTTTCCTAAGACAGTTGCCGCACCATTCTGCAGATGGCCTCTCCCTATAGTCCTGTACAAAATTGTACACCACAGTATGTTTCAAGAAGTAATATGTCGCCTAAATTCGAGAAAGTATATTGTTGTGTCTAGACAAGACAGCCTAGACACAATGAAAGGAAGCCGAAAGGCACGCGCTTAAACTCACGCAGGCTGGCGTGAGTTCTGAAACAGGATACGTAATGAATGCTATAAAGAAAAGTACGTAGCTTGTGGAATACTTAACTTTAATACACATTTGTAGAACATCGCTCTTGATGATACATTAATAGAATCTCAGTATCACTTGAATACGGCGCCTTGCTAGGTCGTAGCAAATGTAGCTGAAGGCTATGCTAACTATCATCTCGGCAAATGAGATCGTAATTCTCAGTGAACCATGGCAAGCAACGTCGGCTGTACAACTGGGCTGAGTGCTGTCTCTAGACCTGCCGTGTGGTGGCGCTCGGTCTGCAATTACTGACAGTGGCGACACGCGGGTCCGACGTATACTAATGGACCGCGACCGATTTAAAAGCTGCCACCTAGCAAGTGTGGTGTCTGGCGGTGACACCACATATATAGCAGGAAACTAAATGTCATCAATATTTTGTTCTATCTTTGCTTATGAAGGACGTTACGCGACACAACGTCATTATGTTACGGATGAAAGCCGAGGTCCATTGTAGGTAGATTCAACCCATTCTGTGTCCAGTTCAAAGGAACATTCTTTTTCTTGACCACAGGACTCGTGCAACTTTTGTCGAATCGTTGTCATATGTTACAAACCACTTGGTGTCAGGGGCAACCACTGGTGTAATAGTACATTTCAGTTGATGAATACCGCAACAGCTGCGTCAAAATTATTTATTAATCACAACTAGTTTCATGACGGTTGTAATAGTCACATCTTCAAGTCATAAACTTTTGACCTTTCAATACACAGGGTGGTCAGAAACAATCTAAAATGTTGTAAGAATGTTGCAGGGAAGGTTATGCTGACAGATAATTATTAAGAAACGCATTCGATAAGTTGCGCTGTTTCCGACTTATTTAGCATTGAAATTAGCCAATCAGGTCGTTAAGCGTTCATGTTCAAGCAGCCTGTCAGAGATTGTCGCCAAACATTTTCTACGTTTGGTCTCCTCAAACCGAAGAAATGTAGCTTTTGTTCATCTACCTTTAATTTAACGCTTCCGAAAATAGCACATTTTAGCCGGTAACGAGCGTTTGAAGAAGTAATGCGAGTAACTCAAGGAGCCACAGATGTCTATGCGTCACTGCATCTTAGGGCGTGCAAGTGCTTGAATTTTCTCGCACAACGGTCTGATTGACTGACTTGAACACTAAATAACGTCGCAACGCATGGAACTTTTTATTAACAGTTATTTCATAGCGCAACTTCCTTGCAACATTCTTACAATCTTTTTCAGACTGTTTCTGACTACCTTGTATAATCTCCTTAAAATGTCCACATAAATGAAGAACAGAAGGCACCTATCTTCTTGCACTACAACAGCGTTATCGGCGCAGTCGTCGACAACAGAAAGACGGCAGGAGTGTGAGCAGGACGTAAACCGAACCTGTGCGGCACGACTGCTCAGGAACAGCGGCCAGCACACTTGCTGTATTGAGAAAACAGTTGAGGCGTTCCCTGAAAACACGACTTAACGTCCATTAAGTCGTTCTTCCGTTTCCCGCAGTAATTGCATCTTTACGAACCGGTCTTTGTGCTCAGAAATAATTATTGCTCTCCGACAGACGATACGCCGTCTACAAACATTTGACGGCCGTGCTGCTCCAAGTCGTCGTTCCGTCGACCGTCGAAGCCAGTAGACAACGTCCACGCCGTTGCGCGTGCGCTGTGCTGAGGCGTATTTGTCAGTGACGGGACGGCATATCCGTACCGTGGGATTATCATTTGCCAGCATCACGTAGGAAGTAAATTAGTGACTGTAAACAAAGTGTGGGAGGTGATTGTGATAGTATATTCACTACGGCGTGTGATTACGAGAACAAGCTAATTGGAAAGAAGCGTAAAATTCAGAAATGGAAGTGGAATAAAGATATTTCAGTGCTTCAGAGCTGCAGAAATGATCCAGCACCCATTGACGTGGTGAAAACTGTGTACATTACTCAGGACAGGACATCAGCTTTATCACTATACTACACTCCTGGAAATAGAAATAAGAACACCGTGAATTCATTGTCCCAGGAAGGGGAAACTTTATTGACACATTCCTGGGGTCATATACATCACATGATCACACTGACAGAACCACAGGCACATAGACACAGGCAACAGAGCATGCACAATGTCGGCACTAGTACAGTGTATATCCACCTTTCGCAGCAATGCAGGCTGCTATTCTCCCATGGAGACGATCGTAGAGATGCTGGATGTAGTCCTGTGGAATGGCTTGCCATGCCATTTCCACCTGGCGCCTCAGTTGGACCAGCGTTCGTGCTGGACGTGCAGACCGCGTGAGACGACGCTTCATCCAGTCCCAAACATGCTCAATGGAGGACAGATCCGGAGATCTTCCTGGCCAGGGTAGTTGACTTACACCTTCTAGAGCACGTTGGGTGGCACGGGATACATGCGGACGTGCATTGTCCTGTTGGAACAGCAAGTTCCCTTGCCGGTCTAGGAATGGTAGAACGATGGGTTCGATGACGGTTTGGATGTACCGTGCACTATTCAGTGTCCCCTCGACGATCACCAGTGGTGTACGGCCAGTGTAGGAGATCGCTCCCCACACCATGATGCCGGGTATTGGCCCTGTGTGCCTCGGTCGTATGCAGTCCTGATTGTGGCGCTCACCTGCACGGCGCCAAACACGCATACGACCATCATTGGCACCAAGGCAGAAGCGACTCTCATCGCTGAAGACGACACGTCTCCATTCGTCCCTCCATTCACGCCTGTCGCGACACCACTGGAGGCGGGCTGCACGATGTTGGGGCGTGAGCGGAAGACGGCCTAACGGTGTTCGGGACCGTAGCCCAGCTTCATGGAGACGGTTGCGAATGGTCCTCGCCGATACCCCAGGAGCAACAGTGTCCCTAATTTGCTGGGAAGTGGCGGTGCGGTCCCCTACGGCACTGCGTAGGATCCTACGGTCTTGGCGTGCATCCGTGCGTCGCTGCGGTCCGGTCCCAGGTCGACGGGCACGTGCACCTTCCGCCGACCACTGGCGACAACATCGATGTACTGTGGAGACCTCACGCCCCACGTGTTGAGCAATTCGGCGGTACGTCCACCCGGCCTCCCGCATGCCCACTATACGCCCTCGCTCAAAGTCCGTCAACTGCACATACGGTTCACGTCCACGTTTCGGGGCATGCTACCAGTGTTAAAGACTGCGATGGAGGTCCGTATGCCACGGCAAACTGGCTGACACTGACGGCGGCGGTGCACAAATGCTGCGCACCTAGCGCCATTCGACGGCCAACACCGCGGTTCCTGGTGTGTCCGCTGTGCCGTGCGTGTGATCATTGCTTGTACAGCCCTCTCGCAGTGTCCGGAGCAAGTATGGTGGGTCTGACACACCGGTGTCAATGTGTTCTTTTTTCCATTTCCAGGAGTGTATGTGACAAAAGCCAAAGGAAAGACACTATTTGAATACAAAAATATGTGTTTTTGTATTACAACGGAAACGCATTTTACGTATCGTGTACTTATCCAGGAACGTTCAGTCCTTACGAAATAATGAAACGAGGACGCACATTGCCAATGCGGGAGACGGGCATGGTGATGGCGAAGGCTTCTCATCCTGGAATAACGAATGCGAAGAAAAAAGGCACCTTCGAACTAGTGAAGTTCCTTCGAGACGCCAATGCAGAAACAGTTGCTAGCATGAGTTTCTTAGAAGTAGATACCTTAGGGGTTGCGAAGCAACTCAAATCTCTTGATACGGGCAAGTCTTCAGGTCCAGATTGTATACCGATTAGGTTCCTTTCAGATTACGCTGATACAATAGCTCCCTACTTAGCAATCATATACAACCGCTTGCTCACCGATAGATCTGTACCTACAGATTGGAAAATTGCGCAGGTCGCACCAGTGTTTAAGAAGGGTAGTAGGAGTAATCCATCGAACAACAGACCTATATCACTGACGTCTGTTTTCAGTAGGGTTCTGGAGCATATAGTGTATTCAAACATTGTGAATCACCTCGAAGGGAACGATCTATTGATACGTAATCAGCATGGTTTCAGAAAACATCGTTCTTGTGCAACGCAGCTAGCTCTTTATTCGCACGAAGTAATGGCCGCTATCGACAGGGGATCTCAAGTTGATTCCGTATTTCTAGATTTCCAGAAAGCTTTTGACACCGTTCCTCACAAGCGACTTCTAATCAAGGTGCGGGCCTATGGGGTATCGTCTCAGTTGTACGACTGGATTCTTGATTTCCTGTCAGGAAGGTCGCAGTTCGTAGTAACAGACGGCAAATCATCGAGTAAAACTGAAGTGATATCAGATGTTCCCCAAGGAAGCGTCCTGGGACCTCTGCTGTTCCTGTCAGTTGCAAAGCGATTTAGGAAAGAATGCTGTATGGTGTGGCAGGTGGCAGTTGCTAAATAACAGAAAGTGTGAGGTGATCCACATGAGTGCCAAAAGAAATCCGTTGAAATTCGATTACTCGATAAATAGTACAATTCTCAAGGCTGTCAATTCAACTAAGTACCTGGGTGTTAAAATTACGCACAGCTTCAGTTGGAAAGACCACATAGTTAATATTGTGGGGAAGGCGAGCCAAAGGTTGCGTTTCATTGGCAGGACACTTAGAAGATGCAACAAGTCCACTAAAGAGACAGCTTACACTAGGCTCGTTCGTCCTCTGTTAGGATATTGCTGCGCGGTGTGGGATGCTTACAAGGTGGGATTGACGGAGGGCATCGAAAGGGTGCAAAAAAGGGCAGCTCGTTTTGTATTATCACGTAATAGGGGAGAGAGTGTGGCAGATATGATACACGAGTTGGGATGGAAGTCACTAAAGCAAAGACGTCTTTTGTCTCGGCGAGATCTATTTATGAAACTTCAGTCACCAACTTTCTCTTCCGAATGCGAAAATACACTCCTGTAAATTGAAATAAGAACACCGTGAATTCATTGTCCCAGGAAGGGGAAACTTTATTGACACATTCCTGGGGTCAGATACATCGCATGATCACACTGACAGAACCACAGGCACATAGACACAGGCAACAGAGCATGCACAATGTCGGCACTAGTACAGTGTATATCCACCTTTCGCAGCAATGCAGGCTGCTATTCTCCCATGGAGACGATCGTAGAGATGCTGGATGTAGTCCTGTGGAACGGCTTGCCATGCCATTTCCACCTGGCGCCTCAGTTGGACCAGCGTTCGTGCTGGACGTGCAGACCGCGTGAGACGACGCTTCATCCAGTCCCAAACATGCTCAATGGGGGACAGATCCGGAGATCTTGCTGGCCAGGGTAGTTGACTTACACCTTTTAGAGCACGTTGGGTGGCACGGGATACATGCGGACGTGCATTGTCCTGTTGGAACAGCAAGTTCCCTTGCCGGTCTAGGAATGGTAGAACGATGGGTTCGATGACGGTTTGGATGTACCGTGCACTATTCAGTGTCCCCTCGACGATCACCAGTGGTGTACGGCCAGTGTAGGAGATCGCTCCCCACACCATGATGCCGGGTGTTGGCCCTGTGTGCCTCGGTCGTATGCAGTCCTGATTGTGGCGCTCACCTGCACGGCGCCAAACACGCATACGACCATCATTGGCACCAAGGCAGAAGCGACTCTCATCGCTGAAGACGACACGTCTCCATTCGTCCCTCCATTCACGCCTGTCGCGACACCACTGGAGGCGGGCTGCACGATGTTGGGGCGTGAGCGGAAGACGGCCTAACGGTGTGCGGGACCGTAGCCCAGCTTCATGGAGACGGTTGCGAATGGTCCTCGCCGATACCCCAGGAGCAACAGTGTCCCTAATTTGCTGGGAAGTGGCGGTGCGGTCCCCTACGGCACTGCGTAGGATCCTACGGTCTTGGCGTGCATCCGCGCGTCGCTGCGGTCCGGTCCCAGGTCGACGGGCACGTGCACCTTCCGCCGACCACTGGCGACAACATCGATGTACTGTGGAGACCTCACGCCCCACGTGTTGAGCAATTCGGCGGTACGTCCACCCGGCCTCCCGCAGGCCCACTATACGCCCTCGCTCAAAGTCCGTCAACTGCACATACGGTTCACGTCCACGCTGTCGCGGCATGCTACCAGTGTTAAAGACTGCGATGGAGCTCCGTATGCCTCGGCAAACTGGCTGACACTGACGGCGGCGGTGCACAAATGCTGCGCAGCTAGCGCCATTCGACGGCCAACTTCGCGGTTCCTGGTGTGTCCGCTGTGCCGTGCGTGTGATCATTGCTTGTACAGCCCTCTCGCAGTGTCCGGAGCAAGTATGGTGGGTCTGACACACCGGTGTCAATGTGTTCTTTTTTCCATTTCCAGGAGTGTATTTTGTTGAGGCCAACCTACATAGGTAGGAATGATCATCAAAATAAAATAAGAGAAATCAGAGCTCGAACAAAAAAGTTTAGGTGTTCGTTTTTCCCACGCGCTGTTCGGGAGTGGAATGGTAAAGAGATAGTATGATTGTGGTTCGATGAACCCTTTGCCAAGCACTTAAATGTGAATTGCAGAGTAATCATGTAGATGTAGATATAGTTATTCTGAAGAATCAGCAGATACGCATCAGGGACATACAACGACAGCTTAGGATGCGGAACAGACGGATGATCGGTAATAACCACGCATAGACTGTTACAGAGGACGGTGTATGTCCTATGTATGTCTGTAATTGAGCAGATGCATTTCTTTCACTTTGTGTATGATTCTGTTAATTCTAGGTTTTTAAAGAAGATTATTATATGTTATGTTCGCTGGTATAGACACTGAAGCGCCAAAGAAACTGTCATGGGCATGCGTGTTCAAATACAAAGAGATGTAAACAGGCAGAACACGGCGCTGCGGTCGGCAACGCCTATATAAGACTGTAAGTGTATGACGCAGTTGTTAGTTCTATCACTGCTTCTACAATGGCAGGTTATCAAGATTTAAGTGAGTTTGAAAGTGCTGTAACAGGCGGCGCACGAACGATGGGACACAGCATCTCCGAGGTAGCGACAAAGTGGGTGTTTTCTCGTACGACCATTTCACAAGTGTGCCGTGAAATCAGGAATCCGACATCGCTGCGCCCGGAAAAAGATCCTGCAAGAACGGGACTCATGACGACTGAAAAGAATCGTTAAACATGAGAGAAGTGCAGCCCTTTCGCAAATTCTTGCAGATTTCAATCCTGGGCCATCAACAAGTGTCAGCGTGCGAACCATTCAACTAAACATCGTCGATATGGGCTTTCGGAGCCGAAGGCCCACTGGTGTACCCTTGGTGACTGCACGACACAAAGGTTTACGCCACGCCTGGGCAAGTGTATGTCGGCCGTGGTGGCCGAGCGGTTCTAGGCGCTACAGTCTGGAACCGCGCGATCGCTACGGTCGCAGGTTTGAATCCTGCCTCGGGCATGGGTGTGTGTGATGTCCTTAGGTTAGTTAGGAATAAGTAGTTCTAAGTTCTAGGGGACTCCTGACCTCAGATGTTAAGTCCCATGGTGCTCAGAGCCATTTGAGCCATTTTTTTGGCCCGTCAACACCGACACTGGACTGTTGATAACTGGAAACGTCTTGCCTGGTCGGACGAGTCTCGTTCCAAACTGTATCGAGCGGATGGAAACCTCATGAATCTATGGACCGTGCATGTCAGCAGGGGACTGTTCGAGCTGGTGGAGGCTCTGCAGTGCTGTGGGGCGTGTGCAGCTGGAGTCATATGGGAGTCATGAGTCGTCTAGATGCGACTCTGACAGGTGACACGTACGTAAGCATCCTGTCTGATCACCTACATCCATTCATGTCCATTGTGCATTCCGACGGACCTGGGCAATTCCAGCAGGACAATGCGACACCCCTCACGTCCAGAATTGCTGCAGAGTAACTCCAGCAACACTCTTCTGTGTTTAAACACTTCCGATGGCCACCATAATTCCCAGACATGAACATTATTGAGCATATCTGGGATGCCTTGTAACGTGTTGTTCAGAACAGGCCTTCAATCCCTCGTACAGGACAGCCCTGCAGGATTCATGGTAAGGACAGCCCTGCAGGATTCATGGTGTCAGTTTCCTCCAGCACTATTTCAGACATTAGTCGAGTCCCTGCCACGTCATGTTGCTGCACTTCTGCATGCTCTCGAGGGGCTCTGTATGATATTAGGCAGGTGTACCAGTTTCTTTGGCTCTTCAGTGTATAGTGACTTCAGGAACACCTTACAATTTCCTCTTACTTTCAAAACTAATTATGCTTGTCGAATAAAAATATATTTTGTTGCTTTTAGATTTAACACTTGTTTGGTAGTCAAATACGAAAAATGTCGTTTTCTTGTTCGTGTTATACAGTGGTCTGTGGAAAAACACCTTAAGTGTGGTATTGTATTATCTGCCCAAATCAATATGTAAGTCGTACAGAGTACACTATCGCTTCATTTATTCTAAAAGAACAATAAGTAGTTTCTTTCCGATTGAAATTTCGTCCGCGTACTAGGGACTGAAATGAATGAAAACACGACATCAAATACTTGATGCTCTGTATCTCGATTTCCATATATTGCAGTTAAGTCACTGTCCGAGAGAACGCCTAAATTAAGTAGACATTACCCTCAGGGAAGGGAGTACCAACGAATTAGAACAGTATCCCAGCGAGGAATGGTATAAAAACTCTTCGATCACCATTCACAATTTCCAGATGTCGATCTCTAGGAGGAGTGAAGCTTTCTGTATGTCAAGAGTGGCGCTGCATATTCGTAGGCGGATGACCGAACGGCGGCGTGTGGCTGCTGGACAGATGCGGCTTCCAGTGCTCCAACCTGGGTCCACAGGACGGCTGGAGGACGGGCACCCTCCGGCGTTTATCCGGCTCGCTGGAGCGTCCAGCCTGGCAGCACGTGAGGGCCCGCACAGCGATCTTCCCGCCTCTCTCGCCCTTTGTCCTGTGTTCGTTCCGCCAGCCGCTCCTGACTTCGGGTGTCGGGCAGCGCCCAGTGTACCACAGCCAGTGCAACCGTCCAGCGGCACACGGGATGTTACGAAAGGCCGAGCAACAACTGAAAGGAAAACGATGCCCGTTCACGCTTGGCGATAATCACTTTGCTAACAATGGTAACTGCATGTAAATGGCACGTTAAAAGATTTCCGATGGGCATGTTGTTCGGTTTCGTGATATATCACATTTTTCCGGAACACTCCATGTTTTTTTTCATTTCTGCCAGCGCCAGCGACCTAGCAGTTGTAGTGCCAAAATTGTGTGGTGAAGCTAAACGCTGCAGTTTTCGTTGGTAGCCGGCCGCTGTGGCCGAGAGGTTCTAACGGCTTCAGTCTGGAACCACGCTGCTGCTACGGTCGCAGGTTCGAATCCTCCTTCGGGCATGGATGTGTGTGATGTCCTTAGATTAGTTAGGTTTAAGTATAGGGGACTGATGACCTCAGGTGTTAAGTCCCATAGTGCTTAGAGCCATTTGAAAATTTTTATGTTGGTAGCGCCGACCGCCGACTACGTCAGCATTTCCCCGTACACGTCTCCGCCCACCGCAAAGACCAATATACTTATTTCACACAGTCAAAGAGAAAGAGTGGACGTGATGAAAACTCAGAAAGTAATAAGTCTGCTTTACACAGTGAAACTAAAATTATGTTCTACTACAGTTTTAAAAGAACAACTTCAAGTGCTTAGCGAAAATTGTGAAAAAAAATGATGTAAAATAAAAATATCGTCATACGATATTGCCATTTCAATATCGATATATTGGGAGTAGAAAAATACCGATATTTATCTACATTTGCTGTAAAAATATCTATATATCGGTATTTTATCATAAGCCCTATTATACACCCTCAGGTTTAAAATGAAATTTTAGATGGATCCCAACAAAAGAGATCGATTGTGTTTCGGTCATAAAACTACATTACTTTCAAAAGATCGGTATCATTACCATTATTTCATAACGCTGGAATACTGTCTACATAAGTTACCAAAAATTACATTTTTTTAAAAATACGTATCACGCAAAGGATGGAGGTCGCAAATTGTCAAACAAATGAATGAGCAACAGCTCTTTCTCATAGTCCACGCAATGCATACATTCTTTGTACTTAAGTACATCGCATCTAAGACTGTAAAGCTGATACATGTACACTACTGGCCATTAAAATTGCTACACCACGAAGATGACGTGCTATAGACGCGAAATTTAACCGACAGGAAGAAGATGCTGTGATATGCAAATGATCAGCTTTTCAGAGCATTCACACAAGGTTGGCGCCGGTGGCGACACCTACAACGTGCTGACATGAGGAAAGTTTCCAACCGATTTCTCATACACAAACAGCGGTTGACCGGCGTTGCCTGGTGAAACGTTGTTGTGATGCCTCGTGTAAGGAGGAAAAATGCGTACCATCACGTTTCCGACTTCTATAAAGGTCGGATTGTAACCTATAGCGATTGCAGTTTATCGTATCGCGACATTGCTTCTCGCGTTGGTCGAGATCCAATGACTGTTAGCGGAATATGGAACCGGTGGGTTCAGGAGGGTAATACGCAATGCCGTGCTGGATCCCAACGGCCTCGTGTCACTAGCAGCCGAGGTGTCAGGCATCTTATCCGCATGGCTGTAACGGATCGTGCAGCCAAGTCTCGATCCATGAGTCAACAGATGGGGACGTTTGAAAGACGACAACCATCTGAACGAACAGTTCGACGACGTTTGCAGCAGCATGGACTATCAGCTCAGAGACCATGGCTGCGGTTACCCTTGACGCTGCATCACAGACAGGAGCGCCTGCGATGGTGTACTCAACGACGAACCTGGGTGGACGAATGGCAAAACGTCATTTTTTCGGATGAATCCAGGTTTTGTTTACAGCATCGTGATGATCGCATCCGTGTTTGTCGACATCGCGGTGAACGCACATTGGAAGCGTGTATTCGTCATCGCCATATTGGCGTATCACCCAGAGTGATGGTATGGGGTGCCATTGGTTACACGTCTCAATCACCTCCTGTTCGCATTGACGCCACTTTGAACAGTGGACATAACATTTCAGATGTGTTACGACCCGTGGCTGTACCCTTCATTCGATCCCTGCTTAACCCTTCATTTCAGCAGGATAATGCACGACCGCATTTGCAGGTCCTGTACGGGCCTTTCTGGATACAGAAAATGTTCGACTGCTGGCCTGGCCAGCACATTCTCCAGATCTTTCACCAACTGGAAACGTCTGGTGAATGGTGGCCGAGGAACTGGCTCGTCACAATACGCCAGTCACTACTCTTGATGAACTGTGGTATCGTGTCGAAGCTGCATGGGCAGCTGTACCTGTACACGCCATCCAAGCTCTGTTTGACTCGTTGCCCAGGCGTATCAAGGCCGTTATTACTGCCAGAGGTGGTTTTTTTGGGTACTGATTTCTCAGGATCTATGCACCCAAATTGCGTGAAAATGTAATAATATGTCAGTTCTAGTTTAATATATTTGTCCAATGAATACCCGTTTATCATCTGCGTTTCTGCTTGGTGTCGGAATTTTAATGGCCAGTAGGTAGGTTAGAAAATTTAAAAAGGGAAATGGATAGGTTGAAGTTAGATATAGTGGGAATAAGTGAAGTTCGGTGGCAGGAGGAACAAGACTTCTGGTCAGGTGAATACAGGGGTATAAATACAAAATCAAATAGGGGTAATGCAGGAGTAGGTTTAATAATGAATTAAAAAATAGGAGTACGGGTAAGCTACTACAAACAGCATAGTGAACGCATTATTGTGGCCAAGATAGACACGAAGCCCACGCCTACTACAGTGGTACAAGTTTATATGCCAGCTAGCTCTGCAGATGACGAAGAAATTGATGAAATGTATGAGGAGATAAAAGAAATTATTCAAATGGTGAAGGGAGACGAAAATTTAATAGTCATGTGTGACTATAATTCAAGCATAGGAAAAGGGAGAGAAGGAAACATAGTAGGTGAATATGGATTGGGGCTAAGAAATGAAAGAGGAAGCCATCTGGTAGAATTTTGCGCAGAGCATAACTTAACCGTAGCTAACACTTGGTTTAAGAATCATGAAAGAAGGTTGTATACATGGAAGAACCCTGGAGATACTAAAAGGTATCAGATAGATTATATAATGGTAAGAAAGAGATTTAGGAACAAGTTTTTAAATTTTAAGACATTTCCAGGGGCAGATGTGGACTCTGACCACAATCTATTGGTTATGACCTGTAGATTAAAACTGAAGAAACTGCAAAAAGGTGGGAATTTAAGGAGATGGGACCTGGATAAACTGAAAGAACCAGAGGTTGTACAGAGTTTCAGGGAGAGCATAAGGGAACAACTGACAGGACTGGGGGAAAGAAATACAGTAGAAGAAGAATGGGTAACTTTGAGGGATGAAATAGTAAAGGCAGCAGAGGATCAAATAGGTAAAAAGACGAAGGCTAGTAGAAACCCTTGGGTAACAGAAGAAATATGGAATTTAATTGAGGAAAGGAGAAAATATAAAAATGCAGTAAATGAAGCAGGCAAAAAGGAATACAAACGTCTCAAAAATGAGATCGACAGGAAGTGCAAAATGGCTAAGCAGGGATGGCTAGAGGACAAATGTAAGGATGTAGAGGCTTATCTCACTACGGGTAAGATAGATACTGCCTACAGGAAAATTAAAGAGACCTTTGGAGATAAGAGATCCACTTGTATGAACATCAAGAGCTCAGATGGAAACCCAGTTCTAAGCAAAGAAGGGAAAGCAGAAAGGTGGAAGGAGTATATAGAGGGTCTATACAAGGGCGATGTACTTGAGGACAATATTATGGAAATGGAAGAGGATGTAGATGAAGATGAAATGGGAGATATGATACTGCATGAAGAGTTTGACAGAGCACTGAAAGACCTGAGTCGAAACAAGGCCCCCGGAGTAGACAACATTCCATTGAAACTACTGACGGCCTTGGGAGAGCCAGTCCTGACAAAACTCTACCATCTGGTGAGCAAGATGTATGAGACAGGCGAAATACCCTCAGACTTCAAGAAGAATGTAATAATTGCAATCCCAAAGAAAGCAGGTGTTGACAGATGTGAAAATTACCGAACCACCAGTTTAATAAGTCACGGCTGGAAAATACTAACGCGAATTCTTTACAGACGAATGGAAAAAACTGATAGAAGCCGACCTCGGAGAAGATCAGTTTGGATTCCGTAGAAATGTTGGAACACGTGAGGCAATACTGACCCTACGACTCATCTTAGAAGAAAGATTAAGGAAATGCAAACCTACGTTTCTAGCATTTGTAGACTTAGAGAAAGCTTTTCACAATGTTGATTGGTATACTCTCTTTCAAATTCTGAAGGTGGCAGGGGTAAAATACAGGGAGCGAAAGGCTATTTACATTTTGTACAGAAAGCAGATGGCAGTTATGGGAGTCGAGGGGTATGAAAGGCAAGCAGTGGTTGGGAAGGGAGTGAGACAGGGTTGTAGCCTATCCCCGATGTTATTCAATCTGTATATTGAACAAGCAATACAGGAAACAAAAGAAAAGTTCGGAGCAGGAATTGAAATCCATGGAGAAGAAATAAAATCTTTGAGGTTCGCCGATGACATTGTAATTCTGTCAGAGACAGCTAAGGACTTGGGAAAGCAGTTGAACGGAATGGACAGTGTCTTGAAAGGAGGATATAAGATGAAGATCAACAAAAGCAAAACTAGGATAATGGAATGTAGTCGAATTATGTCGGGTGATGCTGAGGGAATTAGATTAGGAAGTGAGACACTTAAAGTAGTAAAGGAGTTTTGCTATTTGGGGAGCAAAATAACTGATGATGGTCGAAGTAGAGTGGATATAAAAAGTAGACTGGCAATGGCAATGAAAGTGTTTCTGAAGAAGAAAAATTTGTTAACATCGAGTGTAGATTTAAGTGTCAGGAAGTCGCTTTTGAAAGTATTTGTATGGAGTGTAGTCATGTATGGAAGTGAAACGTGGACGATAAATAGTTTGGACAAGAAGAGAATAGAAGCTTTCGAAATGTGGTGCTACAGAAGAATGCTGAAGATTAGATGGATAGACCACATAACTAATGAGGAGGTATTGAATAGAATTGGGGAGAAGAGGAGTTTGTGGCACAACTTGACTAGAAGAAGGGATCGGTTGGTAGGACATGTTCTGAGACATCGAGGGATCACCAATTTAGTATTGGAGGGCAGCGTGGAGGGTAAAAATCGTAGAGGGAGACCAAGAGATGAATACACTAAGCAGATTCAGAAGGATGTAGGCTGCAGTAGGTACTGGGAGATGAAGCAGCTTGCACAGGATAGAGTAGCATGGAGAGCTGCATCAAACCAGTCTCAGGACTGAAGACAACAACAACAACAACATAGTGTACATAACATTTGTTTAAATATATCATGAAAGTTCTTACTCGCCATTGTTTGGAGTCATCGGTAAGGACCAGAAATTGCTTCATTATCCATTTCGCAACAAGTAAACAAACACTATAAAATGGCTGCCACAACGCTTTAGGGCCTAACGTGTAGTTTTTATTATTGCTTTTGTGTTGTTACTGTGATGTCGTAAGCACAGCACGCACCACCATGTAGCACCATACGCTCCGATGGGTCAGCAACCCACTTCAGGGACGGTGCATAGCGCAGCGGTCGCCGCACCAAGAAGTCGCAGCGGTGGCACCGCCGAGAAGTGTTGTGCGCCGGCTCCTCAGCACAGCGGGCAGTTCCAAATTAGCTCGACTGACGAGGAAACTGCCTTCTGCTTGTGCACTTCGCGCCGTACCGTTTGCCTGTAGCGAGTCCACACCCGCCCGTCTTCAGTGAACATTCTAGTGGGACAAGATACGAGTTGCGACAATAAAGTAATGAGACTGATTTTCTTTGCAAGATGTGGCAACCCTGCAGGTTTGTACAGGCAGAATATCTTTGACTTTGGTCCATAAGCTGCTTCTAGTCGAAGCGGCACATCGATGCAACTGCTTAGTCGTGAGTTGTGCTGTAATAAGTTAACACGCGTTTGTGTCTCTCGTCATGGAAACGGAACCGCATAATATTGCGCAACGTCATGTCATTTCTTATTGCGTTAAATTGGGTGAAAACGCGACGACAACTTACGGTTAGCTTCAGAAGGCTTTTGGAGAGGAGGTTATGTCAAGAGCTCAAGTTTTTCGTTGGCATAAAATGTTTAGTGAAGGCTGAACGAATGTTGAAGATGGAGATAACAGTGGACGACCATCAACCTCACGGACGGATGTGAACTTGGCCAGGGTGCGTGAACTCGTACGATCTGATCGAAGATTATCCTTCAAAATGACTGCAGTAGAACTGAACATCTATCGAGAAGCGGTTCGTCTAGTAAGAACTTAAGATCTTGGTGTGAAAAAGATTTGTGTAAAAATGGCCCCCAAAAATGTCACACAACAACAGCGAGAAACACGGAAAAATGTGGTAGCCGATCTGTTAGATCAAACGGAAATCAATCGAGAATTGTTCAGCCGTGTTATCACTGGTGATAACACGGCTTTATCACAAAGCGAAAAAAGTGGTCCAACTAAAACATTCATATCTCTTTACGTACTACACGAATATGTAATAAAAATTGGGGTTCCTATTAAAAAACACGCAGTTGATATCCGTTTGACCTATGGCAGCGCCATCTAGCGTGCCAACCATAGCGCCATCTGGTTTCCCCCTTCAAGCTAGACGAGTTTCGTTCTTTGTAGTTTTTTCGTTTGATGCTAATTTCGTGAGATATTTGGCCCGGTCACTATCAATGGACCCCCGTGTATAGCTGTTAGAGTGTTAGTGAGTGAAATCTTTGTGTAAATATCGATATATGCAGACCCTCTGTATCACCTTTGGTTCGACTTACAAAGATTAATCAGCTGTGTAGACGCCAGTTTGCTGAGTGCCTCCTAAGAGAATGTTAGACCCAGATCGTGTACATTGTAGGAGGAAGACTGCAAGGGTTTTGAACATTTTATCATTGACAGTGCAATATGTTTTATCAAATCGATAACAGGTAACGCTGTATAAATTCGTCATACATCGAAATGCTTCGTAATACATCATATTTCGTTATATCTATACACACTGTAGCCCTATTACTTTATGTGTCATACTTTAATTTCCCGTGGCGTATCATGAATATTACGCTAATTCACGCTGTAGGTATTATATCGTCGTGTGAGCTGTTTTAAACGCCTTGTGTGTGTACGTGACATCTTATTATGCGGGTTTTCGTGAAAATATACGACAGATAGCGTTATATTGTCGCTTAACTATGAAATGCATTTCATGTGTTCTCCCTTTAGATGTACAGGAATCCTGACGGGGGCTGATGACTGAAACTGCTCTCCTTATAAAGAAATGTTTATCAGCTCTTTGCGGTGAACTATGGCAGTTTTCTTAATTATTACGAGTTGTAGAGCTTCATTTTCAAAATTATTTGCCTCTTCTAATCTTTCTGCATCTACGTGTAGGCTCCGCAATCCACCTTACGGTGTCTGGTGACTAATTTTACATCCATGATCTTTTCGCGAGATGTACGTAGGAAAAAGCAGTATATTGGTTCACCTCTTCTACGAACGCGCGCTCTTGGGAGTTTTAACAGTACAGCACACCGTGACACACAACCCATCTCTTGTAGCTTTTGTCACTGTAGCTGGGGAGCATCTACGTGACGCTTTCGGAGTTGCTAAATGAATCTGTGACGAAACGCGCTGCTCTTCTTTGCATCTCCCCTGTTTCCTCTTTCGATCCTGTCTGGTGCGGACCCCAGACTGACGAGCAACATGCAAGTAGTGAATTTAGTGGTACTTGGGGAGCTTCCACCAACAGCGCGTTGGCGGGAGCTGATTTCAAGGCTGCAAGTTCTAGCGTTAAAAGGTTTTTTGGCTTTTCACATTTAACCAAATATAACATTGATGATGATAATTTATGGCAATGTTTGCCGACAAGATAAAGAATGCAACCTTTAACACTAGATTGCGTACTCACGGCAGTTCAGCCGGCCGCGGTGGTCTAGCGGTTCTGGCGCTGCAGTCCGGAACCGCGGGACTGCTGTGGTCGCAGGTTCGAATCCTGCCTGGGGCATGGATGTGTGTGATGTCCTTAGGTCAGTTAGGTTTAAGTAGTTCTAAGTTCTAGGGGACTTATGACCTAAGATGTTGAGTCCCATAGTGCTCAGAGCCATTTGAGCACGGCAGTTCACCTTGGCCGTTTTTTTGGTACGACTTGGAAAGAGAGAAAAATTAATGAATGATCGCCGATGCGTCGGTTCTCGATTGTGTTCAGGAGGCGTACAGATTGACTGCGCGAAAATAGTTTCTCAAATGACCTCTTAACCCGGATTGCTTTCACGCAATCAGACTCTTCAATGAAATTACCTAAGGGACCTATTTGAATAATAAAAATGAATTGGAAATGAATGCAAAACAGTGAAATTTTGTAAAAAAAAAGTTGTCAGATCGGAAATTGAACACATTAATGGTCTCCCAAATACAATCGAGACACCGCGATAAAGAGCGAACCTGTAACAAAGTTCATTTAAACATAAACATTATTTGTGGTTAATTTAAAGAAAAGAATAAGCATAGATTTTCTGTACAGTGAAGTATCAATATATTTTCAAAGAACAAAGGCGTTAAACTAGAAACATTAACAAATTTACAATGAATACAAAACTTACAATTTTATGTTTTTCTCATACATGGAGCAGTCCAACAATCGCTGCTTTTGTATGTGTGATATTTTGTAAAAACTAAATGTCCTGGCGTGCGCGTAAGTATTTTTTATCGTCTCAAGGTTTACAAAAGCGTTTTTTTTTCTTGGTGATAACGTGGTTTTTCACACTAAATGAAATATAACTTGTAGCGGTGCTAAACAACACGTCTTAACAAGTCGGCTACCAAACATCAAAGGTAATGAAGTACATGTTAACATATCGGCGACCAGAAGTACAACTAACTATAAAGACTCTAGAATTTTCCTAACAAATGATAAATTGTTCTTTCTTCTGTTTCGCAGCTTCTTGCTACCAAGCGCCGCGGCAATGATTTTAAATATCTGCGCCCAGCGAGTCATAGTGTTTAAAAGTACCTTTTAAACGCTGGCCGCGCGTCTTGGTATAGGCGCACGTTATAAACAGATTTCGTTTCTTTACTCTCGCGTTGTCATGCTTAGTATCATTACGAACTACAGCTGGATGGCTGTCCTTTTCTCATATGCAAAATGTCTGAAATCCAATAATATCACAAAGCGTGAGTCGGATCATCGTGTATCCGCCGCGCAGTTGCCCCGCGGCCCTCGCAGAGTGTGTGAGGTGCGTCAGCCAGCCCCCTTCCGCCTACCTCGCTCCCGCCAGCCAGCGCAGAGGAGGCACACAACGACGCCTCTGTTCTTCGCCAGACTCACACTGCCTTACAGTCTTCCTGCCCGACGGCCGCACGCGTTGCGATGCTGTGAGCGCAGTGCTCGGAGAGGTTCGCTGCTTCTTGCCGCCGCCGTCGTTGCTGGTCGTTTTACGTTCACCGAACAGATGAATATCTTTTAATGAAGCGACTGCCCACATGGCCATCCTACAGTGGTTGAGTTCTCGAAAACAGTCAGCCTTTGAAAACGCTAAACTGCGTCAATCGAAGAGTCATTATAATCTCAGTCTACGTAAATGACTTTTTCCCTTTACTACTCCTGCTGTTCTCAGGAGTTATGCCACCAACCTTTCGCCGCTTCCAGTTATAATATCACACATACACTCCTGGAAATGGAAAAAAGAACACATTGACACCGGTGTGTCAGACCCACCATACTTGCTCCGGACACTGCGAGAGGGCTGTACAAGCAATGATCACACGCACGGCACAGCGGACACTCCAGGAACCGCGGTGTTGGCCGTCGAATGGCGCTAGCTGCGCAGCATTTGTGCACCGCCGCCGTCAGTGTCAGCCAGTTTGCCGTGGCATACGGAGCTCCATCGCAGTCTTTAACACTGGTAGCATGCCGCGACAGCGTGGACGTGAACCGTATGTGCAGTTGACGGACTTTAAGCGAGGGCGTATAGTGGGCATGCGGGAGGCCGGGTGGACGTACCGCCGAATTGCTCAACACGTGGGGCGTGAGGTCTCCACAGTACATCGATGTTGTCGCCAGTGGTCGGCGGAAGGTGCACGTGCCCGTCGACCTGGGACCGGACCGCAGCGACGCACGGATGCACGCCAAGACCGTAGGATCCTACGCAGTGCCGTAGGGGACCGCACCGCCACTTCCCAGCAAATTAGGGACACTGTTGCTCCTGGGGTATCGGCGAGGACCATTCGCAACCGTCTCCATGAAGCTGGGCTACGGTCCCGCACACCGTTAGGCCGTCTTCCGCTCACGCCCCAACATCGTGCAGCCCGCCTCCAGTGGTGTCGCGACAGGCGTGAATGGAGGGACGAATGGAGACGTGTCGTCTTCAACAATGAGAGTCGCTTCTACCTTGGTGCCAATGATGGTCGTATGCGTGTTTGGCGCCGTGCAGGTGAGCACCACAATCAGGACTGCATACGACCGAGGCACACAGGGCCAACACCCGGCATCATGGTGTGGGGAGCGATCTCCTACACTGGCCGTACACCACTGGTGATCGTCGAGGGGACACTGAATAGTGCACGGTACATCCAAACCGTCATCGAACCCATCGTTCTACCATTCCTAGACCGGCAAGGGAACTTGCTGTTCCAACAGGACAATGCACGTCCGCATGTATCCCGTGCCACCCACGTGCTCTAGAAGGTGTAAGTCAACTACCCTGGCCAGCAAGATCTCCGGATCTGTCCCCCATTGAGCATGTTTGGGACTGGATGAAGCGTCGTCTCACGCGGTCTGCACGTCCAGCACGAACGCTGGTCCAACTGAGGCGCCAGGTGGAAATGGCATGGCAAGCCGTCCCACAGGACTACATCCAGCACCTCTACGATCGTCTCCATGGGAGAATAGCAGCCTGCATTGCTGCGAAAGGTGGATATACACTGTACTAGTGCCGACATTGTGCATGCTCTGTTGCCTGTGTCTATGTGCATGTGGTTCTGTCAGTGTGATCATGTGATGTATCTGACCCCAGGAATGTGTCAATAAAGTTTCCCCTTCCTGGGACAATGAATTCACTGTGTTCTTATTTCAATTTCCAGGAGTGTAGTTAGGATATCACACAAATTTCTTTCCTTAGCTGCTCTATAACGCCGTGATTCGCACATTTGTATATCAAGCTGATTCTTAATATGGCTCTGAAAGAAAGCATTTCGGATGCTTTTATTTTCTTCCATGCCGGTTTTGCCACTAATAATGTTGTGTGACTAGGGCCTCCCGTCGGGTAGACCGTTCGCCTGGTACAAGTCTTTCGATTCGACGCCGCTTCGGCGACTTGCACGTCGACGGGGATGAAATGATGATGATTAGGACAACACAGTACCCAGTCCCTGTGCGGAGAAAATCTCCGAACCAGCCGGGAATCGAACCCGGGCCCTTAGGATTGACATTCTGTCACGCTGACCACTCAGTTACCGGGGGGGCGGACGGTTTTGCCACTGTCCACGTATCACGTTGTGTACCACGGGGGTTCTCCTTTGGAAACTTCATGTTCGGTTCTAGAGTCTTTTAATTGAAGCATGCTTTGTTCGCTACGGCCTTTCCGCTTCTGGTACCTTCCCTGGCTGAATTGCCGGCCGGTGTGGCCGAGCGGTTGTAGGCGCTTCAGTCCGGAACCGCGCGACTGCTACGGTCGCAGGTTCGAATCCTGCCTCGGGCATGGATGTGTGTGAAGTCCTTAGGTTAGTTAGGTTTAAGTAGTTCTAACATCTGATGTTAAACCCCATAGTGCTCAGTCATTTGAACCCTGGTTGAATTGTCTTGTGTAATATTGCCTAGTAGAACGGACGATTCTCTGAGCAGCACCATTCGTGATTTCCAATTTTGTTAGTAACCAAGTCTCCCGTCTTCTCTTCACTACCCTTAAGCCACCAAAAAAATGTAGTTTATTGTTAACTTATTCTTCCGTCGCTTGATTATAAAACAGCACCACAATTATTAAAAAAAGCACAAACTCCTCTATATTCTACATCCTTAATTTATTTCGTTAATAAGTTTTCGGTTTGCATCGCTGTCATCTGACTTCACCTGACCTTCGTCGTCAAAGAGGATACTGAAACGTCCCCTTAGAAAAATTAGTGAATTACAGTGCTGATAAATCTCTTAAGTTACTTGATTTTCGAACAGCTGAGCAAAACTGAACGTGCACAGACATTTCTCTCTTTACTTACTCAGATCATCAATAAACTGACAAACAATATTTTTAGCACAACGAAATCTGACTTTCAATAATCCCTACAAAAGAATGGCCCTGACTAACAATAACCTATACATTTCGCGAATCACTTACCTCACAAAAATCTTCGTTACTCGAACTACTGCAATACAGCGAGCGCCAATACTGGCAGCTAAATAAAAGATTCAAATTACTGGAGGCACTAACTACTGATAGGCATAGTTAGCAAATGAAAGATTTTGATAGAGAACAAACAATGTATTTACCTTAATAGTGTTCAAAAGTCGTAATATATATATATATATATATATATATATATATATATATATATATATATATATATATATATATATATATATATATCAGTTCATGACATCCAGTCTCTAATGGACACACGTCCAGATCATCCGCTCTCAAAATTCCGCCATCTCACTCCCCACATCCACCACTGCTGGCGACTCACCTCCAACTGCGCAACGCTGCGCGCTGTTCACATCCAGCTGTCCAACACTACAATAGCGAATATTTCAATAATGCCAACCAGCCACGCACTGCACAGAGCACAGCCAGTGATTTTCATACAGAACGCTACGTGCCTTACCAACATAACAACCTAAACAGCCTACTTACAATGCAATAGCCCTGAAGAGCTCTGAAAAGATATTACACATGGAGAGTGAGATGGAAATACAGAGTAAAGGTCGACTTCGATAATGCAATGGATACGAAACTGAAAATGTTTCTTTCGTTTAGATTTGTGTACTGTATAACTGTAACGTTTCAAAACATGTTAACATCGCACTGCCAAAGATTACATTTGCTGTACGTTTGCACGTCACTTTCCATCTGTAACATCTTTTCAAAATTCTCTTTAACGACGATAGACTTCTAAGTCGAAAACCGGAACGAAATACACGGTCCACTCGTATTAATGTGGCCACCTGTCAAAAGCCTGAATAACCACCATTTGCAGTACGGACACACAGGGAAAGAGTGAGTGATATTCTGGAAGGTAGCGAGAGTGACGTGGAGCCATGCTTCGGCCAGCTGCGCTAGGGTTCCCGGTTAAGGATCAATGGCGCGAACAGCCCGACTGAGGTGGTCCCACAGATCCTCGTGTCGTGTGCCACTGACGAGTCCTGAGAGGGAGTGGAAGGACTGCAAGAATGCGGGTCAAAGAACTTACTTGGCAGGATGTCTCGTGGTCACGGGCTGCCTGCTATGCACCTGCTCCAGTGAGAAGAGGGCTGTAGGGTGAGTTAGAACACGCAACTCGGCTGGGATCTCAGGGTACACTGGATGCAATCATAAATTGTTGCATGAGCATATGTACACTGGAAGCACCCCTGGCACATCCGTTTTATAAACAGTTCTACACTCCTGGAAATGGAAAAAAGAACACATTGACACCGGTGTGTCAGACCCATCATACTTGCTCCGGACACTGCGAGAGGGCTGTACAAGCAATGATCACACGCACGGCACAGCGGACACACCAGGAACCGCGGTGTTGGCCGTCGAATGGCGCTAGCTGCGCAGCATTTGTGCACCGCCGCCGTCAGTGTCAGCCAGTTTGCCGTGGCATACGGAGCTCCATCGCAGTCTTTAACACTGGTAGCATGCCGCGACAGCGTGGACGTGAACCGTATGTGCAGTTGACGGACTTTGAGCGAGGGCGTATAGTGGGCATGTGGGAGGCCGGGTGGACGTACCGCCGAATTGCTCAACACGTGGGGCGTGAGGTCTCCACAGTACATCGATGTTGTCGCCAGTGGTCGGCGGAAGGTGCACGTGCCCGTCGACCTGGGACCGGACCGCAGCGACGCACGGATGCACGCCAAGACCGTAGGATCCTACGCAGTGCCGTAGGGGACCGCACCGCCACTTCCCAGCAAATTAGGGACACTGTTGCTCCTGGGGTATCGGCGAGGACCATTCGCAACCGTCTTCATGAAGCTGGGCTACGGTCCCGCACACCGTTAGGCCATCTTCCGCTCACGTCCCAACATCGTGCAGCCCGCCTCCAGTGGTGTCGCGACAGGCGTGAATGGAGGGACGAATGGAGACGTGTCGTCTTCAGCGATGAGAGTCGCTTCTGCCTTGGTGCCAATGATGGTCGTATGCGTGTTTGGCGCCGTGCAGGTGAGCACCACAATCAGGACTGCATACGACAAAGGCACACAGGGCCAACAGCCGGCATCATGGTGTGGGGAGCGATCTCCTACACTGGCCGTACACCACTGGTGATCGTCGAGGGGACACTGAATAGTGCACGGTACATCCAAACCGTCATCGAACCCATCGTTCTACCATTCCTAGACCGGCAAGGGAACTTGCTGTTCCAACAGGACAATGCACGTCCGCATGTATCCCGTGCCACCCAACGTGCTCTAGAAGGTGTAAGTCAACTACCCTAGCCAGCAAGATCTGCGGATCTGTCCCCCATTGAGCATGTTTGGGACTGGATGAAGCGTCGTCTCACGCGGTCTGCACGTCCAGCACGAACGCTGGTCCAACTGAGGCGCCAGGTGGAAATGGCATGGCAAGCCGTTCCACAGGACTACATCCAGCATCTCTACGATCGTCTCCATGGGAGAATAGCAGCCTGCATTGCTGCGAAAGGTGGATATACACTGTACTAGTGCCGACATTGTGCATGCGCTATTGCCTGTGTCTATGTGCCTGTGGTTCTGTCAGTGTGATCATGTGATGTATCTGACCCCAGGAATGTGTCAATAAAGTTTCCCCTTCCTGGGACAATGAATTCACTGTGTTCTTATTTCAATTTCCAGGAGTGTATATACAAAGTCTACTAACTGCCTTCTTAGTAGTGTACTTCTCATACCTCCATGAGTCTAAGTCCCAATATAGCAGACGCGGGCGCACTAGACTAAGTGTTGACTACATGGAAATTAGTCAATTCTAGCTAACCCATATCTGACCGACTGACCAGCTGCTCCATCACTGCCATCGCTCCCCCAACACTATGTAGGCTAGGCTTTTCATAGGCGGTGGTGCACACGGCACCACTTGTTCTAGAACTTTACAGTACTCTCGAGCATTGCGTGTGTGTCACGCGGCAGCTCGTGATGCCTACGTGACGAACAGGCCTTACTCCGCTACGTTCGCTGTGTCTACATCTACATACATACTCCGCAATCCACCATACGGTACGTGGCGGAGGGTACCTCGTACCACAACTAGCATCTTGTCTCGCTGTTCCACTCCCAAACAGAACGAGGGAAAATGACTGCCTATATGCCTCTGTACGAGCCCTAATCTCTCTTATCTTTGTGGTCTTTCCGCGAAATGTACGTTGTCGGCAGCAAAACTGTACTGCAGTCAGCCTCAAATGCTGGTTCTCTAAATTTCCTCAGTAGCGTTTCACGAAAAGAACGCCTCCTTTCCTCCAGAGACTCCCACTCGAGTTCCTGAAGCATTTCCGTAACACTCGCGTGATAATCAAACCTACCAGTACCAAATCTAGCAGCCCGCCTCTGAATTGCTTCTATGTCCTCCCTCAATCCGACCTGATAGAGATTCCAAACGGTCGAGCAGTACTCGAGAATAGGTCGTATTAGTGTTTTATAAGCGGTCTCCTTTACAGATGAACCACATCTTCCCAAAATTCTACCAATGAACCGAAGACGACTATCCGCCTTCCCCAAAACTGCCATTACATGCTTGTTCCACCTCATATCGCTCTGCAATGTTACGCCCAAATATTTAATCGACCTGACTGTGACAAGCGCTACACTACTAATGGAGTATTCAAACATTACAGGTTTCTTTTTCCTATTCATCTGCATTAATGTACATTTATCCATATTTAGGGCTGCGGTTTGTAACGGCTCTCGAGCCTCGTGATGCTGCGTAGCCCGCTCTTGTTAGCAGAGCAGACATTACACATAAGCTACGTCCGGTCAGGTCCACCTGGCTGGTAGCAAGAATATCCAAGCCTACATCTTACCTGATTTTTAACCCTGTTTTCTATCATTCGCGACACTCGGTTGGGTTTAAATACAGGCATTTAGTGACGAGGGAAATACGGTAAACTCATCCTGCTCCTCTTCGAAACACTTCAAGCTGTGTGACACGTTGCATTGTCCTGCTGGTAGATGCCATCATGCTGAGGAAAAAAACAATGTGCGTGTAGGAGTGGACGTGGTCCCCAGGGATGGATGCCTATTTCTGTTGATCCATTGTGTCTTCCGGAATGACGAGATTGGCCAGGGAAAGCCACGAAAACATTCCCCAAAACATAACGCTCCCTCCTCAGTCCTGGATCCTCCCGGCGATTGTTGTAAGGCTATGCACGCCATATACATCTACATCCATACTCCGCGAGCCAGCTGACGGTGTGGCGGAGGGTACTTTGAGTACCTGTATCGGTTCTCCCTTCTATTCCAGTCTCGTATTTTTCGTGCAAAGAAAGGTTGTCGGTATGCCTCTGTGTGGGCTCTAATCTGTCTGATTTTATCGTCACGGTCTCTTCGCGAGAGATACGTAGCAGGGAGCAATATACTGCTTGACTCCTCGGTGAAGGTATGTTCTCGAAACTTTAACAAAAGCCCATACCGAGCTACTGAGCGTCTCTCCTGCAGAGGCTTCCACTGGAGTTTATCTATGATCTCCGTAACGCTTTCGCGATTACTAAAAGATCCTGTAACGAAGCGCGCTGCTGTCCGTTGGATCTACTCTATATCTTCTATCAACCCTGTCTGGTACGGATCCCACACTGGTGAGCAGTATTCAAGCAGTGGGCGAACAAGTGTACTGTAAGCTACTTCCTTTGTTTTGGAATTGCATTTCCTTAGGATTCTTCCAATGAATCTCAGTCTGGCATCCGCTTTACCGACGATCAAATTTATATGATCATTCCATTTTAAATCACTCGTAATGCCTACTCCCAGATAATTTATGGAATTAACTGCTTCCAGTTGCTGACCAGCTATATTGTAGCTAAATGATAAGGGATCTATCTTTCTATGTATTCGCAGCACATTACACTTGTCCACATTGAGATTGAATTGCCATTCGCTGCACCATCCGTCAATTTGCTGCAGGTCCTCCTGCATTTCCGTACAATTTTCCATTGTTACAGCCTCTCGACATACCACAGCATCATCTGCAAAAAGCCTCAGTGAACTTCCGATGTTATCCACAACGTCATTTATGTATATTGTGAATAACGACGGTCCTACGGCACTCCCCTGCGGCACACCTGAAACCACTCTTACTTCGGATGACTTCTCTCCATTGAGAGTGACATCAGCCAGAGGGAGTATAAAACGACCTTCATCTGAAGAGGCCAGCTTTCACAACTGAACGGACGCCCAGTTGCGGTACCGGCATGCAAATTCCGGGCTTCATAGCGACGAACAGTAGTCAGCATGGGTGCACGAACCAGACGCCTGCTCTGGAGGCCCACATGTGCAGCAGCATTCGCTGAACAGTCGTTGAGAAGACACTGTAGTTAGCCCCTCGCTCATCTGGTTGTCAGTTGCTCAACGGCTGCACGTCTATCCCCTCGTATACTTTTCCACATCCGTTGTCCACCCCTGTCATCTATGGCCCATGGAGGACTGCAGTTGCCTCGACGCCCTTTTCAGATAACGCCACTTTGACACGCACTATATGTTTTAACCACGGCGCACGCGAACGCCTCACAATGTTTTAAATAAATCGCTCCGTTTGCGCACAACAACGACTGCACTGCTTTCCTCGCCCTCCAGACATGCTTCAGGTACCCTCCACTGCTAGTGTTGCTACCTACCGTCTGTGAGTGGTTATTGCACTATGACGTCGAACATAAGCAGTCGTCACCTTAATGCGACTGTACTGTGCACATTAATATTGCAGCACATCCGGAAGTTTGTGCTTTTCATATATGATCGTACATTCGTTGATGCTTAATCGATATTTTGTTTATTTCATATAACAGAACCTCTGAGTCTTCCTCACTCAGGCTTGGCAGAGCTATGTCTCCTGTGAGCATGTCGATGGCGTATCACTGGATAGTACACCGTAGAGCCAAAGAAACTGGTACACCCGCGTAATATAGTGTAGGGCCCCCGCGAACACGCAGAAGGGCCGCAACACGACGTGGCATCGACTCGACTAATGTCTGAAATAGTTATGGACGGAAGTGACACCATGAATCCAGCAGGGCTGTCTATAAATACGTGAGAGGGCGAGCGGGTGCAGATCTCTTCTGAACAGCGCGTTGCAAGGCATCCCAGATACGCCCAGATCCTTTATTGTATGGTTATGTGATAGCAGAACAAACACTGGTAGCAGTTACTTCCGTAAAATATCTGGGAGTATGCGTACGGATCCATTTGGAGTGGAGTGATCATATAAAATTAATTGTTGGTAAGGCGGCTGCCAGGTTGAGATTCACTGGGAGAGTCCTTAGAAAATGTAGTCAATCAACAAAGGAGGTGGCTTACAAAACACTCGTTCGACCTATACTTGAGTATTGCTATCAGTGTGTGATCCGTACCAGGTCGGGTTGACAGAGGAGATAGAGAAGATCCAAAGAAGAGCGGCGCTTTTCGTCACAGGGTTATTTGGTAAGCGTGATAGCATTACGGAGATGTTTAGCAAACTCAAGTGGCAGACTCTGCAAGAGAGGTGCTCTGCATCGCGGTGTAGCTTGCTGTCCAGGGTTCGAGAGGGTGCGTTTCTGGATGAGGTATCGAATATATTGCTTCCCCCTACTTATACCTCCCGAGGAGATCACGAATGTAAAATTAGAGAGATTCGAGCGCGCACGGAGGCTATCCGGCAGTCGTTTTTCCGCGCGTACCCATACGCGACTGGAACAAGAAAGGGAGGTAATGACAGTGGCACGTAAAGTGCCCTCCGCCACACACCGTTGGGTGTAGATGTAGAACGTTCATGTTTGGTTAGTTTGGTGGCCAGCGGAAGTGTCTAAACCCATAAGAATGTTCCTGGAGCCGCTCTGTAGCTATTCTCTATGTGTGGGGTGTCGCATTGTCCTACTGGAATTGCCCAAGTCCGTCGGAGTGCACAATGGACGTGAATGGATGCGGCCTCCACCAGACTGAACAGTCCCCTGCTAACATGCAGGGTCCATGGATTCATGAGGTTGTCTCCGTGCCCCTACACGTCCATCCGCTCAGCACAGTTTGAAGCCAGACTCGTGCGACCAGACAACATGTTTCCACTGATCAACAGTTCAGTGTCGGTGTTGATGAACCCAGGCGATGTGAGGCGTAAAGCTTTGTGTCAGGTAGTCACCAACAGTACACGAGTGGGCCTTTCGCTCCGAAAGCCCATATCGATGATGTTTCGTTGAATGTTTCGGACGCTGCCAGTTGTTGATGGCCCAGCATTGATTCTGCAGCAATTTGTAGAAGGGCTGCACTTCTGTCACATTGAACGAATCTCTTCAGTCGTCGTGGAGTGCGTTCTTGCAGGATCTTTTTCCGGCCGTAGCGAAGTCGGAGATTTGATGTTTTACTGGATTGCGGATATTCACGGTACACTCCTGAAATGGACGTACGGTAAAATCCCCACTTCATCGCTACCTCGAAGATGCTGTGTCCCATCGCTCGTGCACCGACAATAACACCACGTTCAAACTCACTTAAATCTAGATAGCCTGCCATTGTAGCAGCAGTAACCGATCTCACAACTGCGCCAGACACTTGTTGTCGTATACAGGGTGAGTCACCTAACGTTACCGCTGGATATATTTCGTAAACCACATCAAATACTGACGAATCGATTCCACAGACCGAACGTGAGAAGAGGGGATAGTGTAATTGGTTAATACAAACCATAAAAAAATGCACGGAAGTATGTTTTTTAAAACAAACCTACGTTTTTTTAAATGGAACCCCGTTAGTTTTGTTAGCACATCTGAACATGTAAACAAATACGTAATCAGTGCCGTTTGTTGCATTGTAAAATGTTAATTACATCCGGAGATATTGTAACCTAAAGTTGACGCTTGAGTACCACTCCTCCGCTGTTCGATCGAGTGTATCGGAGAGCACAGAATTACGTAGGGATCCAAAGGGAACGGTGATGGACCTTAGGTACAGAAGAGACTCTGGAACAGCACATTACGTCCACATGCTAACACCTTTTTATTGGTCTTTTTCACAGACGCACATGTACATTACCATGAGGGGTGAGGTACACGTACACACGTGGTTTCCGTTTTCAATTACGGAGTGGAACAGAGTGTGTCCCGATATGTCAGGCCAATAGACGTTCAATGTGGTGGCCACCATTTGCTGCACACAATTGCAATCTCTGGCGTAATGAATGTCGTACACGCCGCAGTACATCTGGTGTAATGTCGCCGCAGGCTGCCACAATACGTTGTTTATATCCTCTGGGGTTGTAGGCACATCACGGTAGACATTCTCCTTTAACGTACCCCACAGAAAGAAGTCCAGAGGTGTAAGATCAGGAGAACGGGCTGGCCAATTTACGCGTCCTCCATGTCCTATGAAACGCCCGTCGAACGTGTACCTCACCCCTCATGGTAATGTACATGTGCGTCAGTGAAAAAGACCAATAAATAGGTGTTAGCATGTGGACGTAATGTGCTGTTCCAGTCTCTTCTGTACCTAAGGTCCATCACCGTTCCGTTTGGATCCCTACATAATTCGGTGCTCTCCGATACACACGATCGAACAGCGGAGGAGTGGTACTCAAGCGTCAACTTTAGGTTACAAAATCTCCGGATGTAATTAACATTTTACAATGCAACAAACGGCACTGATTACGTATTTGTTTATATGTTCATATGTGCTAACAAAACTAACGGGGTTCAATTTAAGAAACGTAGGTTTGTGTTAAAAAACATACTTCCGTGCATTTGTGTATGGTTTGTATTGAACAATTACACTAGCCCCTCTTCTCACGTTCTGTCTGTGGAATCGATTCGTCAGTATTTGATGTGGTTTACGAAATACATCCAGCGGTAATGTTAGGTGACTCACCCTGTATAGTCATTGCCGACCGCAGCGCTGTATTCTGCCTGTTTATATTTCTCTGTATTTGAATACGCATGCCTATACCAGTTTCTCTGGCGCTCCAGTGTTTTTTCTCGCACTGTGAACTTATATTCCATCTGTTCATTGCCGCCTCAACGCTGTGCCAGACTGTAGCCCTGCCTCAGCTCCCTCTTGACTCAAACGAGTCCTCCTGCGTCTCCCTCTTACTTTCTCCACCATCACTCATTTTATGTGCGTTTTCCAGTAGCGGTCTCCTATTCCATACATGACGGTTTTCAGCGAAACATCCGCCTAGCCATTGTAATATATTTATGATACGGCAGTTCCTTTCATCTGGTATCACTCCCTTAATATAAGATTTCGTTGCAGTATCAACAAGTTCAATTTAACTGTTTCCATAGATAAAATTCAGACAAATAATTATAAATTATCTTCGAAGTAAAGATTGTATAGATAATTCTTATGCATGTGATCCTGTGGCATCAAAGAGTCAAATATTACAACGTATTTTTTTAATTTTCCTAGTTACAGTGTAAAATTAAAACCTTATACAATAACTAAATCGTTTTGTAAAATTAACAAATTAACTACTTCAAACTCAGACTATTACGAAAATCTCTGTCTGGAAGACATTCTCGATAAGTTTTGTTTCATTCGGCACATTCTCCCATTCTTATTATAGTTCGCCTGGAAGTCCCAGCTATTTTTTAATAGTTGATTTCATTCATTCGAATTTTATCTTCTTCTGCTTTCCTCTTTATCTAAATCATTATGCGCTGTAAGGGAAATTGTCTTTGTTAGATTATTGCTCTTTCCGACACTGTACATTCATGTTTATTCTTTATAGCGAGCTCAACAGCTTTAAATTTATTAAAAGAAGGGGGCACTTTCCACTTAGACAGTGTTTATGCAGATCTCTCTTTCGTCACACAACCTTTTAAGCCATTATCGAGGAGTTTAGTTCGAAAAGGTGCCATACAGATGAAAATAGCAGCGTATTCACATTTGAGCCCCCGTTAGTATTGATATTTAAATTGCACTATTCTTGATGGTTTGACATGTATTCGGTGCTGTGATGGTCCCACGATCGGTTTTCTTCCCCGTCCTTGTTCTTGTAGCCCATTTCTAATTACCTTATTGTCGGTAGGTCGTTAAACCAAAATACTCTTCCTTGTTCGATGATACGGACAAGGTCGTTATAGATATTTGGAATCTGTACATTTGAGTGTGACTGCTGTCTCACCAAAGGTTTCCGTAAGTCTAGGTCAACACGAGAGTGCCCGTCAGTGGCACGTAAATAACTATACAAATTATCTCCTCAAATTGACAAACTACGGCATAGCAGTCCAAAATTATTATTATAACCATAATAATTTTATTATTATTTTTAATCTGAGAGACTGTAAAGTTTCGTAATCTTTCCAAATCAGCCACATGTATTCTAAAGTTGTCTCGTCAGTTCAACATTCCGCAAGTAATACGTAGGAAGACTGCATGAAAAATCGTAACGACTGTGTTACTCAAGTGCAACATTCCGACACTACCGTACAGTGTTCCAGAATTATTTTTTCAATTCGGCATTCAGTAAACCTCCTCAATCTTTTCCAACCCACCGCATTGTATTCCGAAGTTTCCTCGTTCAATCCCACGTGCGCTTAACCGCGAACAACATACTGCATGTGATACGTAGGAAGTCTGCACGAGTGGTCTTAACGATTGATGTTACCCGTCTGCAACGTTCCGAAACTGTGTTACAGTATTTCAGAATTTCTTTTTTGAATTCGACAGTCAATAAACCAAAGTAATCTTAACGAACCTACGCCATCCTATTTCCGAGTTGTCACTTTCGACAGTCACTAAACCACAAACAACATATCGCATGTAATACGTAAGAAGTCTGCAAACAAAATTTTGATTTGCATTGTGACCCATGATACTTCATGTTTGCCAATAATTTATAGTCGCGTAGCAGTGCAATGAATGAACGAGAAAAGCAGAGTTTACTTCCAAAAACGCCGCGACGCTGCAGCCTAGCGCATCTCGTGGCGAAGTTCGTGCTGCACGTAACAGATGTCGCCACGGGTACCACGTAGCGTCGATCGCCAGAAGTGAGGCGCCCGCTTTCAAAATGTATCGGGATTCGACGCCGTTGCAGAACTGAGGATTCCGAAATCAGACTGTAAATTTAGTACGGGTTTACAGCTGCAGTTAGAAGTATGCTACAAAAACTGGAAGTGGTCAGGTAGTGCAAGGAAACATGTAAGACTTCCTGCTGAATTGCTCGTATGATACAAGTTTACACTGTCTGCCAGGCCAGAACTCTAACCCAGGACAAAGCACAACCATACCACACGCATCAGTGCTTCACCGTGACATAGACTCCTCCCTTTTCATTCCAAACCCTCACACGGTGTTGTTGCGAATTAACGATGAGTGGAGTAACAAGAATATTTGTAATGCATATCAATTTCGATTAATGTTATTTGCTCTTGGAATCACTAAAGATGTAAGTTATCAGACATTCTTCAATTAAGATGATTAAAAAAAGTTTGTTCTTGCAGGTGACACAAAGATTGCTGTCAAAGGCGTGGGACGTAATACAAATGATGTAGCTGGAGTTGTAGAACTACCGTAGGCTATGATAAGTAAGCGCACACAACGGCAGTATTCCTAGTAGCCTTGGCCAGTTAAGAACGTAACCACGTTATCTGTACGTTACGCGTGTTGCATACCTATAGGGCGTTACCTCATTTCTATCGCTTTGTTTGCGTATGCGATCAGCGTCTTACTCGATTCTCCTCCAAACCGGAAGCGGTGAACCGACTAGAAACTGAGTGGCAGTACATAAAGGGCCGTGTAAACGACAGAACGTGTTTCTCCTACATGGTTGTCCTCCTGTCTGTTACTGAAAAATAATCAGTGTTTATAGCGAAATTGTCAATATTTAATTCTGGTTTTATTCGAAAACAGTTGCCTTGTTACTTGAAACAGAGAGATGTTGCAGTAAAAATTAAAAAAAAAACAAGAAACAGGTTTATCATATAGCGCTAAAAAATGCAACATACTAAAAAATAAAAAAATAACGTTAAACAGAAACACACCAAACAAGGTTTCAATATATAGTCGAGTTTTTATAGAACATGTTTCTGTTATTCATACACGAAATTCACACTTATCAAGAATAACAAGAAAGTCTTGCATTTGATCATGATGAGGAACGTTCTGCTTAGTGTAAAAGAACCAAAATAATTACGCTCTAAGAATAAAAGACGCACCACGAAAGAATTATACGAATGGATGGAAACCGGTAGATGTAAAGTACGTGTGCAGACAAACAAATGATTACAATTTCAGAAACAGTGGATGGTGTCCTCAAGAGAAAGAGCTTCACAAATAGTGCAAGTCAGTAACGACTTGGTCTACATCTGGCCCTTGTGCAAGCAGTTATTCGGCTCGGCATGGATTGATAGAGTTGTAGGATGTCTTCCTGAGGGATATCGTGCCAAATTGTGTCTAACTAGTGCGTTTAATCGTTCGAATCCAGAGATAGTTGGTGGGCCTTGCCATAAGGCTCCAAACGTTCTCAATTTGGAGGAGATCTAACGGGCCTTGCTAGCCAAGATAGGGTTTGGCAAGCACGAAGACAAGCATTATGAACTGATTCTAGAGATTTTCTTTCTGCAGCGGAGAGTGCGCTGATATGAAACTTCCTGGCAGATTAAAACTGTGTGCCGGGCCGAGACTCGAACTCGGGACCTTCGCCTTTCGCGGGCAAGTGCTCTACCAACTGAGCTACCCAAGCACGACTCACGCCCGGTCCCCACAGCTTTACTTCTGCCCGTATCTCGTCTCCTACCTTCCAAACTTTACAGAAGCTCTCCTGCGAACCTTGCAGAACTAGCACTCCTGAAAGAAAGGATATTGCTGGGACATGGCTTAGCTACAGCCTGGGGATGTTTCTAGAATGAGAGTTTCACTCCGCTGCAGAAAATCTCATTCTGGAAACATTCCTCAGGCTGTGGAACACCTTACACGTCCAGAAATGCTACAGAATGCCTCCAGGAACACTCTTCTGAGTTTCAACACTCACGCTGCTGCCAAACTCCCCGGACATGAACTTTCATATCTGGGGTGTTTTGCAACGTGCTGCTCGGAAGACATCTCCACCACATTATGGACAGCCATGCTCGATTGATGGTGTCAGTTCCCTCCAGCAGTACTTCAGACATTAGTCGAGCCCATGCCACGTTGTGTTGCGGCATTTCTCCGTGCTCAGCAAGGGGTGGGGGGTCCTACACGGCGTTAGGCAGGTGTCATGTCCATTACGATTATCCGGGCTGTTATGCCGTGGTCGGTTGATGAATTCTGTGGTGATTCCCAACGTTTCGTCTCCGACTGCGGGAGACATCTTCAAGGGGGTTCCTCCCTACCATGTCTCCACAGCACAGCACAGCCGGTTCCACGAACATCTGAACAGTATAAACTCGAGAATTCAGTTTACAATGGAGGAGGAGGTAGACGGCAAACTACATTTCCTCGATGTGCCTTGTGTTTAGAAACGAAAATGGTAGTTTGGGCCACTCAGTGTACCGCAAACCCACGCACACGGACCGTTATTTGCAGCGGGATTCGAACCACCACCCACAACAGAAGCGGGGTGTTATCAACACGTTAGCGGACAGAGCTAGAAATATTTGTGAACCTGAGTTGCTCGACGCTGAGATGGAACATCTCCACAATGCCCTAATGAAGAACGGATATTCGTCCGCCGAAATAAAACGTGCGTTGAGGCAGCCACGCAGAAATCATACTGACGTACAGGCTACTGCAAAATCTAAGGTTTTCCTGCCGTTTGTTAAAAATGTAACGGAAAGAATAGGGAGGATCTTGACGAAGCGGAATATTACCGTAATTTACAAGCCCACCAGGAAGATACAGGAATACCTTAAGCCTGCCAAGGACGCTCGCAAACCATTGGAAAAATCTGGAGTGTATAGGATCCCATGCAGCTGTGGTGATGTTTATGTGGGTACCACTAAAAGAACTGTTTCTAAACGTTTGGAAGAGCACAAGGGAAATTGTAGAAGAGGAGAAACGGAACGATCAGCTGTTGCGGAGCATGCTTTCCAGCCAGGGAACCACAATATTCGTTTCGAGGAGACGCAAGTACTAGCGGCCACGAGCGGATATTACGAAAGGCTCTACAGGGAGGCAATCGAAATCGCTAAACACCCAAATAATTTCAACCGAAAGGAGGAGGGCGTCAAATTAAACGGTATATGGATGCCGGTGTTAAAGAAGATGTGTACCACCTGTCCACTACTGGGTGATGGCAACGGCGATCGACGGCGACGGACAGCGGCCAATTGCACTGACGTTTTCAAAACACGTGACGTCACGCCGCGGCGCGGGGGCGCGCGGACACGGAATTTAGCGGCAGTCAGTAGCGAGCCAGTGTGTGTGTTGGACCTTCCATCGAGCTACGGACCCCCTTGAAGATGTCTCCCGCAGTCGGAGACGAAACGTTGGGAATCACCACAGAATTCATCAACCGACCACGGCATAACAGCCCGTATAATCGTAATGGACATGATATTTCCGGCCGTGAAAGTCTACATTTTAGTATTAGGCAGGTGTACCAGTTTGTTTGCCTTTTCAGCGTAAAATGTTATTCACACCTTTAAGAAGTTCGTAATTTACATGTTATTAAATCTAAGTGTGCACTCATCACTGTCAATGCTTCACTGATATATAAGGTGGACACTCCTCTGTAGACTACGTGCATACATTCATATAAGTGGGAGTCCGCTGTACCTCTTTTGTCTCTACCTACGTTTGGGAGAGTTAGTCTTTGCGCCATTGTCTCACAGTAGACTATCTTTCCGCTTCTGTCTCGCCTTCCCTCAGTCTTCCTGTGTTTTGCTGGTTCCTCTTTTGGATTGACGCATGACTTCAGGTTTGTTTTTGGCAGCAGGTAGGAACGGCCGCTGAATGGCGCCTTCCCCTGGCTGGAATGTTTTGCAGAGTCAGTTAGGTTGCAAACCAATACACGTGGTCCAACCGTCAGGTACGCACCTGAAGACTATCCGGTGTTAAACAAACCTTTTAAGAAAAGCAACTACAGTCGCTTACTAGAGTAAAGCCGTCAGGACCAGATGGAATAGTTATAAGATTCTAGAAAGATTATGCGAAAGAACTTGCTTCTCTTCTAGCTACAGCGTATCGTAGCTCTTTGGAGGAACGAGGGGTACTTAACGACTGGAAAAAATTGCAGCTCATTCCAGTTTCCAAGAAGGGCCTTAGGACAGACGTACATAATTATAGGCACACGTCGTTGTAGAATTATGAGACATGTTTTATACTCAAGAATTATGAAGTTTTTGGAGAACGAAAATCTCCAAATCAACATGGATTCCGCAAACAGAGATCTTGCGCAACTCAGTTCGCATTGTTCCTCCATGAGATCTGTAGCGCTTAGATTGATGTCGTGTTCGTTGAATTCAGGGAGGCATTTGACACATTCCCGCACTGTCGTTTAAGGAAAGACAACTCAACACGTCGCTCTTAAAGCATCAAAATCGACAGACGTAAGTGTAATTTCCGGATTATTCCAAGAAGATTGACACGACTGTTTCCAACGTATACAAATGATCTAGTAGAAAGCGTCGCGTGGTCTTTAAGACTGTTCGCAGATGATGTGGTCGTCTATAACAAAGTATCAGCGCCAGATGACAGTACCGATTTGCACAATGACCTGCAGAGGACTCATGAATGGTACGGCAGTTCACCCTGAACGTGAATAAATGTAAGGTATTGCGGATACACGGGGAAGAAATCCATTACTGTATAGCTATACTGTTGATGAAAAATTGCTGTAGACAGTATCTACCCTAAAATATCCAGGAGTAAGTATCGAGAGCGACCTCAAATGGAATGACCTCACGAAACAAACAGTAGGAAAAGCAGATGCCAGACTCAGATTCGTAGGGAGAATCTTAAGGAAATGTAACGCATCCACGAAGAAGTTGGCTTATAGGGCGTTTGTTGGACGGATTTTTGAGTACTGTTCATCAGTATAGGGTCCTTACCATGTAGGAATGATAGAAGAGACAGAGCGGCGCGTTTCGTCACGGGATCGTTCAGTCAGAGCGAGAGAGTTATGGAGATGCTCAAGAAACTCCATTCGCTGACTTGACAATAGAGGCGGAGAGTGTTACTAGTGGAATTTAGAGAGAGCGCTTCCCTTGAAGAGACGGTAAGCATATAACTTCCTCCCACATTTATCTCGCGTAATGATCACGACCGAAAAATTCGAGAAATTAGAGCCTATACGGAATTTTAGGGACAGTCATTCTTCGCACGAGGTATTTTCGAGAGGAGCGGAGTAGGGGGGATCAGTTGGTGCTACCAGAAGTACCCTCCCATGACGTGATTTTCGGAGTACATCTACATCTACATTTATACTCCGCAAGCCACCCAACGGTGTGTGGCGGAGGGCACTTTACGTGCCACTGTCATTACCTCCCTTTCCTGTTCCAGTCGCGTATGGTTCGCGGGAAGAACGACTGTCTGAAGGCCTCTGTGCGCGCTCTAATCTCTCTAATTTTACATTCGTGATCTCCTCGGGAGGTATAAGTAGGGGGAAGCAATATATTCGATACCTCATCCAGAAACGCTCCCTCTCGAAACCTGGCGAGCAAGCTACACCGCGATGCAGAGCGCCTCTCTTGCAGAGTCTGCCACTTGAGTTTGTTAAACATCTCCGTAACGCTATCACGGTTACCAAATAACCCTGTGACGAAACGCGCCGCTCTCCTTTGGATCTTCTCTATCTCCTCCGTCAACCCGATCTGGTACGGATCCCACACTGATGAGCAATACTCAAGTATAGGTCGAACGAGTGTTTTGTAAGCCACCTCCTTTGTTGATGGACTACATTTTCTAAGGACTCTCCCAATGAATCTCAACCTGGTACCCGCCTTACCAACAATTAATTTTATAAGATCATTCCACTTCAAATCGTTCCGCACGCATACTCCCAGATATTTTACAGAAGTAACTGCTACCAGTGTTTGTTCCGCTATCATATAATCATACAATAAAGGATCCTTCTTTCTATGTATTCGCAATACATTATATTTGTCTATGTTAAGGGTCAGTTGCCACTCCCTGCACCAAGTGCCTATCCGCTGCAGATCTTCCTGCATTTCGCTAGAATTTTCTAATGCTGCAACTTCTCTGTATACTACAGCATCATCCGCGAAAAGCCGCATGGAACTTCCGACACTATCTACTAGGTCATTTATATATGTTGTGAAAAGCAATGGTCCCATAACACTTCCCTGTGGCACGCCAGAGGTTACTTTAATGTCTGTAGACGTCTCTCCGTTGATAACAACATGCTGTGTTCTGTTTGCTAAAAACTCTTCAATCCAGCCACACAGCTGGTCTGATATTCCGTAGGCTCTTACTTTGTTTATCAGGCGACAGTGCGGAACTGTATCGAACGCCTTCCGGAAGTGAAGAAAAATAGCATCTACCTGGGAGCCTGTATCTAATATTTTCTGGGTCTCATGAACAAATAAAGCGAGTTGGGTTTCACACGATCGCTGTTTCCGGAATCCATGTTGATTCCTACATAGTAGATTCTGAGTTTCCAAAAACGACATGATACTCGAGCAAAAAACATGTTCTAAAATTCTACAACAGATCGACGTCAGATCGACGGTGTAGATGTAGATATGTGTTTGGAATTTCTTTCCATTTTCGAGACACGTTGTGTTCACAATACTGAATTCTCCGATAGTTAGCTGAAAAATTTGGAAATTAATGCGTATATTAAAAATATAAACGCTTTTAGCAAAATATTGTACTTTGATTCCCTCCATCACTTGAAGATCTAAGGAGCTACTGCTTTACTTCCTCTGCTAGAACGGAGAGCACCTTCTAGGATCCCTATACCCTGACCTGCAGCGATGTCTGTGGGTTCGTGCTTAACGACGAAGTTGCCTTTTTACGACGTCATGAAGTTAGCCAATCACCAGACCTGGTACCGGTCTGCCCTCAACGGCAGGCTCTTTACTTTCTTAAAATGCCGTGACAGGGTTACACCTGTGTGTGAGTCCTACTCAGTGCAGAGAAACAAAACCACACTTCACAAAGAAAATATCTATGCAGTGCATGATCTGTACATGATGAGGCCGCCCTTTTATACCCCACGGTATTGCTTTCCAGAGTAGCAGATCTGCAGCTGATTTACTGGAGAAAATCAGTGTTATAAACAAAAATTCCTCTAAGACCGCACTCATGTGTTCGCACTTACGTCGGTGTCTGTGGTCCACTACGCTTCATGAAACACCCTTGTAGGTAACGGAAGGTTTCAGTCTCAATTTTATTACGATCCAGAACACAGACATTGTTTCGGTATTACTACCGACTGCTGGCGCACATAAATTCTCAGCTATTCTTTTTCGCAAGTATAATTTGTTGCTGTAGCACTGATCACTGCAGATAAATATCCACTATTTTGCTGAGGTTCTTTTGTTTCAGTGTTGCAGTATAGTTAATCATTTTGAGATGTCAGAAGTGTCTGTTGTTCATAAAGTTACCGTAAGAGGCATTCGTCCTGAATCCCTGAATGCTTTTGGAAATGATTCTAAGATACTGTCTCCCTACCGAAACCCCGCAGACATACCCTGAGGCTACAAAAGTCATGGAATAGAGGAAATGGCTGTGGTATCGTGTACACAAGGTATAAGAGGGTAGCGCATTGAAAGAGCTGTCATTTGTCCTGAGGTGATCCACGTGGGAAGTTTTGTGACGTGATTATGACCGCACAACGGGAATTAAGAGACTTGGAACGCGGAATGGTAGTTGGAGCTAGACGTATGGACATTCTGGACATTCCACTTCGGAAATTGTTCAGGAATTCAATATTCCGAGATCTACAGTGTCAAGAGTGTGCCGAAGATACCAAATTTCAGGCGTTACCTCTCACCACGGACGACGCAATGATCTACGGCCTTCACTTAACGGCCCAGAGCAGCAGCTTTTGCGTAGAGTTGTCAGTGCTAACAGACAAGCAACACTGCACGAAATAACTGCAGAAATCAGTGCGGGATGTACGACGATCGTATCCGTTAGATCAGTGCGGCGAAATTCGGCGTTACTGGACTACGGCAGCAGACGACCGACGCGAATGTCTTTGTTAAGGGGCTCCGGAACGCCCTATACTCGCAATGTTAAAATAACGCTTATAAATTACATCTTTCCTCACAAAGTATTTGAGGTAGGAAGTTGAACTTTTTACAGATTATTTATTGGAATATGGGCTACAATTTAACACAGGGATTTTACAAAATTTTAGTTCAGTTATTAAAGATGATTTTTTTTTTCAATTGTAATGAAAATTCACAACATTTTTTTGCAATTTTTTATTTATATATTCAAAAATATACAGTTTTTTGGAAAAAGGCTGTGTTAAATTATGCAGAAGGTACTGTGTAACATTTACTGAAAGTTTGAAACAAATATGTTTGGAAGATCCTTAGAAAACGTGTAATTAGTATGAGAAAATAAAAGTTTTGGGAATCGAGCGACAAAGATTGGATTAACTTTTTAGTGCATTCCAGGTCCATAGGATGGATTATCTTCATCCTCTGCAAACTCCTCCTCCAGCTTGCTCTTGTTCCTCTTCCTGTTTACTCTTGCTTGTATTTCTAGACTCTTTAAAGCCCTGTCTGCAGCCCGAAGGCGTTCCTTGTCTAAAGCAAGCATCGCTCGTACCATGTTAGAACCTATCTTCATTCCCATATTTCTAAATACCTTGCACCTTACAAGGTTGCCATCATTGAAAGTCGCAACAGCATCATACACACCAAAGTGAAGTGTTTCTATTCCAACAAATACAGTCTTGGGGATTCTAGACCATATAACACTATTTACACTTTCATTGGGGTTTTGAGTTTTTCCGTGAATACACTTTTTCAACAGTTCAGGTGCTGCTAAGTCTCTGAAAATAGGTTTAGCCACAACACATACTTTATCTCACATCACTAAAATGTACCTGATGAACACGGACGTTAATAATAACACCATTTGACAGCAGTTTAACAGCGCCACAGTGGGTCACGCCCATGTAGAACACATTTCAAAAAAAATTGAAAAATAGTTGTAGTCTTCGGAATTGAATAAATTATATATCTATTAAAAGGTAATAGTCTGCAGATTCAGAAAACGCAAAAAAGTAAAAATTGAACTTTTCATGATTTTGAGCCTTTCCGGAGCCCCTTAACAGCACGATATCGCTTGCAACACCTCTCCTAGACTCGTGACCGTATCAGTTGGACGACAGCAAAACCATTGCCCGGTCAGATGAGTGCAGATTTCGGTTGGTGAGAGCTGATGGTAGGGTTCGAGTATTGCGCATGTGGCGGCGCGGTTCTTTCCGTCCCTTTGCGACGAACCTGCACCTACCTCTGAACATTGTCTCAGCAGATCATCAGTGGGGTAATGCAGTCACAGTTTTTAGCCACCGACCTGCTCAATACGCCACGCGGAATTTATGTCTTTTCTCGTCACAAAATTCACTTAAAAATACCGAAATTTCTACACACCCATCGGAATAATTACGCCGTCACTTTACAACACTCTTGATGTATGGAACACTGCTAGATCCGGCAACTTATCATTTCCATCGGAACTACTACTACAAACGTCCGAACTGTTTCATGGCTAGGCTCCGACTCCTCTCTAGAATACTCTTAAGTCTTTTCTACCAGCAGAGAAACGCGCGCGAAGAATATTGCTTTACCATTGGTCAATTTACTCAACACCCAATAGAAAAACAACATTCTCCCCCGTCACTCCGCCCTTTTCATCAATAACCAATCGCAAAATAGTTAACCTAACGACTGCACTTTTTACCGACGTAATTATCTAATATGCTGAAGTTTTGTTCATGCATTAAGTTATTTACTATTTATTTATACCTGAATTAACCTTCCCTTTACCATAAACTTACTTTACAAATCTATTCTACAAAAATCCCCTTGTCCACATTCATACTTCTTCGAAATGTTCCCACACTAAATCCCACTACATAACTCGTTAAACAATTATCTTCATATTAACCTTAAACCACGCTCGCGCATCATTCATACTGCTAAAACAGATTTATAACATTTTACATACACTAAAAGACATAATAACACTTTATGAAAATACTGGAACAGTTTATGAAAAACGTTCTATTACTTTAGTGCACTGTAGTGGGCAAAATCGAAACTAAATCACAGTACCCTATCCAATATTGTCCTCTGTCGGCTGAGACATAAACTACGTGCGCGTCCAGTCTCGCGTCACCACCTGTCACTATCCCGCTGTGAGACACATCTCCCACTTAACCGCCTCCAAGGCAGGATCGTTATACGGGGCTACGCCTCACGCAGACCCCGCGAAGCCACGGACCCAGGTTGTCAACAAGGCACCGTACGAGCTGCTGGGGGCTCCATAGTTGTGGGGATTATGTCTGCATAGAATTGACTGGTTCCTCTGCTGCATCCGAACAGATTGTAATGTTGTTGCATTAATTTGTTCTGAAAGCGGTGCTGATATTCAAGACAATAAAAGCGGGTTCAAAGCTGTGAGCTATCTGGGGAAGTTAACCTTGCATTACTGAGCAACTGTTTCACCAGGTAGCCAGTCTAGCTTACCAAATTCCCAACCAGACTAACATTAATTATAATCTTTTAATAGTCATCTTACGACAACTGGTGATATTTATATAAAAAGAGAATTTAAATAAAAAGAAATAAATCAGTTTATATTTGGACATTTATTTTAACATTGATCATTGTTCCGTTAAAATTTCAGCATATTAAACTTGATTCATAACTAAACTGGTGCCTTATTTAGGATTGTGAAGATGTGAGTTTGTAATCTTACAGAACACATCAAATATGGAGCCAAGATTGGGAGACTGCATACAACACTGCATTCATAAAATAACACACGAAGAACGTTGAAACATATGCAAGAGGAAATTAACCACAACCAACCGATTCAATTTTCGCCCAAAGAAGCTACGTTCGTAGCGCAATCCTGTCCGTCGTGAAATTAGCACACACTGGTATACCAAATGCATACTAACTGTCTGTGAAATCTTCCCAAAAAGAATATCTGAGGGCTACTTTGATGATTACACTACATGTTTCACGTGGTCAACTTGGTTTACACAAAGAGTGTAACTCCACAATAATTTTGATAATTAAAATAAATTACATCGAAACGCAATTTACAATCAAACAATTGTATAAGCACGTGGTACTGGTCTCACAAAGTACACCCCACATGGGTTGAACATAAAGAAAAGTTGCTATATTGAAAAATATTGTCAAGATGAGACGTTATAATCTCACACACATTCGCATTTAAGATTGGTGATCTTAGTTAGAGTTACAGATCATCAACACGTGGTTCCACATTACTCACAAAGTAGTGACAAAGCAACTACTGGAAGATATTCTGAACTTCACACTCGAATTACACTGCGTTGCAATTTAAGATAGCATTATACTAGATCTAAACCTGAAATAAAGGTAATTAAATTTTCAGTTAGGCTGAACTTAAGAAATCCATTGTCCTACGGACTTAGCAGAGACGCGCTTAGCTGGAGATCTTACCACTTCAGACGCTCACTGCGGACAGACTGCCCTGGGCCCCTACCGAGGGTACCTCACAGATACAAACGGAAGTGACGAGAGAGGCAGCTTCCTATACCAACATGACAAGGGACGGACAGGACCATACTAAGAATAGAAACCTCTTTGCTTTTAGAAAACATAGCTACCTGTTCCGACGTTGGTCCTACTGTTCTCTAGCAGACAGAGGCTTGTCTGGTACCATCAAGCATGCAACTAGAAATACATTTGCTCCTTCATCCTTTCACACAGAAGGGAAGGGGGATGACAGTATCTTATCATATACAGTATATAAAAGAAAGCAGATGTAGGTTCCGTATGAGACTGTGTGACATGAATTACATATAAACTGTGTTTTAAAGTGTAGCAGTGTCACAGATCGTTCTTGTTTATGTGTAAAAGTAACACGTTCCACTACTCAGTCTCCTCCCAGATAGAGTCAGAAACACCACAGTAAATTTAGAAGTGGAATTTATGCCGTAAATGACAACAGATATAAGAAATTAACGTGAAAGGAATCCAACAGAGACCTTTCAAGGTCATTAATTGAAAATGGCTATGCTCTGCTACTTGGAAACCACTTTCAGCCATTCATGGATTTCACGTTCCCAGACAAAAATGTCATGTCACCAGTTCACAGCTGTTTGCGATTGGTTTGAAGAACATTCTGGCCAATTCGAGCGAATGATTTGGTCACTGGGATTGCCCTACATGAATCTAGAGGTCGGTTCGTGCTCAGATTCCCTCACCGCAACACTTTCGCAACTACGGAAGGCTATAGAGCCAGCATGACCCAGTGTTTTTACAGAGGACTTCCAACGACTTGTTGAGTCAATGCCACATCGAGCTGCTGCCCTACACTGGGTAAGAGGAGGTCCGACACGATATGAGGAGGTATTCCATGACTTTTGTTACCTCAGTATAGATACATACGAGGTGCGACAACAAAGTAATGAGACTGAATTTCTTTTCAAGATGTGGCAACCCTGCAGGCTTGCATAGGCACAATATATTTGACCTTGGTCTATAAGCTGCCTCTAGTCCTAGCGGCACATCGATGCAACTGTTCAGTCGTGAGTTGTGCTGCAATAAGTTAACACATGTTTGTGTCTCTCGTCATGGAAATGGAACCGCATAATACTGCGCAAGCCATTTCTTTTTGCATTAACAACAACTTATGGTAATCGTCAGAAGGCTATTGGAGAGGAGGTTATGTCAAGAGCTCAAGTTTTTCGTTGGCATTAAATGCTTAGCAGTGTGTGATTTGCAGGGGGGGGGGGATGGGGGGGGGTTCCCCCCCCCACCCTCTGCATCAGACCATCCCCTCCTCTGGTTTTAGTTTATGCATCCCAACCTGGGATGTTTATTTCCCACGCACTGGAGTAAAACTTTACATATAATTTAAATTTGCGGAGCCGAACACTGAAAGTTTTTGATACAGTCTTACTATTAATATGTTTGGTTATTAATTTTGAAGAAGTGTTATGTAGTAGGTAAGCATTTCAAAGTATTTAGAACTAAATGACAAGACGCCACATTTCCGTAGCATGCCACAATGTTGCAAGACGTCTCTCCAGCGTAAACGAGGCTTTAGAGCCAGGTCTGTATTGTATGGTGGATGTGATGTGTTGCGTACGAAACTAAAACCTGCAATCAGATCCAAACGTCGTGGAAAACTGTGAAGAGGTGTCGTCCTGCAGCAAGATAACGTTCGCCCACATTCTGCCAAACGGACTGCCGACGCAATAAGGGAGTTGAGATTCGAGGTGCTGGAACATCCACCATACAGTCCAGATCTGGCTCCAAGCGATTTTCACATGTGTGGACCCTTAACGGAAGCACTACAGGGAAGAAGATTTGAAAGTGATGAAGACGTCATTTCTGCGGTGCAAAATTGGTTACAGATGCAACCGATAAACGTATTTTCTGATGAAATAATAATAATAAAAAACTCGTAAAACGTCGGGGAAACTGCATTGAAGCCGAGGGATGTTAACGTAGTAAAATAACGCATGTTTCAGTTTTCTATCATCAGAATAAGTACAACTTTTCACAAATGTACCTTTACTTTTTGAATTCCCCTCTTATACCTGTATGTTGATGATTTTGTAAATAAGCTTTACCTATAATGTACTTTTAAAGATATAACAAGGGATGGCTTTTCTGATAGTGCATACGCGTGAATAGTGAGTTTCGGCATTAACATTTACACTCCTGGAAATGGAAAAAATTACACATTGACACCGGTGTGTCAGACCCACCATACTTGCTCCGGACACTGCGAGAGGGCTGTACAAGCAATGATCACACGCACAGCACAGCGGACACACCAGGAACCGCGGTGTTGGCCGTCGAATGGCGCTAGCTGCGCAGCATTTGTGCACCGCCGCCGTCAGTGTCAGCCAGTTTGCCGTGGCATACGGAGCTCCATCGCAGTCTTTAACACTGGTAGCATGCCGCGACAGCGTGGACGTGAACCGTATGTGCAGTTGACGGACTTTGAGCGAGGGCGTATAGTGGGCATGCGGCAGGCCGGGTGGACGTACCGCCGAATTGCTCAACACGTGGGGCGTGAGGTCTCCACAGTACATCGATGTTGTCGCCAGTGGTCGGCGGAAGGTGCACGTGCCCGTCGACCTGGGACCGGACCGCAGCGACGCACGGATGCACGCCAAGACCGTAGGATCCTACGCAGTGCCGTAGGGGACCGCACCGCCACTTCCCAGCAAATTAGGGACACTGTTGCTCCTGGGGTATCGGCGAGGACCATTCGCAACCGTCTCCATGAAGCTGGGCTACGATCCCGCACACCGTTAGGCCGTCTTCCGCTCACGCCCCAACATCGTGCAGCCCGCCTCCAGTGGTGTCGCGACAGGCATGAATGGTGGGACGAATGGAGACGTGTCGTCTTCAGCGATGAGAGTCGCTTCTGCCTTGGTGCCAATGATGGTCGTATGCGTGTTTGGCGCCGTGCAGGTGAGCGCCACAATCAGGACTGCATACGACCGAGGCACACAGGGCCAACACCCGGCATCATGGTGTGGGGAGCGATCTCCTACACTGGCCGTACACCACTGGTGATCGTCGAGGGGACACTGAATAGTGCACGGTACATCCAAACCGTCATCGAACCCATCGTTCTACCATTCATAGACCGGCAAGGGAACTTGCTGTTCCAACAAGACAATGAACGTCCGCATGTATCCCGTGCCACCCAACGTGCTCTAGAAGGTGTAAGTCAACTACCCTGGCCAGCAAGATCTCCGGATCTGTCCCCCATTGAGCATGTTTGGGACTGGATGAAGCGTCGTCTCACGCGGTCTGCACGTCCAGCACGAACGCTGGTCCAACTGAGGCGCCAGGTGGAAATGGCATGGCAAGCCGTTCCACAGGACTACATCCAGCATCTCTACGATCGTCTCCATGGGAGAATAGCAGCCTGCATTGCTGCGAAAGGTGGATATACACTGTACTAGTGCCGACATTGTGCATGCTCTGTTGCCTGTGTCTATGTGCCTGTGGTTCTGTCAGTGTGATCATGTGATGTATCTGACCCCAGGAATGTGTCAATAAAGTTTCCCCTTCCTGGGACAATGAATTCACGGTGTTCTTATTTCAATTTCCAGGAGTGTATTTATAAATAACTGTTTAACCATGGGTAACGCCACGGTCCAAGCTAGTAACATATATAATTACACTAACCCCCTAGGACATTCCCCCCCCCACTGGTAAAAGCACACTGATGCTTAGTGAAGGCAGAACGAATGTTGAAGATGAAACCACAGTGGACGACCATCAAACTCATCAACGGATGGCCAAGGTGCGTGAACTCGTACGATCTGATCGAAGATTATCCGTGAAAATGATTGCAGAGGAACTGAACACCAATCGAGAAACGGTTCGTCTAATAATAACTAAAGATCTTGGTATGAGAAAGATTTGTGCAAAAATAACTATAATGCGCCATCCCATACTGCTCTGTCAGTATAGCATTTTTTATCCTCAAAACAAATTTCAGTACTACCACAGCCACCTTATTGACCAGATATCGCTCCGTGCGACTTTTTTCTATTTCCAGTAGTCAAAACGGCGGTCAAGGGACACCATTTTCTAGCAACATAAGATGTTCAAAAAGCTGTGACGAGGGTCTTGGAGGATATTACACAAGATGAGTTTCAGAAATGTTACCATCAATGGAAGAAGCGCGGGAAAAAGTGTGTGCAATCAGAAGAGAACTACTTTGAAGGAGACAACACTAAACTTGACTGAAACGGTAAGCAACATTTTTTTTTTCACATCAGTCTCATTACTTTATTGTCGCACCTCGTATAGATTACGTCATTCTGTCATTACGTACTATGCGATTGGAACCAACATTTACACTGCTTCTCATTTGTAACTGAAATAAATCATTAATTTCAGACGCTGAAAGATTTGTTGCATTAGCTTTACACTTGCAGTAGTACAACTAACCTAATTTCTCCAAAATTCCTGATATTAATGAGATGGTTATTGCTTTTACATTTTACAAGGGATAAGAGTGACAAGCAGTTTGAGACATTGTATTGACCCTTTTCTCTTTTTACATGCAATAAAATTACAGCTCTTCAATGAAGTCCTGTTTTTGTTACACTGCGGGGCATTTACTTCACCACTTCCATAGCAGTTATAGACTAGAATCAGCTTGGCGGGGAGCATTTAATTTTCTTATGGTGGTCGCAAATTCATGTTAAATATTGATTAAATTATGTGAAATTAAGTGAAATTGCCTGCTTATGGAATACCGTCCCAATTATGTGACTGGATCTGTGATTTCCTGTAAGAGAGGTCACAGTTCGTATTAATTGACGGAAAGTCATCGAGCAAAACAGAAGTGGTTTCTGGCGTTCCTCAAGATAGCGTTATAGCCCGTTTACTGTTCCTTATCTACGTAAACAATTTGGGAGACAATCTGAGCAGCCGTCTTCCGTTGTTTGCAGATGACGCTGTCGTTTGTCGACTAATAAAGTCAACAGAAGATCAAAACAAACTGCAAAACGATTTAGAAAAGATATATGAATGGTGCGAAAAGTGACAGTTGACGCTAAATAACGAAAAGAGTGAGGTCATCCACATGAGTGCTAAAAGGAACTCGTTAAACTTCTGTTACACGATAAATCACTCTAACCTAAAAGCCGTAAATTCAACTAAATGCCTAGGTATTACAATTAAGAACAACTTAAATTGGAAGGAACACATAGATAATGTTGTGGGGAAGGCTAACAAAGCCTGCGTTTTATTGGCACGACACTTAAAAAATGTAACAGACCTACTAAGGAGACTGCCTAGACTATGCTTGTCCGTCCTCTTTTAGAATACTGCTGCGCTTTGGGGGATCCTTACCAGATAGGACTGACGGAGTACATCGAAAAAGTTCAAAGAAGGGCAGCACGTTTTGTATTGTCGCGAAATATGTGAGAGAGTGTCACAGAAATGATACAGGATTTGGGCTGGACATCATTAAAAGAATGGCGTTTTTCGTTGCGACGGAATCTTCTCACGAAATTCCAATCACCAACTCGCTCCTCCGAATGGGAAAATATTTTGTTGGCACCGACCTACATAGGGAGGAACGATCACCACGATAAAATAAGGGAAATCAGAGCTCGTACGGAGCTCTATACGAGATTGGAATAATATAAAATTGTGACGGTGGTTCTTTGAACCCCCTGCCAGGCACTTAAATGAGACTTGGAGAGTATCCATGTAGATGCAGGTGATTACACTTTGTAAGAAATGGCTTAAGTTTCTGTCCATAATGTCAGTTTTTACACAAAATAAGATGTGTTTAATTTTCATGTCGTTTTATTAATCCAGTTCAGAGACAGTACAAAAAAAATATGAAGATAAGTAGTATAATGTATTAGAAAATATAGAGAAAATTCTTCTATCGCCTTAGATACTAACATTCCGTCGTTTCCAAATCTTCGTTATGGGTAACCTGAGGATCAACATAGTTTACTGAGTGGAGATATAATGACCACTATCTCTCAATTCGTTTTATTTAAACGCAAATAAGTTCTCTAAGAGAAAAGAACATTCGAATCTGCTTTGTAACGATGTTACTCCTTAGCTTCGTCCCGTAAATTTGCTTACTTAATGTGGAAAGATGGATTTGCAAATGTTTTTGTGTTTTCAAAACAACTTAATTTCTGGAAAGACATATCACTTCCTTACACACATCTTTCGGTACAATCTAATGTTCCACAATATTTCACCGCTTTAATAAATCAACCTGTACTGAAAGTAGTACAGTTAAGATTAATCTAACCGTATCCCAGAAGTAGCTTCAAAATGGATGTTACTAGTCAGCTATCGAGATCGTGGTCTCGGTATAATGACGTCATGCACGGTCTGCATCATCTGCTGTCTAAAGCCGTATTCATAATGGACGAACTGGCAAACGTTGACGTGGAGCTGTACAAGTTTCCTGATGTTACTTCCTGTTGTCTCACGCTGAAGAGCCGTTACATGCAAAGCACAAAATAAGTTTTGCGAAGATTCGGCAACATGCTAATAAAAGTAGTACCAATAATCGTCGCTATTGGTACGATTTTAATAATAAAAGTTCGGGGAAAGTCATATTGGTGGTTAAACAACTTTCTGTAATTATTTTCGTGTTATAGTTTGCGCGTTGTGGAAGTATGCCGTTGTAAGTCAATGGAACGCCGAAGGCCCATAAAAAACGCATCGTTCTTACTGTAAGGGACACTCAAATAGGAACCGAACACTCGCTACACGCAATCCACGTGACAGGTGGTCCCATTGTTGTTTCATTTCGATACTGTCACTCTGGCGTGTCCATGCACCTGTCGTAGTATAGTACAGCTAGCGCCTACAATCCGACTACCCTTCAGACAGCTGTGTAGCGGACGTGGCCTGCGTCTGCACCCGCTCGTTACACGGACTGCGGCGATCACAAGCGTAACCACAATAGGACGAAGGTTACGCTTCAGCGATTTGTTTGGGAAATACTAAGTCATCCTCCGTACAGCGCGGATCTTTTGCCGTATGATATTCACATATTTTGGTGACCTAATGGAAGATACGCGTGGCCGTCGGTTTCAGTCGGATGACTGCGCTCTACGAAACCGGAATAGATCGTCTCGTCTCCCAATGATAAATGATCTTAATGCGTGTGGTGATTACTATTGAATGAAATCATGCCATTGTCTCTTTATAACGGGTGTTCGGTTTTCATTTTATAGCCCCTCATAGGATTTGTTATAATTAAATGTTATTAATTAACATATCGGCGATTAAAACCTTTCGGTTACTGTAAAAGTATAGCGTAGCGTAGTTCGCGGAGGCACTGCGTTACGAAACAATTTGTAGCGAGTTGGCGTCTGCATCTCCATCCACATGATTACTCTGAAATTCACATTTAAGTGGCTGACAGCCGGCCGGAGTGTCCGAGCGGTTCTAGGCGCTACAGTCTGGAACCGAGCGACCGCTACGGTAGCAGGTTCGAATCCTGCCTCGGGCATGGATGTGTATGATGTCCTTAGGCTAGTTAGGTTTAAGTAGTTCGAAGTTCTAGGGGACTGATGACCTCAGAATTTAAGTCCCATAGTGCTCAGAGCCATTTAAGTGGCTGGCAGAGGGTTAATCGAACTACCTTCAAGCTAATTCGCTACCGTCCCCGTCTCGAACAGCGCGCTGGAAAAGTAAACACATCTTTCCGTGCGAGCTCTGACTTCTCTTATTTTATTATGATGATCGTTTCTCCCTATATAGTTAGGTGCCAACAATATATTTTCACACTCTGAGGAGAATGATGGTGATTGAAATTTCATGACACTGCCAAGCAAAGAACGCCTTTGTTTCAACGACTACCATCCCACTTCGTGTATCATATCCATGGCACTATCTCCACTATTTCGCCATAATACAAAACGAGCTGCCCTTGTTTGAGTTCCTGCACAAATTCTATCTGATTCGAATCCCACATCGCACAACAGTACTATAGAAGGGGGTGGGAAAGCGTAGCGTAAGCAGTCTGTTTAGTGCCTATTACATTTGTTCAGCCAATAAATCGCAGTTTTCGGTTTGCTTTCCCCACAGTATTATTTGTGTAATCGTTACAGTTTAAGTTATTTGTGATTGTAATCCGTAAGTTCAAAAAATTGCTCTGAGCACTATGGGACTCAACATCTGAGATCATCAGTCCCCTAGAACTTAGAACTACTTAATCCTAACAAACCTAAGGACATCACACACATCCATGCTCGAGGCAGGATTCGAACCTGCGACCGTAGCAGTCGCGTGGTTCCGGACTGAGCGCCTACAACCGCTCGGCCACCGCGGCCGGCAATCCATAGGTATTTAGCTGAGTATACAGCCTATAGATTTGTGTGATTTATCGTTAGCTGAAATGAAGCTGGTTCATTTTTAGTGCTCATGTGGATGACTTCACGCTTTTCATGATTTATCGTTAATAGCCGCTTATTACGCCATATACACTCCTGGAAATTGAAATAAGAACACTGTGAATTCATTGTCCCAGGAAGGGGAAACTTTATTGACACATTCCTGGGGTCAGATACATCACATGATCACACTGACAGAACCACAGGCACATAGACACAGGCAACAGAGCATGCACAATGTCGGCACTAGTACAGTGTATATCCACCTTTCGCAGCAATGCAGGCTGCTATTCTCCCATGGAGACGATCGTAGAGATGCTGGATGTAGTCCTGTGGAACGGCTTGCCATGCCATTTCCACCTGGCGCCTCAGTTGGACCAGCGTTCGTGCTGGACGTGCAGACCGCGTGAGACGACGCTTCATCCAGTCCCAAACATGCTCAATGGGGGACAGATCCGGAGATCTTGCTGGCCAGGGTAGTTGACTTACACCTTCTAGAGCACGTTGGGTGGCACGGGATACATGCGGACGTGCATTGTCTTGTTGGAACAGCAAGTTCCCTTGCCGGTCTAGGAATGGTAGAACGATGGGTTCGATGACGGTTTGGATGTACCGTGCACTATTCAGTGTCCCCTCGACGATCACCAGTGGTGTACGGCCAGTGTAGGAGATCGCTCCCCACACCATGATGCCGGGTGTTGGCCCTGTGTGCCTCGGTCGTATGCAGTCCTGATTGTGGCGCTCACCTGCACGGCGCCAAACACGCATACGACCATCATTGGCACCAAGGCAGAAGCGACTCTCATCGCTGAAGACGACACGTCTCCATTCGTCCCTCCATTCACGCCTGTCGCGACACCACTGGAGGCGGGCTGCACGATGCTGGGGCGTGAGCGGAAGACGGCCTAACGGTGTGCGGGACCGTAGCCCAGCTTCATGGAGACGGTTGCGAATGGTCCTCGCCGATACCCCAGGAGCAACAGTGTCCCTAATTTGCTGGGAAGTGGCGGTGCGGTCCCCTACGGCACTGCGTAGGATCCTACGGTCTTGGCGTGCATCCGTGCGTCGCTGCGGTCCGGTCCCAGGTCGACGGGCACGTGCACCTTCCGCCGACCACTGGCGACAACATCGATGTACTGTGGAGACCTCACGCCCCACGTGTTGAGCAATTCGGCGGTACGTCCACCCGGCCTCCCGCATGCCCACTATACGCCCTCGCTCAAAGTCCGTCAACTGCACATACGGTTCACGTCCACGCTGTCGCGGCATGCTACCAGTGTTAAAGACTGCGATGGAGCTCCGTATGCCACGGCAAACTGGCTGACACTGACGGCGGCGGTGCACAAATGCTGCGCAGCTAGCGCCATTCGACGGCCAACACCGCGGTTCCTGGTGTGTCCGCTGTGCCGTGCGTGTGATCATTGCTTGTACAGCCCTCTCGCAGTGTCCGGAGCAAGTATGGTGGGTCTGACACACCGGTGTCAATGTGTTCTTTTTTCCATTTCCAGGAGTGTAGATATCCTGCCTAAATCATTTTGCAATTCGTTTTGATCGTCTGATGTCTTGACAAGGCAGTAAATGACAGGATCATCTGTAAACAATCTAAGAGGACTGCTCAGGTTCTCTCCTGAATCGTTTATGTAGATCGGGAACAGCAGAGAGCCTATAACACTTCCCTGGGGAACGCCAGATATTACTTCTATCTTACTCGATGACTTTGTCAGTTAGTACGATCTGTGACCGCTCTGACAGGAAATCAAGGATCCAGTCACGCAAGTGAGACGATACTCTATAGGTTCGCAGTTTAATTAGAAGTCGCCTGTGAGGAATGGTGTCATAAGCTTCTGGAAATCCAAAAGTATGGAATCAATTTGACATCCCCTGTCGACAGCACTCATTATTTCGTGAGAATAAACAGCTAGTTGTGTTCCACAAGAACGACTTTTTGCGATTCCGTGTTGGCTGTTTTTCACTAAATCTCTTTCTTCGAGGCGATTCATAATGTTTGAGCACAGTATATGTTCGAAAATCCTATTGCAATTTGACGTTAGTGGATGGGTCTCTAATTCAGTGACTTACAGCTATTTCCTTTCGTGAGTATCTTTGTGACACTAGCAACTTTCCAGTCTTGGGGTACTGATCTTTCTACGAGCGAGCGGTTGTATGTGAGTGCTAACTATGGAAATATTGTTTCAGCGTTCTCTGAAAGGACGCTGACTGGTATACAGTCTGGACTGGACGCCTTGTCTTTCGTATGTGTTTTAAGCTGCTTTGCTTCACCAAGGATATGTACTTCAACGTTACTCATGTTGGCAGCTGTTCTTGGTTCGAATTGTAGAGTTCTTACTTTGACTTTTTTTGTGAAGGAATATGCAAAAAAACTGGTGATTTCTCAAACTGAGGAACAATCAAGAATGGGGGTGCCACAAGGTTCGGTCTTGGGTCCTCTGTTATTCTTAATATATATTAATCACTTGCCATTGTATATTCACGAAGATGCAAAGCTGGTACTTTTTGCCGATAATACAGTATAGCTATCACACCCAACAGACAAGAATTAAGTGGTGAAATTGTAAACGATGTTTTTCAGAAATTCATTAAGTGGTTCTCTGCAAATGGGCTCTCATTAAAGTTTGACAAAACACAGTACATACAGTTCCACACAGTAAATGGAATGACACCATTAATAAATATAGACTTCGATCAGAAATCGGTAGCTAAGGTAGAATATTCAAAATTTCTAGGTGTATGCATTGATGAGGGGTTGAACTGGAAAAAACACACTGAAGATCTGCTGAAACGTTTGAATTCAGGCACATATGCTAATAGGGTCATTGCAAACTTTGCCGATATACATCTCAGGAAATTAGCTTACCACTCCTATTTTGATTCTCTGCTTTCGTGTGGCATCATATTCTGGGGTAAGTCATCATTGAGTAAGGGGGTGTTCATTGCACAAAAGAGTGTAATCAGAATAATTGCTGGAGTTCATCCAAGATCATCCTGCAGACACTTATTTAAAGAGCTAAAGATCTTCAGTGTAGCCTCACGATATATGTATATATATATATATATATATATATATATATATATATATATATATATATTCACTTATGAAATTTGTTATTAACAATCCGAACGAATTCAGAAGTAATAGCAGTGTACATAGCTACAACGCTAAGAGAAAGGATGATCTTCACTACTCAAGGTTAAATCTAACTTTGGCCCAGAAGGGGATAAATTATGCTGCCACGAAAGTCTTTGGTCACTTACCAAATAGCATCAAAAGTCTGACAGATAGCCATATAGCATTTAAAAGGAAATTAAAAGAATTTCTTAATGGCAACTCCTTCTACTCATTAGATGAATTTTTGGATGTAGTAGTTGGGTAATTTCACCAGCCCCCACAAAACAAAGAATTAAAAATATTAAGTGCCATTTAATATTTTGTGTAATGTAATATCTTGTGTAGACACCTTTTATTAACCTGAAAGGTTCCATATCATTACGAAGTGTTGTATTCATCATCTATGGAACAAGTACTAATCTAATCTAATCTAATCGGAAAAGCGTGTTTAGGAACTCTGCTTTCTGCTACACGTTGATGGAGACAGAAATTCTTATGCGTACTACTGACAACACGACTAGCATATGGACAAGGGGGGCAATGTGCGGTTTAATAAAGCTAACGTAATAATTTTATGCGCGGTCATTTTCGTGAACAAGCTATGTGGTTGGGAAGCCAGATAAGCCGACAACTCCCGCAGTAGAGCGCTACAGTCGCAAATCACGTTAACTGCCACGTCCCGTGTGAGGCGAGTGTTAGGTTTCCCGTCCCCTTCCACGTCGACGTTAGCTGGCTCGGCCCGTGTGAGGACGGCTTCGATCAATAGTCCGCCCTCCAGAGACACCTGCCTATCGGATCGCCATTAACGACCAAGCAGGCTTTTTTACGACGCCACGAGCATTACCCAGTCAGCAGTTCCTCGTGGCCGTCTGCCCCGAAGTGCAGCTTTCACTGACCACACCCCTGTGTCGGTCGCTGGCGGAGTGAGCTACAGTACCTAGGCAACGGCCGGCCGGAGCTGCGCCCGTCGCGTGACTGCCACAGCCACAGCCGGCGGTGGCGGCGCAGGATTCGGGCGGAAAGCACGCGACGGCACAAAGGGCGACGCAGTGCCGGGCGCACAAAGCCGTGAGGAGAGGGTGGGGGGGTGGGGGGGTGAGGGCACAGTGGACAGCGGCGACTCGCCTCGCCAGATTACCGCCCGCTTTGTCCGGCAGCCGCGGAGGTCGGCCAGGGGGCCCTCATTGGCGAGTAAAGCCGGCTGTCCGGTCATTGTGAAGGTCGGTCGGCTGTTATACGCCGCGGCAGAACACCTCACAGAAAGCAGGAGCTCGTAAAGGCATTAACTGTAGCACAGGAGTTCGTTCCTGATGAAGGTTACGATAATTTTCTTTCTCATACCAAGCAATATATACACTACTGGCCATTAAAATTCCTACGTCACAAAGATGACGTGCTACAGACGCGAAATTTAACCGTCAGGAAGAAGATGCTGTGATATGCAAGTGATTAGCCTTTCACAACGTTCACACAAGGTTGGCGCCGGTGGCGATACCTACAACGTGCTGGCATGAGGAAAGTTTCCAGCCGATTTCTCATACACAAACAACAGTTGACCGGCATTGCCTGGTGAAACGTTGTTGTGATGCCTCGTGTAAGGAGGAGAAATGCGACCATCACGTTTCCAACTTTGATAAAGGTCGGATTGTAGCCTATCAGGATTTCGGTTTATCGTATCGCGACATTGCTACTCGCGTTGGTCGAGATCCAATGACTGTTAGCAGAATATGGAATCGGTGGGTTCAGCAGGGCAATACGGAACGCCGTGCTGGATCCCGACGGCCTCGTATCACTAGCACTCGAGATGACAAGCATCTTATCCGCATGGCTGTAACGGATCGTGCAGCCACGTCTCGATCTCTGAGTCAACAGATGGGGACGTTTGCAAGGCAACAACCATCTGCACGAACAGTTCGACGACGTTTGAAGCAGCATGGATTATCAGCTCGGAGACCGTGGCTGCGGTTACCCTTGACGCTGCGTCACAGACAGGAGCGCCTGCGATGTTGTACTCAACGACGAACCTGGGTGCACGAATGGCAAAACGTCATTTTTCCGGATGAATCCAGGTTCTGTTCACAGCATCGTGATGGTCGCATCCGTGTTTGACGTCATCACTGTCAACGCACATTGGAAGGGTGTATTCGTTATCGCCATACTGGCGTATCACTCGTTGTGATGGTATGGGGTCCCATTCGTTAAACGTCTCGGTCACCTCTTGTTCGCATTGATGGCACTTTGAACAGTGGACGTTACATTTCAGATGTGTTACTACCCGTGGCTCTACCCTTCATTCGATCCCTGCGAAACCCTACATTTCAGCAGGATAATGCACGACCGCATTTGCAGGTCCTGTACGGGCCTTTCTGGATACAGAAAATGTTCGACTGCTGTCCTGGCCAGCACTTTGTCCAGATCTCTCAACAATGGAAAACGTCTGGTCAATGGTGGCCGAGCAATTGGCTCGTCACAATACGCCAGTCACTACTCTTGATGAAATGTGGTATCGTGTTGAAGCTCCATGGGCAACTGTACCTGTACACGCCATCCAAGCTCTGTTTGTCTCAATGCCCAGGCGTATCAAGGCCGTTATTACGGCAAGAGGTGATTGTTCTCGAGACTGCTTTCTCAGGATCTATGCACCCAAATTGCGTGAAAATGTATTCACATGTCAGTTCTAGTATAATATCTTTGTCCAATGAATACCCGTTTATCATCTGCATTTCTTCTTGGTGTAGCAATTTTAATGGCCAGTAGTGTATATACTGAAGATCCAAACAAACTGCCTAATATCTTGCAGGGCCTCCGCAAGCAAGCACAAGTGCCGTAATACGACGTGGCATGGACTCGGCTAAGGCCTGAAGTAATGCTGGAGGGAATTGACACCATGAACCCTGCAGGGCTGTCCATAAATGCGTAAGAGTACGAGGGGTGTGGAGATCTTCTCTGAGCAGCACGTTACAAGGCATCTACATCTATCAACATCCATACTCCGCAAGCCACCTGACGGTGTATGGCGGAGGGTGCCTTGATTACCTCTGTCGGTTCTCCCTTCTATTCCAGTCTCGTAGTGTTCGTGGAAAGATAGATTGTCGGTATGCCTCTGTGTGGGCTCTAATCTCTCTTATTTTATCCTCCTGGTCTTTTCGCGAGGAAGCAATATACTGCTTGACTCCTCGGTGAAGGTATTTTCTCGAAACTTCAACAAAAGCCCGTACCGAGCTACTGAGCGTCTCTCTTGCAGAGTATAACACTGGAGTTTATCTATCATCTCTGTAACGCTTTCGCGATTACTAAATGATCCTATAACGAAGCACGCTGCTCTCCGTTGGATCTTATCTATCTCTTCTATCAACCCTATCTGTTACGGATCCCACACTGCTGAGCAGTATTCAAGCAGTGGGCGAACAAATGTACTGTAACCTACTTCCTTTGTTTTCGACTGCATTTGCCCACGATCCTTCCAATGAATCTCAGTCTGGCATCTGCTTTACCGACCAACTTGATATTATCATTCCATTTTAAATCACTCCTAATGCCTACTCCCAGATAATTTATGGAATTACCTGCTTCCAGTTACTGACCTACTATATTGTAGCTAAATGATAAAGGATTTTTTTTCCTATGTATTCCCAGCACATTACACTTGTCTACATTGATATTCAATTGCCATCCCTAGCACCATGCGTCAATTCGTTGAAGATCCTCCTGCATTTCACTACAATTTTCCATTGTTACAACCTCTCGATATACTACAGCATCATCCGCAAAAAGCCTCAGTGAACTATATATATATTGTGAATAGCAACGGTCCTACGACACCCTGCGCCTCACCTGAAATCACTCTTACTTCGGAAGACTTCTCTCAATTGAGAATGACATGTTGCGTTCTGTTATCTAGGAACTCTTCAATCCAACCACACAATTGGTCTGATAGTCCATATGCTCTTACTTTGTTCATTAAACGACTGTGGGGAACTGTATGAAACGCCTTTCGGAACTCAAGAATCACGGCATCTTCCTGGGACCCCGTGTCTGTGGCCCTCTGAGTCTCGTGGACGAATAGCGCGAGCTGGGTTTCACACTATCGTCTTTTTCGAAACCCATGGTGATTCCTACAGAGTAGATTTATAGTCTCCAGAAAAGTCATTATACTCGAACATAATACGTGTTCCAAAATTCTACAACTGATCTACGTTAGAGATATAGGTCTTTAGTTGTGCACATCTGTTCGACAACCCAGATACGCTCAATGATGTTCATTTCTGGGGAGTTTGGTGACCAACGGAAGTATTTAAATTCAGGAGAGTGTTCTTGGAGCTTCTCTGTAGCAATTCTGCACATGTGTGCTTTCGCATTGTCCTACTGGGATTGCCCGGGTGATTCGGAATGCTCAGTGGGCGTGAATGGATGCAGGTAGTCAGGCAGGATGCTTACGTACGTCTCATCAGAGTCGTATGTAGACATATCAGGCGCCTCATATCATCCAGCTGCACACGCCTCACACCATTACAGAACCTCCACCAGCTTGAACAGTCCTCTGCTGTCGTGCATAGTCCTGGATTCATGAGGTTGTCTCCATACCCGTATACGTTCATCCGCTCGATGCAATACATGATTCCAGTCATCAACAGTCCAATGTCGGTGTTGACGGGCTAAGTCGAAGCGTAAAGCTTTGTATCGTGCAGTCATCAGGGGTACACGAGTGGGCCTTCGGCTCCGAAAGTCCATATCGGTGATGTTTTGTTGAATGGTTCCCACGCTGCCACTTGTTGATGGTTCAGGGTTGAAATCTGCAGCAATTTGCGGAACGGTTGCACTTCTGTCACGCTGAACGATTCTCTTCAGTCGTAGTTGATCCCGTTCTCTGTATATGAATACGGATGCCAGTACCAGTTACTTTGGCGCTTCAGTATATATAGTCCCAAGAAACGTCGACAACACTTCGTATGTTGTCGGGGACGGTAAACTGACCGATTTTCAAGGATTCGATATTCGTAAATGCGCCGCTTGGCCGCGGGAGAGCGTTGAAGTCTGGGAATGAATGGTTGTGACGATTTGTTCTGATTCAGACTGGTGTGTGCATACGGAAGGTATGCAACCCTCCAAACATCTGTGTACTGCGGGTGGACGACGTGAGCGTAACAACGTTCCTGACCATGCGCTACATTCCTCCGCAAAGACGTGCGCATCCTATTTGTGTGGACTGCCAGCACAGGAACGCTGTTGATAGCAGTGCCACATGTACCGCTTCATGGCTCTAGAAATGACCGACAGGGTGCTTGCATACGGCAAAGAGGATTGCAGTAGGAGAGCTGCTCCAAAATCGTATGCTGGACGTTTTCCAAGCAGATGTACCCCCACATCATACCACAATCGCTGCCATCGAGAGGCGCCTCAGAGAAGCCGGAAAGCTGCACGTAGGTATTTTCTTCCTGAGGTGTGCCCATCGTTCAGTAAAGCAGTAGCACTTTGTGCTTGGTACGTGTAAATGCCAACCCCAGTCTACTGTTTGTCCTCTGGTAGGTGCCGTAACATGATGCGGGTCGTCCACACTCGGCGCGAACACTACAGTTGGAGGAGGACGTGCTGACAGTGTTTGAAGAGGCCATATCCAACAGCGCACGGTTAAAAGTGTTGTGGACTGACAAGACAGCCTGTCCACAGTGACGGGTAACCGAAAGGCACGCGTTTACACACGCCAGCTGGCGTTATGTCTGAAACAGGATACGTAATGAATGCTATAAAGAAAAGTACGTAGCTGCTGGAATACTTAACTTTAATCCATCATTTGTATACAGCGTTCTTGATGATACAAGTGAGACTCTCTCTAGATATGGTTAATGGCGCCTTGCTAGGTCGTAGCCATGGACTTAGCTGAAGGCTATTCTAACTGTCTCTCGGCAAATGAGAGAAAGGCTTCGTCAGTGTAGTCGCTAGCAAAGTCGTCCGTACAACTGGGGCGAGTGCTAGTAAGTCTCTCTCTAGACCTGCCGTGTGGTGGCGCTCGGTCTGCGATCACTGACAGTGGCGACACGGGGGTCCGACATGTACTAATGGACCGCGGCCGATTTAAAGCTACCACCTAGCAAGTGTGGTGTCTGGCGACACGGGGGTCCGACATGTACTAATGGACCGCGGCCGATTTAAAGCTACCACCTAGCAAGTGTGGTGTCTGGCGGTGACACCACAAAAAGTGCCATGTGTCGTGTTGTCCATGAGCACAGGCTCCATCCATACCATCTGCAGAAAGACCAGGCATTAGGGAGGAAGACTGCCCACGACGTGTACAGTTTGCGGAGTGGTAGTTACAATATTTCATACGCTAGTCACAGGTTACGAGCCTGGTGCTATTCGTGGATGAATGCACGTTTACTAGAGGTCGCATATTAAGATTGCACAACATGCATGTTTTGGTGGATGAAAATCTACGTGCGCAGGTGATTCAAAATCACCATCACAAGATTAGTTTTAACTTGTGGGACAAGACAGTTGGTGACAGTATCATGGGGCCATATCTACTGCCAAACCGACTAACAGCACCGATCCGCCTCATATTTATTAAAGGTTTTTCGCCTACGTTATTTGATGTAGTGCCACTAAGTGTTCAAACTGACATGCGGCTGCAACACGACGGAGCTCCAGCACACTGTGATGTCAATGTGCGTAATCACCTCAACGTCGCATGTACCAACCGATGTATTGGTAGAGGTGGGCCAGTTTCATGACCAGCACGGTCACCAGCCCTTTCACCTCTCGACTGTTTTCTGTGCGGTAGTACGGGGTGATCAAAAAGTCTCTCCGCAGTGCCGTATGATTGTTAGACGCGCGTGCCGTATGTCGCAATGAATATACCGAAATGAAACTCAGTGAAATACAAGTTATTGGCTATTCATTTTTACTTACAAATTTTCACATTAAATGTTGAAAATGTCCCTCCTGTTGTTGAATACACAATTAAATTCGTCTACTCATGTTTCCAAACACAAGCTGTAACATTTATCCCGTATCAGAAGCAGTGAAAGTGGAAATTGCAGTTTTCAATTCCTCGATTGGATTTTGGACGGTTTTTATAGACAGTTGCTTTCGCTGTACCCCAGAAGAAAAAGTCATCTGGTGTTAGATCAGGTGATCCTGGAGGCCAAATTCCCTGTGAAATTATGCGATCACCAAAAAAATCAGCAAGCAGTGACATTGAAACGCGAGCTGTATGCGCGGTTGCACCATCTTGTTGAAAATAACCGTTCAGTATTTCACTTCACACAAGTTCTCCAATGAATTGGCACAGAATATCACTGCAGTATCGTTGTGCGTTTATTGTTTCGTTGAAAAATATGAGACCCACAATCCGACGTCTAAAATTGCAATCCAAACTCCTATTTTCACAGAATGAAGTGGTTCCTCATGAATACACAATGGATCTGCGGTACTCCACATACGAGAATTATGCAAGTTCGTGTACCCGGATAAATGAAACCACGCCTCATCAGTGAAAAACGTTTCGTTACAAATATCCCTTCCATTTTGTTGAACGAAATTTTTGAACCCTTGACAATAATGCAGTCTCTTGCCATGATCAGTATTTTTCAGTTCTTGCACGACTTTCACTTTGTATGGGAAAAGTTCTAATTTTTTCCTTACAGCTGTGTGGACCGTTCCGATTTCTTGGGCGAGTTTTCTTACTGACTTGTTGGGACTTATGGACATTTTATCGAAAATATCGTGTAGTTTACCCTCAGACAAAACGCTAGGAGGACCACTTCTAGGTGCATCTATCACTGAACCAGTACTTCGAAATTTGTAAATCAAATCTCGCACACTATCGCGATGTGGGAGTGTTATTTCCGGAAAAACTGAATTAAATGTTCGACGAACTGAAACTGTGTGTTTACCGCCAGCTTTAAACATTTGTTCGACTAAGAACACACGTTCTTCAATGGTTAGTATTTTAACAGTGACAAAAACGAAACAAACGAACAAACCTTCTAAATTTAAACGTTTACGTCAACACGTAACGACACACACCATCGTTACTACTGACGATGGCTAATATAAACAAAACAGTGGAATGTTGGGAGAGTCCACCTGAAGGGAAGTAACCCAGACAGGGGAACAATCATACGGCACGTGCGGCTAACAATCATGCGACACTGCGGAGAGACTTTTTGAACACCCCGTATAAATAGTACGGTGTATGCCACACTTGTAACGTCAGCGGAGGAGCTTATTGCTCGAGTCCACGCAGCGATTGAAGTACTTCTAACATGCAACGCACACGCAACTCTGACTTCGATGGTCTCCAGCGGCCAAGCCATGCATTTCTGGAAAGGAGTTTTTTTCTTGAAAACCTGTCAGTGTGCCATTATACTCAACTTACTAAGCATTGTCATGGTTCTTCGGAACATCCACTATGTATAGACAGGGTGTTTCGAAACTGTTCGTTCAAATTAATATAGGAGATGAAGAACATGAATAGCACATCAATACCAATGTATTTTGACAAGGAACGTATGGCCTCTGAGGTCAGCTTGCAATGTTAGGGAACATTTTGTTAGTGGTACTGACGTAAGCTGTTGAGTCGGTGTCGTTAACTTGGAATGTGTACTGACATTCAAAACTTCTCTGTGTACAAAGGGTTGCCGGTACTGGTTGAATGTACCTCTGAATGTTAGACAAGGATGTACCTCCTGTTCGATGGAGCGCCAGACCATTTCAGCGTTGCTGACATGAATCATCTGAGAGCCACCTTCGGCAATCGATGCATCAGGCAAGGTGGCCCTGTGGCCAAGTCGCCTGAACTCACGTGTCTAGATTTCTTCCTCTGGGGACATGTGAAGCAGCTGGTACATCAAACCGACGTGGTAACATAAGAACCTCGGCGCTGGAAATGCTGTCGCTGCTGGTGCCATTGCGGACATACCAGGAATCTTTGTTTGGACACAACAGTCAACTGTACGACGATGTATTGCGTGCATACATGCCAATGGTAGCGCATCTGAGCAGTCCCTGTGAATGCTTCTGCTGTAATTAGCATGCTAAACTACCTTCTGTGTAAATTGTCCCAGGCATCAGAAACTACCGTCAAGGGACCATAACTAAATGTATTTGTTTAGATGATCTCTACTTCCTATATTAATATTAATCTGAAAGAACAGTCTCAGAACATCCCCACGCCACTCTATCTCTCTCTCTCGCTATGTACACTCATCCTCATAAATTAAGGATAGTGCTGATACATGGTGTAACAACGCTCTGGTGGGCGATTTGTGGGTTTAAATCACCTCGAGGTATGACTATGCGGTGCATTTGACCTGCGGTCGTCGCACGGTGGCGCTGGCAGCAGTCCACATACGCAGAAGTGGGTTGGGGCATGTCAGAATACGGTGCAGCGAGTAAGTGTGCAGACGCTTTTAGACGTGCTAATGGTGACTGTGTGTTGAAAATGGCTCAAAGAACACATATTGATGACGTTATGAGGGGTAGAATACTAGGGCGACTGGAGGCTGGTCAAACACAGCAGGTCGTAGCACGGGCCCTCCGTGTGCCACAAAGTGTGATCTCAAGATTATGGAAACGATTCCAGCAGACTGGAAACGAGTCCAGGCGCTCCAGTACGGGACGTCCACAGTGTACAACACCACAAGAAGACCGATAGCTCACCATCAGTGCCCGCAGACGGCCACGGAGTACTGCAGGTAGCCTTGCTCGGGACCTTACCGCAACCACTGGAACAGTTGTCTCCAGACACATAGTCTACATACGACTGAACAGACATGGTTCATTGGCCCAGAAACTTGCAAGGTGCATTCCACTGACCCCTGGTCACAGGAGAGCCCGTGAAGCCTGGTGTCAAGAACACAGTGGTCCCAGGTTATGTTCACGGACTAGTACAGGTATAGTCTGAATAGTGATTCTCGCCGGGTTTTCATCTGGCGTGAACCAGGAACCAGATACCAATCCATTAATGTCCTTGAAAAGGACCTGAATGGAGTTCGTGGTTTCTTGGTGTGGGGTGGGATTATGATTGGTGCACGTACACTCCTGCATGTCTTTGACAGAGGAACTGTAACGGGTCCGGTGTATCCGGACGTCATTTCGCACCAGCATGTCCGCCTTTTCAGGGGTGCAGTGGGTCCCACCTTCCTCCTGATGGATGACAATGCACGGCCCCACCGAGCTGCCATCTTGGAGGAGTACCTTGAAACAGAAGATATCAGGCGAATGGAGTGGCCTGCCTGTTCTCCAGACCTAAACCCCATCTGGGGTGCTCTCGGTCGACGTATCGCTGCACGTCTTGAAACCCCTAGGACACTTCAGGAGCTGCGACAGGCGCTGGTGGAAGAATGGGAGGCGCCAACCCGTTGTGCGGCCTGTGTACGTGTGCATGGTGATGGTATCCCATACTGATGTCGGGGTACATCTGCAGGAAACAGTAGCGTTTTGTAGCACCTACAACTACATCTACATTTATACTCATCAAGCCACCCAACGGTGTGTGGCGGAGGGCACTTTACGTACCACTGTCATTACCTCGCTTTCCTGTTCCAGTTGCGTATGGTTCGCGGGAAGAACGACTGCCGGAAAGCCTTCCTGCGCGCTCGAATCTTTCTAATTTTACATTCGTGACCTCCTCGGGAGATACAAATAGGGGGAAGCAATATATTCGATGCCTCATCCAGAAACGCACCCTCTCGAAACCTGGACAGCAAGCTACACCGCGATGCAGAGCGCCTCTCTTGCAGACTCTGCCACTTGAGTTTGATAAACATCTCCGTAACGCTATCACGCTTACCAAATAACCCTGTGACGAAACTTGCCCGTCTTCTTTGGATCTTCTCTATCTCCTCTGTCAACCCGACCTGGTACGGATCCCACACTGATGAGCAACACTCAAGTATAGGTCGAACGAGTTTTTTGTAAGCCACCTGCTTTGTTGATGGACTACATTTTCTAAGGACTCTCCCAATGAATCTCAACCTGGCACCCGCCTTACCAACAATTAACTTTATATGATGATTTCATTTCAAATCGTTCCGCACGCATACTCCCAGATATTTTACAGAAGTAACTACTACCGGTTTTTGTTCCGCTATCATATAATCATACAATAAAGGATCCTTCTATCTATGTATTCGCAGTACATTACATTTGTCTATGTTAAGGATCAGTTGCCACTCCCTGCACCAAGTGGCTATCCGTTGCAGATCTTCCTGCATTTCGCTGCAGTTTTCTAATGCTGCAACTTCTCTGTATACCACAGCATCATCCGCGAAAAGCCGCATGGAACTTCCGACACTGTCTACTAGATCATTTATGGATATTGTGAAAGCACATGTTTTTCGGGACGGTTTTCTCAACTTATCAGCAATACCGTGGACTTACAGATAGATCTGTGTCGTGTGTGTTCCCTTTGTGCCTATGCTATTAGCGCCAGTTTTGTGTAGTGCCACGTTGTGTGGCATCACATTCGGCAATTATCCTTAATTAATGAGCATGAGTGTAGATCTGAGTGTATGCGTGTGGTGCGGAGAGCATGAGGAAGAGTTTACTGTACTTCCCCGGCCAGCGAACTCGGCGGGTTTAAACCCAATCGAGAACTGTGGGACGACCTCGACTGGGTTGTTCGTAACGTGGATCCTCAACCTGGAAACCCAGCGCAGTTGGCCACGCCTCTGTAGCCGACACCGTTCCTTATCCCTGTCGGTACTGATGTGATTTACCAACACAAGTACAAGGATAGCGTACCAGTAGGGACAAGAAAAGAGGCATGAAGGGCGCCAAAAACAGAAATAACAGTCATTCATTTATTGCACCATTACACACGCACATCATGATATATGAGACATTATAATTGCCATACTCAAATCTATTATGACAAACAATATGTATCACGAAGGGCACACAGAATGGAGTTCAAGAAATTACAATGGCACATCAACTCCGCTATGACAAACAGTGTGCATAATGAAGGCCGCACAATTTTACCAATGTAAGAAATTAAAATAATACTAGCATAAAATTAACTAAAATGCCTTGAAGGAAATGTTTATGAGAACAACACGACGGGGCCGCAAGGGAGGAGGCAACACAATACTTAACTCAGGAGCACAAAAAACAAACAACGGACACCAGGCCGCGCCAACAACGGACACGTAAGGCACGCAACTACTCTCTCCGTTGCGGTTCCGCGGTTCCACCCAAGTAAGAGCTACCTGAAACATTTTAATACTTGGAACAGTACACCAGTGATCAGCAAATTAGAAAAAATAACAGGACATAAAAATACAATAATTGAAGAAAATCATATCATATGACTATGAGCTTAAGGTCTTTCGGTAATTAACAGATTACGAAACAGGTAAACGGGCATGTGCCACTATTAAATCTTCCGTAATTACACTACTAAATTTCTCGGTACCCAAGTTGCAATTAACGCAACAAGAATTATATCATTTAAGTGATAATGTTACTTTAAAATAAAAATAAAATCATTTCACACAGCAGAGGGCCAAGAATGGCCCCATCAGTACTCCCCAGTGAAGCAGTTCACACAAATGGCACTCCACGGCCCCGAGCACACAGCCCCATACAAAATGCAACACAACCGCAGCGACCCGTCGTACTACCAGAACCACCAGGCAGTAAACCAAAATCGTTCTAAGCCAAAACAAGGACCGACTTTTAAAATAACGAGACCTAGCCCGGACCGGAAACAGACCAAATGCCGGGAAATCCATAAGAAACGTCAGCCAGCTTAATACCAAAACAACAGTTTATGAACAATATGCAAAACACAAGACCTCTCAGTCCAAAGGCTTCCGTTTAGTCGTGAAGGTGGCTCCGACCCGCCTGCTGAGGTGCCAAGCGTCGTACGGAGTGCCGAATCAAGCTTAACCTTCGTTAACGGAAAGCGGAAGCACCACAAGACAAAATAAACTCCAATCGAACTGCGCAAGGCAAACTCTAAGGAGTGCCACTCGAAGACTATGCACTTGAAGATCAGACATAAAGCACCCAGACTAACGTGCCGCTGAACGACGCACTTCCATAACCAGCGTCTAGCAGAGTACGGAGAGCAGCGTACCCCATCGATATACATCCATTGGACGGTAAATGAGGATAGCAATCCCAGTGACGGATAGACAGGAGGACGAAATAACATCCCGCCGCACATAGAAGGTATTTCAAACTCAGGCTCGACAAATTATAACAGGCGAGATTATGCTCCCCTTGCGAATCAAGTTAAACGGCACACCACGCCGCTGTCCACACTATTAACCGTGAAATCACGGTCCGGTCTTCCCATCGGGCCCCACTCGGCGTCCAGTCGCAAACAACCCCAGCCGAGCCGAACTGTCTTTCCACGCCAAGGCAGCCACCTCTCACCTCCTCACACGCCTACAGCAAAGCTCCGGCCAGCGATCATATACGGAAACAACCGCCTAACGCCAAAGCGCCTTCTGAGTGAAAACTCAGCACTAAAATCTATACGGACTTGGAAATAAGCGAGCACCATAACAGGTACCTTCCAGAAAGTCAGTGACTCTTCCCGCACGCCTTGCAGCGGTCCGCTCTTCTGAAGGTGGTTATTCGAGCTTTCGACAGGTGGTCACATTAATGTGAGTGGAGAATGTATGATCTCTGGACCATGGCTTACAATACGGAAGCATTAAGGTGCTCCGGAAAGGCTCAAAATCATGAAAAATTCAATTTTTACATTTTTGCGTTTTCTGAATATGCAGACTATTACCTTTTAATAGATATATAATTTATTCAATTCCGAAGACTACAACTATTTTTAAATTTTTTTTGAAATGTGTTCTACATGGGCGTGACCCACTGTGGCGCTGTTAAACTGCTGTCAAATGGTGTTATTATTAACGTCCATGTTCATCAGGTACATTTTAGTGATGTGAAATAAAGTATGTGTTGTGGCTAACCTGTGATGGTTGAATATATATCGCTGGTGTGATTGTCGATTGTTTCATGTTTATTTACTCTGTCGTTATCTCGAAAATATTCGTAATTAATTCTGTTTCTTGAGTCTCTGTTTTGTTGAAGTATAATAATGAGTAAAAGTAAAGTTATTAGAAATCCTCTGAAGGCTTTTAAGAAAAGGAGAAATGTTGGAGAGCCAAAGGTATGTGTTATTACTGCAAATAATAACATTCTAACATGGTACGAGCGATGCTTGCATTAGACAATTAACGCCTTCGAGCTGCAGACAGGGCTGTAAAGAGTCTAGAAATACAAGCAAGAGTAAACAGGAGGAGGAACAAGAGGAAGCTGGAGGAGGAGTTTGCAGAGGATGAAGATAATCCATCCTATGGACCTGGAATGCACTAAAAAGTTAATCCAATCTTTGTCGCTCGATTCCCAAAACTTTTATTTTCTCATACTAATTACATGTTTTCTAAGGATCTTCCAAACATATTTGTTTCAAACTTTCAGTAAATGTTACACAGTACCTTCTGCATAGTTTAACACAGCATTTTTTCCAAAAAACTATATATTTTTGAATATATAAATAAAAAATTGGAAAAAAATGTTTTGAATTTTCATTACAATTGAAAAAAAATCATCTTTAATAACTGAACTAAAATTTTGTAGAATCCCTGTGTTAAATTGTAGCCCATATTCCAATAAATAATCTGCAAAAAGTTCAACTTCCTACCTCAAATACTTTGTGAGGAAAGATGTAATTTATAAGCGTTATTTTAACATTGCAAGTATAGGGCGTTCCGGAGCCCCTTAAAGGTGCCTCAAAATTTTGAATCAGACTGAACAGCAGCCGGTAGCCCGTAGTTGCGTGTGTGCCAGCTGGACAACCTCTGTGGAAGACGGTACCGACTTTCCAGCGTTCCCGATCGTCTGCAGCCCGTGCGCCGGGAGCCGCGCGGCAGACTGCGTGGATGGGATCCGTCAGGCGGGGCTGCGCGCTGCGTATCGAGCAGGCTGGGGCGGAGGGCAGAGGCCGGAGCGGAGCGCCGTGGCCGCCGGAGCCCGCCGCTGACCCCGCCCGGTCGCCAGTCGATAGCAGGGTGGGCACAGCCGGCCAGCCAGCCCGCCGCCTCCCCTGGCTCGCGGCCTTGAGCGGGGGCGGCCGGGGCAGCGGGTCACTCTGTCGCGTCCTGCGCTCCCCCCTCTCCCCCACCGACGCGGCTCGCCGCCTCCGACAGCCGCGTTCGCGGCGCAGATCGAGGCGTAGTTCGCCACGAACTCGCCTGGGTGTGGCGGTCACAGCCCGACGTCGCTCGTTCACCAACAGCGAGCAGAGGCCCATGAAACACCTGCTCGTTCGGGTATGCTACGGTTCGAGTCTTCTGCACAGATCAACGGAAGCGGATCGACCCGCGAATCCAATGTTCAGAGCTGCATCCGTCAGAAATCGAGGCGCTGCTGTTAGGCCAGTGCTACACTCGCTCCCTCCCTTCCCGCTGCAGTACGGCGAGTGTGAGAAGGGTGGAGCTGCGGTCGGGATCAAACGGAGTGTGACGAAGCTGGCACAGTGGCACAGTGTTTACTATTCCAAATTTGATCTACAAAGCCGGCCATTAAAATTGGTACACCAAGAAGAAATGTAGATGATAAACGAATATTCATTGGACAAACATATTATACTAGAACTGACGTGTGATTACATTTTCACGAAATTTGGGTGCATAGATTCTGAAAAATCGGTACCCGGAACAACCACCTCTGTCCGTAATAACGGCCTTGATACGCCTGGGTATTGAGACAAACAGAGCTTGGATGGCGTGTACAGGTACAGCTGCCCATGCAGCTTCAACACGATACCACAGTTCATCAAGAGTAGTGACTGGCGTATTGTAACGAGCCAGTTGCTCGGCCACCATTGACCACACGTCCTGGCCAGGGTAGCAGTCGAACATTTTCTGTATCCAGAAAGGCCCGTACAACACCTGCAACATGCGGTCGTGCATTTTCCTGCTGAAATGTAGGGTTTCGCAGAGATCGAATGAAGGGTAGAAACACGGGTCGTAACACATCTGAAACGTAACGTCCACTGTTCAAAGTGCCGTCAGTGCGAACAAGAGCTGACCGAGACGTGTAACCAATGGCACCCCATACCATCACTCCGGGTGATACGCCAGTATGGCGATGACGAATACACGCTTCCAATGTGCGTTCACGGCGATGTCGTCAAACACGGATGCGACCATCATGATGCTGTAAACAAAACCTGGATTCATCTGAAAAAATGACGTTTTTCCATTCGTGCACCCAGGTTCGTCGTTGAGTACACCATCGCAGGCGTTCCTGTCTGTGATGCAGCGCCATGGATAACCGCAGCCATGGTCTCCGATCTGATAGTCCATGCTGTTGCAATCGTCGACGAACTGTTCGTGCAGATAGTTGTTGTTGATTGGCGACTCCATGTTGTCTTGTGCACTACGACCAGATAACAGGTATACTTGAAAAAAGAGACAGCATTGGTCGTATATTTTTTACTATCGCAAAATCGATTTTCTGTCACTGAGTGACCATCTTCAGTGCTATATTGTATTACTTAAATTAGGATGCACTGTTGTCACTAAGCTTACGGCAATCACATAGTTGTTGTCTTGCAAGCGTCCCCATTTGTTGACTCAGGGATCGAGACGTGGCTGCACGATCCGTTACAACCATGCGGATAAGATGCCTATCATCTCGACTGCTAGTGATACGAGGCCGTTGGGATCCAGCACGGCGTTCCGTTTTACTTTCCTGAACCCACCGATTCCATATTCTGCTAACAGTCATTGGATCTCGACCAACGCGAGCAACAATGTCGCGATACGATAAACCGCAATGGCGATAGGCTACAATCCGACCTTTATCAAAGTCGGAAACGTGATGGTACGTATTTCTCCTCCTTACACAAGGCATCACAACAACGTTTCACCAGGTAACGCCGGTCAACTGGTGTTTGTGTATGAGAAATCGGTTGGAAACTTTCCTCATGTCAGCACGTTGTAGGTGTCGCCACCGGCGCCAACCTTGTGTGAATGCTCTGAAAAGCTAATCGTTTGCATATTACTCTATCGTCTTCCTGTCGGTTAAATTTCGCGTCTGTAGCACGTCATCTTTGTGGTGTAGCAATTTTAATGGCCAGTAGTGAATAAGAGGAAAAGTTATGCCTGAAAAAATTCGATGGTATAGTCCACACCTCGGACAGAAAAACATAGAAAGTTAGTCCAATGCAAATAAAATCGTGTATCCATCTTTTAACAAGTTTACTGCAATCGTCAACATTATTTATATTCCATAGTTTAAGTAGTGATATTGTGGATAAAAATAAGAAAGCAAGCTCGAGTAAACAATGCCTCTGAACGTTTACCTAGGATCTCTGACCACTTGTTCAGCTCCGCAAATATCATAGACATCTTTGCTACTGCAACGTCTTTGCTATTAAGAACGCCCTACGGACCGACAGCACATGCTACCTAATATGTTCCAAAACGACACCCATAAAAACTAGATTTTTTCAGGGCTTATATCTCGGGTTTTATTGGTGATACAAAGGTAGGATCAAGTGTTTTGGATACCCTTGGGCTAGGCATCATTTGTGTACCCAACAGAAGGGTCGGCTTACTGCATCTATCCTACAGTACAGGTCAAAGTTTCAGTATTACACACTTTCTCCAGTTTAGGCAAATGAAGCAAATCGGTTGCTTCTTTTTGCATCAGATGTGGTGAACGGTGCACATTAACGAGATTATGAAAGCACCACTTACGTCATCGGCTGTTCCCGAGAAAAACCAAATAAACATGGTTTTGGGTACCAAAACTGAGCCGCGAAGTCCATAACGGCTATGCACATCAAGTGGCTGAAATTTTTACGATATATTCCTAGGATTTCGAACTCGAAAAACCTTGAAAATTTTTTTGATAACTTTATCCATTTGTGAGATACAGAGGTTGAAATTTATCCTACTTATACACGTAAAATCCTCTTCAAGACGAAAACGTGGTTTATAAAGCGACGTAGCACGTAGAAATACGTTGTAAAGTATCTCCAGAATGTTTGGAAAGGTTCTGGGACTCCCATGTTGTAATACTGAAGCGTATGCAGAATTTTTGTGTACGTAAAATGCGGTCTGAGGCGTCAATTGAATTTTCCGATGTTTCAGTTTCACACAATTAAAGTATCAAAATTTTACTGACGAATAAAGTTCTACATCTACATCTACACCTACATGATTACTCTGCAATTCACATTTAAGTGCTTGGCAGAGGGTTCACCGAACCACAATCATGCTATCTCTCTACCATTCCACTCCCGAACAGCGCGCGGGAAAAGCGAACACCTAAACCTTTCTGTTCGATCTTTGATTTCTCTTATTTTATTTTGATGATCACTCCTACCTATGTAGGTTGGGCTCAACAAAATATTTTCGCATTTGGAAGAGAAAGTTGGTGACTGAAATTTCGTAAATAGATCTCGCCGCGACGAAAAACGTCTTTGCTTTAATGACTTCCATCCCAACTCGCGTTTCATATCTGCCACACTCGCTCCCCTATTACGTGATAATACAAAACGAGCTGCCCTTTTTTGCACCCTTTCGACGTCCTCCGTCAATCCCACCAGGTAAGGATCCCACACCGCGCAGCAATATTCTAACAGAGGGCGAACGAGTGTAGTGTAAGCTGTCTCTTTAGTGGACTTGTTCCATCTTCTAAGTGTCCTGCCAATGAAATTAACCTTTGGCTCGCTTTCCCCACAATATTATCTATGTGGTCTTTCCAACTGAAGTTGTTCGTAATTTTCACACCCAGGTACTTAGTTGAATTGACAGCCTTGAGAATTGTACCATTTATCGAGTAATCGAATTCCATGGATTTCTTTTGGAGCTCATGTGGATCACCTCACACTTTTCGTTATTTAGTGTCAACTGCCACCTGCCACACCATACAGCAATCTTTCCTAAATCGCTTTGCAACTGATACTGGTCTTCGGATGACCTTACTAGACGGTAAATTACAGCATCATCTGCGAACAACCTAAGAGAACTGCTCAGATTGTCACCCAGGTCATTTATATAGATCAGGAACAGCAGACGTCCCAGGACGCTTCCCTGGGGAACACCTGATATCACTTCAGTTTTACTTGATGATTTGCCGTCTGTTACTACGAACTGAGACCTTCCTGACAGGAAATCAAGAATTCAGTCGTACAACTGAGACGATACCCCATATGCCCGCAGCTTGATTAGAAGTCGCTTGTGAGGAACGGTGTCAAAAGCTTTCCGGAAATCTAGAAATACGGAATCAACTTGTGATCCCCTGTCGATAGCGGCCATTACTTCGTGCGAATAAAGAGCTATCTGCGTTTGCACAAGAACGATGTTTTCTGAAACCATGCTGATTACGTATCAATAGATCGTTCCCTTCGAGGTGATTCATAATGTTTGAATACAGTATATGCTCCAACACCCTACTGCAAACCGACGTCAATGATATAGGTCTGAAGTTCGATGGATTACTCCTACTACCCTTCTTAAACACTGGTGCGACCTGCGCAGTTTTCCAATCTGTAGGTACAGATCTATCAGTGAGCGATCAGTTGTATATGATTGGTAAGTAGGGAGCTATTGTATCATCGTAATCTGAAAGGAACCTAATCGGTATACAATCTGGACCTGAAGACTTGCCCGTATCAAGCGATTTTAGTTGCTTCGTAACCCCTAAGGTATCTACTTCTAAGAAACTCATGCTAGCAGCTGTCCGTGTATCAAATTCTGGAATATTCTATTCCCTGGTGAAGGAATTTCGGAAAACTGCGTTCAATAACTCCGCTTTAGCGGCACTGTGGTCGGTAACACTACCACCGGCACTGCGCAGCGACGGTATTGACTGCGTCTTGCCGCTTGTGTACTTTACATACGACCAGAATTTCTTCGGATTTTCTACCAAATTTCGTGACAATGTGTCGTTGTGGAACCTATTAAAGGCATCTCGCATTGAAGTCCGTGCCAAATTTCACGCGTCCGTAAATTTTAGCCAATCTTAGGGCTTTCGCGTTCTTCTGAACTTCTCATGCTTTCTCCGTTGCCTCTGCAACAGCGTTCGGACCTGTTTTGTGTACCATGGGGGATCAGTTCCATCTCTTACCAATTTGTGAGATATGATCTCTCAATTGCTGTTGCTACTATATCTTTGAATTTGAGCCACATCTCGTCTACATTTGCATAGTCAGTTCGGAAGGAATGGAGATTGTCTCTTAGGAAGGCTTCTAGTGACACTTTATCCGCTTTTTTAAATAAAATTATTTTGCGTTTATTTCTGGTGAATTTGGAAGAAACGGTATTGAGCCTAGCTACAACGACCTTGTGATCACTAATCCCTGTATCAGTCATGATGCTCTCTATTAGCTCTGGATTGTTTGTGGCTAAGAGGTTAATTGTGTTTTCGCAACCATTTAAAATTCGCGTGGGTTCGTGGACAAACTGCTCGAAATAATTTTCGGAGAAAGCATTTAGGACAATCTCGGAAGATGTTTTCTGCCTACCACCGGTTTTGAACAATTATTTTTGCCAACATATCGAGGGAAGGTTGAAGTCCCCACCAACTAGACCCGTATGAGTGGGGTATTTATTTGTTACGAGACTCAAATTTTCTCTGAACTGTTCAGCAAATATATCATCGGAGTCTGGGGGTCGGTAGAAGGAGCCAATTATTAACTTAGTTCGGCTGTTAAGTATAACCTCCACCCATACCAATTCGCACGGAGTATCTACTTCGACTTCACTACAAGATAAACCACTACTGACAGACACAAACACTCCACCACCAATTCTGCCTAATCTATCTTTCCTGAACACCGTCTGAGACTTCATAAAAATTTCTGCATAACTTATTTCTTTTCAGATAAGTGTTATGACCTGCTGTACCAAGGAATAGAGGGGAATATGCTCCTGTTTATTAAAAGACTGACTGACTGAAAAGTGGGGTAACAGCTGCATCATCCTACCTTCCTCAGGGTTCACGGGTTGAAAGTAGAGCTGCGAGAGGCTGACAGATTGCTGTTCATTTGCAAATCTGAACCAAGTTGACATGGCAACAAATGAACTAAACATTGAAAAAACATAAAAAAACTATGAGAGTATCAAAGAAAGGTTGAAAACTACTTGGTCGAAATGCATCTCAAGTGATTCCTTTTGATTAATAAAATACAAATTTGGAATTTGATTTTGACGAGACAAATTATTTTAAAATTTTGTGACTACGTAGACTTTATCAGCTCTCGCTTTCAGTTACCGGCTGACAACTGAGAGCGAAAGGGCCTTAGCTTTTCTCACCTGATGACGCGGCCAGGTGGACCGTGGAAACGTTGTGTCCAGATGACAGTTTGATCCAGTCGAAGACCCCACAAGAATTTGAACTGTTAATATGCCGGGAAACTCTAAATAGACACAACTTTGAAAATAATTTATCTTGTCAGAATTAAATTCCAGATTTGTATTTTATGAATCAAAAGGTATCACTTAAGATGGATTTCAACCACGTAGTTTTCAACTTTTCTTTGATACATATAGTTTTTCCGTTTTTTTTAATGTTTTACTTCATCTGTTGCCATGTCACCTTGGTTAAACCAGTATGGTATAAGATTTGCACATCAAGAACAAAAGCAGTCTCTGAGCCTCCCGTGATTCTACTTTCGACCACTGAATCAATTTGCAGTGTCAGTTTAAGTAGTACAAATTTGTAATTTTATCCAAAAGACGCTTTGCAGTTCCGTCGTATGGCTGGTTGACGCAATAAGAATGGCGTCACAGTTATCCATAATAAAAACCAGCTGCCTTGGCTGGCGTTGGACATTTTTTTGAATGAGTTTCCACGTTTCCCAGCAGAGTAAAGGGAATGACAGTTTGGTGTGACAGCTTCAGATGACACTACGTATACTCATTTGTGGTAACAACAACACTGATGACAGCCATACTGAAGTGGAGCAATGTGGTCTTATTTTTCACTGAATAATAATAGAAAATTAATATCGTTTGTTATTCAGCCATTTCAAATCATTTCGGCCATTATCTGAAGAACTGAACCTGAAGCCCTGGAGAGTGCGGTTACAACAAGATGGATACATCCACGAGAGCTGCAGATATGAGAAGTTCCTGAGTTGGGCTCGGTTTCAAGATAAAGACTAAACATACATGGATCTCATTTTTGTGCAGCACAATGAGGATAATTTTCAGTGTATAAAAAGCAAACTGTACGTATATATGTGTGTCTGGAATCTCCTGCAAACCTGTGGATCTATTTTAACCAAATATGGCACACGAATAGCAAACATGACGAGTATTGCTGCTGTGGGGTTTGCAGCCGTTAGCTCCGAAAGAAGTGGAGATGTGGGCAAAAACATGTCTTTTCCGGTCTCTGCAATATAAGCTGCAATGTGTGACAGACATGTTGTGGGAGAATAGGATTGGCGAGCCTTACTGACGTGGTTTGCAGGGCAGTCTACACGTTAAGAGAGGATTATCAGAGAGACAGGGGAAGAAGGAGACTGTCAGAGAGGGAAGGAGGATGAAGATGATCAGAGTGAGAAGGAGAAGGAGCTGGTTAGAGTAAGGGGTGGGTAGGGTATGAACAGAGAAAGGGTGAAAACTTAGTTGGACAGACAATGTGGGAGGAGGAGTCAGACAGAGAGAGGACGCAGGAGGGGAGGGATGAAGAGAGAGGGAGAGGATGAGTTGGACAAAGAAAGGGGGGAGGAGGAGACGAACAAAGTGTGTTTGGAAGAGGAGGAGGAGCTGGATAGAGCGAGGAGTGAGGAATGTAGAGCAGGGTGGGGAGGAGATGTGCAGATTGATGGAGCAGATGAAGAGAAAGTATAGGGTGGAGGAGGTGGACAGACAGAGGTGAGAGGACGGGGTAGACAGAGATACAGGAAGAGGAAGAGGTGGCCGCAGAGAGATGAGGAGGAGGTGTGTGCGGGAGTAGCTATGGTAAAATACATTCATTCATATAATACATTTCATATAATTACTTACCGAATTTAAAAATTTAAAATCCTGTCATAATCTCGTCATTGAGAGTTATAATGCGACTTTAAAAGTTTAAGAAGAATTAAAGTTAGAAACTGTGTACATGTCTTGAGGAAGTGTAACTGGCAGCACGTAAATTACTCAGACTATATTCATTCAGTATTTGAGAATGACAGCGCTTAGCGACTTTCAGCAAACTTTACACGTCATTTCAAACCTTTCTTCACTGACACCCGTCACAAAATGATGAAAGAAAACAAAGTTTATCGCTTGGTACCTTTCAGGTATTGATGCAGCAAAACGTCAGCGTCAGACAAGGCATTATAATTTATTTTCCATTTCTTGGATTCAGATACAGTATCCTCGTGTGCCACTGAATGTACCTGCAAAATTGTATCGTTGTACGTCATATAGTTCAGGAGATATGCCATTACAAACTCTGAGATGCGTGAGAAATCAGCTCCTTTTCAAAGGAGCGTGCAAATTAGCCAGACTATACTTTTCCAGTGTTTGACGACGAGACCACTTGGCGACTTCCAGCTAACTTTAAACATAATTTGAAGCTTTCTATGCATGGGAGTGCAAGTCTTTAAACAATCAGGAGTGGTTTCTGGTAACACCGTAAAAGAGTCCTAGCTGTGTCGCTCGCTGGCCGGATACGCAGATGTGATCCAGTTGAGTTTTGGCTCGTGACGGAGCTCTGCCGCCAGCTAACGCTCTAAGAGTAGCACTGTTCACTACAGTCGCTGCCCTCGCCTTCACTAATTCGCCGGGATGGCTCTTAGCTGCCCGGCACGCACGCAGAGCTACGGTATAAAGTCTGAGTGCACTACGTCGTGTTGACGCTGGAACGGCCCTATGGGCGAAGAGAACGGCCAGTCCACTCCGCGACTTCTGCGCGCCTCGCTAACTGCAGCTCCGCTGCGCCGTCCATCCGGGTGGCGTTTGCAGAGATAAAACGGAATAACCCCGCCGAGAGCCGGCGTTGTTTTCCAGACGAACGGCCAGGCAATATAAAGCCGAGATCTGCGTGGACTGGCGACGGTTAAACGTCGCTGAAAACGGCGCCATCCGTCTGGGCGATTTTTCGCCCTAAATGCTCCCGGCTGTCTGCAGCGCTTTAAGAACCCAGTTAGCCACGGCGAAACATCACTGCAGATTTTAATCAGCGTCGTGGCACAATGTTTCCCATACCTACAGGTAGCGTGCAAAGGCTGATGAATCTGGCAGACAGGTCCACTGCACTGGAATCACTTTTTGCGAACATTGCTATAAACAGTAACTCCCACAGTCTTTGACGAACCAAACTCCCAAGTATAAAGCACCTTCAAACGTCACATTGCTTTACAAATGAGCTAGTATGTTTACTACTGGCCATTAAAATTGCTGCACCAAGAAGATATGCAGATGATAAACGGGTGTTCATTGGACAAATATGTTATACTAGAACTGACATGTGATTACATTTTCACGCAATTTGGGTGCATAGATCCTGAGAAATCAGTACCCAGAACAACCACCTCTGACCGTAATAACGGCCTTGATACGCCTGGGTATTGAGTCAGGTACAGCTGCCCAAGCAGCTTGAACACGATACCATATTACAGCAAGAGTAGTGACTGGCGTATTGTGACGAGCCAGTTGCTCGGCCACCACTGACCAGACGTTTCCAATTGGTGAGAGATCTGGAGAATGTGCTGGCCAGGGCAGCAGTCGAACATTTTCTGTATCCAGAAAGGCCCGTACAGGACCTGCAACATGCGGTCGTGCATTATCCTGCTGAAATGTAGATTTTCGCAGAGATCGAATGAAGGGTAGAGCCACGGGTCGTAACACATCTGAAACGTAACGTCCACTGTTCAAAGTGACGTCAGTGCGAACAAGAGGTGAACAAGACGTGTAACCAATGGCACCCCGTACCATCACGCCGGGTGATACGCCAGTATGGCGATGACGAATACACGCTTCCAATGTGGGTTCACCGCGATGAAGCCAAACACGGATGCGACCATCATGATGCTGTAAACAGAACCTGGATTGATCCGAAAAAATGACGTTTCGCCATTCGTGCAGCCAGGTTCGTCGTTGAGTACACCATCGGAGGGGCTCCTGTCTGTGATGCAGCTTCAAGGGTAGCCGCAGCCATGGTCTGCGACATGATAGTCCATGCTGCTGCATACGTCGTCGAACTGTTCGTGCAAATGGTTGTTGTCTTGCAAATGTCCCCATCTGTTGACTCAGGGATCGAGACGTGGCTGCACGATCCGTTACAGCCATGCGGATAAGATGCCTGTCATCTCGACTGCTAGTGATACGAGGCCGTTGGGATCCAGCACGGCGTTCCGTATAACCCTCCTAAACCGACCGATTCCATATTCTGCTAACAGTTGTTGGATCTCGACCAACGCGAGCAGCAGTGTCGCGATACGATAAACCGCAATCGCGATAGGCTACAATCCGACCTCTATCTAAGTCGGAAACGTTACTGTACGCATTTCTCCTCCTTACACGAGGCATCACATCAACGTTTCACCAGGCAGCGCCGGTCAACAGCTGTTTGTGTACGAGAAATCGGTTGGAAACTTTCCTCATGTTAGCACGTTGTAGGTGTCGCCACCGGCGCCAACCGTGTGTGAATTCTCTGAAAAGCTAATCATTTGCGTGTCACAGCATCTTCTTCCTGTCGGTTAAATTTCGCGGCTGTAGCACGTCATCTTCGCGGTGTAGCCAATTTTAATGGCCAGTAGTATACAAAGAGGGTCTTTACTGAGAGTCGTCAGGCGCGTTTTCTCTGTTGTTTCCACAGATATTTACAATTTCGTTTTTTCGTTGTGTAGCTGGAATCAGCCTAAAGGAAGGACATTCATGACACTCATGCTACGCCGGGCGTAGGCAGAAAGCCTCTATAAAAAAAAAAAAAAAAAAAAAAAATTAAAGCGGAATTTTACGCGCCCCTTCGATAGAGCGGTCCCAGGTTAGACAAGTACGATTTTCTTTGCATCCGTATGTATCAGTATGGGCAGGAAGACGAAAAGGATATCCGGAACTCCGGCAGTAAGTCAGTATCGCTCCATGCTTGGCAGTAGCAGTCATTGCGGGCCAGGGCAGTGCTGTCTCCTCTGGAGTACTGTTCAGTCTTCGATATTTAATGTCCCCGTTAATACCTGTCTATAAAACGAATACCGTACTAGACTCAACTGAGACCAGTCATTTTGTTTGTAATGGGAAACAAGCAGACGCTTTCCGTTTACACTGGCCATCATTCGAAAGACAGTCATGAGAAATATTTATTTGGGCTGATTCCCGTTACATGATGCAAAAACTAAATTGCAAAAATGTGCTGAAATACCAGAAAAAATACGCTTGACGACCCTTCTGAGAAATACCCTCTGTATTTAAAGTTAAGCATGTAAAATCGCAATGGTTATGACGTCATATCTCCTGAACTATACGTCGTACAATCATATAATTTTGCAGGTGTATTCATTGTTTTGTGTGGATGTTGTCTGGAAAATCTCTTACAAATAGAGATAGTGTGAAAGAAGTACTAAATTGAAACGTCACGCCCGACGATGAAGTTTGAGGGGTGATAGGACTGGTGATTTCGAACAAAAGACTTCAAACAAACGTATGTCCTGTTCTTAACCGTATCCGAAATACAGCTGTTTGAAAATCACGGACGTGAGTCGAATGTCCTCCTTCAGGAGCACTCACGTGCGTATACAACCAAAGCAACATTAGGCTACGCAGTGTAGTCTTTACTGACCATACGTCAATTTTCTGAAGCCGTACCTTTTGTGTCGCCATATACACACTGACCTAGTGTGCCCGCTGTCTCCAACAGTAAGTTCTGATATGTCTTGTATGCCAGTTAGGCTGATGCCAGTGCAATTACGGTCATTTCGACGGAACCAAAAGCTAACACATTCCTTACTACATTGAACTACTCGCTCATACACTCCTGGAAATTGAAATAAGAACACCGTGAATTCATTGTCCCAGGAAGGGGAAACTTTATTGACACATTCCTGGGGTCAGATACATCACATGATCACACTGACAGAACCACAGGCACATAGACACAGGCAACAGAGCATGCACAATGTCGGCACTAGTACAGTGTATATCCACCTTTCGCAGCAATGCAGGCTGCTATTCTCCCATGGAGACGATCGTAGAGATGCTGGATGTAGTCCTGTGGAACGGCTTGCCATGCCATTTCCACCTGGCGCCTCAGTTGGACCAGCGTTCGTGCTGGACGTGCAGACCGCGTGAGACGACGCTTCATCCAGTCCCAAACATGCTCAATGGGGGACAGATCCGGAGATCTTGCTGGCCAGGGTAGTTGACTTACACCTTCTAGAGCACGTTGGGTGGCACGGGATACATGCGGACGTGCATTGTCCTGTTGGAACAGCAAGTTCCCTTGCCGGTCTAGGAATGGTAGAACGATGGGTTCGATGACGGTTTGGATGTACCGTGCACTATTCAGTGTCCCCTCGACGATCACCAGTGGTGTACGGCCAGTGTAGGAGATCGCTCCCCACACCATGATGCCGGGTGTTGGCCCTGTGTGCCTCGGTCGTATGCAGTCCTGATTGTGGCGCTCACCTGCACGGCGCCAAACACGCATACGACCATCATTGGCACCAAGGCAGAAGCGACTCTCATCGCTGAAGACGACACGTCTCCATTCGTCCCTCCATTCATGCCTGTCGCGACACCACTGGAGACGGGCTGCACGATGTTGGGGCGTGAGCGGAAGACGGCCTAACGGTGTGCGGGACCGTAGCCCAGCTTCATGGAGACGGTTGCGAATGGTCCTCGCCGATACCCCAGGAGCAACAGTGTCCCTAATTTGCTGGGAAGTGGCGGTGCGGTCCCCTACGGCACTGCGTAGGATCCTACGGTCTTGGCGTGCATCCGTGCGTCGCTGCGGTCCGGTCCCAGGTCGACGGGCACGTGCACCTTCCGCCGACCACTGGCGACAACATCGATGTACTGTGGAGACCTCACGCCCCACGTGTTGAGCAATTCGGCGGTACGTCCACCCGGCCTCCCGCATGCCCACTATACGCCCTCGCTCAAAGTCCGTCAACTGCACATACGGTTCACGTCCACGCTGTCGCGGCATGCTACCAGTGTTAAAGACTGCGATGGAGCTCCGTATGCCACGGCAAAGTGGCTGACACTGACGGCGGCGGTGCACAAATGCTGCGCAGCTAGCGCCATTCGACGGCCAACACCGCGGTTCCTGGTGTGTCCACTGTGCCGTGCGTGTGATCATTGCTTGTACAGCCCTCTCGCAGTGTCCGGAGCAAGTATGGTGGGTCTGACACACCAGTGTCAATGTGTTCTTTTTTCCATTTCCAAGAGTGTATTTTAGATGGGTATGCTCAAGTAGAGAACTATACGAATGGGCTCCAATCAGCCATCCATCAGCTGTCTACAAGAGCTGCAAAATGCATTAGGTTGACGGTGAACTTTTTGGACATCTTTTGTGAGGAAATGTACACAATAAAAAAAAACATTGGATCACGATGTTTTATTTCCTATTACCTGTATCTGTCCTGTTCCCCACTGTTTTCATTAGTTTCCTCGGTAGCTTTTAAAGAACAATAGCCGCCCGGTGTAGCCCAGCGGTTCTAGGTTCTGCAGTCTGGAACCGCGCGACCGCTACGGTCGCAGGTTCGAATCCTGCCTCGGGCATGGATGTGTGTGATGTCCTTAGGTATTTAGGATTAAGTAGTTCTAAGTTCTAGGGGACTCATGACCTCAGATGTTGAGTCCAATAGTGCTCAGAGCCATTTGAACCATTTTTTAAAGAACAATACATTTGTTCAAATGACGTTTTTTGTTCAGAATCACTAATACTGTCAACCCTCAAAGCATCTATATTCCTCCTGACTCATATTGTAGAGTAAGGGCAATTTGCGCGCAATGAGTTACGCTGCCTTGACTTATTGTGTTAAACCTGTAAACTAAGGTTACACCTTTTAATGAGTTAATTATGACAATAGTTTAAATTTCTAAATTCGGTCAATAGTAATTTGAAGTAATGGGAATCAAATATTCATTGCTGCTCGAAGCCAGTGGACAGGCAACTTGCAACTCAGACTTGGTTGCCTTTCTATTTTAGTTACACAGATAAGGCATGGAATACTTCGGAAGGATGAGAATAGAGAACAGAGACAGACGACCAAACAAAAATAAGTAGGTTATAGAAAACCAAGAGAAATTTATAAAAGACGGACATCGAAGTTTAGAATTCCTTGGTTTAGGCAATGCTGCAGTTTATGGCTAATATTGTCTAATTTGTTTGTCAAACTTGTAATGAAACAATTTAAGGAAAAGGTCAGAAAAAGAATTCATCTACCAAAGGAGAAGGGATAAAAATTTTTTTTTTTTTTCAAATGTATGTGAAATCTTATAGGACTTAACTTCAAATGGCTCTCAGCACTATGGGACTTAACTGCTACGGTCATCAGTCCCCTACAACTTAGAACTACTTAAACCTAAGTAACCTAAGGACAGCACACAACACCCAGCCATCACGAGGCAGAGAAAATCCCTGACCCCGCCGGGAATCGAACCCAGGAACACGGGCGTGGGAAGCGAGAACGCTACCGCACGACCACGAGATGCGGGCTAGGACTTAACTGCTAAGGTCATCTGTCCCTAAGCTTACACACTACTTAACCTAAATTATCGTAAGGACGAACACACACACCAGTGCCCGAGGGAGGACTCGAACCTTCGCCTTGACCAGCCGCGCAGTCTGTGACTGCAGCGTCATAGACCGCTCGGCTAATCCCGCGCGGCAGAAGGGATCAATGGCGACATTTGCAGAAAACGCAGCGAACATCGTGGACTTTCGCAGGGCGTTTCACGTTCGTGTTGGCAAGTTCAAGGCAACCATTACATCAGTCCATATAGAAAAGAGCCATTTATAAATGCAGAAAATGAAATTCAGACCACAGAGCGTGACAGCTGATGAAATTGCGATTCGAATGAGCACAATTACTGACTTATTACATGTATATTAAGGAAATGCATAAACTTAATATGCACATAGTCTCCCAGAAAACCAGTTATGGGCGAAGTTATGAAAGTAACAACGTATTGTGGACGGGTTCTAGTATCAGACAATGCTGGCAGAAAAGTTGTGTGGTTACCATAATTCACTTATATTAAAATTCCCTTTTGGCGGTGGCCGTTAGGAGAAGCCGTTTCGGCTTAAATTTTGTGCGTGGCTCACGGGGCTGCGGAGAGAGACGTTGGCACCTGGCAACCCTACAGGTGAGAAAAGAACTCGCCCCAGCCATAACGCCGCAGCTACTCTGTAGGTTTGGCAATCCGAACTATGTTTTTAGTCGTGGAGATACGCTGCCTAGGTGGTAATTTACAAGAATGATTGCCTATCGAAGTCGCGGCGTCTAAACGATACATATCGAGTCTGCGATCGTAAATCGATCATGCAACTCTGGAGGCGGGCGTTATGAGTATGTTTACGGTGGTCACTACAGCAATGACAAAAGAAGAGCGTTACAAAAATACTTGCAATTGCAAAGGAGACGACTTATTTTACTCGTCGTCGATGCTGTCGTCATGTTAAAGTCCATTACGGTGGTCTGGATGGATAATTTGGAAGAGTCGGAGTATGTATTCTTCTTGATACTCGTTCGTTTTCCACGCTGTCCGCAATGAAATTGTACCGATATTTCAGCATCGAAACTGTTCGTACGACGTTTTACACACTTCGCACCTTTCTTCCCTCGTCTGGTACTACTCCGTATTTGCGACAAAAAGTCAAACAATTTTATACGCTGGATAAACATGGAATTAGATTTTTCCATGTGAGAGAATCCGCCGAAGAAATATCAAGAACACCAGACATCCCACTCACTAACGACATAAATCGTCTGGGTTTCCCTAGCAACTCACAAATAATTCGCGGAGGTATGTAATTTAGAGCAGCTACGGGAACAACGGAAAACAGATAAAAATGACGATCACAAATAACTGATCACAAGGCCCGCCACGGTAGTCGCATGATCGATTTACGATCGCACGTTCGATATGTATCGTTTGGATCTCGCGACTTAGATAGGCAATCATTCTTGGAAATTACGGAATTCCAGCTTATTATTAAATGATTAGATTCAATTTCGTTTTCTCCTGTCGTTAAATTTTGTTTTCGTTACAAAGACTGGATGCAGACTGTAAATTCATGATATGTATCGTCAGTTCTTAAATGTATTTGTCATTTCTGTATCTTCTGCATAAATAATATCTGCGCAATTCGCACATGATATTTATCTGTGTTTGCGACATTCAGTTGTTATCTAGCATGGCGGCAGACTGCTGCGCCAGTGTATACGTTGACGAGAAATGATTTCGACGATCGAGACGAAACGGGTGAATGGACTGCCCCCGTGAAACAAGTGTTCAGTGTTTCCAGCAGTTTTATAACTTGGAATTCTATATCACGTGTTTGTTTATTTCCAATATTTCCCACTGGGTCATACTTCTGCTTTTCTTGACAGAACGTAAAACTTCATATTCTACAGCATAAGAATGATTTTCTCTTAAACTCAAGTACGTTCACACACTAAAATACGGTTATGCAAAGACATATGTGAGTCAGTGAGTCATCACTTGTTCAAATGCTCATTACCGATTAAAAATGTGCGTAACGTATCGAATTATTTCCGGGCATAGTGTCCCCTGCAACATCCTTACAAGCTTTTCATACTGTTTCTGACTACCCTGTATACATCACCGTGTGCCAAGGATTCCTATTTGTCTGTACTATTGAATAAAAATTTTTGATATGCTGGTAGGTCTGTAACTGCAAGACTTTAACTCTTTTTTCAGGGTTGTCTGAAGTGTTACCAACATATGGGATTCTGCACTAGGCTTTGTAACTACTGACGGATTCCTGTTGGCCGCCGTAATGAAGTGGTGTATTTTTGCGCATTTTTTTTTTTCGTAGTATATTATCAGTCAGGGCAGTGCTTCAGCGATTGCTGAAGGCGCTATGATTCATATGTTTGATGACCACTAGCTCAGTATGTCTGAAAGGCTCATTCAGATAATGGAACACATATGAGGCGATGAGTCATCGAATGCAAAGATGCGTGTTTGTGTGCATCAGTGTTTGCGACATTCATTAAGCACCTGAATACGGCCTAAGAAACCAAAAGCCTGTTCGTGACCAAATATATATATATATTCTTGCAGATCAGCGGGAAATGTTTTCCTCCTTTTCACATTATTTCCCTAAATGTTGATTTTGACATTGTGTTTATCAATGATAGTTATGGTTTAGTGTCGCACTATCTATACTATCAATCGATTAAATACTTGAGTTAACCCTAATTACAATTAAGGGCAATTTAAACTGGAAAGAACACATAGGTAATGTTGTAGGGAAGGCAAACCAAAGAGTGCGTTTCATTGGCAGAAAACTTAGAAAATGTAACAGATCAGCTGTAGAGACTGCCAACACTACGCTTGTCCGCCCACTTTTGTAGTACTGCTGCACGATCTGTGATCCTTACCAGACAGGATTTTCGGAGTACATCGAGAAAGTTCAGAGCACGTGTTGTATTATACCGAATAGGGAGAGATACAAGGGACTTGATATGGGATTTGGGGTGGACATCATTAAAACAACGGCGCTTTTCGTCGCGACGGAATCACCAACTTTCTCCTCCGAATGCGAAAATATTTTGTTGATGCCTACCTACATAGGGAGAAACGATCATCATAATAAAATAAGGGAAATCAGAGCTCTAACGAAAAGATATAGGTGTTCGCTTTTTCCGGGCGCTGTTCTAGATTCGAATAATAGAGAATTATGGTGAAGGTGGTTCGATAAACGCCCTGCCAGGCTCTTAAGTGCGTTTTGCAGAGTATCCAAGTAGATGTAGACCCGCCGGTTTGCTGCGGCAATAGATCCTGCATTAGCCGCCTTCACCTCGAAGATCTAGTTACATACTTTCTTCTGCTGGTAATTTTTCAGGAAGCGGACCGTGGAAGGTTCAGTCGAAAACAGTTGCTGGCGGATCACAGACTGCTATTGCTGAAGTTATTACTGAGACCAGTTCGGGACTACACGCAGTATCAGCAACGTTCCATACGCGACGACGCAATATTGAGCACTTTACACTGAAACTTGTAGAACGCAAGAACTCAGCCCAAAACATTAGTGAGCGCGGCCGACCGATGTCGACCCACTACTGCAACTGCCAACTCACCACAACAGCGCTACGCCAAGTGCTCGCACGAAGCGGCAGTCACAATTTTGGAAAGTACAACCAGTGGGCAAAGATCACTCTTAGATGATGGACACGGCATACGACTGATTGCTGCAGCAATATAGAACGTACTCTGTGGTAAGACCTCAGAAGTTAAGTCCCGTAGTGCTCAGAGCCATTTGAACCAGTAAACTTACAAGCCGGCCGCGGTGGTCTAGCGGTTCTGGCGCTGCAGTCCGGAACCGCGGGACTGCTACGGTCGCAGGTTCGAATCCTGCCTCGGGCATGGGTGTGTGTGATGTCCTTAGGTTAGTTAGGTTTAAGTAGTTCTCAGTTCTAGGGGACTTATGACCTAAGATGTTGAGTCCCATAGTGCTCAGAGAGTAAACTTACACAAACAGCTATACCGACGTGAGAGGATGCAGAATCCTAAAGCAAAACACTTGTGCGACCAATTGTTGAGCACTGTTCAAGTGGTTTGGATCCCCGCAAGGACAGAGTGAAGGGAGACGCTGAACCTATGCACAGGCTTACTGTTAGATTCGATCAACACGCTAGATTTACGGGAATACTCCGTGAACTCAAATGCGAATCACTTGAGGGAAGGATTTTTTCGCGAAATATTATTGTTCTGCTCCCGGAATCGTACATTTCGCAAAGGACGGCGAAGATAGGAGAAATTAGGATTCCATTTGCTAGTGAAAAAGGGCAGGGTAAGACAAGCAGGGGCACAAGGCACCCTCCTCCATGCACCATGTGGTATCTTGCTGAGTGCGTACAGTGGTTGGATAAAAGTGCATGCTTGAAAATAAATGCAGATGCTAGCCAAGCTTGCACGTTTCGCTGCTGTATTTTTCCTACTTGGCCACGAACGGCACTTGTGCAGTGTCGTCAATTCGTTACAAGTATCAGTCGTGGTCACACCAATACTCGGTGTAGACGTGAGCGCATTATGTCCAGTTAGAAATTGGACAAATTGTTGGTGCTCGTACAGTGGGTGCTTCAGTAACCAAGATAGGAGTGGTATTTGGCGTTCCAAAAGGCACCGTACCGAACATTTATACCGCATACGAGTAAAACTGAGAAACATCATCCGCTAAATCAAACGTGGATGAAAATGTGTGTTGAGTGATCTTGACGGCCGGTCATTGTGTGACGAAAAATAAGAGGACGGCAGTTGCAGAGGTCGCTACAGAATGTAATATCACTCGCTAACTAACCTAAGGACATCACACACATCCATGCCCGAGCAGGATTCGAACCTGCGACCGTAGCAGCACCGCGGTTCCGGACTGAAGCGCCTAGAATTGCTCGGCCACAACGGCCGGCGTGTCACCATGAAAACGACACGAATGGAGCGCCAGAAACAGGGAATTGTAGGGCGAACTGAAATTCTAAAAGCACTCATCAGTGGTGCAAACGCCCATAACAGGGAAACTTGGACCAAGGCAGTAAAAACAGGACTATGGAACAATGGAAGAAAGTCACTTGGCCGCATGAGTCTTGTTTCTCACTCTTTCCAAATCTAGCCCAGTTTACTTCTCAACAGTGGACCATGACAGCGGTCCTGTGATGCTTTGGATAACAATATTGTGATACTGCATGGGCCCCACGGTTACTCTGCAAAGTCGCCATCTGCGAATAATTATGTGACCATTTTGGCTTCTCAAGTCCATTCCATGGTACATCGGTTGTTATATTAAAAAACTAAAAACTCGCCTCGATTGCGAAAAAAGCACCTAGTGTTAAGTGTTAACCCAGGTTTCGGCGTAGATAACTACACCTTCTTCAGAACAACAACAAAACGCACAAGTGCCTAAGAAGACCTTTGTCAATGATATATTAATATATTAACCAACGATTGCTGACGCGCTGCGATGTTGAAGGTTCTTAACATCGTTTGTTCCCCAATGACGATGCAGTGCTTCAAGGCGACAGGACCCTTGTCCACAAAGCTCACATCGTCCAGGACTCTTTCCGTGTGTACCAGGATCAACTGTCGCATCTTCCTTGGCCACAGCAGTCACCAGATCTCAATATTATTGAGCCTTTGTGGTCTATTTTGGATGGAAGGCTGTGTGATCGCTATCAAATGGTTCGAATGGTTCTGAGCGCTATGGGACTTAACTTCTGAGGTCATCAGTCCCATAGAACTTTTTCTTTAAATTCTTTATTTCGATAACAATACTAATTATACATGTTAAACCACCTCCTAACATGATTAGTGGGTCATAAGGTGATACATAAATTGGGTTACAATGCAGCTTAACTATTACAGTTATTGTAGAATGAAGGCTTTCACGACCGGTTGACATGGCTGTTGATATACTTTCCGGGATGTGAGGTCGTGGTCCAAGAACTTTTCTGCTCCTTACGTTTAGTCCAGGACTGCGCTGGACTTCCTCAGAGGCGCTGCTCCGCTGAGTCTTGCCGACTGACTGGTCGGGTGTCTGAGAGCGACTTATATATTGTGAGAAAGGGGGGCGTGGTTCAGGTGACACGTGATGAGCAGTGATAATCCATAGCAAAGATAAGGTTGACTATCGATTACTACCTTGTCAAAGATAAAAATTGTTAGCAATTTTGTAGAGCCACTGTCCATATATCGCTAAGTTTCATAGCCTCCTCTTTCCTATTAAAATTATCGTGATGTTTATAAATTTCGATAGCTTCTTTATAAAGCCGTGGATAGTAATTTAACGTTGTAGATAAAACTTCGGTATCCGAAAACTTCACTTGGTGGTTGCCTGGTTGAAGAGCATGTTCCGCTACAGCTGACTTTTCTATTTTTCCAAGTCGACAAAGACTTTTATGCTCTTTCAGTCGCGTGTTTACGCTTCTTTTGGTAGTACTAATGTAAACTTTACCACAGGTACATGGAATTTTATACACACCACATGTCGACAGGGGAGGGCGTTTATCCTTCACAGATCGTAGTACTTGACTTATTTTCTTTGTTGGTTTAAAGATCGGTTTTATGTCATGTTTTCGTAAAATCTTACCGATCCGATCTGTTACTTTTTTAATGAAAGGAAGAACTACTGTATTTTTCTGTCGTTGTGGTTCATTCTTATCTTTTGGGTTTCTGTTCCTTGGACGCAAAATTCTATTTATCTCTTTTCTTGAGTAGCCGTTTTTTTCAAAAGCCTGCTTCAGATGTTTCACTTCAGCATCCAAATGTTCAGGTGTACATATCCGTCCCGCTCGATCGACAAGACTTTTTATGACACCTCTTTTTTGTTGAGGGTGATGATTAGAATTTTTATGTAAATATCTGTCCGTATGTGTTGCCTTCCGACAAACTTTATATTCCAAGCTTCTATCGGGCCGTCTCATAACTAAGACATCCAAGAGAGATATTCTGTTTTCCTTTTCTGTTTCCATGGTAAACTGTATTTTTGGGTGAATTTTATTTAGATAATCAAAGAAATCGTCCAAGGCCTTTCTGCCATGGGACCAAACCACAAATGTGTCATCTACATATCAATACCAACGAGATGGTTTGTTATTAGCTTTGTCTAGGGATGATTGTTCAAATTTCTCCATATAAAGATTGGCAATCGCAGGGCCTAATGGTAATGGTAAGGTGGTAATCGATAGTCAACCTTATCTTTGCTATGGATTATCACTGCTCATCACGTCCCTCAGGCATTCTTGGTCCCTCAGGTATTCTGCTAACGCTTTCCGTGATACGTCATGTGCCAGTGCATTCAAAGTGTCAAAAGTGTCTTCTTGTCTGAGTAGTTGGTATGTGTCGTTCGGAAGTCTGTCTCGGAGTGTTGTCGCGACATCATTGAAGAGAGGGCACTCGAAAACCACATGGTCGGGAGTTCCCTCTGCCGCGCCACAGTCACACTCGGGGGTTGCCCTTTTCCCAAACCGACATAAATATGTCGGATAGGGTCCATGACCAGTGAGATAGTGAGTAAGTCCTCGTGTAAGGTTCAAAATATTTCATACCCCCCACGCTCTTTTACGTCTGGTAAGAACTGGAAGGTTCTTCTCCCAGTTTCTTCTTCCTCCCAAGCCCTCTGCCGAAGTTCCTCCCTTCTGTTTCGTATTTCCCTCGTATCCTCCACCCTCACACCCATGATTTCTATTATTTTCTCCCTGTTACCCTTTTTGGCCCAGTACCACGCCGCTTGCTCACGTATCTTGATATCTAGCGGGCAGAGCCGCATTATGACTAACAGAGCTCCCCCCCGGAGATGTTCTGTAGGCCCACACAGATCTCAAAATCATGCTTCTTTTGACCCTTCTCACTGTCATGGTGGGTACGACCCTCGTGGGCCTGTGCGCCCAGACTTCCGAAACGTAACCCACTACTGAAGTTAGAATACTATTATGATAGAGTTTTATGAGATGAGGAGGGAGATGAAATCTTTTATGTCCTATGGAGATGAGGTTGTTTAGTAGTTGGAGAGCTTTCTGGGTTACAGTGTCTATGTGTTTCCCGAAGTTCCATCTCTCGTCAATTATGACTCCCAAGTATGGCGTCTTCGTCGCCGAAGAACTGGTGAGCCATCGATTCTAGCAGTAGGATTCCTGATTAGCTGACCTTTTAGAAGCAAGTATGTAGACTTACTCGGAGATATTGTCATTTTTGTATTTTGGCACCATTGGTGCAGTTTCTCTATGGCCCTTTCGATCTTTGGTTTGATGTCTTCTCGGCTGCGACCGCCGACCAGCAGGAGGAGGTCATCAGCGTAGGCTATCACCTCTAGCACTTCTTCACTTTGCTGTAGCCTGTAACGGTTCCATATGGATGTCCCAGGAAAGGGGTCCGAAAACGGAGCCTTGGGGACACCCTTTGGTGATTGCTTTCCCAATTCTCCCGCTAGGGGATGATAGCCATACCTCCCGATCCTTACAATAGCTCCTCAGACACCCATATAGCGGCTCTGGACACACTTTCTCCCGCAGACAGGAGAAGAGCGAAGGCCACCACAGGTTGTCGAAGGCGCCACTGATATCCACCATGATGCCAACTACGTACTTGTGCGGGGTTGAGCCACAGACCTCAGCCGCCAGAGCGCTGGCGTCAGATGCCGACCGCCCCGGCCTGAAGCCGAACTGCGTGCCGTTCATCCCGCACAGCACCCGGTGAGCCGTCAATCTGTCAGCCAACAGTTTTTCCAATAGCTTCCCGAACAGGTCCAATAGGCAAATAGGCCTGGAACTTAGAAGTACTTAGTCCGCAGCTCGTGGTCGTGTGGTAGCGTTCTCGGTTCCCGCGCCCGGGTTCCCGGGTTCGATTCCCGGCGGGGTCAGGGATTTTCTCTGACTCGTGATGACTGGGTGTTGTGTGCTGTCTTTAGGTTAGTGAGGTTTAAGTAGTTCTAAGTTCTAGGGGACTGATGACCATAGATGTTAACTCCCATAGTGCTCAGAGCCATTTGAACCATTTAGAACTACTTAAAGCTAACTAACCTAAGGACATCACAGACACCCATGTCCGAGGCAAGATTCGAACCTGCGACCGTAGCGGTCTCGCGGTTCCGGACTGTAGCGCCTAGAACCGCTCGGCCACTCTGGCCGGCGACATGTATTTATCCATTCCGAGACGACTGGAAGCTGTTTTGGAAGCTAGCGGGTTTCCTGCACCGTATTACGGGCGGTAAAGTGTCGCGTTTTTCGTGATTCCGTATTTTTGCCCACCCGTTGTACGTGGACGAAAATGTAGGGCTATCCACAGAGATGGCTCCGAATTATTCCCGGCCGTCCGCCACGGCCGGTCGCGCGGGCTTCCCTGCTCTCGTGCAAACGGCCCGCCCTGTTTACTCGACAAGCGGCCCGCAGCCGGCACATCGACAAATATTGTGCGACGTAATCGTCAGGCCAATGCGAGCGTTGTTGATACCGAATCGCCATTTTCATCTGTTATTCCAACGCAAACCGTTTTCGTTCATATATCTGCTTGCCGCAGGGTATCAGCAAAGGGGTGCGGAAGACTGCAAAGCTGATATTTACTGCGAAAACGCTGAAACACCTTGGACAGACTTACCGTTTCAGAATCTCACAAAGTATCAGCGGGCATTTCTTTTACATACAGGGTGCTCATTTTAACTGAAGACAGTGAAATATCGTGAAAACTACACATCGGATAAAAAAAAAGATATAGTTCCAATTTATTTCTTCCGGAGAGAGACGTCCCGTGATACCACAATCGACCCGTCACCCCACGCCGTGCGTGGGTGGCGTGGTCCTGCTTTGAAATCTTCAGTTGGAACCCCCGTTTTTTGTGTCAGATTACGTTTCTGCGGCAAAACCTCCATACGTTTTGTCTGAAGCATTTTCTTCGTTTCACTACAGATGGCACTGTAATCGGAGGAACAGAAATTGGTACACAATCGTAATTTACGACGTGCTACTCAATGGCCCTTGGATTTCCATTGGCATGTGAAAGCCCACCTCCATCCTGCCAGGGTAGGACAGACCAGTACTTCATCATTTGCAACATTGTAATCCTGCTACGCTACTGGCCATTAAAATTGCTACACCAAGAAGATATGCAGATGTTAAAAGGGTATTCATTGGACAAATATATTATACTAGAACTGACATGTGATTACATTTTCTCGCAATTGGGGTGCATAGATCCTGAGAAATCAGTAACCAGAGCAACCACCTCTGGCCGTAATAACGGCCTTGATACGCCTGGGCATTGAGTCAAACCGAGCTTGGATGGCGTGTACAGGTACAGCTGCCCATGCAGCTTCAACACGATACCACAGTTCATCGAGAGTAGTGACTGGCGTATTGTGACGAGCCAGTTGCTCGGCCACCGTTGTCCAGACGTTTTCAATTGGTGAGAGATTTGGAGAATGTGCTGGCCAGGGCAGCAGTCGAACATTTTCTGTATCCAGAAAGGCCCGTACAGGACCTGCAACATGCGGTCGTGCATTATCCTGCAGTAACGAAGGGTTTCGCAGGGATCTAATGAAGGGTAGAGACACGGCTCATAACACATCTGAAATGTAACGTCCACTGTTCAAAGTGCCGTCAATGCGAACAAGAGGTGACCGAGACGCGTAACCAATGGCACCCCATACCATCACACCGGGTGATACGCCAGTATCGCAATGACACGCTTCCAGTGTGCGTTCACTGCGATGTCGCCAAACACGGATGCGACCATCATGATGCTGTAAACAGAACCGCGATTCATCCGAGAAAATGACGTTTTGCCATTCGTGCACCCAGGTTCGTCGTTGAGTACACCATCGCAGGCGCTCCTGTCTGTGATGCAGCGTCAAGGGTAACTGCAGCCATGGTCTCCGAACTGGTAGTCCATGCTGCTGCAAACGTCGTCGAACTGTTCGTGCAGATGGTTGTTGTCTTTCAAACGTCCCCATCTGTTGACTCAGGGATCGAAACGTGGCTGCACGATCCGTTACAACCATGCGGATAAGATGCCTGTCATCTCGACTGCTAGTGATACGAGGCCGTTGGGATCCAGCACGGCATTCCATATTACCTTCATGAACCCACCGATTCCATATTCTGCTAACAGTCATTGGATCTCGACCAACGCGAGCAGCAATGTCGCGATACGATAAACCGCAATCGCGATAGGCTACAATCCGACCTTTATCAAAGTCGGAAACGTGATGGTACGCATTTCTCCTCCTTACACGAGACATAACAACAACGTTTCACCAGGCAACGCCGGTCAACTGTTGTTTGTGTATGAGAAATCGGTTGGAAACTTTCCTCATGTCAGCACCGGCACCAAGCTTGTGTGAATGCTCTGAAAAGCTAATCATTTGCATATCGCAGCATCTTCATCTTGTCGGTTAGATTTCGCGTCTGTAGCTCGTCATCTTGGTGGTGTAGCAATCTTAATGGCCAGCAGTGTACATATTTCACAGGGGACTTCTCGACGCGCCACCGTGGCCGTGGCTCGAGGCGGACGCTACCCTGATTTTCCAATAGAGTAAGTGTTCAGCCATAGTACCGCCAGCGTAAATGCACTTAGTGATCCGCTTTTCAAATGACCGTACAAAGGCAGAATCACACTGGTGGGAATGTCAGCGCAGGAATTTTTTATGCTGTTCGCCACGTATTCACGGCCTGTTGGCACTTGCTGGTACACCTTATCTTTTAAGTATCCCCACAGAAAGAAATCCGGCGACGTAAAATCCGGGGAACTAGAGAGCCAATTAATAGGAACACCTCTGCCCGATCCATCGACCAGTGCAAATACGACCGTAATACCTTCTGTGTTTCAATTGCGTATCGTCCTGGGCAACCATCATGCTTAGACGACATATGTTGTCGAACGTTCAGGGCAACATCGTGTACAAGTGGCGGTAGTTGACGTTCCAAAAAAGTTTGATATTTGCGTCCATTCAACGAGCCGTCGACAAAATACGGACCAATGAGTTTGTTCCCCATGATGCCACATCACACATTAATCCTCCAAGGACGTTGATGGTCAGCTTGGCGTACCTCCCGTGCTTCAATTGCGTAATACGCTGGGAAACCATCATGCTGAAACCACATATGTTGTCGAACGTCTACGGCAACATTCTGCAGTAGTATCGGTAGTTGCTGTTCCAAAAACGTTCGATAATGCGCCCTTCAATGTGCCGTCGACAAAATACGGGTCAGTGACTCTGTTCCCCAAGATGCCACGCAATATATGTCCTTGGTCGGTTAACGCATGATGTGGCATCATGCGTTAACCGAACAAGGACGGTGACGGTCAGCTTGGCGTAACCAATGGGGATAGTGTGCACGTTATGCCGATTAACGCTAATATCGTTTTGTGAATGTAGACTCACCGGAAAATAGTACCTCGGCAAACATCGTGGGGATCGTTTGTGAGGTAACTGATTCATGAAAGGTATAGGTTATTGTTCCATTCTTTTGTGGGGATTATTGAAAGTCAGACTGCGTTGCGCTAAAAATATTGTGTGTCAGTTTAGTGTTGATGAGAATAAGTAAAGGGAGAAATGTCTGAGTACGTTCAGTTTTCCTCAGCTGTTTGAAAATCAAATAATGTAGAGGTTTTCCAGCACTGTCATTTATAAATTTTTTCTAAGTGGATGTTTCAGCATTTGTTGATGTGCACATTCACAGAATACTATCTGGTTATGGAAATCGACGCCATGAAGTTCTTGATGCAGTGATACCTGATATACAGGGTGTTACAAAAAGGTACGGCAAAACTTTCAGGAAACATTTCTCACACACAAATAAAGAAAAGATGTTATGTGGACATGTGTCCGGAAATACTTAATTTCCATGTTAGAGCTCATTTTAGTTTCGTCAGTATGTACTGTACTTCCTCGATTCACCGCCTGTTGGCCCAATTGAAGGAAGGTAATGTTGACTTCGGTGCTTGTGTTGACATGCGACTCATTGCTCTACAGTACTAGCATCAAGCACATCAGTACGTAGCATCAACAGGTTAGTGTTCATCACAAACGTGGTTTTGCAGCGTGGTTTTGCAGTCAGTGCAATGTTTACAGATGCGGAGTTGGCAGATGCCCATTTGATGTATGGATTAGCACGGGGCAATAGTCGTGGCGCGGTACGTTTGTATCGAGACAGATTTCCAGAACGAAGGTGTCCCGACAGGAAGACGTTCGAAGCAATTGATCAGCGTCTTAGGGAGCACGGAACATTCCAGCCTATGACTCGCGACTGGGGAAGACCTAGAACGACGAGGACACCTGCAATGGACGAGGCAATTCTTCGTGCAGTTGACGATAACCCTAATGTCAGCGTCAGAGAAGTTGCTGCTGTACAAGGTAACGTTGACCACGTCACTGTATGGAGAGTGCTACGGGAGAACCAGTTGTTTCCGTACCATGTACAGCGTGTGCAGGCACTATCAGCAGCTGATTGGCCTCCACGGGCACACTTCTGCGAATGGTTCATCCAACAATGTGTCAATCCTCATTTCAGTGCAAATGTTCTCTTTACGGATGAGGCTTCATTCCAGCGTGATCAAATTGTAAATTTTCACAATCAACATGTGTGGACTGCCGAGAATCCGCATGCAATTGTGCAATCACGTCATCAACACAGATTTTCTGTGAACGTTTGGGCAGGCATTGTTGGTGATGTCTTGATTGGTCCCCATGTTCTTCTACCTACGCTCAATGGAGCACGTTATCATGATTTCATACGGGATACTCTAGCTGTGCTGCTAGAACATGTGCCTTTACAAGTACGACACAACATGTGGTTCATGCACGATGGAGCTCCTGCACATTTCAGTCGAAGTGTTCGTACGCTTCTCAACAACAGATTCGGTGACCAATGGATTGGTAGAGGCAGACCAATTCCATGGCCTCCACGCTCTCTTGACCTCAACCTTCTTGACTTTCATTTATGGGGGCATTTGAAAGCTCTTGTCTACGCAACCCCGGTACCAAATGTAGAGACTCTTCGTGTTCGTATTGTGGACGGCTGTGATACAATACGCCATTCTCCAGGGCTGCATCAGCGGATCAGGGATTCCATGCGACGGAGGGTGGATGCATGTATCCTCGCTAACGGAGGACATTTTGAACATTTCCTGTAACAAAGTGTTTGAAGTCACGCTGGTACGTTCTGTTGGTGTGTGTTTCCATTCCATGATTAATGTGATTTGAAGAGAAGTAATAAAATGGGCTCTAACATGGAAAGTAAGCGTTTCCGGACACATGTCCACATAACATATTTTCTTTCTTGGTGTGTAAGGAATGTTTCCTGAAACTTTGGCCGTACCTTTTTTGTAACACCCTGTATTTACTGGCAGGCGTAGAGACGATAGCATCTAAACAAACAGAAACTCTCAAGGAATGAGTTGGCCACCAAATATCTTCCAAAAACCCATGTACGTCTGCTGAGAACATCCTACTCAAAAACTGAGCACAAAATATGGCTAAGTCGAGAGAACTCCACATACGTTACGTATTTAAGCGAAATCCTTGAACCTAGAGTGGGAGAGAAAGTAGCACACAAAATTTGTATGAAAAAACTTAGGAGAGCCTGCGGTAAAATCTACAGCAAAATCAGACATCGTAACACAGTTATCAAGCCGGAAGTCCTGTGCGCCGGCGAAACCCTTACGCTCCACAGAAAAGGTGATCTGGAAGACATCCTAATAGAAGAACGCAAAATTCTATGAAAGATACTCACTTCGAAAAGAACAGAAGACGGATACAGAGTATAATCCCGAAAATAAAAAAAAAGTTAAAAGACATTGAATCTTTAGGCAGACATCACAGAAATAAAATTTTAATTTTATAGGCATCACACAGACTCCCAAACAGCAAGACTCACATATAAAATTGCAACGTCTATAGAAAAACTCGAAACCGCACCCTGGATCGACAAGACAAAAAGCATTTAGGAGAGGTTCATGTAAATGTACCAGACATTTTCGACGGAAACTTATGCAACAAAAATTTACCAAATTGGAAGTGGTGCCAGAGAATGACGTCACGTAAGGGACAAAGCGAACTGGATAAAGATGAAGAATCCAGGAAGAAGAAATGAGCGCTGCCTGGAAACTCGGAAGACTGAAACATAGTAACTTTGCGTCATCCGATATAATCGAATCGCACCTAATAATAATAATAATAATAATAATAAACAGCTGAAACGGTGACCCAATGACAGTTGGAAGTTACCTATCTGTTGGCTTCCAGCGCAACAAAAATTCGATTTTCATTATTTCATATAATTATTCACCAATTTTAAAAATTATAATTTAACAGGAATATTCTTTTGTTAAGGGGGTAACACAACAAATCAAGTATTAAAGTTAGGATCTTTGTATATGTCTTGAAGTCGTGTAACCCATGGCGCTCAAATTTGCCAGACAGCATTCATTCAGTATTTGAGATTGAGAGCTCTTAGCGACTTTCACTAAACTGTACACATCATTTCAAACCTTTACTAAGCTTTTTCTCCTTTACACCCCAAGAAAATTACGAAAGAGAAAAAGTTTATTCGTTACTACATTATCACTATTCATAATTCTAGGATCAGGCATGACGTTTTAATTTATAACTTCTGTACTATTAACTCTATTCGCAAATCAATTACTAAGCCTTTTCTGCTTTACACCCCAAGAAAATAATGAAACGGGAAAAAGTATATGTCTTGCTACATTTTCGCTATTCATAATACCAGGATCAGGCATGACGTTTTAATTTATTACTTCTGTACTACTAACTCTATTCGCAATACATTTTGCAGACATTATGTGCGTTTGCCACTGAATGTATCTGCGAAAGTACATCATTCTAGTACATTCAGTTCAAGTGAAATGACATTGTAAAAATATGAAACTTCCTGGCAGATTAAAACTGTGTGCCCGACCGAGACTCGAACTCGGGACCTTTGCCTTTCGCGGGCAAGTGCTCTACCATCTGAGCTACCGAAGCACGACTCACGCCCGGTACTCACAGCTTTACTTCTGCCAGTACCTCGTCTCCTACCTTCCAAACTTTACAGAAGCTCTCCTGCGAACCTTGCAGAACTAGCACTCCTGAAAGAAAGGATACTGCGGAGACATGGCTTAGCCACAGCCTGGGGGATGTTTCCAGAATGAGGTAGGTAGGAGACGAGGTACTGGCAGAAGTAAAGCTGTGAGTACCGGGCGTGAGTCGTGCTTCGGTAGCTCAGATGGTAGAGCACTTGCCCGCGAAAGGCAAAGGTCCCGAGTTCGAGTCTCGGTCGGGCACACAGTTTTAATCTCCCAGGAAGTTTCATATCAGCGCACCCTCCGCTGCAGAGTGAAAATCTCATTATTGTAAAAATAGTTTTGCGTGCAAATCTTGCTGTTCTTGAAACGGAGAGCAATTTACCAGGATTATTCTCATTTAGTATTTGATAATGAGATGTTTAAACATAATTTCAGAGCTTTTCTCGCTTACGGCCCCACAAAATAGTGAAAGAGGAGCAGTTTATCGCTTGTCAAATGTTGTTTTTTCATGCAGTAAAACTTCAGCACCAAGCATGCTTTCTTAATTTATTATATCTTTACTACTGGCGCTTTTCCCTGCCCGTTTTGCTCACAGTATCTACACACACCACTGAAGATACTTACAAAGGTTATCGTTGTACTACAATACACAGTTTATGAGAAAAACTAGTTTGCCAGAAAAAAGTAGAAACATGTAACTGGTATCAGTAACTGAAATTATAACATAAACGTTATATACTGAGGTGTCGAAAGTCATGGGATAGCGATATGACCACATACAGATGGCGGTAGTGTCTCGTACAGAAGGTATAAAAGGGCAGTTCATGGGCGTAGCTGTCATATGTGCACAGGTGACCCATGTGAAGAGGTTTCCGATGTGATTATGGCTGCACGATGGGGATTTGCAGACTCTGAAAGCGGAATGGCAGTTGGAGTTAACGTGCAAGGAACACTTCATTTCGGAGATCGTTAGGGAGATCCATTGTTTCAAGTGCGTGCCGAGAATACCGATTTCAGGCATTGTCTGTCATCACGGACAAGGCAGTGGCCGACAGCCTTCACTTAACGACCAAGAGCAGCGGCGTTTGCGGACAGATGTCAGTGCTAACAGACAAGCAACACTGCGTGAAACAACCACAGAAATCAATGTTAGGACAGTGCGGCGAGATGTGACGTTAATGGGCTATGGCGGCAGACGAGCGACGCGAGTACCTTTGGTAACAGGAAGACAACACCTGAAGTTCCTCTCGTGGGCTCTTGACCATATCGGTTGGACGCTAGAGGACTGGAAACCCGTTGGTTGGTCAGATGAGTCCCGATTTCAGTTGGCAAGAGCTGATGTTGGGTTTCGAGCGTGGCGCCCACCCCACGGGGCTACGTAACCAGGTTGTCAACAAGGCGTTGTGCAAACTGGTGGTGGATCCATAACGGTGTTTACACGGAATGGACTGGCTCCTATGGTCCAGCTCACCGTTCATTGAAAATAGTTATGTTCGAGTGATTGGAGACCATCTGTAACCATTCGTGGACTTCATGTTCCCAAACGACGGTGAAATTTTTGTGGATGACAGTGCGACATATCAACGGGCCACAATTGTTCGCGATTGGTTCGAAGAGCTTTCTGGACAATTTGAGTGAATGATTTGACCATATCTCAATTGTGCTCGGCTATGGAGGCAGCATGGGTCAGTATTTCTGGAGCGGCCTTCCAACAACTTGTTGAGTCCATACCACGTCGAGCTGGTGCACTAAGCCGGGCAAAAGGGTGTCCGATACGGTATTAGGTGGTATACCACGACTTTTTTCACCTCAGTGTAGATATATTATGACAATTAAAATGTAAAAAAGTTTTGATTTTGACTTTTCCGTTGATCTATTGGTGAATGGTACAAAAATAATAAAATCAACATAGCTAGTGTTTTGCGTCTTCAACAGTGAAGGTTTCTCATGCGCAAATGTGAAATATTTATTTATAAGGCAATCATACATGTGAAGTTGTTTTGTATGTGGGAGTTCGATTCTTCACTAATCGGGAATGGGGGCGTTAATGATTCTTAAATATTTATACATGAAATAATGTCAAGACCATCTATGCTAATCAAAATATCCACGGGTGTGCTGCCGGTCTATAGTGTCCAACGGGCACAATATTTCGGCGATCATACATGTCGCCATCATCAGGTGAACTGACGGACTGAGCTCCTGTGAACGTGCCGGCACGGAGATCCGTACGCTATGGCTGCTCAGAGGGAACTGGGTTCGGTCGCGGCGGCGGCCGATTTAAATACCCTCCGCCCGCGGCGCGCTCCCTCCGCCGTCCGCGCCCCGCACCACGGTCGCGCGGTGGAACAGATTGCGACGGCGTCTGAGATGACGTCGGTGTGATGGCTCTGTCCGCCGTGGTCGTCACAACTATACGTTTGTTCGATTTACTCTTGATTAACCCAATCGCTGGTTCCCAAGCTTTGCTAATATTATAGCCACAGTCACGGTTTATGAGGTCGTCATTGGCTATAATCTTAGCAAGGCTTGGGAACCAGCGATTGGGTTAATCAAGAGATTTTGATTATCAAATACGCCGGGAGAAACTCAAGAATCACACCATCTATGCTATTATGCCAGACGAAAATATACTCGCCAGTACAGTGTTGGGCGAAGATGGAGTGGAACTATAACTCTTTAAATATTAGTCCACTTTATTACAATATAGATACAGGGCGACAATTATTGAACTACATGAAAAAAAACCTAAATTAGTTACGAGCTACAGCGTGCGCACACATGTAAACTACACTACAGATATTGCGATTTACGCCATGATGCCTGCCGTCATTGGCGATGATGTGGCTCAGACGAATAGCGAAGTTCTGCACGACCCGCTGAAGTGTCGGGACAGCCATGCCTCCGATGACCTCCCCAATGGCTGTTTTCAGCTCAGCAGTGTGGGTTTATTGCTGTACACCTTGTCTTTAATATGCCCCACAAAATAGAGTCGTATGTTTTCAGACCTGGAGAATATGGCGGCCAATCGAGGTGAATGTCAGCGGCCTCTGGGTACCCTAATGCCGCCCGCCCGGCTAGCCGCGCGGTCTGACGCGCTGCTTCCCGAGCGGGAAGGCGTGCCGGTCACCGGCACCAATGCGCCCGGCTGATTAGTGTCGAGGTCCGGTGTGCCGGACAGCCTGTGGATGGTTTTTAAGGCGGTTTTCCACCTACCTCAGCGAATGCGGGCTGGTTCGCCTCGTTCCGCCGCAGTTACACTATGTCGGCGATTGCTGTGCAAACACTGTCTCTACGTACGTGTACACCGTAATTACTCTACCACGCGAACATTTGGGGCTACACTCTTCTGGTATGAGATGTTCCCGGGGGGGTCCACTGGGGGCCGAACCGCACAGTAACCATTGGTTCGGTGTGGGGCGGCGGTGGGGTGGGAGGACTGCTGTGTCCTGTTGTGGGTTTGTGAACCACTGAGGTGTACGGCGGGACGAAGCCTCCCCGTCGTTTCTAGGTCCCCAGTTCAATACACAACACACAATTCACACACACCCCAGTGACAGAATGCGGTCCCCGAAGTCCTCCTCCAGGATGCCAAACGCTCTCCTGCTCGACAGGGGCGATTTCCGTTCTGCACGAACCACATATTGTCGAAATCAACGTCACTTTGGATAATGGGGATGGAATTATCTTCCTAAAAACCTTCACGTACCGTCGGGTAGTCCGCCCCGATAGCTGAATGGTCAGCGTGACGGACTGCCGTCCTAAGGGGACCGGGGTCGATTCCCGGCTGCGTCGGGGATTTTCTCCTCTCAGAGACTCGTTGTTGTGCTGTCTTCATCATCATTTCATCCCCATCCGGCGCGCAAGTCGCCCAATGTGGCGTGGAATACAATAAGACCTGCACCAAGGCGGCCGGACCTGCCCCGTAAGGCGCCTCCCTGCCAATGACGCGAAACGTTCATTTTCGTTACCGTGTCATCAAGAAATATGGCACCGATTATTCCGTGACTGGACATTGCACACCATACAGCCACCCGTTGAGGGTGAAGAGACTTCACGATCGCGAAATGAGGATTCTCAGTCCCCCAAATGCTCCAATTTTGCATATTGACGAACCCATGACAACAACAACGCGCGTGCGCATGCGCATACTAAGTCTCATGATGCTCCGGAGTCAACCGTGCAGTTTGAACGTCCTAAAGCAAACCGTTCAGAAGTTATGACGATTTTCAAAAATGGTCCAAATCGATCTGAGCACTATGGGACTTAACTTCTGAGGTCACCAGTCCCCTAGAACTTAGAACTACTTAAACCTAACTAATCTAAGGACATCACACACATTCATGCCCGAGGCAGGATTCGAACCTGCGACCGTAGCGGTGGAGCGGTTCCAGACTGTAGCGCCTAGAACCGCTCGGCCACCCCAGCCGGCTATGACGATTTTATTTCATATAGTTCAATAATTGTCACCCTGCATGAAGGTTTACTTAGCTTGTACAGTGCATTTCCGCATGAATCTCCTGAGTGCTTGCGACTGTTCCTGAATGTTAAAGTATCATTTGATAGAGACAAATTTACAAGACTCTTGACTTGAAGTACAGGGTGATTCAAAAAGAATACCAGAAATTTAGGAATTTAAAACTCTGCAACGACAAAAGGCAGAGCTAAGCACTATCTGTCGGCGAATTAAGGGAGCTATAAAGTTTCATTTAGTTGTACATTTGTTCGCTTGAGGCGCTGTTGACTAGGCGTCAGCGTCAGTTGATGCTAAGATGGCGACCGCTCAACAGAAAGCTTTTTGTGTTATTGAGTACGGCAGAAGTGAATCGACGCCAGTTGTTCAGCGTGCATTTCGAACGAAGTATGGTGTTAAACCTCCTGATAGGTGGTGTATTAAACGTTGGTATAAACAGTTTACAGAGAATGGGTGTTTGTGCAAAGGGAACAGTTCTGGACGGCCGAGAACGAGTGATGAAAATGTAGCACGCATCCAGCAAGCATTTGTTCGCAGCCCAGGAAAATCGACTCGCAGAGCTAGCAGAGAGCTACAAATTCCACAATCAACTGTATAGAGAGTCCTACGAAAAAGGTTAGTTATGAAACCTGAACGTCAACTACCCGAGGCGATGGATCGGCCGCCAGGCAGCCCGTGACAGAGCACTTCATCACTGGCCTCCAAGAAGCCCTGATGTTACCCCCTGCGATTTTTTCTTATGGGGGTATGTTAAGGATATGGTGTTTCGGCCACCTCTCCCAGCCATCATTGATGATTTGAAACGAGAAATAACAGCAGCTATCCAAACTGTTACGCCTGATATGCTACAGAGAGTGTGGAACGAGTTGGAGTATCGGGTTGATATTGCTCGAGTGTCTGGAAGGGGCCATATTGAACATCTCTGAACTTGTTTTTGAGTGAAAAAAAACCTTTTTAAATACTCTTTGTAATGATGTACAACAGAAGGTTATATTATGATTCTTTCATTAAATACACATTTTTAAAGTTGTGGTATTCTTTTTGAATCACCCTGTATAATTGACATAATGTTCCCATTAGAGTTGTGCCTAAGACATTTAACCCACTGACAGCCTATTAAGAAAATGCTGTCGTCTTTATCCGCGACTGCGAATTGCGCCCGTGACTAGACCGTCGATTGCGGTCATATAGCGAAGTTCTAGGAGGCGTGGCTACGCCGGCGTTTCTCATTCGTCCGTGAGGCACGCAACGACTTTCGTTTTCTACGATTTCGTTGCGAGTTGCCAGCCTTGCTTTGGTATCCCGTCCTTCGGACGACACCACTTGTGGAGGCACAGAAGTGCCTAATGTATCCTGGTAACATTGTGTGAAACTTTTTTTCCCAATCTGGTCTTCATTTCTACAGACATAGCAGTTAGTGAGCAGTACAGATCAGCGGATCATCAATTTGCTGTCAACGCGAGTTGCTGTAGGGCAATGGCCGAAGATTCACTTTCATCCGTCACACGTTTTAAACAGTATCGTTCCTGCCCTGTTCTCCGTTCAGCAACGTCTTCATCACTGCAGTGATCGGCAGATTTTATGAAGAATTTAGCTCTTTCGGTATAGTGTATTCCTCCCTACCTGGGAATTGTGGCACCAAGTGCAACCATATCTTCTCAACTTAAATTTCACGCCGTTTAGAATTAATTTCCTATGTACTAGTACAAGTCGCTTTTTCCGTCAAGTATTATGTCGGCGCGTTGTTTCCATGTGATTTCGGATTATTGTTCTTCAGTACTCAGAACCCGTTTTCATTTTATGTCCTTCTATCGCACTTTTGCCAGTGTGAGTCGCACAGTAATTTTGCACCTGTCATACGATGTGAACTTCCACGGCCGGTGTTTGCTTCCGTTAAAACTCCCGGACTGAGAGACCGCGGTATTACGTGATTGCCTCTGCCTGGTTCCATCTTTCTAGATTAAAAATAACCGACAGCCACTGTGATGGCGCAAAATCGACATCCATATGTATCTAAATAAACACTTGTTTCCTTTCTCTAATTTGTGGAACTTAACGACATCTCTACACGTACGTGCATGAAAATGTGTTGTCTTTGCTAAAAAGCGCGTCTCACTGAATGCCATTTCGTGGTTTCCATCTCGGAAGACATGTTCTCGTAGGCCGATTTGTCAGTGTGTCCCAGACGGCAGTTCCTTATGTGTTTGGCGAAGTGGATTTTAATACTCGTTTTTGTGGTACCGACGAATACTTGCCCACAATTAAACACACAACAGGTGTCGGTTGTACATGCCTTACATCGTTTGCGCGTTCTTAAGTGTTCTCTTATCTTCTTAGTGGGACTAAAGAACGTTTCAACCCCATACTTGTCAACACTTTCCCCATTTGGTCCGTAATCATTCTAATAAACCAGAGAAATATTTTCCCAGTTTTTCCCCGGCTTTCTGTCTTCGATCCACCTCGTTCCTGGAGCAACTATTACCTTACATGATTCAAGTCATCTTGTAAATAAAACGGCTTGCAGATTTTGTTAGCCCTGTCCACCAATGATACCTTTTTCTTGTGTTTGGTGATTAGTTACCTTACGGAGGAATCAATCAGTTTGTGTAGCTGTCCTGTACACTTAATAGTCCAAAGTCCTGTCTACCCGTCTGATCACATACGTAGCCACAAAATTAAGTTTCTCACTGCTCACTTTCCTCGTGGTAAACTGGAATTCTGGGATGATATTATTGAGGTAACGTTGCCTTACGTATCACTTTAGTTACACTCTTGTCTCATCAAGTACACTTGAAAACGGAATACTGTAGACAAAAGAAAAGAAAATTCTTGAATGACGCACGTATTCCACGAAAAAAACATTTCGTTGGTATGTCGTGAACCAATGGACGTATGTTGTTGTTGTGGTCTTCAGTCCTGAGACTGGTTTGATGCAGCTCTCCATGCTACTCTATCCTGTGCAAGCTTCTTCATCTCTCAGTATCTACAACAACCTACATCCTTCTGAATCTGCTTAGTGTATTCATCTCTTGGTCTCCCTCTACGATTTTTACCCTCCACGCTGCCCTCCAATACTAAATTGGTGATCCCTTGATGCCTCAGAACATGTCCTACCAACCGATCCCTTCTTCTGGTCAAGTTGTGCCACAAACTTCTCTTCTCCCCAATCCTATTCAATACTTCTTCATTAGTTATGTGATCTACCCATCTAATCTTCAGCATTCTTCTGTAGCACCACATTTCAAAAGCTTCTATTCTCTTCTTGTCCAAACTATTTATCGTCCATGTTTCACTTCCATACATGGCTACACTCCATACAAATACTTTCAGAAAAGACTTCCTGACACTTAAGTCTATACTCGATGTTAACAAATTTCTCTTCTTCAGAAAGGCTTTCCTTGCCATTGCCAGTCTACATTTTATATCCTCTCTACTTCGACCATCATCAGTTATTTTGCTCCCCAAATAGCAAAACTCCTTTACTACTTTAAGTGTCTCATCTCCTAATCTAATTCCCTCAGCATCACCCGACTTAATTCGACTACATTCCATTATCCTCGTTTTGCTTTTGTTGATGTTCATCTTATATACACCTCTCAAGACACTGTCCATTCCATTCAACTGCTCTTCCAAGTCCTTTGCTGTCTCTGACAGAATTACAATGTCATCGACGAACCTCAAAGTTTTTATTTCTTGTCCATGGATTTTAATACCTACTCCGAATTTTTCTTTTGTTTCCTTTACTGCTTGCTCAATATACAGATTGAATAACATCGGGGAGAGGCTACAACCCTGTCTGACTCCCTTCCCAACCACTGCTTCCCTTTCATGTCCCTCGACTCTTATAACTGCCATCTGGTTTCTGTACAAATTGCAAATAGCCTTCCGCTCCCTGTATTTTACCCCTGCCACCTTTAGAATTTGAAAGAGAGTATTCCAGTCAACATTGCCAAAAGCTTTCTCTAAGTGTACAAATGCTAGAAACGTAGCTTTGCCTTTCCTTAATCTTTCTTCTAAGATAAGTCGTAAGGTCAGTATTGCCTCACGTGTTCCAGTATTTCTACGGAATCCAAACTGATCTTCCCCGAGGTCGGCTTCTACTAGTTTTTCCATTCGTCTGTAAAGAATTCGTGTTAGTATTTTGCAGCTGTGGCTTATTAAACTGATTGTTCGGTAATTTTCACATCTGTCAACACCTGCTTTCTTTGGGATTGGAATTATTATATTCTTCTTGAAGTCTGAGGGTATTTCGCCTGTTTCATACATACGTATATCAGCTGACAATAAAAACATTGCATAGAGTGATTTTCCAAGTTGCACTAATTACTACCTGCAGCCATTAGCAGAACTGCCCCGGCTACGCTTACATGAGAGAACCTGGTAATTAATCTCTATTGTGTTGTACGTAATGAGTTGCCGGGACAGTCCACCGAGTTGCGTAACTTCGGCTGTTACTGGGCTCACAGAATTCTCGACCCGAGGGCGGGATCTCTGTACCTTCCGCTGATACACTTCGCATAAGACCGCTGTGCCAGCACCATAGTCCAAAATAAGGTCCTTGCAATATGTGCCCGTCTCGCTACATCAGCAGTTAGCATCACACCAGATGGAAACATCTGTGGCATACTACATCGTGTAATGGTGTACGAACGTTTAAAAAGATGAATATCTACTGCGTACTTCGGTAGGCTCTCAGCATTTCGCGTAGTTTCATGCTAGGCAGCCGCTCGCGCTTGCAAACACACGACATTTAACTTCTGGCAGACAGTCGTGTGATATCGTCACAGAGATCGCGGTGCCACACCAGAGTTGGCAACGTGAATCCATACCACAGACATAAGCGAAGGCTCTCCGCAGTCTGCAACGACCATTGGGAAGCATTCCAAAAGACCCGCTATAGGTATCACCTATAGCTAAAGACGGGTAATATACAATACGTGCCGGCCGCGGTGGTCTAACGGTTCTGGCGCTGCAGTCCGGAACCGCGGGACTGCTACGGTCGCAGGTTCGAATCCTGCCTCGGGCATGGGTGTGTGTGATGTCCTTAGGTTAGTTAGGTTTAAGTAGTTCTAAGTTCTAGGGGACTTATGACCTAAGATGTTGAGTCCCATAGTGCTCAGAGCCATTTGAGCCATACAATACGTGCAAAAGCCAAGAAGGGGAAAAAAGCAGAAAGACCAAAAAAGTGCTCGGATTAAAATATGGTGTTGGGCAACCCTTAGCCTTGATGACAACTTCTACTCTCGCAAGCATGCGTTCTATCACGTGCTGGAAGGTTTCTTGGGGAATGGCAGCCTATTATTCACGGAGTGCTGCGCTAGGGAGAGGTATCGATGTCGGTCGGTGAGGCCTGGCACGAAGTCGGCGTTCCAAAACATCCCAAAGGTGTTCTATAGGATTCAGGTCAGGACTCTGAGCAGGCCAGCCCATTACGGGGATGTTATTGTCGTGTAACCACTCCGCCACAGGCCGTGCATTACGAACAGGTGCTCGATCGTGTTGAAAGATCCAAGCGCCATCCCCGAATTACTCGTCAACAGTGAGACGCAGGAAAGTGCTTAAAATATCAATGTAGGCGTGATAGTGCTACGCAGAACAACAAGGGGTGCAAGCACCCTCCATGAAAAACACGACCACACCATAATACCACCGCCTCCGAATTTTACTGTTGGCACTACACACGCTGGCAGATGACGTTCACCGGGCATTCCCCATACCCACACCCTGCCATCGGATCGCCATGTTGTGTACCGTGATTCGTCACTCTACACAACGATTTTAGACAGTTCAGTCGTTTAGTGTTTACGCTCCTTACACGAAGCAAGGCGTTGATTGTCATTTACCGACGTTATGTGTGGCGTATAAGTAGCCGCTCGACCATGAAATCCAAATATTCTCACCTCCCGCCTAACTGTCATAGTACTTGCAGTGGATCCTGATGCAGTTTGGAATACGTGTGTGATGGTCTGGATAGATGTCTGCCTATTACACATTACGACCCTCTTCAACTGTCGGCGGTCTCTGTCAGTCAACAGTCGGCCTGTACGCTTTCTTCCTGTATGTCTCCCTTCACGTTTTCACTTCGCTATCGCATCGGAAAAAGTTTAGGAGTGTGGAAATTTCGCGCACAGACGTATTGCTCAAGTAACATCGAACCGCCTGGCCACGTACGAAGCCCGTGAATTCCGCGGAGCGCCCCATTCTGCTCTCCCGCGACGTCTATTGACTACTGAGGTCGCTGATATGGAGTACCTGTCAGTAGGTGGCTGCACAATGCACCACGTATGAAAAACGTATGTTTTGGGGGGTGTCCGGATACTTTTGATCACATAGTGTGCAAGCGCATATGCTAGGGCAACTTACATGTAAACCGACGTAACATAAATTATATCAAGTCGGTAACGGCACTGCTTCTGTTCTCGACCCACAGTCGGAATGGTTATTTACTATCTGTCCTAGTTTTGTAACTGTCTACATCTACATCTACATACATACTCCGCAATCCACCATACGGTGCTTGGCGGAGGGTACCTCGTACCACAACTAGCATCTTCTCTCCCTGTTCCACTTCCAAACAGAACGAGGGAAAAATGACTGCCTATATGCCTCTGTACGACCCCTAATCTCTCTTATCTTATCTTTGTGGTCTTTCCGCGAAATATAAGTCGGCGGCAGTAAAATTGTACTGCAGTCAGCCTCAAATTCTGGTTCTCTAAATTTCCTCAGTATCGATTCACGAAAAGAACGCCTCCTTTCCTCCAGAGACTTCCACCCGAGTTCCTGAAGCATTTCCGTAACACTCGCGTGATGATGAAACTTACCAGTAACAAATCTAGCAGCCCGCTTCTGAATTGATTCTATGTCCTCCCTCAATCCGACCTGATAGGGATCCCAAACGCTCGAGCAGTACTCAAGAATAGGTCGTATTAGTGTTTTACAAGCGGTCTCCTTTACTGTCATAGCCGGGAGGGCACGTAGATGCAGATAGTGGCCGAGCAGCAACGAAAGGTTGTGGGACAAGATAATCGCCAGTTCCGCAGGGGGAAGCCGTGGTAGGAAGTGAAAGAGCGCGTGAAGTGCGCGGGAGGGCGCAAAGTGGCGATTCAGGCGGTGCCTGGCGGCCGGGACGCGAGTAGCGAGTGGCGAGTGGCGAGTAGCGAGTGGCGGGCACCCCCGCGGCCCCGCCCAGCCTCCGCGGCTTACAATGGGGCGGCGGCCGGGCTCCTCTGCCTGCGTGCCGCGCCGCGTGCGTACGTGGCGGGGGCGGAGGGGCGCCGCCTGGGCGCGCATGCGCAGCGCGCCCGCCGTCGCGGCGCGTCCCGGCGCTGCACCCCGGCGCCGCAGTGGTCCGGCAGACCGCGACGCCGACGCCGACGCCGACGTCTGCGCCGAACAGCAGGCAGCGCCCGCGCCGCGCCACGACGCCATGTTCACCTGCCTCTGGCACTGCTGGTCATGGTGAGTCCGCCTCGCACGCGCACGCACGCCCACGCACGCTGCCGCCGGTCCCACCGTCCACGCTGCTCCACATTCCCGTCTCGTCGAGTGGTAGCGAACCTGCACAGTGAACAGCTTCTCGGTTCCTGTCCTGCCTTGTTTGCGGCGATCGTGACAAACCGTAGCTGTCCTAAATACGCCATTAGATCTTCATTGGCCCCTCTCCCGTACATTCTCCCTGTTTTTACTCATAAAGATTTGCGTTACAGAGCTTAACAGTGTTTGCTTATTCCTCCTTCCTGGCATAAATCTCTTCCAGCAAGGGGTCCACTGTACTCAAGTTTTGGAAGTTTATTTTATTTAACTTCTTGCCAGGGTATCCTTCCTCTTGCCGGACTATTCAATTGCCTGAAGGAAGCAAGTCGTTTATGCCATCTAACTGTGATATGGGTAAACTTTGTTCTGTTTGTGTTTCTTTTCACCTGTTTCGTGTCTTATTTTGTTTTACTTAGGACAGTTATAGAAGAAGCATCAGTAATTTCAGAATTTTCTTAAAAAGTGGTTCAAATGGCTATAAGCACTGTGGGACTTAACATCTGAGGTCATCAGTCCCCTAGACTTAGAACTACTTAAACCTAACTAACCTAAGGACATCACACACATCTATGCCCGAGGCAGGATTCGAACCTGCGAACGCAGCAGGGACGCGGTTACGGAGGATTTTCTTCTCTCTTCGGCTTTTTATTTTGATAGCACGTAACTTTAAAGCTGTCAAGTACTTGCAGAAGATTACACAGTATGGGAACTCTAGAATAGTGTAATAATTATAGCCGACCGGGTTGGTCGAGCGGTTCTAGGCGCTACAGTGTGGAACCGCGAGACCACTACGGTCGCAGGTTCGAATCCTGCCTCGGGCATGGATGTGTGTGTTGTCCTTAGGTTAGTTAGGTTTAAGTAGTTCTAAGTTCCAGAGGGCTGATGACCTCAGAAGTTCACTCCCATAGCGCTCAGAACCATTTTTTTTTTTTTGGTAATAATTATAAGTTTCTTGTATTCTACTTTGCCTCCCGATCGACACATTATTTACCGTGTTACCTACTGTACATGTTGCCATTAAAAATCTAGGTTGTTCAAAACTCGAAACGAGTTAATGGGCAAATAGACAAGATACCAAAATGAGAATCGTCTGCCATTTCTTCTACATTATCCTTAGTTCAATTTTTGATACGGCATACATTCCAACAACATACTGCGTAGTTTGTTTAGAGAAGACGCTTCAGAATACTCCGAGAAACGAGCAAATAATCATTGAGATAATTCAGTCGATTACATGTCACCGATTGCTACGGGAATAATTGTATCATTGTCACATTTTTGAAACTTACAACGCGTTTACATTTATAATAATTGTTTCTATAATTCTTCGTGAACTTACTGATTTTCCGGTTTACTTATTTGTTTAATTCTATCAGATTACGGCCTTCATGCTGTCTCGCGTATCAACCAAGGATTCGTCACATAAAAATTATTTTGCACCACAGTTTATTTAAATAATATTAATAACTGTAATATAATAATAAAAACAGTATTTTAGGATGACTTGGATATGTGTAAGAGCAACTGAAATGACAGTAGTGGCTAGAAACTATCAATAAGAACAATACTGCTACTTCTTCTTATACTACTGCTACTACAACTACCAAGGTAGCGTAGCCTTCTGCCCACGCCTTTGTGATTTGGTTGAACTCTGAAACTCATGCCAGAGCGTTCGTATTTGTTCATGCAGCTAGTAGATTTTTTTCTATTACCGGTACGTGTAGTAAAATGAGAACTGAGCTTCCGCATACCGACCTATACCGTTGCAGCACTACTGCGAGTTAAGTAGATCGTAAAAACAAGATGGAGGAAGACCGGTAGTAATCTCTCGATTACTTAAGAAACGATAAGACCCATCAAGAGGTACCCATTTATTCCTAGCGTCCTAGTTTTAGCATAGCATCGCCGATACAGTAGTAGCAGTCAGTTTTTATTCCTTTTTTTGTCTAGGGAATGTTGTCTAAACTATTTGCAATGCAATACGATCCGATCAATTTATATGTTTTGCTTAACGACTGAAATCCATCACATCGCTGTAGATATTTAATGTAACGTAGACTCTGCAATCAATAAGTTGCGCTAATAGAATTGTCCTCGTTTTTTCACCATTTTTTAAACTTTAATGCTCTCGTCTTCAGTGTCGTTGCTAGAGTGACGATAGAAGAACTCTGTTTGTAGTGAAGCAGTGATTTATTATGTTGGAACAAAATGCACAGCCTTATGATGACCAAAACATAGTCGTTGGCTGTGAATTTTACCTTTACGCGATGAGGACTTAGCGCGATATGGTTTCTAATGTGCTGTCAGTATTATTTTCATGACTTCTTAATCAGTGCAAGATGTTACTCTGCAGAAAGTGTCTGGCTGCGAGAAGTCTTTCTACATCTCTGAACTAATACTTTCCCGAAGTTCGTACGAGCATCTGTGGGAACACTGATAGTTTATACGTCCTCCATCACTGCGTGACTCATTGCAGACAGGCATCAGATACCTGTTACAACCAGCCGTCATCGTTTTTTGTCACAGCAAGTTCATCCATCCGCTGTTTTTGCTTTCTATGTGCCTCAAATTTATGAATATTTCGAGTCTGTAGCACGATAATTTTTTATGACAGCTATAAAATGAGCTGGTGGTTAGTTACATTTCGCACAGACCATTTCCACTTCGCATCATAAGTCAGTTGACAGGCTATTGATGTTATTTTCAATGGCGGATACGCGCTACAAATTTTCGGGTGTGTAGCTATAGTTGGGTAAATTACTAAGGCTCATCAATAACAGGTAGATGTGCCATTATTTATACTGCACAAGCTACGAGTTAGTAAATAAAAGATCTGCTATGGAATTCGAGGAAGTGTCAGGACTACACAATACCAGCTTTTCTTAAGTGTAATTTTGCTACCTGTCAGCCGATTACATTCTTTTTATATGTCTAGCTTCATCCTTATAATCATTACTATTATTTTTGGTCTGAGATTTTTTATTTATAAAAAAACATTTTTTAGAGAATAGACGTATTTTGAAACCGCAATGAAAGTGATTAAATCGTCAGAGAGTTTCATGTGTAATAGTGGTAGACGAGGACCACATATTATTGAAATGGTACACTTTTGTGCAATTAAAACCTTGTTTTTAAAATTTAAGTTAATCAGATTATCCTTTCATATGGCATTAGAGAGTGAAAGTACGCAAATGTGTTTTATCCCATTGATTTATTACTTTTATTACTTTTATGACTGCTGTCTTACCCATTTATACGGAAAATGAAGTATTCTAATTTTTAAGACGCACAGGGTTTGCAGAAAACTACTGAGTAAAAGTAGTGCTGGGATGTCTGGTGTTCAACTGAATTGTTGTTCCGAAAACATACCATTGGCCTATCACTTTGAGAAAAGATAAGAGATACTCAGTAATGTTTCTGTTAAGGCAGTATAGTTTCCTTTATTATCGGAAAAGGAACTACTTACGTGCGTTGAAATTTAATCAATGTTCATTGACCTATATCAGTAACAGAAATGAATTAATCATCAAACTTCGTACAAATTCACTAGAAATTTTTCTCCTCAGGCGGAAAACATCATCCTTCCTCCACTACTAAAAATCTGCGGAAGAACCACCATTTGTGGTTAGCCGGGATGGAAGCAATCTTGCCTCTGTTGGACATTTTATTTCATTTATTCTTTATTTAAAAAACTACTAGAAACACCTCTTCAGCCGCCGCTACCATTGATTTTTGAAGAATAAAATGTTGTGTTGGCAGAAGAGCCAACACCGTGTTACTAGTGGAGGCCGAAATGCACGCGTTTTAGCTCACGCAGGCTGGCGTGGGGAGGGAAGAACTATACTGACGTGGGGTCTGGAACATGACAAGGAATTAGAATTCAGAAAGCGGACGTAATTAGTTTGATACTTAACTTTAATCCATTAATGATGAACGTCGCTCTTGACGGTACATGAGTCACAATATTATCTTGTTCAGAAAAGTAACTGAATATGGCGCCTTGCTAGGTCGTAGCAAATGACGTAGCTGAAGGCTATGTTAAACTGTCGTCTCTGCAAATGAGAGCGTATGTAGACAGTGAACCATCGCTAGCAAAGTCGGCTGTACAACTGGGGCGAGTGCTAGGGAGTCTCTCTAGACTAGACCTGCCGTGTGGCGGCGCTCGGTCTGCAATTCACTGATAGTGGCGACACGCGCGTCCCATGTATACTAACGGACCGCGGCCGATTTAAAGGCGGTGACACCACATAAAACTTCCATGAATAAATAAGCTTCAAACTAATAACTACTTTACGAAGTAGTTAATGTGTTAAATATTTGACATTAAGCATATAAAACCTTCATGATCCAAGACGCAAAGATACTGTATTTTACGTTAAGTATATAAAACCTTTATAATAGAAGACGCCTAAATTATCTTGGTTTTATTATTTTGCCATTATTCGGCCACAAGCTAATTAAAAAGTACGTGGGGCTGGACGTGAAAAAAGTTTAGAAAAGATTTGAAATGATGTTTAAAGTTGGTTCGAAGTCACTAAGTTATCTCTTTATCAAACACAGAATGAGTATAGTCTGGCTAATTTGTGCATCGTTTTAAGAAAAGCTAGTTTTTCTCACGCAGCGCGATGTTTATGTTGTCATAGCTTCTGAACTACTTGTTGTGCAATGATGTAATTTTGCAGATACGAGTGAATTCAGCGTACGTATGTGAATATTTTATGCCAAATGCGGTGAGATTGGAGTTAGTTGCAAAGAAGTAATAAATTAAAATCTCGTGCCTCATGCTGAAATTTTATTACAGAGTGGGGAACAGATAAAGGTGGGGTGGGGAAGGGCGGCGAGAGGAATAATCAATGAATATAGCGTGGGTAATTTACGCACTATGAGTTACGCCGCACAATTTCCAACTTTAATACCTGACTTATCGTGTTAAACGCTTAACGGAAGATTATATCTCTTAATGATTAGATGACAACAGCATTTTAAATTGTTACATTGGTCAATAATTGCACAGGTACTGAAAATGAAGTTTTTGCTGCTAATGGAAGTCAATAGATAGGCACCCTGCAACTGGAGCTCGGTGACCAGGTGACCGTTTCAGCCGTTTAGTGATATATTGGGTCAATCTGCAACGACTTTGATGAGTTATGGTGGTCGGACTGGTGTATGAACGCACGGCTTTCAAATTGCATGGCATGTCATATGCATACCAAATCATCAGTTTCCACGCACGGCTTTCAAATTGCATGGCATGTCATATGCATACCAAATCATCAGTTTCCAATTATTTCTCTCCGATGTTAGTCTTCCTGATCTGCGTACAGCTACTGTAACGAGCTACATGGCACGTGAACGCTACGATCGGTGCCAACTATCGAATCTGAAATTTATCGCAGCGCTGTACGCTTGCTAGTGTTGCGCGTATGCATTTACAGCTGTTAGTCGGCCAGCAATGTTATTTCAACGCGTTTCGTCCGGGCCATTACATTAAACGCCGCCGTCTTTTCCAGCCGTAGCTGGTTATGCATGGTTAGCTTCCAAAGTATCGGCTGAAAGAGACGTATTTGAAAATGTTAACGCGGTTTGCTTTTCCACGGAAAACCTCAAAAAAACCTTGCGTATGCGGAAACATAGCATTTATTCAATGAAGCTGGTGCCGTTTAACTTTGATTTCCATGTTTTTACGAAAAATAACATCCTGCAACTTCTACTCGTAATGTCGAAAGCGACGATTAATTGTACATCTTTCGAAAGCCGTATGTGCCGGTCCAAACTTGGAGGTAACAAGTCGTTTCGGGCTCCTTCCAGGTATAATGGATTTCTCAAATCACGGACAAGCATACATTTTCAGCATCACTTTATGCGATTAGTCCTTTACTAGTCGGTAGTTATGAGTATTATATTATTTGTGATAATAAAAATTTGTAGACTATCAAATAACATTGTAAATTTAATAAACGTTCATCCGATTACACATATTTTTCCCATTATATCAATTGTAATGTAAATAGTAAAGAAAATGGACTCTGTTGAAAATTAAAAAAAAGCTGACGAACGGGACTCGATCCAGCGATCCCGCGATTACGGAGCTTGAACGCTAACCAATCGGCTGCCGCCGCTTCATGCTAAAAATGGCCACGCATAGGTATATATTTGACGACCGAAATTATCTTGCGATTTTCTCAATAACGCTTGAGAAGTACGCCCTACTACTTACAAATTTTGTTGTCCTATTGGAGTACTACGAATGTATGAAGCTTGAAGTAAATCCGCGTTCCAAACGTCGTGGCCTCCCCTTGTGAGCAAACTTAGAAGTCGTTTTAAAATAATTACGAAGTACCTTCGGAGACGTACAGCTTACCGAATGAATAGCGCTCTTTGATCTACGAAATAGGCGACCAGTTTTACCTAGTGCTGGAGGGACACCTGAAGTTGTGTTTAGGTCGAGTGGATTTGTAATGGATTGGGAATGAAATAGGTGCAGTGCAAATTTAGGTGTGTTGAAACACTTGGTATTTTTTGGGTCGTGGGGGGGGGGGAAGGGGGGGGATCATAAGCATTCTTCGGAGTACCACCTACACGAAAGGTCTTCGCCTATTTGTTCGATATATTCTGGTCTCTGTCTTCACCTAGAGTATTCTCGCTCTGCGAATCCCTCTGCTATCATGGAAGTTAATTTCTTAACGCATGCCCCTTCTTTGAATCAGTAGTTTCCTCATGTTCCTTTCCTTGCCCATTTCGGAGAGCACCTCCTGCTTTCTTATCAGTCCACGAAATTTTTAATACCATTCTTTAGCACCACATCTCATCTGAAACGCCTCGATTCTCTTTGTCCTGATTTTTCCACATTTCCACGGACCATGATTCACTCCCGTGTAATGCTGCGCTCGCGGCGTACATAATCAGAAATATATTCTCAGTTTAAGGCTTACGTTCGATACTAGTACATTTGCAAGAATTAAATTCGCGTTTGCAAATATGATGAAACTCCAGCTCCTCAATGTACTGACGACAATGAAAACTTGTCGCAGACCGGAATTCGCACCCGACGCGGATTTCCCCCGTGACGCGAGCGCTCACCTTTACTGCTTCGGCTACCCGAGCGCACTGCTCAGACAGACCCAGACGTCTGTGTGTCACCGTGTTGTCTACATCTCATACCGCGCACAATACTGCGAATCCCATACAAGGAAAAACGATGGTTAAAGTCGTGGCCTCGTTTCTAGGCATGAATTGAGTGTCGGTGTCGGTTCGATGTACTCTGCAACATCCTTCAGACATGCTCCAAAGTCTGAAGGACATTACAGAGTACATCGAACGAACAAAGGCACTATAATATATTAGTAGCAGATATCATTTATCAACGAAGAGCATTATATGCTTAAAAAATAAACATTCTTAATATACAGGGTGTTTCAATAATGACCGGTATATTTGAAACGACAATAAAAACTAAACGAGCAGCGATAGAAATACACCGTTTGTTGCAATATGCTTGGGACAACAGTACATTTTCAGGCAGACAAACTTTCGAAATTACAGAAGTTACAATTTTCAACAACAGATGGCGCTGCGGTCTGGGAAACTCTATAGTACGATATTTTCCACATATCCACCACGCGTAGCAATAATATGGCGTAGTCTCTGAATGAAATTACCCGAAACCTTTGACAACGTGTCTGGCGAAATGGCTTCACATGCAGATGAGATGTACTGCTTCAGCTGTTCAATTGTTTCTGGATTCTGGCGGTACACCTGGTCTTTCAAGTGTCCCCACAGAAAGAAGTCACAGGGGTTCATGTCTGGCGAATAGGGAGGCCAATCCACGCCGCCTCCTGTATGTTTCGGATAGCCCAAAGCAATCACACGATCATCGAAATATTCATTCAGGAAATTAAAGACGTCGACCGTGCGATGTGGCCGGGCACCATCTTGCATAAACCACGAGGTGTTCGCAGTGTCGTCTAAGGCAGTTTGTACCGCCACAAATTGACGAAGAATGTCCAGATAGCGTGATGCAGTAATCGTTTCGGATCTGAAAAATGGGCCAATTATTCCTTTGGAAGAAATGGCGGCCCAGACCAGTACTTTTTGAGGATGCAGGGACGATGGGACTGCAACATGGGGCTTTTCGGTTCCCCATATGCGCCAGTTCTGTTTATTGACGAAGCCGTCCAGGTAAAAATAAGCTTCGTCAGTAAACCAAATGCTGCCCACATGCATATCGCCGTCATCAATCCTGTGCACTATATCGTTAGCGAATGTGTCTCGTGCAGCAATGGTAGCGGCGCTGAGGGGTTGTCGCGTTTGAATTTTGTATGGATAGAGGTGTAAACTCTGGCGCATGAGACGATACGTGGACGTTGGCGTCATTTGGACCGCAGCTGCAACACGGCGAACGGAAACCCGAGGCCGCTGTTGGATCACCTGCTGCACTAGCTGCGCGTTGCCCTCTGTGGTTGCCGTACGCGGTCGCCCTACCTTTCCAGCACGTTCATCCGTCACGTTCCCAGTCCGTTGAAATTTTTCAAACAGATTCTTTATTGTATCGCTTTTCGGTCCTTTGGTTACATTAAACCTCTGTTGAAAACTTCGTCTTGTTGCAACAACACTGTGTTCTAGGCGGTGGAATTCCAACACCAGAAAAATCCTCTGTTCTAAGGAATAAACCATGTTGTCTACAGCACACTTGCACGTTGTGAACAGCACACGCTTACAGCAGAAAGACGACGTACAGAATGGCGCACCCACAGACTGCGTTGTCTTCTATATCTTTCACATCACTTGCAGCGCCATCTGTTGTTGAAAATTGTAACTACTGTAATTTCGAAAGTTTGTCCGCCTGAAAATGTAGTGTTGTCCCAAGCATATTGCAGCAAACGGTGTATTTCTATCGCTGCTCATTTAGTTTTTATTGCCGTTTCAAATATACCGGTCATTTTTGAAACACCCTGTAAAAGGAAGTCACTCTTAGTGGTAATGATAGCCTCCACCACGCACCGGTACCTTGCGGAGTATGTAGATGAAGATATTATGGACAGTCAAAGAAAACGAGGCAGGTGCAAAAAACTGTAAGTAAACTGTGTGTTATTTCAAAAGTAATCGCCATAACCGTTAACACACTTCTCCACTGTGAAACAAGGTGATCAGTGCCTTCATGACAAAATGTTACGGTTGCCTGCGGATTATAGCCAGGCGTGCATGTCTTCGTCCGAAGCAAATGAACGGCCACGAACGTCTCTCTTCAGGGCACCAAAAAATATGGAGATGGCAAGGGGAGAGAACGGGACTGTATGGAGGATGTGTGAGGACTTCCCAGCGAAATTTCTGTAGCATAGTTGAAACAACAGTCTTCATATATAGCTACATCTACATGGATACTATGCAAATCAAACTTAAGTGCCTGGCAGAGGATTCATGGAACCAACCACCTTCACAATAATTCTCTTATTACTCCAGTCTCGAACAGCGCGCGGAAAAATCGAACACCTATATCTTTCCGTGCAAACTCTGATTTCCCCTTATTTTGCTATGATGGTCGGATCCCGCCGCGACGGAAAACGCCTTTGTTTTAATGGCGTCCACCGCAAATCCTGCATCCTGTCAGTTGCACTCTCTCCATTACTTCGCGATAATACAAAAGAAGTGCTGCTCTTCTTTGAATTTTCTCGATGTACTCCGTTAATCCCATTTGGTAAGGATCCCAGACCGCGCAGCAGTACTCCAGAAGAGGACGGACAAACGTAGTGTAGGCAGGCTCTTTAGTAGATCTGTTACATTTTTTAAGTCTTCTTCCAGTAAAAAGCAGTCTTTGATTTGCCTTCCCCACAACATTTTCTACGTGTTCTTTCCAATTTAAGTTGTTCGTAATTGTAATTCCTACTTATTTAGTCGAATTTACGGCATTTAGATTTGACTGATGATCGTGTAACCGAAGTTTAACGGATTCCTTTTTGCACTCATGTGGATGACTTTACACTTTTCATTCTGTAGTGTTAATTGCCAATTTTTGCACCTTTCAGATATATTTTCTAAATTGTTTTGCAATTTATTTTGATTTTCTGGTGACTCTACTAGACGATAAACGACAGCATCATCTCCAAACAACTTAAGACGGATGCTCAGATTGTCTCCTAAACTGTTAACATAGATAAGGAACAGCAGAGCGCCTATGACACTACCTTGGGAACACCAGAGATCACTTCTATTTTACTCGATGGCTTTCCCTCTATTACTACGAACTGTGGCCTCTCTGATAGGAAGTCACACCAGCTCCTGCAAAGTCATGATGACCTTTTTCTTTCACTGCAAAGGCCTGCCGCTCGTTGGCGTTTTGGAACACGGCGCCACAGTCAACACACGGAGGTACGTAGACCAGTGCAAAAACTGAAGCGAGCTATCAAGTCCTAGATCTTGCCGAGGATATTTCGATTACGCTGTAGAAGTTTTGTTCTGAAGGCCTTAACATCCTCCGTACAGTCCCGATCTCTCCCCATGCGACTTTCATATTTTTGGAGCCCAGAAGAAAGGCATCTCTCGCCGTCGGTTTGGTGCAGGACGAAGAGGTGCGTGCCTGGCTACGATCATGGTACCGCAGGCAACCGCAAACGTTTTTTCCACGACGGCAGTGAACGTCTAATGTCACAGTGGACAAATGTATTAATAAATATGGCGATGAATTTTGGAATAATAAACGGTTTACTTACTTTTTAATTTTCCGTACCTCATTCGGTAAGAAAGGAACACTTACAGAATCGGTTTGTTGTCAGTCTATGTGTGTGTCTGTCCGTCCGATTATTTAGCACATTTTTTTCAGGGCTGTGTGGACATATGTACGAGGTGCATTCAAGTTCTAAGGCCTCCAATTTTTTTTCTAATTAACTACTCACCCGAAATCGATGAAACTGGCGTTACTTCTCGACGCAATCGCCCTGAAGACGTACACATTTTTCACAACGCTGGCGCCATGATTCCATGGCAGCGGCGAAGGCTTCTTTAGGTATGTGTTTTGACCATTGGAAAATCGCTGAGGCAATAGCAGCACGGCTGGTGAATGTGCGGCCACGGAGAGTGTCTTTCATTGTTGGAAAAAGCCAAAAATCATTAGGAGCCAGGTCAGGTGAGTAGGGAGCATGAGGGATCACTTCACTTCAAAGTTGTTATCACGAAGAAACTGTTGCGTAACGTTAGCTCGATGTGCGGGTGCGTTGTCTTGGTGATACAGCACACGCGCAGCCCTTCCCGGACGTTTTTGTTGCAGTGCAGGAAGGAATTTGTTCTTCAAAACATTTTCGTAGGACGCACCTGTTACCGTAGTGCCCTTTGGAACGCAATGGGTGAGGATTACGCCCTCGCTGTCCCAGAACATGGACACCATCATTTTTTCAGCACTGGCGGTTACCCGAAATTTTTTTGGTGGCGGTGAATCTGTGTGCTTCCATTGAGCTGACTGGCGCTTTGTTTCTGGATTGAAAAATGGCATCCACGTCTCATCCATTGTCACACCGACGAAAAGAAAGTCCCATTCGTGCTGTCGTTGCGCGTCAACATTGCTTGGCAACATGCCACACGGGCAGCTGTGTGGTCGTCCGTCAGCATTCGTGGCACCCACCTGGATGACACATTTCGCATTTTCAGGTCGTCATGCAGGATTGTGTGCACAGAACCCACAGAAATGCCAACTCTGGAGGCGATGTGTTCAACAGTCATTCGGCGATCCCCCAAAACAATTCTCTCCACTTTCTCGCTCATGTCGTCAGACCGGCTTGTGCGAGCCCGAGGTTGTTTCGGTTTGTTGTCACACGATGTTCTGCCTTCATTAAACTGTCGCACCCACGAACGCACTTTCGACACATCCATAACTCCATCACCACATGTCTCCTTCAACTGTTGATGAATTTCAATTGGTTTCACACCACGCAAATTCAGAAAACGAATGATTGGACGCTGTTCAAGTAAGGAAAACGTCGCCACTTTAAGTATCTAAAACAGTTCTCATTCTCGCCGCTGGCGGTAAAATTCCATCTGCCGTACGGTGCTGCCATCTCTGGGACGTTTCGACAATGAACGTGGCTTCATTTTAAAACAATGCGCATGTTTCTATCTCTTTCCAGTCCGGAGAAAAAAAATCGTATGCCTTAGAACTTGAATGCACCTTGTAGTTGAAATATACATCATACACTAACGTCTATGGACTCTTGGCTGTGTAAAAAATTTAAGTTTCTGAGTCACTGCAGGCAAAAGATACGGCCATTTACGTCACATGTTTCGACACTCGCAATCGCACTCATCAACACCTATTGATCTAGAATCATGAAATTTGGCAAGAAGCAAGGTTTCACGGTACAAGTAAGGGAAAGAAATCCGAGTATTTTTAATTTATATTTATATCAAAAGAAGAAATTTTTTTGTCATTTGTTATCCGATTCTTTGTCTGTCCGTCTGTTACGACCTCTTTTGCTCAGGAACAGGTTGACGTATCAAGTTCAAATTTGTGACAGCACACTGTTTCTCACGTGGCGACGTAGTTGCGTTACACACCGACATGTTACACGCTACAATTCGGAGCCCTCTATCGATAGAAAGCTGCAAATATGTAGACATGGAGAATAAAGATGTAGAATGTTAATAACGTTTGTTTTATTTAAAAAGCTGGCTGAGTTTTCACATAAAGAATTCCGAGGCATTACTTTTCGTCACTCTCTCGTCTACAGGCTTTAGCGGGATGGTTGTGTGCCTTCAAGAGCCTACCAGTTAAAGTTGGTCTACACTTCAGACAGATACCTTCATGAAAGACTTGCTAACACTTAAATTGATATTAGGTACTAAGTAATTTACATTTTTTCGGAAATTTTGTTCGCGCTATTACAAGTCTGCATTTTATATCCTCTCTATGTCGGCTATCATCTGTTATTTTGCTACCAAAATAGCAGACCTAGCCTACTACTTTTAGCGTCTCATTTCCTAGTGTAATTCTGTCAACATCACCTTCCACTACCCTTGTTTCACTCTCGGCGATATTCATCTTATAATCTCTTTTCGAGACACTATCCATTTCGTTCAACTGCCCTTCCAAGTCCTGTGACGTCTCTGTGAGAATTACAGCGTCATGAGCATTATTATAGTAAAGCATTCTATAAAAAAATGTAAATGTCGTGTGACTAGGTCCTCTCGTCGGGTAGACCGTTTGCCGGGTGCAAGTCTTTCGATTTGACGCCACTTCGGCGACTTGCGCGTCAATGGGGATGAAATGATGATGAGTAGGACAACACAGCACCCAGTCCCTGAGCGGAGAAAATCTCCGACCCAGCCGGGAATCGAACCGGGGCCCTTAGGATTGACATTCTGTCGCGCTGACCACTCAGCTACCGGGGGCGGACAGCATTCTATATGATTTATTGTAATTAAATAGTGTATTACTATACTAATTGTTAATATTAAAATCGTCCTCATATGTGACGAAGGGATGTTTGGGGAAGTTAGACAGTAAAAATCTGTGTCCTAGCCCAAAGCAGAATCCTGGAACCACGCTTGTGTGTGTGTGTGTGTGTGTGTGTGTGTGTGTGTATGTGTTACGTCACCCTGGAAGTGGATACGCGAAGCGCGGCCTGGGCAGCCCTGGGCGGCTCTGTGCGACCGGTTCCCACGTGATCACGTTTCGGGGCCCTTCGCCCACTGACGGCGTCTGCAAAGGACGAAATTTCAGGTCCAGCCCAGCGCTCGTCAGGGCCTGGTCCGATCGTCTGGGAAAGTTTGTCTCATTTCTGTAAATTTCTGGCGCATATCAACCAGAGTCTGCTTATGTACCAGGACGACATTTCCACGCAATTGTTGTCGAAACAACAACAGAACTACATCAGTATATTTCAAGAAGCTGGTGTCCCACGGCGTAACACAGCTGCAGATTTTTTTTTGTAAAAAAAAAGAAGAAGAGACTTCTGGATCATCTTCGGTTCAACTTGTAGACAGTAATCAGTTGTCCAGTTGGCAATGTGAAGAGTACCCCCTCCCGTAACGATGCAAACTGACTGTTCCTGCAACGTGAACGAGAGCAGTATCTGGCACATTTTCACTATTGTTGATGTAATTTATATTACTATTTAACAGAAGGTGAGACTGTAAAAATGCTTTTATCACTGTGTTTCGTGATAAGTATATTGACACAGTCTATTACATTACTTTATGTATCAGTCTTTTATTTGCATAATCGAATCTGGATTTTATATTCTTCGTCGTCAGCGATTTTACATCGCCTTGTAAGCTGTTGTAAATGTTTGATGTATCTGACGTCTCGGCAGAATGGCTGAGAGCCATTCTGCCGAGTAAATAACATTGTTAAAGAAAAGGGAGAAAAGAACCTTTCAATACTTTGTAAAATAATAGCATTCCTATCCATAAGAGGCAATCTAATCTTCCGAAAAGAACCCGCAAATTTATTATCATTTTATAAGAAAAAGTTTCACTAGATTTCTCAGAATTTTTTTTGTAATAAATAATATTTTTCGTTCGTTTAATGTTTTGCTTACACTAACTAGCAATACTCCCGTACCCAAGCATTCCACTAGTAATGTAAGAATATAGAACGTGTTTGTGTCTTTTCCTTACAGCGGACGACTCCAGAAGATATTTGTTCCTGAATGTTTTTCAAGCAGTTCTTGTTGGTACAATAGGAGCGTCTGTCTGACTTCTGTAGTAGTGTGAGGCGGAAATTGTTTCTTGCAGCAGCCAAAGGGTACTTGTTGGATCGATCCATTGCACAACTTGACAAAATAAAACCCACACACTCACAATCTTATTACGTGAGTCGTTTCGTAAACATGCGCACCAGTTATCGGTATACTGACCGTTAAATCTGTCATGCTTTTCATGCGTCTCTTCCAGTGTCGCTATTCAGGATGCCTGATGATGACCTCTGGACCGATTGTGTTTGTATAATACAGGAAAGACTCGACAGTGAATGAGGTCAGATCTGCTCCACTTACTCTTCGGTGGTGCTCAGCTCCTACAATCACCTATTTGCACTGGTGTCTCGTCCGTCGCTGAATCTTCTTATTCTTCTGCACTTCAAGCCACTTGTGCCTGTTCCATCTTCACTTTTCACTGCCATCTCATTCTGGGTCTTCCTACATCCCTTCTTTCTCTAAGCTGGTACAGCATGGCCAGACGTGTGATTCTCTCTTCAGCCATTCTCTAGGAGGTGGTATTTCGACAATGGTTTATTTTCTTGAATCATTCCCTTAATATTATAAATATCTAGTTCATTCCTAATACCTCCATTTCTTATATGGTCCTTCTTGGTAACACCTCCCACTTTGCTGAGGAATCTCATTCCTGATGCTCCCAGTTCGCTTGCATCTCATTTTTACGGATCCATGACTCACTTTCTATACAGCAATACATCTGTAGCCATGGTTTTATAAAACTTTAATTTTGTTTCCTTCCGTGTTTTGTTCCGGAATGTTTTGTTTATTATTCGCATATTGATTGGTATGGGGCACAATTTTACTTTTTGTTGTTGACATTCGAAGGTTATCTTTTCTGTTCCCTAATTGACATAATTTACGGACTGCTTTTTGTAGCTAATCCAAAATGGTAACTTCATCTGTGTGCCTAAGGATATTAACATATTTGTTTCTATAAATCTGTGTACCCAGACCTAGGCCGGCCGGTCTAGCCGAGCGGTTCTAAGCGCTTCAGTCCGGAACCACATGGCTGATACGGTCGCAGGCTCGAATCCTGCCTCGGGCATAGATGTGTGTGATGTCCTTAGGTTAGTTAGGCTTAAGTAGTTCTATGGCTAGGGGACTGATGACCTCAGGTGTTAAGTCCCGTAGTGCTTAGAGCCATTTGAATCATTTTTGAACGCAGACTTATTTTCTGTCTCCAGTACTTTACCAAAACATTTATATGTGCATTAAATAGGGTGGGGACTAGTTAAAGCCTTGTTTGAGTCCCCTTATTGATGGTGATTGTGCAGTTTTGTTGTTACCAACTTACATTATTATTATTATTTTTGTGTCCATGTATAAGCTTTATACAGCTTCAATAAAAGTCTAAGACATACCGCTTTCACCATATTAGATAATACACTAAATGAAGATCATAAAATGGATCTTTTAGAATAACTCGAGAGATATTCACATTACCAAAAAAAAAAAAATGAATATGAAAGTTAAAAGAAAAACTTGAAAGCTAATCAATGTATACGTTCAGATGCTTCAACGATGTACTTGAATAAAAACAATGACACATAGAAATAAGTACAATTGCAAATATATGTAAGCAAATAATGACCCACACTATTAAGATTAATGCCGTCTGTGAGAAAGTACGCCTCGTGTGATTAGCCGAGTGGTCTAGGGCGCTGCAGTCATGGACTGTGCGGCTGGTCCCGGCGAAGGTTCGAGTCCTCCCTCGGGCATGGGTGTGTGTGTGTTTGTCCTTTGGATAATTTGTGTTAGGTAGTGCGTAAGCTTAGGTACTGATGACCTTAGCAGTTAAGTCCCATAAGGTTTCACACATATTTGCACATTTTTTGAGAAAGTATATGATACTCTGTGGACAACTGTAGCTGTGCTGACCTTTGCAACTGTTTAGGTATGTTTGCCATTTTCAGTGTGTGCTGTCTACAGAAAATTATGGGTGATGCTTAATACACATGAGCTTCTGCACCGGTGGATCACAGAATACTTAAAGATAATAGAACATTGCGTCCGGGTCTGCCGAGTACCTTTGAGGAGCTACTTGACTGAGAAGTATCGGCTCCGGTCGCGAAAACTGACAGTGGCCGGGGGAGCGGTGTGCTGGCCACATGCTCTCCCATATCCGTGTCCAGTGATTCCTCTCGGCTGAAGATGACACGGCGGTCGGTCGGTACCGCTAGACCCCCTGCGGGTCCGGGGTAAGAATAGGCCCGAGGTATTCCTGCCTGTCGTACGAGGCGACTAAAAGGAGTTTCAACTGTTTCGGCCTTCCATGTGATGGTCCCCCTTGGGGTTTGACCTCCATTTTTCTAAATTTCTACAGAAGTACGAGCCTTTTGGGGAAGGACACCTTACATGGTGTACCACTGGTCCTAAGTGCACTCAGACCTTGGCACTCAGCATTGCACCGGCGTTGTAACCATACCCACTATTACTCAAATTGGGCCTAAACGCCTTTTGGGTTGTCCCAGTTACGCCCATTGTGCGTCTCCATCTGCACCAGCGATCATGATGGACTTTCCATGGCACCAGAAATCCAGCACGGTAGCCAGCCCGTTGTGGTGGGGTCGTCATGTACCCTCTAGGTTGTAGCCCCCTGACAACACAGGGATCGTACTGCCGATACCTGAGCTGCACCCTCCCCACGTCGGCCAAGGAGTAGATGCCCGTCTCCTTGGGGCATCAGGACTCCCGGCAATGGTCATCCTGCCAGGTGGCCCTTGCTGCGGCTGGGTGGCGCCCGTGGGGAGAGCCCCTGGTCGGAGTGGGTGGTATCGGGGCGGACGTTTCGCAGATGAAACGTCACCACGTATCGGGTCGCTCTGCGGCCGAGTCTTTTAAAAGAAAAAGTACCGTTTCTGGATCTGGTTCTCCTGCCCCTTCCCCCTTGGCCACTCCATGGGAGGAGGGACAGGCCCGCCGGCTTGGAGCGAAGTACTTCCCCCGCTATTTGGTCTGTTCTCGAACCGATGGGGGGACATTCGCCACCTCCAAGCCCATGTTCTTTGTTCAGCACATAGAGGACATCTTCGGGGAAATCGAGGCTCTCAGCAAGATGCGTTCAGGGTCCGTACTTATCAAGACCACGTCCGCCACACAGTCGGCGGCGCTCCAGGCGTGCGACCGCCTAGGGGACATCCCAGTCTCCATTGTCCCACATCTGGCACTCAATAGGACGCAGGGGGTTATTTTTCATCGTGACCTCCTGCTACAATCTGATGAGGAGCTCAGGGCCAACCTGGAGCGCCGAGGCGTGCATTTCGTCCGGCGAGTCCAGCGCGGCCCCAAAGACCGTCGCATCGACACTGGGGCCTTTATCCTCGCCTTCGAGGGGGACGTTCTCCCGGAGAAGGTAAAGGTAATGTGCTACCGGTGTGACGTCCGACCCTACGTTCCGCCTCCTATGCGCTGTTTTCGGTGTTTGCTCTTTGGGCACATGTCGTCACGGTGTGAGGCTGAGCCCCTCTGTGGCGATTGTGGCCGTCCTCTTCGTGAGGAACATACATGCACCCCACCACCTCGGTGCGTTAATTGTCCTGGCGTCCACTCGCCTAGATCCTCAGACTGCCCCGCATATCAGAAGGAGAAGAAGATACAAGAAATCAAAACTTTGGATCGGCTGTCTTATTCTGAGGCCAGGAAGAAGTACGCGCCTCCATCCCGTGCCATTGACCACTTCATTTGCCTCAGTTGTGTCCACTCCTTCCGCGGTATCCTCACCCCTCTCCTGTCCCCCCTCCGCCTCCTCCGCCCATCAGGGGGCTCTGCCTCCGCCTCCCAAATCCCTCCCTTCCAAATCCTCCTCCCCCGTGGCCCCCACCCCCTCTGCCCCAGGGGCCATCCTTCTTCCTCCTTCTCCCCACACGCCACCTGAGAAGCGATCCTCTTCTCAGGTGTCCATCGGGGACACGTTCCGGACCCCGGCTTCCGAGGTCCGGCGTTCCAAAACGGACCCCGCGCGTGAGGACCTTCTTCGGGTCCAGCCCACCATCCCTGTGCCTCCTCGGCCTTCCAAGAAGGCCTCCAAGAAGAAATCTCTATCCCCCTCTCCACCCCGGCGCGTTTCGACTGACGCTCCATCCGTGAGTCGCCGCTCCCGGCCGTCCTCAGTTTCGCCGGGACGCTCTGCTGCCAGGCGCTCAGCTGGCCTATCGTCGGCAAATGATGCTGCCCCTCCTACACAACCAGGGACAGCGGCCGCAGCTGGCGACCAGTCGATGGAACCGGATCCGCCTCCCGTCGGTTGTAGCGTTGTTCCCTCGCAACCTGGCCCTCCGCGGCCGTCGAGGTGACCAGCTCTTCCCCCGTCTCGTTCCCCCAACTTTTTGACTAGTGATGGCGTTGTTTCATTGGAACATAAGAGGTATTCGATCTCATCGGGAGGAATTACAACTGCTCCTCCGCCTGCACTGTCCGCTCGTCCTTGGACTCCAGGAAACAAAGTTGCGCCCAACTGACCGTATTGCCTTTACCCACTATACCTCGGAGCGGTATGACCTTACCCCTGTGGACGGTGTCCCAGCTCATGGTGGGGTCATGTTGCTCATTCGGGACGATGTCTATTACCATCCCATCCCATTGACCACCCCACTCCAAGCAATAGCTGTCCGCATTACTCTTTCTGCTTTTACTTTTTCAGTTTGTACCATCTACACTTCACCGTCGTCTGCCGTTAGTCGGGCTGACATGATGCACCTGATCGTTCAGCTTCCCCCGCCGTTTTTATTGTTTGGCGACTTCAATGCCCATCATCCCCTTTGGGGCTCTCCTGCATCCTCTCCAAGAGGCTCACTCTTGGCGGATGTCTTAAACCATCTCAATCTTGTCTGCCTCAATACCGGCACCCCGACTTTCCTCTCGGACTCCACTCATACCTACTCCCACTTGGACCTCTCGATATGTTCTACCACTCTTGCCCGTCGGTTAGAGTGGTATGTCCTTTCTGACACCTATTCGAGCGACCACTTCCCCTGTGTTGTTCGTCTCTTGCACCACACCCCATCCCCACGTCCTTCGAGCTGGAACATACTGAAAGCTGACTGGGGACTTTACTCATCCCTGGCGACCCTTCCGGACCACGATTTTCCCAGTTGTGACAGTCAGGTCGAATACCTCACGGCTGTTATCATCCATGCTGCCGAACGTTCCATTCCTCGTACTACTTCTTCACGTCGCGTTTCCGTCCCCTGGTGGAACGAGGCTTGTAGGGACGCTATCCGTGCTCGACGACGTGCTTTACGCACCTTTCGCCGCCATCCTACGTTGGCGAATTGTATTGAATACAAACGACTCCGAGCGCAATGCCGTAGAGTCATCAAAGACAGCAAAAAAGCTTGTTGGGCCTCTTTCACCGGCTCCTTTAACAGTTTTACTCCATCTTCCGTCGTTTGGGGTAGCCTGCGCCGGCTGTCGGGTATTAAGGCCCACTCCTCGGTACCTGGCCTGACCTCAGGTAATGCGGTCCTTGTTGATCCGGTGGCTGTCGCCAACGCCTTTGGCCGCTTTTTCGAGGAGGTTTCAAGCTCCGCCCATTACCATCCTGCCTTCCTTCCCAGGAAAGAGGCAGAAGAGGCTCGGCGACCTTCCTTCCACTCGCTGAATCTGGAAACCTATAATGCCCCCTTTACTATGCGGGAACTCGAACGTGCGCTTGCACTGTCCCGGTCCTCTGCTCCGGGGCCGGATGCCATTCACGTTCAGATGCTGGCACACCTTTCTCCGGCGGGCAAAAGCTTCCTTCTCCGTACCTACAATCGCGTCTGGACCGAAGGTCAAGTCCCCATGCGTTGGCGTGACGCCGTTGTTGTTCCTATACCCAAACCCGGGAAGGATAGACACCTTCCTTCTAGTTACCGCCCCATTTCTCTTACAAGCTGTGTCTGTAAGGTGATGGAGCGCATGGTTAATGCTCGGTTAGTCTGGATTCTTGAATCTCGACGGCTACTTACTAATGTTCAATGCGGCTTTCGTCGCCGCCGCTCCGCTATTGACCACCTCGTGACCTTGTCGACATTCATCATGAACAACTTTTTGCGAAGGCGCCAAACGGTAGCCGTGTTCTTCGATTTGGAGAAGGCTTATGATACCTGTTGGAGAGGAGGTATCCTCCGCACTATGCACAGGTGGGGCCTACGCGGTCGCCTGCCCCTTTTTATTGATTCCTTTTTAACGGATCGAAAGTTTAGGGTACGTGTGGGCTCCGTATTGTCCGACGTCTTCCTCCAGGAGAACGGAGTGCCTCAGGGCTCCGTCTTGAGCGTAGCCCTTTTTGCCATCGCGATCAATCCCATTATGGATTGCATTCCACCTAATGTCTCAGGCTCTCTCTTTGTCGATGACTTCGCGATCTACTGCAGTGCCCAGAGAACATGCCTCCTGGAGCGCTGCCTTCAGCGTTGTCTAGACAGCCTCTACTCATGGAGCGTGGCAAATGGCTTCCGGTTCTCTGAAGAAAAGACGGTTTGTATCAACTTTTGGCGATATAAAGCGTTCCTTCCGCCATCCTTACATCTCGGTCCCGTTGTTCTCCCATTCGTGGACACAACTAAGTTTCTAGGGCTCACGTTGGACAGGAAACTGTGTTGGTCTCCACATGTCTCTTATTTGGCGGCCCGTTGTACACGTTCCCTTAATGTCCTCAGAGTTCTTAGCGGTTCATCTTGGGGAGCGGATCGCACTGTCCTGCTTCGCTTGTATCGGTCCATAGTCCGATCGAAGCTGGATTATGGGAGCTTCGTCTACTCGTCCGCTCGGCCGTCCCTCTTACGCCGGCTCAACTCCATCCACCATCGGGGGTTACGTCTTGCGACCGGAGCCTTCTACACTAGTCCTGTCGAGAGTCTTTATGCTGAAGCTGCCGAGTTACCGTTGACCTACCGGCGCGACGTACTGCTGTGTCGGTATGCCTGCCGGCTGTCGTCTATGCCCGACCACCCCTCTTACAAGTCCTTCTTCGCCGATTCTCTCGACCGTCAGTACGGGTTGTATGTGTCTGCCCTGCTGCCCCCCGGAGTCCGCTTCCGTCGCCTGCTTCGACAATTGGATTTTGCCCTCCCTACCACCTTCAGAGAGGGTGAGAGCCCGACACCACCTTGGCTCCAGGCTCCGGTTCATATTTATCTCGACCTCAGCTCACTCCCGAAGGATGGTACTCCGGCTGCAATGTATTGCTCACGGTTTGCCGAACTTCGTGCTCGACTTGCCGGTCACACCTTTATTTACACCGATGGCTCCAAAACTGACGATGGTGTCGGCTGTGCCTTTGTCGTCGGGGCCGCCACATTTAAATACAGGCTCCTCGACCAATGTTCCAGCTTTACGGCCGAGCTTTTTGCTCTCCATCAGGCCGTTCAGTATGCCCGCCGCCACCACCATTCATCATATGTACTCTGCTCTGACTCACTCAGTGCTCTTCAGAGCCTTGGAGCTCCCTATCCGGTCCATCCCTTGATACAACGGATACAGCAGTCCCTCCATTCTTTGGCTGATAACGGTGGTTCTGTCAGCTTTCTGTGGGTTCCCGGACATGTGGGAGTGCCTGGGAATGAGGCTGCGGATGCTGCAGCCAAGGCTGCAGTCCTCCTGCCTCGGCCAGCCTCCCATTGTGTCCCGTCATCCGACGTTCGTGGGGATGTCTGTAAGAGGCTTGTGTCGTTGTGGTGGGATGCTTGGTCATCCCTCCAAGGAAACAAGCTCCGGGCAGTAAAACCGCTACCAACTGCTTGGACAACATCCTCCCGACCATCTCGGCGCGAGGAGGTCCTTCTGACCAGGTTGCGGATTGGGCATTGCCGGTTTAGCCACCGCTACCTGCTCTCCGGTGACCCAGCCCCGCAGTGCCCTTGTGGTCAGGCATTAACAGTGTGCCATGTTTTATTGTCGTGTCCCCGTTTTAGTCAATTTCGTGTTGTCCTGTCCCTGCCATCTACTTTACCGGATGTTTTAGCTGATGACGCTCGAGCAGCTGCTCGTATTCTGCGTTTTATAACTTTAACTGGCTTGTCCAAGGACATTTAATCTTTTTACTTATTTTGTCTGCATCTTTGTCGGGTCCTTCTGGTGTCCCCTCCATCCCCTTGAGTTTTACCAGATTCCATGTGCTCAAACAACAGTGACTGGGCGCTAATGACCTCAGCAGTTGAGCGCCCTTAAACCCAACAAAAAAAAAAAAAAAAAAAAAAAGGTACCGCTAGGCCTTCAGAGGCTTCTTCGGACGGAGTTTAGTTTGAACAGTACAATTCAGCGTCTCACACTTCGGAAACATCACAAATAAATGGCACAGCACACTAGAAAATGCGCTTAAAAATTCGAACCATTTCCCATGTGCAAAATGTAATTACAGGATAATCGTGACTGGGAGTAGAAACGTGGCAGGCTTTCAAATACAATTTCTAATGGATCAAATCAAACCAAAGTTATGGAATATCTCCACAGAAACAAGTCCAATGGGTTCTAGTAGGGGGTACCAGGAAGGCCATGCTCTTGGCGAACCAAGACCGAAACACTTGTCAAAACGGTATTTGCCAATATTCAAGTTTCCGAAATGATGTTAAAATCGAAAGCAAGTGTCACTTTGTAATTTAGGCCTCACCTGCGGTGTTACGAAATGATAAAACTGAAGGCAAGTGTCACTTTGTAATTTAGGCCTCACTTGCGGTGTTTCGAAATAAATATAGCCTTAGACACTAACGGTGTTGTAATCTTGCTGTGGCTGCATACGTCATATTCCGCGCCTACGTTTACTAGGATTATTTGCCGCACCCACATTAGTTCGCCAACCAGATGAAGTGGCGCAACTTCTTTTTAACTTTTGTGGATACTATCTGAACAAGGAGGCAAAGAATGTCCTCTGTCGCCTGGCGTTATATAATCATTAGGTAGGACTGAGATTTATAAAATTAGAGAAATAGAAATACATGCAGGGTTGTTCAAACGATAATTCTGCTCACGTTTCACAGATGGTGTAGGAACAAATAAGATGTAGAAATACGAGGGTCACTCCAAAATAAATGCACACTATTTTTGTAAAAATACAGTTTTCATTCTGCATGCGTGAAAATTTTACAGTGTGTAGATACATCCTTCCCGCTTGTTTTCAAAGTTAGTTCAACCTGTTCCCGTGAGTGGCGTCGTCACAGCAGGTCTTCAAGATGGCTGCTAAACTTGACGTTCGTCAGAAGCAACGGGCTGTCATAGAATTCCTGTGCTGTGAAAACGAGACAGTGAGAAACATCCACAAGAGGTTGAAAAAGGTGTATGGAGATGCTGCTGTCGATGGCAGTACAGTTAGTCGGGGGGCGAGCAGGTTACGTGACGAAAGCGGGCACGGCAGTATTGAGGATTGTCCTCGCAGCGGCAGGCCTCGTGCTGCACACACTCCAGACAGTGTGCAGAGAGTTAACGAATTGGTGACTGCTGACAGACGCATCACAGTGAACGACTTGTCATGTTCGACCACATCGGCAAAACCAGGATGTTTTGCTGTTGCACGACAATGCATGGCCACATGTCAGCCAAAAAACCATGGAAGCGATCACAAAACTCAGATGGACAACACTTAAAAATCCGCCTTATAGTCCTGACCTGGCTCCGTGTGACTATTATCTCTTCGGAAAACTTAAAGACTCTCTTCGTGGAACGAGGTTTGAAGATGATGACTCCCTTGTGCACGCGGCCAAACAGTGGCTCGAACAGGCTGATCCAGAATATTACCGTGCGGGTGTACAGGCGTTGTTTCCAAGATGGCGTAAGGCAGTTGAGAGGGATGGAAATTATGTGGAGAAATGAAAATATTGTTCCTAAAGGATGTATGTACACCCTGTAAAACTTTCAAACATGTTGAATAAAATATGGAATTAAAAAAAAATAGTGTGCGTTTCTTTTGGAGTGACCGGGGTAGTTGACTTTCTTCGTGGTACACAACCTTATATTCTGTTTTTGCCATCACCATTCTAAGTAACGTGCGAGTTGTTTCAGAGCTTCACTTTCCATCTTTAACATAAACCTGCCAGTCGGACTATTAATATCTTTCTTAGGAATTAATGTTCTTGAAGCAGCTAAGCTACACAAAAGGTTTCATTTTCCTTTCGTGTTCTACAGCCCAAGATATCTGTTAAATCGCTCGAAAAGTTTATCTGAAACTGAAAGAATAATTTCTTATCGTTGTACTCGTAATCAGTTTGAGAACCTAAAATAAGCTAATCTGGTACTTGAGTGCCACCTCAGGGGGAGTTGCAGAGGCTGAGATATTTACTGTCGTATTTAGAAGACGTCGGAACCAAATATTCGTGCAGCGATTGCGATTTACGGTTTTCGTGTTGTCCCGTAATAACACTCATCGAACGCCGAGGACGGTTCCTCCAGAGAGGTGAAGGTCAAATCCTTTATCAGTAGAGTTCGCTGTCTGTCATCGGTGATCTTACGGGTCTCGACGATTCATAAAAACCGGAAGAAAGAAATGAATAAGTTTCTGTCACTAGTGTGTGTGTTTCGAGCTATAAAATCGTCAGTTTCGATTTAGCTAGTATTTTTCGTACGTTTCTTTACTTTAGCCCGCAAATTTCTCACTTGAACGAGTTTGTCTTGTTTTGTTGCTGTATATTTTGTTCTGGCGGGAGGGAATATAGATCCATGTTGGGCACGCCAGTAGGTGTTTCAATGGACGTACTTCATCCGCACCGACCTCAGGCATTTTAATCTCGCTTCGCAATTCCCGTGGAATATTAATGTATTTTTTTTTGGCCCGTCCGCGGGCTGGGCTGCAATATTAAATACTTCGGCGCAGACTCGGAATTTGTCGCTGCTTACCGCGGAGATGATTTCATTTCGTGCGGCGGAGATGCCCTGCCTGCCCGACGGTGGATGGTACGCTTCTCAGAGGCCGTGGCGCGAAGTTAACAGTCCGCAAAATTAGGGGCTGCAGGAGGGTAGCGATTACGGGGGCGCAGTCGGTCAGTGGATAGCGGCGTAGACCAGGGAGGGCGCAGCCTTGTCGTCAGGGGCTGCGGGAACCGCAGTCCACCCTGCTGCCAACTAGTTCCGGAAGGAAATCACCTTAGGCCCATTTCAAGGTGACATTTGTAATTAATGGTACAGGATTTCTGAAAAAGAATGTACCCTTCCCAGAAAACTGTTCTCGATTCCCGTGCGGTGATACTACGAGGTGCATTCAAGTTCTAAGGCCTCAGATTTTTTTTTCTAATTAACTACTCACACGAAATCGATGAAACTGGCGTTACTTCTCGACGTAATCGCCCTGCAAACGTACACATTTTTTAAACAACGCTGACGCCATGATTCCATGGCAACGGCGAAGGCTTCTTTAGGAGTCTGTTTTGACCACTGGAAAATCGCTGAGGCAATAGCAGCACGGCTGGTGAATGTGCGGCCACGGAGAGTGTCTTTAATTGTTGAAAAAGCCAAAAGTCACTAGGAGCCAGGTCAGGTGAGTAAGAAGCATGAGGAATCACTTCAAAGTTGTTATCACGAAGAAACTGTTGCGTAACGTTAGCTCGATGTGCGGGTGCGTTGTCTTGGTGAAACAGCACACGCGCAGCCCTTCCCGGACGTTTTTATTGCAGTGCAGGAGGGAATTTGTTCTTCAAAACATTTTCGTAGGATGCACCTGTTACCTTAGTGCCCTTTGGAACGCAATGGGTAAGGATTACGTCCTCGCTGTCCCAGAACATGGACACCATTTTTTCAGCACTGGCGGTTACCCGAAATTTTTTTGGTGGCGGTGAATCTGTGTGCTTCCATTGAGCTGACTGGCGCTTTGTTTCTGGATTGAAAAATGGCATCCACGTCTCATCCATTGTCACAACCGACGAAAAGAAAGTCCCATTCGTGCTGTCGTTGCGCGTCAACATTGCTTGGCAACATGCCACACGGGCAGCTGTGTGGTCGTCCGTCAGCATTCGTGGCACCCACCTGGATGACACATTTCGCATTTTCAGGTCGTCATGCAGGATTGTGTGCACAGAATCCACAGAAATGCCAACTCTGGAGGCGATCTGTTCAACAGTCATTCGACGATCCCCCAAAACAATTCTCTCCACTTTCTCGATCATGTCGTCAGACCGGCTTGTGCGAGCCCGAGGTTGTTTCGGTTTGTTGTCACACGATGTTCTGCCGTCATTAAACTGTTGCACCCACGAACGCACTTTCGACACATCCATAACTCCATCACAACATGTCTCCTTCAACTGTCAATGAATTTCAATTGGTTTCACACCACACAAATTCAGAAAACGAATGATTGGACGCTGTTCAAGTAAGTAAAACGTCACCAATTTAAGTATTTAAAACAGTTCTCATTCTCGCCGCTGGCGGTAAAATTCCATCTGCCGTACGGTGCTGCCATCTCTGGGACGTGTTGACAATGAACGCGGCCTCATTTTAAAACAATGCGCTTGTTTCTATCTCTTTCCATTCCGGAGAAAAAAAATCGGATGCCTTAGAACTTGAATGCACCTCGTACATTGAAGCGCCGAAGAAACTGGTACAGGCATCCGTATTCAAATACAAAGATATTCTAACAGGCAGAATACGGCGCTGTTGTCGACAACGTCTATACAGGGTGTTACAAAAAGGTACGGCCAAACTTTCAGGAAACATTCCTCACACACAAAGAAATAAAATATGTTATGTGGACATGTGTCCGGAAACGCTTACTTTCCATGTTAGAGCTCATTTTATTACGTCTCTTCAGATCACATTAATCATGGAATGGAAACACACAGCAACAGAACGTACCAGCGTGACTTCAAACACTTTGTTACAGGAAATGTTCAAAATGTCCTCCGTTAGCGAGGATACATGCATCCACCCTACGTCGCATGGAATCCCTGATGCGCTGATGCAGCCCTGGAGAATGGCGTATTGTATCACAGCCCTCCACAATACGAGCACGAAGAGTCCCTACATTTGATACCGGGGTTGCGTAGACAAGAGCTTTCAAATACCCCCATAAATGAAAGTCAGGAGGGTTGAGGTCAGGAGAGTGTGGAGGCCATAGAATTGGTCCGCCAGTACCAATCCATCGCTCACCGGATCTGTTGTTGAGAAGCGTACGAACACTTCGACTGAAATGTGCTGGAGCTCCATCGTGCATGAACCACATGTCGTGTCGTACTTGTAAAGGCACATGTTCTAGCAGCACAGAGTATCCCGTATGAAATAAAGATAACGTGCTCCATTGAGCGTAGGGGGACGAAACTAAAATGAGCTCTAACATGGAAATTAAGCGTTTCCGGACACATGTCCACGTAACATCTTTTCTTTATTTGTGTGTGAGGAATGTTTCCTGAAAGTTTGGCCGTACCTTTTTGTAACACCCTGTATAAGACAACAAGGGCCAGGCGCAGCGCAGATGTTAGATCGGTTACGGCTGCTACAATGGCAGGTTATCAAGATTTAAGTGAGTTTGAACGTGGTGTTACACTCGGCGCACGAGCGATGGGACACAGATAGCGATGAAGTGGGGATTTTCTCACACGACCATTTCCTGAGTGTACCGTGAATATCAGCAATCCAGTAAAACATCAATTCTCCGACATCGATGTGGCCGGAAAAAGATCCGGTAAGAACGGGACCAACGACAACTGAAGAGAATCGTTCAACGTGACAAAGTGCAACCCTTCCACAAATTTCTGCCAATTTCAATGCTGGGACATCAACAAGTGTCAGCGTGCAAACCATTCAACGAAACATCATCGATATGGGCTTTCGGAGCCGAAGGCTCGTTCGTGTACCTCACGAGAAAAAGCTTTACGCCACACTGGGCCCGTCAACACCGACATTGGACTGTTGATGACTGGAAACATGTTGCCTGGTCGAACGTGTCTCGTTTCAAACTGTATTGAGCGTGTATGGCCGTAGAGACAACCTCGTGAATCCATGGATCCTGCATGACTGCAAGGGACTGTTCAAGCTGGTGGGGGCTCTGTAATGTTTGGGACTTGCGCAGTTGGAGTGATGTGGGACACCTGAAACATCTAGATACGACTCTGACAGGTGACACGTACGTAAGCATCCTGTCTGGTCACCTGCATCCATTCATGTTGATTGAGCATTCCGACGGACGTGGGAAATTCCAGCAGGACAATGCGGCACCCCATACGTCCAGAATTGCTACATAGTGACTGCAGGAACACTCTTCTGAGTTTAAACACTTTCACTGGCCACCAAACCCCCTCAGACATGAACATGATTGAGCATATCTGGGATGCCTTGGAAGGCGCTGTTCAGAAGAGATCACCACCACCTCGTACACTCTTACAGATTTATTTACAGTCCTGCAGGATTCATGGTGTCAGTTCTCTCCAGCACTACTTTAGACATTAGTGGAGTCCATGCTACGTCCCGATGCGGCATTTCTGGGAACTCGCGGGGGCCGTACACAGTATTAGACAGATGTACTAGTTTCTTTGCCTCTTCAATGTAGAATCTCTATCTACGAAAAGCAGAACAATATATCATTATCTACCGTACTGCCGTACAATTGATCTAAATAAATTTGAAGAAGCTGTGCAGAATTTTTATTTTTTCGATGACTTATTGCGTCACATTTTACTATATCACACTGTCTTTTGAATTTTTCACATTACCAAAGCTGAAATTACATTGTTCGTCTAAACTACAAAAATACGTCCGATCACATCAGAGGCATGCTTACTACTCCTTCACTCTGCGGTAATAACAGTATTCCAAAGGGTTTATAATTTTTCTTGACAAACGAAATTGTATTAGCCTAGTTTACATTATTATTTTGTAAGTGAATCCAGAAATAAACATAACAAACAGTACTAGATTGCGCAAGTAAGCATAGAAATTTTAAGTGTGTCATATTTTGTAATTTCAAATGTTTCTAAAAAAAATTATATCTACATTCAGAGCAAGTACATACCGATTGTAACAACGAAAACAAAGTAATTCCTTTTCATAAATTTTGGCTTTAAATACAACATATTGTGTATATAATTATATGCAGCTTTTCAGAAAAGCAACTGAGATAATACTGACCGTCCAAAACTCGAAAAACATTTCTGATATCGACTAGTTCTGTTGAGGAAAAGTAATTAGAGAGGAGGATGTCCCTTTACACTGCAATGAAGACAGTACAAGTTTTTTGTTATCTTCAGAGAGTGCCTGCTCAAGTTGCAGTTTGTAAGCACTGAATTTCAAAGGCTTACGTAAACCATCCCTGACTGCACAACGGGGTAATGCTAACTCGACGCCTCGCTTCCGAACTGACTTCGTGGGGGGGGGGGGGGGGGGGGGGGGGCTACTGTGGACGGATTGCCGAACTCAATCCACTGTCTCCTGTGAATGCGAAGGACAGCCCTTTGCATCGACAACCTATCTACATGAGTCGTCTGTGCTAAGTCTTTATGAAGTTTATGTCAGATGAATCGACCCCAAACTGTCACCGAAAGGTGAGGTGAATTGTGATAATGGGCGTTGCTCTTTGCGTATTACACAGAGCAAAACTCCTCCTGTTATTGTGTGGACACATCTGATTGTGGTCTTGGGAATGACGAACATTTCAATCACAGCTTTGCACACCTAATAGCAACCTTTGTCACTGACACCTGTCTCCACACAGTTGGGGCCTAGAAAAAAATATATAGAGAGTGCAGCTTACACTCATTTTCGGACACGCCTTCGTGGTTTGAATACATAGCGTGGAGTAATGCCCCCAAATTTCTTATGTGTAAACTCTTAAATCATTTTCAATCAAATAAACCTTATCAACGATCTACATCTTTATTCTTCATATTTACATATTTATTTCTTAAGATAGTCATCGTGGTGACGAACGTTTTCTCCCGACATACCACTTTGTTGGTACTGTCACTGTAGAATGTTTGATAGTTTTTATGGTTTCCGCTCTTTTCATGATGTTTTCTCCCCATAATCGCCAGTATGTTAATCCAGTACCTGCAGTGTTGCGATGCCAGGTAGATGGAGGGACAGCATGTGAATTACAGTTCATCCACGATCCAATAGCTATCCACTGTACTATATTCCGCAAACGAGCACATACACATTCAATATGACTTTTGAAACTGTTTTTCATCACACATGTAAATACCAGATGCCTGATGTGACAGTTAACAGGCACCACAAAATTGCGGTGATTTGATTCGAAATGAATGTTTGATCACGAGAGTCATTCCGTACTGTATTTTAAGGTAAAAGAGGATGTAATAACGCTGTCAGTATGTAAAGCACATGGCATAACAAACCAGTACAGGCCACATTAGTAAAAGTACACTCTCAAATTACGAGATCACGCACTGTCTCAGTGTAAGGGATTTCACCACCGATAATACACTCCCTGAATCATGAAAGCACTTCTCGACCTGCGACCGATCCAGACTAATATCAGCAACAGAAACTGCATTAGAGGCATAGCGTGACCTAACCCTAGATCACCGTGTCTCTTCTAATACTACTGACGCTCGCCACGTAGACAACAACGTCCAAAAACGCGAATAGCAGTCCCCTGAATGCTTGCTACCATTCAGAAAGGTAACTGAAGTAAAATAGAAAACTAGCTATACGCTTACCAATACAAATTTCAATGCGAAGTTCATTTTTATAAGGTTAACTCCGAAACTAATGGCCGCCAAGTGGTCCCTTCCCATATATGCACACGTGAATATAATAATATCTGATTTTACTGCACTGTCTAATGACATTTTTTTCCCTTTGAGTCTGTGTTAAAAGTAGCTTTCCTCCCACCTGAAACGAGGTTTCTAGCGTTGCAAAATGCTGCTCAGGAAACTACCCCAGGAGAATGAACGTTGTGGGTAGCAAATAGAGAAAAAAAAAGAGCTGACATTTTTAAACTGCCGAATTATTTAAATTCGAGGAACAGATGTTAAATTATATTACTTTCGAAAGTTAGAATTGAACCCGCTGTTCCACGGCCCATATTACATCTGTATTATACCGCACCCGGTCGTAAGCTTTTGATATTACACGTAGAACTCATTTTTAATTAAATTTCGAGATGTTACTTCCGCACTAACAGCCGAATGTTGGAATAAGGCTTTGAAACAAGGGGATACGAATATATTGTCGCCAGGGGCTGCAGTAGGTTTGAAAAAAACTTGAGAAGCAGAACTGCAAGGTCTTAAAGCTTTTCCTTTGTACTGTTTCTAACGTAACTGTTCCGTTGTGATAACGATCCAGACGGATACAAGACCTATTCTTGGAGAAACGAAATACAGTTTACACCGTGATTAATGATTAATGGACTAAGAGGGACGAAAATTCCTAAAATTTGCTAAAACAAAAGAATATGTACTACTAAAATTTATAGAAAGAGGAAATATTAATCTAGCGGACGACAGTAATATACTTCTCCTCGTGTTCATCCTTTTATATCACATTTTACGCAATACGTATTGCAGACAAATAAAAATTTCAAGAAAAGAATCGGTGAGGAGCCGACGCAATAAAACATGTTTGCGCAGTGTGTTGACACAAAACCAGAAAGTAGGTCGGCCGGAGGTGGAAAGCAATGAAGTGCGCTTCGCAACAGGCGCTAAAGTGCGCAGCAGAAGTGGGACCAACGACTCGAGCGATGAACCCCTGAAACTCGTGTCCGTTAATGAGTATCTTGGAAGCATTTATATGAGAGCAGCTTTAAATTAATGTTCCTACGTCTAAAATAATACTTTCTTGTCCTGTGGCTTTCTTTAGTATCTGTTTATATTGTTTACTTTGCTGGAGAGCTTTCCGTCCACTATAATCCTAGACGCATTGAAACTTCACCTGTCTGAATGACTATGGATATCGTAGTTTCGTAAAACTTATTTATTTATTTTCTTTTGACCCTTTAGGATCATCATACCTTTTCCAGTAGTCTCCTACCCCCCAATACCTTATCACTCTCTCCCCCTTCCTGTTTTCCTTTGCTTCCCATTCTTCCATCAGTCCTATGACCTACTGTATTCCTATACCTGAACCTATCCTGCAAGACTGCGCATGCATTTTTTTCGATTATTCCATACCCTCCTGACTTCTCTCATACAGTTGTTCCCTGTTAAGCACATCGCGTTCCATATCTTCTTGATCTAAGTAATGTTCTCCATTCTCATGAAGTGTCCGTCAAAACTTCACCTTCTACTCAGTAACTGGTTCTACACACCCAAGCAGCTCCTGGATTGACTGGTGTATCCAGATTTCATCTTGTTTTTTCGTACCCGAGGTCTCTCTCATCTCAAGATCTTTCGTTCCTCCTTCTTCAGTCGAAATCTCTTGCCTAAGGTAGTCCTCTCCTTTTAGCACAATGCGGTATTTCTGATTGTTCACGTACAGTGCCTGAGTCTGGCGTTATTGGGCAGGTTTTTCTTTCCAGAAGTTGTCTTTGCAACGTATCGTAGTTTCTGCAGCATTTGGCATCTGTCTACTGGTTTTAACTTACCTGTTGTGTTTCTCCAGGCACCGGAAGCTGTTCACTTTCTCCACCACTTGTCAACCTTCCAGTTGGTCTCTGCATTCGTGATCTTGGTGGTATTGTACGCTATCTTGAAGCCGGATTTTGCTGAAACTACAGCAAGGTTTTCCAGTGCCAGTTTTGCATCTTCTTCGTTCTCGTCTAGGAATGCGAAATCATCCGCAAACGCTAGGCAGGCTACTGTAATGCTGTTTTTTATTTTTTTTGTAATACTTATGTAATATATTTACAGTGCGTTCTTTTCTGTTATTACTTGATTTCGTAGGCGTCCTCAAGGAGGAGCAAGAGGGGACACCAAGTACAGATTCTGCATTCGTTACACAATTCTCACGAGTTTCTAGCAATGACTGTCTGCGAATCTGAAAAACTGCAGATTGAAACTGCCCAGCGAGACGGTAAATACTGTAACTTCAGCAATCATTATGTATAACTTGGATTTTTTCGGTTGTCATGTTCGTCACTGCTATTTTCAAACTCACCGAATCAGTTATACAGTAAAAATGATAGTTTTAGAACCTTTCCTCCTCCTGGATAAATTTCTGCGGATGCCCACACTTGATTTCGTTCACTGATATACAAAATTAAAGGTGATGAGATTCATTGGTTTGATTATCTTCATAGAGATGCTGCAATCAATAAAATATTCATGATGCGAACGTTGACAGAAAGGCAACATCTGACCATTCATAAATTTAAATAAACATGCTAGTTCATGTTAATGGTCATCTGTGTGAGCAGGCCAAGTTCATGATGAGTAAAACACCCAGAAATAATCGCAGATCCAGCTCTGGCTTGGACCTGACCATACAGACATTCAGGATTAACTGTTTGATGTGGTCTTCGGTGCACCACACGACGACGTGGTCATTTGAATAAAGGCAAAAACGTCATTCGTTAGACGCCAGTCAGCTACTGTGTCCACGATCGAAGATTTCTAGCGTACTGAAGGCGCGGAGCTGTATTTTCTTGTGTGAAGAGTGGCCTCTCGCGATATGACAGACGGCAACTGTTCATTGCACACAGTTGCCGTTGGAATATTCGCTCTGTAACAAGTTGGGATGGACCTTCATTCACTGCCTGCAGAATTACTGTTGTGTTTGGAAGCGATTTTGATTCACAAGCCATGAAACTCGTCTCCTGTCCCCCTGAGTCAATTCTGACGTCGTGTTTTGTGGTTACATGTGTTACACCACTGATTGTAGACTAGTTGAGCATTACGCATGCGAAATACTAACAAATCCAGCATTTCAAGCACCGTATGGCCATGGGGACGGCCAAACAGGATTTCCCCTTTTTGCCACTCTGTCGGGACTTTATATTTACCCATGTTTACGTATAATGTCTGCTTGAAACATGATCTCTACTTACTCTGATCTCTACTTACTAGTGCTCACGTAGAGGCAGCTGTAAGCACGCGTCTCGATTTCTGCGCCACATACACTGAAGCGCCAAAGAAATTGGTATAGTCATGTGCCTACGTAAAGTAAACAGGGAGAATACGGCGCAGCTGTCGGCAATGCCTATGTTAGACAACAAGTGTCCAACGCAGTTGTTAGATCGATTACTGCTGCTGCAATGGAAGGTTACCAATTAAGTGAGTTTGAACATGGTGTCATAGGCGGCGCACGAGCGATGGGACGCAGCATCTCCGAGGTAGCGATGAAGTGGGAATTTTCGCGTAGGACCATTAACAAGTGTACCGTGAATGTCAGGATTCCGGCAAAACATCAAATCTCCGACATAGATGCAGCCGGAAAAAGATCCTGCAAGAACGGGACCAACGACGAGTGATGAGAATCGTTGAGCGTGACAGCAGAGCAAACCTTCCGCAGATTGCTTCAGATTTCAGTGCTGGGCCATCAACAAATGACAGCATCGATATGCGCTCCCGGAGCCGAAGGCCCACTCGTGTACCCTTGATGACTGCACGACACAAACCTTTACGCCTCGCCTGGGCTCGTCAAGACAGACATTGGACTGTTGATGTCTGAAGACATGTTGGCCGGTTAGACGAGTCTCGTTTTAAATTGTATCAAGCGGATGGACGTGTACGGGAATGGAGACAATCTTGTGCATGCAGGGACCCTGCAAATCAGCAGGGAACTGTTCAATCTGGTGCAGGCTCTGTAATGGTGTGGGGCATGTGCGGTATGTATGTGACGCATGATACGTCTAGACACGACTCTGACAGGTGACACGCACGTAAGCATCCTGTCTGACCGCATCCATCCATTCATGTCCATTGTGCATTCCGACGGACTTGGGCAATACCAGCAGAAGAATGCGACACCCCACTCGTCCAGTACTGCAACAGAGTGGCTCCAGGAACACTCATCCGAGTTTAAACAATTATGCTGGCCACTAAACTCTCCAGACATGAACATGATTGAGCACACCTGGGATGCCTTGCAGCGTGCTCTTCAGAAGAGATGTCCACTCCCTCGTACCCTTACGAATTTATGGGCAGCCCTGTAGGATTCATGGTGTCAGTACCGTGCTGCACGACTTCAGACTTTAGTTGAGTCCATGGCACGTCGAGTTGCGGCGCTTCTGCGTGTTCGCGGATGCCCTACACGATGTTAAGCAGGTCTACAGTTTCTTTGCCTCTTCGGTGTATAAAGGCACTTGGGTGACTAATGATTTGGGCGGTGAGTTTGTAACGCAGTGACTGTGGCAAGCACTTGGCAAGGCCACAGCATCAGTCCAAACCAGTCCTCACCACAAAGGAATAGAGAGAAATAAAACTGTTGTGACTTGGCAAGACAGCCAAGCCACTATGTGAGGAAGCCGAAAGGCACGCGTTTAAGCTCACGCAGGCTGGCGTGAGGTCTGGAACAGGACACGGATTTTATAGTAGCAAAGAAAGGTACGTAGTTTCTGGAATACTTAACTTTAATCCCTAATTGGTGAACATCGGTCTGACGGTACATGCATCACAAGATAAACAGCAAATGATAATGGCGCCTTGCTAGGTCGTAGCAAATGACGTAGCTGAAGGCTATGCTAACTATCGTCCCGGCAAATGAGAGCGTAATTTGTCAGTGAACCATCGTTAGCAAAGTCGGCTGTACAACTGGGGCGAATGCTAGGAAGTCTCTCTAGACCTGTCGTGTGGCGGCGCTAGGTCTGCAATCACTGACAGTGGCGACACGCGGGTCCGTCGTATACTAGCGGACCGCGGCCGATTTAAAGGCTACCACCTAGCAAGTGTGGTGTCTGGCGGTGACACCACAAAAATTATTCCTTTAATTCTAATCACTGATTCACTCTACATAAAATAATGAGTAAACTGATACCTAACTGCGACAAGTCGTATAATTAATTAACAATTCATCGAACTTGATCACTGAATCAACACAACTAAATTAAGTCTCCCGATTTCACAGACACTACTGAGGAATTGTGTAACTAGAGGACCAATGGTTGGAGGGGCCAGGATGATTTTAGCATTAATGAAGAAAACCCCCAAGATGACGAAATCTAGTTTGCTGTTCTGGCCATTATTTCAAATCGTCGTTGGTGCCACGCCGTGGCGGAGGTACACCGGATTGTCCCGCTTTCTGAGAATTTTCTCCAGTTCAGGGCACCCAACGTGATGGACGAAACTTTACCGCCCCAGGGGCCAGAACTGCATGAACAGGTCCACCTCGCATCCCTGTTTTGTTGCTACGAGGACCTTTCCGCCTACCGCAAAGCTGCACTGTAGCTCATCGACCGAGCCTTTAAGTAATCTGGAGAGCATTTCTCCAGCACCATTCCGTTGCAGTTTCTAGAAGAGTCGACATCGTGAAGTCCAGTGTACGGCAGTTACCGCCATTTAATGGCTAGTGCTTCCCATTGCCCTGGGAACTGCGTAGGCTTAGTCGTCCGGTAACCACTCGTGATGTTTCTGAAGTATTCCGCAATTACGATGGTGCGTCTGCGTTAGTGCTGCGTCTGTACACCAGTATAGGGTACAAGCTCTGCAGACCGCCATGTCGCATGCATAGTGAGCTGTTTTGGCCGACACCTGTTGCTGTTAGCGTGACCCATGGTTAGCTTTTCTGGTTATGGTGATACCAGCTATTTCATTTTTGTGTATCCCTTCATACTGAAGACGGGTTTTCGAGTGATCTTGTGTACCTTCAACTTGTCCTACAGCAAGTATGCTCGCCCAGCGGCTACATTCCGTGTGTAACGATTTATGAAAACTTGTTACGGGTCTACCTCTGAATTTATGTGCTCATTTCTGAATATACACTCCTGGAAATGGGAAAAAGAACACATTGACACCGGTGTGTCAGACCCACCATACTTGCTCCGGACACTGCGAGAGGGCTGTACAAGCAATGATCACACGCACGGCACAGCGGACACACCAGGAACCGCGGTGTTGGCCGTCGAATGGCGCTAGCTGCGCAGCATTTGTGCACCGCCGCCGTCAGTGTCAGCCAGTTTGCCGTGGCATACGGAGCTCCATCACAGTCTTTAACACTGGTAGCATGCCGCGACAGCGTGGACGTGAACCGTATGTGCAGTTGACGGACTTTGAGCGAGGGCGTATAGTGGGCATGCGGGAGGCCGGGTGGACGTACCGCCGAATTGCTCAACACGTGGGGCGTGAGGTCTCCACAGTACATCGATGTTGTCGCCAGTGGTCGGCGGAAGGTCCACGTGCCCGTCGACCTGGGACCGGACCGCAGCGACGCACGGATGCACGCCAAGACCGTAGGATCCTACGCAGTGCCGTAGGGGACCGCACCGCCACTTCCCAGCAAATTAGGGACACTGTTGCTCTTGGGGTATCGGCGAGGACCATTCGCAACCGTCTCCATGAAGCTGGGCTACGGTCCCGCACACCGTTAGGCCGTCTTCCGCTCACGCCCCAACATCGTGCAGCCCGCCTCCAGTGGTGTCGCGACAGGCGTGAATGGAGGGACGAATGGAGACGTGTCGTCTTCAGCGATGAGAGTCGCTTCTGCCTTGGTGCCAATGATGGTCGTATGCGTGTTTGGCGCCGTGCAGGTGAGCGCCACAATCAGGACTGCATACGACCGAGGCACACAGGGTCAACACCCATCATCATGGTGTGGGGAGCGATCTCCTACACTGGCCGTACACCACTGGTGATCGTCGAGGGGACACTGAATAGTGCACGGTACATCCAAACCGTCATCGAACCCATCGTTCTACCATTCCTAGACCGGCAAGGGAACTTGCTGTTCCAACAGGACAATGCACGTCCGCATGTATCCCGCGCCACCCAACGTGCTCTAGAAGGTGTAAGTCAACTACCCTGGCCAGCAAGATCTCCGGATCTGTCCCCCATTGAGCATGTTTGGGACTGGATGAAGCGTCGTCTCACGCGGTCTGCACGTCCAGCACGAACGCTGGTCCAACTGAGGCGCCAGGTGGAAATGGCATGGCAAGCCGTTCCACAGGACTACATCCAGCATCTCTACGATCGTCTCCATGGGAGAATAGCAGCCTGCATTGCTGCGAAAGGTGGATATACACTGTACTAGTGCCGACATTGTGCATGCTCTGTTGCCTGTGTCTATGTGCCTGTGGTTCTGTCAGTGTGATCATGTGATGTATCTGACCCCAGGAATGTGTCAATAAAGTTTCCCCTTCCTGGGACAATGAATTCACGGTGTTCTTATTTCAATTTCCAGGAGTGTATGTTTCCCCAGGTTACCCCGACTTTCATTGTCTGTGGCTTGCCTACTCTCCATTTTGTAAACCAACTTCTTACTAGGCTACGAAACACTTGCAGAATAGACAAAGTCCGACGCCTCAGGTGAGTGATCTGCTAGGGAACATTGTCAGTCGGAGCTCCATTGTTAATCTGCTACAGTTACTTCCTTCAAAAACCCAAACGCTGCAATCTTACCACAAAATCTACGCTCTTGAGTTCCATAATTGTACCGGTTTTAAAAAATTCGTACTGTCAATGTATTGTGCTCTGTAGTCATTTCTACTGTGCAAGTACATTGATTCGTTTGCTTTAGATACCAAGAACTTGGTATCTGACCGTCAGAAAATCAGCCACCCATTAAGCAAATCCAGCTTTTCCTTGTCGTTTAGGGAAAGCTTTTTTTTTAGCATCCTTACAGAATTTTATTATTTTTTTCAGAACAAAGAGGCATTGATTCTTTCTTGTTTTCTGCCCATGAGTCCCTTTTCTCGGCTGCTAGTAGACTGGATAGCTCACAAAAAAGAGATAATGGTGTGAGAAAGAGGAATCCTTCGACAAGAACCAAGATTCAATAACTTGCGCACTACGGCGCAGGAAGATGACATCCAATACAGAGGCAATCGTACGAATGAGATGAATTGTTGCTGCGAAGAAGCAACGTGGAAAGGACTTGCGAAGAATGTATCGAGGAGCTACAAGGCACAGAAAGTGCACTCGAGGAAAAGAACGAGATTTGTCGACATTCGAGAGGAAAAGAAACCCGGTCAGCTGAAGGCTGCGTTGCCCTCCTACCTCGCAAGGAAACTTAATGCAGCTTGCGGGTGATTTGTGTTGCTGCTTTGCGCCTTCAGGCATGTCAGCTTTCTGGCAATTGCAGAGTATGCTGTTTAAGTGAACAACGTAATATTAGAAATTAACATCGGATCGAGATCGGAAGTTAACAATAACACAGACGTTTCGAAAATGGAAAAAAGTTAAACTTCAGCTCTTGTCGACGTCATTAGAGACAGAAAATTTACTTAGCAGGGGAAGAGGAGCTCGGTGTTCCTAAATTTAGGGAAGCCACGAAAATCAGAAATGTCAATAGCTGGGGGAGAGTTAAATCCTTCTCCTCTCGAAAGTGGGTCCGTTATCTCAACGCGTTTTCTCGCCACGGAGATATCTTTTTACGAAATATCAATCACCAACTTTCTCCTCCGAAAGCGAAAATAATTGTTGACTCCCTTCTACGTAATCGTAATAAAATAAGAGAAATCGGAGCTGCCCGCAGAACAATGTAAGTGATCGTTTTTCCCACATGGTGTTCGAGAGCAGGACGTTCGAGAGAAAGTTTGAATGTGATTCGAAGAACTCTCTGCTAAGCACTTAGGTGCGAAGCATAATAGTTATGTAGAATATATTATAAAAAGACTGAAAAATGTATATAATTAGCCATAAATTTAGTTTAAAATTATGTGAAATCTAATCTGGCTCACAAGATACGTCGTAAATCTGGAGTGTGACTTGTTTCTCGCCATGAGAATGACGTCACATGACACCAGGGTTCGAGAAGCAGCCAAAGGTGGAGATGTGGCGTGGACAATTTTGGAGAGTGCTGAGGTAGTTGGACCAGTAGTTCTACATTTTCGATTTTATTAATTAATATGTTGGCAACACTGACTCAGGTGCAAGGTACCTTTGTTTTTGAAGTGAACTAAACAAACAGAATGAAAATAAACATTAGAAATTCAAAGCTCTCGGCCGTCAAGCAAAAACGAAACAGTGAAGCGAACGACAGGAAAAAGCACATCAGCAACGTTGACGGTGGAGTTAAACGCCTGTCCAAGCCACAGCCTTCAACCAGACAATCGTCGGAGACGTGTTTGGAGACAAACCGATCAAGCTGAACGGCCGGCCGGAGTGGCCGAGCGGTTCTAGGCGCTTCAGTCCGGAACCGCGCGACTGCTACGGTCGCAGGTTCAAATCCTGCCTCGGGCATGGATGTGTGTGATGTCCTTAGGTTAGTTAGGTTTAAGTAGTTCTAAGTTCTAGGGGACTGATGACCTCAGAAGTTAAGTGCCAAAGTGCTCAGAGCCATTTGAACCATTATTACTCACGACAGTAGTCCCTTAGGTATGAAAAGCTACGAAAACGTAGGCTGAAAGCTATCCACAATACGGCCAAGTAACTAACAGAGTCGCATTTTAAACCTTAAAGAACAATAACTTCCTCCAAATTGTAATAAGTCACCAACTGGTGCGGAAGCTGATCATTCAAGGAGGCAGCAACCAAAATTCAGGTACCAGTTGCGACTTAAAGTAAAAATCTCAATCAAAAATCAATCTCTCTCTCTCTCTCTCTCTCTGTTGTGTTGGCAGAAGAGCCAACACCGTTTTACTAGAGGAGGCTAAAATGCACAAGTTTTAGCTCACGCAGGCTGGCGTGAGTAGGGAAGGACTATACTGACGTGAGGTCTGGAACATGACAAGGAATGAGAATTCATAAAGCGGACGTAATTAGTTTGATACTTAACTTTAATCCATTAATGATGAACGTCGCGTTTGACGGTACATGATTCACAATATTGTCTGTTCAGAATACATATGGCGCCTTGCTAGGTCGTAGTAAATGACGTAGCTGAAGGCTATGCTAAACTGTCGTCTCTGCGAATGAGAGCGTATGTAGACAGTGAACCATCACTAGCAAAGTCGGCTGTCCAACTGGGGCGAGTGCTAGGGAGTCTCTCTAGACTAGACCTGCCGTGTGGCGGCGCTCGGTCTGCAATCACTGATAGTGGCGACACGCGGGTCCGACGTATACTAACGGACCGCGGCCGATTTAAAGGCTACCACCTAGCAAGTGTGGTGTCTGGCGGTGAGACCACACTCTCTCTCTCTCTCTGTCTCTGTCTCTCTCTCTCTCTCTCTCCAAACAGTCCGTCCCCGGTAGCTGAATGGTCGCCGGCACGGTAACTCAGCGTGTTCGGTCAGAGGGTTAGCTACCCTCCGTAAAAAAAAAAAAAAAAAAAAAACAACAACCTGAGTTCGTGGATCAACGACGAACTGAAACGCGTGTCTTGCGACGTCCGCCCCGAGCAGATACAACGAACGAAAACGAACAAAATGAGAATTAAAAAAAAAGTGGTCAGCGCGACAGGATGTCAGTCCTAAGGGCCCGGGCTCGATTTCCGGCTGGGTTGGAGATTTTCTCCGCTCAGAGACTGCGTGTTGTGTTGTCCTTATCATCATCATTTATGCCCATCGACGCGCAGGTCGCCGAAGTGGCGTCAAATCGAAAGGCTTGTACTAGGCGAACGGTCTACCCGACGGGAGGCCCTAGTCACACGACATCTCTTCAAACACATATATAAATATTCATATTATAAAAAAAAGTCATTTTATAAGAGGTTTCACATACCTCATCATTTGTTGTTATGTTAGGCATTTCCCGAAACCAGGTTTTTTTTTTTAAGTTTAATGGACTTTGTAATTACGCTGTGTTGTTCAGCCACCTACATGTTATACATCGAAAATAGATTAGACTAATAATATCCCGACACAGCAGCACTTAACTGGCCGTCCCCTGTACGCTGTGTTGATAAAGAAAGTCAGCAAACAGTGTTTGCCACTGCATTAGCTCGCTACGAGCCGAGGATCCGCAGATATTGAGCTCCGAGGCGGACGCAGGGGTCAACAGGCGAGCAGAGCCGCCCGTCCAAATCCGAGGGGAGTTTAGCGTCCTCCAGCGGGCAAACAGCGAGCGGGCGACGGCGTGGGTGGACGGTGGGAGGGTGGGGGGGGGGGGGGGGAGTGGGAGAGGTCGGTCTCGGCCGGTGCGCCGCTGCCTGGCTGCGCCTCAGTGCGGCGCTCTCCAGGGGACACGGCCGGCTGGATGGCCTGGACTGCGCTGGAGGCGAGGCGCCGCTGGTCGCGTAGCCGTCGGCACACGGACCGAACATCCGAACGTTGAGCGTTGAGCGTTCCGAGTTTCTGACGTCATAGCGTGGAATAGCACGTTCGGGTGTCTATCCGAACGTGCAGAGCAATATCTGGCATTAATATTATCTTGTAACTCTTACATTTGTTCCGTATTTGCATAGAAAAACAGTAATATCACAAATTGAGTCCGCCTTGATGCAAACACCATGTTATTTAAAACTTCCTGGCAGATTAAAACTGTGTGCCGGACCGAGACTCGAACTCGGGACCTTTGCCTTTCGCGGGCAAGTGCTCTACCAATTGAGCTACCCAAGTACGACTCACGCCCCGTCCTCACAGCTTTATTTCTGCCAGTACCCCGTCTCGTACCTTCCAAACTTAACAGAAGCTCTCCTGCGAACCTGGGTAGCTCAGTTAAAAAAAAGGAGTTGGTATAGCACTTGCCCGCGAAGGCAAAGGTCCCGAGTTCAAGTCTCGGTCCGCCACACAGTTTTAATTTGCCAGGAAGTTTCATATCAGCGCACACTCCGCTGCAGTGTGAAAATCTCATACCATGTTATTAGTTTATTTCTTTATTATCCCAAGCTAGTTTCGGCGACAAATATCACCATCATCAGGTTTTTTTTTAACCTAAAACATGCAGAAAATGGTGTGGTTGTACAAACACAGTAAAACATAATTACATTTTTACAAATCGTCTTTTGAAATATAGTTTTATATTGATACTTTCGTACTACCTTATTTATTGTATGCTACAGCATGTTTTAAGCTATTATTCCCGCTATTTGTGACATATTTTCTGTGCTCTTTGGTCTGTTACTGTCTTTTTATACTTAGCGAACATCATGTCACCTGCAATCATGTGAGCGGCTGTTAGTAAACTAATACTCAAAGGAGAACTTCGTATGTCAGCAGTATATACTTGGGGTTGTGGTAGTGTTTCTGGAAACCAGTTATTTTGGTGTGTATTTAGCTGTTGCTTAGCTATTCGTCTACTCACGTTCGTTGGATGGTGTGTGGCTGCTTTTTACACAGAAAAACAAAACTTTTGCACTTTGTTCCTGATCCAGAATACTACGCCATCTTACTGTTCGCGTGTGTCGCGAGAGGCGTATCGCAAGTGCCGAGAAAGGCTACGAAAAACTCTAGCGCGAATTACGACGACTTCTGTTCATTATTTATGTCTCTGTATGTGATGGGGAAGTGGTTCTTTTGCGTGTGTGTGCTTTCTGTTCTGTGTCCTTGGTCAGTTCTCTCAGAGCGGTAAAGAGAGTATCTGGCAGATATTCTGAGCGTGCGTCTGAGCGTTGACCAATGAGATGGCACAACGCCACCTACGTCACACGCACACCATCTCCCTTCAGTACAGAGTTGTGACGCGCCGTATTGGCATTCATTTCAATCCTATATCTACGCATGCCGTTTCTGAGCACCAGAAAATAGAGAATCACTGGAAAACCAGTTGTTAACTGTGTGATTCGTTTCCAAGAAAATAATGAGGAACATCATATTCGTGGCAAAAGAATTATTATAACTTGCGTATTATGAGAGTAGGCTATTTGAAGGCAGGGACACACTGAAGAACCACCCAAAACGCATTGTTCTTGATTTGCTGTAATTAAATTTCAGTTAGTAACACATCTACGATTAAGGTTTTCAGGGTATCAGACGGATGCCATATTCCTTGACTTCCGGAAAGCGTTTGACTCGGTGCCCCACTGCAGACTCCTAACTAAGGTACGAGCATATGGAATTGGTTCCCAAATATGTGAGTGGCTCGAGGACTTCTTAAGTGATAGAACCCAGTACGTTGTCCTCGATGGTGAGTGTTCATCGGAGGTGAGGGTATCATCTGGAGTGCCCCAGGGAAGTGTGGTAGGTGCGCTGTTGTTTTCTATCTACATAAATGATCTTTTGTATAGGGTGGATGGCAATGTGCGGCTGTTTGCTGATGATGCTGTTGTGTACGGGAAGCTGTCGTCGTTGAGTGACTGTACGAGGACACAAGATGACTTGGAAAGGATTTGTGATTGCTGTAAAGAATGGCAGCTAAATCTAAATATAGATAAATCTAAATTAATCCAGGTGAATAGGAAAAAGAATCCCGTAATGTTTGAATACTCCATTAGTAGTGTGGCGCTTGACACAGTCACGTCGATTAAATATTTGGGCGTAACACTGCAGAGCGATATGAATTGGGACAAGCATGTAATGGCAGTTGTGGGGAAGGCGGATAGTCGTCTTCGGTTCATTGGTAGAATTTTGGGTAGATGTGGTTCATCTGTAAAGGAGCCTGCTTATAAAACACTAATACGACGTATTCTCGAGTACTGCTTGAGCGTTTGGGATCCCTATCAGGTCGGATTGAGGGAGGACTTAGAGGCAACTCAGAGGCGCGCTGCTAGATTTGTTACTGGTAGGTTTGATCATCAAGCGAGTGTTACAGAAATGCTTCAGGAACTCGGGTGGGAGTCTCTGGAGGAAAGGAGGCGTTCTTTTCGTCAATCGCTACTGAGGAAATTTAGAGAACCAGCATTTGAGGCTGACTGCAGTACAATTTTGCTGTCGCCAACTTATATTGCGCGGAAAGACCACAAAGATAAGATAAGAGAGATTAGGGGTCGTACAGAGGCATATAGGCAGTCATTTTTCCTTCGTTCTGTTTGGGAGTGGAACAGGGAGAGAAGATGCTAGCTGTGGTACGAGGTACCCTGCGCCACGCACCGTATGGTGGATTGCGGAGTATGTTTGTAGATGTAGAAGGGGTAACATAATATGATTAGTTGCAACAGGTGTATTGTTGATTTATGGTCATAATTAGCGTCACTATACTGTATCGAGATGTTTGTTGGGGCGGTGGTTCGCGTCTTGACGCTTTCAAATTATTTTTCTTAACATTTGCGTTTTTATTAGGTTCTGATACTTTATTATTAGTTTAATGTAAGCATATATTATCATATTTGATGTTACGTAAACCTTTTTTTGAGGGGTGACTTTGTTCGATTGGCTTAATCTACCCGACAGCTTGCGCTACTTGTATAAAGATATTTTGCTCCTTTTTCTTTTACGCTTCGTAATTCACATGTTCCAAAGATTATGCTACTGGATAGGAACAGTGATCCAGTAAGACTGACCTTGCGGTTTTACTAAAATGTGGGAATGATGAAATAATGTTTATCTTATGCGGAGAAGTATTCCAAACTTGTGCCGCACTGTTTGTAATGGAACTTTTATAAGCCTGTGTCCTTATTGATTGGACATGGTACTTTCCTTTTCGTGGACGATGGAGGAAATGTGCGCTTTAATAGAGCTAACGTGCGAATATTACGCGTGCCCGTTGAGTAAAGAGTGTGATTTACGAACTAAAAACATCCCGCAACTGCCGCTGGAGTGCGTTGCGATCGCGTATACCACATTTTTTTTTCTTAATTCACCAAAAACAGTAACAAAAATGGCTACAATGAAATGACATAAATAAGGTGACAGATAATTGCAGTCATAAATTTCAGCATTCAAAAAATGAGTCTTTAGCAGTAGCACAATTTAGCACCTTCACTGTCACCTTCAACTGGTGGCAGTTCAGCATGCACATTTTCTTCTTCTGCAGCCGGTTCCTCATCATCATTTCTCAGACCCAAATTAATCATTCAGTAAATCCTTGATGTGTGTTCCTTCCAGGGTAAATTACATGGACAGAAGAGAAGTCCGGAGCAGCGACATTGCAAAATATTTCACTGCCTTGTTATTTTTGTCAGTTCCAGCCTTCTAAACGCATCTATAGGGAGTTCAAGATCTTCCTTTATATCAGACACCAGATGTTTCTCGCCATATTCTTGTATCTGCTGTACTGCTGATTCATTTTTCATGTGTGACTTGCAGGTGAGGTTAGGGTCGGGAAAGTGACCCAATCCATTCCCTCTGGGGCAGACGCACCCTATGCACAAGTCGGATCGCTCCTGAGCGTTCAGCAGCACGTTGAACTCGGCACGCTCACCGTTAACGTTCGACAGCACGGCCCGTGTGCCGACGGCTTTACTGAGGACGCCGAATGCAGCTGAAATTGTTCTTCCCACCTGTCACCTTAGCTCTGCCTCAACCGACTTAGTTTCAAACTGTTTTCTGTATGCAAGTGCACTACTAGGCATTAAAACTGCAACACCAGCAAGGAAAATACGAGGTGTGGCTAGAAAAAAACCGGACTAGTACTGGTGAAACAATAAAACGAATGCAATAAGGCTGAAAGTCGCGTGGCCTGTCACGTGACTCTCGCTCCGCCTACTGATCGAGTTTCATCTGCCTCCTGCACTCAGTCTGCCCGTGGCGTCTGTTTTAAGTAGTTGACGTTTTGTCTGTGCGCCGGAAAATGTTGAGTGTACAGAAAGAACAGCGTGTTAACATCAAATTTTGTTTCAAACTAGGAAAATCTGCAAGTGAAACGTTTGTAATGTTACAACAAGTGTACGGCGACGATTGATTATCGCGAACACAAGTGTTTGAGTGGTTTAAACGATTTAAAGATGGCCGCGAAGACACCAGTGATGACACTCGCACTGGCAGACCATTGTCAGCAAAAACTGATGCAAACATTGAAAAAATCGGTAAACTTGTTCGACAAGATCGCCGTTTAACAATCAGAGCAGTGTCTGAGTTAACAGGAGTTGACAAGGAAAGTGTTAGGCAGATTCTTCATGAAAGTTTCAACATGAACAAAGTGTGTTCAAAAATGGTTCCAAAGTGTCTCACAATTGAACAGAAGGAACGCCGAAGAATGATTTGTTCTGACATCCTGGAAAACATTGAAAGTGATCCCACCTTCTTACAAAATGTTATTACTTGCGATGAATCGTGGTTTTTTACTTACGACCCCGAAACTAAACGCCAATCGATGCATTGGAAAACTCCTGGTTCTCCACGACAAAAAAAAAAGCACGAATGTCAAAATCGAAATTCAAGGCAATGATGATTGTTTTTTTTGACATCAAAGGGATTGTGCACATTGATTGGGTACCAGAGGGACAAACAGTGAATCAGCATTACTACATTAGCGTCCTGGCTACCCTACGTGAGCGAGTATGGAGAAAACGGAACGATTTGTGGAGAAAAAAGTCATGCATCCTTCACCAAGACAATGCCCCAGCTCACAGTGCGTTGTCAGTGAAGACGTTTCTGGCAAAACACAACATTCCCATCTTAGATCATCCACCCTACTCAACTGATTTGGCCCCCTGTGACTTTTTTCTTTTCCCTAAAGTCAAGTCAGCTTTGAAAGGAACTAGATTTGAGACTGTTGAAGCAGTAAAAGAAAAAGCGACGGAAGTAATGTATGGACTTACCGAAAATGATCTGCAGCATTGCTATGAACACTGGAAAATTCGTATGGAGCGGTGTAGAGACCGAGGAGGAGAGTACATTGAAGGAGATAACATGAAATTGTAAATAATTGTAAATAAATGTTTTTTCAGCATCAGTCCGGTTTTTTTCTAGCCGCACCTCGTATACTTTCAAAATGAGTGTTTTCTGTATTCGAGTACACTGCTAGCCTTTAAAACTGCAACAGAAGCAAGGAAAACGGGTGGCAGCTCTGTGAAACAAACATCGCACACTACATTACCCACTTATGTCTTACAGATTTAATCGTGTACGACTGATCTTGCTACTGTACTACGCTGTTATTATACTGCACACCGAGGTGACAGAAGTAATGGGAAGCGATTTGCACGTACACAGAAGGCCGTAGTGTCGCGCACACAGGGTAGAAAACGGCAATGCTCTGGTGAAGCTGTCATTTCTACTCAGGTGATTCATGGGAAAGGGTTTGCTATTTGATTCTGGCCGCACGACGGGAATTACAGGTGTTTAGACATCGGAAGTTCACTGAGGCTTTTTGCAGATGATGCTGTGGTGTATCGAGAGGTTGTAACAATGGAAAATTGTACTGAAATGCAGGAGGATCTGCATCGAATTGACGCATGGTGCAGGGAATGGCAATTGAATCTCAATGTAGACAAGTGTAATGTGCTGCGAATACACAGAAAGATAGATCCTTTATCATTTAGCTACAAAATAGCAGGTCAGCAACTGGAAGCAGTTAATACCATAAATTATCTGGGAGTACGCATTAGGAGTGATTTAAAATGGAATGATCATATAATGATGATCGTCGGTAAAGCAGATGCCAGACTGAGATTCATTGGAAGAATCCTAAGGAAATGCAATCCGAAAACAAAGGAAGTAGGTTACAATACGCTTGTTCGCCCACTGCTTGAATACTGCTCAGCAGTGTGGGATCCGTACCAGATAGGGTTGATAGAAGATATAGAGAAGATCCAACGGAGAGCAGCGCGCTTCGTTACAGGATCATTTAGTAATCGCGAAAGCGTTACGGAGATGATAGATAAACTCCAGTGGAAGACTCTGCAGGAGAGACGCTCAGTAGCTCGGTACGGACTTTTGTCAAAGTTTCGAGAACATACCTTCACCGAAGAGTCAAGCAGTATATTGCTCCCTCCTACGTATATCTCCCGAAGAGACCATGAGGATAAAAGATAAAATCAGAGAGATTAGAGCCCACACAGAGACATACCGACAATTTATCTTTTCACGAACAATACGAGACTGGAATAGAAGGGAGAACCTCTTACTCAAGGTACCCTCCGCCACACACCGTCAGGTGGCTTGTGGAGTATGGTTGTAGATGTAGATGTAGATGTAGAAATGATAGTTGGAGCCAGACGCATGGGACATTCCATTTCGAAAATAGTCAGGTAATTCAGTATTCCGAGATATGCAGTGTGAAGATTGTGCCGATAATGCAACATTTCAGGCAGTACCTCTCACCACTGACACCACAGTGGCCGATGGCTTTCACTTAAAGACCGAGAGCTGCGGTGTTTGCGTACAAAGAATCAGGGCTAGCCAGAAAAAGCGATGATGTGCCACTCCTATGCACAGAGCATGATGTGCCACTCATACGCACAGAGCTGCTGTTGGGAACACCGCAGTTGGCAGATGTCTCTATTTTCACAAGCGGAGACTTGGTCGCGGATTAAAACAGTGATCCAGGAAATGTGAAATGAATTTATTGTATTTCCGCCAATGACCAAAAAGCTTTTGGTTCTTAGTCCACCAGTTTTAGTCAGAAAAGATCATCTTCAGATCTGCAGCAAAACATGGGAAATGGTATACAAGTTGTGGACAGCTTACGTCTTCGAACAATAAAACATGCCGTAACGAAAAATTATTACTTTCATGGGTATGAAAAGATGCGCTTAACATATGACGAGGCGTACTTGTTTTGCAAGCTGTCCTGACATAGTAAAGCCATAGTGGTATCTTCACAACATGTTCACAAAATCAGCATAGCATCGTAGCAGATGTATAAAATGTGATGTAAACTAGGCCACAGTTCTGGCAGAGTCATACTTTCTCTATCGCTACTGGTCACAAAAAACTGCAACACAGCGGCCACAACAGGTGTTTGTGTCGTAAGCTCGTCAGATGGCGCTACTGTGAGTCCACACGTATTCGCCAATTATAAAAATTGTACAGTATGCAATAAATGAAGAGTACAATAGGTAAAATATATAGTGGACTTGCCAAATGCATAAGTTATTACAGTGATAAAGTGTTATAATTAAAAACACGAAGAAAACTAAGTTGAAAATTGTTAAAAGGAAGTGGTTAAGTGCTAATATATGAAAGAAATTGTTGATTATGTACAGCAACCAACCACAAGTGCATTTTAGGTTACTTTATTTAAAAAGTACCGTTACCGGTTTCGAATGTTTTACAGTTCATCATCGGGCGGTTCTTTTTTTTCATGTTTTCATCAGTACAGATTATACGTTGGTTTCCTGTTAGTTGCCCCAGGATAAACAATAATTTACGAACTACAAACGTGTAACCAAAATGTTTGCGCTACATGTAACCATTTTGGTTGCAGGTTTGTAATATTTAAATTATTGGTTTACTTAGGGCAACTCATGGGAAACCAGTGTACAATCTGTACTGATGAAAACACGGAAAAAAGCGTCTGATAATGAACTGTAAAAGAATCTAAACCGGTAAGGGTACATTTTAAATGAAGTAACCTAAAATCAATTTGTGGAGAAGGAGAGCATATACACACTTGGTGCTAGGTCTCGCGAGATGTAGTACACTTCATCTTCGTCTGTGCTTCCGGCAGACAACGCGTTGCTGATGAGATTCTGCCTCATAGGCAGTTACAGAGGCCGTGGCTGAATTTGCAACCTTCAGCTAAAACTGCAGCCATTCTCGGCATCTAAGTTTTAGAATGATGCTAAGGATGTGTAGCATTTGCACACGACATGACGAGCCGGACACAAAATCATTTGTTTCAAATTAAAGTCGTGCTTTCTCTGAATTATTTCATGCACTCAGCTGGTTGAACTGAGCATGCACTTACGCAAGGGAAATGATGCTGATAAGTACCTTTCTGTGTGTTTCCGTTAATTTGTTAACTAATTCAGCAATAACTGTCAGTGTACGTGGACATAGGTAATTGTACGTCATTGCTATCGTTTCCTTTCCAGTTACACCAACTTCGGCCAATGTAATATCGTGTACGTTTAATAATCCATATGAACCACTGTGCACGTAATAATTACGAGACGTATTCCGAAAGTAAGGTCCGATCGGTCGAGAAATGGAATCCACAGTGGAAATCAAAAGTATTTTATTTGCAATTTTCCTGTAACGTCTCTATATAGTAGCCGCTCCGTCTGAGACATGCGTCGTGGCGTAGTACCAACTTTCTAATACCCTCGTCATAGAAGGCAGCCGCCTGCACTTTTCGCCGATTCTATACGCTGATCTGCAGCTAGTTGCCTGCGCCAAAACGTTCACTTCATTGCTAGCAGTTCATGTCAGCAGAGATGAAAGTCAGAGGGAGCAAAGTCCGGGCTGTATGGAGGGCCATCAAACACTTCCTATCGAAAACGCTGCTGGGGCGTCCTCATTGCCCCTGTAGCGTGCAGCCAACAACTGTCGTGAAGAAAATGCATGACAGTTATGTTGTGTGGGCTGCATCAAATCAGGCGAAATCTGTCACGGGCACTCGTACTCGGCGGGACACTGTTTTCTAAAAATGGCTCTGAGCACTATGGGACTTAACATCTATCAGTCCTCTTGAACTCAGAACTGCTTAAACCTAACTAACCTAAGCACAACACACAATACCCAGTCATCATGAGGCAGAGAAACACTGTTTTCTAGGTATCTTTACGTGCTCAATATGCGCAAAACTGGAAAGACAGACGTGATGCGATCAAAGGGCATATTAGAGACACTGCCCGACACACCTATGCAAAGCTTTATCGGATTTTCACTGTGGTTGCCATTTTGCGACTGATCGGACCTTACTTTCAGAAGACGTCTCGTACTAACGTTACCTATTCAGCATTGTGAGTCAAGTCCCCGCGCGACTGCTACGGTCGCAGGTTCGAATCCTGCCTCGGGCATGGATGTGTGTGATGTCCTTAGGTTAGTTAGGTTTAAGTAGTTCTAAGTTCTAGGGGACTGATGACCATTGATGTTAAGTCCCATAGTGCTCAGAGCCATTTGAACCATTTTTGAGTCAAGTCCATGCTTTTTCCAGTAAACTAGACTTCGTTGTGACTTGTTGTTTCACGTCATAAATAGATGAAAGCCTACTCATTGTACCTATTTCATGTACGTCACTCACATTTGGCGTATGAAAATCAACTCCTGTTTAAATTTGGATGTCTCAAATTATTAAAAAATGAGTAGTTTTTGTTTGATTATCCACACGATCTTATGGGGAGTTTTGTATCCCGCCTGGAAGGCGGCGCGTGGGTCTGCTTCAAATGGTTCAAATGGCTCTCAGCACCATGGGACTCAACATCTGAGGTCATCACTCCCCTAGACTTAGAGCTACTTAAACTTAACTAACCTAAGGACAAAACACACATCCATGCCCGAGGCAGGATTCGAACCTGCAACGATAGCAGCAGCGCGGTTCCGGACTGAGCCGCCTAGAACCGCACGGCCGCATCGGCCGGCGTGGGTCTGCTCCTGAAAACTGAAAGGTTGGCCGAATGACGAAAGCGAGTAGGAGCAGGAAAGGGTGAAAATCTCTCGGTACTTCAGTGTGAATTAAAATCACGTTGACTTTAGCAAGAAGATGAATACATAACTTTGCACTGACGTGCGAAGCCTTAGACCCTTCGCAAGTAGTACATAGTCTCAATAGCAAGCCAACACCCTCTGAGGTTTAAACGATGTTTCCGGAGCGAAGCTCGTAGAGCTCCACAGCGCCGGCTAGAGGGCGCTGTCGTCGGTGTCTCGTAGTGCCAACTCATGAACTTGCACCTACGCCGTGGCATCGTTGCTATCGATACCACAGGGAGCTGTTAACTGCACAGGTTACTCAGTTCAGATCTTGAAAGCGTCGCATGGGTATGCTCAACACTCAACCGTAACATCGCACTGTACTTAGTACTTATAACACCTGTCAGCCTCCAGTGTACGACGGATTAACCAACTGCATCTCTGTGTTGAGGGGCACAGTAAAATGATCAGTGTTCAGGAGAGAGTTGTTGTTGTTGTGGTCTTCAGTCCTGAGACTGGTTTGATGCAGCTCTCCATGCTACTCTATCCTGTGCAAGCTTCTTCATCTCCCAGTATCTACTGCAACCTACATCCTTCTGAATCTGCTTAGTGTATTCATCTCTTGGTCTCCCTCTACGATTTTTACCCTCCACACTGCCCTCCAATGCTAAATTTGTGATCCCTTGATGCCTCAAAACATGTCCTACCAACCGATCCCTTCTTCTAGTCAAGTTGTGCCACAAACTTCTCTTCTCCCCAATCCTATTCAATACCTCCTCATTAGTTAAGTGATCTACCCACCTTATCTTCAGCATTCTTCTGTAGCACCACATTTCGAAAGCTACTATTCTCTTCTTGTCCAAACTAGTTATCGTCCGTGTTTCACTTCCATACATGGCTACACTCCATACAAATACTTTCAGAAACGACTTCCTGACACTTAAATCTATACTCGATGTTAACAAATTCCTCTTCTTGAGAAACGCTTTCCTTGCCATTGCCAGTCTACATTTTATATCCTCTCTACTTCGACCATCATCGGTTATTCTACACCCTAAATAGCAAAACTCCTTTACTACTTTAAGTGTCTCATTTCCTAATCTAATTCCCTCAGCATCACCCAACTTAATTTTACTACATTCCATTATCCTCGTTTTGCTTTTGTTGATGTTCATCTTATATCCTCCTTTCAAGACACTGTCCATTCCGTTCAACTGCTCTTCCAAGTCCTTTGCTGTCTCTGACTGAATTACAATGTCATCGGCGAACCTCAAAGTTTTTACTTCTTCTCCATGAATTTTAATACCTATTCCGAATTTTTCTTTTTTCTTTTGTGAGCCCGTGTACGAAATATCATTGTTTGGTCGCTGTAGGCCAACACAGTTTGAGAGTGGTGCGGAATTTGCCTTATTAGAGTCAACGACGTCACTATGGTGACGGCTTTCTTTTGCATTACAGTACGGAGTTGGCGGAACTTTAAAGAAGCAGTTTATTTTCTTGACATGTCAGCTATACTGTTGAGGAGCGCCTTGCCTCACACGGTCGGCCGACATCCGACCAACAGGTAGCCGGCCGCAGTTTAGTTTAAGCGGTCGGTGGGCAAGCTTCGTCGCAGAGGCGCTCGAGAGAACGACACCGAGTATAGCTACGTGCCCCACACTTCCATCCCTCTGCACCTTGCGGCGGCGCCAGAAGATACGGCGCCATGAATTATGCGCCACCGTCCCCTGCGAGGCAGCGTTAACCGACGCCCCTCTGACAAGTCAGAACTCGCGCATCCGGCTCCGCGGCGCTGTCCGTTCTTTTATTCATGTGTTAATGGCCCTCTGCCGTCTTTCTCATTTGCCCATTTACCGCTTGTCATACACAGGGTACTTCGCAATTACTATTGCAGGCATTTATGAACTGTAGAGCGGGCTTAGTAGATCAAGTTTTGATGACGAACCCACGTCTGGTAATATACTGGTCAGATGTAAAATAAGTTTGAAGGTGGACCATTTTGAAACCTCCCTCTCTATGCACACAAACTAAGAAGAGGGGGCCGCCGTAACTACCTTTCGTACTTATCACGCACCATTGTTCGCCCAGCTACTACATCCAGCAGTAGAGCATGAACCTTTGACAATGCCAGCCACTCGTTGCGGCGGAGGGTTAGAAAAATCAAACTTTGGACGAAAATCCGCAGACAAAAGACTACAGGCAATACGCATGATGGTAGTGATGGGAAATATTGAGAGAACGTCAGTGACAATAGATCTGAATCAGCCCTTGTTTCCTTTGTTACGTTCTTGCAAATCAACTAATTAAGTATACGTTATGGTAAGCTGTAATTCGCATTAGCGGTGGGGGGGGGGGGGCTTGGTCCTAAATATCCTGACCACATTTATCTACATATACATCTACTCTATTATTCTGCTATTCACAATAAAGTGCCTGGCAGAGGGTTCAATGAACGACCTTCAAGCTGTCTCTCTACTGCTCCACTCTCGATCGGCGCGCGGGAATAACGAGCACTTAAATTTTTCCGTGAGAACCCTGATTTCTCTTATTTTATCGTGATGATCATTTCTCCCTATGCAGGTGGGTGCCAACAGAAAGTTCTCGTAATCGGAGGAGAAAACTGGCGATTGAAATTTCATGAGAAGATCCCGTTGCGACGAAAAACGCCTTTGTTTTAATGATTGCCACTCCAATTCACGTATCGTGTCTGTGGCGCTATCTCCCCTATTTCGCGATAATACAAAACGAGCTGCCCTTCTTTGAACTTTTTCGATGTCACCCGTCAGTCCTACCTGATGCGGATCCCACATCGCATAGCAATACTCCAAGGTAGGTCGGACAAGCGTGGTGTAAGCAGTCATTTCAGTAGACCTGTTGCACCGTTTATGTGTTCTGCCAATGAATCGCAGTCTTCGGTTTGCTCTACCCACAATATTATCTATGTGATCGTTCCAATTTAGGTTATTTGTAATTGTCATCCCTAAGTATTTAGTTGAATTTACAGCCTTCAGATTTGTGTGACTTGTCGCGTAATCGAAATTTAGCGGACTTCTTTTAGTACTCATGTGAATAACTTCACAGTTTTCTTTATTCAGGGTTAATTGCCACCTTTCGCACCATACAGATAGATATCTTACCTAAATCATTTTGCAATTCGTGTTGGCCATCTGATGACTTTAGAAGACAGTAAATGACAGCATCATCTGCAAACAATCTAAAACGGCTACTCGTATTGTCCATGTTGTTAACATAGATATGGAGCAATAGAGGGCCTATAACACTTCCTTGGGGGACGCCGGATATTACTTCTGTTTTACTCTATTGCTTTCCGTCTATGACTACGAACTGTGACCAGGAAAGGACGAATGCAGTCGCACAACTGAGGCGATATTCCATAGGCACGCAGTTTGGTTAGAAGGCGCTTGTGAGGAACGGTGTCGACAGGCTTCTGCAAATCTAAAAATATGGAATCAGTTTGCCGTCCCCTATCGATAGCACTCATTACTTCACCGGTATAAAGAGCTAGTTGGGTTTCACAAGAACGATGTTTTCTGAATCGGTGCTGACCACTTGTTGGTAAATCGTTTTCTTCGAGGTAATTCATAATGTTCGAACACAGTATATGTTCCAAAACCCTACTGCAAAACGACGTTAGTTATATGGGCCTGTAATTGAGCGGATTACTCCTATTTCCCTTTTTGGGTATTGGTTTGACTTGAGCAGTTTTCCAGTCTTTAGGTACGGATGTTTCTGTGAGCGAGCGGTTGTATGTAATTGCTAAATATGGAGGTATTGTATCAGTATACTCTGAAAGGAACCTGGCTGGTATACAATCTGGACCGGAGGCCTTGCATTTATTACGTGATTTAAGCTGCTTTGCTACACTTATATGTTTTTCATCTTGGCAGTAGTTCTTGATTGGAATTCAGGAATATTTATTTGGTCTTCTTTGGTGAAGGAGTTTCGGAAAACCGTGTATAATAACTCTACTTTAGTGGCACTGGCATCAGTGACTTCACCGCTGTTATCACGCAGTGGAGGTACTCATTGCGTCTTGCCACTGGTGTCCTTTATATATGACCAGAATCTCTTTGGGTTTTCTGCCACATTTCCAGACTTAGTTTCGTTGTGGAAATTATTGAAAGCATCTCGCATTGAAGTACGCGCTATATTTCGCACTTCTGCAAAACTTTGCCAGTCTTGGGGATTTTGCGTTCTTTTAAATTAGGCATGCTTTTTTCGTTGCTTCTGCAACAGCGATCTGACCCGTTTTGTGTGCCATGGGGGATCAAGTACTATCACTTATTAATTTATGTGGTACATATCTCTCAATTGCCGTCGATACTATCTCTTCGAAATCATTCCACATCTTTCCTACCCTTACATGATCAGATCGGAAGGAGTGGAGACTGTCTCTTAAATAGGCGTTAAGAGCATTTTTATTAGCTTTTTCAAACAGATGTACTTTGCGTTTCTTTTTGCTGGTTGTGTGTGTTACGGTATTCAGCCTAGCAGCAACTGCCTTCTGGTCGCTAATCCCTGTATTCGTCACGATACTCACTACTTGTCCAGGATTATTTGTCGCTAAGAGGTCAAGTATGCTTTCAGGACCATTTACACTTCGAGTGGGCTCATGAGCTAATTGTTCAAAATAATTTTCTGAGAAAGCATTCAGTATAATTTCGAATGACGTTTTATGCCTGCCGCCGCTTTAAACGTATATTTGTATGAGTGGGGTACCTGTTTGAAATGAGACTCAATTTTTTTTTGAAGTGTTCAGCAACTATATCTTCTGAGTCGGGGAACGGTAAAACGATCCAATTAATAGTTTGGTCCGCTTGTCATGTATAATCTCTACCCATACTATTTCTCAGGAACTATCTACTTCAATTTCACTACAAGGTAAACCACTCCTGAGAGCAATAAATACTCCACCACCAATTGTGTTTAATCTATCCTTTCTGAACACTGTTAGGTCGTTACAAAAAATTTCTGCTGAACTTATTTCCGGCTTTAGCCAGCTTTCCGTACCCACAATCATTTGAGCTTCAGTGCGTTCTGTTAGAGCTTGGAGCTCTAGTTCTTTCGAACACAGCTACGACAATTTACAACTACAATACCGATCGTTTCTACAACTGCCTTACTGGGTTTTAGCTGCCAGACGGACGCCCTTTCTGTGGTTTCCTGAGTCCCTCTAACCTAAAAAACCGCCCAGTCCCTTCCACACAGCCCCCGCGACCCGTGTAGCCGCTTCGTGTGTGTACTGGACTCGTTACCTATTAAGCCGAACCTGGAAACCCACTACCCGGCGGCGCAAGTCATGGAATCTGCAGCCTACTCGGTCACAGAACCGCCTGAGCCTCTGATTCAGACCCTCCACTCGGCTGTGCACCAAAGGACCACAGTCGGTTCTATCGACGATGCAGCAAATGGTGAGCTCCGCCTTAATCTCGCAAGCAAGACTGGCAGTCTTTACCATTTCTGAAACTTACTGGCAGATTAAAACTGTGTGCCCGACCGAGACTCGAACTCGGGACCTTTGCCTTTCGCGGGCAAGTGCTCTACCAACTGAGCTACCGAAGCACGACTCACGCCCGCTACTCACAGCTTTACTTCTGCCAGTACCTCGTCTTCTACCTTCCAAACTTTACAGAAGCTCTGCTGCGAACCTTGCAGAACTAGCACTCCTGAAAGAAAGGATATTGCGGAGACATGGCTTAGCCACAGCCTGGGAGATGTTTCCAGAATGAGATTTTCACTTTGCAGCGGAGTGTGCCCTGATATGCAACTTCCTGGCAGATCTGTAAAGTTTGGAAGGTAGGAGACGAGGTACTGGCAGAAGTAAAGCTGTGAGTACCGGGCGTGAGTCGTGCTTCGGTAGCTCTGTTGGTAGATCACTTACCCGCGAAAGGCAAAGGTCCCGAGTTCGAGTCTCGGTCGGGCACACAGTTTTAATCTGCCAAGAACCTTACCATTTCTGTCCATTGGCCGAAACCAGAGATCATCTCCTCCGATCCAAAGCGACACACGTCATTCGTACCGACATGAGCCACCATTTCTGGTAAGGTCTTATGGAACCAAACTGCTGAGGTCATCGGTCCCTAAACTTACACACTATTCAATCTAACAAACTAACTTAAGCTATGCACGACACACACATCCATGCACGAAGGACGACTCGAACCTCCGACAGGGGGAGGCGCTGTGACCGTGACAAGACATTGCAGACCGCGCGGCTACCCCGCGCGGCCATGAGCCGCCCTGTACTTTTCATGGCATCCGGAAGCACCCTCTCCACTTCCGGGCCAGAGGGAATCCCAATTGGCATATTCACGAGGATATTTTCAGCTTAGGCAATCTTCTCCTAATCAAAAGAGAGTCGTGATCGAAACTATTTTACCCTCTCCATTGTCACAGAAAAAAAGTTTAGTATGTGTGTGTGTGTGTGTGTGTGTGTGTGTGTGTGTAAGATTGGAGACGAGTATCTTCTGGCACTAGGTTTCAACCTCTCCCTTCTCAGGTTATCATCACCATGCGATACAAATGTGACCCCACACTCCGGGCAAATCCGTTATAGCCACCTAGACCAAACATGTACGCTTTAGATACATCTGTCATACACGGCCATGCTGCTTGTAGGAAGAAAGCCCTTTCCGATTAGGCTGCCGAAAAGCAACCAACGTCACAGGGCTCTTCCTGTCTTTACTGTTGACATTCTGTCAACTGTATGTTGTGTGTTACTCCATGACCATGTGCATCTGTTTTGTAAGATTGTACGGTATCTCAGTAACCACATAAATGAAAAATGAATAACAGCAGATTATGAATACCATAAAACGAAATCCGAAGAACTTCAAGTGTTTTATGTTTGCTTCCTAAAGTTACGCGGTATAGACTGTACGGCATTCTCGTCTAACCCACGAATGCTGATATACTATGTCGTTCAAACGGCTCTGAGCACTATGGGACTTAACATCTAAGGGTCATCAGTCCCCTAGAACTTAGAACTACTTAAACCTAACTAACCTAAGGACATCACACACATCCATGCCCGAGGCAATATTCGAACCTGCGACCGTAGCAGCAGCGCGGTTCCGGACTGAAGCGCCTAGAACCTCTCGGCCACAGCGGCCGGCTACTATGTCGTAATTAATATAGTACGGTACGTAACTTCAGCTGTTTACTGATCTAACATGGAAGTCAACATCTTGTTTGCCTGCCTGTCAGTATGTGTACCATGTTCCCACCTGCTTTCACATTAATTAGTTTCGTCAGCCACAAAGGTTTGAGAAAGACCATTAGCACGACGCGCAGGTTATGAGGAGCGTGTATTGGGGTTTATGGACCCAGAGTGAATGGGTTATGGATCTAGTCCCACCCGGCGGGGTGAGCTGTTGTTTCACAAGGTGGAAAAACTCAGACCACTACGTGGTGATGTTCAGACCAACTTTGGTGCTAATAGCTTCTGCATATTTTCCTACTGTTCGGAAAGAAATCTTCTTGGTTAAGGATAATACAGTGTTCAAATACGTGGCGTGTCTAAAGACTTTTAGGTTCCGTACGAAGATTGTAACTCACTTATGTTACTGGCTGTTGGCGTTTTTGGACCCTTTGATCCTGTATTTCGTCTGTAACGTTATCCAAGTAGATACTCTTTTATACAAACTGACTTTTTTTAAAAAAATGCCTTGGATTAATTGAACCACACTGCCAATAGCTCGTTACAAATATAAATCCTATACTTAAGTTTACCTGTGTTGTATGGAATGGTTTGTAGCCTGCTGCTGTATTATAAATTTTTGAAATAATTTCTACTGTGTCAGTGATTTTGTACTGATATTTATTAGCATGACGCGTTTCGGAGGAATGCTGCAATCATCAAGTGCTATACAATTGCATGCAGATGATATTAATGTGAAGTAGGCCTATGCTGGGATTTATTTACTACGTGTGCCGGTGTGGGTTCGTACCGAAATGGAACCCTGCAGTGAAAGAAACATTTATTTTAGAGTATACCTTAAGTGAGTTGTGAGTTTATATCTTTTCATTGGCGTATTTACTTACACTTTTGCTGGGAATTTATTTGTCTGGAAGACTGAGCACAGCAATAAATACATCATCATGACGAAATACACATTCAGATGTATACATGATTCGAGAGACTCTTCACTGCTAAGATAAACTTATTTCAATTTCTAAAATAGTACAAACAAATGAAGATACAATCTTTTCTATATACGCTACACGAGCAACGCGATGTTTCTGTAACACGTTAACACGCATATATGTCTGTAGGTCGCCATTAAACGATGCTTGTCGATATATAGGTACAGTGAAGTTGGAGAATCCACAGGCAACTGAAAGTTTGCAGTTTTCCGATTGGGGGGGGGGGGGGGCGGAGGAGGAGATTGGAGGAAGAAATCTTCAGACTACGGGGCACTTCCGATGCCGTGTGGAACTCAGATTCGTCTTGCTAAGTGGAAAGTTTCTTCTCACACGTTGCCGCGGGCAGCTCTGGAGTCCTTGGTTTGAGGCAGCGGAACATGCAAGCTGGGATGACGCCGCTGCCTTGCACGGCTTAAGATGTCTATTGAGACCCGTTTATGTTTACGTCAAGGGAACGTTTCTAAGGCATTATCTAGGTCTCCATTTACAAGACTGTAAAACACATCCCGGAAAGTCTAAAAAATTTACCTTTAAAAAAAAAATTCAAATGTGTGTGAAATCTTATGGGACTTAACTGCTAAGGTCATCAGTCCCTAAGCTTACACACTACTTAACCTAAATTATCCTAAGGACAAACACACACATCCATGCCCGAGGGAGGACTCGAACCTCCGTCGGGACCAGCCACACAGTCCATGACTGCAGCGCCTAAAGTGCCGGCCGGAGTGGCCGAGCGGTTCTAGGCGCTAGTCTGGAACCGCGCGACCGCTACGGTCGCGGGTTCGAATCCTACCTCGGGCATGGATGTGTGTGATGTCCTTAGGTTAGTTAGGTTTAAGTAGTTCTAAGTTCTAGGGGACTTATGACCTCAGCAGTTGAGTCCCATAGTGCTCAGAGCAATTTGAACCATTTTTTTTGCAGCGCCTAAGACCGCTCGGCTAATCCCACGCGGCTTACCTTTCAAACCGAGAGATAGCTGGCACGTTGTGCACCTTATACTGAATAGTGCGCGATCAAAACCACGTTCCAACACACCGGCTGTTAAGATGAATTGAAGCAAAATGACCAGAGGACACACACAGATGGCCGGCCGGAGTGGCCGAGTGGTTCTAGGCGCTTCAGACATGAACCGCCTGACTGCTACGGTCGCAGGTTCGAATCCTGCCTCGGGCATGGATGTGTGTGATGTCCTTAGGTTAGTTAGGTTTAAGTGGTTCTAGGTTCTAGGGGACTGATGACCTCAGATGTTAAGTCCCATGGTGCTCAGAGGCATTTGAGCCACACAGAGATGACGGCTGATCTGACTGCTGTACTATGTCAAAACCCGCTTGTTGTAAATGTTTTCTCTGTACTCAGTGTTAGCTTCTAGGTGTCCAGTAGCGCTCTCCTATCGCACGAAGGTCTCGTCCCTAATATTAATACGTTTCCTTCCCTGTTGTGGATTGACAAGACAGCCAACCCACTATGACAGGAAGCCGAAAGGCACGCGTTTAAGCTCACGCAGGCTGGCGTGAGGTCTGGAACGGTACAAGGAATTTATAGTAGCCAAAAACGTACATAGCTGCTGGAATACTTAACTTTAATCCATAATTGGTGAACATCGCTCTGGACGGTACATGTTTTACAGCATCAATAGTAACTGGTAATGGCGCCTTGCTAGGTCGTAGCAAATGACGTAGCTGAAGGCTGTGCTAACTATCGTCTCGGCAAATGAGAGCGTAATTTGTCAGTGAACCATCGCTAGCAAAGTCGGCTGTACAACTGGGGCGAGTGCTAGGAAGTGTCTCTAGACCTGCCGTGTGGTGGCGCTCGGTCTGCAATCACTAGTGGCGACACGTGGGTCCGACGTATACTAACGGACCGCGGCCGATTTAAAGGCTACCACCTAGCAAGTGTGGTGTCTGGCGGTGACACCACATTCCCTATAAAGGTTCAACTGAGAAATTGCTGTGCCTCTATTGCCTTTTAAGTGGACGGGATGTTTAACTGTAAATTCCTAGTCTTCCTTCGTATCTCACCTCTTCGTTCCAGGCCTTTGACAACGTATCCTAGGAGTTTATACAGTTCTCTTTCTGGCACCAGTGTCTAGAACAGACTTTGCTATTTTCGTCATAGCATGTGTCCATTCCAGTTCTTCCTAGAAACTTCGAGTCTGCTACTTCATTATTTATTTTGCAGTTTCTTGCTAGCCATTTTGTCATGTAGTGCAGTGAACGGAATTATTATTTATTTATTTGTTTATTTATCTCATAGTTGTCCTACAGCCTATCATTTAAAGACAGGCTGTTTTCATACCTACCTAAGACTATTAGCATCAACAGTATTAATTTCCTGACACCAGCACCTAGTGAAACGAATACTACACTACGGTAAAGTAGCACTACTTTCCGTTACGATAGCTCTCGCTTCTCTAGCGTTGATCCCCTCGTATGGGATTCGCGGTTTTCGTGACCTGCCATTAAAAAAAAATTTTTTTTTAATGTTTGTGGCTGGATGGCCTCCCTGTTGCCACCGTCGCCAATTAATCAAAAGGACGCAAGTCGTGGGCGCCATCTATATGTGAATCGTATAAACTTTGTTGTACTTTAACTGTGTGGGTCTAGTACTTTCTGAGGCGGAAATTGGGTGCCAATCCAGCATTTCCTAACCGTGGAAAAACGCCTGAAAGCCAGGCTGGCTGGTGTACCAGACAAACGGTCGTCATTCTGTCGCGAGGATTTGGCATCTGTCAGGCTAACTGACTCCCTATCTTACAGACCAGCGCACTAACTTTCTTTTCCCTGTACAGTTTGTGGGGTACCTGCAGTTCCATTTTAAATGCAAACAAAAAACATTTGGAATTGTGTTTGTGTTTCTTTCATATTAATGTACATCCGTTGAAGTGTAGAGAACCACTTGCCTTTGTGATGTCCACAAGAGAAACTCCCCATCCCAACCCCCTCCGATTTAGTCAAAATGGTTCAAATGGCTCTGAGCATTATGGGATTTAACATCTGAGGTCATCAGTCCCCCAGAACTTAGAACTACTTAAACCTAACTACCCTAAGGACATCACACACATCCATGCCCGAGGCAGGATTCGAACCTGCGACCGTAGCGGTGGCGCGGTGCCAGACTGAAGCGCCTAGAACCGCTCAGTCACACCGGCCGGCTCGGATTTAGTCGTAAGATTGCCCAGTGGACAGCACATCAAAAACTGAACACAGCCCAAGCATGAAAACAGAAATAAGATGTACTGAACTGTGAAAAAAATCAAAATAGAAACAGTGAACGGGCCAAGAACAAGTGTAATATAGAGCAGCCGAGTAGACAGTGATGTGGTTACGGTGTTGGATTACCAGGCGAGCGAGCCGCGTTCAAATCCTCTCGTGATTTTTTTGCCCACAATATTATTAACTGTCCGTCCGGTCACTGAAATGTCTGTTCTCTTTATGTAGTCTTGGCAGTTGTCATACTATACATTGGTTATAGAATGTGAGTCATGTGGCAAGAACACGTTAACGTCGCAAGTAAATGTCATAAATAGTGAGAGCAGACGAGATACCACATAAACGTCTCACAGAAATGAAAACAACAAACAAACAGGTGTGACCTATGTTACAACAAAGGAATTCAAGAGTCAAGACTTCCAAACGGAACGCAACTTTTAAAAACATTAAAAAGATATGTTTTGACATAGCATAGACGAACTGTGTGATTGAGAAACTGTTGCGATCATTTGTTGCAGATTATGTGACAAACTATTATGTTTTCATTATTTCCTTTGGAATGATCACATTTAAATTCATACTAACACCTATGTCGAACAAGGTGGCACATCTCACTCATTTGCCAGTCGTACAAATTAGGTACGTCGATAAGAGATTCCTATCATATGACACATGTACTGTCACTCATGCCGTGTATGACACACCAGACGTGTTTTCGGGTGGAGGATCCGGTTGACTTGTCGCCTGGTCGCAACGTTAAACGTTTGCGGGCCCATGCGAAAGCCACTTGCTTTCGGCTGCTAATAGAGTAGTTGTGCAGTGTTGTTGTTGTGGTCTTCAGTCCAGAGACTGGTTTGATGCAGCTCTCCATGCTACTCTATTCTGTGCAAGCTTCTTCATCTCCCAGTATCTAATGCAACCTACATCCTGAACCTGTTTAGTGTATTCATCTCTTGGTCTCCCTCTACGATTTTTACCCTCCACGCTGCCCTCCAATACTAAATTGGTGATCCCTTGATGCCTCAGAATATGTCCTACCAACCGATCCCTTCTTCTAGTCAAGTTGTGCCACCAATTTCTCCTCTCTCCAATTCTATTCAATACCTCCTCATTAGTTATGTCATCTACCCATCTAATCTTCAGCATTCTTCTGCACCATCGCATTTTGAAAGCTTCTATTCTCTTCTTGTCTTAAGTATTTATAGTCCACGTTTCACTTCCATACATGGCTACACTCCATACAAATACTTTCAGAAACGACTTCCTGACACTGAAATCTATACTCGATGTTAACACATTTCTCTTCTTCAGAAACGCTTTCCTTGCCATTGCCAGTCTAAATTTTATATCCTCTCTATTTCGACCATCATCTTATTTTGCTCCCCAAATAGCAAAACTTCTTTACTACTTTAACTGTTTCATTTCCTAGTCTAATTCCCTCGCATCACTGGATTTAATTCGACTACATTCCATTATCCTCGTTTTGCTTTTGTTGATGTTCATCTTAAATCGTCCTTTCAAGACACTGTCCATTCCGTTCAACTGCTCTTCCAAGTCCTTTGCTGTCTCTGACAGAATTACAATGTCATCGGCGAACCTCAAAGTTTTTATTTCTTCTCCGTGGATTTTAATACCTACTCCGAATTTTTCTTTTGTTTCCTTTACTGCTTGCTCAATATACAGATTGAATAACATCGGGGAGAGGCTACAACCCTGTCTTACTCCCTTCCCAACCACTGCTTCCCTTTCATGCCCCTCGACTTTATAAGTGCCATCTGGTTTCTGTACAAATTGTAAATAGCCTTTCGCTCCCTGTATTTTACCCCTGCCACCTTCAGAATTTGAAAGAGCGTATTCCAGTCAACATTGTCAGAAGCTTTCTCTAAGTCTACCAATGCTAGAAACGTAGCTTTGCCTTTCCTTAATCTACTTTCTAAGATAAGTCGTAGGGTAAGTATTGTCTGACGTGTTCGGCATTTCTACGGAATCCAAATTGATCTTCCCCGAGGTCGGCTTCTACCATTTTTTCCATTCGTCTGTAAAGAATTCGTGTTAGTATTTTGCAGCCGTGGCTTATTAAACTGATAGTTCGGTAATTTTCACATCTGTCAACACCTGCTTTCTTTGGGATTGGAATTATTATATTCTTCTTGAAGTCTGAGGGTATTTCGCCTGTCTCATACATCTTGCTCACTAGATGGCATCATTTTGTTGGGCCTGGCTCTCCCCAGACTGTCATTAGTTCTAATGGAATGTTGTCTACTCCCGGGGCCTTGTTTCGACTCAGGTCTTTCAGTGCTCTGTCAAACTCTTCACGCAGTATCATATCTCCTATTTCATCTTCATCTACATTCTCTTGCATTTCTATAATGTTGTCCTCAAGAACATCACCGTTGTATAGGCCCTCTATATATTCCTTCCACCTTTCTACTTTCCCTTCTTTGCGTAAACTGGGTTTCTATCTGAGCTCTTGATATTCATACAAGTGGTTCTCTTTCCTCTCTCGCGTCTGTCGGCCGTCGTAATTTAATATATTATTTATCAAAAAAATTTATTGGTGATGGTGATTGTTGCCGATTTACGTCGTGGGCCTTAATCAACTATATTTCATTCAATTCTGAATTACAATTAAATGCTTTTGTGAAGTTGTCCTTTATTTCAACAATATTAAACTTGAGTGGAAATTATTTTTTACATTAATGAACGTTAAACTCCCTGAATCTTAAAGCATGAACATATAAGTTGAACAATGGAATAAACTTTTCATATTAATTTCCTCGGCTAGTCAGTTCACTTTAAAGCAAAAGATCTTTAGCTATTAATTACAATTGCAGCCCACACACGCGCGAGAGTATTTTTTCTAACCCCCGTTAACCATTGCGTTGTAGTCGGAGTCCTGGCTCTGGCTCTCGGCTGTTGTACTGAAAATAAGAATCTTAAAGCTACGTATTTTCTGCAACGTCGGGCGGCTGTGAAGAAAAATGTATATTATGTTAATAGCGGGCGAGTTTTTCGCTCCCGCAAATTTTTATGAGTTAATATCGCCACGTAATGACGTCGTTGGCTGCATTGGCCGCTGCGATTGTTGCACTGTAAATTACTCGAATGCAGGTTAATTCAAGGAAGGCGCGCATGAAGTCGGGATCACCTCTTAAAAATTAAAAGTGCACAATAATATTAAATCAATATATTATCTGCTTAATTAGTACAAATATGCTTACATTTGCCAGCACTCGCAAGATGTCCGTCTACACGCAACCAAAACAAGAGAAGAAGTGAAGACGACTAAAAAATTAACAAAAGAGCGTATCTTGTCGTCTCTTTAGATCATTTTGTTATATTTCTTTGCTCTCGAAACTTACACAGAGAAATTATTATAATACGGATACATGAGGAAAATGTATATTATTCAATTTTTAAATGTCTCTTCTTTATAAATGCTGTTTTTTAGTCCTTTCTTATTATTTCGCTGGGGACGCTATATTGCCCCATCACGTCGCTAATTGTCTTTCCGTCTGCTCTATATTGCGTTTGAACCGTTCACTGATTCTATTTTGCTTTTTTTTTTCCACGGTTCACTACCCCTTCTTCCTGTTTTCATGCTTGATGTGTGTTCAGTTCTTGACTGGCCATCCACAGGTCCCTCCAGCCACTAAATCTGACAGGGGTACGACGGGGAGTTTCCATTATCAGTAGGGGTACTTTGACGTCTTCTGCCGCCCGCATGTGCTGTGTCTTCATAAGTTTGCAGCTAAGCATCAATATTTCGTCTTTTTATATCCCGTCTTGTACACCCTTGGATAATCACGTACCATTTTTCCAGTGCGGGTGTACTGTTTCCTTATGGTAGCCGACGGGACAAAGCTCTGTCGTGGAGTTTGTTCACTGCTTGTAAAAACCTAAAGAAATTGGCGGTTTATGTACGTAGCATGTGCAAACAGTCGCTCTTTGAATTTGTTAGGATTTACTGCACCATCATCTAGTTTTCGAGCCACTGGAGTCTCATCATCAGATGGAAACGGGCGTATTATTTTCTGGACCAACTAAAGCTAGACGCTAGAGTAGCGATATCGGCGAGAATGCGGAGAATTTAATCATAGGTTAAAGAAATATGTACCATACGGAAAAAGAGTTATGTTTTAAGATATTTACGGAGCATTGCAACTTGCTACCCTCGTGTATCGATAATGTACATTTTGTCAGCTTACGCAGACACACAAAATAAGGAAAAGTAGTCTATGTAAAAATTTTCCCATTCCATCGTGGCCGACTGTTACAGCAACCGGTTTAAACGTGTTTCAGGATGAAAACCGTCTCGGTTGCGAAATTATTTAATGGCACAGACGCGGTTCACACTTTTCAGGCATCATCAGATCGTCTACGAAAACAAGAAACCAATCAATTGAAAAAAAATGGAGGAAAAGGACATGATACTATATTTCACAGCTACGCAGACAACGTGCACTAAAAGCAAAAAAAAGAACTTACATAAAATTAGTTGGATACGTGACCCATCAGTCATGAAACCAAATATAATGTACCGGGTGATCAAAAAATCAGTATAAATTTGAAAACTTAATAGACCACGGAATAATGTAGAAAGAGAGGTAAAAATTGACACACATGCTTGGAATGACAAGGGGTTTTATTAGAACAAAAAAAAAAAAATCTCATATTGCTAGACGCGTGAAAGATCTCTTGCGCGCGTCGTTTAGTGATGATCGTGTACTCAGCCGCCACTTTCGTCATGCTCCCAGTTCCCCAGACCTCAGTCCATGCGATTATTGGCTTTGAGGTTACCTGAAGTCGCAAGTGTATCGAGATCGACCGACATCTCTAGGGATGCTGAAAGACAACATCCGACGCCAATGCCTCACCATAACTCCGGACGTGCTTTACAGTGCCGTTCACAACATTATTCCTCGACTACAGCTATTGCTGAGATATGACGGTGGACATATTGAGCATTTCCTGTGAAGAACATCATCTTTGCTTTGTCTTACTTTCTTATGCTAATTATTGCTATTCTGATCAGATGAAGCACCATCTGTCAAACATTTTTTGAACGTTTGTATTTTTTTGGTTCTAATAAAAGCCCATGTCATTCCAAGCATGTGTGTCAATTTGTACCTCTCTATCTACATTATTCCGTGATTTATTCAGTTTTCAAATTTATACTGACTTTTTGATCACGCGGTATAACAGACACAAGGGTAACCGGATATATAACGCACCAGTCATAAAACATCTAAACAACGAAGCGGACTTAGTTAAAGAAGAGAAACAGCCAGAATAACACGGAGAATGTACAAATATGTGGCGGAATAGTTTTCCACGGTTATTGTGGTGTCACCGCCAGACACCACACTTGTGATTTCCCTAAATCACTCCAGGCAAATGCCGGGATGGTTCCTCCGAAAGGGCACGGCCGACTTCCTTCCCCATCCTTCCCTAATCCGATGAGACCGATGACCACGCTGTCTGGTCTCCTTCCCCAAAGAACCAACCAACCAACACCACACTTGCTAGGTGGTAGCCTTTAAATCGGCCGCGGTCCGTTAGTATACGTCGGACCCGCGTGTCGCCACTATCAGTGATTGCAGACCGAGCGCCGCCACACGGCAGGTCTAGAGAGACTTCCTAGCACTCGGCCCAGTTGTACAGCCGACTTTGCTAGCGATGGTTCACTGACAACATACGCTCTCATTTGCCGAGACGATAGTTAGCATAGCCTTCAGCTAGGTCATTTGCTACGACCTAGCAAGGCGCCATGTTCAGTTACTATTGATATTGTGAATCATGTACAGTCAAGAGCGACGTTCACCAGTTATGGATTAAAGTTAAGTATTCCACCAACTACGTCCGTTTTTTGTAATGTCTAATTTCCTTGTCCTGTTCCAGACCTCACGCCGGCCTGCGTAAGCTAAAACGCGTGCCTTTCGGCTTCCTCTAGTAACCCGGTGTTGGCTCTCCTGCCAACCCACAACAGTTATCATATGAAGGGCTTATTTCAATAGTGGTACAAGTCCATTACCTCCACTTTTCTGTCTATAATACTTCTGAAATTAATGAGCCGAACAAACAGAAAGAAAGATTCATCTCTTTCAAGAAGCCATATGCTTGAATATTTCTGGTATCTCAACTGCAGATTTTTGAACGCTCATTTAACTTTAAGACTCTATATCTCAATATGAACAAAAGTAGTCTTGTACCACTACTGGAATAAGTCCTTCATATGTTGTCTTGAGGTCACCAGCCGGCGCTGCCGCGGCCGTACCAGATGGGGCCACACTTGCAAAACCACGGTACGAGCCACACACGGCACAATGTTTGTATTGGTGCGCACACAAACATTGCTATGACAAACTGAGAGAGAGGTGACACGTATAGTGCGGCAAGGAGCACCCAGGTGGCGCGGTTGATCGGTTTAAGGCACATTTTCGAAAAACAAATGTGCGTGAACCAATGCAGACACACAAAAAACAAAAATAAAAGCACAAACAACAGGTAAAATGTTTGTTTTTTAAATAAAATCTCCATTTCTTGCTGCAACTGTAATTTATTGCTCCAAGAGGCGTTTCGCCCCCCGCCACCCCCCCTGCTTTCTTTTCTCTCTCTCTCTCTCTCTCTCTCTCTCTTTTTTTTTTTTTTTAAGAAAGACGGCGAAACGCGTCTGGGAAAATAAATTGCAGTTGCAGCAAGGAAAGGCGATTTTATTTACAAAACAAACACTTCTGTACTTGCTGCGGAAGATGGTCACGCAAACAAACTTGTTAGCTGTTAAAATGATTAGATGAAAAATAATGAATCCAAATATATCATTATAACTCTGTCACACGGAGTAAAACAGGTAAATTTTGCCGTACATTCATAGCGATGAATCGATAAAACGTCGCCGGCCGAAGTGGCCGTGCGGTTAAAGGCGCTGCAGTCTGGAACCGCAAGACCGCTACGGTCGCAGGTTCGAATCCTGCCTGGGGCATGGATGTTTGTGATGTCCTTAGGTTAGTTAGGTTTAACTAGTTCTAAGTTCTAGGGGACTAATGACCTCAGCAGTTGAGTCCCATAGTGCTCAGAGCCATTTGAACCATTTTTGATAAAACGTCTAGGTACCAGGATCGGGGGTAGTCTTAACAGTCGCAAATAACAGACAAAAATATTTTACTCGTTAAAATAAAGAAACACATGTTATAAAACATAAAGAAGTAAAGTCATCCACAACAAAAACCTCCTTTAAAATGTGGCTCCCCCAACTTCCCACACAAAAACCAACAAATTAAGAGTAATACTGTCGACATAAAATAATCATCGCAGCAGCTAACATTGGTAACCTATCATAATGCATTTGAGTACTACCAACTAGTTGATCGTTCAGCAACCTGTCTTTGTCAACATCGAGATGTTTAACAATTTCCAGCTCCTCTAGTGGACTGAACTTCTTCCCCTTCTGAGAAAGATGAACTATTTTAGAATTATATATTAATACCTTAAGATGCCAACGGGCCTTGATGTATACCAACGGAGGCAGGTGAAAATTTGTGCCCCGACCGGGACTCGAACCCGGGATCTCCTGCTTACATGGCAGACGTTCTATGCATCTTTTATTTTTATCTCATTTTGGTCGTTTTCATCCTTTGCATCTGCTCGGGGCGGTCGTCGTAAGACATCCGTTTAAGTTAGTCGTTGATCCATTAACTCAGTACCCTCTGACCGAACACGCTGAGCTACCGTGCCGGTGTCCATCTGAGCCACCGAGGGCACAGAGGGTAGTTCGACTGCAGGGACTATCTCGCGCACGCCTCCCGCGAGACCCACATTCTCACCCTGTATGTCCACACACTACATTCCTAGTATCCCTACGCAACACACGCATTACTCGTGAAAGACATTCTTACCAAGTCCCGTAAGAGTTCGTTTAATTTGTGTGCATCCGCACAGAAGAAGAAGGTCATGGCCGGGATTGCCGGAACTATACAGGGTTATTACAAATGATTAAAGCGATTTCACAGCTCTACAATAACTTTATTATTTGAGATATTTTCACAATACAAAAACTCAAAAAGTTTTTTTAGGCATTCACAAATGTTCGATATGTGACCCTTTAGTGATTCGGCAGACATCAAGCCGATAATCAAGTTCCTCCCACACTCGGCGCAGCATGTCCCCATCAATGAGTTCGAAAGCATCGTTATGCGAGCTCGCAGTTCTGGCACGTTTCTTGGTAGAGGAGGTTTAAACACTGAATCTTTCACATAACCCCACAGAAAGAAATCGCATGGGGTTAAGTCGGGAGAGCGTGGAGGCCATGACATGAATTGCTGATCATGATCTCCACCACGACCGATCCATCGGTTTTCCAATCTCCTGTTTAAGAAATGCCGAACATCATGATGGAAGTGCGGTGGAGCACCATCCTGTTGAAAGATGAAGTCGGCGCTGTCGGTCTCCAGTTGTGGCATGAGCCAATTTTCCAGCATGTCCAGATAAACGTGTCCTGTAACGTTTTTTTCGCAGAAGAAAAAGGGGCCGTAAACTTTAAACGTGAGATTGCACAAAACACGTTAAGTTTTTGTGAATTGCGAATTTGCTGCACGAATGCGTGAGGATTCTCTACCGCCAAGATTCGCACATTGTGTCTGTTCACTTCACCATTAAGAAAAAAATGTTGCTTCATCACTGAAAACAAGTTTCGCACTGAACGCATCCTCTTCCATGAGCTGTTGCAACCGGGCCGAAAATTCAAAGCGTTTGACTTTGTCATCGGGTGTCAGGGCTTGTAGCAATTGCAAACGGTAAGGCTTCTGCTTTAGCCTTTTCCGTAAGATTTTCCAAACCGTCGGCTGTGGTACGTTTAGCTCCCTGCTTGCTTTATTCGTCGACTTCCGCGGGCTACGCGTGAAACTTGCCCGCACGCGTTCAACCGTTTCTTCGCTCACTGCAGGCCGACCCGTTGATTTCCCCTTACAGAGGCATCCAGAAGCTTTAAACTGCGCATACCATCGCCGAATGGAGTTAGCAGTTGGTGGATCTTTGTTGAACTTCGTCCTGAAGTGTCGTTGCACTGTTATGACTGACTTATGTGAGTGCATTTCAAGTACGACATACGCTTTCTCGGCTCCTCTCGTCATTTTGTCTCACTGCGCTCTCGAGCGCTCTGGCGGCAGAAACCTGAAGTGCGGCTTCAGCCGAACAAAAGTTTATGAGTTTTTCTACGTATCTGTAGTGTGTCGTGACCATATGTCAATGAATGGAGCTACAGTGAATTTATGAAATCGCTTCAATCATTTGTAATAGCCCTGTATACTTATGTGGATATGGCGTCTATTCTTTCGGACACGTCCGAAAGAAAAAGAACAGACACCATATCCATATAAGATGTACTATCCTTAATTTTTTATTACTTTTAGTTCAATTTTGTCGCCGGCAGGTGTGGCCGAGCGGTTCTAGGCGCATCAGTCTGGAACCGCGCGACTGCTACGGTTGCAGGTTCGAATCCTGCCTCGGGCATGGATGTGTGTAATGTTCTTAGTTTAGTTAGGTTTAAGTAGTTCTAATTTCTAGGGGACTGATAACCTCAGCTCTTAAGTCCCATAGTGGCCAGAGCCATTTAAACCATTTTTCTTAGTTCAATTTGTTGGCGTAGCCGTGCAAGATAGGATCATGCCTTTTCCTCCGTTTGCATCTAATTTATTGGTTTCTGGTTTTTGTCGACAGTCTGATGATGCTCCAAAAAGGTGAAACGTGTCCACCGACATTAAATAATCTTGCAACCGAGACTGTTTCTGTTCTGCAAAGTAGTCCCATAATCGTGGATTTAGGGTGTATGATTGTTGTTATGTATAAGACCTTTGGCGGGCCAAGCGGGTGCGACCGAGCGCCGTGCCATCCTTTGCCATCGGCACCGCCGGATGCAGTTGGAAGGGCATGTGTTCAGCACACCGCTCTGCAGGTCGTTTTGAGGCTTCTTCAACTTGCAACCGCAACTAATCGGGCGACTAGCTCTTCAGTTGGCCTCACGAGTCTTAGTGCACACAAATCCAGTCCTCCAACCAAGGAAAAATCCCGGACAGTACCGGGAATCGAACCCCGGTGCTCCTCATGCCAGTCAGTTGCGCTGACCACCCAGCTACGGACGCGGATTTTGCTGGCAGATTTTGTGTCATAATCCACTGCTTCTGTTTTCCTTCAAAATCGCTCATCGGGTGTAGAAATTCAGATGTAGAACTTCACCTGGCTCTGTTCTTGCTTCGATTAGACTCTTTGAGCAAATCATAATTGGACTTGCAGAAAGAGACGTGTCTCAACATAGTGACGTGTAGAAAGTAAGCGTAATCGACCGACATTTGAGGAAGGCTGACAGCGATTCCCTGTTCTGTGAAACCTACCAGGGAAAAATAAGCGTGGGCGACAAGGTAGTTAGAAGGAAATGGGGTTCTGCAGTGATGAAGGAAGCCCGGTCGCTCCCGGAGTGATTCGTGGTTAACGCCGGCTTACCGGGAATTGAGACTGGCGGGTGTCGGAGATTATTAATTTCAGAGCCGCTCTAGCTGGTGGCCGTCGGTGACGATAGCGTGAAGCAATGGCGGCGCTCAGAAATTCAATCTCGACGCCATTATCTTCCGCAACAGGAGGTGCGAAAGAGGACTGTTTGCGATGCGATGTGTTGTCGCTGCGGGATACGGACTCACCTTGGTAATCTTTACGTCGGTAAAAATAATTATGCTACTGGTTACAATGTAACTGAAGAGTGTGAAAACCAAACGTTCTAAGGGCTACATCTCACATTTGTCTAAATAGTCAAAGAACAATTATCTAGGGACCGATGACCTCTGCAGTTTGGTCCCTTTAATCCTTAAACCAACCAACCAACCAACAATTATCTCTTTTTGTGTATAACTCACCTGTACCCAAACAATTGAGAAGTATTCTAATACCACGTAATTATGCAGCTCGCCTCATCACCGCGAATAACAAGACAAATTATAAATTCCTTAATTTGTTGAGAACATTCTCTTACAAGCGTCGGTTTAGGGAACTTACTGGTTCTAATCGCCAGTTCGAACGTTTCTGTTGGCGTGCTGTTAACACTCGCAGATACAGAAATACAGCAGTAATGTTTTAACAAGTAGAACTGTAGTCAACAAAAGTTATTTCTCATATATTTTGAGGGGGATAGGATGTAAAATTTTTAAAAAATCGATTTTCCAAAATTATACATATTTTGTAACCCACATCTTCCTGAATAGTTTGATGTATAAAACATATATATCTGAGAGATTATAAGCCACCTTATTTGGTCTTAAGTGTACCAAGATGCAGCGCCACACCCCTTTGCACAGGATTCTTCTGTCATACGTAAGTGGTTTTCGCTCTGTAGAATTCGAATGTTTATATTTTCGCCAGAGAGTGTCATGCGTGAAACAAAGGACTATTGATATCGATACTTTCTCGCCTGCTATCGACCCAAGAGCGAAATGAAAGTTTTAACCAACGTGTGTGGGAAAAGATTGGCAAAAAACATTTTTGTGGGAAGAAATGCTCTTGCCATTAGTGTTTTATGGTTCACTTTCACGTGTTAATGAGGGTGTACAAAACAGAAAATGTTTTAGAGAAAATGGGAATTAAGCCCGGAGTGAAAGCTTTGTATTCGATAGACAGAGAGTGTGTAGCGAAAGCAGATAAATAATTTTTTTGACGTGATAAAATCAAGAAGAGTGTATCACAGAAATGTGAAAAAGATCCTGCTTATGGTGCTGCACGGTTCTAAAAGAATGCCAAATACATGGCCTTTTCCGGAAAACACAAATTTCTGCACTTAGGTACATGTAACATCCACAATAAACATCATGTTACTTTCAAATTTGGTATGCTTATTAAAAGCAAACTCCTTAGTGCAAAACTCTAGATTTTTCCATATCTATTAAAAACTGTGCTAAAAATTGGGATAATTAACTATAAAATTTGAGTTTTTTTCTAAACATGAAGTTTAAAATGTAACAGCTCATTCATTTTTTTCGTAAATTAAATAAATTCTTGAGATTCATACACCTGTAAGTATGGTTTGTAAGCTTTAAAAAAGTCATCGAAGAATCTCTCTTACTTATGAAGAAAAGTGTATCTATAGCAACAAATGCAGCCAACAGTAAGTTAAAAAACGATGAAATTTCACATGTGAAAGAAATCTATTTTGTTATGTGTCTGAACTTCGACTGCTATGAGTGTGAATCCTGAATCCTTCCTGGTCATGCTGACAAAGTTTTATGAATTCATTTGTAAAATTGTAGACAGTGGAATTTCAAATGTCCTGTGGTGCCTCTCCTCCTCCAAGGTGGCCCTTTTGACGTCCTACCCCCGTTAAATTTTCCGCAAGGGAGAAACCAAATTAAATTCGAGGAATAAATCTCTCAGTATTGACTTTCGTTTCTTACACAACTCCATTCTTGAGATCAGAATTAAGGAAGCAAGGGCTACATCCCCAACAGTTTTCTGTTTTGTAACTACTAAACATGGCTGTCCTTTCAGATGAAGTACGGCGTGGTACACATTCACGGTTTTCCTATTCATCGGTTTCAGAGTAAGAATTTCTGTTAGCTGTCTGAGGTGGGTCAATATCAGACACTTTGAGAATACTGCATTTGGGGATCTCACACGCCTGCATTCACAGCAGTGTTTCAGCGGCATCGTTAAAATCAAAATCAGTTGTGTGCAATGGGATGAAGTTGTCTAGTTACATTACTGTGACGACCTATTAGAAACGTAAATAACCGCCTTTTGCAGCGGTCATCTCTGCGAGACGTGCAAGTCAGTGAGGTTATGGAAAATGCGGACAGGGATGTGGAGCCATGCAGAATCCAGTGTCATGGCTAGCTGCGCTAGGGTTTTCGTTTGAGAATTCATAGTGTGAACAGCCAGATCGATCTGACCCTACATACATTATCGATTGGGTTGAAAGCCGGGGAATTTGGTAGTCAGGGGAACCCAAGAAACTCGTCCTGATGCTCTTCCGACCACGCACCGCACTTACACTGCGACCTGTGTGACACGTTGCGTTGTCCTGCTGGTAGATGCCATTCGTGCCGGGGAGGGGGAGGACATGCTGCCAAGGATAGATGCAGAGTTGTGTTGATCCATTGTGTCTCCGAGAATGGTGAGATCACCCAGGGAATGGCACGAAAATTTTCCCCAGAGCATAATGCTCAGTCACAGGGTGTTTGATTTCAGACGTTTCACGCCAACGGTCATCTTTCCGATGGAACATAAAACGTGAATCATCTGGAAAGGCCACAGGTCGCCCTCAGTGGACATCCAGATGCGGTGTTGACGACTACGTCCATCCTTCGATGCCGGTGAACAGCAGTCAGTCAGCATGGGTGCGTGAACCACGCATCTGCCGCGGATGCCGCCCATACGCAGCGACGTTCGCTCAACGTTCGTTCAGGAGACTCTGTTGGTAGCCCATTGGTTCATCTGGGCGGTCAGCTGCTCAACTGCTGCAAGTCTATTCGCCTGCACACTTCTCCATAGCCGTTTTTCACCCCTGCCATCTATACTTCGTGGTGCACCACAGTAACCATGGAGGTGCGCGAACGGCTTACGAACTTTTCGAAAATGCTTCTGCTCTTTGCCCAAAAACCAATGATCATGCCGTTTTGGACATGAGATAAATCGGTTCGTTTCCGCATACAACAAGTACTGCACTGTTTCCGCGTCCCCCCCCCCCCCCCCCCCCGAGACGCGTTATACGAGTTGCGACAATAAAGTAATGAGACTGATGTGAAAACAAAAATGTTGCTTACCGTTTTATTCAAGTTTAGTGTTGCCTCCTTCTAAGTAGTTCCCTTCTGATTACACACACTTTTTCCAGCGCTTCTGTCATTGATGGTAACGTTTCTGGAACTCATCTTCTGTAATACCCTCCGAGACCCTCGTCAGAGCTTTTTGGACACTTTGTGTTGTTTGAGAATGGTGTCCCTTGACCACAGTTTTGACTCTTGGAAGTAGAAAAAAGTCGCACGGAGCGATATCTGGTGAATAAGATGGCTGTGGTAGTCCTGAAATTTGTTTTGAGGTTAAAAATTGCTGTACTGACGGAGCGGTATGGGATGGCGCATTACCGAGATGCAGACTCCAATTATCTGCAATGTTGGCACTGACACGAAGAAGTCTTTTACGAAGTCTTTCTAAAATTTCTTTGTACTAATATTGGTTAACTGTTCGTCCAGGAGGCACCCACTCTTTATGAACAATTCCCTTGGAATCAAAGAAGCACAAAAGCATGCATTTCACTTTTGACTTCGACATGCGAGCTTTTTTTGGTCTGGGTGATCCCTCTGAGCACCATCGCGAACTTTGGCGTTTTGTCTCTGGATAGTACTGATAAAACCAACTTTCATCACCAGTGATAACACGGCTCAACAATTCTGGATTGATTTCCGTTTGATCTAACAGATTGGCATCCACATTTTTCCAGCTTTCTCGCTGTCGTTGTGTGACATTTTTGGGGCCAATTTTTACACAAATCTTTCTCATACCAAGATCTTCAGTTATTATTAGAGGAACCGTTTCTCGACTGATGTTCAGTTCTTCTGCAACCATCATCTTCGATCAGATCGTACGAGTTCACGCACCGTGGCCAAGTTGACTATCATCCGTGAGGTTGATGGTCAACTGCGGTCTTCATCTTCAACATTCGTTCTGCTTTCACTAAACATTTTATGACAACGAAAAACTTGAGCTCTTGACATAACCTCCTCTCCAAAACCCTTCTGAAGCTTACTGTAAGCTGTCGTCGCGTTTTCACCCAGTTTAATGCATAAAGAAATGGCATACCTTTGAGCAATGTTATGCGGTTCCATTTCCGTGACGAGAGACACAGACATGTATTAACTTATCACAGCACAACTCATGACTCAGCAGTTGCATCGATGTGCCTCTTGGACTAGAAGCAGCGTATAGACCAAGGTCAAAGATATTGTGCCTGCGCAAGCCTGTAGGGTAGCCACATCTTGCAAAGAAAATCAGTCTCATTACTTTATTGTCGCACCTCGTATGTCCGCCACTGCTAGTGCTGCCATCTGCCGTCTGTGAGTGGTTATTTCACGTTGACGTTAAACGCAGACAGTGGCCCCATTAATATGATTGGACTATGTACATGGAATGGGTTAATAGCCGTACTTACCTCTCTTCGTTTCTCGATAATCGCAGTATCTTCCTTCCATTGTAAATATGATTTATTGATACAAACAAAAGCTTAAATGCATTCTGCCAACCACACAAAGCGTGCACAACCTAAATGGAGGAGATGGTGACGAATGGTAATCCAGAGACAAGCACCGGTTGGTTCAGGGAATGGCAACTGAATCTCAATGTAGACAAGAGTAATGCGCTGCCAATACGTAGAAAGAAAGATCCTTTATCGTTTAGCTACAATATAGCGGGTCAGCAATTGGAAGCAGTTAATTCCATAAATTATCTGGGAGTAGGCATTAGGATTGATTTATAATGGAATGACCGTATAAAATTAATCGTCGGTAAAGCAGATGTCAGACTGAGATTCATTGGAAGAATCCTAAGGAAATACAGTCCGAAAACAAAGGAAGTAGGTTACAGTACACTTGTTCGCTCACTGCTTGAATACTGCTCACCGGTGTGGGATCCGTACCAGGTAGGGTTGATAGCAGAGATAGAGATAGGGCTTTTGTTGAAGTTTCGAGAACATGCCTTCACCGAGGAGTCAAGCAGTATACGTATTGCTCCCTCCTACGTATATCTCGCGAAGAGACCATGAGGATAAAATCAGAGAGATTAGAGCTCACACAGAGGCATACTTTCCACGAACAATACGAGACTGGAATAGAAGGGAGAACCAATAGAGATACTCAAGGTACCCTCCGCCACACACCGTCAGGTGGCTTGCGGAGTATGGATGTAGATGTATACCATGTCCCATCTAGTGAATGTTGTTTGGAACATTTCCACTATGATTTAGTACTTGGAACCATTTTAGGGTCATGCAACAGCGTACCAAGAACACAACAGAACTGAAACAGGCTTTTGTGAAAAAATGGAAGTTAGAGCGTCTGACATAGCCACTCTTCAGTTGCCGTCCGCCGTGACAATTCAAAATTGTTGTCAAATCCTGATGCGAACGTGGATCTTCTGTTGTTTTCGAGCAGTCATCTTTAGCAATTGTTGTTAAAGTGATCAATCTTCAGAATGGTTTCATGCAGTTCTCCATTCCTGCCCATGACAAATATACGAGGATGAGTCAAATGAAAACCTTAAATTTTTTTAAAATATTATTTATTGTGCATAAGTGGTACAAAGCTGTATCACTTTTCAACATAATCTCCCCCACGCTCAATGCAAGTCCTCCAGAGCTTACAAAGTGCATAAATTTCTATAGAAAAAAATTCTTTCGGTAGTCCGCGCAACCACTCATGCACCGCTTGGCGTACCTCTTCATCAGAACGGAACTTCTTTCCTCCCATTGCGTCTTTGAGTGTTCCAAACATATGGAAATCACTTGGGGCAAGGTCTGGTGAGTATGGTGGATGAGGAAGACACTCAAAATGCAGGTCTGTGATTGTTGCAACTGTTGTACGGGCAGTGTGGGGCCTTGCATTGTCATGTTGCAAAAGGACACCTGCTGACAGCAATCCACGTCGCTTTGATTTGATTGCAGGCCGCAGATGAGTTTTTAGGAGATCTGTGTATGACGCACTGGTAACAGTGGTCCTCTAGGCATGTAATGCTCCAAAATGACGCCTTTTTCGTCCCAAAAGAGAGTCAGCATAACCTTCCCTGCTGATGGTTCTGTTCGAAACTTTTTTGGTTTTGGTGATGAGGAATGGCGCTATTCGTTGCTCGCTCTCTTCGTTTCCGGTTGGTGGAAGTGAACCCAGGTTTCGTCCCCAGTAACGATTCTTGCAAGGAAACCATCGCCTTTTCGTTGAAAACGCCTTAGAAGTTCTTCACAAGCATCAACACGTCGTTCTCTCATTTCAGGAGTCAGCCGCCGTGGCACCCATCTTGCAGGCACTTTGTGAAACTGGAGCACATCATGCACAATGTGGTGTGCTGACCCATGACTAATCTGTAAACATACTGCAATGTCATTCAGTGTCCCTCGGTGGTTTTCCTTCACTATGGCTTCAACTGCTGCAATGTTCTGTGGAGTCACAACTCGTTGTGCCTGACCTGGACGAGGAGCATCTTCCACTGAAGTCAGACAATTTGCGAACTTCGTACTCCATTCGTAGACTTGCTACTGTGACAAACATGCATCACCGTACTGAACCTTCATTCGTCGATGAATTTGAATAGGTTTCACACCTTCACTACGCAAACACCGAATAACAGAACGCTGTTCTTCCCTGGTGCAAGTCGCAAATGGGGCGGCCATCTTTATACTGAAACTGCGACGGTATGTATGCATCTGCACTATGCTGCTACCTACAGGCCATTCTGCACGCTGTTTGTAGCACGCTTACCAACTTACAGGATAACGGCGCGAAATTTCGATTTGTTATTACAAATTTAAGCTTTTCATTTGACTCACTCTCGTATTTATTCCAGCACAAATATCTGTTGGAAATATTAACACCTTGCCCTGTTCCTGTGATCATTTCCTTCAACAACCACTTCAGATAAAGTTTCAAGGGACGACTCATATCGTTACGTGTCCCCACCCGTTCTATGAGAACAACCGAATTCGTACGCTGGACATATTAAAAATTTCCATACCATTGTGGCATAAATTTTCACGTATTACTACAGACGAAGAATGTAAAAGTACTTGGATTAGTCAACTGCTGTCATTAATTGCCACGATTTAAATATTACCATGAATGTTAATATAAAAACGGCAAGTTGTCATTTGTACCTCTCATAAGTTGACTGAGATTAGCACTGATGAAAACTTTAGTAATTCAACCAGCCTCTCTTGAAGATGTGTAAAGTTTCATCCTCTACATCAGTGTGTCGTTCAGAAATGAAAAATTACTTTTTGCTAATCTCCATGTCCCCCCCCCCCCCCCCCCCCGCCTCCTCTTCCTTAGACACACGCACACAGCCTCTTGCTGCTAGGAGATACGTAATGATTACTGACGATTACGTAGTTAATTGTGTAACATAGACAAAGCCTAAAGGCTGGAACTGTTATGAAACGTGTTATATGTCTGTATTTTATACGTAGTGTGGCACAGAAGGATTATGTCGGACTACAAATCCAAACACTGTGACGTCTCCTGTCTCTTACAGCTTCTTTCATCTTCGGCAGTGTGTGTTAAACTGCGGAAGCCGATGCGAGTGGCTGAGTAAGAGAGTTACCAAGTTCAGTGGAATGCAAGGACGAGAACCACTTCAAATAAGATCATTCCGAGCAAAGCGCTGTATCGTTCAACCGAACCTTCAGGTTGACGACCGCGTTACATTACTTCTTTGTACATGTTATTGCTGGCAGATATTGCTTTATTTCGTATGGAGCCATTTCGACCTTGATTTCCTCATACTCTGGCGTCATGTGTGTACAATTCATACATCAGGCAAAACTATTTGTTTCTTGAACTATAACAATGATAGTGTCTAGTCTAAAGTACTTCAAATGCCCGTGACTCAGCACTGCTTACGGGGGTCAAAAAATGGCTCTGAGCACTATGGGACATCTGAGGTCATTAGTCCCCTAGAACTTATAACTACTTAAACCTAACTAACCTAAGGACATCACATACATCCATGCCCGAGGCAGGATTCGAACCAGCGACCGTAGCAGTAGCGCGGTTCCAGACTGCAGCGCCTAGACCCGCTCGGCCACACCGGCCGGCCTTACGGGGGTCACATTAAGATGTTTTCATATCAGTTATCACTTCGTAAATTTCGTTTAGTAGATGGTTCTGGGTATCAGTTTTTCCATTTCCTACTTTGACGCTGTAACAGCACCTCAGTTAGCTCACATCCTCTAAACTCATCTCTAAGTTTAATTCAGCTACTTCTTCACACTTCTGAACTTGAACACATGACTTCGGACATGCAAGCTGCAGTCGAGCGATCGCAGAACTTTTCGGTAAGCATCGGTATGTATGAAAAGTCTTCGGTTTCTTTTTAATACTATTCTCTATTGTACAGAGTCAGATGCACTTTTTGTGATACTCAGCAAAAAATGGGAAGTATCTTAAATATCAATACCACTGTTGATTCTGAAGAGACAAATATGACGGCTATACTCTACTACTTTTAACTGGGCACCTTATGTCTACTGGTTTATTTACTTTTACGATAGGGACTGATATGGAAATACAGAGTGTAATGGGCATAAGTGCAGATATTTCTATTGGTGTACTGAACAACATTACTGCAATACCTACATCACTTGCCGACTAATTATTATAGCTATTACAAGTCGTATGTTTTTAGGTTGACAAGAGCAAGCCATTAATACTTAATTTCCCCTGGTAGGTTAGGTGTTAAAGTATGGATGCGTGGACGCTAAACGTTTAAACTATGCTGACAGGCGTATTCCACTTCGTGGTGCAGTTATTACCGTGCAAAAAGCATCAAGTCTTAAAGTTTGTAACGTGTTTGTGGAAGGACTGTTCGATACAAAGAAAGAACCACCAACACACTCGTATTGGGGTACAACAAATAAAAATATCAGCACTTGCACACGTTGCACCCTGTGTATTATTCTCCCACACAAGTCTTTTGCAGCACTGTGCACAGTGGGAGGGAATAGACTGGGCCATAAACAACAACAACAACAGCAACAATCCACAGTTGACTTCACTTTCTCGCATCCTGCCACTCCTTTCCACACATTGATATTTCCGTAAAAAGAACAAAGTCTGCGTCAGCTGAAATACTTTACATTCCATACTTCCATAATTGGATGAAATTTGATTAGGCATCTTCTATTTGTAAATTGTGTGCAAGTAATAGCGAAAGACAAGCAAAGCTGACTCGAAACGCGTTGGTAAACAATAAATCAGCAAATTCAAATACAGCCAATATTCGGTGGATGGTAGCGGCGAGAGGCAAATAAATAGCATCTACATAGTTACACTGATATGAGGCCCCGATTCGACGCTCACTGACTCACGCGTGGCTCGTTGGAGTGACGTTTGCCCAGCGGAATGTCGACTGGCCACCCGGGGTTCGTCTGCAGGCTGCATCCGGCTGCTACGCATGGCTGGCTTCGGGACGCAGAGAGCGGGCCGTTTGACACAGAGTCCGCCCACGCCGCAGTCAAAGGTCGCCGGCTGTTTCCCGGCACTGCCATCACGGGGTGTACGTCTAGCGACACGTGTGAACGACGACCGAGAGCGATGCTTCTCGACAACCTGCTGACCCATTGCTCCGGCTTCACCATTAACCACGTTGCTTCATTCCCTTCTGTTGTTTGTAAGATTTCTGTCTGTACGTGTGCTACTAAGCGACTGAAACGGTCATCAGAGTCCATTTGCGGATGACCTATCTAACGGCTTCGAGGGGCAACAAAAATTTGTTTTTCGACACAATATACATTTTTTGTCCGAATTAAAAAAAATGCTGTCATAATCCACTCATTAAGAGGTATAATCTAAGTTAAAGGTGTAAACACAATGTGTCAGTTTTCAAAATTAGAAATAATATGTATATCTTGAAGCAGCGTAACTAGAGTTGCACTCTACAAAAACTGGGGTTCGGTAGTTTTACTACATTACATATATGACGTACTAAGTGGTAGAATTACCGGTACTGTTGCTAGAATTGGTAGGGAAAGAAATGTAAATGGGTGTGTGTGAGAGAAAATGGGAGCCGACAACTTCGGTTTGTTTCTTTTGCACATAATTAGAACCGCACATCATTCAGTTTTAGTCCGTTGTGTATTTTATATCCTTACAGAATACAAATTGCACTTCATATGTAACAGAAATCAGTTGATCGCTTACCTTCTGCGCATTTATGCTGTAACCAAAGAATTTATTTTTCAAAAATGGTTCAAATGGATCTAAGCACTATGGGACTTAACATCTCAGGTCATCAGTCCCCTAGACTTAGAACTACTTAAACATAACTAACCTAAGGACATCACACACATCCATACCATGCGGTTCCGGACTGAAGCGCCTAGAATCGCTCGGTCACAGCGGCTGGCATTTATTTTTAACCCAAGCACTGTTTCCATAAACAAACGTAGAAAATATACATAATTATTATTGCTAATCTGTACGCAATACAGCGTTCTTCGCCATGGTCAATGTAAATTTTTCCTGTTATTATTGATAAATGCGAAAGATGTTTGTGAAAAAAATGGGTCAAATGGCTCTGAGCACTATGGGACTCAACTGCTGCGGTCATAAGTCCCCTAGAACTTATAACTACTTAAACCTAACTAACCTAAGGACAGCATACAACACCCAGCCATCACGAGGCAGAGAAAATCCCTGACCCCGCCGGGAATAGAACCCGGGAACCCGGGCGTGGGAAGCGAGAACGCTACCGCACGACCACGAGATGCGGGCGATGTTTGTGAATAACAGAAAAGTGTGCCACATAAGTTAAACGAAGTATTGGAGCGATGTTTGAAATATTGTTGTTTTTGTATTTGTTTCTTTTTGTCTCTTGTTGAGGATATTGATGATAAATCAATATTGTTTTCTTTATTTTGACTACAAAATCCCTCTGTCTCATGTTACAAATCAAGAGTTTTTTTAATAAAACCTCAATTAAACATTGACAATTTCAGTTTTGCTATAAATACTGTTCATTCTTAACTAACAGACAGGACCATAACTACACTATGTGATCAAAAGTATCCGGAAACCTGATCAAAAGTATCCGGAAACCTGGCTGAAAATGACTTACAAGTTCGTGGCGCCCTCCATGGGTAACGCTGGAATTCAGTATAGTGTTGGCCCACCCTTAGCTTTGATGACAGCTTCCACTCTCGCAGGCATACGTTCAGTCAGGTCCTGGAAGGTTTCATGGGGAATGGCAGCCCATTTTTCACGGTGTCTTGCATTAAGGAGAGGTATCGATGTCGATCGGTGAGGCCTGGCACGAAGTCGGCGTTCCAAAACATCCCAAAGGTGTTGTATAGGATTCAGGTCAGGACTCTGTGAAGGCCGTCATGAAAAGCAGAAATAGACTGAATTATGAAGATGCCTACCTAGCAATGATAAAAAAATATGGGACTGTGCACAGTTTATTTTAACATTATTTCCATGAATTAACCTTTGTAAAGCTTTGTTTTCAAAAATGAACTTTTTAAGGAAACAAGCTTCTTTAGATGACGCACTGAGACTTGCAGGCTGTCCAAACGACGCAGATATACAGGAGATAGCCAAAAGTACATCACAAGTCGCAGTGATTAACATTTTTATTTTAGTGCTTAAATTTGCTTTCCAATTAGAACGAATGAACGTCCATATACAAGAACAAAACTATAGCTGTTTGAAATAGCCTTTGTCGTGCGATGGTTATCGGAAATAAAGCTGCTCATTGGCCTTTTTAAAAGTTTGAGGTTAACAGCAGTGGAAAATGTGTATATAGACATTTGAATAAAGTAACATTTTTTTAAATGATACAGCTGGCTGTTCTTGCAAAAAAGTTCTTTGAATTCTACTTCAGGGGCAAATTACACTGATCTCCGTCTGGTTTATGAAAGTGACTGGAAATGATCAAATTGCTAACGAGTCCCTTGTTTTCCTGCATCCTTTGTATCCGAGCGACATAAACATAAAATTACGCACGACAGATAAAGTTTATTTTCACGGTGGTATGATGGACTGGGCTCAATTAGACAGGCGCTCTGTATTCATTCTATTAGTTTACTGAAAACACATCACCAACATTTTATGTTATTTTCTATATTCGCAAACGTGGTGGCAGTCATTCTGTGAAATTCTGTTTGTGGTCAACCTCGTCGTTGGCCGATGTTACCACAACGAGTATTCCGGTCAGCGCCAAAACTCGATTCTCGTGAACGCATCCCTCAAAATTAAATTCATGTCAAACCAGCGCCTGGCAATTGAAAACTCTTTTTCCCTATACGAGGTGCATTCAAGTTCTAAGGCCTCCGATTTTTTTCTAATTAACTACTCACCCGAAATCGATGAAACTGGCGTTACTTCTCGACGCAATCGCCCTGCAGACGTACACATTTTTCACAAAGCTGACGCCATGATTTCATGGCAGCGGCGAAGGCTTCTTTAGGAGTCTGTTTTGACCACTGGAAAATCGCTGAGGCAATAGCACCACGGCTGGTGAATGTGCGGCCACGGAGAGTGTCTTTCATTGTTGGAAAAAGCCAAAAGTCACTAGGAGCCAGGTCAGGTGAGTAGGGAGCATGAGGAATCACTTCAAAGTTGTTATCACGAAGAAACTGTTGCGTAACGTTAGCTCGATGTGCGGGTGCGTTGTCTTGGTGAAACAGCACACGCGCAGCCCGTCCCGGACGTTTTTGTTGCAGTGCAGGAAGGAATTTGTTCTTCAAAACATTTTCGTAGGATGCACCTGTTACCGTAGTGCCCTTCGGAACGCAATGGGTAAGGATTACGCCCTCGCTGTCCCAGAACATGGACACCATCATTTTTTCAGCACTGGCAGTCACCCGAAATTTTTTTGGTGGCGGTGAATCTGTGTGCTTCCATTGAGCTGACTGGCGCTTTGTTTCTGGATTGAAAAATGGCACCCACGTCTCATCCATTGTCACAACCGACGAAAAGAAAGTCCCATTCGTGCTGTCGTTGAGCGTCAACATTGCTCGGCAACATGCCACACGGGCAGCCATGTGGTCGTCCGTCAGCATTCGTGGCACCCACCTGGATGACACTTTTCGCATTTTCAGGTCGTCATGCAGGATTGTGTGCACAGAACCCACAGAAATGCCAACTCTGGAGGCGATCTGTGCAACAGTCATTCGGCGATCCCCCAAAACAATTCTGTCCACTTTCTCGATCATGTGGTTAGACTGGCTTGTGCGAGCCCGAGGTTGTTTCGGTTCGTTGTCACACGATGTTCTGCCTTCATTAAACTGTCGCACCCACGAACGCACTTTCGACACATCCATAACACCATCACCACATGTCTCCTTCAACTGTCGATGAACTTCAATTGGTTTCACACCACGCAAATTCAGAAAACGAATGATTGCACGCTGTTCAAGTAAGGAAAACGTCGCCATTTTAAGTATTTAAAACAGTTCTCATTCTCGCCGCTGGCGGTAAAATTCCATCTACCGTACGGTGCTGCCATCTCTGGGACGTATTGACAATGAATGCGGCCTCATTTTAAAACAATGAGCATGTTTCTATCTCTTTCCAGTCCGGAGAAAAAAAATCGGAGGCCTTAGAACTTGAATGCACCTCGTACTGGAGGATTTTAGTAACATAAAGATGGCTTATCACTGTCAACAAATGTGTAATAATTGTAATCGACGAAGGAGTCAGTTACCGGTGCGAAAGGTAAGTTTTTATTCTTTAACGGTTTCGAATATACATTTCCATCTGTAACAGGTGGTAACGCTTAATAGATCCTGATGCAAGAAAACTTATTTGTATCCAAAACAAGTAAATAATAAATAATTAGTATCTGCAACTGTTTGTCGTACCTGACTCCTCCGTCGAATGAGAAATATGCTACAAGAATTACAAACGGCGCGCGAAAAGGTGGGCGGTAGCGTCAATGGCGAAGACGGCTGCAGGAGCAGGTAGAACCGTCGTTTGGGAGCGGAGAGGACGTGATGGAGGGGGGATGTTTGCTTGTTTGTCTTCTGGAGCTGACAAATCATGGGCGCCGTACAGGTCAGCCGCTGCAGAACAAGTTTCAAACAGAACTAAACCGAGCGAGATGGCGCAGTGGACTAGCATTCGGGAGGACGACATTTCAAAGCCGCGTCCGGCCATCCTGGTTTAGGTTTTCCGTGATTTGTCTAAATTTCTTCAGGCGAATTCCGGGATGGTTTCTCTGCAAGGGCACGGCCGACTTCCTTCCCCATCCTTCCCTAGTCCGATGACCCCGCTGTTTGCTCCCCTCCCCCGAATCAGCCCAACCAACCAATCAAACAGAATTAACATAGATTCGTGAACGCGCGTTGTAGAGACAATAACCTTCAATTGTATTACATTTTATAACAAGGAATACGAAATTAAATTAAGGCTGTCGTAATACAATACAGTGAGTAGACGGGAAATTAATTCAAGACATTTGGTAAACATTCTTGATCGTGTAGCATAATGCATTGCTTTAAAGTATAAGTACAATTCCTCTTATTACTTATCCGCTCACACTAACAACGCCACGTCAGGAAATTGCTGTGTCACAACTTTAGGGTCGCAGAAGCTGGCAGCAAACTAAACCAGAAAACAGTCGATATGATTTCGAATTGTGCCGACTTTTAATGAACAATACTGCAGGTGGGGGGTGGGGGGTGGGGGAGTTGGGCGGCATGTGACGTATTGTGCCCCTACTATATGTAATTAATTACAGACTTACAACATACTAATTTATGTAGGTTACCAAATAATAACAAGGAAACATACATATATGGCCCGAGATGCCTCCCCACAAAGTCTGTAATGACTCTAGAGCAAAGACGTTTGACGGGCACTGAATTGAACACTCTAGAAGGCTATTGCGTGAGTGCTGCTGTCTATTGTACTGAAGCGCCAAAGAAACTGGTATAGGCACGCGTATTCAAATACAGGCATATGTAAACAGGGAGAATACGGCGCCGAGTTCGGCTACGCCTATGCAAGGCAACAAGTGTCTGGCGCAGTCCTTAGATTGGTTACTGCTGCTACAATGGCACGTCATCAAGATTTAAGTGAGTCTGAACGTGGAGTTATAGTCGGCGCACTAGGGGTTCATGTCTGGAGAACATGCTGGCCACTCTAGTCGAGCGATGTCGTTATCCTGAAGGAAGTCAGACATTCACAACATGTGCACGATGGAGGCGCGAATCGCCGTCCATGAAGATGAATACCTCGCCAATATGCTGCCGATATGGTTGCAGGCCGCGTCTTTTGATTGCATTCACTTTCAAGTTTCCATTTTTTACACCACCAAGGGATCGTAGACCTTAGTATGTGACAAATTTCACTCGATACGTCTTCCCGTTCCTGAGAAAATGGGCCTTTAGCGGTCGAATAAACAGAGACAGACAGACAGACGGACGGACGGACGAACAACAAAGTGATTCTGTAAGGGTTCCGTTTGTATTGATTGACGCACAGTATCCTAAAAAACATGCGCAAAAGCGGATTTCATTAAACGTGGGACGGTTCAAATGGTTCAAATGGCTCTGAGCACTATGGGACTCAACTGCTGTGGTCATAAGTCCCCTAGAACTTAGAACTACTTAAACCTAACTAACCTAAGGACAGCACACAACACCCAGCCATCACGAGGCAGAGAAAAGCCCTGACCCCGCCGGAAATCGAACCCGGGAACCCGGGCGTGGGAAGCGAGAACGCTACCGCACGACCACGAGATGCGGGCAAACGTGGGGCGGGAGTCGACCCACTTCGCGGTGTTGTTGTGGTCTTCAGTGTGAAGACTGGCTTGATACAGATCTCCACGCTAGTGTATCTAGTGCAATGCTCTTCATCTCCAAATAACTGCTGTAACGTTGCATCTGCTTATTCTGTTTATTCCTTTGTCTTCCTCTAATATGTACTCCCCACACTTTCCTCCGGTACGAAATTTACAATTTCGTGATGCTTCAAAACGTTTCCTACCAACTGATCCCATCTTTTAGTCAGGTTGTACCAAGGATTTCTTTCCTCCCCAGTTCTATTCAGTACCTCCTCATTAGTTAATCGATCCACCCATTTAAACTTCAGTGTTCTTCTATAGTACCAAATGTCAAAATCTTCTATTGTCCTCTTGTATAAACTGTTTATGATCTACATTTGACTTCTGTACAAGCCTACACTCCAGACATATACAGTGCCTTCGGGAAAGTCTTAGTGACACTTAAATTTATGGTGGATGGCAGCAAAAACACCTTCTTCAGATATGCATTTCTTACTATAAGCAGGGTGCATTTTATATTCTATCTACTTCGGGCATCGTCACTTATTTTTCTGGCCAAATATCAAAACTCAACTAATAATTTTAGTGATTGCCGTAAGCTTATTGACAACAGTGCATCCTAATTTAAGTTATACAATATAACACTGAAGATGGTCACTCAGTGACAGAAAATCGATTTTGCGATAGTAAAAAATATACGACCAATGCTGTCTCTTTTTTCAAATAATTTTAGTGTCTGATTTCCTAATCTAATTCCCTCAGCTGTGGCTGCCAAATGACAGTCGTCCACCTCTTGCCGGATTGCCCTCTTTTAGCCGCTCTGCGACAGACTTTTAACTTTCCCAGCACCATGCCTTCGGAGTTGGGCGACAATGCCTCCACAGCAGCTTTAGTTTTACATTTTATCCGTGAGAGTGGGTTTTATACTTCTATGTAGGTTTTAGCGCATGTCCTTCGTCCCTCTGTGTCCTCCACGCTAGTGCTTTTAGGGTGGATGTTTTAATGTATTGCAGAGTGGCTGACTTTCCCTTTTTATTCTCGTGGTTGGCCATCCACTGTAATCTGCTTTCATGTTTTACTCACTTTTGTTTCTAGCGTTTCTCTGTTGTTTTCTTGTCCTCTTTTGTTGCTTTTAGTGTTCGTTGCCTTCCCTTCGCTCTTGGGCTTTTTCTTTCTTTCCGTTTTGTGTTATATGTTTCGTCCGTTTTATTCTCACTAGGAACAAGGGACCGATGACCTCGTAGTTTGGTCCCTTCTCCCGCCTTTAAACCAACCAACCAACCTTGACTCTTTATCACTGCAGTCTCGTTTTTGCAGAAGCTGCATATAAACTTTTCCTCCCTTCATTTTATGCCTCCTACCTTCAAAATTTCAAAGAGTGTAATCCAATCAACATTGTCAAGGACTATCTCTAAGTATTGCTGTAAACGTTGTTTTGCCTTTCTGTAGTTCATCTTGTAAGATAAGTCGCAGGGTGAGTATTACCTCGCGTGTTCGTACATTTCTCTGGAACACAAACAGCTCTTCTCCGAGGTCGGCTTCTACCAGTTTTCCATTCATCTGTAACGAATTCGTATCATTATTTTGCAGTCACGACTTATTCTTTGGAATTCGGACATTTACGTTCTTCGTGAACTCTGAGGGTATCTACGCCTACACTACGCAAGCAACCTTAGAGTGTATGGCGGAGCGTACTTCAGGCTCCAGCATCGTTTCCCTCTTCCTTTCTTCATTTGCGAAAGGTGCGTGGTAGGAACTGTTGTCTAGAGGCCTCTCAGGATGTTCCAGGAGGAATGACCAATATTCAGGGATATGGAAAGAACGATCATTCAGAGCATATTCAGAGCAAACTGGTCTAGTAAACATAGGTTCTAAACTGCATATCCTAAGAGTTATGAGCATTTGTTCAGTAGAAGAGATTTGTTAGACAGTATCGGAGATGAAAAAGTGCTCATTTGTTTTCTAAAGTTCTTTGCCCCGAATGATCGTTTCTGTCATATCCACGGATACTAACGATTCCTCCTGCGAAACCGTGTATATGAGCTGTTTTTACCATTACGATGTACAGTACGCTACAAGGAACTTAACTGCATTCCTTCTGCTTCTCTTGTCGGACAGATAAAGACGATACAAATTTAAATAATTTGAAATGAACGTTGTTACGGTAGTTCTCAAAAGCGAAATTTGAATAATTACTTTAAATAAAGAAATAAAAAAAAAACATTAATTCTTGATGGAAACTGTCTACGGCGTTACGTCGTCAATTAAGTTGGGGAAAGGGGAAATGGAGGAACTATTCTGACGAGAAAAGCTGATTACAAAGTTTAAAACACGCAGTGCTGCTGCGACGTACTCTGCCCGTAACAATGGAGGCACACTCCTGTCTCTTCGAACGAGAGGTGAAATTACTGCAGGTGAGATTTAAAGGGCGCCGCTCGAAACAAATTTCGACCTGCTTTCTCTCACTTCCGTCAGATCTCCACCTCTTCCGTCTCATCTTCCAGTCGCCACAGTGAAGTTTCGCACGCATCATCATAACAGATGTTGCAGATCTAGAAAGGCTCTCTGTATCCGCAAGGCACTGCGGGAGTGGCGGAAAGGCAGGAAGCGGAGGCGCGGATAAAGCTAGGCGTAGCCACCGGCGCCTGTTCTTCCGGTGATACCCACACACTCTCGCAGATTCGCTCTAAGTGGCACTTCGCGAACTATCGATCTTCGCCTCGCCCTCGTTGTCAGGTACGCTTCTCGCTGTGTCCTTCGCGACTACACTCTCCTCTTAGCGTACAATACCTAACGCGTATTCTTCCGTCCATTCTGTTTCAAATCGCGAAAGAGCAGCGCCGTTATAATGCGGGAAACGTTAATGCTGCTAAAAGTATTCGAGCCATTCCGAAGATGTATCGTGCTACTCTCGTCCGTCGCACAGAGGGGTCTCAGAAATTCCGCTTTGTTATCCTTGCGGGTATTTCAGTTGATTTACCTGGCCGTGCAAAGTTTTAGAGTGAAATGGACAAGACCATGACTGGATGCTGAAGTAACTGGCTCTTACGTGTGTGGTTTATTGGCGGATTTAGGCAGTTGTCAGCTGATTCCCAGTCTGTGCCCACCAAACACACCATGCAAACACAGAATTTAATTTATTCACAGACAGCGAACACATTACGGACATGACGCCCGTTCCGTTGGATTAAGATGGTGTTGTAGCAGCGAGCAGGGGGATAAACCAGAGTCTTCGATACCATCCGTTCATTTTGACCAATCGTGATAACAAACCACAAGATGCAACACAAACAGGGTTTGAAAGTGGCGATCAATGACATTACACTGTTCCATGACACCAAAATATAAGCTTCAAATACAGGATCTCACAAATTCTTAAGAATAAATATTGGAGCTAACGTGACAACCGCAATAAATTGGGTATTTTGGGCAGGGACAAGTTAAAATGTAAAACAGAAACAGCAAAATCACGATAATAGTAAAATATACTAACGGAAACAAAATGAGAAAAACGATACAATGGTCGGTTTCAGAGACGCAAATAAATAAATAAAATACCGAGAACTAGCTGTAACTGGTATCCAAAATATCACTTGACACAGAGAGCTCGATTTAAAGAGACCGATACTAGTGCGGAAAACCAAATGCTGACATAAATAAAGAAAGCCAAAAATCTCGTCAATAAGTGAGACACGCCACCAAAAAAATCACTTGATCTGTGTAGTTCAGCTGAAATGGCTGCTAATAATACAGAAAGCTAGTAACAGATACCGGTACAGAAAGTCGGAAGTCAGCACCTATACACATACCCAAAAATCGTAAGAATTAACGAAGCGTGGCATCGAAAACATAACTTGACGTATGTAGCTCAGAATAAAACGCCGATGTCAAAATAAAAAGCCAAAAACTGATAGCAGTACTAAAAGCTAAAAAGCGATATTAATACACAGAGTCAGAAATCGCAGCAGTCAATAAATCGCGGTATCAGAATAAAACAAAAGATTAATAGATTATCATCACTACAACACATGAACTGAATCTCGATCTCTCAAAGGATCTAGCACACCAGAGAAGAACTTTATATTAGAAAGGGAAATGCATTAATTACAGCTCACATAAATTGCAATCTCGGGTTTCGCTCGTTACTAGAACGACCAAAGGTAAAGTTCAATCTCTGATTAGGAGTGTAAAATTTTTAACGAGAGGCGTCACCAACCACGACAGTACTACGTCACTGCTCGTTGTCGACGATCAGTATGGGAGGCTCAATCTGACCAGGGCAGGGTAACTGGGCTCCGGACAGCGTGACAAATACCGGAGAAGTGAAGTCCCACCAGCTGGACAAGAGGTTCGTTCGAGAACACTTACCTGTGCAACATGGCTTGTCGTTCCCCCATACTGTTGACTGTTAAGCGGCACCCCAGCAACATGATCGCTGCTTGTGACCACAGCCGCAATTATTCTAGTTTGGATGCAGCATTACACGCGTTAGCGCCCTGGCAGTTAGGAGCACGGTTGCCAGATTTCAAACGCAAAGCGCCAACGGCTGCCGCCAGACTGACCGAAAGCCGAAAGCCGCACACTACGGCGACACTGAGACGTTGCCACAGAAACGCAAAGAAAATCGCGTTACGTGATTGGTCACGGCAGTGGTCACGGCAGACGCGCGAAGATGCCACGCCAAGCCCACCCATTCTTCTGTTGCCTTTTGGACTGCAGCCACGTTTAACCAACTTTTCATGATGTAGTTGAAGCCGGATGGACAAAGCATAGAAAGTACTTCATGCTGGAAGCGCAGTGTTTCTGGCCTTGTTCCACTTGGCGCACTTCTCTTTTTCTGCAGAAGTAGATTGCAGAAGTAGAGGGGTTATGAAATTCAGACTGGCAGTATTAAGTAAAACTCTTGGAGGTACGTTTGGTCTATGCAGTTAAATGAAGTGTAGTTTGTTTATTGCCATACGCGTTTCGCTTCTTTGATTTGTGAAGCATCTTCAATGACCCGTAATACATTTTTCTTTTTATTCATATGATAAATGTATTATGTGGTAGTTACAATATATTACTATGTTACATTTTGTCGTGGTTTTTTCTCTTGTTTCTCAGATTGGAATCAGTTATTGTTGCACTAATTTCGTGAGGTGAAATTATCCTTCTGTCTTACTTAAAATTTCCAGTGCTGCTGTCCTGGAGATGTGTTCATTGATCCCCATGCTCCAGCTGGCCAATTTCCGGCGTTTTCCCCACCCACATTTGTTACAACACATCACTGGCACTTCTCATTTTGCTTACAGTGCGTAGGGTTGCTAACTATCGCTGTGCCCATCTTTTGTTTGTGTTGTGTGCGTGTGTGTGTGTGCGTGCGAGCGCGCTCGCGCGTGTGCGTATAAGTGTGTACGTTTTTATGTGCAAATGTGTCGTTTTTTGTGGGAGTGTTTTTGTGTTTTTAATTGATATTTGTGTGTGTGTGTGTGTGTGTGTGTGTGTGTGTGTGTGAGAGAGAGAGAGAGAGAGAGAGAGAGAGAGAGAGAGAGAGAGAAAAGTGAGGAGAAGAAGATTCATTAATTATTTAATCTGGTTATGTTTCAGATTTCTGTTTGTTATTGATTTAGCGGGTATCATGATCAGAGAGTAATTGCTTATATGGATTTGGTCAATAAGTACTTTCTTTTTCATCGCAAGGGCTCTTTGTACGTAAAAGGTTCCATGAAATGTCAGGTGCTTTTTGTTGTGATTATTTACTCTCTTCACTTTCATGTCTTGTTCCACGTTGGACGATTCAGGTTTCTGACGAAAGTAGAATGGCTATTCTCATACTTCCAGTTTCTTATATGTTCCGTATACCTAGTTTTGAAATTCCTACCTGTCATTCCCAGATGTACTGATTCACATTATTGGGACTCTAACTGGTATATACCTGCTCCTTTGTATTTATCTGGTTTGTCTGTTGTTTGTAAATGTGACTAGAGTGTGTCTCTTGTTCTGTGTCATCCGTGTTTCTTGAATGTATTTGCTATCCTGTCTGTTGCTTTGTGTTTGTATGTGAAACTGTGCCATTTTTTTCTGTTAGTCATGTCACGAGTTTTACTGTTCTGTAACATATTGTAACTACTGCATAATACATTTATTATATGTATAAAGAGAGGAATGTATTACAGGCCACTGAAGATGCTTCGCAAATGAAAGAATCAAAAGTGTATGGCAATAAACAAATTGCCTTTGATTTAGTTGCATAGACCGAAGATACCTCCATGAATTTTGAAGCAACTAAGGAACGACGGAAAACAGAAAAAATGACGATTAAGAAAAACATGTCAGAAGAAGGGAACTTGGTTAACACAGAAAATAAGTTAAAAATTGTAGGAAATCTTACCTCAAGGTATTTTTCTTGAGTGTAGCCTTTTATGAGAGTCAAGTGTGGTCATAAATACCGCATGGTAATAATAAAGGTGCAGCTATTCACAGAGGTCCAGCATGAGGTGTAATTATCGTATAGCAGTGAAACTGGGTAGACATTGTAATGCGTTAACGCGGAACCGATTTACGCCGGAAAAAAATTAGTTTCTGTCTTGGCCACCAGGCGAGAAATCTGGCGGTGTGAGTGCGATAAAGATGTATACCAATGTTTGTGTACATAATGGATTAGGAAAACGACGTGGGCAGAAAAGGTCAGCCAAGTGAGGAGAGCATAATCAAAATTATGCCCACGTCTTAGCTGCCAATTACATAATTTGTTCAATATCAGCGTCATAGACGTCGACGAGATGCTGCACAGCGCCATATCTACAGGTGGTGGACGAAATTTGAACTAAATTTTTTTCCGTCGTAAATCGGTCCTGCATTAACGCATTAAATTAGCTACAAAGTTTCATTGTGATACGACAATTACAGACCACTTTAGCTGCATTTTAATAGTAACTAGCCGCTAATTCAGAGAAGAGGAATGGTGTCGCACAACATAAAAAGATTAGATGTGTTTATTGGATATTAATGAGGAAGTAATGAATCGAATTGAGGGCAATAGAAATTTACAGGGCAGCTTAACGAAATGAAGGGACTGGTTGATAGGATAATAGGACACATCCTCAGGTATCGAGAAAGCTTCGGTTTGGTAATGAATGGAAGTGGGAGGGGGAGGTGAAGGTTACATACTGTCAAGCTTATTTTAAGTACGCTGCAGAAGTTTCGCTGAGAAGCTCTAACACATTGTCTATACGGTACCGATATCTCCCCATGAAATATCAATATTTTTGGAGCCCTGAAAAAAGACATTTGTGGACGTCGATTTGGTTCAAATGGCTCTGAGCACTATGGAACTTAACATCTATGGTCATCAGTCCCCTAGAACTTAGAACTACTTAAACCTAACTAACCTAAGGACATCACACAACACCCAGTCATCATGAGGGAGAGAAAATCCCTGACCCCGCCGGGAATCGAACCCGGGAACCCGGGCGTGGGAAGCGAGAACGCTACCGCACGACCACGAGCTGCGGACTGGACGTCGATTTGCTTTGGATAAAGAAGAGCACGACTCGGTACAACGACTCGGTTGCCAGTAGGCAACCGCAAACATTCTTCCATGACGGTGTGGTGGTCAATCCACCCTAATCAGCCAGTTGCTGTTGAACGGGAAGGCCGGGCCACATAAGCAACATCACAGTTTATAACAACAACACTTTTATTAAACTTTGGCCAAATAAAATTTTATCTTTAAAATTTTTGTGATAAGGTAAGTCAGTAAAAAATCCTTACAAGCACGGGCAACCACCCTATTCAAACAACAACATTAATCTTTAAACAAGCTTTAAGTGACTCGCAAGGTAGTTAAATTCTGTACACAGTAAAGCTCCCAAAAGGAGACTACAATAATGAGATAAACTTTAACCAATAATGGATACCAGAAAAATGTTTTTAACACATTTCCAAAACAGGTGACGCCACATAGGCACGGGCTAATTCAAGAAGCAGAAGGGGAGCCCACTGGACCCAGAGCCGAGGCGGCTAGACGCAGAACCCACAGCAAGCGGGCGAGCTGGACGCGGTGTCGCCCACAGTACACTATAACACACTGGAAAAAAGGTCTTAGAGCCCGTGCTACTACACAATTTCAGAGAAAGAGGGGGGGGAGGGGAGGGGAGAAAACGGCAAACATTAATTCCTCAAATGTAAAATAACTACGATGTACAAAATGATAGCCTATTTGATGAACATTGAAATAAAACAGTCGAGGGTGAATCAATAACTAATACCCTTGACGTAACCTTAAAGGACGAGGTCGAATAGCATAACACCAAGTCAGCTTGGAAATTTAAACTACACTGGTAGGTTAACATATGCTCACTGAAACCGGGGAGTTCATTTAAATTACCCCTTAACAGGATACTGATAAACTTAAACAGTCAAGTAAGGCTACCGTTTCACTGTTTACGAGTGAACAAGTAATGCAATTAGATAACACAGAACGTACAGATTCAATGTTAAGCCTGTGCTTTGAACCAACTACAACAACGTCCACACAGCTCACTGTACCAGGAAAAATATTACAGTTTCACCATACTGGCTGATGCCGTCCGTCACTCCGAACAGCAGTAGTGTCCATTAATACACCTCACTTGCTCGGACTGTATCACATCACAAAATCCAGATAGACCTTTAACCGAACACAATAACACGTGTTTACTTAAACAGCACTAAATAGAGGGGACCTATTGGTTGGTAAGACAACAGTTTCCGCTCATGGTGCCGATACTTGGGAAGCAAGGATCAGTATAATCTGCGCACCAAAAACATGACAGGCAATTCTCACGAAATCTTTTATGAAATCCTTTACACATCCAAATCATGGCCGCACGACTCGATTCGGGCAATGTGGCCGGGTCCAGTTGCCACACTACATGCCAGGTTCGGTCTTGCAAACGTGTCAAACACACCACAGCCTCTGCGTCGCGCCCCGGCCTGCTCAACCACGCTCCCCCTGATTCTCCCGCGCCGCGCGGCTCTCCGGCTGTCCCCTTTCTAGCCGCCACGCCAGTCGCGGCCAAAAGCCACGTCAGACGGCCGAACCCAAAGATCACACCATGCCGACACGATCGATCAATCGATACGAGCCGGCACGGCTCAGACGGCATTGGCCATCTTGTCTCTCACTGGGATAAATGCACGAACAGTTATGACAGTTGCTGTGGAAATGATAAAAAGATTACTTAATTTTTTTTCCATCTGTTTCAGTTGACTGACCCTTATATTTATATATAACCAGAAAGAATGGGCGATGGAGAAGCAGATGGGTGGCTAATGTGTTGGATGATCTTACCAAAATAGAGATCTGACGATGGAGGAGAAAGGAAGCAAACATATACACTCCTGGAAATTGAAATAAGAACACCGTGAATTCATTGTCCCAGGAAGGGGAAACTTTATTGACACATTCCCGGGGTCAGATACATCACATGATCACACTGACAGAACCACAGGCACATAGACACAGGCAACAGAGCATGCACAATGTCGGCACTAGTACAGTGTATATCCACCTTTCGCAACAATGCAGGCTGCTATTCTCCCATGGAGACGATCGTAGAGATGCTGGATGTAGTCCTGTGGAACGGCTTGCCATGCCATTTCCACCTGGCGCCTCAGTTGGACCAGCGTTCGTGCTGGACGTGCAGACCGCGTGAGACGACGCTTCATCCAGTCCCAAACATGCTCAATGGGGGACAGATCCAGAGATCTTGCTGGCCAGGGTAGTTGACTTACACCTTCTAGAGCACGTTGGGTGGCACGGGATACATGCGGACGTGCATTGTCCTGTTGGAACAGCAAGTTCCCTTGCCGGTCTAGGAATGGTAGAACGATGGGTTCGATGACGGTTTGGATGTACCGTGCACTATTCAGTGTCCCCTCGACGATCACCAGTGGTGTACGGCCAGTGTAGGAGATCGCTCCCCACACCATGATGCCGGGTGTTGGCCCTGTGTGCATCGGTCGTATGCAGTCCTGATTGTGGCGCTCACCTGCACGGCGCCAAACACGCATACGACCATCATTGGCACCAAGGCAGAAGCGACTCTCATCGCTGAAGACAACACGTCTCCATTCGTCCCTCCATTCACGCCTGTCGCGACACCACTGGAGGCGGGCTGCACGATGTTGGGGCGTGAGCGGAAGACGGCCTAACGGTGTGCGGGACCGTAGCCCAGCTTCATGGAGACGGTTGCGAATGGTCCTCGCCGATACCCCAGGAGCAACAGTGTCCCTAATTTGCTGGGAAGTGGCGGTGCGGTCCCCTACGGCACTGCGTAGGATCCTACGGTCTTGGCGTGCATCCGTGCGTCGCTGCGGTCCGGTCCCAGGTCGACGGGCACGTGCACCTTCCGCCGACCACTGGCGACAACATCGATGTACTGTGGAGACCTCACGCCCCACGTGTTGAGCAATTCGGCGGTACGTCCACCCGGCCTCCCGCATGCCCACTATACGCCCTCGCTCAAAGTCCGTCAACTGCACATACGGTTCACGTCCACGCTGTCGCGGCATGCTACCAGTGTTAAAGACTGCGATGGAGCTCCGTATGCCACGGCAAACTGGCTGACACTGACGGCGGCGGTGCACAAATCCTGCACAGCTAGCGCCATTCGACGGCCAACACCGCGGTTCCTGGTGTGTCAGCTGTGCCGTGCGTGTAATCATTGCTTGTACAGCCCTCTCGCAGTGTCCGGAGCAAGTATGGTGGGTCTGACACACCGGTGTCAATGTGTTCTTTTTTCCATTTCCAGGAGTGTAAATGTGTGGAGGCAGATGTCGGGGAGGCAAGGACCTATAAAGCGTTGTAGTGACAAAAAGAAAAAGAAGAGGTGAACAACCCAGCTCCGCCAGACTGCCTGGTCTTTTGCAGTAGCACCGAGGGCGCCGGCGACTTTGACGTCCCCACGTGACCGACGTACCGCCTTTAACGGCGTCTCTCCACGAGTTACAGTGGATATTACAGCGAGTCGTGATCAGAAACAGCTTTCCGTCGCATTTTTTTGCCTCTAATAGAGATGTTGGAAATTTGTTCCTCGTGAAGTGTCGAGGAAGCTGCCTCTCATCCGAGCAACGGTGTCGGAACAGACCCGCTGGAGCGAGTGGTTGTTAAAGTAATGGATCCAAAGCGTACGTAAAATTCGGGGTGGCTTTTCGCGGGCGGGAGCGCTGCCGACAGGAATACGTGGCGTATGAGGAGGAAGAGGAGGGAGCGAGGTCTGCTGGAAATTGGATTCAGCTTGCTTCCGATCGGCCCGCCGGGGTTATTCACTTAGCCGGCGGAGGCAGCGGCGCCATCGACCGCCCGCCGCGCCCCGGGCGCCGGAAGCGCTTTGGACGGCGTCCAGTCTGGGCGGCGGGTACACAGCCCGCCCCGCAGCGGCACCGTGGCACAGCCGCCGGGGGCTGGGACCGCCCCCGCCACATGCCGCCGTCACTGCGGGGGCGTGGCTACCGAGAGAGGCAACCGTCACTGAGGGCGGTGGGTCGGTTTCCAATCCGGTCGTACAGATTTGGATATCGCGAGTGCCAGCATGGTTTCTACATCTACATCTACAACGGTGTGTGGCGGAGGGCACTTTACGTGCCACTGTCATTACCTCCCTTTCCTGTTCCAGTCGCGTATGGTTCGCGGGAAGAACGACTCCCGGAAAGCCTCCGTGCGCGCTCGAATCTCTCTAATTTTACATTCGTGATCTCCTCGGGAGGCATAAGTAGGGGGAAGCAATATATTCGATACCTCATCCAGAAACGCACCCTCTCGAAACCTGGACATCAAGCTACACCGCGATGCAGGGCGCCTCTCTTGCAGAGTCTGTCACTTGAGTTTGCTAAACATCTCCGTAACGCTATCACGCTTACCAAATAACCCTGTGACGAAACGCGCCGCTCTTCTTTGGATGTTCTCTATCTCCTCCGTCAACCCGATCTGGTACCGATCCCACACTGATGAGCAATACTCAAGTATAGGTCGAAGGTGTGTTTTGTAAGCCACCTCCTTTGTTGATGGACTAGATTTTCTAAGGGCTCTCCCAATGAATCTCAACCTGGTACCCGCCTTACCAACAATTAATTTTATATGATTATTCCACTTCAAATCGCTCCGCACACATACTCCCAGATATTTTACAGAAGTTACTGCTACCACTCTTTGTTTTGCTTTCATATAATCATACAATAAAGGATCCTTCTTTCTACGTATTCGCAATACATTACATATGTCTATGTTAAGTGTCAGTTGCCACTCCCTGCACCAAGAGCCTATCCGCTGCAAATCTTCCTGCATTTCGCTACAATTTTCTAATGCTGGAACTTCTCTGTATACTGCAGCATCATCCGCGAAAAGCCGCATGGAACTTCCAACTACTAGGTCATTTATATATATTGTGAAAAGCAATGGTCCCATAACACTCCCCTTCTTGCGGAAGGATGGGAGGGAACACCTAGTAGTTAATTAGCTGTAAGAAGGGAAGCGCGTGACCTCGAAAGCCCAGAACCGCTTTTAATAAACTGCAAAAAAACAGTATTTCTTCAAACGGACATCCACGAGTATACGAGAGATATGTAAACAGGCAGAATACGGCGCAGCGTTCGGCAACGCCTATATAAGCCAACAAGTGTCTGGCGTAGTTCTTAGATAGGTTACTGCTGCTACAGTGGCATCCCTGAGGTAGAGATGAAGTGGGGATTTTCCCGTACGACAGTTTCACGAGTGTACCGTGAATATCAGAAATCCGTCGAATCTCCGACATCGCTGCGGCAGGAAAAAGATCCGACAAGAACGGGACCAACGACGACTGAAGAGAATCCTTCAACGTGACAGAAATGCAACTTTTCCGCAGATTACTGCAGATTTCAGTGCTGGGCCATCAACAAGCGCCAGCGTGCGAACCATTCAACGAAACATCATCGATATGGGCTTTCGAAGCCGAAGGCCCTCTCTTCTACCGTCTCGTTGCTTAGAAGCCACATCACGAGGTCAGATCTGTTAAATTTGAAAAAAAATATTCTCTGCAATTGTGGACTATTATAGCTACAATCAGTAGCGCGAAATGCAGAAAATTGCTTACTTATTAATTGATGATATTAAAAATGCAATATGGACGTGACCGAGCATTCATTGTCAATGAATAAATGAACCAATTTGTAATTCGTCAGGAATGAGTGTTCCAACCCATTATTGGTTTTATGTCACATTAGGTTGGACTGATATTTTTTTAAGGACTCTCACAAAAAAATGGCTGTGAGCACTATGGGACTTAACATCTGAGGTCATCAGTCCCCTAGAACTTAGAACTACTTAAACCTAACTAGCCTAAGGACATCACACACATCCATGCGCGAGGCAAGATCCGAACCTGCGACCGTAGCGGTCACACGGGCCCAGACTGAAGCGCCTAGAACCGCACGGCCACACCGGCCGGCGACAACTCTGATAGTTTTTAAAAAATTTAAAAGGCACGCTTGAAGAAACGAGTACCCATGCTTTCTTCTTACCTGACCCAAGTCTATAATGTCACTAACTAACAAGTAAGTAATTAGCTGTCTTTCTCGCAATTGATTGTATCTATAGTAGACTACAATTGTTGTGAGCTCGTAATTTAAAACATCTAATCTGATGATACGGCTTCTAAGCTATGAACCCCATCGTTAAACAAGTTATTTACAAGAGCAGCCAAGCGTTTATTGTACAGGGTGATTCAAAAAGAATACCACAACTTTAGGAATTTAAAACTCTGCAACGACAAAAGGCAGAGCTAAGCACTATCTGTCGGCGAATTAAGGGAGCTATAAAGTTTCATTTAGTTGTACATTTGTTCGCTTGAGGCGCTGTTGACTAGGCGTCAGCGTCAGTTGATGCTAAGATGGCGACCGCTCAACAGAAAGCTTTTTGTGTTATTGAGTACGGCAGAAGTGAATCGACGACAGTTGTTCAGCGTGCATTTCGAACGAAGTATGGTGTTAAACCTCCTGATAGGTGGTGTATTAAACGTTGGTATAAACAGTTTACAGAGAATGAGTGTTTGTGCAAAGGGAAAAGTTCAGGACGGCCGAGAACGAGTGATGAAAATGTAGCACGCATCCAGCAAGCAATGAGGCACTGAGAATCCGCGGGAAACAACTCAGTATGAACGTGACTCGCCTAAGGTGAACGTTTTCTGTGCCATTTCAGCCAATAAAGTTTTTGGTCCCTTTTTCTTCGAAGGTGCTACTGTAACTGGACTACAGTATCTGGAGATGTTAGAGAATTGGTTGTTCCCTCAGCTCGAACAAGAAGCACAACAATTCATATTTCAGCAGGATGGAGCGCCACCACATTGGCACTTATCTGTGCGTAACTACCTGAACGTCAACTACCCGAGGCGATGGATCGACCGCCAGGCAGCCCGTGACAGAGCACTTGATCACTGGCCTCCAAGAAGCCCTGATCTTACCCCTGAGATTTTTTCTTATGGGGGTATGTTAAGGACATGGTGGTTCGGCCACCTCTCCCAGCCACCATTGATGATTTGAAACGAGAAATAACAGCAGCTATCCAAACTGTTACGCCTGATGTGCTACAGAGAGTGTGGAACGAGTTGGAGTATCGGGTTGATATTGCTCGAGTGTCTGGAGGGGGCCATATTGAACATCTCTGAACTTGTTTTTGAGTGAAAAAAAACTTTTTTAAATACTCTTTGTAATGATGTATAACAGAAGGTTATATTATGTTTCTTTCATTACATACACATTTTTAAATTTGTGGTATTCTTTTTGAATCACCCTGTATTATTCAAGATACTTTATGAGAAACAGATGAGAAACAGTACAGGAATTACTAGCCCTTCGGCTAGCCGCTCGGTCTAACGCGTTGCTTCCCGAGCGGGAAGGCGTATCGAGGTCCGGTATGCCGGCCAGCCTGTGGATGGTAAAAAGGCGGTTTTCCATCTGCCTCGGCAAATGCGGGCTGGTTTCCTGGGAGGGGGGGGGGGGGGGGGAAGAGTGAGGGGCGTCCACTGGAAGGCGAGCCGCACAATAACCCTGGGTTCGGTGTGGGCTGTTGTGGGGTTGTGAACCACTGAGGGCTACAGCGTGACGAAGCCTCTCCCTCATTTCTAGGTCCCCGGTTCAATACACAATACACACAGGAATTATTCAGCCGTAACGCAGCTTCTAGCAAGAAACACGCATGAAAAACCTGGAAGAAGGGCATAAGGCAGTCTCTGCCCTCTGCACGAGCCACAAGCGCCTGTGCTGATAGTGGAGGAATGCGTCGCGACGCCATACCACGACAGCACAGGCCTTCGCCCGCTTGCCGTGGCCGAGCGACTGGTTGCTGGTACAGGGTACAGGTGTCCGCCGCGCGTGGTCTCGCGGTAGCGTTCTCGCTTCCCGAGCACGGGGTCCCGGGTTCGATTCCCGGCGGGGTCAGGGATTTTCACCTGCCTCGAGATGACTGGGTATTTGTGTTGTCCCCATCATTTCATCATCATCCAGGAAAGTGGCGAAATTGGACTGAGCAAAGGTTGGGAAATTGTACGGGCGCTGATAATTACGCAGTTGAGCGCCCCACAAACCAAACATCATCATCAGGGTACAGGTGACGCCACTGCAGCTGCGAAAGCAAAGGCGGGAGCTACCCTGCAAACTGGGACTCACAAACTTTTCAAACATATCTGAACAGTTGCAAGGTCCATCTGTCCTCGCTTCCGACGTGCGGTGTCGCTCTATCAAATAGTGTATATCGATTGCATTTGAGTTAAATAACTAAAACCCGAATTACCGTAAAGACTGTCTGGTAACTTACTACCGCGTATAACTGCAGAGACAGTTTCAGATATCCCAATCCTTGCACAATTTTACCGGCACTTTAGACTACCTGTAAAGTATGCTGACGGAAAGGACGTCGCAACACCAAGAAGGATTTGTGCGAAATAAACGAAAATTGGGAGGCGTCTTTCCACATCTGAAAGACGATTTCTATGCACATTACGCGCCAGTCGATTTAGAGTGGTGATAGTAGCGCCACTCTGAAGATGCAAATCAGGTTTGCTGTAAATACACGCTGTAACGGTCGTGAGCGTTAGTTACTTTTGAGACTGGACTAGTGAGTTGATGCTGCATTACCCCTATTTGATTTTGTGTTTATAACCCTGTATTCACCTGACGAAAAGTCTTGTTCCTCCTGCCACCGAACTTCGCTAATTCCCACTATATCTAACTTTGACATATCCATTTCCGTTTTTAAATTTTCTAACCTACCTGCCCGATTAAGGATCTGACATTCCACGCTCCGATCCGTAGAACGCCAGTTTTCTTTCTCCTGATAACGACCTCCTCCTGAGCAGTCCCCGCCCGGGGATCCGAATGGGGGACTATTTTACCTCCGGAATATTTTACCCAAGAGGACGCCATCATCATTTAACTATACAGTAAAGCTGCATGACCTCGGGAAAAATTACGGCTGTAGCTTCCCCTTGCTTTCAGCCGTTCGCAGTACCAGCACAGCAAGGCCGTTTTGGTTATTGTTACAAGGCCAGATCAGTGAATCATCCATACTGTTGCCCCTGCAACTACTGAAAAGGCTGCTGCCCCTCTTCAGGAACCACACCTTTGTCTGGCCTCTCAAGAGATAACCCTCCGTTGTGGATTTTAGTGTAATACCATACATCTCGTATCCAAGCGACGCATATTCTCACAGGGAGTGCCATAAAATGGGATGGTTGATCCGACATTCAACCGGCCACAAGGATCACATTGTCCTCTTTTACATCCTTTTTGATTCACTGGATTCTTGTCACAAATAGGATAAGCTGTACATACTGAGTTTATTTTGGCATCCTATTATCTAGAATTAAAAAAAAATTGCACGACGGTATTTGGAAGAGTCAAGTTTACCAATGAATGTACATAGTTAATGACGCTACAAAACACGTTAGCCACTTTTGTGAGCCCCTGTCCTATTCATCTAGCCAAAAACCACGAAGCAATGCCTTTAAAGTGGCGAAAATTACTTAAGAGGAATAAATACATCGGCGCAAACGCACTGACGACTTGGAAAGTGTTATGCGCGTCTGAAAAATCAAGGACTTAAAAAAAATTAAATTTTGGAGTTCGAAGCATTTCTCAAAATAATCTAGTTTTTACGCGAAATATTTTGTTGCACATTATGGAAACGTATTTAATCGTACCAGTTCGCTCCTGTATTGTGCTTTGCTTTGCCTCCGTCAATTTCCCTTGAAGTTCCAGGCTTTATTTTGAAAAGTTACAAAAACTTTACGATTCGAAGTATTAGTCTTCGTTGGCCACTATTTTTCTCCCGTCTTTCAAGCAGCATGCGAATCCCGCGGCAGATGAACTGGGCGTTTTTTGACGAGATCCCAGAGTCGATACAATTTGCAATTGCACTTGTTCATATGACCGGAAGCGCTCGTCAGCCAGGCCGTGTGCAACTGCTCGAGAAAGATGGCAGGCGGATGGAACAACGTCTGGAGAACAAGGCGGGTGGTTCAGGAAGTTCCATTTCAACATCTGGAAGTATGTTTTGTCCGGTTTTGCTACATCGGGTCGAGCATTGTCACGTTGCAAGATCACCTTTTCATGTCTGTCGCTGTACTGTGGCCATTTGTCTTTTCAGTGGTCGGTTCAAATTCATCAATTGCTTTCGATAACGATCTTTTGTGATTGTATCCGTTGGCTTCAGCAGCTTCAAAAAACTTCTCCCTTCCATCGCAATGCCGGTCTTCGACGTCCAAATCACCATTCTTGAAGCGTTGCAACCATTATCTGCATCTTCGTTCAGTAATCTGTGCCTCATCATAGGTCTTACCCAGCATTTTACGAGCCTATGTCGCAGGTTTCATCATGTTCAAGCAGAAAAGTAAATCTCCCCGCAAATGACGGGAACTGGGCTCGTAAGGTGACATTCAGTCGAGAATTACTTTATGGTGCAATCGCAAATCGACTAATACTTTGATGGCCTTATGTTTACAAATGCCGAAGCGTATTCTGACACTGACGACCTACCACTTGCACAGTTTCTTGCAGCTACTGCCGTCTATTGCAAAACGCTCGAAACAAAGTTGTAGATCTAATATGTCGTATTAATTTCATTATGTTCCTTTTCAGGTGAGGAGTCCACATTGATTTGTAAGATTAATTGCGAGGGTGAGTCAAATGAAAACCTTAAATCTTTTTTTTAAATATTATTTACTGGGCAGAAGTGGTACGAAGCTGTATCACAACATAATCTCCCCCACCCTCAATGCAAGTCATCCAGTGCATAATTTCTTTTAGAAAAAATTTCTTTTGGTAGTCCGCGCAACCACTCATGCACCGCGTGGCGTACCTCTTCATCAGAACGGAACTTCTTTCCTGCCATTGCGTCTTTGAGTATTCCAAACATATGGAAATCACTTGAGGCAAGGTCTGGTGAGTACGGTGGATGATAAAGACACTCAAAATGCAGGTCTGTGATTGTTGCAACTGTTGTATGGGCAGTGTGGGGCCTTGCATTGTCATGTTGCAAAAGGACACGTGCTGACAGCAATCCACGTCGCTTTAATTTGATTGCAGGCCGCAGATGAGTTTTTAGGAAATCTGTGTATGATGCACTGGTGACAGTGGTCCCTCTAGGCATGTAATGCTCCAAAATGACGCCTTTTTCGTCCTAAAAGAGTCAGCATAACCTTCCCTGTTGATGGTTCTGTTCGAAACTTTTTTGGTTTTGGTGATGAGGAATGGCGCCATTCGTTGCTCGCTCTCTTCGTTTCCGGTTGGTGGAAGTGAACCCAGGTTTCATCCCCAGTAACGATTCTCGGAAGGAAGCCATCACCTTCTCGTTGAAAACGCCTAAGAAGTTCTTCACAAGCATCAACACGTCGTTCTCTCATTTCAGGAGTCAGCTGCCGTGGCACACATCTTGGAGACACTCTGTGAAACTCGAACAATCATGCACAATGTGGTGTGCTGAACCATGACTAATCTGTAAACATGCTGTAATGGCGGTTTTCCTTCACTATGGCTTCAACTGCTGCAATGTTCTGTGGAATCACAACTCGTTGTCCCTGACCTGGACGAGGAGCATCTTCCACTGAAGTCACACCGTTTGCGAAGTTCGTACTCCATTCGTAGACTTGCTACTGTGACAAACGTGCATTACCGTACTGAACCTTCATTCTTCGATGAATTTCAATAGGTTTCAGACCTTCGCTACGCAAAAGCCGAATAACAGAACGCTGTTCTTCCCTGGTGCAAGTCGCAAGTGGGGCGGCCATCTTTATACTGAAACTGCGACGGTATGTGTGCATCTGAACTATGCTGCCACCTGCACGCTGTTTGTAGCACGCTTACCAACTTACAGGATAACGGCGCGAAATTTCGACTTGTTATTACAAATTTAAGGTTTTCATTTGACTCACCCTCGTATTTTCTAAGTTTAGCGTCTGATTAATCGCTCTCGGAATACTGATTGCTCCTAGTTTTTGTACGTATAATTGACCTTGTTATCGCATAAACATATTTGATATGTTTTTAACTTGTTTTTATTTGAACAAGTTAGCTGAAGAGATATTAATTGGTAACGGGTAAATTTGTACGAGAAGAACTGTTGTGGACTGACAAGACAGCCTGTGCACAGTGACGGGTAACCGAAAGGCACGCGTACACACACGCCGGCTGGCGTGAAGTCTGGAACAGGATACGTAATGAATGCTATAAAGAAAAGTACGTAGCTCCTCGAATACTTAACTTTATTCCATCATTGTGGTACATCGCTCTTGACGATACAATTGAGAGTCTTTAAATACAAGCACTGTAAGGCTAATGGCGCCTTGCTAGGTCGTAGCCATGGACTTAGCTGAAGGCTATTCTAACTGTCTCTCGGCAAATGAGAGAAAGGCTTCGTCAGTGTAGTCGCTAGCAAAGTCGTCGTACAACTGGGGCGAGTGCTAGTCCGTCTTTCTAGACCTGCCATGTGCTGGCGCTAGGTCTGCAAATACTGACTGTGGCGACACACGGGTCCGACATGTACTAATGGACCGCGGCCGATTTAAAGCTACCACCTAGCAAGTGTGGTGTCTGGCGGTGACACCACAAGAACAGAGTCTAAAATGTGCCGTAGTAGTCTCAGGCTTACTGGTAGTGTTTATAACTCGTTATTTAGCGTACAGGCTGGTCAGCTGTTACGAGATAAGCCTCTAGTATCCTATGTGAAACTCTTGATTTGTATCACAAAACCCATTTAGGTTTAGGGACCTGCACCACACGCTCCACGAGACGACGTCGTTGTATGCCAGTGGGACGCATACTCTGGGGGAGGGAGATCTTCTCGCTGGTATCGGCTCTGCACGCACTCGCGGGAGATTGAACGAAAACATTTCGCCGCAGCCGTGCTGCGCCGATCTGTGTGTCGAGGCCAACAGATTGCCAGGAAGCGTCGTAATTAAATGCTACAATAGCTGTCCGCGCGTTATTGACGCAGACATGTTTGGCGCTGTTTGGCGGTATGCGAAATTACTGCAATTAACAGTCCAAAGTATGTTAATAACTTTCCCAGCGTTCCATAAACACGTCGCTATAAATGACGTTCGCTCAGGGGCTTTTATATTACGATTTTTGTTCTTTTTTTTTTTAATTGCCCTTGGCGTAGGCAGTTCAAAGTAGGAAATTTTTTATCGCGCGAAATATTTTATTTAATATTCATACATGTGTTACGAGTATTTATATTTGAAACAGCAATGAGATGTTGAAAACACAACTTCCATGACGCGACGACACATCAAAAGAAAATTTGCAACTATCTTCTAAAATGTATTCAAAAATTTGCTTTCTCGTCTGCTTGGCCAAATTTGGAAGACTTTAATACAACAACCTATGTGTTATGTGTGGCAGATGATCACTCCACAGAGCCATGCACTTCGGACATCGTGTGACGGACGTTTATCCGACACCCCTGCCCACGTTTATTACATTTTTTGTTACTATGTTTTAATGCATCTAATTCCCTCAGCATCGTCCGATTTAATTCGACTACATTCCATTATCCTCGTTTTGTTTTTGTTGATGTTCATCTTATATCCTCCTTTCAAGACACTGTTCATTCTGTTCAACTGCTCTTCCACGTCCTGTGCTGTCTCTGACAGAATTACAATGTCATCGGCGAACCTCAAAGTTTTTATTTCTTCTCCATGGATTTTAATTCCAACTCCGAATTTTCCTTTTGTTTCCTTTGCTGCTTGCTCAATATACAGATTGAATAACATCGGGGTTCGGCTACAACCCTGTCTCACTCCCTTCCCAAACTCTGTTTCCCTTACATGCCCCTGGACTCTTATAACTGCCATCTGGTTTCTGTAGGATTTCTAAATAGCCTTTCGCTCCCTGTATTTTACCCCTGCCACCTTCAGAATTTGAAAGAGAGTATTCCAGTCAACATTGTCAAAAGCTTTCTCTAAGTCTATAAATGCTAGAAACGTAGGTTTGCCTTTCCTTAATCTTTCTTCTAAGATAAGTCGTAAGGTCAGTATTGCCTCATGTGTTCCAATATTTCTACGGAATCCAAACTGATCTTCCCCGAGGTCGCCTTCTACCAGTTTTTCCATTCTTCTGTAAAGAATTCGTGTTAGTATTTTGCACCCGTGACTTATTAAACTGATAGTTCGATAATTTACACATCTGTGAACACCTGCTTTCTTTGGGATTGGAATTATTATATTCTTCTTGAAGTCTGAGGGTATTTTGCCTGTCTCATACGTCTTGCTCACCAGATGGTAGAGTTTTGTTAGGCCTGGCTCTCCCAAGGCTGTCAGTAGTTCTAATGGAATGTTACCTACTCCCGGGGCCTTGTTTCGACTTAGGACATACGGTAAAGCTGCATGCCCACGGAAAAATTACGGCTGTAGGTTCCCCTTGCTTTCAGTCGTTCGCAGTACCAGCACAGCAAGGCCGTTTTGGTTAGTGTTACAAGGCCAGATCAGTCAATCATCCAGACTGTTGCCCCTGTTAAAGTAGTAAACGAGTTTTACTATTTGGGGGGCAAAATAAATGATGATGGTCGAAGTAGAGAGGATACAAAATGTAGACTGGCAATGGCAAGGAAGAAGAGAAATCTGTTAACATCGAGTATAGACTTAAGTGTCAGGAAAACGTTTCTGAAAGTATTTGTATGGAGTGTAGGCATGTATGGAAGTGAAACATGGACGATAAATAGTTTGGACAAGAAGAGAATAGAAGCTTTTGAAATGTGGTGCTACAGAAGAATGCTGAAGATTAGATGAGTAGATCACATAACTAATGAGGAGGTATTGAATAGAACTGGAGAGAAGAGAAATTTGTGGCACGACTTGATGAGAAGAAGGGATCGGTTGGTAGGGCATATTCTGAGGCATCAAGAGATCACCAATTTAGTATTGGAGGGCAGCGTGGACGGGATAAATCGTAGAGGGAGACCAAGAGATGAATACACTAAACAGATTCAGAAGGATGTAGGTTGCAGTAGGTACTGGGAGATGAAGAACCTTGCACAGGATAGAGTAGCATGGAGAGCTGCATCAAACCAGTGTCTGGACTGAAGACCACAACAACAACAACATGTTTTAATGCATAGTAAAGGAAGATTTTGTTACGGGTGGCTAGCGAATAGGTAGGATCAAAGGCAGACCCAGCGAACGTCTCCCCGGATGGTCACATCAGCACGGCGCAGGGCGAGCAGGAACTCTATTAGTAGTGGACAGCGAAAGAGAAAGGAAGAGACAGCGGCAAGAAGCGAATCTTTTATTACTTATATTCACAGCTCCAACCGTGCTGGTGACGTTACTTGCTCTGAGAATTTGTTAATACTAATTTAATTGTCATTCGGTCCGTCATAAATGCTAATTACAAATTTTAGTTCTTGTCAGTGCTTATTAATGGAAAGAGTGGACCAATCAAAAGTGCGTCCTGAAAGGGCTGGCTCCAAACTGCTAAGATAGTTCACTAGGCAGTGTATAATCTGTTATCGATGTGGCAACACGTGAACTAGTGTGTTAAGTGCAAGTAAGAAATGTAATAACGGAGGAATTAATTCTTCAAGTTGCCACGGAACACGTATTTGCGCGATGTAATGTTGATTCTAAGATCGTGTACATCATTTTTGCGGCTTCTGCTGTGTCTGGGAACTAATGATTAATAACCATGAATCTTGTTATGAATACTAACGATAGACTGGCTCTAGAAATTTCTTTGATTGATGAAATAAAACAAAATTAGTTGACATCTCAACAGTTTACTGTTCTTATATGCTGAGCATTTAAACGTATCTACTGGTCACCTTATTATGCTCTGTTCATTGCACAGCAGTTAGAGCTCGCGACCGATGTTGAAAAAACCAGTTATGGGCAACATCTACGAGTCGCGAGGTAAGCATGTTGGCTACAATTCAGTTACGAGGAATAGGGAGCAGATGTATTAGACTTTCATCTATAAATCACACTTAGCGCCACTGTGTGCCCCAGTGTAAATATTATGGCAGACGATAATTCGAAAATTCATTTCCTGTCTGCTGTGACTGTGTTACAATTGGCCAAATTGCAGCCTGCCTCACAATGCGGCAGAGAAAACACAGCGCAAATAATTCGAACAGCAGCGACGGATACCCGATTTCGTCAGCATGGCATAAATATCACTATCAGAGATACAACTCAAACATTTAAACGAATGTCATATACGCAGGTAGCAAAATGGCAAAATACCTGTACGCACCCGATGTCGACGTACCCGAAAGCACAAGATAATAGGCCGAATAAAGCGAATAGAGTCTTCAGCATTACAACGCTGTAGTGCGTAATCCACGGACAAAACTGAAGTCTTGGCACATAATTATTTGGCACACGCTCTTCCTGATGGCCGTGTTAATGTTACTGCGCCACTACTGCTTACGCTAAATCATGCAAAGTGTCCTACGCCTATTGACGATTCTTTTCTCACGTAATCCAACACCACCTCTTTAACTTCTACTCGGCGAACAATATTATGGGAGAAATTAGCTGATTGCTAAATTATGAAATAAAGCCTTTGTTTTAAAATAAAACAAGAGCCTACACAGAAACTGACTTCTTTCGAGAAAATGGTGATATCTGTTGTGAATTATTTCTCTTTACGTTCGTTCAGCTTTCCGGGCGCAACATCCTGCTGCCTCAAACATTACGTACATGTTCTCAAGTTGATGTAATGAATAACGCCAGTAAGCAGTGGTTAGCACCATGGCGGACACACAGTAGTCGAATGTGATTTGTTTTTTAAAACAGCGAACCAACATTGATGCAGCAGTCAGATGCGGCCCATGTAAACAAGAGCCTCACACGCTTTTCTCATTCATGCTGTCAAATGGTTCAAATGGCTCTGAGCACTATGGGACTTAACGTCTGAGGTCATCAGTCCCCTAGAACTTAGAACTACTTAAACCTAACTAACCTAAGGACATCACACACATCCATGCCCGAGGCAGGATTCGAACCTGCGACCGTAGCGGACACGCGGTTCCAAACTGAAAGCGCTTAGAACCGCACGGCCACACCGGCCGGCTTCATGCTGTCGCGCCGCCCGAAATGCTCATGTCACACTCAGCTTAGAATTTTCTCCTGTCTGTGAAACTTTAAGCCTAAATTTATTAAAAGTGTTTAAATTTCGTCTGTGCTATACCAGAATATGCGTATTTATATCATCATACTCGCTTCGTTTTACTGATTGAAACATCATCAGTGGTGAGCAACAAAACATTTTTACAATTTCACTTTTCTTTCCAGATCTGAAAACAGTTCGTTATAAAAGATATTGAGGTTTCAGTTTTTACTTACAGAATTTTATGTCTGATTTGCGCTAACACCAGGAAGAATCGTCTGCTTACACATTGCACTCATGTTTTTTGGCTACTCTCACGTTTCATTGCAGCACTACAGTACATGTTTTTTGGTGTGAAATACGGCACATTGTAACATCACAATAAGTGTTCGATTGGATCTCCTGGATAAACGTATCTCTGTGCGTTTTTGTGTGTGTAGTGTTGCCGATTTAACCGCTCCTTTTGGTTTCCACTCGATCTAAAAATTTTCTCTTCATCCGTGGTTTGTCGTATGTGTCTTGCGCCGTTTTAGTTACTTATTTACTTCAGACACGTTTAGCCAGGAGTTTGCAAACAAACAGAGAGCTAACCTGTCGAATTTCAAAGAAAGAAATGTATAGCACCACAAAACACCGAGAGATCAAGACAAAAACATCAATGCCGAACGAAAGAATACCTTAAAAATGTGCAAGTAGATGAAGCTTCAAGATGTAAGCGAAATTCGGACATGAAATGCCGAAAGTAAACGACATCGTACCGTAATATATTTTGCAATGAACTTTTTTAGATCTAGAAAGCAAACCAAACCTATAAATATGTTTTGTTGCAGACCACTGAAGACGTTTTATGTCAGAGAGAAGAACCGTGTATGCTGATTTAAATGCGGTGCTTCTGATAGTTGGACAGACGAAATTTAGTATCTTTACTAAATCCAAAGCAATTAACGACAGTAAAGCCTAAATTTTTTAGACACTTCGTACCCCTGATCTCACGTCAACTGGCTGTCCCCATAGGTGCTTAATCATCCACGGTCACCAAGCAATAGCAGGATCAGCCAAAACAGCAGCAGAAAGAGCATAATAGTCTTTCTTTTCATTTTATTTCACGGACTTTTCCTAAATCTTCTAATTATTTAGCAGAATATGTTAACGGTATCCTTCATTTACACGAAAGGAATTCACAGGCCGTTTGTTGCTAACAGAACTTATACTTTTTGCTGAAATTCGATGAGAACAGAATAACACAAACGAAAATTTGACCAAGTTCCTGGAAGTCACACCACCCGCGCAACAGTGACGAAACGCGGGCAGTATTCTCTCAGTGTACTGTAGTTTGTTATTGGCACTACATTACAAGATGCATTGTTTCGCTCCAGCTTTTAAATAAAACATAGATTGCGGCGCGAAAAATATGAAGGTTGATGCTTATTGTAAAGAACACAGAGTAAATTTCGATCCATGCGTGAACGTGACGAAGGTTACTCAATCAGGGGCATGTCGCAAGCCAGGTCACAGCCATATTAAACTCGAACAAAGCTCTTCTTTTTAATGAACTCTTTGCTGGACGTCAATCGTATACAGAACAGTGGAAGTGCCTTTGTGTTGTCAGAACAGTATTGCAACACTTCCAATCCCCGCCCCTGCCCCTGTCTCTCCACCATCCCTCTCTCTCTCTCTCTCTCTCTCTCTCTCTCTCTCTCTCCCTCTCTCTCTCTCTCGTTACCTTTCTAGTACCTCATACCACTTCGCCAGTCCTTCACAGCACATTTGAACGTGTTTATTTATTTGCGTGTGTAGGTTTTTTTGTGTGTATCTGTATGTGTGTGAGTACGAGTGGGCGTATCTGTATGAGAGAGAGAGAGAGAGAGAGACATAGAGAGAGAGGGGGAGGGGAGACGGAATTCGAGCACGTGTATGCGTTTCGGACTCGGCCGCTATGTAAGCCACTTTGTTCCTTTGCTGCTTTGATATCAAAAGCAGCGGCACATCAGCTAACTTTGGAAATAATGGTAGGTTGACATGCTGGCCTAAGCGTTTCCAGCGAACATTGTTCTCGTATGTCACAAAGAACACACAACGCACTGTCATCAACAGCTGGTGCACCCTTTTCGAGCTCTAGCGTACTTGCCTTAATGAAAACGCTTGTATCTGATATCCTCACTTCCTTCAATAACACTTCTACGAACTAGGAATATACACTTCTGGAAATTGAAATAAGAACACCGTGAATTCATTGTCCCAGGAAGGGGAAACTTTATTGACACATTCCTGGGGTCAGATACATCACATGATCACACTGACAGAACCACAGGCACATAGACACAGGCAACAGAGCATGCACAATGTCGGCACTAGTACAGTGTATATCCACCTTTCGCAGCAATGCAGGCTGCTATTCTCCCATGGAGACGATCGTAGAGATGCTGGATGTAGTCCTGTGGAACGGCTTGCCATGCCATTTCCACCTGGCGCCTCAGTTGGACCAGCGTTCGTGCTGGACGTGCAGACCGCGTGAGACGACGCTTCATCCAGTCCCAAACATGCTCAATGGGGGACAGATCCGGAGATCTTGCTGGCCAGGGTAGTTGACTTACACCTTCTACAGCACGTTGGGTGGCATGGGATACATGCGGACGTGCATTGTCCTGTTGGAACGGCAAGTTCCCTTGCCGGTCTAGGAATGGTAGAACGATGGGTTCGATGACGGTTTGGATGTACCGTGCACTATTCAGTGTCCCCTCGACGATCACCAGTGGTGTACGGCCAGTGTAGGAGATCGCTCCCCACACCATGATGCCGGGTGTTGGCCCTGTGTGCCTCGATCGTATGCAGTCCTGATTGTGGCGCTCACCTGCACGGCGCCAAACACGCATACGACCATCATTGGCACCAAGGCAGAAGCGACTCTCATCGCTGAAGACGACACGTCTCCATTCGTCCCTCCATACACGCCTGTCGCGACACCACTGGAGGCGGGCTGCACGATGTTGGGGCGTGAGCGGAAGACGGCCTAACGGTGTGCGGGACCGTAGCCCAGCTTCATGGAGACGGTTGCGAATGGTCCTCGCCGATACCCCAGGAGCAACAGTGTCCCTAATTTGCTGGGAAGTGGCGGTGCGGTCCCCTACGACACTGCGTAGGATCCTACGGTCTTGGCGTGCATCCGTGCGTCGCTGCGGTCCGGTCCCAGGTCGACGGGCACGTGCACCTTCCGCCGACCACTGGCGACAACATCGATGTACTGTGGAGACCTCACGCCCCACGTGTTGAGCAATTCGGCGGTACGTCCACCCGGCCTCCCGCATGCCCACTATACGCTCTCGCTCAAAGTCCGTCAACTGCACATACGGTTCACGTCCACGCTGTCGCGGCATGCTACCAGTGTTAAAGACTGCGATGGAGCTCCGTATGCCACGGCAAACTGGCTGACACTGACGGCGGCGGTGCACAAATGCTGCGCAGCTAGCGCCATTCGACGGCCAACACCGCGGTTCCTGGTGTGTCCGCTGTGCCGTGCGTGTGATCATTGCTTGTACAGCCCTCTCGCAGTGTCCGGAGCAAGTATGGTCGGTCTGACACACCGGTGTTAATGTGTTCTTTTTTCCATTTCCAGGAGTGTATGTAGGCAGGCGAAACTGGTGGGTTGCTCCACTGACTGACGATGAAAAAATGAAGAAGTTGGATTGCAGCTTCCACACCGAAATGATCGAACTTGTAATTCGGAACTCGTTGATGGAATGTCTACGAATGCGGACATGTGCTGTTCTGTTGTAGCCGACCGACGTAGACGCAGAGAGATATTGGATTTATTTGTGTACGTCATAATGTTGGGATCAGCAGCGATGACGACGTAGCCTGTGCAATACACAACACTTTGTGTAGAGAAGTTAATCAAAATCGACTTCGTTATTGCTGTTCGGCGTATTAGAGTCCGCAGCTCGTGGTCTAGTGATTAGCGTTGCTATCTCTGGATCACGCGGTCCCGGGTTCGATTCTCGGCCAGGTTGGGGATTTTCTCTGCCAGGGACTGGGTGTTTGTGTTTTCCTTATCATTCCATCGTCATTCATGAAAGTGGCTGGATGGACTGTGTACAAAATGGGGGCGCTGATGACCACGAAGTTCAACGCCCCACAAACCAAACATCATAATCATAACATATTAGTAACAGATCAGTCAGATGCACATAGAAAAATTGTGTGAAGATATCAAGCATATGTGGGACGTTAAGGATGTGTCGCGAAAGTGTCATACTAAATTCACTTGTGCTGTAAAGTTTGTGTCGCATGAGCTTAAAATAGTTCAGATCGTAAGATCTCGTAATTCTTCTTCGAAACATTTAGAGAATTAGAGAATTTACAAATCAATTGTATAGATCGTTTTAGTATTTTTCTTGGTTGATTACAATGCTTTAAATACTTTTATACAAATGAATGTCGGGTGATGAGTACGCTAGTTACCCGATCACGCATTTCGAAAATGGTAGGAATAACACGATTATAGCTAATGCAGAGCATGCACATGATTATTACAAAAATTCAATATCCCAGAGCTTCAGCTTTGGGGCTTTGAACAGTGTTAAAAGGTGTAAACAAAATGGTGTCGCAGTACCTGTGATACATCAGAATATGAACACATCATGCGTGTTTTTCCTTGTAGATTTGAACTGTCGTTTCACAGGATGATTTCGTGGCAATTTGATTTTTGTGTTATTTTTATATTTACCGCATGAGAAGTTCAGAACTGAAATATCACTCTCACAAATCAGTTCGGTACAACTGTCTAAAAACGTCGAAAAAATTGACTTTGAAGTTTTCCAACGTCTTTAGTACATCCTTTCTACGGGCAGCGTGGATCTGTGGTGGAGTGTTCGCGTACTATGTGGCCGACCTGCGTTCGATTCCGAGTCGATGCACATTTTTAAAGAAAGGTTCATCTTCTACGAGCCTTTCCGTGAAGCGTAGAACGCGTGAAGATGGAAAAAAAGTCAGTACCGTTCAAGACTGGTAATCGCGGGATCAGTGGTTCGGGTGTTGGTGTTTTGTTTCAGTCACTATTTTTTTTAGTTTTTTTTCGTTCAGTTAGAATACCTACGTCATTTAAACATAGTATCCTTCAAGCATATACTAGTTAATAGTTATCTAATTGTCATTTTTACGAAAGATTCACATCTCCTTATTTATAATTGCATATAGCTTTATAAAAGGACATTTAAATTAGAAAAACAATGTTTCGAAATATTTTTTTTTAATTACGTGTATTTCACTCTTCACGGAAATGCTCATAGAGCAAGCGCCTTTGCATCTAAAAATTACTACAGACTGGAATCGAACGCTGGAAGCCCACGACAGAGTAAAGTCATCTGCTTTACTTTAGGGTGTTCAAGTCGCCCGGAAAACTTTAAAGTCGATTTTTTCGAGAATTTTTGAGAGAAGTATCGAACTGCTTTGCCATGCGGTCTGCTTGTCAGAACTTATGTGCAAATGGCAATATAGACGACTTCAAATTGCACTATCTCAGAGAAGTCTAACAAAGCACTGCGTGTTTCGAGAATCGCGCGATGGAATACCAGTCGCGTTTTTATTCGATTTTTTCACTTTTACTTTGAGTAAGGATACTACAGCCGTCAACGTATATATACTCTGACCTATATAACACGAAAAATAAATGCAAAAAATTCAGCTAATAACCGACATGCAGCAGGATTTTGGAACACATAACGTGTTAGAACATTATGCATTACCTCGAAGAGAACAGTCTGTTAGAACACAGTGAATACGAATTTAGAAAACATAGTTCTCTTTACTCACACGAAGTGTTGAATGCTATTGACAAGAGATTTCAAACTGATTCTGTATTTCTAGATTTCCAGAAGGCCTTTGACACTGTACCGCGAAGCGGCAGTAGAGAAATTGCATGCTTATGGAATATCGTTTCAGTTATGTCACTGGATTCATACTTTCCTGCTAGAGAGGTCAAAGCTCGTAGTAACTGACGGTAAGTCATCGAGAAAAACAGGAGTGATTTCTAGCGTTCCCAATGGTAGTGTTATAGACCCTCTGCTGTTCCTTATCTATACAAACGATTTAGGAGACAATCTGAGCAGCCGTCATAGGCTGTTTGTGGATCATGCTATCGTTTATCGCCGAGTAAAGTCATCAGTAGATCAAAACAAATTGCAAAACGATTTAGAAAAGAAACGTGTATGGTGCGAAAATTGGCAGTTGGCCCTAAATACACTCCTGGAAATTGAAATACGAACACCGTGAATTCATTGTCCCAGGAAGGGGAAACTTTATTGACACATTCCTGGAGTCAGATACATCACATGATCACACTGACAGAACCACAGGCACATAGACACAGGCAACAGAGCATGCACAATGTCGGCACTAGTACAGTGTATATCCACCTTTCGCAGCAATGCAGGCTACTATTCTCCCATGGAGACGATCGTAGAGATGCTGGATGTAGTCCTGTGGAACGGCTTGCCATGCCATTTCCACCTGGCGCCTCAGTTGGACCAGCGTTCGTGCTGGACGTGCAGACAGCGTGAGACGACGCTTCATCCAGTCCCAAACATGCTCAATGGGGGACAGATCCGGAGATCTTGCTGGCCAGGGTAGTTGACTTACACCTTCTAGAGCACGTTGGGTGGCACGGGATACATGCGGACGTGCATTGTCCTGTTGGAACAGCAAGTTCCCTTGCCGGTCTAGGAATGGTAGAACGATGGGTTTGGATGTACCGTGCACTATTCAGTGTTCCCTCGACGATCACCAGTGGTGTACGGCCAGTGTAGGAGATCGCTCCCCACACCATGATGCCGGGTGTTGGCCCTGTGTGCCTCGGTCGTATGCAGTCCTGATTGTGGCGTTCACCTGCACGGCGCCAAACACGCATACGACCATCATTGGCACCAAGGCAGAAGCGACTCTCATCGCTGAAGACGACACATCTCCATTCGTCCCTCCATTCACGCCTGTCGCGACACCACTGGAGGCGGGCTGCACGATGTTGGGGCGTGAGCGGAAGACGGCCTAACGGTATGCGGGACCGTAGCCCAGCTTCATGGAGACGGTTGCGAATGGTCCTCGCCGATACCCCAGGAGCAACAGTGTCCCTAATTTGCTGGGAAGTGCCGGTGCGGTCCCCTACGGCACTGCGTAGGATCCTACGGTCTTGGCGTGCATCCGTGCGTCGCTGCGGTCCGGTCCCAGGTCGACGGGCACGTGCACCTTCCGCCGACCACTGGCGACAACATCGATGTACTGTGGAGACCTCACGCCCCACGTGTTGAGCAATTCGGCGGTACGTCCACCCGGCCTCCCGCATGCCCACTATACGCCCTCGCTCAAAGTCCGTCAACTGCACATACGGTTCACGTCCACGCTGTCGCGGCATGCTACCAGTGTTAAAGACTGCGATGGAGCTCCGTATGCCACGGCAAACTGGCTGACACTGACGGCGGCGGTGCACAAATGCTGCGCAGCTAGCGCCATTCGACGGCCAACACCGCGGTTCCTGGTGTGTCCGCTGTGCCATGCGTGTGATCATTGCTTGTACAGCCCTCTCGCAGTGTCCGGAGCAAGTATGGTGGGTCTGACACACCGGTGTCAATGTGTTCTTTTTTCCATTTCCAGGAGTGTATAAGTGTGAGGTGATGCACATGAGTGCTAAAAGGGAACCGTTTAACTTCGGTTACACGATAAATCAAATCTAAAGACCGTTAATTCAACTAAATACTCAGAATTTGCAATTACGAAAAACTTAAATCGGAAAGAACACATAGGAAATTTTGTGGGGAAGCAAAGCGAATACTGCGTTTTATTGGCAGACAACTCAGAAAATGTATGAGATCTACTAAAGAGGCTGCCTACTCTACACATGTCCGTCCTCTTTTGGAGTACTGCTGCTCGATTTGGGATCCTTACCAGATAACATTAACGGAGTACATCGAGAAAGTTCAAAGAAGAGTAACACGTTTTCTACTATCCCGAAATAGGGGAGAAAGTATCACGGACATGACACAGGATTTGGGGTGGACAGCATTAAAACAAAGGCAAAAACAAAGGCGTTTCTCGTTGCGGCGGAATCCTCTCACCAAATTTCAACTTTCTCCATCGAATGCGAAAATATTTTTTGACGCTAATCTACATAGGGAGAAACAATCATCATAGTAAAGTAAGGGAAATCGGAGCTCGTACGGAAAGATATAGGTGTTCGCTTTTTCCGTGCGCTGTTCGAGATTGGAATAATAGAGAATCATTGTGAAGGTGGTTCGATGAACTCTCTGCCAGGCACTTAAGTATGATTTGCAGAGTGTCCATGTAGCTGTAGATGTAAATGACCTTTACATATACTATGTATGTGTGTGGTGCTTTGCACAATATGGTGATATGCAAATCATATAAGTGCTGCATATATTTTGCAATATTTCAAAAATACAATCGTGCAACTTCGCAACAAAATTGCGCGGAATTTTCGATGTAAGTACTACACTCATGGAAATGGAAAAAAGAACACATTGACACCGGTGTGTCAGACCCACCATACTTGCTCCGGACACTGCGAGAGGGCTGTACAAGCAATGATCACACGCACGGCACAGCGGACACACCAGGAACCGCGGTGTTGGCCGTCGAATGGCGCTAGCTGCGCAGCATTTGTGCACCGCCGCCGTCAGTGTCAGCCAGTTTGCCGTGGCATACGGAGCTCCATCGCAGTCTTTAACACTGGTAGCATGCCGCGACAGCGTAGACGTGAACCGTATGTGCAGTTGACGGACTTTGAGCGAGGGCGTATAGTGGGCATGCGGGAGGCCGGGTGGACGTACCGCCGAATTGCTCAACACGTGGGGCGTGAGGTCTCCACAGTACATCGATGTTGTCGCCAGTGGTCGGCGGAAGGTGCACGTGCCCGTCGACCTGGGACCGGACCGCAGCGACGCACGGATGCACGCCAAGACCGTAGGATCCTACGCAGTGCCGTAGGGGACCGCACCGCCACTTCCCAGCAAATTAGGGACACTGTTGCTCCTGGGGTATCGGCGAGAACCATTCGCAACCGTCTCCATGAAGCTGGGATACGGTCCCGCACACCGTTAGGCCGTCTTCCGCTCACGCCCCAACATCGTGCAGCCCGCCTCCAGTGGTGTCGCGACAGGCGTGAATGGAGGGACGAATGGAGACGTGTTGTCTTCAGCGATGAGAGTCGCTTCTGCCTTGGTGCCAATGATGGTCGTATGCGTGTTTGGCGCCGTGCAGGTGAGCGCCACAATCAGGACTGCATACGACCGAGGCACACAGGGCCAACACCCGGCATCATGGTGTGGGGAGCGATCTCCTACACTGGCCGTACACCACTGGTGATCGTCGAGGGGACACTGAATAGTGCACGGTACATCCAAACCGTCATCGAACCCATCGTTCTACCATTCCTAGACCGGCAAGGGAATTTGCTGTTCCAACAGGACAATGCACGTCCGCATGTATCCCGTGCCACCCAACGTGCTCTAGAAGGTGTAAGTCAACTACCCTGGCCAGCAAGATCTCCGGATCTGTCCCCCATTGAGCATGTTTGGGACTGGATGAAGCGTCGTCTCACGCGGTCTGCACGTCCAGCACGAACGCTGGTCCAACTGAGGCGCCAGGTGGAAATGGCATGGCAAGTCGTTCCACAGGACTACATCCAGCATCTCTACGATCGTCTCCATGGGAGAATAGCAGCCTGCATTGCTGCGAAAGGTGGATATACACTGTACTAGTGCCGACATTGTGCATGCTCTGTTGCCTGTGTCTATGTGCCTGTGGTTCTGTCAGTGTGATCATGTGATGTATCTGACCCCAGGAATGTGTCAATAAAGTTTCCTCTTCCTGGGACAATGAATTCACGGTGTTCTTATTTCAATTTCCAGGAGTGTATAACCACTTAACCTCACATATTTGTTTACTCTGTATTTCATCGTTCGGAGGTTAGTTATGTTCACATAGGGTGCTTCTAACACTGTTTTCTACCGTAGGGCACCAACACACCAAGAATTTTTCGCTACAGTGGGAGAATAAAAATCGAAAGCCGCCTGATGATGAACTTGTCAGTTCTAAACCGGCTACGGAGCTATTTACTTAAATATCAGTATTGAAATTGGCTGATTGCTGTCTTCTTCTTTGTATGAATCAACCTACATTAATTATGCGATGTTTACTTACGCCAACTTAAGAAGTAAAGCACGAGTGACATATACTTCAACTAAATTTAAATGTAATAGGCGGTACCAGTTACATCCCGCCCACGATCGTTTAATGAAACCTACTCCCCATGTATAAATCAGCTTGAAACGTCTGAGTACTTTACAAGTCGTTAATGTGTTAAAACTATATGATGGCAGGAGCAAAACTCCAATTATGTTGGTTTTATTAGTTTCGGATTATTCACCCATAGACTAACGAAAAAGTGTAGAAAGGGTTCGACATTACGTTTGAAGTTCGTTGGAAGTTGCGAAGTGCTCTCATTTCAGATACTGGACGAATATAGTATGTGTGATTTCCGCACCTTGAGCTATGATGCCTTACGTCATATACACGGTTTATAGCTTTACTACTTGACTTACTCTGTCAAACCTTCAGTGTAAGATTTTACCTCTTAATCTGTAGGTTATGATACCATTTTGAATTTGCAAATTCGGTCAATAATGATATGAAATACTGAAAACCAAATTTTTGCTCCCCTGGATGCCGTTAACTAGGCGACCTGTAACAGGGAATGGGTGTCCTTTTTAGCCGTTTACTCTAATGGCTCTGAGCACTATGGGACTCAACATCTTAGGTCATAAGTCCCCTAGAACTTAGAACTACTTAAACCTAACTAACCTAAGGACATCACACACACCCATGCCCGAGGCAGGATTCGAACCTGCGACCGTAGCAGGCCCGCGGTTCCGGACTGCAGCGCCAGAACCGCTAGACCACCGCGGCCGGCAGCCGTTTACTCTGAAGTTATAGAAGTCGGCAGAGGACAGTCATGTTGACCAGTTATTGCAGTGGTGGACTTGCTGTATCATTTATGTTCGGCCACCAACGAAGACGAGACCGGTATCCCAATTTTGATTTCACTCACACAACGGGGATGCCACTGAAACAAAGCGACATCGGCGCTTCCCTTAGTAGCCGTGGTCGAACCTGAGGAGCGCTAATCTGGTAAAGTTTTGATATTTCAAGCAGAACATGATCATCCATATTGGGTTAATTTGGACGTACGAGTGCTGTTTGTCTTTTTATTTGGATGACTCTTGCCATTCAGTGTTCTATCCCTCTCGATCTACAAGTTTTTGGAAGTTTAAAAGCTCTGTAGCTGGCAGGGGATGTCGGGTACTGTTGGACAATGGATTTTATCGCATAAGGGCTGCTTTTCAGCTGTGGCTTTGGTGTCACAACCTAAAGCATCACTGCACTGTGAACTACCGACGAATAACGTTATTTGCTCCTAGTGAGTTTTTCGGAGCATAAAGTGAACTTTGTAGTGTTGTGTTTCGTTTGCAAGTAATTAAAATTATATTTTTATTTCATCTTTCGATTATTGAGCATACTGTAGGCTCTGAAATTATGTAACCCAAGCATCCCAATTTTGATTGAACTTGCCCCCCTTCTAACAGCCGTGTACCGCAAGTCTCTAGAGGAAGGGAAGGTTCCAAATGATTGGAAAAGAGCACAGGTAGTCCCAGTCTTCAAGAAGGGTCGTCGAACAGATGCGCAAAACTATAGACCTATATCTCTGACGTCGATCTGTTGTAGAGTTTTAGAACATGTTTTTTGCTCGAGTATCATGTCGTTTTTGGAAACCCAGAATCTACTATGTAGGAATCAACATGGATTCCGGTAACAGCGATCGTGTGAGACCCAACTCGCTTTATTTGTTCATGAGACCCAGAAAATATTAGATACAGGTTCCCAGGTAGATGCTATTTTCCTTGACTTACGGAAGGCATTCGATACAGTTCCGCACTGTCGGCTGATAAACAAAGTAAGAGCCTACGGAATATCAGACCAGCTGTGTGACTGGATTGAAGAGTTTTTAGCAAACAGAACACAGCATGTTGTTATCAATGGAGAGACGTCTACAGACGTTAAAGTAACCTCTGGCGTGCCACAGGGGAGTGTTATGGGACCATTGCTTTTCATGACCTAGTAGATAGTGTCGGAAGTTCCATGCGGCTTTTCGCGGATGATGCTGTAGTATACAGAGAAGTTGCAGCATTAGAAAATTGTAGCGAAATGCAGGAAGATCTACAGCGGATAGGCACTTGGTGCAGGGAGTGGCAACTGACCCTTAACATAGACAAATGTAATGTATTGCGAATACATAGGAAAGAAGGATCCTTTGTTGCATGATTATATGATAGCAGAACAAACACTGGTAGCAGTTACTTCTGTAAAATATCTGGGAGTATGTGTGCGGAACGATTTGAAGTGGAATGATCATATAAAATTAATTGTTGGTAAGGCGGGTACCAGATTGAGATTCATTGGGAGAGTCCTTAGAAAATGTAGTCCATCAACAAAGGAGGTGGCTTACAAAACACTCGTTCGACCTATACTTGAGTATTGCGCATCAGTGTGGGATCCGTACCAGATCGGGTTGGCGGAGGAGATAGAGAAGGTCCAAAGGAGAGCGGCGCGTTTCGTCACAGGGTTATTTGGTTACCGTGACAGCGTTACGGAGATGTTTAACGAACTCAAGTGGCAGACTCTGCAAGAGAGGCGCTCTGCATCGCGGTGTAGCTTGCTCGCCAGATTTCGAAAGGGTGCGTTTCTGGATGAGGTATCGAATATATTGCTTCCCCCTACTTATGCCTCCCGAGGAGATCACGAATGTAAAATTAGAGAGATTTGAGCGCGCACGGAGGCTTTCAGACAGTCGTTCTTCCCGCGAACCATACGCGGCTGGAACAGGAAAGGGAGGTAATGACAGTGGCACGTAAAGTGCCCTCCGCCACGCACTGTTGGGTGGCTTGCGGAGTATAAAAAAAATAATGGATTGTAAGTTTAAGTAATACAGCAGTGCTTTCGGGTTGTATCGGACAAAGTAATTTCCGGCTGTACCGGGTAAAACAGCTACCATATAGGCTTAAATTTTTAAGGTGCTTATTTCGTTTCCTTCAACAGGAAAGTGTGTGTGTGTGTGGGGGGGGGGGGGGGGTCACACGACATTAATGGGATGAAAATAACATTAAAAAAGCCGTAGCAATAGGCTGACTTTTTGGAATGACAATGAGGCAGACTAATGAGAAATATTCATTTCCACGAAGTACGTTGGGTGACACATTTAAAGCTGTACGGGAAAACAAAGAGGTGGCTATGGAGCCTGTTACCGGGAATTTTATGCGGGAGCATTCTGTAGTGAACAGGAAATGATACTGCATGATCAGTGAAACCTTCTAAGAAGACTGCGCTCTGTGCCATTGGGAGGGTTGGGTCCATGAAAACTTTGTCGCTTGGAGCTGAATGGTATTTACTATACATGTGATAAATGTTTCACAAATCGTTCAACTAATGTTTTGATTTACACCTATTTTTCTCAGTACTTTAATTTTGTAATTCTATTGTGAATTTGTGCTTGAGGAAACTTTCTCACGACATGGGAACTCTGTGCTAAGATGGATAACTTGTACTTACTTTAGTGTTTGTAACCATTTACAGTCCAATTAAAACTTTTTTGTGTCAAAAGGCGAACATATATTCTTGCAACCAGTTTTATAATAACGCTAGAGACAAACGCGGCTTTACCAGGGTATTTACTTTGCCAGTTTTCTATTAGAAACGAAACTTTGTACGTACTCCTGCAGTAGACTTTGGTGCGAGATAATCCCAGACTTTCTGCATGGTGGGTGGTGGGTGCAGCTGCTTGGCGTGACTGCAACGTGAATGCGTAAAAGTCTCTACGGCAACGCCCCTTCACAGCTCTAGAGACGGCTACTGTTTTCGCCTGCGATCCTATGCGCTTCGCAGTTGAAAGCTGTCAAAAGCGCTGTCAGGTGTCAGGAATTTCCGAAAGTTGACTGTACTGTAGGACTGGCTTCGTAGTAAAGAATAAATATATAAAAACTTAATGGATTAGTGCCTTTTTTCACACATCTGAGGGTTTATGAGGCTACATCTCTTGAACTGTACTATGTGATCAAAAGTACCCGAACACCCCCAGAAACATATGTATTTCATATTGGGTGCATTGTGCTACCTGTGGTGTCACCGCCAGACACCACACTTGCTAGGTGGTAGCCTTTAAATCGGCCGCGGTCCGCTAGTATACGACGGACCCGCGTGTCGCCACTGTCAGTGATTGCAGACCGAGCGCCGTCTCACGGCAGGTCTAGAGCGTCTTCCTAGCACTCGCCCCTGTTGTACAGCCGACTTTGCTAGAGATGGTTCACTGACAAATTACGCTCTCATTTGCCGAGACGATAGTTAGCATAGCCTTCAGCTACGTCATTTGCTACGACCTAGCAAGGCGCCATTATCATTTGCTATTTATCTTGTGATGCATGTACCGTCAGACCGATGTACACCAATTATGGATTAAAGTTAAGTATTCCATCAGCTACGTACTTTATATGCTACTATAAATTCCCTTAACACCACAGGTAGCACAATGCACCCAATATGAAATACATATGTTTCTGGGGGTGTTCGGGTACTTTATATGCTACTATAAATTCCCTTAACTGTTCCAGACCTCACGCCAGCCTGCGTGAGCTTAAACGCGTGCCTTTCGGCTACCAATCATAGTGGCTTGGCTGTCTTGCCAAGTCATAACACTACCACCTACTGCCAGGTACTCCATATGAGCAACCTCAGTAGTCAGACATCGTGAGAGAGCAGAATGGGGAGTTCCGCGGAATTCAAGGACTTCGAACGTGATCAGGTGATTCTGTTTCACTTGTGCCACACGTCTGTACGCGAGACTTGCACACTCCTAAACATCCCTAGGTCCGCTGTTTCCGCTGTGATAGTGAAGTAGAAACGTGAAGGGACAGGTACAGCACAAAAGCGTACTGGCCGACCTCATCTGTTGACTGACAGAGACCGCCGAAAGTTGAAGAGGGTCGTAATATGTAATAGGCAGACATCTGTCCAGGCCATCACACAAGAATTCCAAACTGCATCAAGATCCACTGCAAGTTAGGCGGGAGGTGAGAAAATACACAATGTGGTGATCCGATGGCAGTGTGTGGGTATGGCTGATGCCCGGTGAACGTCATCTGCCACCGTGTGTAGCGCCAACAGTAAAATTCCGAGGCGGTGGTGTTATGGTGTGGTCGTGTTTTTCATGGACGAGGCTTGCACCCCTTGTTGTATTGCGTGGTACTATCACAGCACAGACATACATTGATGTTTTAAGTGCCTTCTTGCTTCTCACTGTTGAAGAGCAATTCGGGGATGGCGATTACATCTTTCAACACGATCGAGCACCTGTTCATAATGCGCGGCCTATGGCGGAGTGGTTACACGACAGTAATATTCCTGTAATGGACTGTCCTGCACAGAGTCCTGCTCTGAATGCTATATAGAACACCTTTGGGATGTTTTGGAACGCCGACTTCGTGGCAGGTCTCACCGACCGACATCGATACCTCTCCTCAGCGCAGCACTCCGTGAAGAATGGGCTACAATTCCCCAAGAAACCTTACGGGACCTTATTGAACGTATGCCTGCGAGAGTGGAAGCTGTCATCAAGGCTAAGGGTGGGCTAACACCATACTGAAATCCAGCATTACCGATGGAGGGCGCCACGAACTTGTAAGTCATTTTTAGCCAGGTGTCCGGATACTTTTGATCACTTAGTGTATGATTCGTACAATTAAGTATTTGTGTAGGTGTATTCAGTGGCATATGTGAGTACTGTCTGCGAAATATGTTGCGAGTAGAATTAGCACCAAAGAGGAAATAAATTTAAACTTAATGCATGATGCGGCAGTTTTCCACTCATCTCAGTATTTATGACGTCATGCCTTCTGATCTAAGCATCATACAGTGATGAAATTTGTAGGCCCATTTAGCGGGATACGTGGATATTGTCTATAAAATGTGTTGAGAATAAGAAGAGAGTTGGTAGCATGAAAGTAATAAATTTAAATCGTCACTGAAGTTTTTCATGCGTTTCTGTGATTATGATGTCATATCTCCTGAACTGTCTGTGGTACGATGACAAAATTTTGTAGATGCATTTAGTGGCATATTTGAATATTGTCTGTGAAATTTTTTACGAAAAGAACTTCTAGCACAGATGTAATCAATTTCAACGTCATGAATGATGCGATAGTTTTTCATGCAACTCATTGTTTATGACCTCATATTTCCTGAACTATTATAGGTAAGTCGTTCTTAGCCACCCTCTCTCCCAGTGACTGTTCTCTGACAATAAGGGATATGTGTACCAAGTGTGGTTGATATCAGTCCAGTGGTTTAGGAGGTGATGTGGAACATACATACACACATCCATTTTTACAATACGTACGGATTATGCAATACTGTATAGATGGTGGTAAACCTTTCGGGGTAAAAGGCCGTGGTCCACGAAACACTTCTGTTCCTGAAGTTTCGTTCAGAACTGCGCTGTACATCTTCAGAGGCGTCGCCCCTCGTTTCAGCCTTGCCGACTGAGAGGGATATATGTGCTGAGGAACATGGGCGTGGCCTGAGTCACACCTCATAAGCAGAGATGATCCTTGTCAAAGATAAAATTTAACTATCCACTGCCGTCATGTCAAAGGTAAAAAACTGTTTAGCGATTCTATAGAGCTACTGTCCCTATGTCGCTAAGTTTTGTGGTCTCTTCTTTCCAATTACAATATATATTTCATTGGCTTCTCTACATAGAAGTGGATAATAGTTCTTCGACGTTGATAGAAATTTTGTTCCGTAAAACTTCACTTCGTGACTTCCTGGTGAGGAGCATGCTCTGTTACAGCCGATTTGTTGGTATGGCGTGGTCGACAAAGACTTCTGAGTTCCTTTAGCCGTGTGTTCACGCTTCTCTTAGTTTTTTCCAATATAAACAGAGGAGGGCGTTTATCCTTCACAGATCCGGATCGCTTGACATATTTTCTTTGTTGGTCTAAAAACCGGTCTAATGTCATGTTTCTGTAAAATCTTTCCGATCTAATCCGTTCCTTTCCAATAAAAGGGAGGGAATCTGAATTCTTCCATCGTTATTTTTCATTCGTATAATACTGTTTGCTTCCTTCCACGGAGTACCCATTTTTCTCGAAAGCCTGCTTTAGATGTTTTAATTAGGTGTCCAGGTATTTTGGCGTGCAAATTCTTTTGGCTCTATCGGCCAGACTTTTAATTACAGCTCTCTTTTGTTGTGGCTGGTGATTACAGTTCTTATGTAAATATCTGTCTTTCTGTGCTGCTTTTCGTAAAACCTTATGTTACAATATTCCATCGGTCTGCCTCATAACTAACGTATCCAAGAAAGGTATTTTGTTGTCATTTTCTATTTCCATGGTGAGGTTCTTGGACCACGCTCTTATAGGCCGACAGGTTTACCAACATCGATGTCGTCCGGTCGTGAAAGCCTTCATTCTGTCATATCATAGTGTTGTTTAGAGTGAAGAATGTACCAATACAAAGTTGAGAAGATGTGATAATTTCGGAAAAAGCTTACATGTCCTGCACTACCCTACCTTCCCGTACTGCTACGTGTTTCCCCTCTCCGTTGCAAGTGGCTGCTTTGGCCAGCGCGTCTCTGTTTCATTTCCATTAAAATTATTGCAGCCTACTTGCGACCTTTTATGTCAGGTCCATGTTGTGGTACGCCACTGGATCTTTGTTTCGTCTAGTGTAGAGGTGATCTTGCATCGGAGAGGATAACTGGCTGACCATCGAAATGTTGCCCGCCAGTTCGTGCTACTAACACGATGTAACGGTCGCTTGTTGTGCGTACTGCAGACATTTGACGGCCTGTGTTTGCTGTGTGTTGCAGGCTGGACCCGCCGGTGACCGGAGAGCCCGCGGCCTGCGTCATGGACTCCAAGAAGGTGAGTGAGTGAGCCGCACTGCAGCCGCTTTCTCCAGCGCGTTACAGCGACCGCTTCTGCCGCTCACACAACCTGGCCAGCGCAGGACACTTTTCGCAGTACTCGCGGGGACAGCGACCTGTCCGGAATCTCTCTACGTACCTGCAATGTGACAAAGCCACTCGAGTTAACAGTGTCCCAATCATCGACGATAACATATTTGTGAAGCTGTGACAATGTCACGCATAGAAGAGGCAGTGAAAGACGACAAGGAAAGGTTAAAGACAGCTTGAAAATAAACCCCGTTTCTTTTGTTAGCGCATTGCGACAGCACCAGCGGGTGACCCTTGCAACAAAGTTTTCTTTTTCAGTCATCACTCTTGAGTTCATGGTTCACAGTAGTTTCAGGGATAAGACAAGGCTGCAACCTGTCTCCACTGTTGTTCACATTATTTGTGGATCATATGTTGAAAACAATAGACTGGCTGGGTGAGATTAAGATATGTGAACACAAAATAAGCAGTCTTGCATATGCGGATGACTTAGTTGTGATGGCAGATTCGATTGAAAGTTTGCAAAGTAATATTTCAGAGCTAGATCAGGAATGTAAGGACTATGGTATGAAGATTAGCGTCTCCAAAACGAAAGTAATGTCAGTGGGAAAGAAATGTAAACGGATTGAGTGCCAAATAGGAGGAACAAAGTTAGAACAGGTGGACGGTTTCAAGTACTTAGGATGCATATTCTCACAGGATGGCAACATAGTGAAAGAACTGGAAGCGAGGTGTAGCAAAGCTAATGCAGTGAGCGCTCAGCTACGATCTACTCTCTTCTGCAAGAAGGAAGTCAGTACCAAGACTAAGTTATCTGTGCACCGTTCAATCTTTCGACCAACTTTGTTGTATGGGAGCGAAAGCTGGGTGGATTCGGGTTACCTTATCAACAAGGTTCAGGTTACGGATATGAAAGTAGCTAGGATGATTGCAGGTACTAGTAGATGGGAACAATGGCAGGAGGGTGTCCACAATGAGGAAATCAAAGAAAAACTGGGAATGAACTCTATAGATGTAGCAGTCAGGGAGAACAGGCTTAGATGGTGGGGTCATATTACACGCATGGGAGAAGCAAGGTTACCCAAGAGACTCATGGATTCAGTAGTAGAGGGTAGGAGGAGTCGGGGCAGACCGAGGAGAAGGTACCTGGATTCGGTTAAGAATGATTTTGAAATAATAGGTTTAACATCAGAAGAGGCACCAATGTTAGCACTGAATAGGGGATCATGGAGGAACTGTATAAGGGCGGCTATGCTCCAGACTGAACGCTGAAAGGCATAATCAGTCTTAAATGATGATGATGATGATGATGAGTCATCACTCTTATGAGTGGTTTGATGCGTCCCGTCACGAATTTTTCTCTTGTAGCAACCTCTTGATCTCAGAGTAGCTCTTGCATCCTACGTCGTCAATTATTTGTTGGATGTATTTCTATCTTTGTCTTCTCCTCGACTGTTTACCCTCTACAACTCCCTCGAATATCAAGGAATTTATTTCCTGATGCCTCATCACGTGTCCTGTCATCCGGTCCCTTCTTTCTGTCAGTATTCTTACTACGTTGCTTTCTTCGGCAACCTCGGCACTCCTTATCGATCCATCAAATTTTCAACCTCTCTCTATCGCACCACAACTCAAACACTCCGATCCTCGTCGTTTCTAGTCTTCATACAGTCCATAATTAGCTTCCATGCAATGCTGCGCTCCAAATGTACATTCTTAGAAACTTCTTCGCCGGCCGGTGTGGCCGAGCGGTTCTAGGCGCTTCAGTCTGGAATCGTGCGACCGCTACGGTCGCAGGTTCGAATCCTGCCTCGGGCATGGATGTGTGTGATGTCCTTAGGTTAGTTAGGTTTAAGTAGTTCTAAGTTCTAGGGGACTGATGACCTCAGATGTTAAGTCCCATAGTGCTCAGAGCCTTTTGAACCAAACTTCTTCCTCAAATTAACGTAGATTTTTTATATTACTAGACTTCTCTTGCCCAGGAATGCCCTCTTTGCCTCGCTAGTCTACTTTTTATGTTCACCTTGTTTCGTCCGTCGTGAGTTATTTTGCTTCTAAGCCAGCAGAATTTCTTAACTCCAGTTTTGGTCGTGCGTCCATCACTAATCTCGTGTCTACTACTCGTTATTACTTTCGTCTTTGTTGGGTTTACTTTGACAGAACACTGAAAGACCTAAGACGAAACAAGGCCCCGGGAGTAGGCAACATTCCGTTAGAACTAGCAGTAGCCTTGGGAGAGCCAGCCCTGACAAAACTCTACCATCTTGTGAGCAAGGTGTGTGAGACAAGCGAAATACCCTCAGACATCAAGAAGAATATAATAATTCCAATCCTAAAGAAAGCAATTTGGGAGGTTTCTACCCCAGACTGTGCCATCTAGTAGTCAGACTTACTAGATGAGTGGCCTGCCAAGAGAGTGCAATTATTATTCGTACATCAGAAATATTTTCATAATTTATCATACCCACTGCAACTATGTTTGAAATATGAGCCCTAGGGCCTATCAGTTAAGGTATAATTTATTCTCGTCCTTATTTCTTAACGCAACGGAATGGATAACGCATCTGACCAATATCGTGTGCACATTTCTGATGGACTCACTCCACCCTGGCAAGACCACATTTCCTTTCTGTGGTATATATTTTAATCATTGCTTGGACATCCCAGCAAGAAATGCAACCCACATGGTGTTGCCGGGTAGATGGATGGCTCACCTTAATTCACTCTCAGAATATCTGGATATCAAGCTGGCGTCACACGAATGTATCTCATAATGGAAGTTTTGGTTTCTTATTTATCTCACACACGGATCCTCAACTGAATACTAGGACAAGCAGTTCTAACTTTTTTGTCTCATACACGCCAGTATTCCGTCTTATAATTACAACACGTGCTTTCTTTGTCACTTCCGAAGAATCCAATGTCCACATGAATTTTTGCATGCCTATATTTTTCCGAACAATTTACATGAGCCTCCCACCAAAAGTTTCTGAAAAGAGAAATTATTAGTTCATCTACTCTTAGATATTCCACATAAATAACTTTTTCATTTAAATTTGCTTTTCTGGAGCAAACATAGAGAACGTCTTCACACCTCAGGAACCAGCGACAGAGTGCTGAAACATGGCCGGTCATCCCGCACTTCCGGAGAAGTGGGGGAGGACCTTGCCACCGTATTGTTCAGCCACATTCCAGGCCCGCTAGTGCTCTGGTATACTTTCTCTCTTTGGTTCGGCCAAAGGTAACAGAGAACTGTCTCAAAGATGATTATAGAATCTACCTTCACTATCTGTGGTCAGTAGACGACCAGCCATTCATTCAATTCACAAACATTACCAAACTGGATTCAGGGATATATTTTAAGGAAGTGCACATCAGAATAATTACACATACAAATTGCCTTTCTTTCCTACATTGGTATCTACTTCGGTGTGTTAAATAAAATGGTGTTATTATACAAAAAAAAAAAATGGTTCAAATGGCTCTGAGCACTATGGGACTCAACTGCTGTGGTCATAAGCCCCCTAGAACTTAGAACTACTTAAACCTAACTAACCTAAGGACATCACACAACACCCAGCCATCACGAGGCAGAGAAAATCCCTGACCCCGCCGGGAATCGAACCCGGGAACCCGGGCGTGGGAAGCGAGAACGCTACCGCACGACCACGAGATGCGGGCTGTTATTATACAAAAAACGCTGTTCTGACAAGAGCAACGAAGTACGTTGTACATCTTTTCTGTCTCGGGAACGAAGTATGCTGTACATCTTTTCAATGTCGGGCAGTACTGTACCCTTTCAAGGTGTTGACAGATGTGAAAATTACCGAACTATCAGTTTAATAAGTCACGGCTGAAAAATATTAACACGAATTCTTTACAGACGAATGGAAAAACTGGTAGAAGCCGACCTCGGGGAAGATCAGTTTGGATTCCGTAGAAATGTTGGAACACGTGATGCAATACTGACCCTACGACTAATCTTAGAAGATAGATTAAGGAAAGGCAAACCTGCGTTTCTAGCATTTGTAGACTTAGAGAAAGCTTTTGACAATATTGACTGGAATAATCACTTTCAAATTCTGAAGGTGGCAGGGGTAAAATACAGGAAGCGAAAGGGTATTTACAGTTTGCACAGAAACCAGATGGCAGTTATAAGAGTCGAGGGGCATGAAAGGGAAGCAGTGGTTGGGAAGGAAGTGAGACAGGGTTGTAGCCTCTCTCTGATGTTATTCAATCTGTATATTGAGCAAGCAGTAAAGGAAACAAAAGAAAAATTTGTAGTAGGTATTAAAATCCAGGGAGAAGAAATAACAACTTTGAGGTTCGCCGATGACATTGTAATTCTGTCAGAGACAGCAAAGGACTTGGAAGAGCAGTTGAACGGAATGGACAGTGTCTTGAAAGGAGGATATAAGATGAACATCAACAAAAGTAAAACGAGGATAATGGAATGTAGTCGAATTAAGTCGGGTGATGCTGCGGGAATTAGATTAGGAAATGAGACGCTTAAAGTAGTAAAGGAGTTTTGCTATTTGGGGAGCAAAATAACTGATGATGGTCAAAGTAGAGAGGATATAAAATGTAGACTGGCAATGGCAATGAAAGCGTTTCTGAAGAAGAGAAATTTGTTAACATCGAGTATAGATTTAAGTGTCAGGAAGTCGTTTCTCAAAGTATTTGTATGAAGTTTAGCCATGTATGGATGTGAAACACTGACGATAAATAGTTTGGACAAGAAGAGAATAGAAACTTTCGAAATGTGATGCTACCGAAGAATGCTGAGGATTAGATGGGTTGATCAAATAACTAATGAGGAAGTACTGAATAGAATTGAGGAGAAGAGAAATTTTTGCCACAACTCCACTAGAAGAAGGGATCGGTTGGTAAGATGTGTTCTGAGGCATCAAGGTATCACCAATTTAGTACTGGAGGGCAGCGTGGAGGGTAAAAATCGTAGGGGGAGACCAAGAGATGAATACACTAAGCAGATTCAGAAGGATGTAGGCTGCAATAGGTACTGGGAGATGAAGGAGCTTGCACAGGATGGAGTAGCATAGCGAGTTGCATCAAACCAGTCTCTGGACTGAAGACCACAACAACAACAACTGTTAAACCTTGTTTTTCATACATTGGACTTTTTGTTACACTCAACACGTCCTGTATTTCACTTTCATTGAGGAGAGCAATTTCATCAGGCAGTCTTATCATTGCAGTTCTTTCACACTGAACTTTAATCGTTTTCTTGGAGATTCGTTTTATTTCCGTTATTGTTTCTCGTAAGCGCCCATGTTATGAAACATAATGCATGGTGTTCAAGTAAAGTAACATGATACACGTTGTCGTGTCATATAATATGACTCGTGCTATCATGTCATTCAACATAGCATTTGTTATGTCGTGCAATATGACACAATGTTTCATTAATGTTTAGGATGCATACATCCCCACTCTGGGATAGTCCTATTATAGATACACCCCCCAACCTCGGATACTTCCTATTGCAGATACATTCCACTCTCTAGAACCACATAAATTTGTGTCTGCTTGTTCTTACACCCCTCGTCTTATATGTAACAGGGATTGTGTTTGGGAATTGAATGATCCCCCGGGCGACAAAAATCAGTTTCCCTCTTCCACCCAATCTACCTGAAATCAAAAAATTGTTTTAGCATCCCTGCAGGAACAAGTCCACCCCCAGAAATTTTATCCCCTCAAGAAAAACTTTTTTAGCTATTACGCGTATGCTCTTCAGCCGTATGATTTTAATATATTGTTTAGTGTCACTCGCGAGTATTTTTCATTCTGGTTCCCAACTCTTACTGTACCATAATTTTGACATTAGACCGCCATAGCCATGGCAACCGATGTAGATTTTTGTTGATATTAGCGAAAACTGATCCGGATATTGTTCGGAAATATTTGAAAAATTGCGGAATGATGCTGTAAATGTTGCGCCTGAAACAAAACAAGAATGAAGGTGGCTGTGTAATAAATTATGCACTGCATGAATGCTGGACGATTCGCGCAACAAATAATAAACTACTGAACAGCAGACATGTTATTATTATCTCTTATCTTAAAAATCTTGTCATTATTTACTTAACGTATGCAGTAAAAAACTGAAGATTAAGAAACAGCCGCTAGGAAAAAAAAAACTTATGTGAATAATTTTGACACACAACCAATCCTAATTAAGTATGAGTATGATTGGCTGAAACAAGCTGAAGAACTGCGAAACACTGTATGCACGACAAAATACGACAGCTCTTCAATCCTGTACGAAAATTGACGAACTTAAAATTGTGCTGTTCGAAAATAATTTACTAGAAGATAGCATAGTAGTTTCTGAAAAAAACTCGGTAAAACAATTTCTGACGGTTAGAAATAAGGTGACCTCTCCTCTGGTAATTAATTCTGTAGCTATTTTCTGGGTAGTTTATTTTCTGTATGGTTATCGATAAAGCCTTAAACGCTCGATCAGACACTATATCACTTTGTACAGGGCTGGGCATAATTGTGTTTTGGTACATGCATTCATTTGCACATCCAAAGATTTGATGATTTTAAGGAACTGGTGAAATAACCATTTTTTTTAATTATATCCAAATGTAGCACTTAAAATGCAACGCATTTTTGCTAACCACAATTTTAGGCGCAAACGTGTAATTTTTCGCATTTAAACTCGAACGATGAAAAATTTTTGCAAGTGCTTTCTACAATTACCGTAAGATTACATTTATTATCATATGTATCACTTTAAACCGTCTCAACACCTGTGATTTGCGTAATATCGGATTTTACTCGTATTTAGTGTATAACTTTTTAGACAACTATACTGTGGTAGCGGATAAAGCTTTCACAAAACAACAGGACGACCATTCATTACATATATTTATCCATCTTCCTACAAAAATTGAACCTATTCACACAAGTCTGAAATATAGAAGTAGTGCACGTTTTTTTTCTTTTTTCCTCGTGTAAAATGCGAATGAAGTTAGATTTTTAAAAGCAAATTTTCAATTTTATCGTACCAACTCATTTTTTACTTATTCGATACGCTTTAAACCGTGTCCATGCATTCAATTCATGTAAGAACGAATTTTACGTGCTACATTTAACTCGAATTTAAACCACCGTATCTCGACAATGGATAAAGATTATTGGGTTAAACACAATTCTCTTTGTCTTTATCCATTTATCTACAGTCGTGCAAAGTATGAACCGATTCGTACACGTCTGAAGTACAGAAGTGGTAAGGTTTAAAAACCTCCCAGAAAAACGTAATCCTAAGGATGCGAAATGGTTAAAATTTGTCGTACACCAAGGCACGATACTCCGTGGACGAAATTTGAACCATCAGTCTCGCACTATTGCGGAGTTATTTAAGGGTGACTGGTTTTGCATGTAAAATCCGAACGGTGCACATGCAAATGATGTCACTAGCTGAGCATTGATTCCAAACCAATTAAAATATTTTGCAAACGGAATCAGACCATTCGCAGAATTTTCCTGGGCGGCAGCTCCGGTTCGCCGTTCAAATCGTCCTTATTATATTGTTCGAATGGCTATACAGAGGGCTGCTTGTCCGAGCTAAACCAAAAACTTTTTGCCCCATATTCCTACCTCAGATAGGAGCCGAGCACCAAGAACCCCCCCTCCCCCCCACCACGTCCACCCTCACCCTACAATTAAATCACGATCCTTTGCGCCGGCCGCGGTGGTCTCGCAGTTCTAGGCGCTCAGTCCGGAACCGCGGGACTGCTACGGTCGCAGGTTCGAATCCTGCCTCGGGAATGGATGTGTGTGATGTCCTTAGGTTGGTTAGGTTTAAGTAGTTCTAAGTTCTAGGGGACTGATGACCACAGATGTTAAGTCCCATAGTACTCGGAGCCATTTTGAACGATCCTTTGCGCGGACTTTACGATTGTTCTTCATTTTTTTATAGCTTACTCCTATTTTTCTTAGAAGATCGAACACAGTGGACCATTTCAATATTTAAGATAACCTATAATGGCTTAGGAAGCCGATTGCAGGTTGAGAACTAAGCATAGAATAAATACTATGAAATATTTACTGTATATTTCAGTTACTTAATATGTCTATGTTCCTCGAATTGCCGACTGAATATTCCACAATTGTAGATGTACCAGTGGACGTACATAGATTTCCTCCGCTCCCAGCATCCTCCACGCGCAGTACCAAGTTACAGTGCACGTTGTAATGATCCCGATCGGAGGGAAAAGAAGTATGGAAGTATACGATACTGAGGATAAATTACGATTTTTCAGTAAATTAAACTCAAATTAGTTAAATTTCATATGGGTGCGATCATGATGCAATGGTTTTCAATGTCAGTAATATATAATATTTCGATCCAAAAGAGATTGCAAAAGCAAGGTACGTGTATTTAAACTGTTTTAACATAAATATTTCATTAGGAACTGTTATGTTTTGCTCACATAGGCTTATTCAAAGTGTCAACATATGTGACTACGAAATTGCTCGTTATAAAATTTGGCCAGGAAAACCTGATTATTCACAACACTTAGTATGAAAAACAAATAAGTTTAATAATACTTTTGTACTGTATGCTCACATAATTTACAGATTTGCTCTTTTTAACCCCAATATTATGCAAATGAGAGAGGTGATTTCAACACATTGTAATCCAGCTATTTCACTTGGTTGACACTTGTAATTATTTGTAAAATGCACCATTTGTGTTTTTAATCTAAACACCTGAGCACCAGAATCGTTCGTAACTATTTCATGTAAATAATTCATTTAGCAATAATTTAGTGGACTCTAAAGAAAGAGATAATTTGTTGAACTCTTTGGAAGGTTATAAATACGAGCACTGTCAAAGACCGGCAGGCAGTTCGCTCAGTGTAGTTGTGAAAGTCACGTCGGTCAGTGTTTTTAGTGCCGGCTAATTCCATTATATGTAAAGATTTGTGGATCGCAGAACCAAAGAGGTTGATGCACAAGATGTAACTGTTTTGTCAGAGACGCCATGTAAACTTTACGTGTGTTTTTTAAAGTGGAATAAAAACGTGCGATGAGTTTTATAAAACTACTAGATATCTCCAGCCTTACCTTTTTTTTAAAAAAATTCTACTACTTATAAATATATAATACCGTAGACAACAAAAGTGAAGAGCCATAAACTTTATCTTTGAAACAGTATTATTCAGCGTTGTGAGGATCACCCTGCGAACATCTATGAAATGTTTTGATGAGAAGTTATATTCTCCTAAAGCATGTGACATTTTATTTACTAGCATAAAACTGAATTTTCATCATATTTAGGGAGGGGGCCGTTATAACGTACGGCACAAAATACGTGTGAGCCATTTGGCAATTTTATTTGCAGCCTTCCCTAGTCAGTGACCGCTTTTCTGTGGTGTCGCTAGGCTACACCACCGAACGAGGGAAGCGAGGCTAATTACGTCGTCGCCGCGAACCCGGCGCTTTCTGTCCGCTCGGTGGGCATCGCGAGCGTCCGGGCTTTGGGGGGGATTTGCGCGGCTGTGGTGTGCGCGGCGCGTGCCTCTGTCGTGTGGGGGAGGGAGAGGGGGAAGGGGGGGGAGAGAAGAGAGGAGGTGCCGAGGCTGCGAGAGCCCCCTGCAGCCTGCCCATGCTGGTAGCCGCTGATCCACTCGGCGTACCGTGTGTGTGTGTGTGTCTCCTTGCGGTTCTGCCTAGCTTCCGTTCTCAATACGGTTCACATAATTTACGCTTCCGTAGAACGCAGATGTTGCTTATTCCTAGAACGTAGAACAGAACCAGTCTCTCAAGGTAATACTGTCAGTCAGCGCTCTTTTCCGATGAAAGTAATAATGTGGTACGTCCGTTATTTTTTCAACGTGCGCGGTCTTTTTTTTCGATTTATCTGTAAAGAGTGGCTTCAATTTGCGCAGAATAGAACCGTTAGACTTTCTTTATTACACATACGTCCGTTAACTTTCGCTTCAGTACGACAGACTACAAATTTCGTGTGGGCGTGACTCAAGTACATTCCAGTTTCATCAGCGTTGTAAATCTGTTCCGGAAGAAAACTGCTAAACAATTCATCGCCCCGTCGGTGTTACAACTAAGTTTCTCGTCATGAACAATATCGTCTCGAATCCCGTAGGGACATTTAAATCGAGTGAGCCATTCTGATAAAGTGCTAAACTCTCGTTCAGACCTTAGAGATTCATGGACCTCTCCTGCTTTCTGCGTTAACATCAGACCTGCTATACGAGATGCTTCTGCTCTCTTCGGCTGAAACCACAAGTGCAGGGCTTCATCTAGTTACGCGAAGTTGAGAAATTTTGATCCACGTATCTTCAAAGGTTTGGCTTACTTATGGGCAATGGCATCAAAGTTTAAAAGCTTTTCTTTTCTTTTCTTTTCTTTCAGTCTCTCGCTTAAGTCTCCCACTGTTTGTAAGCCAATTCTACAAACCTGAGAAAGTTTTATCTCAGTTTCTCCCTGTTCTAATTTATTAGTAACTTCTCATTTCTTCTCGATATAAGCACAAAACTTTGGCGTTTAACTCACTACCACACGTCAGCCGTCCGTTAATTGACTAATAACAAGAAATGTGATACTCCCAGTCATCCACTGCAGAAGCCATAGCGAAGATCTGTCGGCAGTCAAAAATGTATGATCAACAGCGCATTCCTCCCAACAATATTATCATACAAGTGCTTTCATTCCGCACCAGTGAAGAGCAAGATGCCAGCTTGTGTGGCTGAGCGGTTCTAGGCGCCTCAGTCTGGAGCCGTGCGACCGCTACTGTCGCAGTTTCGAATCCTGCCTCGGGCATGGATGTGTTTCATGTCCTTCATCTACATCTACATCTACATTTATACTCCGCAAGCCACCCAACGGTGTGTGGCGGAGGGCACTTTACGTGCCACTGTCATTATCTCCCTTTCCTGTTCCAGTCGCGTATGGTTCGCGGGAAGAACGACTGTCTGAAAGCCTCTGTGCGCGCTCTAATCTCTCTAATTTTACATTCGTGATCTCCTCGGGAGGTATAAGTAGGGGGAAGCAATATATTCGATACCTCATCCAGAAACGCACCCTCTCGAAACCTGGCGAGCAAGCTACACCGCGATGCAGAGCGCCTCTCTTGCAGAGTCTGCCACTTGAGTTTGTTAAACATCTCCGTAACGCTATCACGGTTACCAAATAACCCTGTGACGAAACGCGCCGCTCTTCTTTGGATCTTCTCTATCTCCTCCGTCAACCCGATCTGGTACGGATCCCACACTGATGAGCAATACTCAAGTATAGGTCGAACGAGTGTTTTGTAAGCCACCTCCTTTGTTGATGGACTACATTTTCTAAGGACTCTCCCAATGAATCTCAACCTGGTACCCGCCTTACCAACAATTAATTTTATATGATCATTCCACTTCAAATCGTTCCGCACGCATACTCCCAGATATTTTACAGAAGTAACTGCTACCAGTGTTTGTTCCGCTATCATATAATCATACAATAAAGGATCCTTCTTTCTATGTATTCGCAATACATTACATTTGTCTATGTTAAGGGTCAGTTGCCACTCCCTGCACCAAGTGCCTAGCCGCTGCAGATCTTCCTGCATTTCGCTACAATTTTCTAATGCTGCAACTTCTCTGTATACTACAGCATCATCCGCGAAAAGCCGCATGGAACTTCCGACACTATCTACTAGGTCATTTATATATATTGTGAAAAACAATGGTCCCATAACACTCCCCTGTGGCACGCCAGAGGTTACTTTAACGTCTGTAGATGTCTCTCCATTGAGAACAACATGCTGTGTTCTGTTTGCTAAAAACTCTTCAATCCAGCCACACAGCTGGTCTGATATTCCGTAGGCTCTTACTTTGTTTATCAGACGACAGTGCGGAACTGTATCGAACGCCTTCCGGAAGTCAAGGAAAATGGCATCTACCTGGGAGCCTGTATCTAATATTTTCTGGGTTTCATGAACAAATAATGCGAGTTGGGTTTCACACGATCGCTGTTTCCGGAATCCATGTTGATTCCTACATAGTAGATTCTGAGTTTCCAAAAACGACATGATACTCGAGCAAAAGACATGTTCTAAAATTCTACAACAGATCGACGTCAGAGAGATAGGTCTATAGTTTTGCGCATCTGCTCGACGACCCTTAAGTTAGTTATGTTTAAGGGGAGCCGGAGGTGCCTATGCTGCCCATGTTAAAATCACTAAGTTTGAGGAACATTTATGAATAAACTACCAAATAGAAAAATTTGATTTTTTTTACATATAGAGTGGTTTAGCATTGCAGTTATGACAGAGGGATTTTGGAGTATCTTTTCTAGTTTCCTTCCAATTATTTTTTTTATTAATGACCCAATTTTTTTTTACAAATAATTGCTTTATAATTAAACTGAAATGAAACTACTGAACATATTGCCAAATGGCTATGTTAAAATGTAAGTTTGATCACTAGGAGTGCTGTATAAAAATTTCATCTCTCTAGCTTGAGTGGATTTTGAGAAAATTTTCCTTATATTCGAAAAATTCTAATTTACGGGAAATGGCTATCAAAGTTTCTCAATACATTCCTGCACTATAGGATGGATTATCAGGGTCTTCATCTTCATCCCCCAAAGGCTTCCTCTTCTGTCTTCTTTTCTGGCCTGTTGTTCCACCATACGTCATATACCTTTCTCTTCTTTCTGCTCCTCTTATCCTTTCTCTGTCAATATTTCTTAGTGCTCGTTCAGTGTTCACCCCAGCTGTAAATCCTAATGCCTTCAGAACTTCACACTTCACACTGTTCCCTTGGTTGTAGGTTGCTATTGCATCATAAATGCCAAAGTGCAGTGTTTTTATGCTTACAAACACCCTTTTAGGAATCACTTTCCAAATCAAATTGTTTACGCTCTCATTAGGATTCTGCGTCTTTCCGTGTAGACATTTGTGTAACAATTCTGGCTGTGCTAAGTCATGAAAAATTGGTTTAATGCATTTATCACAGCTGCTGGCAAACCATGTTTGTGATCATAGTCCTTTTTTGCATTATATTTGCACCTGGAATCTTTTGGGCACAGGCTGTGTTGAGGGTATTCATTGGAACAGGCAGTATGAAGGAACAATGCCCACACTGCTTTTCGCATGTCACTAACATTACTAGTATTTAGCCTTATAGCATACCCATAGTATCTCTGTAGACGTTCAATCACCTCATCAGTAAGCCTGCCTCTCCCTCCTATTGTCTTTCCATCACTGAGCTTACCTGAACCCAAAGTTTCTTTGAGCCTTCGAAGCCGTGCACCCATACACTTTTGCACATGCCCAATGCATTCCAACTTTTCAACTACAAATTCATCTTCATATGGTTTCAGTTCCTCTATAGTCTTGCAACCTTTGGAGTCACCATCCCCAAGGTAGTATTTGTTGGAAGATGTCACAGGGCTATGGCCGGCCATGTGTTGCTTAGAAGAAGAACGCACTGTTTCAGTAATTGTAGTATTGCAACTTGGTATTAGTGTTAATTTTCTTTTCCCTACATTCTTCCTCTTCTTATATACACGGTTACTAAAACGTGGCATAGTAACCAGAACAACGCTTTACACAAGAAGTATAATACTACCAACAACAGGAGCAACACTGAACTAATTCGAAACTGTAAACAGCAAAGAGACGATTTTCCACGCTCTTACCGCTTCATTTGTCACAGAAAACAATGTAGCCAACCCTTGCACACTCGCTGTATGCGTAACATAAGGCGCTGTATGCGTAACAGGCCGAGAAAATCCCAAGCAGTTCGCCAGGAAGTCATGAGAGGGTGTTAGATGCATTCAGCGGCCGCCCATTTCCTTTGCAGGCGTGGGGGAAAATGGTAATAACTCCACCTCTAGGGGCCCGCATCTCGTGGTCGTGAGGTGGCGTTCTCGCTTCCCACGCCCGGGTTCCTGGGTTCGATTCCCGGCGGCGTCAGGGATTTTCTCTGCCTCGTGATGACTGGGTGTGTGCTGTCCTTAGGTTAGTTAGGTTTTAGTAGTTCTAAGTTCTAGGGGACTGATGACCATAGATGTTAAATCCCATAGTGCTCAGAGCCATTTTGTCATTTTTGAACCATTTCTAGGGCGAGTAGAACAATAATTCAAAGTTTACATTAAAGAGGAATGTTCCAATTAATTTTCGGTAGCAAAAAAAAAATCGTAGTTTTTTGGATTTAATCACCTCCGGCTCCCCTTAAGTAGTTCTGAGTTCTAGGGGACTGATGACATCAGATGTTAAGTCTCATAGTGCTCAGAACCATTTGAACCATTTGCAGAGCAAGAATACTTAACGGAGTCGTTCCAGAAGAAAAACTAAAGCATTTACTTTTACTATCAGCTCTTAGGTAGTTGCAAGTCGTCAACCTTCAGCTGATATGGAAACGGCTAGACAAACGTACAGACGTGTTACACTGTTTAGGTCCCCATATTTACTTTAAGATGAAATGGGACACAACGGGGAAGTATTTCATGGATATCTAACGGTGGGGTTGGGGCCCTCGTAGTAAAACATGAAACACAGGCGTAAGTATATTTGAACGAAAATACTCGTTGTAAATATAACAGAATACTTCAGGCATTCTTTTTTATTTCTTTCAAAAATAGCATAAATATGGATGGATACTCTGCAAACGGGATACCTGCGACGTGGATAATCAGGACTTTGCCGACCTTTTAAGACTGATTTCGGATAGCTGCTGTAATTTGTCGCATCAATAATATTCGTTATAGTTATTGTGGTGTCACCGCCAGACACCACACTTGCTAGGTGGTAGCCTTTAAATCGGCCGCGGTCCGGTAGTATACGTCGGACCCGCGTGTCGCCACTGTCAGTGATTGCAGACCGAGCGCCGCTACACGGCAGGTCTAGAGAGAAGTCCTAGCACTCGCCCCAGTTGTACAGCCGACTTTGCTAGAGATGGTTCACTGACAAATTACGCTCTCATTTGCCGAGACGATAGTTAGCATAGCCTCAGCTACGTCATTTGCTACGACCTAGCAAGGCGCCTTTATCATTTGATATTTATCTTGTGATGCATGTACCGTCAAGAGAGATGTCCACCAATTGTGGATTAAAGTTAAGTATTACATCAACTACGTACTTTATTGGCTACTATAATTCCTTGTCATTTTCCAGACCTCACGCCAGCCTGCGTGAGCTTAAACGCGTGCCTTTCGGCTTCCTCCAAACTCCGTGAATTGGCTCCTGCCAATTCAGAACAGTTATCATGTTTAGCCATTTAACATGTAGAGCGTTGGTGGCTATTATGCAACTGCAGCTTGTCAACAGTTTCATGTCTTCGCTGTAATCGTTGCGCCGCCTGCACTGCTGTATTGGGTGCAGGGCGGCCGGTGGTTAAAAAATCGCTCTCCAACCATCGCCCCATTTCACGAGAATTAACTTCGGCAGTGCATCGCGCCGGCGCCGTACGTCGAGTGTCGAGCTGTGGCGGCGAGTGGCATTCCACTGCAACTGCTGTTGTTTGTCAGTGAAGCGCACGTACGGCCGTTTAATCACGCTAACTACTTTCTTTACATGTCTCTGTGGGAAAACAGATGACGGTACTCGGTCGCGTCAACAGAACAGAACGATATGGCACTATCTACGCGAAAGTCAGTAAAAGGGGATCCAGTGCTGCAGTGCGGACTGTATACATCGCAGGATCCTGAAACATCGTACTTATGTTCGTTATTAGGTGCGCTCGCGAAGTATGTTGAAAAAAATAATAGTTCCACTCTTTGCCACCAGGTGAAAATATGGCGCTGTAACCAGTCAGAATATGGTGTGAGTGCAGGAAAAGGAGAGGAACGATCAAACGCATGATAACGGTAGTCCTGGCACGTTTATTAGGATATGATCACAAGTTATGTGTTCAGTATGGCCTCCCAACTCGGCAACTTGCTGCATCGATAACATGGCACGGTGGACAGTTGCTCACAGGATATCGAATATAATCAGAGTGATATTTCATCCTATGCTATACTTCAGATCAGGAAGAGTTGGGATGCATTCCTGATAGACATGACCTTTCATATATCCCCACAACTAGTAGTCACATTGATTTAGGTCGGGGGGGTCTGGAAGGCCACAATGCAATGTATGAATTTCTAAGGAACCAAACTGCTGAGGTCATTGGTCCCAAGACTTACACACTACTTAAGCTAACTTATGCTAAGAACAACACATACACCCAAGCCCGAGGGAGGATTCGAACCTCCGGCGGGAGGGGCCACGTAAACCGTGACATGGCGCCCTAAACCGCGTGGCTGGAAGGCCACACATCTCGAAACTGCCTGGAGATGATTCGGTCGTTGCCAAAGTTTTCTCGAAGCAAGTCTTTCAGCTGGCAAGCGACACGTGGTGTCGCCACATCTTGCGTGAAAATAGTGGTGTGAACACAGTTCCATTTTTACAAAGCTAGAATCACGCGTTGCACAAGGAGGTCCTTACAATGCGCAGAAGTCACTGTGCATTTAACAGGCCCGCAAGGTGCGATCTCCTGGAATGAAAATGGATCGAGAATGAAGAAACTTGTGAAACCACACCACACAGTCACATAAGTTAAGTGCAGTGGATGTTCCTGCACAACCTGTGGCAGAGTAGAAGCCCGCATGCCACAATTCTGTACATTCACGGCACCGTACAAAGTAAAATGTGACTTGTCCTTCGAAAGAATATTCCCCAGGCACAGCATATCATCCATTTCCATGTGTGCCAAAAAACTAAGGGCCTTGTAGTCTATGTTGGGGCTTCATTTGGTGCACTATCTGAAACTTGTAGGGATACCAGTGTAAATCGCGCTTCAACCCGAATTCCTTGATCATAATTTTTAGCCCATTTATTGGCATGGGTATTCGTCGCAGCTATTTATGTCGCCGATAATCCCGCACTGCTGCGCTGCTATTGCTGCCGTTCTGATAAAACAACTTTACCAGCAGTGCACGGTCTTTCTTCTCAGTAGGCATTATGTTACGTGCGGCAGACTTCAACCTTGTTAATCCTTTACACCGTTAGTCGCTTCAAAAAAGAACTCAACAGACGTCGCCAACCGACAAAGAGCATATCGACGTCAAAACAGGAAACATTTCACATTCTGACTACTTACAGCGCAATATTTTCACCTGGTGGCAGAAGATGCACCTATTATTTTTTTCAGCGTACTCCACGGACGCAGCGATTAGTGATCATATATACGATGTTTCAGTGTCCTGCGGTGTATACAGCCCGCAGTGCAGCACCTAGAACACTGTCATTTAATTATAACCATCGAATCACGCAACAGGTATGCAGCTGTAATGTTTCTACCACAGTTTTCTCTTCCTCGCGAAGGAAATGTTGGAAAACTATGATGGATTTTAATTTTTTCTTGTGGCTCAATGCTTTGATTAGCCTTCTCTAGCATAAAAGACAGAAGAGGGAAATTGAACGAAGAAATGTGAGCAGACAGCTTTAGTGACTGCCGCGACCTGGCTGCAAACTGAAACTGTACTGTCCTCTACAGGAAAGTAGTTCTCCCTGCTTCGAGTAGGCATAAGGCTAGAAAATAAATATTCACGAAATGCACTTGGGAGTAAACATACTGAAAGAGAGCTGCCTAGGCCCACTTTCATTTTCCTTGCACGTGTTGTCGGGTAAATTCATTTATGTGGTGCACATATGCTATTGTTTATGAGTTTTCGTACCTCACTGGAAAGAGAATTCGCATGCCGCGACAATAATTATTCTTCTTGTACAACAACCAACTTCCTTTCATTATCAGAGAATAATCTGTTCAAGTATGAAGGTGTGGGGATATGCAGTTCCAGTCTGCTGGTGGGAAAAGCAGAGACTTTTCTGTACTTTCTACTAGTGTAGCACCATCCCTGCTAGACCTCGCCACTGAGGCTTTGCAAAGGGCTTATTTTCTAGTCAAAGAGTTCTCGTTTGTTTGTCCTCGAAATTTTGGTAGTGATATTCACTGCCACACTTTTAAGAGCACTGATTCATAAACACAAGAGGAAATCTTGTTTTTCTAAATAATGAAGCTTAAAAAATAACAGTTGTAAGCCCAAGGAATGCTTATCATCTTTTAACAGCTATTTTGGAGACAATTAGCTGTGTGAACCACAAATTCCGGTCTCACATTAGTATCTGAATTGTAGTTTGGGTTGCATGTTAAAAAAATGGCAACACGAAGAAGGATTTGGGTGACATAAAAGAAAGTTGGTTGGCGTGTTTCTACATGTGAAAGTTGTCTCGCGGGAAAAAAAAAAAAAAAAACGCAGCACGAAGAAGACGTTGTGCGACTCTAAAGAAAGTTGGTAGGTGTGTATCTACATTTGAAAGATTATGTCTATTCAAGTTTTGGGCCAGTCGCATAAGAGGGGCGCTAGTACCACCACTATAAGGATTGCTTTGTTGGTTAGGCAGAAGTGCCAACACCGTGTTACTAGAGGAGGCCGAAATGCACGCGATTTAGCTCACGCAGGCTGGCGTGAGGAGGGAAGGACTATATTGACGTGAGGTCTGGAACATGACAAGGAATTAGAATTTAGAAAGCGGATGTAGCTAGTGTGATACTTCACTCTATCCATTAATGATGAACGTCGCTCTTCACGGTACATGAGTCACAATATTATCTGTTCTGAACACATAGTAACTGAATATGGCGCCTTGCTAGATCGTAGCAACTGTCGTCTCTGCAAATGAGAGCGTATGTAGATAGTGAACCATCGCTAGCAAAGTCGGCTGTACAACTGGGGCGAGTTCTAGGGAGTCTCTCTAGACTAGACCTGCCGTGTGGCGGCGCTCGGTCTGCAATCACTGATAGTGGTGACGCGCGGGTCCGACGAATACTAACGGACCGCGGCCGATTTAAAGGCTACCACCTAGCAAGTGTGGTGTCTGGCGGTGACACCACACTCTCTCTCTCTCTCTCTCTCTCTCTCTCTGTCTGTCTCTCTCTCTCACTCCAAACAGTCCGGTCCCGGTAGCTGAATGGTCGCCGGCACGGTAACTCAGCGTGTTCGGTCAGAGGGTTAGCTACCCTCTGTGATTAAAAAAAAGAAAAAACTGAGTTCGTGGATCAACGACGAACTGAAACGGGTGTCTTGCGACGTCCGCCCCGAGCAGATACAACGAACAACACTTTAAATACAGGTTTTAACAGTCGTGAGCGTTAATTACATTCGAGATTGGACACGCAGAGTTGATGGTGTTGATTGTAATCAAAAATGCCTTTAAGACGACAAAGACGCCATTATCAACACCTGTTGTTGTTGTTGTGGTCTTCAGTCCTGAGACTGGTTTGATGCAGCTCTCCAAGCTATCATACAGTAAAGCTGCATGCCCTCGGGAAAAATTACGGCCGTAATTTCCCCTTGCTTTCAGCCGGTCGCAGTACCAGCACAGCAAGGCCGTTTTGGTTATTGTTACAAGGCCAGATCAGTCAATCATCCAGACTGTTGCCCTTGCAACTACTGAAAAGGGCCCGCATCTCGTGGTCGTGCGGTAGCGTTCTCGCTTCCCACGCCCGGGTTCCCGGGTTCGATTCCCGGCGGGGTCAGGGATTTTCTCTGCCTCGTGATGGCTGGGTGTTGTGTGCTGTCCTTAGGTTAGTTCGGTTTAAGTAGTTCTAAGTTCTAGGGGACTTATGACCACAGCAGTTGAGTCCCATAGTGCTCAGAGCCATTTTTTTTCTGAAAAGGCTGCTGCCCCTCTTCAGGAACCACACGTTTGTCTGGCCTCTCAACAGATACCCCTCCGTTGTGGTTGTACCTACGGTACGGCTATCCGTATCGCTGAGGCACGCAAGCCTCCCCACCAACGGCAAGGTCCATGGTTCATGGGGGGTATCAACACCTCATTGCGTTTGAATGACGTTGTGTAAGAGGGCTACGAGAAGAAGAATATTCCTTCTGCGATACTGCACAATGACTTTGCAGGAATAGAACCACTGTACATGATTGCTCGCAGCAGTGGTCGCGAGAATGTGCGGTCGCTAGGAGACCTGGCTTTGGACGGGCTCGTGGTACTGCCGAGAGGGAACACCATCACGTTCGTCGTATGGCTCTGGCGCACCGTACGGCATCAGCAGCTGCAATTTGAAGAGCAGTTTGCACCACAATGACACGACGAAGGTTACAAATATGTTCCTTCAAGGACAGCTCCGAGCCAGATGACCTGTAGCATGCATTCCACTGACCCCAAACAACCTCCATTTTCGACTTCAATGGTGTCAAGCGAGAGCTCATTGGAGGGTAGGCTGGAGGTCTGTTGGGTTTTCGGGTGAAAGCTGGTTCTGCCTCGGGGCCAGTTATGACTGTGGTTTGATTAGAAGGTGGCCAACTGAGGATCAGCACCCATCCTACCTGCGTGCTAGACACACTGGACACACACCTTAAGTTATCGTCTGGGATGCGATTTCGCATGACAGCAGGAACACCTGTTATTCCACGCACCCTTAGTGCAAAATTCTACGTCAGTCTGGTAATTCTGTCTGCCGTGCTGTCATTCATGAGCAGCATTCCAAGGGGTGTTTTCCAACATGATAACATTCGCTACGTAGTGCTATTATAATGCAACATGATGTACAGGGTGTCGACGTGTTGCCTTCGCCCGCTTGATCACTATATCTGTCTCCAATCGAGCACATATGGGGCTTGCTCTGACGATAATTCAAGCGTTATCCAAAAACAGCATTAACGGTCCCTGTATTGACCGACCTAGTGCAACAGGTATGGAACTCCATGCTACACGTGTAATAAGATAGAGGATTCACTTTTGCATTCAACATTGTGGCGGTTACACCGGTTTTAATGTAGCAGCATTTCACGTTTGCAATGCCGTACCTCGTGCTTAAATTAACCTGGAATTCTGCAATGTTAATCACTTACACATGTTACCAAGACAAATATATTCCCCAAATTTCATTAATCTACATTAATTATTTTTTGATGTTGCGATTTTTTCCGTCATTGTATTTTTGCGCAGTATAGGTACACATATTTCGAAACAAAAACAAAACTGCAGCTTGATTTTTTCTGGATTTTCTTTGCAGAATTATGTTTAAAGTAGAATTTTAAAAAGATATTGCTGATATAAATTGCGGTTCAAAAAACTCAATGTCTTTCTTTATGAACGAACCACTTTAATTTTCAGATTTACGCTATAAGAATAGTCTTAGCTTTAGATAAGGGTCTTTTAAGACATTATACAAAATTTCACCCCTCCATCTTCAACAATCTTTAACAAATGTGTACCAGAACATCAGAAAAGAGGACGTTCGGAAAATTCAAGTTACAGTTAAATCCTGTTTCTCTGCCTACCGTGCATAACACTAATGCATCACCAGATCCATCTTCGTCTTCTTGGTGTTGTTCTCCCTCCCTTTTCTTTTTCGGACTTGCTCGTCTTATTCTCGCCTCTTTGGTGGCTTTCAACACTGATTTCTCTGCTTTAGAGAGTCTCCTGCGGCAGTTAAAGTTTTCCAGCCACCTGCATCAATTCCGTAACTTTAAATCTCGTCGTTGTACCATCATTGAAACATAGCAGAGCATCCAGCGCATCTATTTTTGAGGTATTTAATCCTACCAGGAGAGTTTTTGACATCGATTCCTACGTACAATAGTGTTTTGAGTCCTACCATGTAATTACTTTTCTAATAATCTTTTGTCACTAAGACCTAAGTCAAAACAAACAAACAAGTGAGAACAAAATTCTATTTTTAACAGCACTGTCTGCGTGACATGGGAGCGTTCTCCTCTTATTTTGGGGCTTTCTTTGGTACAGTTTCCTCCAAGTAAAGTTTTTCTTGTTGAGAAAACTACATAAAATTTCGGAAGACGAAACGTAGAAATCGATTTTTTTGACACTTATTCGACTACTAATCCCTTTAAGTAAAGAAAAGTCGTCGCGGCGACGGCTGTTGGCCGACCTATTTGAGTAGATGGCGAAGTTGCTTTTTCCCTGTTTTTCCGGTGCCTCGAAACAACATTAACTGCCCTCCCGCACTCTCTTAAAACAATGAACTTCTGAGAGCAACGGCCATTGGCGGGCGCATTAGGAAGTTCCAACTTGGCGGAACGCCGATTTGGTAAGCATGGATGATCTTCGGAATATGCTTGGAACAGTTTGAGTTTCGGTGAGTGAAGTCTGATACTTGTCTTTAGTTAGGAAACTGCTTCCTTACTTTCGCTAAATATTCTGCATTGTTTTTCATTTCGCAAGTGCTGGCAGTATTGAAGTTCTCCTTTTGTTCATACCAATATGGACCACGTGCCACCAGCACTGGCTACCAATTACTGTTGTTAAAGCAGGGTGTATACGGCCCGGGACATCCGGGAGATCCGGGAAAAAACCCGGGAATTTTTTCATCCGGGACAAATCCGGGAAAAACCCGGGAATTTTTTAGAATTCCGGGATTTTTCATTGTTTTAGGTTTCAGTTAGTTTTGTAGGTTTGACGTGCAAGATCAGATACGCTGACAAAGAACTTTAGTCCACTACTGCTGAATAATACTGCAGCAATGAAACATAAATCAGAGAATAACACCAAAATAAAAGTTTAGTGGGATAGAAAATGGGTAATTTAAACAATGCACAGACCAGTTTGCCGACACTGAAAAGTGTCAAAGGTCGAAGATTATGCAGTACATCCGTAACAACTAACGTGCATTCGATGTGCGTGAAGTCACAACTGTTTAAATTTCTAACAAATCACCAGAAAATATTACGAATAGTGGCTTGAGATGCGTTACTTTCAAAGTAAATTTCCATGCAAGATGATTTATGTTACGTCTGAGAATGTGCAGTGAATTTCTTAAATCATTGCGCTTTATAACTCTCATTTGAGGTTCAGCTATTTGAAAAATGTCGGGCCCAGAAGATAAGTCATTTATGCCACTATGTAAAATTTTACCTGCACATTTGTATTTGATATGACTTAACATGTAACACACGCTAAAAAAAGACCGAGCTTCAGGTTAGTTTTCATATTTAATGTTGTTCTTTCATAGATACAAAATTATGCAATCGATGCCAAAAAGTGTAATTAACCTTCAAAAAAATGTGCATAATGTGTTACTGAGCAATGTCACAAGTCTCTTCATGCCAGAACACTTCGACTTTTCTACGCAACTGATAATCATTTTGGCACGATTTTAATTGCCAAATTAGAGCCTGTTAGTAGGCCTACGGACTTCCTATCATTGTAGGACTAATAACAGTGGATGCCAATAGACGATGCAATTCTCGTTCGTACATACACATCTGCTTACGAGTTAACCGGTGTAGAAACGCACTTAGCTGAGTTGAGCAAGCTCGGCGTAACTTCGTAACGTACGCGCCGCGGCCTGTCTTTCTCGTAGGCGCCGCGGCCTGTCTTTCTCGTAGGCCTCGTGCTCCGAATAACTGCCGTCATTCGCTAGCGAGGTCACGTGACATGAGCTATGACTGGCTGACAAAAGTGCATTGCTCAACGCAATCTCTATTTTAGAGTTTCGGAAGCTACCGTGCTGTAATTTGTGGAATTTGTGTAAATACTTTCGCAATACGAAAATAATTGTCTCGCATCAAACAACTTTCCAAACGCATTGTTTTTCCAGGATTTCGTTTCCTAAAGTGGTGGGACGTCCTCCGCCGGTATAAGACCTTTACGATTCAAAGGACTGATACGTTTTATAGCTCCGAGGGAAAGTATACTGTTACTTAACCCGGATGTATTTTCACCCGCTTTATACGCAATTTCATCCGGGAGAAATTGTGTTTTTAACCGGGAAATCCGGGAAAAATCCGGGAATTTTTTTTTCTTGTCCACGTAGACACCCTGTAAAAGCAGCGCTTTCTTCAGTTTGGTTTCTTGGCGACTTCACTGGGAGACGGTAGAGTGAAACTACAAGATAAGAAATGTCGGTTCACTTTATTACATGAATGATAAAAAGATTTTCTTAACTGTACACAATCCATTGCCACAGGAATGTACTGAATATTTACATCTGTCTCTCAATATTACAGTACCACGTGATGTACTGTTCTCTTGAAGTACAAAGTGCTCAAGTCTCAGAATGACAGTTCAGTCTAAGACATGAGTAAGACATATGTCTCAACTAGTGATGTTGACTGCGTGATCGGATGTCACGATAGGGGTGGAGCCTTTCTTTGAAATGAAGTGGCTCTGAGCACTATGGGACTTAACATCTGAGGCCATCAGTCCTCTAGAATTTAGAACTACTTAAACCTAACTAACCTAAGGACATCACACACGTCCATGCCCGAGGCAGGATTCGAACCTGCGACCGTAGCAGCAGCGCGGTTCCAGACCGTAGCGCCCTGAACCGCTCAGCCACTCCGGTCGGCTACGACTGCATTCTAAACTTTTAAATTCAGTCAATAATTACAGGAAATTTTTGTTGTACTGGATGCTGTTAGATAGGCAACTTGCTAGTGGTTTTACGTGTCCAGTGGGCGTTTTAGCTATTTAGCAATATACATATGTTTTATTATTAAAACAATCACATCCGTTTCTGTGAAGTTCACATCATACTCGTACTCCGGTTAAAAAGCTTGTATCTTATTAATTTTTAGCAGAAATACGTTGCTATTACTCGTGAACGCCCTCCCACGTTGAGGTCGTTTATTATGGACAGATTCGCTGTCTTGTCGCGCGTCAAGCAACGGAATACTTTAAAGGCGTGAGCTCGTTCCTAGTCGGCCTTCCCGGAGCGGTGAGTGCCTCGCAAGTTAATTGAATTCTGCAAGTTTGCCAGCAGCTCCCGGCATTGTCGCGCGGCGCGATACGCTGGGGAACAATGGCTGTATTACATTACGGCGCAGCCAATGACGGGAGCTCAGTGCGCGACGCTGATAACCGGCGTATCGACGGGCCGCCCGGCGCCGAGGGCGCTGAAATATGTGTGAACACGACGCCGGCGAGTTGGCGCCGGAAGCGGGCGGAATTCCGCCGCCGAGGTCGGCGGTGGCTGGCGGAGGGGGCCTTCTGCCCGCGCTGGAGCCGGCGAGAATCCGGCTGGCTGCGTAGTTCGCGCTACTTACGTACACCCGCACCCCTCTCTGTTTGCCTGCCACTGGACCAAAGCGTTCGATGGTGACTTCGGCAGCCAGGTCGTGCCATTCTATGGGCCCCATGGCCACTCTTCAAGGCCGCATTACTGCCATGGATTATGTGACCCTTTTGGCTCATCCAGTCCATCCCACGACTCTGTCTTCCCAAACGGTGATGTTATGTTGCAAGACCACATATTCCGCGTTCATACAGCTCGCATCCTCCAGGACCGGTTTTGTGAGCACGACGAAGAATTGCCGCTTCTCCGATGGGCACAGGTTAAAAGATCTCAGTTTTACAGACCATTTGTGGTACACTTTAGGGAGAAGAGCGCACTATCGCTACCCGCCTTCATCATCATCAATTCTACTTGCCACTGTTTTATGCGCTCCGAGACGACAGGAAGATATTTCGGATGCCAACGGGTTTCCTTCCCCGTATTGGGTATGGCAAGCCAACGGTCTTGCCACGCTGGTAACACCGGTTCTCGTCAGATCACCGAAGTTAAGCGCTGTCGGTATTGGCTAGCACTTGAATGGGTCACTTTCCGGCTCTGCCGAGTGCTGTTGGCAAGCAGGGTGCATTAAGCCCTTGTGAGGCGGCCGGCCCGTGTGGCCGAGCGGTTCTAGGCGCTTCAGTCTGGAACCGCGCGACCGCTACAGCCACAGTTTCGAATCCTGCCTCGGGCGTGGATCTGTGTGATGTCCTTAGGTTAGTTAGGTTTAAGTAGTTCTAAGTTCTAGGGGACTGATGACCTCAGAAGTTAAGTTCTATAGTGGTCAGAGCCATTTGAACCTTGTGATGCCAGTGGACTAGCTACTTGACTGAGACGTGGCGGCAGCGCTCACGAAAACCGGCAACGCACGGGAGCGCGGTGTGCTGACCACATGCCCCACTGCAAAGACCTTGTAAAAAATAACTAGACTCATTGATGGCGCTGCAGTCGCGGGATAATTTGAACCTTCGGCTGGACGCCATTATAGTGGTTGTAATCTGATGTGTTGTGTAGTACTGTTATTTATGAAGACCCTGATTCAACGTTGTATATTTGTTGGGACGTACATACAGTATTTGTTACTCGTAATTCTACTGTCTGTACGTTCCAATTAAAAGAAGTACAACGGTGAAGAGTCGTGCAGCGATTAATTGTACAAATAAATTCGAGAAAGGAACGAATAATACATTTCACAGGAAAGTGAATATTTTAAGTTGTTTTGTATGTCAGTGCACTTGCTTAATAAATGTTTTTGTAACACGGTATTAGCATAACGTCTGTGCATCTATTTGCAGGTTTCCTTTCTCAAAACCATAACTGTTACAAAAATGGTTACACGCTGTCAGGAGGCAACAGTTCCGACGGACAGAATACCATTTTATTTGTTCTGATCATTTTGAAGAAAGTTGGGTGATCTGTAGTGTTTCATGGTCTAGGTTAGGTTGAAACTTGATAATTTGGTCGTGAGTTGCCAATGCACTATGCCATATATAACGCACTTCTCGTCATAAAATCTAAAGCAAGGTAGAGTCAGAAAATATCTATTAATATAGTGGGCAAATCTTCGAGTATTTTGATGCATTTTGCGTACATCTATCGTAAATGAACCACGAAAAATGCTAGGGGTCCAGTACGTAACTTTTAGCTACGGCAGATTCTATGTAGTACGTAAGATAAATTCATAAACAGTGACTAGATGCTGTTTGTTCATAAATTAAAAAGTATATTGTAGTAACGTATTTAAATGAGGCATTATGTTTGTGACCTAACTCAAGGGAAGGCATTTTATAACCAAAAGCGATGTATAAACATTCGAACTCCGCACGTCAGTTTACCACCCTAATGGCCGCCGCCCAGCTATTCAATTTGTCCGCTCTTCACAGTCGACCACTCGTGCGGTTGTGGGGGCCTGCCCCACTGTAACCGCATCCGGTGACGCTTAGGGGCTGAGGATGACACGGCGGCCGGTCAATATCGTTGGGACTTCAAGGCGTGTTAGGACCCCCCCGTGCATCTACGTCTATGTGATGAAACCCGAAGTTTTAAATTTAGCGTTTAAAAAATCACTGATGGATGAGGATCGTAAAAATACACCGTCGTTTCACTGTCGCTCAGACCCCCGTATAGAGGACGTAGAAATAGGAATCTCTGGCACTGAGAACCAACTGAAAGAGTTGGTGGTATACTAAGTCCTCGGGGACAACTCTTGCTATGAATTTGCTGCTACAGTTAGGGCAACAGAGGGAAGATTTAGTCGAAGAGGCCTTGCTGAACCACCTACGAGGTGTGCGGAGAATGCGACGAACAGTTGCGAAGCCAACAGAAATGCTCCAACATTGCTACAGCAATACGTAACTGTCAGCAAGGGAAATCGTATTAGACACCGTGCTGTTGGAGCGACAGGTTCAAATGCCTCTGTGCACTATGGGACTTAACTTCTGAGGTCATCAGTCCCCTAGAACTTAGAACTACTTAAACCTAACTAACCAAAGGACATCACACACATCCATGCCCGAGGCAGGATTCGAACCTGCGACCGTAGCGGTCGCGCGGTTCCAGACAGTAGCGCCTAGAACCGCTCGGCCACCCCGGCCGGCGGAGCGACAGGAACGGGCAGGGTTGTCTATACCCTTTTTACCCAGAATTTTTCCACTTCGATGCATGAGCTTCACAGTTGTCCACTCGGCGTAGTGTTCCTGTTATTTTAAAGATATTTTTAATTGCGATTAGATATCGATATACGTGCTGTTTACTTTAAGTGACCGTGAAGAGGAAACATCAGCGTAATACCAAAAAACTGATATCCGATAGCCGTGTAAGAAAACTAGTCATTTGTCGTCGCAAGCAGAGCACATTCTAGGATAACATTGTTACATCGCGAGTTTTGCTTACGTAGAACCACAAATTTTCATAATTTTTGCTTCTCTTTTAAAGCGACGCTAGTGCTGCCGGCAATAGAATCACAACAGTGTCCCTTTGCGCAGCTCTGCTGAGATATAAACACGATTTATGCGCTCGTCGTGCCTGGGGTAATAGCTGTACTGACGGTTAGGTGAAGGGAGGCGAAGGCGATCGTAGCAGAGATCATAAAACACTTGAGTGCGTCACGAGCGGCAGATGAAGAGGTACACCCTGAGCGTGAGACTACCGTAAGGCGTAAAAGTAACGGTGAAACGCTGGAGTGACACTCCTCTACCGCACATCTTGGCGTTTTAAGAACCTCTTCATCCACGAATTCGTTTACTTTTATGCAGTCCAGATTACGATGATCTGACGCACACTTCCGGCACCGAAGTTTATTTCTGATGTTACTTCCTAGTTTTGTTTTCGTAACGGATGTTTGACTGTCTCCTGAGTAGCAGACTGCAGCTCGGATGTCAACATAAAAGTTTTAGTCCTGGGGTAAATGGTGTCGCCTCAAAGGATGACGCGAAGTACCGGCGAGTTATGCAGATCGTGTTGCTGTTTCGCATCGAATGTCCAGAGGTGCTACAGTAACGTCGCATAGAAGTTTAGGGACGCGAGATTCATTTTCAGGGTAGTTACATTGTCCAGTGACATTAATGTGACCAGGTGTCAAATGCCAACGGCCTTGCCGCAGTGGATACACCGGTTCCCGTGAGATCACCGAAGTTAAGCGCTGTTGGGCGTGGCCGACACTTGGATGGGTGACCCTCCCCCCGCCATACGCTGTTGCCATTTTTCGGGGTGCACTCAGCCTCGTGATACCAATTCAGGAGCTACTCGACCGAATAGTAGCGGCTTCGGTCAAGAATCCTATCATAACGACCGGAAGAACGGTGTGCTGATCCCATGCCCTTCCTATCCGCATCCTCCTCTGAGGATGACATGGCGGTCGGATGGTCCCGGTATTCCACTCGTGGCCTGACGAAGGAGTGCTTTACCTGTCAAATTCCTAAGTAACCACCTTTTGCGGCGGGGACTGCTGCGGGACATGCAGGAATGGGCTCAAATGGTTCAAATGGCTCTAAGCGCTATGGGACTTAACATCTTCGCATTCGGGAGGACGACGGTTCAATCCCGTCTCCAGCCATCCTGATTTAGGTTTTCCGTGATTTCCCTAAATCGTTTCAGGCAAATGCCGGGATGGTTCCTTTGAGAGGGCACGGCCGATTTCCTTCCCAATCCTTCCGTAACCCGAGCTTGCGCTCCGTCGCTAATAACCTAACTTAACATCTGAGGTCATCCGTCCCCTAGCAGGAAGAGGGTGAATGCGGTTGCGGAAGGTACCGGCAGGAATGTGGAGCCATGCCGCCTGCAGTGTCGTGGCCCTTTGCGCAAGGTTTCTCGGTTGAGGATCCATGGTGTGAATAGCCAGATCAATGTGCTCTCGCAGACTGCCGACTGGGATTAGGTCTGGGAGTTTGGCAGCCACGGGAGTAGGATAAACTCATCCTGATGCTATTTGAACCACGCACGTACACTGCGGGCTTTGTGTCACGTTGCATTGTCGTGCTGATAGATGTCATCGTACCGAGTAAAAATAAACAGCGTGGAGGGGGTAAGCGTGGGAGGGGGCACAGACCCCAAGGATAGATGGATACTTGCGATGATCCGTTGTGCCTTCCAGAATGACGAGATCACCCATCTTATCCATCATCTGTCAGAGATAATTGGAACAGCGGAAAGTTCCACGGGACTGGAAGAAGGCCTAGGTCATATTGATCTATAAAAAGGGTAGAAAATCGGATGTACACAATTACCGGCCAATTTCACTGACATCGATTTGTTGTAGAATCATGGAACATATTTTGTGTTCAGACATAATGACCTTTCTAGACTCTGAGAAGCTCATCTGCAGATACCAGCACGGTTTTAGGAAACAGCGGTCATGCGAGACACAGCTGGCCCTCTTTGTGCTTGATATACAACACGCTCTAGATACCGGCTCTCAGGTTGATGTCGTATGTCTCGACTTTCGAAAGGCGTTCGACTCAGTTCCGCACTGTCGTTTGCTACAAAAAGTGCGCGCTTACGGTCGATCCTGTGACATATGCGGTTGGATAGAAAGTTTTCTAACAGACAGGGAGCAGTATGTCGTCATGAACGGGGTGACTTTAACACAAACAAGCGTAACATCAGGTGTGCCGTAGGGCAGCGTAATAGGTCCTCTGCTTTTTACGATTTACGTAAACGATCTGGTTGATGGTATTGATAGCTGCCTTCGACTGTTTGGAGTAGTCTACAGGAAAGTAGTATCACACGAAAATTGTGAACAAATCAATGAGGATTTGAAGAAAATAAATGCGTGGTGTAATGACTGGCAGTTATCTCTCAATATTAGTAAGTGTAACCTACTGCGTATAACAAGGCGAAAATCCCCATTAATGTACGAGTACAAAATATATGCCCAGTCTTTGGAAGCGGTAGCTTCGGTCAAGTATCTGGGTGTCACTATTCGAAATGATCTCAAATGGAATGATCAGATTACACAAGTAACGGGTAAGGCGAACTCTAGATTAGGGTTCATTGGTAGAATCCTGAAGCGATGCAGTACTTCAGCAATGGAAATTGCTTACAATACTTTAGTTCGTCCAGTCTTGGAGTATTGTTCCTCTGTATGGGACCCTTACCAGTTGGGTCTGATTCAAGAGATTGAGGAAGTCCGAAGAAGAGCGGCAAGATTCGTGACTGGTACATTCAGCCATCGCGAGAGCGTTACAAATCTCATAGAAAGTTTGAAGTGGGGCACACTTGTAGACAGATGACGCGCTAAACGGAAGGGGCTGCTCACTAAATTCCGAAATCCGATCTTCACCGAGGATGTAGAGCATGTATTAGTACCACCAACTTTCAGATAGCTCAATGATCTCCATTGAAAGATAAGGGAAATAAGAACTCGTACTGAAGCGTTCAGACAGTTGTTTTTCCCTCGCGTGATCCGCGAGTGAAACAGAAGGGGGGAAATATGACTTTGGCGCGAATCGTGCCCTCCGCCATAAACCGCTTGGTGGCTAGCGGAGTATATATGTAGATGTAGATGTAGAATGCCACGAAAACGTTCTCCCAACCGTAATGCTCTGCACCGGCCTGGACATTTCCGACGATTGTTGCAAGCTGTTTGCTATCAGACGTTTCGAGTCAATTAAAGCTCATGGTATTCACATTTGCTACGTAAGTTAAAATCTGAAACGCGATGATTTTTCTGTCATATAATTATTGAGAAGACACATCAGCCACTGTAATTTACGACAAGTTAAATAAGTAATTAAAGATAATTGAGGGTCACTGTAGACCATTTTGATAGTTTTCTCTTTTGTGAAACTTAATTTAAACCTAGATTATAGATGTGATATGGCATAGGTCACCCTTCGATCCATTGTAGAACTTGGAAACACACTCAGGGAATATTCGTTCACATTTTTGTTGAATGCAGTTGGTTTTTATCATCCTGTATTAAAATATTTCCTTTTATCAATAGTGCAATTTATAAACAATATTTTGTGAGTAGAATAAAATTTCCAATGGTAAACTTAACTGCTTTTTCAACGTTATTTTACCAGCTAACAAAAAATAGGAAAGCCTTGAACCCCTTCCACTAAATTTAGTTAGTATTAAGATTCTTTTACAAGGAGTGTAGTGGAGCTGACGCTGAAATCATTAAGTATTTGGTTATATCATCGCTAGTCTCACTGAACTCTTCTGAACTCTACATGTCATGTGTGGTCTGGCGTCTCCTTACCAGCAACAGGTCCCAGGTTCAAACTAGTCAATTCCCTAAAAAACACGCTCAGAGCGTAGTTGCGCGAAATTGGTAGGGAGACACAACTTAGAACGAACAGACACCACGCAGAATGTGAGAGGCTGTTGGCGTGTACAAAAATTCTGTCTATCCAATGAGAAACGTTATACTTTTCGTGGTGGGGCAATGTTTTTAAAGTTTACAACGTAACAGAGACGCGAAAAATTCTCACGCTAAAACTTGCAGCTGGTGTGGCCCTTTTAGTGTTATCGTGAGATCTATACTGTTCTTCTGGAGGGCTCTATCTTTTAACATGGGCTGGGGGGTGGTTTTTGCGGTCGGCTAGCGACGTGGGTGTCCGTCCCTTATCGTAGGGCCTCCTAGCCTACACGATTCTGCTCTCGGCTTCTGTTCTCGTTTCTCCACTCAGAAATGCGTCTGTTTCACGGTGGGTAGGTATGACATGCATTTAGGCGTTCTTGTGTTAGTTTGTGGTATTCCATTTGCTCACTCGTTGATCGTATTACTTTGGTTAATTTAATGTCAGGATTTATTCGGAGCTATGTGACATACTGACGGATTTGCTATCATGTCAGGGTTTTCATGGAAGGTGTTGGATTTTCCTGACACCTTACAAGCCATCTGTCCGATAGAGCATAAAACATGATTCGTCTCAAACTGCCACGTGTCCCCCCTCAGTGGACATCCAGTTCTGGTACTGGCGTGCAAGTTCCAGCCTTCATCGCCGATGAACAGCGATCAGAATGGGTACTTGAATCGAGCGCCTCCTGCAGAGGCCCGTACACAACAACGGTCGCTGAACGCTCGTTGAGGAGACACTGTTAGCAGCCCGTTGGTTCGTCTAGGCGTGCTGCTGAACAGTTGCACGTCTATTCGCTCGTACACACCTGCGCTGCCGTCATTAATTCCTGTAATCTATGTGCACCATTTGGGCGCCTGTTTTCGCCAGCGCTGTTTTGCCATGCACGGTGTACTTTAAGCACGGCGCCACGCGAACAGTTTGCAAACATCGCCGTTTTCGGAAATGCTTGCACCCTTGGCCCGAAAGCTTATGATCACGTTCTTCTGGGCTTCAGAAAAATCGCTCTGTTTCCGCATTACGACAATAACTGCACTGTATTCTGCGACCCCAGCCACGCTTTATATACCCTCCACAGCAAGAGCTTCCGACTGCCGTCTGTGGATAGTTATTACACGTTACGCTCAAGAATTATGACGTTTTTGGGAAAATGAACATCTCCTCTATAAAAATCAACATGGATTCCGCAAACAGAGATCCTGCGAAACTCAGCTCGCTCTTTTCCTCTAAGAGATCCACAGCGCAGTGGACAGCGGCGCTCAGGCTGGTGCCGTGTTCCTTGATTTCAGTGAGGCATCTGACACCGTCTCGCATTGCCGTTTAATGAAGAAAAAAAATAAAAAATAAAAACGAGCTTACGGAGTATTGGAGGAGACCTGCAATTGGATTCAAGAATTTTTTGCAGATACAACTCAAGACGTCGCTCTTAACGGAACAAAACTGACAGATGTAAAGGTAATATCCGGGGTACCACAGGGAACTCTGATAGGACCGTTGCCGTTTACAATATACACTCCTGGAAATGGAAAAAAGAACACATTGACACCGGTGTGTCAGACCCACCATACTTGCTCCGGACACTGCGAGAGGGCTGTACAAGCAATGATCACACGCACGGCACAGCGGACACACCAGGAACCGCGGTGTTGGCCGTCGAATGGCGCTAGCTGCGCAGCATTTGTGCACCGCCGCCGTCAGTGTCAGCCAGTTTGCCGTGGCATACGGAGCTCCATCGCAGTCTTTAACACTGGTAAAATGCCGCGACAGCGTGGACGTGAACCGTATGTGCAGTTGACGGACTTTGAGCGAGGGCGTATAGTGGGCATGCGGGAGGCCGGGTGGACGTACCGCCGAACTGCTCAACACGTGGGGCGTGAGGTCTCCACAGTACATCGATGTTGTCGTCAGTGGTCGGCGGATGCACGCCAAGACCGTAGGATCCTACGCAGTGCCGTAGGGGACCGCACCGCCACTTCCCAGCAAATTAGGGACACTGTTGCTCCTGGGGTATCGGCGAGGACCATTCGCAACCGTCTCCATGAAGCTGGGCTACGGTCCCGCACACCGTTAGGCCGTCTTCCGCTCACGCCCCAACATCGTGCAGCCCGCCTCCAGTGGTGTCGCGACAGGCGTGAATGGAGGGACGAATGGAGACGTGTCGTCTTCAGCGATGACAGTCGCTTCTGCCTTGGTGCCAATGATGGTCGTATGCGTGTTTGGTGCCGTGCAGGTGAGCGCCACAATCAGGAATGCATACGACCGAGGCACACAGGGCCAACACCCGGCATCATGGTGTGGGGAGCGATCTCCTACACTGACCGTACACCACTGGTGATCGTCGAGGGGACACTGAATAGTGCACGGTACATCCAAACCGTCATCGAACCCATCGTTCTACCATTCCTAGACCGGCAAGGGAACTTGCTGTTCCAACAGGACAATGCACGTCCGCATGTATCCCGTGCCACCCAACGTGCTCTAGAAGGTGTAAGTCAACTACCCTGGCCAGCAAGATCTCCGGATCTGTCCCCCATTGAGCATGTTTGGGACTGGATGAAGCGTCGTCTCACGCGGTCTGCACGTCCAGCACGAACGCTGGTCCAACTGAGGCGCCAGGTGGAAATGGCATGGCAAGCCGTTCCACAGGACTACATCCAGCATCTCTACGATCGTCTCCATGGGAGAATAGCAGCCTGCATTGCTGCGAAAGGTGGATATACACTGTACTAGTGCCGACATTGTGCATCCTCTTTTGCCTGTGTCTATGTGCCTGTGGTTCTGTCAGTGTGATCATGTGATGTATCTGACCCCAGGAATGTGTCAATAAAGTTTCCCCTTCCTGGGACAATGAATTCACGGTGTTCTTATTTCAATTTCCAGGAGTGTATAATTGATCTAGTAGTAGTGGTCTTTAAGGCTATTCACAGTTGATACAGTTGTCTGTACCAAAGTAGCAACGCCAGAAGATAGTAAGAATTTGCAGAACGACCTGCAGAGAATTGATGATTAGTGCAGGCTCTGGCAGTTGACCCAAAAGGTAAATAAATGTAACACATTTCGCATACATAGGAAAAAAATCCACTACTGTACAGCTACACCATTGATGACAAACAGCTGGAAACAGCGTTTCCAATAAAATATCTAGGCGTAACTATTCAGGGGGACCTTAAATGGAATGACCATATAAAAGAGATAGTGAGAAAAGCAGACACCAGACTAAGGTTCATCGAAAGAATATTAAGGAAATGTTACTCATCCACGAGAGAAGTGGCTTATAAGGCGCTTGTTCGCCCGATTCTTGAGTATTGTTCATCTATCTGGGATCCATATCAGGTAGGTCTGATAGAGGAGATAGAGAAGATCCAACGAAGAGCGGCGCGTTTCGTCACTGGGTCGTCAAGCTGGCGAGAGAGCGTTACGGAGATGCTAAGGAAACTCCACTGGCAGACGTTACAAGACATCACGGAGAGATTTACTATTGAAATTTCGGGACAGCACTTTTCAGGAGGAGTCGGACAACACATTACTTCCCCCCACATACATCTCGCGTATTGACCACGAGGAGAAAATTCGAGAAATTAAAGCCAATACAGAGGTTTACCGACAATCATTCTTCCCACGCACTATCCGCGAGGGGAAGAGGGTTGGAGGGATCAGGTAATGTTACCGAAAGTACCCTCCGCCACACACCATTAGGTGGATTGCGGAGTATGATGTAGATGTAGATGAATATAAGCGGTGGTCACATTAAGTTCATGAAACATTAAAAAGAAAAGCGGTAGAGATAAACGGTCAGGAAAAACAAATGACACAGCATGTGAAACAAAAATTCTCAAAAACATTTTTAAATGTTTATAAATGCTTTATACTTCGAGCCTTTGTCAAGCGACATACGAGCAATCGGGTGTTCAATTCTTCCCATACCCGACCCGGCGTATCAAGAGTGACGGTAAGAAAGCGGTTGACATGGTATATCGCAAGTCTTCAAGCTTTTCGCCAAGAGCAGTGCCGTGGTTTCGCTCATACCTAACGTCTCACCAGCAGTGCGTCATGTCCGGCACAGTAAAGTTACAACCTATGCAGGAAGTATCAGACGTCCCTCAGTGTTCGGTATTAGATTCTATATCTTTTTATTGTAAGTCACCTAATTATTAATAGAGGCTGCCACATATACTTACTGTATATGACCCCAAGACTGTCGTATACAATCATGCGACGAGCAAGAGAGAAGCAGTTTATGATTTTTCGTTCGTCGAGTACTGGGAAAAGAGCTTCGTAGAAGCAAGTCACTGAGGAGGAGCATTTAGCGGAAACTTTATGCGGAAAGTTCTGTTCTAAGTTCCATGTTTGATTTTCGCGTGCCGTAAATTTGTCGGGACTGAAGCACTTCTGATTTGACACGAGGAAGTAAAGAGTGAAACAGTGAAGTCCTGCTCACTTCACCAACTTTACCTTCCTTAGAAACTAAAAGGAAGTAGTGCACGAACTGCCCTCTCAGGAGTTTCCACGAAACTGTCGCTTCAGCTGAACAAGAACCGACACGGAAGGTTATCTTGTGATTTCGTGGAATGTATACGAATGTAATGAATCACTTTTCTTTCAGCGATGTCGCAGAGTCGTAAAAATGTATAATTGTTCGTAATGTCTCACATCTTCCGACTTAGGTCGAAATACTCAGTATTAATCAACATACACACATCAAAAAGTGTTTTGCGTCACCCTGGTTCCCAGTACTCCTGAAGATTGACGTTGACTATGGATATTGTATTACAGAACCAGTCCGTTTGACTGATCAGAGATGTGGCGAAACACGCCCAAATATGTAAACAACGACGTATGAACAGCGCTTATTAGACGGAGGGGGCCCAACAGCTCATCTGTTCCAGTCATTCCACCAGGAAGGAGGAACACGGCTCGTGTTGTCTGTAGTTCAACCATGCCTAGACGGTCAATACCGCGGTTTGATCGCTTCCGCACTGTTATTTTGTGCCAGGAAGGGCTCTCAACAAGGGAAGTGTCCAGGCGTCTCGGAGTGAACCAAATCGATGTTGTTCGGACATGGAGGAGATACAGAGAGACAGGAACTGTCGATGACACGCCTCGCTAAGGCCGCTCATGGGCTACTACTGCAGTGGATGAGCACTCCCTACGGATTATGGCTCGGACGAACCCTGACAACAGCGCTACCATGTTGAATGATGCTTTTCGTGCAGCCACAGGACGTCATGTTGCGACTCAAACTGTGCGCAATAGGCTGCATGATGCGTAACTTCACTCCTGACGTCGATGGCGAGGTCCATATTTGTAACCACGACACCATGCAGCGCGGTACAGATGGGCCCAACAACATGCCCAACGGACCGCGCAGGATTTGCATCACGTTCTCATCACCGATGAGTGTCGCATATGCCTTGAACCAGACAATCGTCTGAGACGTGTTTGGAGGCAACCCGGTCAGGCTGAACGCCTTAGACACACTGTCCAGCGAGTGCAGCAAGGTGGACGTTCCCTGCTGTTTTGGAATGCCACTGTGTGGGGCCGATGTACGCCGCTGTTGGTCATGGAAGGCGCTGTAACGGCTGTAACGATACGTGAATGCCATCCTCCGACCGATAGTGCAACCATATCGGCAGCATATTGGCGAGGCATTCGTCTTCATGGACGACAATTCGCGCCCCCACCGTGCACATCTAGTGAATGAATTCCTTCAGGATAACGACATCGCTCGACTAGAGTGGCCAGCATGTTCTCCAGACGTGGACCCTTCCGACATGCCTGGGATAGATTGAAAACGACTGTTTATGGACGACGTGACCTACCAACCACTCTGAGGGATCTAATCCGAATCGTCGTTGACGAGTTGGACAATCTGGACCAACAGTGCCTTGATGAACTTGTGTATAGTATGCCACGACGAATATAGGCATGCATAAATGGAAGAGGACGTGCTACTGGGTATTAGAGGTACCGGTGCGTACAGCAATCCGGAGCACCACCACCTCTGAAGGTCTCGCTGTATGGTGGTACATCGTGCAATGTGTGGTTTTCATGAGCAATAAAAAGGGCGAAAATGATGTTTATGTTGATCTCTATTCCAATTTTCTGTACACGTTCCGGAACTCTCGGAACCGAGGTGATGCAAAACTTTTTTTGAATTGTGTATATTTATCAGACAGTGAAATCGCGAAACAGACGTGAAATATTAACACACGTGAAATATTAATTCGAAAATGTATAATGTGTAGTTTTGGCACTTTACATCAAATACAGTCGATGTGAAGATTCGCCAGGAATAACACGTGATTCGGATTTCACGTTAAACTCTGTGTCCCCTTTCTCGGACAAGACTACTGGGGTAGGTTAGAGACACGAGTGAAGGACTCGTATGAGATCGTTCAGCCACTCGAAATTGTCACAGACAAGGTTATCATAGACAGTAACTATCAGAAGGCTTTGGACACCTTTCCTCACAAGCGTCTTCTAACCAAACTGCGTGCCTGTGGAGTATCGCCTCAGTTGTGCGACTGGATTCGTGATTTCCTATGAGAAATGTCACAGTTCGTAGTAACAGACGGAAAGTCATCGAGTAAAACAGAAGTAATATCCGGCGCTCCTCAAGGAAGTTTTATAGGTCCTCTATCGTTCCTGATCTATATTAACGACATAGGAGACAATCTGAGTAGCCGTCTTAGATTATTTGCAGATGACGCTGTCATTTACCGTCTTGTAAAGTCATCAGATGATCAAAATGACTTGCAAAATGATTTAGATAAGATATCTATATGGTGCGAAAAGTGGCAATTGACGCTGAATAAAGAAAAGTGTTAAGTTATTCACATGAGTACTAAAAGAAATCAACTAAATTTCGATTAAACCGATAAGTCACGCAGATCTGAAGGCTGTAAATTCAACTAAATACTTAGGGATTACAATTACAAATAACCTAAATTGGAAGGATCACATAGATAATATTGTGGGTAGAGCAATCCAAAGACTGCGATTCATTGGCAGAACACTCAGAAGGTGCAACAGGTCTAAGAAGAGACTGCTTACACCACGCTCGTCTGCCCTTTTCTGGGCTACGCGATATGGGATCCGCATCAGGTGGGACTGACGGATGACATCGAAAATGTACAAAGAAGGGCAGCTCGTTTTGTATTATCGCGAAGTAGCGGAGATAGTGTAACAGATATGATACGTGAATTGGAGTGGCAATCATTAAAACAAAGGCGTTTTTCGTTGCGGCGGGATCTTATGAAATTTCAATCACCAGTTTTGTCCTTCGCTTGCGAAAACATTCTGTTGGTACCCACCTACATAGGGAGAAATGATCATGACGACAAAATGAGTGAAGTCAGGGCTCGTTTTTCCCGCGTGCCGTTCGAGAGTGGAACGGTAGAGAGACAGCATGAAGGTGTTTCATTGAACCCTCTGCTAGGCACTTTATTGTGAATAGCAGAGTAATCACGTAGATGTAGATGTAGATCATCAGGGTCGTCCGGAGCGGCCCGTTATAAATTTAAAAATGGCTCTGAGCACTATGGGACTTAACATCTGTGGTCATCAGTCCCCTAGAACTTAGAACTACTTAAACCTAACTAACCTAAGGACACCACACACATCCATGCCCGAGGCAGGATTCGGACCTGCGACCGTCGCGGTCGCGCGGTTCCAGACTGAAGCGCCTAGAACCGCTCGGCCACTTCGGCCGGCGTCATAAATTCCTCTCCTGTGCCAACCTGTTCATCTCTGGACGTTCTCCTCTACAATTTTCAGCCTATAGAGCTCCCTCTGTTGCGATGGATATTATTCTCTGATGTCTTAACTGATGTCCTACCATCCTGTCTCCTCTTCTCGTCAGTGTATTCCTTTTCTCACCGATTCGGGGGAGAACCTTCTCATACCTTACCTTATTAGTCCACAAAATTTTCTTCAACATTCTTCTGTAGCTCCACATCTCAAATACTTCTAGTTTCTTCGTTTCCGGTTTTTCTAGAATCCACGTTTCACTACCATACAATGCTGTGCTCCAGCCATGCTTTCTCTGAAATTTATTGCTCAAATTAAGCTCTGTGTTGGATACTTGTAGACTTCTCTTTGCCATGAATGTCATTTTTGCCAGTGCTAGTCTGCTTGTGATGTGACCCGCCAGGGTAGCCGAGAACGCTAAGCTAAGACCGCAGAGACCAGAGTGACACCTGAGTTGCTTTGCTCAACGCTCTGGCTAGAGTCGAGAACGCGTTGAGCGGGCGAGTTCCGAGGATGGGGGAGCAGTGAACGGCCACCTGTCACCCGCTCTGAGACAAATTGTCCGTTCTCTTGCGAGCAGGTTGTTGCAAGTAGTTCTTATGTTCTCCGCTAGGAGGCTCTCTGTCCTGTTGCTCGCATCAACTGCCCAGAGGGCAGGACGTGCGACTGAAACGATCGCCGACGAAGTGCGATGCTAAGTTAAGTGCGCCAGACGCTGCACGCGGCAGAGGAAGCACAGAGACGCACGGCATATGTGAGACACAAAATCCAATGGGGCGCTGCACAATGCAGGCAGCCAAGGCAGAAGCAGGGCAGAGGCCGTTGCGTTGGGTGCAGTGTGCTCTGACTGCTGATCTGCTCCGACTCTCTCTCTCTCTCTCTCTCTCTCTCTCTCTCTCTCTCTCTGCTGTGGGAAACGTTTGGAGCTACCGTTCTTTTTTTCTGAATCACTGATTGTTCACTCCTTTGAAAGATTCAACTCTATGAATCAGTTCAGGAGTGGATCCCCCATGTCTAATGTTGACACGTCAACAAGTACACTGCAACCAGTCAGGTGTGTGAGACTACGGATCACGATGACTAATCACGGCACCTGGTGGCCATAGTTGGAACTGGACGGTGGCGCTGTGACACGTGGAAATCATGCACCACATACGCTCGATTTTAACGCTACCAGGTTCGGTACTCGTACGGCAATTAGTTTCCGTGTTATAACGTGTTAAATAGGGAAAGTTTAAGTATAACCACCGGTACATAATTACACTCATGGTCATAAATTAAGGATAACTGCAGAATGTGGTGCCGCACAACGTGGCACTACACAAAACTGGCGGTAATAGCATAGTAACATAGGGAACACACACGATACAGATCTGTAAGTCCTCAGTATTGGTGATAAGTTCAGAAACACATCTGCTACAAAACGCCACTGTTTCCTGCGCATGTACCCCGACATCAATATGGGATATGATTACCATGCACACGTACACAGGCCGCACAACGGGTAGGTATACTCTGGATCAGGTGGTCGAGCAACTGCTGGGGTATAGCCTCCCAGTCTTGCACCAGTGCCTGTCGGAGCTCCTAGGGGTTTGAAGACGTGCAGCGATACGGCGGCCGAGAGCATCCCAGACGTGCTCGATGGAGTTTAGGTCTGGAGAACAGGTAGGCCACTCCATTCGCCTGATATCTTCTGTTTCAAGGTACTCCTCCACTATGGCAGCTCGGTGGGGCCGTGCGTTATCATCCACCAGGAGGAAGGTGGGACCCACTGGACTCCTGAAAAGGCAAAATGACGTCCCGATGCACCAGACCTGTTACAGTTCTTCTCTCAAAGACATGCAGGGGTATACGTGCACCAATCATATTCTCACCCCACACCATCAAATCACGACCTCCATACAGGTCCCTTTCAAGGACATTAAGAGGTTGGTATCTGGTCCCTGGTTCCCGCCAGATGAAAACCAGGCGAGAATCACTGTTCAGACTATACCTGGACTCGCCTATGAACGTAACCTGGGACCACTGTTCCAAGGACCACGTACTTGACACCAGGCTTTACGGGCTCTCCTGTGACCAGGGGCCAGTGGAATGCACCTTGCTGGTCTCTGGGCGAATAAATCATGTCTGTTCAGTCGTCTGTAAACTGTGCGTCTGGCGACAACGTTTCTAGTGTCTGCGGTAAGGTCCCGAGTAAGGCTACCTGCAGTACTCCGTGGCCGTCTGCGGGCACTGATGGTGAGATATCGGTCTTCTTGTGGTGTTGTACACTGTGGACGTCCCGTACTGTAGCGCCTGGACACGTTTCCTGTCTGCTAGAATTGTTTCCATAATCTTAAGATCACATTTTGTGGCACACGGTGGGCCCATGCTACGACCTGCTGTGTTTGACCAGCCTCCAGTCGCCCTAGTATTCTACCCCTCATAACATCGTCAATATGTGTTCTTTTGAGCCATTTTCAACACACAGTCACCATTAGCACGTCTGAAAACGTCTGCACACTTACTCGCTGCACCGTACTCTGACATGCACCAACAGACCTCTGCGTATGTGGACTGTTGCCAGCGCCACCGTGCGATGACCGCAGGCCAAATGCACCGCATGGTCATACCCCGTGGTGATTTAAACTCGCAAACCGCCCACCAGAGCGTTGTTTCACCACGTATCAGCATTATCCTTAATTTATGAGCAGGAGTGTAAGTTTGTACGGAACCGTCAGTGCGCAGGTCCGGCTCGCATCTGGCCGGTTCCTTCTCGCGTGTCCTGGTTCCTCCTCGTGCACAGTGCGCGCTTCGCTCTGAGCTGCAGCGTCTCGTGGCGCCGCCGCCGCCGACGACGCCGACGCCGACGCCGCGCCTGGCGCCGCACCAGAGATCGATGGCGCCCCGCTCCGGACGACAGTTTCTCTTGCGGCCCTCCGCCGTTTTCCGGGGAGTAGCTCACTGTCTCTGCAGACCACAGAAAGCACCCACACGTCCGTGAGGATGTAAGCCAAACTAGGATTTCCGCCTGTAGAATATATGACGTGCATTCCATAAGAGAAGGATGTCGTTGTTACTGTCGTTCTTGTTGTGTTCTTCAGTCCGTGCAAGTCTATTTATCTGCGCATATCTACTGCAACCTACATTCATCTGGACACGATTGCTGCACTCATCCTCCAGAATTTAAAACCCGTATCTTCGCCCCGTTCCCCTAAACTTCCTCCCATTTCCGAACCGACTATTCTTTGATGCCTCCGGACGTATCCTGCCAACCGATCCGCTCTTTTAATGAAGATGTGCCATAAATTGCTTTTATCCTCAACGGAATGTTGTTATTCCGAATGATTGTTATAGTCAAATTGTGGTGTCACCGCCAGACACCACACTTGCTAGGTGGTAGCTTTAAATCGGCCGCGGTCCATTAGTACATGTCGGACCCGCGTGTCGCCACTGTCAGTAATCGCAGACCGAGCGCCACCACACGGCAGGTCTAGAGAGGCGGACTAGCACTCGCCCCAGTTGTACGACGACTTTGCTAGCGACTACACTGACGAAGCCTTTTTCTCATTTGCCGAGAGACAGTTAGAATAGCCTTCAGCTAAGTCCATGGCTACGACCTAGCAAGACGCCATTAACCATATCTGGAGAGAGTCTCATTTGTATAGTCAAGAGCGATGTACCACAAGGATGAATTAAAGTTAAGTAAACAGACGCTACGTACTTTTCTTTAGTGCATTAATAACGTATCCTGTTCCAGAATTCACGCCCGTCTGCGTTAGATAGCGTGCGTTTCAGCCTCCTCTATCTACAAGGTGTTGGCACATTTGCCAACACAACACAAATAGCATTTTCTGTCAATATTCTCTCAGAATATCTGTTATTTTTGTGTACTTAAAGCTTAAAACTCATAATTAAAGCTTAAAAATCATTACATTTCAATATTTGCCACGTGATCGAATTAAAACTCCGTCCTGACAGGCCATGAAGGCCCAACGGCACCGATGGCCGCCGTGTCATCCTTAGCCTCACTGGGTGCGGATATGGAGGTGCATGTGGTCAGCACAGCGGTCTCCCGGCCGCATGTGACTTTACGGCGCTACTTCTCAACCAAGCATCTCCTCAGTTTGCCTCAGAAGGGCTGAGTGCACCCCGCTTGCCAACAACACGGGGCAGACCAGATGGTCACCC